>NC_080684.1:68343002-70843002 GCF_030445035.2 Dasypus novemcinctus | reverse complement strand
AGAAGTAATGTTGCGAAGGTGAAATTACAGTATCAAAGAGTGCGAAGAAGATGAAGATTTCAATAAAGCATACCTCTTGGTTAGCTAAAATGTCAAGTCCTTAGCTGAACAAGTTAGCATAATCTACTATACCTGGCAAACTCTAAGATAATAATTAGTTCTTTATACCAGTAATTCTCAACTAGGTGTAATTTTCCCTAGGGGACGTTTTTGGCAATGTCTAGAGACTTTTTGATCATCATGACTGGAAAGAATTGTGGCTTCTGATGGGTAGAGGTCAAGGATGCTAAATGTCCTAAAGGTGCAGGACAAGCCCTCACGACACATAATTATATAGCCCTAATTGCCAACAGTATCAAGGTTCCCAAAGCTTATTTATTTGAAGAAAACTATTGAGGGCTTTTTGGTTCCTATATAATTATTTTCTACTCACTCTGCAAAGAATTGGTTACTTACTTATATGCTTCAATAAAACCAATGTGTGTAAATGCTGATGACAGTCATTAGGATAGTGGGTTATTGAATCAATGTTAATGTGAAATGAAAGGAGCCCTTACTTCAGCTCTCCTAACCCAGACCAGTTTTTCATTAAGGATCTCACAAGTGTGTCTTCAAAAATTTCAAAATAATCTGTTTCAGCCTCTTGACCCTCTGTGTTAGAAATAATTCATTAAACTGTCTTCCTTTCAAATGACTTCACAACTTTATTATAAAAAACTGCTGGATGATTCTGAAAATCCAAAATTAAAGAGGAAGAGAGAGAACAAAAGATAGCCTGCTTAGTCTAATTCAACTATGGGTTAAAAGAGATTAAAATACGTTGAGTTTTAAAATTTAAAAATAATTGTATATTTTGACTTAAATTAATAAATTGAATATATTTGAGACAACTACAAAATCCTTATCAGAACCTACATTTATTTATTTTTCTTTTTCTCTTTTTGTCTTTATTTATTTTTTTAATGTTACATTCAAACAATATGAGGTCCCCATATACCCACCACCCCCCTCACCACGCTCCTTCCCCCATAACAGCGACCTCCTCCATCATCATGAGACATTCATTGCACTTGGTGAATATATCTCTGAGCACCACTGCACCTCATGGTCAATGGTCCACACCATAGTCCACACTCTCCCACAGTCCACCCAGTGAGCCATGGGAGGACATACAATGTCTGGAAACTGTCCCTGCAGCACCTCCCAGGACAACTCCAAGTCCCAAAAATGTCCCCACATCATATCTCTTCTTCCCACTCCCTAACCTCAGCAACCACCATGGCTACTTTCTCCACACCATTGCCACATTTTCTTCAATTACTAATCACAATAGTTCATGAATAAAATATCAGTAAGTCCACTCTAATCCATACCCTATTCCTCCATCCTGTGGCCCCTGGAATGGTTCTGTCCATTCCACATCTATATCAAGAGGGGACTTAGATTTCACATGGATGCTGGATGCAATTCTCCTGCTTTCAGTTATAGGCACTCTTGGCTCCCTGGTGTGGGGGTTGACCTTCTTCACCTCCATGTTAGCTGAGTGGGGTAAGTCCAATAAACCAGAGTGTAAGAGTTGCTAGTCTGTTGAGGCTCAGGGCCTAGCTATCACATGGTCAGTCCAGAGATTCAGGTCCTTTGGGTATACATTAAACCCCAGCACCAACTACAGATCCAGTAAAAGTAACAGGAGAAGCTTGTGAACAAAGATCACATCTGATCCAGCTCCATCACACAGAAACACAAACTCCAAAATAGGGCCAAGTGACATGGCACTGAACTCCACCTGCCATGACTATAGAACCCATAGGTCTCTGTAGCCCTCAGAAGAACCAATACCTGAGGTTGTATCTACTTTATCTGTCTTTGGGACTCTGCTGAGGTGTGCATAAGGGCGACCCCTCTGATAACCTCCCTGCTCTTTTTTGGAGACTCAGCCATACAAACTCATTTGTTCTTTCCATTTCCCCCTTTTATTCAGGTCAAAAAGCATTTTTAACTCCTGGTATTATATGTAGACTGAGATATTCTGCTGGTCTGAGTTGACCCTTTTATTCAAGGTCATTTTCTAGTTACATCATCAGCTGGTATTTGGTAGTAATCCCTCAGTGCCAGGGAGGCTCATCCCCAGGAGTCATGTTCCATGCTGGGGGGGAGGCAGCGCATTTACATGCTGAGTTTGGCTTTGAGACTGGCCACATTTGAGCAACACAGAGGCTCTCAGGAGGTAACTCTTAGGCACCCTGCAGCTCTAGGCCTTGTTCTTATTTCAGGTGCACAGACTCACAAGCCTAGTCATTAGTATCAAGGGCTCATTGTTGGACCTTCCTTCTCTTTTGGTCTTTGTGGTTGCACTTGGGGTATTGTTGCTGTTCCTTTAGGGAATGTGATAGAGCTCCCCTGGCTAGGAACTCAGCACTCCCTCAGTTGTTGTTTTTAATTGTAACCACTATGAAAATATCCAAACATTTTTATGTACCCTAGATATATGCCCTGGAGAACTCCTTGCCGACCATGTGTCCCCTGTCAATAACATCCCACACCAGTATTCCTCCCCTGCCATTGTTGAACCTCTCTGTGATCCAAAACTTCTTCAAAAATGAAGCCCAGTATATTGCCAAGTTCCATTAATAGTAAAATGGAATATAGTGATGAGTTTAAAGGTTAGATGTAGAATACATATTAATTTAGAAAAATTAAGGTAAAAGTAAATTGGGGTATCAAAAAATTAAAAAATACAAAAGCTTTGTTTTTGATGTTTTGCCTTCCATCATTGCAATAAGTGTTGCCCTGTATGCAAATTGGCAAGGCAACTTCTTCCATCTTTTCCTCAGTGTCTATGTCCTTTCTTTTTCTTTTTTCTTTTCCTAATTATTAAGCTTGTCTTCACAAAAGTTTTAAATCACAGTAATTCATGTATACAATATGCAGTATCCCCACATATCCAACATAAAATCCTTTTCCCTTCCACAGCAATAATCTTTTTACATATTCATACTATATTTACTGAAACTGATGTACAGATATTGAGACAATAGCTTTCAAACAAGGTAACATTTGGGTTTACATTGTGGTTTATATTTTAGACTATACGATTCACATTTAAAAGCAACAACACAGACGAGAGTAAGATGACAGCAGAGTAAGGCGCTCCTAGTGCTAGCCCCTGCTACAGGGCAGTTAGTGAGAACCCAGAACTATCCGGAGTTAGCTGAAGCACCTGTTTGGGGGCTCCAGGACACCAGAAGAGCATTCTGGCACATCCTTGAAGGAATGGAAGGAGGAGACTGCCCATCTGCAGGGAAGATTCTTTAGTAGAGCACTCCATGCCATGGAGGCTGGTGCCCATCCTCCACTGAAGTCACAAGCTGCCTTAGGAGCTGTTCTGCAGTTAAAATTGAAAGCTCCACTTCCCAAAAACAGGGAAGGAAGAGACAGTTGGGCACCAACTTCAGCTATTGATGAGCAAAGTCAGTGGGCTAAAGTATAAGTTTAAGAACAGCTAAAGTTTGAGCCTGTTCGAGCCAGAAAGAGGCTGGTAGCAGCCATCTTAACTCTGTGCCTGGCACAAGGGGAAGCAGGGAGGACTGAAAATCCCATTGCTGATGGGAACAGGTTTCTTTCCATCCAGGTCAGATTGCAGCTGTAGCCTAGGCCCCAGACCCATCTCCAGCAGGGAGGAAGTTGTGGGGACCTGCACCAGCCTCTCTGGGAAATTGCTGGCCAAGCTGTGGAGATTGGTCACTATTCTACTTTGGCAGCAAAAGCTGCCCCAGGAGTAATTCTATGACTGGAATTTGAAGTTCCATTTCCCCAAAACAGTGGAGGTGATAATGGTTGGCCACCTATTTCATCTACTGATTGGTGGATTCGGCTGGCTAGAGTACAACCCTAAGAATAGCTAAAGTTTGAACTTGTCCAGATAAGAAAGAGGCTGGTGGCTGCTGTTTTGACTCCACCCCCAGCATGCAGGGAAACCAGGCTGCATAAAAATCACAGTGACAGTAGGAACCAGTTTCTTTCACCCAGATCAACCTGCAGCCCCAGCCTAAGCATCAGTCCCATATCTGGCAGGAAGGAGGCTGGCAGACCCTGCACCAACCTCTCCAGGTAACTGTAGGTACATTTGACTGGCACAGACTAAATAATCAGAAGTCTACAGGGGCAACCACAGTCATCTTGGAACTACACTGCAGAGATTGCTGCCCGTGCTTGCAGTGCCATCCTTGCCCTAGGCAGGGAAGAAAGGCACATGAAGCTTCATTAGTCTCTCTGGGTAAATAGAGTCTAGGCCTGCCCAACTTGGATTATTCCACACAACTGTGATTCTGTCCTTACCACTGGGAAAGAAGAAAGTTGGGAGAAGCTTCACTGGTCTCTGGGGTAATGAGGGCAGTTTGAGCCTCCACAGCTTATAGCACCAACCACATCCTTGGTTCCTACTGTATAACCAGCAAGGGAGAAATGGCAGGAAGCCCTAAACTAAAGAGGAAAACTGCACCCAGAATAAATACTCTAGTAAGCCAGGTTCCAAGACACCAACAAAAAATTATAATCCACACCAAGAAAAGGAAGGTATGGCCCAGTTAAAGGAAAAAGATAAGTCAGCAGATGACATAAAGGAGTTGAGATGACTAATCATAAATATTCAAACAAATCTCCTTAATAAATCCAATTTGATGGCTAAAGAGATTAAAGATATTAAGAAGACATTGAATGAGCACAAACAAGAATTTGAAAGCATACATAAAAAATTGCAGATCTTATGGTAATGAAAGACACAATAAATGAAATTTTAAAAAACATTGGAATCATGTAATAGCAGATTTGAAGAGGAAGAAGAAAGGCTTGGTGAGCTTGAAGATATGGCCTCTGAAAGTGAACATACAAAAGAGCAGATAAAGAAGAGAAAGGAAAAAAATTGAGCAAGGTTTCAGGGAAATAAATGACAGCAAAAGACATGCAAACATATGTGTCATGGGTGTCCCAGAAGGAGAAGAGGAGGGAAAAGGGGCAGAAAGCATATTTGAAGAAATGATGGTAGAAAATTTCCCAACCTTACTGAAGGACATACATATCCATGTCTCAGAAGCAAAATTAACTCCCATCCAAAAAATGGTGAATAGACCAACTCTGAGGCACATGCTAATCAGGATGTCAAATGCCAAAGACAAAGAGAATTCTGAGAGCAGCAAGAGAAAAGCAATGCATGTCATATAAGAGATACCCAACAAGAATAAGTGCTGATTTCTCACCAGAAACCATAGAGGCAAGAAGAGAGCGGTATGATATATTTAATAAACTGCAAGAGAAAAACTTTCAAGCAAGAATCTTATATCCCACAAGATTGTCTTTCAAAAATGAGGGTAAGTTTAGAATATTCCCAGATAAACAGTAACAGAGAATTTCTAACCAAGAGCCCAGATTTTCAGGAAATTCTAAAGGGTATGCTAGAGCCTGGAAAGAAAAGACAGGAGAGAGAGGCCTAGAAGAGATTCTAGAAATGAAGATTATATCAATGAAAGTAACTAAAAGTGTCAAAAGAGTGGTGAAAATAAAATATGACAGATAAAATTCAAATAGTCAGGAATAAACTTAACTAATGATGTAAAGCACTTGTATTCAGAAAACTGCAGCTCAGTGTTAAAAGAAATTTTAAAAAATGCCTAAATAACTTAAAGAATATTCCATGCTCATGGATTAGAAGACTAAGTATCATTAACATGTCAATTCTACTCAAATTGATATACAGATTCAATGCAATCCCAATAAAAAGTCCTCCAGTATTTTTTAAAATTAAAAACACAATTATCAAATTTATTTGGAAGTGTAAGTGGTCCTGAATAGCCAGAAACATCTTAAAAAGGAAAAGTGAACTCTCCTCTCTAGATTTTATATTACCTAGCTGTAATGGTGAAAACAGCACGGTACTGGCATAAACATGGACACATAGACCAATGGAAACAAACTGGCAGTTCAGGAACAGACCCTCACATGTATGGTCAAGTGATTTTTGACTAGCCTGTCAAACCTACACAGCTCAGGCAGAACAGTTCATTCGACAAATGGTGCTAAAGAACTGGATATCCATAGCCAAAAGAAGGAAAGAGGACCCCTATCTCACACCTTATCAGAAAAATTAACTCAAATTGGATCAAAAACCTAAAAATGAAAGTGATAACTATAAACCTTCTAGAAGAAATTATAGGAAAATATTTTCAAAACCTGGTGGTAGGTGGTGGATTCTTAAAGGAGATAAGAGGAGAACTGAGATGGACTATGGATGTTTAATATATGTAGCAGTTTTAATTTTCTTTCCTGTAAAAGTTGAGGAAATCTATAGAGTGGTTGGTAACACATAGAAACAGCTAGTTTATAAATGGGGATGTGGCTGAAAATGGTAAACTGGATATGTAATTGCCAATTAACAGAATGCTAGAGAATAATCTAGGAACAGAATAGCACAGTAAACCAAGAAGTGAGTGACAATTGAGGTTGATGGTACAGAAGCAAGAGTGTCCGTTGTTAGCTAGAACAAAGGTGTATCACTATTGCAGGTTGGTGGGATTGTGGAGAAGCATGGGAAGGATACAACTGGAGTGACCTATGGACTGTGGTTAGCAGTAATAAAATAATCTTTCATCTATGCCAAAGAAGTACTGTGTTGATAATGGGGCAGTATGGAAAAGGTGTGCCTAATGTACACTATGGATGTGGTAACAATCAGGTGATATTATACTATTTTTAACAAATGTTCCAGCACAGTGTGGTATGTTATAAGAGGGGTGTTTGGGAATTCTGCACATGTGCATGATTGTTTTATAAGTTTACAACTTCTGTCATAAAAAATATATTTAAAAAATAATGATAGGGTGTGTTGGGGGAAATACACCAAATATAAGGTAAGGACTGTAATTAGTAGTAAGATTTTGACAATATTCTTTTGTAATTTGTAACAAACGTCACACAGCAATGCAAGGTATTCGTGGAAGGATGAGGTAGGGGACCCCTGTATGATGTTATGCATGTTTGCTTTGTAAGTTCACAACTTTTACTATACACTTATTGTTTATGCATGTTCATATATAAATGATATAAAGATAATAATAATAGGGTGGGTTGGGGGAATATACTTTGGTTAGTAGTAATATTTTGACAATGGTCTTTAATCATTAGTTAAAAAGGTTTAACAACAGTGCAAGATATTAGTGGTAGGGTGAGGTGCATGAGTCCTGTATGATATTATATATGTTTGTTTTTTAAGTTCACAACTATTACTGTACTCTTATTGTTTATGTATATTTATGTATGAGTGATAAACTTCAATAAATTAAAAAAAAAACCAACAACACATCATTATACTCTTAGCATGACTTATTCTTGTCAAAATGTTCATTAATTTTGGTTTCGATATTTCAACTACCGCAGTTACAGATAATCTCATTTTTTTTTTAGTTTGCATTTATAGATACATCAGTACAAAAAAAAGTAGACATTTGGCATCATTGTTTTATGTATACATCTATATTCACAAACTAGTTTGGACAGAAGGGAAATTAAATTAAACAAATGAAATTATTCTTTAAAAACTAAACTTTTTGAAATTAAATTGGCCCTTGTTTTGTTTTGCTTTTTTGAAAGAAAAATCATAAAATATAGAAAGACACAATTAAGCAAATTAAGATTACACAACATATCGCCATTCCAAGGAAATTATTATAAAATGTTTTATTCTTCCAAGTTTACATGTATAAATTGAATCAATCTGTATTTACAACTTGATAAAATATTTTGATTCTGTTACTTTGAAGACAATTGACTGGTTCAATTCAAACAATCATTTAAAATAAATTTTGATCAAAAGACTAATTGCTGCTTTTAAAGTGAATCTGAGTATAATTAACTATCTGATATGGGCTCTTTTTCTCTCCTCTCTTTAACCTTACTATTTTAATTTTCATATGAATAATTATTCCATTTATAAGACAGTCATCTTTAAAAAACTTAGAAACTGAACCAGCAACATGGTGGCAGAGTAAGGAGCTCCTAGAGTCAGCTCCTGCTATAGGGCATTTAGTAAACACCCAGAGTTCTCTGGAGCTAGTTGAAGCACCTGTTTGGGGGCTTTAGGATGCCAGAAGGACATTCCTTGAAGGAATGGAAGGAGGAGAATGCCTATCTGCAGAGAAAACTCATAAGTAGAACGCTCCATGCCTTAGAAGCCGGTGCCCATTCTTGGAGGAACAAGCCGCCTAAGGAGCTGTTCATGGCTGGAATTGAAAGCTCCACTTCCCCAAAACAAGGAAGGAAGTGATGGCTGGGCACCAACTTCAGCTACTGATGAGAAAATTCAGCAGGCTAAAGTATAATCCTGCGAACAGCTAAAGTTTGAGCTTGTCCAAGTAGAAAGAGGCCAGGAGCCACCATCTTAACTCTGTGCCTGGCACGAGGGGAAGCAGGGCAGACTGAAAATCCCAGGGCTGGTGGGAACAGGCTTCTTTCCATCCAGGTCAGATTACAGCTCCAGCCTAGGTCCCAGTGCCACTTCCAGCAGGGAGGAAGCTGCTGGGACCTGAGCCAGACTCTCTGGGAAATTGCCAGCCAAGCCGTGGAGGCCAATGATTGTCCTACTCTGGTGGCACAAAGCCAACCCAGGAGCTGTTCTGTGATTGGAAATGAAAGCTCCATTTCCCAAAAACAGGGGAGGAGGGGACAGTTGGCTGCTGATTTCAGCTACTGAAATTGGTAGACTCAGATGGCTAAGGAATAACCCAAGTAACAGCTGGGGTGTGAATCTGTCCAAGTTGGAAAGAAAAGAGGCTAGTGGCCGTCATTTTGACTCTGTCACCAGCCTGAGGGGAAGCCTGACTGACTAAATATCACAGTGATAGTAGGAACTGGTTTCTTTCACCCAGATCAGCCTGCAGCCCTAGCCTAGGCTTCAGCCCCACCTCTGCGGGGAGGAGGCTGGCTAGTACTGCATTAGCCTATCCAGGTAACGTTGTGTTGTGTGCCTTTGGCTGTCACAAACTGAGTAATGTGAAGTTTATGGGGGCAACTGCAGTCATCTTGGACCCATACTTCACAGATTGCTGCCCACACCTGCAGCTCCATCCCCTCCCCAGGCAGGGGAGAAAGGGGCGTGAGGTTTCATCACTCTCTTTGGGCAACCACAATCTAGGCCTGCAAGACTTGGATTATTCCACACAACTGTGACTCTGTCCCTATCTCTGACAAAGGAGAAAGTTGGGAGAAGCTTCATCCATCCCTGGGGCAATGAGGGCAGCATGACGCTCCAAAATTTAATAGCACCAACTACATCCTTGGTTCATACTACACAACCAGCAAGGGAGAAATGGCAGGAAGCCTTAAACTAAAGAGAAAAACTGTACCCAGAATAAATATTCTAGTAAGCCAGGTTCCAAGACACCAACCAAAAATTACAATCCACACCAAGAAACAGGAAGATATGGCTCAGTTAAAGGGAAAAGATAAGTCTCCAGATGACACCAAGGAGTTGAGAAAACTAATCATAAATGTTCAAACAACCTCCTTAATAAATTCAATGAGATGGCAAAAGAGATGAAGGAATGAAGGATATTAAGAAGACACTGGATGAGCACAAAGAAGAATTGAAAGCACAGAAAAATAGATCTTATGAGCATGGAAGGTACAATAAATGAAATTTTTAAAAAAACATTAGAATCATGTAATAGCAGATTTGAAGAGGCAGAAGAAAGGATTGGTGAGCTTGAAGAAATGGCCTCTCAAAGTGAACATACTAAAGAACAGATGAAGAAAAAAAGGGAAAAAATTGAACAAGGTCTCAGGGAACTAAATGACAGCAAGAGATGTGCAAATATACATGTCATGGGTGTCCCAGAAGGAGAAGAGAAAGGCAAAGAGGTAGAAGGACTATTTAAATAAATAATGTTAGAAAATTTCCCAACCCTATTGAAGGACATAGATATCCATGTCCAAAAAGCACAATGAACTCCCATCTGAAAAAATCTGAATAGACCAATTCCGAGACACATACTAATCAGAATGTCAAATGCCAAAGACAAGGACAGAATTTTTAAAACAGCAAGAGAAAAGCTGTGCATAGCCTACAAGGGATACCCAATAAAATTAAGTGACTGATTCATCACCAGAAACCATGGAGGCAAGAAAACAGTGGTCTGATATATTTAAGATACTACAAGAGAAAATCTTTCAGCCAATTATTTTATATCCAGCAAGATTGCCTTTCAAAAATGAGGACAAGATTAGAATACTTACAAGTAAACAAAAAACTGAGAGAATTTCTAAGCAAGAGCCCAGATTTTCAGGAAATACTAAAGGGTGTTCTAGAGCCTGGAAAGAAAAGACAGGGGAGAGAGGCCTGGAAGAGAGTCTAGAAATAAAGAGTATATCAATAAAAGTAACTGAAAGTGTCAAAAGAGTGGTGAAAATAAATTATGGCAGATAAAACTCAAATAGGAATAAACTTAACCAATGATGTAAAGCACTCATATTCAGAAAACTGCAACCTAATGTTAAAAGAAATTTAAAAAGTCCTAAATAACTGGAAGAACATTCCATGCTCATGGATTGGAAGACTAAATATCATTAAGATGTCAATTCTACTCAAATTGATATATAGATTCAATGCAACCCTGTTAAAAATTCAACCAGCATTTTTTTAAAATTTGAAAATATGATCACTAATTTTATTTGGAAGGGTAAGGGGTCCTGAATAGCCAGAAACATCATAAAAGGAAAAGTGAACCCTCATCTCCAGACTTTATATCATACTACCAAGTTATAGTGGTAAAAACAGCATGGTACTGGCATAAAGACAAACACATAGACCAATGGAAACAGATCCTGACATGTACGGTCAAGTAATTTTTGACTAGCCTGTCAAACCCACACAGCTGGGGCAGAACAGTCCATTCAGCAAAATGGTGCTGAAAGAATTGGATATCGGTAGCCAAAAGAAGGAAAGAGGACCTCTGTCTCACACCTTATCCAAATATTAACTCAAAATGGATCAAAAACCTAAAAATAAAAGCAAGAACCATAAAACGTCTAGAAGAAATTGTAGGGAAATATCTTCAAGGCCTGATGGTAGGTGGTGGATTCTTAATAGAGATAAGAGAAGGACTGAGATGGACTACTGATATTAACTGTATGTATAAGTTTTAATTAGCTTTACTGTAAAAGTGTGGAGATGTATAGGATGGATGGTAACAAATAGTGAGTAATAGCTAGTTTATAAATGAGGATGTGGCTGAAAACGGTAGTTCAGTTATGTAAATGCCAATTGACAGAATGGTAGAGAATAATCTAGGAACTGAATAGCACAGTAAACCAAGAGGTGGATGAGAATTGTGGTTGATGGTACAGATGCAAGAGTGTCCTTTCTGAGCTAGAGCAAATGTATATCACTACTGCAGGGTGTTGGGAACTCATGGGGAAAATAAACTGAATGACCTATGGACTGTGTTTAGCCATGATATTATAATATTCTTGCATCTATGCCAAATATATTCTGTGTTCATAATGGGGCAGTATGGAAAATGTGAGCCAAACGTACACTGTGGACATGGTAACAATTAGATGATATTATCTTATCTGTAACAAGTGTTCCACCAAAGTGTGGTATGTTGATAGAGGGGTGTGGTATGGGAATTCTGCACATGTGCATGATTGTTTTATAAGTTTACAACTTCTGTCATAAAAAATATATTAAAACATAATAATAGGGTGAGTTGGGGGAAAAACACACCAAATGTAAGATAAGAACTATGAATAGTAATAAAATTTTGACAATATTCTTTTATAATTTGTAACAAACATCTCATGACAATGCAAGGTATTGGTGGAGGGTTGATGTATGGGACCCCTGTATGATGTTACGCATGTATGCTTTGTAAGTTCACAACTTTTACTATACACTTAATTGTTTATGTATGTTTATATATAAATGATATAAAGATAGTAATAACATGGAGGGTTGGGGAAAATACTTGGGTTATTAGTAATATTTTGACAATGCTTTTTATTTTATTTTTTTATTTTTTTATTTTTATTTTTATTTTTTTAATTGATTTTGTAAAAATGTTACATTAAAAAAATATATATATATATATTATATATATATATATTATATATATATATGAGGTCCCATTCAGCCCCACCACCCCCACCCCACCATTCCTCCCCCCAGCAACACTCACTCCCCTCATCATGACACATCCATTGCACTTGGCAAGTACATCTCTGGGCATCTCTGCACCTCATGGTCAATGGTCCACATCATGGCCCATACTCTCCCACATTCCATCCAGTGGGCCCTGGGAGGATTTACAATGTCCGGTGATTGCCCCTGGAGCACCATCCAGGGCAACTCTAAGTCCCAAAGGCGCCTCCACATCTCATCTCTTCCTGCCACTCCCCATATCCATCAGCCACCATGTCCACTTTTCCCACTCCAATGCCACCTTTTCTCTGTGGGCCTTGGATTGGTTGTGTCCGTTGCACCTCTATGTCAGGAGGAGGCTCAGATTCCACATGGATACCGGATGCAATCCTCCTGCTTTCAGTTGTAGGCATTCTAGGGTCCATGGTGTGATGGTTGTCCTTCTTCAACTCCATCTTAGCTGAGTGAGGTGAGTCCAATAAATCAGATTGTAGGAGCTGGAGTCTGTTGAGGCTCAGGGCCTGGCTATCATATTGTCAGTCCAGAGATTCAAATCCCCTAGATATATCTTAAACCCCAGCACCAACTACAATTCCAGTAAAGTAGCATGAAAGTCTTGTGAAAAGAGGTCCCATCTGAGTCCAGCCCCATACGCAGAAACACCAGCTCCAAAGAAGGGCCAACTGACATGGTAGTGAGCGCCATCTGCCATGACCATAGAACTTGTGGGTCTCTTTAGCCCTCAAAGGAACCAATACCTGGGGATTGTATCTACTTTATCTGTCTCTTAGACTCTGCTCAGTTGTGCCTAAGGGCAATCCTTCTGACAGCCTCCAGACTCTTTTTTAGAGACTCGTAGCCATATAAACTCATTTCTGCTTTCCATTTCCCCCTTACATTAGGTCAAAGAGCATTTTAAAGTCATGTTATTATATGCAGACAGGAATATTCTGCTGATCCGCATTGAACCTTTAATTCAAGGTCATTTTCTAGTTCCATCTTCAGCTGGTATTTGGTAGAGATCCCTCGGTGCCAGGGAGGCTCATCCCCGGGTGTCATGTCCCACGCTGGGGGGAATGCACTGCATCTACATGCTGAATTTGGCTTTGAGACTGGCCACATTTGAGTAACATGAAGGCTGTTAGGAGGAAATTCCCAGGCACAGTGCTGCTCTAGGCCTTGTTCTTATTTCAGGCATATAGGCTCACAAGCATAGTCATTTGTATCATGCTCTCACTGTTGGACCCTCATTCCTTCCTGGTCCTTACCGTTGCACCTGGGGGACTGCCGCTGTTCCCCTAGGGACCACGACAGAGCACCCCCAGCCAGGAACTCAGTACCCCCCCAGCTGTAGCTTTTAATTGTTGCCACTATGAGTATATCCAAACATTACCATGCACCCTGGGCATATGCCCTGTACAGCTCACTGTGAGTCATATATCACCTGTCAATAGTATCCTATACCAGTATTCCTCCACTGCCATTGCTGAACCACTCTGTGATCCAAAACTTCCTGAAAATTGAAGTCCAGTGTAATGTCAGGGTCCCTTACTAGTAAAATGGCATATAGCGATGGGTTTAAAGGTTAGATATAGAATACATGTTGACTTGGAAAAATTCTACATCCTATCTTTTTTTTTTCCCCCTATTTATTGAACTTCTCTTCACAAGAGCCCTAGACCACAGTAATTCATATATACAATATACAGTACTCCCCCACATCTACCATTAAACCTTTTCCCTTCCACAGCAATATTCTTATAACTTATTCATATCATATTTACTTAAAGTGATGCTTTTTAATCATTAGTTATAAAGGTTTAACAACAATGTAAGGTGTTGGTGGTAGGGTGAGTTATGAGAGCCCTGTATGATGTTATATACGTTTGTTTTGTAAGTTCACAACTACTACTATACACTTATTCTTTATGTATGTTTGTGTGGGGGTTATATATTTCAATAAATTGATTTTTAAAAAAACGTGGATACCTCAAATGTCGTCTGGAAACCAGTGTCCTTCATAAATAAATTTTGTAAGTGATATAAAATACTTTGACAAGTCCTAATTCAAGTTCCCCACATCCTTTCCTACAAAATACACACATACACCCACATACAAATGAACATCATTACAGCTCTATCAATTACAAGATTAATTTAGTATTTAGGAGTGATTCATGAGATGCAGAAACTTGCCTTATACAGCCTTAAAGTATCTATCAGAAATGATGGTATATAAATTTTTCTAAATGTTGTCAAGAACTGTGGTGGATCTGAGATTTTATGCAACTTGCTTACTAAATATAAATTAACGTAAGTTTCATGGGTACTGGCAACAGATGTGAGACTCTAGTCTCAGAGACAGAAGATAGTTTATTACTTAGTCATACCCAGTGTTTTACCATTTTCTTGTTGCAGTATTATCCAGTATTATACTTTAAACATTTAGCTTAAAAAAAAACACGTATCACAAATATAACTGCAGGAAAAATATTGTAATTTGACTATATATATTATATATTATTTGAGCAATGAAAAGTGCTAGTGACTGTTAAAAAAATTTAGGATTAGGATTAGGTTTTATGTTTTACAGTTTCCATGAAAATGCATATATGCATTTTATTTTGTTTCAGAAGGGCAAATGGTTAGATTCAAAACTAAGTTGCTACCACGTTCTTCATATTCACATATACCAGATATTGTTCTGAGTGTTTTATTTTTAATGAATGGGTTGGTGCCCATTGTAAAACTGAAAACAACATTTAATCAACTCTAAATATGGATTCATTTCATACAAATATTGCTAAAAGCGACACAATTTGATTAGGCTGAAACCACAGCATCACAAAATTGTTCTTAAGATGATAAAATTAGTGTAAAATGTTATCTTCTTTATAATACCTGCCTAATTTTTATTACAACCTTTCAGAAAGTATGGGGATAGCTTTAGGACAATTGACACTCTCTGGAGGCATTTTTAGACACTTATTAGAGTCAATCTTAAGACTGTGGGTAAGATGATATCATTAGGAAAATGATATGAAGAAATGACTCCCTGGCTTCTTCTTACTCATTGCAAATTTCCCTATGGCCAGCCTAAGCATTATATAGCAATGTATTATTCACTCTGCTGCTCTAGTAGCAAACATTCTTTCTGTTTCTTTGACTTTTCATCACATCAATACTGGTTTCACCTTGTGCGCTGATGATAGGTGAGGTCAATCCCCCAGAAAACACATGGGCTTAACTTTGTGTGCCTTCCACATTTAATCCATTAATTACTTTCTTTGTCTTGTTTTAAAATGCAAAATAAAAGTTTCCATACTATGGATTGAGTGGCAGCTGATATCAAAAGCATTCAAGCACTGTTGATATCCTTTTTAAACATTATTAATCATTTCATTTTAGCCACAAGATATGCCCTTGTTTGATAATGCTGAATCCTTTTATCTTTATTGGCCATGTTAAGGAATTGCATCTCTTGGGAAATGAGACTGTTATATTTCATAGACATAATAGTACATTCATTTTAATGAATATTGCTCTTCACAATATCTGCTGTAGGTAGTTATAAAATGATTCCACTGGAAGTTGCCATTATCTAAACATAACAGGAAAATATTTAATTTCTTTCAACAATGGAAACTCATTCATTATTTTGTAGTAAATGAATACTTCTTTTGGTTCAATACATAACTTTTCCTTCCAAGCACCTTATCATAAGGTCCCATATGCTCTGGATCCTTGCCATCTTTCTTAAATCATTTCCTAACACTGTTCTATGTATTTAATCTGATATAGACGTACTGTTTCCTCAAACAGCCAAGCGTACTTTCGGCTTAGGCTTCTGCCTTTGCTATTCCTTCTGCCTAGAACACTTTTCCTTGAATTATCATCTGTTCCTTCTGCCTAGAATACTTTTTCTTGCATTATCATCTTTGCCTATGTCTTTACTTTGGTTTTTGTATATAATTCGGGAGGCCTTTCTAAAACCCTATATAATATACTCTCGAGTCCTTTTTCTGCTTTATTTTTAATCATGGCATGAACATATTATTTATTTATTTATTTGACCAGTATTATTTCACTCTCACAACATGAAAATTAATATGTTTCGTGATAACAGGAACTTTATCCATTTTCTTCCTTTTTATATACTTAGTGTTTAAACAGTGTTTGCAACTTGGTAAATGCTTGATAAATATTTGTTAAATAATTGATTGCATAGTTCCGCCTTCTCACCTATACTCAGTTTAGTTCCACTTCCTCTATTCTTAACCATTTCTGTTCCAGGTTGTACCTGATGGAGCTTAGAAGCCCTGAAAAGAAGATTTATACAGTATAAGCTAAAGAGATGAGAATGTAGACTGGATCTTGGCAATAAGTTTTTAAGACAAATGCAATTTATTTGCCCCAATTCCTTTTGTTGTGAAAGAAATCATTCCAAAACTTAGTGGCTTAAACCCTGGCATATTTTTATTGCTCACACAGGACTGGATCTGTTTGCCTGGGGAAACTAGGTTAGACTGTGTAGGCTAAGTTGATCTCCACTAGGCTCATTCATGTATCTGCAGTTAATTGGAGGGTTGCCTGGACTGCAGTGATTTAGAACAGACTTGACTGGCATAAATTGCTACATATGGTCTCTCATCTTCCAGAAACCTAGCTGATGCTTGTTCACAGGGTAGTCACAGGGGTCAAGAAAGAGAGACGCATTCTATGGCCAAAGCAAGTCACAAAGTCAGCCCAGACTCAAGAAATAGGGAAACAAACTCCACCCTTAACAGCAAGATCTGCAGTTATGTTGTAAAGAGAGGGGAATGGAATTTAGGTGGTTTATATAGTTAATGTACCCTCCTTTCCAATATGGAACTACCCTATCCCCACCCCAGTACTCCTGACTAGGTACAAGACTCAAGATCTGGGCCAATCAGCATAGTTAAGACTCTGATTTAGTGGTTGACCAGGGCTAGGCACATGACCAGTCAATTGGTATCTATCCTGTGGTTTAATTTATGGGTAATAACTCAAACTGTCTCTCTTTTTTTTATAATAAAAGATACATGCAGAGTAAGGGGAAACTGAGAAAAGTGGACATGAGAGATAAAGGAAGAAATAGAGCTCTGACACATTATTTCAGCTTCTAACTCTAGAATCCTGGCATCAAAATCAATCTAGATTTCGATGTCACATTTACTTTCTTCATAAATTCCTTTTTTTAGGGGAAGTTAGGTTAGACCCAATTTCAATTGAAGTAGCTCTAACTAATACATCAGAGATAAACTTAAGGGATACAACTGGAAGACAATGGTCTATTGCTGGTGTCATACACTGACAATTTGTATATCACTGACTCAGTGCCGGATGTAAGATTTGCCATGACTTCATAATTTCAGGATTATCTACCAATATATTCCACTATCATGATATCTCCATATCCCAAATAAAATCTCTTTTTGCTTAATCATGAAAAGAATCACTTGTTCAAAAATATTTATTAAGTGAAAGAAATTGTTCTAGGTTTAGTATATTTTGAATAAAAGAGAGAAACTCACTCTCCTGCTTTTAATATTACTTAGCATTTGAAATATTTAGATTTTTAGAAAAAGCTTACTGTTGTTATTTTTTAATGGTCTCAATGGTGAAATGGTGTACAACGAATGATGGATGATTTTAGAAGTTAAGTTTTAGAAACCCTGTTCAGCTGTTTTTGAGACATGATCAGCAAAGTGAGAAAATCTACTTTATTTCTTTTTCAAAATCTGCCCTTTTCTAATATCAGGCAACTATAGAACAGATGAACTTTGAAAGTGTCAGTCTTGGAGTGTTATGCAATTTGTTCTGAGTATGAATTAGTTAGATTGAGCCTCTAAATGCATTAAAAACAAGGAAGATGAGCTGAACACATCCCTAAAGGGCAGAAATGCTGTTAGGTCTGCTTAGCTCAGTTTGAGTGCCATTTCCTTTATAGTGGAGAATTTCCAGTTTTACTGTATCATGATATCATGTGCCAATATACCCTTAAAAAGATTATGGAAGGCCATAAAAGACAGTAGAATTGGAATATATAATGGAATATGGCATACATATTGGTGGTTATTTACTACCAAGAAATGAATAACCTGCCTTCCACAAAAGATGAAACTGATAAGCCCATTTTTTCTGTAGTTGGGTGGCAGTTCCAATTTTATTGTACCAGTTTAAAATTAAATAGCACATTTATGCAACTGGTATTTTATCAGAAGATCAAAAAGCCATTAGTGTGATTTTATTTTTACTTAATTCGCAAACTATTCAACTGAAGTGTCCAATCTCTTTAATATTGTGAAAACACACAATCATGTTAAAAAAGACACTAGCCAGCAAAATGCTTAGCACACACATGGCGATACATGTTCACATGCTAAAGATACCATCGGATCACTGAATGCTGGGAGGTAGAGACATTTATTTTGGGGAAAAGAATGCAATGGAGTAAAAAAGGAGGAGGACTAGATGCAGGTTGGTAGAAGAAGGACCTGACTGGACAGATGTCAGCACTTGCTTTTTTTCTCTCTCTCTATCTTTTTTCAAATGTTACATTTAAAAAATATAAAAGGTCCCCATATACCCCCCCACCCCCATCACCCCACTCCTCCCACATCAACAACCTCTTTCATCATCGTGGCACATTCATTGCATTTAGTGAATACATTTTGGAGCACTGCTGCACCACATGGATAATGGTTTACATTGTAGTTTACACTCTCCCCCAGTCCACCCTGTGGGCCATGGCAGGACATACAATGTCCAGCATCTGTCCCTGCAATACCACCCAGGACAACTACAAGTTCTGAAATTGTTCTCACATCATATCTCTTCTTTCCTCCCCCTACCTTCAGTAGCTACCATGTTCACTTTCTCCACATCAATGCTACAATTTCTTCCATTAGTAATCACAATAGTTCCATAGTAGAATATCAGTTAAGTCCACTTTAATCTATACTCTATTCCTCCATCCTGTGGACCCAGGATGGTTATGTCCACTCAACCTCTATATTGAGAGGGGTCTTAAAATCCACATGGATGATGGATGCAATACTCCTGCTTGCAGTTGTAGGCACTCCTGGCTCCCTGGTGTGGTGGTTGACCTTCTTCACCTCCCTGTTAGCTGACCAAAATAAGTCTAATAAACCAGAGGGTAGGAGTTGCAAGTCTGCTGAGGCTCAGAGCCTGGCTGTCACATGGACAGTCCAGAGATTCAGGTGTCCTGAGTATACACCAACCCCAGCGCCAACCATAGGTCCAGTAAAAGTGACAGAAGAGGCATGTGTAGAAAGGTCATATCTGAGTCCAACTCCATCACACTCAGGAACACACACTCTAAAGTAGGGCCAACTGATGTGGCACTGAACTCCAGAGCCATCTGCCATGACCATTGAAACTGGGTCTCTGTAGCCCTCAGGAGAACCAGTAACTGGGGTTGTAGCTACTTTGGCTGTTTCTCGGACCCTGCTGAGGCATGCATAAGTGCAACCCTCTGATGACTTCCTGACTCTTTTTTGGAGACTCATAGCCATATAAACTCATTTGTTCTTTCCATTTTCCCCTTTTATTCAAGGTCAAAAAGCAGTTTTTAACACCTGATATTACATATAGCCTAAGATATTCTGCTGGTCTGAGTTAACCCTTTCATTCAAGGTATTTTTCTAGTTACATCATCAGCTGGTTATTGGTAGTAATCCCTCAGTGCCAGGGAGGCTCATCCCCGGGAGTCATGTCCCACTCTGGGAGGAAAGGTAATGCATTTACATGCTGAGTTTGGCTTAGAGAGCAGCCACATTTGAACAACATGGAGACTCTCAGGAGGTAATTCGTAGGCACCCTGCAGCTCTAGGCCTAGTTCATAGTTCAAGCATACAGGCTCATAAGCATAGTCATCAGTATCAAGGGCTCATTGTTGGACCATCCTACTTTATTGGTCTTTGCCATTGCACTTGGGGGATTGTTGCTGTTCCATTGGGCAATGTGATAGAGCTCCCCTGTCTAGGAACTCAGCACTCCTTCCATTGTCATTTTTAACTGTGACTATTATGAATCTAGCCAAGCATTTTCAGCTCTTGCTTTGATTCCCTTCCCTCTCTGTCTTTCCTAGTCCCTGCCAGTCCCTGTTTATTTCTGCACTAATACTGGAACTTGTCCACTCCCAATCCATGTAATTCTAGTGACATTGTCAGGGAAGAAGCCCTGCACTTTCCTGTTCCCTATGTTACATTAC
This sequence comes from Dasypus novemcinctus, assembly GCF_030445035.2. Classification (NCBI taxonomy): domain Eukaryota; kingdom Metazoa; phylum Chordata; class Mammalia; order Cingulata; family Dasypodidae; genus Dasypus; species Dasypus novemcinctus. Next base: position 70,822,558 of record NC_080684.1, on the reverse strand, counting down.
TTCATCACTCTGAGTAGAGAGATTGGTCCACAAATGAGCATAATACCCAAGTAGAGACAATTGGGGTCCTTATATTATTAACACAGTGAGGGAGACTAGTTACCTAGATTTGTTTATTTATTTTTACCTAAAAAAATAAATAATAACACTATTAAAAAATAGTGTTGCTACGTGCCAAACACTCTTCTTGTGGTTTACATGTAGGAAATCATGTAATTCTCACAAGTTTATGAACTCGGTATTATTATTATTATTACATTTTATAAATAAAGAAACTGAGGTTCAGAGGTGTCAAAATGCTTGTGTAAGATCCTATAGCTGGTAAGTTGCAGGGATTCTAAACAATGCTAAGTCAAGCATGTTTTTTGTAATGATCGTGTTATTATTTCTCTTTTTAAATTGTAAACTATAAGAAGCACATAAAGCACACTAAGGTTCACAATTGAAAATGAAAGTAACACAATAAAAACACAATCACTATTTGAGCATATCTCTATTGAATCTTGGAATGGATTGCAAGGCTTCCTCCCTCCCTTCTTTCTCTCCTTTGTGGGCTATTCTGAATCCAGTAAATAAAAACAGAGTAAATATCATTATGTGATCACAAGATTCTTTGATGTCATATTCTGATAGCCTGATGGCACATTGTTTTTAGAAATGAGGGTAAATGTGCCACGTTATGTACTCTAGGGACCATCTGGCCACCCTTCCTGGGAAGCCTCTGGTATTTATTCATTTACCTTTACTTCCCTCATTCTATTCTTCCATTCTAATGGCCCTATATTATCATGGATTTTAGAGATTTATATCTGTAATTAAATTCAGTTGAGTGAAGTGTCCTTATGCTCTACCTGTCAGATAGTGCTATCTTGTTAAGCAAAATCATTGATTGGCATTTCATACTCCAGTGCCAACAGCATTCAGACCTCCTTTTAACCTAAACAGAAATCTGTCTTTTGTATCTGTTGTAGCACACCAAAACAAAGGTTTTACATGCAGTAACAAAGAGCACAAGTAGAAGATTCTCAAATATAAAGATTGCCCTTATACACATATCCTGGCCCCTCTTCTCTCCACTTCATTTCAGGCATTTATTGTGCCCACATTCTTGACCAGATGGTCATGTTTCTACTGTTTGAGTAGACATAATAGAAATAATAGTAATAATAGAAAGGCAGAGGTTTTAGTAAAGTGCTTCTTTACCAAAAAGAAGAAAATATATGTCACTGGTTTATTTTTGTACCCTATTTCTTGTGGCATTTAATAGAAGTACTTAAAGAGGTCATGCCAAAGAAATAGAAGCAATAAGCTAGTGTTGTTTTTGCACTCAGCACCTACTAACATACCAAACACTTCTCACTTCTTTAGCAAAATCCTGATACTTCTTTGCTCGGGGAGAGTCAGCACCTGATTCTTCAGCTTTTCCAGAAGTTTTTTTTTTCTTCTCAGATATGACCAATTTATTCAGAAAAGTCATATTTTCGTTTGAAAAAGTATATCCAGGGTCAGAGAGTTTAGCATAATCATTTCATTGGAGGCAATCCCATTTGTTAGAGCTAAGTGGTCATAGGATAGTATCTGAATAAAAGAAGGCAAAATTTCTTTAAATGATTTAGTGGGGGCAACAGGACATAATGATTTGCAAAAGAAACAGAGGAAACAACCAACTTACACATGTAAGGCCTGAAACATGCTAGTGCTCGTAGTAATCTTTTAGTCAATTTAATTCAACACAAGCACCTTATTTGTGCAAGACACTGGACTAGGTGCTGGGGTTGAGAAGGAAATACAAAATCAATAAGACGCAATCCCTATCCTTAAAAGTTTACATTAGTAACAGCATATATCAAAATGTCTGCTATAAGTGAGGTACATACAAACTGCTCCAAAAACAGGGAGGAGGATTTACTTCCTGGTAGAGGTTAAAACTGGGAACCACTTACATTGGGTGGTATGGATGAGAGGCAGGTCAGGGGCATGAGTAAGCAAAACTGATGTCTAAGCATGTCGTGGGACCAGGTAAAATACTCTAGTTCTTCTATAGCTTTAAATGTGCTTAAGGGGAAGAGATGTTCAAAGGAAAAGTATTTATTTTATTTTAACTCCTCTCGACATTAAGGTAAACCAATATAAAAAACAAATTAACAGGAAGTGGAGATGACAAAAATTAAAATCTCAAGAGACAGGGACGTGGACATGGTTTAGTGTGAACTCAACCCTCTTGTCTCTAGTTGCTTCAGTAACACTGTCAAATGGGAAAAACTCACTAGTGGCGTCACTGGTTTATCCTGCTGGAACAGTTCCGTGGTAGAGAGACTTTAAAAAGCTAGTGTTGGCTACTGTCAGTAGTGCAGAGAAATGGTACACAAAACTAAAGTCCATATTTACAAGTAAATTAAAGCCCATAAATGTTCCCTTCTTAACATAACAGAGAAGGCAGGAGAATTTGGGGAGATGAGAACTTTTTGTAGATAAATGGATCCAGTGACATTGGGTATGCTTTATTCTGACTTTAAAAAATACAAAATGAGCATGTCTTTCTAGAATAACAATTTATTATGTTGTAGGAGTTTGATATGGTTATGAACTACAAAACTAGATATTGGATTATGTTTGTAATCTGATCTGTACTTGGGCATGACTGAGTTATGATTAGGGTATTGAGTCCCCACCTCTTGGTGGGTGGGGACTCACAGATAAAAGGCATGGCAAAGAACAGAGCTGAAGGTTTCTGATGTTAGAGTTTGATGCTGAAGACTTAAGCTGGAGCCCTGGGAAGTAAACTCACAGAGGAAAGAGAAGCCAACACCAGGAAGAAAGGAACATTGAACCCAGAGCGAAGCAAGACCCTGGAAGGAAGGAATCCAGGAAGTCTGAACCCTTACAGCCATCAGCAGCCATCTTGTTCCAACAAGTGAAAATAGACTTTGGTGAGGGAAGTAACTTATGCTTTATGGCCTGGTATCTGTAGGCTCCTACCCCAAATAAATACCAACCAATTTCTGGTATATTGCATCAGTACCCCTTGTGTATATATGTGTGTGTGTGTGTGTGTGTATATATATGTGTATATATATATATATATATTACATATATATAACATATACCTCACAGAGAATTTTAATGGAACCTGTTACTAATCAAATATCTCAGTTTCTTCTTTTGCAATTCACACAAAATATGTTAATTATAATACTTGGGAGAATGCTTACAAACACAATATATAACACATTATTTTATTATTCATCATCCTGCAACTTCTGACAGTTTTGATTATATTATCTCAAAGGAAAGCTACTTATAAATCTCATTTCCCATCAATCTAATTCACTGTTCAACTTAAAAGTAAATAAATAAATAAATAAAAGTTTTCCTGTAAACCTTTACCAAAGGAAAATAGGAAATAGAAAGTAATATACACATTTTGGTTTGTGTGTTTTATGTAACAATTGTGCAAATTCTTCCTGTTTCTGTGTGTACCCTTTGGATATTTTGCAAATTGTGCCCGAGGAGGTATGCGTAGGACAGTAAATAAGAAGAGGTGGCAGAGGAAATGGAGGCAGCTCAATGGAAGGATATCAAAGAGAAGGTGAAGAGGAAACACTGCTCAGAAGTTCTTAATGAACAGTGACTTTATGTTAAACTCTTTTGATATCTCAGAACATAGAGTTGAATGCTCAAAATCAAATAACTTTAGCTTTTAGAATGTATTCTCAAAATTCATTCACTTTTGTTCCTATGAAACTACTTTACATCTAGATCCAGAAAAACATTACCCTTTCTTAATTTCTGTCACTGTATTATTTGCTTTTCCTGTTGAGAAACAATGTAATCAACAGTGTTATTGTATTGTCTGAATTATTATGGTCTCCTTCTAAAGGAATTATTTTAGTATTTTGTTAAGTTAATTATGTTGCCATCTGTATTTTTATTGTGAAGTTTTCCAAGCTTTATAAAAAAATTCTCAATCTTTTAATGAAAGTTCTTACTTAACTGGATTTTTCCTTTCCTTTTCTTTCTTTCTTTCTTTTTTATTTTTTGGTTCCCTTAATTTTTATAGACTTTGATTTGATCCTTTCTAAATCTTAGGGATTTCTAAATCTTAGGGATTTGGAACATTATAGTCTTTAATTACAGGAATAATAAATGCAGCTAGCTGGATGTATGTGATAAGTTCATTTACACCTTCTTTGACAAAATACAGTTTGTTTCTGTTTCCTTTGTTCTTTATGGAAGTAGCTGCCTTAATCTCATATAAATTGGTCACTGAAAGGCTCTACAACGATTGGTTGTGGTCCCTGCTGTAAACACCCAGTTCCTTGGAGAACCATTAAGGACTCTGTTGACAACTACCAGTAGTTGAGTTACAGTTGCGGACATATAAATGCCTTGGACATTATAATATGAGTTCCTTCCTAAGAGATACTTATCCCACCCCTTTTCTGTAACATATGAAAGTTTCAAAGTGAATGAGTCATAGGGTATATTGAAGCAGTAATTTGAAACATCAACTCTTTTGACTCTGCACTTAGTCATTCTGCATATCTAATTACTCTTCAATCACATCTATTATGTCTGTAAAATATCACTTGAATCCATCCCATGAGACCAATCACCTCATATCTGAAGTATTATAATAACTTTCTACATAATATCCCTGTACCTTGTCTCTTCTATCTCCCTCTAAAGTATGTTCAATATTAAGACTTAATTCTTTATAAAGAAAATATTTGAAGAACCTATAATACTCTTTGTTTCAAAATAAAAATCTAAACTCTGCCATGGCATACAGGGACCCTATGTAAACTGGTTCCGCAATAGCTTTTCAGTTTAAACTATCAGAACAATTACCTTCTCCATCCTCACAAAAAAACACATTATACTTTATCAATACATATGTGTTTGGGGATTTCCAAGTACCTTTTACCTTCCTTAACTATTCCAAGAAAATTTCATCCAATGATATTTACTGAAATTTTACATGGTGCAAAATAATTTTCTAAAAGTTGAAATATAGGAAGCATAAAATAGACAAGTTCTCTGTTATGTTTTAAATTATACTATAGGGAAGAGGATCTAAACACATAAATGAATATATGTATATATTCATAAAGGAGTCCTTAATAACTATGCAAATATAGATACATTCATTTATATCTATTTATTATAAAAGATAATTTTAGATAGTAGTAAGTGCTATGAAGAAAATTAAAAGAGGATAATAGGTTAGACAGTACTTCTCAACCATAAGCTGAATGCAATTAGGACATAATATGCAGCATTTAGCACAGAAATAATAGCTAAATTAAGGTGTGCTTAATGTTAATGCATACACTATTAAGCACTTTTTCTGGATTAACTCATTTAATCTTCCCACAAATTTTAAGGGGAAGATCATATTAGGTGACTATTACAAAAGAAGTAACTAAAGTAAACAAAATTTAAATAACTTTCTTAAACCATAATGAGAAAATGAGGCCAAGAAGAGAGTCTTTCCCCATAGCTTTTACTCTTAACCACCATGCTATGCTGCCTCTCTCCATATGGCATCATAATTTTTTTGTTTATGTGTCTGTCCTCTTTCCTCATTGATTTTGAACTCATTGTTGAAAAGGACCATGCCCTGTTAATCTTCATATTATTGATGTTTAGCACATATTTTATGTTCAATAGTTTGTTATTGGCCTAAGTCATTATTATATTTTTGCAGAAAGTACATTGAATTTACTAATCTTGCCAAACTGCACTTTGTACATGTCCATTTGTGAAAAAACAAAAGGGAAAGAATACCCCACAGTTTCAATACTAATTTATTTGAACTAGCCTGGGTTATACACATTTTTTGAATCAAGGACTGTGTACAGAGTAGAGTTAAGGAGTTTTCCACTCATTCATCTGCCACATACTTGCAGTAGAAGTAGATATTGGGAGTCAATTATCCATGAATCTCACAACATTACTTCACATCTAGGCATCAGTGGCCAAGTTGCTTAGATTTATTTATATTCCAGTATAATAAAGAAAGAGTGATCTCCCTCCCATTCTCAGAGAAGATTTGTTTGCATTCTAGGGCAACAAAGTTAATGTTTCTCTTTTTCTCTCTAAAGTTGAAGATGAATAGTTTGCCAGCAGCCCCCATACATGATCAAGGGTTTCTTTTTATTATTATTATTATTTTTTTAAGGAAGCCTAGGTCACACAAATGCCACATCAGAAATATAGGGGATTCCCTTATACCCTGTTCCCCATCCCTCCCACACTTTCGCACATTAGCGACACCTTTCATTCATGTGGTACATGTTACAATTGATAAACACATATTGAAGCATTACTATTAACAATGGGTTATAGTTTACATTATCATTTGCACTTTGCCTTGCACAGTTCTTCAGGCTTTAACAAAATCTATAATGGGTTATATCTGTCACCAGAATGTCATGCAGGATTATTCCAATGTCTCAAAAATGCCCCCATGTTACACCTATTCTTCCTTCCTCCTCCCCTCAGAGCCTCTGGTGGCAACTGCCTTTATATCAATGATACAAGTTCTTCCATTGCTAGATTAATAATAAGTCTACTTTAGTCCACAGTTGCAGTCCCCCCTTATGTTTGTTCATTTCCCAATCTTGAAGATTTTGGGGTAGTGATGCCCACTCTGTTTCTGACTGAGAGGGGGTTTAGATCCCGTGGGTCAGATGGATGGAACTGTCTTGCTTGCAGTTGTAGATGCTCTCTTTTTTGGGATGGGTGTTTTCTCTCATTGTCTTTTATTAGTTGTCTTGGGAAAGTCCAATGAACTGAAGAGTCGGTGTTGCAACTCTGCGAAGATTAAGGGTTCAACAGGCATATGAACAGACAGAAGATTTAAGTCTCGGAGGCGTATATTTAACAAGTATAGTGCTAATGATAGGTTCAAATAAAAGGAGCTGAAGAGCCATGTGTAGGGAAATTATAAATGAGTCTAACTCTGTTTCACTGAGGGACATACATTCCAAGGTAAGTCCTACTGACAGGATACCAAATTCCTGAGATTGTCTTCCCTGCCTACAGTGTCCAGATGTCCCCAGATCTCTCAGGAGCACCACTGTTTGAGCCACTGTTCACTGTGGCAATCAATGAGATTCTGCTCAGACATGCATAAGTGTAAATCCTGGAATGATCAAAAGTTTCTTAATCTCGATCCCTGTCTTGTAATACATTCCCACTGTATGTGCATCTAAAACCTGGCCCTAGTCATGATATCATGTGGAATTGGGGTTTGGGAAACAAGCCTTAAGATGTTTTTATGGATACTGTCATTGCATAGTAATAAACTGTTTCTCACACAGAAGTTTCAGTGTTTTTGGCTAGTATATATAGACCTGTGGCAGGAAAACTTATTTTCTGAGTAGTGTAAAATCTCAAATCCTCACAATTCTCAAAAAAACAATCCTTTAAAAAAGCAAATAATGAGATAAATCCTTGGAAGCCATATAGAAAATTTTCACTACAGATGGAACAATCTACCGAGAGCAGAGATTATATCTTTTCCATAGCTGTATTCCTAAAACCCAGGCAACGTCTGGCTTTAGAAGATACTGGATGTATTTTTCTTTAATAAATTAATAAACACAGTAATACCCCATTTCTTACCTTGTAGTGAGCTGAGACAAATCTTTATAAATAAGATTTTTGGTTGAGTTCTCTTCTCAGGAGTTCTGAATAACATGTAACTCAAGTTCTGTGTCTTTTATCAGTCAGGATCTTCAGAGAAATAGGACCAAAAGGGTGTGCATGTGTGAGTGTGTGAGTGTGTGTGTATAAAGAGATTTATTTTAAGGAATTCTCCCATGTGATTGTGGGGGCTGGTGAACCCAGTATCCATAGTGCAAGCCAGCAGGCTGGAAATTAAGGCAATAATTGATACTGAAGTCTTTAGTCTGAAATCTGTAGAGGAGGTCAGCAACTGAGACAAGAGTTATGGTCTTGAGGCAGAATTTTTCTTTTCTCTAAGAAACCTGAGGTACTTATTATTTTTTACTTTTATGGTCTTCCACTGATTGGATGAAGTCCACCCACATTATTGACTATAATCTCCTTTACTTTAAAGTCAACTGATTGTAAATGTGAGCTATCTTTATAAAACACCTCACACCAACATCTAGATTAATGTTTGGCTGAACAATTAGACACCATTACCTAGCCAAGGTGACACATGAAATTTCTATCCTATGCCTGAATCTCTGTTGCAAAGTTGCTGGATAGGCTATGAGAGTTATTATGATTATATGTTGTTGCAAAACTGGATACACTATCCTAATATAATCTCAGCTCTTAACTCAGCTAAGCCATTATTAAAATAGTTAAGAAACTTAAAGCAATACAATTTTATTTTCTGAAAAACACATATAGACACCTAGAAGTGAAAAGAAAAATACACATACTTATACTTCACCTTATTGCAGTAACTCAAGTGAGCTCAGTATAAGCCATCTGAACAAGTGTTGTTTCATGTTTCTTCAAGGCAGGCCTCCGTTTTTGACCAGATAATCTGATAAACTTGTCTTGTTCTGAGAAGAGTTAATGCTCTCAATCCTGTCATCTCTGAATAAAGATAATTGTTATGACTTTTATTTATTTACTTATTTTCTTGCCTGAAAGGATAGCCTAAGATATTCAGTATAGTGTTGAATGAAGGTGCTGATAGTGGATATCCTTGTCTTTTTCCCAGCTTTAAGGAAATTATATGTAATAGTTCACTATTAGGTATAATGTTAGCTATACAGCTCTTGTAGAACTTTGAGAAATTTCTCTCCCACTCCTAGTTTGCTGAGAGTTTGTATCATGAAAGAATATTGATTCTATCAAATGACTTTTCTGTGTATTTTGAGAAGATCTTATATTTCTCTCTTTTAGGTGATATTGGAGGATGAATTGTATTTAACTATGCAGAAGACTGTAGGAGTGAAATGTCATGATGCATGTAAAGTAATAAATGAACTGTATCATTTAGTCATTTGATAACAAACTTCCCCAAACTCAGGGACTTAAAACAATTATTTATTATGTTTAAGACACTGTAGAACAGCAGCTAGGTATTGTTGACTAGCTCTGCTTCATGTTGTGGCTGCTGGGTAGGAACTCGACTTTTCACTGCAGGTCTGCTGGTTGGCAGGGTTGGCTCTGATCCTCACTTTTCTCATGCTTTTACTAATACTAGCAGGTTAGCTGGGATACTCAATGTCATTTAAGGTCTGGGCTCAGAATTGGCATTCTGTTCCTTCTGCCTCATTCTGTTTACAAAAGCTTGTTGCTTGATTGAGCCCCAAATTAAGTTGCATGGAAATATATTCTGACTTGCAAAAGAAACTCCAAAGTCACTTTACTTTGGTTACAGTAATTAGTGAATAATTGCAATAAATAATGTAATCTACCATCTGAAACTAATAGAAAAATGTTAATACTTGTTAAATCTATAGGTATACATTATACTATTCTGTCTACTTTAAGCATATTTGAAAATTTTAATAATAACATATTAAAAATCTAAACCATTGAAAATATGAAAGCTTGAAGGGTAATATCAATAATATACAAAGAATTCTTAGAAGTTAATATTGACAAGGGAAATATCCCAAATGAAAATTAAAAGGAAATTAATAGAAAACTTATATTAGTATCTCTAAATTATCAATAAACACTAATATCACTAGTATCCTGAGTAATGGAAATTAATCTTAAGATGAACAATGCAAAAATATACTTTAAAAAGATTAAATACTGTCAGTAAGAGTGGGTCTGGGGGAAAAAATGTCTCTATACATTGCTGGTAGTTGTATGAATGTCTTTCATTAGACAGCAATTTAAATTGAAAATTGACCTCCTCACTTTTGATAATCTATCCCATAAAAATATAACATCACTAAATGCTTACTACAGCATTATGGTAAAATAAAAAATGTAATGCCCTTCAATTGACAAATAATTGAATATAGTACCATGCAGCCACTAAAGAAAGAATCAATTCTATATCAACTGACTGTTAAGGGAGATAATTTTACAATATATTCTTAACTGGAGGAATCAAGACACATACTTGAGAAAACAAGTAAGACCTTACTTTTTAAAATGGTCAGTGATGAACCCTATATATGTATAAACAGATCTGCGTATGTTTATATGACTGTAGGTGAAATATATTGAAAATACTTATCAAGTTACTATCATTAAGTGAGAAAGTATGAGTAGTGGGGAAAGAATGGGGTAATTGGGAAATGCCAAAAAAGATGTCTTTGATAAAAATTGCATATATATGTAATATGATATGTAATATGCATATAATATGTATATATGTAAGTTTCTAAATCTGTATAGCACAACACAAATTGCTATCTTTCTTGTAGACTCAGCATAATGGACTTGAGTCTCAAAGCTATGAACAATACATTATAAGAACTCCCTGAAAGAGGATCTAGGTATATCCTTGAGGAACTTGCTAAAAGTGGCCAAACTGACCACTCTTAAATAAGAAAGGCTATTTACTGGGAACAAAGATTCAAGGTAAGGGTATGTAAGAATAGAGAGCAATAGGAATATCTCCTTCTTCTTCAGGCCACAATTAGGGAAAGTGAGCCATCCTCCTCAGACACTCATTCAAGGTCTGGAACATTATTCCCTGACAGGCTATCAGTGGAGCAGGAGCTGGAGAGATTTCTTTATTGGGCATTGTGCTTGCCTGTGTTTTTTGGAGGTCATGTTAACCAGGGCCTCATTCTCACCTAGAGATCACTGAAAGTGGAAAATGTCTCTGACAGGTCTGGAAAGAGGAAAGCAGTGAGCAGAAAACTTCTCTGAGACCCTTTTGGTGGGGCTAATTGACAGTGACCAACCCTGGCTTTACTGCACGCAGGGTTAAACCGTCTCGAAAGGACTTTGCCCGAGAGGGAACACAGTTGAAACCTCTAATCTGGCTTGTTGCTGGAGAGCAGCCTTGAGAGGCTCTCCTGAGAAGTCAGAGGTAGAGTCTGTAGTCTGTGTCAACCAAATAGAAGTGGGGTAGTAGTAATATAAGGGGATTTGGACACTTATGGCAGAAGATCTTGAGAGCCAGTAAAGAATAATAGATAACCCCAGCTAATTAAAATGATTTTTCCTTTTTTAATTTGAAAACATTTCTAATCCTTATGGGAGAGGAGAAGAAAGGAGGATAAAAGAAAAGACCACCCCCATCTTTTTTACCACTGTTCCCTAGGATGGAAAGACAAGAGGAACTTTTTATTAAATATGAGATTAAAACAACTAATTAGCTTAGAATGAACTTTTTCATTGCCTGATCGTGACTTAAGTTCTCACCGTGTTGGTGACAAGGGGCTGGAAAGTGAGAACCATCAGATATTTTTTAAGTTTCTTTATAATTGAAAAATGAAACTGTTTCCTGATTTTGCATTGCTATGTTCAGTCCACCTTTATAAAACAAGGTGTTTGGAAGCTTATACACAAACACATAATACAAGTAAAAGAATAGTCGCCAAAGTATTTACATTATTTCAGGGGAATGGGGTTTCAGGTATTTCTTTATCTTTCTTATATATTTCTGTAATTTTTTAAAATAAGGAGCACATCTATTCCTCAAATCATCTCCATATGAAAAACTAATAAATATAAATTAGATTAAGAATATGAGTTTCTGGGGTTAGGGTCAAACATCAATATTTTAAAAAATATTTTAATGGACAGTGTTATTGGTGAACTTTCTTTAGAAGAACACCAGTTCTTTATGATCCCAGACTTTTTACACTAATCCCTTCCTCATTTTGCAAAGGAAGAAAATATTTTTGTTCAGTGCCTTCCTCTATTAGTTTGATCTAAATGGAGCCCTGTTACCTTTATTGCAACCTTATTTCACCTAACTCAGCACAACTTTAATCTGAGGGGGAGAGTGCATTCAGGGAGAAAAAGTTATATACTATTATAAATAAAAGTTATTACCTATTAAAATGCATAATTAGAAAGAGGTCTTCATATTTGTTATTTCCACTTTTGTATATTCATATTGCAGATGTCATCCTTCATGTATTTACAGTATATTATTCATGTTAGCTAAGATCAAGGAAATGACTCAAAATATAGATATTGTTATTTGTGGATCACTGTAAAATAAGAATAATGTTCTGTGGCCACCAGGAAATTGTCATTAAATAACTTGTAGACAACAGATTTAAAAAGCTAACAATCCTTAAAATCACATATAAACAAATATGAAGTTACCAAACCAGGAATTATCACCAAAAAGTTGTCTGAAATTATGGCGAACTTTGTAATCAAGTCTGGAGATAATGCCAAGAGATCATTAAACTTTGTTTAAAAACACTGTAGGATTGACATAAACCACCACCACCTACCACCTAAACCACTACCAAAGCACAACTAATTTTGTTCTTAGAAATATGGGACCTGTTATACTTTACCCATTTGGTCTCATAATATGCTTCATAGAGCTTTCAGGATACATGAGGCTCCAAAGCAAATTTTCCTTCTCTTAACTTTATGATTTTTAAGTATAAAACTTGGTATCAATTAGTAAACATTGTGGATCTGCCATTCATCAGTCTGGTCAGGTCATTTCAGAATGAATTTTAGGAATTTTCTTTCTATATTATGTAACGCTATGAGCTGTGGAATGAACACTGGATTTTGGATATTGAAACACTGGATTTGGGAAACATGTTCCCTAAATGCTAACTATGTTATTAATCTAAATCAGGTTACAAAAACTTAAATAAAATTATTATTAATTGAATGTGTGAATGATTTCCATAAGCATCATACTTGCTGTATGTAGTACATTCCTAAACTTTCCTTTTTCAAATTTCAAGAACTGCATTTTGTTCAGGTAAGATGCTGACTTATGACTATGTCTCTTAAATACATGATATATGTAACCATTTCCAATCCATTGGAAATGCACCAAAGCAAGAGTGAACAAATTCAGAAGAAGGGAGGACTTTCAGAACTGCCATGGTCCCTTTCTGCTCAATCTCGCCTGAGTGGTAAGAGACATGGAATATTGTTTCCTGGTGGCTGTGCTAAGTTAGGCAGTACAGAACTTCAGACATCTGCTTTAGATACTTAATTCGTCTGTATGAAAGCAAAGATGAACACTACTTTGATGTTTTCATCTTCCTTCTCTATGTCCCTTTTTATACCTGGAATATTCTCTGTATACCTAAAATAAGTGGAAATAAACTACAATGCAGTGGTGTGCTTGGGCCAAATTGGAGCTACTTAGGGAGCAGATTGTACTTATATCTTCCCCATTCAATGAAGTCACATTGGTAGCATGAAAATTACATGGCAGGCATATTTACACCACAGAACCAATGTTACCAATCAGTGCACGCATGCACACACACACACACATCCCACCCTCTTGAGAGAGAGTTGTTAAACATTTAACAGAATAACACTGAACATAAGTTTGGAAAGCAGTGGCTGAAGTATTTAGGTCATAAATGACAACCCATCTGGAAAATATGGGCAGGAACATTTTTGCTGTCATGAAAGGGTATGTGTTTAGGGGCAGAGGTTGTGCATGCATGCCTAAACCCATCAGATTTGAGTTGCTAAGATTCAGAGTTAAATAGCGGTTATACTGCGTGTAATAAGAAACTATAAAGCACAGTTCTATTCAGCTGTAACCCCACCTTAGAATTAGAGGTTGGTGTTCACTTCCTTTAAAAGCCAATATATTCTCTTCAGCCTTGTCTCTTAATTGCAACTACTCAGACACTAGTAAAACGTCTCCCCTAACATAAACACATACATACAGAAGCACACTGAGAAAAACAGTGTCCTCAATACACTTCAGTATTAAGTGTCTGACAGACCTGCTCTGCACAGATAAAATTTGTGTGGTTCATTAAAGTATGAGGTTCAATCAAAAATACATAAAACCCTAAGTATTCAAATATGCAGCACAATCAAGGAAGCATACCAGCTGATTGGTAAAATATGCAGCCAGTTGAGTAAATCCCATTGAAGACTATTTTAGAGCCTAAAATATGTTTGGAAATTAGTAAAATATGCAATTTCAGTTGTCAAGTACATTCAAATATTTCAAAAGATACAAAAACTTGTGAGAAAAGATACAAAACATTCTAAACCCTGATAGTGCAGAAAGCCTGCCTTCAGTCTATGGAAGTGGGTTTCAGTTAACGAGGGCAGGGGATGAAAACAGGAATAAAAGATGTGGCCCCTCATATCACAAATTATTTGAAACCCTCAGAAACTAGAGCATGTTATGGTGAATATCAAATGGTGAGATTAGCTCTCCCTTCCTCCCCTAGAGGAATGGCATCTCAGTCTATTGGAGAAGATGTAAAGTGCCTAGGGGATAGCAACGAAGGCAGGCAAAGGGAGGTGGTTTTGCAAAACTGGCAGAAATTGCCTTTTTATCTTCCAAGAAAATGTTGTGAGGCAAAACTGTCAATTTAGCATTGCTTTGCTTTAAAGTCATTTTTCACTTTGTGCATTAATTTTTAAAACTTTTCCCCCATAAAGAATAAAACTGTAGCTTTGAAATATTATGGCTGATGCCTCCATTATGCAGTTTGATTATGTTACATTAGTCATCCCATGTATCTTTATTTAACGTAAGCAGGACCATTTAAAAATATTTATATACTCTCTCTTTTGGCGAACGTGGCTTGTGACGGGTACAGATATGGCTGGTTTCACATAAGCGGGCACCATGCAGCCCTTCCATCAATGGGCAGATGGTTCCTTGGTAATATCAAGGAGTCTTTCACACAGATGGGGGCATAAAAATGATTAGTGGGAATTACACAGGAAGATTCATTCAGCCCATGGCAATGTAACAGGGTAGGAATTATGGTATATATTTGTGAAATGAAGTAGGGCATAAAGAAATTGGCCTATCACAAAAGCTGTAATCAATTTAGCGGCCAGTACCCAGAAGTCCTATAACATATTAAACTTATGGTCATTTTTTAAATAGTCAGAAGGCTACAATTTAGCTTTCTTCTCACTCAGGTTTTTCCCTCAACTGATTGTGATCACATTTGTTGGTAATCATATTCTCCCAGCAACTATAATTTGACTTGCAAGCACCTTTGGGAAACTTTACTCATTTTAAGTTTCTTGTTCTCTCCTTAATGCCTAAGCTATTCAACTTTTCATGACTATGTAAAGGCTAGCAAGCCTTTATATAAGACAAATAAACCAACAAAATCTATTGAACATAGAAGATTGTAGATAATACTATGAGAGTATTTGATTTTATTAGATTAAGATATATTACTCTGTTTTCTTTCCAGTTGTTTTCTAGAAAGTGGGCATGCTGATTAAGCTGGAACATTTATTTCTTACCCACTTCTGGGAGTTAGCTTTAAAAGATGACTCCATCATAGTTTTCAATAATTTCTCAAATATAAGAAGGGTCTGTGGACTCCATCTCTAAAATTATGACTATGTTGTTATATATGTACTTCTTTTTAGCGAAAATGAGATCAACTTTTAAACTCAAGGGAAATGTAGATTGAATTTACTCATTTTCAGATTGATTCATATTTTATTGAAAATATTTTTATATGTAATATTTTTATTCAGTTTAATGTGTTTTCTGGTGTTATAATGTAGTGTTTCTGAGGCTGCATAATGCAAAGTCTTGAAAGAGCAGTGCAAAAACTAGTCAGAAATATAATGGGAAAATAACCCATTTACAATGGCACAATAGTATAGCATACCTAGCTCTAAATTAAGAACAAACGTTCAGGCCATATGTAAGGAAAAATACACCATTTAGGCAAACACAAATGAAGTTTTAAAAATATAGATACGGGTTGTCTTGTAGAGGAAGACACAATAGAAATGTCAAATTTATCTACATATCTCTAGATTCAATGCAATTCCAATTAATAACCTAATGGGATCATCTGAAGTTTGATTAAATGACTCACAAGATCATCAGCCAGAACATAAAGGTAAGAGGTTGTTAGGAATATCCTGTAAAAAGAAAATAGGGCCAGATAATATACTTTGAGATTTTCAAAGATATTATAAAACTATAATAATATGAGGGTAATGCTAACTAAAAATAGGAACAGTGACCTGTGGACCACAATAAAAGATCAATCAATAAATAAGAATGCATGTAAGAATTTAGTATACAATAAAGATGAGGAAATGAGTATCAAGCATAAAGTAATGATTCATAAAAGGAAAAATGATATATATTTTTTAAATTATTTATTTATTTTTTTAATTACATTATGAAAAATATGAGGTCCCATTCAACCCCACCGCCCCCGCCCCCCACTCCCCCCACAGCAACACTCTCTCCCATCATCATGACACATCCATTGCACCTGGTAAGTTCATCTCTGAGCATCACTGCACCCCATAGTCAATGGTCCACATCATAGCCCAGATAATTATATTTTATAGTTCATTCAGCATTCATTCACTGTTTTATTTCTTCAATGTCTACTATATGCTAGGATATGTCAAGCTGCTAGAGATAGAAAAATAGAGACAAGGCTCAAACATTCATAGTGAAGCAGGCTAGTAAGATAGGGAATCAATAGATGTATCTGGAACCTGATATCCATGTGAACCTGATGTCCACGCGGACATCCCCAAGATGGCTGCTGGAAGACCCTCCCCAAGGTTCTGCCATTCAGAACAAAGAGTTCTTCTGGAAGCCAAGAGAAGCCCTGGATATTCCTCAAGGACTTTATCATTGGGCTCTCTTGGGGAATTGATAGGTAGGGTAATCAATCAAAACAGCAAACACCTGGGACTCCTCCTAGGCAAAAAGCAAAGGGATGGAAAAATTAACAGTTCAAAAAACAGGCGGGACTTTGGCCCAGTGGTTAGGGCGTCCGTCTACCACATGGGAGGCCCTCGGTTCAAGCCCCGGGCCTCCTTGACCCGTGTGGAGCTGGCCCCTGCGCAGTGCTGATGCGTGCAAGGAGTGCCCTGCTACACAGGGGTGTCCCCCGCGTAAGGGAGCCCCACGCGCAAGGAGTGCACCCATAAGGAGAGCCGCCCAGCGCGAAGGAGAATGCAGCCTGCTGAGGAATGGCGCCGCCCACACTTCCCGTGTGGCTGACGACAACAGAAACGGACAAAGAAACAAGACGCAGCAAAAAGACACAGAAAACAGACAACCGGGGGAGGAGAGGGAAGGGGAATTAAATAAATAAAAAAAAATAAAATAAAAAAAACAAAACAAAAAAACAGGCGGGAGACCTAAACCTGCGCTCTCTCACCTGTGGACCCCTGTTCCTGCCCTCTGTGTACTGCTCTTGCCATTTTTCCCCTGCCATGTGGTCACTCTAGTAAAACCTGGACATTTATAATCTATAATGGGGGATTGTAGTCTGTAAATCAGCCCGCTTGACCACTTTTCAGCCCCTTCTTCTCTACCTGGGCCCCCTAATCTGTTATTTTCTCCCACTTCTCATCCTTTCCTTCCTGAATAAATTGCTGGCTTAACTCACCTGACATGCTCTTGAAATTCATTTCTACAGCATAGTCAAGAACCTCGACAAAATCTAGTAACAATAGAGCATAAATTTTGGTGGGGGAAAACAGATAATAAACAACAACTACGAGAAAATGTTAAGCAGGGCGGAGCATGATGGTGGAATGAGGTTGTACTATTTTATAGTGTGGCCAGGGAAGACATTCTCTTAAGTGGCATTTATACATACTAACGAGATACTCTTGTCTAAGAGATTGGCAAAGATTAAAAAAAAAGAGAAAACATCAGTAAATGATATAAGGAAAGAGATACTTAGACGTGTTATTGGTAGAGTAATATAGTTTTTATGCTCTGCATTTTGTCAATATGTATAAAATTCTTCCTTTAGTTAAGGAGATAATCAAACAAGTAGCAAAGATTCATATTGAAGCACTTTTTATATTCACATAAAAAGGAAATCATCTTAAAATTTATTAAAAGATAGTGGTAAAATAAAATTATAGTATATTCAAACAAGGAGATATTAGGTACCATAGAAAAATAGATAAAATATTTTGTTTAATAAAACAGGTTATAAAATAGAAAGTACCATGTAAGTCCATGAATATAAAATTATATATCAATTTCTTTTTCTCTCTTTCTCTCTTACACACAGACATACACATGCATATACACATACACACACATATACAAACATAGGGTCTGAAAGATTATCAAAATATTAAAGATTATCTAAAGGAGATGAAATTTTGAGTCTTTTTAGCTTCTTTATTTTTATGGTTAGGATTAAAGTAAGTGTATGCATTTTTTTAATGGCATATAAAAATAAAGTTAGTTTACTGTTTTAAAATTTTATATAAAAGTCAATTCTGTAATAGTTACAAGACAGATACTATACTGTTAATATGGGTTAATTAATTTTAAGCAAACAATGTGAAGTATAGATGCCAACCCTTAGTAATGGAGCAAAATGGTCCCTAACAAAGTCAATTATTCAAGATATGCTTTATGATTTTCTCTCCAGGTTACCCTTATGTATGTTAAAAAAAGATCTTTAAAGACATTGAAGCTGTAGATATCAAAGTTGTTAAATAAATAGTCTAGAAAGGTCAATAATGTGAATAAATCTTAAAGCAGTGCAGGTCTTAAATTGACATGTTAAATAAAGGAAGGAATGTCCTTTCTTCTTAATGTTCCCCCATTCTTCTTGTGCTTTCTACTTTAGTAGGCAGGAATTAATTTAATAAAGAGAAACCCCCTTAAAGAAGAACTCATTAGGTTGTTATTGAAATAAAACAGTGGTATTAAAGCTTTCTAAAGAAACTATAAAGGAAAAAGAAGAGGATAAAGATTCATGACAGTTGACATTCAGAGTGATTAAATATAGTATAGGCTTTGTATTTAAAAATCTAAAATAATATTAGCCTTAAATGTGGTTAAACAATGCTATTTAGTACTTATTCTATTTTAAACATTATCAAGCAGAAATGTATATTGCCTTTTTAAAAAAATGTTCTTCCCACCCCCTCATTGTTTGCATTTTCTGTGTCTGTTGGATGCTGGTCTTCTTTTTAGGGGGCACTGGCAACAGAACCTGAGACCTCCCATGTGGGAGGGAGGTGCCTAACTGCTGTAGCCAGTTTTGCTCCCTGTTCTGCTGTTTTCTCTTTATGTTTTCCTCCTTATGTCTCTTGTTACATCATCTTTTTGTGTCAGCTTGCTGAGCCAGCCTGTTGGATCAGCTCTCTGTCTTGCTTGTCTTCTTTAGGAGACACCAGGAATCAAACCCAGGACCTCCTGTGTAGTAGGTGGGAGCTCAATCACTTGAGCCACATCTGTTTCTCCCTTTTTTTAAATAATGATTATTCTACCAATAGGTATTTTGATGATTTGGAATACAAGAATTTATAATCCCCTAGATCTGCTTTTTTTTCCTTCATTTCTTTCTAGATTTATAGCAACACTACCTGAACCTCTGCCAAGCCAAAAACCCAAGTATCATCCTTATTCTTTCCTACCTCTTAACCCCAATGCTAAATCTGTCACTGAGCCTTGTTGATGCTATCTCTTTAATTAATGTCTCTTAAATTTATCCTCTTTTTTCATCCTCACTGTCATGACCTTAGCTCAGGACTTCATGATTTCTCACCTAGATTACTGCAACAGCTTCAAACTCCTTTCCTTGTTTTCAGTCATGTTTTTTAAAATCCATCCAACACGTTGCTGTCAATGGTTTTTCTTTTAAATTCAATCATTTGACTTTGATAATTGGGAACATTGAATGGCATCTCCTTTTATTTCAGGATAAAATTTAAAATAGTATAGATGATTTATCCACTACCCATCTTTTCCCTATCTCCCACCCCAGAACCTGAAATTGTCACAGTCTAGTCATACTGATAGATACATAATACCTTAAGTATATCTCTGCCTTTATGGTTTGACAGACTCTTCTCTCTGCCTGACACACCCTTAAGTCTTGGAACCTCTCTCCAAACACATTATTTGTTTACTTATTTAAAAGGTTAATATTTACTAGTACTTTAAAATCCAACTCATATATGACTATGTATAAGAATTTTTTTCTGTGCAATCCAATATGAGATAAATGTATCATACTTGCTGTGTCATAATTCATATCACATTGTATTGCAATGTGTGCTTGTTTGTCAATTTCCTGTATTTTGAGCTTTTGAAGAAAATGGTTTTTTAAATTCTTAATATTTCCTAAATCTGACACAGTACATGTGATTAGTAAATGCTTATTGAATGTAGAATGTGGAACACATTTCATTTATCCAGTTTCACCAAACCTCATCAAATGGCTATCTTTAGGCCATCAAGAGAGTGTCAGTCTCCTGTAATTTTCTTAAACATTTTTTGTAAGAATCGTAGCATACTTTATGATGTGTTTCTAACAGAATATAAGATAATTTTCCTATGATTGTACACTAACAACTATCTTTCAAAAGAAGTTTAACTACAACATTATAATTGTGATCATCACACTACAACTACCATAAAATTCTATTGAAGTAAACATTTACTGATTCAGCAAATATATACTGGATGTCTACTATACATCAGGTACAGTACTTGAGTAAACTCTGGATTAGAGGAGGAAAAATAACAGATATAATCTCTGTCCTCATGGGACTGTTAGTCAGTTCTAACCTCTGTATAGAAGACAAATAAATGTAATGAACCCATTGATAAAGTCTCCTCCCTGGGGAGAAATATAAGAAGACTATGAAAACTAAATAATCTTGTTGGTTAGACAGAGCATTGATAGACATGTGAGAAATTAAGACTGGTCATAATAAAACCACCTGTTGTGGTTTACTTCCATGTGTGGTATTTAGGCTTCTAAAGAAATTGGGTTACTATTTACTTTCATCTTATTTCAAAAGATGAAACTATTTATGATTATCACTCACAAATATTTGTGCCAGCAAGATTATTGTAATATTTAGATTTGGCATGAGCTTTGATGAGGACTAGAATATTTAGCTGACAGATAAAAGGGGGTATAACAGTTTTAGCAAAGGCACAGAAATGGCAAAGTAAGACAGTAAATAAATCTTTTTGGCTGGAACATGGATTTTGTGTAGAAGAAGAGCAAGCTTTGCTCTGGAAAGAAAGGAATAGTTAGATGAGCCAGTCCCTTCAGTTCTAGTTTAAGAAGATTGGGGTTTATTCTCTAGGAAGGTGAATAAAGTATTTTATTTTAAAAATATCTTATTTTTGATTCCTTAAATTACATTAAGGAAATAGTGTTTTAGAAAGATTAATCTGGTTGGGAATTACAGGAATCACTGAAAGGAGAATGACTTGCTATAGTGAATGATGGAATAAAGGAATGCACGAACGACATGATCTTGGAAATGGAAAATATAACAGACAGAAATTTAAATTCCACAAATTGGCAGAGAAGAATATACTCAAATATGTATTTTGTGTCTATTTTCCCTGACTCTCTTTTATTGTTACCCTAATATTACAATTGACAAATTCAGATAAGCTATTTGTTTCAGACATTTGGGGTGTTTGGGGAGGCACCTAGTTGATGAACAAATGTGTTTGTTTTTCAGATAATTGGTTTGCAATTTGGAAGACTCAGATCACATCCCTCTATTTTCTTTGGCATCTTCGAGAAAGTGAACAGGAGAAGAAAAATGACCTGGACAAAGAAAAATAATTGAGTCCAGGAAAATGGAGACTGTGCAAAATTGGAAAATATCTAGTTTTGAATTAAACACTCTTCCCGAGTACAAGAAACACAAACTGAAGGTTTATTTTCAAGTATATTAACATCATCACTTTATTAGTCACTATCCTGTGTGTAATCAATGTGGAATCATAACTGGAATAAAACTCAATGAGTGCAAATATGGAAAACTGCAGCATCAAAAAGAAATGAAATAAAAAATAAATGAGTGTTCTGAAAATTGTAGAAAGATAGAAAAGAGGAAACTGTAAAAAAGCAAGCTGTCATATTCAATCCAGATAACATTGATGTGAAGAGAAAGTTCTGTTAGGTTACGTAAAGATGTTTTTTCAGGCAGGTGTATCATCCAAGTGTAAGAACTGTATCCTACTGAGTAATTAGGAATGGTTTCCTGATCAGGAATACCTCTCATAGGCAGAGGTAATGATCAATCTGCTTTATTTTAACTGTGTAATTTTTGTTCTGTTAGGCAGGTGAGACTTTATTGCAATGTTAGTTTGTATGCAGTATATAAGAACAATTCCTTGGTCAAAAACAGCTATTGGAAGAGAAGAATAAAAAATTTCTATGTCTCATTTCATTTCCAAGTCTCAGTAAAAGCATGGTTAAATGAATACATGAATAAAGAAAAGCATGTATGAATGTAAATATTTAAAGGAAGTGACTTAATATTCCTATTTTATAGGTTGAATACCTGAGACTTAATAAATAACTTGTAGCACCCAGCAAAAAAGTAATGTTGGACCAATGATTTAAACCCAGATCTGGCTGATTCTAAGCCCCACATATTCTTCAGAAATCCATTTTTCCTATGCAGATAAACTTAATGAAAGACTCAAACTTCACAGGATGGGATTTCTACTTTCTACATAGCTTACATATCAGTTTCTTAAGAAGTAATAGAGAAAAAAAAAAAAATCCAGCAATCAAATAGGTGTAAAAGTGCAGTTTTGAAATGTGAGGGGAAAAAGACAAAATATTTGGATACTTATATTTGTACCAATTAATTTCAAAATGCCTGATATACCAATCTTTGTCAGACTACAGATCAGTTTGGTATTTCTTCAAGTTTTGAATTTTTGTGCATGGATATGTGATTTTTCTACCTTAGGAGGTAACTGAGATAGGACAATAAGAGCTGCTAAAATAGGTACACCCCAAAATATCAGAAAAAAATTGATTTTAGTTATCAAACATTTTGGTCCAAAGAAGTGCACCTGATAGGTGGACAGCCTTCTACCAAGAGTGGTTTTAGAGACCTTCCAACTTTTGGTCCTTTCATCCTCAAAGCATGGATATCAAGGATGCCTTGTTCCTCCGCATAAAGGCAACAGAATGGGAAAAACCAAGAGAATCAGGTTTTAAGAGTCCAGCCTGAATGTGGCATCACTTTTGCTCCTTTATCTAAACCTCAGTTACATAGACATACCTGCCTCCTGAGGATGCTGAAAAACGTGGCCCATCTGTGTGCTAGCGAAAGTGTAAGTGGGGTTGATGGTTAGCAAGGAGATTCTGCCACACAGGGTAATATCATTTTATTGTAATACAAAGTTTTCAAAATTCAGAAACAGAAAGACAGTCACAGCTTGTACAATAATTATTGAAAATGAAAATAACTTAGTTTGGACCCTGTCTTATAGGTGAGAATAAAGGTAAGTAAAGGTAGCATTTTTAGAAAGTTTGTAGGAATGTTACTGGAAACAAAGTTTCTCATCATACTAGTAAAAATAAAATGATAATTATATGATAATAATAAAAATAATGATAGGTATCAGTATATGTTCTCATACCTTTATGATTTGTTTTTCTGATTTAATCCTCTTAATAACCCCATGAGATAGTTTCTAATGACCTCAGTGTCCAGTCAAGGAAACTGAAGCTCTCAGAAATTAAGGCAGGTAGTTTTCATGTGAGAGTTGATACCATTTCTTTATAACAAAGAAATGATGTTATAATAGCACATCTCTGTTTGCTTAATAGTGACATAAGATGTTTTGTCATCAAAGATCCTTGTAAAATTTTCTGTTTTATTAATAAAAATATCCCCAAAAGCCAGAAAAAATTGGCAAAAAAATGAACGTTTTTGCTCAAAGTAAAAGAGCAGTGTGGTGGATAGACATTTGAACCCAAATATTCTGTTGCCAGAGCCATGCTATTAACCACTAACTATCCTATAGATAATTCCCTTTTATGACTTAGCCTTCTAAAATAAATTCAAGAAAGTTTGGTTCAACTAATCTTTTCAAATATTTCAACTAAGGAAATCAGAATAGTTAATTTCCACTTGGCACAAAATATTCAAAAGAGTAAGCCTTTTGTATTTTTAATATAATAATTTAAAGAAGCAAAGCACAGAATTATTCTGGGTACATTCTCAGTTTCCTGTTATTTCTATGTTTGTGTAATTGCAAAAACATAATTGAAAGGTGTGAAGTAGCTACATGCAATCATTTTAGTTTCCTTAGCAGGGAACCTGAGCTTCTGGTAAAGTATTTCAACAAAATGTAAGGGTGTGAAATGGAGAGTAGGTGGCAGATACATGATGGGAAAATCATCTTCGTGGTTATATGATCAGTCAAAAGAGTTGTTGGCAGAAGAGCTTTTCTATCTGCCCCTTCATCACAGCTATCAAATGATCTGCTTCTATTTCTTTTCCTCTGGTCTCCCATGTCAGACTTCTGTTTAATAGGTATTTTCAGATTGTGTTTTCTGTTTTTAATAAGCTTCAGAAAAGCATGGATGGTCACCTTTGCATGGTGTACTCCAACTCCTTTATTGGGTACATTTGGTTTCTTCTTTAGAACCTGTAAGATGTCAGTCCTTTGCTTTAAAGAAGGAATCACATTTGTTTAGAGTTGCCTCTTGAGTATATGGGTGGGAAAATGTCAATCTCAGTTTTACAAAAATTTACTATTACAAAATCAACTTAATAGTCTGTGCTCCTTTTATTTCCTCTTCAAATCAGCACTGTTCGTGGTGCTTGACATGCCCAGTGAAAAACCTACAAATTCAGATCAACTCATAATTTATTTAAATATATTATTTTAAACGATCATGTTTTCCTTTTTTTTTTTTAAAAAAAAAGATTTATTTATTTATTTAATTTCCCCCCCTCCCCTGGTTGTCTGTTCTTGGTGTCTATTTTTTTTTTTTGACTTTGTAATAATATTACATTAAAAATATATATGTGAGGTCCCATTCAACCCCACCCCCCCACCCCCCCTCTCCCCCCCCCTAACAACACTCGTTCCCATCATCATGACACATCCATTGGATTTGGTAAGTACATCTTTGGGCACCTCTGCACCTCATAGACAATGGTTCACATCATGGCCTTGGTGTCTATTTGCTGTGTCTTGTTTCTTTGTCCGCTTCTGTTGTCGTCAGCGGCACGGGAAGTGTGGGCGGCGCCATTCCTGGGCAGGCTGCTCTTTCTTTTCACGCTGGGCGGCTTTCCTCACGGGTGCACTCCTTGCGCGTGAGCCCCGCGGGGGACACCCTTGCGTGGCACAGCACTCCTTGCGCGCATCAGCACTGCGCATGGCCAGCTCCACACGGGTCAAGGAGGTCTGGGGTTTGAACCACGGACCTCCCATATGGTAGACGGACGCCCTAACCACTGGGCCAAAGTCCGTTTCCCATGATCATGTTTTTCTTGATACTAGCAGCAAGGTAACTAATTGGGGTAAGTAGTTTGGTTTACATATAAATTTATAGGGTGCATAAATAAAGTATATTATTTAAATCACTGAGGGTGAAGTTTGGTCTTTGAAACAAACACATCTTGATAGAGTGATTTTTAAAAATTTCTTCTACATATGATTCTCAGGAAGATAAACCTCAGGGGTAAATTTACTTAGGAAAATTTCTTATCTTCTTTACTCTTCAACATAGAACACCCACTTAAAAAATCCATTTTGATTTTTTTTTTTTAAAGATTTATTTTTATTTATTTAATTCCCCTCCCCTCCCCCAGTTGTCTGTTTTCTGTGTCTTTTTGCTGCATCTTGTTTCTTTGTCCGCTTCTGTTGTCGTTAGCGGCACGGGAAGTGTGGGCGGCGCCATTTCTCCGCAGGCTGCTCCCTCCTTCGCGCTGGGCGGCTCTCCTTATGGGTGCACTCCTTGCGCGTGGGGCTCCCCTACGCCGGGGACACCCTTGCATGGCAAGGCACTCCTTGCGCGCATCAGCACTGCGCACGGGCCAGCTCCACGCGGGTCAAGGAGGCCCGGGGCTTGAACCGCAGACCTCCCATGTGGTAGACGATTGCCCTAACCACTGGGCCAAAGTCCGTTTCCCCATTTTGATATTTTAAACCAGCAGTATTCACTCTATCTCTAGAGATTGTGAGACCTGGAATAGAGGATAAGAATAATCAGCTTCCCCAAAGTAGCTACTTATTATGTGTAATAAAGAGAATGACACTATCATTCAATGTTCACTGACAGCTTTTAAGTGACACCTCTGCCTCTTCCCCTTCATACCCACATACGGACAAGCTGATAAGAAAGTGTGAATGCCACCTTCTTTGGCACTGGCAAGAGGTACAACTGTGTGAGCACTTGCCTACATGCAGGTGCAGGAATCTTCAACCCAGCCCCATCTCGTAGCCACTTTAAAAACTCTAAACCAGTCTTCTTATGGAGGCAGGTTAATGTAGGAAATAAGAGAAGGTCGTTGGTCAGAACAAAACCATCACAGATGAGACCCAGCAAAGAATATAGCCAGAAGACCCCACCCAGAAACCCCCAGGGGAGGCAACTGCTTAAAAACAAAGCTATAACCATTAAGCCACAAAGCCACCAAGACCCTGGTCATGAGGTCCCACTGGAAACTCCTGGGCTCAAAAGAAACCCTGGCTAACTCCAAATAGAAAGTCCTCTCTACTTGTTTCCTGAAGGCAAATAGGTACAACCTCAGTGGTCCCTAGTATGAACCAACAGAAAGGCAGAAAGGCAACCGATCAGGACACAAAATAGCTAAAATGCCTCCTTAATTCGGGGAAGGGTGATAAGGAAAGGCCAGTCCCAGCTCCAGTCACATGGCACATCTCTTGCCTGGAGCATGCCCACACCCATGCGCCTGGAGCATGCCCACACCCATGCCTTGGGTATGTACTTTCCCTTTTTCTCCTTTCTTAGTAAATCCCTTTACTTGCCTCATTAACCTGGTGTGTCTCTGAATTATTTCTTGCCATATAACAGGAATCTAGAACCCAGCCGCCAGCAACATTATAACCTATTTTTCAACCATCTTGCAAGATCCACTCTGATCTCCCCAGAAAACCTCATTATGTGAAATTTTTTCATATCAACTTGCTTGGTGAGTATTTTGACACAATTGTCTTCATATCCAAACAAAATTTTGAGTCTGGGTCTGTTATGTAATAGATCATCCTGAAAAAGTAGTAAAAAATTTTAATGAATTCTCATGACCACCTCAGGTAGGATCACGACTAGAATAAAAGATTGTTACTAAGGAATATACACATAAGGCATCAAATTGTTAGCTCAGATTTAAATCAAGAGGATTATATATAAGAAAATTAAATATATTCTTTCTAATTCCTGCAATCGAGAAAATCATATTGATTGATCACAATATAAGGATACATACAAATCTTTTGAAATGGGAATCTAGAATGCATTTAAATGAAATGCAAATCAAGACTTTGCAAAATTGCATTTTCTATGAGGTATAATTCAAATTACAATTAAGTTATGAGCTTACCAACATTCAATTGTGATACTGATTTAATTTTTCAAATATATTTCTTTAAGTAATATTTCAAAATACTTTCTTGACAACTCATAGAGAAGAGTTATGACAGTAAAATGTGTATGTATTGATTTTGAATGTTGATATGGGACAATAAAATTAGAATTTGTTTAAGTTCTTCATTTTAATTATTACAAAATAATATTAAAAATCCCTGTTGAAATTTGAAAAAGACCTTGGTATTGAAAGATACTAGGGAACTAGCAATAATTATCTTAGGTGGTATAATATCTTTGTGGTTATTTTAGATACAGTCCTATTCTCAGGATATGTATACTTAAGTAAAAAAGGGTAAGTGTCATAATGTCTGAACTTTCTTTGAATATGTTTAGCAAAAAAAAATTAGGAAACAAGAGAGAGAAAATATGGCAATTTGTTAATAACTTTTAAATCTAGACAATGAATATAGTGTGTATTTGACTTTTTGAAATTTGAAAATATTAGTAATAAAATGCTGAGAAAAATTTTCAAAAATCATTAGTCAGAAGGAAATACCCTACACTGCATGACTGGCATGTATGCAGAGTAACATTTAGAGTTTGACGGCAAATATTTTCTTGAATATGTTTGCAAAAATAGCGTACTAGACTAGCTAAGAGACTCTTCTATTTACTCATCAACAGCAGGACACCCACTTAGAATTCTTATTTTATTAATGCCACACACTTTCTAACTCCACCACTTGCATATAGTTGCAAGTATTATATTGTCTGTAAATAACTAACCACTCAGTGATATCAATAAGTGTGTGTATAAATGAAGCGAATTTATACCCCAGGGCTAATTGTTCAAATGAGGAATTCACATTAGGCAGTCACTCAGCTTTTTGAAAGAATTTTAAGGACTTAATAGAAGTACACATTCCAAAGGTGTCGACAACAATTCCTTCAAATTACTGTTATATAAAATAAATCTGCTTAAGACAGTAGAAGTAATGCTACTTTGCTGAACTGAATCGTGTTCAAACTATGTAATAGGACTAGAAATGTGAACCAGGCTTTGATCTTCTGTGTGAACCATGAATGGAGAATGTCTCTCTGGAGAGCCTCAGCTGCCTGCAGCCCGCCAAGTGCTTGAAGCTAGAACTCCATACAGTGTTCAGAACTCCATAGTGTTCTACCTCTTCATTTAAAGGAGGTATCTGTAGACTGATCAGCTGAACTTAGCTGACCAGCCAGAAGAGTATTTATGATTTATGCCTTGAGGATTGAGACCTGACTTATGCCTTGAGGATTGAGACCATCCTTGCCACACCTAGAGTATCCTGAAAATATAAGACTAAACCATTGAATGACTTTACTGTTTGCTTTGGGAAACTCCTCTAGATCAATTTATCAGCAACAACGATCTATTTAATGAGCAAAAAACTCACTCATTAAACAACAGTTTACTTACCATGACTTACATCAGGGGTTCTTAACCAGGGGCCCCCTTAGGGGACCTTGGAAAGAATTCAAGGGGTCTGTGAGCTTGAATTGAAAATTCAGAAAAACATTATTCTTGTGGGGATATGTTACTGTGGGTGTGACGCATTCATTAAAAAACAAACAGTACAGTGTAAAATTTTTATTTTGATGTAGCATTTTCTGAGTACAGAGAATAAGTGCTTACAAAACGTTTGGTAAGGATGGTGGAGAAGGTTTTATGATGCTGTGGGAAAACTCGAATTTCTAAATATTTGCTAAAAATTACCATTTGAACAGATGTTGAACCATGTTAGGTTATCAGATATTGAAATTATGGGAAAGTTGTAAAATGTTAACTTTGAATAATACTAAAATTTAATTTAAAGACGTGCCAATGTTGAGTGTCATAAAACTATCTGCTGCAACATTCTAAGAAGGGGTCCATGGTTTGCACCTGACTGGCAAAGGGGTGCATGGAACAAAAAATATTAAGAACCCTCCCTGGCTTACATCAAGATCCTCACTCTTCTGCATCCACCAGTCCTCAACTCTTAATGTCACAAAATTTTCCCAATCCCAATCAGTTTCCTTCCTTGAAAGACCTACACCAAACAATTTGAACTCAGAACACAAAACTCTATAAATACTTTTCACTTCCTCCTTTCCAGACCTTTATAAGACGCTGTCAAGGTACTGTTTTCTCTTGCTGAATTGATTGCTAATAAATTTACTTTTGCTTGATTAATAGGTTGTGTGGTGACATCTTGGGGTGTTAAATAGCATCTGAATGAACTTTTGATAAAAGGGGTTTGTCAGACAACCTCAGAGGATGACAAGTAGCATGCAGGGATTGTACTGACTTTACAGAAAATATTATATGACTGATTTTGTGCCTGCTAACAGATTAATATTTGATATGAACTAACTGGCTTTCATCATAGCATACTACCTGGTAGTGAGATTGTGGGGAAAAACCTTTGGCTATTCACTTACTCTAATTGTTTCAGGCCAACTGCATCCATGAAAATTTCAGGAAAATTGGTAATGGTCAAATTGGCTTAGGTTAGGTAGAAGCATCAGAAATTAGACAAGCTATTATTAAAATATATTACTGACACATGAAATCACAATAGAAAACACCCCAGCATGCACAGGCAGTTTATTATTCTAGTAAGCAAATATAAAACTTGATACAATGAACTGGTTAAAAATCAGCAGCCATAGAACAAGAATAAAATAACAGTTGTAAAATCACATCACCATAAAGTTGCCATTTCATCAAAAAAACTTAAACTGGATATATTTTTCCTTGTATATTTGTAGGGCACTCAAATATGACTGTATCAACCTAAAATTAATAGTATAGTGCCTAAAAATAAAAAGTTAATATTTTTCTTAGGGAATATCACAAAACCACCGAAGTCCTGCATAAAGTAAGATTTAAATAATAGTATATGATATATTAATCAGTGGAATATTTGCATGTATTGCCATAATGCCATAGCATTTGGGAAAATTATGAAGTATTTAAAACTTGTTTGTAGTATTATTATCTTCTCTTCTGCTTGGATTGCTCAATAATTTGCTTTCTTAGTCAGTGTACCAATAGGCTTTTGAGTATTTATTTATACTAAGATAAATGTGGTGGATATCAGTCACTATTGGACTATTCATTTGAGTAATTCAATCAATCAAAAACATTCACAACATTCAATGCACTATGCTGGGCTTAACTGGAAGTGTGTATGAGAGGCATATAAAACCTGAACAAAAAATAAAACATTTGAGTGCTTTGGAGTCAGATCTGGGTATTAATCTTAGCTCAACTTTTTATTATCTCTAACACTACAGGTGAGTGTAAACCTCTCTGACCATTAGTTTTCTTATGCCCTAAGCTTATGCTTTATTTTTTAAACATAAAAAACATAGCTTTTATGATGGAGTGAAAATTAAATGAAATAATGTATGGAAAGTACCTTGTACTCTATACTCTCAAGGAAGCCACAGTCTAGCAGGAAAGTTGAAAATGAACACAAACAGCTGTGTAGCCAGAATTAATTTGAAGTGTAATGCATTACTATGGCATGCAAGGGGTAGAAAAGATTCTTCTAGTAGTTTATTGGCATGTGATGGTTTCAGTGCTTTTGAGTACCTGAAATCTATACCTGTAATACAGTCACTTAATACCGCTTTTGCTTTTAACAGGTACTGCATCATACAATTGTGAACGATTTTTATGTAAAAATATCATCTTGTCTCTCACCAAGCTGGTAATAAAGTTTTTTTCTGAGCTCATAGAATTAGATTGCCCACTGAAATAAAAAGAAGGTAATACTCCATGGGTGAAAAGATGTAATTATCATAACTGCCTTTCTCTTCACCTTGTCCCTTGAAGTGTAAATTTTAATGAGATAAAGACTTGAAGTAGAAAGTAGCTCTATGGGTTTTATTTTTAATATGAAGGAAGGATGAGCTAGGTTGAGCACACCAGCTTCACCCTGAGTTGAGGGGTGGAGGTTTTGTTTTAAAGATTCTTTGGCTTCATAACACCTTGAGCATCCTCGTGATTGCACTAATTCATTTTGCAGCTCCTGCTGTTGATTTTAATGATATCAATGTGCTACTTATTCTTTCTTTGAAATACAGTAGAGGAGGAAAGAAAGTAATTTCTGTTGTTTTCATCATGTGTGTAATTTATGGAAGAAAAAGTATATAGGACACCTTTAATCCCCCAAAACAAACAATTTTGATGGAGAAATTTAGCAAATGAGACATTGTTAATGAGAGAGGACACTATTTTATTCTGGAATTGCACAAACTGCCCATACAAATTTACTGCTTTGAATCTTCAGTGAATTAAAGTAGAATCCTATTATGATGTGAACCCTATTACTAAATTCCAGCCACACCCCTTTATAGCAAGCCTCGACTCTTTAAACCCACCCAACCCCTACCCCAGTGAGGTAGTTTGATATTATTTATGAATCCCAAAAAAGAGGAAGATTATGTTTGTAAACTAGCCTGTTCCTCTGGGTGTGATACCTTTGAATGCATTGGATTCAGCTGACATGTCTGGATTAAATTACCTGTTAAGATTTGACCATGTCAGAAGAGCATGACTCAAATTGAGTCCCCACTCCCTTGGTAGGCTGATATAAAAGGACAATCACTCAAGGAGACACAGGGGAGAGAGGTCTATCACAAGTTCAGTCCTGGGGCCCCGGAGAGAGATAAGCCATTCACCTGATGGTTTGCAGCTGAGCAGCTAAGTAGCTGAGAAAGCCTGGAAAGAAAAGAGCCCTATGCCTGACTGATGTAGGAAGCCCTGAGAGACGAGCCCTATGCCAGCCTACAGGTGCATTCAGAAGAAGATGGGCCTTAAAAGGAAGAAAGGAGGAGGAAAGAACAGGCAGAGATCACCGGCCATCTTGTTTCAACACGTGGCAGTTGACTTTAGTGAGAAAGCAGCCTTGAGTTGGACGCTTTAGTGGCTTGTAACTGTAAGCTTTTACCCCAAATAAATATTCTTTATAAGAGTCAACAAATTTCTGGTACTTTTCATCAGCATCTCTTTGGCTGACTAATACATCCACACCAAGAAGCTTTCACCGTTTTTTTCCACCTATACAAATTGTTCTCTTTCTTTGAGACATGGATTAAATTCTTTTCCTTCAGGAAATTCTTCTTTATCTCACAAGTCTACATTTACTACTCATTCTTTTAAATTCCCTTAGCAAATTTTCAGACTCAGAATTGATTAATATTTATCAGACATTTATTGTGTGCCAAGTTCACAAGTTCAAAACATTTTTTCCTAAAAATAACTTTCAAAAAAATGAGTTGCTTAGGTTCAGTGTCCAACTCAGTCCATGTGACTTTAAGAATAAGCCTTTGCTAGGGAGCAGATGTAGCTCAAATGGTTGAGTGCCACCTTTCCATGAAAGAGGTCCTTGGTTCAATCCCTGCTACCACCAAAAAAAAAAAAAAAAAAAGACAAACAAATGATAAAACCAACTCTTATTGGGAAATGAATGTCATTCAGTGACTGAGTGCCTGTTTCCCATGTACAAGGTCCTGGGTTCAATCCCTGCTCCTTAAAAACAAAGGAAATCATTGTGAAGATTAAATATGGCAAAGCATACCTAGGATTTAGCTAAGTACGTGGCACATAGTAAACATTTAAGAACTTTTAGTTATTGTGATGTTGTTTGCTATTATTATAATGAAGTCTTTGCCTCTAACAATCATTTTGATCCTTAAATAACATACTGTTTTATATTGTTATGTTAATGCTAATATTGAATTTGTATTGTTTCTCTAATAAATTATGAACTCCTGAAATGTTTGACAATGTCATCATGCCAGACCGTCCTATCAGATGCTGTACATTTTTCAGAATAGGCATATAATAGGTGCTTGCTGAATAATTACATTGAATTATTTAGGGTAGTTATTATTTAATAAACATTTATTATGCTTCTCCTATGTGCAAAGAACTATGGTAAATCAAAACCTCTCTCCAGGAAATTTACAATTTAATGAAGAAGATAAATCATTGTCAGACAGAGGAATCCCAATAGAAACGGGCGTTATGAAATGAATACAGACCTATAATTCATTGACATTCAAAATATACACATTTGTTCAGTATATATGACTTTGCTTTTTTTTTTTCATCAAGGGCCAGACAGTAAATATTTTAGGCTTTGTGGGCCATATGGTCTCTGTTGCAACTACTCAACTCTGCCATATAGAAAACAGCCATATAGAATATATAGACAAATGTGTATGATTGATCTAATAAAAATCTTATTTACAGAATGAAATATAATTTCCTATCATATTTTACGTTGCAAAATTTTGTTTATTTTTAAAATTTTTTCCCCATTTAAAAATATAAAAACCAGTTTTAGTTTGCTGGCTTTACAAAAACAGGTAGCAGGTAAGATATGGTCTACAAGCTATAGTTTCCTGATTACTCATGTATATATATACAAATAACTGCATCTTCTTGGGTTGTAATGCTTTGTTCTTTTTATGGTATTCTAAAAGTCTACAGTGATAAATGCCAGAGGAAACTTGAGATCAGTTGTTCAGAAAATTCAAGGAATCCTTCAATGAAGAATAAGGCTTTTGTACTGGTTCCAAGTTTGCTACCAATGGGGAGCAATTAGCTTTGTATTCTTTCATGACTGGAAGTTGCAGATATGAACCCAAGTCAGCCAATAGACAAGGTACATAAGATTTGACACACTAAAAAATAAACAAAAATTCCTTGGACTGTTATGTAAGTATTCATTCATTTTGTTCAATCAGTATCATTATAATATCCCCACATTACTTTTTCTAGGCAGTCTTGGCAATCTATGCTGAATTTCTTAGAGTATGTGTCTGTACTTCACAAGTTAAGTGATCTCTTCCTCTCCTGCTTCCTGCCATTTTCATCTTGAATATTACTGAGATTGTCAGAGAACCTAGTTTACAGTTCTTTGTTGTTCAAGGTATGTTCTTGACTTTTAGTCATTGTGACCCCAATTAGGAAATTTTTCTATCCTTAAATCTGACCCCTGCCTGCCCTATCCTCAAGCCTTGGATGCACACAAAAGCCAGAGTGACCCTTTATTCACACCTAGGCTGTCAATTCCTTTCAACAAATACCCTGGCAGTGTCTTTGGAAAATACTTCCTGGGGTCTATTTATACAAAATTCTGTAAAGTGTAACACTTTTTTTGTGTAATTGGAATATGCCTATAGTCACAGCTTAAATCTAAAATCTTGAAAGGTGTGACTCTTACTTGTTAACCTGTGATTTTGATCTCTCAGAGTGTTCTGTGGCTGTGGCAACATTCATTTCATAAGCAATATCCTTTTTACATTAGGATTCTTCTCTTCCACTGGGCTTAAAGAAAGATTTATTTTCACTCCCACTGTTAGTCTGGCTTCCCTGACTCCTTCATTCTTCTGTTGTCTCTTTGAGCTTGTCTCTTGGTGCTATGGATATTTTATATAGGTCATGCACTGTATAGGTGTTATCTCTGACTGAATCTTTTTGTCTTCTTCAAATGTCAAATAGCTGGCCTGATTATTTTCCAAAAGATTCAGTGCTTTTCAGCTGAGAAATTTGAAAAAACAGAAAGATTTCTTCACAAAACTGTTTTTCTTTTCCCTCTCCCATTAGAATATTTGCACTAAAGAAATTTCAAATTTGCCAGCTATCCCTTACTGTCACCTCAAAATAAGGACATTTAGTAACACATTGCCAAGTGTGTCCTTTTGCACGTACAGCTCGATTATATCTTAGCTTGGTGATCAGGAAAACAACAGTTTTGGAAATTGACGACCTGTTTCTGTCATTCAACCATATCATTTCACTTCAAATTGAGGCAGGATAGAATAGGGACCTAAGGAGGAGGGACAGAAAACCTAATAAATTTCCACACAAATACCACCCAGCAGAAAACACTGGAAGAGCATCCTACTGGACTTACATAGGCTGGTTATCAATAGGTAACTGGTGTTTGCTGATGTGATGGGAAAGTAGCTAGCAGCTTTCACTCTTCCGCTGTGGAAACAACCCTGTCAGTGTATGTCCACTGACTGCAGAAACAAGTCATGGGAATGCAGCTTACAATGTCTACCACAGAGAATGAGAAAAACAGGATATTCCCACATCACCTATCTATATTCATAAGCCCCTCATGGGAGCAATAGCCAGGAGATAATCACCCCTGGACAGCAACCCCTAACCCCCTATGGGAATCAAATCACCCAGTAGAGCTTCCCTGCTTTGTCTCAAATATGCCAATCAGTGCAAACCATGGAGTCCTCTAACCCCACTCCACAAAACAGGGGACCCCAGGGTAGAACTTCATGCTTTCTCTCTTGAAAATGCCAGCCTTACATTCTAAGGGCATATTTCTGTTCTCTTGCTTTACCACCCACGCCCCCCCCCCCCCCAATAAATAATTTGCTGCTTGACTAACTTGTGGCTTGTCCCTAAATTCTTTCTCACACCAAAGCAGAGAACCTAGACACCGTCTGGGATAATAACTTTGCCAAATCTCAATTTTTGTTTTTATTTTTCTCTAAATTTGTGAAACATAACAGCAATAATATTTACCTTGAGGGTGATTATGTAAAATGTTTTAGAAATGCTATTTACTATTATAACAATAGATAATCTTGAAAAATTGTTCCTTCTCATGAAATTACAGGGCTTGTCTCTTCTACCAGCCCAAATTAATTTCAACTCCAAAGCCTTATCAAGGAATGCATGTTCTAGAGATTTTGTTAGGTGAGAAGGAAAGGGTTTGCATCATATATCATCACATGCCAAACTAGAGCAAAACCCTTTAGACATCTGATTCCTTTCTGAAAAGTTTTTCTCTTGGCAGCTTCCCCACTCACATCTCTTCTATATAGCCACTCAGATTGCCATTATTGTTATTAGGATTTCATTTCTGGTAATTAGTTTGCTCTTACCACAAAGCCCAGTAAAGTCTAGCCATCAGGTTACCCAGTCTCCCTGAGAACCTATTTTAGCAGCTATCTCTTATGTTTTCAAATATGTCCCCTAGTGGTCTCACTGCATTCTTCCCCTCTCCCTGCAAGCTCCCAAAACACCCCAAGAGTCTTCTTAAAGCATTTATTCTAGGAAACGTATCTCCTCTAAATGCAAATAAGCCATTATGATATTACATCATATGGGTAGAAAGGATGTGAACCATAAATTGACACAAGCTTGTCAGAGAATTGAGTACAAATATCTAAGTGAACCAGGATTTTAGATCAGGAAGGTCACAATTTGGCATGAACTTGGATATCATACATTCCATAAATTCCAATTTAACAAACTTAAATTTTAATTATGAGTAATCTGTACTTTCTTCTCCTAAAACAAAATTGTGCTTAAGCATACCTCCATACATCCACTCTCACACACATTCACACATAATGCCCAAACCTTCCTATAGAAAAAGGATACTTATTTCTGGCATGTTTTTTCTCCTTTTTTCCATTTGTATTGCCTACCCTGACCTATCCTTCCCTAGAATCCAACGCCCAAGTGAATCACTTCTAGACTTTACATCACAGTACATTCCCCTACATTTGCCTGGCCTAGTAGTTTCCTTGACTGCATTCTCTTTATCCAAGATAACAGCTAGTGGCTTTTCAGAAAACAGTACTGATATTATTAGTTGCTGTCTAATTACTTCTCTTGATTAGATACATTTACTTTTTATTGGATATGTTTGGAATGCCGAGATCTTAATTGCAAATTTAGGCCTTTTACGTCAAACTTTTACTTTATTGAATCATGACACATAGGCAGCCTATTTGAAGAGGAAATGTGAAGTAGTCCTTTTAATTGGGTTAGTTGGATTTGCAACCCTCTGAATGCCAGTAATAGCAGCAATTTGGAGGCTGGGAAAGTTTAAAATTACAGGTGACTCAGTTGAACTGGAGATTTTGTATAAATTTTATTAACATGATTAATTTAAATATATTCTTTTATTATAAGGATATCATTCAGAAATATTCTAACATAATATAGTCATTAATTGTTATGTGGATTGCCCTATATAGCTATTATTTCTCTTACTTTATTAAGCAATTGACTCAAAAAATAATTTTTCATACTCATTTATGAGATTTCGCTGGTTTGGAAGATATAATGGTGCTTAGAACACAGTTGCTGCATTTGAAAAAGTCCTTAATCTGTGCAGGAAAGTGTAAATTAACCTTTTTTCCTTCTGTTATTACAATCTGAGTTCAAAATTAGTACATTTAGGACATTTGTACTAGAATGATACCTGAAAGTCAATCAATTTCCAATGGCCAAAGAAATTGTAAATAATAAAAATAACAGCATGTACAGCAAGGACTTATTAATATAAGAAGTCTTGCCCTAAACCAATTAGATTACCTACTTATTTAATCCTCAGTCTGATAGGATTTGATACTGTTCCCATTTTATAGAGGGGGAAACTGAGGCAGAAGGATGAACATGCTCAAGGTCATACATAAAGAAATAAACGGTAAAAGGGTAAATTGTGATTTTCTTTTTAAAATCTTCAAATTCCTAAATCAACTCTAAAGCCACAAGGAATTCTAGAAAAACAGTCACAGTGCCCTTTTACCTGGATCACAGCAGTACCTTATTCCTGTGTGTAGTGACTTGAAGCTCTAAGTAACCCAGAAAAACAGGCTATTAAATTTAATCCATTCCTGTGGATGTGGAGCCATTGTAAGTAGGATCTTTTGATGAGGCTACTTCAGTAAGGGGTGACTCACCTCTTTCAGGATGGGACTTAATTCCTATACTAGAATCTTTTATAAAGAGAATAAATACATAGAGAAGGAAAGAAAGCAAGAGAAACAAGACGGTAAAAGCAACAAAACCCGAGGAGAAGGGACAGACCAGCAGATACCACCATGTGCCTTACCATGTGGCAGAGGAACCAAGAATTGCTGGCAGCTGGTCTTTGGGAAGAAAGCATTGCCTTCATGATGCCTTGATTTGGACATTTTTACGGACTCTAACAGTAAGTAAATACATTTCCATTGCTTAAGAAGAACCATTTCATGGTATTGCTTTAAGCGCCCTAAGAACTGAAACACTTTATATCTGTATTATAAAGGCATGGGAAGTTTTAGGAATAGCCATTTATATGCACATGTTTTGGGTCCCATTAGATACTCACATTTCTATTTATTTGTCATCTTTATTTTTATTTCACTTGTAGCTTCTGAAGCTATGTTTACATAGAGCCTTTCTCTTAGTATATCCACAGATCACTAGTTCTTTGGAGTAATATGTACCATGGCCCATTAAGTTTGTTCTCTTTAATAATGGACTTCTTGGATTCTCCAATATGTTAATAGATATTATGATTTACAAAGAGGAAAATTATAGTTTATCGAGTTTTTCACATTTATCTGGTCAGCAAAGGAAAAGTCTTTGTGTTTTCATACATGTATATATTAAGGGACTGGGTATTCTCTGAAAGTCACTCTGGAAAACAATGTACTGAACGATCATAAGATATTTGTGGTGACTAATATGATGTCTGTTGACTACATGCATCTTAAAACACCTAGCTTTTACACACCAGTGTTCATAGCAACATTATTTACAATCGTCAAAAGATGTGTCCATCAACCTATGAATGGATAAACAATAGGTGGCATATACCCATAATGGGATATTGTTTATCCATAAAAAGAAATGAAATCCTGATACATGTGACAACATGGATAAATCTTGAAGAACATCATGTTGAGTAAAATTAATCAGACACAAATGAACACATATTGTATAATCTCATTGATATGAAATAATTAGAATAAGCAAATTCATAGGGTAAGAATATAGATTACCAGGGTCCAGGGTGGGGTAGGGATTGGGGGATTAATGTTCAAATTATAGGAAGTTTCTATTTGGAGTGATGGAAAACATTTGGTAATGGATGGTGGTAATAGAAGCACAACATTCTGAACATAATTAATAGCACTTGAATATATATTTGAATGTGATTAAAGGGGGAAATTTTAGACTGTATATATGGAAATAGAATAAAAATTGAAAAAATAAAAATAATACAAACAGTGAGTCATATAATAAACCATGGACTATAGTTAAAGTACAATTATAAAATGCTCTTTTATTAATTGCAGCAGATATGCCACAATAATGCAATGTGTTAATAATAGAATAGAATAGGGGAACTTTGTGTTTTATGCATGCTTTTTCTATATGCCTACATCTTCTCTAAAAATAACAATAAACTATGCTTTTTAAAATATGCAACCTGTTAAATTTATAGAGGGATATAAGAAAGAAAACATCCTCAAATCTTCTGAGAATTCATATTTATTGCTGGGATTATCCTGTTACAGTAATTCCCCTGACTGAATCGCTCCACCCTTTCTGCTGACACGTGAAGGGACATGCTGACAAATTATGACTAACTCTTCTTTTCTGTACTTTCATTTACATTCACTTTTCCTCTACTAATTTGAAAATATGAATTCCAGAGAATCACTTGCCTTGTCAAAATTATGTGCAAACCCTGCAAAAGTATTCTTTTCAATTAACTATGACTTTATAATGGGTCAAATGGCATAAATTTGTGGGAATCTTCAATTTACCAGAGTATTTTTTGTGTATAGAACGTACTTTCTTCTCAACTACAATTCTAACATAGATTTTTAAAGAAATACTATGTCCAGAAAATGCCTTAAACTTTTTGATATTTTATCATAACTTGAATTATTATTTTAGATTAAGCCTTTGTTTCTCAAGGAAGAAAGCAAGCAGGGGAGGAGGTAGAAAATACGAATGTAGAGTAATATAAGATAAAACATCTAGAAAGTCATTTATAGAATTTTATTTAAAACTCATTGCATTCTAACACTGATGTCAATTCCAATATATCTAAGGCACTAATATATTTAGTGCCTTTTCTTTTATTTCCTTGGCATAATATATGCAAAAGATAGAGAGTAATGTGTCCTTGTTTTCGCTCTTTGGCCAAGTTAACATTGTCTCTGCTTCCAAAAAGAAGATAATAGGGGGGAAAAAACAAACAGAAAAAAACTACCCTTCAACAGAAAAATATAGTAATCTTTTAGATGAATGAAGTCTTTTAATGATGATCAAATATGTAATTTCCTCTCCTAGTTTGCTAATTCGATTCCTTTCACACATTTCTAAAAGTAAAATCTAGAGTAATATGAAGAATTGATTAATTTACTGTACTTTGTATCAGTCTTAAGTTTCAGTAGGTTTTTTAAAAGTAGGTTTTTAATATACAGATTCAAATAGATAATGATAAACAATTTGTTTTGTGAAATGAGCTCTCTTCTATACCAGGTTTATTGGTCCCACATAAGATTATTCTTGACATAAATGTGTTTCTTCAGTTGGACAGCATTCGGAGGAGACTACATAATTCTTCTAAGGACGGGAATCCATCACATGTCCTAAAACATGTTCATATTTTAATTCCATTGGCTTTGTTCCCCTAAGTAAATCTGTGGGCCTTTATTTCTGAAAAATATAAAAATGGGGAGAAAGGAAAAAGAAAGTGTTTGTGGTTAATGATCACTGCTAACTGCTTCTAAAATATAGTTAAGTTCTTGCCTCACTGAGTTAAATGGAATAAGATGGGAATGCCCCAGTTTCTTTGTGACTTCAGTTTGTCTGAGGTGTTACACATGCCACCAAGCAATGAAGCCTGTATTTTCTCAGAAGTTTTAAATAAAATGCTATATTCCTTGAATATTGTCCCAGGATCATCTCGAGAAATGTGGCCATGGGCCCTGTCATGTCAGAGAGGAAAATTCTGAAATTCACAATACAGAGTATTTCCTATCTTTGTGTTGTTTGCATGTCTCAAGCTAATGTTCTCAATTGTCTTTCTTTTCAATGATATTCTTTATATCGTTACAAAAGAGCCTGCTCCTTTCCTGCTATGAATGCAATTTTCCTCTCACTTTTTCCAGCAGGTCTTTAAATGCCACTTTAGTTAATTACCCTTTGTCAAGTAATTTTTAATGCTCTAAATTTATCCTTTATAGTTCATTTCTAGAACTTTATGTGCCAGATTTTGCTAGTTAACCAAACACCCCAAAATTTAGTAGCTTAAAACAGTACCCAAACATTATTTATCATCAGTCTATGGGTCAGTTAGTTGATTTGTTGATTTGGTCCAGGCTCAGCTGATCTTGAGACAGTTCATACTCATGGGTATGCAGTCAGTTGGTGGTAGGCTACCTGGTCTTGATTAACTTAG
Organism: Dasypus novemcinctus; assembly: GCF_030445035.2. NCBI lineage: Eukaryota > Metazoa > Chordata > Mammalia > Cingulata > Dasypodidae > Dasypus > Dasypus novemcinctus. The sequence continues at coordinate 70,780,866 of NC_080684.1, read as the reverse complement.
TTGGGATTTTATTCTCCACATGATTCTCATATTACCCTACAGGCTATCCTAGGGACATTTTCATGGTAATAGCAGGGGTAAAAGAAAGGAAAGTGGGTTATTGAATCAAGTTAGTTATTCACCAAAGTGGTCACATGGCCAGGTCCAGAATCAGCACAGGAGGGGGCCTACTAGCAAAGGGGATGGATATAGGTAGGTAGAGAAAAATCATGTTCTCAAAGCAAACAGGGATGCAAACCAAGACTAACATAAAAGTTATCCATTGCATTGATAGTTAAAATATGGAAATGATCTAAAGGAAATGGTTAAATAAATCGCTATGCATTCATATGACAAATATTGTGCAGTTGTTTGAAACATTATTTTAGAATAATATAGATAACATGGAAAATATTTTTAACATTTTAAGTGAAAAGTAAGACACAAATTGCTTATACAGTAAGATCTAAAAATGACATTTATATATTATATATATTATAGAGAAGAATGATGCCAAAATGTTAATTATGATTACCTTTAGGTAGTGGAATAAATAAAAAGTCTAATTTCTTTTTTTAATTTTCTGTATTTCCTAAAATTTCCATCATCAATATGTAGTATGTATAAACAGAAGACAATATTAAATAAGCATTACGTAAAAAGAGCCTTTGATAAACAAATTATGGTATATACATATGATGTAATATTTATCAGCTATAAAAAAGAATGAAGTACAGGTGCATGCTATATCTTGGATTAACCTCAAAAGCATACTAATTGAAAGAACCTGACACAAATGGTCACCTAGTGTATAATTCCATTTATATGAAATATCCAGAACTGGCAAATCTATAGAGATAGAAAGCAGATTAGCTGTTGCCAGAGTATGGGAGAGAAGGTAATGTGCAGTGATTACTTAATAAGTATGGGGTGTCTTCTGGAGGAATGAAAAAATTTTGAAACTCAAAGGGAGGTGGTGGTTGCATAACATTATGAATACACTAGATAATGCTGATTTATACACTTTAAAATGGTTAATTATATGTTACATGAATTTCACTTCAGTAAAACAAAACAAAATAAATGTGTTGTGGTAAGCAGAATTCTAAGGTGACACCCAACCCTATATACCCTGTATAATCTCCTCCCCAAGAGTGGGAAAAAACTGAATTGGATAGATTTCACTCCAGGATTCCATTACATTATATGATAAAAGTGAAGGGATTTTGTAGATGTAATTTTGGTCCCAAATCATTTGAATTAATCAAAACAGAGATTTTCCTGGGCAAAATTGACCAAATGAGGTAAGCTCTGTAAAAGGACTGAGCTCTTCCTGAAGGAACAGATTCAAAGCTTGTGTGATAGTCTCCTGACGGCTTTGAAGAAGTTAGCTGCCATGCTCTGAGGGGACCATGTGGTTAGCATCCAAGGGTGGCTTCAAGCAGCTGACAGAGAACAGTTACCAAAAGCCAGTAAGAAAATGGGATCTTAGTCCAACAACAGCAAGGAACTGAATTCTGCCAAAACCCTTGGAGGAGGACTGGCAGCCTCAGGTGAGATTGTAGCCACAGCTGACTATTAGATTTTTTTTTTTTTTTAGTATGCATTTTTTTTATTATTCATTTTTAAAAACTATTACATTCAAAAAATATGAGGTCCCATTCAACCCCACCGTCCCCACCCCACCATTCTCCCCACAGCAACACTCTCTCCCATCATCATGACACATCCATTGCATTTGGTAAGTACATCTCTGGGTATCGCTGCACCTCATGGTCAATGGTCCACATCATAGCCCATACTCTCCCACGTTCCATCCAGTGGGCCCTGGGGGGATCTACAATGTCCCATAATTGTCCGTGAAGCACCACCCAGGACAACTCCAAGTCCCGAAAACGCCTCCACATCTCATCTCTTCCTCCCATTCCCCACACCCAGCAGCCACCATGGCCACTTTTCCCACACCAATGCCACATTTTCTCCACGGACCTTGGATTGGTTGTGTCCATTGCACATCTATGTCAAGAGGGGGCTTAGATTCCACATGGATACTGGATGCAATCCTCCTGCTTTCAGTTGTAGGCACTCTAGGCTCCATGGTGGCTATTAGATTTCAGTCAGCTAACCTCTTCAGACTTCTGTCCCCAAAAAACTATGATATAATACATTTGTGCAGTTTTAAAACACTGTTTTTTGTGGTAAATTTTTACAGAGCAATCGAAGAGGAATATGTAGCCCTTTAGAGGCCATATCTATTAGCTTTTTCATTTCTTAGATTTTCTATATATTTCTGCAAGTAATGGTATGTAATTCAAATTATACTGCCTTGGTAGAAGCAGTTGGGTAGCATTATTGTGTATATTCATTCTAATAACTTCCCAGAATAGGAAAGTGGCATCAGTTATTTGTCAAATAAAAGACAAAGGATTTAAGTTTGTGCAAAATGGACAGTCACATAGAAAATTAAGTATTCTACTTTTCTAGTAGAATGTTTGATTTAACAGGTTGTTCAACTATTATAAATAGCTGGAAAATTTTATGGGGTAGATCAATCAATAAAAAATCAAGAAATGTTATAAACAGTGAATCTTTTCATGGTCATAATCAGTGGCTTAAACTTGCATTAAATTTGGGGCCACATAAACATTTTTTCATATACGCAACATGAATAACAAACACCTCAATAACAGTCTAGAATTTGCCAATGGGTGACACTTGATGAACCTTCCCTTTTCTGTAATGTTGGCAGGTAGTTTTAGCATCAAAACAATCTTCAAGATAGCACTCCAGCTAATCATTTCCAATCTATCTGATTTGGCCTGGAAGATAAAATCTATTTTCCATTGAGAATATAACATTTATTCCATGATTTACACAACCCAACATTTTTAATGCATTTTAGTAATTGAAGATTAACTAGATCAAAGTCTGTTTCATCCATTTTCATTAGAACTTTAAAATTGACTAATAGTATTTGGTATAATAAAGTCCAAAAGAAAAGAAGAGTAGTGAAGACTTAGGAGAAACTGGCATCAAACCTATTATGTTGATTTCTTTTTCTGATGGTTTACTTAGTCCAAAAATGATTGGGTACCTTTGAAGCTGTAGCCCTGAAATTGGACAAGGCCACAGATATTCTGTTAAAACAAAATTGACTACATATAATTTCTTTGGACAAATCTCAATGGTCCGTCCTCCTTTCTCCCCTTTCTAGCTCATTTACTGTGAAACTTTGGTCAAGCTCCTGTCTGGGCCTCAGTTTATCCTCTTACAAAATGAGTAGTTTAGACTGCACCAGTGGTTTTCAAAGGGCCAGCCTGGGCCAGCAGCAGCAGCATTACCTTACAGCTTGGTAAAGATGCAAATTTTCTGTTGTCATCAATAGATCTAATGAATCAGGAACTCTGGGGGAACTGCTCAGTAATGTGTGTTTCAATTAACAAGCCATCCAGGTGGACTGGATTATCTCTAGAGACATTTTATATCTAACATGTGCCCTTCTGGTAGCCTTAAGCTGTGACAGACACATTTTTTTTTCTTTTCAGTCGAAATGTGGACTTTGCTTCTGTGGCTTAGTTGAGCATGAAGATTGTTAGTTTAGAGAACGGCCAAGTTTTTTCCTCTATAGGGATCTTGTCAGGTCTGAGATGTTAATTCTTAAATCATAGTATTGCTTGCTTTTGCCGCAGTACAGATCCCTCTTTAGTCCATCCTCTGAAGGTCTAAGCTTTCTATGTTTCTATCTTGTTATCCTTAGCTCTGGAAACCATGTTGCCAAGAGGAGGGTATGGATTTTATATAAAATGAAGAGTCCCCAAATTGCAGATGAATTAATGTGCATAAAAAACCCTTACAGATTCTTCCTTTATTATTGTCAGAAAGAAAGTCTGAGAGAATAGAAGGCAGTGACTTTGGATTTAGACAAAACTAGAATTCTGACTCTTTGACTTAGAAATACATAATACTCCTCAAGTTACCTGATGCCTCTGTGTTGTTTTTTTTCTTTTATAATCTATAAAACTAGAAATACTATTAATAACAAGCCTGAAATAAGACAACATGAATGAAATTACCTGGCATGTAGCAGGTGCTCAATAAACTGTAGTTTTGATCCATTTCCCAGTCTCTATAAATAAGGGTTGGGTGCCAGGCATGTCTATTTTCCAAAACAATCTGCTACCTGAGCCAGCTGGCCCACATTCAGAAGTCTTATATTCTAGCCAGATAAACTCCTGCCTCCTGGCTGAGGATTTCAACCTTATAACACCAACACTTTCTTTCACTGTATCTCTTAATTTTTAAGTAGTTTTCATCCTTTTACATCCTTCCACAAGAATGCCTCCTGGTTGGCAGTAAACAATCCAATCTATGGAAGCATGTTGTCAATAATGACAATAATGGCATTAATATGAAGTAATAGTAATGGCAGTTAACATTTATTGAGAATTTACCAATGTATCTGTAATGATTAATTGCCTCCTTGAAGTGACCTTTTGATATAGGTAATATTGTCCCCATTTTATGGGTAAGAAAATTGAAAAGCAGAGAAGACCTGTATCTGGTCCAAATTCACAAAGCTGAGAATCACAGAGCTGGAAACTGAGTGGAAATAAAATACAAATTATTGCAATCTAAATTTTCATGAATAAGGTAAAAATAACTAGACAGAATCATTTATCAGAATCATATATAAAGTTCTTAAAATATTTTTAAAAATATATTTAAAGCCAGAATCATATATAAAGTCCTTAAGATGCATTATAATTTAAATGAGTCATTATATTAGAAAAAAAGTAAAAATATTAGCTTATATTTCTGTCCCCTTTTCATGCCTTGTGTTCATATGCCTTGACTCATTTGTAAATGTCCAATAGAGTTGAATCAACTCCTGGTGTGTGTGTGTGTGTGTACATGTACACACATGTGCATTTGTTTGTATGCTTTCATGTGTCTGTATAGACATAGACTCAAATAATTTTAAGAGTATAGAAATCAGACTGAGACATATTATATGTTTAAAGAACCAAATTAAATTTTTAAGGATTATTTGGTCATGCCAAATTCTAAAATATATTTACTCCAGTCCAAATAAACCTATAGTTATAGTCATCAACTACTTACTAGTACCATGGTTATCTGAACTGGGTAAAGTAACAACAAAGGGAAAAGTTTATTTATATCAGAACTATCTTTAAAGTTATGGTCCACCCTTTCCTTTCAGTTCTCGAGAAGATTAATGCCCATCTGACCACCTGTAGAAAGTCCAAACATTAAGAGGCATTACAATTCCAGGGGTAGGCAAGAAAAATGATATTCTCATAATCTCTGCCTTGGGGTTCCTGTTCCAGGGGTTAATTCAGTTTAAGAATTGTTTTAATCATCTCACCCATATGATTTCTTTCCTAACATGTTGTCACAGATATGGAATGCTGCCACTTAAAAACATTTTTACCAAAAAACAAGACAACTGCCCCACCCCAACACACACACAGAGTTTAATTTATTCTTCCAACAAATATCAAAGAGAATCTATGATATGGGCCAGGGGAGAGATGATTCTTTAAGTCACAAAATCGTTTTATAAATAAAAAATACAAGGTCAGAGTACACAAAAAGATAAAACAATGTGTATTTGGAATAAGAGGTAGGGAGTTTATTTTACTTTAAATAAAGTGGCCAGAGGGCCCCCTTGAGGAAATTATATTTACCCAATCTGATTTTTTAAATATTGCTCAGGCTGCTAATTAAAGAATGGATATTACAGAGGTGTGGCGGTGTGGGTGGAAGGAGACATAAAAAGATCAATTAGGAAGCTATTGTCCAGGTAGAGACAATGGTAGTCTGAGCTACGGTGTTAGCTGCGAAAATAATGAGATTCGCCTATTTAGAATACATCTGAGAACAGTGGTTCTCCAAGTGTAGTGTCTGAAGCAGTGAAGTCTGGACACACCATAGATTTACTGAATCAAAAACACTGAGGGGTATATGGGAACCTCTTATGATTTTTATAATGTAACCTTTTTTGGGATGTATGTATCTTAAAAAAATACAATTTACAAAAATGATGGGGGTGGGGGTGGGGAGTGGATTATATGGGAACCTTTTATGTTTTTTTAATGTAACATTCTATGTGATCTATTAACTTTAATTAAAAGAAAATGTGTTAATTTAAAAAAAAGATTAATGTTAGTTTCATGCTTGCTAACTGAACATCCATTCTGCAGTCAAAAGGTCTAGGAGTAATATCAACTTTCAAATTTTACAATTTAAGAAGTACATTTCAAAAGGATATGGCTGCCAACAATAGTGATTCCTCTAATAGATCCGGGCAAAGATTATTGAAAACCTTCTGGAAAGGATTCACCATTCTAAATACCATTAAGACCATTCATGATTCATGGGAGGACATGAAAATATCAACATTAACAGGAGTTTGGAAGAATTTGATTTCAGCTCCCATAGATGACTTGGGGGGAGGGGATTCAAGTCTTCAGTAGAAGTAACTCCTCCACTGCAAGAGCACTGCAGTTACAAGTAGAGCCTGATGATGTGACTGAATTGCTGCAATCTCATGATAAAACTTGAATGGATGAGTTACTTTTTAACGATGAGCAAAGGAAATAGTTTCTTGAGATTGAATCTACTCCTGGTGAAGATGCTGTGAACATTGTTGACATGCCAACAAAGGATTTGGAATATTACCTAAACTTAATGATAAAGGAGTGGCAGGGTTTAAGAGGATTGACTCCAATTCTGAAAGAATTTCTACTGTGGGTAAAATGTCATCAAGCATGCCACAGAAAAATCTTTTGTGAAAGGAAGAGTCAGTCGAGACCAACTTCACTTTTGACTTGTTTTAAGAAATTGACACCCCAACCCTTAGCAATTTAATGACAATTCTTGTTTTCTATAGATCTTGTTCTCAAATATTTGCAGTTTAAATTTGATTGTACTCTGTAATTAAGTGCCTTTGAATCTGGCACCCTTATCCTACTTAAAAGCCTTGTGCAAATCACCTACTGTTAATCTCCATGGAGACAGCTGTGCTGTCAATCACCTCTTAAATTCACACACACAGACACATACAAAATAATAGCGGTCTATTTGGGAAAAAAAAATTGGAGCATTTGGGAATATAATAAAAGATTCATTCAGCTGAATTGACCTGCTATATTTACCAGCAACACTGAATGGGAACAGAAGTTCATATGTCAGTGATATATATTTTGGTCCAGTATGCAAAAGCTTGTTTCTTTGTAGCAATACCGATCATACATAGAACCAGTTCTTTCTTCTTCTTTTTTTATTCTTTTTTTCCTTCAAGCTAACCCCTAAATTCTACTTGGATATTTAAATCATATTAATTAAAGTTTGAGTGCCTAAATATCTCATTTCTGCTCCACCCCTAAGGTTCATCAATTTTAAAGATGGATTATAAATCTATAGCAAGTTGTTCCTGGGAGATAAGGTGACCAAAATAGCTTACTTGAGGTATACATCTAATTTCAACCTTTTCCTATACTAAATTTTATAGCCAGAGCATTCCAAAATTATAAAGGAAATATGTACTTGTAGTGATTGGTTTGTTTAGTAAACTGTTATGAATACATTGCTGATAGATAACTATTAGGAATGAGGTTAGCTAACATTGAAACACATTTCTTAAAAAAATATTTTAAAAGGCCATGGAAATTATTTTATTTTTATATGCAAATATTGCATGTAATTGAATTTGAGTTTCCATTTATTTAGAATATGGAAGTATGGTAGAAAAGGTCAACTAATTTCATGTTTTTAAAGGAAATTAGAGTCTGAAGGGAAATTATAAAAATAATAAATCTTAAAATACAATCCTACTTACTGTATGGAATAACTATATATATATAATCTTATTTTATCTTTACGTCAATTTTATTTAATATGTATGGCATTAATGAAAGCCTTCATTTTTATAGATACGAAAATAGGTTCAGTAAGTTTATGTATGTTTCCCAAGTGTACAGCTATTAAGTAACAGCTTTTCTCCCTCTAGAGCTTAGAATTTCTTTGTCACAGTTATCTTCTCTATATTATATATTTTCTTTCAATTTATCATAATATTTCATTTTTTAAGCATTCAATATTTTCTGAGGAATTTTATTTAGGTTATCTCATTTAATTTTCATAATATTTATATAAAACAGGGTCAATTATTATTCTCATTAGATTCAGTTAGGTAGGAATTTTCCAAGGTCACAGAGAGAGTAAAAGTTGTGGCCCAGTATTCCAGATACAGGTCTCTTAAAATAAATGAAATGCAGCCCTAGAAAATAAACATACTCAGCAACCTCCCCAACTGCATAAGTTCATATCAGAAGTAGGGGTTTTAACCCCACCTGTTAATAATAAAATGCATTTTAGTTTCCATGAAACACATAAACTTTAAAAGAAACTCATTAAAAGTGTAAAAGCAAGTTTGTTCTTTTAACCAATGATGATACCTTAGAGGAAAATATAAACATAAAATTCTGTTGATACTAAACAGTTTCTATAAAGCAGAGTGAACAAAGAATCATCCAGCAAAGCAAAGCATCTCTTTCAAAAGTCATTTTGAAATATGTTAGCAGGTGAAGTATTTTTCTTTCAATTACAGAGACTTAACATTACATTCACTTTGTTCAACATTGAGTGCTCTTTGATCTGGCTGATGATTCAGAGGTGGTTGCTAAACCTAGGTTCTGTTTATTATTCTCTCCAAATTTCATATTACTCTGTGATGCTCTGGAAGCAAAACAATTATTATTCATCTCCCGCAGGGAAATCCAAGCTGTATATAAAACTGTAGCCAGTCTCCTTTGTTTCCATACTATTGTTACCTAAGGAGTGGAGAATATGCTTACAATTTTGTTAAGGAAACAAAAATAATCGGAATGTATTCAAGTTTAAAAACCTTGAAATCCATCCCACCTACAAATCTAAATCTTTAAATCTCTTTGTAAAGCCATGGGAATTCAGAGATAATTAGTCTGACATGCCACTCAAAAGCTACAGAAATATCCTTTGTGTTGGTCTTGCCTTTTCAAAAATAGATAGGTAGGCACAAAAGAGTATTTCCAAAAAGCTGCATTCCAAGATCAAAAAATTAGATGAATTTAAGTTTCAGGAAAATTTGATTTTTCTGGTTTTCCACTTGAATCCTAACAATTGGTTTACTGAAATGATCTCCATTCTCTTCTTTGAGAAAATGTTAATGAAATGAACAGTCAATGAAGGGCTGTCAGCAAAGAAGTAACATGAACTGACTTAAGTTTTAAAAGGATCATTTCAGGGAGCATTCCAGGGACCTCCCATGTTGGAGGTTCCAGGTTCCGTTCCCGGTGCCTCCTAAAAAAAAAAAAAACAAGCAAAACAAATGATAAAAAACCATATCAGGGAAGCCGATGTGACTCAGTGGTTGAGTGCCAGCTTCCCACATATGAGATCCTGGTTCAATCCCTGTCTCCCAGTACCTTAAAAAAAAAAAAAGGATCACTCTGGTTAGAGTTTAGGAAGATATTATTTAGGGAGATATGGTTTGAAATAAAGGGACTTTAGGAGGCTATTGCTATTTTTCAGAGCAAGAGAGGATGGTGCCTTGGATCATCATGGTAGTAATGTATGTAGGAAAAGTTAGTCAGACTTTATATAATTCAAAGGTTAAGATATCAGGATTTGCTGATGAGTAAAATGAGAAGGGTAAGAGAAAAAAGAATGAGAACTGGCCAGATGAAGATGCCATTTATTGAGATGGAGAACATTATAGTAAAACCAGGATCAAATTTTGTTGACCCACTAAACCAATCAATCCTCAACTATCCTTCCTTAAAACTCTATAGGAGATTATAATTAACTTATTATAGGTGATTATGAGTTGTGGTTCTATTACTAACAGCTAAATGTTTGACCTTAGTTAAGATGATTTGTTTCTGCTCTGGCTGATCTTTCCTCTTCCAACTGGTGAGCCCTGGGCTTGTTTTCATGGCAGATTTAGAGTTTCAAGAGAGTAAATAGAAATGTACAAGCTCAAAACTAGGAAACCATCACTTTCACCCTAGCATACTAATACGTTCTATTGACTAAAGCAAACCACATGACCAACCTAGAGTCAATGTGGTACAGGACTACAGAATTATAGGGTGAAGATTATTAGATGTCAAGCTGTTCATTGGATCCATTAGTGCTATCAACTAGTCATTCAATCTATATGTAAGGCACAATTCTCTCTTCATTTATCTCCCTCATTTTGTTATAGTCAGTCCTACATATCTTCTCAAAAACACAACCTAATGATCATTTTTAAAACTGTCTATATTCTTTATTTTAGATTTATTTATTCATTTTTATGCCTACTCCTCCCGCCCAGTTGTCTGCTCTCTGTGTCCATTTGCTGTTTGCTCTTCTGTGTCCACTTGTATTCTTGTCAATGGCACTGGGAATCTGTGTCTCTTTTTGTTGCATCATCTTGCTGCGTCAGCTCTCCGTGTGTGTGGTACCACTCCTGTGCAGGCTACACGTTTTTGCGCTGGGAGGCTCTCCTTATGGGGTGCACTTCTTGCGCATGGGGCTCCCCTAGGCTGGGGACACCCCTGCGTGGCACGGCACTCCTTGCACGTGTCAGCACTGCGTGTGGGCTAGCTCATCACACGGGTCAGGAGGCCCTGGGTTTGAACCCTGGACCTCCCCTGTGGTAGGCAGGTTCTCTATCCATTGAGACAAATTTGCTTCCTCGGTTTATATTCTATAATGCTTTATATCCTAGTATCTTTAAACTGTAATCACAGTTTCAAGTGGTTACACTTGACAGACTTTCTCTATAATATCTATTTCCTTTATATTTTTCTCTAATGTATAATTTCATAAAAACTTCTAAATTCCGTTTTAAATTATGTTTGATAAATACAGAATTATATTTTTGATACATAACTATGTTTGCATATAACTATAGAATTATAGTTATATTGTTGTCTGTTTCTTCTTAAAATGTATTCTTCCATTCTTTATAAGTAAGCCTAGGGGGAAATAACAGACAAAGTAAACTAAAAAAGCTTGCTAGAGAGATAATTTGTATTTTAAAATTCAAATGATTGTTATAAACCAATAAGCATTTCTTTGAAACCTACCATATGCCTTTGCTTGCAAAGAACTGTAAGAATATGAGAAAAGCCAAGTATTATTCCTTGTTTATGCACTCATCATGTTCTTCAATTTCATTTTACGATATATAAAGCCTCCCGTTTGAAAAATTGTAATTGGACTTACGGATTTTGAAATATATTCAACATTAAAAGAGTGCTAAATAAGATGACTTAGTATAATGCTTATTTTTTAATATGATCTCCTGGTACTGCAACATCACTTTTGTGAAAATATTTCCACTCAGATAAATATTTTTCCAAAGCATTTTTTCTTTGAAAATAATTTCGCATATTTTACATATAATATAAATGACAGTGGGGCCTCAGAAACATGAAACTTTTTTTTGCATATAGACAGATAATCCTGAAATAACATTGTTTAAAAATTATTTTTCAGATAATTGGAACTGGACACAGAACCAAAAAAATTGTCAGCTATGCTAAAGTGCTATTCTCTTCTTGTTCAATGGAAGAATTTTTCTCAGGATTTTCACAATGTATTTGGAATTAATGTAATCTCAAGAACCAGAAATCTCTGTGTTGAAAAGTGCCTTGCATTGTGACATAGTTATTTCTTAAATTTTCTTGATGAAATGAAATTTTCTGAACTTTCCTTAAAGTAAATTCAGACAAAATAAATGAGGCTGCCATTTATTTTCTTTCATAATACTTGGACACTGTCACATTCAAAATAACTTTCTCTCTTTTAAATATTAATAATTATTTCTAGGCATTTTGAATTTTTTATAGTAAATGATCTAGAAAGTTACTATACAATTATTATAAACCCATGAAAACACTCATAAACCACTAAATGGAAAATGCTATTTCATATGCATCAGTAACCTTTCAGTATAGAACATGAGGGAAAGGAATAAATATGGACTTTTTTTCTCTCTTTTTAAAAAATGTTATATTCAAAAAATATAAGAGGTCCTCATATCCCCCCTCCCACCCCTCTCACACCACTCCTCCCACATCAATCTCTTTCATCATCATGCAGATTCATTTCATTTAGTGAATACATTTTGGAGCACTGCTGCACACATGAATACTGCTTTATATTGTAGTTTACACTCTCTCCCAGTCCACCCTGTGGGCCATGGCAGGACATACAATGTCCAGCATCTGTCCCTGCAGTACCACCCAGGACAACTACAAGTTGTGAAATTGTTCTCACATCATATCTCTTCTTTCCTCCCCCTACCTTCAGTAGCTACCATGGCCACTTTCTCCACATCGATGCTACAATTTCTTCCATTAGTAATTACAATAGTTCCATAGTAGAATATCAGTTAAGTCCACTCTAATCCATACTCTATTCCTCCATCTTGTGGACCCAGGATGGTTATGTCCACTCCACCTCTATATCGAAAGGGGGCTTAGATTCCACATGGATAATGAATGCAATTCTCCTGCTTGCAGTTGTAGGCACTCTCAGTTCCCTGGTGTGGTGGTTGACCTTCTTCATCTGTCTGTTAGCTGAACGATGTAAGTCCAATAAACCAGAGGGTAGGAGTTGCAAGTTTGCTGAGGCTCAGGGCCTGGCTGTCACATGGACAGTCCAGAGATCCAGGGCTCCTGAGTATACATCAACCCCAATGCCAAACACAGGTTCAGTAAAAGTGACAGAGAAGGCATGTGTGGAAAGGTCACATCTGAGTCCAACTCCATCACACTCAGGAACACAAACTCTAAAGTAAGGCCGACTGAACTCCAGAGCCATCTTCCATTATCATAGAACCTGTGAGTCTCTGTAGCCCTCAGGAGAACCAGGGTCAACTCAGAACAGCAGAATATCTCAGCATACATGTAATATCAGGGGTTAAAAACTGCTTTCTGACCCTGCATAAAAGGGGGAAATGGAAAGGACAAATGAGTTTATATGGCTATGAGTCTCCAAAGAAGAGTCAGGAGGTCATCAGTGGGGTTGTGCTTATGTACGTCTCAGCAGGGTCCCAGAGACAGCCAAAGTGGACTTGTTTTTTATTTCATTGTATAAGATGCACACACAGGATGATAGCTACATTGTCTATGGATTATTCTACAATAAAGCCAACTGCTAGGAAGAACAAGAAGCTGAATCAAAATGACAGATTTATTGCTAATGCACTAGCCATCCAAGCTATGGTAGAAATATGTATCTTATTTAGATCATAATAGTCAAGTAGCAATATGACATTCTTGAAAGAAAGAATTGGTAGTTCTTAGAAAGATGATATAATAATACTTCATAAAAAGTATAATTGTCTCACATAGACCAAAGAAAATTACTATGACAGTTTGAAGCTGGGTAGACCCCAGAAGAGCATATCCTTAGATCTAATTCATTCCTGTGGGTATGAATTAATTGTAGGTGGGAACTTTTGAATTTGATTATTTCAGTAGTTCAATAAGGGTGTGACCCAGTGTAGGTCTTAAACTTCTTACTGGAGTCTTTTGCAAACGGTATGGGTATGGAGGGAGACATAGAGAGAGAAGCCTCCAGAGGTTGTTGAACCTTTGAGAGAAAAAAGCCACAGATGGAGTAGCCCAAAGCTGAAGCAACGAAGACCGTAGGACATGGGAGAGAGAGCTCTCCCTGCCATGTGTCTAATCATTCACAGCTAACCTCAGGGAGAAACTGAACCTGGAGGAGAAGGTAGAGACCAACAGAACCACCATTGTGCCTTGTCATGTGGCAGGAGTCCAGGATCTCCAGCAGCCAAACTTTGCTGAGACAGCATCTCTGATGATGCCTTAATTTGGACATTTTCACAACTGCAGAACTGAAAATTTTTAACCTAATTAATTCTTATTGTAAAATCCTATCAATTTCTGGTATATTGCTCCCAGCAGCTTTTAGCAATCTAAAACAATTACCTACTCAATGTTGTTGATATTATGAAATTCCAGTTATGTTAGTTGCTTTCATCTCTTGCAAATCTAATTAATGAAACTGAAAAATATTTTGTTAATGTAGTTGATTTCGGAAACAAGCTATTTGGTTGTGATATTCAAGTGAGAAAAAAATGTAGATTTAAATAGTACAAAATAAACTACAATGCTTATGAGTATATTTATTTCAAGGAGGTTTTACATTGGCCAAAACTTTGGGATTAGTATTTCATAAAAGATAACCATCATTACTCTCCAAAGTCTTATAAAATCATTCATGATAATATTAAATCATTCCTGGTTTTCTTATTGAATTTCACTTATTTTTTCCCTATATATTTCTTTTCTTGTGTGGAAATGAACAAACTCTTAGATGATTTAAGATAATTTAGCATGAGTTTTCATGTTGCTGTATAGTCCCATAATGAAGTGATATTGTCTGCTACACCCTAAATTTTGACTCCAGAAGTTAACTTCGCAGTTCCTTTGAATATCTTGGCTGTCTCTATTCCAGCCCCCATTTACATGTTCCTATATTTGTCCGCACCCCTATCCCAGTCTTGGACTCTGTGTCTACCTCTGACTCTTCTAGGAAGGAATGTCTCTTTGCATAAACATCTGGCTTCTTGGTACTGCACTTCCCAGCAGAGTAACTGCCCAGCTGAGCCCAGGCTAAATTGCAGACTAATGAACAAATAAATGGTTGCTGTTTTAAGTCTCCCCACATTTTAAGATGATTTGTTATATAAAAGTAGATAACTGATATACTCTATTCCAAGATATATGAATTCAGTTTGTCTGGGGAGGTCCTAAGCATAGGTATTATTAAATCTTATCAGATGATTCTAATGTGCTTTAAAAAAAAGCAATATCTTTAAAAAATTAAGGTAGCAAAATATTTATCTCTAGAAATTCTAAATAAAGTTAACTTCTTAGTGCTAGGAAGTGCAGAGCATAATATATAATAAAAGCATTTGTAATCTATTTCTGAACAAATGCCTTTATATTAAATATAGATTTTTTTAATGGAAAAATATAGCAATGCCACTGGTATGTGAATCCTTTTAGAAAAGGAATTATTGATTTCACCAAGAGCAGAATTGGTCACAATTAGGTTAGTTCCTTCTTTAATATTTTTGTTAAATTGTTAGGTAAGGAGAATTTTGACAGGTAGTTTTTTGGTTTTAATAGATTTTCCTAGAATTTCTTAGTCTATACTAGTGGGTAAGATACAGAAAAGTGTAATCAGTTGTAGTAAAATTCAAGGGGCTTGTAATTCACTTGAGGACTTATTGCATATTGAAGCAACTCACAAGTTTTTATGTTTGGTCCCATCTGATTCAATATGTTCTTATGGACTAAGTTGAAGACAGGTAATAGTTTATCTAATTTTTAAAATAATATTAACACCAGATTACTCAACATGTTAGGCAAAAAAATCAAAATTCAAAAGTCTTTTACTGAGGAGCAGGTGAATTTCTGCTTTGCATGTACAATGTCCCAGGTTCAATCCCAGTTACCATTTAAAAAATATGTTCTCTACTGAATAAAAATATAAAGCAATCATTGTGTTTGCCTTATATTGCCTTATAATCTCCCTTTAATTCCACAGAGTGGGACTCGTTCTTCTTTTGCTGCCAGGTGAAACCTCAAGGAGATGTCCTGAATTCTGTGGTCTCTACCTTACAGAATATGTTTGTAGTCCTTCAGTCACACATACATGCAAAAAAAGAAAAAAAAACTCATTTTATTAAATAAAATCTTTCTTAGATAATAATCAAAATTTGAACTTGATTTAAAGCTGAGTCTTTTGCAATCCCCTAGTCTGCTCTAGGTAAGAAGCTGGCAGGTAGATAAGAAGAGCCGAACATTTTCTCCTTTCTTTCCTTATTTCTTACCCCTAACCTGCCTAGAGCCATCCTAATTGCTGTCTGTGACTCCTTCAGGCTTGAAATGTGAAGACAAAATGAAGAAAAATCTTTACTTGACAATATAGTCAAAGTGATCCAGCATTGGCTTGGCAGGTGTTTGATGATGACTCAGGCTCCCAAGAATATTTTCATGGATAGGCCAAAAGAACCTCCACCCTTTATCAAAGTCAATATCTCATCTGTTGTTTGATAAGCAAGGATTAAGGGTTTCATTTTGATTACTTCTGTTATTGTCAGAGGCCTGGTGATACCTTGAGCCTCTTTCTACTAAGGTCTAATCACTCTATAAAGTTACCTGGGACAGGATTTGAGACAGCCCATACCTTTCCCCTCACATAAATGGTTTACATAAATTCATGGGAAACATTCTGTATTAGTCAGAGTTCTCTAGGAAAACAGAATCAATAGGAGATATCTGTAAATAGTATGAGATTTTATAAGATTCTCTCACATGACCATGGGGATGTGCAAGTCCAGGTTCTGCAGGCAGGCTATAAACCAGGGGCTCCAATGACAGTCCAATGAAGGCCCTTGATGAGCTTCCAAGAGATATTGGCTGTCCAAGGATGAGCTGAGAAATTCTCTCTGAATGCTGAAATAACTTCCCCTTTTAAGGCATTCAACTGATTGGATAAAATGTCACTCATTGCTGATGGCAATCTCCCTGGTTGATAGTAAATTTATTCAGACATCAATGCAGTAAACTCACTGATGACTAAAGCCCATAAATGTCCTTGTATTACAATTAGCCCAGTGCTTGCTTGATCAAACAACTGGGCACAATTAATTACCTGGCTAAGTTGACCCATTAGCCTAACCATCGCACTTTCACAATCCCTCTTTGGGAAAATATCTTCAAGTTCAACACTCCTAAAATGCCACTTTTGTTGTTGTTATTGTTGTTCCATGGTAAAAGAAACTGACCTACCTGACATTTGCTAACTAGACCCCCCAGATAGGTCAATATTCAGTTCTCTAAGAATCCCATCTCTTCCTAGGATTAAGGGGAGTGGTAGGCATACTCCTCTGATCTTGTCTAAGCATCATCTCATGATCTTTTTATGACCTGGATGTTTATGAATGGTTAAGAGTCATGTTGTTACTTCCCAATAACTCTGTAAATGCTGCATATGGGCTAGCACCTATTTGGAATGTGGTTTACTTAATTTTAGCATCCTCATCTCCCAGATCTCTAAACATCACTGTGACTCAAGATCCAATTTTTAACTTCTTTCTCTATATTCACTTACTCTCCTAGATGATTTCATGCAGTTTACCTCTATATACAGAGAACTCCCAACATTTAAAACCCTGTCCAAATATTTAGTCTGAACTCCAGAATTGCATGTCCAAATGTGTAATGAATGACTTTGCTTATCTGTTCAATAGGCATCTCAAAAGTAACACAGCTAACCCCGAACTTCTTATTTCACCCATCCTCTTTCTCCTTATGGAAACTTTACCTTCAGAACAAAAGGCAACCCCATTCTTCTAGTTGTTTGGCCTAAAATGAGGGAGTCATCCTTTACTTTTTGCTTCTTATCAGTTTTCATTATTGTACAGTTAGAATGTCTTCTGTGGTCTGCCTTAAATATCCTTCCAGATTTGAGCCACTCTCTTCCTTTTACTACTCCCGAAAAATCCAGACCACCATCACCACTTACCAGGAAGGTAGCACCATCAAAATAGCTACTAGTTGCTCTCTATCCACTCTTTCTGTTTATATTTTCTCTACAGAGCATTATATATTTATTGACTCTTGCCAGTAAGATATAAACTCCAAGCCCATAGGGGCTTTATTTTGTTCATAAACATCAGCTATTTCATAATGCCTGGCGAAAAATAGGCCCTCAGTAAATATTGGTTAAATTACTATCTGGTCTTTTTAAAATTATCAACGAGTATTTATTGCTTTCTTAACCATTTTCTAAATGTGGAGTTGTTTTGTTCTTGTAAGTTTCTAATGACTCGGTTTGGCCAAATCTGACTGATACAAATATTATTCATGTGAAGCAAGATAAACCCTTGTGGATATTCTATTATCTTACTGTTATATATTACCAAAGAATATTTCATAATTGGATCATACTAGATGGTACCTTAACCTGGTAGTCAATGATGGTATGGCTACACATATTCCTTTACATTTATAATCTGTAGCAATTTGCATAAATCTTGATGATTACTTTCTTCTTTCACATTTCAGTATTCTTTTCTTTTTGATAGCAAGGGAATTTAATACAAAGCAACACTCAAGATGGGAGTGCAGGCCAGCTCATACATGTTGCAGAAGTTCGGTCTAATGTGGTTCAGAATCCTTTTTTAAAGGTTTAGGGCTTTTCCACTTCCCTACTTTATGCAAAAAGAACTTGAAAGTTGTTTCCCCTTTATGCAAAAGTGGGATGCTAAACTATAACTTTTTGCTGACTCCCTATTCCTGCCAACCTGAGTGGGAACCTTCTAGGGGAGGGGTCAGTGGAGTTTCTGGTGACCACGTGATGGGTGGGTCTTTTGTTATTTGGTAACTTCTGGCACAAGGCCTTGAGCTGGTGATTTTCCATTGCCCCTAGGTATTATTTGATGGTAATTTTCCCTTGGTCCTCCTCCATTGCCGAGTTATCTCCTCTCTCCTACCTGTTTCCCTACCTCATTCCCCCCTCAGATAATTCCATTATTTATTATTTTTTAAACATACTTGAAAAAAATTTTTAGGTACTTAGGTTACTTAAATATTACCTAAAAGATGTAGGAATTTCCATATGTCCTACTTCCTGTCCTCCCACACTTTCCCATATTAATAATATCCTTCATTAGTGTGGTAGATTTGTTATAATTGATGAACACATATTGGAACATTTATACTAAGTGCAGATTATAGTACATTATAGTTTAAACTCTTTCCTACACCATTTTGTAAGTTATGGCAAGATACATAATTGTCTGTATCTGTCATTACAACATCATTCAGGACAATTCCAATGTCCCAAAAATTACACCAATATTTCCCTCTCCCTCCCATCAGAACCTCTGGTGGCCATTGTCTTCACATAAATGATAAAAGTTCTTTCATTACTAGAATAACAACGTCTATAGTAGAAAAATAGTTAAGTCTACTCTAGTCCATCACTCATTCTCCAATCCTGAGGATTCTGGGATGGTGAAGTCCACTCTACCTCTAATTGAGAGGGGCTTAGATCCCATGGGGCAGATGGATGAGACTATCTTGCTTGCACTTGTAACTTCTCTGTTCTTTGGATTGTCCATCATCATCTCCTTGTTAGTTGTCCTGTGTGAGTCCAATGAACTGGAGAGTAGGTGTTACAACTCTGTTGAGATACAGAGCCCAATGGTCACATGGAAATCCCAAAGATTTAAGTCTCTTGGCCACAGACCTATTAATTCTAGTACTAACTGTAGGTTAAAATAGAAGGGGCAAAAGAGCCATATTTAGGGTAAACACAACTAGGTCCACTGCTGCCACTGGAGACCATAAGTTAGAAAGTAGTGCCCACTGGCAGATCACAAAATTCTTGAGCTGTCAGCCCTGCCTATAATGTCTGGATGTCTCCAGAGCACTCAGGGGCCCCGCTGTTTGGGGTAGTTTCTACTTTGGCTGTCAATGAGGTCCTGCTGAGACATGCATAATTGTAATGTTTGGAATGACCTCCCAACTCACTTTCAAGTCTCTTAGCCATATAAACTCATTTGTCTACATTTTCCCCTTTTTGGTCAAGGACTTTTTCCAGTTGCACTGCTAGTTAGTGCTTGGTAGTAATCCCTCAGTGCCAAGGAGGCTTATCCCCAAGAGTCATGTCCCATGCTAGGGGGAAGGTAATGCATTTCTATGTTGAGTTTGGCTTAGAAAGAGAACACATTTGAACAATAAGGCTGCTCTCAGGAAGTAACTCTTAAGCAACCTATAATACTGATTAAGTTTAAATTTCAAAAGAAATGGTTCATAAGTATAGTCATAAATATCAAGGGCTTGTCAATGGTCCATCTGACTTCAAAAGACACTGCCCCTATACTTGTGGGATTCTTGCTGTACCCTTACAGAATGTGGCAGAAGTCACCAGGATGGGAATTCACTATCCTTTTGGTTATTGTGTGGATCTCCATACACCGTGACAGTGCCCCAGGAACACTTTAACTCATTCATATGCTTTATGGGAATGCTCCAGGAGAGCCTCATCCGGTACATCCCCCATCACTGACACCCCATACCAGTGATCCTCTCCTTCCACAGTTGTAACTCTTCTGTGATCCAAAACTTCTTCAAAGATGAAGCCAGCAAAATAATTGAATAAAATTAATAAGAAAAAGAAATAATAATGAAATTATTAAAAATAACAAATAAAATACAAAAATTTAAAAGTACTGAAGTAATAAAAAACAAAATAACAAAAGTAAATTAAAAATTAAAATTAAAAAAAGTTTTAGCATAATGTCTTTCATCACTGTAACATTTGTTGTCTTGTATGTACATTGACATTTTCTTCCTTTTATTCCCCCAGTATCTTTTTTTTTTTCATTTTATTTTCAAAGAAGCTTTATGTTATAGAAAAGTCACATACATAATATAGGGGACTGCCATATACTCAACATCCTCCCTCTTTTCCCCTTTCCCCTATTAATAACATTTTACATGTGGATGGTAAATTTGTTACAATTGGTGTGAAAATATTGAATCATGCTACTAACAATGGTCAATGATTTATATTATGGTTTACAGTTTGGACCGTACACTTTTATAAATTTTGACAAAATTTAACATGGCCTGTAGGCATCATTACAACATCATGTACAACAGTTCCAATACCCACAAAATGCCCCATGTTCCATCTATTCTATTCCTCCTTCTCCCTCCCCTCAGGACCCATGTCAATCACCAAGCATCACTCCTTGAAGAACAAGATTCATAGTTACTTACAACAACATTGAATGCTTGACATACTGGTCTGTCCTTCCCTATTAGGCACTGCCTATTCTCTTGAAAGACTCCAATCCCTCTATTTAAGAACATAGTAGGACTCCCCAGGATGGGAGTCCAACACCTTCTTGTTCATTATGTTGGTCTCCACCCACTGATACAATGCACTATGACAGGATGAACATTTACATGAACCTAGAACCTGCCCTGGGTGCACCCTGTCTTGCATGTCTCCTAAACCAGTAAACATCCCCTGCCGTATTTGCCAAATATGGGAAAAATCTATGATTAGGTGGAAGGGTATAGTTGCACAATCTAGGCATGACAGTGGTGTAGTGATGCTATTGGGTTGGTTGGTGCTAGTCTGTGAGGGGGGTAATGTGGGTGGTTTGCACTGTCCATGGAACTGGCGGGGAGGACTGGGTAGGGAGCAAATGAACTCTGATTATTTGTGGGTCTGTAGCTGAAATTATCCCTTAATCTTAAGGGGTGATGAAGGAGGATGATATGTCTTCTCTAACTACTTCATGCTTTCATTGGGATGTTGTCCCTTACTATAATGGGAGTGGAACTATCTGGCTACTAAATCTAAAGAACCCAAGGGAGAATCAGCTTGGAGGTTTGCAGTTGGTACTGGAGAAAATCCTTGCATGAGCATCATCTTAATGAGAAGCTTTGAAGTCTGGAAGATACAAATTTAACTAGTAGGTTGAATAAGCAGGGCCCAAAGATTTAGTAGAATGATCAGAACTAATGGTTAAAGGAGAGAAAGGAACAAATAAGAGAGGGAAGAATGGATCTTCCAGCCTCCTAGATGGACAGGGAAACAAGCTGTAGTTCATTGGTAATTTAGTTGGCTATTTCTGTTCACCAGTAGCAATGATAGCAAGATTTCAGCAGTTCCCTCTTTAGAGGAAATATTGAAAGATGGAGATATATCCAGGAAGAAACAAGGTACACCAGGGACTGAATTGTCCTTACCTATAAAGGATGTGTGAAAGAATGCATTCCTGGTAGCCTGTCCTACCACCTATGTGGATTTGTTTGTTAAGGTATTTCCAATAGGGACATATCAATGAGGCAAGGGTTGGTATGACATATTCAAGAATCCAACTGATTATGGGTTACTCAGTGTTCTTTTAAAGGACAGTGTCTTCCTTTCATAGACTGGAAAACTCCTGATACACATTCTCTAGCTGTTAGAAGGTGTGAAGTATTATCATGTCTGGTGATTTGAAGCTTTATGTATCCCAGAAAAAACGTGTTCTTGAGTTTAGTTCATTCTTGTGGGTGTGAACCCATTGTAAGTAGGACTTTTTGATGATGCTACTTCAGTTAAGGTGTAACCCACCTCAATCAGAATAGGTCTTAAGACAGAAGTCTTTTACAAAAGAATGAAATTCAGACAAAGAGAGAGACAGCCACAGAAACAAGAAACTAAAAGCAATGAAACCTGGAAGAGAAGGGAGAGACCGGCAGATGCTACTATGTGCCTTGCCATGTTGCAGAGGGGCCAAGAATCACTGGCAGCCTGTCTCTGGGAAGAAAGTCTTTCCTTGATCATGTCTTGATATGGGCATTTTCTCAACCTCAAAGTGTAACTTCATAAATTCCTATTGTTTAAGCCAAACAATTTCATGGTCTTTGCTTTAAGTAGCCTGGGAAACTAAAACACCATGTTAAGGTATCTTTCAATGGCCAATTCTTACTATTGTGGAATAGTAATTCTTACTATTACTATTGTGGAATAGTAATTCTTACTATTCCACAATAGTGGAATATTTTTTGTTAAGTCCATAACAATCTTAGAAAAAATACTGTTTTTCATGGTCGAATATCTATTTCTTTAGTTACTGGTGGAGGACAGAGGATGAAGAAAAAATAGTGATGATTAGGAGAAGGATGTTATACTGGGCTCTACTTCTAATTTCAGATAAATATTTAGAGAAATTCAAAGTACATTGTGGGCTTCTGAAAACCATTACTAATACAAATTCATACACTAAACCACAGTGAAATAGCTGTGTTTATTGGATAATTTAGCTATGCTTACTATAGCATTCTGTGCATCTGCCTATTATATAATTTATCATAGTGTCTGACTCTTCTGCCACATTGGGGGATTTTCAATTACAGGAAGGGTCTCAGTCCTCTTTGTATTCTGTTGGGTTGGTGCAAAAGGAACTGTGATTTTCAACCGTGAATTTTAAATCATTATAACTAGGCTCAAACACATCTTTTAAATCAAAATAGGAAACATTACAATCAACACATTTTTGCCAATGAGAAATTAGCTTGTTTATTCCTGTAGTGTAAAAATCCATGCTTTGGGATTTGATGAACTCTTGGAAGCATTTTTACTGAAAAACTTTTGAGATGCTTGAAGAGGTGGTAGTCGGTTGGCAAGAGGTCATGTGAATACAGTGGATGAAGCAAAATTTCATAGCCCAATTCGTCAACTTTTGAAGTGTTGGTTGTGCAATGTACAGTCAGGTGTTGTTGTGGAGAAGAAATGGGCCCTTTCTGTTAACCAGTGCTGGCTGCAGGCATTCCAGTTTTTGGCACATCTCATCGATTTGTTGAGCATATTTCTCAGATGTAATGGTTTCGCCAGGATTCAGAAAGTTGTAGTGGATCAGAACCGGCAGCAGGCCACGAGTGATCAGGAAATTTTTTTGAACAATTTTGGCTTTGAAAAGTGCTTTGGTGCTTTTTCTCGGTCCAACCACTGATCTGATCATTGCCAGTAGTCATATAAAATCCACTTTTTGTCACACATCACAATCCAATTGAAAAATAGTCCATTGTTGTTGCACAGAATAAGAGAAGACAATACTTCAAAACAAGGACTTTTATGATTTTTGGTCAACTCATGAGGCACCCACTTATTGAGGTTTTTTCCCTTTCCAAGTTGTTTCAAATGCCAAATGACCATAGAATGGTCATCACTAAGTTCTTCAGCAGCTTCTCATATAGTCCTAACAGGATCAGCTTTGAAGATTGCTCTCAGTTGGTCATTGTCAACCTGCAATGGCCGGCCACTATGCTCTTCATCTTCAAATCTCTCGTGCCCTTTGCAAAACTTCTTAAACCACCGCTGCACTGTAAGTTCATTAGATCCTGCACCGAATGCATTGTTAATATCACCAACAAAAAGAATAGTGTCCAATCCATAGTAGTCATTAGGTAAAACTTGTCTATGTTATTGTTGTGTATTCTTTCAAAAGATTTATGCTTTGTTACTTTTCCTATGATGATTTTGAAAAATTATCCGGGCATTTTCTCTTTTGGAAGTGTCTTATAAGATTTTTGTGTCCTAAAAAATTGGTTATTTTTGTTATTTATTTATGCTTCTTCTGTACTGCCATTTTAAAATAATAGGTACTTTTGTAATGTAAATGTAAATTTAAGATGACATACAAAATTCATCTTATTGTCATATTGTTGTACTTAGTATTTGTCCCTAAATGACAGTACATAGCAAATAATTATGGAATGCCTAGTAAGTGTAACGGCCTATGTTAAGTACTGTGGGAACTACTAAAATAAACAGAAAATATAGGCAGCCTCTACTGAGCCTTGGCAAGCATGATCTGTCACTCATCTGAGAGGATGTTTATTTAAGTATGTATGGGGAGGATGTTAGCCAGGGGAAGCAGGGAGTGGAAGTAAAGAAAAAACCCTTTTTATAACTTTTCTACTGGTAGAAAGAGTGCCCCCCACTGAGTTTCTGTTACAT
This sequence comes from Dasypus novemcinctus, assembly GCF_030445035.2. Taxonomy (NCBI): domain Eukaryota; kingdom Metazoa; phylum Chordata; class Mammalia; order Cingulata; family Dasypodidae; genus Dasypus; species Dasypus novemcinctus. The sequence continues at coordinate 70,756,257 of NC_080684.1, read as the reverse complement.
TTTGTACATTATTGGGCAGGTTGATAAGCAAGACCTTTCCAATTTATAAAAATAAAATAATAGAAAAAGCTAGCCTGGTTTCTAGGCAAAAGCATTTAAGCAGGGGGATTTGTAGATATTAATTGTAGTTGTGCAGCCAGTCTCTAGAACTGGCAGATACCTTGACATACTTTCTTAACAACAATACGTAATAATCACAGTCTGATCATCCCATCTGTTATCCGTGATAGGAAAATTCATTACATATAGTGATAGGGATTATCAGGTTACATGCTGAGGATTTTCTGGTGCTTTCTCATATTATCAAGGAATATAAAACAATTCAGCCTGAAAGAAATGTGCTTAATTAGAATTAATGTAGTAGGCAGGCAAGTCTGGGATTTTTTAAAATGCTATTATTTTGATGGGCTATGAAGGTAAGCTAGAAACCCATTATAAGGATGGGAATGGTTGATATTGAGTAAACAACTTAAGTAATTGAAACCCTTAACAAAGTTGATGATTTGGGGCTTAATACTTTGAATAGCAGGAAAGAATAGGATTGGAAGTGAAAAAATAATACACGATGTCAATTAAGCAAAACTTAGTCTGGATATTTGGCTCTGAGAATTTAGAAAAGGAAGAAAATCTTAATGATGTCAACAAAGAAGAGACCAATTGAACTGACATTTTAAACTGACTAGATATCATTTCAGAATAAAGAAAATCCATGTGCCATTTTAAGTAACACATCCATGAAACATTTGTGAAAATGGAATCTCTGAATCACTTCTTACTCTCTGTCTGGGAAGTTGATGTATTGTACTCACTGATGTTAGGTACTTCTAGAAAACATCTTATCTTTGTGCACAGAGTAAATCAGTGTAACTATTTTAGTGTTTGTTCTTTTTAATCTGAAGAGAAAATAACCTTTTTTTTCCTGACCCCTCTAAAACGTAGTTTTCTTCCTCATTATGTTTCTAAAATCAACAGGAATTGAAATCCAAAAAAAATGAGAATATATTTCTGATTTCCACTATAATAGACTGGTGTTTAAACAAAAATTGGGATTTTCCTGTTTCTGGAGATTTCTACAGCTTTATTATTGTTTTTAACCTATTGGTATCTGTACTAGTTCCAAAATTACTTACATACATACATACATACATACATACATATATCAACATACGTACACCTATATATAATTTTTCTTTTGAAGAATCATTTTTGGTTTTGCTTTTTCCTTCAATCAGTTATTTTAATTTGTAGAATGAAATAATTTTGAGTCAATCACCTAATTATATATTATTTTCTGTTTTAGTATAAAAGTTAATATATGTGGAACCACATTGTTTCTCACTTTTATCTAATGTGAAATTTAATAAAGTGTGAGTTATATACAAACCCAATTTTATTGGGTAGTTTAAAAATTTAAAAACATGCTTTTCCATATTTATAAGCATATCATATGGTCATTAATCACTTAATTTTGTTTCTTATTCATCATATTAAGTTTGAAACTGGGTATGACTCTGAGTATTGTGAACCTGATCTGACAGATATTCAAGCCTTTGTTTCATCTCATGAGGCTAATCCTAGTTGGGTGCTGATGCCTAATCTTTGGGCTTCTAATTGTGGTTTTGTTTATTCCTTATTGAATTTTCTACATTGCCTGTTGCTAAATTTTCTTATTTTTTCTTGAAATTTTTTTAAACTATCCAGCTATGCCTCATGAGGGAAAAAAGTATCTAATATGGAACACATCTGCTTTTGTTCCTTATAAATATCTCTATATTAGGTTATGCTGTGTTCTTTCTTGTCTGACCACAGTATTTATTCATTTGTCAAACAAAAATGATGCATTAAACGTTGTGCTGAAAGTTGGAGTTAAAACAGCAAAAATACATATTTTATACTTGATAGCAGGGAGTTATAGACTATTGAGCAACATAGATATTAATATCATAATAATTATTTGCTATACTCTGATGGAGTTGAAGGAGTTGGAAAGCTTTCCTTACTGAAGCTTCATTTAAGGTGACACTTGGATACCAGAAAAAGAAGAAAGGAAGATGATGACTGGCATAGAGAATAGCATGAGTGAGGAGCTGAGGACATTTAAGAACAGAAGAAAGGATATACGCCTAAATTTCAGACCTGAAAGAGAAATAAGATGGAGAATAGTCCAGGACAAGATAATGGAAGGCCTAAAATGCTATGTTACAAGGCCATGGCCTGTAACCTAAGACCAGTAAGGTACTATGGAAGGAGGTTGTATGGGTTTAGATGAAACATCACCATTTTCTTTTCCAAATTCAAAACTTTACCTGTGTTTTTATACTAATTCTGTTTCACTCCATCTAAGAGCTTATGCCATCATCGGTCATCTCTTAACATCAAGACCTTCTTATCTATCCGTTCCTTTTCCTCCCAAACTCCCCAGTGCTACCTAGACCAAAGAACTGTTTTCCTTCAGCTTAAACATAATATCTTGCTCTTCACTGCCACATCTCGAAATAATAAAGGACACCATGACACAGTACAATTTTGGTAAAAATTAAAGTCAGAAAATCCATGCCTAAATCTCTGTCTAAGTCACTTATTAGTTTATTTACAACTCATTTGTGGAGCACCTAGTGTTGTATCAGGCATTGGAGGTATTCCTGGTGGCCTCTGTTATTAAAGTATTAGTTCATTTGTAAACTGGAGATGGTTCCACACATGCTGTCCACTCTACAGGGTTATCAGAATTAAAAAAAAAAAACTTATTTACTGTGCAAGTGGTGGGTGTGAGAGAAGTACAGATGTGGTGAAAGACAGATTAGTTCCTTGCCTTCAAAAAACACAGAGGTAATGGCGGTGTGGGTAGAGGAGAAGAATATTTAAAATTATATAATGCAAATTTTATATTATGATATATGCAGTAAAAATGCTTTTTAATATGTTACTTTAAATTTATTCATTGATTTGTGTATTGATTCAACAAATATCTAAGCCATCTGCTTCGTGAGTTTACTGCATTCAGCAAGCAAATGTCAATAAGAGAAGGTGTGCTGCCCTTAAAGATGTCAGTTACTCAGGAGGGCAGGTCTATGCATACATAAGCTTCTGTACAATGAGGGAGGTAATGGAACAGAGGTGGGACCAACCCCGGGAGGAGTCTTAGTTTGTCTAAGGGAGTAGAGAAGGTAAAATGTATGGAACTGCATTTAAAAGTATGAAGATGGGTTGTTGAAAATGCTTTGGATGGGGATTGGATGTTGCTCAGCAGTTGAGTGCCTGCTTCCAATGTATGAGGTCCTGGGTTCAATCCCAACACCTCTAAAAAAAAAAGGAAAATGAAAATAAATGGGTTGGGGTCCTCCAAGAGATTAGCACAGGTGGATGGCAAGAGAAGAAAAAAGCCTGGCACATTGCAAAGTCAGAAAGTTTCAGAGACTAGAACAAACAACATACTGGAGAGACAGAGGGCTGGTAGACATGGGAGAAAAACAGCATTAAATCAGCTATTCAACTCAATTAGATTATTAAATGAATTAACTAGAAAAATTTATCATATAATTAACTTCTATGCCATTACCTTTCACAGTGAAATCAAATCTACAACTCAATAACTATTAAATAGGATTATTCTTTTCAGGAGGACATAACCACGTTTTTCTTTTTCCATGGAATGAATGGAACTCTCCATGCAACAAAGTGCAGTTCTTCACTGTAGTAGTTTGATATAGTTATGAATTCCAGAAATAGATATTGGATTATATTTGTAATCTGATCTATATCTGGGCATGGTTGACTTATGATTAGGGCATTGAGTCCCCACCCACCAAGGGATGGGGACTCACAGATAAAAGGTATGGTAAAGAACAGAGTTGAGGGTTTCTGATGTTGGAGTTTTGATGTTGGACTTTTATGCGGAAGTCTTAAGCTGGAGCCCCAGGGAAAGAGACAGAGCTGTTTGCCTGATCGTCTGACCTTGGGAAGGGAAAGAGTGGGGATGAACCCAGAGGAACCCAGAAAGCCTGAACCCTCACAGACATCAGCAGCCATCTTGCTCCAACATGTGGAAATAGACTTTGGTGAGGGGAGTTATTTATGCTTTATGGTCTAGTAACTGTAAGCTCCTACCCCAAATTAATGCCATTTATAAAGCCCAGCAGAATTCTGGTGTTTTGCACCAGCACCCCTTTGGCTGACTAATACAATTACCAAGCTCTTTTTTAAAATATATTTTTTATTGAAGTATACCTTTCATACATGAACATACATAAACAATAAGTGCATAGTAAAAGTTGTGAACTTACAAAAAAACATGCATAACATCATTCAGGGGTCCCATACATCACCACTCCACCACACTTCGCATTGTTGTGATACATTTGTTACAAATTAAGCAAGTGCTTCGTCAAAATATTATTACTAACTATAGTCCATATTCTACATTTGTTGTATTTTTCTCCAAACCCACACTATTTTTTAAAAACAAATCAATTTTATTGATACATATTAATAAAGTATACAATTTATTCAAATCGTACAATCAAGATTTGGTAAAATCACATAGTGTGCATTCACCACTTCAATCATTAAAGCATTTTCATTGTTTCAATAATAATAAGCAAAAAACAGACAAACAAGGAAATTTCTACCCTATAATCTCTCTGTTGTTTCTCACTATTCTTGCACAATTATTTGTTTATTAAGCAGTTTTATTGAGATATAGTCACATAACATATGATCTATCCGATGTGTATAATCAATGGCATTTTTTTTAAAATTTAAGTTAAAAGGAACTTTATTATAAAATTGTAAAAAATAAATAGAAAAATAGATTGAAAGAAATTACAAATTTTAAAAGAGACTGCAGGGCCCTAGAATTTAATATAATCAATGATAAGAAATACATAGTATAGCTCTTAAATTCTCACCAAAATAGGAAGCTGTGAGTACTTGAATATTTACGATGGTGTCAAAATATAGTCAGTGACAGTGTTTTCTGTGACAAAAGTAATAGTAAGAACAATCACTTCCTATATATTGTTACCTTGCTGCCTACTACTAGGACCCTTGGGGGGGAATTTCCATTAAGGCAAATCAAATTAATAAATAGATATTTTGCCACATCAATGACATTCATCATTTCAAAATTATTTTATCATTTATCTTCTATGGTTGAAATGCAGTTAATTGCTATTGATATCATAAGATCAATGTCTAGCTTCAAAAATAGTGTCTTTTAACTTTAATCTGCTAGCACAAATCTGGTATCACTTCAGTAAAATACTATGAAAATATGTCCATGACTATTCATTCATGAGCATGGACTTCTCAATTTAGACAGTTAACTTTTTAGTATACTTTCTTTCATTTTACTTGGGCACTATCTATTATTACTTTGCATTTACACAGCAGCTTTTCTCTAAGGAGCCTAAAGTACTGTAGTTTAATTGTCCAAAAGAAATGGTGTCAGGGTAGAGAGAAGGGAGGTAGAAAAATGTGTTTCCTGATTGTCTTAGGGAATTGGGAGAGAGTTAATTTTAATTCTGGCTTTCAGCCCAGATAGGGAGACTGTGTCTACACAAGTGAGGTTATGTGTGAAATTTCTAAAGTTTGTTTCCATGAGCACAAGTACATGCAGTCCCATTTCAAGAACTCCACAACATTATTCAGTCTAAGCTAGTGCTTCTCAACCTGGGGAAATTTTGTTCTTTTCCCCCTGGGGGAAATTTGGCGATATCTAAGTATATTTCATGGAGTGCTGCTGGCATATTGTGGATAGAAGCCAAGGATTTTGCTATAAATATCCTACAATGCACAGGATACTTCCCTACAACAAAGAATTATCCAGGCCAAAATGTCAGTATTGCCAATTGAGAAATTCTGATCTAAGCATTAATAGACATATAATACTATAATATAGTAAGCTGTATATACATTTTATTTCCCTGGTACTTACAGAAAAAAAATTGTAATATCAAATAATAGTGGAAGATGGCAAGTAAAATTCTGATTCTAGTTAAATCTCATTTGCAACAGGCAGAATTAAATAACATGGCATACCTAATTATGGAAGCTAATCTATTAAGAAGTTATTCTCAGATATAAGATGAATCTGGATGCTAAATTCCTTCCTTAGATCTAAAGTTATCAAAGGAACTCTTTTTTAACTTGCATTTTATCTGGAATGTCTAAAATCTTCCTTACTTTCCTTTTTTGTATTTGAGGTAATCTTCTAACTGATGTTCCCGGAGCTAACCCATAGAAATGCTAGGAGGGCCTCTTTCTGGTGAAGAAGACTTACTCCAATTAATGTCGCTGTTGTTTTTCCAGAAAAAAAAACAGTGCCTTCCCTAGTGGAGCCAAGTAAAGAAATGCACTAGAGTTGTAGCTTTCACAGGAAAGAATTTTAGTCCAGGTATGGGCATAAAGTAACCATGCAACTGTAGAACTTTCCATTCAGTTTTACCTTTGTCACTGATGGCAAAATTTAACATAGCTGAGAGTCCCTTAAAACTTTTAGGTTTCTAAATATAGTAGAATACAACATGATGAAATGATTTAATAAAATAGAGCACAATTCACATTTAACTAGCTATTAGCCTCCCTTGCGAAGGGGCTGTTTTATTTCTCAGCTGCTAAAGCAAATATTATACAATGGGTAGGCTTAACAACAGGAATTTACTGCTCATGGTTTCGGAAGCTAGACACTTGCTTCCTCCTAGGGTCAGAGTCTTCTGGCTGGCTCGTAATCTCGGGAATTCTTGGCCTTTCTGACATATGCAATGAATATGGCAGCATCTTCTTTCTCTTCCTGGAAGAGAAAGCATCAGCTCGTGGCTGCTCTCTGTGGCTTCTCTGTCTGTGTCCTTCTCTATAAGATTTTCAGAAATAGGATTAGGAATAAGACGCAAACTGATTCAGTTGGACCACACCTTAACTGAAGTAACCACATCAAAACATCCTATTCACATTGAGTTCACACCCATAGGAATGGATTAAGATTAAAAACATGTTTTTTTCTGGGGTACTCCAAGCCACCACAGGCACTATTCCAGTTTCCTCCAAATTGCCCCACTCATAATGTTATCTGCCACATAATTTATTGCCGGAAGGAAAATTCTGAAGAGCGCAAAGAAGCACTGTTATTAAATACTCTGTCACATCAGGCATAAATCAGCACTTTCTCCAGCAAACTGAGACATACAGCCATACTAATTAGAGATGAGATATCTCTAGTTCTTTACCACTGGTTTCTGTGATTTGATTCCCCTTCCTCTCTCTGAGCCAGCTTTGCTGGCCTTTCTGCCCAGTACAATTTTCATTTTCACTGGATGTTATTAGCAAGTATAGAGGTACTCTCTTTCTAAAAGTCATCACAGTTTCCTCTACTTCCTTTAGATATTGCTGACTCCTACTATATCCTGGACATTGCCATCACCATTATAAATGCTCTGGAGTTCTCAAAAAACTAATGCTTTGTGGTCAGGTGTTAAAAATAAGAAATCATTTCTGTCCTATTATTTATAATACTTGAATGGAGAGTAAGAATACAAAAAAGGGGCTGCTTTTGTCTCAGCACCTTTACAATTTTCCATGAAATATAACACATACTGCACACATCTTTCATGGATGGCAAGGCTGATAGATAATTCTAACTGACATATGATATGCTTTCCCCTGTCAGGATAAGACTTTTTGATTGATTAAGGAATCCATGACACCTCCTCCTCTTAAAATGTGTTTTCCCCCAAGAGACTGCTCAGATCCTCATGCAAATCAGAGACCGTTTGACTCAAGGCACCAATACGTGAACCTGTTCAGACAGACTGGCATCCTACAGGTTTCTACAGTTAGAATTAATCTAGGATTTATTGCTTATTAGGACAAAAAATAAAGCATATAGCACTTTAGAAATATTATTTTTAGAAATAAAAGTGAAAATGAAGATAGCAGCTTGCAACAATTTCTAATCATCCACATGGTTCCAAATATGATTGATTTGTATTTTTCCATGTATTTAGATCTTATTCACAATCATCCAATCATCTTATTCTTTTTTATTTATTTATTTTTTAGAAAAGAAAAGTTAAAATTACTTACGCCATTTGGTCGTTCTAGGTGTCCACAGGAAGCACCCCCTATTATTCTACTCTTCTCTCTTTTTCTGCTATATCTTAGTCAAAGCATATTGCCTGTTTTACTGTATCACCCAGCATGGCATCATTATAAGGTGACTACCAATAATAATAAGAGAAGAATATTTTACTGAATATAAATTACTCTTTGACACAACCATTCCTATCACCCTTTTTCTATACTCTAAAGTTGATTTAACCTAATTACTGGATCATGCCATGTATTTTTCATAAGAACAGCATCACTTATCTGACACTTTTTTCTAAACTGGCATGCTCAGTCAACCTTGTATAAACTTTGCAATGCTTAAAAATTTTTAAATGATTTTAGACAATTAACATTTTGGTAATGCTATTGGCTTCTAATAGAAATGTCTCTAATGATTTAATGATATCTGGCCAAATGCTTAAATTTCTAATTACATATTCTTTGGGGTATATAGGTAGATCAGTGCTTAACATCTAATTTATTCATCTAATTTTCCTTTTTAGAATGAATACACTATTGGGAAGATATGCAGCATATGCATTTGATCTCCATTATCTTCTCCAGGCACAGCATCTCTCACTAATGAGTGAATTAAGTTTAAGTATTTGGACTATAGCATTACATTGCTATATAATAAGGCCAATTTACTTTCCTGTGAGGACTAAGATGGAAGGGATTGTTGTAAAATTATTTAAGTGCAGAGCAGATGCCCTTTTGTATGCAAAATGGGAAAGAGCAAAAGAGAGGATGAAGTAGGAGCAAGAATGAAAAATAATCTCTCTTAATGCAAAGCCTATAGCAACTGATGAGGCAGTATTGCTAATGAGCTCCTTAGAGGTAGCACAACTGAAGCATATTAAAAGTCAAGTCAGAAGCAAACTAATCTTAAGTTCTTTGGCTAGAATTTTATTAAACCTTTTTGACAAGATGTGACAAATGTGCCTCTATTTGTGGTTTCATAGACTTTAAATTCCACAAGCTTGGGCATCAGGAAGAATAATGGAGTGGCACATTTTAGTAGCAAGGATAATAATAGCTACTATTAATTAAATGCCTCCTCGATGCCAGGTACTGTACTAGGAATTTTATGGTATCATTTCACTAAATATTTTCACCACCCCTAGGAGGTAGGTATCACAATACCTCCACTTTAAAGATAAAGAAAGAGAAGTTACTTGTTCTAAGATAGTCTTAGGTGGAAAAGTCAGGGTTTGAACTCTCATACATCTGAAGTGATTACCAATTAGGAAATTACGTTAATTTATTCAGCAAACATTTACTGAACACCATCTACAATTAAGGCTCTAATTGCAGAATTTAAAGGCTTTGCTCTCTAAAAGCAACTTTCTAGAGTAAAACTTATTTCTCCAGACCTGGCAAGTTACATTTTAGGGAGGAGAGCTACCAGTCCTCCTCCAGTAATTAGAAACCTGAGGAATCTTTGTGTCTGGAAACATAGATCTTATTGTCTCCTCACTTAAAAAGCTGATATTGAAAGACTAACAAGTTATTTATCAGAAGTGGCTTATTTCTGTTGATATCGTATCCAATTTATTAAATTTTCAAATTATAGAGCTGCTCTTCTCAAAGGGAACTGAAAAAAAAGGGAGCACAACACTTTGAAAATTGCCTTCATATGTAATTTATTCACAGTATATAAAGACCTTTTAATTTTATTTGTCTTATTCTCTAACCTTATTTTCACTCATTCTTCCTTCAGTTGTACTGAACCACTTGAGACTTCTTAAATCTGCCATATTCTCTATTGCTTCATGTCTTATTCAATTTGCTCACTTGGTCTGGAACAAGCAGCCCACATACACCATACTGGACACACCTCCAGCCTGATTTAAAGAGTTGTCACTTCTAGAACAACTTCTCTGACCCTTACACCACCTCCTGCCATTTTTGTTTAAACAAAAAACTTCTGCAGTGCTTGTTGCATAACTGCATCTAGAAGTCATAGGCTACTGTTACCAAGAGTGAGGTAGGCTAATCATAGAAAGCACGTCCATTCAGAAAGGGAAATTATGTCAGTGACAAAACAGTCCCTGCCAACCTACTAGTTGTGAAGTTCTTTTGGATGAATGTTCCCAGATCATCCTTTCCTAGATGTGGGTAAGTTAAATGATTAAGCCTGTTCTACTCTGCACATTGCTTTCTACTAATGCTTATTTTTGCTCTCTAGTGGGGCCTGATCTGTTCTCCATCCTTGACCACTTCTGAAGAGGGCTCTGTTCTAGGGAGAAGGGACCATATGAACATTCTCAAACATAATCATATGTTGTTTCTGGGAATTAAACATGGTACTTTCTTTTGGAAAAATGTTTAGAAATGTTTATGAAGTTGAATATAAACATAACCTATGACTGTACAATTCTACTTCTAAGTATATGTCTGAGAAAAAGACGTGTATAAAATTATCCTTAGCAGCTTAATTCTTAATAGCTAAAAAAGAAAAAAGCAACAGCAAAATTCATGAATAGGATAATAACTTAAAAAAAAAAAGGCATAGTACTTTCACACAAAGAAATGGTATTCATCAATTAAAATAAACTGCTGGTATATAGAACAAAATAAATGAATCACAAAACATTAGTGAAGGTAGGAAAACAAAAGAGTCAATCCTGTATAATTCCATTGCATGCATCACTTGGTGTATATGCCTCTAGGGAGTATATAAATATAAGGGTAGATATTCCAAAGATATGACTACATTTGATTTGAACAGGAAAAATATAAGTGGTTGAGCCAATGTATCTTCCCATTGACATTATATAAAATTTCTCTTTAAGTAGCATTCAGTCAACAATTGATACTGTGAAACTTTATAAACTCTTGCTTATTTAGATGAGGTAAAACAATTTTTAATTGTGGTTTTGATTTTTATTGCCTTGATTCTAGATGTGGTTGAGTTTTGTGCATGTGCTTTTGGCATTTATCTTCAGGACCTGTATGAAATGGTTTGCATCTTCTTGGCTACATGAAAGGATGAATTTCTTTCTCTGTAATCTTTTTAGCATATTGTCTATAAACATATCACATTCTGGTTTAATGCTCATTGAATAATAAAATTGTTTTCTCTTCTACTTTTGTGGAGAGGCTTTCTCTGGCTTGGGAGAAGATTTTGCTTTTAATTATATTTCCCCAAGAATACCTAATGCCAGTATCCCCAATTCACTGATTATAAACCTGGGACATGGAGAAGATCAGCAAATTGTCCAAATTCACATAGATAGTAACTAGGCATAGCCAAGACCCAAACTTAGCAGTCTCACTCTCAAACACATTCTCTTAGCCATTACATAATATAGCTTTCAAACACTTCCTCTTTCCCCTAATCATTTCACCTTCTTGGCAGTTCAAGGACTGTAAGAAGTTTAGGAGAGAAATTGAATTAGTTTTATACTCCAAACAATAGACTCAGTAAAAATAAGCTACAAATTCCTCCTGAGAAACACACATACACAAATATGCACTTACTTTTTTTTTTTAGATGCATTACATACTCCTTTCCCCCACTTGAAGCCCATTTATTTAAATTTGGGTGTTTAAGAACCTGTTTTTTGTTTGCTAAAGCTACTGGGAGCAATAAACTAGAAATGAGTTGGCTTTTATAATGGGGATTTATCAGATTGAAAGCTTACAGTTCTGAGGCTGAGAAAATGTCCAAATTGAGGCTTCATCAGAGATACTGCCTGACTGAAGTTTGGCTTTTGACAATACTGGACTTCTGTTCTGCCATATTGCAAGACACAATGGTGGTTCTGCCAGGTTTGGTCTCTGCCTTCTCTTTCAGGCTTACATTCTCCCTGAGCTCAGCTGTGGACAAATCAGGCATATGGCTCATCTCTCCTCTCTCCTCCAGACCTCATCTCGTTCAGCCTTTTGGGGACCTCTTTCTGTACCTTGGTGCTCTACTGTTTCCAGCCTCTGGCCTCTGGGACCTCTCTCTCAATCTCTTGGGATTTCTCTGCTGCTTTTTTTCCTGTGTGCCTGTGCTTACAGCTTTTTCTCTCTCTCCTTTATAAAGGATTCCAGCAAGAGGACCAAGACCAACTTAGGGTCCTACCTCACTGAAGCCATCCATTCAAAGGCCCCAGCCTACATCTAATACAATCAAAGGATCCCACACCCAGCTATAAGAATATGATCCCAGAATGGACCAGCTATGAGAATATGATCTTTTCTGGGATCCACTAAAAGCCCTAACTGTCACAAAACTTCAGAGTCTCTTCTTTACACTATAAGAAAACTTCCAAATTTTTAGTGGTTAGAGGCAATGGGAGGAAATTTATACCATAATGACCAAAAATGAAGAGATGGGTAAGGTATTGTAATGCATAAAAATCAATTTAGTTTTATCAAGCTAGATTTGACAAGTTCCCAATCTGAATAATCATTATGGATAATGTTCTCTTTTTCCTTATTAATTTTATTGAGGGATGTCCTTTTATAGTACACTTATTCCTTCTTTATATTAGAGGATTAATATCCAGTGTTAATTTTGTATCTGTTGATCTAAACCTTGGGCCAGCAGAGCTCAAATAGTAAACTTTTATCTAAGGCACTTAGATCCAATTATAATATATAAGATATATAAACATGACACTCCCCCACCAAAAAAAAAAAAAAAAGGAAAAGAAAACTAGATTCTGTAATGGTTAAGACACATATTTGGGAATGAAACTACCAGGTTTGAATCTTGGCTATGCCCACTTAATACTTGCACAAAGTTGGAAAATTTGTTTAACTTCTCTGTGCCCCAGGTTGTTAACAGTGAGTCAGGGATAAAAGCATTATATATCTTATTGTAATCCTTTAAGAAATTATGCAATTTTAATATACATAAATCTTCTAGAGCAAAGCATGGCAAACAGCAGGGATCAATAAATGATCACTAAACCATGAGTTCTTGTGTGTGAGTGTGTTCTGAAATAGGCTTGAAAATATGTTTACATTCCTGTAATTTCACAATTACTGCTTTTAGTTGATATAGCCACTATTAGTTGTTTTATTTTAATTTTTTAAATGTTAGAGGTAAGAAGTAGACTTCAGTTCTACTACCCAAGAAGCCCCATAATTTTTTTTGTCAGATCATATATGTGAGGGAAAAAAAAAAATGGACTTTAAGTTATAAAGATGTCATTCCTATGAGTGAGGCAATTCAAATTTAATGCAGAGTGATTTTTGCCAAAACTAACTATAAAACCCAATGCTTATGAGACAGAATGGTATAGGGAAAGAGGGAAGACTGAGTCACAGCTGGGACCCTCAGAGAACATGGCTGTGAGACCCCACCTGGAAACCAACTTCAGGAAGGTCACTGCTATGAACAAAGCCAAAAAGAGCCCACTGAGACCCTGGGATCAAGAGGAAGTCCCAGAAAACTCCAAACAGGCTTCCCCATTGGCACCAGATAACTCGAAACAAAAGGCTTCCTCATTGGCCCCTGAGAGCTAACAGGTGGGAATCATAGGACAACCAATCAGAACAGCGAACAGCTGGGGCCTCACTCCAACATTGGGAAAGGGGAGGAGGACCTAACCCAGGGCACCATGCACCCATCTCACCCTGTAGCATGCCCAAGCCTGTGTCTGGGGTGTGTACATTTTTTCTTTTCCCTCATTTCTCAATAAACTCTTTACTTCCTTGCCTACCCTATGTTGTGTCCTTAAATTCCTATAGCCATATACCTGAGAACCTAGAACCCAGAACCCAGAGCATTCCACTAACATATTCTAGTTTTGACTACAAAATTTAGACTGTTAAATTATGAACCAATTAATAGAAGGTTTATATGGGTATGCTGATAAACTAAGATATGGAATGTCAATCTCTAACTCAAGCTGAAATCCTCTGGAAGATGAAGAATGGCCTGGAAATATAATGATGCATAGATAAACACACACATATACAGAAAACATCTCATTTTCAACTGCCAATTAAATCTGACATGAATAGGAATATCACCGTAATACCTCAAAGTGAAATTGCGTTGCACTTTTTTTTCAGCATCTGGCTAATTCAACCACAGCACATTGATTTTTCATCAGTTTTTAATTTGCTTAATTTTTGTGAGCTGGTGGTTTAGAAAATTCCCCATCTTGCAACCCTAAGACTACAGGGATAAGGCCATGTACTATTCTTTCTCTGTGTCGTTTTCATTTCAATATAGATTTTATAGTTCATTACCTGTCAATCAGTTTTAAATGGTGCAGTATTCATTTTATCATGTTCTATAAAACTGTTTTATGCTTCTTTCAATGTCTTACATTTACTTTAGACTGAGCCCAAATTTATTTCTCTAAGAGCTGTAGCCATCTGTAGCTGTGCACATTTGAACAAGTATTTATTTTAGCAAGTGCAATATTTTCCTTTATAAGGTATATTCATTTGGGATATTTATTCAAGCAAGTGAATACTGAGGAAACAACACTGTGCAAATACGTCATCTGTGACAAACCATTTTCTTCCCTTGTTTTTATTTATCTCCACATTTGAGGGATACAGTTTCAAAGATATTTTAGGATCCTGACACAGTATGCTTTGGCATGCAGATACTCCTAATATAATAAAGCATATTCACATAGTTAACATTTAAAGCACCAGGACAAGGAAACATAAATACAGAGCTTCTCCAATTTTATGTAAATTAAAACTTAAATATCTACCAATAGGACTACGATGTATGGAGCAATCACAGAAAGTGTCTTGTTTTGACAGAGGTTTGTTCATTTTTCCCACTGAATCTAAGGTGTTAGATTCCTCTAGGTTTTTGGCTTCATTTCATAAAAGAACTTAAGAACATGCCAATTTAGTTAGGTCATTAAAAGGAATTTATTGGGAAATGGGGGAAAAGAATGGAGCTTGCTGAGAAATGGGACAGAAGGATGGAAATATGCACCGAGATTTGATGCGGGCTCCTCTAGCCAGCGAATGGGCTTTGGCTTGTGTGATCACCTTTTAAGCTATTAATTATTACTCCCTTTGCTAATGCAGTGGGGAGGGGCCCCAATGATGGGGCCAATGGTGAGGCCTGTTTGGAATATCAAGGTCTCAGCAGGGTCTCATGGCCATGTTGTCTGTTGGCCATGTCATAGCTCATCTTCTCATTGTTTCTCTGTGCTAACCTGCCTCAACTCCCCCATCAGAGAATTCACACCCTTATTCTTAAGGGAGTTCTCTAGGGTAATGGCTATTCTTCTATAGTTACTTCCTGCTGGTTAGGGCAGTAGTCCCTGCCTGACAGGGCTTAAACCTCTACTGAGGTTGAGAGAAGATGGGTCTGGCACCCTGTCTGGAAATAGATGAAATCCCCACATGGCTAATAAGGTGCTGATTCTGTAAGAAATAAATTTAAATAGGATTTTAAAGATATATCATTCCACTAAAAGGATAATGAAGATGGTGGTAAGTGGGCCCCCAAAGGGGTCGAGCCTCTCACATACTGGACCACAAGAGCAAGAAAGACCACGTGCCTTCAAAGTCTGCATCCTTATAAAGCTTATGGAAAACAGCATTCTTCCATGAGTTCTTTTATGTTGCTGTTTAACTCCACAGAGAGATTGTGGTAGACCTGTTGGTTGTGGGTCTAAACTGCCAATCCCAGTTCCCAAGGAAGTGGTTATGCCTAGGACAGCTAGAAGAGGTATGAAGAGAGGCACTGCCTTATATTAAACTCATAAAGATAGAATGGGCAACAACAAGACAAACATATGGGAAACAAAATAAAGACAGTACTTAAGAGAGCTGCTCCTTTATCTTACGGGCATGTTCATTAACTACTTAGAAAATGAATTAAATTTACCAAGACTTTTACTATGTTAAATATCCCTTGCATATGATCAAGAAGAGAATATCATCATATTCATCAAGCATATAGGTACAGTACTTAATACTAAACAATACGCAAGTTGCTTTTTGAGATGCAATTAATAGATCTAAGCTCCAGGTTTGCAATACCATACATGCTATCTCTTCTTGGGAGCAGGCCATAATGCCAGTTGTGTTTGTTAAAGTTCTACTCACAGTACTCTGGTAATCATTGCTCCACTTGGTATGTCCTTCACTCAGCCAGCATGCTGCAGTACAGTTGATCCTAGAGAGAACTACGAAGGTAGGCTCCAGTGTTTCACAGGCCTGGAGAGTAGCGCCTTTTGGCGCTATGAAACAGAGCCAATCTGGAGACGATGTCCATTGTACATCTGGTCATATCAAGACATTGCCACTGCTGCAGGAGTCTGAAACTACATCATATTCGCCACTTTAGGAGCATGTTCAGAGATGTAATAGATATTTTTATTTTTTTAGGGATCAGTGACCAACCTAGCCAATAACTCAAAGGGAGAACCAACATGCGGTATAATGAAGGCCTGATGTGAATGTACACAAGAATTTGACAATACTGAATCTACCTCTCAATCTTTATACACTTTCTAAGCACTTCCAATACAATGTATAACATATAAAATGAACATAATTTTTTAATACTTTGCTTTTTACTTCTACACCTTTACCATGATGATGCAAACTAACAGATATTTTACTATAGTGGTAAAGGAAAAACTACTTTCACAATTATTTTATGAAAATGAAGATTCCCAATGGAATCAATATTATCTTTTCTTACCACCACTTTAACAACTAGATCAATGTGGCCTCTGACAGGTTTCCATTATGAAATTACATTTTGTGATTAATATCAGTTCAGGTTTCTAATTAATAATGACTTCCTGGAATTAGCCATTCAAATGCATCAGTTTAGAAGATTCTTTCACAAACTCCTTATAACTAGAAGTTACTTTACCTTTAAACAAACTTTTTAAATTTACAATTAGCAAACATGAAGTTTACCTTATCCATTTAAGAGAGGGCTGGTCTACATTTCCTTCTTTAACTTAATTTCATTGAACAGGAACTTACAACTTTCATCATCTTAAAGATTTAATACTTATAGTGTTAATTTATTTGATTAGTACTATATAAACATAGGGAGATTATATCTAAGTTAAATAAAATTGAAACAACTATAATTTATGCAGGGAATGTTCTTTTTTCTTCCTTTACAGGAGCCTAAAACCTCTTTTCTTTAATAAAATTCTAAAACTGTGAATAATTTTAAAAACATACACACTGCTAGGTTCTGGAATATATTACAATTGTTTAATTTGTTTTAGTTATAATTTAGAACAGAACTTCCCATAGCTTTCAAGGACTTTTCCCTTACTTATTGAAATTTGATAATTGCATTATTAACCACCCTTATTTTAAGACTGGTAAAAGGTTTAAATTGGTGAATTACAGGGCAAACTGATTCTGGCTCCCCTCTCCCCACCTAGATGGTAATGTTAATCTGCCAAACCTAGGCCCTCCCTCAGAGCTCTTACAAAGAGAAGACTGGGATTGTGTAGGTCAAAGAGTTTAGGAAAATCATTTTCCTTTTCCCAAAGGTGTCTATATTCAGATTTCTATATGACTTTTCCATCCTGCTTAGCCTAATTTGGGCTCCGGGAATATTCATTTACATATTTAAGTATATATTTAATTTTTAACAATTTGAATACAGCTCTTTTAAGAATTTTCATTTGTTAATTTGATATTGCCATCCCGATGTATGAAGATACACACTGAACAAATACACAGACAAAAATGGACAGTAATTTATAATTTTCATTCTCTTACAAAATAAATTTAACTGTATAATAACATTTAAAAGATTTCTTTGAAGGTTATTTCTAACTACTTTAATTTGCACTGTGACCATGTAGTTTTGCACAAGAATTTTGTTCTTTTTAATTATTGGCTTATAACCAAATTGTTCCCTATATACTTTAAAATATAATTTACAACATTTACTTTACTTCAGAGCTTTGTTTATTTCCCATTTTGACTTTGGCAGACCTTGAATGAGAAACATTAATTCCAGTGTATACTCACTGACATCATTGAAGTCTCTGGGAACCCTGGTTTTTCTCATGACTTCCTGCTTTTAGGAATATTGAGAGTTGAGGTGGGGAGCTTACCTCCCCAGTTCTCAGCCACTGGACTGGATGAGTGGAGGTCCAACCCTGAAGTTTGAAAATTCCACCAGGCAACAAACACCAGGAGTCACAAGAGAAGGTAGGGTCACTAGCACCAGTGGAAGGACAGGATAAAGGGATGTCTCAAGTTTGCTTTCCCTTGGGTCATAAGGGGCAGAAGTTGTCATGAAATAACCATAAGCAAAGGCAGGGGTAAGGCTAGACCTGAAGTAACCATGAAAAAAGGCACACTCATTTTATAATTGCCATCACAATAGCTGGAGTCTAAGACTGAGATAAAGCTAGTCACAAAGGTAAATTTAGTTTATAATTACCATTACTATAGCAAGCACAAGCTAGACCTGAAATAGCCATAAACAAAGGTAAATTGTCTAAGATTACCATTACAATAGGTTCTAGGCTACATCCACCCAGTTATAGCAATTTCAAATATTATCCTTCTGCTCTTTTATAATATAAAGGCATCTATATAATGATCTTAATTCTTAGTTACACTTTCTAGTAAGTTTCCACTTAAAAACAATTTGGACACTTCCATTTATTAACTAAGTAACTAAGATAATTTTATTAGTAAAAACTTTGCTATATTTGCCTGCTTTTCCCACAGTTGAACTAATTCCACTTATGAATTATTCATCAAATCCAATTGCAAGATAGTATTGATATTTAAAGACTCATTTTTAGGTTACCTTTCACTGTTATCTGATTTGTAGCAGGTGAACCCCAAATCTGATTTATGAGTTCCCATGAACAAGCTTTAACAAAGTTAAAGCAAACACAGATTAGAACAGAAGAGAGAATTTTACACACTTAGCTTAGCTTGTGGAAAGACGTGCCTTTAGAATCACTAGACACAAGTCTCCCAGTGTCTATCTATGGCAGAAACCATATATAGGAGCTTCCAGCTTAGTTCCTCCAGAAAAATCCCTGGGCAGCTGCTAAATACAGAGCTAAGGGGTCCAGAGGAGCTCTGCTCCTGACAAGACAAAATTTAGGGATGCTTCAGGGGCTGTATCTCATTAGTTACCTCCCAGCAAGGGGTAAAACCATGCAAGCCTTTTTTTCTTGGAAGGATTAAAGGGTTACAAGGCAGGGAGCTAGAAAAGCCAGGAACCTTTTAATCTTAACTGATGGCCCATCAATCAATGCAGGAGAGAGGTTTAGTAAATGGAGTGCATTTCCTCACCCCTTTAATGAGACATGACTATGTGGTCTCTGGCTCTCAGATCTGTCTGTCCTCTCCTTCTCTCTTACACAGATTTAACTGGAATTCAGGGTCCCATACTGACCCCACTCTCAGCCATACTGTGGCCATGTGGTATGGTAGGAAAATATTAGCCTCTTTCTTTTTTAGATCATCAGTAAGCAGGTTATCCCAATATTTGAGAATCATTCAGTGGAGAGTCTGTTGGAATGCTGGAAAAGCCACCCATTATCGTAGGAGAGGATAAAACGTGATCATCAGTCTGGATGGTATCTCACTGCTAGAGCTAACTGAAAAGATTGTTCACTGAGCCAGCATCCTGGAAATTGGGGAGTCCTGCTCACTGTCCCCATGTTCTGGGGATTGGGAGCCTTGTGTTTCTGGGTGTCTCCAGAGCATAGGTCTTGGGGGTGTCTGGGTTCAACTCCCAGACTGATCACCCAATCTGGCCTGACCCTAGGAAAGGGGCTGGCTAGGGACCTTTCCTTTCCCTACTGTGCAGAGGTCTTAGGAGTTAGCCATAATGGAGCTCATCTCATGGCAATTCCTAGGGTCCAAGTTCTACAGTTAAAACATGACATTAAAAGCCCATTAAAAAAACTAAAGACTAATTGTCCTGTGATTGGCCAACAAGCAGCCTCAGGGACTACCCAAGACAATCTCAGGGACTTCCCAGAGCAGAGAAGGAGCAAAGTCTCAGGGATACCAAGGTTGGGACTCATGCCTCACTAACAAATGCATTTTGAGTTTCTAAGGCATTCCAAAGCATCTCACAGACCCGAAATAAGGAC
Source organism: Dasypus novemcinctus (assembly GCF_030445035.2). Lineage (NCBI taxonomy): Eukaryota > Metazoa > Chordata > Mammalia > Cingulata > Dasypodidae > Dasypus > Dasypus novemcinctus. The sequence goes on along the minus strand of NC_080684.1, from coordinate 70,736,116 downwards.
AAGAGTAATTGGAAGATTAAAGGCACTTATAATTAAAAGGAGTTAACTAGTGGTCTAAGGAAATGATACAATGAGAGATAGCCATTCTAAACTTACAGATAGGGCCTGGTAAACTCCTGGCAGACTCCCTCTCAACTTAGGCCACATGTCCAGTCAGTTCTCAAGGGTGGTTTCACCCAGCACCCAGAACTTCCTTTGATCTACACAGTGTGGTGGTTCACCCTTACCACTCTGAAGAAGAAGTCTGGGCAGACAGAGTTTATGTCCTGTGGGAACCTATCCAGGTACCCCTTTTAAACTGAAGAACAAAAGATGGCACAGATAGGCCTTAATTAAAACTCACTAGTCTCCAGAAGGGGTCAGGGGTCAGAATTCCTGGCTGGCTCGCCAAATGAAGCCAAGGAAATATTGGATTCCTCTAGATTCTTGGCTATGCCACATAAAAAATTTAAGAGCAAGCCAGTTTAGTTAGGCCAGTAAAAAGAATTTATTGGGAAATGGGGTAAAAGAACAGAGCTTGCTGAGAAATGGGAGAGAAATAAAGAAATATGCACCAAGATTTGTTGTGAGCTCCTGTAGACAGAGAGAGTGGGCTTTGGTTTGTGTCATCACCTTTTAAGTTATTAATAATTCCTACCCTTGTTAATGCTAAGGGGAGGGGTCCCAGCTGTTACTGATTACCCTACCAGTAGTGGGGGCCAATGGTGAGGTCTGTTTGGAATATCCAGGACCTCCTCTCAGCTCTGGATATTCCACCTGGCACCTCAAGGTCAAGTTCAAGATCAAGGCCTTGGCAAGGTATCATGGCCATGTTGTCAGCCATATTGTGTCTCATCTTTTCATTGTTTCCCTGTACTAACCACCTCAACTAGGAGATAAGAAATCTGTCTCCCTGCACTGCAATAATTCTGATAGCTTTAAATAACAAAGACAGACAGGTTTGTGCTAATTAACTGGAATGGGGCTGGCTCAGTTCCTTCATTAATAAACATTTGGGTTGTCCAGTGTTCATAAGACTTCAAAGTTGTAAAACAGGATAGGGAGGGTACAAAATGGGGGTGAGTCACAAAGTTTTTACAATCACAAGATAAAGGTTAAATAATTTTATAATTGTTATATCAGAGATCAAGGCATCTGGATTATTCAGCAAATTTCAGTAATTTCAAGTACTTAATTTTGGCTTTTCTATAATATATTAGAAAGTAAAAAGTCATCTACGTAGTTTTTCAATAATCACAATAATCATTTGCTAATTTTTAACTATTGGTTACTGTCTTTGCCTACTTTTTCACTGGCAAAGTAAACATATGTGCCATCTTAACTTTACTTTTCTTCATCTCTGAAATATTGGATTGTCATTCTCCCTTCCTAACCCAAGGCTTTCCCTATTTGCAAAACTCATTTAGGTTTAGTACCTCCCTGAAATCATTCAGATAGCCACATTTATTCTACTTACCAAGTCACTTCAGGAATGTCAGTCATTATTTCTTTAAAAGGCACAGAACTGGGCGGAGGACTTGGCCCAGTGGTTAGGGCATCTGCCTACCACATGGGAGGTCCGAGATTCAAACCCCAGGCCTCCTTGTCCTGTGTGGAGTTGGCCCATGTGCAGTGCTGATGTGTGCAAGGAGTGCCCTACCATGCAGGGGTGTCCCTGCGTGGGGGACCCCCACGCGCAAGGAGAGCACCCCATAAGGAGAGCCGCCCATGGGAAAGAAAGTGCAGCCTGCCTAAAGATGGCACCACCCACATGGAGAGCTGACACAAGATTATGCAAGGAAAAGAAACACAGAGTCCCGGGCCGCTGATGACAACAGAAGCGGACAAAGAAGACGCAGCAAATAGACACAGAGAACAGACAACCGGGGTGGGGGCAGAGGGGAGAGAAAATAAATAAAATAAATAAATCTTTAAAAAAATAAATAAAATAAAAGACACAGAACTTTTGTATCTCATTATATTTTGTTTATTTCTATAACTGTCACATCATTACTTTTATCTAATAAAAATAAGATCCTGTTTGGGTCATTTGTGCATATATAAATTATTTGTATCTTTTATGGCAGTATTTTAATTTGCTTTGTTTTTCTCCTTTTATGAAAATTTCTTAAGGCAAGTATACCTCAGCTAGAATATTTTTAAGCACATAGTGTAATTCTGTGCACACAAAAGAATTTTCAATAATTGTTTGACTTTTTCTAAGGCATTAAGTGTATCTTTAACATTGTCTTTACCAGGCTAAATAAACTATACTGCCCATAGCTCTACTTCTGAAACATTTTGTCCTTTCTAGTTTTCCATTATAACCTTTATTTAAGTTCCACAGAAAAATTAATTCAATTTTTCAAGGAAAACCTTTAATTATTTTTATTTTTATTAGCTTCGTGAACCATTGAACTTACTCTGCTTCCCTGTTTATTGTGGACTTTATCTTTGTAATATACACTAGAGAGGAAACATAGAAGTTTCATGCCTTGAGAATTTTGTCATGAGATAAAATTAATACAAATGTAACAGCTAAGTATTTTCACATCTATTTATTTTTTATTCCAAATTATATAGTATAATAAAACGTTCTAAATTCATTATGTTCAGTTTTGTCTTGCCCAAATTAGATTTTTATATTTTTACAAAATAACATTTTCTCTGTCAAGGAACCCTCTTTCTACAAAAGAAACTTAAAAAAACACTGGTCCAGAGTATGTGAGTGGTAGTAGAAGTTGAGAGGATTTTAAAATGTAAATTGAATAAGCACTAGGTAGCACTAAGAAAATTGTTATAAGAATGTAGAGGTTCTTAACATTGGAGAAACAATAAAAACAGCCACAGAAGCAGAGTTGACTGCATAGTTGAATTCTTTGGGGTGAGTTATTCCACTAGGTTCAAAGAACCATATACAGAGACAGCAAAAGTGGATTTTGATGTTTGATACTGGGGATACATCAAGCCAAAAGCTGATGGAAGATCCTGAGTTTTAGCAGCATAATAAAAACAATCAAGTTGTCTCTCCACTTCCCTCCTGCCCTCCCTTACAACCAATCTGAAAAGAAACAATAGGGATATGAAGATAGAAGTGTGTACAGATCCTACATATCTGATTTTAAATCCTGTGACCATCACATACCAGCTGTGTGACCTAGACTAGATTACTAGATAAAATACAAGATTTTCAGTAAATTTGAATTTCACATAAACAAAAAGTAATTGTTTAGTACACATATGTCCCAATTACTGCATGAGAAATATTTAAATTTATGCATTGTTTATGTGAAATTCTAATTTAACTGGGTGTTCTGTATTTTATTTGATAAATCTGACAATCATATATGTAAGCAAATTACATATATTTAAGTCTCATTAATCTCATCTACAACAAAGTGGCCATAATAATACCATAAAAGGGACAGAATTTGTGGGGATGAATATACACACTCACTCATACACACATTGTGTGTAAAAGCACTGGGACAGTACCAGATACACTAAGTACTTTTAATTCTTACTTTCACAAGCACTATTTTTGCTATTTAATCATGAAAGGATTTTCTTCGTTTTGCTACTAAACATTTATTCTGTGCAGCTAGCACCCCTTACTTTTGATGAAATTTAGGCAAATCTCACCACTGTGTGGTCAATTTCAATTATCTAGGCAGTAATTAAATATCCAATCTCAATTAACAGTCTTGATGTAGGTCTTGATTTAAAGTTGCAAATTCTCTCCCTCTCACTCAATTTTAGTTCTGTCTTGGGCAGAAAGCCAGGTGTGAAGGGCATCTTTTTTCTCCATATTTTGTTTTTCTATTCCTCATCTCTCAGTTTGTTAGCCAAGATTTCCCACAAATCTAAGTTCATTTGAAGGACAGGAAGGTCTGGAAGAAAGAAAAGAATGTGAAAAATCTTCGATGACCTAGTTATTGTACTGCTCTTATGTTGTTATGTGGATCAACCTCTGGCAGTTTCTAACCTTGGCAGTATTTAAGGTATTAGCTCTCTCATGAAACGTATCAGGTTGTCTGTAATCATGCCTCAAAATATATATATATATTCACTCTATTGGATGAAATAATACCATTTCAGGCCCTTATTTTGTATGCACAGGTTGTTTCAATAGTGGGCTAAAAGCAGTGACATGTATAATTTCAAATTATTAAGGAAAAATGATACAAACTGCTGATGGTTAGTCTAATACATCAATTAGGCCACATAATTTTGCCCAGTTGTTTGGTCAAGTAAGTGCTTTGCTAATTGTACTGTGAAGACATTTCTTGGACTTGAATCATCAGTGAGTTGATTACAACTATGGCTGATAATCTATAATCAATTGAGAAGATTACCTTCAGCAATGAGAAACATCTCATCCAATCAGCTGAAGGCCTTAAAAGGAAAAGTGATTTCAACACTGAGGAAGAGAATTCCCATCTCTCCTGGGGAACTCATCAAGAACCTTCTTCAGACCTTCCTCAGAGTACTTGGCTTTGGACACAGGTACCCCCACCATTGCATGAGACAATTGTATAAAATCTCATAATATTTATTGCTATCTCCTGTTGGCTTTGTTTCCCTAGAGAATCCTGACTAATATACAAGTAAACTGAGAATTATTGTATAATATCACTTGATTATAGTATTGTATTGTAAAAATGTATATTTTGTTTTAAATACATTCATAGTAACTTTTCTATTGTTTAGGGCTTATCACTTTTAAACATTGTTTAATTCATATTTAGACATCTGAAATAATGTTCTTGTTTCTTAAGACAAATGTTTCTTAAATATTTTATCCATGCCAGAAGAGAGATTAAAATCATAAATATGTGGTCCGTGACACAATATTGTCTTAATAAAGTGCCAGTTACCTGTCTTGCATTATTCTTCAAGTTGAAAGATCAACTTTCAGTAGCCAGACTAGGAATTGAGTTGCTGAGCCCTGGAAAATAGGTAAATTTAATTAATATAAGCGAAGAATAGAAGAAAGGGATTTCAATCAATTATAGAGTATCAGTAAAGATCTTCCAAATTCTCACGTTGATCTTTTCTCACAATCAGTATCACGCAGGGAATCTAGTAGGAAAAAATGGTTTACATTTCACCTGTTCTTTACTGCAGCTCTTTTGCTGAGAAAACAAAACAAACAAAACTTTTGTGTGTGCAAGCTTGCCATGCAACATCTGTTTTGCTAACATAGAATGAACACCTCTCTGTAGATGACCCATTGTTCTGAACCAAACATTGTTGCCTCAACTCTTTACTCTGACAGGCTCATTTCTTTTCCAGAAGGATGCTTGTTTGTACTCAGTAAATATTTGCTGACTAAATGTAGGCATAAAAACATGAAAGTGTGAATGAAAGAATGAAAGGAAGAGTGAATGAGGCTTTCAATTAAATAGAATGTCAACAAAGATTTATTGTTAATCATGACTCACAGGTACTAATTCAAAAATGGCTTTTTGTTTACTTGTAAAATAGCTTAAATAACACATATCTCTAACGTGTATTGTGTTCTTTATTCCCCCCACATCTTTGCAAATATTATCTTCTTTTTTTTTTTTGTATATATGCAGTTTGTTTTCCCTCTTGGTTGAATTAGCTTCCTTTAACCTCTATACTAAAACTTATCTTGTTGACATCCTCCTACACTTCAGCTTGTCAGGTTATTAAAATTTTATCCTATTTTCCAAGGTGCCAACCATCTCATCCAAATTAATGTTGTCAGTAATTTAATGAATATGCTTTCCATTCTAGCATTCCCAAACTCTGAATATAGATAGTAATAGCAAACATCTACTTGAATAGCAGTAGGATGACCTTTAATACATTAAAAAAATTTTTTTTAAATGACAGTGGAGTCAACATTCATAAATCATATAGCTTGGTTATTTTCTCTAGTAGATGAAACAGATATATGGTGAGCCATGCTCAGACTCAATAAGACTATTTATGGCCTGAGGCTTTTATGGCCATTGGGGTCCCCGGTCCACTCAGAACTGGGATTTGAAATTGTACAATATTAACTTAGCTATCTAAATACACAGAAACATATTTCAAGCAGTTAACAAACAGATTACAATGACCCCTCAGTTTATTCACATTGATGAAAAGAAACTATCTAAAAGTACAAATAATTTGGAAAAGAATTGTTACTATTGCTTTGTACTATACAAAATTCCAAATTGTATTCTGTTTTAAATAATATTACAAGTAATTTGATTGTCTGAACATACAGCAATTCCCTACCCTAGAAGAATCCCAGTAGTACATTACAGAAAAAATATATTAAAATATTTATACAAATTATGAAATAAGTTTGGTCATGCCTTCTTCATCTTAGTGCTCTGAAGGATTTTGTAAAATTGCAGAAGGAGAAATTTTGATGCTGCAAGAAGTATCAAAATAAAAAATATTATTCTGTAGTAAGCTTCCTACAGAATTCTTATAAAAAAGAATATGACAGTCAAGAAAATATTTTTTAGAGGAAAGTTATTAGACTAGTAAGAAAGGAAGCCTGTTTTACCTCTGGACTCTTCAAAACAAAATAAAACAAAAACAATAGCAGCAATAAAAAAAAAAAAGACTATCACACCATGAACAGATACGTGCATGAATAAAGCTAGTTTGTAAGAAGGATCAGTAAAACTTCAAAAACTAACTCTTTAAGGGCCCACTTTCATTTATTACTTTAATTTTTTTCATCTTAATATATATTTTTATTTAATAGGTATTTTTTTCAAGTAATACATATGTGAAATAGACAAATAGGACTGCTACTTAGTGTTACATCCCATCCCTCAAAAATGTAGTTTTTACCTTTCAATTAGAAATCTTTTTGAACTTTTGAAACTATAGATAATATTTAGAGTTTAACAAGGTTATTTTTCAATTTCTTGATATTATTGTTACAGATTTCTCTTTGTTACCAACAGGAAAGATGAACACTGCACTCTTTTGCAGGTCTTTGCTCCCATACCACACGTAAATTTGCAAAAGTTCAGCTTTTATTTATATTGATAGCATTTTCCCCAATAATTTGGTTACAATCATGGACTGTGTGTACACCATGGCCAAATTCCAGTACATTTTTTATCTACTATGTTTTAACTAGTGGGGAAAAAAGTTTTTTTTTACACAAATGAGACTCATCATAATTTGTAGTCATTTTTTGTAAGGATGTGTTTGTAAAAACATAAATATATCTTTTTTAAATTTATTTTATTTTTTTATTACATTCATAAAATATGAGGTCCCCATACACCCCCCCCCAACCCCCTCACCCCATTCCTCCCCCCATAGCAACAATCTTCTCCATCATCATGGGACATTCACTGCATTTGGTGAATACAACTCAGAGCACCGCTGCACCTCATGGTCAATGGTCCACATCATAGCCCACACTCTCCCACGTTCCATCGACTGGGCCATGGGAGGACATACAATGTCTGATAACAGTCCCTGCAGCACCACCCAGGACAACTCCAAGCTCCGAAAATGCCTCCACATCTCATCTCTTCCTCCCATTCCCCACACCCAGCAGCCACCATGGCCACCCTCTCCACATCAATGCCACACCTTCTTCGATTACTAATCACAATAGTTCATGAATAGAATATCAGTAAGTCCACTCTAATCCATATTCTATTCCTCCATCCTGTGAACCTTGGATTGGTTGTGTCCACTCCACAGCTATATCAAGAGGGGGCTTAGATTCCACATGGATGCTGGATGCAATCCTCCTGCTTTCAGTTGTAGGCACTCTTGGCTCCCTGGTGTGGTGGTTGACCTTCAACTCCATGTTGGCTGAGTGGGATAAGTCCAATAAACCAGAGTGTAGGAGCTGAAGTCTGTTGAGGCTCAGGACCTGGCTATCATATGGTTAGTCTAGAGATTCAGATCTTCTGGGTATGTATTAAACCCCAGCACCAACTACAGTTCTGGTAAACATAACAGGAGAGGCTTGTGAAAAAAAATCACATCTGAGTCCAGCTCCATCACACAGAAACACAAACTCCAAAGAAGGGCCAACTGACATGGCACTGAACTCCATCTGCTATGACCATAGAACCTGTGGGTCTCTGTAGCCCTCAGAAGAACCAATACCCGGGGTTGTATCTACTTTATCTGTCTCTGGGACTCTGCTGAGGTGTGCATAAGGGCGACCACTCTGATAAACTCCCTGCTCTTTTTTGGAGACTCAGCCATACAAACTCATTTGTTCTTTCCATTTCCCCCTTGATTCAGGTCAAAAAGCATTTTTAAATCCTGGTATTATATGTAGACTGAGATATTCTGCTGGTCCAAGTTGAACCTTGTATTCAAGGTCATTTTCTAGTTACATTATCAGCTGGTACTTGGTAGTAATCCTTCAGTGCCAGGGAGGCTCATCCTTGGGAGTCATGTTCCACTCTGGGGGGAAGGCAACGCATTTACGTGCTGAGTTTGGCTTCGAGACTGGCCACATTTGAGCAACACGGAGGCTCTCAGGAGGTAACTCTTAGGCATCCTGCAGCTCTAGGCCTTGTTCTTATTTCAGGTGCACAGGTTCACAAGCATAGTCATTAGTATCAAGGGCTCATTGTTGGACCTTCATTCTTTTTTGGTCTTTGCCGTTGCACTTGGGGGATTGTTGCTGTTCCTTTAGGGACTGTGATAGAGCTCCCCTGGCTAGGAACTCATCACTCCCTCAGTTGTTGTTTTTAATTGTATCCACTATGCAAATATCCAAACATTTTTATGTACTCTGGATATATGCCCTATAGAACTCCCTGCCAACCATGTGTCCCCTGTCAATAACATCCCACACCAGTTTTCCTCCGCTGCCATTGTTGAACCTCTCTGTGATCCAAAACTTCCTGAAAAGTGAAGCCGAATATATTGCCAGGCTCCCTTATCAGTAAAATGGAATATAGCGATGAGTTTAGAGGTAAGATACAGAATACATATTAACCTGGAAAAATTAAGGTAAAAATAAATTGGGGTATCAAAAAATTAAAAATTGAAAAGCTTTGTTTTTGATGTTTTGCCTTCCATCACTGCAATAAGTGTTGCCCTGTATGCAACTTGGCAAGGCAACTACTTCCGTCTTTTCCTCAGTGTCTGCGTCCTATCTTTTCCTTTTCTTTTTTCTAATTATTAAGCTTATCTTCACAAGAGTTTTAGATTACAGTAATTCATATATACAATATACAGTACTCCCACATATCCAGCATAAAACCTTTTCCCTTCCACAGCAATAATCTTTTTACATATTCATACTATATTTACTGAAACTGATGTACAGATATTGAGACAATAGCTTTCAAACAAGGTAACATTTGGGTTTACATTGTGGTTTATATTTTAGACTATACAATTTCATAAATATATCTTCAATGCTGACCTTTTAATTTGAATTTAGAACATTCACATAATGTCACATTTTTCTCCATTGAAAGAATGAACTTCCAAAAGTTTTATTTGCTTCCATGAATTGGATGAGAACCATACTTATTGAATTAACTTCACAGATTTTCTGTTTGAAGTATTCAATGACACTAATATCAAACTGCCATACTCAAAAGTGTTTTCCAAGTTATTCTGCTAATGGAACCTACAAATGAACAATTATTGCTTCACTTTACATATGTGTGAAGGAAATGCTAAATGGACATAATTAATTGAGATCATCCTAATTATGACCCTGCTTCATTTTTTATAAAATGCTCAGATACATGCACAAAAAGGGATTGAAATGTTTATGTAATTATTTGTGTTTTCTAGCCTGCATTTTTTTGAGTATATTTTTTTGAAATAGAAAGCTGCTCAACTACTAAAGCCCACTTAATAGGTGAGACATGTTTTTTTCTTTTACACTATTGATTATTGAAAGTTAGTTGAAACAATCTATTGGCTGAAAGACTCTTTATATGCTCATTGAAACTCCCCCAATAAATTAGCAAATGCCAAAAATATTGATAGACTCTTTTTTTCCTTTTACAGAAATTGGAAAACTGAAGCTCTCTGCTAAAAGAATTATTTAATCATTTTACACTTTTTTGAGGATAAATATATGTGTGTGTATATATATAAATACATATACATATGCCACTGAGAAACACTAGAAATACTTCCTTATTGAGTTTCACAGAGTGTTACAGACTGTCATCTAATAATTTTCATATCTTTCTCCAAAAAATGAAAACACATTTAATCTTTGAAACAACCTGAAACCTACAATCAATTTCAAAGGGTAGATGAGTCAGTTCAACTTGATTACTGAATGGCAGCCATGTCTTTCCATATTTCCCTCTCTTGGGGATGACAATTCATTCTCCTCTGAGTTAATTTTAAATGAAATGTGCAATCATCTATAACATATTTTGCATTAAAGCTCTATGAAATATTTCATTTTGCTGCATCCTTCCAAAGCCAAATTACTTATTTCAGGTAGAAATTAGACACCACCTACTTCCACCCTGCCTGATTCAGGACATCTTTGTCATTTTCTTTGTTTATATGGTGTTGTGACAGTTTGAATTTGGTGAATCTCAGAAAAAATTATGTTGCTAAACTAATCCAATCCTGTGGGTATTGTGCCCTTTGATTGCATTAGAATCTCTTTAATTTGATCACTTGCAATTGGATTGCTTTGGGGCAGTTTATTGGCCCATATCAGGATAGGTCTCTGCCTTCTTGCAGGGTCTTATATAAACTGAGAGCACACAGAGAAAGGAAGATGCCATTTTGATCCTGCCTTGTGAGAGAGGGCTGCAGGAAGACAGAAAGGCTGAGAGAGGTCTTGGATTCTGGAATTAGCAAAGCACAGAGCCATGAAAAGAAGCTTCCTAGTGGTTGGAGCCATGGAGCAGCTCAGGGCTAAAGAGATGAACCATATGCCTGATCACTCACAGCTGGGCTAAGGAAGCATGCTGAGCAGCCTAGGCTGAGACAGGAGACCCAGGAGACAAGCCATATGCCTGATTGCCCACAGCCTGGCCCTAGGAAATGATGAGCCTGGAAGGGAAGGCAAGGATCTCGGCAGAGATTGGCTGCCATTGGTAGAACACCAGGTTTACCAATAACTGACTTTGGTGAGAAAGTATCTCTGACAGTGCCTTGATTAGGACATTTTCACAGCTTCTGAACTGTAAGCTTTTATACTATTAAAATACCCACAATAAAAGCCAGCCCACTACTGGTATTTTGTATTGGCAGCCCTGTGGCAAACTAAGACAGGTGTGTAGACTGTCTGTGTTAGAGGTTTCTCCCTTACAAGGTTTATGACTAACTGATCACAAAGTTTACAATAGTTAAGAAACAGTGACTTGCATTCCCGTGACATAAAGCAGCCCCCATCCAGACTCTATGTTATTGGTTGAACAAGTCATAGCCTGTGTGCTCAGAAAAAGCTCATTTCTTCACAAGAATAGACAAAGAAGTCACATGGCATCACCAAATCGTCATATCTCCCTAGAATTCACTACACTTAACCCACATCTCCAAGCCATACAAGGGGAAAGATTTGCCTCTACAGTTTCCTGTTGGCATTTGGGTCTTACTCAAGCCCAGTCACCTGCCACTGACTAAGCATTTTCCTGCCTATAGATGTACTGTATAAATTCTTGACCGCCTCTGCCAGGGGCGGGCTTAAGTTTATTCTTCAGACCCCCTCTGTTGGGATAAGTTTCCAATAAACTTTCAATCCCCGTGCCAAGTGAGCACTGTTTATCTCCTACAGTTTGAAACTTATCCTGCAGCTTCTATTTCCTTAGAGCTGCTGCACCCATTACTTACATAGAGTTTCATTTTGATGAACACCACTTTTCTTTATCCTAAACCATATATTTATGGGAGTAAGGGAAGGAGAATAACAGGAAAAGAAAAGAGAAAAATGACATGTTTTTTTCTGCAGTACTAAAATAGGTATCTGTAATAGAGTCCACCAAGCAGTATTGCCCTTAGACTCAGGGCTCATGACCAGAATTTATGCCCTATCACTCAGAAAACCTTCTGGAGATTTTCCACTTGGATTGCAGTCTCAGTATCAGTTAGAAAAGGCATCCAAAATCCAAATCTGATATTGTATGACTCCTTGTGATGGAAATGCCTACCATGAAATTATTTAAATTTCTTATAAAGTCTAGAAACTTTGGGGCCACCTGTCATCTGGGGGATTGGAGCACTTTAAGGTCATGGGAAACATACTCTCCTTTCTTCCTTTTAGGACACTCTTTGGTCCTCTTCAACAGCCTCTCCCCCATTATCTTATAAATTCTTGATGTGACCTGATGGCACTGAAGAGTTACAAGTTTCATGCTTATGGGTTGTCTTGGAATCTGTTGCTGACTCTCATTTGTACATGAGGGCAACCTCATGAGGATTGTTCTTGCTAGTTGGGGCATATTTTTGTTGTTTTGCTGCAATGATGCTGACCCTCTGATTTAGATTCCTCATTTTTGTTCGGTTCAAGTTGAGTTCAGAGCTCTGGCTACCCATGATTGACCACCAATAACTAAGAGAACTGGGCTCTTCCCAGTTGGTGTTTTGACAGTGATGCTGCGTTAGGTCTAGAGCACTTTAGCGCAGTGGGGATGATAATAGGAGTCCTTTACTATGTACTTTCCACCGTTGGTACCCACAATGTTCTCATCATCTCCTCTGCAGGCTTTACAACAAATTCCAGACAGATCTGCTTAGTGGCTATGTCTCCTCTATTGGTTTTAAGATGATACTTCTACAATGCCAATATGCCCTTCCAATAGATTTCCTCTTTTGATTCTGAGCCCTGTGTAATACCATGCTCTTCTGGGTGAGTATTAAGCATGCCAGAAGAAGGTAGGACATTTCTTTGTGCAAATGGAACCACTTTTCTGGTTCCATGCATGGGCTCCTTGCCTCTACTCTTTGCTGGTGGTGGAATGTGGAATGCAGAGACATAATCAACACTAGAGATCACATTCTAGGAATAAAGTGACTATAGGCTAAAGAGTTCAAAAGAAGAACTAGGCATAGAGGGGAACTTCCTCAAATTTATAAAGAACATCTACAAAATTCCTATATCTAAATCATACTCTATGTTGAGAAATTACCTGCTCTTCATAAGCTCAAGATCAAGGAAAGAAAGTTCCCTCTCACCACTTCTATTTAAAAAGTGGTAAAAGTCCAAGCTAACGCAATAAGACAAGAAAAGGAAACACAAGGAATACATATTGATAAGCAAAAATTAAAACTATCTTTGTTTACAGATAATATGATTGGCTATGTAGAAAATACAAAAAATTAAAGAAAAACTCTGATCTAATAAGTGATTATAGCAAGTTCAGAGTAAATAATGTTAATATATATAAATCAATTGCTTTCCTATACACCAGCAATGAACAATTAGAATTTAATGTTATAAGCACAATACCATTCAGATGAGCACCGATAGAAAGAAAAGAAACAGAGAGAGAGACAGAGAGGCAGAGAGAGAGAGAGAGAGAGAGAGAGAGAGAGAGAGATACTAGGCATAAATCTAACCAAATGTGTACAAATGTATGTAAGAAAAACTACAAAAATTCTAATGAAAGCAATCAAAGAACTTCTAAATAAATGGGTAAATATTCCATGTTCATAGGTTCATAGACTATGAAGATTCTGTATTATTAAGTTGTCAGTTCTTCACAGTTTGGTCTATAGATTCAATACAATTCCAATTCCAATCCCAGCAATTTAATTGGTAGTCATTGACAAACTGGTTCTAAAGTTTATATGGAAAGGCAAAAAACCCCAAATAACCAAAACAATATTGAAGATGAAGAACAAAGTTGGAGGATTAAAATTACCCAACTTTAAGAGTTCATAATACTACAAAGATACAGTAATCAAGGCAGTGTGATATTGGCTAAAAAGTAGAGGAACATATCAATGGAACAGAATAGAGAGTTCAGAAATATACCCACACTAATGTAGTCAGCTGATTTTTGACAGAAGAACTAAAACAATTTGATGGACAAAATTTCATCTTTTCAACAAATGGTGCTCGAATCTAGACACTGACTTCACACCTTTTACAAAAAATTAACTCAAAACCTATCAGAGATCTAAAGATGAAACAAAAGAAAAACTCCTAGGAGATAGCATAGGAAAAAGTTCAGGTGAACTTGGGTTTGGCAACAGTTTTTAGATAAGCCCAAAGCATGAGCCATAGAAGATTAAAATTGATTGATAAATCGGACTTCATTAAAATTAACAACTTCTCTCTGAATGATACTGTTAAGAGAATGGAAAGAAATGGCACAGACTTGGAGAAAATATTTGCTTTTTTAAATACTTGTAAATATTTCCTTACTCTTCAGTAAGGAAATCAACTCAATTAAAAATGGGTAAATGAGGGAAGCAGCTGTGGCCTAATCAATTGGGCTCCTGTCTACCATATGGGAGGCCCTGGGTTTGCATCCCAGGGCCTCCTTGTGAAGGCAAACTGGCCTGCGCCTGCAGAGAGCTGACAGCCTGTGCCCACGGAAAGCTGGCACAGCAAGATGACACAACAAAGGGAGACAAGTAGACACAGAAGAAAGTGCAGATAGCGAATAACAAGCAAGTCACAAGGGTGGGGGGAATAAATAAATAAAATAAATCTTTTTGAAAAATTGGTAAACAATGCAAACCTCATCAAAGAAGATATACAGATTGATGAGTCAACATCATATGTTAACAGGGAATTGCAAATTAAAACAACAGTGAGTCATCACTGTGTACCTGTTAAAATATTATATTCTAAACCACTGACAATACCAAGAGCTCTCAATCATTACTGTTTGGACTGCAAAATGTTCAGACACTTTGGAAGACAATTTGATAGTTTCTTACAAAGCTAAACATAGTCATATCATATGATACAACAATCACACTCCTAAGTATTTACCTAAATGAGTTAAAAATTTATGTCTGCACAAAAACCTACTCATGAATATTATTTATACTTTATAGTATTTTGATTCAAAATTGTCCCAAACAAGAAGTAACCAAGATGCCTTTCATCAGAGGTAAACAAACTGCAGTACATGAATACAATGAAAAATTATTCAGTGATAAAAATGAGCTACCAAGCTACCAAAAAGACATGCAAGTATCTTAAATATATATTGCTAAATCAAATAAGCTAGTTTTAAGGGAATCTACTGCATGATTCAACTCTATGACATTCTAGAAAAAAGAAAACTATAGAAAGAGTGAGATCAGTAGTTTCTAGAAGTTGGGTAGAGAGAGATGAGTAGGTAAGGCACAGGGGAATTTTACAGCATTGAAACTACTCATTATGATACTGTAATGGTGGATACATGATGTTATACATGACATTATGCATAGTCAAAATCCATAGAACTGTGCAACATAAAGGGTGAACGCCAATGTGACCTGTGAAATTAATAATAAGATATCAATATTGGTTCATCAATTGTAACAAATATACCATAATAATACAAGGTGTTAAAATAGTGGAAATTTTGAGTGTGGAGAGGAAAGGAGGGATATATTTTGCTCAATTTTTCTTTAAAATGAAAACTGCTCTACAAAAGGCTACTAATTTTCAAAACTTCCAGAGAAGATACAGCACCAGCCATTTTATCTGTTCTTGCAAGATCATTAATAAAATTCTTTCTTCTCAAAAAAAAAAAAAAAAGCAGGTATGTTTGGAATATGTGTTTTCTACATTTATTCTAGTTATCCATGTTTGGAATATGAATAGCAACCAAGAGAAGGTATGATATTTGGCAATATAATGTAGTAAATATTACTCAATATATTGTTAATGTAGAATGAATGTTTTTCAGTCTGTCCTAGTTTTCCAGGGCTACTAGCAAATACCATAGAATGGGTTGTCTTAAACAACTTGAATTTATTATCTCTAGGTTTTGGAGACCAGAAGACCATCACCAAGGTATCTACAGGTCATGCCATCTCCAGGAGTCTGTGACATTCTCCTGCTGGCTTCCTGGCAATCATTGGCATTCCTGGACTTATAAATGCATCTCTGCCTCTGTCATCTGGCAACACATGTCTCCTTCTCCAGCTTCCACTGACTGTGTCCAAATTTCCTCTGTTTATAAAGACTTCAGCCATATTGAATTAAGGCCCATCCCAATTCATTTGCTTTTTCCTTCACTAGGGAAGTTGTGAGTTTACAGAACAAATATGCATGAAATTCAGAATTCCCTTATATCACACTACTACCACCTTATGTTAGTGTGGAATATTTGCTACAATTGATAATAGCACAGTTTTATAACTGCACTACTAATTAAAGTCCATGGTTTAACTTCGGATTCACTGTGTAGTCAAGTTCCATGGTTTTTAAAAAAAGTTTTGTTATTTAACACTTAATATTTAAAATTCAGCTTATAAAGATTTTAGCCATATTGGATTAAGGCTCACCCACATTCAGCTCTAATTTTTTAAGTTTGGACATACCTTAATTAATAGCATCTTCAAAGATCTGCTTATAATTGGGTATTTCATATCCACAGGACTGGGTGGTGGTGGTTAGGAATTGAACATGTCTTTCTGGGAGACCTAATTCAGCACTCAATACAGCCCTATCATAGTGCCTAGGACATAGAGGCACTCAACATATACTTGTGGAATAGATAAATAAATGAATAAACTCAGTTGAAAAAGTAACTCAATTATTTTATTCAGCTACATATTCTGGAGACAGAGCCAGGTTATTTAGAAAACATTTGAATACTAGCTTAATATGCAGGTTTTACCTGGAATCTTTCCAGGATATAAACTTTGGAGTGATTTCTATTACATTTTTTCTCTTTAGACAACTCTCAAGTAAAAGATTCATTCAACAAATATTTTAAAAACACATTCTAGGTGATAGGGAAATGAAAACTGCACTGTTCTTCCGCAATATAAATGGCATAAACTATGTTTAGGATCTAGTCTCTAAAAATTATTCTGAGAGTAAGAAATGGATCAAGGAAATTATTGGCAAACCCTGCAAATTCTTACAGAAATTTTTGTCATTATGGGCAGAACAAGCCAAAAAGCATGAGAGCAGATGGTGAAATGCCAAGTATGAATAAATTCATGTCTCCCTCTTGTATCCTAAGCCTAAGGACTTGGACAGAGACCAACATATACTACTGTGGGCCCAATGAGGAGCAAAAATTATTCAGCAATCATCACAGTCAGGAACAGAATCTTGAAGAGTAATAGCAACACTTGAGCTATCTCCGTTACAAATCCTTCATGGTCTCCAGAAGGGCATTTGGAAGAGTGGGAACCTGCCAATGTAGATATTTAAAAATTAGCTTCAACTTAAGAAGAAACTTCTAGCAGAACCATTTAAAACAATATTTTCTTTTCCTTTTTTTTTCCTTTTACAATTTCCTCACTATAGTTCCCCATAGGTTATTCTGAGAATTAAATAGCTAACTAAGAGCACTTTGAAAACTATAAAATGTCATTCAAGTATTATTAATTTATACTGCTTATCTTATCATAAATTCATTAAATTCCATTTGTTTTTGACTTGAGAAAAGTGTCCATACTTTTTTTTGTTTGCTTACTTGTTTGTTTGTTGTTGTTGTTTTGGCTGCTCAAGCAAATACTAAGCAATATATTAGTTTAAACAATAGGATTTTATTGATTCCTGGTTTGAGGACAGGAGAATACCAAAATTGAGATATCAGAAAAATAATGCTTTTTTCCCAAAACTGGTGTTTTAGGGCTGGCTGCTAGTCACTCTTGCTCCAGAATTCCTCTGTTGCATGACCATGCATATGGTGGCTTCTCCTGGCCTCTCCCTTCTTTTCCGGGTCCCGCTGAAATTCAGCTCCTGGTTGCTCCCTCGGTGGCTTTCTCTCTCTGTGTCTGAATTTCATTCTGCTAATAAAGGACTCTAGTAGTAAGATTAAGACGCATCTGATTGAGTTGGGCTGCACTTTAACTGAAGTAACCTCAGCAAAATGTCCTACTTAAAATGGTTTCACACCTATAGAAATGGATTAAGTTTAAGAACACATTTTTCTGGTATACATAGCTCCAAATCACTAGTCCCTAAAATTACCAAAGTGTTTCAAAAAGAAACTGGCCAGAGTAGTGATATTTCCAGAAATGTTTTCTCTATCTTTCAAGGAAACAGTGATATAGGAAAAAATTCCAGTTAATTTTTAGTATATTATAAAATATGAAATGTAATATTCCACCAGGCAATTTAAATTATCTTTTGAAAATTGATTATATTGGGGAAATAATAACTATGTTATGTGAAATTACTCAGACTAGTGATTCCACTATAGAGGCATATACAAAAATCAATCAATGTAAGAGTGAACATAGTAAAATAAGCTTAAAAGAATCAATACAGTAACTGCTGATTATATAGTAAAGTTTCACTTCATGGAAACCAGCCCATCAATGCCACTTAAATAATTGTAAAATTTCCGAATTGGACCAATAATACAATACCTAAATTGAGAGCTGTCTTGTAAACAGGAGAAGGAAAATTTATCCAGATGGTTTTTTTTTCAAAAGAGACAGAGAGCCAAGGGTTAGAGATTCTCATTAACCGAATGGATTTAATGATTTTCAACCAATTATTCAACAAATGGCCAATGTTTACTATTTGCCAATTTCTATACGAGGGGCACTGTTAGAGTAACACTGGGAATTTTGTTATGGATTTAATTGCATCCCTCCAAAAGAGGATATGCTCAAGTCCTAACCCTGGTCTAATGAACGTGATTCTGTTTAGACATAGGAACTTTAAAGATATAATTAGTTAAGTTGAGGCCAAACTGGATTAGGGTTGCTCTTAACCCAATAAGACTGATGTCCTTACAAGGAGAGGAACTGTGGATACAAACAGAGAAGGAAGATAATCATTTAGTGAAGGCAAAGATTGAGTTATGTCATAAACCAGAGAAAACCATGGATTGCTGGCACCACCAGCACCTTACAGACTTCAGAGGAAGCATGACCCTGCCCAAGACTGGATTTGGATTTTATTTAGACTCCAAAACTGTGAAGCAACAATTTTTTCTTGTTTTAAGTCACCCAGTTTGTGGTACATTTTTACAATAGTCTTAGGGAACTAAGACAATGGATCCAGCTATGTATGTATACATTTGCATTCGTTGGAATATATATAAATAAACTACATTGCTTTTTAAAAATTATATATATATACTCTTAAATTTTAAAAAAAGATACTTAAATGACATAAATATTACATAAAAAGTACAGGGGATTCCTTTACGCCCTGCTCCCCATACATCCCATACTTTCCCACAATAACAACATCCTTCATTAGTGTGGTATATTAGTAACAATTGATTAACACATTTTGGTGCATTGCCATTAAGTGTGGATTGTAGTTTACACTCTCTCCCATGCAATTTTGTAAATTATGACAAGATATACAATAGCCTGTATCTGTCTTTTCAATGTCATTAAGGATAATTCCCAAGTCCCAAAAATGCCCCCATATTACACGTATTTTTCCATTCTCCCTCCTCCCAGGACCTTCAGTGGGCACTGCCTCTACATCAGTGATAAAAATCCTTCCATTGCTAGAATCACAATAAGTTTACAGTAGAATAACAGTAAGTCTACTCTAGTCTACCATTCATTCCCCATTCCTGAGGATTCTGGGATGGTGACGCCCACTCTGACTCTAATTGAGCTAATTGAGTGAGGGCTTAGATCCCATGGGGCAGATGGATGTGACTATCTTGCTTACAGTTGCAGACTCTCTCTGTTCCTTGGGATGGTCATTGGATATTATGATTTACATTTTGGCCAACCCAATAGCATCACCGCACTACTGTTACAACCATCCACTGTACGACTACACCTTTCCAACTTAGCATATGTTTTGCCCATATGGGCACTGGCTCTCAATTTCTTATGCCTTTTTGTCTCCTGTAAACCTATCTTTCAGACTTTAGCTCTATGAGTCCACACAATTTTCTTATTTCATATCGGTGAGGTCATTTAATATTGGTGCTTCAATGCTTGACTTGCTTCGCTCAACTTAAGGCCTTCAAGATTCAACCATGTTATCTCATGTGTAAATACTGCGTTCTTTCTTATAGCTGAGTATAATATTCCATTTTATGTATATACCACAATTTGTTTATCCATTCCTCTGTTGATAGATTCCTCTGTTTGGGTTATTTCCAAATTTGGCAATAGTGAATAAAGCTTCCATGAATTTTGTTGTGCATATATGTATTTGGGCCCCTGCTTTCAATTCTTCTGGGTATGTAACCAGCAGTGGAATTGCTGGATCATATGGCAGGCAGTTCTATAGTTAGCTTCCTTAGGAACTGCAACACTATCCTCCAGAATGGCTGCATCATTCTTTATTTCCACCAGCAGTGGATAAGTGTTCCCATTCCTCCACATCCTCTACAACACTTTCAGTCCTCTGTTTTTTTTAATAGCCACCAGTTTAATGAGTGTAAGATGATATCTCATTTGGAGAAGTGTCTATTTAAATCACTTGCCCATGTCTATATGTTCCCTGTCCTAAACTATCAGCTGGATGCTTGATAACCCAGACTGGGAAATTAAACCAGAGGCCTCATAGAGGCAAGGTGGGAATTCCTCCCCTGAACCAAATGGTCTCAGGCTTCAGAAATCTATAGGCCCCATTTCCCCCAGGCTTTTTAGACTACTGTTTGTTAGAATCCTGCAGATTAGGCACCTGTCCCATCCCCTCTGGAATCTAGATCCTTTATCTATTTCCTTTCTCTCCCCAGCAGTTGGACCTGACAGCCTGCCTGAACAGATAACTCTCCCTTCTCCCTGTGGGGTCAGGATCCCTTCTGAGATTCAAAAGGGGCTTAGCTGGCCAAACTCAAGGCAAAATAAAACACTCTCCACCTTCTATCAGACGCCTTAATGCCCCCTCTCAGTCCCTTGCCTGGAGAGTGAGATATGCCCTTTTCAGCCACAGGGGTGAGCAATTCACTGTTTTCCTTTGGCTTCTTTATCTTTCCAGTACCCTCGAAGATGACTCAGAGTCCTTCCTGTCCTAAATATATCCAAAGCAGCTCCTTTTAGATAGGTCCCTGTCTTCTCTCCACTTTTTTTGTGAGAGGGTCAGACTCTGCCTACCTACTTCAGTGCCGGTTTCCCAGAACCTATGTTGCTTTTTAATATTAGCAAAATATAAAAGAAAATCTTAATGGTAAATTTAGTTTTTTTTTTCATTTTGCAAAATTCATTATAATTTTTCTTTATTCTTTCTAATGTGTTGTTAATCTTAAAGGTTATTTAAATAAAATAAAATCTTTAAATAATCATAAAATTAAGCATAGGAATTATGGTATATATAGGTAGGGCAATTAGTCATCAGTGGTACTTCAATACAGCAGTTCATTATTTAAAGAGTAAACTGGCCTTCCAGTGTATTCTATCAAATAAAAATGAGTTTTAGATGATGACGATAGATAAATAGTTAGATAATATTTACGAGCTTTGCACCAAATGAAATGTTCTTGACGAAAAAATAATCTTAGCTTGATTGTTGGAATACAGAAATATGTCATTTGAGACAATCAAAAAACATTCTAAGTACTCTTATGTTCACAAGACTGTGAAAAATGACAAATAAAGATTTTTTCCCAAGATATAAAACAAACAGATTTAGGGAAATCTTTTAATCAGTGACATATTATCTTTTTTAATATGCTTCCTTAAAATAGAAATTAGCATTCTCTTACATCTTTGGACTATTTAGACATTAAATCATAAATCCTTGTAGTATACAGGTGAATTTGTGTGTGTATATATATATATATAATATATATATGTAAAATGCACACAGGCAGATATATGTGTGTATTTATTGCTTGATGTGTATATGCATGTGTATGCTCTGTGATATATTATTGATACTATCACAGTTTGAACTAACTCACTGAAATGTTAAAATGTTTTATTACTAATTTATTAAAGAATGCAAATTCCTTCATTTAATCATTCAAGTAACAAAATTACATTGACTATCTGAAAAATACCAAATCAAGTTAGGTGCAGTAAAAAACATGAATCACTCTTGGTCTTTCCAGAGCTTGTCCTTTTGTTTATCATATAAATGAGGACATTATAAGGTAATGGTTTGCTGAAGCGAAGACTTTAACTCTGTCTGAGTGTTTTGTGGCAGGCTTTAGAGATAATTATCTGACTTATTTTTAAATGTTTGAACTATTTTAAATATACCAGAAATTCAAAGGATAATACAAATATCCATAGAGTCAACATTCTGATTTAACAAATCTGCTAAGATTTTCTCCAGTATATCTTTTTAAGGAAACAATTTAACAATAGAATTCAAAGCTCCTTTATAGATTCAGTTCCATTTCCTTCCTCTCCAAAGGTTACTACTCACCAAGGTTTGTTTCAATATCCCACAAGTTTAAATATGTTAGCTATGCTTTTAAATATCCATAAATGATGTAATTTGTGTTTCATTCAAATAATCATCAATGCTCTCATATTGTAAATTTCCTTCTACAACTTGCTTTCCATTCAACATTATGTTTTTGAAGGATATTTGTGTTAATATGTGTAGATCATATTCTTTCCTTTTATTCTTGGCTAGAAATATGCTCTAAACTCTTTTTTCCTTATCTACTCTCCTAATGAGCACATTTTATAAAGGTCTTTTCTACTGTAAAGATTGCGCAGTGAGCATCCTTTTGCATGTCTCAGCATGTACATATATAAGATTTTTCTAAAACATATATTTAAAAGTGGTGTGACTGGATCATATGATTTGTGCATCATCAGTTTTCCTAGACATTGCTAACTTGCTTTCCAATTTTAGAACCTTAGCCAGTATTACCTACACTCTTGATAACAGACACAACTTAATTGCTGCTAGTTCCAATAGGTTTAGTGTGAAATACTGTTTTAACTTGCATTTCCTTCAATAGTAATGTGGTCAAACAAATGTCCCTATGTTTATTGCCACTGAAGTTTTCCTTTCTGTGTATTATCTGTGATCTATTTTTAAATGATCTATTTTTCTATTGTGTTTTTCTTTCTAAAATTCAAATGCTAATCCACTGAGCTATATACACACATATATGTACATACATATACAGAAAGGGAGACAATCAATTTTTTTTCCAACTAGGTATGCAATTTTCCAGGAATAGTTTAAATTATTATTCACGCATTCCACCAATGATTTGAAATCCTTATTCTACTATCTATCAAGTTCCATATGTACATGGGTCTAGTTAAAAAATCCCAGTGCTGTTCCTTTGGTATATATTTCTTTTCTATTCCAGTGCAAATACCATACTATTTTAATTAATATGGATTTACAATATTAACTTATAGTATTCCTTTCCTTTTTTTGTTAAAAATTAGTTTGATTCTCCTTGGATCATTTCCTTCTTATGAATTTTGCCATTACCATTTGTTTAATGACAAAAATCAAGATTTATCTTAGGAGTAAATGAGAATTGATTGTGAATTGGTTGCCTCTTTATATTTATTATTATTTATTTTTCTTATATTTCAATGAATTTTAATTAATTTTTATATAAAGGCTTTGCATGTATTTTGTTAGAGTTATTCTTGAGTATATATGGTGAGTGAGACATTTCTATTTTTAAATAGAAATGTGTCATCACTGGCTTAAAGGACTAACATCTTTTGCTCCATTTTTTCTTTTATTCTGTTATATATGTTTTTAAAATTGATTTTTGTATTTTGTTTTTTCCTCAATTCTTGTACATTTTTAAAAAACTATTTTTGCTAGGCTTTACATTTCAATATGGAAGAGTAGTTGTGATGATGGACTTCTTCTTTTCCATAATTTTTTAAAGAACACATCCAATTTTCCACTGTGTTTGGGACCCCCCGCCCCATCCTATGTGCTGGGAATTGTTTTCTCACAATAGTTGGGGTGCCCTTAGTATTCAGTGTATTTATTTTCCTTCTCTCAAGGACCTCTGTTTCATACTGTTTTGCCCAGAGTTTGAAAATCATTTGTGATGGTTAACACTAAAAGACAATTTGGTTAGGTTATGGTGTTCAGGTTTTTAATCAAATGCCAGCCTAGGTGCTGCTGTGAAGATTTTTGTAAATGGGATTGGTACCTACCATCAGTTAAGTATGAATAAAGTTGATTTCCCTGGATAATATGTGTGGGCCTCAACAAATCAGTTGGAGGCCTTAAGAGCAAAAAACTGAGGTTTCAAAAAAATAATAAGAAAGAAAGGAAGAAAGAAAGGAAGCCTGCCTCAATATTACACCATCTATTCCTTTTGAATTTTCAGCCTACAAGTTTCTGATATGAATTTTGGACTCAAGATTGCAACATCATTCTTCCCAGCCTGCCCGAAGGATTTTGTATTTGTCAGGCTCAAAATCCAGTGAGACAATACCTTGAAATAAATCTCTTTGTATACAGGCACACACAAACATATCCTGTTGGCTCTGTTTTGCTGGAAAACCCTGACAAATACAGTATTGTTTCATTTGTTTTGTCTGGTTTCTAGTTTTCAAGCATGGAAGGGCAAGTCTTTTTATTCATCAGGGTCTGAGATAAGAGATCAAATATAGATTTTCTGTACCATAAAGTGTTTCTCTGTGAATCTTATCTTCCACATTGTTCTACTCTTTGTTCTTTGTTTTCTTTCATTATTGATACTTTATTATTCTGTTACTTCTATTTTTATTGTTTTTATGGATTGAATTATCAGTTTATGAATTTTCCGGTTTTCTGCTGTTAAAATATTTTTATTTGAAGCTGTGTGTTTCCCACTAAGTACTGTTAGCTGCCTCTTATAAGATTCAAAATGAAATGGATTGCTCTCACATCTTTTAAGTCTAAGCATTTTATAGTTTCTCTAACGGTTTCTTCTTTTTTTCCATGAACTATTTGGAAATTTATTTTTGAAGATTTTAAATACAGCTTTACTACTGCATTTATTTTAAGTTTTAATACATTATTTCAGGGCATAAAACAATGGTAATTTTTACCTATTTTTATCATGTTTTTACTTAACATTCCATAGGGACATGCAGCATCTGTTGAATCCTTAAAAACTGTGCAATAAGTAAAAAAGGTAAAATTAATTTATTTTTAAGGAAACTGGGATTCAGAATTTAGGAAAACATTAAGCATCAAGACTCAGACATGAACTCAGTTATTCTTGCTATAAATTGGTATTCTTTTATTTTAATTGCCAGTATAAAAACACTAGCTCAGTTGTCAGATTTTTCTCTCACACTTACAGAGAAAACACTGATAGACATTGTAGCAGTTTGATGTAGTTATTAATTCCAAAAATAGGTATTGGATTATGTTTGTTAACTGGTCTGTACCTGAGTGTGATTAAATTATGATTAGAATTTTGATTGCACCATGTCAGTAGGGTGTTGAATCCCTGTACCTCTGGTGGGTTGGGACTCACAGATGAAAGACATGGCAAAGGACAGAGTTGGAGTTTTTGATGCTGGAGGTTTGAGCTGAAGCCCAGGAAGTGAACACACAGAAGAAGAACACAGAGGAAAGGAGACAGAACCTTACATATGGCAGAAGTTCTGGGGAGAGAGACAGAGCTATTTGCCTGATAGTCTACAGCTGGTCTTGTGGAGTGAGCAAAGCAGCTGAGCTCAGAGAGAAACACAGCCCTGGGATTCTTGGCAGATGCTGGCAGCCATCTTGCCCCAAAAGGTGGCAATAGACTTGAGTGAGGCAAGTAATTTACTCTTTATGACCTGTTAACTGTGAGCTTCTACCCCAAATAAATACCCTTTATAAAAGCCAACAGATTCCTGGTATTTTGCATCAGCACCCCTTTGGCTGACTAATACAGATATATTCGCAAACATGCTGTACTGTGGTGTATATAAATATAAACAGGCTTGTATTTCTAACCTTAAGCTTGATTTTAATAAATGAATCCCCTCTCCCACTGCCTCATAGCCTTTTAATGTTCCTAGGTAAGAGAGTATGGATCTGCATTATTAAAATTCTATGCTGTATTGCACTTATTATGAATCATGGTTATTAAAATTAACTGAAGCATGAGAAGAGATTTTATTTATAAAATTATAATTGTTTCCAGCTTTATAGCTGTTGAAGTATTTTAAGTACCCTTCAAATGATTTGGGCATTTAAAACCCATAGCCTTTAAGATTTGTTAAGGAGAAATTTTCAGAGCAAGAACTTATTTTCAAGATCCTTCTGCATTATTTAGAATGTGGAAATATCAATATTGGTTTTTTATTTGTTCTATAAAGTACTGACAGTGTTAAAGCTAAATGACCTAAGTAAGGTAGAATAGTTTGGGCTTATTGGGAAGATTTTGGTCTATGGGTGATGGGGGTTTAGCAAAAAGTAACTAAGATGTAGGGAAATGGACATTGTTTTTATGATCGAGGGCTTAGATTTAGGGTGTGGTTTTACCAATTATTATATTAATGCAACTGTAGGCTTAACCTCTCCTAGCTTTGTTTGTTCATAGGTAAGATTTCCAGCTTAAATAAAATGAAAATTTTCAAATAAGTATTAAAATGAGAGAAATGCATTCAAACAACAGAATCGTTTATATTTCTTTCTCCACATAATCATCATGATCTTGGCATCACCATTTGCCAGTTCACATGCAGCATAAGAGATGATTAAGATATAGTGTAGCAATACCAGCAAACTTCCTATGCCAACCTACACATTTACCTAATGTCTAGTAATCATCACAGTTTCATCATTTGCCTTTTTACTTGGTTTCCAGTTAGCATATAATTAAGTAGTTACAATTAAGAGGTTTAAGTCACTTAAGCCTCCATGTGAAGGCAGGAAAGATGTATATTATTTACGGAGAGGAAACGAAGAAACATCTTCTGATCTTAATGAACCTAAGCTGGGAAATTTGAATAGAAAATAATGATCACTGCTGGCACTATAGACCTCAATGGCTCTTAGGTTACAAGTAACATGACTTTAAAATGCTGTTTGACCTAAAGTAAGGGGGAAATGGAAAGGAGAAATGAGTTTATATGGCTACGAGTTTCTAAAAAAGAGTCTGGAGGCTGGCAGAAGGATTGCCCTCATGCACAACTGAGCAGAGTCAGAGAGACAGATAAAGCAGATACAACCCCCAGATATTGGTTCCTTTGAAGGCTAAAGAGACCCATGAGAGTTATGGCTATGGCCGATGGGGTTAGCTACCAGGGCAGATGGCCCCTCTTTGGAAATGGTGTTTATGTGTGATGAATCTGGACTCAGATGGGATCTCCCTTCATAAGACTTTCATGCTAATGTGCTGGAGGTGCAGTTAACGTTGGGATTTAAGATATATTTAGGGGATTTGAATCTCTGGACTGACAATGTGATAGCCAGGTCCTGAGCCTCAACAGACTCCAGCACCTACAATCTGATTTATTGGACTTACCACACTCAGCTAAGATGGAGTTGAAGAAGGACAATCACCACACCATGGAGCCTAGAGTGATTACAACTGAAAATGGGAGGATTGCATCCAGCATCCATGTGGAATTTGAGCCTCCTCTTGACATAGAGGTGCAATGGACACAACCAATCCAATGTCCACATAGAAGAGGTGGTATTGGATTGAGAAAAGTGGACATGGTGGACGATGGGTATGGGGAAAGGCAGGAAGAGATGAGAGGTGGAGGCGTCTTCGGGACATGGAGCTGCCCTGGATGGTGCTTCAGAGGCAATCACCGGACATTGTAAATCCTCACAGGGCCCACTGGATGGAATGGAGGAGAGTATGGGCCATGATGTGGACCATTGACTATGAGGTGCAGAGGTGCCCAAAGATGTACTTACCAAATCCAATGGATGTGTCATGATGATGGGAACGAGTGTTGTTGGGGGGGGAGAGGGGGGGTGGGGTAGCGGGGTTGAATGGGACCTCACATATATATTTTTGATGTAATATTATTACAAAGTCAATAAAAAAAAAATCTTAAAAAAAAAAAAAGAAACTTTTTTTTTAAGAGAAAAGTTGTGGCAACAATTGTAATAGAAAGTAATTCCTCTGAAAATTGAATATCAGTGAATAATTAAATCCTAAGAAAAACAATTTTCACCTCAAAAAAATCATAGAAAAAAGGGCAAAGCACACATATTTATTATTATGGCAAACTTGTGACAGCTGTCTTTTGAAAGAGGGCAGTGTTGAGGCAAGGGTATGAAGAATATATTTCATTGAAAGGAAGTTCAGAAAGAGAGCTGGCAGTTGTGAATATACAGTTAATTATGAAGGAAAAATCTCACTGATAATAGGTTCAAAAGAAGCTTCTGCCTGGCACCAAATTTTAGCAGCAATAGGAAAACATATATCTTATGAGTGCTGGGGAAGTGGGATGATGACTGACACAGGTAGGAAACGAGGTTTACATTTTCCTAACACTAAATCAAATTATCAATTGATATATAAAATTTTTCCTAAGGCTCCTTTTATAGGTATATTTTAATAAAAGAGCATTACTATTTTAATGATATTAATAGCAATAATATTACCGATTTAATAATAAGAAAACAAACACTAATGAATGCACCAGTCAGGTTATGAAGAATTTTGTTAATATCTTAGAAATATTTTATTTGCCCTTTTTTTTTTCTAGAATTAGTCACTGTTCTGCCCTCATAATAAATATTTATTTTGTATTTTTAAATAGTATTTTCAATATATTTTCTGAATATATTGTTTATTTTCATCTTTATGAATTTCACATAATGATATAATACTGATTTTTGTGTGATTTGCTTCTTTTCTTTAATGTTATGTTTCTGAGGTTCAGTCAAGTGAATCATGCAACTGTAGTTTATGTCCTTTGATGTATGTTATTCCATTACATGAATACACTAGTATTTATTTACCCATTCTAAACTTGAAGAACATTTGTGTGGTTTGCAGTTATAATCTATTTCTAAGAAAATTCTTTTTAACAACTCTTAATATGAGACTTGATATGTGTGGGAGTTTCTGTATCATATATTCCTAGGAGTGAAATTGCAAGGTCATGGAGTATATATGTATGTAACTTTATGTCAAAATGTTTTCTGAAGTGTTTTAACCAGTTTACACACACACTCACACACATACACCACAGCACAAGTAACTTATGATTTGTTGTTCCACAACATCACAAAACTACTTCTGTTTCTAAATTTGAAATTCATACAAACACTCAGTCTCTTGGGAGATGGGACTAGTGGTGAAGAGAAGGGGTCAAAAAATTAAGAAAGGCGAAACCCCGTTGCTTGCTTACTTATTTTTTGTTAGTGTTTGTGGCAGTATTTGATATAATTGCTTGTTAAGAAAAAAAAAGCATTAGAAAAGTACTCATTAGCCATAAAAGAATAGGATAAAATTAATTATTCAGATATGAATAAACTACTAATTTGAGGTACAGAGGAAATAGAAAACATACAAATCATGTTACAAAAATGGTAAAAATGAACGGTCAATTTGCAAAAGGTTTTTTTTAAATCAGAAAACACATTTGCCAAAAATTATAAATATTAATATCAAAATTCACTGATAAGACAAAATTCGTTTGTCTTATGATTAAAATTGCTAATGAAGGTAGAACATTAAGAATAATATATATATACTATTCTGGGGAAATGTTCCTGCACAGACAAATTAAAAATTTGTTTGATAGTATAGTTAGGATTGGTTTTGAAATTTTTTTCAATAGATTGGTTTATAACAATGTAAAATAAATATGAATTGTTGAAAGAAAGTGTGGAAAGTTATTTGTTGGATTTTACTAACATTCACTCCTTCCCCTTTTCTCCCTTCCAACTAACATCTCAAATTTCACAGCTTTGAGGGAAGAATGTTAGGGGTTTTTTGTTGCTTTTTTTTTTCCTTTGCTGTAACTTTTCAATGGAATTTTAATAATGTTTGCAGATTGAATTGATTGCTTCCCAGCTTGCAGGGAAGCTAGGTCTAGGCAATCATGATGCCTGGAGTAATTGGTGAGAAATGAACACATACACAAACTCATATAAACTGGAAAAATCAGTGTGGTAGAATGAATTACATATCCCAGAAAAACCATGTTCTTAATCTTAATCCATTCCTGTGAATGAGAACTCATTATTAATAGGATCTTTTGAAGATGTTATTTTCAGTTAAGGTGTGGTC
This sequence comes from Dasypus novemcinctus, assembly GCF_030445035.2. Lineage (NCBI taxonomy): Eukaryota > Metazoa > Chordata > Mammalia > Cingulata > Dasypodidae > Dasypus > Dasypus novemcinctus. The sequence goes on along the minus strand of NC_080684.1, from coordinate 70,705,997 downwards.
AACAGACTAAAGATGGGTCTTAATCCTTACAGAGAAGGCCACAGGAAAAATGTCACAGGGAAAGAAACTGGAAGTCAACAGAGAAAATAAAATAGGCCATCACGTGCTTTGTAATGTGGCAGTAAAGCCAGGGACCCACGGATGACCAGCAACCAGCCCCAAAATGCCACAGTCTTCAGGGGAAGGTTTCACCTTACTGATATTTCTCCTGGATTATGGACTTCTCGTAGCCTCACAAATGTAAGCAAATACATTTCTGTTGTGAAGTCAACTTACCGTATGGTATTTGTTTTAGCAGCTAGGAACCTAAAACAATAAGGAATAATAGAATTCAGTTTCAGAACTCAGGTCTGCAATAGGAATGTCTATAAGAAGATGGGAAAAGGGGTGAGTCAAGCACCAGTTGGGATGGTATTGCCAGTCTTTTCTCTGAGAGTCTCAGGTTTCTGTTCAAAGGAATGAATATCTGTTGGTCATATATTTATCTTCCAAAAGACACTTTCCTTTCAGTCATGCTTGATTACATAAGAAGATAGCATCTTACTCAAGCTCTGCTAGAGAGTTTATTTATTTATTAATTTGCACAGGATCAGAGATGAGTTAGGACCTGGATCATACCAATGGTCAAACTTGAGAGTAAGAAGGAATGAAGCTCTTAGACATGCTGTAACATGGATGAACCTTGGAAACATTATGCTGAGTGAAATAAGCAAGGTCCATAAAGACAAGTAATCTATGATTTCACTTATATAAAATATCTAGAAATAGCAAATTCATTGAGACAGGAAGTAAATTCAAGGATACCAGGAAATAGGGAAAGGGGGAAGGGGGAGTGGTTGCTTGAGGTCCGTGGTTCAAACCCCGGGCCTCCTTGACCCGTGTGGAGCTGGCCATGCGCAGTGCTGATGCGCGCAATGAGTGCCGTGCCACGCAAGGGTGTCCCCCGCGTGGGGGAGCCCCACGCGCAAGGAGTGCGCCCGTGAGGAGAGCCGCCCAGCGTGAAAAGAAAGAGCAGCCTGCCCAGGAATGGCGCCGCCCACACTTCCCGTGCCGCTGACGACAACAGAAGCGGACAAAGAAGCAAGACAACAAGACGCAGCAAACAGACACCAAGAACAGACAACCAGGGGAGGGGGGGGAATTAAATAAAAAATAATAATAATAAATCTTAAAAAAAAAAAAAAAAAGTAACCTTGCAATAAAAATATCTGTAGTTAAGTATTTTAACATATTCATGATGACTTTGTTAGAATAAATTCCTAGAGACTGAATTTTTAGGAGTATGCACATTTTTAGGATTTTGATGAATAATATAAATTACATTCTAAATATTTGTCCTGATTTTTAAAAACTAATATAGGTTAAATATGGTACAGTAAGGTCTTATCAAAACTGGGCTTATTTGACAAGAAAAAATCAGAGTTTAGGATGGTGACATCCAATTGCTATTAAAATGGTGGCTGGCTCATTTCTGAAATCTTACTGATTTCAGAATTTGTGTGTGTGTGTGAACTATCCCTACACTCTTCCAATAAAAATCCCATTTTACTGGAATGTTTGTTGAAGTGAGAGTTTGCGTTGCTTTCAAATAAAAGATGTTATCAAGAAATATGCAATCATTATATAGATCTTTATATGAAGAATATTTAAAGATAAAAATAGATTAAATAGCCCAAAGAAGATGCCGTGATATCTACCAGTAAACATTTAATATTGTTTTGAATATATCAAGTTATAAAGGAAAAAGTGTGTTAAAGGGGATAAGTTAAATTAATTGATAGATATATCTATAATCCATTTGAAACTCTTCTAGGTTATGTCTTTGAGTAATTCTAGATTATTTTTTATTTCGTAATTACTCATTTTAAAATGGTGCCAATGCTATTTCATTGGGAATTCTTAGAAAATTGGGAAGCAACAACAAAAAAATTTGAACAGACTGAAGAAAATTAGATTAACTTGAACAAATATAGGTTAATATGTCTAGGGTACAGTATTGTGAAACATTATATTAGATGAAAATGTCTGGAAAACAGTGATGCCAAAAAACTCCCTCAAGGATGATATTTAATTGGTGTTTTATCCATAATATTGTGCCAAATATAACTATTATAATATTGTGCCAACTATAACTATTAGTAGGAAGACTTGCAAGAGAAATCATATAATGAAGAGGAAATATATTTGTTAATTCTATAAAATGTCAAGTAATGGTAAATAACAAGAATATAACTTTTTAAAAATTTATATAGCCTCATCTGATAAAGTAATATAACACCTAATCATCCATATTGTCTCAGTCATCTTTTTTATAAGAAAAAGTAATCAACTCCGTTAGTAAATAGGGAAATTGAGACATGAAGTGAAAATTCAAATGTCACTTGTGGATGTCTTGACAAGTTTTCTTTATTTTTTTTTTTTAAAGATTTATTTATTTATTTAATTTCCCCCCCTCCCCTGGTTGTCTGTTCTTGGTGTCTATTTGTTGCGTCTTGTGTCTTTGTCCGCTTCTGTTGTCGTCAGCAGCACGGGAAGTGTGGGCGGTGCCATTCCTGGGCAGGCTGCTCTTTCTTTTCACGCTGGGCGGCTTTCCTCACGGGCGCACTCCTTGCACGTGGGGCTCCCCCACGCGGGGGACACCCTTGCGTGGCACGGCACTCCTTGCGCGCATCAGCGCTGCGCATGGCCAGCTCCACACGGGTCAAGGAGGCCCGGGGTTTGAACCGCGGACCTCCCATGTGGTAGACGGACGCCCTAACCACTGGGCCAAAGTCCGTTTCCCGACAAGTTTTCTTTAAACTATAATATTTTGCCTCCAATGACAAGTGAAAATAAAAGTAAAGAGTATTAATAGCAACAGCGAAATCACTGGATCATTATTTAATAATATTGTATTTAGAATCTAGAATGTAATTCAATAATTAAAGGAGTCTAACTTGTACTTTATTTGAGGTTTACCTTAAAAAGTGAATCAGTTCCTTCTTCAATTGAAAATTTAAGAATACTTCTTAAAAGAATACAAGATACAAATCAAATGTTCTTACGGTTCAAATATAAAAACATCTAATACACATTTTAAAAATTGAATTTTAAAAAAAGGAAAGAAAGGGAAAATAGTGTTAAATTACTAAAGGTGTAGTAAGAAGAACCTTGTCATTAAGAGGTCTCCAGAGAATGAAAACCTAAAGGTTTATGTGTAGGAAAGCACGAACCTAATCCATGTGGTGTATCCATGTGGTGCATTTTGAAAGTGTATTCTAAAGAACTGGATATGTTTCTTCTGTTTAAAAGGTAGCATTTTGAATTTGAGCTGTAACATTTGCATGTTAAGTATGGTTTTTAAAATATGTATTGCTCTGCTCCCTCCCTATCTCATTGCTTCCATGTTTACCATTTATTTTATGTTATGAAACTAAGGCTGTGTGTTTAGTGGGAGAAGGCCTCTTCTGGTACTGCCTTAAATGGGGCCCTTTCACAGCCTCAGAACGGTGAGCTATAGTTAGCAAATCCCTATTGTAACGTCAACCCATTTCTGGTATATTTCCTTGGCAGTCTTTGGCAAACTAAAATGCTACTTAAAAATTCTTGTTGAAAATTTAGTAAATTAGTGAATGAATGTGGTGTGAGTGTACCTGTTGCATTTGAGGAATTTTTCAAATGCATGAGAATAATTAAAATGAAATATTCATAAACTAAATCCTGGGAAATATTCAGGGTTCAAATCATAGCTGTGTCTGTTTTTTATTTAGTATGTCAATAAGAAGTTTGACTTTATCTGAAACACTGTGGAGGGGAATGACAAGAATGGACATACATTTTAGAAAAACTAAATCTTTCAGCCCTGTCATGGGTGAATTAGAACGAGGAAATACTGGAGACAAGGAGACCAACTAAAAAATAATAGCATTAGTCCAGCAGAGTAAGTATGGAGTAAGAGAATCAGAAATAGAGACCCTACTTCATAATGCAATAATGCTTTTTTTCTTGTTTCTGTCAAACCACTGAATACACAGACACCTCTTGCCTAACATATATATATTTTGTTGTTGTTGTTGTTGCAGTTTTACTTGTATTTAATATTGGGGAGAAGATTGCTAAAGCTTGTTATAGGATGTTTTACCTATGCACCTCAAGGGTTGGTTCTTCAGGTTTCTTACTTATTCTTGGCCATTTTCTAACCCTTTAATCATTCTGTCCTAGGCAACTTGAGTAATTACTCTGATTTGTATATTTAGGAAAAATAAACTGTGAATGCTGAACTCAGCTTCTACCTTTTTCTTTGTGGGAGCAAATTGCCTATGTGACTGTTTTAGTTTGCTAAAAGCTGCTGGGAGCAATATGCCAGAAATGGGTTTGCTTTTATGAGGGAGATGTATTACATTAAAAGCTTGCAGTTCTGAGACTGTGAAAATGTCCAAATCAAGGCATCACAGGAAGCTTTTTCCCCAAACGTCAGCTGCAAGCGATCCTGGACTCCTGCCACATGGCAGGGAACAATGGCAGCTCTGCAGGTCCCTGTCTTTTCCTCCAGGTGGCATTGCCTGCAGCTTCTGGCTGCCATATCTCTGGGCTTCCAGGGGCCACTCTTCATGCCTCTGTGCTCTACTGATTCTAGTCTTCCCCCACCCCACTCCAGCCCCCAGCCTATGGAGTCTTCTTTCTGAGCTTCTGGGTTCTGTTCTGTCTATGCAGGATTTTCCTTATCTGTGGCTTTTTTTTCCCCCCGGATGGTACCAGGGAATGAATCCAGGACCTCAAACATGGGAAGCAGGTGCTCAACCACTGAGCTACCCAATGAGAGTTAGCGTTTTCATTTGTTTGTTTGTTTGATTTATTGTTTTAAGAGATATAGGGATTAAACCCAGAACCTCGTACATGGGAAGCAGATGCTCAACCACTTGAGCTACATCTGCTCCCTTGTCTGACTTTGTATTCTTCCATGTATAAAAAAAAACTCCATCTAAGAGGATTAAGATCCACTCTGGGTCACACAATCTAATAACAGGCCCATAGTTGGATTAATTTAAACAAAGTTTCTACCTTCAATAAGTTTACAGCCACAGGGATGGGTTCCCTCTAAGAACAGGATTTTCTGGGGTCCACAAAGGCCTCAAACTTCTGCAGACTATTAGTTCTCTACTCCTCTATGCTGTCTGTCCTATCTGGACAGATGCCTGTGTCCCACACAGTGGGGAGGCTTGCCCAATTGCTGCGGTGCTTAGATTGAATCTATTTATATGGAGTTTAGTTGGCAGGACATTGACTCTACCATTAGCGTGGATGCCCCAGCACAGCTTTTATGGATAGTGAAGATCAGTCAAAGAGTGTTTAAAACACCAGTCATTTTTTAAAGATACATAGATCATAAAAAATGTTACATTAAAAAATGTAAGAGGTTCCCATATACCCTCCCCTTGCCTCCCACATCAACAACCTCTTTCATCATCGTGGGACATTCATTGCATTTGGTGAGTACATTTTGGAGCACTGCTGCACCACATGGATAATAGTTTACACTCTCCGCCAGTCCATTCAGTGGGTTGTGGCAGGATATATAATGTCCAGCATCTGTCCCTGCAATACCATTTAGGACAACTCCAAGTCCCGAAAATGCCCCCACATCACATCTCTTCTCCCTCTCCCTGAGCTCAGCAACTACCACGGACACTTTCTCCACATCCATGCTACAATTTCTTCCATTGCTATCTTCAAAAAAATACTATTAAATATAAATATATAAATAAATAAAATTAGTTGTGCTAATGCATGCACAATTCTGTGAATATGATAAAAACCATTCAATTGCACACTTTAAATAGGTGAATAGTATGATATATGAATAAATGAATAAAGATGTAGTTTTAAAAATGAAAAAAAACAAAAAACCGCCAGTCATTATTTGTATTTATTGCATTGATTGGCACTTGGATGTTTTTATTGGAGTGAGTCCCTTCCTGATTAGCTGACTTTCAGAAAGGAATATATAACACTAATTGATAGGTTGCAAAATGTGACTCTTTGAAGTGAGTTTTTTTTTTTTTTTTTTTTTTTTTTTAAAGATTTATTTTTATTTATTTAATTTCCCCCCCTCCCCTGGTTGTCTGTTCTTGGTGTCTATTTGTTGCGTCTTGTTTCTTTGTCTGCTTTTGTTTCTTTGTCCGCTTCTGTTGTCGTCAGCGGCACGGGAAGTGTGGGCGGCGCCATTCCTGGGCAGGCTGCTCTTTCTTTTCACGCTGGGCGGCTTTCCTCACGGGCGCACTCCTTGCGCGTGGGGCTCCCCCACGCGGGGGACACCCCTGCGTGGCACGGCACTCCTTGCGCGCATCAGCGCTGCGCATGGCCAGCTCCACACAGGTCAAGGAGGCCCGGGGTTTGAACCGCGGACCTCCCATATGGTAGACGGACGCCCTAACCACTGGGCCAAAGTCCGTTTCCCGTGAGTTGTTAATATATTGAGAATGTACACAATTGTTGTAATGACGGTTACAAAGGATACAGAACAATCAACATTTTTCTGAATTTGTGGAAACATTTATTCTTTTTTGATCAGATGATATTTTGATCTCCCATCTGTCTTTAACCTTTCTCTTATTTTTTATTTGTTCAGAACCTAGGAAAGGAAGAAGGTTACTATTTATTAGCCTCCTAAGGATTACCAATGCATCCTATTAATGCATTTTAAGTGAATTCCAAGTATATGAATACCAGAGAAAAAGTTCAGGACCATAATTGTGAAAAAAAAAAAAAAGAGAACTTTGCTATTGCAAGTAACTTTTAGAAACAGACTTTTACCTTGAAATTAACCATTAGACTCTTTAAACTCTGTAAATTCTCACAAATTTTTCTTGGGCTCTTGCTGATGCCCTTCATCTTTTCTTCACTTTGCAGTGCTCTGAGCAAAGTTAAGTTGAGTCAATAGCTTTCTCAAGGATATGTATTTTTTTTTTTTACTTTCCTTCTGTATTTTCATTTTGGTGGTGGCAAAAATCATTTTCTTTATAGGGAAAATAGTTTTATAACAAAAAAAATCTTGCAGTTTGCTCTTTTGCCAAAGAGCTTCAAATTTCTTCTCTCTGGGTCTTCCTATTACTTTATCTCAGAATTCATTTTCTTTACTTTATAAGAAAACAAACTTTATAGCCAAATGTTTGCCTAGATGATGACACATTTAAAAGCCTTTTTCTCAAATCCAGCAATTTAATGAAAGTATATTTCTGGTCTTTTATGATGTGTCTTTCCTATTTATCTGGGTTCATTTCTCATCCTTTATGCATCCTATTTCTAGTATCTGAAAGCTATTTTCTTATTTGCAGCTTTCTTCACCCAGAAACTCCTCCCAGAAGCCATTTTCATTGCTTCTTCCATCTTGTAAATGCCATCTTGTATTTCAAAAATCAACTCAAAATTCACTGCCATCTTTGCATCTTTGTTGAATCTTTTCTCACACTTACCCTCATCTCCAAGAATAAGGTAGAACATTAGATTCTGGCTTTTCAACTTAGGACCTATATGACCCTTTGTGCAAATTGTTTATCATCTCTGGGTCTCCATTTCCTTAGGGTTTCAGTGGGAATGTATCATAATAATATCTTCCTTATAGGTTTGCTATGAGGATTATTTATATGAATATAAAGTACTTAGAACAGCAAAAATATAGAATAAGTGCTAAAAATGTTGATTTTTATTAAAAATGCCCCCATAATAATTGGTCCATGTATTTATCATAGTTCTACATTTTAGTATATTTTAAAAATTTATTGTTTATGTTTCTACATGCCTACCACCTTAAACTCCTTGGATGGCAGAAAATGTTTTATCATTTTTGTGTCATCTATACCAAACACAATCCTTGATAGCTGGGTTCAGGGCAAGTCTATGGAAAAAGTAAATATAAATTCTATCAACTTCCATTTTAATATAGTTTAAAACAATGCAATTCCATAAACATTTTTTAAATGTCTGTATATACAAGCCTCTTAGGTATTGGGGATGGTTTTAAGAATGAATAATTCGTTTATCTACATTTAAGAAACTTAGAATCTAGTGTATAAGACACGAATATAATGGGTAAAAATATAAAGTTGAGTGTCTAGTGTTTTAAGTATAGAAACATGGATGCATGTAGATTCTATATAATAAAAGAAGGGAACTAGGATATCATTTTTTTTTTTAAATCATGGAGAAGTTGACTTTTCACAAGGAAATTGGGAGAGAAAAATAGTTTTTATAACAGTTATATGGTTTGGACAGAAAAGCTTGCTGGAAACAAGGGAGCAGGGAATTCTAGACTAAAAGGAAAATATACACAAATATATAGATGCATTAAATTATATATCATGTTCTAGCAATACCAAGGAAACTACTGAGAGTGCATCAGCATGCCCACAGACCAAAAACTGCAAATAAAATCACAATCACAAAAATAAAACAAACGTATGGGGGCTGTACTTCTGACCAATGTAAAAGTATTAAGAAATTAGCAAACAGTAATTTCACAGATTAAAAACAAAACAACACAGGTCAACACAGTTAACACATGGTGACAATAATGAGCTTTAATTGATGCTCTAGAGAGTAGGTCCAAGAGATCACTGACTTGTCAAACATAACCCACATCACCCAGTCTTTTCTCCTTGACAATAAGGAGGAACATTACTAGTCATTTTGTCATCATGATTACTTCTTTTTTTTTTTCTTTATATCAGTCTGCTTCACTCCTTTATTTACCTGTTGTATTCTTGAAGGCATTTGAGATTATCACCCTGGTAAAATAGATTCAGTTGAAGATGAAGTTCAAATGTCTATGGAGGGTGTGAAATATTTTGTTTACCTTTCATAAACCTTTGAAAATATTAGCAATACTATACTCCTTTCATATAACAACATGAGCATTTCTTGAATACATGTATAATTGTTTGTATTAATTTTAAAATAATAAGTTATTTTTCTCTACCCTCCATTTCTTGTGCACGTATTAATTTTGAAAACTATTTCAAACAAAAATTTAATTTGGTAATGCACATGGACATTGAGAGAGAGGAGATAAACCCATAAGATAATCTAACATATTTCAGCAATCAAGCTATCAATCTAACAAACTTAAATCAATGATTAATATTGATGATTTTACAGATAAAGATGCTAAGTCTCCACATTGTCATATAATTGAAAAATCGCAAAGCAGGTGACAGATTATTAAGTACTGTTAAATAACTTCTCAACTCTATCCACTTGGTTCAATATCCACTTCTCCCAATCCATCCCAAATAAATATCTCTTTCACACTACCTCAGCAGTGCATAAATCAGATTCATTGCAATCATTGTGTATAGTCACAGAGTCCTTTTTCATATATTCATCTGACTATATCATTTCATGGCATAAAACCATTTAGGGCTATACCAGTATTTTAGGACTGAGACCAATGCCCTGAGTGGTCTCTTCCTTGACTACCTTTTCAGCTTCATGTTATATCGTCCTCAAATGTGTCATACTTCCTCATACCACAGAGCAGTTATATGTGTGATTCATACTTCCAGGCATTGCATTCTCTTCTTTTGTTGAGCAGTTAACTCCTCTCCTCCTTCAGATTTCATGCCAAGAGTTGCTTTCTCTGGTGTCTCACCTGACTGTCACCAGGCTAGGTCAGATTCCATTGTGTGTCCACATAGTTTTTTTGCTTTTCTCTCCATTATGCCATTATTGAGCAGTATCTCTTTCACACACTAGACAGGACACTACTTGAGGGCAGGAATTATGGATATTTAGCATATATTTAGCCCTAGTCTTTAAAGGGCTACTTAGTATATAGTATGTTCTCAATAATTTTTGTTGAATGAATAAGTGAACCAGAAATATAAAATATATTTTAATGATTACTTTTACGCTGTTTGGTCCAGAATGCTACTTCAGAAAAATAAAAATTAGAGCAAGTAGTAATTAAAGAACTAAACATTTTTATCAGTTCAGCATTAAAATTTGGAGTAAAAAATATTGCAGTTTCTTTCTAAGTCTTATGTTTTAATCTATTTTCATATATCATTGCTATAAAGCCCCGTGAACTGACTCCCTTCCAAGTTACACAACAACTGTTATATAATAGCATGGTTTCCAGGGATATTTGAATATAATTCCTTAGGAAATAGAGTCTTTATATTACCTAAAAATATTTCAGAAATGACTGATTGATTGGTCTATATTTCTGGTATACCTGAATGAGATGGGAATTGAAATTACTCTGTTTTCTGGATCAAGCCACACTATTCTTGTGAATGCTCATAATGGTCTTGATGCTTTGTCTCCATTGAATGGGAAAGTAGAAAGAGTGAGAAAGGTTTAAGTTTTATCATTTTCTTGCTATTATAAACAATTTTGCATACCGCTCTCTTACTTGCATTCCCAGTTTTCATTAGCATAAATATAATGAAGATTTAGGATTGTTTTTAATACTAGGAAAACCCTCCAGGACAAAGAAGAGTGATATTGGGTGGAAAAAATAAAGAAACACCCTGATTTTTTTCCCAAAAGGCCAGAGCATTACAACACCATTCACTTGTTTTGTATCAACACAAAGATTGTTTTGATATAAACTGATCTGAGTGTGAGAAATGAAAATAGTGGCTGCTGGTAAGATTAGAGCTGAGTAATTTTCAAATCTGGTAACAAAACGTGTCACCTATTTGAAAAATGTGTTATTTTTATAATGAGTTTATACTACTACAAGGATGTCAGATGGGTTGCTCTAGGGAGTGAAATTCTGTTTGTCCACCTACTTTGTAGCCTCTTTTTGATTTTTAAAAACAGACCGAAGTGTTATGTGCGTGCTGTAATTCTGTGGCTCTGCCATCTCTAATACCTTTTCTCATGCAAACTTCAAAACTGTAAAGAATATCAGAAAATAAATTTTCTTTTCATCATGTGGAGCATCAGTAACACTACAAAGGCTATGGGGGGCGGGCAATGAAAAAATGTCTGGACTTCTCACACAAAGCCCTTTTTTCCTAGACATTTACATTTTCTTCTGCTTTGCCTAGAGATAACAGATGGCTGGGTGGTGATTTGGGATGCTAATTAGACTGCTGTGTTTTTCAGCTAACCTTAGGTAGACACAGTCCTTTGTGGGCTGATTACCACTATGCCATTTAAAAACGCTAGCAGATAACCATTAAACAACCTTTCATAATGAACTTTTTATAAACAATAAAACTATGATTAACTCTAGTATAATAATAATAAAAAAAGACAGCAATTAAATGCGCTGTGGCATTTTAGTATGATTTTCAAATTTTAACTGAGCTCAAGAACTGGTATGTGCACAAAAAGTGAAAACTAGTTGTATTTTTTAGGTGATTCATTGAAATTGTCAAAATACAGTGTCACAAAGGAAAGTCCTGGGAAAGTAGACATTTTCTTCAGGAGCAGAGTTAAGAGAGAGAAAAATTGAATCTAACTCAGTCATCTTGAACAAAACAGTAGAACCAGGATGGGATATGTCAGGGAAAATCTATGATTAAATTCATGAACAGGTAATGATATTCTAGACAAAGGGAGTATGCATAATTTTTAAAAATCACAATAATTATAAATGCTGTTTATATCAAGATTCATGAATACATTTAGATAAAACAAATTTGCTGTATGTTGAAATTTAGTATCTTCTGATCCCAAAATATTTTTTTTGTACTATACATGGACAATTTTTTTCAAGAATAAAAATGAACTTATTTAACATCTAAGTTGGATCTCAGATCTGATATAGCATTTAGATGTGCAAAGTTGCAGCTAATTTGGCACTGAATATGTCTACTACCTGAATTACTGCTAAATTTAGTAGTAATATGGAACGGTCCCAGGTCTGCCACAAAATCTATTTGTCCACAGGCAGGAACAGAATGAAATAATTGAAAAACAAAGGCTCTGGAGCTAAGTTCCCTGGTTAAAATTCTGTTTTCACCATTCACTATCTTTGTGAAATTGGGCATGTTTTTCAACCCCCTTCAACTTCAGTTTCTTCAAGATATGGAACTTAACAGGGCTGCTGTGAAAAGGAAATAGATGACTCCTATTTCATAATTAGCACACAGCCTAGAACATGGTATAACATGCTAGTTAATATCATTAATGCCTTTGAGGGAATTAAGAGAGAAAAAGTTATGTGTAAAAATGATAGGCATTCTAATAGTATACGAAGATTGAGTAGATTAAGTTTCCTGTGTATTTTATGAACACCACTCCTGTGATTGACATAATTCCAGCTTCTGTGTTACTTCTCCTTGTTGTTGCTGTTTTATTCACAGCAAATTCAAATGATTTGGAAAAAACCTTAAAAACACAAAAACCATGAAAACCTTTCTCTTGCTCTAAGTCTGTTATGAAAACAGGCTAGTTTTTAGTAAGATGCATTGGGCATAATTGAGCTGTATTTCCAATATATGGAGGACTTTTTATGATATGAATGTGTTTTAATTCATACCTCCCATCCCAGTTTATATGATTTCCCATCTAAGATTTTTAAGTCACTATATTAATCCTAGTTTGGTCAATGTTGACCTAAGTGCAAGCCTAAGGAAACTGATAAAATAAAAAAATAAAATAAAATAAATAAAATAAAATAGCTTACCTTTTTATAGCTCTGGAATAAATTAATAAAAATTAGAAAATAAAGAATTTATGTTTGTATTTGCACCTACATTTTGTCTGCAAACGACAAGATAGTTTCCCTTTCAGAATGTCATATTTTATTTACAAATATATCAATGTGTTCCCCATTTTGATTGTTTCCTATTTTTAATTAAATTAGTCTATACTAAAATATAATTTCATGACATCAAGAAAAATTTTGCCTGTATTATCTCATTTTATTCTTTAGAGGACTATTCCACTTCTAAACTATGACACATTCTACTCCTGTTTTACAGATTTAGTTTCCCTGAGAAGTACCCTGAATTTTACCATAACAATGAAAGCACAGAGGATTTTTATGACGTGGCCCAAAGAAGCACAGAAAATAAGAGGTATACCTATGTCTACTATCAGGTATTACTATTAGTTACATTTTAATGTACTATCCACTACGTGTTATTTTTCATTATATATGTGAGATATACATATATATGCATATTTCTACTTTAAGATCATGTACTAATGCTCATTTATCATACTATTCATGTAATTTATTCTTTTTTTCTTTATACTTCATAGTCTTTTAATAATATAAGCACATGAAACTGTACTAAATTCATGCATTTCTCCATGAGTTTTTTTGTGAAATTCAAATTGCAGCATATCATTTACAAATCTCTTGTCTTTCTTCTAATCTTCTATACCTTTTGCATGGTTCTTGAAAACAACATCATCATTCCACCTTCCTTTAACTTTGAAGGTGACTGGAGGCTGGGATGGGCCAGTGAGATTAAGGAGGGAGTTTCTGCGCAGAATGTTTTCTACACACATCCTTTCCTCTTCAGCTTTTTGTTCTTTTTCCTTCCTGGCCTGCTCTTCAGCACTTTCTTTTTTGACTTTTATCAGTTCTTCAAGAGCTGCAGTATCATTATCATCACTCTCTGCTTCAAAATCTTTGTCTTCATCTTCCTCATCTGTTAAAGAACCATCTGCATCGATGTTGGCAGCAGGAATCCCGTCTAACCTAGACTTCTTTGGCACTGAGGAAGAGGTTGTATGTTCTCAGGTTGGGCGGTTCCTATTTTTTTCTCTTACAGCACCTCTCACTCTCTCTCTTCCAACTTTCTCCTGAATTCATGGTTCTGAACGTCTTCAGAAGCATCCTGAGTAGTTTGCCTGTATTTTATCTTCATGTGAGAGGTAAGTGATAGTTTGATATTATTTATGAATCCCCAAAAAGAAAATTATGTTTGTAAATTCTTCTGTTATAAACCAACACACACATGGGAAGAGAGAGAGTTCCACAGACATAGAAGAGGAGAGAACATTGATCTTGCGGCCCAGGGCAGAGATAAGCCACTGGCCTGATAGCTTGCAGCTGAAGAGAATAGGGCAGCGGAGAAGCTGATAAGACCTGGAAGGAAATGAGCCTTATGCCAGAATGATAGAGGAAGCCCTGAGAGACGAGCCCATGCCAGCCTTCAGCTGAGATCAGAAGAAGCAGGGCCTGTGGAGCCTTAAGAGGAAGAAGGCCTGAGAGACCAGACAGAGCTCACATGCCATCTTGTTTCGACATGTGGCAACTGTCTTTGGTGAGACAGAAACCTTAAGTTGGACTCTTTAGGGCCTTGTAACTGTAAGCTTTTACCCCAAATAAATACTCTCTCATAAAAGCCAACAGATTTCTGGTACTTTGTACTTTTTGGCACCCCTTTGACAGACTAATTCGGTAAGTCTCTGCTCAAGTACTGCTTTGAGAGCTGGCTCAAATCCCCTTGTACCTTTTCTCTTCCACCTCTAGCAGGTTCAAAAATTGGCCTGGCTGCTGTTGTCATCTTTTACATTTGGCCAAGGTCTAATGCAGGAGCCCCTGGAGATTATATCGATGCCATCATGACTCCAGGCTCCCAGAAATCTCTTTGTCCAGGGCAAACCCCAAGCTCTTATTCTTATAGTAAGTTGGAGCTTGATATAAGTAAGTTCCCCTTGATATAACTTTCCTGTTCCATCTACTTATATTCTATTCTTAAGTTGTTTTGAAATTTTTATCAAAACAAAAATCATATGGCATTTACTAACTTCTCCAGAAAAACAAAATAAAATAAGCAGTTTCAGAATGATGGCTTATCCATTTCAAAATTCTGAAATTGACAGTAATACTAAGAAGCAACCAATGAAGGAGATATTATTTTAATATGGAGTTAATCTCCAAAGCTTGTTTAACTTCAATTTTTCTATTAATGTACTGCAGTATGAATTTTTAGTTTCTCTGTTACTTTGTGCTGTGATTTCATTTATAATAAGAATATATAATATAGCTATAAGTAAACGATTTCTTACTTTGTTTGGCTTCTAGGTCAATCAACATTAAGTCAGTGTACCTATTAAGAGCATTAAATTTGGTGGATATAAGGATAAATAAGATTCATTTCTTAACTTTTAGGTCCTTAAATCTAATGCAAGTGTGAAGAGACATAGAGATGTTTCTGTAATGCAATGATTTAGGAAAATTAATGGGACACTAGTGGATCTGACAGCAGGAGTACCAATTAGAAGACTCTGCACACATCCAGATAAGATAGCGGGATTCGAAGTGGTAGTGGCAGTGGAATGAGAAAAGAAGGATGGCATTAAGGGTCACTTTAGATAAATTTTAATTAGTCCCATTTGTTTTTAGTTAGGTCTTAAGTGTTTTTTGTAAGTCTGTTCCCTCATGGGACCATATAGTTTAGTTTGGACTTACCCTCCCTGCATCGCCCCAAAATAATTGCATTTTAAAAAAATTAACTATGGGCTAGTTTTCCAACTGTTTTTTTAAAAATCTTTTCTTTTGTACTTTATTATGTTGATATAATTTCAGGCTTACTTTCAAGTTGCAAAAATAGTACAAAGTACTAAGATTTCCCTCTCTCTGTCTCTCTCACACACAAATACATATGTGTATTTTCTTAAAACTAGGGCAATTCTTATAAAACTGAAAGACAATGATCAAAATCCCTGATTTGTTTCAATGTCTCCAATCTATTCTTTAGCCACTCCATTCCCATTCCTAAAATAAGCTGTTCCCCTCATCTTTTTATACGTTTATCCATTTATTTATCTGCTTCATAAATATGTTTTCAATATATAATCTTCTAGCTAATTTCCAAAGATTGCTGAGCCTAAATGGGAAAAGAACACACCCAACACATCCTCACATAAAAATCTACCCAGACAAGTACAGACTCTGAGCTCTCTGTCCAAGTCTCCAAAATAGAGCCAATAGTTATCTGGCCAGAAGTGCTGCTTCAGCCTCTGTGGGCTTGCCAGCCTCAGGTAGGATCACCTTTCCCTATAGCAATGTCCATGAGGCTGAACTTTGCTAAACCCTATGACTTAAATCTAAAAAGGGAAGCGAGGAAAGTGCCTTACTCAGTGGGAGTCAGATCTCAGCCTTCGAAGTTTCTTGCATAAAGGAGTATGGTAAGGTACTCTCCTTTGTTTTCCTTTTCCTAGTCCTCCTCTCTCCCCACTCTTCCCACTTCTCTTGGAATTTTGCCATAATAAAATCAAGGAAAATATTACAAATGCAAGCAGTAATTGTATAAAGAAATTTCCTTTAGAAATGCAAGTATAAAATATAACTATTGACACATATTCTATATGTGTTACATGAATAATTCTTCTTTAAACATGCACTTTAATATAAATGTATGCTTCAATTGCAAAATGTATCTTTCTCTATGTAAACATGATGTAAATATTCACATATTGTTATTGGCTATATTCTAATGACTTTGTAACTTGAAAAAATGTACTTTAAGCATGTACTTTACATAAAGTTTTCCACTGGCAAAATATATCTTTCCCTCAAAAAAGTAATGCAAAGAACTTTCTCTTTTTTTATTTTTTTATTTTTTATTTAACAAATAATTTAATATGAAGAATATATATGACCCAATTATTACATCACAGCAAAGCAGGCACTTTGGGGAGGGGACATGTGGAAACCTTTGATTCCTTTGCTGAATCTGAACCTAGCCATTATTTATATTTGTTCCAAGGCTTCTAACATGATGATGCTATTTCCTTGTATTACCACAATTCCAGTATTGTGTTGCCCACTAGTTGCCATCTCACACACCCATCTATCACAAGATTCATAAAGGAATCGAATCCTCACAATTTTCCTTGGACGTATCTGTCACTATTTAATTTCAATGATAAATTCTTGTCCATAAGGTTTTCACCTTGGGTGGGTGCCTTGCTCATGATGTCTGCTCAGTGGGATTAGCACTGCCTTGAAAAAAAATGTGCCCTTTCTCTTGACATTATATGTAGTTTTTGTTTGTTTTTTTTTTGCTTTTAGTGTCAAGAGAGATAGAGAACATTCCATAGGCCCTCACGGGGCCAACACATGGAGATGATCATAACCAGAAATTTTTTTATGTATAGTGCCTATTGTGCTAAGTTTCTCAGCCTGCTCATTTGATCCTAACATCTTATTTGTTGGAATATCTGAGAAACTGATCTCCTCACTCCTAGTATGTACACGGTTAATTGATACTAACATTTCATTGTATGAAATAAAATAAGATGTCAAGTGTGATGCTAGTGCAGATATTTCTACTCTTTGAGCTCACAAAACCTTTACCAATTTGTTTGGTAAAGCCACCAGGAAAAAATAACTCTTTTGTTATGTGTTTTCCTAAGTTGAGAAATAAAATATTTCACATTATATTGCTTTAAAAAATAACTCATGTAATTTCAAAACTGTTTGGTGTCTTGTGTGTATGGTGGATGCATGAAACTACACAGATGATAAACTTGTGTAGAACTTACACATGCACACACACACACAAAGGAGTACAAGTAACACTGGGGCATTCTAAATAAGATCAGTGGGTTTTATCAATGGAATTATCTTAGTTGTGATGTTATAGTTTTGCAAAATATTACCATTGGGGGAAACTGGACAAAGTGTACAAGGGATCACACTCTAATATTTCTTACAACAGCATGCTAATCTATAATTATTCCAATACAAATTTCACTACAAATATACTTCATAGCATCTTGTTCCCACTGAATATAATTAAGGAAAAAATATTGATATCACATGCATATTCATTCTGCATTGTTTTGAAGTTCATCTCAACGAGTTTTACTCATTTTATGGTGAGACTCTAGGTAAATGATTATCATGAAATATTTATATTCAATATCTGATGACTTTAAATGGACTGACTGTTACTTGTAATATTTGGCAAATTGGGAAAATGTTCATTGGCTTTTGACAGTTGAGGAATGCATTATAAGGCCAGTTAGATTTGGTTTTGGGGAAGAAGATAGACATTGCCTTTCATTGCCTTGATTCTCATACTTTCTTTTCTTTTCTTTCCCTACTTCCGTATTTCCATATTTCATCTCCATTCTATTCTTCCCAGCTCAGTAAGAGTAATAACTTTTATGCTTGCAAACAAGTTCACTCTCACTCCCAGGTGAAATTCATCAGAGAGTCTTGTGAAAAAAAAGCAGAATTATGGTGAAGCTAAAGAAGCTGAAGCTTCAGAGTCTGTCATGAGCATAGGCTCCTCCCAAGACCCCATAATTATTTTTGTGTTCTTTTCTTAAAAAGGGCAAAATGTGATTATACTTCAGGCTTCATGAAACCTGGACCCAATGTTACCTGTCATTTAATTTCCAAAATATTTCTTCCTTTATTTCCAGTTCTCTCCATTGTCAGTGGCACCATCCCAGTCCCTCATCCTATTGCTCGGATTACTTTAGATCTTGCCTTCAGGTGCCAAAAAGGTAAAATCTCCCCCAAATTTCTGGTTCTAAACCTACAATCTTATTTATACCCACAATCATTTTCTATTTCCTTAATAGAGGTGCTGCCCCTTCCTGTCTAAAAATAATGACCTGGATTTTCCCCACTTCTTCCTCTCCCTCAATCTGAATGTATACAATGATCCTTGTTTTTCACGGGACTCCTAAATCTCAGAGATGGTGTCCAGGCAAGAGTTACATCAGTTTCTAACATGTAGGACTGAATGGAAATTCCATTTAGTGATAAAATAGAGAACAGTGGATAAAAATTTGATTTACTAAATTTTCTATAATTCTGAGACATACAAGAAGAGATGTCCACGGGTATTGGTAATTTGTGTCTGAGTTTGGGAAACAGTTCTGGGAGTCATCTCCATCCCAACTTTTCTAAGCTCCAGAGCCATACAGCCAACATCCAACCCACCATCTCTACTTGAAGATCTGCAAGGTATCACAAACTCAATGTGACAAACAAACAAACAAACACAAACTCTGTACTCCTCTCTTCCATGATTGCTCATCTCAGTGAAGTTCAACACTATCTACCTAGTTGCTACAGCCAGTAACCTAGGTATCACTATTATTTATTCTTTCTTTAACACTCCCAATATCAAAAGCAACCCGTAAGTTTGATTTTGTTATATGCTTAGACCATTCTATAATTCTTTGCATCTTATATGAAATTGTGAATATTAAACTTTGCATTTTCTCTAGAACTTGAATATGTTCCGATGGGAGTTATGTGTCAGTCAGTCATTATTCTTTTAATGTCAATCCTTAGTCTCTCTGGTTTTACTATTGTTATTAGATTGCTATATTTCAATTTAATGAAGCATTTATTTTCAATCAGTAAGACCACTGAGATGATACAATTCTATGTCTGTGGTGTGAAATCAGAGTAATAAACTTTATTTGGTGTGAGATGAGAAATGACTGAATATGCTTTCTGTTTAAAAGATTATCTTGCTCTTCTATGATTTTTAAAGTGAAATAAATAATAAAAGGTGTTGGATTTTTCTTAAATTTTTTTCCGTGGACTTCAGCAATCAAGTGTTAAAGATAAAACTCACTGGACAAGGACAAACTTCTCTTTATTTAATGATGCTGAATATGCACCAATATAAAATAAGAACTCACTTCTGAGACTCCCTGTTAAAGTCAATCGTCATCACAAAAAGGCTACTCGTCCTAAATGTGTAAATTTCATTAAAGAATAAAGTAAGAAAAAAACAAGATGAATGAGCATAAGTTTTCAAATAGTTACTTCAAAGGTCAAGTTAGGAAATTCAGTATTTTTGTATGTCCAAATAAGGTGAATAATTTTGGAATATATATAAAATCTAGATGACAGTTTTCTACTGTTCCTGGATCAACTGGAATAAAAAACAACTTCATATATTAAATTAATGTTCAATTTTATCTAAACAAAAAATAGTAAAATCTATCCAAATTTAGAAAATTAGTCATTCACCAGACTAAAAATATTTTAGCATACTTTATTTAATTTGTAGTACCTTTTATAGTATCTGTTTTAGTTAGCCACAAGACTGTAGATACATAGTACCAGAAATGTGTTGGCTTTTGTGGCAGTTTGAGATTATTTATGAATCCCAGAAAAAGAAAGATTAGGTTTATAAACTAATCTATTCCTCTGGGTGTGATAACCTTTAACTACATTAAATTCAGCTGAGGTTAAGATTGTTTTGAGGGATTTTTTACCATGTCAGTAAGGTGTGACTCAGATCCATCCCTGCCCTGTGGTGGGTCTGATATAAACGGACACTTAACAGATAGACACACACACAGGAAGAGAGATCTCTGACATTTTTGATCCATCTGTGTGACAGAAAGGAGAAGGCTCAAACAGCTGAAGCCCTGGGGAGAGAGGAACCATTTCGCCTGATAGTTTTACAGCTGAAATCAGAAAAATAGCAGAACAGAAGGCCTGGAAAGTGACAAGCCCTATGCCAGCCTGCAGCTGAAATCAGAAAGAGCTGAGCAGCTGAGCCTGAGAGGAGAAGCCCAGAAGGGAAGGCTGAAAACTTCCTGAGATGGCCCACCATCTTTCTTCAATATCTGGCACCTGACTTTGGTAAGAAAGTACCTAGTATGTTACCTTGAGTTGGACTCTCCATGACCTTGGGAATGTGAGCTTTTACCCCAAATAAATACCCTGTATAAAGCCAACAGATTTTTGGTACTTTGTATCCACAGCCCTTTGACAGATTAATACAGCTTTTATAATGGGGATTTACTTGGGGTAAAAACTTACAGCTCCAACTCTGTGACATGTTCAAATTGAGGCACAATCAGAGGTGCTTTCTCACTGAAGTCAGCTGCCATGTGGTGAAGCAAGATAGCCACCAATCTCTGCAAGGTCTCTGCCTTCCTCTCCAGAATCTACTATCTCCTGGGGCTCAACTTTGGGCAACCAGGCATAGGGCTTGTCTCTTACTGGCCTCCTCTCTCAGTCTTGGCTATCCCAGTTTCATCTCAAGTTCAGTTGTGATCTATCAGGCACGTGGATAATATCTCCCTGGGCCTCAGCTCTTTGAGCCACTGGCGGCTTTTCTCCTTGAGCTTAGCTATGGGCATACCTGCTGTCCTTTCTCTCACATTGCAGGATATCTCTTTCTCTGTGTTCCATTTATAGCAGACCCTGCAAGAGGGCAGGGACTCAACCCAAGTCATACCTCACTGACAAAGTAAAATCAAAAGTGTCTCACACTCAAGGGAATGGATAAGTTAAAAAACATAATCTTTCTCTTTTTTGGATTCATAAATGATTTCAAACTGTCACAGAATCTTTTACATTTTAAGTAGTACTTAACTTTTGATCCATGGATCACCATAATTTTTTTAAAAATCAGATTTCTGATCTCTATTCCAAGCATACTGTACCAGAATCTATGGGTATGAAGTCTAAGAATGCATTTAAACAGAATTGATAGTGATACTTATAATCTCTAAATTTTAGAACTAGTTCTATAAGGACTCAAAAAATGCAAGTCATTCAAAGGATAATACAGAGAGTAAGTATTACCCTCTGTCAAGTGTCACAAGAGATGTCAAGCTGACATTGTTAACTGGTAAAATTGATATTTATGAAAGCAACATTTTTGGATTTGAAATCCAGTGGCCTTCAAAATAAATGCCAATTTCATGGTGAATATGATCTTCACAAAGGGAGAAAGGAAATCTATTAGAACAAATGCCATTGTCAAATTTTAATGTTCTTGCTCACTTTTGTCTTGTCTTTTCCAACATGTAATCTAACAATTTTCATTGCCATAATGTAGATGTTTTAAAATTAATGATTATAATAAACAGATTCTATACTAATTTCAATCTCCTTCATTCTTTTCTATGTGCAAGTACAGAATACTTTAAATAGATACATTTGGGTGGATTATTCAGCTTTGACATATGCTATAGAGATTTGATTTTGAATAATCAATTATTTTATTTAAGAGTTAAGTTATATATAAATGCAGCATTTTCATATCCTCCCATATTGGATCAGAAGTTAAATTGAGAAATATACATAAAAAGGGAATCTGGTTGGCCTTCTCTCTTTCCAAAAAAAGGATGTTACCTTTCAGGGAAAAGCACTGAAGTATTTAGTGATTTTTCCATTATTTGCAAATTAAACTCTTTTAAGAAAATTACTTAAGAAGTGTTTCTTTATTAAGCCATACTCCTCACTCACATTCTAGAACAAACTAGGACCAGAGGCCAAATCCAGCTTGCTGCCTGTTTTTGTATATAAAGAATTACTGGAAAACATCCACACCTGTTTGTTTTCGTGTTGCAGATGACTGTTTCTCAATACAACTTCAGAGTTGAGTAATTGTAACAGATTCAGTATGATATGCAAACTCTAAAATATATGCTTTCTAGTCCTTTACAGAAGTTTATTGATCTCTGCCAAGTATACAGAGTGCACTGGATATCTGGAGTGGATCAATTTTATATTCTCCTCCCTTATATGTAAAAAAGTATATTGAGTGATAATTGTGAAATGAACAGAAAATAAAGGTCAGTAAAGAAATGCAGGCAGTAAACACTTTTTTGTTTAACTTCATTTCTATATTCATACCTGTTTGAAAACTAATTAAATAAAATATAATCGTTTATTATATTACAAAAAGGGAAAAGAGAAATTGTTTAATTTTTTAAAATTAGATTAATTTACTTCTAAATGAGAAAAATGTATCTGAAACTGGACTGTTTCATTCATCAATAATAGCATTCCAATAATTCATAAGTGAATTTCAATAAAACCAAAATATCTGTGAAAGATAACATTCAAGTAAATAGCAAATTGTAACATTAATGCGCTATTTTAATTTCTTAGTTTTGCCAGAGAATAAAACGAATCCATGTGGAATCTAAGCCCCCTCTTGATATAGAGGTGGAGTGGACACAACCATTCCAGGGTCCACAGGGTGGAGGAATAGAGTATGGATTAGAGTGGACTTACTGATACTCTATTCACGAACTTTTGTGATTAGTAATCGAAGAAAATGTGGCATTGCTGTGGAGAAAGTGGCCATGGTGTCTGCTGGGGGTAGGGAGTGGGAGGAAGAGATGTGACTTGGAGTTGTCCTGGGAGGTGCTGCAGGGAGTTACCGGACATTGTATGTCCTCCCATGGCCCACTGGGTGGACTGTGGGAGAGTGTGGGCTATGGTGTGGACCACTGACCATGAGGTGCAGCAGTGCTCAAAGATGTATTCACCAAGTGCAATAAATGTCTCATGATAATAGAGGAGGTTGTTATGGGGTGAGGGGGGTGGGGGGTATATGGGAACCTCATATTTTTTAATGTAACATTAAAAAAATAAAGACAAAAAATCTAAAAAAAAGATATTCAAATATCTTTAGCAAAGCAAAATATTATATCCATAGTTTTCACTCACTGTTTTAAATTTTAAATACAAATAAAAACTCCAGTAGTCTCAGAATAGAAGGGAAGTAACACAAATTTTGTTTCTTTGTCTTTACAATGGCTGTGTGATCATTGTTTATTTCTAATCTATTATTTAAACACCGGATATGCAGTCCCACAGGAGATGGAGACACAAACTATGCCACTATGCCTGAAGCAAGCTGGAATATTCTGAACTGCTGGGAATTTAATCTTGAATGAGTGCATATTCTTCCTACAAAGTTTATTAATGTGGAAGTAATAAAAATGTGCTAGCTTGAACATTATGTATATTATGAAATTCAGCAGTAACTGCAGCAATTATGTAGCAATTATTTTAACAACTATTTGTTTTTAAATTCTCTAAGCACAGTGTACATTCTTAACACCTGTACCATGGCAGACATCACCTTTTTGTTATACACTGCCTATTCTTTATTGAATTGTTACAATTATCTTTATTACTTTGTAACTTGCCTTTTTCACTCTTTGCATATTTATTCTTTTTTTCTTTTTTTGACCTACAAAATGAATAAATCTGGGTTGAAGCCTAAAATGTTTTTCTTTTATTTCACTTTTAAGAAGTTTTTCGACTTCTCAACCCCACTATGTCAACATGTGTTGCTTTCATTTATTTGGCCTTTTCAAACCCTCCCAGGCAGCACTAACAGTCTTCTGTTCTCCAACACCTCAAACTGCAAACATACCACTTGCTATACTGTAAGGCACTTCCTTCCTTCTCTCTCCCTCTCTTTCTCCCTCTCCCTTTCCCTCTGTCTCTCTTCCTCTTTCTCTCCTCCACGACCCCCCTCTTTATTTTCTCCCCTGAATCCGGAGAACGTGCTATGGGTGTTAGCATCAGAGCTTACTGTAAGCATGTGTTAAAATTTCTGGTGATAAATGGAATTAATCTTTGTAAGGATAACCAATATATTTTACTATGAAACTTCCAACTCTGAAATTTGCTGTCTGGAGTCTTTAATTTTATAGCAATAAAGCTTCTATATATTTGAAAAGATAATTAACTTCTTAAATTCTTTTTCCAGAATAAAACAAATATCAACAGGAATTGCATTGTCTCTTTCTCTAGTTCCGTACCCCAAAATCTTTATATCACCATGTAGGAAACTTTGTATGAAGTTTTTTGTCATGGACATTGGTATTTAATCTTTTCAGTGTAGCCTCTGATATTATGTATATAAGTGGATGTACTTCTTCTTTGTAACTTCTTCTTTGTAACTGTACCTGATGTCCATTTAATTGTTCTTTGGACAAAGGGGGATAAAAATTAACTATTTGGTTATAAGAAATTGTATATCATTAAAATAGTACAGAGTTATATGTATTAAGAACCAGGAATTAAAATTAGTACTGATACTGTGAAAAAATAAAGGGGAAATGTTATTTACTTGTTGAAGACATATACATTAGTTCTATTTTTATTGAGAACTGGCTATTAATTTCACAAAGTCTCTGTTCTTTTTTGCAGTCCTTTATATTCCTTTTAGAACAAAGATGAAGTGTATTCTTTTAGATAGTAAAGATGAAGAGAAGACGGAGAAGAGTCATTCTGTTTCGCATTGGAATCTTAAATATTGATGATAAAAAATCATTTAAAATTAATGTCTTATCATTATAATATAAGAAAATGTATTTTTCTTTCTGTGATATATATCTACCCTGAGCTTGAGAATGCAGAAACCAAGAGAATATGAATTATTTTTGGATCATGCTAGATTAGGGAATTACATCATTTTTGGTGTTCCATAAATCGCTTTTCCCAAATTGTACTTTGGCATTTGGCCACACTCTTTTTTGAGAGAAGTTTTCTTCTCTGTTATCATTTTAATATGGTGGAAGACATTGATTAGATTTCATAGTTTTCTCTTTATGAGTAGCCACCCACACAAGATGTTTCTCTCAACTATGAATGGTATAAATAACTGGGATTCTAACATGCACAGTGGTTGGATTTTATCTTACTAGCAGTGTAAACCATGTGACTAGTCATATTTTCATCTCTGTTTATTGCTAGAAACTTTAGAAACATCATGGTGGTCCATTTAAAAAAATTCATAATCAGGTATTTCACATATTTCTAATTTCAGCTTATTTATGTCACTAAATTTTTTTCAATTCAGATTTTTCTTATGTATATATTTTTAATTTTACTTATTAATATTCTCTTGTATGTGCTTTAAAATCCCATTTGATCATAGTCCATCATCATCTCCTTGTTAGTTGCCCTAGGTGAGTCCAATGAACTGGAGAGTGGGTGTTGCAACTCTGTTGAGATTCAGGGCCCAGCTGGTACATGGACAGTTGAAAGATATAAGTCTCTTGAAATATACCTATCGACTCTAGCACTAATTATAGACTCAAATAGAAGGGGCAGAAGAGCCATGTGTAGGAAAACCACAATTGAGTCAAACTCTGTCACACTGGGGAGAATAAATTCCAAAGTAGGGCCCACTGGCTAGGCACAAACTCCTGAGCTGTCTGCCCTGCCTATAGTGTCTGGATGTCTCTGGTGCCTTCAAGGGCCCCACTATTTGAGGCAATATTTACTTTGGAAGTCAATGAGATCTTACTGAGATGTGCATAAACATACCCTCTGGAATGACCTCCCGACTCACTTTGAAGTCTCTTAGACATACAAACTCATTTGTCTTTACCCTTTCTCCCTTTTTGGACAAGGTCTTTTTCCAATTACATTGCTAGTTGGTGCTTGGTAGTAATCCTTTGGTGCAGGGGAGGCTCATCTATGGCAGTCATGTCCCATGCTGGGGGGGGGGGGGGAAGTAATGCATTTATATGCTAATTTCGGCTTAGAAAGAGGCCATATTTGAGCAACAAGGAGGTTCTCAGGAGGTAACTCTTAGGCACTCTTTAATACTAGGCTAAGTTTCAATTTCAAAAGAAAAGGTCCATACCTATGGTCATCCCAGGGAACAGAGCCTGCAACTGCAAGCAAGACAGTCCCATCCCTCTGCCCCATGGGATCAAAACCCCTTCTCATTTAGAGGTGGAGTGGGCATCACCATCCCAGAATCCTTAGGATTGGCAAATGAGCGATTACTAGAGTAGACTTAGTGCTATTCTACTATAAATTTGTTATCATTCTAGCAATGGAAGAGTTTTTATCATTGATGTGGAGGCAGTGGCCACTTGAGAATATGAGGGGAGGGAAAGGGAAAAACAGGTGTAATATGGGAGCATTTTTGGGACTTGGGAATTGTCCTGAATGACATTGCAATAACAAATGCAGGCCATTATATATATATATCCTGTCATAACTTATAAAATTGTGTGGGAAAGAATGTAAAATATAATATAATCCACACTTAGTGGCAATGCTTCAAAATGTGTTCATCATTTGTAACAAATGTACCACACTAATGAAAGATGTTGTTAATATGAGAAAATGTGGGAGGGTTACGGAGCAGGATATATGGGAATCCCCTTATTTTTTATGTAATATTTATGTTACCTAGGTATTTTTTAAAAAATTAAAAAGTATATTAAAAATCTCATTTAATGTACTGAAAAACATAATCATGTGAATAAACATGTACAGTTTAAGGGCCCTGGATAAAACTAATTGATAGAAGCCAATTTTGAGTATTGCATATGTGTGGCAGAAATAAATATTTTGAATAAAAATTTCAAAGAAAAATTTAAAAATATTTTCTAAAAAATTAGCAAAAAATCAATGGGAAGTGATTAAGAAATTAATACATAATCCTGGATATCTTTTTAATTCTTCTTAAGATGATAGGATGTAAAACCAGAAAAAGGTAATTTGAATAAAATGCATATTAGGTGAAAAATAATTATGACACCAGCCATCATTTACTTAGCACTATCTAGAGCCAGCAGCTGCTTGGGTTTCTTATTAATAGAAATATTAAAAACACGAGATCTGAATTTCATGATTTTGAGATTAAAATGTACAAACTTATTGTTAATATATGTTTGCAGGACTGCAAAGTGGAAATCATTATTTTAGGTTTACTGATAAGGAAGAAACCCTATGGTAGAGAGAATTGTGCATAGTTTCACTAAAAGTGCCAGGCTTTTTCCACATCGTTTCATTTATGGTTGATTGTTTAAAATAAAAACCATGATATCCAGCTCATGGCAATGCAGTTATCATATTATCTTCTTATTAAAAACATTTTCTTAGCAAGACAAATGTGTCAATTAGAAGATAAAATATCAGAATCAATCTTTGCTCTCAAACATAACACTCTTTTCTGTAAAGTAGTTGTGGAGAAAGTGGAATATACTTACCACTATGAAGAAAAATAAAAAGCAACCAAAGAACAAAAAATAGCTTCTGCAACATTTGCTTCTGTATTACTTTTGAATGAATAATCATTTTTTTGTTACATGCTATTTATCAATCTTTATAAATAAGATATACTTTGATAATATATCAGGATAATTTATAAATGAAAATGATCTTTAATATCAGTGTCCAAATAAAAAGTTTAAATTTTTACTTCTCTCAACTCCTATGCATCTGCTGATGAAATTATAACCATAAAAGCGGGTGATTTGGGGGGAAGGAAATCCATAGAAATATTTCTATATGTCCCTTCTTCATGCATGAAAGTTTAAAGATATTACGGAACTCACATAAATGATTTCAACAATATTGGAAATAACAAAAAATGCTCCATACTCTTCATCATTGTGACAGTTTGAATTTGTTGAATCTCAAAACATATGTTCTTAAACTAATCCATTTCTATGGGTGTAGGGTCTTTAAATTGAACTAGAACAGTGAGGCATGACTCAGGTTGAGTCTCTGCCCTCTTACTGGAGCTTTATATAATCGTCGACACAGAGAGACACATACAGAAAAAGGAGGCTGCCATTTTTGACCCTGCCATGTGGGAGAGGACTCAAGAATCAGTAGCAACAAAAGATTTAGCATAAGGCCACCAACAATCTGGGCCTACAGAGTAGCTCAAGGCTGAAGAGATGAGCCATACATATGCCTAATAGCTCACAGTTGAAATAGAAAAGAAAGTGCAGGAACTGAAACTGAGACTGGAGGCCCAGAAGGAGACAATCCTTTTGCCTGTTGCCCACAGCTGAGCTCCAGGAGATGGTAGTTTCTGGAGGGGAAGACAGGGACCATCTTCACCACATGGCAGGACCCCAGAATCACCAGAGGTGACTCTGGTGAGAAAACATCTCTGATGGTACTTTGATTTGAACATTTCATGGCCACGGAGCTGTAAGATGTTCCCCTAATAAAATTCCTATGAAAAAGTCAATTCATTTCTAGTACTTTGCATTGGCAGCCTTGTGGCAAACTAAAGAAATCATGTACTTATGCTTATGAAAATAATTTTCCAAATTCTAAAATGGTATGGTACATTGGTATATGTAGGAACAGGGAAACCGTGGGTGGAATTGACCAGCAATCTACCCTGGAAGTTTTCGCTACAGCACACACAGGACCCTAGGCATAGTAATCATTAACCTGCATATATGCTGCCCCTCACTGTTTTGGGAACTCACACAAATCCCCCCTGTATGTAGGTACATACTGTTAATCATTTATTAGGCCACGTGCACACTCAAGCTATTCAATTCGTTAGTTAAACCCCTTATTTGTGCTGCTGAGCCCTATATAATCTTTGTGTTCCTGCTGAACAGTATGATAACTACCTGGCTGGCCATCATTGGGACTGGATATGTGAGTAATAAATGGCGTGACTGCTGCCGACCTCCCCCCGTGCTTTCTTTGGAATATCAAAGTATTCAGTCATCCTTCCTAGGCTCCACCTTCCTGCATTACAGAGTCCAAAAGTGAATTTTTCTTCATCTTCTGTGCATTTTTTTTCACAGAAAACCTGTTACATGTAAAATTAATTAACACTTCCCAATATAGTAATATATTCAATCCACAAATATTGTTTGTTGTTGTTCTGTGACATGTTATCCTTTCCACTCACCAAACATTAATCAAGAACCCTTCTCAAAATATGTGGGAAAGTAACAAAAAAAAAAAAAAAAAAAAGAAAAGAAAGAAAACATGAAATTAAGAGATAAAAATAACTAATAAAACCAAAAAACATGACGACCAAAATAGGGATGATGTGGCATCTTCTTTACAACTATTCTTATTCAAACAACTGGCTAGTTGATGTGCTTTGCCTTTGGGACAACAGTGGCCTCCTTACAGAGCAGGTGCCTGTGACTGTGACATAGGTCTACACACTGGTTCTGTTTGCCTGCAATCCTTAATTATTTTGAGAAATAAGCTCTTAGAACTAGTTTAGTTTTCACACACACAGTAACGTGCACTCTTACAGTTTCCTGTATTTTAAAATTGCCAGAAAATTTGCTAAACCAATGATAAGGAACACTTCTTGAAAGTATGAAAAGAATTTTAAAAATGAATTAATTTCTACCATATGTGTGTGTGTGCGCTTGTGTGCAACTGTCAGCTTTTTTGTGTTTGTGCCCATCTCTAGACATGTTATAAATTTCCAGGCCTAAAATTTGTTTTCCACAATGAAATTTGCAAAATGGGCAAACCATCCCTCTGTGCCTGGAAGCTTCTAACCTTCTAGTTTCATGTTTTTTCATTCCTCACCCTAATCACAATCAAATTCTTCACTTGGTTCCATGATTGGCTTGAGAACAATTTGGACTGAAATCAGATGAGCAACACAGATGGTATCTAATATTGCATCTAGGTTTTTGGCTTGACTCTGTAAGCTGCTTACTTGGTGGCAGAAGAGAAGGGGAGAGCTGCTGTCAGATGACACTATTAGGACCAGCATAGCCAAGATAGACTGGCACCATCAGCATGTTCAACAATCTGTTTTATTTCTCCAAGTTCCTAAATTCATATTATTAAATAAAGGTGTCCTTTGAACAGGCAACATAATACCTGGAGCAGAGGCTGTATATAAAACACACGTTTTTACTCTGCTAATATCTGATCAAGCAGAAAGATTTTTAAGGGTATCTATGCTGAGTGGGAGCATAGCCTAGAATTTAAGTCTATGGAGTAAGAAAATATTTACGTCCATTAACTCATTTAAATCTATAGCATCCATTTGTCTTACATTTTTGGAGGGTAAACTCCCTGTGTTATATTTCATTGTAACTTTTAAGAAAGTGTCTAAAGGTATGTATTAATATTAACTAAATAATTGGCTATTTATTGTTATACATTTTGATTCATCATGTATATCACTTTAGGAAAATAATAGGTATTTCAGAGAGGTCAATATTTCTTCCTCATCAGTTATAAGTAGAGCACATTTTTTCTGATTAGGAGATAAAGGTATGCATGATACAAAATTTTTAAAATATAAAAAATAAGAAGAAAATTAAAATCGAATATATTTCCATTACACAGAGATGATAGTTAACTTACTGATGTATATTCCTTTTGTCCTTTTTTCTATGCCTATGCCCCAATATTTATGGCATATTTTGTTTGTTTAGGGATATTATCTCCTTCATTTGTAAGAAAGTTGGAAGATGAGAGAAATTGGTTGTGAAATGTAGCAATTTGTACATAATGTAATGATAGTTCCCTCCTGAGTTGGGAGGTATAAAATAAGACTAAATATCAACACTTGTGTTTACTGTTTGGTAAACTTTTTGTTTTTTTATTTCTTAATTGGCCTTGACTTTCACAGCAATCCTATGAGATAGGCATCTTATTTTGCATTTCTCATTCAAGAAAAATATAATCTTACATACGGAGAATTTGCCCAAGTCATGTAGCCTATGATTAATGAAGTCATAATATGATACAGTTTCTTCTAAATCCAAATGCTATGCTCCTTCTCCATAGGTACTGCCCAGATGAATAGGGAGTAAAGCCACATATTTTCTAAAGAAAATTTTCTAAAGAAAATATCAGTAAAATTAGCCAATGGAATAAATGTTTTAGAATTTGAAGGAAAGGAAATAAATCAAATGACTCTAATTCTAAGTCTAGATTTTTATGATTGGTTGGAATGAGTGAAGATGAGCTTCTTTCAATTTTGTGGACACAGCTCTGGAACTGATTATTATCTATTACACAGAAGTAATTTTACTAATATCCCTGCAACTAAATTATTATAATGGTTTGTAAAAATTTCTGCCTCAGCCAATAAGCTATTGGTATGAGTTCCTTTTGTGAGCATTTCTTAAAATAGAAATGATGAAATTTAGATTGACCGGTTTGCCTCAGAAAATTTACTGTGTTTCAATGCTGAGGTTAAATGTTGTCTTTTGGATATAGGAAATTACATGGAAACTTGACAATACTTGATGTCTCTGTTTCAATATCTGTTAAAACAAAGCTTGATTTTCCTTCCTCACTAACATTTCTTTTTAAAGATTTGTTTATTTTATTTATTTCTCTCCC
This sequence comes from Dasypus novemcinctus, assembly GCF_030445035.2. Lineage (NCBI taxonomy): Eukaryota > Metazoa > Chordata > Mammalia > Cingulata > Dasypodidae > Dasypus > Dasypus novemcinctus. The sequence continues at coordinate 70,674,241 of NC_080684.1, read as the reverse complement.
CTTCCCTCCCCCACCCCGATTGTCTGTTCTCTGTGTCTATTTTGCTGGGTCTTCTTTGTCCACTTCTGTTGTCAGCGGCACGGGAATCTGTGTTTCTTCTTGTTGTATCACCTTGATGTGTCAGCTCTCCATGTGTGCCGCACCATTCTTGGGCAGGCTGCACTCTCTTTCGCGCTGGGCGGCTCTCCTTACGGGGAGCACTCCTTGCGCGTGGGGCTCCCCTACGCAGGGGACACCCTTGCGTGGCAGGGCACTCCTTGTGTGCATCAGCACTGCGCATGGGCCAGCTCCACACCGGTCAAGGAGGCCCAGGGTTTGAACTGCGGACCTCCCATGTGGTAGACGGATGTCTTAACCACTGGGCCAAGTCCGCTGCCCTCACTAACATTTTTTAATGTTATATTTTTAGAAACATTTAAAAGCAAGTTTTTGTTGGCACATGAAATAAAATGTCCTTCTCACCCATAGCCTCATCTTGTAAAACATAGTGATCTCTTTTAATACTATTTTCTATTTGCTTATTTCATTCACACTGTTTTCAAATATTTACAAAGTAATTAAAACAAATATATAATTAATAAAACTCCCTTTCTCTGAGAAAATTCATACGGTGCTTTATTTTACTATATATATATAAACACACACACAGTAGAATTAGCAGAATATCTTCAAAAAATTATTAGTTGCCAGAATATAAATATTATTAATTAAATTATTCTCAAAGGTTTTGTTGCAATGAAGTCAAAAGAAGAAAGAAGAAATAAATTTTAAACTGAAAACAAAAGTAGGAGATGCTTAGAAATTTAGTTTAGAGTTGGGTGATAACTTCAGAGATTGTCAAATTTTAGAAAAAGTTAAATATTTAAGTCTCTCTCCAGTCTCCACATCCTGTTTTTCTTACCACTGTGAACCTATATTTTCTTTAATAGCTGCGACGGTTTGCTGGGTCAGTAGAGGTGGGGTCTGGCTGCGGACGAGGGGTCGGTCCCGCTTGGGACGAGGGGTCGGTCCGGCAGCAGACGAGGGGTCGGTCTCACAGGGGTTGCGCGGTTCGGCTGATGGGGTCGCCCGGCAAAGCCGGCGACAAGGGGGTCGCCCGGAGAAGCAGGCGACGAACTGGGGACAAGGGAGGCCAGGCCCTTGTCGGGGGCTCTCAGGACTGGAGGGCGCACAGCAGAAGAACTACCGCAGAGATGAGGTAAACACGCAAGTCCAACTTTATTGAGGGAGAGGCAACAGTTTTATAGGGGCTAGGGAAGGCTGATTGGTCGAAGCCATGCCCTGTTCTGATTGGTTGCCGGAGAAAGGTCAGTGGGAAGTACTGGAAAGGGGAGGGGTGGTGATTAGGGATTGGCTGTTGCTGTTGCTGGGGGAAGTGGCAGGGTTTAGGGATTGGTGGCTGCTGTTGCTGGGGTAGAGGGCAGACTTGAGTTTCCCGCCCACGCCTGACTGTTGCTGCTGCTGGGGGGGGGGGGTTAGAAGGCAGACTGGAATCTTCCGCCCTGCGCCTGTGCAGGGAGACAGAAGAAGAAGAAGGGTGATGCCTCATAAGGCATCGTGTGGCGCTATCCGGGAGGAGGGGCGGCCGCGGAAGCATGGCTGCCGAGAAGGGGAGACCCGAGGGCACTCTGCGCCCATGCCGAGCTCCCTTCAGGGGTGGCGGTGAGTCCGACCAGCCACCCTATTGTGGGGGCAGCGGCTTGGAATTAGGCCTACCGGGGTTGCTCCCCCGCCAGGCCAGCAAACCACCTTCAGCCCGAGGGGTGACCGCAAATAGCAAAATTCCTGAAGAAGATAGAAACATTCACTATCTCCAATCACTCTTCTGTCTTTCTCTCTTTAACCCTTTCCACTCCCAACATTCAACTAAGACTATTCTTACCCAAATCACCAATAACCCACACACTGCAAAATCTGGTGATTGATTTTCAGACGTCATTGTCAATTTTTAACACTAAGGATTCCTTCCAATTCCTTAAAACACGTTCCTTCTTTGCCTTCCAGAAATATCTGCTTTCTTCCTTCCTCACTAGGGTATTCTTCTCTGTACCTATTTGCTTATGCTTTCTTATTTATTTCACCTCTAAAAGCTAAGGGTGTCCTGGAGATCTGCCTTTAGACCTCTTATCTCTCTCTCCACATTTGCTCATTCATTCTAAAGGCTTTATATTCCATAAATTTGTAATGATCCACAAAATAAAATCCCCAGCCTGTATCTCACTTTGAATTTACAAATTTATTTATCTAGCATTTTACTCAACACTTCATACTCACCATATTCAAAACTGAAATCCTATTATCCCACAGCTGCTCCTATTCACATCCTCGCTATCTCAGTAATTGATTCAAAATATTCTTTCAATTGCCTGGACCTAAACCATAAATTCATTTTTGATTCCTATTTTTCTACAATCTACATTCAATATATCAGCAGATACCTTCAAAATATACCCCCAATCTGAATATTTCTCAAGTCATCTCTTTGTTTCTTCCATTCTTTTCCAAACTCTCATCATTTTTTCCTGCCAGGATTAATGAAGTATCTTCCAACCTCTTCTTTCTGGTTCTTTTCCTACCTCATTACAGTCTTCTCAACATAACAACCTGGGAATTCTTTCAAATACATCACATCATGTTATTTCTTACTTTAGAGCAACCAGTGACAACCTGTCTAATTCAGAGTAGTGACCACAATCCCGATAATAGGAAATACGTTTCTAGACTAGTGGAGTCCAATAGAAATATTATGTGAGCTGTGTATGTAATTTACATGTTCTAGTAGCCACATTAAAGAAGCAAAAAAAGAAAAATATGAAATTAATTTTGATAAATTTAATTTAGCCCAATATATCCATTTTATCGTTTCAACATGTAAACAATAAAAAAAATTAATGAGGTACTTAAACTTTTTTTCCATACTAAGTCTTCAAAATCTTGTATGTATTTTACATTTATAAAACATCTCAGATTGGCTTAACTACATTTCAGGTGCTCAACAGCTGTATATGGCTACTGTTTAAATTATTGGTCAGCACCCCCTACACAAAACCCCCTACCATACTCCTTGACTCTTCGCTTCTCTATTCTTAGCATCTACTATACTTCTTACTCACTTTGGCCTTCTTTGTCTTTTTCGTGTTGGTTTTTTAAATTTTTTAAAAACAGATTGAACCCACTCCCACTTTAGAACCATTGAGTCTGCCCTTCCCTCTACTTTTCTCCTTGTAGGGTCCACTACTTTATCTCCTCCAAGTTCCTGCTCAAATAACAGCAATTATACTATTCCTGCTAGTACCATTTATCCCTTTAAATTGCACCTCTTACCATCTTGTATATTACTTTATATCATATTCATTTGAAGTTGTTAATATTCAATCATTTTTCCTAGATGGATGGCAATTTCACGTTGTTAAATATATATATATATATATATTACATTTTATATATATTATATTCAATCTCTCTCTACTTCCCAGAATTTTAGCTACATGATAGGAAGGATTTTTGCCTGAATGGCCGCTACTCTATTGTCAGTCAGCATCTAGTGAAGTGATGGCTTATAGCGGAAACTCAATAAATACTTGTTTAAAAAATGGATGTAAAAATTAGAAAGTCAAGAAACTATTATGAATGGTTTATAACAATATAGTGTGATACTATAATGAAATCCATTTTCTGGAAATGTTTTGCTAGATATATTTGTTATCTATTCTCGGGTAACAAACAATCCACCTCAAAATTTAATGGATTAAATGAAGGGACAGCAAAATTTTCTGTAAATAGCCACATGGCAAATATTTTAGGCTTTGGAGGTCATAAGGTCTCTATTGCAGCTATTCAAAGATGTTGTTGTAACTCAATAGCAGCCATAGTCAATACATTAAAAAAATGACCTGCCTGTGTTCCTATAAAACTTGATTTATAAAATCAGGGGGGGATCTGTGGACCATAGATTTTCAAATCTAAAAACAACAATCATTAATATCACTCATGAGTCTGTTGGCTGGGTGGACAGTTCAGATGATCTGGGCCAGGCTTAGAGGAGCTCAGTGAGGTAGTCTCTTGTGTCTGATGTCAGGTGGCAGGTACAGGGACAGACAGTCTAATCATATACCCGGTGTTTGACTGACTCTTGGATGGGGCATGTGAGTAGCTTAGTCAGGTTAGCTTTCCTAAGAGATTTAGCAGGCTTTTAGGAAAGATAATAGAGGCAACCAAGGCTTCCCAAGCTTACATTCTTTTGGCCAGAGGAAGACACAAGGCTGTTTCAGATATAAGTGTGTGTGTGAGTGTGTGTGTGTATTATAGATTTATTATTGTTTGAAGGAGTTGCAGATTCACCATGCAAAGAGGCATGAATATAGGGCAAGGAAAAATTGCATCAGTTTTTGCAACCAACCAATCTACTATACTATTCATGTTAAATCAAGTAAACTATTTCTATGAATTGATTGTTAATGCTCTGAATCAGTGTCAAGGAAATGAATATGAACCTGAGACCTTTTCCTACTTAAGACAGTTATCATTATCCTAATTTACTGCACTACTTGAATTTGATGAATACGAATCTTTGCCAATACCTAGGTATCTGCATACTGATTTAATCATACTTGTCCACATTGACTGTTACTTGACACATGAGAACCATCTGGACTTGTACTTTGTCTTTTATTTTATACTTTTAGCTAAAGACTCTTATGATTTCTGTTGTATTATTTATATTATGATTTCTCATCTCATATGAAGTATATTAGTTAATTCTTTTATTTTGGTAGAAATGCTGAAACAACAGCTCTTGAAAATGAACAATTCTAGATTTTGATCCCTAGTTTTAAATATCACCCTGATGCTTTTTTAAAATTTTATTTTGGCGGTATCCTAGAGGTAGTGGTTCAGTCAAATATTTTATTACCTGCTTATCTCTCTATGCTTTACCAGGCTGTTCAGAAAAAGAAAGCAGATGGAGCTGGTTTGAAATGTAGTTCATAGAGACAGTTAGTTACCCATTAAAGTTTGTAAAAGATCTAAACAGGCAGTACAAGAGAAGCCATTTTTATGGTAGCAATTGATTTTTTCTTACATTGCCTTATCCACATATGGAAGAAAATATTCTCTAAAATCAAATTATTTTAAAATAGTTTTACTATATGTAAATATGTATATATTTACTAAAAGTTACTTTTTTGTTATAAAATGTTTTAATCATATGAAAATCACTAAATATTTTTAATGAAAGATATTAAACTAATTAATGGAATGGTAGCATATATTCCCTTAAACTAGGTCTACTTAGAAAATAGTGAAATGGAATTTGAAATTAATTATACAAATAATTCCAGTTGATCAAGACTATTTTCTCAATTATCCAAACATTTTGAGTAATGCATGTATTACTACTATACTTAGAATGAAGAGTGTGTCATGGAAACATGTGAAATTAATTTATTCCTCAAACATTTTTAGTTAAAGGAAGCTATTGTGGGGAGAGATATTGATCAAAAATATATATAGCATGTAAATGTTTATATTAAAATTTGTGAATTTTATTCTGAAAGTATGGATTCCTTAGATTACTCTTTAACGTTTCTCTTACATAAGATGTATCATTGGTAAAAGAGAAAATTTTATATTAGAAAGTTTGCTCTAGGAATAAATGATTCTTTTCAGAACATGAATTCTCTAATTTTCATTCAGTAAATTTACCTTCAAGGGGCTTCAAGTGGTCATAAGTATATATACACACAAACACACACACACACATATGCCATGCCCACACAGAAAGACAAATCATGCCGTATTCATAAGTTACTTCCACAGGTTTTGGTTTGAAAGGATATTGTTATTAAAGCTGTCTCTTCCCTTCTAGATATTTGACTTAGAATTAATTTACACCACAAATAGATTGTAATTCTAGCATTTCTTTTTCTTACTCTGGTCATTTGGAGCTTATCTACCCCAGAAAAATATATTCTTAAATGTAATTCATTCCTGTGGGTATAAACTCATTGTAAGTAGGATCTTTTGATGAAGCTATTTCAGTTAGGGGTATAAACTCATTGTAAGTAGGATCTTTTGATGAAGCTATTTCAATTTAGGGGTGACACACCTCATTCAGGACAGTTCTTAATGTTATTACTTTATAAACAGAAAGAGAGAGAGAGGGCAGAGAGAGAGAGAGAGAGAAGCAAGAAACTGAAGGCAAAGAAACCCACCCAGAAGACACTTGCTTTGTGGTAGAGAAGGCAGCTGGCAGCTGATCTTCTGGAAGAAAGCATTACAGTTGATGGTGCCTTGATTTGGACATTTTTCCCAAACTCTTAGCAGTGAGCAAATAAATCCCCATTGTTTAAGCTGAACCATTTCATGGTATTTGCGTCCATCAGCCATTTTACCCTTTGTAAAATAAAAATATCTTCACTAAAACATCAAACAAATTGATGCATAACAAACAGAGGAAGATCTAAAGGAATGCAATCAATAAGTATTCATTATTCTATAACAACGAACACTCCTAAGTTTGCTTTATTTCTTATTCTTTCATAGTTTTAAAGAAAAGTAACATACTTTATCTGATTGTTATCATCTGATTATTAGTTTTGTGTTAAAATCCCTCTTAGCTTTTGGATACCTCCTTGGACTCGACTATTAAATTTTTTGTTTGTTTTGTAAAGGTAGCTACTTTATGCTTTAGTTAAATCAAAAACAAACAAAAAAGCAAAAATACCTCAGGTTATAAGAAAGAAAGAAACTCTCTCCTAAGAGTTCAGTTTTTTTTCCCTCAACTTCATCCTGGTAGCAGTATGATAGATGTAAAGATTATGGTCATGTATTATTCTATTTACACGCTGTAAGAATACCTGTAGCAGTCTTTTCCACAGAGAACCCTCCATTTCAATTCACAAAGCAGAAAGCTTCAAATTCTTATTAGATATCACCTTTTTTTAAAATTTTACTTTAGTTTACCCCATGTAAACAGTTACAAATAAATTGTAAAAATTATAGGTCTTCAGGAATTTCCAGATTTGGACCTGATGCAACTGATGTGCTCAAAGTGTCCAAATCTCTTTCAATGAAATACAATTAACTATTAAAAAGGAAAACAATTTAACATGCTGAAAATAAATTAATAATTCCAAAAACATTTAATCAACTTTTATGCATTACAGAGATATCTATGCAAGATTTCATAAGTAATGGTGTAAGCAATGTTTTACATAGTTTGAACGTTCAGAAATTCAGTCCTTCCATGTCCTTCCATGATTTCTATTAGTTTGCACATCTTTTAAGTTTCATTATGCTTAAAGCTAAATGGCTCTATATTATCATATAACCATTTAAATGATGGGTGTGTCATTTGAAATTTTGAGTCAGGATATAGGAAAAATATTTTTCTATAGTAGCTGTAAAGCAAAAGTGGTCACTGAAGATCCAAATGCCCTGCCAAAAGGGGCAGGACTGGAGGGTTACAGATGAGGAACACAGCAGAAAATTTTGCTTTAGTTACAACAATCCTGGAGTAGTCTACCAATAGTAAGCACACTACTATAAGCCCCTCAGCAGAAGTCAGGATGCTTGGTGGGTTTCAGTGAAAATTGGAAGACTGCTGTGCCTTGTATTATTTTTAATCATCTTTCTGAAAAAGGAAGTCAAAAGAGTACATGGTTTGGGAGAGACAAAGAGGAGAGAGATGAGAGAGAAATGACCTGAATTTCACTATACATGATTGAGAGACATTGTTGATATTTTGCATACATATATCATTTTATATTTATTTAGATATACTTATTTATACTTAGATACGTTTTGTTATTTTGTTATATGTATGTTGTTATGTGCTATTTCATAATGGGTTATAAAGAGTATTTAGGGCTAGAATATTTCACTTAAAAGAATAGCAATTTTGGGTCATGGTACTCTTCGGTACTATAGAAAATAAAGATTATTCTTCCAGAAAGGTGGAATGTTACAAACCTGATGAAACAGAGCCCAAAGAAATGTAAAATGAGGAAGGAGGAAAGTAGAATAAATGAAGAAATGAAGAGTGTGAAAGTTCTTTCTGATCAACTGGACATTAAATGAAGGTGAGCTAAACAACTACTTTTCCAACATCATTTTACCTAATAGAAAACACAGAAAGCTAGTCAAGAAGACATTTTTGTGATGACTCAAATAGGATGGAAGACCTGAGATCACGAGCTTCATATCAGTCTGCCTTTTTTCCTTCACAAAGGGCCTGCAACATTTATATCTCATTTAATTTTTTTGTGTTTCATTTCTCTTGCTACTCAATTTAATAATTTCACTCTTTTTATTGTCTCTTTTAAATCAATTCTTGCAGACTCTGTTCTTATATCTGAAAGTTTTTTTGATTTCCCTTTTTTTGTATGATTTACCACTTTCCTTCCTCATTTATAAACATTGTTTATTTCTCTCTCAAAATACGACACAAAATAGCAAAATCTATTGTTTTGTAAAATTTTCTCCAAAGAATGTGAAAAGAATTTAAGAGTTTTTCCTAATGGAAATTTATGCTGCTTAATAAAATATATTATGATATGCAATCTATAATATTTGAAACTGTAAGTCAGCAAGAAGTGCCCTGAAAAGACATGTTTCTTATATATTGAATAATACATTTTTGAGGATGTAACACATTCTCATCTATAACTAGAGTAATAACAGTGAATTGTTTTTACAGTTTAATATTTTTGCACAAGTTGTAAATGTTTAAAATAATAACATGACATTTAAGAACTTAGTTATTAATGATGAAAGTATGCCACTTATATCAGTTCTTTGACAATAATAATTAATTGCTTTTCTGCTTCGCATTAATATATCTATTTATACTTAATTGTTTCCTTTTGCTATTCATTTTTGCTTTGGATGCCATACTTAAACATACATAGAATGAAATATTTTAATAAGTACCTCTTTTATAAAGCATTGCCTTAGGTGATTTATAAAATAAGGATAAAAATCTAATAAAACAATAAAACTGGTAGTCAAGAAAAATGCATGGAAAAGTAAAGATCTAAAATGAAACTGAGTTCATAGTGATATTAAGAGCTAATAAGCAAATGAATCTAACATACTCAGCCCATAATAGGCACTCAATAAATGGTAACTAATAATAATTATGGAAGAGATGATCTTGATGATCAAAGACACAGCATTAATATTCAAGTTAATCACCCTTAAAGATGATGGAAACTCTTAAAATGATGAAAACAGATCCTGTGGATTGGGGAGACATAGACTTAATAAAGGCATGCTATGTAAAATGGAGTAATATCAAGAAATTTGAGGGAAACGGACTTGGCCCAGTGGTTAGGGCGTCCCTCTACCACATGGGAGGTCCATGGTTCAAATCCCGGGCCTCCTTGACCCGTGTGGAGCTGGCCCACGTGCAGTGCTGATGTGCGCAAGGAGTGCCGTGCCACGCAGGGGTGTCCCCCACTGTAGGGGAGCCCCACGCGCAAGGAGTGCGCCCCGTAAGGAGAGCCGCCCAGCACGAAAAAAAGTGCAGCCTGCCCAGGAATGGCGCCGCCCACACTTCCCGTGCTGCTGACAACAACAGAAGCGGACAAAGAAACAAGATGCAGCAAATAGACACAGAGAACCGATAACCGGGGGTGGGGGTGGGAATTAAATAAATAAATAAATAAATCTTTTTAAAAAGAAAAAAAAATTGAGAATTAAAAATGAGCCTAACTGCATGTTGTTGTTGTTGTTGTTTTATTTTATAAGTGAAGGCTTCACATGTAAAATTTGCTGTGGTTTAAAGATGTATATATATAACCATATAAATATGTTTTTTGTTTTCTGTTCCATACATCTTTAGTCAAAGAATTTTTGACTCATTGATTTGAAAATGTTATATTACGAACAAAAATAAATAAGGGAATAGAAAATATTACCAATCATCATACTACTATGCAGATATAGAACTCTAATGCACATATAAGATTTCAAAAGGAGAATTCCCTACTGTTTCTCCTTCCAAATGCAAGACATTCAATTTAACTCTGCTTCATGGGATAGCATCTTGTTGATTTTTCTCTAATCAGAGAACAAAAGGCTTGTCTATAGTTGTTTCACGTTTAAATCCTTAATGTGGTTTCTATTAACAAATTTTATCATTTATTATTGAGTATTTCATGTTATTTATGTTTTTTAAATTAGCTTTAATACTCTAAGAGCCAAGAAAATAGATTCCTGTGAATTTTAAAAATCAGATTTATGGAGTGATTTGATGAACATTTAATTAAAATAATTCAGTGACTCAGAGTTAAGATGGTATTCTGGTTTGTATAGTTCAAAAGCATGGTACATCCTAAAATAGTTACATCTGATGGAATGAAATGTCTGACTGATAATGACTATACTAATAATGTGGTAAATTCTAAACAATGCTAAATACATTTGTGCTTATTTTGTTGTGGCATACATTTTTCCAGTTACTTTATAAATTTAAATGTGTTACTTAAAGCCTAGTGTATAAAGTGAAAACCAGAGTGCAGGTTTTCGTGGAATAATCTGATTATACCAGCGAGAAATTAAAAAAAAAAAAAAACACTTTAGATTTACATTGCACCTTTTCAAATCTCGAAGGTGTTCCCAAATTAATCATGTAAAATATCAACATTAAATATGAATTACCAAATGATGCTGTTTATATCTGTGTATCAGAAACAGGATGAACATAAAACAAACTTCTTGCTTCCTCAAATATGCCACACACATTCCTGTGCGGTGCCCACTCATTATCCTTGTTCCCAGTGTTCTCTCCCTGGTAATGTTATCCTTCAAGGCCCGCTCAATTACAGGCATTTATATTAGTCTTTCTATAATTTTCTTCCCTGGAATTAATTGCTCTGTCTCTCTGCTTCTGTAAAACCTTGGGCTTAAACTCTATGATAACACATTTCACATAGTATTATAATTATTTCCTTAGGTATTTGCCACTACATAATAAGACTACGTTTCTTGAAAATAAGATCTAATTCTGTAAGATTTTCTATCCCCAACACTAAGCACATAACATGGCATACCTTGATTGCCTAATACACATATGCTGAGTGAATACACAATTCAATTGACCAATTCTAGCTTTGTGGCAAGAATAAATGATCATTCTGTGACCTAGAAAGGTTGTTAAGCTAGGCCCTGTCAAACCACATGGGGCTTTTTTGCTCTGGACTGTATTATTTGGCTGATGGTGAATGTTGTCTATGTGAATCAATGGACCTTAACTGCAAATGCAATTAGTCTTCCTTGCTCTGGCTTTCTTATATGAACAACATTCCAGTCTGCCTAACAGGCATTCTGAAATATCAGGCCTCACATCTTCTCCAAATTGATGAAGATAATTCAGTGTATAAGATAGTACTTTTTATGGTTATAGGTTCATTGATTTATAAACCAGAATAGAACTTCAGCTCTTAAACTATAACTTATTTAACACATAACAATCTGTGTGAAGCCCATTAGAATAAACTTATCAGAGGATGCTATCAAATGTGTAAGCTACTTGCTGAGTGTAAGTCTTTCTCTAAGGTGTTTTAACTTCTGTAGGTCTCTAAAATAGCATTTACTAAATTAATACTGTAAGTTGTTCTTGTGATCTGATGACCTTCTCAATGTGTTCAGTATAGTGTGAGACTAATTTCTTTTTATCCAGCAGATATGAGTCCAAAATATTCTTCTCCTGAAGGCTTTTCATTTTATCTGAATAGAACTGAATTTAGTCAAGAGTATCCTTACAAAGCCACTTGGATTTAGAACTCCTGCAGCTTTACATTTCTGGCAGAGTTACTGAGTCATCATGTAGCCCCAGGTCGGTCACAAAACTTTCTGTACTTAGATTTATTCATTGCTGGATGAGTACTGCAGTATAAAATGTCTCTGGATTCCAAAATTAAGTTTTTGATAGAGTAAAATAGTCTCAGATTACTTATTTCCAACTGAAAAACTAGGTCTGTTTATATGATTCAAGCCAGCTCCTTATGCTTGCCAGTAATCTCAAGCCAGCACTCTCCAGGTGGGCCACAGGCTAGCTATGCTTTTTTCTATTTCAGTTCAAGATCTCTATTTCTTTCTCTGGCATGAACAATACAATCTCGATAAAGATTTTCTGAACTGAAGTAATTAATTCACCACTCATCCATTCATTCCAGACATTTAACTAGTGGCAAATATTGACTCATTGATGTCTTATCAGAGAATTATAGACTGTTAATTCTGAGGGTTATTTTTTTCAAAGTGTTGTAAAAAGAAAATTAGTGAGTGATTTTTCAATTAGTATCTAATACTGATCGACAAATACTTCAGAGGAAATTACTTCATGATTTCCAAAATGATAAGAAAAATAAATGAAGAGAACCATAATAATAATTAATATGTTCATCATTTATTAGTACAAAGCCTTATACTGAAATAATTTAAACATTTTTGTGAGGTCCACACAAAATAACTTTGAGATAGGTATTATTATTATTCCTATTTACAGACAAAGAAATTCAGGGCCAGAGGATTTAAATAATATACCAAGTTCTTACAACTTGTGATGATTGTATTAGAAATCAGGTGATCTAGATACAGGTTTTGAATGCTATTAATCAGGGTTGGGAGAGAAAATATATGCCAAGATATTTTGGAAAAACTCATTTGTATATACGTAAGCATCATAGTCTTTTTCCAACTGCAGATAACTTGCCAGACAATTAACAAAATATACTTCAAGCTGGGTGGTTAATAGACCAGAGTTATTCTGTAAGTGAACCTCTTCAAACACTTACCCTTAGAAGAAAAATTTTAATGGTAATTAATTGAAGGAATATTTTTCAAAATTGAAAAAGAAGGATTTAACAAAGCCTTACTAGATTAAAATTGAGTGAAGAATGAGGTACTATAAGGAATCAAAATAACCAGAGTCTTGGGGGCGTGCAATGTAGGGTTTTCATTTCTTAGCAAAATTTACATTGGCAATCTCTAATTTTCTGATTTGAATCAGATAAAACTAAAGGAGAAGTGGTGTTTTTCTACAGTTGGTTACTATAGACATGCAGTCAAAATGTGATGCAAGTAACGACTGCAGTTCTGTCATTATTAGAATGTGTCAGTCAGAATGGGTAGTTCATGTTACATTGTTAGAAATCCCCTAGATCTTATTGTTTATAACAACAATAATAGAAAAATATTAATATCAACAATGCAACAATGCACATTCTATATGTACATTGCTGGACAGCCGTGAACTGACTAAGAGACAACAGATTGAGGGAGTCTTTGTCTCCATGTTTCTGTGATGCTGAGGTAGGAGGCAGAGAAAGAACAAATCACACATCCAATTATGATCTTAGAACCTTTGCCAGAAAGGCCCACATGTCAACGCCGGTCACATTTCACTGGCCAAAGCAAGAAATATTCCTATGGAAAACCTTAAAACACGTGAATAAGAGAAATCCACCTATCATATACCTAGAAGGAAAGCTGAGAATGTTTGGGGAACAGCTCAAATAACTACCTCAAGACACCAGGTCCAAAGAACATGAGGGCTGAAAGGAAATCAGGTGAGGGAAGGACTAAGGACTCAAGTTCCTTCAGTCAAGAAATCCAGCGCACCAATATGCCATCTGTGTTTTATAGTTCCTAGGGGATTTTAAAGGTTAATTTCTAAAACTACTTCCCAGAAGTGAATTTTACAACTAAAAAATATTATGCTACAATTTCACAAAATTATCAAAACAGTCATCTGTCACATTTCACGATGGTTCAAAACTGTTTCTAAAACTCTCACCCCCCATTCCACCATGGAAACACACTCATTCACATACATGCACATTTTCATTGAAGAGCAGTGAATAATTTAAGGTGGCCATCAAGTTAAACACAATTTTCAGGCATTAGTTATAATTCCAATCTGCACTTCACAACTGAAGGATGTACATTGGTGTTTTCTTGCCAAAGAGCTGCTAGTCAATATAGTTCTTACAACAGTGGTTTTCTGTATTTTAATATAGTACCATTCCTGAATTCTTAACCAATACAATAATTTTTATTAGTTTTCAGAGTGCATGTTAGGGTTATTATCCAATTACATAAAGGTGATAAATGGGGAAAAATTTTGTTCTTAGCTTCTTGGTGAATTATATGAAACAAATGAAAGGAAATCTATTGAATTTTAAATTTATTTTTATTTAAGGATAGTTTTAGATTTACAAAAAAAAATCATGATGATAGTTCCCACATTCAGTTTGTCCTGTTATTAACATCTTACCTTAGTATGGTACATTTGTTGTTGTATAAATTGATACATTAATATTAATTATAATCTATATTTTATTCAGATTCTCTTAGTTTTTTTCTGAATGTCTTTTTTCTATTCCAGTATCTTTTCCAGGATACCACATACATTACATCATGTCTTCTGAGGCACCTCTTAGCTGTGACAATATGTCTGACTTTCCTTGTTTTTTATGACCTTGACAGTTTTGAGAAATTACAGACCTGGTAAATTTTTTTCTTAAAAAAGACTTTTTTTTGAGGATACGTAGATTACACAAATGTCACATAAAAAATATTGGGGATTCCCACATGCCCTGCTCCCTACACCTCCCACATTTTCCCACATTAACAACATCCTTCATTAGTGACGTACATTCATGGCAATTGATGAACATATTTTGGAGCATTGTCGCTAAGTGTGGATTAAAGATTACATTGTAGTTTACACTTTTTCCCACCCAATTCTGTAGGTTATGGCAAGATAAATAATATCCTGCATCTGTCATTGCAATGTCATTTAGGGCAATTCCCAAGTCTTAAAAATGCCCCCATATTACACCTGTTTTTCCCTTTCCCTGCCCTCAGAACCCCCAGTGGCCACTGCCTCCACATCAATAATATAATTTCTTCCATTGCTGGAATCACAATAAGTCTATAGTAGAATACCAGTAAGTCTACTTTAGTCGATAGTTCATTCACCAATCCTGAGGATTCTGGGATGGTGATGTCCACTCCACTTCTAACTGAGAGGGGGCTGTGATCCCATGGAGCCAATGGATAGGACTCTCTTGTTTGCCATTGTAGACTCTCTAGCAGACATGGTCTTTTATAGAGTATCTCTCCATTATGATTTGTCTGATATTTTTCTCATAAGATTGGGGTCATGGGTTTTGAGGAATAGACTATAGCATTAAAGTGTCATTCTCATCAAATAACACCAAGGGTACGTACAATTAACCGAATTATCACTGTTGATCTACTTGATTACTTGACTGAAGTAGTGTTTGTCAAGTTTCTCCACTATAAAGTTACTCTTTTAAAATCTTTCCACACGCTACACTTGGGAAGGATATCACTATGAACAGCCTACACTTAAGGAGTGGGAGGTATGCTCCATCTGCTTGAAGGTGGAATATCTACATAATTTATTTTTACTAAATAATAATGTGCCAGTCTTCTGCATGGGATATTTAACTTACTTATTCATTTATTTTGATCATATGGACTCATAAATATTTATTATATACTTTTATTTAAAATGCAATACTACTTTATTTTTTTGCTCAAGCTGCTCAGCTTTGGCCATTGGGAGTTCCTTCAGTTAGTTTCTGTGTCTCTGTGATATACTTTCATCATTGTTTTTTTTGAGCATGTCCTTAATTTATGGCACTTAAATCTAAAATGTGCTCTAGAATTAACCCGTATGTATCCTGTGCCTATTCTATAATAGGCCAATTTTCCATGGAGCTCTGTTTCCTTTTATTTAAAAATGGCATAAGAAATCAAAATCAGGGTACTTGGTGTGCTTCTTGTTAAAGTTTGCTTCTAGGCCTTCTTAGCTGATGGAGCAAAGAAATATATGTGTATATATTAAACCAGGTATGTACTCATATCAGTAAATGCATCTATATGTAACTATCTGTATCAGTATCAGCCAATGAGTTAATTAGAGTCTCCAACTCTAATCTATTATCACATGGATCATTCTAGCCTCCTTGTCTTTCCTCCCAAACCTAAAGTGGAAAACTGGCTTTCACTACCCTCCATCCATTTACTTAATTGTTCATTTCAGAAATACGTATATAGTGGTTTCAAATTGCTAACCTGTAGCCTGTGGAAAACAAACCAAAGCACAGTGTATATGTAGTGTTCCTTTCACCTCTAGTCTTACAGAGTCCTCCCATTTCCAAAGTTACTTAGGTAAGAACCTTCCCCTCCACCTCTTTCAGGAAGATTATTTGATAAATTTGTAATACAGTTAGATTCTTCTGCCACATTGCACATTTCATCCTGAATTCCCTCAGTTTCCTAAGTGATTTCTTAAAAATTTGCAAACATTCAGATTCATTCTTTATCCTGTAAAGTCCTATGGGTTTGGATAAATGCATAATGTTAGATATCCACAATTATAGTATCATAACAAGATATTTTCACCACCCAAAAATATCCTGTTTCACCTATTCACCTCTTTCTCTGCTCCTTAATCACAGGTAACCCATGATCTGTCCTTTGCCTATCTAGTTTTGCCTTTTCCAGAATGTCATATGAATGGAATCATAATAAAGTATTATTTCTCCTGTTTTAATGATTGCATAAAAAGAAATTAAATACTTAAATGAAACCTTATTCCTGTAGAATGGCTTAACCATTTATTAAATTGGTATTATAATCTAGTAAATCATATATACACATACACAAAATGGTTAAACATTTTTCATAAGTAAATCATAAGAAGATAAAAAAACACTTTAATGAACTTTACCTCTTAATTTCTAAAGAAAATTCAGTCTTTCATTTTGACTCAAAATTTTGACATAATAAAGTTCTAATAAATAGTATTTTAAAAACTAACAAGGAGAGTAATGAAACAAATTATAAAATTAATTGAAAAATCAGTGGTTGACTGAAAAAGTGTCTTTGACAACTTAGGAGATAATTGTTTACAACATGGAACATGTTGAGTAACCAAAATATTATGATAAATGAGACTTTTAGAATGAAATCTTACACAGAAAGAAATAATTTCCTGCCACCAAAGTTTATTACCAACCAACAAATTTAAAGGTTAAAACTATAAGTGAATTGTGTTATATTGTAGCTGTTTACTTTTAATTAGCTAGTAAAAGGGAAGCACAAACAGAAGGAAACGTTTTGAAGGATGAGTGACAAAAAATAAACAAATGATGACTTGATGGTATGAGTCAAGTTTCAGCAAAGCATAAGGTGAAAACAGGAATAATCACAAAGTCAATCAATGTGTGGGCAGAGAGTATTGAAGAGATGGCAAAAGAAAGGTTATGGGAAGAAAAAGAAGGAAAGAAAGAGAAAAAGAGAAAGAGAAAAATGTATTAGCATAATACATTTAAAATTTTTCCATGTCTTCATATGGCTTGATAGCACCATCCTTTATATTGTGAAATAATTGTATTTCATTGTATTGATGTTCCATTCGCCTACTGAAAACCTCTTGATTGCTTCCAGTTTTTATAGGTTATCATTAACAATGCCATAATTATTAACATGTTTTTTGTGTAGAATTTTTTTTTAAATCAGTTGGGTAATAAGTAGGAGCATGAATGCTGGAGTGTATAGAGATAATATGCTTAGCTTTGTAGGACACTGCCAAACTGTTTTCCAAAGTGACTGTAACATTTTTCATTCCTGCCAGCAATGGATAATTGTCCGCATTGCTCTGCTATTTGGCATTCTCTCCTACAAATGATCTTGTCAGGTTTTTGTTTGTTTGTGTGTTTGCTTGTTTGCTTATTTGTTTGGGATTTTGGTCATTTGACTAGGTTTTGTTTCAATTGCATTTCCCTAGTGAAAAATGATATTGAACATCTTTTTATATTCTTACTTGCTATCTGTACATCTTCTTTAGCTGTCTCTTCAGCTATTTTACCTATTATATTAGCCAAAGGGGTGCTGATGCAAAATACCAGAAATCTGTTGGCTTTTATAAAGGGTGTTTATTTGAGGTAAAAGTTTACAGTTATCAAGCCATAAAACATAAGTTATTTCTCTCACCAAAATCTATTGCCACGTGTTGGGGCAAGATGGCTGACAACATCTGCAAGAGGTCAGATTTCCTGGGTTCCTCTCTTCCTGGGGCTCCATTTCTCTCCAGGCTCAGCTGCTGTGATCTCTACACAAGGACAACTGTAGAACACAGGCAAATGGCTCTATATCTCTCCCCCGGGCTTCTGCCATGTCTAAGGAGCCATCTTTATGCCCCTGTGTGCTTATTTTGTGGGCTCCAGCCAAAACTCTAGCATCAAAACTCCAGCATCAAAACTCCAACGAGGGAAGCAGATGTGGCTCAACTGATAGAGCATTCGCCATACCATATGGGAGGTCCAGGGTTCGAACCCAGGGCCTCCTGGCCTATGTGGTGAGCTGGCCCATACACAGTGCTGTCATGCTAAAGGAATGCCCTGCCACACAGGGGTATCCTCTGCATGGAGGAGCCCCACGCGCAAGGAGTGTGCTCCGCATTTAGCCGCCCAGCGTGAAAAAAAGTGCAGCCCTCCCAGGAGTGCTGCCGCATATGGAGAGCTGATGTAGCAAGAAACTGCAACAAAAGGAGACACAGATTCCCAGTGCTACTGAGAATGCAAGCAGACACAGAAGAACGCACAGTGAATGGACACAGAGAACAGACAATGGGGGGGAAGGGGAGAGAAATAAATAAATCTTAAAAAACAACTCCAGCTAACTCCTCTACTCTGCCCTGTAGTTTTACCTGTGAATCCATGCCCATGTCATACTGATGTGCCCCAATCAAAGCCCTAATCATAATTTACTCACACCCTAGTACAGACCAGTTTACAAACATAATCTAATGCCTATTTTTGGCTTTCATAAATCATATCAAAGTGCTACACCCGTTTTTTAAAAATTCAGTTGTTTCTTATTGTTGATCTTTAAGAGTTCTTTACATGTTTTTTTGTATTTTTTTAAGATTTTATTTTTATTTTTTAATTTATTTCTCTCCCCTTCCCCACCCCCCATTGTCTGCTCTCTGTGTCCATTCGCTGTGTGTTTTTCTGTGTCCACTTTCATTCTTGTCAGCAACACCGGAAATCTGTGTCTCTTTTTGTTGTGTTATCTTCCTACGTCATCTCTCCATATGTGTAGTACCACTCCTGGGCAGGTTGCACTTTTTTTCACATGGGGTGGCCCTCCTTGCAGGGCACACTCCATGCACATGGGGCTCCCCTACATGGGGGACACCCTGTGTGGCATGGCACTTCTTGTGCGCATCAGCACTGCGTGTGGGCCACCTCACCACATGGGTCAGGAGGCCCTGGGTTTGAACCCTGGACCTCCTATATGGTAAACGGATGCTTTATCAGTTGAGCCAAATCCGCTTGCCTCTTTATATGTTTTAAATTCAAGTCTTTTTTCAGTAAAACATGTATCTGAAAAAAGACTTGAATCTTTATATGGTTTAGATTCAAGTCTTTTTTTAGATACATGTTTTATAAATGTTTTCTCCTAGTCTATGGTTTATTTGTCAATCTCATAACAGTTTCTATTGTAGAACAGAAGTTTGTAGTTTTTAAAAAGTCAAAATTTATTTTTATCTTTCGTGGCTCATGCTTTTTGCGTTGTATATAAAAACTCTGCTAAAGACAAGGTCACCTAGATTTTTCTCCTATTTTGTTTTTCTAGAAGTTTCATTGTTTTGCAGGTTATATTTAGGTGTATGATCTTTACTTAACCACTAACTATTGGAAAGACTATTCTTCCTCTTCCTTCATTGAAAAAATGTTGCACTTTTATAAAAAATCAGTTGACTAGAACTTTTTGTTCTCTCTATTCTATTCCATTGACATGTGCATCTATTCTTTCACAAATACCACATTCTTTTGGTTATTGCTGTTTTATAGTAAATCTGGATAGTAGATAGTATGAATTCTACAATTTTCTTTTTCATATTTTGTTGTATTTCCATATAAACTGTAGTATTAGTTTTCCAAATTTACAGAATAACTTTTTGGGATTTGATTAGAATTACATTGAATATAGGGATAAAATTTGGAAAGAATTGACATCTGGACATTACTGAGCCTTCCAATCCATGAATATGGAGTATTTCTTCATTTATTTATATCTATTTTAATTTACTTCATCAATGTTTGTATTTTTTTGCATACTGATTCTATACATATTTGACTATATTTATACTAAGTATTTCTCTCTCAGAGTTATTGTAAATGAAATTATAAAAAATATTCCATAGTCCAATTGTTCCTTAGATACATAGGAAAGCAATTGCCTTTTGTAAATTTACCTTGACCCTGTGACTTTTCTTTACTTGCTAAATAGTTCTGGGAGATTATTTTGTAATTTATTTGAGATTTTTTATGTAGGTAATTATGTATTTGAGAATAAAGAATATTTTATTTCTTCCTTTCCAATCCAAATAAATATTTTCCTTTTTTAGGTTATCCGATCATAATATTATATAGGAGAGGTAAGAGAGGTCGACTTTGTCTCTCTTCAAATTTTAGGGGAGTATATACAGTAACTCTAATCACTAAGTTTGTAGGTTTTTGGTAGATGATCTTCATGAAGATGAGGAATCTAACCCCCTTTTCTAATTGGCCTAGTTTTTATCATGAATAGATAGTGGATTTTTTCAAATGATTTTTCTGCATGAATTATTATGAGTATGCTTTTTTCTTCTTAGAATGATGATATGGTGAATTAAATTGGTTCTTCATATTGAACAAGTCTTGCATACCAGTAATATATCTCTCTTGGTTGTGATATAATTTTTTTTTATATTGTTGGATTTGTTTGGTTAATATTTTGTAATTAGTGTTCTAATTTGTTTGTGTTGTAATTTGTGCTAATATTTTGTATTTGTGTTAATTAGACTTATCAGTCTGTAGTTTCCTGATTTCCTTTCTTGTAAATTTTTATTATTATTTTTTGGTTTTATGGTTAGGAAATATTCTACCTGCTTCTGTATTATGGAAGGTATTGTGGAGAATCAGTATTATTTTCTCCTTAAATGTTTGGGAGAAATCATCAGTGAAACTAAGTGGACCTGGTATCTTGTTTTTGGAAGTTTATTGACTATTATTAAAGTGTATTCAATATCTCAGTTAATTAGGTTATCTATTTCTTCTGTGAGTTTTGATATTTTGTGTATTTTGTGGAATTGATCCCTTTTATTTATTGTATTTGTGGGATTAGAGTTAAGCTTAGTATTCTTTACAATATCTTTATTTAAAGTCCATGGAATCAGTACTAATTTGCTTGCTATCATTTCTGATACTGATAATTTCTGTCTTCTTTTTTTCTTGTTAGTGTGACTTGAGGTTTATCGTTACTATTTTCCAAGAACCAAGTTTCAGTTCCCTATTATTTTCCTGTTTTCAATTTCTGTGAGTCCTTTTAATTTTTTTATTATTTTGTTTATTCTACTTTTTAAAGATTAATTTGATTTCTCTCTAGTATCTAAAGTGATAGCATAAGTTATTGATTTTAGGACATCCTTATTTTCTAGTATATGCATTTAATGTTGTAAATTTTTTCAAAACATTATTCTTACTACATTCCAGAAATTTTGATGTTTCATTTTAATTTTCATTTATTTCAATATATTTTTAAAAATTTTTTAAGCTTTCTTCTTTGTACAAGGGGTTGTTTAGAAATGTGTTGTTTAATAAACAAATATGTGAGCATTTTATAGCTATCTTTTTGTTATTGATAGCTAGTTTAATTCCATGGAGGTCTTAGAACATACTTTGTATGGATTCTATGCATTTAAGTTTATTGAAGTGAATTTATGGTTCAGTATGCCCCATGTATGATTGAGAATAATGGAATAATGCATAGTCTCTTTTTTATTGGAGTACTATATAGATGTCAGTTAGATGAAATTTATTTATATTAAATAGTACTGCTGAACTATATCCCTACTGATCTTCAGTCTGTAATCTATAAGTTATTGACTAAGCAGTGTTGATTTTTCCAACTATAATAACAGAGTTGTCTTTTTCTTCTTTTAGTTTTTGTCTCAGGTACTTTGATAAGCTGTTGTTAGATACATACACATCTAGGATTATTACGTCATCTTGGAATAGTGGCATTGCTCATTATGCAATAGTCTAGCCCTGATAATCTTCCTGTTCTGAAATTTACTCTAGCTGAAATTTCTCTCTCTATATATAATTATTTATATATATATAACATATAAATAGTGACTCCAGCATTCTTCTGATTAGAATTAACATGTTATATCTTTCCCTATCCCTTTTCTTTTAACTTACCTGTCTTTATATTTAATGGTTTCTTGTGGACAATATATAGTAGAGCCTTTATTTTTATAAATATATTCTCTGAAGTTTCTTTTAGTTTAGGTACGTAGGTCATTCACATTTCAAGTGATTACTGATGTTTTTATATTGAGTATCAATTCTACTTATTTTTAAATGTTCAGAAGTTGTCCTACATTTTATAATATATATTTTAAACTAATTTTTCTTCACCTTCAAATAGGACTATTCAGCTTCACATGTAACAGAAAAAAGGTATAATAGAGTAGTCCTAATTTTCCCATACCATTGGCATTGCTGTCATTCATTTCACTTACCCATATGTTAGAATCACCCAGTTCTTTCTTATGATTATTACTTTAGGAAAACATCATTTTATACCAAATCCAAATAAGAAAAAATTATTTATTATATTTTCCTTTATTCCTTTAGCAATTTTCTTTCTTTCTTTATGTAAAACTATGTATCTGACATATATCATTTTCCTTTACCCTGAAGAACTTTTTTTTTTTTTTACATTTTAGTCAGAGAAGTCTACTGGAGATGAATTTCTTCAGTATTTGTTTTTCTGAGGAAGTTTCTATTACTCTTTCCTTCAAGGTTTATGAACTTTTTCTTTTACCATTTTTAAAATACTTACAACACTTTCTTGTTGCTTGTATGCTCCACTATAAGAAGTCCACTGCAATTTTTTATCATTGTTTCACTACAGGTAATTTTTTTTCACCCTCTGACGTCTTTCCAGACTTTCTTACTTTTTGGTTTTCTGCAGTTTGAACATGATATTCCTAGATATTTTTGTTAGTATTTATCAATAATAAGTCCAAGAATTAAATTAAGATTTAAGTTTTGTCAAAATTAAGATTTAAGCTTTCCTGCTAATTTATAACTAGAACATCTTCTACTACAAGTCAGCATATTTTGACTATGAATCTCTATATTTTCTATCTGGCCAGATTTTATAGTGGTGGTCTGCCCTTCAATCTCAGTTCTCAGATGAATTCAAGAAAAGTCATTGATTTTGAATTTTGTTCACTTTTTCTTATTTTTCTGGAAACAGAATTATATATATTTATTTTTTATTTTTATTTTTTAAAACAATCATGCTTTTTTAAAAAGATTTATATTTTTTATTTATCCCCTCCTCATTTCCACTTGCTCTCTGTCCACTCTTTGTGTCCATTTGCTGCACATTCTTCTGTGTCTGCTTGTCTCCCTTTGTTGCATCATCTTGCTGCACCAGCTCTCCATGGGTGTGGGCCGTCAGTTCTCTGCAGGCATGGGCCCACTTGCCTTCACAAGAGGGCCCTAGAATGCAAACCCAGGACCTCCCATATGGTAGACAGGAGCCCAATTGGTTGAGCCACATCCCCTTCCCTATATTTATTTTTAAGATTTTTTATTATTATTAGAGAAGTTGTGGATTTACAGAACAACCATGCATAAAATATAGAATTCCCATACACCAAACCACAACTAGAAATTTGCATTGGTGTAGAACACATTATAATTGATGACAGAACTTTTTTATAATTACAATATTTTTTAGTAGTAGGTATCTTTGTTAAAATTGATGAAAAATTAATAAAATAATACTATTAACTATTGTCTATAGTTTGCATTTGGTGTATTTTCTCCCATATACCACCCTAATATTAACACTTTTTATTAGTGTCATAAACTTTTATAATTCATGAAAGAACTTTCTAATACTGTACTATTAACTATAGTCAATCATGTATAATAGGTTTCATTGTTTTGTAGTCCGATGTTTATCATCTAATTTTTATTCCAGTAACAAACTATATAATTCAATACTGTTAATTACACTTGCAATATTGAGCTACAGCCATCACCATCCATTTCCAAACCTTAACCATCAACCCAAATAGAAATTGTGTACAAATTAAGTATCATTTCCCCAAACTCTAAACCCAATCTACCCTATGGTAATCTATAATCTAGATTCTAACTCTATGAATTTGATATTATAATTAGCTCATATCAGTGAGATCATACAATACTTGTCCTTTTATATTTGGTTTATTTCACTGAGCATAAAATTCTCAAGATTCTTTCTTATACGTTACTCCTAAAGTACAAGCAAGGACAGAAATGATAGATAAATGGGACCTCTACAAAATTAAAAGATTTTGTGACAAAGGACTTTGTCATGGAAGTGGAAAGATAACCTACTCAGTAGGAAAAATATTTGGAAACCATGTAGTAGATAAGGATTTAACATCCAGAATATAAAAAGAAATACTACAACTCAACAACGAAAAGACAGACAACCCAATTGAAAAATGAGCAAATGACTTCAATAGACATTCATCCAAATAGGATCTACAAATGGCTAAAAAGCACATGAAAAGATGCTCAACATTATCAGCTATTAGGGAAATACAAATCAAAACCACAGTGGGGTATTATTTCACACTCAGTAGACTGGCTATTATTAAAATAACAAAATTGCAAGTGTTGGAGAGGATGTGGAAAAATAGAAATACTCATTTATTTCTGGTGGGAATATAAAATTGTGCTTCTGCTATGGAAGAATTTGGCAGTTCCTCAGGAATCTAAATATAGAATTACCATATGGCCTGCCAATCCCACTACTCACTATATGCTAACAAGAATTGAAAGGAGGGACTTGAACACATATTTGCACGCTGATGTTCATACTGACATTATTCACAATTGTCCAAAGATTTCTATCCATTAAGGAATGACAAAATGTGGTGTAAACATGCAATGGATTATTATTCAACCATTAAAAAGAATGAAATCTTAATGCATGTGACAACAGGTATAAATCTTGAAGATTCTTTTTAATCAAGAAATTTATTCTAGGTCCATTTTCCCAAAATGCGTTCCTTTATCATTTTTCTTTAATATGGACAATTGAAAAACAAGAGACTAGATTGTCATTACAAGCTTCATTTTGAAGTGGAATTAAAATTAAAATTAAAAAGTGAATACTTTTACAAAATATCTAAATGCTAAGACATATTTTCCAATATATTCTTACACAACTGCCTAATTATCAAAAAATGCTGAGTGGAGTTGCTTTGTTGAGGGATGTGTGAGCATGTGTGTGTTTGTGTGTGTGCTGGAAGAGGCAAAGAAGTCTTCCGTAGAGCCTTTGGAAGTGACATGGCTCTGTCAGCACCTCGATTTTTAACTTCTAGCTTCCGGAACTGAGAAAGAATGCATTTCTGCTGTTTTAAGCCACCCAGTTGGTGATACTTTGTTATGACTTCCTTAGGAAACTAATATACATTTTGTACACAAAAAGGGGGCGGTGGGGGGGGGGGGGGACCAAAAACCATGGCAGAAAACTCTGTAAGTTGTCTGTGTGCGTGTGTGTATATGTGCTGATGGATTTAATAGAGAAGCTGTCGTCTAGAGATTATTTTCTGTAAGTTAAATATTTACATATTTTCCTCTTTTCTCTTTATCCTAAACTATTTATATCATTTACCTATAGGCACATGGATTCTTATTAGTCAGGTCTCATAAAATATCAGCTCAGACATTTAATAATAAAACGGAATCAGAAAATTTTTGAAATAGAGCAACTGCCTTAATGGAAACTGCTTTGAAAAATATTGATGATCCATGCAAATAGTGTCCACCTTAATAAAAACCTTCGAAAAATTTGACAGAGGAGCTAATTCATAAACATCGATGTCTTTTTCATGTCCTTACAGAAAAGAAGGACGTTCTATTTCCATATCATTAAATATTATTAGAAATTATTGGTCCATTGATAGTAGGACAAAAAAGTGGGCCATTTATTTAAATGTATAATTTATGTGAGGTAACAAACCCCAAATATATGTTTCCTCTTACAGCTCTTTAAAAGATACATTTTCACTATGATGCCAAAGTTTACATATCAGAATTATCCCCTTTCCTGCTGCAGAGTCATAAACAAGGATCAGTGTGTTGGTAGTTAACCCCTTTTAATAAGTTTGATGTGTGAGGCTGTCACTTCAGATGAAGTTTATTTTATATAAAATAGTTTAATTTTGTTTCATTAATTTAATATCCCCATTATTTTAATGTCAGAAATACCATAAGACTTGTAATAATAAAAGCAACAAAAAGCATGTCTTTCTCCACTACCCTATTTTATTCCCCAGTGACAGCTATTTTCATGGTTATACTTATTTGCATGGTATTTGACTTTATTTCTATAATAACTTTTATGCGTATTTATTGATTTATTAATTTTATATAAATATTGACTTCTGATCCTTAATAATAACTCAAAATCCGCAATAATAACTTTTGCTGTTTTTAATGCATATGCTTCTACCTTTTCATAGTCCATATTATATTTATATGATTAGTTTTATAAGATTTTCTTTTTTTTTCCGAGAAACCCGGGGCTGGGGATTGAACCCAGGACCTTGTATGTGGAAGCTGGCACTCAACCACCGAGCCACATTGGCTCCTACAAGTTTGGTTTTACTGTTTGTTGCACTTGTTGTTTGTTTCTGTTTTAGGAGGCACCGGGAACTGAACCCAGGACCTCCCATGTGGGAAGTGGGTGCTCAACCACTTGAGCAACATCCTTTCCCGATAAGATTTTATAAATGCATTTTTAGTTTATAATATATTTTGAAATATTTCCAATGCCAATAAGTAATTAACAGATTAAAGTATTTTAAATATTGCATAGTATTTTAACATATGGATGTTTTATAATTTATTTGAACAATATTCTAGTACCAGATCTTCACATTTCATTCTAATCAATTTTTTTTTTTCACTTAGTTACAGTGATACCTCTCTTATGCATGGATCACTGGTCTAGGAAATGTAATTATTCAGATTATAGCCGAAGTCTGATCCTACCCCAGAAAAGTCCATGATACATATGTGTACATACACATTCTAAAATCTGTATTAGAATACCCATCTCCTTTTTCATAAGGTAGAGCTCAGCAAAACTCCACTCACAACTAAATTACTCTTACAAATTAGAAGACTGTGTTCAGAGGATTCTCCCTAGAAAAAGACATATATATGACAGCAAAAAATTAACAACTAGAAGCATGAAATCAAGGAAGGTGAAAGAAAAGCAAGTTAGCAAATAAGATTTCAGAATTCAAAAACAGAGTAATTGGAAATGCTTTAACATACAAGCAAATATTTCCACAATCCTGAATAGCCCATAGTGTATCACTATAGTGCAACATAGACTATTTCTTTTTTCTAATAAGAACCATAAGCCTTAAAATTAAAGGTAGAATTGCTTTGGGTAGCAACGTTCAAGATGCAAGGAGTTGCATGACATATTTTAGATAGAGTTCCATTTTTAAAAGCCAGCTTTAAAAATAAAATTTTGACAGTGAAAAGGTAAAATTTGTTACCTGAATAGTTGATAGGCAATATGGAAAAGAAAAAAAAGAGCAGAGGTTTAAGTAAGCCAGATTTGCATTTGAATCAAAGACAGACTATGTAATACTGGGCACAAAATTATGTAAATTTATGTCTGCAAATTTGTATCTTACATTAGAATAAGTAAATTATATTGACCAATATGAATATTGAACAAAAAAGTCCTAACATATAGTAAAGATGCTATTTGTAAACATATAAATGAATCCTATCGTAATTGCTCACTCCAGATGAATGCATTGCCCTGATGGTAATGGAATAAATGTGAAGTTACTATAGGAAAATAAAGTATTTATTAAAACTCCACCTCCACATAGCTCATAAGTTTTAGAATACATCTTTTAAATAGTTCTTATTAATCTGTATTTTAAAATACATGCAAAAATTTCTTATACATAGATCTACATCACCTTTTTCCTCCAAGGCTAAAGTAAATATCTACACTTCATTATGTTTTGAGCAATTAAGAAAGTCTACAAAGGCCTCATATCTGCTTAGCATTTTGTACTCCACATCAGACCACCTTCTCTTTGGTATGGCAATGACTCAATGAAGTCGCAGGCAACTTTATAGTACTTTCAGGTTGGTTGGTTCACTTCAGCAAAGGCTTACATGGATACTGTTTCCAAACAACATGAGTGCCAAGTGCAGCAGCCATGTCCAGAAGGCCATGGGATCAGGAAGTTTGTGGTTTAATTATATCAGGGACAGAACTTGAGCCATTCTCTAATTTATTCTAAAGACACATCACTTTAATGGGGTTTCAATGAACTGTGCGCCAGAGGTTTGTGTTAAAAGCAAAAACCTCTGCTCTTTGCTTTGCTTTGCAAAAGCAGACATTGATCAGGTCCTCAGGTCCGTGATCGTGATTAAGTGCTATGCAAATATCTTCACTAAGTGTTAGCCCTCTTCAGATTTTTCTTTGGTTGCAAAAGAAGCCATGCTCTAAAGTGGTAATTTTGGCCAAGTACTGACATATTATAAATGTAAGCATGATCAGTGAGTCTCTGCAGGTTAGTTGATTAATTTGGGGATTGTATGTGTGGGGATCA
The DNA here is from genome assembly GCF_030445035.2 of Dasypus novemcinctus. Lineage (NCBI taxonomy): Eukaryota > Metazoa > Chordata > Mammalia > Cingulata > Dasypodidae > Dasypus > Dasypus novemcinctus. The sequence continues at coordinate 70,645,476 of NC_080684.1, read as the reverse complement.
GCTATTTGCCTCCAGTAATTATGCATGACCTAATGTTTAGTTAGTCTGTGCTAAGTGAGTAATCTGGATGGCTTTATGAATCTGTGTGCTGGGTGAAACATTTGAGAAACAATGGATCACTCGTTCTTTCATTTTTGCATCTATTAGGTTCCAGGCACTGTGCTAAGAGATGCACATGCAATATGAGCAGATGTAGACATGTATCTGGTTTCCTAAAGCTGAAGTTTACAGGAGAGATGCACACTATCAAAGAATCAAATGCACCATGTTATTTTACCAATGCAATAAGTGCTTCTAAAGAGTAGAACATTACGTTATTTGAAAATAATATGGAAGTGTTTCATATAGTTATGGAGAGTAAGGAATGATTTCTTAAGGTAGAAGCATTTGAGCTGAAGGGAAATAAGAGTTAACTATGAGGCAGGGCACAATGGATTTACATTTCAGTGACTCTGTTTTACTTTACCCTGGGCAAATTCCTTTTCAGAGATGATCAAGGAAAAGGGAGATTGTTCTGCATGAGAAAGACCTTCCTTAAATGTGGCTCTTCTTGTCTTTTTTTTTTTTTTAATTATTTATTTATTTCTCTCCCCTTCCACCCCTCCCCCAGTTGTCTGCTCTTTGTCCATTCTATGTGTGTTCTTCTGTGACCCCTTCTATCTTTATCAGCGGCACCAGGAATCTGTGCTTCTTTTTGTTGCATCATTTTGTTGTGTCACCTCTCCGTGTGTGCGGCGCCATTCTTGGGCAGGCTGCACTTTCTTTCACACTGGGCGGCTCTCCTTACGGGGTCCACTCCTTGCCCGTGGGGCTCCCCTATGGGGGGGGGGGGAACACCCCTGTGTGGCAGGGCACTCCTTGCACGCATCAGCACTGCGCATGGGCCAGCTCCACACCGGTCAAAGAGGCCCGGGGTTTGAACTTTGGACCTCCCATGTGGTAGGCGGACACCCTATCCTTTGGGTCAAGTCCGCTTCCCTCTCCTTGTCTTTTTTAATTTTGTCTTTCGTCATTCAAACATAGAAACATTGTGTTTGGTAATTTTATTAAAAAATATGGAAAAAAATTGGAAACAACCCAGGTGTCCATCAACTGATGAATGGATAGCCAAATTGTGGTATATACACACAATGGAATATTATGCAGAGGCAAAAAGAACTGAAGTCATAAGGCATATGGCAGCATGGATGAACCTGGAGGACATATGTCAAGTGAAGCAAGCCAGACACTAAAGGACAAATACTGCATGATTGTGCTGTTATGAACTAAATATATTGTGTAAACTCATGGAGTTAATAATTAGAATAAAGACCAGCAGAAAATAGAAGTAGGGTAGAGAACAGAAAGCTGAGGGTTAAGTACAGAATTGGTAAAAAGGTAGTTTATAAATCTTTGGAAAGAAATAGAAATGGTGAAAACATATCATTTTGACTTTTACTAGCAGAGCTATTATATGAATATGATGGAGTTTGAAAGGAAATGTGTAAGGTCATTCATATTACTAGAAGGAAAGCTAAAAATGTAACATGGGACTGTATAAGAAATAGTAAAACCTCATGTAAAACACGAATATGGGTGATATTGCATATATAAGACTTTTTACAAAATATAAATACAAATATACTAGAGAGAAGGAAAAAAAATAGCTATGTACAGTAGGGGAAGCCTAGTGAGAATGAGAGATGATGACTTTTGTTGTTTGTTTTTGTTTTGTTTATTATTAATATTGGATTAATGAAAGTGCTCTAAGAATGATTAAAGTTATGAATGCTCAATTTGTGATTATAGCTAATACCATTGATTGTACATTTTGATTGGATTTATGTTTAATATGTATCAATAAAATCGATTTGTTAAAAAATGGAAAAAAAACTAATAAAAAATCTGGAAATGAATTTGTGAGTCTTTTAGGAAACTAGTGCAATTTAAATCCACAGGCAATAATATTAAACTCTGAAATGCTTTTCTCAGAAGCTTTAGCTTTTCCCTGTGCCTCTGAACTCCTGAACAGGTAGGAATATAGAAAAACAGACATAAAGTTCCAATCTTTATGAGGAATAAATGAAAGCAATTTTCTCCACAGAAGAGAAAACTGATAATTCAGAAAAAAAAAATACAACTCTCCCTTTACAACTTTCTCAAACATCTTTTGCATTATATTTTTGAGTCTAGAAAGTAAGAAGTTCATTTAAATGTTTTTTTTTTGAGTTTTTCTAGCCACTTATATTTCTCACTGAATATTATACTCATATGGTTTAAAGATATGGAGATTTATAATAGACAAAACATCTAAGAAAGCACATTTTCTTTATGATTCTCATGAATTTATACTTGCCATTGGTGGAGCGTTAGGAATAATCTGAATCCAATAATACCCTTTCATTTAAAAAAATATACTGTATATCCCTGTGCATTTCAATCACCATATAATTGCTTTGCATTAATGGCTTCAAAATTATGACTTTTTTAAGCTCTTTATGAATTTGGAAGTGTCTACATTAATTAATTTCAAATAAAAACATACATTTAGAGAGACTTAACAAGGTTAACTGATTTTTCTCTTTTTTGGCTCTAGATCTACCTCTAAAATTCACAATGTCAGTTGTAGACTATCAGGCAAACAGCTGTGTCTCTCTTTCCCTGGGGCTCCAGCTTCAGCATCAAGCTCCAACATCAAAACTCCAATATTAAAAGCCCTCAACTCTGTCCTTTGCCATGCCTTTTATCTGTGAGTTCCCGCTCTCCAAAGGGTGGGGACTCAAACCCCTACTGGCACAAGAAGTTTACATGATTACTTAATCAAGTAAACCTATGAATCCAATGTAATCTAATATGCCCAGAGGAAAAGATCAGTTTAAAAACATAATCCAATATTTCTTTTTGGAATATTGATATTATTACATATTATTATTATATTATATTTAGATTATATATTATTCATCAATAATATCAAACTGCTACAGACATTCTTGGTCTTGGACTGCATTCTAGTGGGTGTGGACTCATTATAAATAAGATCTCCTCAAGTTGTTACTTCAGCTATGATGTGACCCAGTTAAAACAGGTTGAGCTTTAATCTGGATTACAGAGTGAAAGGTAGATGGAAAGAGAAGCCATGGGAGAAGCAAGACGCTGAAAGTCAATGGAACCTGCGAAAGAAAATAGAAGATATTGCCATTTGTATTGTCAGGTGATCAAAAAGCAAAGTAACCCCAAAGATTGCCGATCAGTCAGAAGACAGTGACCCTAGGAGGAAGAAAATCTTTGACCTCTGCAACCAATACATTCCTGTTGTTAAATCAATTCATTTTATGGCTATATTTTAGCAGTTTAGAAAATAAAACACTGAAGATGGAAGAAGACAGTAGATACAGGTTCATTAAGCAAGACTTCTTCCAAATCCAAGATTGATAATGTATCATTTACCTATAAATCAAATAGATGCCCCACAAAGTGATCTTTAGAATTGTTGGAAATTTATATGATGTGAAGAAAACCTAGATTATTGAGCATATAGAGCATCCACCTAGAAGTTAATAGCCTTCTCTCAAGGCTCGTCTCTTTGTTATGTCTCGTAACCTCATTCACATATTTAATTGAATGTCTTATTTTCACACCTCCTTTTCACGGTTATTTTAAAAATATGTAAAATAAATATCTGAAGTATTTGACTCCAGGGAAAAAATGTATATATAATCTTATGCTCTCTGAAGGCAAGGACTGCTGTCCATTTTTGTTTATTATACCCTTGGCACTTTGAACCATATCTTACACATGCTTGTGCTCAATAAATATTTGTTGATAAATGATTGAATGGATAATAATGCATGATTTTAACTTCCACTAAGAATTATTTTCTCTGCAATTTTTTCAAAAGTGTTAAGGATATTGTGTAAATGACATGGACCAATATATTTGAAACATAAAAAATATTCTGCATAATAGCATTCAAGCAAGATCATACTTTCAGAAATAAGAATTTTAGCTTGATTTGTCTGTGAGTTATTTTTTACAAGTATTTCTTTTTTAACCATTAATCTATCTGCATAGTTAAATATAGAACAATTATTATAGTTTGGAAATATCCAATTACCCTTATTAACAATTATAATGACTTTATATCATGGTGTCCAACATAGTATATATAGTGAATAGTGACTTACAATTTTTCATCATTTCCACATATCTATTTCACTGGAAATTATTTGCTCTTTTCTATTTTATTGCTTTCTTTAGCTTAATTATATTTGACCACAAACTATCAGGAATTTCTATATATCCATTAGGTCTATGGTACTTTGAAAAGGATTTTCTAGACTTATCGATGCATGTTAATGCATATGAATATAAATTCATTTTTAACTATTCCTGTTCATACATACATATATGTGTAATTATATGTATATGTATACACTGTCTCTTTACTGAATTTTAAAAAGATAACAAATGTTACAAGTTTCACATAATTTCTAATTTCAGAACTATTTATGTACTTTTCTGTGTTAAGTACAAGGTCACATTAGAAAACAAACTCCATCTTTAACATTATTTGAATATTTAATGCTAAACTTAAAAAATTTAGAATGATTTCTGCCACTGCAATAAAGACAAGTTAAAGGATAATTAGATAACTTTCATTTCAATGGGTTCTAATTAGAGCAGCAGTGAGATGCTCATGAGACATCCAATATTTTTTAAAAAATCAACAAGATTATCCTCCTGCATTTTCAAGGAAAGTAATTATTCATCAGAATCTCCTGCTATACTCATAGCATATGAATACTTCAAGTCAAAGAAAACAGAATTCTTTTTGGATTATTTTCCTTTTTTGGGGGGTGAACAAGTCCAGGTTTGTATACAGAATGTGGTGGAGAAATATAGCCATAATCTAAGAATGAGACTGGGAATCAAGAATATCTCCTGTTGCTGATTCCAGTTAACATTCACTCAGGTTTAAATGCTGAACAGAGCACATAATTAGGTAAGGTTTCTGACCAGGATGTTTACCTACATTGAAAGAAAAATATCTAGGCACTGAGACAATTTTTTCTCCTCATCTTTGGTAACCACAAAAACTATCAAATTAGATTCCCTCTGAGAAATAAATCTTGTGGAAGGATTTTCAAGAGTACAGAAGAGTTTAGAGTCAGAGTTCATGGAATGACCTTAGACTCCTTTGTCAAACTTATTACTAAATTATCACATTCCCTAGATTGAAGCTGATTCTATTTTAATTCCAGAGTATATCTTTCTTCATAGGTTACTTCTCTGGAGATGTTCAATCTGGTCCTTGTGTCTTTGTCAGTAAATATGTCTGTCTTTGCCTTACTATTTTGGGAAATTAATTTGTGTATATATATATATATTTGTTAATCACCTAATATAGCCACATGTAGAAGGTCAGGCTGGCAATGAAGTAGTCAGTGGTGAAAGGGGCATTTTCTTCCCACAGGAAAATTAACTAATTGGACAACAGATGTAGAAAATAATTGAAAAAGATGTAAACTTGTAGTGAAAATATTACATATTTGTAAATTTACAATTCCATATCTATATACCTTTGAAAATGGAAAGCTGTGAGATAAAAATTAATCCCTAAATAATTTTAACAGCAATTTTTCTCTACCTACTATACATATAATTTCCTGGAAAAAGCTTCAGTTAGTCACACCACTGTCAACTATTCCCTAAGAGAATAATGATCTAAATAGAAGCTCTTGCAGATGATAACTGGAGTTGAATATGACATTTAAACGTGTACATCATGTGGTAGTTTTATGTCTTGGTATTGGACCCACATGTATCCCTATACCACTAACACATCTTAAAGACATTTCTAACTTCCTCCCTTTGTCTTCCTAGCTCGGAATTTTATATAATGTGTTTTGCATTCCTTAAAAGAGAATATGATGTACTGATGCTAGAAAACAGTTTTAATTACTTTTTAATTTAGAATTAGGAACATAAATCCCAATAGCAATAGAGTAACAGAAATAATTTAAAGTTAATTAAATGAAAGCAAGTTTTGGACACTTCAATGATAATACTTGTCTCCTGTCTGTAATTAAACTTCCTTTGATTCTTCTATTAACTCAAAATCCACTTCAAGGTCCTTAAAGAGAACTGATATTTTTATACTAAGCTCAATTCTGATAAAATAGAACATTTATCAGTACCAGGTACAATTGAATAGGGTTTTAGGTTTAAATACTAAAAACATCACATATATTTAATTTAACAATGAGGGTTGAAGTAAAAATACATTTAGAATATCCATATTAAGAAGAAATAACTTTTGGTAGGAAAGGGGAAAATGAGGGAAACAATTAAATAGCAAAGTCTTTTTCGTAAAGTGAATCCTTACAAAATTTAAATAAACATACTATAAGAAGAAATACTGCAGCAGAGAAAGGGAAAGTATATTATTTTTAACAAACATTTTTCATGCATGAATATGGAATAGATGGGAAAAACACTAGATAATATTAGAATAAATTTAAGAGCAGACTATTGGTGGAACAAAATTTCATTGCACAATCGTACAATTTTTCTTAGTTTCTAGAAATTAAGAGAAAACTAAAGTTCATTGTGAACATACTATTTTTCAGAGGATATGCTGGACATATGCCTTTGGGGTTACTTGGTGGTTCTTTTTAGAAAAATATGATTATATCTGCTTGTGGTAACATATCTAAGTAATTACCAGATGTTTTGTTTTTACCAGAAGATGGGGACAGGGGTTGCTGGAGAGGGAAATGAGAAAACTGAATTTAAAAATAAACAATGAACTTAGACAAATTTGAGCTTGCATATCACTTATTAAGTGTGTATGAATCAAATATTCTTTGTCAGTGAAGGTGATTTCATATAAATACGTGAATTATTTTCAGTGGTATTACTTTGTTAATCTCTTCTTATTATCCAATTATAAATACACAACCATGAAGGTTTGCATTTTGTGAATCCCAGAAAAGATTATGTTCTTGAACTTATCCATTCCTGTGCGTGTGGGGTCCTTTGATTGCATTAAATTCAGTTAAGGAACCTTTGATTAGATCACTTGAATAGATTGCTTTAGGGATTTTGATTGGACTATGTTAGTGATATGTGACCCATGTTGGATCTCTGTTGTCTTACTGGGTCTTACATAAACTGAGAGAGAACACACAGAGAAGAAAAGACACAGAAAAAGGGAGTTCTGCCATTTTGACCACAATGTTAAAAGAGAGGATTCCAGGTTCATCTACTGTTTCAGAAATACAGAGGATCTTGAGAGGCTCAAGGAGACAAGGCCCACAGAGAGATGCCTGATCACCCACAGCAGAGCTCCTGGATATGGTAAGCTTAGAAGGGAAAGGCAAGGACCTTGGCAGTGACTGGCTGCCATCTTGTCTAGCCATATGACAGAATGTCAGGATCACCAATAGCTGACTTTGATGAGAAAACATCTCTGATAATGCTTTGTTTTGGACATTTCATGGCCTCAGAACTGTAAACTATTACCCCCCACATAAATTCCATTAATAAAAGCCAATTCATTTCTGGTAATCTGGCATTGGCAGCCCTGGGGCATACCAAAACATCACTCATTGTTTTGTTTAATAATTTTTGAAAATCAAAGTAAAGCCATGAAATAAAACCACTAAGCAAGAGAAAAAAATTGGCTATCTGAGTAAACTTACCAACAAAATCAGATTCCAAGACATCAGCAAACATTTAAAAGGCATATTAAGGAACAGGAAAATATAGCCCAGGCAAAGGAACAAATTAAAAATCTTGAAAAGACACAGAATTTAAAAGAACTAGTCAAGAATGTTCACACAAATCTCCTAAATCAATTCAAGGAGTTAAAGGAAAGATGGCTAAATAGATAAATGATATTAAGCAGACACTGGTTGAGCATAAAGAAATTGAACACTTATAAAGAAAAGTAACAGATCTTATGGAAATGGAAGACAAAATAGATAAGATTAAAAATATATTGCATCTTGTGCAGTGAAGGGGCATGAGAGTGGTGCAATGATAATATTGGGTTGGGTGGTGCTGGTTTGTCAGGAGGGTGGGGGGTGAGTTAGATTTTCCATGGAACTGGAGGGAGGGTTAGGGGAGGGAGCAGGTGAATACTGAGGTATGGCAGGTACATGGTTGAAACTACAAAGTTGGGAATTCTCTTTTGACAATATGGCAAGGGAGGGTTACTGGTTTAGGATGTTGGGTGTGGGGAAATTTGGGACAGGGATCATATTGGGCAGGCTTCTAGGGAGTGTGTAAGTGTTCGTCTTGCTATAGTGTGGAGACCCACATAAGAGTGGCAAGGTGGCAGAGTCCCATCCTGGTGAGACCCACTATATTCTCAAATAGAGGGGCAGGAGTCTCTTGAGAGCATTGTTTGTGCCTAATGGGGGAGGGCAGACTAGTATGTCAAGCCCTCAGTGTTGTTGCAAGTAACTATGAATCTTGTCTTTCAAGGAGTGAAGCCTGGTGGTTGCCATGGGTCCTGAGGGGAGTGGGAGGGAGGAATAGAACAGATGGAACAAGGGCCTTTTGGGGGGCAATGGAAATGTTCTACATGATCTTGCTATGATGAGTACAGGCCATGTTAAATTATATCAAAATCTATAGAAGTGTATGGTCCAAAATGTAAGCCATAGTATAAACCATTGACCATGGTTAGTAGCTATGTTTCAATATTTGTAAATCAGTTAAAACAAATGTACCATCCACATATAAAAAGTTATTAATGGGGAAGGGGTAAAAGAGAGAGGATGTTAGGTATGTGGGAGTTCCCTGTATTTGGTACATGACTTTTCTGTAACCTAAAACATTTTTTAAGAGAAAATGAAAAAGGTAAGACACTGGGGTAACAAATGGAAGAAAATGTCACTGTACATTTAGAACAGCAGATCTTACAGTGATGACAGGCAAAATATCAAAAATTATTAAATATTTTTCATTATTTTTATTATCACATTTTTTAAAAATTCATTTTAAATTTTTTTGTGTTTCATTTCTTATTTTTTAAAACTATCATTATTATTTTTCTTATTAATTGTATTTGGTTATTATTAGTTTCATTTTTGAAGAAGTTTTGGATTGTAGAAGGGTTACAACTATGGCAGGGGAGGATAATTGGTGTGGGGTGTCAGTGATGGGGGATACACGGGAGGAAGCTCACCTATGCATACATAGAAGGCATATAAATGTGTTCACATGTTCATGGGGCATTGTCATGGTGGGTGGAGATTCACACAATAACTAATGGAATATCAAATTCCCATCCTGGGGCGCTGTGCCACATTCTCTAATGGAACAGCGAGAATCCCCTGAATATAGGGATGATGGCTAGTGAAGGAGGATGGTCCATTGTTGGGTCTTTGATATTGATTACTGTGCTTATGAACCTTTACTCTTGAAGTTGAAACGTAGCCAAGTATTATAGGGTGTCTAAGAATTGCTTCCTGGGAGCCTGCATGTTGCTCAAGTGTGTCTTTCTCTAAATTAAACTCAAGATATATATACATTACCTTCCCCCTTGTGTGAGACATAATTCTTGGAGATGAGCCTCTTTGACATTAAGGAATTACTACCGAGCACCAGCTAGCAATGCAATAGGAAAGAGACCTTGATCAAAGGCGGGAAAAGGTAAACACAAATGAGTTTATATGGCTAAGAGACTTCAATGTGAGTTGGGAGGTCATTCCAGAGGTTACACTTATGCACATCTCAGTAGAATATCATTGACTGCCAAAGTAGATACTACCACAAATAGCTGGGCTCCTCAGGGCAGTGGAGACATCCAGACATTATAGTCATGGCAGATAGCTTAGGAGTTTGGTACCTTGCCAGTGAGCCCTACTTTGGAATTTATGCTTCCCAGTGTGACAGAGTTGGACTCTGATGTGGTTTCCCTGCAGAAAGCTCTTCTGTCCTTCTATTTGAAGCCATAATTTGTACTAGAGTTGTTAGGTGTACATTGAACGAACTTAAATTTTTGGCTGTCCATGTGCCAGCTGGGCCACGAATCTCAATGGATTTGCAACACCTACTCTCCTGTTCATTGGACTTACCCCAGAACAGCTAACAAGGAGGTGATAATGGATAACTACCGTATGAAGGAATCGAGAGTGTCTACAACTGCAAACAAGAGAGTTCCATCCATCAGATCCTATAGGATCACAGCCCCCTCTCAGTTAGAGGTGGAGTGGGTATTACCATCCCAGAATCCTCAGGATTGAATAATGAACTATGGATGAAAGTAGACTTACTGGTATTCTACTATAGACTTATTGTGATTGTTGCAGTGGAAGAAATTATATCATTGATGTGGAGGCAGAGGCCTCTAGAAGTGCTGAAGTCAGGGAGAGAAAAACAGGTATACTATGGGGACATTTTTGAGACTTTGGAATTGTCCTGAATGACACTGCAACAACAGATGCAGACCATTATATATCTTGTCATAACCTGCAGAATTGGGAGGGAGTGAGTACAAAAAACAATGAAAACTTTAATACATGCTTAGTGGTAAATGTGTTTATCAAGTGGAATGAATGTACCACACTAATGAAGGATGTTGTTAATTTGGGAAAATGTGGGAGGTATGGGGAGTGGGGTTTATGGGGATCCCCTATGATTTTATGTAACATTTTATGTAATCTAAGTATAAAAAATATATATATTACCACTAAAAAAATTAAAAATCACATTATATACATATAACTAAATTTAAAATGATAGAGGAATGAATAAGCTAAATAGATGATAAACCTTGAAAAGATGGAAGAATAGGCAGAAAAATTTTGGAAATAATTGAACATGGTATCTGGGAATTGAATGGCAGCATGGTATGCAAAAACACATGTGTTTTGGTGTTCTGGGAAGGATAAAAGAATGGAAAAGTGGCAGAAAGATATATGAGGAAATAATTGGCCCAAAATTTCCCAACCCTTATTAATTACATAATTATTACTATCCAAGAAGGACAAATAAAGTAAATCAGAAACAAGCTACTCCAAAATACCTACTATTCAGAATATAAATGTCAGAGAGAGAGAGGATTCTGAAAGTAGCAAGAATAAAACAAATCATCATGTACAAAGGATGCTCAGTTAGATTAAGTGCTGATTTCTTATCAGAAATCATGGAGGCAAGAAGGCAGTGGTATGATATATTTAAATACTGAATAAAAAAAACAAAACCTGCCCATGAAGAATAAATTTTCTGGCAAATCTGCCCTTCAAAAAAAAGGGTAAGTTTTCAATATTCACAGATAAACTGAAACTGAGTCTGTTTGTCACCAAGAAACCAGAATTACAAGGACTATTCAATTACAAGGACTATGCAGGCTGAAATGAAATTGTGTGCACTTTTAATTTTACCCATCTTGGAAGGTCTTGAAATGTCCAAGAATTTTGTTTTAAGTATAAGAATCTTTTACAGCAATGCAGGATGTGCTAGGAATGAACAAAATGCAAAATAAAGCCTATCCATTATATGTGAGGTACATAGGGAGAAGAGAGGTCAGAATACAAGGGTAAATGTGACTTGCAAATACAAGACATATCAAAGATCTTATTCATGTGGGCCAGTTTGTAGAATCTAAAGAAACTAAAGCAAATAGTGTATGCCTGGGATTGGATATTGGTATAAATTGGGTCAGGATGATGACTAGAGGATGGATTTGATGACCCCCCTTTATAGGAGACCATTAGTTTATCATATCCTTTGTATTATTGTTTTAGTTATATAGGCTCCTCCAAGCAAACGCCTTGAAATATTTCAGCTTAAACAATTTGCTCATGGTTTTGAGGCTAGGAAAATGTTCAAATTACAAGTATCCATTAATACGATGCTTTCTTTCTGAGGACCAGCTACCAGCAATCTTTGACTAATCTGTCACATGATAGGTCACATGGTGCCATGTGCTTCCCTTCCATGTGCTCTCCCTTCCCTTCCATGTTTCCTTGATTTCAAATTCTCATTTCCATGGTGCTCTCTCTTGCTCTTTCTTTGTATTCATTCTGTTTATAAAGGACACCAATAATAGGATTAAGACCCATCCTGAATGAGGTGGGTTATACCTTAACTGAAGTAGTCTCCTCAAAAGGTACTGTTTACAATGTGTTTATACCCACAGGAATGATTAGATTTAAGACCATGTTTTTTCTGGGATACATACACCTTCAAACTACACAGTCACACCCTCTAGCTGCAAAAAATACATGTTTTTCTACATATAAAACATATTCATTCCATCACAATAGCCCCAAAGCCTTGAGTTATTTAAAAAATAATGCTCAGTACAAAATCTCATCATAAGTTTTTATAGATGGAGCAGGTGCAGCTTCAGTGAGTGCCTGCTTCCCATGTATGAGGTCCCAGGTTCAATCTCCATTACTTCCAAAAAAATTAAAAAATAAATATTTTAAAAAATTAAATAAATCTTTCATAGTTGTAGTCTGTCCTGTGGCACAATATCCCCCCATCTATGGACTTATGAACCTTAGAGAAGAAGTTATCTCTTCCAATATACAAAAAAGTGTCAGGCACTTTACAGCTCCAGTCCCACAGAGAGAGATTGGAAAGGAAACAAGGTTCATGGGTTCCAAACAATTCTGAAGCCCTGCAGGGCGTATTCCATTATATTCCAAGGTCTAAGAGTCATCTCTGGAACAATAATTTTTCCTCTGGGCTTGATGAATTGACAGCCCCACCCCTTTCAAGTGCAAGTGCTATGCCCCTGCACTCCCTGAACACTGGGGAGAAAGTTCCACTCTCTCTAAGAATTGCGGGGTAGCCAGACTCTTTGCAATTCCTGGGGCACCAGCCCAATCCTCTCAGAACAGGGGGGTGACAGCACTCTTCCTGAACAATGGGGTGGAAGGCTTACCCTCTCCAAGTGCCAGGGCAGACTCGCCCTTTCCACACACATGGGTGGGCCCACTTTTGTGGCCTGAGAAGCTATCTTTGTTTCAAAGCCATGTCACATGCTTCTTCCTTGAAGTGATTTTTCCTTCAATTTGTCCCTTCTCTGTCCCTGCCAGCCCAGCTGTCAGTGGTTTTGTTCATACAGATCCTGAAAAAAAACTTGTCAGTTTTCCACATAGTACACAAACAAAATACTTTTGTACAAATCCTTTATGAATAACTGCATTTCCAATCCTGACTTCCCCTGAAATGGTTGACTCATTCCCTGTAGGTTAATCCCTCATATGGAACACTATTGTCTTGGGATTTGCTTTCTTAACCCTCAGAATTTTCCAAACTATCAATTCCTAGTTTTGTTTTTTGTACCCAGGAGTTCAGTTCTCAGCTTATCCCTTTCCTCTCACATTTTACTACAAGCCACATGGAAAAGCCATGCTATACTTTCCACACTTATTGTAAATATAAATATTTAAATCAGTTAAATATCAAAGTTCATCACTCTCAAATTCTGCCTCTCATTCATCATCAGAACTCAATTTTGCCAGGTTCTCTGCCACTTTAAAACCAGATCGTTTTTTCTCCAGTTTCCAGTAACACATTTATGGTTTTCTTCTAAGGCCTCATCAGAAATACCTTGAGCATTCATAGTTCTATGAACAATCTCTTCTAAGCAATCTAGGTCTTTTTTTTTAAATCAAGTTCTTCACAAGTCTTTCAGTCTATACCCATTACCAAATTCTAAGTCCATTTTCATCTTTTTGGTACTTGCAATAACATTATCCCACTTCCTGGTACCAAAATCTGTTTTAGTTTCCTAGGCTGTTCTAGAAAATATCATGAAATGGTTCAGGTTTGAGACCAGGAAATGTCCAAATCAAAGTATCATCAAGGCAATGATTTCTTTCCAAAGACTGGTTGCTAGTGATTCTTGGCTCCTCTGTCACATGGCAAGACATATGGTGGCAACTACCAGTCTCTTACTCCTTTTCCAGGTTTCATTGATTTTAGCTTTTTGCTTCTATGACGTTTTGTCCCTCTCTCTGTAGTCATTCTGTTTATAAAGGACTCCAGAAATAGGCTTAAAACCCTTGGGTGGGTCACACCATAACTGAAGTAGCCTCTTCAGTATGTCTTACTCACAATGGATTTACTCCCAGAGGAATGGATTAGATTTAAGAATATGTTTTTCTGGAGTACATACAGCTATAAACCATCACAATTGTTAAAAGCGTATTCAAGTAGTAGCTGACTTGTGATTTGTTCAAGTTCTAGAAACAATGTGTTAATGTTGATGTTGCACTTTTTTCTCCAACGCACAATAGATGTGTGACCATGGTCAAGTTATTTAACCTTTATAAAAGAGTAATATTAATCCATTAAATGGGGTCAAACTTGTTAGGTACTTAAGAGGATTATGTAAATGCTTATACATTGTTTAGCATAATTCCTGAAACCTTGAAAAATAATATATGTAATTTATTGTCATATTCCAGTTTGTTCCATTCATATAATTTAGTGTTATAATTAGGCAATATATATGAACTTTACTCCAGACCTCTTAATTTCAGATGTGCTAAATGATTTATGAGTTTTGTGAGCAGTTTAAAGTTCACTTCTGTAACTAAAATAATAGGTTTTGATTTTTCTTCTGTTTTTTTAATTAATAATGCATCTAAATGAATATCTTAGCATTGATGAGCTTAGCATGATATACTAGAGGAAGGAAGGTTGAGCAGCTAAATATATTTCCCTGTAATATTAATAAGAAATGCCATTAAATAGCACTTTTATTAAACCCATAATTTCTTAAGATTTTATTTTAACTAGAAAGGTAGGTTGTGTTATTTATGCTTATGGGTTTCTGCCCTAAAAAGAGTCATCAGATCATTTTGATTTTACTTAAATTTTAACAGTGCTATTGAAAAAAGCTTAACAGAGTTGGGGTATATAGAGCTGGGGATCCACAGATGCTTTATCAAAGCACTCCCAAGTACCTAATAGGCATTACCCCAGAAAATAAAATTTGGATATATATAATTTGCTAACTAACTCCTGCCAAACAATAGTATTGAAAACCACTCTTCAGAGGAAAAAAAAAAAAAACTTCTATAATTCATTCCAGCCAATAGATCAATAGAAATATAATCTTTATGCAAAATTAGTGATTAGCCAGGAAACAAAGCAAGCGTTCTGGCTAGTTATTATGGAAACTGCTTGAAATTTGCAGATGGCATACATTTATAGCTTCTGCTGTTTTCTATACCATTTTGCAGTTCACAGCTCATGAGAGAACCCTCTTCCTTAATGGCAGATACAGTTGCAGTTGGGTTGCATTTTCTCTCCTGAAACAGAATTAGCACTCTAGGAAATATGAAATCATGTTTGTTTGAAACTGGTAACTTCAAAAATATGCAGAGAAAACATAAAAATTAAGGTCCAAAGGAAAAGTAATGTGGAAGAAATTAACATAGGTTTGTAAATATGCAACTTTTTATAGTTATAAGAAATCTTTAAAGGCAAAGACTGCGATTTTATAACTCTGTGAAGTACCTTAGTCTAATCACCTGTCTCCAAAACCACTTTTCCCAGATGTCTATCATCTCAAGTTATTGAAAGTCAATTCTAACAACATCTTTGACAAACAAACTCTATCTCCTGAAGAACTCATTTCAGAGTACTCATTTTAGTGCTCTTCACCTGTCTCATAGGTTTATTTTCTGACATTCAGTATAAAAATGTTAGCAATGTTTATATTTTTCCTCAATAATTTGTTTCCTTCTTATTTTATTTATTTTAAGAAGGGCATTTTCTCCATGAAAAATGTGCATTCATTTTCATTGCACAAAATTTGAAAAAAATAAAAATACATAACAAAAATATAAATGACCTATAAGACAGTCCCATATTTTCTATTTTCCCTAAGATTTTTATTTTTATTTTTGTGTAATGGAGGTAGTAATAACCATCTCATGACTCAGAAACTGAATTATTCTTATGTTCATTGTGTTCTGTGGTGGTAGCCACAAATTCTTGCTAAGTTTTGTCAGTGACAGTCATTTCATTTTATGTTACCTTTAGTAATAATTTAATGAAGAGTAATTTTTAGAAGGCTTGGGATGCTAGAGACCAGCCCATCCCCGATCTCTCCTTGTACAAATTTCTGTGTCAGTCATAGTTGTTAGGTTATACATGAAATAAAGCCATATTCTATGAGGAAAAAGAATTATATTTTTATTCATGAATCATCCTATTACTGGAGGTCTTACGCAGCGAACAGACAGAAAAGTCATGAGCAGTAGCCAGCAGCTGGAAGTCAATGGAACCTAGAAGAGAAAGGATGTGTCCTCGTGTGCATTGCCATGTGACAGAAAATCCAAGGAACTCCAAAGTTTGCCAGCCAGCCAGAAGAAGCAAGTCTTCTAAGCTGCTGAAATTGTGAGTCAATAAATTCATGTTGCTAAGCCAAATCATTGCATAGTATTTGTTTTAGCAGCAATGAAACTACAACAATAACTATAACAGAATAAAAGGAAAACAAATAACAGGATAATTTCAAAAGAGACAGAACAATTTTTTAAATAGAATTTAACAACACTTCACAATAAAAATTGAACAAACTAAGAAGAGAAAATCTCTCAAATTGATAAGGTATTTATGAAATGTCCACTGCTACCATCAGAAATAATATAGGGTGTATAAATTAGAGAAAAAGAAAGGACATCCACTCTCACTACCTTTATGTTATACAGTTATGAAGCTCTTGGCTGGGACAAAGAGGTAAAAAAAGGAAATAAAATGAATATAACTTGGGAAAGTAGAACTAAAACAAACTTTATTCATAAATGGCATAATAGACATAAAGCATATTTTGAAAATACATCTATTACAATCTTAAAAGGATTTTGGAATGAATAAGTATATTAACAAGTTGTAGAATGGAAGATCAATACAAACATACATAATATGTATGTGTATATTAGGAATAAAGAATTATAGTTGAACAAAAATTCATTACACAGGCAACTATAAGGCACTGCTGAGAAAAGTAATCTAAGTATATTTAAATAAATGGAGACAACATGTTTATGAATTAGATTATTCAATATTGTTAAAATATAAATTATCCCAGGAATGAACTACAAATTCAATGCAACCCCAATATCAGCAACTGACTCCCCTTCCACTAATGATAAAGTAAATGGCATTAAACTTGACCACTGATGAGAACAACTACATACTGGACAAAATATATGAGTTAACCTTTTCCAGGTATTAAACAGCAGGCATTGAAAGAATTTTGACCTTGAAATAAGGGCAACACACAAGGTGAACCCAAGAAGTCCCACTCTGTCTTTATTCCTGGGAATGCTTTCCTATAATAGAACAGAGATTTGGGACTCAGTTGTTGCAGTGATTTCACCTGCTAGTATACATGCCCTCATGTAACTTCTTCCCTTTAAGAATGGCTAGACCTGTTCAATTGCTTCTAATGAGTAGAAAACAGCAAATATGATGATGCCACTTTTATGATTAGGTTGAAAAGATTGGCCTCCAATTTCCAGCAGACTCTGCCATGTTCTGTAGACCCATAAGGCAAGTAACTAATGGCAGCATCCACCCCAAAACCAGCAAGGAACTAAAACCCGCAATCCAACTGCTGAGAAGAAATGAATCACGTTGACAAATATGTAAGCTTGCTATCCTTAGCAAAGATCTTAGATGAGTTCAGTTAAATGGCAAGTTGATTGCAGTCTATGAAAGATAATGAAGTAGAGGATCCTTCTAATCTGTGCCTGGATACCCAACCTAAAAAAAGGTAGATAATAAGAGTGTGTGGATTTACATTTCATGGTAATTTTTTAATGTAGCACTAGATAGATAACTAATATATGTCTTAAATGCACATGAAACATTCACCAAGATATGTAATATCCTAGCCATAAGTCACACATTTAGAAATTTAAAAGAAAAGAATTCATAAAAGGTGTGTTTTAGAGCATAATGGAATTAAACTTGAAATCAATAACAGAATGGTATCTGATAAATTTCATAATAGTTAGAAATTTTAAAAATGCATGGATCAAAAAGGAAGTATGCAGGGAAATGAAAACATATTTTGAATTAAATGAGGAGGAAAATGTAATGTTTGAAAATTTGGGGGTGCAGCCAGAGCTGAACTTAAAAAGGAAATTTCCATTGTTAAATACATAATTATAATAGAAAAGAAGAAAGTAACCTAAGCTTCCACCTTTAGAAACTAGAGAAAAAAAAAGAGACAATTAAACCCAAGTCAAGCAGAAACAAATATTAGAGCAATAAACAATGAAATTAAAAAGATAAAAATGACAGAGAAGATCATGAGTACAGGTATTTTTCCAGAAGATTTTAATAAAACAAACCTTTAGCCATTCAGACAAAGAAAAAGGAGAGAAGACACACATTCCACTAGGAAGAATGAAAAGAATGATGTGATTTTTTAGTCCATAGACATTAAAATATTAATAACAGAATACTTTGAATATCTCCTTGCCCACAAATTCAACAACTTAGATGAAATTGATCAATTCCATGAAAGCCACAAAACTAAAACCTACTCAAGAAGGAAAAGATAACCTGAATAGCTTTATGCCTTACTAAATGATTTAACTCGTAGTTGGAAATCTTTTATGAAAAGAAAATTCCAAGACTACATGGTTTCACTGGTGAATTCTATCAAAGATTTAAAAAGAAATAATACCAATTATATCTATTAATACATATTTTCTTCCAGAAAATTGAAGGGAAGGGAAAACTTAGTAACTTTTTAGTAGGAGAACTGCAATACAAAAATACCAAAACCAGAAAGATAGTTCAAGGAAAAAAAGCTAAAATCCAATGTCCTTCTGTTGCAGAGGAAGTCCAGGTCCGGCCAAAAAACCCAATTGATACTTGGAGAGATGGAGGAACTCAGGTTTTAATATGCATGCGTACCCAGAGGAGAGTTTGGTCTCCAAATTCTGGGCCCGAGCTGCGGCTTTCAGAGGCTTGTATAGGGGGCAGGAAGGAAGTGGAAGTACAAAAGCAAATTTTGCTCTTAGTTGAGATAAATGGACACAGGCTGAGACAATGTTGCTAACTTAGATTAGCCTGCTGACTCACACAAGCAAGTTCTTACAGGTACACACCCTGCAGCCCACAGCACACAACCTTCCCCCGCCAAGGGCTACATTATCAGAAAGCAGCTCTTTTCAGTATTGCACAATGGGAAAGAAGGAAGGGGAAGGGGATGGATTCCTTTAACACTTCAACATAGAAACAAAAATTCCATAACAAAATATTATCAATATTATGTCTTGAATGTAGTCATATATAAAGTATGACAAATTGTATATACAATCATGACGAATTGTGACTTTATCTTAAGGTATGTATATCAATGTATTTCACCATATTGACAAATTAAAGGAGAGAAACTACATGATCTTTTTCAATAGGCACAGAAAAATATTTTTCAAAATTTGACCCCTGTTTATTATATGAACCTACAGTATTTATAGAAATAGAAATCAACAAACATTGCTTGAATAATTTAAAGAAGACCTACATAAATTAAATGTTATGTCAATGGATAAACAATGGATTGTATATTCACTGAGTGAAATATTACTGGGACAGATTCCTTCCTTCTCCCCACCCCTCCTCCCCGCTTCCTTACTTATTCTGTATGAGATTGTTGCAAGTTACTTTCTGATAACTGGGCCGGAACTGCCTGCTGCCTTCTGATAACTTGTGCTAACTTGTCTGTGTGAGTTAGTAGTCCCCAGTCTGTGCCTCAGGATTTCTTTCCAGG
Organism: Dasypus novemcinctus; assembly: GCF_030445035.2. Classification (NCBI taxonomy): domain Eukaryota; kingdom Metazoa; phylum Chordata; class Mammalia; order Cingulata; family Dasypodidae; genus Dasypus; species Dasypus novemcinctus. The sequence goes on along the minus strand of NC_080684.1, from coordinate 70,625,723 downwards.
TGTTATTTGTATAACTCATTGGGTTTTCTGCCCATCGTCTTTTAAGTCCCATTCTATCCTTCCTCACTTCCTTCCACATTCCTTTCCTTTCATCAACATTTCATTGTTACTCTCTGACTATCTTGCTGGAGTTTCTCTTCGGTTGCAAATTTGTGGTTGATTTCTCATACCCTAGGCTTTTAGGATCATTAGAAGTTTTATTTCCCTCCTTTATCTTTGAACAACTTTTAATCTTGTATGAATCTTGAATTTTGGAGTAGTTTTGCCACCAGGATCCTTAATCTATCACCTTCCGGAGGAATTACCATCTCATTTTGTTAAGGATGCTTTCTTGGAGTTTTTGTTTTTTGTTTTTTTTCTTTTTTTCTTTCTTTCTTTAGCTAGCTGGATTTTCTCTTTGTACTTAGGAGGAATTTTGGGGTAGATTGAAAACTGCCATGATCATAAAATTTATTGATTATGAGTTTGACTATAATTTAATAAAATTAACCCTTACACAGATGACATCCAAAATAATGATTATTTCATGTGAAGAAAAATGGGTGATTAAATGGAGAATATGAAGAGGTAAGTTATTGTGACGATATTGGCTTTATGTTCACATGTTTTTGAATGAGTTCCTATAATTAGAAACAAGAAAAATGATATCATGCATAGATAAATGATGGAAAATGTACTTTAAACCAATATTGGTGACCAGTCTTATTTTGGGTACCCTAGGTTTTAAAAAAGAATCCTTAAAAATGAGTGCATCATTACCTAATTTTGTAGACCACATTATTTGTTCATCATTTATCTATCCTACGCTTTGGGGATAGAAAGGTAGACAAACAAACATCTTTGTTTCAATGGAACCTAAGTTTTACTGAGACAGAGACAAACAAACAGCAAATGATCAAATAAAATATATTTCAGTGATAAAGATTGAGAAAAATTGAAGTTTAATATAGGAACAGGAATGATATAGCTGGTGACTGGAGACCCATGTTATATAGACTCTCCTAAATTATTCAGGCTCTGAGGAAGTGAAATTTAAGTGTTTAGTTATGAAGTCAAAGAATTAGGCCGTGAAAAGTTACTGGGGAAGGAGCATTCCCAGTAGAGAGAGCACCATGTTCAAAGGGCACTACACAGAAAGAAGAATGGTACTTTAGACACAGAGAGAAAAACTTTCTAGGGCATAGTGAGTAAGACAGAAAGGGGATGTATAGAAAACAGGCAGGATAGGCTAGTTCCAAATCATGCAATCCCCTACAATCCGCTTGTATTTTCTCTTGAAGGTAAATATTTGGATTTTATCCTGTGATGGAGACAAACTGCTAAGCAGGGAAGTGATAGGTCTGATGTTTAGTTTAAAGCACCACATTAGTTGCTTTGTGGATTCATAACTGCAGAGTTGGAAGCAGGGAGAATGGTTAAGAAATTATTGTGTCAATCTAGCAAATAGCCCTGGCTTGGAAGGGTGACAGCAGGAAAGGTAATAAATAATAAACTGTGGCATTCAGTAAGCCTTTTTAAGGTAGTACTTATAGATCCTGCTGACTGCATATGTAGTACTAGAAAAAATGGAGAAAATAATGACTAGATTTTAAGCTCAAGCAAATGGGTTCATAGGAATGCCATTTGCTGATGGGGAGGAACAGGGATGGAAATCACTAATTTTATTTGGAACATGTTAATTTTGAGCTGTTTATTAGTCAATCAAGTAATAGCTATATAAATTAGGTAATTGTATATTAGAATTTGATGTTCAGGGAAGAGTTCATTGATGGAACTGTTAATATAAAAGATATCAGTATATAGATATTTCAATATAAATATCAGCTAAGGTACAATTAAGAAAGAAAAGAGGAGAGTTCTGAGAAATGAATCTTGAGGCACTCCAGCATTTAAAAATCATAAAGAAGAGCAACAGGAATGGAGACAGAGAAGAAACAACTATGAGATAGAGAGAAAATGAAAGAATTAGCTGTGGCCAAGGTAATAAAAAAATGTATCAAAGAAAAGGAACTAAGAAACTATTTCAAAAATTGTATTTTCTAATTGCTGAGGAAGTCAAGGACATGCCTAGTGGCCCTTTCCCAGACCTGTCCAACACCCCTGACCTTTTCTATTGTATGCAGATATTTCAGTGTGTTTCCATTCTATGGACCCAGGGAGATGTTAGATCTAAGGAGGATCCTGACCTTAACTTAACCCTGAAACTGAAATCAGGAACAGTCAGTTCAGCCTTATCAGAATGGGAACTCCAGCAGCAGAGGTATAAATACCCCTCCCTTGGGCAGCTCAGATTTGCCTCTCCACCCCAAAGTGGAGTGGTCCTGCGGAGCAGCCATCCACTGACTCTGATGCAAACAGTTAATTTCTCCCAGAGCCAGGATGGGATCTCTCCCCTTGTTCTCTTCGCTGCTTTGAGCTATGTAAGTAGCAAAATGGTCATTTGTGGAATTTTTGTTGTGCCTGAGCCTGTGTTCCCATGACACACCATATAGCAACTCTCTCTATACTATTATTTTCATTATATACATATTTAAAAACTAAATAAATATATTTACACATTTCCACAACTGATCACTTACACTTATTTATGTTTTTCTTTTGTCTCTGTCTTGTTGTCAATGGACAATAATTTTCTTCTTTGCTTTAGTTATCATTTAATTAGATGATTACAATAACACTTTACTTGGATATCATGCTGTGAAATAGCCAGAAAATGACTTTTTTTGAATCAGGGATTTGAGAAATTGTAGTTTATATGCATGACTGGATTTCACAAATGCATGTAAATGTGAAAATTGTAGAGGAGGGAACATTATATGCAGATATCATTTGAAATATTGCCATTCACTCTCTTAAGTCATGAGCAGAAACTCAGCTTGCTGTAAATGGGCAAATGTGGGGGAAGGTGGCTCATATCATTTGAAAAGGGCATTTAATTCACATTTATTTATTCCTCCGTACAGAAAAAGTGGTCTATGTTTTGAGGTGTTTTCCAGGTGTGATGATAGCATGTAGACAAGGCATTCAGCCAGTCTTGGTTCTGTTCCTGAATGGTCATAGATCTTACATTCGACTTGTGAAACTCTTGAAGAAGCAGCTTGAAATTCTTGGAGCAGAGCTTGTTCTCATGATCACCACAACTTTTTCAGTATTCATGTGAATTTATTAGGTGCTCAGTCAATGGTTAATGTTGAATGAATATGAATGAAGCATATTTAACATAATTTGGCTATTCCTAGGTATACATGAGAGTCAAGTATTGGCAAATATCCTTAAAATATTTTCTTTCATTACTTGGCACAAGCAAGGAAATCTGAGCTCTCTTTATACAGCTATTTACTGAAAGGTAGAACAAAGGAAAAACTGCATAACAATATTTGGTTCCATAATGACACTAATTCAGGTATTCAGACATGGACGTACATGCCAGTTCAGACAGGTACATTGGATATTAAAAAATTAAGATTTTTGCTATCATGTTATTTGTATTATTCAGCCAAAGAGGTGCTGATGCAAAATACCAAAAATCTGTTGGCTTTTATAAAGGGTATTTATTTGGGGTAGAAGCTCACAGTTACCAGGCTGTAAAGTGTAAGTTACTTCCCTCACCAAAGTCTCTTTCCACGTCTTGGAGATAGATGGTTGCTGACATCTGAAAGGGTTCAGGCTTCCTCTTCCTCTGAAGGCTCTGTGGTCCCAGCTTCTTCCAATAGCAGCTGTAGGCTGGGCTAAATCTCATCGCTCTCCTGGGGGGGTTGGGGAAGACACTCATTACTTTCTGGGCTCAGATGCTCTGTTTTCTCCACAAGGTCAGCTATAAACTATTAGGCAAACAGCTCATCTTTCTTCCTGGGGCCTCCGCCGTGTCTAATGCCTTCTTCTCTCTTTCCTCATGTATCTGCTTCTCCATGCATTTACTTCCCAGGGCTCCATCATTTAAGCTCCAACTAACTCCTCTGTAGTTTTGTTTTCTCTGTGAGTCCCCACCCACCAACTGACATGGCCCAATCAAAGTCTAAATCACTATTTAATTAAGTAAAAGTGAAACCTCTGGTTTTAATATAATCTAATACACTCAGAGGAATAGGCCAATTTACAAACATAATCCAGTATCTATTTTTGGAATTCATAAATAATACCAAACTGCTACTCTTTTGTTTTGAGTTTGTAGATTCATCATATTGCAGGTTTCATTTCTTCTAGAGAGTAGACTGGTAATGAGAATGCCTTGCACTTTGCATTTGCTTAGATTTTTTTTAACCATAATTTTCACTAACAGCAGAAAAAAGTAAAGAAGTAGGATTATTCGTCAAAGAGGAGAGTACAACTAAAAGGCAACTTGACATTTGCTTTCTACTGAATAATACAGTCCTCTTTTTCTTCTATAATATTGTATTATTATTTAGGTTACCAACAAATCTTTGAAGAAGAGTTCCTAAAATATAAAGATTTGAGTGAGATAAAGGGAAATTTTTCTTGGGACAAGATTTAGTGTGTAAGTGAGCTCTGTTCCATAATTTCTGCAGTTTTTTAAAATAAAATTTTATTGAAATGTATCAATCATACATGAATATACATAAACAGTATACAGTAAAAGTTGTGAACTTACAAAATATTCATATTATCATACAGGACTTCCATACATCACCTTTCCACCAACACCTTGCATTGTTGTGAAACTTTCATTGCAAATTATGAAATAGTTTTGCAATACACCTTATTAAAAATTCTACATACTTTGAACATCAGCTCCCATTCTCAACCCACATTCTTTTTCCTAGTAACCTATACTCTAGAGTTTACCTCCATGAGATTATTCATCATATATAGTTCATATTAATGAGACCGCACAATATTTCTCCTATTGTGTCTGGCTTATTTCATTCAGCATAGTGTCCTCAAGGTTCATCCATGTTGTCATATGCATCCCAACTTCATTTCTTCTTACAACTGACTAGTATTCTAATGTATGTATATACGACATTTTGTTTAGCCATTCATTGGCTGATGGACACTTGGATTGTTTCCATATTTTAGCAATTGTGAATATTGCTGCTATAAACATCAGTGAGCAAATGTCTTTTAGTATCCTTGCTTTCAGATCTTCTGAATATATTCCTAGGAATGGGATTGCTGGGTCATAAGGCAGTTCTATATTCAGCTTCTTGAGGTAATCCCAAACTATCTCCCCCAGAGGCTGCACCATTCTACATTCCTACCAACAATCAAGGATTGTTCCTATTTCTCCACATCCTCTCCAGTACTTGCAGTTTTCTGTTTGTTTGTTTGTTTATAACAGCCATTCTATAAGGTGTGAAATGGTATCTCAATATAGTTTTTTTCTGCATTTCCTTAATAGCTAGTGATGTTGAACATATTTTCATGTGCGTTTTGGCCATTTGTATTTCCACATTGGAGATATGTCTATTCAAGTCTTGTCTTTTTGATATGGGCTATGGGTGGGAGGCTCTTCATCTCTTTGTAGATAACCTAAGTTGTCTGTGACTTGTGGGTGTGGGACGGTAAGAGGCTGCAGTCCTGCCCTTGGAGACCATAGCAATGACTCCAGTCCCAGGAAACAGTTTAGCAATGCAAACTCTATAAACTTTATATATTCAAGGAAAATGCAAACCAAATGTGCTAAAAGCTTATCTAGAATTTATAAGGTCCATGTTAAAAGCTTACCTAGGATGTGGACGATATACGCTAATTCAAGCTTATTGAGCACTGAAACAAAGAACAATTTGGCCCTTCCTCTTTGTATAAAAGGAACTCAAAATTCTTGTTCAGGGCTCGGGTTTGAAACAGAAAGCTCCCGAGTACGGCTGGCTGTCAATTAACCATTTATCCTTCTCAAAATCATTCCTGAGTCCTGTCCTTTCTATACGCAAATAATTGAACGTCTCTCAACTTCTACAACATTTTTATTGTTGAATTGTACAATCTCTTTCTATAAAGATGGATATCAAACTCTTGTTGGTTATGTGGCTTCCAAATAGTTTCTCCCTGTGAGTTAGGCTGCCTTTCTACTTTCTCGACAAAGTCTTTGAGGACAAAAGTTTTTGGTTTTGAGGAGTTCCCACTTATCTACTTTTTCTCATTGCTTGTTCTTTGTGTGTAAGATTTAAGAAACTACCAACCTACCACAAGTCCTTGAAGATGTTTCCCTACATTTTCTTCTAGAAATTTTATGATTGTAGATTTATATTTAGGTCCATGATCCATTTTGAGTTAATTTGTGTATAAGAAACGATATAGGAGTCCCCTTTCTATCCTTTGGGTATGGATATTCAATTCTTTTATTAATAGCTCCATTTGTTGAACAGACCATTCTGGCCAATCTAGGTAGCCTTGGCAACCTTGTCAAAAATCACCTGGCATAGATGAAAGGGTATATTTCTGAGTTCTTGATTTGGTTCCATTGGTCAATATGTATATCTTTATGCCATACTATGCTGTTTCTTTTCTTTTCTTTTCTTTTCTTTTCTTTTTAATCAATCCTACTCTATTTAATTTTTTAAAAATATATTTATATTACGGAAGTTGTGAACTTACAACACAATGCACACGCGTAGAATTCATATACAACACCCCTTTACCAACACACCATATCATGTTGGAACATTTATTACACATTATGAGATAAAATCATCAAACTATTATCACTAACTATGGTACTGAGTATACATTTGGCATATTTTTTCCATAACCCCCTATTATTAACACAGTATATCTTTGGCATTGATGTAAGAATGTTACAGTATTGCTGTTAACTATAACCCATAGGTTGCATTAATTATATTTTTCCCATGCTTCTTATTGTATATGTGGTTTCCAAATATTTTCTCAAAGTGAGTGGGCTGCCTTTCCACCTTCTTGATAAAGTCATTTGAATTGCAAAAGTGTTTACATTTGATGAAGTCTCACTTATCCATGTTTTCTTTCATTTCTTGTGCTTTTGGCATAAGATTTAATAATGCACCACCTACTACTAGGTCTTGAAGATGTTTTCCTACATTTTCTTCTAGGATCTTTATGTTTTTAGCTTTTGTATTTATGTTATTGCTCCATTTTGAGTTATTTTTATATAAAGGGTAACACAGGGGTTCTCTTTCTTTCCTTTGAATATTAATATCCAGTTCTCTCTGTCCCAGTTGTTAAATGGTTGGGTTTGAAAGCCTTGTCAAAAATCACTTGACCATAGATGTGAAGGTCTGTTTCTGAACTGTCAGTTTGGTTCCATTGGTCTAGTATCTATCTTTATGCCAGTACCATGCTGTTTTAAAAGTCTAGAAGTGAGAGTTCTCCAACTTTGCTTTTCCTTTGTAAGATGTTTCTGGCTATTTGGGGTCCCTTATGCTTCCGAACAAATTTGATAATTGTGTTTTCCATTTGTTTAAAAAATGCTGGTAGAATTTTTTATCAGGATTGCTCTGAATCTGTATATCAATTCGGGTAGAATTGACATCTTATTGATATTTAGTCTTCCAATCCATGAGCATGTAATGCTCTTCAAATAATTTAGGGTCTTTTTAATTTTAAATTTCTTTTAACAATGCACTATAGTTTTCTGAATACAAGTGCTTTAATCCTTGGTTAAATGTATTACTAAATATTTGATTCTATAGTTGCTATTGTAAATGGGATTTTTCCTGACTTCATCCTCAGATTATGCATTACCAATGTATAGAAACACCACTGATTTTTGTATATTGATCTTCTGTGCTGACACTCTCCTGAAATCATTAATTAGTCCTACCTTTTTTGTTCTAGATTTTTCAGGACTTTATAGATATAGGATCATATCATCTGTGAATAGCAAAAGTTTTACTTCTTCCTTTCCTATTGAATGCCTTTTATTTCTTTATATTACCTGATTGCTGTAGCTAGAATCTCTAGCACTATATTGAACAACAGTGGTGACAAGGGGCATCCTTCTCTTGTTCCTGATCTCAATAGGAAAGCTTTCAGACTTTCACCATTGAGTACAATGTTAGCAGTGGGTTTTTTACATATGGCTTTTATCATGTTGAGAAAATTTCCTTCAATTCCTATCTCATGTAGTATTTTTATCAAGAAAGGATGCTGTTCTTCGTCAAATGCCTTTTGTATGTCAATCAAAAGGATCATGTGATATTTCTTCTTTGACTTATTAATGTGGTGTATTATACTGATTGATGTTCTTGTGTTGAACCCTTGCATGCCTGGTATAAAACCTGCTTGATCATGATGAATAACTCTTTTTATGTGTTGTTGGATATCATGATGTTTTTACCTTAGTAGCTAAGTAATTTACTTAAAATCTGGAAAGTGAGAGTCCTCCAAAATCATTCTTCTTTTTAAAGACATTTTTGGCTATTCAGGAATCCTTAACTTTCCATATAAATTTGATAATTGGATTTTCCATTTCTGCAAAAAAAGACTGTCAGCATATATTTGGGGATTGTTTCAAATGTGTAAATCAGTTTAGGTAGAATTCATACCTTAACAGTATTTAGTCTTCCAATCCATGATCACCAAATGTCCTTCCATTTATTTAGGTCTTCTTTGGCTTCTTATAACAATGTTTTGTAGTTATTTGAATACAGGTCCTTTATGTTTTTGGTTAACTTTATTCCCCAATATTTAATTATTTTAGTTGCTATTATAAATGGAATTATTGTCTGACATCCTCCTTAGATTGCTCATCAGTAGTATAGGTAAGCTACTGATATTTATGAACTAAACTTGGATCCCACTACTTTGCTGAACTCATCTATTAGTTCTAGTAGCTTTGTTGTGGGATTTTTAGGATTTTCTGGATATAGGGTCATCTCATTAGCAAATAATGGTTTTACTTCTACCTTTCCTGTTTCAGTGCCTCTTATTTCTTTATCTTGCCTGTAGCTACAGATTCTAGCACAATATTGAATAATAGTCATGACAGTGAGCCTCGTCTTGTTTCTGATCTCAGCAGGCAAGTCTTCAGTTATTCACTGTTGAGTACATGGCTGGCTGTGGCTTTTTCATATATGCACTTTACAATATTGAGAAAGCTTCCTTCTATTCCTGTGTCTTAGAATGTTTTTTTTTTATCAAGAATGGATGCCGTATTGTATTTTGTCAAATGCCTTTTCTGCGTAAAATGAGAAGATCATGTAATTTTTAAATAATGTTGCTTATTTCACAAATTAATTTTCTTATGTTGAACCACTCACTCTGGCATGCTTTGGATAAAACCCACTTGATCATGGTGTATAATTCTTTTAATGTGCTTTGGATTCAGATTGCAAGTATTTTGTCTAATATTTTTGTGTCTATAGTCAGTAGAGAAATTGGTTTATAATTTACTTTTTTCATAGCATCTTTATCTGTTTTTGGTATTAGGGTGAGGTTGGCTTCCTAGAATGAGTTTGATAACATTTCTTCATATTCAATATTTTTTTGATGGAGCTTGAGGGAGATTGATATTAGACAGTTTTTGAATGATTGGTAGAATTTACTTTAATGCCATCTGGTCCTGGTCTTTTCATCTTTGGGAGTTTATCAATGACTGTTTTGGTCTCTTCACTTGAGATTGGTTTGTTGAGGTTTTCTAATTCTTTTAGTGTTAATTTAGGCTGTTATGTGTTTCTAGGAATTTGTTCATTTTGTTTAAGTTCTCTAGTTTTTTGACATACAGTTGTTCATAATATTCTCTTATTATCTCTCTTATTTCTATGAGGCAGTGGTAATATCCCCCTTTGATTTCTGATTTTATTTATTTGCATCTTCTCTCTTTTTTCTTTGTTGGTTTATCTAAGTCCTTGTCAATTTTGTTGATCTTCTTAAAGAATCAATTTTTGCTTTTGTTGATTATTTCTGTTATATTGTTCTCATTTTCATTTATTTCTGCTCTGATCTTTATAATTTCTTTCCTCAGCTTGGTTTGGGATTAGTTTGATATTGTTTTTCTAGTTCCTCCAGGTATGCAGTTAGGTCTTCAATTTTATCTCTTTTTCTTTTTAAATGAAAGAATTGAGGGCTATAAACATCTCTTTCAGCATTGCCTTTTTCTGTATCCCACAAATTGTGATATATCAAATTCTCCTTTTCATTTGTCTCAAGATATTTACTGATTTTTCTTGCAATATCTTCTTTTGCCCAATGATTATTTAAGAGTGTGTTGTTTAATCTCCATGTATTTGTGATTTTTCCCTTTTTCCATCTACTATTGATTTACAGATTCATTCAATTACGATCTGCATAATATCCATCTTTTTACATTTATTGAGACCTGTATTGTAATCCAAAACATAGTCTAATTTGGAAGAGGATTCATGGGTATTTGAAAGGAAACTACTTTCTTTTGTTTTCAAGAGTAATGGTCTATAATGCTCTGCTTGGTCTTGTTTATTTTTCATATTATTCAAAATCTTCCCCTATTTATCCCCTGCCCAAATGTTCTATCCAAAGCTGAGAGTGATGTAATGAAGTCTCCAGCTATTATTGTAGAGACATCTATTTCTCCCTTTAGTCTTGACAGTGTGTACCTCATGTATCTTAGGGCACCCAGATTTGTTGAATAAGTATTTATTGTAGTTATTTCTTCTTGGTGAATTGCCCTTTTTATTAATATAAAATGACCTTCTTCATCTCTTACAACAGTTCTGCATTTAAAGTCTATTTTGTCTAATATTAGTAATGTTACTCCAGCTATTTTTTCATTACTTGCATGCAATATCTTTTCTCAACCTTTCATTTTCAACCTGGTCGTCTCCTTATGTCTGAGGTGAGTCTCTTATAAACAGCATATAGATTGCTCATAAGTTTTAACCATTCTGTCAGTCTATGTGTTTTGGGGACATTCAATCCATTAATGTTCGATGTTATTACTGTAAAGGCATTACTAATACCATCTGTTGTATCCTTTGGTTTTCCAGTGTCATATTTTACTACCAGCTAATTTTTTATCATTTTAGTTATCCTTACTAATAATCTTCATTTTTACATTATTCTCCAAGTCTTTCCCCCTTGTTTTTTTTCCTTTCAGGCTGTAACACTCTTTTTATTTTCTCTTCTAAATCTGATCTTTTGGTAACACAATGTCTCAGTTTTTGTTTGCCTGTGTAGACTTCAAACTCTCGTTTTTGAGGGACAGTTTGGCAGGATAAAGAATTCTTTCCTGACAGTTTTTTTCTCTTTTAGTACCTTAAATACATCATATCACTTTATTCCCTCCTTCATGGTTTCTGATGAGAGGTCGGCACTTGGTCTTATTGTAGTTTCCTCATATGTATTCATTTCTTTTCTCTTGTTTCCTTTAGAATACTCTCTTTCTGTCAGATATTTTTCTTTCTGAATAGTAGGTGTCTCAGAGTATTTCTATTCAGATTTATTGTTTGGGGTACATTGTCCTTCTTGGATATTAATATTTATGTCTTTCATAAGGGTAGGGACATTTTTGGTCTTTATTTTCTCAAATATTCTTTCTGCCCCTTTTCCATTTTCTTCTCTTTCTGGGACACTGATAACTCATATGTTTCTGTGTTTTGTATTATTACTCACTTCCCTGAGGCCCTGTTCCATTTTTGCATTCTTTTCTCTTTCTGTTCTCCTGCCTTTTCCAGTTCAGTTGTTCAGTCCTTGATTTCACTATTTCTGTCCTCCTTAATTCAAATCTGCTGTTTTATGCCTCTAATTTATTTTAATCTCTCCATTCTCTCTTTCATTCTCATAGCTCCTTTACTTTTCTTTGTAGGTTTTCAACCTGTTCTTTGTGTTCACCCAGTATCTGCTTAATATCCTTTATCTCTTTAGTCATATTTTCCTTCAATTCCTTGAATTGATTTGGGAGATTTATGTGATTATCACTGATCAGTTGTCTTAAATCCTATGTCTCATTAGAATTTTAGTTTGTTCCTTTGGCTGGGCCATATCTTCCTGTTTATTAGTGTGACTTGTAATTTTTGCTGATATCAAGACATCTAACTATGTTGGTGAATTTACTCTATGTTCAATTTCTCTCTCTTGCCTAGTGCTTTTGTTTATGACATTTATTTGATTTTTGTTTTGACTTATTTAAGTCTTTAAATTTTCCCAGCTTAAGTTATCAAGACAGGGTTCAGAACTCATCACTGAGGTGCAGATCTGCCCCCAGGAATTTAAGACTAGATATGCATAAAGGCATTTTTTTCTCCTTTCAGTTTCATGACTGAAAAACACATGGTTTTCATCAGTCAATCTTTTCATGGAGGTGAATCCCTCAATCTCCACTTGCCCATGATTCTAGTTTGGCCAGTGCTGAGATTCAAAGTGGACTCTGCTGACCAAATTCACTAAGGAGAAACCACTTTTCACCCTCCTTCTTCCCAGGTAGGAAGACATCTGTTCCCCTCTCTGTTGGCTACAGTGAGCCATGGGTTTTATTCAGGCTGTTCCCTTTGAAGAGTGGGGGATGAGTGCTGTTTCCAGCCACAGGGATCAGTAACTCATGGTTTTCATTTTGGCTTCTTCTCTCTACCCCTTACCCTCCTGGAAGCTGCACAATACTCTTCTGGTCTGCAGAGCCCCAAAGCAGGTCCCTTGGGCAGCTTTTTGACCCTCCTTCATTATTTTTGTGAAAGAGTTGAGCCCTGCCTATCTATTCCTATTCTATCTTCCTGGGAATCCAAAAGTCTGCAGTTTTTAAAGTGGTTTTACCAATATTTCACTCCACCAACTTTTTGGTTGCTCTGATCCTCACCAACACTCAGTGTTGTTTTGTTTTTCCTTATTGTTCCACAGCAAATGAGGTCTTAACCTCAATTAACATATTAACATCTTAGCAAATTGGAATAGAAAAAAGTGAAATGGAGAACAAGCAAATTCCTATTCATGAATAAAAGGAAAATTGTTTGCTATAATCTACTCATATTCCATTTATCTGAATTTAGTCACAAGCTACATCTCTCTTAAAGGGAGATTAGGAAATCTTGATCTGAAAGGCAATGTGTATTTTTAAATATTTTAAATATTTTACTATGGAGGAAAGAGAGAATAGATTATGTGGGGAACAACCAGTATGTGTCATGGTGGGCTAGACAGGAAGATGTCAAGTTGGTAATTTTTCAACTTCCAACACTAAAGATTGCTCATACCACCATCAGAAATAAATGAACTAAGTTAACAGGGTATGGGGTGGGGATAGGGAATGGGAAGTTAAGGCTTAAAATATACAAAGTTCTTATTTGGAATGATCGTATTGTTTTGGTATTAGATGGTAATGGATGGTTGTAATGGTAGCACTATATTTTGAATGTAATTAACAGCACTAAAATATATATCTGAATGTGATTACAAGGGGCAATGTTAAGTTACATATATGGAACACAATGCAGATATTAGAAATATCCATGAAAATACACTTCACAAACAGTGAACCCTAAGTTAAACACTGGACTATAGTTAATAGCACAATTATAAAAATGTTTTCCTATCAATTGTAACAAATGTTCCACAACAATGCAAGTGGTTAACAGTACAGCAGTATATGGGAATTCTGTATTTCATGCATGATTGTTCTTTAAACTCAGAAATTTTCTAATAAAGAAAAATTAAACAAATGAGCTTAGGCTATTTCCTCAAAATTTGATGAAATGCACTTTCCATAGGTGCTGAGTCATAGATTACAGGAAAAAAATTGCTTAATTTAAAATTAATTTTAGAAAATTCATTACAATTACTAAAGCTTGAAATTTTCAAATAGTTTGAGATTTCTATTTTGATCGCATATTATAATTTTGGCACCATTCATTCTATTCCTGCCCATTCCATAGCACTTGTGGGAATAAATAAAGTTCTTAAACAATTACCTATGTGTAAAAATTATATTTAAAAAAATTTACAGATCCTGGTATATAAGGCTTGCAAAATTCCATTCTTCCAAATCCACCCTGCCAAAAACTTTTGTTTTATCTGTGTCTGATCCATTTTACATGGTCTGAATATATGAGAACACTTTCCATTCATGATGCATTGATATCATTTTTTTAAGCCCATGTTATTCTACTTCTAACTTCTATGCTGTCTGTATTCTGCATTATAGTGATTACCTCAACCATATATGAGTCTAACATGAATATCCCAATCTTAAATCTCACATGACTCCACCCATTTTAGAAGCTTAATTTCTCATATTTGAGGTCACAACCTCTTAATTCACCCTTGAATTTATTTTATTTTCCTGTCAGACTACATTTTTCTTTTTTGTAATCTTTTCTCCCTGAGAGACATTCTCCCTCCCTTAGTAAAATCCTCTATAACTTTATGCTGTGTACCTGACTTCTTCATATTTCCATACACTCATGTCACAGTAGTAATAATAACATGGCATTTTTTCAAACTACAAAATACAGAAAAACTTTAAAACAAATATAAAAATTTTAAATTATTATTGTGAAATAAAATGTATTACTGTACTTATTATATTATTTAATCCCATTGCACAATAATTTTATATGGCTATATACACATTGTGTATTGGAATATGATTATTCATTATAAATATTACTGTTAATAATAATCACTTAATATATTCCTACCTATCTTTCCAAGAATAATATAAAATACCTTACCTGATTAATTTTTAGTTAGTTCTAGGCCTAATTGTAGAAATGATCTGTATGTAAATTTTTCCAGAATTAATGCTTCCATTTTTTGATGTGATAGGCTTCCTCAGCCTACCAAATGATTTCAAATATTTCCTTATTTAATTTCTGACATTCATTATATGTTTGCATGAAATATATTAGCTTTTGATTTTTTTCAATCTTGCTCTCTGCTGCTGGTGATTTGACTAAAGTCTGAAGGGTAAGAAATGACAATTAATTCACTTCCAAGAGACAGTCCATTTTCCATGTAGACTGGAGTAGTCTTACATGTGAGGTCATCTCTCAGTCTCTCACCTCTGACTCTCATTTTCTGCTCTATGAAGGTTAAAGTTTATGTGAAAGTTAATTTGAAATTAGAATACTCTTTCTTCATTTACTTAAATTCTATAAGTAACTTCTAATGCATAAGCTCTGATATAATCTTTCTACTGAGAGCTAGCCAAATTTTTCTACTCGAAATAGGCAATTGACTATGCTGTATATTTTTATACATTGAAAATATTATATATTATTTTTGGGTGTTAAGCCTTCTCTCATTGAGTGTGCATTGTCATCTCTACAAAGCAACTCCTTAAATAATTAATACACTATAAAATACAATTTTTGTTGGGAGACTAGTAATACCCTAAAATATTTTCTATTTGAGCATGAATTAACAATCTGATTACATGAATGACATTCCTGAGAACTTGAGAATATTGGAGACCAGCAAGGGGTGGGCACAGCACAGAGCAAAATGTGCTACCAAGGGGAAAAGGGCCAGATATGAAGATTGGACCATAAAGACAAATTTCTCTACAATTTTTCCAAGGTCAGAATGGATATCGAATTATGTTCTGCAGGGCTTTCCACTTCTGAGAGATCCACCCTTAGGCATCTCTATTCTTTATACCTTGCTTGATCTCAAGCAAAGTTCAACTCACTCTAAGCCTGTATACATTTTGTTCCATCTATTCTGGATTTTTTGTAACTCAATATTCCTGATCATATCATAGCAGTTTGATACCAGTCCTTGTCAGTGTCCTGACCTCTTCATATCAAAGAAGGTCTTTGCTATCCTTTAAAATTCTATTTAAATGTGGGACCTATATTTCTGAAAGGCAGAAATGTGAATTTATTGAATGACCAATTTCACACTTTTGAGGAATTCTGAAGAGAAGACTGAAGCAGTCCTCATTGGATAAGTTTTTAGTGAAGGTGACAAAGAGTATGTCAGAGCCAGTGGAGCAAGTTGAAAAAAGGCAGAAAAGAGAAAGAACACCAGAAGGCAAGTGCCCTGTTTTCTATAGGGGGGGGGCTCTTCTTCCCAGCAACACTCCATGTAACCCCTCCTGGGGTTACACCATTCCATTAGACCATGGACTCTTAATACAGGTAAGTGAAGTTTTTATTTTATTTACTCTAACTATTTATTAATTTTTAGGTTTATTTCTCATATAAAGTAATGATATACAGCCTTATCTCTTTACATCTTGCCTTAAAAATGTGCACTGTCTTTGATTTGCTAATGCATTAAATTTGTTTATGTTATTCCTTATGGGAAAATTTTGTTTGATATTTATCATGCCTCTCAGAACCAATTTAGGATGAGTACAGAGGTACCACTGCAATAACCTAAGACAACACAATATAACAGAGAAGATATTCCGAATAAACCTGATTCACTAAGTGACTAAATAGTCAATGAATTATGATAACTTCATTATACTTAGCACCTCTGGAAAAGCACCTTGGTGTACAACTTTTTGAAGTTTGAAATGATCTGCTGGTTCATGGGCTGAATGAGAGGAATAGTGCTGGGGGGCAGGAACTTTACAGGGTGAAGCTGAACTCCTCCAGTAAGTCATCCCCCAAGCCTGGAGGGTGGGCAGGCACATTGTCCAAACATAGGAGCGCTTTCAGAGGCAAATCTTTCTCAAGCAAATATTTTTTCACCTAGGGACCAAACACTTCATTTATCCACTCAGTGAAAAATTGCCTTGTGATTCAAACTTTGGTGTTTGCTCTTCACATCACCTGGAGCTTGCTTTTTATGACGTTATGCTTTTTGAAAACTGGCAGGTTTTCACTGTGACAGACTAGTAGAGGCTTGAGTTTTAAGTCCCTACTAGCATTCCCCTACAGTAATAGAGTGATTCTGTCCTTCTTTGGTTTGTGGCCTGGTAATTCCTTCTCCTTTTTGGTGATATACGTTCTACTCAGCATTTTTTCCTAAGAAATTCCGGTCTCATCACAGTTAAAAACTTGGTGGGGAATAAAACCCTCTGTCTTTACGCAGCCTTGAAATTCACTGGCGAATTCATCAGCGGCATTTTTGTTAGCAGTCGCTGCCTTGCCATGCCTCACAACACTATGTATGCCAGGCCTCTTTTTAAAATTGTCAAACCAGTCATGGCTGGCCTAAAAACTTCAAGAGTCTCATCACTCAGTTCCAGTTTGTTTTTCAAAAGATCGGCATGCAGCACTTCTGCTTTTTCACATATCATGGCTTCCAGTACATTGTCATCTGCTAACTGCTTCTTGTTTACCCAAATTAATAACAGCTTTTCAACTTCCTCAAGTGTTTGGGATTGCTGCTTTGTTACTGCTTTAATTTCTTTTGCAGCATCAGCCTTTTTTATGGCTTCTTTATTCTTAATGATGGTGGAGACCATTTTTCTAGGCAGACTGTATTCCCTAGCAAGATCAGCAATAAAAATACCGTTCTCATATTTACCTATTACTGTATTTGTTTTTACTCCATGGTGGTGCAAAGTAATTTTCTTTGCTGCTCAGTGCCATCACTGCTCATTTTCTATGGACCCATGATGAGAAAAAAGTGCAAAAATATACAAAATGACCACAGAAGCTAAGATAAGCCCACAAGGGGATGTGCATAGGCAAGAGCTACCTCATGATTAATGCATGACCCATTGTTTCGGCTGGAAAGGGTAGTGAGTCAGAGGCACCCAACCACTGACAAGTTCTACCTTGCACGGAATCCTACCCACCCCCCAAATGAGAACACTGGACAAAATTTTCACGTTATAATGCATTAAATACCAAATTTGATGAGTTTCAAAGCAATCCAATACCAAGGTATGACCGCATTTACAAATTAGGTATTCCATACTTCAGGGATTTTGTTACACCTTTTACGACATTTAGCCTTTTGGTTTGCTTTACTCTTAAATTACTTAGTTCCATGAAGTTGAAGAATTGGAGGGGAACTCCGTGTGCTCTTTGGGTCATTAATCAGCCCAGAGGATTGAATTCTACAGCAAGATTGATCATAGACGGGAAATGTTTATTAAGAAGCTGGTGGAGGCTAAGAGATCAAGTCTCGTATCTGCCTGCTCAAACAAAGGAGGCAAGGGTTTTTAATAGATTTAGACTACGAAAGGTGGGGATAGGGATTCTGTTGGCTGTGTCTACCTGCAAACTGCAGGGGTTCTCAATGTGTGTCCCAAGAGGCGGAGAAGGGATGAGGTCAGTTGCTCTTTTTGCCCACTTTAATTGCACTGCTTGGAGTGTCCTTGGTTCCCAGTCTTCTCTATTTGGTGAATGGTTTAATAAGGCTTCAGATAATGGCAAGAAGGAAAAACAGCAGCTCTTTAGGAGCTGAAAAAAATTCTAAAAACTGCTAGGGAGTGAAAAACAGGAATTTGCTTTGGTGACTAAAGGTAGTTTTCATTAATGGACAACAATGTACACTTACATCCTGTGGATTACATGAGTTGAGTTTACATAGTGAAAACTAAAACATTATGCATTAGCTAAATTTAAAATTAAAGCTACAGTGTAACATATGTCATATGACTCCTGACATTTACTACTTGACTACGTTACTATATATCATACGACTGTTTTTGTTTTCTCTCTCTCTCATTCAATCTATGTTGGGCATTTTCTTCTTGTTTTTCTTATATATTTCCTATGTTTCAGTACTAAAATATTTATTCAAATGTAATTACTTCATATAATTAACAAAATGTTTCAAAACTAGAATCCGATAAAAAAGTTTCCATGCTAAAAATAAAAGCATGGAAAACTTTGTATTGTTTAAACTTTAATAATAATGATAAATTTAATTAGAAAAATCAATGCCAGTTACCTTTGCTTTATTGTGAAACATTGTTTTCTCACTTAAAATGGTATGTGACAGTGTCCAAAATTGTAACAAATATCTGCAGTTGCATTTTTGTTATGAAAATAGAACTTTTACATGGACTAGGATTGAGACAAAGAGGAAAAGAATTGTTATTGTGTAAAAGATGAACTATAATGAGCATATGAGCTATAGGCAGGTATGATTTAGCATTAGAAATTTAGAAAGGAGAGGGAAGAAAGTTTTCGGAGAAAAGTTGTAGGGTAATAGCTATCTGTTGGGAAGGTGGGGTAGAAGACACAGAGAAAAAAATATCCTAGTGTTGGAATTGGATGAGGGTCTTTTTTAAACAGTAGAAAGTTTTAATATTATAATTTAAGATACTGCTTTGGTATTTTGAAAAGTAACACTAGAGTCTTATTTCCAACCACCAGAAAAATCCACTACACTTATATCCCTGAGTCAGTGGAATGTTAGGAACAAAGAGAGCAGCACACTATCTAGCATGTTAAGGATATATTGGGAAGTTAAAACATGAACTGAATGTGGGCATGGAGAACTCCACAAAATAGGAAATCAGAAATGCTGGCTATATATAAAATGAGGATTCAAGCCAATTCTCATTAAATTTTAAAAGGCAAGATGAATCGAGCAAGCTGGAATATTTGGGGAGCATCCAGGGAGATGACATCAAAGCTCTGTGGTATCTTCCAAGGATATTTAATTAATTGTGTGTATGCTAAAATGATTTACATATCCTTGATTTTCAGGTCAACTGAATGATTGCAAGCGTTTTTCATTTGGGAACAGAATAAAGCAAAATCTAAGCTGAAGACTCTGTTTCACGTATTTCAGGCACAAGACTAAAAGATTTATGTGTATTTACTTATATAATCCTTATTACCAAATTTTAATAGTGAGAAAAGTGATATTTATATTGTTGACTTACAGAGATGATATGCAACCAGAAACCTGCAAACTCAGTTGCATAGAAAATTATGAAATCAATAGATATTTATAAACAACTTTGGCATATATTCCTCTTCCATTTGTTTGCCAAGGCCAGAAGACCTGCAGGCTAAATCCATTCTGCAGACTGACTCTTTCACTTTGGTCATTTTTTCAGCTTTTTATTGCAGTTCAGTATGCATAGAGAAGTTAGCTAAGTGTGTAACTCCCTAATTATTCACAAAATGATCAGTGTATCTAGGCTCCAGATCAATAAAGAGAATTTTGACAGGAAGACAGAGACCCTCTCATGTTCTCTTTCCAGTCATAGTCACTCCAGAAATAACTGTACTCAGATTTATAATACACTGGATTAGTTTATGTATAAATGGATTAATAGAGCATAAACCCTTTTTGGTCTGTCTTCTTGCATTAAGTCTGGAAAGACCTCCTGACTCACTTTTAAATTTCTTAGCCATAAAAGCTCATTTGAGTTTACCATTTCCTCCTTTTGCTCAAGGTCTTTTTTTCTAGATACATTGCTAGTTGGCGACAATGCCCGTCCTAAGAAACAGAGAGTGTCTGCAACTGTGCAACTGCAAGCAAGATAATTTCATCCATCTGCCCCATGGAATCTAAGCCCCCTCTCAATTAGAAGCTGAGTGGGCATCACTATCCCCAAATCCTCAAGATTGGGGAATGAACAAAGGACAAAGTAGACTTGTTATTCTACTATAGACTTATTGCTATTCTAGGAATGAAAGAACTTTAATCATTGATATAAAGGTAATGGCCACGAGAGGTTCTGAGGGGAGGGAAATGCAAGAATAGGTGCAATATGGGAACACTTTGGGGACATAGGAAATGTTCTGCATGACACTACAATGACAGATACAAGTCATTATATATTTTGTCATAACCTACAAAATTATATGGAACAGAGTGTGTAAACTATAATGTGAACTATAGTCCACAGTTAGTAGCAATGTTTCAATATGTGTCCATCAATTGTAACAAATGTGCACTAATGAAGGATGTTGTTAATGTGGGAAAGTGTGGGAGGGGGAGGGATGGAGCATATGGGAAGCCCCTATATTTTTAATGTAAAATTTATGTAAAGTGTCTTCAAACTAAAAAAATAATAATAATAAACAAACAAAACAAAACAAATAAAGGAAATAAAGCAGCATGCTCATAGTTATTGATCTCCATAGCTCCAGCTCCTAATATAAAGAGAATGCAATAAATATTTGTTCTTGAATAAGTATTGAGATTAGGGATGAATTAATCTGTTTTCCAGTGTTGTTGTAATGAAAGTACATTATGTTCATAATGAAAACAAATTTACATTAAATTTCACATTAAGAGAGATTCACATCCCCAAACAATAACAACACATGGGAGGGGGCTTTAACGCAGCTTATAGAAAGACATCAAAAGTCAAATCTACAGTAGGATTTGTAATCAGTAGTACCAACATATGGGTATAATAGTGGTCTGTTCCCTGCTGCTCCTTTATCCTTCTTAGGGTAATGAAGATGCTCAGACTCTGACTGCAGCTACACCAAAAGCCACTGATTGTATACTTTTTAAAAATGGAGAACTTGACGAATTTGCATGTTATTCTTGGGCAGAGACCATGTTAATCTTCTCTGAATGTTCCAATTTCAGTATATGTGCTGCTGAAGTGAGCACCACATAGAGTTTTAATATTTAGATTGTTTGCATTTGTGCTTGCTATAGCTAGGGCAGTTCTGAAAATTCATGTCTTTGATGAATACATGTAAATATGAAAGCATGTCTTTGGGTGAGCCCTCCTATGCATTAGACATGCCCTGAAAATGGAATTGTTGAGTACAGGGAATATTTATATTCACTTGGCAGCACTGTTACATAGTTTTCCAAGTGATTTTGTCAATATTTGACTCCCACCAGCACTTTATGAGAGTTCCAGTTGTTCTGAATATTCACCAGTATTAGGTACTTTTTTCCTTCCATTTTAGCAGTTCTGGTAGGTGCTTTCTGGTGGTAGCTCATTGTGATTTTAATTTGCATGTCCTAAAGACTAATGAATTGGAATACCTTTTCATAGAATTATTAACCTATCTCCTTTTGTGAAATACCTGTTCAAGTCTTTTTTGCATGCTTTTCTATAGAATTTTCTCTATTTGTTAATTTGCTTGATTGTTTATAGATTATATATTATGGCTACTAGTCTGTCTTTAGACTCATATATGTTGATATATATAATCTTTTACATATCATGATATAATTTATTAATATTTTAGAAAGATTTTTGCATCTTTATTCATGAAAGATAATGTTTATGAATTCATGTTTTTGTAAGATCTATTGCTGGTTTTTAAAATCAAGGATATCATTTCCTCATAGAGAAACATTTCCTCTATTTCTGAATACTGTAAAGTTTTGAGCAAGATTGCTATTACTTCTTCCATATACATTTGAAAGAATTCACTAGTAAAGCTGTTTTAGTCTGGATATTTCTCTGTGAGAAGGTTTTAAATAATAAATTTGATTTCTTTAATAGATATAAAACTAGTAAGATTTTCTATTTTTTGTTATTTGTTTTTGTCTAGGGATTTGTCCATTTTACCCCGATTGTCAAATGTACTGACATTAAGTTATTTTCAATATCCTTTCATTATTGTCTTATTGATGTCCATAGGATCAGCCGTGGTATCCGCTTTTTCAATCCTGATAATTGCAATTATATGTGCTTTTTTTAAAAAAAATAAATTTTGCTAAAGACATTTAATTTTATTTCTTTCAAATCACTGGATTTTTGCTTTCTTTATGTTCTCAGTTAAATGTCTATTTCCTCTTTTATTTATCTCAGCTTTTTGATGATAATATTTTTCTGTCAAAGTTTATTAGGCTTAAAATGTTTCTTTTTTGTTTCCTGGAATGGTGGCTTTAAATCACAGGCATTTAGCCTCATACATTTTCTAAAATATGCATCTAAGGCTATTAATTTTTCTTTAAGCATATCTATAGCTACTCCACCCGAGTTGTTCTTTTGCTGTTTTTGTTATTCTTTTATACTTAAAATTTATTTTAAAGATGCTTAGATTACATAAATGTTACAAAAATATATAGGGGATTTCTATACCCTCACTCTCTACCCTTCCCACATTTTCCCACATTAACAACATCCTTCATTAGTGTGGTACATTTGTTACAATGGAAGAACACATATTGGGGCATTGCCACTAAGCATGGATTATAGTTTACAGTGTAGTTTACACTCTCTTCCACACAATTTTTTAAGTTATGACAAAATATATAACGGTCTGTATCTGTCATTGCAAGATCATTCAGGGCAGTTCCATAGTCCTAAAAATGCTTCCATATTAC
The DNA here is from genome assembly GCF_030445035.2 of Dasypus novemcinctus. NCBI lineage: Eukaryota > Metazoa > Chordata > Mammalia > Cingulata > Dasypodidae > Dasypus > Dasypus novemcinctus. The sequence continues at coordinate 70,602,704 of NC_080684.1, read as the reverse complement.
ACTTATTTTCCCCTCTCCCTCCCCTCAGAACTTTCTTGGCCACTGCCTCCACATCAATGAGAAAAGCCTACTCTACTCCCTCATTCATTCCCAAATTTTGAGCATTCTGGGATGGTGATGCTCACTCCACCTCTAACTGAGGTAGGGCTTAGATCCCATTGGGCAGCTGGATGGGACTAGCTTGCTTGCAGTTGCAGACTCTGTCTGTTCCTTGGGATAGTTGTTGTCCAACATCATCTCCTTGTTATTTGTCCTGGGTGAGTCCAATGAACAGGCAAGTAGGTGTTGCAACTCTGTTGAGATTCAGAGCCCAGATTACACATGGACAACCCAAAGATTTAAGTCTCTTGGACATAAATCTATCAACTCTAGTACTAACTATAGTTTCAAATAGAAGGGGCAGAAGAGCCATGTGTAGGGAAACTACAACTAAGTCCAACTCTGTCACACTGGGAAGCATAAATTCCAAAATAGGCCTCACTGGCAGGGTACCAAACTCTTGAGCTGGGTGCCTTGCCTATAGTGTCTGGATGTCTCCAGAACCCTCAGGAGCCCCATTATTTGAGGCAATATTTACTTTGGCAGTCAATGAGATCCTGCTAAGATGTGCATAAGTGTAACCTCTGGAATGACCTCCTGACTCACTTTGAAGTCTCTTAGCCATTGTATTAGTCAGCTAAAGGGGTGCTGATGCAAAGAACCAGAAGTATGTTGGTTTTTATAAAGGGTATTTATTTGGGGTTGAAGCTTACAGTCACAAGGCCATAAAGTGTAAGTTACTTCCCTCACCAAAGTACGTTGCCAAGTGTTAGAGCAAGATGGCTGATGGTCTCTGCTAGGATTCAGCTTTCCTCTTCCTCCTAAGGCTCTGTGGTCCCAGCTTCTTTCATTCTCAACTATAGGTTGGAGGGCTCATCTCTTTCCCCAGGGTTGCAGGATCCTTTCTAATGAGTTGTCTCTCTTCCACTGCATTCTCCTTCTCTGTGCATTTACTTCCCAAGCATCTTTTGGTTTTTCATGTTTTGTTTTTAGGTGTTTCTTTTGTGTATTTGTTTGCCAAGTTTGAAAGTCTGAAACTTTTATTTTAAATTCAGCAATTTCATATCAAATTTAATTGGACTAAATATGACCATTTTAGTATTCATTTTCCATTGGTCCAAACTTTCCTATATTTCTTTTTTCTTGCCTTATTGCTGATTTATCAAAATTTGTTTCCTCATTATTTTGGGGTTCCTTTTAATTTTTTTTTAATTTACACCCTTCTTTTGTATTCTTTTTGTGGTTATCCTTTAATTTTATTTTGACTAACTAAAGTTTAAAGTAGGTTTAACTGTTAGCCCTTCCCCAATAATGCCCACCTTCCCCAATAATGCCCAACCATACTAAGTCACTTTTGCTATATTCTTTATTCTTATCATGCATTTTATTTCTTTATATAAATTAAATACCACAAAACTTTACCTTTTTTGGTGGTTTTGAGTAGTTATTAACTACCTAATACTCTTTATTTGGTAATTCCTCACATATATCTCTGTTTCTATTTGTGATCATTTTCCTTCTTTCTGAAGAACTCATTTTATTTTCCTTTTAGTGTAGTCCTGTTCACTTTACTTCTCTTAGTCTTATCTGACTCAGAATAAATTTACTTAAACTTCAATTTAGAGAGTTATTTTATTTTTCTGGATATTTGTGGGTAATATATATGGGTATTTGATAAATATAGTCATAATTATTTTTAAAAATGACATTCCATTGCATTTTAGCTTTTATTGTCTCAGGTAAAGTAAGAATAAAATTTTATTTTTGTTTGAAAAGTAAGGTGTTGTATTTTGGATATTTTTCTTTGTCTTTGGTTTTCCGAAGTTTTACCACCATGTTCATTTGTACACTTTTCATTTCAGGGAGTTGTCTTACTTAGAATTTGATGAATATTTTGAATCTGTATTTTGATATCTTTCACCTATTTGGATAATTTCCCCCATACTTCTGAGACTCTGATTAAATGTATTTTAAACTTCTTAATCACATCTAACATCTTTCATGTATTTATCTGTTGTTTCTGCTTTTGTTTTTCTCTCAGAATTTAACTTTTTTTCTTACCTTTTGACATGTCTTTGAAATCGCTTATCACATTTTCTGCTCTTTACTAAACACACACACACACACACACATATACAGTTGTATATATATTTATAACTTTCCATTTTCCTTTTGTTTTGTTCATGGCTATCTTAAATTTTAACTCCCCAAAGTATATATCTAAATATGTTGTATACCTGTTCTCTCAGTTATTGGTCATATATTTTACCCTTTCACATGTCTCCTATTTTATAAATTGAATTGCAGGCATTGTGTATTAAAAGTACTATATATGCTACAGATGGTGTTGCCACTCATCAGAAATGATTTTACTTCTTTTCCATTAGGCATTGAAGACAAGGAGCTGACCATCTCATTCCCATCAGGAATTAACCTGAGTTGTGGCTGTCCGTAGTTTTAGTGTACTCAATGTACCTGTAATTTGCTTATAATTCTAGCACAGTGTGCACCATAATTGAGAGCCTGATGGCCATGGCCATGAAATCAGCCAGATATCTTACAGGGTTTCCTGCCTGGCACCACAGCCAGTCCTTCACTCCTCAAATTAACTTCAAAATTTGACAAATGTCTTGAAGAAAAGACCAATGTTGTACTTGGCAGCAGGTGTTTGTTTCCTATGAGATGTGAGACAATGGGAGATTTCACTCTTCTTTTTATAAGTTTTAACCCAATTGCTAATCTCTTATTCAGTTCTAAAATTCATCAAGTGTTTCATGAGGAAAAATAAAACAGCTTTCCTCAAGTTTCCAATTTCTCACTCAAGATTCATATGACCATTGAAGTAGTTGCTTGTTCCTTGGTCTGTTGCACACTCCTGTGATTACCTTTTTTTCAAAAAAAATTTTAAATTTTTATTGAAGTATATCATTCATACATGAACACACATAAACAGTAAATGTACAGTAAAGATTGCAAACTTACAAAATAAACATACAAAACATCACATAGGGGTTTCATGCATCTCCCTCCACCAACTCTTTGCATTGATGTGAAACAATTGTTACAAACTATGCTAGAGAATTGTCAAAATATTACTACCAACTATATTCCTTATCTTACATCTGGTGCATTTTCCCCCATCCCATACCATTTTTTTACTGTATTTTTGTTAAGATATTGTGAACTTGTAAAACAAAAATATAGATTTCCCATACAACACCACACCCTGGTGAAACAATTGTCTTTTAATCTGACAGCATATTCTATGCAACTGCCATATAGCAAATATTAGGATGAATCAGGAACTGAACCCAGGACCTCCCATGTGGGAGGCAAGTGCTCAACTGTTTGAGCCACATTCATTCCCATCTTGTAGGTATCTTTTGGCTATTTTAATCCTTTTTTGTTCTCTGCTCTAGCAGATGCCCCCTTTCCCAGCTCTGCTAATATAGTGCATATCTTTTAGCTATAGGTGGTTTGTATCCACTTATTGTATTTTGCAGTTCATAGATTACATTTTCATTTAATTTTATTTTTTATGTTTTCCATACATTTTTGGTTTTGGTTTATTTTTTGTACTGTCTATTATATAAAAGGATTCAGGGAGATTTAAAAGGTATGTCACAATTGCCATCTTCAAATATTTTAGTTATGACCACCTTAAAATTTACTGTATCTTGCCAAAATGCTTTCCAAATGATAAACTCTCTTTATCAGTGGAAAAGTGCTTCAGTTACTCTTGGCAGCAGCAGAATTGACAGCTTTCAATTTCTGGTCAGTTTACTAGCTATAGGATAGTATTTTGTCAATATACTATAATTATAATTTCATTTCCTTGGTTACTGTACTTATGATCATTTCATTCTTTAAAATGTTATGAATTTCTTCTTCATATTCTTTGTATGATTTTCTACTTGTCTTTTATTGAGTTTTATGATTACTCTATTTTGGAGACCAATTTTCTGTCATTGCAAATATCTTTACTTAGCCTTCTGGTTCTATTCTGATTTTGAAATTCTTTTTATGCAGAAATATTATTATGTAGTTAAATTTCATCAAATTTTCATTTTAGATTTGTTTTATTTGAACTTGTTTATGAGTCATTTGCTAGTCTGTAATAATATTCTTTCTTCCAGTTTTTAAGTTTTTTTTATCATAATTAGATTATTAGATCTAACTGGAATTAATTCATTTTCATAGAATGACATAGAAATTTATTCCTAACTCTTTAAATGCCACTTCATTCATACAGCAATTTTCCCACTTAAATAAGTGATTGGGTCAGTTTCTGGAAGAATAAACTTTGCTCTCAAAGTTAATAATTTGGGGGTGTTTTGGTATTTTAAATAAACCTGAAATAATGATATGTTTATGTATTTCTTATCTTTATATATTTTACTTATTTTGCCTACCTTAAATTACTGGTTTAACCATATAATATGTTGAATAGATAATATAATAGTGATAATGTCTTATTCATGAGATTATGGGGAGTGATTGAAATATTTCAAAACTACGTTTGAGGCTAACTGTATGTTATTTGTATATACCGCTCATAATAAAAAGGAAGTTCTCCTCTATTCCTAGTTTACCAAATGTTTCTTTAATTATAAGTGAAATTCTAATTTTACCACTTTTTTATGCACCTATTAAGATGATCATCTGGTTTTCATTTTCAATTCATAATTTAGTGAATTATTCTGATTAAAAATAAATTTAGGAGAACCAACAAGATGGCGGTGAAGTAAGGAGCTCCTAGAGTTGGCTCTTGCTACAGAACACTTAGTAAACACCCAGAACTATCTTGAGCTAGCTGCAGCACCTGTTTGGAAGCTTATGGAGGCCAGAAGAGCATCCTGCAACAACCTTGAAGAAATGGAAGGAGGAGACTGCCCATCTTCAGAGAAGACTCATAAGTAGAGTGCTCCATGCCATGGAGGCTGGTGCCCATCCTCCACTGGAGGCACAAGCCATATCAGGAGCTGTTCCACAGCTGGAATTGAAAGCTCCACTTCCCAAAAATGGGGAGGAAGAGATGGTTGGGCACCAATTTCAGCTACTGATGAATAAATTCAGTGGGCAAAGTATAATCCTGAGAATAGCAGGAGTTTGAGCCTGTCCAAGCCAGAAAGAGGTCAGTAGCCACCATCTGAACTCCACACCTGGCACAAGAGGAAGTGGGGTGGATTGAAAATCCCAGTGCTGGTGGGGACTGGCTCCTCTCCATCCAGATCAGATTGCAACTCCATCCTAGGCTACAGTGCCACCTCCAGCAGGAGGAAGCTGCGAGGACCTGCACAAGTCTCTTGGGGAAAATACTGGCCAAGCCATGGAAGTTGATGATTGTCCTACTCTGGCAGCTCATGCCGCCCCAAGTTCTATTCTTTTGCTGGAATTGGAAGTACAATTTCCCCAAAACAGGAGAGAAGGAGACGGTTGGCTGCCAACTTTGGCTACTGATTGGTAGACTTGGCTGGCTAAGATAAAACCCTAGGAACAGCTGGGGTGTGAATCAGCCCAAGTCTGAAAGAGGCCAGAGACTGCCATTTGGACTTTGCCCCCAGCCTGAGGGGAAGCCAGGACAGAAAATCACAGTGACAGTAGGAACCAATTTCTTTCATCCAGATCAGCCTGCAGCCCTAGCCTAGGCTTTAGCACTGCCTCTGTCAGGGAGGAAGCTGGGGGCGCTGCACCAGCCTATCCCGGTAACCATGCAGGTAACCTTGTCTGGCACAGACTGAAAATGGGTAGTCAACTGACAGAACTGCAGTCATCTTGGACCTGCACTGCATAGATTGCTACCCACACTTGCAGCTCCATCCCTGAACAGGCAGGAGAGATAGGGGCATAAAGCGTCATCCATCTCTCTGGGCAACTACAGTCAAGGCCTGCGCAACTTGGATTAGTCACACAGCTGTGACTCTTTCCCTACCCCTGGCAAAAAAGAAAGTTGGAAGAAGCTTCATTGGTCCCTGGTGCAATGAGGGCAGCTTGTGCCTCCACATATTACAACACTAACTGCATGCTTGGCTCCTACTGCAAAACCAGCAAGGCAGAAATGATAGGAAGCCCTAAACTAAAGAGAAAAACTGCACCCAGAATAAATACTCTATTAAGCCAGATGCAGAGACACCACAAAAAATCACAATCCACACCAAGAAACAGGAAGCAATGGCCCAGTTAAAGGAATAAGATAAGCCTCCAGATGACATAAAGAAGTAGAGACAACTAATCATAAATGTTCAAACAAATCTCTTTAATAAATCCAATGAGATGGCTAAAGAAATTAAGGATATTAAAAAGACATTGGATGAGCACAAAGAAGAATATGAAAGCATATATAGAAAAATAACAGATCATATGGGAATGAAGGGTGCAATCAATGAAATTTTAAAAAAAAACATTAAAATCATATGACAGCGTATTTGAGAAGGCGGAAGAGGATTGGTGAGCTTGAAGAAATGGCCTCTAAAAGTGAATATACAAAAGAACAGATGTAAAAAAGGAAGGAAAAAAATTGAACAAGGTCTCGAGGGAATAAATGACAGCAAAAGACCTGCAAACATATGTGTCATGGGTATCCCAGAGGAGAAGAGAAGGGAAAAGGGGCAGAAGGAAGATTTAAGAAATAATGGTAGAAAATTTCCGAACCCTATTGAAGGACATAGATATCCCTGTCCAAGAAGCGCAACGTACTCCCATCTGAAAAAAATCCAAATAGAAACTCCAAGACACATGCTCATCAGAATAACAAATGCCAAAGATAAAGAGAGAATTCTGGGAGCAGCAAGAGAAAAGCAGTGCGTAACATATAAGCAATGCATAACAATAATTTAAGTGCTGATTTCTCACCAGAAACCATGGAGGCAAGAAGACAGTGGTCTGATATATTTAACATACTACAAGAGAAAAACTTCCAGTCAAGAATCTTATATCCAGCAAGACTGTCCTTCAAAAATGAGGGCAAAATTGGAATATTCACAGATAAACAAGAACTGAGAGAATTTCTAAGCAAGAGACTAGAATTTCAGGAAATACTCAATGGTGTGCTAAAGCCTGAAAAGAAAAGACAGGAGAGAGAGGCCTGGAGGAGAGTCTAGAAATGAAGATTATATCAGTACAAGTAACTAAAAGAGTCAAAAGAGTGGTGAAAATAAAATATGACAGATAAAACTCAAATAGTCAGGAATAAACTTAACCAATGATGTAAAGCACTTGTATTCAGAAAACTGCAACTCAATTTAAAACAAATCAAAAAAGCCCTAAGTAACTGGAAGAACATTCCATGCTCATTGATTAGAAGACTAAATGTCATTAAGATGTCAATTCTACCCACCCTATTATTATTTTTAAAATATTTTTTGACAGATTATTATATAGCATTCTATCAATTGGCTAGAGAATAATATAAGAACTGGATAGCAGAGTAAACCAAGAGGTGGATGAGAATTGTGGTTGATGATACAGATGCAAGAGTGTCATTTATGAGCTAGAGCAAATGTGTATCACTACTGCAGGGTGTTGGGAATGTGGAGCAGCATTGAAAAATACAGCTGGAGTGATCTATGGACTGTGGTTAGTAGCAATAATATAATATTCTTATCTCATCTATTCAAAGGATGTTCTGTGTTGATAATGCATCTATTTGAAAGGTGCACTGTGTTGATAATGAGACAGTATGGAAAATGTCAGCCAAATGTACACTATGGACATGTTAACAATCAGGTATTATCTTACCTATAGAAAATTTTCACCACAGTTTGATGTGTTGATGGGTGTTGTTTGGGAATTCTGCACATGTGCATGATTGTTTTATAATTTTTTATAATTTTATAACTTCTATCATAAAAATATATATTTAAAAAATAATAATAGGGTGGGTTTGGGGAAAAACACACCAAATGTAAAATAAGGCCTATGATTAGTGGTAAGATTTTGACAATATTCTTTCATTATTTGTAACAGACATCTCATGACAATGCAAGGTGTTGGTGGAGGGTTGATGTATGGGACCCCTGTATGATGTTATGCATGTTTGCTTTGTGAGTTCACGACTTCTACTATACATTTAATTGTTTATGTATGTTTATATGTAAATGATATAAAGATAATAAGAAATATTTTGACAATGCTCTTTAATCATTAGTTTAAAAGTTTTTAACAACAGTGCAAGTTATTGGTAGCAGGGTGAGCTATGAGAGCCCTGTTTGATGTTATATATGTTTTGTAAGTTCACAACTATTATTATACACTTATTGCTTATGTATATTTACGTATGAGTTATATACTTTGGTAAATTAATTAAAAATAATAAAACTTGTCCACTGTAAAGTTGAAAAAAAATAAATTTAGTTACTCAGAATTGGATTAATCTTAATCCATAGTTCACAATTCATTGTTAACACTGATATAGGATGAACTATTTTGTAAGTTATGTACTTACTTGCTCACTGTCTATAGTAATTTTGTGAACTAGAACATTGACAATGTCTTACATTTATCTATTTTTTCTTTCCTTATGTTTTCACTCTAGTCATTCCAGTTTTTTTGTTTTGTTTTTTTTAACTCTTAAAACAGTGCTGTTACGAATATTTGTAATAACTAGCAAATTTATTGATGTGCAAGAATTTCCCTTGCTATATTCTTAAGATTAGAATTCTCTGTTTATAGGCTATGGGAAAATTTAGCTTTGCAAGACAATGTTAAACTCTTTCTTAAAGAGAGTATTTTAATTCACATACCATGTGTGTACAGAAGCTATAAATAAGAGATTATTTTATCCACAGACTCACTAAATCTGGCATTGTCACACTTCACAAATTTTGCCAATAAAAAATTTATGCATGATAAAATGTGTGCACAATGATAGCAAAATATGGCATTTGTTTACAATATCCAAACTAATAAAAAGATTTTCAAACTCAACTTGTCCCTTCATTCTCTCTTTAACAAGGATTAAAATATTCTCATGGAGACAGGTCTCACACATGATCATTTTACTACTTTTTATATTAAAATGGATATCAAGATTCCCTCCCTTGATTTGGGTTTCAGATTTCACATAGATTATATGATTGGTACAGTGGACAGTGTGGAGTTAATTATGTCACTGAAACAAATAATGCTCATTTTCTTCCTTACTTCATTTCCTAGACCATTTTTGTTGTTCAGGAACAATAAATCAGGGCCAGAAAGATAACACTGTTTTATTAAATTGTTTACAATAGTGTGTGGCAGAAATATTTGACCTGGTGCTTCAGACTTTTTACAAGGAATTTCTTATTTTCCATTTTTAAGAACCCCAATAATGCAAATTTTTCAATGAAAACTAGCTTTTCATTATTGGCATTGCTAAAAAGGTAGATTGGTCTCTCTGGAGTGTTTCATTAATTTGTAAAACATTTGTAAACCATCTACTATCTTTAATACATTAATATAGTCAGCAATTACATGCTGGCTTTTTTGTATCCTCTACTATGCAGTTGTCTTTTCTTTAAATACATTAGATACTCAATGTTCAATTATGACCAAACTCAGGAAATATGTTTTATCTTATATAATGTGAAAATAGGAAAAACTTTTGAAAATGTTTTATTAAATATTCAATGCAGCCTTAGCAAACATTAAACATTTCAAACAATCCCACTGGGAAAAACCATGAGAGATTTTATGAGAGAGATAATATATATGCTTTTTACTTTTAATATACTTTTTCTTCACAGGAGATGAAGTCTAGCCTAAAGGAAGTTTTATTGTGTTCTACATAAATCTACATTAGTAAATTAGATTAAGAGTTTGAGGGGTTTTTCTTTCCTCTGTGCTTTTCTAGTAAAAGATCAATAGTTTCTTAGAGGAATTATGAAATGAATTGTCTTATATAAATAAAGCACATCAAGTTGAGGCCCAGTTTGAGTTTTCCTCATAACCCTCGGCTATACTGACTATGAAGGATACTTGATTATTTTAATAGAGAGTTTGTTATAAGGGGTATAATTTTAGGTCATAGAATCTTGTTCATGTATCATTTATTTCAGAAATTACAGTCAATTTTCAAAACTGCAGTAAAATAATTTCAAAGAACATTAAAATGGAAATAATGTATAAAATTGATTTGACAAAGATTGTTAGATAAACATGTTGTCTGTAACTCTTTCAGCTGCTTGGTTCTTATTCATTTCGTGCCTATACTTTTTAAAACTCTTCCTCTTCTACAATTAGAATGCAAAAACTGATATGATTCTGTGTTAAGATAATTCATTTTTAATTTGAATTAATGTGATCAAGTCATTTTGTTCAACACAAAATTGAAAGGTTTTTTTTTACTTGTTATCTTATATTTGCTATATTTGGTTATATACTAATTTTGTTTGATCCCTCTAAGCTCTATCTGGAAAAGAATCAGATTCCTCATTTTCAAAAGTTTTGGAACAAGCTGGATAAAATATAGTTATTCAATGGAGATCTTTATTTTCACATTTCTCAAAATCTTTATTAAAATAAGAGACATGGTTTCCTAAAAATCCATGGTGATATCATCCCCATAATGTAAGAAATCCCCTGGAAATGTCTTCCCTCAATTTCCACTTGCTTGGAAATCTGGAGGATGATAGAGATTCGAGAATGACCCTAGACTGGACCTCTCTCCATCACTTGGTCCTGTACAGCTTGGGGGATCTGTACAGTAGCAGAATGACCTAGGTCCTTCCTGTTTGGTGCAGACTATAGGGCCACTCACAGCAGCAAGTTAGAACCCCATGCATATCCAGGCACAGGGGCTCAAGGCCCACAGGACCCAGGGTGGAACATGAGCTGCTGAAGTATGCTGCATACAAAAGGGATCCAAGAAGGCAAGAAAGAGGGAGAGAGAGACTGCATCTGAACTGTTGTCAAGAGGTGAACACACTCAACCTAGTCTCTGTTTGTGGACCATCTAAAGACAAAACAGACTTTTCTGGATTGATCCACATTTCTGGATTGAACCCACATTTGTCCCTGGGGCAGCATATACTCACAAGGAAGAAACTGGGGGCAGAAAACCCTCACAGAAGAAAGGAAGGGACACAATTTATTGTAAGACAGGATGAGTCCTAGAACTGAGAACTATAAGGCAAAGAGGGCTCTGAATGAGAGTTAGATACATCATAAAAGGTCATCATTACAGAAAAGGAGATTGCAATAAAGGAAAAGAATGAAAAAAAATTGACTCTATATCCATGCTAAGGGTCAATAATAGGGGGTATGAAATTTTTCTCCTGGAGTAAGGAAAATGTTTTAAAGTTGACTGACGCTATGACAGCACAACTCTGTGAAGAAATTGAGAACTACTGACTGTACATGTTGGATGGAATGTATAAGGCATGGGACGGAATAGCACAGTGAGCCATGTGGTGGATGATGACCTATGGTTAAAAGTACAAGTATGAGAGTGTTCTTTCATAAACTATAACAAATGTACAATACTAATACATGGTGTTAATAATAGGGTGGTTTATGGAAAAAATATGCCAAAACAAAGTTTTGGACCCTAGTTAGCAATAATATTTTGATGATGTTCTTCATATATTGTAACAAATGTTCCACAACAATGCAAAGTGTTGATGATGGGGTGAAGTATGGGAAGTCTGCATGTTACGCATGATTGTTTTAGAAGTTCACAACTTCCTTAATAAAAATAAAAAATCAAATAAAGAAACAGTAAACATTATATTTTTAAAATATGACATGTAAAAAGCAAAGGACAAAATGGTTAAAATAAATACTGCCTTTATAGTAATAATACTGAATATTAATGGATTAAGCTCCCCAATCATAAGACACAGATTGGTTGAATGTATAAAAAAGCATATTCCAACTACATGTTGTTTACAAGAAACTCCACGTTAGAAGGAAAGACACAAATAGGTTGAATGTGAAAGTATGGAAAAAGATATTCCATGCAAATACTAACCAAAAAAGAAATGGGGTAGCTATACAAACATTGGTCAAAATATAATTGGTCAAAAAGCAATTATAAGAGACAAAAACAGGCATTATATGTTAATGAAAGGGGCAAACCACCAAAAACACACAGCAATCAAACGTATTTATGCACCTAACCATGCTGCCCCAAAATACATGAGGCAAACACTGGCAAAACTGAAGGTAAAAAATAGAGATTCTACAAAAATGATTGCAGACTTTAATATACTACTGTCATCAACAGATAGAACATCTAGACAATAGATCAATAAGGAAACAGATAACTTGAATAATATGACAAATGAAATAAACCTAACAGACATATAAAGAACATTGCACCCCAAAACAACAAGAAATTCTTCTCAAGTGCATTTAGATCATTCTCTAGGACATGCTGTGTCACAAAACAAGTCCCAATACATTTTAAAAGATTGAAATTATACAAAGCATCTTGTCTGACAATAATGGAATAAACTCAGTAACAATAACACGCAGGGAACTGGAAAATCAACAAATACATAGAAGTAAAATAACACACTCAAACAATCAGTGAGTCAAAGAAGAAATTAAAATGGAAATTCGTGAATATCTTGAGATGAAATAAAAATGAGACACAACATATATAAACTTATGGGATGCAACAAAGGCAATGCAGAGAAGGAAATTATAGCTCTAAATGCTTACAATAAAAAGGAAGAAAGATAAAATTGAAGACATAACTGCACACCTGGTGGAACTAGAACTGAATGCAAATTAACCCCAAAGCAGGCAGAAAAAAAGAAATAACAAAGATTAGAGCAGGAATAAATGAAATTGAGAAAAAACATAATAGAGAGCATTAACAAAATGAAAACCTGGTTGTATCAATAGATCAATAAAATTGACAAGCCCTTAGTTAGACGAAAAAAGAAAAAATGGAAAAGACAAAATCAGAAATGAGGGGGGAACATGACTAATCAACAAACGGAAATAAAAATAATCACAAGGATACTATGAACATCTGTAAGCCAACAAATTAGACAACCTAATGAAATAAGCAAATTCCTAGAAACACATGAACAATATGTTCTGACTGTAGAAGACATAGAAGATCATGGAAATTCCAAAACTCTGGAAATCAAGCCCCCAGATAATAGTGTCCCATTTGAGGACTTAATTAAACTTGCAACTTGTAAATCTGGATTGAAACTCAAGTTATCTAGGAAAGACTTGTGGAAAGCCTTACTGTCTGATGGCTTGGACTCCTGCTTCTTGAATGCTAAAAGAGAGAGCTGTTTGAACAAAACCACTGTCATCCTGGACTAAAAGGGACATTGAAGGGAAAGATGAAAGGGAAAACAGCTTTAAGAGGAAAACCATGGAAGCTGAGCTCTGGAATTAAGACATGTCCTTAGACCAAGAGAGGAACCCCCACCCATTTGTACAGAGAGGGTGAGTTTGCCCCAGCAGTTGAAGAGGGTGGATGTTCCAGCCCAATTTCAGGGTGAATTTTGCCACCCCTGGCTATAGAGAGAGTGGAGTATATTCCCCAAGGGTTAGGGAGAGTAAGGTAGACACCTCATAGGTCTGAGAGGGGTGGACCCCATAAATTAGGTAAGGCCAGGTTGCCAACTTACTGCTCTGAGAAGGTTGGGCCTGTAGACCAGAAATTAGGGAGAATGTTGCCTCCCCCTTCCTGTGTTAAAGGGGTTGAGTCTCTACCCCAAACATTGGATAAAGTGTGGTCATCACCCCAACACCCTTGGAGGGTGAAATCTGGAGCTTGGTCACCATCCAGATGCTTGATGAGGGTGGAACCAAGAAAATGGCCATTGAACAAGCTTGGGGAAAGGGTGGGTCCACTTAAAGCTCCAGGGAGAAGAAACCATAATTTTAAGAATGACTCTTAGAATTGAAGTATGCCCCACAGGTTTTTAGAAGTTTTGGGGACTCAGGTCTCCCTTCCCAATTTCTCCTTTCTAAATGCAAATGTTGATCCTTTGTCAATCCCTTTGAATATGAAAGCAGATAAATTGTTTTGTAAGTTTCAGAGGTATACAGCCAGACTGGACTTTGCCCCAAGACAAACTGTATTTCTATAAACTGTACCTGAGACGTGATTTTGTATTTAGCACTAGCACTATTAACTGAAAGGATTTAAGGGTTTTTTTGAATATTGTAATGTCTTTTTGGAATTCAGAAGGTAGAGTGTGGCAGTTTGATATTAATTGACTTATTTCCAAAGTAAGTATTTTGTTTGTAAACTGGTCTGTTCCTCTGGACATATGCCCCTTTGATTGTATTAGATTCAGAGATTTCACTTTTACTTTATTAAATCAAGATTAGGGCTTTTATTTGACAATGTCATTAGGGTGACTTGGTTTGAGTCCCCTCCACACCCGCCTTTGTAGGCTATATAAATAGATACTCAGTCAAAGACAGGGAAGTAAATACATGGAGAAGGAGAACACAGAGAGTTTATTTTTGGATGCTGGAGCTCTGGGAAGAAAGCCAAGCCATTTGCCTGATAGATTATTGTTGAAGAGATCAGAGCCCTGAACAGCTGAGAAAGCCCAGAAAAAAATGAGCCCCAGGAAAAGAGACAAGCCTTATGCTTGCCTACAGTTGAGATTGGAAGAAGCTGAGACCACAGAGCCTTAGTAGAAAGAGGAAGGCTTAACCCTTGGATATGTCACCCACCATCTTGTCAAGACATGGCAGGAGACTTTGGGTGAGAAAGTACTTCTTATGGTACCTTGAGTTGGACTCTTTAGGGCCTTGTGACTGTAAGCTTCTACTCCAAATAAACACCCTTTGTAAAAAACAAGACTTATGGTATTTACTTCAGCACTCCTTTGGCTTACTATGTGGAAAACACTTTGGCAGTTCCTCAGAAAGCTAATTATAGAATTACCACATGACCTGGCAATCCCTCTACTAGACATATACCCAAAAGAATTGGAAGCAGTGACTCTTACAGATATTTGCACAGTAATGTTCATAATGTTCATAACAGCATTATTCACATTTGCCAAAAGATGGAAGCACCCCAAGGGTCCATCACCTGATGAATGGATAAACAAAATATGATATATACATAAAATGTAATAATATTTAGCCATAAAAAAGAACTAAGTCCTGTTACAGATGACCTTGTACTTTAAAGACATTATGCTGAAAGAAATAAGCCAAAAACTAAGGACAAATATTTTATGATCTCACTGATTTGAAATAACTGCAATAAGAAATCTCATGGAATTAGAATCCAGAATATAGCTTACCAGGACCTGGGGTGGGGATAGGAAATGGGAACCCAATGTTTATTTTGTACCGAATTTCTATCTAGGTTGATGATAATGTTTTGGAAATGGATGGTGTTTTAGTTTGCCAAAATCCTGCCAATGCAGAGTACCAGAAATGGGTTAGCTTTAATAAAGGGGATTTTATTTGGGGTAAAAGCCTATAGTTCTGAGGCCATGAAATGTTCAAATTGAGGCACCATCAGAGGTGCTTTCTCACCAAAATCAGCTGCCATGTAGTGAAGCAAGATGGCTGCTGATCTCTGCTGAGGTCTCTGCTATCCTCTCCAGAATCTACCATGGTCTCACAGAGCTCAAATGTGGTCAACTAGGCAGAGGCCTTGTCTCTTTCTGGGCCTCCTCTATCCATCTTCACTGTTCCACATTCTTCCTGAATTCAGCTGCAAACTATCAGGCATATGGCTTATCTCTACCTGGACCTCAACTCTGAGCCTCTCTAGGTCTCTCCTTGCAGCTCAGCTGCGGGCAGAACTGTTGTCCTTTCTCTCAAATTGCATGATAAAAATATCAGCTTCCTTTTTTTGTGTCTCCATTTCTATCAGACCCAGAGAGAGGGCAGAGACTCAACTTGAGTTATTCCTCACTGATAAGCTCAATTGTAAATAGATTGTTTCACAAACATAATCTTTCTCTTTTGGGGATTCATAAAATAATTTTAAACTGCCACACATGGTGTTGAAAGTAGCACAATATTGTATTGTAATTAATTGTACTGAATTATATATGTGAATGTAGCTAAAGGGGAAATTTTAGGTCACAGTATTTTACTAGAACAAAAATTAAAAGATAAGACATAGGACTGTTCAACACAATGAACCCTATTTTAAATGATGGGGTATAGTTACTTGTATAATTATAAAAATGTTCTTTCATGAATTATAGTAAGTGTATGATACTAATTCAAGTGTTAATAAAATGGTGGTATATAGGGAGAAATACACACTAATATAAACTAAGGCTATAAAGAAAAGGTAGAATATAGAATGCAGCAATTTTACTGTCTTTAATTATTTAACCATGAAATATCACGCAAAATTTGTTTCTTCAGCAACATATTTTGGGAAGTTATGTTTTGTGTATGATAGGTAATATAAATTAAAAAGTAATTAAAAAATGCTAAATTGCATTGCAACCCAGGATATCAATGATTTGAAACTTGAGTTTTTGTATTTTAATTTTATCTAGTTTGTTTGGTTTTAGAGAATTTAACCCAGTTAAGGGTTTTTTATGGTAAACATTTTGTGTAGCCTAGTGATAGGTAGATAGATTGCTAAATATGCATAAAGTTATTTACATGTTTACTCTGAGATCAAATATATTTAAGAGGAGTAGATAATAGGTTAATACCATAGATGATGTAGTCTTTTTGTGGATTATAATTTGACCCATTTAATATCTATGCTCTTTTAAATAAATTTTTTTAAAATTTTACATTGGTTTTCAATTTATAAACATATTGCCAACTGTATTAATGTCTGCCAAAGGGGTGCTGATGCAAAGTACCAGAAATCTGTTGGCTTTTATAAAGGGTATTTGTTTGGGATAAAAGCATATAGTTACAAGGCACTAAACGAATGGCTCTTAATCTTTTTAGTTTCATGGATTACTTTGCCAGTCAGATGAAATGAATACTACTGTAATTTATATATTGCATACATTTCTACTGCTAGATCTCAGAGTTCAGAAAAAATAAAGATAATAAGTTGATTTTTTTCAATTCACGCTCATGGATCCCCTGAATTTTCCTATGGGCCCTGCCTTAAAAAGTCCAACTCAAGGTTACTTTCTCCCCAAAGTCAACTGCCATGATCAGATGGTCACTGATCTCTGTGAGGGGTCAGCCTTCCTCTCTGGGCTTCCTACTCATCTTCATGCTCTGCAGGCCCAAATTTTTCCCAATCAGCTGTAGGCTACCATACAGTTGTCTTTCAGGGTTTCCTCTGTCAGTCTTGACTCTCTTCATAAGGTCAGCTGCAAACTATCAAGTGAATGGCTCATTTCTCCCTTGGGCCCCAGGATCAAAAGTGACAGAGCTCTCTCTCTCTGAGTGTTTTCTTGAGTTAATGTCAGTATATATCAGCCAACCAATTGAGTGGGTACTCAACCTGAGCCACACCTTACTGATCTGGTTGAATCAAAACCCTAATCTTAACAGGTAATTTAATCAAGGGCCCATTAACTGAGTCCAATATAATCAAAGGGTATTACACCAAGAATAGTTTACAAACATTACCACAACCTGGATAGAAATTCTCTCTGGGATTCACAAAAATCATCACAAATTGTCATGTCAACATAATACAGAATTTCCAGGTACCTTATGCTCAGTTTACCCTATTAACATCATATATTAATATGATACATTTGTTACAGTCAATGAACCAAAACATTGTTCCTAATTAACATACATACTTTACTCAGATTTCTTTAATTTTTTCCTAAAATCCTTTGTCAGTTCAAAGATGTCACCCAGGATACCATATTACATTATTAGTTATGTCTCCTTAGGCATTCTCAGACTCTCCTAGGTTTTGATGACGTTGGCAGTTTTTAGGAGTCCTGGTCAAGTGTTTCACAGAATGTCATTCTACTGTGATATCTGACAGTTTTCTCATGATTAGACTGGGATTATGTGTATTTGTGAGGAAAAACACAGTGGCAAAGTACCTTTTTCATCAACATTATACCATGGGTACCTACTAGCTGCATGACTTATTGTTGGTGTTGACCCTGATCACTAAGCATAGACAGTGTCTGTAATGTTTCTACATTAAAAAAGATACTCTTAAAAAAAACCAAAACTTTTTATTCTGTTCTCCTTGGAAGAAAGGCTCTGTGCAACTTAGTTTTACTGGGTGGATGGCTATGCTCTACCTCCTTGAGGGATGAGTGTTTCCATACTTTATTTGGAATTTATATCAGTATGGACTCATACATTTTTATTTTATACTTTGATTATAATCTAATGCTATGCTTTTCATTCTTTCTCAAAATGTTAGACATAGGGAGCTCTTTTTGTTGACTCATGTTGTTTTTACAAATCTCCATCATTGTAGGTTTTTAAAAAAATTTGGAACACTGTATTAATTTCTTACTGTATTGGATTCTTCTGACTCATTCTCTGTATTTTTCTGCCCCAGTCTTAGAATAAGCCATTTCTTCAAAGTCTTGTTCCCTTTATTTATTTATTTATTTATTTTCAGGAATGGTATTGGAGACCAAGATCAGAGTTGTAGGCGTCTAAGGTCTCTCAGATAAAAGAGCAAGTAATTACTGGAGTATAAAACTAACTCATGCATACCCACATAGCAATATGAATTTATATCCATATGTGTCTGTATTAAGCTACCTACAATTTTGTCCTGTAATTATCCATGTGGCAATCCAGCATTACCACATGGATTAATCTAGCTTTCTCCCCTTGCTTATATGCAAACTCCCACTCCAACTGTGAGAAAACTTGCTCCTCTATCCATCATCCATTTACATCCTTGTTTCACTCTAATATACATGTATAGCAGCATCAAAATTGTTAACACCCCACCTGCTGGAAGTAATATATCCAACAAAGTACAGTGTTTATATGCAGACTTTTGTCTTTCGTCTCACAGATTCCAAACACTTCCAAGGTTATTTCCCCCCCCCCCACCTCCTTCAGTGGGATTGTCTTATATATTTATAGTCCTGTTAGATTGATACATCACATTCTGCTTTCCATCCTTGGATTCTCCTGTCTCCTAAATTATTTTTTTAATACACACACATTGCATTTCTTCTTTTTTAAAGATGAAATTGGTGTTTGTTAATTTTTTTAAAGATACTTAAATTATGCAAATATCACTTTTAAAAAATCTCAGCAAGATTTCTTTGATTGCCAAAGTAGATATTACCCCAAATAGTGGGACTACTGAGGACTTTGGAGACAATCCAGCCACTATAGTCAGGGCAGATAGCTCACAAGTTTGGTGCCTTGCCAATTGACCCCACTTTAGAATTTATGCTCCTCATAGTGACAGAGTTGGACTCAGTTGTGATATCCCTACACATGGCTCTTCTTCCTCTTCTATTCATATCTGTAATTGGTACCAGAGTTGGTAGGTATACGTCCAAGAGACTTAAATCTTTGGGCTGTCCGTGTGCCAGCTGGGTCCTGAATCTCAACAGAGTTGCAAAACATTACATTCCGTTCTTTATGTTTGAAAGATCTCTGGGTACAATAAATACATAGTGTCATGTTTCCATCATTATAGTATTATACAGAATCATTTCATTGCTCTTAAAAATTACCTTTTCTTCACCTATTCAAACCTTCCTCCAAACCCCAGGCAACCATTGATCTTCTTATCATCTATATAGTTTTGTGGAAGCATGCAGTATATAGCCTTTTCATATTTTTTTCTTTCACTTAGCACTATGCATTTAATATCCATCCATGCATGTCTTTTTTTTTTAAGTGATAGCTTATTTTTTAAATTGCTGGATAATAGTCCATTGTATGAATGTAGCAGAATTTATTTATTTACCTATCAAGGGGCATCTTGGTAGCACCCAGTTTTCTGCAATTATTAATAAAGTTGTTATGAAATTATGTGCACACAAAATTACCAAATCAGTTAGGTAAATACACATGGTCATGGTATAAAACTATGTTTAGACTGGTTAAAAACAACAACAATAACAACAAAAAAAACCCACCAAATCATCTCCCAAAGTGGTTGCACCATTTTGTGTTCCCATCAGCAATGAATGATGGCTTGTGTTGCTCTACTTCCTCACCAGCAATTTGTATAACTAGTTTTCTGGATTTTGGCTATTCTAATAGATATGTCATGCTATCACCTTGTTGTTTTAATTTGAAATTCCCAACTGACAAATGATGTACTGCATCTTTTCTGATGCTTATTTGCCATTTGTGTATCTTCATTGGTGAGCTCTCACTTCAAGCATTTTTGTTCTTTTTTTTTTAAGTGACTTGTTTCATTATTGCTGAAATTTAAGATTTCTTTGTATATTTTTGGATATACATCCTTTATCATGTTTTTGTTTCGTAAATACTTTCCCCATTCTGCAGCTTGTCTTTTTTTGCTTGACAATGTTTTTCATGGAAGTTTTAAATTTTAATAATGTCCACACTATCAATTTTTTTCTTCCTGGATTTTATAGTGTATCTAAAAATTCATCACCATATCCAAGATCATACATATTTTTCTCTATGTTTTCTTCTATAAGCTTTATAACTTTACATTTTATACATAGGTCTATGATTCATTTTGAGTTAATTTCTGTGAAACATATGATCTGCCTAGAGTGCCCACCTTTATTTTTTCATGTGAATATCCATTTTCCAGTACAATTTGTTGAACAGTCTATCCTTTGTTCATTGAATTTCTTTTTCTCTTTTGTAGAGATCGGTTGATTATATTTGTGTGGCTCTATGTAAGGACTCTCTATTTTGTTCCATTGACCTATTTGTCTATTCTTTCACCAGTTCTACCCTGTTTTTATTGATTTTACACTTTAATAAGTTTTGAAACCAGGTAATGTGAGCCCTCTAACTCTATTTTACTTCTTCAGTATTGTGTTGGCTATTCTAGATCTTTTACCTTTACATATAAATTTTAGAATCAGTTTGTTCATTGCTATAAAATAGCTAACTGGTATTTTGCCCAGAATTGCACTGAATCTATAAATAAAATTGGGAAGATTTAGCATCTTAACAATATGGAGTCTCCCAACCACTGAACATGGAATACATCTCCATTAATTTAGATCTTCTTTAACTTATTTTATCAGAGTTTTATAGATTTCACATATAAACCTGTACATATATTGATAGATTTATACTTAAGTATTTCAATCTTTTGATTCCATTTTATACCACATTGTTTTTTCTTATTTTTTGTTCTAATTGCTTGTCAGGGGTATATAAGAAAGCAACTGACTTTTGTATATGAACCTTATATCCTATGATCTTGCAGTACTTGGTTATGTGTTCTTGGAGGATTTGTTGTTGTTGTTGATGATGATGATTAGTTGGGAGTTTCCACCAACATATTCATAGTAGATACATACAAAGACAATTGAAGTTCTTTCTTCCCAATGTATATAACTTTAATTGCTTCTTCTTTTCTGATTGTACTAGATAGACCGTCTAGTAAAATATTGAAGAGGAGTGTTAAGATGTGGGGAGCCGCCCAGAGCTACGTGACATGGCGGTTTTCATAAGTACGCCTACTCCACCCCTGTGCTTCCGCCTTCTTCTTCCCCTCTCTCCGGTTTCCCGCGCAAAAAGTGTCGCGCCTGCGCAACAAGATGTTGAAGCCATGACCAGCATTGAAGACTCGCAACCTATAGCAAGTGGTGTAACAGCATTTTATTGCCTTATATGGAAGAGCCGCTTCATCAGCCTCTCACCCCCTGCTAATACCCTCCCTTAGTATATATTCTAATGCTCTACCCTCAATAAACGGAGACTTGATCAGAATCCTGTCTTGTCTCCGTTTCTCTCGCCTCTTGTCCCCCAATTCCCACTCCCTCTTTCAGGTGCTGGTTCGTTTGACCTGTGGGCCGGTCATTAAGATAGGGCATTTTGCCTTGTTCTGGATCACTGGGGGATAGTGTGCATTTCTGAACATTAAGCATGCTGTTAGCTATTGGATTTTTCTAGAAATTCTATACCATGTCAAGGAAGTACCCCTTTATTCCTAGTTTGCTGAAGAATGTTGCAGTCTCAACTCTAATAATGAATTTGTCCTTTTCTCCTTTCTGCTCCATCAGTTATTGCCCAAAGTATTTTGACAATTTGTTGTTAGGGTCATATATGCATCGGATTGTTATGTCTTCTTGGATAGTTGAACCTTGCAGCATCATTATGTAATGCTCCTATACATCCTTGATAATCTTCCTTAGTCTGAAATCTGCTTTGTCTGAAATTAATACATCTACTCCAACTTTTTCCTCCTAATTAGATTTAGTATGGGTTACCTTTCTCCATCCCTTTATTAGTAACCTATCTGAATTTTTTAATTTAAACTGTGTTTCTTGAAGACAACTTATAGATGGCTCTTTAACAGGTCTGACCACTCCTGCTTCTGTTTTCAGTCATTTATTTGGCATGTCCTAATTGTTGTGAGCATAGAATTACACAAGTTTGACAAAGTGTAGCAATCATAGTTCCTTCAGGAAAGCAGAAATTCTCTCTATATTCTAAAATTAACATAAGGAATTTGAAGCTTTGCAAACCTTGGAAGAACTGAGGGAGCAATTAGTCACTCTGAATCAGCTTGCAGCACCAAATTTGTTGTTTCACCAGACCTCATGAGAAACCACTGGTGTTGTCAAGTATCTCTAGGAAGCTTATGGCAATTCTTTCAAACTGCTCAGCAAAGTAAGTTGTTCTTAAGTGCTTAAGGTGAAGCTCCTATGAATCCAATCTCTGGCCACAGGTAAGCCTGCTATGTCATTTAAGCAAATACGGCTTCTTCTTTTATATGACTCCAAATCTCTGGGGATTTCCATTCCCCAACAGATTCTAATCCAGGGTCATATTATTGCAAAGTAGATTCTGGGAAATATACTTTCTAACTCTCTTCTGCAATTTAAAGAAAAATGTAGATGAGAAGAGAGTTGGTATTGGGTTGGTAACAGACAATCCAGCAGAAAAAAATTAAAACCAAGAGTTACTAATTGCCAATTGAGGCTATTTGATTTGACTCCAGATCTGCCATTGTGGCTTCTCTTGCTATACTATTCATTTGTGTTTTCTGTGATATTTCTGTTTTTTTCTTATTAGATAGGACTTTTCCAATAGGCTACTCACTGCCCAATGATATTGTGGGTTCTTTAGAGAATTTTTCACTTTCCTTTGAAATTTGGGTATAAATTATTGTTCTTCACCTATGATTTATTTCCTCTGTAGTAGTGCTATAACTTTGAATTTCTTCTGAGTTGGGTATTCTGAATATTAGAAAGCAGAACACTGTGTTTTTTAGGTGTTTTGACATTGATATGCCAAAACTCTCATAACAATTTGAACGCTATTTTATTAATCTGCTCATGCTATAGATTACAAAAAAACAAAGAATCTGTAAAGAGATGAAAGTCATTAGTAAAACTATGCAAAAAAAAAAACAACAACAATAAGATGTTTGTCCCTTAAGCACTCTGAAAAATACCTCCAAATTGTGGATAATGGGTCATGGATTGTGTTCTTGAATTGGAATATTTAATTTTGAAGAAACTGGGAAATTGTTGCAACATGTGAAAAGAACACAAACTAGAAACTCTCTGGCAAAATATCTTTCCTTATGTGGAATTTTAATAATTCCTACCATTTTAGTTGGTATTATGTTTTCCAATATAGACTGTTAAAGACTTATCTTTCTTTAGTATCTCATTCTGGTAGTTTGAAGGCAATGGAAAGGCATGATGTACTAGTAGCATGCACAAAATTATAAAGAATTACTCTTAAAATTTGCAGTCTGGTTGAGGAAACAGCATTTCTTTTTAATTTAATAATGAGATAATATAAGAAAAATGCAGATGTAACATGTTTCTAATATAATTTCAATCTCACACTAGACTATAAGATTTATAGAGATGAGAATTATCTTTTGCTTCTTTTTATTTTCAGATCAAGTATATTTCTCTGGAATATTTTTGATACTCATTACATTTTTTTCATTGAATTAATGAAGTTTTTTATTTATATCTGCTGTTAACATAAATTTAACACCATCTTTCAAACTCTCCTTAAGAAATATAGGCTTTTTTTCTATTGCAGATTTTGGATCAAGGTTTGGAATATCATATAAGATATCATGTGGACTACAGGGGATAAATTGCATAGTCTAAACTCAGATCTAAATGATCATCAGGCTGCCATGTACCCTCTAAAATAACTTTATTTTGATTCATTTAGCTTAACTTGAAGTGGTGGGAGTTTTTCTTTGATTAGCACTTTTGATTTGGACTGTTATTTTGATAGGTACATCTAATTTTTCTATTAGTTTTAGATGTCTTTTCTTACATCCTCTATCTTGGTTCATTCATTTTGAGGATACTTTAAATACCTGCATGAGGAAATGAAATAATGATATTATTCATTTATAATGTAAGCTCTTCAGAAAGGTTGTGAGCATAAGCTTATGAGAGCAAAGTGTCTGAATGGTGTGAAATGGACTAGTACCAAATGAAATTGGTATAGGGGGGAGTGAGAGCCTCTCTGAGTCCTGGAAAGGAAGTGAAGCATGATGTAAGTTGATGGAAGGTAATGGAGAAAAGAAAAGCCTTAGCTAAACATTCCAAGGTGATTACCACACTCGTGCAAAATCACAGAGTGGGAACACTTTCCCCCATCTATTTAAATTTTCCATGCAATTGGTCGTCTGACAGCTACAGTATAGCTTCTTAAGTTCCTTACTAAATGCAATTTTCTGAGTGATTTCAAAAGCATATTAGTAAGGGTCAAGTAACAAGAAATTAAAATTGCTCTACTATAAATCTGTAAGAATGATGACCAAGTATACATAATCTCTACTTAAAACAAGAGAAGACCTGTCTATTTGCTTATTTTGAAGTCATTCCCAGCATTGGAACTATGCCTAGAGATCTCTGCCTAAACAATGTTTGATAAAGTCCCACAATTTATAGTAAAACTTCAAAATATACACAAGGTGTGGTGGTTTGGAGCTATGTAACCCAGAAACACATGCAGATGTGAGCTCTTATAAGTAGGATCTTTTGCTGAGGTTACTTCAGTTAAGATAGAGCCCAGCTGAATCAGGATGGGTATTAATCCTACTACTAAAGCCTTTTATGCAAAGTAACAGAAAGAGAGAAAATTAGAGGGAGGAGTCAGAGTTGAAAATCAATGGACTGTGGAAGACAAGATGCCAGGAGAGGATGCCATGTGCATTCCCACGTGACAGAAAAGCCAAAGACCAAGGATCACTGGCATCCACCTCCAGAATGCCAGTCTTCTGGGAGAAGGCATCACCCTGAGGATACCTTTGACACTGATACATGAATATTACAATATTGCTGTTAACCACAGTTCATATGTTACACAACTGTATTTTTCCCATGCTTCTCCACATTCCCACCACCATGCAATAGTGATGTACATCTGTTCTAATTCACAGAAGGACTCTATTGCACCTGTACCATCAAACACAATTCTCATTCACCTCTGTGTGCATTGTGTTATTCAGTCACTAGATTATTCTCTAGCTTTCTTTCAATTGACATTTACACCCCTAGACTATCTTTTTCAGTCCCAATCCCATTTCTAAACCAGCTGCCACTCACTTTAATGTGCTACCAGTAACTCTATCCATTTCTACACTTGTACAGTCAAGTTAAACAAAACTTCCACATACATTAAGCATCAGTAGTCCTTCTTAGCCCTCCTCTTATCTCCTAATAATCTATACTCTAGGTTTTAACTCCATGTGTTTAATCTTTGTATTTACTTCAGATTAATGAGACTATGCAATATTTGTTCTTTTTTGTCTGGCTTACTTCATTTTTCAAATTGTCTTCAAGATTCATCTATGTTATCATATGTGTCCCAATTTCTTTTATTCTTAGTGAAGCACAGTATTCCATCATATATTTATACCATGTTTTTTTGATTCATTCATTAGTTGAGGGGCACTTGGGTTGCTTTAATCTTTGGGGAATTTTGAATAATGCCACTATGGCCATCAGTGTGCAGATATCTGTTCATGTCAGTTTTCAGTTCTGGATATATTTCTAGTAGGAGAATTGCTGGATCATATGGCAGTTCTATATTTAGCTTCCTGAAGAACTGCCATGCTATCTTTCACAGAGGCAGCACTATATACAATCCCATGAACAGTGAAGGAGTGTTCCTCTTTCTCCACATCCTCTGTTTAAAAATGGCCATTCTAAGCAGTGTGAGATGGTATCTCATTGTCATTTTGATTTGTATTTCCCTAATAGCTAGGATACGGAACTTTTTCATGTGCACTTTGGCCATTTGTATCTCCTCTTTAGAGAAATATCTATTTAAATCTTTTGCCCATTTTTTAATTGGATTGCTTGCTCTTTTACTGTTGAGTTGTATGATCTCTTTACATAGAATGGAAATCAAACCCTTATCAGATATGTGGTTTCCAAATATTTCCTCCCAGTGAGTGGGCTGCCTTTTCACCTTCTTGATGAAGGCCTTTCAATCACAGAAGTGTTTAAATTTGAGGAATTCCCATTTATCCATGTTCCTTTCATTGCTCATGCTTTTGGTGTAAGGTTTAAGAATGCAACACCTACCATTAAATCTTGAAGATGTTTTTTTTTTACATTTTCTTCTAGGAGCTTTATGGTACTAGCTTTTATATTTAGGTCTTTTATTCATTTTGTGTTAATTTTGGTATAAGACCTGAGACAGGGGTCTGCTTTCTTTCTTTTGGCTATGGATATCCAATTCCCCCAGCACCATTTGTTGAGTAGACTGTTCTGCTCAAGCTGTGTCAGTTTGACAGCCTTATCAAAAATTACTTGACCATAAATATTAGGGTCTGTTCCTGAACCATCAATTTGGTTCCATTGGTCTATATATTTTTCTTTATGCCAATTCCATGTTGTTTTTATCACTGTTATTAAGTAATATAATTCAAAAGTCCAAAAGTGAGAGTTCTCCAACTTTGCTTTTCATTTTTAAGATGTTTCTGGATATTCACTTACTTCTTACACTTCTAAACAAATTTGATAATTATATTTTCCATTTGTTTAAAAAATGATGGTGGAATTTTTATCAGAATTGCTTTGAATTTATGTATCAATTTGCATAGAATTGACATCTTAATAATATATAATCTTCCAATCCATGAGCATGGAATGTTCTTCCAATTATTTAGGTTTTTTAAAAATGACACAGTGCATTGTAGTTTTCTGAATACAAGTGCTTTACAACTTTGGTTAAGTTTATTCATTAATACTTGATTCTTTTAGTGGCTATTGCAAATGGAATTTTTTCCCCGACTTCCTCTTCAGATTGCTCATTACTAGTGCATAGAGACACCACTGAGTTTTGTGTATTGATCTTGTATGCTGACACTGTACTTAAATTGTTTATTAGCTTTAGCAGCTTTGTTGTAGATATTTTGGGACTTTCTAAATACAAGATAATATTATCTGAAATAGCAAAAGTTTTACTTCTTCCTTTCAATTTGGATGTTTTTTATTTCTTTATCTTTCCTGATTGCTCTATTTAAAATATCTAGCAGTAGATAGAACGAAAGTGGTGACAGTGGGCATTTTTGCCTAGTTCCTGATCTCAGTGGGAAAGCTTTCAGTCTTTCACCACTGAGTACAGTGTTAGCTGTGGGTTTTTCACAAATGGACTTTATCATGTTGAGAAAGTTTCCTTCAATTCCTATCTTTCGTAGTATTTTTATGATGGCATGATTTATAAAATGCCTTTTCTGCATCATTCAATAGGTTCATATGGTTTTTCTTCTTTGATTTAGTGTGGTATAGTTTGATTTTCTTTTGTTGAACCACCCATGCATGCCTGATATAAAATCCACTTGATCGTGATGAATAATTATTTTATAGTATTGTTATATTCGATTAGGAAGTATTTTGTTGAGGATTTTTGCATCTGTATTCATTAGAGAAACGAGTCTGTAATTTTCTTCTTTAAAATATCTTTATCTAGCTTTGGCATTAGAGCGATTTGATTTAATTGGAGGAGTTTGGTAGCATTTCTTCTTGTTCAAGTTTTTGCAAAAGCCTGAGTAAGACTAGTATTAAGTCTTCATTTTATGCCTGGTTGAACTCACATATGAAACCCTCTGGTCTTGGGCTTTTGAATTTGGGGAGTTGTTTGATGATTGTTTCAAACTCTTGTGGTTGGTGTTTTGAGGTGTTCTATTTCTTCTAGAACCAGTGTAGGCTATTTGTACATTTCTAGGAATTTTTCCATTTCATCTACATTGTCTAGTTTTTTGGTATACAGTTGTTCATAGTGTCTTTTTATGATCTCTTCTATTTCTGTAGGGTCAGTAGTAAAGTCCCCATTTTCAATTTTTATTTCATTTATTTGCATCTTCTTTCTTTTATTCTTTGTCATTCTAGCTAAGAGTGTGTCGATTTTGTTAATATTCTTGAAGAACCAACTTCTGGTTTTGTTAATTCTCTCTTTTTTTGTTTCTCAATTTCATTTATTTAAGCTTTCATCTAAGGTATTTCATTCCTTCTATTTGCTTTGGGATTAGTTTGATGTTCTTTTTCTAGTTCCTCCAGCTGTGTAGTTAAGTCATTGATTTTAGCTCTTTCTTTTTTTTTAAATGTAAGCAGTGATGGCTATACATTTTCCTCTTAGCATGGCCTTCATTGTATCCCATAGGTTCTGATATGTTGTGTGTTCTCATTTTCATTAATCTTGAGATATATACTGGTTTCTCTTGAAATTTCTACTTTGATCCATTAACTATTTAAGAGTGTGTTGCTTAATCTCCACATATTTGGGAATTTTCCCTTTTTCTGCCTTTTGTTGATTTTCATTTTTTTACCATTATGATCAGAGAAAGTGCTTTTTATAATTTTATCTTGTTGAATTTATTGAGATCTGTTTTGTGAGCCAATATTTGATCTATACTAGAGAAAGATCCATGAGCATATGAAAAGAATGTATATCCTGCTGTTTTGGGGTGCAATGTTCTGTATATGTCTGTTTCTTAATCCTCTGCCAAGATGTTCCATCCAATGCTGAGAGTAATGTATTGAAGTCTCCAACTATTATAGATATATCTATTTCTCCCTTCAGTTTTACCAATGTTTGCCTTATGTATCTTGGAACATCCTGGTTAGGTGCATATTCATTTATGATTGTTATTTCTTCTTGATGAATTGCCCCTTTTATTGATATATAATGTCCTTTCTTGTCTCTAATGGCAGTTTTGCTTTTAAAGTCTATTTCATCCAATATAAGAAAGATACTCCAGCTATTTTTTTGGTTACTTCATATGTAGAATATATTTTTCTAACCTTTCACTTTCAATCTATTGGTGT
The DNA here is from genome assembly GCF_030445035.2 of Dasypus novemcinctus. Classification (NCBI taxonomy): domain Eukaryota; kingdom Metazoa; phylum Chordata; class Mammalia; order Cingulata; family Dasypodidae; genus Dasypus; species Dasypus novemcinctus. Next base: position 70,573,371 of record NC_080684.1, on the reverse strand, counting down.
CGTTGGGTCTAAGGTGAGTCTCTTGCAGACAGCATTTAGATGGCTCATATTTTCTTATCCATTACACCAGTTAGTGTCTTTTGATTGGAGAGTTTAATCCACTAATACTCAATGTTATTGCAGCAAAGGCTGTTCTTATTTCACCCATTTTGAACTTTGGGTTTTATTTGTCATATTATTTTCACCACTCTTTTGACACTTTTACTTAGTTTTTCTATATTCTCTTCCAAGCCTCTTTTGCCCATTTTGTCTTTTCAAGCTTTTGCATTCCCTTTAGTATTTCCTGCAAACCCAGTCCCTTGGTTATAAACTCTCCCAGTTTCTGTTTATCTGTGAATATTCCAAATTCACCCTTTTTTTTGGAAAGACAACCTTGGTGGATTCTTGGCTGGCAGGTTTTCTCTTGCAGTATCTTAAATATATCAAACCACTGCCTTTTGACCTCCTTGGTTTCTGATGAGAAATCAACACTTAACCATATTGGGTATCCCTTATATGTTATGCATCACCTTTCTCTTGTTGCTCTCTGGATTCTTTTTTTTGTCTTTGGCATTTAATTTTCTGGTTAGTATGTGTCTCAGAGTTGGTCTACTTGGATTTATTCAGATGGGAGTATGTTGTGTTTCTTGAACACACATATCTATGTCTTTTAATAGCATTGGTAAATTTTCTACCATTATTTCTTCTAATATTCCTTCTGCCCCTTTTCCCTTCTCTTCTCCTTCATGGACACCCATGACACATACAATTGCATATCTCTTACTGCCATTTAGTTCTCTGATATCCTGTTCAATCTTTTGCATTCTTTTCTTCATATGTTCTTTTGTGTGCTCACTTTTGGAGGCCATGTCTTCAGCTCATCAATCCTTTCTTCTGCCTCCTCAAAACTGCAGTTATATGCTGCCACTGTATTGTTTATTTCACTTATTGCACCTTTCATTCCCATACGATCTGTTATTTTTCTATGTATGGTTTCAAATTCTTCTTTATGCTCACCCAGCATCTTCTTAATATCCTTCATCTCTTTAACCATTTCACTGAATTTATTAAGATTTGTTTGAACATTTATGATCAGTTTTCTCAACTCCTTTATGTCATCTGGAGGCTTATCTTCTTTCTTTCACTGGGCAATATTTTCCTGTTTCTTGGTATGGATTGTAATTTTTTGGTGTTTTGGTATATGACTTACTAGATGCATTTATTATGGGTGCAGTTTTTCTCTTTAGTTTAGGACTCTCTTGCCTTTTCTCCCTTGCTTTTTGTATAGCAGGAGCCAAGTATATAGTTGGTGCTGTGAGATATGGAGACTAAAGCTACCCATATTGCCCCAGGAACCAATGAAGCTTTTCCTACATTTATCCTCTGCCATGGGTAGGGACAGAGCCATAGCTGTGTATAATAACCCAAATTGTACAAACTAAAGCTATCTGTAGTTGCCCAGAGAGATTGATGAAGCTTCACACCCCTTCCTCTCCTGCTAGGGTCAGCATGGAGCTGCAGGTTTGGGCAAGAGTCTATGCCATGTGGGTCCAAAATGACCACAGTTGCCCAGGTAGACTGATGTAACACCACTCCGCCCTCAGTGGGGGTGGGGATGGATTCTCTGGAGTGCCCAACAATCTAATCTGTGTGGGCCAAATATGTCTGTGGTTGCCCTGAGAGGCTGAGGTTGTACTGTCTCTTCTGCCTTTTAAGGGGTGAGAATGGAACAACCAATGCCCAACAGTTCAGTCAATGTAAGCTGAAACTGCCTGCTGTTTCCCAGAGAGACTAAGTAGATACCAGCCCCCTCCTATCCTCCTGGGTGATGGGTGTGGATCCACAGGTGCCCAAAAGTTCAGTCCATGCAGGAATAAAGTACCTGCAATTGCTAGAGAGGCTGGGGAAACACCAATCCCCACCTGTCCCCATCCTATGGGCCTACAGAGGTGGAGATGGAATTGAAGGCATTAACAAATCAGTTTATGTGGGCCAAAAGTGCCTGCAGTTGCCCAGAGAGAGGAAACACAACTCCCCTCCTATCTTATTGGGAGATGAGGATAGAGCTACGGTACCCAGTTATCTAATCTGTGCATGCTGAAAGTACCTGCAGTTTCTCAGAGAGGCTGAAGAAACACTAGCTCCCTCCTATCTTAAGGGGGTGGAGGGTGGAGATGGAGTCAAAAGTGTTCACCAAACCAGTTCTTGTGGGCTGAAAGCACCTGAAGTCGCCCAGAGAGGTCAAGGAAGGACAGATCCTCTCCTATCCTATTGAATTGTGGCAGTGGAGCTCCAGGTGTCTGACTATTCAGTCTGTACCAGCCAAAAGCACCTGCACTTACCTGGAGAGCCTGGTGCATGTCCCCCACCTTGTTCCCTGCCAGAGTCGGTGCCTGAGCCTAAGGCAGGACTGTAATTGGACCCATGTGGAAAGAAGCCAGTCTCTATCATTACTGGGATTTTCAAATCAGTCCTGCTTCCCCTCATGCCAGGGGCAGAGTAAAAATGGTGGCTACCAGCCTCTTTCTGACTTGGACAGGTTTAAAATTTAGCTCTTCTTAGGATTATACTTTAGCCAGCTAAATTTATTAACCAGTAGCTAAAGTTAGTACCCAACCATCTCGTCCACCCCCCCTCTCCCCCTATTTTTGGGAAATGGAACTTCCAACTCCAGCCACAGAATAGCTCCTGAGGCAGTATGTGCTACCAGTGGAGAATGGGCACTGGCCTCCATGGCATGGGGTGCTCTTCTTACAAATCTTTTTTGAGTATGGGCATTCTCCTCCTTCCATTCTCTCAAGGATTTTGCAGGATGCTCTTCTGGCCTCCTGGGGCTCCCAAATTGGTGTTTTAGATAGCTCTGGGTGATTACTAACTACCCTGTAGGATGAGCTGATTCTTGGAGCTCCTTACTCTGCTGCCATCTTTATTTATGAAGGTGTTACTTTTAGTTAAGTTGTAGCTAACCCTGAACCATGATTGATCTTCATACTATTATGGGAAGCCCTATAGACAAGACCATGGGGAAAAGCCACGTAGAGGAGCATTTAACCCAAAGTCAGAAAGCATTTAACCCAAAGTCAGGGAGAGAAAGAAGACATTACCATGTGATGGAAAAATGGAAAAAAAGGATTGCCAGCTATCCAGCATTATGCTGTCCCAGGAAGAAACAAGCCTGCCATCCTCCAAACTGAGACAATAAATCCCTGTTGTTAAGCCAACACATTATGCAGTATTTTTCTTAGCAACTGTAAACCAAGCCACTCCCCAAGTTGAAATTTTTTTACAAGGGAGCAAAATGTTTCTCTTTGTTTCTCAATAGTGTTGGGAAGAGAGAGGAGTTCCTCTCCTATTTAATGACCCAGATAATTATTTTCTTGGATTTTTCACCTACAATACAAACTATAGTCTGTGTAGAGTGACAGGACATCTAGTTTTTACTGCATCATCTGAAGGGAGAAATTAGGGCAACTATGATGATTATTTCTTGCAAGGAACAATTTACTGTAATTTTTACCCTAAGTATATAATAATAGTCTGCTCCAGAAACTTTGTGTTAGCTTATAAGATGGTATACAGATTTTTAAAACTTAAAACTTTTTTTGTAAAACTTTACTTAATGATAGTTTTTTCAAATGAACAATTTATTCCTGATATCCAATTAATTACCAGGAGAGTATTGATGATAATAGTCATTATTGTTGAGCCCTTACTGAGAATCAGGCATTGAATTAAGCACTTTTAATATATTATCTAATTTAAACCTCATAACAGCCCTGCATCTTAGGCACTATTACTATTTTCCTTCTATTAAAGAAGAAATTCAGCCTTTGGAAAGCTAAATAAGTTACCTGAAATCAGGCAGTTATTTAATTGTGGCAATGACATTCTTAAGTATCCAGTCTGAATATATGCTATACGATGTTTAATTTATCCATGTAACATTTGATAATAAATCAGTGAACATTTTTAATATTTCTCTACAGATAAGGGGATAATCTATTAGCCACAAATAAACTAAAGAAACATCATAGTTTTCAATTTTCTACAACAGTCACATTTTATCTCCAATATTCCATAAGAAAGTACAATTACTACATAATTGTCTTGAAAGGATTTAAAATTAAATGAATTCTAAGTTAATTTCTCCCCTTATCCAACTTAAAACTCTTATTACATCTGAAATTCTTTTCACATTTAAAGGCTTTTATGCCCACCTAGCTAATCAAACTACAAAGAGTGTAGTCACTTTTTTCTGAAGAATTTTTTTCAGTTCTACTACTATTTTTTTAATTTAAAAAAATATATAACCTTTAACAATATTATCGATTTAAACTATTCCTACTGAACACGTGTAGAAACTTAATCAACTCAAATATTCAGTTTAAAAAGCCAAAACTTTTCTAGCTTTGTTGAAAGTTGTTCTACAGACTATAGACATGTGGTTAACAAAGCAAGGAAAACCACCACTCAAATCATACTGTTACATTTTCTTTGCTATTTTGTATTATGGATTCTTCAAACTTCAGGCTTCACACAGGCAGAGATGTGTTGTGGTGAATTCAGAAAATGATGCAATTCTCAATCTCATACTTTCTCAGATATAGCATTAGGAGCAGAATTTAACATTTTTATTATGAAAGCAACTCATGAATAAGGAATAGTACTAACCTGTCACTACTGTGGAAACTAATGCAAGACAACAAAACTTTGGCAATGCATAACTGTAACACAATGATGAGAGAGCTTTTACAATTAAGTCTTCTAATGCTGTCTTCAAAGTATGGAAACTGTGCTACGTCCACCAAACCAGGATGCTGTCTATTCAAATACTTTCAGTATTTCACCCCAGAAATAAATTCGTTGTATTCGGATTCAGAATGCTCTTACCACAAGGTCTTCTGGAGAAGAACCATCTCTGATAACAAGGTCAGTAAATTGGTCCTGGATTTGATCCACTGATTGTGAGAGATCTCAAGTTGGAATAAACCACTCATGTTCTTTTTCCTCTTCCAGCATTTCTTGGAGAGAGAGTTCAATAAATTCCCTTAACTCTTCTTCTATTTGCCTGTTGAATTCTTCTTCATTTTCCTTCCACATGTTCTCTATAAATGGATTATCATCTTCAAGAGGAAGACCATTAATAATCACAGTTTCATTGATGATGCTTGGGCAAGTACTGCTGCCACTTGGATTTTTCATGGTTGACTTTACTTGTCATTATTAACCTTTCTTGCCCCTCTGCCCAAGGTGCTCCATCACCCAGTGCCCTGCAGCAGTGACTGCAGTCACCGAATCCTGTTGGCCTCCACAGATCTCCACAGGCAGCGCTGCTCCCTAACTTGATCTATGCTTCTTGTTTCTGGAGAATTTTAATACTCCTAAATTTTAAGGGATTTTAAAGATGTCTGCAAATTTGTTGACATCTTTGCATTGAGAATGGGATTCTGGGGCAGGGCCTGAGTCTTCCCATTGAGCTCTTGGAGCAGTTGCTCTTGGAGTTCTGTGTCTCCATGTAAGAAGTCCAACTGCCTTCCTGGAGTCCACATGGAGAACTGTGGAGCCCCAGGGAAGCCAGGCTTCCTGCCATCACCAACAAGGGACCAGCTGTGTGTGAGCGAAGTCTGCAATTCCCACTAACTGAATATCAATGAGTGATATCAGTCAATGCCATAGGAGGCAGAAAAATCACCGAGATGACACCTTCGGAATTCTTGACCTAAACAATTATGGGAAAAATAAAATGAGTGTTGCTTTAAACTATTAAATTTTGATGTAGTTTGTTAAACATCAATCAATAACTGAAAAAAAAGTCAATATTGTTCTTAGAATTTGTTGAATAGATTCTCATAAGCCTCAAATTAAAGTTATGTGTTGTTGAAAAAAAAATACTCCAAACTTAGTGGTTTAAAAAAGCAATATTTATTATCTCATAGTGTCTATAGGGCAGAATTTCCAACCAGGCTTAGGTGTATTCTATGACTTGGGATCTCTCCAGGATTGCAGTTATTGCCTGAAACTGACATCAGTTTAGATTTCAACTGAGGGTAGATCCCCATACAAGTTTCCTCAAGTGGCTGTGGCCAGGAATCATTTTCTTGTGTATTATTATACTTTGTTTTATTTCTTCACAAGCTGCTGGCCCAAAGTTTCCCTCAGTTTTTTTCAAATAGGACTTTCCATGAAGGATTACACAACATAGTAGCTGGTTTCATTAGAGCAAGCAAGTGAGTGGTCAAGAGAGACTCCTAGAAAGATGGATGTCATGGTTATTTGTATTGTGATCTCTGAACTGAAGTGTTATTACCTTTGACATATTCTAGTCATTGCAAACATATTATTAGGTTCAGCCTGCACTAAAGGGTACAGCTTTATTCAGGTGTATGAATACCAGGAAGGGAGTATCGCTGGAGGCCATCAATTGTAGAATAGTATGCAAAGGACTTTAGTCCCCCTTTGGTTGCAGAGGTATATATCAAAATTGAGATCCGCAAAGAGTCTGGTGTATTCTGTGGTTCCTCAAACTAAATATTCAATTTAGATGTCAATACTGGCTCTAGAGTTTTCTTATTTTATCTCTTTTAGTAATTTTTTAATTCTTTGGGTTTTATTTTTTTTAATTTATAATAGATTTAATAGAATTGTCGCACACAATAAGCATCCCATAATTGAATACAAACGAAAAAGAAAATCACACAACTATTCAGACATATATTAGTAGACATTGAATGTGTTTAAATTTGGCTGCCACTTTTTACTTAAATTCAAATCACTGGAGGAAATATGTTTGGTTACATAACATATGTGTAGCGCACTATCTACATTCACTTGCTTAGTGGCCTTATTCTGCCTTTGTAGTTTATGATTTAAACATCTACATTGAAGTCGGGCTACCTATGTTCAAAGACAGCTATACTATGTAATTGGTTTTGTGGATAGTACAAGTTACTTTTATTTTTATGCCTTTTTTCTCATCCCACATTCACACTTCACATTCAAAACATTGACAAAATTCAACTCAAAATATATCCTGAATTCAACAGTTCCCATATCTTCATTACTACTTCCCTGTTCTAAACCACCATAGTTTATGGCTTAGCTTATGGCAGTTACCTTTTAATTCATCACTGAAACCACTCCCACCATAGGCAGCAAAAAAATCCCATTAATAAATGGTGTGGATTTTTTAAACCTATATAAAATTTTTTTCAAAGATATCTGGCTTTAATCTGGAAACAACTTTTGGCTACAGACATTGAAATTAAGGCACATTCTAAATTACATGGAGCCCTGTCACTGGCAGGAAACTGGCTTTGCTCTTATAGTTTTGCAAGGAAGATGGAACAGATGACTTTCTGGACCACTTTTTTTTTCTAAAAAAGTATTTTGGCAACAAAAAACACTCATGACACTTTCTCACTGGATGCAAAGATTGTCCTTTAAGAGCCTACCTTTATGCCTCAGAGAGGACACAGCACACTCCATCCATCCAGTCTCTTGCATCAGAAATGTGTATTCAGCAAATAGACATATATCATTTATGGATGTGTCAGGTAATAACATTCCTCTTCTCAAAAACTTAGAATAGGGATCATCTCATTCAGAATAGCATTAAAATTATTAAGCATGACCTAAAAGGCTCTTTGTTATTCACAGGTTGAATATCCTTTTCTCTTTCCTTCACCCCCTTTCCAACCACATTGGCTTTCTTCCTCTTCCTTGATCATGCTAAGTGTGTTTCCACCATGGTGCAATTGGGTTTTTCACTTTCTTTGCCTAGGTGTAGTCTTGAAGTCTTGTGCAATGCAATCACTTCCTTTTTAAATTTTTTGCTCAAATAGTTTAAGAGAGATGCTTTCTATGTCTATGCATCCTATCTTATGATATCAATGTATTTCTGTGGCACCTTACTTTATTTCTTTTCGAAGCATCTCTCAAGGCCTGACCTTATTATATATCTTGTTAATTTGTTTATTGTTTCTCATTTTAACCCAGGAATAAGCTCCATAAAGAAAGCAACATTTTCTGTTTTGTTTACTACCTATAAAAGAAACATGGTTTGTGAATGGATTTATATATTTGAATAAAAATAATAGATTCAACAAATAAAAGTTTTCTTCTTGATGAAACCACATAGTAGTTGTCCTGAATGGAAGCACACATGTGATTTTAATACATAAGGTGTAGAAATAATCTGGATGAAACAGCCAAGAGCTGTTAATTACGTATCAATGGCACTGTCCTTCTGTCCTTTCCATTAGTATTTCTCGCTGAGTGTAGAGAATAGTACAGTCCATACAGTCTTTATGACACAAATTTGGAATGTTATCTTGCATAAACTATGCCAATGCAATAGCTGGAGGAGTCAAATTCTCATATAAAATAATTTTTAGAGCACTTAAAACATGTATATGACTCTCATTTGAAAATAATTTAATATATAACACAGGTGATATGGATTTTTTAAACCTATTGAGGCACACATTACAAATGGCACTTAATTGGTACAGTCTAAATAAATGTTTTTGTCTTGTTCTGTCAGTTTTTTAAGTTGATATTAAAATTAATTAGCCTACGTTTCATATTACTCAAGTTATATGACAAGTCTTTAATTTTCCTTAGAAGATTGGAAAAAGACAATTAAGAGCCACAGGAATCAAGTATCTTGCTCTCCAAGAAAAGTAAAAAAGATCTATAATTTGACAAGTGAAGACATTTGGTTAAAGGACATCCCACTGATTTGATTAAAACTCTCAAGATTAAATCTGTCCTTTCACTCTATGAAATTGGCTTTGAAGAAACAGCTGTTTTTTTCTAGATTGTTATTTTGAAAAGATTTGTATAATTTCATATGCCATTCAAATAGTCATTTAAAAGGACATCTTTGGCTTAAAAAATAAACTTGCACTATGTAGCATGTGAGAAAAAAATTACTTGTATAAAATAATTAATAACCTGTCCAGATATCAGGGATGAAGCTGCATGCAGATATTTCAATTCCAAAAACTCTACATCAAAGATGGACTGCTCAATATATCTTTCATGAAAGAAGTTTATGAGGTTCTTTAATAACTTAACCAGTAGCATAAGACCTTACTGTGTAAAATATCTGACAATGCTTCATTTCAGATATATGATCATGACCCTGAAACAGTGTGGCTAGAGAATGACATATGGTAGCTGCATTCATATCATAGTTGCATTTCATATGTGAAAATAACTATGTCCATCATATCCTTGCCCTTTATCCTGGTTGATATTTGACTGTCCATTAATAGCTGTGCTATATATCTTGTAAAAACTAAAATAACCTGTATAATAGTGCCTATTTAATCTCTAGCTATACAACCTTTGGTGTTCAGCAAGTTAAATTAATGGAAGTTATCTAAAAGATGCAGTTCAATTAGATACATCATAATCCATCCTTCAAAGCAATCAACTCAGAATGTTTTTATAATTATGCAACTATACCAACAAATTACTGAAAATTTGTAGTTTGTGTATTCAAGCGAAACTTTACATAATAAGGTCTCCTTCATTTTATAAAGTCACTATCCCTACGGTTAAAGGATAATAACATTGACCTTCAGCCAATGGAGGACACAATTTCCTCTTTCTTTCTCTCTCTCTCTCTCTTTTTGGAGTATTGGCCAATTTGTATTGCTTGTTTGTAATCTTTGAAATCTCAGAAATGGACATGTCTCTACCTATATTTCCCAGGTCAGACCCATTTATTATTGTCCCTAACACAAGGTATCCTAACAAACACTCAATATTCTGTCAAGAGATGCTATATTCTGGCCTGTCATAGGACTTATTCACATATTTTCCCTCTTACCTTCCCTAAACTAAGTAATACTGGATTGTGATATTTTGCAATTAAAACAAGAATTGTGGTAAATAAATTTGGAAAGGGTAATGAGAAATGAATAGATAATAAAGGAGAGTTAGATGTAATAGAACATAAATGAGGTGAACTCTAATGTCTTTTGTAATTAAATTTGTTAAATATGCAAAGAATCTTATAGAATTATACATTACAGTGTATTTCTTTTGCAGCAGAAAAAAATCTCTTAGCATATGATGTAACATGTTATACCTGAGTACAGGCATGCCTCATTTTATTGAACTTCACTTTATTGTGCTTCACAGATACTCCCTTATTTTCCAAAATGAAGGTTTGTGGCAATTCTGAGTTGAGTAAGTCTATCAATACCACTTTTCCAACAGTGCATGCTTACTTCACATCTCTGTATCACATGTTGGTAATTCTCACAATAAAATTTTCATTATTATTATATATGTTATGATATAGTGTGATCACTGATCTTTGATGTTATTGTTGTAATATTGTTTTGGGGCACAATGAAATGTGCCCATATAAGGCAGGGATTTTAATGGATAAATGTTATGTGTGTTCTGTCTGCTTCACTTACCAGCAGTCTTCCTGTGTGTTTCCCTGTCCTCAGTCTTTCCTCTTCCATGAGACACAAAATATTGAAATTAGGCAAATTAATAACCTACAATGACCTTTAAGTGTTCAAGTAAAAGGAAGAGTTGCACAGCTCTCACATTCACTCAAAAGCAAGACTTGATTTAATGAGAAAGGCATGTGGAAATAGGTTGAAAGTTAGGCCTCATATGTCACTGTTAGCCAAGTTGTGAATGCAAAGGAAAAGTTCTTAAAGAAACTTCCAAATGCTACTCCAGTGAACACACACAATGCACCTGGTCACCCTAGAGCTCTGAAGAAGATGTACAATGGCATTATTGTCGTTTTCATGCCTGTTAGCACAATATCCATTCTGTAGCCCATGAATCAAGGATTAATTTTGACTTTCAAATCTTATTATTTAAGAAATACATTCCATAAGGCTATAGCTTCCAGAGTGATTCCTATGATGGATCTGGGAAAATTAAATAGAAAACCATATGGAAAGAATTCACCATTCTAGATGTCATTAAGAACAGTCATGGTTTATGCAAGGATGTCACAATATCAGCATTAACAGGAGTCTGGAAGAAGTTGATTCTAACCCTCATGAATGACTTTGGGGGATTCAAGACTTTAGTATAACAACTAAATACAGGTGTTGTGGAAAGAACAGAGAACTAGAATCAGAAGTGGAGCCTGAAGATGAGCAAAGTGGTTTCTTGAGATGTATTCTACTCCTGTTGAAGAAGCTATGAACATTGTTGCAATGATAACAACTGATTTAGAGTATCACCTAAGCTAGTATCAGTAGGGTTTGAGAAGATTGACTTTAATTTTGAAAGAAGTTCTACCATGGGTAAAATTCTACCAAACAGTATCACATGCTACAGAGAAATCTTTCATGATACAGAGTTAATCAATGAGGCAAAGTTCATTCTCATCTTATTTAAAGAAATTTCCACAGCCACCCCAAACTTCAACCACCACCACCATGAGCAGTCAGCAGCCATCAACATCAAGGCAAGCTCCTCCATCACCAAAAAATTACTACTGTCTGAAGGTTCAAATGATAGAATTTTTTTGCAATAGAGTCTTTTAAATTAAGGGTATGAATATTGATTTTTAAATATAATGCCTCTGCATACTTAATAGACTACAATATGTATAAAAAACTTTATATGCACTGGGAAACAAAAAAAAATTGTGTGACTCTTTGTTGCTATATTTGCTTTATTGTGGTGGTCTGCAATCAAACCCACAATATCCCTGAGGTATGCCTATAGTGGGATCAAGGGTAATGTTTTCTATTTATTTGTTTACTTTAGCTTCCATTTTTCTATAATTATGAATAAGTTACATAGCAAATAACTTTTAAAAGCAAATTTTTCAAGTGCAGTTGTTAAACAGCAATAATCAAAAGAAAGTATGGAAATATTAAACCTTGATTCTTTAAGAAAAAAAGCTTTCAAGAAGGGTATTTTTGTAGGCATTTGAAGAAAGTAAGGGACTTTAAAGCTGAATAATCCAAAACTATGAAAAAGCAAGGTTTGAGAGAAAACCCTGGCCACCGATGCATTTATTCATTTTAGGTTTCTGAAGCTTAGGGATATAGACAGAGTAAGCTTTAGCTCAAGCAATTTCACCTCAAAGATCTAACAAAGGGACTCTTTCAATTCATGAAATTGTAAAGTCAGGTGCTACATTTATGGATTTAGGATATTTAAGAGAAAAGAACAACAGCTCTAGGAAGTAATGGCTTCAATGTCATTAATTGCAGGACATAGGTATGAAAAGCACTGTGCTCAGTGCAAATATATAGACAATGAAACTCTGGAAAGTGAAACCACAAACCAGAGTCCTGTATTTAACATCTTAAGTTCCCAATCTTAAGATATTATGTGAAACTGTCCTGCACAGAGAGAACAAATGAGGATTTAGTGTTTTGTTTCTGCTTTTTTTTTTTTTTTTAGTATTTCTTCACTTTGCATATATTTCAGATGATTCTCTAGAACTGTAAAATCCTTGAAAACATTTGGTTTATCCTATGGAAGACTCAATTTGCACTCTCATCTAGGCTTTTTAAAGCTCCTTGTTTCTCAGTATGGTTGTTTAGAAGGGATTGGTAACTAGTCACATGTTCTTTCTAATTTCTGATGTTGATATTTTGTTTCTCTAGTAATGAATTCTCATGACTTTCTAGCAGTCAGAGGAATGATGTCACTACTTAACAAGATTATTAACTAGAGTATTGTACTATTCATCTTTGATAATAGTTCCAATTCCTAAGGTAATAGAAACTTGTTAGAACAGACATACCTTTGGAGTTGCCATTTTGGGAAGCAACAGTTTTAATTTTTCTCTTTATCAGAGTCTTAAATTCCAAGTCTCATTTTTAACTGAAGTTCGGATGTCATATTGAACTTAGATGATAAAACAGCATTTGTAAAATATGGGGTGAGTAATCAGGATCCCCGATTTGAGCTTTTATTTTGAGATTTGCTCAGTTATCCACAATAGAATTTGTAGTTTTAAATCCTCAGGTTAATTTATCAACTCCCAAGAGATTTAGGTGATATAGAAAAATAACAGCTATAGGGAGAATATATCGTACACATCTTGTGTAAGTTATAAATAAGTTATCTATGAGTTTACAAACAAATTGGTCCACAGATAAGTTTTACATGTGAACATAAAGCTTAAAAGAGAAGTCTAGACTCTCTCTATCTGAGTTCTTAATATAAAGGAGGTATTTTAATTTAGTCTTTTAAGTGGGATAAGATGAAAAATTTTGGAATGATTAAAATGAATTAGGACCAGTGACAAAAAAAAATGGCAATGCATCAATATTTAGAGAATAAGGAAAAGAATAGGATCTAATAATGGAAACTGAGGAAGAATGAATAAAGAAGTAGGAACAAAATATCAACAGGAATAGTGTCATGAATCCAGGAAATAGGGACATTTCTAAGAAGAAAAAGTTACCAGCAACAGACTCGCAAAGAGCTCAATCAAAGTAATGACTGAAAAGGATACACTGAAGATGGTAATTATGACATAATAAATTAAGTTTGTCAGGAAATTTCATTGGTGTGACAAAGCATTGAAAAATGAATGGTACTTCTATTTATAGTAATGCAGTGGTTATCTATTTTGAAAACAATTCCTAAAACTTAAAACTAGTGGTCCTGGAAGAGAGACTACCCATAGCAATTTAATTCCATAGGTTTCATTCACAAGAAAATATGGGAAACACCTAGGAACCAAATATGAAAAGAGTAATGTAAATCAGAGTGAGAAGCCAAAAATAATCTATACCTGATCTGGGATTAACTCCAATAGCAATAAAAACATTTTCTAAAAGTCATACTGGTGTAGACATTTTGCTTCTCGTATAACACTGAAAACTTGGACTATTCAGGCTTTCACACAAAGATCTCTGTGATGGTTAAAAATTCATGTGTCAACCTGGCTAAATTATGGAGTCCAGTTTTTTGATCAAGCAAGCACTGGCCTGATTGTAACCTGTGAGTATGTTTCGTGGATTTAAATTATCACTAAATTGATTGCATCCATGCCTGTTTATATCTACAGTCAACTAAGGAGATTGCCTTCACAATAAGAGAAATTTCATCCAATCAGTTGAAGGCCTTAAAAGGAGAACTGATTTCAGCAGTCAGAAGGAAGAATTTACAACCCTTCCTCAGGCAGCCCGCTTCTCTTGGAGAAGTCATTGAAAACCTCCATCAGAGACCCCAGCTTGCAGCCTTAGAGTCATGTGCGCCAATGCCTATAATAAAGCTCATAATATTGTATATATTATATACAATATATATGTATACATTCTTATAATATTACATATTTTATTGGTTCTGATTGCTTGGAGAATGTGACTAATACAAGTCCCACTGTGAGAGAATAGAATAGGAGATGTTGGAGCTTCCCTCTCTGATATATTTTAATAAAGAGCTTGTCTTATGAGTAATCAAGTTTACATTAATTAGATGTGGTTGAGCCAGTCAAAAATGACAAATCTCAAATTCCTATCCTCCTAAGATTTTGAATTCCTTCTTTTATATTATGACTTTGACTATTTAATATAAGCCTCCATCATACATTGAGCTTGATCTTGTGGTATATTTTTTCTTTCCTGGTCTTACACTCATAGAATCCATTCACATACATATTCCCCAGGTTCTAATCTCCAAATTAATTGTCATAAGCTGTGTCTTTATTGGGTATTCAAGAAAGGGAAGCCTCACCTATACGACCATAGGAAGAAAGATGCTTTTATCGACAAGGGGGGCTCAGTGGTTTTTTAAAGTTCAAGTTACTTAAAATCATCAGGCTTTTCCCAGTCTCAATACAATTTTCAGCCTCGTACTTTCTCTAGAAAATGACTTTATTTTTCACAAAAGAGACCTGGGGATAAATGTCTAGGGAATCATTTTTTTTCCTACCAAATTGTTAAGAAAACCAAAAAAAAGAGTAGATATTTTACACACACGAAAGTAGAAGTTTTCACACATGGTTAAATCCAACCAGTCAATGGGTAAGACTATCTATGATGTTAAAAGTTGGGATAATCATTGCCCTTTGGGGCAGTTATTGAATAGAAAGAGACATGATAGGGATGTTGGTAATATTCTTTTTTTCTTGGTCTGAATGCCAGTTACACAATTGTTCTTAGTACCTGCAAACTCAGAGAATTGGACATGTATTATTTGTCTATTTTTCTGAATGTACATAATATTTCATAACATTTTAAAGTCAACCAATAGAATACATGAATGCATGTAAATACAAGAACAAGTTTATCACATATTCATACCCTCCCACACCCTCTGGCATTAAAATACAGTGTGGCCAAGAATCACTTTTCAACTAATATTGAAAATACAGACTGAGTAAGATACGGAAATTCCAAATTCAATTTAGAAGTAAAGAAAATTTGCAAGAAAGTTTCTATTTTCTAAACTTATATAATGATATTGCAAGAAGTAAACTGTCACTCATTGGAGGAATGTTGAACAACTTTCACATCAAAAATTGTACACAATAGGGTAGATGGGTAAAATAGAATAGCACTCACTTAAAAGAAGCACAAGATAGTAAATAATTCCAGGTATTGAATTTCAACAAACTACATAAACTTGGTCATGCATTTGTTTCCAAGTGTTCTGGAAACAAAACTGAAAAGGGAAACATAATTGTTTTCATTTCCGGACACTGAGAGGATATAAATTTATCTTCAAAAAAGATTTTTTCTGAAACTACACTCCAACAGACTATCATTATTTAGTTCTTAGTCTAAAGTACACTGAGTATGCTCAACACAGCTTTTGTAAACATCAGAAACATTTTTTAGCTTTGTAATTCTCATTTTGATCTTCTACCAAGGCAGAGGATATAGCATTAAGTCATAAACATTTTAAGTGAAGGGCTTGGGATGATAATCCAGTTATTTTGAAATTGTAGTGAAGTGATAAAATTTGTTGAATCTAAATAAATATGGTACTAATATGCAGTTATCTCTCAGATATCCTTAACCTTATGTAATCACAGGGCACACACAATTCATTTATGTTCAGTGTATAAAAAACTGTCCTAGAGTGTGAATGATTTATGTTGAAAAATAGTGAGCTGTTCAATTAATTGGCCAATGACAAACATTTTGAGGAATTTTGTTACAGGCTTTAAGACATGACTTTCTTTTCCTCCTCAGTTAAGGCCAACTCTATATGTACATTGTGCTTGGGGGGTGGGGGATGTGTGTGTGTACCAAAAATATATGTACTTGCATATGTATATAATTTTTCTTACAGTATCTTTGAATAATTATGACATAGCTTATAAATTTTTTATTAATGAATTCAGCAGTCTACACCAAATATCATAGGAAATTTTGAAGGGTTCAAAAACAAAATCATTGTCTACCCAAATCCAATCTATTTCTTCCTTAGAACTTTCCTCCTCAGAGGTATCCAGAGCACCACCAATATTCCCAGTACGTCAATTTTAAAAACTGTGTTTCTCTACTTACCTATTAACATTCACAGAGCAACCAACTTGTCTTGATTTTTCTCTGTGAAGTCTTTTGACACTGCCTTAAACTTTGAAGTTCCTCAGGTGTCAAGATTAACTAACATGTAGTAGAGATTCCATGAAGTACCACTTGTTGAAGTACATACAGTATTTTCCAGTTAGAATCTACCTTGTTGAGTTTCTCAACTTTTTAAATTGCAGGGTATTTTTGGTATTAATTCGCTTCTTCTATGTAGCAAACTGTTCTAAAACTTAGTGACTTGCCAATTATGGTTTGGAAATTTGGACTTGGCCTACATGATGGTTTTTGGGTCTAGATAAACAAGTTGGGTGGTTTGGAGGGGATTTCCTGTTGGAACTGAGATGGTTGGGGCTTCTCTCCACATGTTCTATTATCTTCCAGCAGACTTGCTTGGGTTTGTTGACACAGAGTTTAGAAGGTTCTATGAGAGAGTGGACACATGGGAGGGTTCTTAATATCTGGACTTACAACTGGCCCACAATCACTTCTATCACAGTTTATTTGGAAGTCACAAAGTACCCTGGATTCAAGGAATGAGAAAATAGACAAAGACTCCACAACTTTTTGGGAAGAGCTGCCAAGAATTGCCGTCACAACTTCCAGTATTTATTCACTTCAATATTAGGGAAACTAATAGGAAGAATTCTGATGTTAGCATTGTTATCATGGCCTCATCTGACTTTGTCAATTTATCATTATGATTTTGTTTAGTATTTGATTTATGTTCTTTCTCTGTTCCTCCTTGTTCAGTGCTTGTCTAGACACTTCTTAGTTTCACTGTGATTTGGTAATTACAAATATCCTTCAGAATCTATCTCCATGACTGCTTATTGTCCTTAAAGTACTGGATTTCTGTTTCACCTTCTCAAAAAAATCTAAAAATTTTTTTTCTATTACTTTTCCTGTTTGGCTTTTTAATTGCTAGCACATAAATAAAAGAAGTATAGGAGTCACTACAGAAGTAAAAGACTTGAAACCTCTCTGACTTCTTTAGTGCTTAGAGAAAGAAAATGTACTGACTTTTTTATGACTTTATTAAGGAAAGAAAAATTTCTGTGCTTCCTCCTCCCCACTCTCCATGGCTGTATCCAGCTCTCAAACCCAATGGATCACTGGCTAGAGTAATAAAGATGGAAATTTTCCAATTGCAATAAAGTCTGCTTCCTTTTTGTGAAGTTGATGGGGGTTTCACATGAAAATGTAATAAAAGTCCTTCTCACTTTTGTGAAAACTATGTTTATCTGTCCTAAGCCCACTATACAGGCATTAAATTTTGTATGCATGTCTTAAAACATTTTTTTTAATATAAGATTTTAATGACATTGGATTTTTTATTATTTATATATTCATTCTGGTAACATTTTTTATTTGCATAATTTGCTCAAACTAATATATCCTATCCATTTGATCATTGAATATATTCACCTTTGCTGACTATACTTCATCAAAAATATTTTAATCAGCAAATATTGCTTGCTTGATGTTTAAGGCATCCAATTACATGAATATATCCTGTTACTCAAGATTTATTTTCATTCCTCTAAATTTACTCTGTGCTTCAACCAAGATGAATTCATTTTTTAAGGAAATATTTTATTGAAGTATTTTCTAAGTACAAAAAATATTCAACTTATAAGTATACAGTTTGAGGGATTTCTGGAATTAAGTAAGCCCCATCAAATGCTACTCTGTTCAAGAAATAAAACATTACAAGCACTGGTGTGAAAGAGGTGAAACGCAGAACAGTTTATACTGTATAAAATGACTATTAATCTGAAAACTGCAGATTATTTAATGGTTTTAGTAGTTACCTTTGAGGAAAGGGTAGTAACCAGATATGTGAATGTGTGTGCTTGTGTGAACAGTAATATCATAGAGTGTGCATGTATATATATGAGTGTACACACACATATATTACCCACAAGTTACAGTCATACCTTTGTACTGGACTGCTTTGAAACTCATAAAATTTGGTACTTGATGCATTTTGATGCAAAAATTTTGTCCCGGATCATTTGTTTGGTATACTACCCAAAAGCTAGAACTTGTGGATGTTGGTTGCCCTGTGACTAGCTACCCTTTCCAGCTGAAACAAAGTGTCAAGCCTTAGTCACTTGGTAGCTTTTGTCCTGTGCACATCCCATTGCAGTCTTGTCTTAGCTTCTGTGATTTTGTGTATTTTTGCATTTCTTTTTTCATCATGGATCCTGAGAAAATGAGCAGGGATAGCGCTGAGCAGAAAAGAAAATTATTTCACACCACCACTGAGAAAAAAAAAGAAAGATTAGGTAAATATGAGAGTGGTATTCACATTAAGGATCTTGCTAGGGAATATGGTATACCTAGAACAAGAGTCTCCACCGTCATTAAGAATAAAGAAGTAATAAAAAAATGTGATGTTGCAAAAGAAGTCAAAGCAGTAACAAGGCAGCATTCCCAAACACTTGAGAAAGTTGAAAAGCTGTTATTAATTTGAGTAAATGAGAAGCAGTTATTGGGCAACAGTGTACCTGAAGCCATGATATGTAAAAAAAAGGAAAGTGTTGCATGCCCATCTTTTGAGAAACAAACTGGAACCAAGTGATAAGAGTGTTTAAGTTTTTAAAAGGAGAACCAGGTTTCCATAGTGTTGTGAGTCATGGCAAGGCAGTGAATGCTAATGAAAAATGTGCTGATGAATTTTCAGAGAATTTTCAAGACTATGTAGAGGCTGAGCATTTTATTCTCCACCAGGTTTTTTATTGTGATGAGATGTGAGTCTTTCTGGAAAAAATTGCTGAGTAGAACCTACATTATGAAAGAGTGGAACGCATTACTAGGTCAGAATTTATGGCCATAAGCTGTAACCCAGAGAGACCTTGAAGGGTTTGAGGCTGACCCCAAGCCTGCAGGTACAGAGAGTACACTTGTGCAGGATATTGTATCTTTGGGCCAATCCACGGGTCTGGAGGTCGATGCTGCTGATGTTGAGGAGTTAGTGGAGGAACATCATGATGATCTCAGCACTGAGGAACAACAGGACCAACAGAAGGAACAGCAGCAAGAGGTGCTCAAGAGATTTCTTCAGGTGAGGAGGAGGTAAGGGAGGTATTCCCCAGTTCCTTGATAAATTAAATGTGTGCAAAATGGGCAGAAGTTCAAAATTTTGTGGAGAAGATCATCCAGAAAAATCTCTAACAATCAGAAATGTGAATTTATTGAATGGACAAACAATGCACATTTTAAGGAATTCTGAAAAGAAGAAAGCAGTCCTCATTGGATATGTTTTTAGTGAAGGTGACAGAGTGTGTCAGAACCTGTGGTGCAAGCTGAAAAAAGGCAGAAATGAGAAGGAACACTAGAAGGCAAGTGCCTGTTGTTCTATTGGATGGGGACTATCCTTCCAAGCAACACTCCATGTAACCTCTCCTCCCCACCACTCTCCTTCCACCATCCCATTAGGCCATGGACTCTTCTCAGTACAGGTACAGTGAAGTTTTATGTGACCTAAGTATTTATTAATTTTTAGGTTTATTTCTCATGTAAGTAATGATATACAACTCTATCTTTTTAAATCTTGCCTTAAAAATTTGCATGATCATTTTTTTGGGGACTGCATTAAATTTATTTACATTATTCCTTACAGGAAAAATTTGCTTGGCATTTGTCATTTTTGGTCATTATTGCACCTCCTTTATTGTACCTCCTTGAACTAATTAACAATTAGTACCAAGGGATGACTGTATTTATTTATTTATTTATTTATTAAAAAGGGGACAGATGCTTTACAATAGAGAAACATGGGAAACATGGCAAAAGTCATTTTAACCAACTGACAAAAGTTAACATCACCATTAATAGGATATAGATGTCATGTGTGTTTCAATATGACCCAGGCAGAATTACACAATGTGACTTTTATTTCTGCCTAATATACATTGTCAGAATCTGATCATGGATAATATCAAATAAATCCAAATGAGTTTTGTTATAAAGGACATTCGTGAAATCTTGTACAAATTTCATTTTTGGCCTGGAAATCACATATTAGTACTGCATAAATATTCATGAAATTTCATAAATGAATTTCTGAATTTGATATATAAAGACATTATTTTCAGAAAATAAAGACTGCAATATTGAGGGGTAGATTGACATTAAATCTGCAATTTATTCTCAAACAGTCCGGATTAAAATTAAATCTAAATCTATCATTTTATATATCTCTACTTATCCAGAAAATGATAAAGCCAACATGGTGAAATGACATCTTTTGAGAAATCTAGGTGATGGTATAGGTGCATTCTTTGCATAGTCTTTTTGCAATTTTTTTCTCCAAGTCTATATTTACTTCAAAATGAATAGTTACAAATTGGCATGCAATACCTTTACACCAAACACTATAAAATATGAGAGAAATTAAATGGAGAGATATTCCATAGTTTTGGATTAGAAAACTTATTTTGGTTAAGATGTCAGTGCTCAACAAATTTAAATATAGAATCTGCAGGATTCCAATCACAATTTCAGAAGAAATTCCCAAGTTTGACAAGCTGATTTAAAATTTTAGATGGATGTATGGAAGTGCTAATATAAACAAAACAATTATAAAGAAAACTTCCTTGGAAAACATATTGACTTGAAAAAATACTACAAAACAACAATAATTAACATAGCGTGGTATTAATCTAAGATAAATATAGACCACTGTAATAGAATAGACATTTTAGCATATATCTACATTTAAAAGGTTAATTAACTTGCAACAAATTTGCCAAAGCAATTCTGTGAAGAATGGAAAG
This sequence comes from Dasypus novemcinctus, assembly GCF_030445035.2. Classification (NCBI taxonomy): domain Eukaryota; kingdom Metazoa; phylum Chordata; class Mammalia; order Cingulata; family Dasypodidae; genus Dasypus; species Dasypus novemcinctus. The sequence continues at coordinate 70,552,112 of NC_080684.1, read as the reverse complement.
TTTTTAATTAATATATCTGGTAAACCTGGATAATATCATGGGGAAAAAATTGAATTTTGAACATTTTGAATATTATCTCACTCCATACACACAACTAAAAATTCAAAACAGTAAAAATTAGAACTAAAAAGATGCTAGAAGAAAATATAGAAAGATATTTTCTTGACAGAAGGGATCCAAAGACTTTTTAGACAGGAAATAGGAAGCAAAAAGCAAAAATGAAATAAATCATGGTTAGATTTCAAAATTAAATAGTTCTTATAACAAATATACCATATTAACGCATGGTGTTAATAATAGGGAGGTATGTGAAATAATTTATTCATGATTTTTGGGCAAATGTACAACTTTTCTAATAAAAAAAATTAGATGTTCCTCATCACAAGACAGTGTTAAGAATTGAATTAGCAAGGCACAGATTGCTAGACGATTTTCACAAAATCTATTTCTAACAAAGGACTTGTATCTAAAATATCTAAAGTACTCCTGCACCTTAATAATAAAGGCAAATAGACTGAAATATTTAGGGGTCGGGTGTTATTAGAACTGCAACTTTTCTTAAACAGATAAAGATGTGAAAAAAATCTAAATATACACTTCACAAAACAAAACCAAAAAGGGCTCAACATTATCACTCATTGGGAAATGCACATCAAAACAACAATGAGAACACCACAGACCCACTGAAATAACTACAATTAAAAAAAACTGACATTATCAGAAGTTGGCAACAATCTTGTACAATCAGAATTCTTAACAATAGCTGGTGAGAGTTAAAAAATGGCATAATCTCCTAGCTGCATTCCATAATATTGAAGTGTTTTATTTTCACCTTTATGAGTTGAAATACTTTTTAAAAAAATTACGGTCATGACTGGTTTTTGAATCATAGGCTATTTAGAAGTGCATTCATTTATTTAAAAACTTTTTCTAGTTATGTTTTGCTATTGATTTCTGGCATAATTTCAGTTCAGTTAGAGAACTCAATTGCTGGAAAGTTGTTGAAACTTGATTTATGGCACAGGAGTAGGACAGTTTAAAAAATGTGTCTGTGCACTTGAAAACAAAACACGGTCTGTAATTCCTGATTGCAGGATTTGATATATGCCAATTAGGTAAATTTTGTTGATTGTCCTGTTTAGATTGCCACATATTATATATGTTTTATTATGCTTTCTGAAAGATGGGTGTTAAAATCATCCACTCAAAAAGTACGGAAAATGAAATCGTGAGTATATGGAGAAATTTGTATGTGTGTGTGTGTATATATATATCTGATGGAAATGTGAAAACATGCTATCACTTTGGCAAACAATTTGACAGTTTCTTAAAAAGTTAAACACAAACTTTCTATATGACCCAGCAATTCCACAATAAATGAAAACATATCTTTACAAAAATATATGTACAGAAAACAGAAATGTTCATAGTAGTATTTTCACCATAGCCAAAAAGTAGAAACAACCCAAATGCTCATCAACTGGTGAATTGACAAATATACTTTATCCATAAAATAGAATACTAATTAACAATAAGAGGGGATATACTACTGCTACATGATACAACATGGTTAAACCTCAAAAATATTTATGTTCAGTGAAAGAAACCAGACCCAAAAGAGGATATAATGTTATGATTCAATTCCTATGAAATGTCCAGAAAAGAGAAATACACAGAGACAGAAAGTAGATCAATTACCCTATGGCTGGTGGTCAGAGTGGGGAACTGGCTATAAATGAGTATGAGGTTTCTTTGCACAGTGATTTAAATGCACTAAAATTACATTGTGATGATGGTTGTAAAAGCCTTTAAGTAAAGCATTTATTGAGTGTTAACTTAAAATGGGTGAATTTTATGCTACCTAAGTGGATATCCATTGTAATTTTTTTATTTCCTTTTTTAGTTTTGTTAAATTTTAAATTGTATATTTGAAGTTCTACTATTAGGTAACTAACACTTAAAATAATTAGACATTCCTTACAAATTACACATTTTATCGTTATCCTTTGTAATGCTTTCTTCCTTAAAGTCAAAATTGATATTTGTTGAATCTTTATATAGATTTTTTTCTCATTTTTATCAATTTCTTTTGTCCTTATGTTTAAATTATATTTATTGTAAACCATTTACATATCGATTTTTATATCTTAATTCTGTGCTATACTTATTTTTTCATTGGTATATTTGGTACACATTTATTTAATTACTTTGCAGTTGCATTTGGGTTTTTGTTTAACTTATTTTTGGACCATCTGTGCTATCACTTCTTTTTGTCTTCTTTTGGATTAAACAAATATCCTTTAAAGTAATATTTGTTTTCCCCCTATATTGGGTGGTTAGTTGTGCATTTTTCCCTTATTATTTCTGTGGTTACCCAAGGGATTACACTATACACTTGACTTATTAGATAGCCATAGAATTTGATGTTTACCTTTCCCAGAAAATACTTCAATTTAAATTAAATAATCACACTCTTATTTTTCTGTAAATGTAAACATACTTCTAAATTTTACTTATATTTAACCTCCTAAATATTATTGTTTTATAAGGATTTTTGTATCCATTTACTTTATATTTAACCACCCTTTTCTCACTCTCTTTATTCTTTATTTTCATACTTTCCTGTGGTATAAATGATATGTTTTATACCTCTGAATATATCCCTCTGAATATTTCTTCTAGTGGAACATGTGCTGGTGACAGATTATGTTTTTTTTTGTTTTTTGTTTTGCCTTCACTCTGGAATTATATATTTTTGTTAGATATTATTAAATTCTCAGTTGGTAAATTGATTTTTTAAAGCTATCAATCCATTATATTCTGGATTTCATATTTTCTATTAAAAATCCAGTCATTTTATTTTTTTCTCCTTTTTCCCATGGTTTCCTTTAATATGATCATTTCCCCTTTGTTTTCATTACTTTTATGATGCTGTATTTAATCAACCATACATTGATTACACACACATATAAAAATATTGATATACTTTGCAGTATTATTTCTTCATGAAATTGCGGTTTGGTGTCTTTTATCAGTTAAAAAAATCTCATTTATTATCTCTTCAAATATGGTTCCCCTTCCATTGTTACTTATTCTTTTCACCTTCACGAGGAATTTCACATGTCTTTTATATATCTTAATGTTATTTTGTATTTTTATTTTTTTATTGATGTCACTATGTTTATGTATTTTCTCCTAAGCTATCCTCTAACTCACATGTCTTTCTTTTATCCTAACCAATTACTTTATCTAATTCTATGCTTTTGTGTTCAGTCTGCAGTAAAACTATCTACTGAGTCCACTTCATTCACTGAATCTTCCTTTTTAACACTTCTATTTAATTTTTTAAATAACTCATATTACTAGCAGTTTCCATCTTTTCTTCTATAATCTTGATGATATCAATCACATTTATGCTCAAGTTTTGCCTGCTGATTATATTAACCTCATTTATTTTCAGACCTAAATCTAGAAATCCAAAATTTATTTCACCTTGTATCTGGTTCAATGAGGTTTTTATTCCCCTTGGTTTTGTTTCTTGATATGCCTGGAAATGTTTTAAAATTGAATTTTGGATGATTTTATGAAAAGCTGAAGAGACTACTCATGATTATAAAGTATGGCCTTTTCCTCAATCTAATTATAAATAGTTGATTCAAAATTGCTTTTCAGATCTTCTGAGGCTTGGCATATCATAGCTTGCCCTGCTTCTTGGAAGTAGCCCTGTAGAGGTTCCACCTGAGAGTAGGACTTTTTTTCCCCCAGGTTCCTGTTCTTAGTGAAAATTAGAGTGAATATTTATCTCCCTAGCACTGCTCAGTCAACTAGTTTGGATATTGCCAAACTTCCACTAAATTTTTCATTCACTGTTTACTCCTCTTCTAAGCTTCTTACCCTGAGGAGCTTAAGATAAAAGCAAATTCTGAGATAGAAAAATCTACAAAGGTTTCTGTTTCCCTTTCTTTCAAGGATCATGGATGCTCAATTTATGGCTTCCTATCTGAGAATGATACAAGTTCTGTTGGGTTAACTCCCTATTTGAATCTAGGCTTATTCTGGATTCTTAGCCTCTTCCTCTGTGCCACTTAAGTTGTAATAAATGTTATGTGGGAAAAATGATGCACAAAATGTTGTGCTAATCACTCTTCAATTCTCATCTCTCTTGGATCTCACCCTCTGAAGTTTGGCCTTCTCTGATGCTCACTTACATTTTTTAAAAATATTGGCTTTTATATATTTTATATAATGTTTATGCTTTTGGAGCAGTTTTTTTTGTTTGTTTGTTTTTTTTGTGCAGACTACTCCAATATAGTCCAAAGAAGAACTGAATTACTTTTTTGGACTGAAAAATCCCCAGGTTTGTGGGGCATTGCATTATATTGAATTAATCATTAACTACACCCAAGATCACAAAGATATACCCTTTTATCGTATTTTAAGTAGTTCTGTTCTGCATTAAAGATGTGGATCTATGAGTTCTTATGAATTAACTTTTGTATTTGACCAAATGTGGAAGGGGCTGTTTCCAGACTCACTGATCTCTCCAATTGATTTTACGTCTATCATTTTGCCAATACAATTGGTTTGTACTCATGTAGACTTATAAGTCTTGAAATCAAATAAGGCAAGGCCTTCCCCCCTTCTTTTTGAAAAAAATGATTTTGGATTTCTAAGAGCCTTTTAATTTATACAAAATTTATAAAAAACTTTTAAACGTCTGTAAATAAAGTCTGCTATAATTTTGATTGGGATTGTGTTGATCAATTTGGAAAGAATTGCTATGTTGATATATTGAGTCTTCTAATCTATGAATATATCTTCCAAATGTTTAAATCTCACACAGAATAAGGAGCCCTTTTTTTCCAGGTCTCTCCCTTTTCATGATTCCCACTACATTATCTGAACTTCAGTGGTCCCTTTTTCCATTTCCTGTAGTTACTATCAGACTTGTACTGCACATAATGTTGTTTTATTACACACCTCTAATTCTGGGCTGCACTCTTAGAGCTATGAAAGAAATTACTCATTAATTAGGACCCTTCTCCTAATTGACTTCCCACCAGTCTTCTGCAGTTGTTTTTTGTTTTTTGTTTTGTTTTGTTTTGTCCAGAGATTTAAATAGTAATTAATGGAAAATATGGGCTATAGTGGGTGGGCAAATACTGCTAGCATGGAACTGAAATGCCCAAACACTTATAGGCCCAAGAAGAATAATGGTTATTAAAACAAACAATAGCTTGCACCTTACAAAATTTGAAATCCAGCTGTGAAACATATACAATAAATGTACTATGCCAGATTTTTAAAAATTAAAATGCTTATAAATGCTATAGGAAAAGAAGCATATATCTCCTAAGAATCAGGGTTAGCTTTGTTGAGGGGCTGATAGTTAAACTGGGACTGGAAGCAGGATTAGAAGATGACATTGTGAATGGGAGTGTGGGAGGGAGATAAACAATGATAAAATAAGTTGAGCAGCTCTTATTCTTCCCTTTTAAATGAGTGACTCTATGTATTTATATTCTATCCAATGTTCAGCCAATGTTTAACAATGCTACTTTCACTATGTTTAAGATAGATTTGTTAGAGTAACTACAAAGATGTTTATTTTGAAAATACAATGAACATCTTTTATCCTTGAGAATGTCAGCAGTGAGGAAATAAATGGTTCAGAGGATCTTTGGTGTGCTTCTGACAATTTTTGGGGTTAAAAAAGAGGAAATAGAGGGGACTCATAATGTTTTCAAGTTTACCTGTAAAATAAGGGGTATTATCTAATTGAGATGAAAAGGAGATGTAAAATTGAGTTCTTTGCGAAATTAGCAGTTTGTGAGTATACTGTATGAGATGAATAAATTGGCTCTCAAGAAGACAAAAAAAAATAATTGATAAACCAGCTTAAATAAATAACTGCTTTATGAGTAAGGGATCTAGAGTTTAATATAGACTTTACCACAGTACACGTGAGAAATAAGATTATTTAATCTATAAAATTTCAATACCAGACTAGAATAAAATATTGTAAAGGAATAATAGCATAGTTAGATATGTAAGGAAACTAGTGCATTGTTTCTCAACAAATGTTTCAGCAAAATCCTCCACCATGTTAATGGGATAATTTCAGACCTAATGATCTGTATGCTCACATAAGTTTGAAACACCTGGTCTAGTAAACTATGGATCTGACTTCTGTGAGTGTCTGGATGAATATCCCCATATAGGAATATGTATAGTTATTTACGACTTTCACCTTCAACATAAATTGAAGCTGGGAGACATTTTCATAGTCAAGATGAATATATGAAGACAGCAAATACTTTTTTAAAAAGTATTTTGATGTAGTAAAAACATTATTTCATATTTTATGTACGTACCATACCCTCAGGGAGGTAGAACTTAACTCCCTCTACTTAAGTGTTAGATGTACATAGTGATTTCCTTCCTGAGAGAACAGTATTTAAAGGGGGAAAAGAGTGACTTTACAGTGATGCCTGACAACCACTACCTCAGCCTGGTGAACAAAATTAACATAAATAGTGATGTCAGTTAAATAGTTTGTGCCCTTGAAATTATGTGATAAAAATGGTACTTTACCTCAGTGATCATCCTCATAATATCCCCTAGGTCCAGGCTTGTGATGAAAAGCATCCGATTACTCAACCAAAAGACCTTCTGCAAAATACCTGATTAATACTCCTCAAATCTAAGGACATTCTGAGAAACTGTCACAGCCAAGAGGAGCCTAAGAAGCCATGATGACTAACTGTCATGTGATATCCTGAAGGACATCTTGGCACAGAAAATGAACATTTGATAAAAACTAAGGAAATAAGAAGAGCCGATTCTCAAATTTATATGAAATGCAAGATACCCCCAAATATCCCAAACAATTCTGAAAAGAAACAGAGTTGGAGGACTCACAATTCCTCATTTCACATTGCCCTGAAAAGCTATGGTAATCAAAATGATGTGGTATCTGCATAAAGATAAATGGAATACAATTCAAAGTCCAGAAGTAGACCCTCACATTTATAACTGATTATTGACAAGCGTGCTAAGTTTATGCAGTGGAGATAGAATAGTCTTTTCAATAAATAGTGCTGGAATTGGATAGCTTACATAAAAGCATGAAGTTAGACCCCTCTCTCACACCATATGCAAAATTAAACTCAAAGTAGATCACGAATGTAAATATAAAAACTAAAAATATAAAACACTTAGAAGATAGCATAGGGGCAAATCTTCATAACCTGGGACTCAGCAATAGTTTCTTAAATGTGACACCAAAAATACAAGCAACAAAAGAAACAATAGATTAATATGATTTGAATAAAATTTAAAAACTTTTGTGCTTTTAAGGAAATGATTATCAAGAACGTGAAAAGACAATTTACAGAATGGGAGAAAATAGTGACAAACCATATAGTGAATAAAGGCTTTATATCCAGAATATAAAATGAAATTTTACAATTCAGCAACAAAATAACAGGCAACCCAATTTAAAAATGAACAAAGGACTTTGAAAGACATTTCTCCAAAGAAGTTGTACAAATAGCCAATAAGTATATGAAAAGATTGCTCAACACTATTAGTCATTAGGGAAATGCAAATCAAAACCACAATGAGATATCACTTCACACACACAAAGATGGCTATTATAAAAAACATGGAAAATAACAAGCAGTGGAGCAGATGCAGAGAAATTGGAACACCGTTTTACATTCCATTTTACATTGGAATGTAAAATGGGGTAGCCACTGTGGAAAACAATATTGCAGTTCTTCAAATAGTTAAATACAGAATTACCTTATCATGTGGGAATCCCACTTCTAGGTATATATCCAAAGATGGAGAAACAGGTTCTCGAACAGATACTTGTATACCAAGGTTTATACATATCATTATTCACAATAGCAAAATGGGGAAACAACCCAAGTATCTATCAACAAATAATGAAATATTATTCAGCCATTAGAAAGAATGAGGCTATGAGACATGCTACAATATGGAGGAATCTTGAAAACATTATGCTCAGTGAACTAAGCAAGGCATATAAGAACAAATATTGTATGATATCACCTATAAGAGGTATCTAGAAATAACAAATCTGTAGAGACAAAAAGAAGATTAGAGGTTACCAGGGCATGAGAGAAGTGGTAAAGGGAATTATATGTTTTGTGGAACTGGAGAGTATATAAGTAAAACTAATAAAAGAAAAAATTCAGGGGTCAAAAGATATTAAGAACACATTTTAAAAACTAAGCAAATATGAATTAAGTATTGACTTTAGTTAATAATTATCAAAATCAGCTCATTATTTGTAACAACTGTGCTATGTTAAGATAAGATTATTAACAGGGGAAACTGGGTGAGGACGTGTAAGCACTCTGGTACCTTTATAACTTTTCTGTAAATCTAAAACTATTAAAAAATAAAAGTTTTTAAAAAAGGTTATTTACAAAATTAATTAAATATATTTCTAAGTATCTATAGAATAAACAGATGATCTAAGACATAAAATTGAATAAAGTTATGTCAATAATTATGTTAATTTTAAATTAAACAGAGTTATAAAACCATCAAATGCAAAGATTTTTATATTCAGAAAATCTTCTCAATGATCAGAAAACTCCAAAAGATAGCATTTTATAGACAGGAGTTAAGTGGAGTTGTCTTTATCAACTATAAACTTAGAACATGCAGATAATTCCTAGGCACTAGCATATATCAAATTGTAAAATATTTACAATTTTTTTTTATAATCTTAACATTTTAAAACAAGATATAAATTAGTGGTAAAAATCATCCTTAGCCTTTGGCAAAACAAGGAAACTTGTATAGCATATTTCAGTTCATTAAATGCAATTTTTATTCATAATGAATGTAACACCATGGAATTTATTGCAATATTTAAGATTCAACTTTTATAAGATTTCACTGGAATATTGGCTTTATAATAATGATGAGCTCTTAAGTGAAAAAAAATATTAGGAAAAAAACTGACTAGTATTAATACAAATCTTGAAATATTCAGATTTCACCTTCGGTCCATGACTCTAAAGAAATATCTATACTCCAATCAGAAACTCCCAAGATCAGAAGGAAATTCAATTTGGAGCAATAGATTATCTCTGAGAAAAACATATTTTGGAGAAATTTAAGATACAGTTTTTTGGACTTGTTTACCAGTGTCTATAAATAATATTAGATTGTCATATCCAGTTTTGTGCTGACATTTCTGATAAAGTCAACTAATGAACCAAACTATAATATGTAATCAACATAGAGTCTGAGACTGATGGAAATAAAAATTGGAGCCAAAAGCTACCCACTCATGCCATTTTAACCAGGCTTTCATTTTATTATCTGGCTAGTTGTTATTAATATCTGCCTGCCCTTAATTTAGAAAGCTTTCTCAAACAATGAATATTTCATACATAATCCACTTTCAGACACTTTATAAGATATTTCTTATAAATTACAGTATATTTTAAACTATTCAAATTCTTTGAAATAACTAGTCTAAGCTATACAGTATTATTTGCCACAAAATGCCAAAATCATTCAACTGATTACATTCACTTCCAATAAAAATAAACTATGACCATTAAAAAATTAGCTATGAGTGACAGGTAATAAAATTTTCCATATATGAGTAGTGATTATTATTATTAATGTGTGATATAAATATTTTTCATTCTATGTAATATTGTTTTCAGCATAACAAAAATTTGCTTAGTGTTTATATCAGTTGCGGTGATCTTGCTTGTGCTACAGAAGTATAAAATCCTAAAGTTTCAGTGGCTAAAATATTAAAAGTTTATTTCTCACCATGCAAATTGCATTTTGGCTCAGGTGAGGTCTCTGTGCCATGTCATCCTCCCTCTCAGTCTCAGGCTGATGGAGTTGCCACTCTATGGGACATCGTTTTCATTATCTCAGAGGGAAAGAAACAAGGGAACATCTCACCTTAACAATTGAGTTCTCTATTCCAGAATGACACGTATCACTTTCATGAACAACAAAGTGGTCACAACTAGGTATACACACTGGGAAGGGAATGTATCAGGAGTTCCAAAGACTCCTTGGAAGTCTTGGTGATTCACTAGAAGGGTTCAGCATGCCTTTTTATTCAGAATAAGATGTGTCAGAGTGAAATAATACAAATCAGCAAATGGAAAACGTGCATTGAGTAAAGTCCAGAGAAAATCAGGCATAAGCTTCCAAAAATCTCCCATTAGGACATATTTAATTCCTTCAGCAACTGTGACAGACAACATGTGTGAAATTTTGTGAAATATTGTCTACCAGGAAAGTTCTTTAGAGTCTCGGTCCAAAGGTTTTATAGGGGACTGGTCACACAGGTACTCTCTGCCTAACACCAAAATTCCAGATGCCTAAAAGAAAGTTGATGTTCAGCGTATACCATAGTGTTTGCTTAAATAGTCTAGGCACAATAAACCACTCTTATCTGTTACCTGATGCCTGAGAACATTCTGAGATTCAAGTTCCTAGATGGCATCCACAAACCAAACTTGCAAGCAGACCTTTCTAAGAAGATTAGCAGTTTTTGGACTGTTATATTTAACTCTCTTCACAGATTAAGTGAGACAGCTTAATCTTTTCTGTACCCAGAATAACAGAACTGAATTCAGATGAGCATTAAAGATCTTTTCTTCACTGTTATTGATTTTAACACCAGGGAGAGTGTTCCAGCATGAATCTCTGAATTTATAGACTTTACATTACTCTGAATACTGTTTTAGCAAAATGTAGTAGAATTTTCAAGAGAAAACTAAAGTTTTTGACAGAAAAATCTTTTACATCAAAATATTTAGATGTAATAGCTAAAAGTATAAGTTAAAAAAGGAAATTATTATTTTATACTGTGCAAGAAAATAAAGGGGAAGAAATTAGAAATGTGCTTATTTGTTAAAAAAAATCTGTCAATTTGTACAACCAAATACATTATAGATACATATGAATGCACACATATATATTTGCTTGTATATAGATAGACTATTTTAGGAAGGATAATAAGGAAGTGGAAACTTATTTCATCTTGTGAAGAAAAGAACGGTCTGGGGTCTGCAATGAAAGAGAAATTACAGGTCAGTTGTCTTAGTTTCCCAGGTATTATGACATATACCACAGAATGGATCGGCTTATTTAAAAAACAATAAATTTCTAATGGGAATTTACTGTCTCATATTTTTGGAGTCTGAAGATTTGTAGTTTTCTGGTAGGCTGGCAAACCTTTGGGTTTCTTGGCTTTCCTATCACATGGTGACATCTTCTTTTTGCACTTCTGGTTTCCAGCTGACTTCCTGTTCCCAACTCATCCTCTGGTTTTCTCTTTTACAGGGCCTCCAGTAATAGGATTAAGTTCTATACTGATTCAGTTGGCCACACCATAACTCAAAACAATAACTTTAAAAGGTCGTACTTACAAATGGGTTTACACTCACAGGAATGGAATTAAGAGTGTGTTTTTCCTCTGGGGTTCAGAATTCAACCTACCACATCAGTATATAGCTTATTCAATTTAAATGTTTTATCCTCATAAGATATTAATTTTAAAATTAAAATTAGTTTTAAAAGTTCACCTTGAGGGATAAATATGTGAAAAGTTTGTCTCCCTTAAAAAATGACTATAGAAATATCTTTGCATGCTAGTTGGTGTTAGTGAAAAATAAATGGGTAGAGAAGCAGATGTGGCTCAAGTGACTGCTATTCCCTACCACATGGGAGGTCCCAGGTTCGGTGACCAGTGCCTCCTAAAAAAAGATGAGCAAGACAATGAGCTGATGAGAGGGCATGTGCAGTGAGCTGACACAAGATGACGCAACAGGAGACATGAGGAAAACATATTGAGAGACACAACAAAGCAGGGAGCAGAGGTGGCTCAAGTGATTAGACACCTCTCTCCCACATAAGAGGGCCCAAGTTTGGTTCCTGGTGCCTCCTAAAATGAAGACCAGCACACAACAAGCAGACACGGCAAATGCAAATAATGAGGGGGTAGGGAGAAATAAATAAATAAAATAAATCTTTGAAAAAGTAAGTTAAAGAGGTAAAGAGAATTGATTTGCAAGCTAATAAACAGACAAATATTTAACTCTCAGGAGAGGTAAAACAATCTATGTAACAGGGTAAACATATTGTAGGATATATGATGAGGTAAGAAAAGATTCCATTTTCTTACAAAAGTTAGAAGAATATCTTTTTCTGTCAGCCCTTCAGGCTTTACTTTTGGACCCCAAAATAGTGCTTCCTTGACCCAAAATTTCAAATAATTCTTTCTGAAACATCATCAATAGTATAAGCAGGCAGTACTCTCTACGAGGATTCATGGGGTTAGGTCTTGGATCAATATTAGAGAAAGGTATATATTTTTTTCTTTTCAACTCCTTATTTTCCCAAGTTTCTCTTCCCTAAACAGAATCATCTCTGTTCATATTGCCCTGCAGTTAAATTCTTAAGGATTTGCCCGTCCATTCAATTCATCAAATTTATATGTACACATATATCTCTCAGATGTGAAAATTACTCAAGCTGAAACTAGTATTACACTAACTTCATAAGATGAGTAGAGATTTTTGAAAAGTGGGACTTTTCAATGTTGACAGGCTGAAGTAAGACAGAAGCATTCTTATACAAAAGTGGGGTGGGAAATAAATATTTCTAGAGATTAATTAGGCAATCTGTATCCAAAGACTTTCACCTCATGATTAATAAAAAGAAAATGAAAAACAAAAATAAATTAATAACAATGTTATATCAGCAATCTAAAAGACAAAAATCGGAGAACAGATAAGTAAATAGAGGTATAGCCAATAAATATGAAGTATTTTATGTGGCAATAAAAACAGTGTATTGCAGACTACTTAATGCCATAAGAAAATTATCAAAATACAATGTTAATTATAAAAAGCAAATATATATTTTTACTTACAGCTTTATCTCAATTAATTGCAAAAGATAAATATAATGATATTTGTATAATAGGAGATATTAGAATGGGGTAGTTGCAGTGTGGATGGTGATTTTCTGTAGATGTTGGATTATGAGTGACTTTTTTCTATGTACTTGTCTACATTTTCAAAACTACAATGATGAAAAATTTCTTTCAGAATTTAAAAAGATGCTATTTTAAGAAATTTGGAAAAGTCAAAATATTTAAAGATGAAAAGAAACAGTATAGTATATCATAAAATGGGATCTTTTAGAATTATAAAAAATAAGGTATAGTGATAAGCTTGATATAGATTATGACCTTTAGAGAACACATTTAAGAAAATTTGTGCCTCATCAGTAGTCATACATTTCTTTTAACCACTATATTGGAAAATGCAACTTTTATATGTTTTTCCTCTAGTTTTTCTATTGTTCATGCAGTTAGTCTTATCTAGTGACTTTCAAAGTATAACTGATAAACGGTACTATAATTAATTTACAGCATTACACTAAAATGCCTTCAAATAATTAAGGAACTAAGTAAATTTAAAAGATAACTTTGCATAAAGTATGCATGCTTGAGCACTCTGCATACCAAGCTAATCCTATTCAAAATTAAGACTGTTGAAATACATTAGTACACTTTCCTCATTACAAAGACTGGATATTTAGGAAACTCTTTAATGGGCTAATTATTTATTGGATCCTATTTTATAGTCATTTATAAGGTGGGAGGCAATCATGAAATTTTTCCATCAACTATTAGTTAATCATTGTGTTGCCTCAAGTCAAAATTCTTCCTTATAAAGGATAAGTCCCTCCCTAAATTTCTCCACTCCCTAGTCAGTGATATATATAAAGTAGCTACATTAAGGTCAAGTAAATCCAATATGTTTCACTTACCTTATTCTAAAGCTTTTAACACATTTGTGAATGCCCTTCTTCTCTTCCTCCTTCCCAAATCACATGAATTTTTCTGTGTTTTAAACATAGATTAAGGTGGAGGTAGGAGAATAAAAAAGAAGAAAAAGAGAATCTTTGGCTTTTGTCAGAGTTTAAGAGGAGCCAAGTATCAGTCATAGTAATTTAGAAATAAGCAAACAATGTTTCATTTTGGAGATTAGCAGGGATATTCAGTTTGATGGAAAGCTTTGTAACCAGAGTGTTTAGTCTCTTTAATTAAGAAGAGAAAATGATGACACTGAACCCTGAACCTGGGCCTGACTTCATTGATTTACAGAGCTGTCTGCAGAGGGGAAGGTCACAGTGCTGAAGAAGCCACTCATGTGGCTCAGGGAGAAGGTTATGTTGTATATTGTAACTTCTCATCAATTCAGTAGCAAAGAGAATTTTGAAACCAGAACTTGACATTTTCTAGAATTATTACAGTTCTAAAGAGTTCAAAGTGTTCACTCTTGATACCTGGGAAATAAAGTGCCTCATGCCCTCAAGTTTTCAAAGATTGCTGTACCAAAGTTTAATCAGCCTTCAGTCAAAAATAGTCAGGTGGAGGTTGAAGCTAGATACCTGAATTTTAAAAGATTTCTCTCCTTAGGCCTTTTTATAACAAAAACTGTGCAAATGGAATACTAGAACTAGAGAAAACATGAACATTTTCTTCTAAAGGTTTTCTGCAGCAGGAAAAACATAAATAACATGCATTGTTTCATTCCAATATTCTCATATTGGTGACTTCTAATTACTAAGGAAACTTCCAGGCTAAAGTTCTAGGAACACACAAACACATATACACACACATTCCTACAACATTAAAGATAAAACTAAGACTTCTGTCTTTAATGTAAGGAGCTTTCTTGAATATCTTGACTTTCTTGACTACAGAATTCAGCATAAAAGTTAAATGGTAAGAAAAGGCAAAGATAATAAAGGAAAAGGGAATAGAAAAATAACGTTTTATGTTTGTCTTGATATCGTCTTCCAACTCATGGGATTATTAATATCACCTTATTATTTGTTATTCCTTTTACTAATGGTGTTCTTTAGGCAAATTTGGTGTTTAGTTGTTTATAGATCATCAATATCTCTTACGATTAGCTATAATTTGTGTCTTTAATATGGTAATTCATCTTACAGGTTATATTGTGGGTTATTCCATGCAGGCACAAAGAGATTAAGCACATATCGTTGTTTATTAAATTTGTCATTGAGTACACTATATTTTTTTGTTTTTCTGACGTTCCGAGACTAGGGATTGAACCTGGGACCTCATTGTGGGAGGCTGGCACTCAACCACTGAGTCACGTCAGCTCTCCTGAATTGGCTCTCTCATCTATTTGCTTGTTGTTTTTGTGTTGTTTTGCTTGTTCGTTTTCTTTAGGTGGCACTGAGAACCAAACCCAAGACTCTCATGTAGGATGTAGGTGCTCAATTGCTCGAGCCACATCCAGTCCCCAAATATATTTTTAAGAAAAAACCCCAGGAGTAGAAAAGATGGTTCAAATGCTGTAGCAATTGTAAATGGGGATAGATGTTGCTAAACTGCATTCCAAGTTGTACCAATCAAACACAATAACAATGGGTGGGAATTATTCATCCCTTCACCAATAGAATGTCTTATTAAACTCATAGAACATCACAACTCTAATAACTGAAAATTTGGGTTTCATTTTTCTTTGCATTTCCTTGACTCTGAGGGTAATTAAGCATTTGTAATATTTTAAAAGCTGTATTTTAAAGTAATTTAACTACTCCAATTTCTTATCATATTTCTAAAGTAAAAATACCTGTTTTTTTTTTTTTTATTTCTCTCCTCTTCCCCCTACCCCACGCCCCTGCCCCAGTTGTCTGCTCTCTGTGTCCATTCACTGTGTGTTCTTCTGTGTCCACTTGTATTAGCGGCACCCAGAATCTCTGTTTTGTTTTCTTGCATCATCTTGCTGCATCAGCTCTCCGTGTGTGCGGCGCCATTCCTGGGTAGGCTGCACTTTTTTTGTGCTGGGCAACTCTCCTTACAGAGCGCACTCCTTACACATGGGGTTCACCTACGCATGGCAAGGTACTCCTTGTGTACATTGGCACTGAGCGTGGGCCAACTCATCACACGGGTCAGGTGGCCCTGGGTTGAATCTTGGACCTCCCATGTGTTAGGTGGATGCCCTAACTGTTGGGCCAAATCTGCTTCCTCTTATCATTTTTTAATTTAACATTGCTCCTCACTTATTTTTAAATGCTCACTATAAATATTTTAGAATTTAATCTTTTGTCTATCATATTTGTTGTAAATTGCCCCAACATTTCATTTGAATTTCAACAGTATTTGAAATAAACTTTTAATTTTCACTTATAAATTATTTGATTTCTCCAGAATTTTGTCACATTCTTAGAAAGTTTTAACATTCAAAATGAAATGAAATACCATAGTTTCTAATATTTTTACCTTTTGTTTGTTTTACTTTTAATCATTAACTGCTTGGAATTTGTTTTGATCTGAATTATAAGGGAAATAGCCACCTTTATTCTTTAATAGCAGTTGTCTCAATATCAGTGATTAGATTATTTATGTCCCTCCCAATATGAGATGCCATGTTTATCATATACTAAATTACTATATGCATTTGGGTTCATTTCTGAACTATCTATATCATTTCTAAAATTTGTATGCTCATGGATTAGTTTCACATTTTTTAAAATGATGTTACAGTTATTATATATTTTTATATTTTTCAGTGTCATCAATTTAATTTTTATTTTCAGAATTTTCCTAACTATTTTGCATGTCTATTTCCATATGAATGTTAAAACAATGTATATTTTGGAGTGTTAGTAGCACTATACCTGTGTAGATTAATGTATTAGAATGCTTTCTATTTTAGCTACAACTATTTGAAAGGCAAAGCTAAAATATTACAATCAAATGCAGAGATTTATTATCTGATATGCCAAGATATACAAGAGCATGGTATTGTCAGGATTAGTTAAGTCAGTAGTCCAGTGCTGGACTCTCTCCTTCTTTCTGCTCTGCTAGCCTCACTGTTTTCATGTGTTACTTCATCCTTCCCTTCATAGCTATGTCAGCTTCAAGCATGCCCAAAGACCAAAAATCAGATAGGAGAATGTGTCTTCTTTGTTTTTAGAGTGAAGGAAGTTTTTCCAGGAGTTCTCCATCAGATTTCCCCTCATACATTTTTTATAATATTGAGTTGCTGCTGGTTGAGCCAGTCTGGCAAGTGGAAAGGAATTCTTATGATTGGCTATAGACTAACCAAGTTTCACCTCCTAGGATGGGGAAGATCGCCTTTACTAAAGTACAGGGCAACCTAATACCTGAAAGAAGGGTATTCTTTTATCAATGAAGGAGAGGTAAACTGAAGGTTGAGTGGGCAAATATAACAGAGTCAGCAATATTTAATTTAGGAAGCCTGACATATCTGAATTGTGTGTCATTCTATCCAACACCTCATATAGCATTCTACTTTTGCAAGTCCTTTTGAGTTGCCTTTTAGAGTTTTTTGTTTGTTTTCTTTATATCAAACTTGCAAAGTTCTTGGTCCATTTTTTTATCCTAGAGACTTATCATTTTGTTATTATTTTAAGTGGGATCTTTCCTAACTTTCAATTTTCTAAGACATATAAACACTTTTTAAAAATAATCTCCAATATATATACATGTATTCATATACATATATATGCATGTAAATGCACCTTTATGTGTTTATGTGCATATGTGTATAGATGGATATTAATAACATGTATAGTATATGCATTTTAGTGTATTCTATCATAAATTTCAGGAAGCTGCTATGGCAGGAAATATGCTAGTAAGTAATAGGTTACTAGAGCCAGCCCTGAAACTTTCTAACAAAACATTGATATAGAGCACAGGGTATTGGAGACTGCCTGACTTTGAATTCTAGTTTCCGTTTACTAGGTATAAGACCTTAGGCAGATTTCTTAAGCTGTCTGTGCCTCAGTTTCCTAATAATTAAGATAAGGTAATAATTGTCTGTACCTCATGGACCAGTAGTTAGGAAATACTGTAATCATGAGGATTAATCCTCTCAAAATGAGTGCAAAATAAATGTTAGTTGATTTTTCTTATCTCTATTAATATTAATAGGAATCTTTTTTTCACTTTCCTAATGGATCTGTGCTTTTCAACTTACAGAATTCATGAAAAGGAAAAACTGCCATAATCAGAGTAATTGATACAATTTTAAGATAATACACTCCAAATGATTATAATTGAATACAGAAAGTGTTACAATGGAATATTAGCCAAGTGCTATGGAGGGGTCAGGAAATACTAGATGCAAACTGTGATATTAGAGTTGCCACTTATACAATGTAGATTTAAAATGATAGATCAAATTGAACGTTTTTTTTTTCTTTTCTTCAGCTTAAAAGCAAAAGTGTAATTTTCTGAAATATCTGAAGAAGGTAATCGAGAAGAAACAATCCAAGTTCTCCATTTGTTAACAGATTTGAAACTCTCAAAATTGTTCATTTCTTCTTTAGGCCAAAATATTCAATGACTGTGTTTGAGGTGTGAATGAAAGAATTTAAAATTTGGGGAATTATAAAAAATATTCAGGATTTTCTATTCTGTTTACAGAGATCTTACAATAGGAGTTTTCACATTGTAAAATGAGAGAGAAAAAAGTGCTTAAATAAGGCCTCAAGGCCAAGCAATAATATGAACTAAAAAGGTGCTTAATGTTGAAATTGTGTTCAAAGAACCACATTTCATGCTACTAAGGACTGCCAAAAACAATACAAACAAGAGTCCACATCACAATTTCCTTCTGCTTTGAGCAATTCTCATACCTTTCCTTCAGACAGCACAGCCAAAAACATTGTCACTGCTGCTGGGCTTTGGGCCAAAACTTTATGATATATCTTAAAATGTTTTATTTGTTAGTTTAATAATCTCCAAGCTATATTCCAAGAACAGTAACCTTCTAGAGAATTGTCAATCAGGCCTGACATTGTTTCAAAAGGTCCTTGTGAAAAACAGAAAGAAAGAAACTGAAAAAGCAACATAGGGAAAAAAAAAGTTGCTGGCAAACCTCTTGTTCTTTTCTTTAAAATACCAATTGAAATATAAAAAAAGGCAGTATCACTACTTTGCTTTTCATATAATATAAAACATTACTATATTCTTTATGTCTATGAAGCATGTCAATAAATAAAACAAAATGCAAAATAAAAAACTAAGGACCTTTGGAATCCTTCTGAAAAAGTTAAAAAAAAAAGTCAAATAAAACATGCCTAACATCTGAAGAGACTGTCTTATTAAAAGGCTATGAAGTGATTTCTGGGATAACGTAAGAATTTTAGACTCTCTCCGAGTATTTCTTTCTGGTAGTCCTCACCAGATTTTGCCAAGAAATGTTTAATGTCAGCAAAAGTATTCAGCAGCAGACTCCAGATATTTGATGGAGTACCACTTAATACAACTCCAAAATATAGACAACACTGGAAAAATAAATAAATAAAAAATTCTAGAGCAAACAGGCCCAGTAGGGTTAGGCTTTAAATCCTACTGCTAGCTTCATAAGGCTTTATGATGCATCACAAAGACCTGAGAGTTCTATATATTCCAAAACATGAGGGAAAGAGGACAACCAGCCAGATAGCAACAGAATAAGGAGCTCCTTATGTCAGCTCATGCTACAAGGCAGTTAGTAATCACCCAGAGCTATCTAAAGCACCTGTTTGGGGGCTCCAGGAGAACAGAAGAGCATCTTGCAATATCCTTGAAAGAATACGAACTAGATTAACTTCCAGATGACATAAAGAAGTTGAGATAACTAATCATAGATGTTCAAACAAGTCTCCTTAATAAATTAAATGAGATAGCTAAAGAGATTAAGGGTATTAAGAATCTGTTGAATGAGCGCAAATAATCTGAAAGCATACATAGGAAAACAGCAGATCTTATGGGAATGAAAGGCGCAATACATGAATTTAAAATGCTCTGTAGTCGAGTAATAGCAGATTTGAGGAGGCAGAAGAAAGGATTGATGAGGTGAAGATGATATGGGCTTCAAAAGCAAATACACAAAAGAACAGATGAAGGAAAGAATGGAAAAAATTGAACAATGTCTCAGGAAACTAAATGACAGAAAGAGACATGCATGGGTGTATTAGAAAGAGAAGAGAAGAGAAAAGGGGCAGAAGGAATATTTGAAGAAATAATGGTAGAAAATTTTCCAACCCTATTGAATGACATAGATATTCATGTCTAAGAATCACATCATAGTCCCATCTGAATAAACCCAACTAAACCAACTCTGAGACACATAATAATCAGATTGCCAAATGCCAAAGAAAGAATTCTGAGAGCAGTAAGAGAAAAGCATTGCATAACATATAAGGTATAAGGGATACCCAATAAGATTAAGTGCTGATTTCTCATCAGAATCCATGAAGGCAAGAAGTCAGCAGTATGATATATTTAAGACACTACAAGAGAAAAACTGCTAACAAAAAATCTTATATCCAGCAAGATTGTCTTTAAAAAATGAGGGCAAATTTAGAACATTGACTGATAAAAAGAAACTGAGAGCGTTTATAACAAAGAGACCACCCTTGCAGGAAATACTAAAGGATATGCTACAGTCTGAAAAGAAAAGACAGGAGAGAGAGGCTTGGAAGAGAGTCTAGAAATGAAGATTATATCAGTAAAAGTAAAAATCTTAAATGAATGGTGAAAATAATATATGACAGATAAAGCCCAAGTCAAATGGGTGAAATAAGAACAGCCTTTATAGTAATAACATGAATGTTAATGGATTAAAGTCCCCAATCAAAAAACAAACTAGCAGAATGAAAAAGAAAATACGAGATATCTACATCCTGTCTGGAAGAGACTCACCTTAGACCCAAGGATACCCAACACATTGAAAGTGAAAGGCTGGAAGAAGATATTCCACGTATGCCGTAAACAAACAAAAAAAGCTGGAGTAGCTGTACTTATATCAGATAAAATAGACTTTAAAAGACACTAGTAATGTGCAATCTGAGGATGAAGTCAGAAAAAAAGTTCCATTTACAATAGTGAATAAAAGAATAAAATATTTAGGAATAAACCTGACCAAGAATGTAAAGCACTTGTATTCAGAAAACTACAAAACTACATTGCATTGTTAAAAGGAATAAAAAAGACTTAAATAATTGGAAGAATATTCTATGCTCATGGATTGAAAGACTATCATAGAGATGTCAATTCTACCCAAATTGATATTCAGAATCAATGCAACCCTTATAAAAATTCCACCAGCATTTTTAAAAATAAATGGAAAACACAATTATACAAATTATTTGGAAGAGTACGGGGCCCCAAATACCCAGAAATATTTTAAAAAGAAAAGTGAAGTGGGAGGGCTCTCACTTCTGGACTTTAAATCATATTACATACCTACAGTGTAGGACTGAGATGGACTACTGATGCTTAATGTATATACAAGTTCTAATTAACTTGACTGTAAAAGTGTGGGGATGTATTGAGTTGATGGTAACACATAGCAAGTAACAGCTGGTTTATAAATGGGAATGTGGTTGGAAAGTGTAGCGTAGGGATATAAATGGTAATTGACAAAAGCTAGAGAGCAATGAAGGGACTGAATAACACAGTAAGCCCAGAGGTGGGTGATAATTGTGGTTGATGGTACAGATGCAAGAGTGTCCTTTTTGAACTAGAGCAGATGTACGCCACTATTCCAGGGTGGTGGGAACATGGAGATGCATGGGAAAAATACAACTGGAGTGATCTATGGCTGAGGTTAACAGAGATACTGTAATAATCATGCATGTATTCCAATGATGTGCTGTTTTGATAATGGGGGGAGTATGGAAAAAGTGTGCCAAATGTACACTATGGACCATGGTTAGTGGTAATACTCTGATGATATTATCTCACAGTCTGAAAGAAATGTTCCATCACAGTGTGGTATGTTGGTGGAGGGGTGTTATAAGGGAATTCTGCACATAAGCATGATTATTTTGTTAGTTCTCAACATCTGTAATTAAAATATATTTTAAAAATAATAATAGGGATAGGTTGGGGGGAAAATACACCAAATGTAAGATATAGACTATAGTTAGTAGTAAGATTTTGACCACATTCTTTCATAATTCGTAACAAATGTCTCAACAATGCAAGATGTTGGTGGTGGATTGATGTATGGGACCCCTATATGATGTTATGCATGTTTGCTTTGTAAGTTCACAACTTTTATTATGCAGTTATTGTTTACATTTGTTCATGTATGAATGATATAATAATAATCATAGTAGTAGTAGTATTTGCAGTAGAATGGTTTGGGAGGAAAATATACCAAATGTAAGATACTTTCTTTAGTAGTAATATTTTGGAGATGCTCTTTCATCATTTGTTAAAAATATTTCACAACAATGCAAGCTATTGGCAGTAGGATGAGATATGAGAGCCCTGTATGATGTTGTGCATGTTTGTTTTGTAAGATCACAACTTTTATTATATACTTTTTGTTTAGGTATGTTTATGTATGAATGATATACTTCAGTAAATTTTTTAATGAAAACAAATATGACAGAGGCAGCAAACTGAGAGAAGGTTTTGTGTTTTACTTTGATAAATAAAATATTGAAACAGCAACTGAAAATAACAGGGTGAAACAGAAAGACACCAAACAAAAAAGTTGGCTCTTTTTGATGGAACTTTTAAGCTCATGAGGTATGCATTGAATTGACAGAATGATTCAATGCTATAATTTATTACCTTATGAAAATAATAGATCCCTACAAATAGATGAGGGAAATATAAATTAAGAAATAGAGAAAGCCTCACAAGAGTAAGCAGAGTCCATGTATTCTAAAGAAACTTCATACTCCTTCTGTTGTTTCCCAAGCTGTATTACTCTGGACAGCTTGTTTAACATTTTGGTGCCTCTGTTTTATCATTTATATGAGTGATAATAATTACATTAATGCCATAGTGCTGTTGTGAGGATTAAATAGTTTAATATATGTGAAGTACTTTGAAGAGTATTTAGAATATTGTGAGCACTTAGCAATTATTATTATTGCCACTTGTATTCTACTCTTCCTTCTGTCTTTGTTTTTTTCCAGCAGATTATAAAAAAAAATGGACAGAACACAAAATATACAGACCGTCCGTTGCAGCTGGGAAGCAAAAGCAACTGATCTCTGTTATAGCAAGAGTGAATTAGGAGTAAACATTATGTCAGAGCAGATAAATGTCTAGATAGAGTTTCCCAAATATTCATAAGATAAAACAAAATGTTTTTAATATATAAAATTTAAAAAACAAAGAAATACACTTGGAAAAAGCAAATGTAAAATACGTATAGATAAATTCTTCACAATCATTTCATTCTATAGAATTATTTGAAAAATGTATTTAATTTCAAATATTTCATGGATAAAATGATGAAACTATGAAATGAAAAGAAAAATTGGAGACCTAAGGACATTAATCAATCCTTTTTTAGATTCAAAGTTAAATACGAAGTTGCAAGTAGTGCTGTTATATGGATATGACTGGTTGAAAGGAAAAGTCTATGTATATTACTAGAAGGAAAGCTAAAACTGTAGCATGGGACTGTATAAGATAATAAAACCTCATGCAAAACATGAATATGGGCAATATTGCATATATAAGACTGTTTTTACAAAATATAAATACAAATATACTAGAGAGAAGGATAAAGAATAGCAGCTATGTAGAGCAGGGGAAGGATAGAGAGAAGGATTGAGAAGGGAGTTTTGTTTGTTTTTCTTTATCATTATTATTGGAATAATGAAAGTGCTCTAAGAATAACTGAGGTGATAGATGCACAAATATGTGATTATACTGAATATCATTGATTGTACGCTTTGGATGAATTTATGCTTTATTAATAAGAATAAATAAAATTGATTTGTTAAAAATATATGAAGTTGCAAATAACAGAGAACATATGTTTAAGTTTTGACAAAGAGAAAACATTGAGATAATGGCTACAAAGGTAACTAGAAATGACCATTAAATTATTGAAATTTAGGAATATATAATTAATCAGATATGCAAGGATAGAAAAGAAAAAAAAAAAAAAAAAAAAAAAGAAGGCTTCTTATCATTCAATTCCAGAAGATAAAGGAAGATATCTACAATCTGTGAGGAAGTCTGAGCCAAGAATGTGGTGAGACAGTTGAGGATGTATAAAGATAATTAAGTAGTGATTTTCAAGCATGGAAATAAGCCTTGAATCTAGTGCCCATGATCTCTTATGGGGCTAAGAAAAGCTAATTGACTAAGTATCAGACAAGGGATGAAACAAAATAAAGAGTTCAGGGATCAAAAATATGCAATCAAATGACCCCAAGTGGAGAGGTAAATAAATGTAAATGCTTGAGAAATTATGCAAAAATGAACACTGTTAAGGAATTACATGTTATAATTATAGAAATAGATTCAAATAATCAAATTTTTACATGATAACCTACTATAACTATTAGTATAATTATAAAAAATAATGTGATATATAAGAGAGAATGTGAAGTGTGAGAAAATAAAGTTCAATGTTATGGCAATGAGTCAAATATTATATGTAAATTTAAAATGGTATTCAAAATGAAGTCTTCAATGAGTTTTTTTACTTTGAGGGTTTTATCCCCCCCAAATAATAAATCTTGCATTGTAACCTGTATGTAAAGATAAAAATTCCTTCAGTTTATTTTTTCTGTTAAATTGCATTTAATGTATTTATTAAAATACAATCTAAAAATGATTTTGATAGGAATGCATCTTTATGCCTGTATTTCTATCTAGCTAGCTAGCTATATTGATATGTATCTTTCTATACTGTATGGACACGGGAAGATGTTTGGAATAATGTTTAATTAATGACAAGTTTGGTAATTTCTGTGTAGTAGGATTTGAAGATTATTTCCTCTTACCTTTACTTTTGATTTGCTGAATTGTCTGAATTTTAATAAATAATGTATATATTTTTTTACAAGAAGCTCTAATGATTTTACAAGAACAACAAAAATAAGCAATTAAGTGAAAGCACATATGTCCAGATCTTAATGGTGGTAAATTCTGGTTCATTGGAATTGTCATGTTTATCATGGGAGTTGTCAGGAGAGTTAAGTTGTAGAAGTTACCCTTTTATTCTTTGCATTTACCCATTAATTAAATACAAAATATTTTAAGGATTATATAAAATAAATTTAATTGGAATATTCTTAGCAGTGAAAAACTATTCATAATTATTACTAGAATATTCTTAGCAGTGAAAAACTATTCGTAATTATTACTAGTATTGACTATTGGAGTAAAAATATTTTCAGAGAATTTCTAGTTGGTTTTCTACTTTCTGTTTCCTCATGTCTTCAACATCAAGAGTCCTTGTATATCTATGTATTATTCTATCATTCATGAAAGCAAGAGCACAAGCTCATTATTTCAACCTCATATGTAAGTGGAAATATCAAGAAACATAATAATTATTTTCTGAACGAACCATATAATACTATTCCACAATGATTACTATGAGACTACTAGACCATGTGCAAAAAAAAGATAAGACCTTTCTTTTCTCTTTTTCATTAGTTCTAATCCATGGCATGGCAGAAAGAGAAACTTTTTAGTCAAATTCAGAAAGCTTAATTCATTAAAATAATTCACATCATACATTTAGGAGCAATTATTTAGGCAGAAGCTTTATTTGTTTTTATACCCCTTTCCTTCAGAAAAGTTGTAGGCAAGGCAGAGAACCGTTATATCTTTGTAATGTTATAGGTGATTGGCTTTCTTTTTCCCTTCTATATGTAATCTTCCTCCTCTTTTGAATGTCAGAAGCTGACTATTAACTCTTTTTTACTCTTTGCTTTCACGCTCTAACAGTCTTTATCCCTTCAAAGCAAATAGAATGTTTGAGCTAACTGTGGAGAATTTCAGCTATAGGGAAATGCAAGTTTTTACAAAAAAAAAAGTACATATGTATTGATTTATTTTTTCAATTGAGATTTAATTAATATTTCATTTGACTATGTTTTCAGTATGCAAGAAACAGAGTGGGAGCATAAGGGAACTGAGAAAGAAGTAAATTAATCTTATCCAAGTGTTCATTACATGATGGTGGTGCTACTACCTCTAAAGCTAAAGAAAAATACAAGAAGTTTGCTTAAAAATGCATACAAAACTTAGATATTAGAAACAAAATCTTATAAATGTAGTGATAAGCTCTATTGATAGTTTCAGAGGATTAGCTCTGTAAAATACTACTGATGATGAGAAAATGAAGAACAGCATTAGAGAAGAAGATAGCTACAATCATTATAGATTTAAACTAAATGAGAATGAATTGCCTCTAATTTTATTCATTTAGGGACATTAATCGTGAATTATGCAGCATTCAAATTGGGCAATGGGTGCACCAGCATTTATTCATTTCATAAAGTGTGATATTGACATTAAAATGCCATGCTAAAGATATAGGTTTTACCAAAGAAAATGCAATATTTCAAGATGCTAATCTAAATCAAGGTCTTTAACCCAAGACAGAGTTAATATATTTTGAAGTAAAATGCCTTGTGATTAGAAAAATTTAATTCAGAGAAAAATTTTCTGTTTTCAGTTATTTCTGAAGCGTTGAAAATTTCAGTCAAATGTTAGGAACTGGGAAAAGAGAAAATATCAAATTAAGCTTAGAAAATGTTATACTTTCAATTGTGAAAAAGAATGCTAACATGCCACCTCTAACAAGGTAGTAAAAGTAGATGCCATATATAATTGTCTTAATTTTTTAAAGCTGTTGTGACTCCTCAGGGCCAGGATATAAGTAGAACTGCTCTTCTGTATAAGTAGTAAATGCAGGTAGAACTCCTTTTACAACATTCTTTCGAGGGATGTAAAGATTCTTCAGTCAAACTATTGATAAATGGCTGCTTCAAGTGAAATGTGTAGTCTCGAGCAAAGGTTTAACACTCTTCAAATGAAATAACCCTGATATGAGAAATTTACCAGTTATAAACAGACTTGCATATACACTGATAAGGCAATGTAAAGAAACCCAAATTACTAAGAACAGAGATTAGTTGAAGGCAATGTCGAGGTTAAGCATTTATTTTTGTAAGTTTTATTTTGTTTTGCCAGTGTCTTTTTTTGCAAAGAATATGATATTTATATTGGAATTGGAATTTTTTGAACTTTCCAGTTCATGCCTAACAATTTTATTCGCATGTATGTAATTATGTATATAACTACAAAACCACACTACAGTATGTATTTATAGAGATACATGGAGATACAAATGTGCATATGTACGATTCTTCACATGCATCGTGTACTTACTCTTGAATATGAATGAAGTCATTCTCAACAAGCCCTTTAATAACTTTCATGATCTCCTGACTTAAAATTTCTTAATGTATATTCAGAAATAGAATGAATAGAAAGTGGGATCCTTTACAGTGTTCCATTTTAACTAAGTTTATTCTGGCCAGGTGAGTAAGACCTAATCACATATCTCCATAAAAGTAATCTTTTTCTCATTCATAAACATCTACTCTGAAATAACCTGTGTTTCAAGTTATCTGGAAGTTTCCAACAGAAAGTTTCAGGTGTTTCTATTATCCTATGATAGGCTTTAATTGCCTTGTACTTTCTTGTACAAACACAGTTCTGGGAAAAATCAATCTATAAAATGAAAATGGGTTATAAATTATTAGGAAGAGTCTAGTAGCCCTCACATTTGACAGAAATAAATGATTATTTTTAAGAATAGCACACGTTTATTTTCTGATGGAAGTTCAAACCAATAAACGTATATTATAAATATTCAAAAAATATGTACTGTCTTAGTTTGTCAAAGCAACTATGATACATACCCCTCAATGTGTTGGCTTAAACAACAAGCATTTGTTATCTCATGGTTTTGAAGGCTAGAGGTCCAAAATATTGGCAAAGCCAAGCTTTCTCCCAGGGTCTGGTAATAGCAATTGTTTGTTACATGGCTATATCTCCCTCTTTCCTCTCTGGCTTCTTCTGACTTCTGGCTTCTTCATATGATTTACTCTCACTGTGTCAAATATCCTTTTTATAAGGCCTCCATTCGTAGGGATTGAGGCCTACCCTGACTCAGTTTTGTTGCACCTTAATCAATATTATCTTCAAAAGGCCATTTTCATAAAAGTATTCATACCCACAGGAATACAGATTAAGGCATCATCCTGTCTTTATGAATAATATGATTCAATCTCCAACACATAGTAATGAAAAAACACTGGAAATAAATAGAGATGAGGGGAGTAGAGAATCTAGAATCATTTTTATCTGTCAGAAGCTAGTCAAAGTTAAGCATGCTCCCTGGCATCTTTGGGATTAAATTCTGCATCGGTAAAATAAAAAAGATGATGTTTACTGGTTGGTTTTTGTGCATCTGGATGTTGTAATTAATTTTTCCTTAAAACCTTAATTATATTGTTTTATTAAGTCTAAATATTGGAATCTTACCATTTTATTACTAGTAATCTATTTTATTTCCTTTTTAAACTTTTTAAAAATTACTAACTTTCTAGCTGAAGATTTTGACAAATTATTTATCCTCACATAGTCTTATTTTCCTTTACTATACAAAACTGGCAGGAAGGAAATGAGTATATTTTATGTGCAAATAAATTATAATTTATATATTTCCTAGCATATACACATGCATATGACAGAAACCTTATCTGATGCAAAGTAGAGTCTTCATAAATATTAGTTCTTGCCTCTCTGTTGTTTTGAATATTTGATAGAAATCAGCAAACAATAAATGAGCTTATCAATCTTTTTTGTTTTCTGGAACAATTACTTAAAATGCATCTTTAATGATAGCAATTAGATAATCTAACAGAATTATCACTCAAAAAGAATAATATCATAGAGCTATGAATGTAAAGCAAATAAAAAGTTCCAAAAATTATGAAGCTAACCATAATATTTGTAATTTCCCTACCCAGATCATAAAATTCTTCTGTCTTAGAAATTTTATCTAAATGAATATTTCCATATTTAGTGTGTGATGACTAATTAGAGTTTGCAAACTTGTTAAAATTGTGATAAAGATGTCAATTTGTGGCTTGAATATATATAATTATCATCATCATTATCAATATCCATCCAAATTATAAATATAGTTTATTAACTATAGTATGTATATATATGTACATATATGTATATAAGTATATAGTATGCAGGAATGCATCTTAAGTGTTTTGTGAATATTAATTCCTTTAGTCTTCATAACAAACCTAGGATCTAGTTAATAACATTGATGTCCTCTTTCTAGAGATAAAGATACTAAAGTCCAAAAGGTATAAAAATTTTCTCAGGTTAACCCAGCTAGCAAATTTGCTTTGAGTCTTTACTTTGTAGAAAAAGCATTCTAAAAAGGAAGATTCTCATTAGCATCATGAAATTGAAAGCAATGCTGTCACCTCCCTGTGTCACCATTGGGTAAACCACAAGCTTGTCTAGATTTCACTTTTCTAATATATATAATAAATCATATTAAATCATTGTAAATGCCCCCTTTATCGCTTAAAAGTCAATTATTTTAATGCTTGTTAATTATTTTAAATTCAAATCAGTAAAATCTCTTTATATCAACTTGGGCTAATTCACTTTTCCACTTATCTAAGGCTTTAGGGGAACACTCAAGCCAATAAATATGTACTACTCTCATTTCATACACTAACACATTCACTTATTTATTCAATCTTCAATTATGTTTTAAACATTAATCTTAATCCATTATCTTTGCCATTTGCTGAGGTGTACAGCTATGACACTATCTTCCTGGGCCAATATATGGAGAAGGAAAACAATAATTACATAATCACATGAGTAATTTCACAATTATGACTTTAGAGAAATGTTATGAAGGAAAGTACAGAATTCAAAGAAAGCATACAAAGCAGGAGAACCTAGGATGTTCATGTACATCCAGGGACAAGAAGATGAGTAATATGGTGGCTGTTATCAGGAGAATCATTACAATATGAAGGAATGCTATACAGCAATGTTTATTTGCTGTGTAGAAACAACTTGTCTCTCATTTGCCACTTCATTTTGGTACCAAAAACTTAATATTAAAGGGGTTAAGAGCAACACCATCCACCAGGATAAGTTAGATTATGCTCTGGTTAAAAAAAAAAAATCTAAAATCTCAATGACTTAAAAGACTAAATGTTTATAATTCCCTCATTTCACATGCCCATCAAGAAGAAAGTTGGGGATCTAAGCATCGCCACTCAAGGACACAGGCTCCACCTCAATATTAACTGTCCATGATCACCATGGCCAATGAAAGAGAATGTGATAATGCATTAGATTTTAAAAGATTTTTCTAAACATTGCCAATGATCAGTTAAAAGGCACTTATTCCAAACTGCCATCAAATGAAGTAAGAAAGTAGAATCCTAACATGTTGGCAAGTTTATGAGCTCCCTAAAAACTACCACACAAAACACAGCCAATGTGGGTACTTCAAAGAGGAGTAAAAGAAACCTAAACAAAGGATTAACTCTCCCACTAGTGATATTAGATTGAGTTCTTTCATGAAAGTTGGCTGAATTTTGTTTAGATATACATAAAAAATCCCTATCTTTATGTCTTTGAACATTTTAGTTCTGTTTTTCAAAATGCCCTTTGATCCACCTGGTGAATATTTACTTCATTCTTTGGTCCCAAATCAAATACCACTTCCTCCTCTAGAATGTCTCTGCTTACTACCCCAATTAGCAATGATCATTTACTCCTCTGCACAATTTCTCTGTGCTTTGCCTACTTTGCATTTATCATGCTTAGTTGTCATTTGTGTAGTTATCTTTCTGACTTCCTGGCTGGATGACATGTTTCTTGAGTTTGAAAACTATGCCCTATTCCTCTCTGAGTCCCCAGAATGTGTCATAGTGCAGAGAACACAGAAAATTTCCAATTAGTGTTGAATTATTTATTGTATCTGCCTGTGATCAATGTAATGAATAACAAAACATATGTGGTTGGTTGATGAGAAAAAGGGCATTAAAGGCTTGAAACAGCTTGTGAGCCCGAACAGGGGAAAGCTTGTTCAAAAACTTATTATGGATGGATTCTGGAGGATATACTGCCTCAGAGATGTATTAATTTTATCATTAGAACCACAAAAATTTTAATTTGTGGGGATATAATATGATGGAAACGAGAGAAACTATCTAGATTAAGATTTAGAAAACTAAATTTTTTATGTTTTGTTGTATAAGATTTTCTGGTTTGAAATATTCTACTACTAAAGTAACTTTAAAATACACTCTATTTAAAAAGTGTGACTTTTCTTGTCATTACCTCAACAACTTGACTACTCCTAGGAAGAAAATAATTATGGACAATTTAACTGCATACAAATATGTAAGGTTTCACTAAGTTCATCTCTTAAGTGAATATTCCATTTTCTACCAATTGATATCATCTCAAAATTAAAACTGTGACAGTTTAGTGAACCACTTATTGTAATGTATAAATAGGAGTTTTTACTCAACCAGTGTAATACATTCTTACTGAGAAGAATAATGATGAACTATCTTAACATAATTACTCAGTTGTATCAATGATAATCTTTAAAGGCAAGATAAATCAATTTAAAGTTATTGACTTCTAAGTTAAAGTATAAATGGGCAAAGATCAAATATTTTGCTAGTTCTAAATTAGAATGGTCTATGGGTAAATGTTACATAATAAGGAATGTACAAATTATTTACTTTTTATAAGCCATACATTATTTTTCACTGTAAATACTTTGCAACGACTTTGAATATTTTTTAAAAGTCTCTAATGTAAAGTTAGAATTGGAGTAGGAACATTTTATTTTTAAAACATTACACAGACTAGTGAGTTATTTAGACCAAGTTATGATAAAAGATAACTTCAATACCTATGAATAAATTTCCCTAATGTCCTAAACAATCACTTCCTTTACTTTATGCCACAGCCTTGGGCCATGAATTATTTGATTTTTAAAAAATTTATTGAAATATATCACTCATACATAAACATAAACAAACAAAAAGTGTATAATAGTTGTGAACTTACAAACCAGATATATAACATCTCACCCTACCACCAATAACTTTCATTGTTTTAAAATTTTTTAAATTAATGATTAAGGAGCATTGTCAAAATATTACTACTAAACAAAGTAGTTTTCTCCTAACCAATTTGATTGTTATTATCTTTATATCATTTATATATGAACATACATAAGCAATTAAGTGTATAGTAAAGTTGTGAACTTAAAAGTAAACATGCATAACATCATACAGGGGTCCCATACATCAATCCTCCACCAACACCTTGCATTGTCATGAGACATTTGTTACAAACTATGAAAGAACACTGTCAAAATCTTACTAATAATCATAATCCTTATCTTATATTTGATGTGTTTTTTCCCCAACCCACCCTACTATTTTTTAAATATATATTTTTTATGACAGAAGTTGTAAACTTATAAAACAATCATGCACATGTGCAGAATTCCCAAACAACACATCCTTCCATCAACACACCACAATGTGGTCTGTCATTTGCTACAGATAAAATATCACCTGATTATTAACTTGTCCATAGTATACATTTGGCTCACATTTTCCATACTATCTCAGTATCAATACAGTACATCTTTTGCATACATGCAAGAATGTTATATTACTACTACTAACCACAATCCATAGGTCACCCCACCTGTATTTTTCCCATGTTTTTCCACATTTCCATAACCCTGCAGTAGTGATATACATTTGTTCTAGCTAACAAAGGATACTCTTGCATCTGTATCATTAACCACAATTCTCACCCACCTCTTGGTTTACTGTGCTGTGCAGTTCCTAGATTATTCTCAAGCATTCTGTCAATTGGCATTTATATAACTAGACTATCATTTTTAGTCACATCCCCATATATAAACTAGCCGTTACTCACTGTGTTTTACCATCCACTCTATACATCTCCACAATTTTACAATAAAGCTAATTAAAACTTCTACATACATTGAATGAACATCAGCAGTCCACTCAGTCCCCTTTAAGAATCCACCACCTACCACCAGGTCTTGAAAATATTTTCCAATAATTTCTTCTAGAAGTTTTATGGTTCTTGCTTTTATTTTTACTTTTTTGATCCGTTTTAAGTTAGTTTTTGGATAAGGTGTGAGATAGGGGTCCTCTTTCCTTCTTTCAGCTATGGATGTCCAATTTTTTCAGCATCATTTTTTGAATGGATTGTTCTGCCTGAGCTGTGTGAGTTTGACAGGTTAGTCAAAAATCACTTGACCATACCTGTGAGGGTCTGTTTCTGAACCATAAATTTGGTTCCATTGGTCAATTGTGTCTGTTTTCAGGCCAGTACCATGTTGTTTTTACCACTATAGGTAAGTATTATGATTTAAAGTATGGAGATGAGGGTTCACTTTTCCTTTCTTTGATATTTCTGGCTATTCAGGACTCCTTACCCTTCCAAATAAACTTAATGATCGTATTTTCAATTTTTCCTTTAATCCTGGTGTTATTTTTATCGGGGTTGCATTAAATCTTTATATCAATTTGAGTAAAATTGGCATCTTAATGATATTCAGTCTTCCATTCCATGAGCATGGAATGTTCTTCCAGTTATTTAGGGCTTTTTTGATTTGTTTTCAATTGAGTTGCAGTTTTCTGAATATGAGTGCTTTACATCATTGGTTAAGTTTATTCCTGACTATTTGAGTTTTATCTGTCATATTTTGTTTTCAACACTCTTGACACTTTTAGTTACTTTTATTGATATAATCTTCATTTCTAGACTCTCCTCTAGACCGCTCTCTCCTCTCTTTTCTTTTCAGGCTCTAGCACACCATTGAGTATTTCCTGAAATTCCAGTCTCTTGCTTAGATATTCTCTCAGTTTCTGTTTTTCTGTGAATATTCTAATTTCACCCTCATTTTTAAAAGACAGTCTTGCTGGATATAAGATTCTTGGCTGGAAGTTTTTCTCTTGTAGTATGTTAAATATATCAGATCACTGTCTTCTTGCCTCCATGGTTTCTGGTGAGAAATCAGTACTTAAACTTAATGGGTATCCTTTATATGTTACGCATTGCTTTTCTCTTGCTGCTCTAAGAATTCTCTCTTTGTCTTTGTCTTTTAACATTCTGATGATTATGTGTCTTAGAGTTAGTCTATTTGGATTTTTTTTGGATGGGAGTACATTGTGCTTCTTGGACAGGGGTACCTATGTCCCTCAATAGGGTTGGGAAATTTTCTACCATTATTTCTTTAAATATACCTTCTGCCCCTTTTCCCTTCTCTTCTCCTTCTGGGACACTCATGACACATATGTTTGCATGTCTTTTGCTGTCATTTAGTTCCCTGGGCCCCGGTTCAATTTTTTCCATTCTTTTTCTCATCCGTTCTTTTGTATGTTCACTTTCAGAGGCCATTTCTTCAAGCTCACCGATCCTTTCTTCTGTCTCCTCAACTCTGTTATTATATGATTCCAATGTTTTTTGAATTTCATTGATTGCACCTTTCATGTCCATAAGATCTGCTATTTTTCTATGTATGCTTTCAAATTCTTCTTTGTGCTCATCCAGTGTCTTCTTAATATTCTTAATCTCTTTAGCCTTCTCACTGAATTTATTAAAGAGATTTGTTTGAACATCTATAATTAGTTGTCTCAACTCCTTTATGTCATCTGAAGCCTTCTCTTCTTCCTTTAAGTGGGCCAGAGCTTCCTCTTTCTTGGTGTGGATTGTAATTTTTTGTTGGTGTCTTTGCATCTAGATTCCTTGAGTATTTGTTCTGGGTGCAGTTTTTCTCTTTAGTTTAGGGGTTCCTCTCATTTCTCCCTTGCTGGTTGTGCAGAGGAGCCAAGGATGTAGTTGGTGCTGTAAGCTGTGGAGGCTCAAGCTGCCCTCATTGCACCAGGGACCAATGAAGCTTCTTCCTACTTTCTCCTTTGCCAGGGGTGGAATAGAGTCACAGCTATGTGGAATAGTCCATGTGCATGCCTAGATCATAGTTGCCCAGAAAGACTGATGGAGCTTCACATCCATTTCTCCCTTCCTGGGGCAGGGATGGAGCTGCAAGTGTAGGTAGCAATCTATGCAGCCGGGTGCCAAGATGACTGCAGTTGCCCTGATAGACTTCTGATTTTCAGTCTGTGGCAGCCAAAGTTACCTGCAGTTACCTATATAGGCTGGTGCAGAGCTGCTATGCCTTCTCCATTCCAGAGATGGGGCTGAAGCCTAGGCAGGCTGCAGGCTGATCTGTGTGAAAGAAACTGGTTCCTGTGGATACTGAGAGTTTCAGTTAGCCCAGCTTCCCCTCAGGCTGGGGGTGGAATAAAAATGGTGACTACTAGCCTCTTTCTGACTAGGGCTGGTTCACACACCCCTGTTCCCAGGGTTTTCTCTTAGCCAGGCAAACCTACTAATCAGTAGCAAAAATTGGAAGCCAACCATCTCCTCCTCCTCTCTTTCTGGGAAATGGAGCTTCCAATTCCTGTCACAGAACAGCTCCTGGGGTGGCTCATGCTGTCAGAGTAGGATAATCACCGGCCTCCACGGCTTGGCCAGTAATTTCCTGGAGAGGCTGGCGCAGGTCCCTGCAGCTTCCTCCCTGCTAGAGGTGGTACTGGGGCCTATGCTAGAGCTACAATATGATCTGGATGGGAAGAAGCTTGTCTCCACTAGCACTGGGATTTTCAGTCTGCCCCATTTCCCCTTGTGCCAGGTGCGGAGTTAAGATGACAGCTCCAGGCTTCTTTCTGACTTGGACATGTTCAAGCTTTAGCTGTTCTCAGGATTACACTCTAGCCCGCTTAATTTCTTCATCAACAGCTGAAATTGGTGCCAAACCATCTCTTCCTCCCCTGTTTTGGGGAAGTGGAGCTTTCAGTTCCAGCCACAGAACAGATATGAGGCGGCTTGTGCCTCCAGTGGAGGATTGACATTGGCTCAGCGGTGTCAAGCGCTTTACTTACGAGTCTTCTCTGCAGATGTACAGTCTCCTCCTTCCACTCCTTCAAAGATATTGCAGGATGGTCTGGCCTCCTGGATCCCCCAAACAGGTGCTTCAGCTAGCTCCAGATAGCTCTGGGTGTTTGCTAAGTGCCCTGTACCAGGATGCTCTAGGAGCATCTAACTCCACTGCCATCTTGCTGGTTGTCTTTCAAATTATTTGATTTTGACACTATAGTTTTGCCCTTTCCATATAGTTTTGTCTTTTCCATAATGCCATTTAAGTTGAATCACATAGTATGGATTATTTTGTGTCTGTTAGCTTTTTCCCATAGAAAAGTACTTTTGAAATTCAACCATGAATTTTTATGCATCAAAATTTCATTTCCTTTTATTACAGAATAGAGTGTTTTGTTGCATTGATGTGTCATAATTTGTTTATCCAGCCACTGTTGAAGTCTATTTAAATTGTTCCTAGTTTGAAACTACTAGGAGTAATACCGCTATGAACATTTGGAAATAGATTTTCATGAAGACATGTTTTCATTTTCTTCAATCAATATCTAGTAGTAGGAGTGCTGGATTATAGGACAAATTTATGTTTAATTATACAAGAAAATGAAAAACAAGTTTTTGAAAGTGACTGTACTATTTCACATTCATACCATGTGGCAGTTTGAGATTATTTATGAACCTCAGAAAAGAGATTATATTTGTAAACTAGTCTATTCCTCTTGGCATGATAACCTTTGATTGTATTAGATTCAGCTGAGATGTCTGATTAAATTATGTTAAGATTAGGGCTTTGATTTGACCATGTCAGTAGGGCATGACTTAGGTTTCAGTCCCTACCTCCTTGGTGGGCTAATATAAACAAGCACTTACTCAAGAAGACACAGAAGAAGTTTCAGGAAGAAAGAGCTCTATAGACATGGAAGAGAAGAGAACTTGGTCATTTCAGTCCTGCCATGTGAAAGAAAGGAGAAAGCTCAATGTCATTCTTCAAATATTATAATTCTTAATTTTTAGAAACTATAAATTTTTTTTAATACATAGATTTTTTAGGAGGTATCAGGGATTGAACCTATGTCCTTGTACATGGGAAGCAGGTGCTCAAACCACTGAACTAAACTGGTTTCCCAGGAATGATAAATTTTAA
The DNA here is from genome assembly GCF_030445035.2 of Dasypus novemcinctus. Classification (NCBI taxonomy): domain Eukaryota; kingdom Metazoa; phylum Chordata; class Mammalia; order Cingulata; family Dasypodidae; genus Dasypus; species Dasypus novemcinctus. The sequence continues at coordinate 70,515,033 of NC_080684.1, read as the reverse complement.
GGTTCTTGCTTTTTGTTCTATCTAAAAAATAGTTGTCTAAAATTTAGAACGTAAATATTTTATCCTCTATTTTACTTCTGAATTTTTATAATTTGTGCTTTTTTTTAGGTATATGATTCAATGTGAATTAATGTTCCTATATGGTGTAAGGAAAAGATCTAGTTTTTTTCTTTATATATATATATATATATAATAATCATGTCCAATTGTTTCAACAACATTTGCTGAATGTAAAAATTTTACCTTGCTTAATTATCTCATCACTTTTGTCAAAAACTGATTTTATGAATGTGGGTATATTTTTGACTCTATATTCTGTCCCACATGTATATACTTATAATAATATCTTGATTACTCTACCTTTATAGTAAATTTCAAAATCATAAAGTATGAGTTTTACATCATTGTTCTTTAGCAAAATAACTTGACTATTTTCGATTTTTTGTGTTTTATTTCATATAAATTTTATAATCATCTCATCAAGTTCTCCAAAGACACAATTGGGAATTTTATTAGGATTGTATTGACTCTATAGACAACTTCAGACATAAATAACTTTATCAATATGGAATCTTCTTTTCATGAATAGAATATATTTTGCAATTTATTTAAGTTCTTTTAATATTTCTCAGCAATATTTTGGAATTTTCAGCTTACAATTACTGCACATGGTTTGTTTGATTTATGTCTATGGATTTAATTTTTAATGATATTGTAAGTGGTATTGCATTTTTATTCACTTAAATTTCAATTTACAATTGTTGCAAGTATGTATACAATTGAGTTTTGCATATCGACCTTATATACTGCACTATTGCTAAACTCTTTTATTAATGCTAATACTTTTTGGTTGATATTTTGGAATTTTTCTATATAGATGATCATATCTGAAAATACAGTTTACTTATTCCTTTTCAATTTTAATGTCTTTATTTCCTTGTTTTGACTTGTTGCACTGGGTAGAACAATGTTGAATATAAGTTGTAAGAACAAATATTCCTATCTGGTTCCAAATATTAGGAAGGAAGCATTCAATTTTTTCACAATTAATTATGGGTTTTGTTGTAAGTTTTTTATAGGCACCTAATGTCAGGCTGAGATAATCCCTTTGTAGATTTAGTTTAATTTTTTTTTTTTTGTACTGAATGGATGTTGGAGACCATCAAAGGGTTTTGCAATGTAAGTTGTGATGGTCATGATTACTATTCCTTTGTCAGTTAAAAACTAAGTTAATTTACTTGATTTTCAAATGTTGATACAGTCCTGCATTCCTAAAATGAAACATACTTGCTTATTGTTTTTGTTTATTTGTTGCTAAATACCACACAATAGGCTGGCTCCAAAAATGGGAATTTATTGGTCCATGGTTTTGAGGTTAGGAGAAGACCAAATCAAGGTGTCACCAAAGTGATGCTGTCTTCCCAAAGACTGGCATTCTGGAGTTGGCTGTCTGTGATCCCTGATCCTTACCTCCACTGTCACATGGTCTCTCCCTTCTCTTCCAGCTTCTGTTAACTTTCAGCTTCTGGCTGCTCCGTCTGTGCCTTTTTTTTTTAAAATTAATTAATTTTTTAAATTAATTTTTTTAAATATTACATTCAAAAAATATAAGGTCCCCATGTACCCCCCACCCCTTCACCCCACTACTCCCCCCATAGCAACATTCTCCTCCATCATCACGACACATTCATTGCATTCGGTGAACACATCTCTGAGCATCACTGCACCTCATGGTCAGTGGTCCACATCATAGCCCACACTCTCCCACGTTCCATCCAGTGGGCCATGGGAGGATCTAAAATGTCCAGTAATTGTCTCTACAGCACAACCCAGGACAATTCCAAGTCCCGAAAACGCCTCCACATCTCATCTCTTCCTCCCATTCCCCACACCCAACAGCCACCATGGCCACTTTTTCCACACCAATGTCACATTTTCTTTGATTACTAACCACAATAGTTCATGAATAGAATATCAGTATGTCCACTCCAATCCATATTCTATTCCTCCATCCTGTGGACCTTGGATTGGTGGTATCCATTCCACACCCATGTCAAGAGGGGGCTTAGATTCCACACGGATGCTGGATGCAATCCTCCTGCTTTCAGTTGTAAGTACTCTTGGCTCCATGGTGTGGTGGTTGACATTCTTCAACTCCATGTTAGCTGAGTGGGATAAGTCCAATAAACCAGAGTGTAGGAGCTGAAGTCTGTTGAGGCTCAGGGCCTGGCTATCATATGGTCAGTCCAGAGATTCAGATCCCCTAGATATATTTTAAACCCCAGCACCAACTACAATTCTGGTAAAGTAACAGGAAAGGCTTGTGAAAAGAGATCACATCTGAGTCCAGCTCCATCACACAGAAACACCAACTCCAAAGAAGGGCCAACTGACATGGCAGTGAACTACATCTGCCATGACCATAAAACCTGTGGGTCTCTGTAGCCCTCAGAAGAACCAATACCTGGGGTTGTATCTACTTTATCAGTCTCTGAGACTCTGCTCAGGTGTGCATAAGGGCAACCCCTCTGATAACCTCATGGCTCTTTTTTAGAGACTCATAGCCATATAAACTCATTTGTCCTTTCCATTTCCTCCTTCATTTAGGTCAAAAAGCATTTTTAACTCCTGTTATTATATGTAGACAGGGATATTCTGCTGGTCCGAGTTGAACCTTTTATTCAAGGTCATTTTCTAGTTACGTCATCAGCTGGCACTTGGTAGTGATCCCTCAGCACCAGGAAGGCTCATCCCTGGGAGTCATGTCCCACGCTGAGGAGAAGGCAATGCATTTACATGCTGAGTTTGGTTTTAAGACTGGCCACATTTGAGCAACACAGAGGCTGTCAGGAGGGAACTCTTAGGCACACTGCTGCTCTAGGCCTTGTTCTTACTTCAGGTGCACAGGCCCACAAGCATAGTCATTAGTATCAGGGGCTCATTGTTGGACCTTCATTCCTTTTTAGTCTTTGCCATTGCACTTGGGAGATTTTTGCTGTTCTTTTAGGGACTGTGATAGAGCTCCCCTGGCTAGGAACTCAGGACTCCCTCAATTGTTGTTTTTAATTGTTTCCACTATGAAAATATCCAAACATTTTTATGTACCCTGGATATATGCCCTGTAGAACTCCCTGTCAACCATATGTCCCCTGTCAATAACATCCCACACCAGTATTCCTCTGCTGCCATTGTTGAACCTCTCTGTGATCCAAAACTTCCTGAAAAGTTAAGCCCGATATATTGCCAGGTGTCCTTAATAGTAAAATGGAATATAGCGATGAGCTTAAAGGTTAGATGTAGAATAGATATTAATTTGAAAAAATTCTACATCCTATCTTTTTCTTTTCTTTTTTCTAATTATTAAGCTTATCTTCACAAGAGTTTTAGATCACAGTACTTCATATATACAATATACTTACTCCCACATATCCAACATAAAACCTTTTCCCTTCCACAGCAATAATCTTTTAACATATTCATACCATATTTACTGAAACTGATGTACAGATATTGAGACAATAGCTTTCAAACAAGGTAACATTTGTGTTTACATTGTAGTTTATACTTTAGGCTATACAATTTTCTAAATTTTTAGTTATCCTATGTTTTACATTATGATTTACATTTTAGCCTATCAATCCCTATATATTTTTGGTGTGATTTTACATATCTTATATCCATCCTTGTGTACTCTTGTGAAACACTTCTATTTGCCCTCACAGTTACAGTGGTTCCATCTATTCAATACCTCTTTCCCTCTCCCCTTAGGACCCACAGTGACAGTCAATCTTCATTTCTTGAAGAGCCATGTTCAGAGATACTTGCAACAGTGTTGAGGGCTTGACATGCTCAAATGCCCTAATGCCCTGGGAGCCACCATTTCTCTTGAGATATAACGTTCCTTCTATTTGGTGGCATCAGTCCTCCCCAGGATGTGGGTATACCTTCACTCTCATTATATGGGTCTCTACCCAATGATATAACCCACTCTGGCAAAATGAGCATTCACATATTCCCCATGAGTCTGTCCTGTATCAGATTATCCCCTTTAAGTATCTTAAACAGGTAACTTTCCTTATTATATTTTTGAAAAGGTTTTCTCAGCATTATACTCTCAACGAACACCTGACAATCTCCTATGTTCATCTGTGCCTTTTTACTTTCTCTGTGACTTTCCTCATAAGGCAATCAGTAATAGGGTTAAGACCCACACTGGTTCACACTTCCTTAAAGTAATCTCATCAAATGGTATTATTTACAAGGTTTCACATCCACAGGAATGGATTAAGTTTAAGTACATGTTTTTTTTCCCTGTGGTACCTAACTCCAAACCACCACAGTCATGATATAGTATCCTTTTTCTATACAGCTGGATTTCATTTGCAAATATATTATTAATATTTTTGCCTTTATTTATAAATGATATTAGTTTACAGATTTATTTCATATTTTGTCTATGTTTAATTTAGGGTTTTAACTTATTGCTAATTTCATAAAATCTACTATAAAGTGTTTTTCATATATTTAAAAGAGGTCATATAGACATGGTATCAAATATTTGGCAGAAATTACCAATGAAACTAGCTGGGCCTGGAATTTTGGGGTTCTTTAGCTTTTTGGTTTGGTTGTTTTTCTGGGGTTGGGGGGTATTTTAACTACAAATTCTATTTATTTAACATATATAGCTATTAAGGTTATTTATTTCTTCTTCAGTTGCTCTAATAGACTGCATATTTCCATTATTTTGGAGAATATCAAACTTACTAGTATATATAAAGCTGTTCATTATATTTCCTTGCTGCAGTCATGTCTGGAGGATCTGTAGTGTTGTCCCTTCTTTCATTTCTGACATTGAATAATCTGTTTTTTCTTTTCATTATCGATCTGTCTAGTAGTTTACTAATTTTCTTTTTTTCAAAGTACCAATATTTAATTTTATTGATTTTTCTTTGTTTTCTGTAAATTGTTTATACTCCTGAGGTTTTTTCAATTATTTCAACAGAGATGGTAAGAATAAAACCACTGAATTTTGACCAAAACTCAAGTTCTCACCTTCATTTTTTTCTTTTTTACTTCTTGCATTTCAATTTGAATAATTCCTATTCATTTAGCTTTTTTCTTTTTTTGTCTTTATTTTTTTAATATTATATTCAAAAAATATGAGGTCCCCATATATCCCCCACCCCCTCACCCCACTCCTCCACCCATAACAACAACCTCCTCCATCAACATGCGACATTCATTGCATTTGGTGAATACATCTCTGAGCACCACTGCACCTCATGGTCATGTTCACTGTTTAATTCCTCTGGCACAGCTAATGTTAGGATAAATCCTTTAAAGGAATTTCTCATCTCCAATTTATGTTTTTTCCTTGCTGTTTTGCCTTTTTTACTTATATTTTATAGTTTTAAATGTTTACCCAAATTTCCCATCTGCTCATGCATATTTTTTTTAACTTTTCCAATAATTCCCTTAAGGTGTTTGTACTATTTCTTAGGACTTACATAACAGATCATCAAAAAATGGGTGTCTTACAACAAAAAAATTTTATTCTTTCTCAGTTCTTGAGACCAGAAGTCTGAAATAAAGGTGTCAGCATTTTTCTTCAGAGAGCTATGAGAGATCATCAATTCCATGATTTTCTACTAGCTTATGATGACTACTTGCAATTCTTGCTGTTCCTTACCTTGTAAGCTGTTCACTCCAAACCCTTTGTTTTTGTATTGCCTTTTCTCTCTATGCTTCTTTTTTCTTTCTTATAATTACACATATGATTGGATTTAGGGCTCATTCCAAACTCATATGCAATTATCTTAATTGTGTTTACAAAGGCCACATTCCATATAAGGTCACATTTTGAGTTTTCAGATGAACACAAAGTTTGGGGGTACACTATTCAACCCACAACAGTTCATCACCTGGCCACCCAAAATTCACATCTGCCCCATATGCAGAATTTGTTTACCCTATAGCAACATCCCCCAAGGATTTAACTGATTCTAGAAACAATTCTAAGTCTAAAATCTCATTGGAATACCATCAACTCAAAAGGTCCCAAATCTTATCATCCAAATTATCTAAGTTAGATATGGGTGAGACCCTGGATACTATCCATTCTGGGACAAAATTCTTCTCCATTTGTGGACCTAGGAAACTAGAAAATATATTATCATTTTCCACAATACAATGGTGAGGCAGACATATTATAAATATTCCCATTCCAAAAGGGGGAAAATAGGTTGCATAAAGGGGTCACTTTTCCCTGTCAAGTTCAAAAGCTGGCAGGGAAAATTTCATAAAGTTTCAGTGCCTGAGAATAATCCTCTGCGGCTCAGTGCTCTATACTCTGGGTCTGCAGAAGTTCCACCTTTGGGAATCAGGGAGGCTCTAACTTTCACTCTGGCCTCATAGTCATTCTTCATTTTTCTTGAAGGGTAGGACATGTTTAACAGCTGAGTAGCTCTATCATCCTATTCTCTCTAGAATTTTGGGAGTACAACAATCTTTCATTTCAATCATACTCTGTCCTTTTAGTCAAAGCTGACAGTTTTTTCTGCTGGTATAAATTCTCACAATTCTTCCTTCTACCAGGGTCAATACCATTATACAAGAGAATTTTCCACAGATCCTTACTGGATAACCCCATCTGTATATGTGACTTCTGCTAAGATGTGACTTATACTTAATCTCTCTAGCAAAACTTTGTCCAGCCACAGCATTACCATTGGCCCTTTGTCCAGAGCATGCTACCTGGAAAGGCTGATAATCTAAATCATCAAGTACTGGTCTTTTCTGCAATTTACTTCTTTGCTCTCATGTTTTTCTTAAAGCAGTGAGGAGATTGCCCAGCAATCTTTGGTTTGACAATATATCAATCCATTTTCTACTTCTGTCTTCACCTTGTCTTCCTCTTTGTAGCTCCATGTTCTCTCCTTTTCTGTCTTGATGCTTTTTATTGTATTTAAGGCCTACCACAATCCATGATGATCTCATTTCAAGATCCTTATTTTTAATTTAAATCTTCAAAGACTTTTATTCCCAGTAACGTTATATTCTGAATTTCCAGGTGGATATGAATTTGGAGGGGTACTTTTCAAACCACTGCTTGATAGCCCAAAATCTGTGTCATTTATTTTGCTATTTATTTCTTTGTTTATTTGCTTGTTTTGATATTTCTTAACATGTTTAATTGCATGCCACTTATGGAAAATAACTGTAGAGTGAGGCAGTATCGGTATTTAAGCTTACATATGAGCATTCTTTTTCTTTGTATTGGCTTAGTAATGATGTGGCTTGCATCAGTATAGTTCCTACATTATCTGGTATGGAATTTTATGTTGCCATAGTTACCTTTTTTGGAAAGCATACTTTTAAGTCTTTTAGTGTGGGACTCCTGCTACCATCTTCTTAGTATGGTGCCAGAAATAATGAAGGGTGCTTCTTTTCAGTTATTCTTCTCCATCCTCAGCTTTCAGCAGGCTCTGCAAGTCTTCTCCAGAGAAGGAGTATTTCTACACTCTTGCTTCTCCCCAGAAGATTGTTATGGCTTGTTACTTAGTACTGAGATCCTAATGTGGATGGGAGTGTTTCTTGGTTCCTTCTGTTCAGGTCAGTGTTAGGCAGTCTCTGTGCAACTGGGTCTTGAAGGAAGGGCGTTCTCAGCACACCTGTTTCTCATACTCATGGCAACCAAAATCTGCCTTCTATATGTGAGGTGTCTTGACTGACAGTGCATTTACTACCTTTCTCCTAATGACTGCAGTCATCAGTTTTTAATCACTGCAGGATCCCGGGCCAGAGTGTTCTCCCTGCCACTCCACCTGGAACAAGTCTTTTGCTTTTAACTCTTCTGAACAGCAATATGCTTTCGTCTGAACCCAGAAATGCCAGCTTCCTATCCCTTCTTCAGTGGTAGTATGAGATTGTTTGTTACTTGATGCAAGGGTCATAGTGAGCGCAGGGTTTTTCCTCATAATTCCTCCAGGACCTATGACTTTTGCTTCTATCCTTTCAGTGGCTTTTTACTTAAATTTGGGACTAGAATTTCCTATCCCTCCCACTGTGACAGATTATGTTTGCTTCTATCCTTCCCCCCCGAGCAGTTGACTTTTGCATGGTCCCTAGAGACTAGAGGATTTCATATTTCTATCCCAGTGGCTTTAAATTTTTTCTTCATTTGAAAGAAAACCTGAGACATGGGTGGGATTTCATGTCTGGGCATCCCTGAAGGGGGCTTTTTCATGATTCCTGCCCTACTCAAAATCTTTCTTGTGGGACCTGTAGAAGAGAGCTGGTAATTCAGTTCTAACTTTCCCCGTGAGGGGGGGCTACCAGGGATTCTGCACTGTAATAATTGGGATTTAAGAATTCTTAATATTTTAGTTGATTTCTTCTTGCCTTTTAAAAAAATGGTAGTTGCTTGCTTGCCCCATGTTCTGACGAAGAAAAAACTGTTTGTATATCTTGTCTCTCCTAAGAAGGGCTTGTCACCATGTGGAATTCAGTACCCATGGTTGCCATGCAACCTCATCTTTCTGATGGGCTAGCAAAAATTCAGAAATTAGTAGACTGTATGGCTTTTTTCTTGTCATTATTGTGGGAGAATGTTTTGTTGGAGCTTTCTGCATATTAAAAAGGAGATTTTTTTATTTTATTTTAAGGGAAGTTTTCAAATTTTCTCAGAATTTTATCCGTCATTACATTCAATGCTTTTTAGAATTTGAAAATTTTCCTTGTTAATTTATTCATTCCCAAATTTGTTGAGCGAGCCTACATATTAAGCTTTGTACAAAGCAGGATAAGAAAATTAATGATGACTAAATGAATGTGTCTACCATCAAGCAGGCTTACTGAACCTATTTTAATGTTTATGCTTTTGATTTTAAGGTGAGAGGAATAGTATAATGAATTGTATTTTGCAATGAACTGAACATAGATTTACAGCATTGGAAGAGACAGTTATGTTTTAAATAGGTTTCTTTGAAAGACGGTGAAGAATTTTACATGCACTTGTGTTGCCAGAACATATTTTTTTCTATTTTATTTTTTTGTATGAAATTTGAGCTTATAAAATCTTAATATAATTATTTTTAAATTTTATTTTCATATTTTATTCCTCTGTTCTGTGGACCCTGGGATGGTGATGTCCTTTCCACCTCTAGATCAAGAGGGGGCTTAGATTCCACGTGGAATTTATTTGCTTACAGTCTTGAGGCTAAGAAAAAGTCCAAATCAAGACTTCATCAATGTGATGCTTTCTTCTCAAAGATTGTGTTGTTTTGGGACTAGCTGCTGGTGATCCTTGGTCCTTAGCTTGTCACATGACAATATACATGGTAGCCTTTTCTGGCCCCTCCATTTTCTTCTGGGTTCATTGACATTCAGCTTCTGGCCGCTCCCTGTGTCTTTCTCTCTGGGTGACCTTCCCTGTCCTGTCTCCGGTAACAGCATAAAGACCCATCCTGATTGATGTGGGTCACACTTTCCTAACAAAAGTAACCTCATCAGAAGTTTCTACTTAAGAGGGGGTTCATGCCCACAGAAATAGATTAGATTTAAGAACATGTCTTCTGGGGTATATACAGCTTTAAATCACCTCAGTTATGCAGGAGAATGGTCCTATTTTTAGAAAATGCAAACTGAAATAGAGATAAATATACTGATGTATAGAGCTCACTTTCAAATGGTTCCCAAAGGGAAAAAAAAATAAGTATACCTATGTAGAATGATACATATAAATACAGTTGAGAGGGAAGTAGATAGTGAGCAACTGAGTGAGAGCAAAGGAGAGAGAAAGAAAGTGTAACAAAAACATTAACAAATATTGAACCTAGATGAAGGTCTAATATACTATTCTTTCAACTATATTGAAGATAGAAAATTTTTTAAAAACTTTGAAATAAAATTCCTAGCTTCCCTGTTGAAAACTAGAAATTATAAAGGATTTCTAATTCAGACTTACACAATAGTCATTTTTTCCAGACCAGTATGGAAAGTGTAGAATTACAAGCTTTTGAAGAACATTAAAGAATACATTAAATTTAAATATTCAATTTGTATATACTGAATTTTTGGATCTTGTAGCAGTGTGATATTATTGATGAATTCCAAAAAGAAATATTGGATTATGTTTGTTAACTGATCTTTTCCTTTGGGCATATTAGATTATATTGGATTCAGAGGTTTGCTTGATTAATTGTGTAAACCCCTTGTGCCAGTAGGGCATGGTAATGGCAAAAGACAGAGTTGAGGGCTTTTGATGTTGGAGTTTGATGTTGAAAATGGAGCCCCAGGGAGAGAGACAGAGTTGTTTGCCTGATAGTCAACATCTGACCTTGTGGAGAGAGGCAAAGCCAAGATAGCCTCATTGTCTACAGTTGACCTTGAGGAGAAAACAGGGTATTTGAGTCTAGAGGAACCTAGGAAGCCTGAATCCTTACAGATGTTGGCAGCCATCTTCCTCCAACACATGAAAATAGACTTTAGTGAGGGAAGTAACATGCTTTATGGCATGGTATCTATAAGCTCCTACGCCAAAAAAAATACCCTTTCTAAAAATCAACCAGTTTCTGGTATTTTGTATCACCACCTCTTTGGCTGACTAATACAGATCTCCACATTGGTTATTCTAGAATTATCAATGTCCCTCTTTTCTATATACATCATAATAGTTAATTATAACTTATCCAAAAGTGTTTTTCAAGATAAGTAGATTAATAGACTACAATTACTTTTCTTATTTTATAGCATATAATTTTATTTAGATTATGTTAAGTGGACTTGTTATGACACATTATGTAAAAAGAAAAGTAAGAGATTGTATTTAAAATGACAATAGAAAATGGTGGGGAATGAAATTATCAAAATCCATAAATGAGGTGATAAAATATTGCTTTTGTCTAAAAACAGAATTACATTACCATTATTATTTAATCAAACATTTATTAAGCACAAACTATACAGGACACACCATGAGATGGTCACTAAAATGTTATGAAGATGAATAAGCAGGCTTTGCTCTTTATATCAGTGTCTGATTATTTTTATTTCAATATCTTGGTGAATTACTGAATTTATTTCCAACATTTGGTTGGAAATTTAAAACTCATTATTTTGTGTTCCATTTTTTTCACAACAGGCAAATTATATGTTTAGAAATATGCAGCTTGCTTCTTTGTAACTAAATATATTTTTGTTTTGTTATCAACTGAAGGGAAGAAAATTATTTGATCCATTATTAGGTTGACATTGTGTTCTTTAAAGGAAAAACAATTCTTGCATTTAGTGAGTCATTTAATATCCCAATTGCCATTTCTATGAACTACTTTTATCTGCTATTTTTCTGTTATCAGAAATCTACATAATCATAGTGAAATCATGTTAATCTCAGACTAAAATATATTTTAAATTCTCTTTTTAAACATTTGATTTCATTAAAATTACATAAGTATGTAAGATCAAAATATTTTAAGGACTTTTCTAATGTGAACATTCAAGTGTTGATTAATGATGACATTTGCAATGGATTGTTTATCTTTGATCATATACCAGCAATGTAGAAATTTCAATGCCATCATTTATAAATTTGGTAATTATGAAATGTTACTAAATAACTAAAGCATAATACCCTAAGCATAAAATTTGGGCTATTCAGAGCATTTTCTCAAGAAATAATTGAATGTATTTTATGCTTCTTTGAAACTGCTTTAAAATGCTCTGAAAAGCAGAGTAGATGATTGAAATATAAGCCCACATCTACTACCAAAGATTTTAAGATTTAAGTAATAAATTTATTGCATGAATACTATGCTACTTTAAGGCTCCTTATTATCAAATATTTATTGAAAATAAAGTTCTGATGAAATTTTCAAACCAAAAAAATTATTATTTATATTTTGTTTTATATTCTTTGGAATAATTGAACATAATTAAAAGAGACATGAGTTTAGTCTTTACTAAGGAACTTAACACCTTGTAATAAACACAGCACTATAAATATGACTATAACTATAGATACACGCATTGAGATGTCTATGTGTCTGTCTACCTACCTACTTACCTACCAACCTATCTACCTATCTCTATTAAGAACGAGAAGGTGTTAGAACAAAAGTATAAAGAAGAGTAAGTAGGATGATATGCATCATAGAAGAAGATAATAGTCTCTGTCTAAAATTTTAATATATATCTTTAAAAACTACTTCAAATATTAACATTTTATATTTCCTAAAATTATTAATTCCAGTATAAAGTTTATTGCAGTGAAGAAACATTTACTCCCCAAATCCTATTCCTTCTGCTTCACAGTGATTTTTTCCTATACAAATTTCATTTAAAATTAAAGTTAATGATTTTTATTAATAACTGTAAGTAGCCAATTGCTCTTTTTTTTAATTTTTGAAATCCAAAACATGATAGGGGTATGTATATTAGAGAAAGAATTTACTACATGTTAATAACCCCTGTCCCTAGATATAGATTTCCAACAATATTTTGTTGTTTTTAATTTCTGCATTGCTTTCATTTTAAAATGATGAACATATCCATTTTATAAAAAACACATTAAATTCTATTTTTAAAATTTCAGTTAAGATTAAAATGATATAAGAGTAGTTTGCAGTTATCTTGTTAAAAAATCACTGCATAAAGAAGTTTTACTTTAGTCCAAGACAGAAAATAGTTTGCTAGATAAATAAAAGTAAAAAATTTTGGCAGGGTTATTGTTTGGATGCATATGTGAGTACAGTAACACTGGGAAATATTACAAAAGATTATTTTTAACTTAAATAAAAATTGCATTATATATCACTCCAATGTACCCAACTCATGCCACCTCCCAAAGAGACAAAAACACTAAAATATAAAATTAATCCAAAGTAGTCTTTATCTAAGTAGAGAAGACTACTCCTTCTAACTAAGAGGAGGAAGCTTGTGGCAGACCAATGTTCCCATGCAGAACAATTAGAAAAGCCAGGTTAATAACAATACGGAATCTAAAGAGTCTATAAAAAGTTATCAAAGAGTGCTAAATCAACAAGAAGGGACTCAGATTCTTAAGAGGAGAAACCACTGCTCTTTTTCCCCTAGAATATTTGTCACTTTGGGGTACAGGGTAAAGAGGTAAAAAATCTATGTAGTGTCTACAAAGGAGGAAGAGGAACACGATTGGAAGACAGAGATACCATCCAAGATCCTAGAAGTCTTGAACACAGAAAAGTGGAAAATTGAAGGACCAAGATTTCACTGAAAAAGAAAATTCCCAGGACTGATACCGAGACACCATCAATTTTCTCCACAATACGTGCACTGAATTCTGAAGCCACAAAAGGTATGGGAATAAAAGAGGTGAGATTGAACACTCATTGAAAACCTGAAAGAGTATTTTTGTACTTTCAGCTTGCTAAGGCGATAAGGATGAGAGTTCAAAGACCGAACTTGCAGTTTAAAGCTCTGAATGGCTCCACCAGAGGATCTGGGTAAACCAGAGATAGACAAAATTTACTAAAATTCCAGTCCACCATCCACTTAGCTGAGAGCCTACTTGGATTAAAGTTTATAGTTCAGTCTATCTTGCAAAGGAAAGGGTAAACCCTCCCTAAAAGAAAACAACATTATCTGGAGCCTCTATGTCCTTTTTATAAACAGCATTCAGTATTCAATTAAAAAATTGATTAAGCATGCTAAAATACAGAACTATATACATTGGCTTTAGAAGTGTGGAGAGTGTGCTAATTTATGGCATTTGCTGATTTCCTTGTTATAAATACTTTCATTATAACTGATTTCATTCTGTCAATGAGAAGTCACTGAATGCATAGTTCAGAAGCGATGTTCACCATTGACTCCACCAAGTGAGTATGAGCTCCAGTACTTCCCTAAATATGATAAAACATGAAGAGAGCATCAGATAACAGAAATAGACCCAAGGACATCCAGATATTGGAGGCTTCTGCCAAGAAATTTAAAATAAGTATAGTTAAGTATTCCAGAAAATAAGGGAAGACAGATTAATTAAATGATAAGATTAAGAATTTCACTAGATTACTGGAATCTAAAAAATGAAAGCAGAGTCAAATGAATATTCTGGATATGAAAACCATGTTGACTGAATTAAGAAATTAATATTTATGTTTTTTAGAAGAATAAACCCAGGATAATACAGGATTATGTAATTTAAAATCAGTCAGTAGAAAATAACCGCTGAATTTGGTAAAGAAGATAAATGACCAATCCTTCTCCCATTAGGGCATCTCATTCAACTGTTCTTTCAGAGTAATGGATTCATGTGTTTAATATCAATTTATTGCACAATTGAATATTTCCTAAAATCAAGGATCTAGAATATAAAGGATACTAGCATAGATAGGCTCTACGGGAAAAAGAAAATATGGAGAAAACAATCCTTGCTAATCATATAAGAATAGCTGACCTAAAAACAAATAAATATAACATGGTACAGTATCAGAAGTATGTATAAACTAAAGTAGTAGCACTGAGGAGGAAATGATCAACTCTGCTGGGAAGAAGAGTTAAAAAGAGGTATTTTAAGAGAAGCAATGCTAAGTTTGAGGGTAAAGAATTAATTATTTTCCAAAGAAACCAGAAAAGGAAGGAAATTCTTTACATAGGAATCATTCAACTAAAGCAATTGAGAGAAAAAAACACAGTACTTGAGAAAAATGTAACTATATTAATATTCTTTGAGTGCAACATGTAATGAGGAGAAATTAGCTAGTAAATATGCAGATGTAAGCAGAGACTGCTCTGGGGGCACTGGCTATTTCATGTTATAAGGTTCTGACATTTCTCTGCACGTAATAAGTTTTTGCTAGGTTTTAAGGAGGGTGGTGATAGGATCAGTGAGCACTTAGGGAGCAGTATGCATATTTTGGAGAGCAAAGATTAAAATGAAAAGACACAGAAATAATTCTAAAGACAAGCATATGAATTGATCAAGTAAGGGAGTAAGAAAGAACGATTTGGATTTGAGGAAAAAAATAGAGAATAGATTTAAGTAAGACGCTGTT
Source organism: Dasypus novemcinctus (assembly GCF_030445035.2). Classification (NCBI taxonomy): domain Eukaryota; kingdom Metazoa; phylum Chordata; class Mammalia; order Cingulata; family Dasypodidae; genus Dasypus; species Dasypus novemcinctus. The sequence goes on along the minus strand of NC_080684.1, from coordinate 70,500,004 downwards.
GCCTATTATATATGAGCTGTAGGAGCACACAAGCATTGAAAAGAATGAAGTGATTTCCAGCTTAGCCAACATCACAGCAGTGCCATTAATATAACAGTAAGAATAACAAGAGGAAGTGGAATATGGAAATCTTATTTTAAGTTAAGAAAATCATCTTTAGTATTAATGAGTGAACCCCAACTCTCATAATATCATATTGCCTAATATACTTGTAATAGTTTGTTAGACATGTGATTTTTTTTAATCTTAAAGAGAAAATAAAAATCAAAGTGAGCCATTGTTATACTCTAATAGGATACTGCTGTTCTTCATTGAATTCAAACAGAAATGTATAGTTTGTCAAGTTTCCATGTGGAATGAGAACATCTAGAAAAGCAGCCAAGATTCATGCACTAGTTATTGGGTAGAATTATCCCGTATGAAATTCACTGAAGAGATATTTCAAAAAAGAGAGTATGAAACAGCCTCAGAAATAAAAGGGGAAATGTACTGTGATAGATTGAATTACCTACCCCTCAAAAGACAGCCTCTTAATCTTAGTCTGTGTTACAATGGGTGTGAACCCATTTGTAAATAGGACCCTTTGAAAATGTATTTTCAATTAAGGTGTGGACTCATTTGTGAAAAGGGTATTCTCAAGGCCAAACTGAATCAGAGTAAGCCTTAATTACTGAAGGATTTATGAAAAGCCAGATATCAGAGATAGCCACACCGGGGGAAATCAAATACATCACGATGTGAAGGAGGCAGAGATGCAAGTCAAGGAGTGCCAAGGATTGTGATAAACCAACACCAGAAAGTCACAGAATTGGGGCAGAAAACATGACCTTGCCGTCATCTCTGGTCTTTCAAATTGCGAGACAATAAGTGCATGTTTTTTTAAGGCAACCTAATGTGTGGGATTTTTCGTAGCAGGCAGCAAACTAAAACAGTATCTTCACAGAAATATAACAAGAGTTTCGTTTCTCTGATGTAATAAATGGTTGATGCATCTGAAGATGAGATTCTTTTTTTCTTTCCACTCTTTTTCCTTCTTTCTTTCTCTAAGGTTTTATGTGTATTGTTCTTACTTTACTTTTCATGTAAAAGTTAATAAACTAAATTAAAATTATAAATGAATTTACAAAGTCAACCAAGTCAATATTCTTGGTGAATTTCTTGAGGAGAAATAATAGCAAACACTTTAAAGAACTTAATATCATATACCCTTATTTTTGCAAGCACTGATGCAAAAATTAATTTTTCTTGCATTCAGGTTGCTAAGCAACAGGACTGAAAGTGTTTTTGTTGCTCATAAACACAATTCTGTGTGGTACTAAAAAGCATAGGCATTTCCCCAATCTTTTTGAGCTATTATATCATATTATGCCAGCCATGCTCTTGAAATGATAATGTTCTGTATAAATGAAAATGCTATGTATAGTACTCAAACACTTTCATATATACTTCAAAATTTCTTTCTAGTCAATAACAATTGTGGCAACAAAATTTAGTTAAAAGTTAAAATATGGAATATGTATTAATTTCGATGGGGGTGATGAAAAACTTAGTGGTAGATAATCAGAGATAGGTATTAAAAATCTTAATCACATAACAAGGATTATGAATGGATTATACTAGTCTTAATTACTGCAAAGATTAGAAGATATCATATAATGTCAGTACGCATTTGAGCTGAAGTATTTTATGTGCTACAGGATTTATTGTGGTTAATCCACTCTAGGATTTCTATGTGTAGAATATCACAACATCTATAGGTAAATTATGTGAGAAGCAAAAATTAACAGAATTATAAGCTCAAGTTGCACAGCAAATTCCTCCCCCTCCCCCCCCAAAAAAAAGGGTAAAGGGGATAAGGACTGTTTATTACATGATAGATAGAAGATCATCAGCTCAAAAGTTCAGGATAACATATGACAGCAGAAGGATCAGAGTAGTATGTATAAGAGATAACTTCACGGTATAGAGATGGACTGGAGTTGCCCCTTGTACTCACTCAGGAATAAGGAAAATGACCCACACCTCTTCTTTCCCATAAATTGATTATCTTGATAAATAAGATTCCTGCACATGAGGAAAAAAGTCCTTATTTCAGCCAAACTTTCTGAAGTTTAATCCTAAATTGTGTTTAGAGAGGTAAGCTATATGTTCCCTAATCCATGAGAATGCTATCTTCTGAGTTTAAACCATAAATATAATTTGTCATTATTATGACATGTTTCTTTCTCACCAAAAGTGTCTAGGAAGGGATGGATCCTAAGGTTTTGTTGAATCACAGGTTCAAGTTCATTGAAGTATTTCATTAAGTAGCATTTCTTAGATTTTTCTAATGCTTATTGATATGTTTCGTAAGAGGAGTGAAAAATGCAGATGGCTTGTCACTGTAATATTATGGGAAGTAATTACTGGAGGCAAACTAAAGCTTACATAAACAAACATACAAAAAAACAATATTAAGTGATTTTTATAAAGTCTATGCCTACACTACTTCAATGGAAATAGAATATCTATTATACACATTGTAAGAGCTAATAGTAATAGAAGTTTGTAACCAAATTTATAGTTCCAGTATTAATTTTTTGTAATAATTTCTTTTTCATTTTAAAACTTAATAATTGTTTTATTTACTCCTTTTCCTTTCATTTTTATACAAATTTCAGATTATATGATGTGATGTCAAGTCTCTGTCACTGTGTGTTTTGGATGACATCCTGTCAATTACATAGAGGAGCTTGAGATCTAGGACCGGACCACCTGAATGTGAGTCACAGGCTTTGCGAACTTATGTTACCACTCTATATTTCCCTCATATGACCTGTAAAGTATATATATTAAAATTACATATTATTTTAACTTATTTTGAGAATTACAGAAGATAATAACCTATGTAAAATGACCAACGAACTTAGCAATTGTGTAATAAATATTTTAGCTATTATTTTTGACATTATCCAAAATAGTAGTAATTTTTAAATTATGCTTGCCTATTTGGACTCCAAATTTTAAAATATAGGCGTACCTCATTTCATTGTACTTCCCTTTATTGCACTTCACAGATGTTGTTCAAGTGAAAGGAAGAGTCACACATCTCTCACTTTCTATCAGAAGCTAGAAATGATTAAGCTTACTGAGAAAGGCATGTTGGAAGCTGAGCTAGTCTAAAAGCTACTCATCTGTCATCTTAAAAAAAAAATTTATCCACATTGCAAATGCAAAGGAAAAGTTCCTAAAGGAAATTCAAAGTGGTACACCAGTGAACACAAGAATGTTAAGAAAGCGAATTGCATTATTGCTGATATGGAAAAGGTTTTAGAGGCCTGGAATAGAAGATCAAGCCACCCACAAATCTTCCCTACAGCCAAAGGCTAATCCAGAGCAAGGCCCTACCACTCTTCAATTTTATGAAGACTAACAGGTGAGGAGGTGAACCTTAGAAGAGGTGAGGAAACTTAGCAGAAAAGTATGAAGCTAGCAGAGGTTTGTTCATGAGGTTTCAGGAAAGAAGCATCAAAGTGCAAGGTAAAGCAGCAACAAGTGCTGATGTAGAAGTTGCAGGAAGTTATACAGAAGATCTAGCTAAGATTATTGATGAAGGCGGATACACTAAAACTGTATGAAAATATATAAGAAACAGCTTTCTTTTGGAAGAGATGCCATCTAGAAAGTTCAAAGATAAAGAGAAGTCAATAACTGTCTTCAAAGCTTCAAAGGATAGACTAACATTCTTGTTAGGGGATAGAGCAGCTGGTGTTTTTAAGTTGAAGTCAATTCTCATTTACCATTCACAAAATCCTAGGGCCCTTAAGATTTATACTAAATATTCTCTGCCTGTGCTCCAAAATGGAACAAAAATGCCTGGATGATAGTACATATATTTACAAAATGGTTTATTCAATATTTGAAACCCACTGTTGAGACCTAGTGCTCAAAATAAAAGATTCATTTCAAAATATTACTGTTCATTGACAATGCCCATTCTGTAGTCCATAGATCAAGGATTAATTTTGACTTTCAAGACTCATTATTTAAAAAATACATTTCATAAGGCTATAGCTGCCATAGATAGTGATTCTTATGATGACTCTTCGCAAAGTAAATTGAAAATATTCTTGAAAGGATTCACTATTCTAGATGCCATTAAGAACATAAATGGTTCATGGGAGATCAAAATATCAATATTAACAGGAGTTGGAAGAAGTTGATTCCAACCCTCTTGGATGACTTTGAAGGATTCAAAACTTCAGTGGAGGAAGTAACTGAAGATGTGGTAGAAATAGAAGTGGAGTCTGAAGATTGTGATTGAATTAGTGCAATTGCATGATAAAATTTTAAAGGATGAGGAGCTGCTTCTTATGGATGAGCAAAGAAAAGTGGTTTCTTGAGATGGAGTCTACTCCTGGTGAAGGTGCTGTGATCATTGTTGAAATGTCAACAAAGAGTTTAGGTACATAAACTTAATTGATAAAGAAGTGGCAGGGTTTGAAAGGATGTAGTCTAATTTAGAAAGAAGTTCTGTGCATGAAATGCTATCAAACAGCATCACATGCTACAGAGATATCTTTTGTGAAAGAAGAGCCAGTCAGTGTGGTCAGCTTCATTGTTGTCATGTTTTAAGGAATTGGCACAGCCACCCCAACTTCAGCAGCCACTACCTTGATCAGTAAGCAGCTATGCACACTGAGGGAAAACCCTCCACAAGTGAAGTTAGTAGTACATGTAGCTCACATGATGGTTAACATTCTTCAGCAATAAAATATTTTTAATTGTTACGTACATTTTTTGACAAAATACTATTACATACTAAATAGACTACAGTATAGAGTAAACATAACTTTCGTATATGCTGAGAAAAAAAAATCATTTGCCACATTGCAACATTTGCTTTATTGCAGTGGTTTGGAACCCAGCCTGCAATATCTCTGGGAGTATGCCTGTAGTAAAAGAAACTGTATCAAAAAGGATGAATACACAGTATTGAAATAAAACCTTAAGCAATAGAGACATTTCATTATTTCACATAACAAGGTTACTCAATGGTCAGAATCACATGATATTTTCTTAAACAAGTCACCAGTAGATTATGGAATTACCATGGTTGATTTCAACAAGTAACACATCCCCGGGGTTAGTGAAGAGCTTTGTCTTAACTTAGCACATTGTGACTCAAACAAAATTTGGTTTCAATAATCTGAGGAAGAAAAAAATATTTCTGTAACCCACAATTTATAATTTTCTACTCTGGTTTAACTGGCACTTGTTGAGCAGGGAATGGGGAGATGACTGTTAGCATCATTTTGGTAATGAACAGCTTCTATAGGAGAATTGAATACTAATTATTTGGTAAATGTAGTATAGCCAGTATTTCTGTGTAATTTCCATTTTGAAATTATTAAAATTGCATGCTTTTAAGTCTCATTAATTTTAATAAGTCATTAATTTTAATCAGTGTGGAAAGATAATTTGGAACAGCTAATTGTCATTTTAAGTGAAGAAACAGAGTTCATAGTAAGAGTGACTTAAAAATCCAGAAGAATTAGATGTGTTTAAAATGTTATAGCCATTCAACATGGAGAAAGAGAATAAATATTTAGGGCTGAAATGTAAATTTACATGAGCACAAGTTTCATGAACCTGATTCTATGTATATCACTAGATAAACGCTTATAGAATTTTTGCTGATAGATAAAATTCATTACAGGTTTGAATAGAATGCCCGGGTACTACCATAAATGCATGTGACTTTGTTTAAAACATTTGAAGGTAATGATGACATTAAGTATATTAACACGTGCTACTTTAGAGGAGCACATAGGGACATGGCTAAATGCATGCTATTCCATTTACTTAGATAAAAAGAATGCTTAATGCAGTAGAACCACAGATAATTAGAATAGTAAATTTTACATTTCTGTCTAGATATTAAAAGTTTGCATGCACTGAAGGTTCTCCCTTGATCCTTATCAATTTGTTAAGGTAGACTATTCAGTTTGCTACATGAAATATATTCGTAGAAAGCATAACAAAACCAATTTACTAGTAAAATCAATTCAAGCTAAAATCAAAGACTAATCTTCATATATTTCTTATTTGTACCATAATGACAGAAAATGAACAAATACCTATGGTGAACACTTACTTATTCTGATTATTGTCATTTTTATTTGATAGAAATTACCTTCTACAGGAAGGAAATAGTATATGGAAAGATCACTTTACTTACTTCTTGAGACCAATAAGCTTATTAAAACTATGCTAAGGAAATAAAACACAACTTTTATTTTCCTCATAGTTAGTTATATTATAGAAAATGGAATTGCATAGTGATTTTCTTTGAAACTAAGTCTGAAAAATATAAAAGTTTTTAATTCCCACAACATACTCCTAAAAATCTGTTGACAACTGCTGAAAGTGCTACCCTTCTGTTGATCATATAACATTTTTTATATAGTGGAAATCAACCCAATATTTCTAAAATTTATATCCAAATGCAAATAGCCAAGGAAAGTTAAGGACATATTGAAGTAGAACAGGATGGAATCACACTCTCAGATATGAAATTTTATTATAAAGCCAAAGCATTTTTTTGATCTTCGGCAAAAAAGATCTGATCTAATTTATAATAATAAAAGATTCACTCCAGCTCTTTTTCCAGAACACACTGTAGGAGAGCAGAGACAGATTCAGAGAACTAGTTAGGAGGTGTTGAGCTTGTATTAGTGAACCAAAGGGGTGCTGATGCAAAGTACCAGAAATCAAATCTGTTGGCTTTTACAAAGGATATTTATTTGTGGTAAAAGCTTACAGTTACAAGACCTTAAAGAGTCCAACTTAAGGCTGCTTTCTCAGCAAAGCCAGTTGCCATGTATTGAGTCAAGATGGTAGGTGATCTCTGCTTGTTCTCTCAGGGCTTCCTCTATCAGTCTCCAGCATTGGGCTCATTTCCTTCCAGGCCCTCTCAGCTGCTCAGCTGCTCTGATTTCTTCAGCTGTAAACTATTAGGCAAATGGCTCATCTCTCCCCGGGCTTTAGCTGTTTGAGCCTTCTCCTTTCTGTTACATGGCAAAGTTCTCTTCTCTGGCATCTACAGAGTTCTCTTTCTTCCAGATGTCTTCTTGAGAGAGTGTCTGTTTATGTCAGCCCAACATGGAGGCAGTGACTGAACCCTGGGTCAACAACCAATGTGTTAGAGTCAAAGCCCTAATCTTAACAGATGATTTAATCAAGACATGTCAGCTGAATCAAATGCATTCAAAGGGTATCACACCCAGAGGAGCAGACCAGTTTACAAACATAATCTTTTTTGGGATTCACAAAATTAATCTCAAACTGCCACAGAGATAATCCAAGAAAAGCACATGGTGAATTTTAGCAGGGAGTTAATAAAACTTGGTGAGATTTTTATTATATTTTGGAACAATAAAATTTGCAAGCATATTGGGTGTAGCCTATAACAAAAGTGAGACTGAAAATATTTCCAAGCATTTTAGTCTGAGCAACAAGAAGTTTGGAATGGACTTATCCTGAATTGGGGAAGAACATGGGAGGAAGAGCATGCTGAGCTTGGGAAGTGGATCCAGAGTTGTCTTGTACACCACTAGTTTATCTTCCTAGGGTTGCCATATCAAAGTACCTCAAACAGCTTGCTTTAAACAACAGAAATGTACTCTTTTGTGATTCTGGAGATTAGAAATCCAAAATCAAGGTGTTGGAAGGTCCATGTTCCTTGTAAAGTCTATAGGGAAGAATCCGTTTTATGCCTCTCTTCTGGCTTCTGGCAGCCGCTCATAATCTTTGACATTCTTTCACTTGAGGCAGTGCAACTCCTAACTCTGTCTTGTCTCCATCTCCACATGCCATTTTTTCTTGTCTCCATCTTCAGATGCTGTTTTCTTTTCTGTTTGTCTTTTTACATGGCATTCTCCCCTTCTGTGCCTATGCCCAAATCTCCTCTTATATGAGGACACCACTAATTCAGTTTAATCTTCTCTTAATAATCATATTTTTAAAGAGTCTAATTCCAAGTGAGGCTATATTTGTGGATTGCAGGTTAGGACTTGCATGTGTCTTTTTGGAGACACATTTTAATTCATGTCAAATGTGATACAGAAAGTGGGTAGAAATCATAGCTGAGATGTTAAATGGGTGACAGAAAGATTGTATCCCATTCTCTTCAAACTCTGATGTTGTTTATCCTTTTCAAAGAGCTACACAACCTGTAATATCTCCCTCTTTACCCCTTTAGTCAACAAACATATATCCTTGCTCTAAGATATCTCATCTTTAAGAAAATCTATAGTGTAAAACAACAGCAACAACAAAAACATTCTATCTTCCAATTAAAGCCCAACTGCTAAATTCTTTTTTAAATGTATTTTCTAGATAAGTTTTGGATTTACAGTAAAATTGCTAATACAGAGTGTTTCCATATATGCTACACCCAGTGCCATTATTAACATTGTACATTAGTATGCACAGTTGTTTCAGTTAATGAACCAATATCAATACAATATTATTAACTAAAGTCCATATTTTATTTATATTTCCTTAGACTTAACCTAAAGTCTTTTTTCTTTTCCAGGATTCAGCCAGTAAACTTACATTTAGTTGTTTTGTCTCTATTATGAATTGAATTGTGTCCCCACAAAAGATACATTGAAGTCCTGATCCTTAGCACCTCAGAAATGTAAACTTATAAGAATATGGTAATAGGATCATTGGAGGAGGAATTAGGCAAGTTAAAATGATGTCCTATTGGAATTGAATGAACCTTTAATTCAATATGACTCCTGTCTTTTTAAGAAGAGGAAATTTGGACATAGACAGACATACATAAGGGAGAATGATATGACAACTAGGCAGAGTATGTCATGGATTGCCAGCAAGCAATTAGAGGGACAAGAATCCCACAAAAACAAAGGCAGTGCCCCCCAAAAGAAAACAGACCAGTATGTCAAGCCTCAACATTATTGCAAATAACTATGAATCATATTCTTCAAAAACTGAAACTTAGAGGTTACCATAGGTTCATAGGGAATGGGGAAGGAAGAATAGAAGAGATAGAATATAGGGCATTTTTAGGGTATTAGAATTGCACTGCATGATCTTGCAGTAACAGGTATGGGCCATTTTCAATTTCATCAAAACCCATGACGTGTATGGTTTAAAATCTAAACCATAATGTAAACCATTGATCATGCTGAGTAGTAATGCTTCAATATTTGTACATCAGTTGTAACCAATGTACCATCTACATGTAAAATATTAACAGGGGAGAGTGGAAAAGGGGGAGGGCGTTGCATATATCTAAATCCCCTATATTTTCTATGTGATTTTTCTGTAACCTAAAGCTTATTTGAAGAAAAAATGGAAAAAAATAAGACACTGGAGGGTTATACAGAAGAAATTGTCACTGAGCAAATAAGACAACATATCTTACAGTAATAAAGACACAATGTCTAAAATTTTTTTATATTATTTTAATTTTTTAAAAGTTGTATTTGTTATTTTTAAAACTATTATTATTTCATTATTTTATTGATTTTACTTGCTTATTTTGTTGGCTTCATCTTTGGAGAGGTTTTGGATCACAGAAGGATTGTAACTCTTCTGTGATGGGGGATGACTGGTGAAGGGTGCTGGTGATGGGGGATGTGTGGGGAAGGGTGCACTTGGGGCATCCCTCTAAGGTATATGAATATGTTCAGGTGTTCACGGGGTGTTGTTTTGGTGGGTGAAGACCCACACAATAACCAAAAGAATGTTGAATTCCCATCCTGGGGAGTCCTGCTACATTCTCTAATAGAATCCGCCTGGGACAAGGACAGTACCTAGTAAAGGAAAACAGACCAGTACACCAGGCCCTTGAAACTGAAGATTGTATTTATGAAACTTTTCTTTTGAAATTTAAACTTAACTTTATATATATGGCCTAAAAGCTAACTCCTGAAAACCTCCTTGTTGTTGAAATATGGTCTCTTTCTAAGTCAAGCTCAACATACCAATGTACTACCTTCCCCCAGAGTGGGAGAAAACTTCTGGGGATGAATGTCCCTGGTACAGAGGGATTATTACCAAGTCCCAATGTGCAAAGACCTTGACCTTGACCAAAAGGGGATATATTAAATACAAATGTGTGCTTATGGCTAAGAGATTTCAAAGTGAGTTGGGAGGTCATTCCAGAGGTTATGCCTATGCAAGTCTCAGCAGAATCTCATTGATTGCGACAGTAAACCATGCCTCATTGAGGGCTCTAGAGACATCCAAACACTATAAGCAGGACAGATATGCTTATCTTATCTGTCTTACTCTGGAACTTATGATCCTCAATGCCTCTTTTATTTTAACCCAAAATTAGCACTATACTTGTTAAACATATGTCCCAGAGACTTAAATCTTTGGTCCATTATTGGGCCAGTTGAGACCTGGCTCACGTAGGACAACTAACAAGGAGATGATGATGGACACCACCAATCCCAAGGAACAGAGAATATCTGCAACTGTGAGCAAGCACATGTGACCCATGTGACCTAAGCACCCTCTCAGTTATAAACAGAGTGAGCTTTATCATTCCCAAATCCTCAAGATTGGGGAATGAACAAAGGATGAAAGTAGACTTATTATTGTTCTATTATAGACTTATTTTTATTCTAGCAATAAAAACTTGTAACATAGATATAAAGGCAGTTGCCTCCAGAAGATTTGAGTGGAGGAAGAGTGATGAATATTTGAAATATGGGGGTATTTTGGGGACATTAGAATTATCCTGCATGACACTACAATGACTGATACAGGCCATTATACATTTTGCCATAACCTAAAAAATTGTCCTGGATAGAGTGTAAACTCTAATGTAAACTATAGTCCATGGTTAGTAACAATGCTTCAATATGTGTTCATTAATTCTAACAAATGTGCCACATTAATGAAGGATGTTGTTAATTTGGAAAAGTGTGGGAGGGGGAGGGAATGGGGCCCATGGGAATCTGCTGTATTTTTATGTAACATTTATGTCATCTAAGGTTTCTTTAAAAATAAAACATTTTTTAAAAAGTGGACTTAAAATAAATGGAAGTATATACCGTGTTCACGGGATTGGAAGACTAAATATCATTAAGATGTCCATTCCACCCAAAATCATTTACAAATTCAATACAATCCCCAAAAATCTCAGCTACCTATTTGTGCAGAAAAGGAAAAGCTTAGAAGGGTAAGCAGCCCTGAATAGTCAAACACATTGAAAAAGAAGAAAAAAGTTGGATCACTCACAGTTCCTGACTTTAAAATCATATTACAAAGCTACAGAGTTAAAAGAGCATAGTAACCTGCAGCCCCATCCTTGCCACAGGCAGGAGAGAAAGGGATGTGAAGCTTCATCAGTCTCTCTGGGCAACTACAATCTAGGCCTGCACATGGATTATTCCACATAGCTGTGACTCTGTCCCTATCCTTGGCAAAGGAGTAAGTTGGAAGAAGCTTCATTGGTCACTGGTGTGATGAGGGCAGCTTGAGCCTCCACAGCTTACTGCACCAACTACATGCTTGGCTCCTCTGCACAACCAGCAAGAGAGAAAGGAGAGGAACCCCTAAACTAAAGAGAAAAACTGCACCCAGAATAAGTACTCAAGGAAGCCAGATGCAAAGACACCAAGAAAAAATTACAATCCACACCAAGAAATAGGAAGCTATGGTCCACTTAAAGGAAGAAGAAAAGCCTCCAGATGACATAAAGGAGTTGAGACAACTAATTATAGATGTTCAAACAAATCTCCTTAATAAATTTAATGAGGTGGCTAAAGAGTTTAAGGATATTAGGAAGATATTGGATGAGCACAAAGAAGAATTTGAAAGCATACGTAGCAAAATAGCAGATCTTATGGACATGAAAGGTGCAATCAATGAAATTAAAAAAACATTGGAATCATATAATACCAGGTTTGAGGAGGCAGAAGAAAGGATTGGTGAGTTTGAAGAAATGGCCTCTGAAAGTGAACATACAAAAGAACAGATGAGGAAAAGAATGGAAAAAAATTGAACAAGGGCTCAGGGAACTAAATGACAGCAAAAGAGGTGCAAACATATGTGTCATGAATGTCCCAGAAGGAGAAGAGAAGGGAAAAGAGGCAGAAGGAATATTTAAAGAAATAATGGTAGAAAATTTCCCAACCCTATTGAAGGACATAGATATCCTTGTCCAAGAAGCACAACATACTCCCATCTGAAAAACTCCAAATAGAAACTCCAAGACACATACTCATTAGAATATCAAATGCCAAAGATAAAGAGAGAATTCTGGGAGCAGCAAGAGAAAAGCAATGCATAACATATAAGAAATGCATAACAATAATTTAAGTGCTGATTTCTCACCAGAAACCGTGGAGGCAAGAAGACAGTGGTCTGATATATTTAACATACTACAAGAGAAAAACTTCCAGCCAAGAATCTTATATCCAGCAAGACTATCTTTCAAAAATGAGGGCAAAATTAGAATATTCACAGATAAACAGGAACTGAGAAAATTTCTAAGCAAGAGACTAGAATTTCAGGAAATACTAAAGGGTGTGCTAGAGGCTGAAAAGAAAAGACAGGAGAGAGAGGCCTGGAGGAGAGTCTAGAAATGAAGATTATATCAGTAAAAGTAACTGAAAGTGTCAAAAGAGTGGTGAAAATAAAATATGACAGATAAAACTCAAATAGTCAGGAATAAACTTAACCAGTGATGTAAAAAAAAAACTTGTATTCAGAAAACTGCAACTCAATTTAAAACAAATCAAAAAAGCCCTAAATAACTGGAAGAACATCCCATGCTCATGGATTGGAAGACTAAGTATCATTAAGATGTCAATTCTACTCAAATTGATATACAGATTTAATGCAACTCTGATAAAAATAACACCAGCATTAAAGAAAAAATTGAAAAAATGATTATTAAGTTTATTTGGAAGGGTAAGGAGTCCTGAATAGCCAGAAACATCAAAGAAAGGAAAAGTGAACCCTCATCTCCAGACTTTAAATCATAATACCTACCTATTGTGGTAAAAACAACATGGTACTGGCCTAAAGACAGACACAATAGACCAATGGAACCAAATTTATGGTTCAGAAACAGACACTCACAGGTATGGTCAGGTGATTTTTGACTAGCCTGTCCAACTCACACAGCTCAGGCAGAACAATCCATTCAACAAATGGTGCTGAAAAAATTGGACATCCATAGCTGAAAGAAGGAAAGAGGATCCCCATCTCACACCTTTTCCTAAAACTAACTTAAACGGATCAAAAAACTAAAATTAAAGCAAAACCATAAAACTTCTAGAAGAAATTATTGGAAAATATCTTCAAGATCTGGTGGTAGGTGGTGCATTCTTTTGTTTTGTTTTGTTTTTTATTGTATTTTTTTTTAAATTTCTCTCCCCTCCCCCCCAGATGTCTGTCCTCTGTGCCTATTTGCTGTGTATTCTTCTTTGTCCGCTTCTGTTGTTGTCAGCAGCATGGGAATCTGTGTTTCTTTTTGTTGTGTCATCTTGTGTCAGCTCTCTGTGTGTGCAGCGCCATTCCTGGGCAGGCTGAATTTTCTTTCTCAATGGGCGGCTCTTCTTATGGGGCGCACTCCTTGCACATGGGGCTCCCCTACGCGGGGACACCCTTGCATGGCATGGCATTCCTTGCATGCACCAGCACTGTGCATGGGCCAGCTTCACTTGGGTCAAGGGGCCCAGGGTTTGAACTGGGGCCCTCCCATGTGGTAGACTGATGCCCTAACCACTGGGCCAAGTCCGCTTCCCGGTGGTGGATTCTTAAAGGAGATAAGAGAAGGACTGAGTGGACTACTGATGTTTAATGTATGTAGAAGTTTTAATTAGCTTTACTCTAAAATTGTGGAAATGTATAGATTGAATGGTAACACATAGTGAGTAACAGCTAGTTTATAAATGGGGATGTGATTAAAAATAATAGTCTAGTTATGTAAATGCCAATTGATAGAATGCTTGAGAATAATCTAGGAACTGGATAGCACAGTAAACCAAGAGGTGGATGAGAATTGTGGTTGATGGTACAGATGCAAGAGTGTCCTTTGTTAGCTTGAACAAATGTATATCACTATTGCAGGGTGATGGGAATGTGGAGAAGCGTGGGAAAAATACAGCTGGAGTGACCTATGGACTTGGTTAGTAGCAATAATATAATATTCTTGCATCTTTGCAAAAGAGGTACTGTATTGATACTGAGGCAGTATGGAAAATGTGAGCCAAATGTACACTATGGACATGGTAACAATCAGATGATATTATTTTATCTGTAGCAAATGACACACCACATTGTTGTGTTTTGATGGAGGGATATAGTCTGGGAATTCTGCACATGTGCTTGATTACTTTATAAATTTACAATTTCTGTCAAAAAATATTTTAAAAATAATAATAGGGTGGGTTGGGGGAGAAACACACCAAATGTAAGATAAGGACTATGATTAGTAGTAAGATTTTGACAGTGTTCTTTCATCATTTGTAACAAACGTCTCATGACAATGCAAGGTGTTGGTGGAGGGTTGATGTATGGGACCCCTGTATGATGTTATGCATGTTTACTTTTAAGTTCACAACTTTTACTATACACTTAATTGTTTATGTATGTTCATATATAAATGATATAAAGATAATAAAAATTGGATGGGTTAAGGGAAAAATACTTTGTTTAGTAGTAATATTTTGACAATGCTCTTTAATCATTAGTTAAAAATGTTTAAAAACAATGCAAGTTATTGGTGGTAGGTGAGATGTTATATATGTTTGTTTGATGTTGTATGTTTGGTTTGTAAGTTCACAACTATTATACACTTATTGTTTATGTATGTTTATATATGAGTGATATATTTCTACAAATTAAAAAAAAGAGCATAGCATTGGCACACACATAAATGTATTGACCAATGGAATCAACTTGTCAATTCAGAAATAGACCCACATATCTATGGCCAACTTATGGTTGACAAGGCTGCCACATC
Source organism: Dasypus novemcinctus (assembly GCF_030445035.2). Taxonomy (NCBI): domain Eukaryota; kingdom Metazoa; phylum Chordata; class Mammalia; order Cingulata; family Dasypodidae; genus Dasypus; species Dasypus novemcinctus. The sequence continues at coordinate 70,485,003 of NC_080684.1, read as the reverse complement.
AAATCAACTGGGACAGAATAGTCTCTTCAAAATATGGTGCTGGAACCAGATAGCCAAGTCCAAAAGAATATCTCACACTCTATTAAAAAATTAACTCAAGATTGAGCAAACACCTAAATGTAGGAGCCAGAACCATACAACTCCTAGAAGATAATGTACGCAGGCATCTTTGAGATCTTGTCATAAGCAATGGTTTCATAAACGTCACACTCTAAGCACAAGCAATGAAAGAAAAACTAAATAAATGGGACCTCATAAAAATTAAAAACTTTTACCCTTCCAAGGAGTTTGTCAAGAAAGTGAAATGTTGGCCTATGCAATGCATGAAAATATTTGGAAACAGCCTATCTGAAAAGGGTCTAATATCTAGTTTACATAAAGAAACTTACAACTCAACATTAAAAAAACAAATGTCCTACAATAAAAAACAATTTTGAAATGGGCAGAAGATTGAATAAATATTTTTTTTCCAAAAAAGAAAATACAAATGGCTAAAAGGCACATGAAAAGATACACAACAACCCTAGGTATTAGTGAAATTCTAATCAAAACCACAATGAGATACCATTTCTCATCTACTAGACTGCACACTATTGAAAAAAACAGAAAACTACAAGTGTTGAACAGGAGGTGGAGAAATAAGAACACTCATTTACTGCTGGTGGGAATGTAGAATGGTGCAACTGTTGTGAAAGAGAGTTTGGTAGTTCCTCAGGAAGCTAAGTATAGAATTGATGTATGATCTGGCAATCCTGTTACATTGTATGTATCCAGAACTGAAAGCAGCGACATAAACAGATTTATGCACAACAATGTTCATAATGGCATTATTCACAATTGTCAAAAGATAGAAGCAACTCCAGTGTTGATCAACAGATGACTAGATAAACATAATGTGGTATAAACTTATGATGGAATATTATGCAACTGTGAGAAGGAATATAATATTGACACTTGTGACAACATTGATGAACCTTAAGAGCCTTATGTTGAGTGAAATAAGCCAGACACTAAAGGACACCAAATATTCTATAATCTCATTAATGTGAAGTAATTATAATAAGCAAACTAAGAAATAGACTCTAGAAGATATGTAACAAGAAGATAGAATGGCTGTAGAGAATGGAGAGCTGGTATTTAATCTGTACAGAATTTATACTTAGGTTGATTATTATTATGCTGTGGAAATTGGCAGAGATGATGGTAGCACAATATTATAAATATAATTAACAGTGCTGAAGTGTGTGAACATGATTGAAAGGGGGCTTTTTGGGTAGTATATGTTACTGGCAAGAAAGAGAAAAAATACTGGATTGTATACCACAGTGAATCCTGTGGTGTTTGAATACTGTGGTTAATAAATCAATACAAGAATGTTCTTTCGGGATATATAATAAAAGAATGTCGCTAGTACAAGGCATTAATTATAGAGTAGTAAAAGGGGAAATACACCTAAAATCACTAAAAGACAATTATTGCATGATCTCACTGATATGAAATAAGGATACTTAGCAAACTTATGGAGGTGGTTATGGAAGATAGGTTAATGGAAGATAGAAAGGGAGTAGAGCATTTTAAGCCAGTTCTCAATCTGGGCAGAATTTATGGTTTAGCAGTGAAAGGGGGTGGTAGTGGTACAGTGATGTGAGTGTGGTTGACAGTGCTGGAGTGTGAGTGTGAACAGTGTTGGGGGGACTGGTCATCCATGGAGCTGGGGAGAGAGCTGAAGGAAGAAACAAGCAAGTGTGTGACTCATTGAACTTTGGGGAGGATGATTATTGTGTTTGGGGATACAATTGTGGAAGTGATCTTTAGGGATCTATGGTTGGGTAGTGTCACTGATGTAGAGTGTCAGTGGTGAGAGGATGTGGGGGAGGGGCATGCCTCTGTGAATATGAATATGTTCATGTTGTCATAGGGTGTTTTCTCAGTGGGTGGAGACGACATGATAACTAACAAAATATTGAATTTCCACCACTGGGAATTTTGCTACTTTCTCAAATAGAGTGGCAACAATTTCTGGAGTATATAGGCATGCCTGATAAAACAAATTGAGCCAATATGCCAAGCCTTTGATATTAATGCTTGTACTTATGAACCTTATTCCTGTAAAACTGAAACTAAGACTAACAATAACTAATGCCTAAGAATTACCATCTGGAAACTTCCTTGTTACTCAAATGTGGCTTCTCTCTAAGTCAAATTCAGCAAGTAAACTCCCTACCTTTCCCCTGGCATGGGGCATGACTTCCAGGGATGAGCCTCCTTGTCACCAAGGGCTTACTACCAAATGCCAACCAGCAATGCATTTGGATAAAGACCTTGACCAAAAGAGGGAAACATTATGTACAAAAGAGTATTCATAGTTCAGAGGTTTTGAAATGAGTTGGGGGGTCGTTTCTGAGGTTATGCTTATGCATGTCTCAGACAGATTCCACTAACTGTCACAATAAATAAAGTCTGAAACAGATAAGCTCCTGAGGGCTCTAGAGATGTTGGGACCCTATAGTTAAGGCACACAATCACATGAAATCAGCACCTTGTCAGTGGACCTTATCTTGGAATATATAATAATCTATTTTCCAACAAAACAGGTATGACTCATTTATAATTTTTCTACTCATGATTCCTCTATCCCATTTATTTGAACTTATATTTAGTTCTATACCCATTAACTATACACCAGAGACTTAAATCTTCTGCCTGTTCACATGCTAGTTGAGCCGTGTATCCCATACAGAGATATGGCCAACATCTACCTGCCAGTAGGTTCATCTGACTTTCCCAGGAAAAGTAACAAAATGATGATGATGGACAAGTCTCATCCTCCAAAATAAATTGTCTACAACTGCAAGCAAAATGGTTCCTTCCATCTGCCCCATAAGATTTAAGCACCCTCTCAGTCTGAAGCATACTGGACATTATTATCCCATATTCCTCAAGGTTGAGGAATGAACAAACAAGGGGGAATTCAATCATGGGCTAAAGTAGACATTGCTATTGGAGAAGAATTTGTAACACTGATATAGAAATAACGGTTATCAGAGGATTTAAGGGGCTAAGGGGAGAATAGGTGCTACATAAGCCACTTTTAGGGCATTGGAATTGTTCTGCATGATACTGCAATGACAGATATAGGATATTATATATTTTGTCAAATCCTATAAAATTATACAGTGCAAAGTGCAAACCATAATGTAAAAATTCATTTTTAAAAAAATACAGATGTCTTAAAATTTGGTGGTTCTTAATGTAAAAAATATTGTCTCATCAATTGTAACAAATATACCACACTGATGTAACATGTTATTAATAGGGGAAAATGTGGGAAGGGAAGAAATAGATTATATGGGAATTTCCTATACTTTTGATGTGACTTTTCTGTAATCTAAAATTTCTCTAAAAATAAAGTTTACTATTTTTAAAAAAGCAATAAATGGCTTATGGTTAACAGTACTATTTTAACATTTTTCCATCTATTGTAACAAAGTTACTACACTAATGTTAAGTGTCAACAATCGGTGTGTGTGTGTCATGGGTATATAGCTATATAAGTTATGTTCTGTCAATTAATACAACCCTGGTAAGAAGGTAAAGGTAGAACATGGTCAGGTGTTTTGACAGGATATTTTGAACATCTTGAACATTATATAGCTACATTCTTCAATGGGATATAAATATGTCCTTGATGCCATAGGCAGGTTTTTTGGATAAAGGGCCTCAATATATCTTTAAAAATATTAAGCTTCCCTTCTGGGAAAGTTTTCCTAATTTCTCAAATTAGACAACAAAAGCTCTGAAATATATATATATATATTGCCTAATAAAAGAAAAAAGGATAATAAGCCAAGCCATCAATCTTAATGCTTGTACTTATGAACTTTATTCCTGTTATAATGAAACAAAGCCTTAGTATAATTAACTATAATTAATGTCTAGTTTCCTCCTGAAAACATTCTTAATTATGCTCCAAGTCACATTCTGCAAATAAACTCAATACTTTCCCTCCCAATGTGGGGTATTATTCCCAGGGATAACCTCCCTGGCACCAAGGGATTATAACCAAACATGAATCAGCAGTATATTTGGAGAAAGACCTTTATCAAAATGGGGTAATATTAAATAAGATAGAGTTTTTATGGCTAAGAGACTTCAAAGTGAGTTGGGATATCATTTCAGAGGTTACACTTATGAAGGTCTCAGACAGACTTCACAAACTGCCTCAGTAAACAAAGCCTCAAACAAAACTGCTCTTGAGGGCCCTAGGGATATCAGACACCATAGGCAAGACATACAGCTTCATGAAATCAACAACTCCTCAGTAGGCTCTGTTTGGGAATATATCAAAAGTCATTTCCACAATATGACATAGTTATACTCATTTATAAATTGCCTAATCATGATTCTTCTACCTCTTTTATTTGAACTTATAGTTTTCAATTTATCTGCTAAGTATATTTCTCAGAGACTCAAAGCCTTCAGATTATTCCTATGCTGGTTGAGTCCTAAGACCTGGAAGATATGTGGTCAACTCCAACTTTCCAGTTCTTCTTGTTTGTTCTGGACTACTAATAAAATAATGATGATGGATCAGCTCTATCCCAAAAGCAAAGCATCTTCAATTGGAAGTAAAATAATTCCATTCCTCTGTCCCATAATATCTATGCCCCTTCTTAGCCTGAAGATGGACATCATGCCATTGTCTTCAAGATTGAGGAATGAACAAAGATAAGGGAGGAATGTAACTACTGATTAAAGCAGATTTACTGTTATTATTGATATCTGTTTTAACTGCATAACTTGAAACATTAATATAAAAATTTTTAAAAATAAAAATATACTACTATATAACAAATTACATAACTTTCAAGATATGTTTTCTGAATTCTCCTTCCTATCGATGTCCTAAACTAATTTTCTGATATAACCAAACAGGAAATGTTTGTTTGTCAGGAGAACAACAGTTGTGGTTATCATTTTCCATTTTATTATAATGAGAAGTATGCCCTCCTTTCTGCCTATGAGTTTAAATCAGAAGGACATCTTTTTAAAAAACGATTATGCTTTCATTTAAAAAAATAATGATATATGACTTTATCAATCAACTATTGTCATACCAATTCTGTATAAAATCCACCCCAACATGGAGATGCATATATTGATAATCATCTCTTCCCACATTCATGGTTCTGCAGGCAACAGAAGGTCAATAGACTTAGTCTAGCCTTGGCTGGAAAGCTTTTTTATGCCACAGGTATGATGAGGCTCACATTGTCCCTAAAGTTTCAACTAAGATTCATTACACATATGTTAATATTAGCTGAAGGAGTGCCAGTTACCCAGAGAAATTTCCTCTCATGGTAATGGCTGAGAAAAAGGAAGGAAAGCCATTTCATGTGAGCATATTTTATGCCATCATGTCTTTTATATGCAATTGCCAAACCAAATCACCTGGCATGGGACAGGGATGCAGGGAAGAGTTAAGAATTGCAGAAGGTAATTAAATCTACCACTGTCCACTCTTTTAGTCATAGTTATTTATGATCCCTATATATGCAAAATTAATTCATCTGTTCCCCAAGACATTACAAAATACTTATCAACTCATGTCCAGGAATCAGTTCTTTTTTACATAAAGACCTCTGAATTAAAAAGACAAGTTTTTCTTCATGTACATGCTCAACAAATGATTGTAGAATTGGGACTGGATAACTGCAATAAACACTATCGTTTAAAAAGAGAAGAAATGGCAGATACATTAGAGCCACTTATCTATAGCAATTCGGAAGTATTGCTGGGAACATATCATGTCCCTCTAGTGTTAGTGCAGAAACTTTTCTTGAGCAGGCCCTGGTTCTACTTCCTAGCAGAAGCTCTGTTCTATAGGTGGTTTATTTTTTTCAGTTTTCCTTTTTGGTCTCTTCTAATTACTTCCTGCCTATAATAAATGGAGGATCAGAAGTCTTTTAACATGTTGAATAGTCTGGCAACATTTTTTCAAATACAGATCTTTCAAATTTTTGTGGATTTTTGTTTTCTGTTTTTTTATTTTATTTTATTTTAAAAGAAGTTTTAGATTATGTAAATGTTACCTTGAAATTATAGGGGGATTTCCATATTCCCCATACCTCCCCCTCTCACTTTTCTCATTAACATCTTTTATTAGTATAGTGTTTTTGTTACAATTGTTGAATACTTATTGAAGCATTATTACTAACCATGATCTATAGTTTATATTATAGTTTACACTTTACACCACACAATTTTATAGGTTTTGACAGAATGTATAATGACTTGTATCCATCGCTGCTATGTCAAGCAGGATGATTCGAAAGTCCAAAAAATGCCCCATGTTACACCAATTCTTCCTTCTCCCTCCCCTAAGAACCTTGGGTGGCCACTGCCTTTATATCAGTGTTACAAGTTCTTCCATTGCTAGAATAATAATAAATCTAATTTAATCCATAGTTTCATTCCCTCCTTATGTTTGATCATTCCTTAGTCTTGAGGATTTTGGGATGCTGATGACCACTCTGTTTCTGATTGAGAGGGGGTTTAGTTTCCATGGGGCAGATGGATGGAACTGTCTTGCTTGCCATTGTAGATACTCTACTTGTGGATGATATAATCCTATACATAGAAAGCCCTGAGAAATCTATAATAAAGCTTCTAGAGCTGATAAACAAGTTCAGTAAAGTGGTAGGATATAAAATCAACATGTGAAAATCAGTAGCATTTCTGTACACCAATAATGAGCAATCTGAGGAGTAAATCAAGAAAAAAATTATATTTACAATAGCAAATAAATAATCAAATACCTAGGAATAAATTTAACTGAAGATATAAAGGACTTGTACACAGAAAACTACACAATGTTGTTAAAGGAAATCAAAGAAGACCTAAATAAACTTAAGAATATTACATATTCATGGATTGGAAGACTAAATATCATTAAATTGATTTACAAAATGATTTATAGATTTAATGCAATTCCAATAAAAATTACAACACCATTTTTTACTGAATTGGAAAAGCTAATTATGAAATTTATTTGGATGGACTATGGGCTCCAAAAAGCCAAAAATACATTAAAAAAGAAAAATGGTATTGGAGCAATCATCCTACTTGATTTTATGGCTTGCTGTAAAGCTACAATGGTAAAAGCTACATGGTATTGGCACAAGGATAGACATAGTGACCAATGGAACAGAAATGAGAGTTCTGATATTGAAGCTCACATATACAGTCAACTGATATTTGACAAGGCCAGTAAGCCCATTCAACTGGAACAGAATGGCCTCTTTAATAAATGGTGCTTGGAGAACTGGATAACCATATTCAAAAGAATGAGAGATAATTACCATCTCATGTCCTATACAAAAATTAACTCAAGATGCATCAACGGCCTGAATATAAGAGCCAGGACCATATAGCTACTAGAAGATAATATAGGGAAACATTTACAAGATCCTGTAGTTCAAAATGGTTTCATAAACTTTACACCCAATATGTGAGCAACAAAAGAAAAAATAGATAAGTGGGATATCTCCTCAAAATTAAAAAAGTTTATGCTTCAAAGGAATGTGTTAAGAAAGTATAAAGGCAGCCCACTCAATGGGAGAAAATATTTCATAACCATTTATCCAATAATGGCCTAATATCCAGTATATGTAAAGAAATCCTACACATTGAAAATAAAAAGACAAACAACCCATTTAAAAATGGGAAAGAGATTTGAAAAGACACTTCTCCAAAGAAGAAATTAAATGGCTAAAAAGTACATGAAAAAATGCTTGCCATCACTAGCTTTCAGGGAAATATGTTTTTTTAAACATACTCAATTCCAGTCAACTGTAAATCCAAAGACTTCACCCACAATTCTTTTACAGACATGATTCTTACCCAGCTTTTGTGGGACCTTTTGCTTCACCTCATTGATAGTATTCTAATCCAGGTACAAGTTCTAGTCTATGCATAATCCTTCTTAATTGTATTTATAAACAAGCCAGTTCTATTTTTTTCCATGCCCCTAATAGTTTTCTCAAAACCTGTTACCCAGACCTAAATACCATGCTGAATATTTTGTTTATGGTATAGTGGCACTCCATTTCTGGGTGTCATATCTAAGTTGACCTGCTCGTATGCCTCAATAATGCTCATCAATAACCACCCAAACATTAGGAGTATGCAAAAATAATCATACATTCTCATGTTCATGGGTCTTCAGTTCTGCTGTGAGTCATCTAATCTTGGCTGGGTTTGATAAGGAGGCTCTTCCTCATACCCTGGATTTTGCTAGGTTTAGTGCCTTAGTATAGTTTGGTCTAAGATAGAGTCTATATTTACTCTGTGAGTAAATGTGGGCCTCTGCTTGGCAGAAGCCATTTCATGATCATGGCAAAAGTGTTAGGGCGCAAGCCCATCTATTCAAACACACTTAAAGCTCCTCATAAATCACTTCTGATAACATCCTTTTGTTGAAAATAATTCATATGAGGTAAATGGTATGGACATATGAAGGCATGCATAAAGGGAAATGTAATGCAGTAATTTTGTGGTAATTGTTTACTTTAATTGCCACACGTCTATTATAATTTAGTTCACTAAGAAATTGTGGACTGCCTGTTTTAGAAATCTATGAAGTCAATCCCAATATTTATCTGAGAAATTCTCAAACATATAAACCTATTGTTATATGAAGTATCATAAATAAATTGCTTACCAATTTACCAATGGATATATTACATTCTCATTTATTTAAACTCTTTTACCTTTGAACACTAATTTTAATATCTTTGCACAAATAGAAGAATTTCAAGGTCAGTGCTGTCTGCAAGTAAACAGAGCACAGACTTTAAAATAAATTTACTCACAGTTATAAACTTACCCTGAAACAAAACTTCCCCTAGGGCATTCTTTTGAGGAAGGTCAATGAAGATACAGTTTTTCTTATTTTTGGCAACAGTTCTTTTCTATTCACATATGTGATAAGTAGCTACTTACCTTTGTTTGATTTTCTTGTTAACTAATACCATCATAAAGAATGTTTTTCCTTTTATTGAAGTCAGAGTTATGGTAAATTTTTATCAAATTTATTCCTGTCCCTTTACAACTTTTTCAATTAGTCTGGTGTCCCTGAGACTATGATCTTAAAGAGATTTGATATCCCGTTTGTACATTACCTTTTGATTGTACCCTCTTGCCTTCCAGGAATAAATGACAGAGTTAAAATGGAAGTAGCTGAGGAAGTGACAATTGTTTATATCTTCCAATTCCCAAAGATGATATAATGTTAACTCATCCTCTCACCCACGAGTTAGAAAGATCTTTCTTTCTTCATATTTTATGTTTCCCACAATTCTTGATAGGGTGGCACAACACTCATTCTAGCTATTTAATGACTAGTGCTCATTTTCTTCCACTGCTACAATCTGACTGTTCATTTGTAATAAAGTTCTATTAGGTTTGGTAATATGAATGGTTTGAACACCACAAATATTGTTGTAACTATAGTTATCTGACTATGAATTCCCCAAGAAATAAATGGATGGGCCATAAACTGAGGTCTTGTTTAAACTGTATAACACAAACAACATCATAGTGTCTAATGTGTCCAACAGAGGCCTGAACTGAGCTACTTGTAGTCATGCATCCCCACCCAGTTCCCACATGTGGGGAGTTTCACAGAACTAGAGCTACTTCATTGAGGGTAAATCTGGTATATTAAGGGAGATCTATGATAATATCTGATGTACATGGTATAAACATTTCTATTTGATTCCCCCAACGAGCTAACAGACATTAAACAAAGTAATAGTGAATTAGGGGGAGGGAAATACCTAGGCATTACATGGATTCTGGAACACTGGTCCTGAGATATCACAAAAACCTGTTGAATCAAAGTGCCAAAAGCTAAAGTAGTGCTTTATGGGGATCAAGTTATAAATGGAGTTTTGCCCAAAGTCCATTTCAATGTTGGCAGTGTATAAACACAACCTTAATTTGGGTTCTTCCCCTAATTATTAAGTGTCCTAATGGAATAGAAACATTTAACAACTCAGAATACCCATATTTACCACCAAAATAATAGTGAGAGCAATTATTAAAGAATGATGAAGTGAGAGATTATGAAGCCTCCTCCAGCTCGAGCACCATAATAACAACTTTAAAAAAATAGTGTTATTGAAATATATATTTCATACATGAACATACATAAACAATATATATATAGTAAGAGTTGTGAACTTACACAACAAATATGCATAACATCATACTGGGATCCCATACATCACGCCTCCACCAACACCTTGCATTGTTGTGATACATTGGTTACAAACTATTCAAAAGCATGGTCAAACATTATTGCTAACTATAGTCCATACCTACATTTGTTTTTTTTCCCCTGAAGCCACTCTATTTCTCAGTAAATCAATTTTATTGATACATATTAATAAAGTATATAATTTATCCAAAGTGTACAATCAACAGTATGTTGTATAATCACTTAGTTGTGCATTCATTACTTCTATCATTATTAAAACATTTTTATTATTTCAACAATTATAATTTTAATCAAAAAACAAATAAACAGACAAGGAATTTCCTCTCCTCTCAATCTGATTGCCCTGCTGTACATAGCTGCTATTTCTGGTTATTCTTGCACAATTATTTATTTGTTTATTAAGCAGTTTTATTGAAATATATTCACATACCATATGATCTATCCAAAGTGTATAATAATGGCATTTTTTAGCTGTAAAAAAAGAACTATTATAAATTTTTTAAATAAGTAGAAAAATAGATTGAAAGAAATTACAAATTTTAAATGAGTGTTATTCAAGAAGGACAACACACTTCAAACAGAATAAATCCAAATAGACCTACCCTGAGATACCTACTATTCAGAATGACAAATATCAGAGACAAAAGAGAAGATTCTGAAAGAAGCAAGAAAGAGACAAAGCATCACATACAAGGAAAACTCAATAAGGTTAAGTGTAGATATCTCATCAGAAACAATGGAGGAGAGAAGAAAGTAGAATGAAGTATTTAAGGTACTGAAAGAAAAAAGCTGCCAGCTAAGAATTCTGTATCCATCAATGCTGTCCTTCAAAAATAAGGGTAAGTTCAAAGTCTTCACACACACACAAAACTGATAGAATATGTTAACAAAAGATGATATTTACAAGAGATACTAAAAGAAGTCCTGCAGTCTGAGAGCAAAAAACCAGGGTGAGAGATTTGGAGAAGAATTTAGAAATGAAGATTATTAGGAAGGGTAAACAAAAGGATAAGAAGACAGACAGTAGAACGATGTGACAACAAAAACCTGAAGGACAAAATGGATGAAGTAAGTACTGCCTTTACAGTAATAACACTGAATGTTAACGGCTTGAACTCCCCAATCAAAAGACATAGACTGATAGAATGGATTTAAATATATATGAGCTGTCTATATGTTGTCTACAAGAGACCCACCGCAGACCTAAGGGCACAACCAGGTTGGAAGTGAAAGGTTAGAAAAGGTATTCTATACAAATAGTAACTAAAAAAAGAGAAGAAATAGCCAGCTCTCCATGGGTGCATGGGCCATCAGCTCTCTGTGGACATGCGGATCAGTTTGCCTTCACAAGGAGGCCCTGGGATGTGAACCCAGGGCCTCCCATGTGGTAGATGGGAGCCTAATGGATTGAGCCACAGCCACTTCCCTTACTATTTATTTTTTATAATTTATTCTATTAATTCTAACTAGCATAATAGCAACTTAAAGGACTCTAAGGACTTCTGGTTTCTAGGTATTTAAGTAGTAGCAGGTTAGTGTTCCTGCTGTAAAAACAAGAGAAATTGAAATAAATTACAAAAGTCGTGTTTTGAAAGGCATGAGATAGTTGTGGAAGTAATGAAATCTGGATAAACAAAAATTACAGTGAGGGATTAACTTTTCCTACTGAATAGATACATTGCAGTCTTTTTTTAGACCCTTTTAGACATTTGCTGATTCTGGGCTCACCAGAATCAGACTTACCTCAAGCAGAGAGACTCTGCTGGGTTAGGAGAAGCCAGAAAGCTATTAGTTGACATGCAGGGCTAGAAAAACAATGTGGAAAGCTGAGGCACCTCAAATGGTTTACTGGTTCTCTCCACAGGACATTTTCTGCTTTTTGGAACTATGTGGGAGTCCAAAGAATTAAGAAAAATGATTTGAGAGGCAAGTTGAAATGTCCTACAATCTTATGGCACTAAAGAAACAGAGATCTCTAGGGGAAGTGCTGGACTCAACACATGGCTGGTCTCCTTTCAAGATATTGACCACATTTTGAAGATTTCAGCATGAGAGGAAGAGTGTGAAGCTTGGCTGGTAACTTCTGAAGAGCCTATCTTGAAATTTTATTTTGAAAACTCAAGAGCTATCCCTTTTTTTCCATTGGAAAAATATGGTAATATTTTTAATGATAATGAAATTAGATTTTGAAACCAATTGAACTTTATTTTATAAAATATTTCCAAATAATGATGAAGCTCTGACTTGAAAACAGCACAGTCATTGTTAGATCAGTAACCTTGCAGTTAGCTTGGGAGGCCAATAGAAAGGCAGATGAACTACAAACAGACACAAATCACTGGTATATGTGAAGACTGAGATTTGGGATTGCTTCTGTGGGCAGTGGCCAATCAGAACTTACACCCAAGAGATAGTCACTGCTGAATATTTGAGTTCCCATCTTTGTACCCTTGTTGAACTTCACATCATGACTGTTGGATGTCTTGTAGTGCTTGCCTTCATAGAGTGTGCATACTCAGATGAGGGTACCCATGAACAGAAGCAACTGGTCTTGGGGGCACTGCGCAATTTAGTCCCAAGGGTGAAGAACTAAAAGGAGCCATATTTTGTGGCACCCTGGCAACCTATTTATACCATATCTTTGTGTTGCATAACACTATAAAACTTTGACTTTGTAGTTCACACAGCGTTCTTTTGTGAGAAACCAACCAACCTATTATTTACCAGAAAATGTCACATATGTGATCAGTTTGGATTTGTCTTTTTTTTAAATCTTACTTTTAACTTGATGTGGTCTTTAGCACACGAAATTCCTCTAGATTTCATTACATTTGTTGAATGGTGATTTGCCCCCATTCTCTTTAATTTCCTCCTCATGCAAATTTTGATATATATAGAACTTATAAATTCTCTTGTCAAGTCTCTTCACCAATCTTTAAAATTGTTCAATATCTCTAATTCTTAATTTTATATGATACACCACATATAGAATGATATATAATTATAAGAATAGTTTAAAGAAATAAGACTATTTCAGCTCCCCAGAATTTCCCAATGTATTCCTCCTTCTTCACAATTCCCTCCATATTTCCCTCAAATTAACTGTTATCTTGACTTATATCTCACTTTTTATATGTATCTTTTCCTTGTTTTCTTGTCATTTATTGATTGATTAATTTCATTCTATTTTACCTCATATACAAACTAGGAAGTTGAATGTTCTCCAATATGCTAGTGTTTAACTTAGTAATTCTATAATTTCTATAAATTACAACATTCATACCTAAGGTCTAGAGGTGGTAAATATTTTTAGTGCTCCTCATGAGAAATACAAGGAATTTAGGACACTTAAAATCACATATACTTGCTCAGCTAGTAAATTTGGATTGATTTATATTGTTTTCTAATCTCATGGATTTCATGATTGTTTGATACAGTCAATGTTCATATAAATTTTCCTACATATTTATTACTCTTATGCATTTAGAGTTTTTTTATTATAAGCCCATTTTTGTCAAACACTATTTATTATATTATTATGTGAGTATTCTGTGTGCCTATGATTTTCTTGAAGTGGTGGGGAGTTGATTTTTAAAAATTTGTTGAAATGTATCATTCATACATAAATATACATAACCATTATTGTATACAAATAGTTGTGAACTCACACACCAAAAAAACATATATAACAACATAGAGGGCTCTCATACCTCACCCTACCATTGATGCTTTGCGTGGTTATGGAACATTTTAAACTAATTATTAAAGAGCTTCTTCAAAATTACTACTGGTCAAAGTATTTTCCCACAACCTACCCTATTATTATTATATTTTTATATAAGTTTTATGTGAACATACATAAACAATAAGTTTATATTAAAAATTGTGAACTTACAAAGCAAAAATGCACAACATCATACAGGGTTCCTATATATCAATCCACCACCAACACCTTGCATGGTTGTGAGACATTTTCACAAATTATGAAAGAATATTGTAAAAATCTTACTGTTAACTATAGTGCTTATCTTACATTGGGTGTATTTTCCTTCAATCCACCTTATTATTATTTTAAAATATATTTTTATGATATAAATTGTAAACGTATAAAACAATCATGCACATGTGCAGGATTCCCAAGCAACACCCCTCTATCAACACACCACACTGTGGTGAAACATTTGTTACAGATGATAAGATAATATCATCAGATTATTACCAGATCCATAGCATACATTTGACATACTTTTCCCATACTCTTCCATTATAAACACAGTATATCCTTGGCATAGATACAAGAATATTATATTATTACTGCTAACCACAGTTCATAGATCATGCCATTAGTATTTTTCCCATACTTCTCCACATTCCCACCACCCTGCAATAGTGATGTACATCTGCTCTAGCTCAGAAAGAACACTCTTGTATCTGTACCATCAACCACAATTCTCATCCACCTCTGGGTTTACTGTGCTATTAAGTCTCCAGATTATTCTCTTTTTTTTCCCCAGATTGTTCTCTAGCATTATGTCAATTGAAATTTATATACCTAGACCAATATTTTCAGTCACATTTCCTTTACAAACCAGCTGTTACTCACTACAATGTATAACCATCAACTGTACATTTCCAGACCTTTACATTAAAGTTAATTAAAACTTCTACATACATTAAACATCAGTAGTCCATCTCACTCCTCCTCTTATCTCCTTTAAGAATCCACCACATACCACCAGATCTTGAATGTGTTTTCCTACATTTTCTTCAAAAAGCTTTATGGTTCTTGCTGTTATCTATTTTGAGTTAATTCTTGTATAAGGTGTGAGATAAGGCTCTCTTTCCTTCTTTTAGCTAAGGATTTCCAGTTCAGCACAATTTATTGAATGGACTGTTTTGCTCAAGCTGGGTGGATTGGAGAGGGTAGCCAAAAATCACTTGACTATAGATGTGAGGGCGGGTCTGTTGGTTCCATTGATCTTTGTCTCTGTCTTTATGCCAGTAACATGCTGTTTTTACCACTGTAGCTAGGTTATATGATTTGAAGTCCAGAAGTGAGAGTCGTCCAACTTTGCTTTCCCTTTTTAAGATGTTTCTGGTTATTCAGGACCCCTTACACTTTCATATAAAATTGACCCTCATATATGCCATTTATTTAAAAAATGCTGATAGAATTTTATAATCAGGATTGCATTGAATCTGTATATGAATTTGAGTATAACTGACATCCTAATGATATTTAGCTTACAATCTGTGAGAATGGAATGTTTTTACAGTTATTTAGGTCTTTTAAAATTTCTTTTAACAATAACTTGTAGTTTTCTGAATACAAGTACTTTACATTGTTGGTCAAGTTTATTCAGGAATAAACTTTTGGGTTTAATCTGTAATATTTTATTTTCATCACTCTTTTGATACTTTTAGTTACTTTGATTGGTATAATATTCATTTCTAGATTCCCTTCCAGGACTCTCTCTCCTGTCTTTTCTCTTCAGGCTGTAGCACACTCTTTAATAATTCCTGCAAAGCCAGTTTCCTTGTTACAAACTCTCTCAGTTTCTGTTTATATGTGAATATTCTAAACTTGCCC
This sequence comes from Dasypus novemcinctus, assembly GCF_030445035.2. Classification (NCBI taxonomy): domain Eukaryota; kingdom Metazoa; phylum Chordata; class Mammalia; order Cingulata; family Dasypodidae; genus Dasypus; species Dasypus novemcinctus. Next base: position 70,469,131 of record NC_080684.1, on the reverse strand, counting down.
TATTTTTTGAAAGACAGTCTTGCTGGATTTAAGATTCTTGGCTGAAAGTTTTACTCTTGCAGTATCTTAAAAATACCATACCACTGTCTTCTTGCCTACATGGTTTCTGATGAGAAATCATTAGTTAATCTTATTGAGTATCCCTTATATGTTATGCATTGCTTTTCTGTTGCTGCTCTCAGAATTTTCTCTTTGTCTTTGGCATTTGATATCCTGATTAGTATATGCTCAGAGTTGGTCTATTCTGATATATTCAGATGGGAGTATATTGTACTTCTTGGACATGAATGTCTATCTCATTCAATGGCATTGGGAAATTTTCTACTATTATTTCTTCAACTATTCCTTCTGCTCCTTTTCCCTTCTCTTCTCTTTCTGGGACGCCCATGACACATATGTTTGCACACTTCTTGCTGTTGTTTAGTTCCCTGAGATCTTGTTCAATTTTTCCATTCTTTTATTCATCTCTTCTTTTTTTATTTGCTTTCAGAAGCCATTTATTCAAGCTCGCCAATCCTTTCTTCTGTTTTCTTGAATGGGCTAGTATATGACGCCAGTGTATTTTTAATTTCATTTATTGCAACTTTCATTCCCATAAAATCTGCTATTTTTCTATATATGCTTTCAAATTCTTTTTTGTGCTCATCCAGTGTCTTCTTAATCTCCTTAATCTCTTTAGCCATCTCATGGAATTTATTAAGAGGATTCATTTGAACATCTGTGATTATATGTCTCAACTCCTTTATATCATCTAGAGACTTATCTTTTTCCTTTAACTGGGCCATATCTTCCTGCTTCTTGGTGTGGATTGTAACTCTTGGTTGGTGTCTTGACATTTGGCTTACTAGAGTATTTATTCTGGGTGCAGTTTCTCCCTTTAATTTAGGCCTTTCTTGCCCTTTCTTCCCTGCCAGTTGTGTAGTAGGAGCCAAATATGTAGTTGGTACTGTAAGTTGTGTAGACTCAAGCTGCCCTCATTGCCCTAGGGACCAATGAATCTTCTCCAGCCTTTCTCCTTTGCCAGGGATAGGGGCAGAGCTACAGCCATGTGTAATAATCCTAGCTGGGCATGCCTAAACTCTAGTTGCCCAGAGAGACTGATGAAGTTTCACACCCCTTTCTTCCTTGCCTTGGGCTGGGATGGAGCTGCAGGGGTGGACAGCAATCTATGCCTTGCAGGTCCAAGATGACCACAGTTGCCCCAATAGACTTCTGATTATTCAGTCTGTGCCAGCCAAATGTATGCGTATTTTCCCAGAGAGGCTAGTGTAGGGTCTGCCAACTTCTTTCCTGCTGGAGGTGGGGCTGAAGCCTAAGCTAGGGCTGCAGGCTGGTCTACTGTCACTGTGATTTTCAGTTAGTCTGGCTTACCCTCTTCCTGGGGATGAAGCAAAAGTAGTGACTACTGGCCTCTTTCCAATTTGGACAGGTTTAATCTTCTTAGGGTTATACTTTAACTAGTTGAATTTACTAATGAGTAAGTGAAATCAGTCAACTGACTCTTCCTCCCCTGTATTTGGGAAATGAAGTTTTCAATTCCAGCCACAGAATAACTCCTGAGACAGCTTGCTCTGCCAGAGTAGGATGATCCCCGGCCTTTGTGGCATGGCCTTTATTTTCCCAGAGAGGCTGGTGCAGGAACCCCTAGCTTCCTCCCTGGCAGAGGTACCGCCCTGGCTTATGCTAGAGCTTCAATCTGATCTGGATGGAAAGAATCTAGTCCCTACCAGCACAGTGATTTTCAATCTGCCCCATTTCCCCTCATGCCAGGGGTGGAGATAAATGGCAGCTACAGGCCTCTTTCTGATTTTGACTGGTTCAAAGTTTAACTGTTCTTACGATTATACTTTAGCCCTCTGAGATTACTAATCAGAAGCTGAAGTCGGTGCCCAACAGTTTCTTCCTTCCCTGTCCCCTGCTCCCACCCTGCCTTTCGCTTCCTTATACTTTGCCCGCCTGTTCCTCGTAACCTCCCTGTATTATGGCCCTTCTCAGCAGCAGTTTGTGCTGCTGCCTCCCTCCGCCCCTCCTCCCAGCCACTGTTATCTTCCCCCTCCCAGCCGATCGCTGTTCTCCCCGCCTCATTTCAACCGCCCTCATCCCGTATCCGCCCCGGCACAACCTCGGAAACAACCCCCTCTGCCATCAATGGCTTACGTCATAAACCGCAGGTCCGCCCTTGCCTCTGCAGCCAATCCTCAGCTGCCCCGCGGACATGCCCCTCCCACAACCTCCCCGCCTCCATGACACTATAAAACCCCATGTACTTCCCGAATAAAATCAGACCTGCGCATAGACCTCGTCTCCGTGGTTTTTCCTCCATCGAACCGCGCGTCCCCACCAAGCCTTGAGCCGCCCGCTGCCGCCCCGGTCAGGCCGTGGCGTAGGCCCGATCCCCGGCAGCGACTCGCCTGCAGTGACCCGCCTGCAGTGCCGCAGCGGAGGCCAACACTTCCCCATTTTTGGAAAGTGGAGCTTCTAATTGCAACTGTGTAATACTCCCAAGGCAGACAGCTTGTGCGCCAGTGGAGGATGGGCACTGGCCTCTGTGGAGTGGGGCACTCTACTTATGAATATTCTCTGCCGATGGGCAGTCTCCTCCTTCCATTTTCTCAAGGATGTCGCAGGATGCTCTTCTGGTCTCCTGGAGCCTCCAAACAGGTACTTTAATTGACTCTAGAAGATTATTAACTGTCCACAGCAGGAGCTGACTCTTGGAGCCCCTTACTCTGCGGCCATCTTGCTGGTTGTCTCCTAGGATTTTAAAGTGACAGTGATGACCAATATGGGGTTTGTTTTGGCCAAGAGCCTCAGAGATTTCGATAACCTCAAATCAGTTCATATGTTAAATTCTTATTCTGTGGTTCCTGTGCCAAGCAGGTAGCATGTTATGCACATACTCAAGTAGTAGGGTACAGGTTTTATGTCTTAGAATTCATTTTTTTTTTTTTTCTAAATTTGAAAGCCCTGAATAAACACCAAACTTTCAGCTACCTATTGCGGTCAGTTTAAATCTTCTAGTCTGTGAGGCAAGGGGCAGTACAGAGAGGCAGAGATTGGTCTTAGGTTCTCTGCCTTATGTTGAATCTATGGCTTTATCTCCTATGTCTTCTGTGATATTAGGGCAAATGCATGACAACTATACCAAATTTGAAAATTACAGGGCCACCATTGTATCAGCTTTGATTTCTTTACATTTTTGGCATCTGATATGAGCTTACACACATATTGATGTTGTTTTGCTTGTTATAAATATTGCAGCTTCTCTATGTGCTTGGAGCACTCTTTGAATTTGCTCTGTTGTCATATGTCTCTGAAATGGTGATGTAAAAATAGTAATTTTTATCATTGTTTTGTATTTTTCTAAAAGATAGCTTCCCATTAAACTTGGAATAAGATATATACTGCTTAACATGGCACACAGGGCCTGGTATGATTCTGACCCAGCCTCTATTCAACTATAATTTGTGTCACTCTCACCTCCCATCATGCTTGTCTCCACAGGTCCTCAAATACACTGAGCTATTTCCTCCACTATTTCTTACCATATGCTCTTCACTTGGTCTTGAGTATGCTTCCCTAGCTTTGATATGGCTCAGCCCTTCTCATTCTTCTGATTTTAGCTTGTTTATCACCTCCATAAAGAAGCTGTGGCTTTCCCGATTATCCAAGGTAGAACACCACTCATATCCTGCTTATACACACTAAAATTACCTGAACAATTTGCAGATAATTTACATTTTCTTGTTTTAATCTCCTTTGCAAATTCCCACTCTAAAATATTAGCTTCATTAAATCAGACACCATTTCTGAGTCTCTCCTTTGCGTGTGCCAACAGCACCTAGCTCATGCCATTTACACAATAGTTATTGAATAAATATTGGTTGAATTATGCTGAATCAATAAAGGATTAATGTATAATATATATTGATAGCTACTGTGTTAAATTCTGCACATAAAATGTAGAATGATTCTTGAATTTACCTGGGTAAGAAGTTTTCATTTGTCCATCAAAGGACACACACACTTGCATATATTTTCTGCATTCCTTAATCTTTTTATCTCTTTCCATCTCTTTCTTTCCTTCACGTGATAGTATGTGTGTGCATAATTTAAAACAAATACAAGTACAACATATTACAAAAATTTTAACATATTATTGTGTTAAATTATAATTCATGGAAATAAATTCATCTTCCCTTGAGTATGAGTGGTTATTGAACATAGTACAATTTTTATAGTTTTATTAAGTAAGCAAACCCTTTTAATATATGTTGTTTAAAATTATATTTAAGATTAAAAGTCCATGTAAGTATTTTCCTTAATTTATAGTGCTTCCTTCCATATGGAAGATTATAGGGCATAGATTTCCAGTAGTATTATTTGTAACTAGATGTCTGTTTATAGCTATCTCTTTGATAAATTAGTTCAGTGTTATGCTTCAGCAAGCTGAAAAATTTAACATGATTAGTTCTCATTAGTGTCAGAGTTTAGCTTTTGCTTATAATAAGGATAGGTTCATTCAAACAAGAGTCTTCCAGAACCCTAATATCTGCCACACAATGATTGTCCTTTCTTGCACCATTAATTTCAGGTCAATCACCAGAATGTTAAAGAAAAAGTTGTACAACTAATTAAAGTCAGAGATTAAAAGGTAAGTATATAAATTATAAATTTAACAATTAGCATGAAATAGATACATACATAAAAATGATAATTCATCTACTATATGTATTTAATGTTACTTTCCTTAAATAGCATAATTTTATTTCTGATAATATTAGGAATCTTTGTTAAATTTTAAAACAATGAGATATGCACAGAAGCAGAAGTATAAAAACTCAAAAGCTATCACCAACTAACAAAAAACCCGGTAAAAATAACCATTATAATGTTGGTATATTTCCTTCCTAGTCTCACAACTAATATGCTTGATCATCAAAACTAAATCACATCCTTGAGATTTTTATAAACTGTGGCAGACTGAGTTGTGTACATGTTCTTATCCTAATCCCATTCTTGTGGGTATGAGCCCATTGTAAATAGGACCTTTTGAAAATGTTAATTTTAGGTAAGTTATGGCCAACTGAATCAAGATAGGTCGTAATCCTATTACTGAAGGCCTTGTAGAAAGAAAGCCACTGGGAGGAGCCAGAAGCCGGAGGTCAGTGGAAATCTAGAAGAAAGAGTAGAGGACAGTACCCTGTGCATCTATGACACAAGTTGACAATTTTTTTACATTTTCAATACTATAAAAGAAATTTAAATTAAAATATTTGTAACTAAGTCTTTCTCAGATTTTCTATTTTTTCAAGATAAAACAAATCCAACAAAGGAAATATAGAAAAAGAGAATGAAAATGAAAATTTAACATATATTGATAAATTAGCCTCCAATAATGCCTTAAGCTCACACTCTTCTTAGTAGTTATGATGGTAGATTTAAAAAAAAAAGATTCCTTAGCAGCAGACACTATTCCTTTTTTGTCTATTATAACTTAATATGTAAGAAATTGAATTCTGTTATATTTTGTCACATTTATGTCATTTTATGTTGAATGTGTCTCAAACATGCACTTCTTATCTGATCATCTTTGGTCATCAGTTGCTCCTTTTACAACTGCCTGTTGGAGTACAAACACTGTAGCTCCAAAGACTGGATCATTTCACCATTATGCTACACTATATTGACTCTTTGTTTATAATAGATCACAAAATAATATGCAAAGGGAATTTTAAGAGTAATGGGCAAAACACTATTAAACCTAAAGACAATGAAATAAGGAATGTTAAAAAGGAGAAAAGGCAAGTCTATTGCATTAGCATTAAAGGGAAAAAAAGAATGTAATTATATATTTACTAAAGTCATTTCACCAAGAATATCTAGTAACCTGTTTACAATAAGTAATCTATAACTTCATAAATCAGATACCATTTAATATAGGAAGATGTGGCAGGATATAATTGTTGTGGAGATTTAACAACAGAACTTAACAGTCTCAACAAATGACCTGCTAATAGATGTATAGTATATCAGTCAACCAAAGGGTGATAATGCAAAGTACCAAAAATCTGTTGGATTTTATAAAGGGTATTTATTTGGGGTAGAAGCTTACAGCTCCCAGGCCCTAAAGAGTCCAACTCAAGGCACCATAATAGATGTTTTGTCACCCAAAGTCATTTGCCATGTGTTGAGCAAGATGGTGGGCAATGTCTGCAAGGGTTCAACCTTTCTTTTCCTCTTAAGGCTCTGTAGTCCCAGCTTCTTCCTATCTCAGCTGTAGGCTGAAATAAGTCTCACCCCTTTCCCAGGGTTCATTTCTCTCCTCACTCAGCTGCAGCTGTAGGCTATCAGTCTTATTCTTTTCCCAGGCCTCTGCTGTGTCTACAGATCTATCTTTATTCCTCTGTGTTCTTCTCCTATGTATTTACTTCCTGCAGCTCCAGCATCAACACTGAGAACTCTCTCCTCTGCCGTGTTGTTTTCTCTGTGAGTGGGGACTCAATATCCCACTGATGTGTCCAAACCAAAGCCCTAATTTTAATTTATACAAATAAAAGTGAAACCTCTGAACTTAATGTTATCAAAGGGGAACATGCCTAGAGGTACAGACCGGTTTACAAACATAATCCAATATCTATTCTTGGAATTCATAAACAATACCAAACTGCCACAGATAGAAAGATAAGAAGATAGATGCATGGATAGATAGGTAGATAGATAGATAGATAGACAGATAGATAGAAAGATAGATAAATGACAGAGAGAAGATAGCATCACATTTGATTTTATGGAGAAAAAAGTGTTTTCTTTTGGGACATGTTTCCAAGTGAAGCATTTGAGTACACAGTTGAATATACAGGACTGTAGTTCAGACACAGACTCTAGACTTAGGTGAAAATTTGAGAGCAAAAGAAAATAAAATAAATTATGAAGGTGAATGAAATGGCCACAGAAAAAAATTACAACAGTGATTTCAAACTGTTGAACCTACAGACATATTTTATTTAGCTAATACAATGTTTGAATATTAGTATGTGTGATTTGGGGCAAGACCTGTATTTCCCATTTAGACAAATTTTCCCCTACTTACTGTGACTTTACTATGGGTAACTTCACTTCTTTATATTCTCTGTATATTTCCTGAGGGAAATGCAACTTATGCCTTATATAAGTTGAAAACTGAAAGGTGGTTAGAACTCAGCTTTGAGAAGATCAAATTGTTTTGTGCATTCAACATGCCCATAAAAATATCTGTGGTAAAGGACCATTATTTATTTTGTATTATGTATTTTTTAAAAGTTCCAACATATTGGGGATTGGCACTTTTATAAATTACAACAATAATGTCCCAGGAATGTCAATTATGTGTAAAAGTTTTTAAATGCTTTCTCTATTGTCTGTACTGATCTTACGGTTGACTGGTTATTAAGAATTGTCAAATTGGTTTCAGAGCATAAAACATGAGAATAGCACTTCATTTAAAAAAAGTCTGAAATTCAGAAGGTTAGGAAGGATAAATCATTATAAATATATATCAGAAAAATGTTTTTTCTTTGATAATTTTACAATAGTTTCTCTCTTTTGACCTTATTATCTTTTCTCAGATATGCTATTGCCTTGAATTTCTGACCAACACAAGTCCTGTCACCTGTTGTTCTGAGGTTCTTTCTACCTTTTGAAATTTTGCCTCTAGACTTTCACTCTTCCTGCTCATCTAGCCCTGAAGAAATCCTTGCTACATTAGCTCCTTACTTATTTCACTTTTTACTCCTGATATAGAAGTCACATATCAGGAAAATATTTATGAGTCTTTGCTTTCTTGTTTATAATCTATCTTCACGCCCCCATGTAAGGACCTGTTATTAGAGGTTTTTCTGGATCTCTATCACTTTTCAGAAGTACGTGTTTAAAATAGTGAATGAGTCATAATGACATGCTTTTGGTCTGTATAATCTCCACTCCAGCAAAAATTCTTTTAAGTTTATGGCACATGGTTGGTACTCTATTTTCTTGCATGTGTTTTCCTTTTAATTTTTTTCCTGGAATTTTTGTTCCAATTGGAATTTGAGAAAAAAATATCTATACTCATATGGTTCTCACAAAAACAGGCCATTTTACCTTTAAATTAATCTGTAATAAATCAATAATTGCTTCTTAAAAAACACATTTATATGTAGAAGTAATCTATTTTATGTTTCAGAAAACTATGTACTTTGCATGTAACTATACCTTTCTAATATAGGCAATTCAATATTATTACTTTATATCTTGAATGTTCTATAGCAATTGTAAGAATATTTTCATTCTAGGGAGAAAAATGACATTCATAATGTGTAATATTCTGCTATCAAAAAATATAAAATACCCTATAAAATTCATATTGAAATGCAAAATTGACTAAAAGAGAACATTCTTGAATTATATTGTGAGTTCAGATAAAATAGTTGAAATGAGTATTATTATTATTATAGAAATACTACATTGTTTTATGCTAACGACTCAAAAATATTTTAAAATAATTACTGCATCATTAATAGAATCACTAGAACTACTCAAGATTAAAATGCTACTACTCTTACATAAACTATTAGGATAAATACAAGAGGTAAAAAGGAATAATGAGTTAATACAACTGGTCACAGGAGAGTAGTTCATATTATTGCTGCATGCTTCCATTACCCACTTCATATCCTTTTTTAGCAACTCTCCACTTTCACCTGTCAGAAGTCTTTAGTTGATTGGGTTTCTCAAACCCTCATTATCAAACACTCTGAATCCCCAATTGTTCTGCCTTAATGGACTGGAGATTTTTTTTACATTTTGTATCACCATATGGACGTAGTAAGAGGCACCTCAGAGGAACCCCTGAATTCCAAGTATAGCTTTCCATGCCCCTGTGATTATTTATTTTTTATATATAAAAGGCTAAATCATTTAATGAGCATTTACTAAAATAGAATACAGTGCTAGGTACTAGATACAAAAAGTTAATGAGGCAAAATTTGTTCTTCATAATTGGGTTAGGCCTGGATATATACAAGTGTTTCTGATAAATAGAGTTGCTAGAAGAATCATAATGACAAGAATCAACAAGAAAAGAGCAGCAAAAACAATAGGGGAAGAATTGTAACTTTTAACAGAATAATACTTAGCATAAACCACAAGCTTTCCTACTTTGGGAGAGCAGAATGAAATGAGGTATACAGGAACACAGATGGTATTCCAATTTTACTATTAGGTCATGCTTTTTCCAGTGTAGAGAATAGATAGGAGAGAGCTCCAGTAAACACTCATACATAGAGACACATATTCACTTGTTTATGAAGATCTTCAGTATTTTCAGATTTCCTATATCGAGTTTCAAACAATCCACATTACAGTTTTCAATGAGCATTTATTAAGTACATAGCTACTCATAGAAATGAAAGAATCAAGTGATAAGTCTCTACCTCATAGTCTTTAGAGTCTACCACCATGAATTTTCTTCTTTAGAAGCTGGGAGGAAACAAATGAGTAAGACTCTAACTTCTCATTTCTCACCATAGCAGGAAGGGATAAAAAGAGTTATTCAGGATACAAATGTTTTAAAAATCAATTTTATTGATACATATTCATAAAGTGTACAATCTATCCAAAGTGTACAATCAATATTTGTATAGAGTAATGCATTCATCACTTTAATCAATATTAGCATTTTCATTACTTTAATAATAATAATAAAGACAAAAACTCTACTCCTTAATAATCACCTCTCAACCTCTCTATCCTTCCCATATTGTACATAGCTGCTATTCTGTTTTTAATTTATTTGTATTTATATTTTGTATAGATGGTGTCAAACCATATGTAGTACCTTTGGTCTAGCTTCTTTCACTTAGTTTATTTCCTTTTTTACCTTAATGAAAGATTGTTTATATATTACCATATGCTATTCTCCATAGTTTGGTTGTGTTTTTGCCTGATATTAACATTTTATGTAATTTCCATACATTTGTTCTGTTTCAAAGAAAAACAATCTTATATATGCAATATTACACATACACATTTTTAAATGAGGTTTTGCTATACTATACAGTCCCACAATGCATTTTAAAATTTTCCTTCTAGTAAAATGCATGACCTTAGACTTTACCTTTCAACCACTATCATACCATATATTAGCACTGCTAGTAATAAACACTATGATGTGCTTTCACCATTTCTATGCATGTCTCAGGATTTACAAAAAAACCTTTTTACTAATTCTGCACAGATTAAACCTCAGCCTTCTCTAACTTCATTCTATTTTCTGGTGACCTATATTCTAGTTATTAACTTCATGACTTTACACAATATATTTTGTTCATAATAGCACAACCATATAGTATTTGTCCTTTTTTATCTGGCTTGTTTCACTCAACATAATGTCCTCCAGGTTCATTCATGATATCATATGCTTCATGACTTCATTTCTTCTTACAGCTGCATAATATTCAAACGTGTAAATACACTACAATTTCTTTATCCATTCATCTGTTTATATACACCTGAATTGTTCCCATTTTTGGCAATTGTGAATAATATTGCTATGATCATCGGTGTACAGAGGTCTGTTCATTTCATTGCTGTCAGCTCTTCTGGATATATACTAGTAATGTTAATGCTGGGTCACATGGCAAATCTATATTCAACTTCATTAGTAACTGCAAAACAGCCCTCTGCAGTGGTTGTACCATTCTATATTCCCATGAGCAGTTGAATATGTGTTCTATCTCTCTACAGCCTCTCCAATGCTTGTAGTTTTCTGTATTTTTAATACTGGCCATTCTAATAAATATGAAATGATATCTCACTGTAGTTTTGCTTTGCATTTCCCTAATTGCTAATGATGTTGAACATTTTTCATTGTTTTTTTTTTTCTTTCTCATATTGTCTTTTCTTCTATGGACAAATGTCTATTCAAGTCTTTTACCCATTTTTTAATTTGTCCTTTGTCTTCTTATTGTTGAGCTATGGAATCTCTTCATATATAATGAATATTAAACAGTTACAGGAAATGTGATTTCCAAATATTTACTCCCATTGAGTCAGCTGTGTTTTCACTCTTTGAACAAAGTCCTTTAAGGTACACAAGTGTTTTATTTTGGTATGGTCTTATTCATCTATTTTTTCTTTCATTGCTCAAGTTTTGGATATAATTAAGAGACCTCTAACTACCACCAGATCTTAGAGAGATTTCTCTACATTACCTTCAAGGGGTTTATGGTTGTCTCTTTCATATTTAGGTCTTTGATACGTTTTGAATTAATTGTAGTATAGGGAGTGAGCTCGGGGTCCTCTTTTATTCTTTTGCCTATGGATATACAGTTCTCCCTGCAACATTTGTTGAAGAGACATTTTTGTTCCAGTTATGTGGACTTGGTAGATTTGTCAAAAACCATTTGGATAAAGTGAATGTGGCTCAACTGATTGGGCCCCTGTCTACCATATGGGAGGTCTTGGGTTTGCTTCCCAGGGCAACCTTATGAAGGCAAACTGGCCAAAACCCACAGAAAGCTGATAGCCTATGCCCACAGAAAGCTGACAGCCTGTGCCCACAAAGAGCTGGCGTGGCATGATGACACAACAAAGGGAGATAAGCAAACATGGAAGAACACACAGCAAATGGACACAGAGAGCAGACAGCAAGCAAATGGCAAGGGGGGATAAATAAATAAAAATAAATCTTAACCAGTTGGTCATAGAAGTGAATGTCTATTTCTGGACTCTCAAATTGGTCCCATTGATCAATATCTATCTTATGCTAATACCATGCTGTTTTGATCACTGTAGTTTTGTAATATGTATCAGTCAGACAGTGAGAGTCCTGCCACATTGTCCTTCTTTCTTAGGATGTTTTTGGCTATTTGGGAAAGGGTGCCCTTTCCCTTCCAAATAAATTTGGTAATTGCCTTTTCTATTTCTTTAAATTAGGCTGTTGGAATTTTGATAGATATTGCATTGAATCTATAAATCAGTTTGTGCAGAACTGATGTCTTCACAATGTTTAGCTTTTCAATCCATGAACATGAAATATCTGCCCATTTATTTAGCTCTTCTTTGATTTCTTATAGCACTGTTTTGTAGTTATCTGAACACAGAAACCATATGTAGTACATTTTGTCTAATTTCTTTTACTTAGTTTATTTCCTTTTTTTTACTTTTAATTGAAGATATACATTAGTGTCCATAGTTTGGTTTGGTTGTGTTTTTGCCTGACATTAACATCTTATATCATTACCATGCATTCATTCTGTTTCAAAGAAAAACAGTCTAATATATGCAATATTACAAATACACATATTTCAAATGAGGTTACGCTATGCTAAACAGTCACATGTTACATTTTTTAGCTTTCCTTCTAAAGCTTTCCTTTCACCTTTGATTAAATTGATTCCTAGGTATTTGAGTCTTTTTGTTGCCATTGTAAATGGAAGTTTTTTTTTCTGATTTCTTCCTTAGATTGTTCAATACTAGTATACAAAGGCATTGCTAATTTTTAAAAAATTACTAACTTTTAATTTATTTATCCCCCCCATTGTTTGTGCTTGCTGTCTGTTCTCATGTCCATTTGCTGTATATTCTCTCTGTCTGCTTGTCCTCTCTGTAGGAGGCCCTAGGAACTGAACCCTGGACCTCCCATATGGGAAAGAGGTGCTCAACCTCCCTGTTTTTTTTGTGTGTTTCTTGCATTGGTTTCCTCTCTGTGTCTCCTTGTTGCATCACCTTATTGTGTAATCTTGTTACATCAGTTTACCAGGCCAGCCTGTCATACCAGCCCATCAGGTCAGCTTGCTGTCTTGCTTGTCTCCTCTAGGAGGCCCTGGGAACTGAACCGGGGGCCACCCATATGGTAGGCAGGTGCCCAAATACTTGAGCTATATCTGCTACCCAACATTACTGATTTTTGCATCTTGATCTAATATCCTGACACTTTGCTGAACTTATTTATAGCTTAAGTAGTTCTATCATAGACATTTCAGAATTTTATAAATGTAGGATCATGTCATTTGCAAATAGTGAGAGATTTAATTCTTCTCTTCCTATTTGGATGCCTTTTATTTTATTTTCTTGTCTAATTGCTCTAGCTAGAACTTCAAGTACAATGTTGAATAACAGTGGTGACAGTGTGCATCTTTGTCTTATTCCCGATCTTAGAAGAAAATCTTTTAATCTTTCCTTATTGAGGATAATGTTAGCTGTGGGATCTTCTTATATGCCCTTTATCATATTGAGGAACTTTCCTTCTATTCCTATCTTTTAAAGTGTTTTAATCAAGAAGGTTTTTTAAAATGCATTTTCTGCATTGATCAAGATGATCACTTGTTTTTTTTCTTTGATTTGTTAATGTGGTGTATTTTGTTAATTGGTTTTCTTGTGTTGAACAATGCTTGCATACTAGAAATAAACCCTACTTTGGCTTGGGGTATAAGTCTTTTAATATGCTTTTGGATTCTATTTCCAAATATTTTGTTCAGAATTTTTGCATTTTGTTCACTGAAGAGATTGGTCTGTAATTTTATTTTCTTGTAGTAATTGTTAGTGAGGCTCAACACATTTTTGAGAAATTTTTAAAATACAGAATATTTTAAAGAATAAACAAAGTTCTTATATCCCTATCACTGTAATAAACAATTATTAGTAAATTATCATATTTCCTTCAAGATATTTTAATCATTAAAGTAAATAGAACATTTCATATAAATATTAATGTCTCTTTGACCCATGTCTGGGAAAACCCCTATTTTATAGGAAACAAGAATTAAATATATATATTTTTAAAAATTATATGCTTCAATTACTTAGTTCCCTGATCTATATTTTTCTGATATTCTACTGAGCTTTAGAAATTGCAAATTGGCTACCAATTATTAATGATAACATTATCAAATTGCCAGTTAAAATGTATGTATATTTGAAAGTTTAAAAATAAAATTCTCATTTAAAAATATGTGAAAATTATTTAAAACATGCTGCCAATCTATACTAGGAGAGGCAATGACAGCCCCCCTTCCCCAAATTAAAATAATTTCTATTACTGCAAGCACTTTAAAAAAAAGGTTTACATTTTTCAGTAGAGTAATGTGACTACTGGAGACTTGGCAATCAATACCATCATGAAAATGACAAACATTCAATTTTTCTTTCATTTTTTCCTGGTTCTCTTAAAGTGGTTCTATAGAATGGAAAATATAGAAGCTGTAGGCAAGCAAGAATATAGTGGCATCTGCTGTCTCTCCACTCTGTACAGGTCTTATTACTTTCAATTTTTGGCTAAAGTGACTTCCTCTCAGCTTCTGAATTCTTGCTGTCTCTGTGGCTTTTTTCTGTTCCTGCAGTTTTTGTTCCTCTATTTATAAAGGATTCAGTAAGAGGATTAAGAACTACCCTGGGTCATGAGATCTAATCCAAGGCCCTTAACTGAAATAACTTAATCAAAAGTTCCCCCCTACAATAGAATTTTGAGCACAGGAATGGATTATGCCTAAGGACATGATTTTCAAAACTTCATACTGTAACAATCATGGTCAACAAAAACATTCAGATTCAGCAACAGTCTGAGGTCTCTGTTTCAAGTTTGAACAGAGGGAACAAGATCACAAGTGGTTCTGCCTGGTTATATAACAAATGTCATTTCTCTTTGAACTCTTTCAACACACTGCCACTGTGGCACCCTATTTCATCCAGGTGACTGTAATGTTTCGTTGCATTCACTTACTACTTCTGAGAAGACTGGTTCAGTTTTTCTATCTCTACTTCCACCTTCTTTCTCACCCCAAATCCATCCTGAGGTTTGGGGTGAGAATCTTCTTCTAATTCAGAGATGAATACTTTCTATACCTGCTCCTGCAATATCTATATATCTCTATCTATGTCAATGGATCTTTACCTCTATGTCTATCTATCTATCTATCTATCTATCTATCTATCTATCTATCTATCTATTATATATTTATCTACCATTCATCAAAATTTTCCTGTTCAAAAAATCCAAGAAGATTCACATGCTATTTTTGTTTCCTAGCCCCTTGAATTGGGGAAAAGAAAATGGTAAAATAATATACTTTAATACAAGAAGACATTATATAAATAGAAACAAAGCATATTAATGTCTCAAAATATTGGCCTCACTACATTAAAATATTAGAATGGAAACATATTAGACATGTAATAAGCTGTTCTCAATTTTTATAAAAAGTTCTAAAGAACATGTAGAAAAGTAAATGTGTAACTCATGAAAGAAATGTTTAATGGATGATTTATGTTTCTAGAGAACTAAAGGTTTTCAAATAACCCTAATAAAGTTTGAATATTCAAAGCTATTATATTTAAGTATATGTAATAAATATGTAGTGAACCATAAAATATTAAAATATAAGAATAAAACATAATCAAAATAATTTTTAAATCATTTTTATTCAAATTTTGATTTCAGTTCACTTAAAATTTAATATATTAGAAATAAACCATTTCAATATTAGAGGAAATCTTATACTGAAGATTTTATAAAGGGATTAATCAGAGAAGCAAGAGATTTCTGCATGGAGATTGTGTTGATGATTTTGATGGGTCTTATCATATTTCCTTAAATTGTCAAGACAAATTTAAAGGTCGGATTTCTTCTCTTTAAAAAAATCTATTTAGTTTCAGCTCAGAGATGTAAAGAGCTTGAAAAGAGTGCCACTCTCATCCATACAAATTTATAAAACTGGCTGAACTACACATTAATTACTTTCCTTGAACCCTTCACAGAATTGAGATTGCAGTGCAATTATGCTATCTGAAATCTTAGGTGAGATAGCCACCTGCAACAAGAAACAGGACCCTAGCATTGTCTTAACAGGGTCAGATGCTATCAGATTCCATATTTGTAAGTAGTTGTAGTAGTCAGCTAAAGGGGTGCTGATGCAAAATACCAGAAATTGGTTGGTTTTTATAAAGGGTATTTATGTGGGGTAGGAGTTTAGAGATACCTGGACATAAAGCATAAATTACTTCCTTCACCAAAGTCTATTTTCATATATTGGAGCAAGATGGCTGCCGACGTCTGTGAGGGTTCAGGCTTCCTGGGTTCCTCTGGGCTCAGGTCCTCTATTTTCAGCTGTATACTATGTATACTATGTATACTCTGAGGCTTTCTAGTCTATGCCTCTCTCAATAAGGTCAGCTGTAGACTATCAGGTGAATGTCTCTGTCTCTTTCCCTGGGGCTCCCGTTAAGACTCAGCATCAAGCTCCAACTTTAAAACTCCAACATTAAAAGCCCTCAACTCTGCCCTTTGCCATGCCTTTTATCTGTAAATTCCCACCCACCAAAGGGTGGGGACTCAACACCCTACTGGCACTGGAGGTTTACATGATTACTTAATCAAGCAAACCTCTGAATCCAATATAATCTAATATGCCCAGAGGAAAAGATCAGTTTACAAACATAATCCAATATTTCTTTTTGGAATTCATAACTATATCAAACTGCTACAGTAGTAAAAGTAAAATATTTGAACAAATTGCTAAAGATTGAGTCTGGGCTGTATGAGTGTAATGTCTCCGAGGACTGAAGAGATGAAGCATTCAAATCCTTTTGCAGACTTTTCCTCAATGAACTTGACTTAGGAAACTGATCACAGGAAAAATCAGGGAGAATTTTGAAATAGCTCTTTTGCTCCTAGCTGATGAAGGGAAACTGCACTCACTGCTGAAATTATGTCCACACCCACCTCATCTATCTCCCCTTCAAAACAAAAGATTTAAACTTCAAGGACAAAACAATAAAAACTGCTGCCTTAAAGCACTGTAGCAACCTATCAAAGCTGGTGGAAGGGAATACATTATATTAATGCTAAAGAATCACTTTCAGGCTCATTCTATGAAGCCAGCATTTCCCTAAAACCCAAGCCAGACAAAGTCATTAAGAGGAAATAACATAAATAATTGCTTTATGAAAATAGATGCAAATATCCTCAACCAAATATTAGCATATCATATCCAGCAATATAGTAAAGAGATAATATATCACCAACAGAGGAGATTCATCCAGAAGTATAAAATTGGTTCTACATTCAAAAATCAATCATTGTAATTCACCATATTAATAGAATAAACATCAAATGATCATCCGATGCAAAAAAAATCATTTCACAAAATTCAACACTCATTCATGATAAATATTCTCAGAAATCTAGGAATAAAAGGAAATAACTTTAACCTAATATAGAGCATCACCACACATAATTCTTTTTTTAATTAAATAAATTGTAGGTTTACAGAAAAATTACACATAAAATACAAAGTTCCCATATACCACCCTATTATTATCACCTTGCATTAGTGTGGTACAATTGCTTTAATTCATTAAAGAACATTTTTATCATTGCACTTTTAACTATAGTCCATCATTTAGAATAGGGTTCACTGTACTGTACAGTTCTATATTTTTCAAAATTTTATTCTAATAATATATATACTACTTAAAATTTTCCCTTTTAACCACAGTCAACTATATAATTTAATACTGTTAATTGCATTCACAATGTTGTGCTACCATCACGACTATCTGTCACCAAAACCTTATAATCAATCCAAATAGAAACTTTGTACAATTTAGGCATTAACTCCTCATTCCCTACCCCCCAGCCCAGCCCCTGGAAACTTTTATTTTAGATTTTGACTCTATGGTTTGTTCACTCTAATTGTTTCATGTCAGTGAGATCATAAAATATTTGTCTTTTTGTGTCTGGCTAACTTCTCTCAACATGTCTTGAAGGTTCATACATGTTGTCTCATGAATCAGAACTTCATTCTGTTTTACTGCTGAATAAAATCCCATTGTATATATATACCATTGTTTGATGGACACTTGAGATGCTTCCATCTTTTGGCAATGGTGAATAACACTGCTATGAACATCAGTGTGCAAATATATGTTCAATTCCCTGCCTTCAGTCTTTTGGATATATATACTTAGAAGGGATATTGCTGGGTCATATGGTAACTGATTACTTAGCTTTTCCAGGAGCTGCCAAACTATCTTCCAAAGCAGCGGCATGATTTTACTTTGCCACCGAAAATGAGTCTTCCTATTTCTTCACATCGTTTCCAACACTTTTAATTTTCTGTGCTTTTAGTAGTAGAGACTCTAGTGGGTATGAAATGGTATCTCATTGGGATTTTGATTTGCATATTCCTGATGGCTCATAATGTTGAACATCTTTTCATGTGATTGTTGGCCAACTGTATATCTTCTTTTAAGAAACGTCTCTTAAAGTAGTCTTTTGCTCCCATATACTTTTTTTAAGTGGGTTACTTGTCTTTTCATTGTTGATTTGTGGGATTTCTTTGTATATTCTAGTTATGAAACCCTTACCAGATAGGTGGTTTTCAAATATGTTCTGCCATTGAGCAGGTTGTCTTTAAACTTTCAGTGTAAATTAAATATGATTTATTTATGTAAATACAAGAACCCATAATGTCTTTTTTTTTAAGATTTATTTTTTATTTATTTCTCTCCTCTACCCCACCCCAGTTGTCTGCTCTCTGTGTCCACTCGCTGCGTGTTCTTCAGTGACCACTTGATCCTTATCAGTAGCACCGGGAATCTGTGTTTCTTTTTGTTGCATCATCTTGTGTCAGCTCTCCATGTGTGCGGCACCATTCTTGGGCAGGCTGTACTTTCTTTCGCATTGGGTGGCTCTCCTTAGAGGGTGCACTCCTTACACATTGGGCTCCCCTATGTGGGGGACACCCCTGCATGGTACAGCACTCTTTGCACACATCAACACCATGCATGGGCCAGCTCCACATGAGTCAAGGAGGCCCAGGGTTTGAACTGCAGACCTCCCATGTGGTAGATAGAGCCAAGTCCTCTTCCTTCCATAATGTCTTTACACTTTCATTCTTCTTTTTTAAAAAAGATTTATTTATTTATTTCTCCTCCCTCCCTCCATTGTCTGCTCTCTGTCTCCATTCATTGGGTGTTCTTCTGTGTCTGCTTATATTCTCATTAGGCAGCTCTGGTAACTGATCCTAGGACCTTCTGGAGTGGGAGAGAAGCAGTCATTCTCTTGTGCCACCTCAGCTCTCTGGTCTGCTGCATCTCTTATTATTTCTCCTCTGTGTCTTTTTGTTGTGTCAAATTGCTGTGCCAAGTCTTGGCATGGGCCAGCACTCCTGTGTATAATCCACACAGGCCAGCACTCAATGTGGACCAGCACTCTGTGTGGGCCAGCTCACCACACGGGTCAGCTTGCCCTCACCAGAAGGCCCTGGGCATCAAACCCTGGGCCTCCTATATGGTAAATTGGAACCCAATTCCTTGAGCCACATCTGTTTCCCCTATCATTCTTATAATGAGAGACTGAATGCTTTATTTCTCTAAGTTCAGGAGAAAGGTAAGAACATCCTCTCTCATCATTACTATTCCATATCTTGGTGGAAGATTGAGCCAGGGCAATGAGGCAAGAAAAACTAAAATGCAGGAGAGAGAGAGAGAGAGAGAGACATTAGAAAATTAAAAAAATGAAATAGAATCTATTCAGAGAAGACCTGATATCCCAAAGAACTAACAAAATTTTCCAAAACTAGTAAATGTATTTAGCAAGGGCACATGATCAAGATTCAAAAGTCAATAACATTAATATTGCAATACAGAGATAAATAGCATGTTTTAATTTCTAAACTGTCAAATCTTCCCCCACTCTTGCCTCTTCTCTTTTAGGGATTTCATAAATTCTTCTTGTGTGTTCATTTTTTTTTTTATCAGAGCTTCTTTATTGATATTTCTTATTCGTAAAAACAAAACAAACAATCTGCTGACAATTGCATCAAGGTTATTTTATTAATCAGTGAAGCAATATGTTTTTGCATTGAGATATTGATGGGTTCTTATATTTACATAAATAAATTGCATTTAATTTGCATAGGGTTTGTAGCAGTTTGATATTGTTTATGAATTCCAAAAAATAGATATTGGATTATGTTTGTGAACTAGTCATTTCCTCTGGGCATATTAGATTATATTGAATTCAGAGGTTTCACTTTTACTTGATTGGCCCACATCAGTAGGATGTTGTTTTCCCACCCCCTTGGTGGTATGATAGAGTTTTAATGCTGGAGCCCAGGAAGTAAGCACACAGAGCAGCAGAGAGAAGGCCTGACTAGACACAGGAGTGGCCCTGGGAAGAGAGAGGAGCTTTTCACCTCATAGTCTACAGCTGGCCTTGTGAAGAGAGGTTAGCAGCTGAGTAGGGAGAGAAACAAGTCCCGGGAAGAGAGAAACCCAGGAAGCCTGAACCCTTGAAGATGTCAGCAGCCATCTTGCCCCAACATGTGTCAGTAGACATTGGTGAGGGAAGTAACTTCATGGACTATAAGCTTCTACTCCAAATAGATACCCTTTATAAAAAACAACTGATTTCTGGTATTTTGTATCAGCACTCCTTTGGCTGACTAATGCAGGGTTGCCTTTATATAATTATATATATATATATAGGAGAAGGCAGGTTAATTAGACATCTTTATTTTGAAGAATCTTATCCATGAACAAAGGGTGATTTTCCAGTTCAAATATACTCACGTGCCTTTCAGTAGGTTTTTTCCTTCTCATGTATGTATTTTTTATTAAGTTTACTTACATTGTATCTTTTTAATACTCTTTTAAATAGATTTTTCTCTTTGCTTGTATCTTGTAACTGGATATTTTCATATATGAAGGAAATAGAATTGGATGGAAGAAGCACCTCACCTGTGATGTAAGCCTGAGAAAGTCTCAATCTACCTGGTAGAGAGCTTTGGACTAAGGATTGCCTCTACTATGACCTTAGGTAGGGTGGTTCTCTGCAGAAGTGGCAGAATCTGAAAGCACTGAGAACTAGAGACTGTTTCAGAAGCATACTGCCCAGAGCTAGGCCACAAATAAATCTGTCTGTGGAAAGAGATTTGGGAAGGGCACCTGTCTCCTATGAGCTGGGGATTATTATTTGAAGCTTATATACAAATCTAAGATTATGAAAAGGTGAGACCTAGTGATATAGTACCAAAGAACATTTTAATGGACATACAGGGGAAAGAGATTCTGAAAAGTAAATTTAGAAGACTTAGAATTGAGGAGAGTTAGGAGCTAGGTCAAAAATCTAAGGGTACAAAGAAAAGGATTGAAAAATGTTAATTTCTTTAGCAATTGATTTATTTTTCAGTTTTGACTGTGCCTTTTAAAATAAGAATGAATGCTCAGTTGAGTGGAATATGGAATTGAGTAAAAATAGTTTTTTCAAGATGGGAGAAAAATTGTTAAAATATTAAGAGAAGGCAAAGTAATAAAGTTATAAGAGAAAATAGGACTAATTGATAAGAAATATTCAAAAAGCTCCACACTACATATGGAAGAATTAGTTTTGAGAGGATTAGAGATATTTTATCCATTGGGACTTGTAAAGATTAGAAACTTTAATCCAACTAAATCTACATTTGTATGGATAAGAAACGGTAGTGCATGTGAAGGAAGTTTATTGAGTTTGTTGCAATAGTTTAAAGGGATATTTGAGTGTTAAAAAAGTCAGTATGGCAACCCTTATATTTTACATCAAAAGATAAAATGCAAAACCATTATTTTGTAATACATATTTAGCTATATTTTTTATAATTCCAAAAGACTGTTTTTTTTTTTCTCTTTTCCTACTTAGTATCCTTCTTCCTAGCAAATGCTTATACCATGTTTTTGTTCATGAAGACTTACCTAAATACTTATGGTAATACGTTACATTCTGGACCTTTTCAAGACTCCTTTGTTTTCTCATCAAATGATTCTTTTTATAAATTTCATTTTTTATATTCTGGAACTTTCTTATATGAGAAATCAATATCTTTCAATGCGTGGCTATGTGTAAATGAATCACATTACAACATGTTAATGAGCGATCTCTTTAAAAGAAAATATCCAAAGGGGAAGTTTCAGGGTCTACAATAGGAGGAAATCTTTTAGATAGACATATCTTTCAATCCTTTTCATATCACATTTTACTATTCTAGCAACTTTAAACATAACTGATAAGTATATTGACAGATTTGGGGGCAATTTCTTTGATATTAGTTTATCTGGTTCACAATTCTTATGCTGGATAGCTAATACACAGATTTGTATTGACAACGTACACTGTGTTTTCTGCGAATGTTAGTAAAGAAAGACATATAATAACACGTTTTTTAAAAATGCTACACCAGGCACCTTAATTTGCTGCAAATAGGACTAAATTAGAGTTTAAAATGAGAACATTGCTACCTTGTGCTTCTGGTGGCAATGTAGCATCCTAACAGCAAGTAAGCCATTACAAGATTTAGAGCTCAACTCAATCAGTGGCAACAACATTAGAAATAAATAGAGGTGGATCAATGCAAAGTGTTGTCTGGAATAATGAAACAGGCCTCGGCTGGAAAAATCTATTTTATTTTTCTTCTCCTAGCTAGGTGCTCTGGAAATATCTGACCTAGTCCATTAGAAACTTAGTCTGCTTGGTTTATTAAGAGAAAGGAAAATCAATGGTAAATACAGCACATGTATTATATATACATATATCTTTTTAAAAATCAATTGGCAGTACAATTAGGGAACATAGTTTTATTATAAAAATTGTCTTATATGTAATTTATATTGACTGACCTTTACTCATTATTTTACCTTCATGTATTCCTTCAAGTTTAAGAGTTCATGATATTATTTTGCAAAGCTACTAACATGAGGAGTGTATTAGTCAGCTAAATAAGTGCTGATACAAAGTACCAGAAGTCTGTTGGCTTTTATAAAGGGTATTTATTTATGGTAAAAACTTACATTTACCAGGCCATAAACTATAAGTTACTTCCCTCACCAAAGTCTGTCACCAAGTGTTGGAGCAGGATGGCTGCCAATGTCTGCAAGTCTTCTTCTTCTAAAGGCTCCATGGGAAACGGACTTTGGCCCAGTGGTTAGGGCGTCCGTCTACCACATGGGAGGTCCGCGGTTCAAACCCCGGGCCTCCTTGACCCGTGTGGAGCTGGCCATGTGCAGCGCTGTTGCGTGCAAGGAGTGCCGTGCCACGCAGGGGTGTCCCCCGCGTGGGGGAGCCCCACGCGCAAGGAGTGCGCCCGTGAGGAGAGCCGCCCAGCGTGAAAAGAAAGTGCACCCTGCCCAGGAATGGCGCCACCCACACTTCCCGTGCCGCTGACGACAACAGAAGCGGACAAAGAAACAAGACGCAGCAAATAGACACCAAGAACAGACAACCGGGGGGGGGGGGGGGAATTAAATAAAATAAATAAATCTTTAAAAAATAATAATAATAATAAAATAAAATAAAATAAAGGCTCCATGGTCCCAGCTTCTTCCAATATCAGCTGTAGGCTGGATAAGTCTTGTCTCTCTCCCAGGGCCAGTTTCTCCTCAGCTCAGTTACTCTGCTCCCTATGCAAGGCCAGCTGTAAACTATCAGGCAAATGGCTCATCTGTCTTTTCCCAGTGTATTCTCTTCTCTTCTCTGTGTGTTTACTACGATCTACAACTAACTCCTCTGCTGTGTAGTTTTATCTGTGAGTCCTTGCCCCCTTGGTGAGTAGGGACTCAACATCTTACTGATGAGGCCCAATCAAAGTCTTAATCATTAAAATTTAAGTAAAAGTAAAACCTCTGAATTTAATGCAATCTAATACATCCAGAGGAACATATTCCAAATGTAATACAATATCTATCTTTGGAATACTTAAATAATACTGTTATAAGGAGCATCTAATACATTTTAATTTCAATATATATGTGATATGATTTTATTAAAGGTCCATATATTTTGGAAAAGAAAGTCTAATATCCAAGATCACTCATTGCATTCTAAAGTTCTTGAAGTGCTGGACCCAACCTATACCTGAGGGGATTTGAACTGCATAATTGAGGAAGTACTGGCTCTTCCTCTTAGGTAGTCAGGGTACAGCATATGATCTTGGTTCTAGTTTCATTCTTATAGGTCAGCATTGGTCCTTAATGGGACAACCATATCTGCAGTGGCATTAGCAGGGAGCTCAGCACAATCCTTGTGGTTCCTCACTACATGAGGGAGCAATCCAGTGGCAGACTCCAGCACATCAGCCTTCATGTTTGGGGAAGCACAAAACTTTCCTTTTGATGATGGAAGTAGTTTGGGGTCTGAGTGTCCATGCAGGTTTGAGTTTTGTTAAACTGTGAGCCTGAACCACTTTCCATAGCATTCTTTTCATACGATAAATTTTATTTTTAGAGAAGTTTAGACTACAGAAAAGTTACATGGAAAGTATAAGGGATTTCCATATATCCTACCCCTTCCCTTTCTCACATTTTCCCCTATTAATAACATTTTACTTGCGGATGGTATATTTGTTAAAATTGATGAACAACTATTGAAGCATTGCTACTAAACATAAGGAGGAACTGCAACCATGGGCCAAAATAGGTGTTATTGTGTAATGGACAAACTTTGTAACAACGATATAAAGATATGGATATCAGAGGTTTCATAGCATTTTAAGAAAGGACAATTCTTTTTCTGTCCTGGAAAATTACCACTTACCTTTCAATATCTTTGTCTGGATGTGACTGATGACATGTATGTCTCTTGAACATTAACTGAAACAGGAGCTTATTTGGATTTTTATCTATAAATTAGAGCAATTGATAGTTGAGAGTATTCTCTTAAAATGTCTTTTTCAAGTTTGGGATTAGAGTGTACATTGTGTTGTGCAGAAAATACACTTAAAAATAAGGGAGTGCAGAGTAAGTTTATGGAGCTAAAGTTGCATTAATACAGGAGCAGCACCAAAAGAGGTTTCCGCTCCAAAGGTTGAGTTGGGGGAGCAGCTTATACGGCTGCTTGAGACAAAGGGAAGGTATTGTGAAAGGAATGATGAGGGACGAGGGGGAAATGATTTTGCTTTGTATGTGCTTTCCATGCCTTCCCAGCATTCCATGTATTACAAGGTTATGGGGCTGTTTGGAGGCCCAGTTCATTAATCGGACTTCACGAAGTTGATGTAAGTTTGTGGCTATCTGATGAAGATATCTTGTCAGCAAGCTGACCTGCTGGTGTCAGCTTGAACTCTTTGTTTCAGTTCTTCCTCTCGACTGGAGCAGGGGGTTTTATCACCACCGCAAAGGATTATTGGTATGTCACCTCGCTTCCAATAGCCTCTGTTTCTTCTTTATAATTCCCTGGATAAAATGGAAGCTCAAGCAAATCAAGAAGGTTAATAAAATCATTCATCATTTCCATTTCACAGTACCATAACCAAACATGATACCAAAAGAACTTTTAAAAATTCTATTGAGAATAAAAGGCTTAATAAATGGAAGCTTTAAAAACCCACATCAGAAAAATATTTGAAAGTAAATGAAGAGTAGCATCATCAGTTGACAAAAATGTCTGTCAGTTTAGGAGAGAACATAACCACCAAACTTATATTTCAAAAGATTATTTATTTTCTTGTGGGAATTGATCTTTTAGAACAATATTAGTTCTCTTAATCCTCCTGTTAACTTTTATTTCAGTTCAGATTTATCTACAATTAACTTTTTATTAACCATCCAACAAATATGTCATCTGTTAAAGTGTAATGTCATACACACGCACGTATTAGCAGCCAATATACCCCAAAAACATCACTCTTATTGTTTGAAAAATATTTAGGTGTAAACTCTTCCTGTTATTATAGGGGGAATTTTATAAGTCCTTTCTAAAGGTTTTTAGTTTTGAAAACTTTGATTGTGTACTTATATAAGGATATAATAAACATAATTTTCTTTCTTAGTTTTTGATACAATAAGCAAACTTTTCTGTAAAGACTTCACTTGCCTTTTATTACTTTTAACTGTATTTACATTTAAAAAATATAAAACCTGAGAAACATTAATTTAAATATAATTATATTCAGAGTGATTTTACTAGAATGCCAAATAATTTTACTATTTTACTGTCAGTTTAAATCATTATTCATTTATAGTATGCAATTTTAAAAAAACGCGCTTCCATGGGGAGGGGAAAAAAAACCTCTAAAACATTTTTAAGACTATAGCCTTATCAATAGTTTTAATTTAGTATACATTTCAAATGAGTTTATATTTTAGTCAATGTACCAAAGCCATCAGAAAACAAACAATTTGCCAGTTTAATATCTGGAAGTAAAATAATAAACAAAGTTGAATCAATCCTCTCAATAGGCCACAATGTGTATGATAAAAGAAGAATGCAGAACCTAATTGCCACTTTATGCCATTGAATGGTGAAGGAATGTTTATACTGTACTTCAAAGGTTGGTGATAATGGAAAACGGCTACTTCATTTTTGGTTCCTTTGAGATGACCACTTGGGACATCAGCTTTTTCTCAGATGTTCAAAACTTGGTCACTGCTATTGAAGTTCTTAAACACCATCTGTAAGAAATTAATTTTAAGGAAAATTACTTAGCATTACCTGAAATCTTTATGTATATTCTGAAAATGTGCAATGAAACTCAAAAGTAGATATTTTTTTCATAGTCCAAATATTATCTTTCAGATGTACCCTTAATTTCTCATTTAGTTGGATGCTAGCTATCAGGAGAGGTTAAGCACTAAACATAATTAAAGTGAGGAGAAAGGATATTTTCTTTCTGGAAATTTTATTTTACTTTTTTCATTTCTCTTTAGAATTCTTTGTTTTCTTTTTTTTTTTATTTTTTTTTATTTTTTTTTATTTTTGTTTTTTTTTAGTGCAACATGTGGATATATTTCTACCCTAACAGCAGATTTTGGGGTGAATTTAGCAGTAGTCATTTGACTCCATTCCCCAGCCCTGTTTTAAATATATATCACTTTTCACCATAGATAAATTCAACTTTTGAATATCATGTAGAAAATATCGTACTTCATGTACTCTCCATGTCTTTTTTTTTTCACTCATTATGTTTGTGAGATATATTCCTTTAGTTATACATAAAAATAATACAATCTTTTCCATTTTTCCACAGTTTTCTTTTTATTTTAACACAATTTATTTACCAATACAACTGTTGATGGATATTTCTATTTGTTTTCCTACTCTTTTTCAATTATAAATAAAATCTGCTGTGAAATTTTTTGGATATGTCTTGTACTAGATATGGTCACTAATTTCTCTCAAGTAAATACCTAAAATGGAATTCCTTTGTTTTAGTTTGGTAGATAATGCCACAGTTTTCCAAAGTGTTTGTATTTATTTTAGTAAATTAACTTGTTTCATCTTCATTAACTCTATCTTCCATTGTTTCTAAACTGCTGTTAAATCCATAAGTTCTTAATTTCAGATATTTTCTTTTTTCAGTTCTTTACTTCTTTAGTGTTCTTTAATACTTTTTATTGCTTGATATTGTTAAAAAGTCTTCATATTTTCAAAATTTTCCTTTATTTCCTCTCTTTTCTTGAAAATATAATCAATATTGAAAATAATTCTTTGATAAATCCAAAATATGGATCAACTATAGTCTATTTCTTAAGTCTGTTTTCTTTTTTATTGCTTTTTGGTCATTTGGTTATATTTATTTCAAGTCTCTGAATTTTCAATAATACTCCAGGTACTGTCAATAAAAATTTTAGAGGATATGAGTGATATTAGCATTTTTCATAGAGAATGGATTTTTCATATGTCAGGTAAATAGTTTACTAGTGGATCTCTTTACACTATCATGGCTTGATTTGGAGCTGTACTAGGATAAAAAGACTACTATTTGTTATCTAAAATAAAAAGACACAGCTGAACCTATCGCATGCCATATTTAGAAGGAATTTTGCTTGTCAGTTAGCTTCTTTCCAAGGAGAGCTGAATGCTGATCTTCCATGGGTTTTTGATGAGAGGGAAATTTACAGATTGGCAGACATTCAGAAGTATGAGTGAGTACACATGCATGAACTGTTTGAATGTAGATACACAGATTAGGCTGTTAATTAGTTTTCAAGCAGAGGCATATTCAAAATGATCTGTTCCTGATAAGCTGACTGTCTGTAAACTGGAGACTGATACTGCTTGATTGACTTGTCCAAGTGCGTTCACTGAGTTGTTTTATTGATCTCCTGAACAACAGTTTCTGATGGCTGCTTTTAACCTTGGTTACAGGTTAATCAGACTTGCTTACGTTTGTTGTAGAACTTTTTAATTCTCAATTCTTTGTGAGGTCTGGTTTATTTTAGTTTTGTTCTCATACCCAGAGCATAGCTCTTATTCATAGCCTGTGATTCTTACTTCTTAGGCATAGCTCTTCTCCCTCCACTGATGCTTTGACTACTCTATTAGTCAGCCAAAGGGGTGCTGATGCAAAATACCAGAAATCTGCTGGCTCTTATAAAGGGTATTTATTTGGGGTAGGAATTTACAGATACTGGGCCATAAAGCATAAGTTATTTCCCTCACCAAAGTCTATTTTTACATGTTGGAGCAAGATGACTGCCAACATCTGCTAGGGTTCAGGTTCCCTGGGTTCCTTTCTTCCTGGGTCTTTTTCTCACTGAACTCAGGTTTCCTCTCTTCCTAGGGCTTGCTTCTCTTTCCTCTGTGAACTTATTTCCCAGGGCTCCAGTTTAAGACTTCAGCATCACACTCCAACATCAAAACTCCAACATCAACAACCTTCAGCTTTGTTCTTTGCCATGCCTTTTATCTGGGATTTCCCACCCATTAAGGGGTAGGAACTCAAAACCCTATTTATGTGGCCCAATCAAAGCCCTAATCATAATCACACCCAGGTACAGACTAGTATACAAATGTACTCCAATATCTATTTTTGGAATTCATAACTATATCAAACTGCTATAGCTACCAAAGTCCAACTTCTGCTTCCTTAAACCAATAAAGCTGCTATATTCTGCTTGTAGTCCATTTATATGCACAATGATTTAGAGAAAAACTACCTGCAGGAAGAAACACAGGGGGCATATACAGATGAACTCATATGCTTCATTTTCTCAAATTTTCTTTGTACTGATTGCTCTCCAAAGCCTTCCAAAATGTTTTAGATATTTTGCCTAGAATTTATAGTTGTTTTCAGTGAGAAAGAAAACATAAAATAGATTCACAATACAATGCAGCATGCTTTCTCCAGAATTAACAGAGCCAGAACATGATATACAGAAACCGTATCTACACCCAGGTGAACAGAAAATCTGAGATAAATAACCTAGGAGCATCAGGTAAGTTCCAGAACCCAAGCAAAGTAATACTCAATTTAATTGTATCAATGATTGCACTAATAGCCCTAATTAATGTGTCCTGTTGTATTTATGTACTTTGTTCTACAACTTTCTAGTCTGCTCTCACTCTGACTCTGGATGTCATGTAACATGCTTTGCCTAATGAGACAGTAAGTAGCAAACTTGACATAAACAAAGTCTTTAAAAGGCACTTGCACATTTTCACTCATGAGAGTGACATGAGAACAAGCCCATGCTGGAGCAAAGGAAAATGAGGAGCAACGTGGGGTAGGTAGAGCCACATCATCCTACTTGAAGTTGTCCTAAGACAGAGAGCCTCCAACAGACTCACTAGTTCATCTCAAACACCTAAATAAGCTAAGACAAGAAAAGTGGAGACTCACACAGATCAGTCAAATGAACTAGCTAACACATAGACTTATGAGAAATAATAAACATTTGATATTTTAAGCCATTGGGTTTTAGGGTAGATTGTTACTCAGAAATATCTAACTAATACACCAGGGAGAAACTGTTAATAACATTTTCTGTAAAATATATAGAAGTTTTGCAAACATTCATGTTTATATAAATTAAAAAAGGCCTTTTCATATGCTGTTCCTTCTTGCTGAAAATCCCTTTCTCCAATTTCTGCACAAGCTGTTCTTTCACTGCCTCTGGTCTTTGATCCAGGGTTACCAATTCAGAGATGCTTTGTAATAAAAGAGCACATCCTCCCTGCTTCTCTCTGTAATTCCTATTTCCTGTACTTACTCTGTATTTTTCCTTATCAGTTAAAACCTCTTTCAAATATATATTACACACAAACAGATACACACACATACGTACAAGTTATTTCTTTTTATCTTCTCACCTTTGAATTAAGTTGCTTAATGCAAGAACTACAGTTTTTCCTCTGGACTTCAGAAGCATAACGTCCTAAAACCGTCTGCAATGTAGTAAGTGGTTGATATATAATTGCCGAATTAGTTAATCAATGATATAAGTTTAATATCTACTTTTTATATGGTAGGCATCTTACCTTGAAAACAAAAATGGTTTCAAAGTAAAAGATAAGATGAGGCCATTAAAGTTCCCAGAAATTTATCAAACAATCATACTAACATACATAACAGATGGGGTAAAGAACAGAATTAACACAGTAGAACTAATGAGGTGGAGAACGTAGCAGAAGGATTTTTCTGGAGTGAATTAAAATGCAGGATAAAGAAATAGAAATGTGAAAAGGAGAAGATAAAATACAAGATATAAAGATGAATTTCAACAAATGAGAATGAAAAGGAAAAAATAATATTTTACCTAAGAAATAAAAACAAACCATTTCCCATTCCCAGAACTAAAGAAAGATATGCTTCAGATAGAAACTGTTATCCAAGTGGTCAACAGGGTGA
This sequence comes from Dasypus novemcinctus, assembly GCF_030445035.2. Classification (NCBI taxonomy): domain Eukaryota; kingdom Metazoa; phylum Chordata; class Mammalia; order Cingulata; family Dasypodidae; genus Dasypus; species Dasypus novemcinctus. The sequence continues at coordinate 70,438,514 of NC_080684.1, read as the reverse complement.
CTATGAAAACCTTGGAACATAACTCTAAACATTTCTACAGAACAGATTTAAAGTACAATAAAAATAAACAAACAATTACATGCTTGTTTATATACAAACATACCTACTTACATACAAATATCCATCTATAAATGCTAATTGGAGGACCTAGAAAGGCATGAGAATAAAGTTATTCATAGACAGTGTACACAGAACTCTGGCTCTTAGAAAACAATGGTGCAATGGTCACTCACTCATTTATCAACAAATTGAACCTACTATTATGCAATCATAGTTCCAGGTGCTTGGAATATATCCATGAAAAAAACAGAAATATATCCCTCACCTACCTTCTAACATCAGTCATTTTGAACTTCAAAGCCAGTAGCTATATGAATATTCAAGCGGCAGAATAAAATAAACATCTTTTTAGCATTCAAAGATTTAAGGGATTTATCAATAGATTAACTTTTAAAAATTACTAAAAGATATAGTCAGCAAAACACAATAGTAACCATGAAGGAAGGAGAAAGAGTGAGAAGTTAATGGAGATGCTTAGAATATCTTCTCTAATCAACATGTAATTTTAACTTTTCTCTTATGCAGAAAAGGGAATTAGCTAGCTGTTCCTACTGGACAAATTAAACCAAATTCTTTTTGTCCCTTTGCTGCAAAGGGAAATATAAACATAATAATAGGGAAAGTAAACATATGATGTTTATCAAGAGCTCTAGTCATCTAAAATATATGCATGCTACACCCCTAATATAGAACTAAAGAACAAACTCTCTTATGAATATATAGGGAAATTACTTAAATAAATATTATAAAACCAAATTCAACTGTATGTTAAAAATAAAACATTAAAATCTGGGTCTATTTCAGGGTTCACGAAAATCCATTATATATATTGATAAATCCATTAACACATCTACTATATAACCTAATATGTAGCAGTTTGATATTATTGATGAATTCCAAAAAGAAATATTGGATTATGTTTGTAAACTAATCTTTTCCTCTAGGCATATTAGATTATATCGTATTCATAAGTTTACTTGATTAAGTAATTATGTAAACTTCTTGTGCCAGTAGGGTGTTGAGTCTTACCACCAAAGGGTGGGGACTCACAGAAAAAAGGCATGGCAAAGGACAGAGTTAAGTGTTTTTTGATGTTGGTGTTTGATGCTGCAGCCTTAATCTGGAGTCCTGGAAAGAGAAGAACCCTAAGGTTGGAAAGAAACAAGCCCTGGGAAGAGAGGAACCCAGGAAGCCTGAATTCTCACAGATGTCGTCAGCCATCTTGCTCCAACACGTGAAAATAGACTTTGGTGAGGGAAGTAAGTTATGCTTTATGGCCTGGTATCTGTAAGCTCCTACCCCAAATAAATACCCTTTATAAGAGTCAGCCAATTTCTGGTATTTTGCATCAGCACCCCTTTGGCTGACTAATTCACCTAATTTCTATTGTTATATAGCAAATTATCCTAAATTTAGCTGCTTAAAATAATGCACATTAATTATCTCATGTTTTCATGTCTCAAAAGTTTGGGCAGTGGGACAGATGTGGCTCAGACAATTGGCACTTGCCTTCCTCATGGGAGGTACCAGATTAGGTGTCCAGTGCCTCCTTAAGAAGACAAACAAACAATAAGCAGACACTGAGCAAAAACAACAAGCAGACAAGAAGAAGAAACAATGAGCAGACGATGAGCAGACAACAAGAAAAAACAATGAGCAGACAGAAAGCAAAAACAAATGAGCCAGGTACAAATCTGACTCAAGCAGTTGGCACCTGCCTCCCACATCTGAGGCCACAGATTTGGTTCCCAGTGCCTCCTAAAAAAGAAACAAACAGACAATGAGCAAAAAACAATGAGCAGACAATAAGCAAAAGCAGCTAGCAAACAGATAAGGAAGCCATCTCGGTGGGGGCGCAGTTTGGACAAAGTTTAACTAGTCCTGCGCTCAAGGTTTCATGAGGTGGCAGTCACAGTGTCTCATCTGAGGCCTGGGCTCCTCTCCTCAGATCACGTGGTTCTTAGTGTTATTCACTTCCTTGCAGTTGTAGAATTAAGGTTCTCAGTTCCAAGAGGCCATTTCTCTCCACAGGCATTTCTCAAATGGCAATTGGCTTCTGCATGGCCAGGAGAATGTCTCTACTGAGTCTGGTTTCTAACTTCTTGTCTCAGAACTCTAGACCCTGTTTATAATGGCTGTCATGAATTGATTAAGGTCCTCAGTTACATCTACAAGATCTTTTTTTTTTTTTTTACATTGCCATATAAATAACACGATCACAGGAGTAATATGCCATTAGTGTTGCCATATTCTACTGGTGAGAATGAAGTTGTTATAGGTTCTGCCAGGAAGGGATTAAACAAGGTCATGATTGAAGATCATCTTAGTATTCTGCCTATCATAATAATAATGGAAGACTGTTAATAAACCATTAATATCTTTATTGGACAATTTGTCTATTGTTACAAATTAATTGAGATAGGGAAAAATAGCATGTGATCATCTCTCTAGATTCTTAAAAGTCATTTGACCATACACCCAAATTCTTATTTAAAAACAGTTACTAATTTAGGATTGATGACTATATCTCAGTCCCAAAGCCAGACACTTCCTTAAGGAGGAAACCTAAAAGCTTTTGCACTTAAACAGGAGCAAAACTAAGGTGCCTGTTATCTTTACTATTTAACATTATGCTGGGAGAAAACTCTCCATTGCCTTTCTGCAGGTCTGGCATCAACTTTTCTTCCATAATATATTCTCAAGGGTGTTGTAAACGGCCTTGGAAGATGGTCATAATAGCTTCCTGAAGAGCAGAGATCAGACTCGTTTACCAGGAGAGTAACGTTAATGTCTCCCCCTGTGGCAAAATTTTGACAGGTTTGCTTGTATCTTTCTTAAATAGGGCTGAGTGTCCTATTTTACAGTTCTTCAGCTGTAACGCAAACCCATTGTGTGTATGGCATCCACCTAGGCTGCTCCACATCACCCCTTGAACTTGGAGAACAAAGTGAACCAACACAAATATGAAGCTCATGATGCCTGTTGCACTGTAATCAAATCCTTTGTATCTGACAAAGGAGACTTATGTCCTCTGTCAGCATCACTGGAACTGTGTCAGGTTAATTTGTTAGCTTGGAAACAGGATAAATTATTGGCTTCTTCATCCTTCTTGACACAGTGTTTTGAAGATATTAGCCAATGAAATGTAATTAGCATGATTAGAACTGGAAAGGGAAAATAAAACTCTCTATTGTCTTGTAATCTGAATATAAATCTGGGGATGTCCCTCAAATCAATAACTAAAATGCATATTAAAATAAAATACTAAAGAATCTGATTTTACAATCATTATATTAAATTACTTTAATCTAGATGGAAAATGAGTAAGATGAAATATCAAAAGAGATATTCATGATGATAAAGAAAGAATAATATTCTTATGCATAAACTTAATTAGTGATATCAAAAACTTATACAAATAACTATAAAAAACATTCCTAAAAGATACAAAGGTAGACTTCTAAATGGAAAAATATAACATTTACCTGGATAGAAAGAATCAAAACCAAAAAATAAAATTCAGATATTCTTGATTTAATTTATAAACGTTTTTAAATTTTAATTTATATATTTTCAAGTCTTAACTCTATCCCTGAGCTAGACAAGCTATTTAGAAAATTTACAGGGAAGAACAAATAAGTGAGGTTATCCAAAAATCCCCAGAAAAGAAAGGACAAAGAGAATGTCTGGCACATAAACAGAGAAACTGATGGGAAAAGAACCTACTACTGCTTGTGGAATTTTAATATAAAATAACAGCAATATCTCAACCAAGTGTGGTAAAGAAAGACATTTGTGTAATCAGTGTTGGGGAAATAACATAACATCAGATCCATTCTCACACAATATAACAAGTTAAATTTCCACTTTACCTTTTTAGGATCAACTATGCCAATACATAAAATAAAGCCATAAAATGAATAGAATAAAATATGGGTGAATTTCTTTCTAACAAGGAAGTAGAGAAACTTCTTCAGCCACTACGCAAATTCTATTTCACTGAAAATTTGCTTTACAAAAACCGTCATAAAAAATAAAACCAAACATGTTAAATTTTTTTATAATTTCCCAAAATACAAGGCACATGGAAAGACTATTCCAAGGTTATTTACAAAACATTAGCATTTGAACAAACTTAAACTCTTAAAGTATTGTTTGCCAACGTAAATGCTCAGTGACCTTCCAGTTTCTCTAAAAAGCTCTTGATTTTACCATCTCTTGTTGAATTGCATTACATTATATTTATCTTTAATTTTTTAGATTGATATTCTATGATCAGCATTCCTACAAGTTTCTCATACACCTCTTTTAATATTTATTTCTTCTAGTCCTTTTGAAATATTTCACCCATTTTATCCCCATTTCAAGGAAATGTAAAATTTATAGGGAATACTTTACTTTCCTCTCTTCTTGTTTCTTTTATCCCTGACACTGAAACTATAGGATAACATTTCCCATATTTCAACTAGATAGATGATAATCCAGTGGCATAGGCTGAGAAATTACAGACAAAACGGCCAGGATTACAGCTCTTCAAGCCATGTGCCATGATCAAGATATATATCGATACAATTGCTATTGGTGAAACAATTTATTTTTTCTGCCATTAAACTAGCATGATTTAAACTTAACTCTGTTTCAAATACTAAACTAGATACTTGGGAAACAGGACACAACTACTTGACTTCAATGCATAGGACCTATATCAAATGTTAACTGTCATTTATAAAATGCTGTATTTAGCCATAGTTCTACATCTCCCTTCATTTATATAATGATGAAATTTCAAATCATAGAAATTACAGATGCAGTTATCAGCCATGCCAGACCTCTGTAATCTTGTGTTTTGTATTGCACAGTACAGTGGCAATTGGGAAGCTCATTTTTCAGTGCACCTGCATTTGTACACACACAGTCACATGTTTCTTTTTTTGTAGGGGAATAAAATATTTAATGGAACATATACTTGTTTTTATTTATTTTACTCCTTTTATAGCTCCTTTTAAAGGTCATGACCATACCTTAGAGATTTTTCTTGAATTCCATTTTTCTTCGACTTTCTGAAACATATCTTACGTATTTGTCTTCCTGAAATTTTTATTGTCGCTTTCTTATTTTTATGGTCCCCAAGCTGTTCTGTAGGATTCTTTCATTACTTTTTACTAGTTTACTTATTTTAAAATGGCAGTATCATAGACCCTTGGCATTACTTTCACCTCAAATGTGGCAAAAGCATTGTCAGAATAATCTTTTCCTCTTTTTTTTACATTGAGATAGCATTTCAGTCTTTGTTATTTCATTTTGACGTTGAACACATATTGATCTTCTGAAATGGCTTGATTATATTAAGAGATCAAATAACATAATATTTAACCAAACAATATTAAAATTTTAAGGTAGTTTATTTGAAAAACTGTCTTTCTTGCATTCTTTTTTTTTTTCTAAAGGAGTTTAATCTTTAGTACGTTCCATCTATTAATTCTTCTATGCATTTTAAACAACACTTTAATGTCTTCTCAGAAAAAAGGTAAAATGGCTTCAACATAGGATGTGAAATTAAATTGTGCTTATCCATCAAGACCACACTTATTGATCATCACCAATGTGCCAGGCACTGTGTCAACAAGTTGGCACAGAGAAAGGAGGGCTGGCAGTGTCTGTGATGAGTTTGACTTTTTAGGGGAAAAAAAAATGTTTGATTTAAAATAAAATAGCATCAGAAGTAATAATTTGGTTGTGTATTGTGTCAAAGTATACCAGATATCATGATTTACTGAGAGCTAAGGATTTCATTTTTTAGTAGCTGCCAAATATGATTAGATTTTACCTGTTGTGTCTTTCTTCCCTTGTCTTTTGTCCCTGACCTTTGCTTTCCTTGCCCTTGTGTTTTGCCAGTTGTTTGATGAAGTTCTTTTGGATACTGCTTTTTCAGATTGCCCTTGGGTCCTCTTGCTTTCTGTACCCTCTTGCTCTATCCCGTTTTATGCTGTTTTAAATTCTCTGTTTTATGCTAACTCACAGAGTATATATATCCTTTCCTGACAGTTTGTCTTTTGATTTATAATACTGTCTTGACCTCTGTCTTCTTTTATTTAAAACAACTTATCAATTTATTTGGACATAGGATGGCAATGCTTATTTTGACTTTTTTGGTCTCAGCTTATTATGTCTCTAGCTCCTAATTGCCCTATCAACCCTTTCCTCCTGGTTTGGCTCTGAAAGTTCAGAGTAACTTGGTAGTTAGAGATAAGAAATATTTTAGTCACCCTCTATCTACTAGTAAATGTGCTTTGCTCATACATTCATTAAATGTTTTTCTCGGGAAACTTGTACACATCATAGGCTCTGTAGTTTGTGGTAGAAATACACATTGAGCATGATAGATAAAGCCATTATCCGTGTAAGGTGAAATTCTCCTTTGTGGGGGGAGAACAAAGACATAAACTAAAGTACAAACGATAGAGTGTACAACTGTGATAAGTCCTATATAATAGTGTAAGTCAGGCTAAGGGAAATGAGAGTGATGCAAGTAGGACAAGCTAATCATTTATGAAGAAGAATCAGCTGATTCCTCTTTGATTCCTCTCTGAGTTTTTCCCAAATGGACAAAGGGCAGATGTTCAAGGAAAGAGCTGCACGCTCTCAGATTGAAGAGCTTTTCAGCAGAAGAAAGAACAAGAACAGAGGCCCTGAAGTAGGGATGATGACAGTTGTTTGTAATGCATGAAGAAGCCTCATAGATTTGAATATGGAGCACTGTGAGCAAGCAGGAAGGGCCTTGAAATGAGACTAAGATATGAATATCACTTCTATTCCCATTGTAGAGGTATGAGTTTGATGTCTTATAAAACTACACATATGCTATACATTCACTTATATTTACTATAAATTTTCCTTAAATCGACATGTAATAATAATTTATAGTATAGCACTTACGATAAATTATTCTCTTATTTATTCATCACAATATCACTGTGAGATGATATGAACAAAATATGGCAGCTGCATTTTAGGTGAGGAAATCAAGGCCTTGCCTAATATTACAAGAACTGACAAGTGACATATTTGGAATTTCTTGGGGATTCATTATACTCAAAAATATCATCAGTTTCTACTGTTTAGAATGATGCTCAAATAACAAAATTAATGTCACCAATTAACTTTATTTTAACGATGGTCCAATGTAGCATTTTGAGATTGTTTCATGAATCCCAAAAAGAGATATTATGTTTTTAAACTAATCTATTCCTCAGGGTGTGACACCCTTTAACTGCATTAAATTCAGTCCAGGGACCTTTGATTAGATTACTCGATAAGATTGATTTAAGGCTCTTGATCAGACTGTGTCAGTAAGACATGACTCAGGTTGAATCTCCACTCTTTTGCTAGGTCTGATATAAAGGGACTCACATGGAAAACAGAGGAAAAAAAGGAAACTCTCATATTTGATCCTACAGTGTGAGAGGGAGGATTGCTTAAGCACAAAACCCCTAAGAGACTGGGCCCACGGAGCAGCTCAAGAGGAGACCAGCCCTTCTATATTCCTGGTAGCCTACAGCTGAATTTGGGAGAAGAACCAAACAGACAAGACTGACCTTGTACACCCAAAAAGAGACAAATTCTCAGCCAGCGTGCAGCTAAAATCAGGAAGAAAGTGGAGCAGCTGAGTCTGAAAGAGAAAGCCCAGAGGGCAAGGCAGAGACCAGATAGAGGTCACCCACAATCTTGCTTCAACACGCTGCAGCTGAATTTGGTGAGAAAGCACCATTTATGGTGCCTTGAGTTGGACTTTTTGTAGCATTGGAACTGTAAGCTCTCATCACAAATAAATACCCATTATAAAAGCCAACAAATCTCTGTTACTTTACATTAGCAGTCCTTTGGCAAACTAAAACATCCAATAATTCAAAAATCCAGTGCTTCTTATTAAATTCAAGGCACAGACACAAATTTGAGCTTCGGTCAAAATAGGATTTTTGTATAAGAAGTACCAAATCTAGATTTGAGATTAGACTGTGAGGAAAGTTGCTTATGTATGTAGTCTCAGAGTTCATTTACTGAGACATCTTCACATAGCATCTTGATTTTGCTTCACCAATTCCTTTACCTGCCAATAGAGAATGGCCTGTCTCCACCCAAGAAGATAGATTCTGGGGCCCAAGACTGTCACACAGGTATAGAACATTTGGTAGCAGAGAATAGAAAAAAGCCTTCTCCTCTTCAAGTCATTCATCCATACATTGGATAGCACAAACTGGAGAATCAGAGACGAATTATGGTTGCTATAGTAGTGTGTTGGCCTCATCCACTGGTAAGACGTAAATCTAATGATATTAGAATTTCACCAATTAAGTTGACCAGTCTTCCACCCCAGAGGAGATGTAGCAATAAAGTGGTAGTTACAAAGAACAAGTTGCTCAGAGTTATCTTTTCAATAAACCTTCCTTTCAAGAATAAAGGTCATGTGATTGAGAAGAATAATGATTCCCTTTAAACTTAAAGAGAACATAATATCTGAGTGACACTTTGCTGTCCATTATATTAACTTTTTGAACTGTGCACCATCTATATATAATAAAAATGGGCATTGAAAGAAAATAATAGTTGATAGTTATCTGAACAACTGATTGGCACATAGAAATTAGAGGCACAGTGGAAAGACAAATTACTGTAATTCAGTTGATCTGTTATATTAGTTTTCTGTTGCTGCATAACAAATTACCCCCAAACGTGTGACTTAAAATGGGAATATTTGCTATGTAACAGTTTCTGTTTGTTCAGAATCTGTGAATAACTGAGCTAGGTCCTATAGCTCAGTGTCACTCACAAAGCTGTTTTCAAGGTGATGGTCAGGGCTGCAGTCATCTTGATCTTAGTCTAGGGAAGAATCTGCTCCCAGGCTCACTCACACAGCCATTGGAAAGATTCAGTTCCTCATGTGCTATTGGAATGAGGGTCACAATTCCTTGCTGGCTATTGGACGGTGCCGCCCTTTGTTTCTTGCCAAGTCAACCTCTCCATAATGTAGTTTATAACATGGTGACTTGCTTTATCAGAGAAAGTGAGCAAGAAAAGCCAGAGAGAGAGAAAGAGACAGAGAGAAACAAATGTCAGTTTTTTCACAACCCAATTTTGAGGAAAATCCCTAGATCCAGCCCACACAGAAAAGGAAAGGATTACAAAAAGGCCCAAATATCAGGAGGCAGGAATCATTGGGAATCATTTTAAAATCAGCGTACCATGGCTGTAGTCAAGGGCTGACTGAATAGTTAAGAGTAATATGCCTCTACATAAGATGTTCAAGACAGCTAGGCCCTGCTTCCTAACCTGTTAAGTAGAGTTATGAGACTTTACTTGAAAACCACATTATATTCTAAGAATCATGGCTAGGTGTATATATGAAAGCATGTTAAAATCATGAGGTATTATGTAAAGGAGTAGGGTTGTTATTATTGTTGTTAGTAGTAGTGTAAATATATTAGTAGCCTAACAGTGGTATTTTTAAAATGAGCTTTGAATATGGAGCCTGCATAGCAATATTATGGAAGGTAGCAGAAGCCAAAGATGAAGCCTTACTTTGGAAAATATTGGGCTTTAAAGTAAAGTATTTAGTCAAGTGAAGGAAACATTCATTTATAATACAAATGTGTTTGTGCATATTTGCAGTGCAAATCAAACAAAGTGGCACAGCTATAGGTCTAAAGTAAACTGATTTTCTTTTTGTATTAGGAATGGATTTGAGGAAATAAATGTCTCAAAGGGATGTTAGAATTAAACGAGTGTAAACTTCATATTTTATAAACATGGAAAGGATTAAAAGTTTAGATATTATAATAAGTGAGCAGCAGAGTCATTTCTAGAATCTAAATCCTCTGATATCTCTACCAATGTATTTCAAGAACTATAGTTGTTTGTATTCCTAGATTTTTTTCTCCATTAATACATTTAGTGTTTCTAACAGAAAAAAATTTGCTGTAAAGGGCAGCTATTCTTTTGAAACAGTGAGAATGAATATTTCATTCCATTCCCATAGGTACAGAGAATAATTTTGTTAGCATTTTTAAAAATAATCTTTGCAGTTTTAAAAAATATATATATACTAATATTTTCCCTACTTGAATACAAATAATTTTATTGAAAAGTGTTGAAAACCTGTGGCATTAAAATGAAGCCTTATTTGTTATTGATATTTCAAGGCAAATCTGATTTCTGTATAGGTATTTCTAACTTTTTCACTTGCATAAAATTCCTTAATGAGAGCCAAGAATAAAAATACTTAATATTTTTACTCAGTATTTATAGAAGGCTTTGTAAATCATTTGAGCTATCCCACAATAATAGGCATAGAACAGTGAGGCATTTAAATGCTGGGTTAAAACTGGTTCTTAGTTAAACCAGACTTGCAGGTAGAATTAACTTGAGGGACTTTTAAAGATAGCTATGCTCTGGACACAAACCTGATCCAATAAGTCAGAATCTCTGGGATTGGGGACCAAGGTAACAATATTTGCTGAAGTTCCTTATGAGTTACTAACATTGAGCTAGGGTTGAGAACCCTGAGTTATTATAAAGAAGATACCAATGTAAATTCTGAAGTTGGATATGTACTCTGAAACTGTCTAGCCCAAATACTTTAGAAAAAAGGTGAACTTCTTCAGTCATTAATATTCAAAGACCTTTACAGTTACTTCCTCTTATAAATGTCTTTTAGAATAATATTTTGGATGGCTTGTAAAGAGTTGGAATCATCAAGTTATCAAATTAATAATGTGCCATCACCTGCTAATATGAAATAGGTGCTATGTTTCTAACTGCAAAGGCTAGATTAATGTCATTTTAGTCACAAGAAGTTCAAAATCAATTTCAATGCTAATCAGTGGTTGAAAGAATAGATTAGTAATATAGTGAATGTCATTACCCTTTCAAATATTTCTTTTATGCAATGTTCCCTGCCGAGGGGAATAAGGTTGTAAGACTGTGGTACCATAAAGCATGGATTTTTATAAAAAATAAAGATAAAAGATCTGGGGACAAAAAGTTAACTTAAGAAAATCCTTAATGAATTTATTTTTGTCTACAAAATCTATCTTTTCAGCAATAGAGTGAACATATAGTGATTTAAAATGAAAATAAATATTTCTGCTAAATTAAAAAAATAGAAGTTGAATTGTATCCTTTTTGTATATTTGTGAGTTCATCCATTTTAATATAAAATTCTTAAATTGTAAGGCTGTTATTTTGATCTCTACTGTGTGATGTTATTTTAGACTGATATCATTGTATTTGCTTCACTCTATTATTAAAGTAATCTAATCAATAGAGAGAAGGCAGCAACATCATAATATTACTAAGAGAAAATATGACCTGGTTACTAGGGTTCAATGATAATATGTAAGGGACCTGAAGCATGTTTTATTTTATTGCAAAGCTCGTATTCCTTTCCAGTATAAGTTTGAATTATATTCTGTAATTATAGTTACTTTGTACATCCAAAAAATATTATCCTTGAAATGAAATTCATATCAATATGAGTAGATTTTTAGTTGAAGAAATTTATTTCAAAACTCGATTGAGAGTGAAATGTTCCTTGCATGGTATTTCTCTACCATAGGAGAGCTTAAAAACAAAATAGTAAAATATTTTTAAACTTGCTGTTTTTTTAGAACTCTAACATTAAGTCTTCTTTATCATATAACAAATTCAAATATAGAGAAGAAATTGAACTAAAGAGCAAAATGATGTGTTTCTCAAAGTAGGCAAATATATCAAGGCTATTAGCTGTTTAGATATGCATAGATTTTCATGTCAGCCTTGGTAGATGAAATGTCCTGTGTTCCCTTATGGTGTCAATATATCCTTACTTCTTTAGGTCATGATTCAGAAATTGCTAGCATTGGATTCTTGAGTATTTTCTTATAATATGCACTCATTTTTTTAGCATTGCTTTCTTAATATGATCACTGTGCAATGAAAATAACAAAACTCAGGAATAGTATACAAAACAGCTCCTCTTCCAAAGTATGCAGTGGACTCCATGGTCAAATAGTCACTCACTCATTCAAAAAGAAATTCTTGCCACTGGACTAGGCAATGAAATTATATTAAATAAGTCACTATATTCTTTATCTCAAGATGATAACAAATTTTGGACAAGAAAAACAAGTAAACAAGTCAGTTCCATACATAAATTCATAGTTATTATTGCAGAGGATACCATCAGGGCTCCTACCAAAATAATATATTTACTTTGTTTTTATTACTCTATTTGTAATCTCAATTCACCGAAGACCACACATGGAATACACAATTTCAGGGTGAATTTTTACACTGTGGAAACACACCTTAAAGGTTTTATTTTTGAAAAATTGGCTATGTTCCTTACAATACTTTTTAAATCTTACAACATGATATAAATGTAATTGGATTGATGTTACACACATGGGTGAATAATAATATTCAGTTAAGGTAACAAATAGTCACTAAATGCATTTTACATAATAGTCTTTCCAATATAATAGATATATTTATAAATATTACTAGTTAGTGTTATTGTGCATATAATCACATCAATTATTTAATTTCATCATTATTCTGGGTTAAGTAGAGATTTCTGTATAACATTAAGTTTGCACATTTCCTATGATTTTAGTTTCTTAATATTAACCAAAAATTTAAACAATGAAAATACATTTTCAATTGAAATTTATCTTGCATTTTAAAATTCAATTATGATAGTTCTTTGAGGAGTAATTCTTGAAAAAATAAGAACTGAGTTCAATATTTCCCAGTTTTATCAGTAAATATTATAGATATATAAATGCATACCTCCTTAAGTAAGAAAAATATGATCTTGTACCACTGGGAATCAGAGACCTAATTACAACTCCATTTGATATACTTTTAAAGCATTTGATCAAAATGACCTGATGCTTATGCATACACATAAATTATTTTAGTTCAGAGACTCAATCTCTTGTTTTTTTTTAAAAGATTTATTTATTTATTTCTCTCCCCTTCCCCCACCCACCCTGTCTGTTCTCTATGTCTATTTGCTGTGTCTTCTTTGTCCGCTTCTGTTGTTGTCAGCAGCATGGGAATTTGTGTCTCTTTTTGTTGAGTCATCTTGTTGTGTCAGCTCTCCGTGTGTGTGGCGCCATTCTCAGGCAGGCTGCACTTTCTTTCGCACTGGGCAGCTCTCCTTCCAGGGTGCACTCCTTGCACATGGTGCTCCCCTAAGCAGGGGACACCCCTGCATGGCAGGGCACTCCTTGTGCTCATCAGTATTGCACATGGGCCAGCTGCACACAGGACAAGGAGGTCTGGAGTTTGAACCGTGGACCTCCCATGTGGTAGAAGGACACTCTAACCAATGGGCCAAGTCTGCCACCACCTCAATCTCTTGTTACAAGTATGCTGATACCATCGATGATAAATGATGCAACTTGGGATGAAATGATACATTTCTATTTGAAGCTATAAAGGAAATTTTTACTTATGCTTAGCTGAATCTATGTTTATTATGTTTACTATTTATTAGCTAATAGAAATGAATGTATAGCATTTTCAGCAAATGATTTATTATCACTTGAGTGCTTACTTATTTATCTATATATTGAGATATTCTTACAATTTTTCTCTTTTCATCTTTTAATATAGTAACAAATGTTGGTATTTTTTTTTTTTAAAGATTTATTTTTATTTATTTAATTCCCCTCCCCTCCCCCGGTTGTCTGCTTTCTGTGTCTTCCTGCTGTGTCTCGTTTCTTCGTCCGCTTCCGTTGTCGTCAGCAGCACGGGAAGTGTGGGCGGCGCCATTCCTCGGCAGGCTGCTCCCTCCTTCGCGCTGAGCGGCTCTCCTCATGGGCGCACTCCTTGCTCGTGGGGCTCCCCCACGCAAGGGACACCCCTGTGTGGCACGGCACTCCTTGCGCGCATCAGCACTGCACATGGGCCAGCTCCACACTGGTCAAGGAGGCCCCGGGCTTGAACCGCAGACCTCCCATGTGGTAGACGGACGCCCTAACCACTGGGCCAAAGTCCACTTCCCGGTATTTCTACTATTACTTTTTCTTGTACAGTATATCAGACATTGAAAATATGAATACATAAAATTTTCTGATGTGATACCTTGAGAATTTCATCATTCCCTGTTGATGATTGATGCATGGAATTAATAATTGGTAACTAAGGAAAGGAAAAATTGTAGGACTGCTTGAGTAAGTATGAATATCTAGTTCAAGGTAACAGATATCTATACAGACTTGAATGATTTTGGGAATAAGAATAGCAGAGATTTTATTAATGGACTAGAAGGCACAAGGTGAGAATAAGCCAAGGAATTATAACTAGGGATCATGGTAGTAAAACTGTCTAATTGCCAGTTAATTGTTTTCAGTCAGGATAAGCTAGATTCTCAGGTATCAGTAGTTTGAACAATAAGGTCTATCTCCTGCTCATACATAATTCATGTTCATCATGAGTCAATTAGAATTTTTGCTCTACCTTTCTCTTATGCTGCTACTTCAGGTGAAGGTACTTTTACTACCTAGAGCATTGGTCATGCCTATGCAGAGGTTAGGAGGTCTCTGGAGGTTCTCAAGCTGTTATTTACATATGTAGCCCGAAATTCAGACATATCAAAACCACTCACAACTTATTGGTCTATACTATTTTGAGTGCAGTCATCATATAGGCCTGAAAAGCACTAATAATCAGCAGTCTGTCTTCCTACTCAAAAAAATGATCCTCTCTCTCTGTCTGTCTCAGAAAAAATAACTTATCTACTCTAAGATAGATTTCCCAAGAGTCTCACCCATTCCTGTTGTCCTATTCAATTCCAAGATCTCAAAGTGAATATTAGTTTCCTAATACTCTGCAACAAATTACCACAAATTTAATGGCTTAAAACAACACAAATTTATTATCTTACTGTAGAAGGTCAGAAGTCTGGAATCAGTTTCCCTAGGCTAAAATCAATCTGTTGGCAGGGCTGTTTTCTTTCTGGAGACATAGGGAAGAATTTATTTCCTTTCCTTTCCTTTTCCAGCATCTAAAGATTACCTACATTATATGGCTCACGATCCATTCCTCCGTTTTCAGAACCAGCTATATAGCATGTTTAAATCCCTGTCTGACTCTGACCTCCTCTTCTGCCTTCTCCTTCTTCAAGGGAACTTTGTGATTACATTGGGCCAACCTAGATGATCCAGAATCATTTCTTTATATTAAGGCAGCTGATTAGCAACTTTAATTCCATCTGCAATGTGAATCTGCCTTTGCCATGTAATATAACATATTGAAGGTTCCAGATACTAGGGCATAGATATTTCAGTGAAACATTATCCTGCTTATCACACAGGGTGATATGTTGTTGTCTTGACATCAGGTCTGCATGTAGCTCCTCTTGAGCATCTTATATAAATTACTAAGACAAATTATGTATCTACCCCCAAACAGGTAACAGGGATAGCTTAACCATAATAAACACTTTCAGAAAAGAGTGAAAGGCTTCCAGAGTCCCAGGTCTACAAAAATCTTACATTCCAGGAAAACACCTAGCCTTGGAGTTGGTGGATATTCCTTGACTAATCCCCATTCTCTCCTTCCCAGGCCGTAGGTCTCCATGGCCCTAGGCTTTGACCTTTGGGGGCTTCTTCTTTTTCTATTATCTTCCTTAATCATATGTGAACTGGAAAATTGGCAAATATGCACTCCAAACAGCTTTCTCAGTCTGCTTCCTAAAAAGAAAATTTGTAAAACTAAAGCCATTTAAGTTTTAAACTGTAGAAGTAAACCACTTTGAGTAGGTAGTAGGCTTCTTATCTGTTTCCTTCCAACTAGTTTATTTTGCTGATTACCACACCTGTAATTTTCTTCCTTGTATGTGTCTATACACCACCACAATCCACTCTGAGTTTTGAACGTTAGGTTAAATGATGGCCATGGACTTGTTTTAATATTATAGGAAAGGTAAATTTCATTTGGTGACTTCTTTATTGAAAAGCAGTTTTCATTTTTATCATTTAATATTTGACAAAGTATCCATTGCCTTTTTCATTCTAATGCCTAAATTTCTTTATTCTATTCCCTTTCATTCTTGCCTTCAGAATGACCAATTCTTTAC
Source organism: Dasypus novemcinctus (assembly GCF_030445035.2). Taxonomy (NCBI): domain Eukaryota; kingdom Metazoa; phylum Chordata; class Mammalia; order Cingulata; family Dasypodidae; genus Dasypus; species Dasypus novemcinctus. The sequence continues at coordinate 70,422,331 of NC_080684.1, read as the reverse complement.
TTAGTTTTAGCTTTTTTGTAACGTCTTGTTGAACACAGTTAGCAGCAAACACATTCTAACAACATCCTGTTTTTAACTTCCCTTCAAACACCTCTTGGTCTAATTTGATATATATCCACCTTACAATTTTTTTTATTACTGGTGAAATATACCAAATATTTTCCACTACTTAATATGGGTGCTCTCCTGTATTCTGATAATAATTTTCTCAATACCTATTGCTTAGCCCCTAAAACAATGCCACATATATTAGATTTTACCTTTTGAGGCAGTATCCCACATCTAGGTACCAATTCTGTTTCAGACAGGATGGGCTAAATTATGCCGCATTAAAAATGACTTCAAAATCACAAGGTTTCTTTTTCATCACTTACTGTATAGTGGTGAGCTGGAGCGCCACTCAATATTGACCTCTTTTTTTTTTTATTTTATTTTTAGAGAAGTTTTAGAATTATATTTATAGAAAATTCACACCAAAAGTATAGGGAATTTCCTTATAACACCACCCCAGTGCCCACACACATGGTTAATTATTACTGGCTGCTTAGATTAGTGTGGTACATTTGTTACAGTTGACGAACCAATATTAAAACATTGCTACCAACCAAAGTCTGTAGTTTACACTTTGTTCTGTATAGTCCATAGACCTTGACAAATGTGTGATGTCATGTGTCTGTCACTGCAGTATCATACAGAAGAATGTCACTACCACAAATATGCCCTCTTCCACTCACTCATCACCCCCCTCCCATCTTAACCTCTGGCAACCACTATCTTTATATCAGTGTTACAAATTCTGTTGATACAAGATAACATCCATGCCATGATTACAACTAATGTACTTTGGTCCGCAGTCACCTCGGTGCCCCATGATTGTTCATTCCCCAATCTTGAAGGACCTGGAACAATGTCCACTCCAACAACCCAGGCTGAAGAGGGGACCCAGGTACCATGTGGCAGGTGGAAGGAATTATCCTTCCACAACTGCAAACTCTCCCCCTTTATTGAGATGGTACCTGTCTGTCATCATTGTTTAGTTGGTTGTTCAGGACACGTCCAAAGAACTAGAGAGTAGAAGTTGTCTGCTATTCCACTCGGCCAGCAATTGAACAGTCCAAAGATTTAAGTCTCTAAGAAATATATTTAACAGGTATATTAAAATTGTAGGTTCAAATACAAGGAGAAGAGTCATGATTAGAGGAATTATAAATGAATATAATTATGTTATATAGCCTCTGTTGTCCAGTTGTCCTAAAGCCCCTGTGAGCATTGTCTGAGGCTCTGTTTACTGAGGCATTTAGTGATATCTGCCTGAAACCTGCATAAGCATAACCTCTAGATCCACCTCCAGACTCACTTTGAAATCTCTTAGCTATAAATACTCTCTCTTTCTTTTTTTTAATGTTTGTCCCTTTTTTACTTCATTTTATGACCCAGGCTGATATTGTAGTCGCCATCTGGAATATTGCCATTTTCTGTGGCCAAGGGAAACGTTGAACTTCTAGGTGGGGCAATCTGATGCTCACAGCTACATACTTGACCTTAGAATAATACAAGTCACTAGTACTCTTCTGCCCACAATTCATTGGTAAAATCAGTCAGTTGTCTTCATCCAACTACAAAGACCAAGAAATATTTGAGGATAATGGTAATGACAGCCACAGTGATTTTCTCAAATTTTAGTGGCCCTAAAACTTTCACAATATTATTGAAAAATTAAATCATATATTTTATAAAGCCACTTTCTAAATTGTGTCCAAGGAATACTCTGATGGGAGATTTCATATGTATGCCTTGAAAAGAGTTCTGTGTTCAAATAAGCTTTTAAAAATCCTACTTTATTTCTTACCACTTCCCACTTTTCCTAACAGTCAGGAGGATTTACAACAAACAGGAGTATCCTGAATTATTTTCCAGTAAAGAAATAGTTTAGTAGTGTTTGACCCATAGTTTTCTAAAAGTATTTGATAAGAGCATTTTTTTTTTTTTCAGATTTAGGCATCTATCAAAGGTCTAATGAGACTGGTTCCATAAGATTAGAACTTGGAAAATATATTAACATAAAAACATTATGAAATGAAGTTAGTGTTTTAATTAGAAGTATGTTTATGAAAAATTGAGAAGAATATTGAGTATACAAAGCTCTTTTGAGATCCCAGAAAAATGAGGAACTTAGCATTTGGTCTAAGCAAGGAAACTGATCACTATCAAGTAACCTGCTATAACTTTAAATTGTCTTAGTCACTCTGCCACTCTATCCAGTGACATCAAACATCTAAATAAGAACTTGGAACACTCAAAACTGTGTGCCATGTATAAGTATAATTCACATAAAATTGTGTTTGTGCTCTTGGTTCATCTGCAAGAGTGTTCAAAGCACCCCATGTCACTCACTGCATGAATTTGATATTATTTATGAATTCCAAAAAAGATATTATGTTTATAAACTGTTCCTCTGGGCATGATATCCTCTGATAGTATTAAATTTAAAGGTTTTTTGTTTACTTGATTATATCAAGATTAGGGCTTTGATTCAACCATGTCAGGAGGGCGTGGCTCAGGGTTGAGTCCTTGTCCCTTTTGTGGGCTATATAAATGGACATCCATTCAAGAAGACACACAGAAGAAGACACATGAGAAAAGAAAAGAGCTCCATAGATGCCAGAGAAGAGAACTTTGTGACGACACAGAAGAGGAGAGAACTTGGTCTTTTCAGTCCTGCCATGTGACAGAAAGGAGAAGGCTCAAACAGCTAATGCCCCAGGGAGAGCTAAGCCATTCACCTGATAATTGTACCAAAGCCCTGAGCAACTGAGAAGGCCTGGAAAGAAATGAGCCCTGCAGTCTACAGCTGAGATCAGATTTCGCTGGGCCCAAGGATCTTTAAAAGAAAAAGGAAGGCTGAACCCTCACAGTATAGGCAACCATCTTACTTCAACATGTGGCAACAGACTTTGGTGAGAAAATACCTCTTATGGTATCTTGAGGTGGTGTCCTTAGGGCCTGGTAACTGTAAGCATTTACCCCAAATAAATACACTTTATAAAAGTCTACAGATTTCTGGTACTTTATATCAGCACCTCTTTAGCTGACTAAAACACTTGTCTTAACCTCAAATTACTTTGATCATTTATCATATTTATGTCCTTTAACATAATCCCAAACAATATTTCTGATATATGTATTAATAGAAAGCACTTTAGTCATTTGCAACAAACAAAGTAGTGAATTTAAAATTAGGTATCAAGTTTCAAATTCAGTAACAAAATGTACAAAATAGATTGCAGTTAAATAAAGTTAGGTGTGATTCTCCAGCACCTTTGAGATAACCTACTTTATTTTTCCCTAAGAGAATGAATATATCTGGCTCTATATAACTTGGAAAAAGAAACTCAGAAAATGGTTGCAAGTTAGAAGCTGTTGGTCATAATGACAAAGAATTATTTACTTTATGAAATAATCATCTTAATATCCATTTATATTTTTTCTTAATATCTGGAAGGTTTTTTCTGAGGTATGTTTTTAATTGGCAGGCCATTGAATAAATTTCCTTTTTGGTTTCTTTTTTCTCTAAAACTTAGAATCACCAGAGTACACTGAGAATTTCTACAGAATTAAATATATATATATTAAATATATATATATATATATAATATATATATATGGTCTTTATATTCTGATTCAAGTGGAACACAGTGAGATCTTATCCATAAAATATCCAGGTATGTTGGACTTTTTGGTAACCAAAATTTCAATATTGAAGAAAATTGTATAACAAAATTAATTTTAAGTTTCATTTACTTTCAGTGGCTTGCAAATCTATTTCAAAGATCTTCAAGTCTGCCTCTTTGGGACTCATGTTCCTTTCAGTATAATGACATGATACTGATACTTTAATGCTAGACAATGCAAATGTATTTACTATTGAGAATAAATATTTCATAAATAAATTTCTTTCAGTACCCCTAATGGTAGCTATAAGCTGTATATGTGTGAATTTAACACATATTTTCTAGTTGTAAGGGTTTGTAAAATAAGGACAGTAAATAATTACAAAAATATCTTTTTTGACATTTTGACAAAAGTATTTCATTTGAATGCAGTAATGATTATTAAACCTATAACCATGATCCTGTATTTTAGCTGACATTAATAAAACAGAAAGATATTTTCAATTTGTAAAGTTGATTTGTTCATTGAGGAAGCACCAAGCCATTTTAGGGGGAAAAAAAGTAATTCCACCACCATGAATTACTTCAGAGTGATAATGAGCCTTTAACACCATTTTGAAATGCAGAATCTATTCTTTGAAAAAAACTAATTTTGATTTCCTGAAATGTGGAAAGTTCAAGTGAATACAAACTTGATTTATCAATTACATTATTCTTGTTGCTCTTGCTAAATTTATCTAGTGTTTGCAACAAGACCCTGCCCTGAAAATCCCCCCTAAATATAACATACACTTAATGCATATAGATTTGAGCTTCATGCCTCTTTGTTTGGTGTTTGTTAACAGAGGAAAACACAATGTGTTCCCAGAACATTTCTTGTTTTCTTTATGGAAATACAGAAACATGGTATCTTTCAGTCCCCACTCTTTCCTCTTACACAGTTAGATGCTAGCATTATATAATGAATCTCTGCTTAAAGAATGCCAGAGGAAGTGTTATATATTCTCACTAAATTTGTGATTGTTATCTTTCCTTCATACAGCCCTCAATTTTCTCTTAAATCTCTACTACAATATTTTCAACCACAGGTTAAAGGAGCAACCTTATAAGATGGGAAGATCATGATATCTCTATGGCAACCATAGGAGATTCTTTACATGAACTGGTAATAACTTTTACAGTGTTAAATCCCTGGATCTTTTTTTTTTTTTATATAGGTTTATCAGATTTATATCTGCCTTATAGTATATATTCAGAACATATGTATTCAAAGCTTATATTATCTCATTTAAATTATCTAAGTTTATATATAGTGTAATATAATGAAGGAAGTGTCTTTACAAGATGTATGTGAAATTTTATAATATGATAGCTTATGGAACAGTTAGAGTGAAAACATCTAGTTTGTAAGATACATGTTAACTGTTACAATAATATAAAATATACTTCATCCTACAATCATAATATTGTCTATATTTGTTATACAGACATATTACATAGAAGATATTTTACTCTGATCAATAACTCTCCATAGGTATGATAACTCGTAGGTAAACACAGATTGAATTTGCTGGTCTCCTTATATTTTAAATAAAAGAAAAGTCATTTTAAATTTATATAAAATAAATAGTAATTGCACAAGTCCTTCATTCCAATTTTTAAATAATTTAATTAAATAATAATATGCAGGCTTGGAGGCAATTTCAATATATTTTTAAAGTTTAACATCTTCAATGGTAAACAATCAGAATTATTTTATATACTTGAATGTCATCTTTAGCCTACAAATTCACATAGAATAGTCTTGCTAGCAAATTATGTACTATTTATGTTCAAGATTCCATTGATAGAGTCTCAATTTAAGCCATATTGAATTTATGATTTAGGTAAAAATATAATGTAGGTCTTTGTATGAAAAATAATAAATTGACCATATAGTTTATGTGGAGAAATAAATCATCTGTAGGTGAGAACAAGGGTTCTAATATGAGGAAGGCACTAGATATTTCTTCAGGGTTCTTTCCTTTTTTTTTTGTAGAGTTTTAAAATATGATCACTACCTACTGTAATCCTGTCTGTGTAGTTCTCGTCAAAGGAATAAAAGGTAAATTTCAACTTTATAATGTTACTTTGTTATCAAATAAACACCAATACAACTATGTATCTACTTCAGGCCATAATGTAACAAATATTCATATAGTACAATCTGCTCACCTATATATAATTGTGTGTCCAATAAAAAAAAACACTCAATATATTATCAGTTATAAAGAGTACCTAGAACCTTGTTGTCTAAACACTTTTCAAAAGTACTTAATGATTATATTTCCACAGTTATTCTTGTGGTGAACAGGCCAAAAGATATTTGTATTTTAATTATATAACAAAAGAGACAGAATGTAGTCTAATTTAAAAACAACACTCTCTATAGGAAAAATAAAGGGGTCTTGTACAAGGCAATTAGGCATATTTCCATTACTGGATGGCTCTAAAAATTGATCTTGGATAGTGGTAAATGAGAATTCTTGAATACAAGCATCAGCCAAGTAGAGCATTTTTATGAATAATACAGAGAATGAAAACTATATAATGACCATATTTATCTTCCAACAAGTTCTCCTGCAGTTTTTCTATAATTCATAGAGATTTTGTAAAAAACTTTTGCTTTCACACTTCACTATGAGCATGAAGCCTAATTATAATATTGTCTCTTTTTCTATTTGAATGTGTCAGTTTTCATATTATGATTTTCACACCTGTGCTAGCTAAGATCAAACAGCCATGTCATCCGAGACCACCCAGCAACTAAACTGTGAAAATTAATTTGAATTTCACCTAGCTCAACCACATGCTGTTTTCCTATTACTCCCATACCAAGGTATCTGTGACTTTATCTACCAAATGACTTATTTATTATTATAGACAATGCTCTAAAGAATTATGGTTACGAACTCTAGCTCATTTTAGATAACTTTCATAAATATATTTGGTGGAAAGGTATTATGAAATGCTTTTGATGTGTCTCAATGACAAATATTTAACTGAAATCTCTTAATGATAAATATTAAAATCTAAAATGCATTTATGCTAGCTGACAATATGTGTGGTAAAATTATATAATGACCATACAAATAATACATGTAAAATACTAGTATTTGCAGAAAATGTGTATCAAAATAAATCAAATAATATTAAAGAAAATTAAAAGAATTAGAAAATTTATAATCAAAATTTGAGAATAATATTCTCCAATTGTAAAATAATAGAACAACACCAGACAATGATTCACAAGAAAACTAGAACCCAATATAACTAATTAGCACATATTTGAAACTTTTGATAAAATATTAGAAAATAGTATCTACCAATGTACACAAATGAAAGCACATAATGATCAAATGGGGTTTATCTCAGGATTACAAATTTATTTTAACTTTGAAAGCCAATTCATGTAATCCACCATATTAATGAAATAAATCAGGTTTTTTAAAAAAAAAGATCATTTCACTTGATGCAGAAAAATCATTTGACAAAATTCAGCAAATATTCATTAAAAAGAATTCTCAGAAACAAGGACAAAATGGAACTTCTGAGACTTTTGGGAGGATGAAGGATTAGAGAGACAGAGGGATCACTTCTGTCCCAGGAAATATAGCTAGAGAAGAGGCAGTGACTATCTGGAGGGTTGTTTTGGAGTTCAGGACACCAGGGGAAGGTGGTGCAGCACCCAGGAGAGGAGAAATGAAGGAAGAAAACCTCAGCTGTCTGAAAAGTCCCCTGATTAGAACTGCAAAAGAAACAGTGGGCACACATCCCCCAACCTACAGCGCAAATAGCAGTCTATGGACTGTAGCATTCATCTGCTATAGTGTCTAGATATCTCTAGAGGCCACAGGAGTCCCACCATTTGAGGTACTGTTTATTTTTGCAGTCAATGAGATCCTGCTGAGACAAGCATAAGATTAACCTCTGGAATGACCTCCTAACCAACTTGAAACCTCTTAGCCATAAAAGCTCATTTGTATTTATTTATTATTTTGGTCAAGTTCTATTTCCAAATCCATCCCAAGTTGGTGCTTGGTAATAATCCTTTGGTGCCAGGAAGGCTCATCCCCAGGAGTCATGTCCCATGCCAGGAGGAAAGTAGTGCATTGATAAGCTGAGTTTAGCTTAGAGAGAGGCCATATTTGAGTAACAAGGAGGCTTTCAGGAGGTAACTCTTAGGCAGTATATAACAATAAGCTAAGTTTCAATTTCACAAGTAAAGGTTCATAAGTACAATCATCGATATCAAGGGCCTGGTGTACTGGTCTGTACTCTTTCACTAGGCACTGCCCTTGTACTTAGGGGATTTTTGCCTTTCTATTAGAGAATGTAGGAGGACTCCCCAGTGAGGGAATTCAATATTTTTATTTTTTGGTTATTGTGTGGGTCTATACCCACCCAGACAATGTCCATAAACACTTGGACATATTTATATGCCTTAAAGGCAAGCCACAGGTGCATACCTCCTCACACAATCCCCCATTACTGACACCCCACACAAGGGATCCTCCCCTGCCAGAGTTGTGACCCCTCTGTGATCCAAAATCTCTTAAAAAGTGAAGCAAACAAAATAACCAAATAAAACTAATTTTAAAAGGCATAATAATAGTTTCTAAAATAACAAATAAAATATAAAAAAATTTAAAAATTGAAATAACAAAAAATTTTTGGACATGTATCTTTCATCACTGTAAGATCTGTTACCTTATATGTTCAGTGACAATTTCTCCCAAATATTCCTACATTGTCTTATGTTCTTTTCATTTCATCTTCAAAGAAGCTTTAAGTTACAGAAAAATCACATAGAAAATATAGGGGATTCCCATATGTGCAGTACCCTCTCTCTCTTCCACTCTTTCCTATTAATAACATTTTACATGTGGATTGTACATTTGTTACAATTGATGTACAAATATTGAAGTATTGTTATTAAGCATGGTCAATGGTTTATATTATGGTTTACATTCTGTACCATATACTTAATTAGGGTTAGATGAAATTTAAAATGGCCTGTATCTGTTATTGCAAGATCATGTAGAACAATTCTAATACCCTAAAAATGACCTATGTTCCATCGATTCTATTCTTCCCTCACCCTCCCCTTGGAACCTATGGTGATCATTTAGTTTTGATTTTTGAAGAATAGGGTTCATAGCTACTTGCAATAATATTGAAGACTTGACACACTGATCTGTTTTCTCTAACTGAACACTACCTATGTTCTTGAGAGATTTTTGTCCCTCTAATACAAGACATAGCAGGGCTCCCTCGGATGGTAGTTCAATACTTTCTTGTTTATTGCATGGGTCTCCATCCACTGAGATAACACACTATGACAAGGTGAACACTTATATGTTCCATAGAAACATGCCCCAGGTCTGCCCCATCCCACATCTGATGTCCTACACCCATAATCCTCCTTTGCCATATTTGCCAAAAGAATATTCAAACCATTGTACTTTTAGCCACAGACCTATAAATCCCCACACTTCACCTGCTCCTTCCCCTAACCTTCCCCCCAGTTCAATCCCCCAACTTACTCCCACTTACAGGCTAGCACTGCTGAACCCAGTCACAACATTGTACCACTCATGTCCCTATCCACTGCCCAACCACACCCTTCCAACTTGTCATATATTTTGCCCATATGGGCATCGGCTTACCACCCTCTACTCCTTTTTTGTTTCCTGTTAACCTATCTTCCAGACTCTAGCTCTGTAAATCTGCTCAATCTGTTTAAGTCATATTAATGAAATAATGCAATATTTGTCCTTCAGTAATTGGCTTACTTCATTCAATGTAAGGTCTTCAGTATTCACCCAAGTTATCCCTTTTGTTAGTACCTTCTTAAAACTGATTAATATTCCATTGTATGCATACACCACAATTTACTTAGCCCTTCATCTGTTGATTGATGCTTGGGTTGTTTCTAACTTTGGGCAAGAGTAAATAATGACACTATGAACATGAGTGTGCATGTATCTGTTCATGTCCCTGCTTTCAATTCTTCTGTGTATATGCCAAGAAATGAGATTGCTGGATCATATGGCAGTTCTATAGTTAGCTTCCTGAAAAACTGTCAAACTGTCCTCCACAATGGTCGCACCATTCTACATTCCCACCACGAATGGATAAGAGCTCTCATTCCTCTACATCCTCTCCAACACCGATAGTCCTTTGTTTTTTTTAATAACCACCAGTCTAATGGGTGTAAAATGATATCTCATTGTAGCTTTGATTTGCATTTCCCTAATAGCTAGTGATGTTGAGCAAATTTCTGTGTGCTTTTTAGTCATTTGTATTTCTTCTTTGGAGAAGTGTGTTTTCAAATCCATTACTCATTTTTTAAATGGCTTATTGGTCTTTTTACTTTTGAGATGTAGGATTTCTTTATATATGCTGAATATTATGCCCTCATGGGATAGATGATTACCAAATACTTTTTCCCCCTGAATAGGCTGCCTGTTCAGTTTCTTGACAAATCCCTTTGAAGTACAAAAGTTTTTGATTTTGAAGAGGTCCCATTTATATTTTTTTCTTTCATTGTTTGTGCTTTGGGTATAACATTTATGAAACTATTTCCTACTACCAGATCTTGTAGATGTTTCCCTATATTATCATCTAGGAGCTTTATGGACTTGACTCTTACATTTAGATCTTTGAAACATCTGGAGTTAATTTTTGTATAGGGCTTATGATGCTGATCCTCTCTCATTGTTTTGAATATGGTTATCCAGTTATCCAAGCACCATTTGTTAAAAAGGACATTCATTCCCAGATGAGTGGGCTTGGTGGCCTAGTTGAATATTAGTTGACTATATATGAAGGGTCTATATCAGAACTCTCAATTCTGTTACATTGGTCATTATGTCGGTCCTTGTACCAATATCATGCAGTTTTGACCACTGTAGCTTTGTACTATGTTTTATTAAAGTCAAGGAGTGTGCTTCTTCCAATTTCATTTTTCTTTTTCAATACATCTTAGTCTATTTAGGGGCACTTGCTCTCTCAAATAAATTTCATAATTAGCTTTTCCAATTCAGTAAAAAGTGCTGTTGCAATTTCTACTGGAATTGTGTTGAGTCTGTAAATCAGTTTGGGTAGGACAGTTATCTTAGTGATGTTTAGTATTCCAGTCCATAAACATGCAATATTCTTCCATTTATTTAGGAATTTTTTATTTCTTTTAGCAATGTTGTATAGATTTTTCATACAATTCCTTTATATCTTTAGTTAAATTTATTCCTAGGTATTTAATGTTTTTAGTTGCTGTTGTAAATGGAATTTATTTCTTGATTTCCTACTCAAATTTCTCATTATTGGTGTACAGAAATGCTAGTGATTTTTATGTGTTGATCTTATATCCCACCACTTTACCGAACATGTTTAACAGCTCTAGAAGCCCTGTTGTAGATTTCTTAGGGCTTCATATGTTTAGGAGCATATCTTCTGAAAATAAGGAAATTTTACTACTTCCTTTCCAATTTGGACCCCTTTTAAATATTTTTCTAGCCTAAGTGCTTGAGCAAGTACTTCTAATACAATGTTAAATAAGAGCTTTGACTGCAGGCATTCTTATCTTGTTCCAAATCTTAGAGGGAAAGTTGTTATCATTTCACCATTGAATATGATGTTAGCTGTGGGTTTTTCATATATTCCCTTTGTCACGTTGAGGAAGTTTTCTTCTATTCCTATCTTTTGACATGATTTTATCAAGAAAGGATACTGTATTTTGCCTGATGCTTTTACTGCACCAATGGAGATTTTTTTTCTTTCAATCTCTTTATGTAGTGTATTAATTACATTGATTGATTTTCTTATGTTGAACCATCCTTACATACCAGGGATGAAACCCTCTTGGTCATGGTGCATAATTCATTTGGTATATTGTTCAATACAATTAGCAAATATTTTATTGAGGATTTTAGCATTCAGATTCATTAGAGAGATTGGTCTGTAGTTTTTCTTTCTTGTGGTACCTTTGTTTGGCTTTGGTAAGAGAGTAATGTTGGCATCATAGAACAAGTTAGGCAATGTTCCCTCCACTTCTATTTTTTGGGAGAATTTAAGCAGGATTGGTGTTAGTTATTTCCAAAATGATTGATAGAATTCACCTGTGAATTCATCTGGTCTGGACTCTTCTTATTTGGGAGATTTTGATGACATATTCTATATCATTATTTGTGATTGGTCTGTTGAGTTCATCACTTTTTTCTTTCATCAATATAGGCTGCTTGTGAGTTTTAGAAATTTGTACATTTCATCTAAGTTATCCATCTTGGTGGCATACAACGTTTCAAAGTATCCTCTTATGATACTCTCTATTTCTGTGGGATCAGTGGTGATAGTCCCTTCCTTGTTTCTTATTTTATGTATTTACGTTTTCTCTCTTTTCTTCTTTGTTAGTATAGCTAAGGGTTTGTCAATTTTTATTAATCTTCTCAAACAACTAGCTTTTGGCTTTGCTGATTTTTTCTAGAGTTTTCTTATTTTCAATTTCATTTAGCCAGCAAAATTAGCCTTCAAATATGATGATGAACTTAAAATAGTCACGTTGAAACCAAAAGAGTTCATAAATAAGAATCCAGCACTGCAGGAACTACTAAAGAGAGTTCTGCAGCCGGAAAAGAAAGGAGAAGAGATAAAGGCTTTGAGGAGAAGGTAAAAGTGAAGACTTTCACAAACGGTAACCAAAAAGGTAAAGAGATGGGCAAAAATAAGATATGACATATGAGAGTCAAAGGACAAAATGGCTGAAGCAAGGAATGCCTTAGTAGTAATAACACTGAAGGTTAATGAATTAAACTTCCCCATCAGAAGACATGAGCTGACAGAATGGATAAGAAAACATGAGTCATCCATGTTCTGTCTGCAGGGGACTTACCTTAGACCCCAGATGCAAACAGACTAAAAGTGAAAAATTAGAAAAATATACTTCATGCAATTAGTAACCAAAAGAGATCAGGGGTAGCTATACTGGTGTCAGGAAACACACACACACACACACACACACACACACACACATATATATATAATGAATATATATAATTAAAAGAGACAATTCACCCAGAAGAAGTAATAATCATAAATGTCTATATACCTAACTATGGTTCCCTACTATGCATGAGGCAAATTCTGTCAAAACTGAAAGGAGAAATAGTCATATCTCCAATAAGATTTGGAGACTTCAACACGCCCCTCACATCAATAGATAGAAGTACTAGGCAGAAGATCAACAAGGAACAGAGAACTTGGATAATATGATAAGTGAGCTGGACCTGACAGTCATATACAGAGCATTATATTCCTAAACAGCAGGATATACATCCTTCTCAAGTGCTCATCATTCTTTCTTCAAGGTAGACCACATGTGGGGCCACAACACAGCTCTCAATAAAATTAAGAAGACTGAAATTATACAAAACTCTTTCTCAGATCAATGGCATGAAGCTGGAAATCAATAATAGGTAGGAAAGGGGAAAATCTGCAAATTGTGGAGGCTGAACAACACACTCCTAAACAATCAGTGAGTCAAATAAAAAATTACAAGAGAAATTAGTAGATAATGTGAGATGAAAGAAAATGAGAACACAACTTATCAAACATTATGGGATACAATGAAGGAAGTGCTAAGAGGGAAATTTATAGACCTCACTGTTACATTAAGAAAGGAGAAAAAGCTAAAATTCAATGATCCAAATGTACAACTGGAGAAACTAGAAAAAGAACAGCAAAACAATCTCAACCTCCCACATCCAAAAAGAATATTAAAGATTAGAGCAGAAATAAATGAAATTGAGAAAAAAAATAGAGAAAATCAACAAAACCAAAATCTAGTGTTTTTTGAGAAAATAAAATTGATAAACCCTTAGAAAAATCAACAAATAAAAAAAGAGAAAAGATGTAAATAAATAAAATCAGGACTGAAAGGGGAGATGTTACAACTGACTCCACAAAAATAAACAGGATCATGAGAGGATATTATGAGTTACTATATGCCAGCAAATTAGACAACCTAGATGAAATGGATAAATTCCTGGAAATGCATAAGCAACCTACCTTGACTGCACAAGAAATGTAGGAATTCAACAAACAAATCACAAGCAGAGTAACTGAATCAGCTATCAAAAATCTTACAACAAGGTAAAGTCCCAGACCAGATGGCTTCATAGGTGAATTCTACCAAACATTTTGAGAAGAATCAATACCAATTTTGTTTAAAGTCTGAAAAAATTGACAAGGGGGGAATTTTTCAATACATTTTATGAAGCCAATATCAACCTAATACCAAAGCCAGATACTGCAAGAAAAGAAAATTACAGATTAGTCTTTCTAATGAAAATAGATACAAAAATTCTCAACAAAATACTTGCAAATTGAATCCAACAGCACATAAAAACAATGATACATGATAATCAAATGGGTTTTCTTCCTGGTATGCAAGAGTGGTTCAACATAAAAATATCAATTAACATAATACACCACATTAACACATCAAAGAGAAAAGCCAAATGAACATGTCGATTGAGGCAGAAAAGGCATTTGACAAAATCGAGCATCCTTTCTTGATAAAAACACTTGGAAAGATAAGTATTTAAGGAAAGTTGCTCAACATAATAAAGGGCATACATGAAAAACCCTTAGCCAACATCATTACTCAATGAGGAGAGGTTGAAAGATTTCTCTCTCAGGAACAAGACAAGGATGCTCACTCTCACCACTGTTATTCAGTATTGTGTTAGAGTTATAGCTAGAGCACATTGATCAATGGAATCAAATTAAGAGTTCAGAAATAGACCTTTATCTTTATGACCAACTGATTTTTGATAAACCTACAAATTTCATTTTTAGGGGACAGAATAGTCTCTTCAAATGGTGTTAGTAGAACTGGATATCCATAATCAAAAGAATGAAAGAAGACCCTTGTCTCACACTCCATTCTTGAATCAACTCAAAATGAATCAAAGACCTAAACACAAAAGCCAGAACCATAAAATTCCTAGAAGGTAAAGTAGAGAAATATCTACAAGACCTTATAGTAGATGGGGCTTCTTAAACCTTACACTCAAAGTGTGAGCAACAAAAGGAAAAATTGATAAATGGGACCTCCTCAAAATTAAACACTTGCACATCAAATGATTTTGAGAAAATGTTTAAAAAGGTAGCCTACTCAATGGGAGAAAATATTTGGAAATCACACATCTGACAAGCTCTCATTTCCCTGATATATAAAGAGATCCTACAGCTCAACAATAAAAAGACAAATGATCCCATTAGAAAATGAGCAAAAGACTGAATAGACAATTTTCTAAAGAAGAAATGGCAAAAAAAAAACCACAAAAAAAAACACATAAAAAATGTTCACAATCATGAGCTATCAGGGAAAGGAAAATCAAAGCTACAATAAAATATAATTTCACACCTACTAGAAGGGCCCCTATTAACAAAACTGAAATGTACAAGTGTTGGATAGGAATGTAGAGAGATAGGAATACTTATTCACTGTTGGTGGGAATATAGAATGGCACAGCCACTGTGGAAGACTGTTGGGTGGTTCCTAATGAGGTTAGATATAGATCTACCATGTGCCCTATCAATACACCTGGGTGTATACCCAGAAGAACTTAGAACTGTGACACATACAGACATCTGCACAATAATGTCCATAGCAACATTATTCACAATTGTAAAAATATGGAAAAACCCAACTGTCCATCAACTGACGAGTGCATTCAAAAACTGTGATATATATGCACGAGGGAATATTATTCAAGTATAAAAAGAAATGAAGTCATGTAGCAAATAACAACATGGATGTCTGGAGGACATAATGTTGAGTGTAACAAGCCAGGCACAAAAAGACAAATGGAGTGTAGGACTTCACTATTATGATCTAAATAAATATTATGAGCAAACTCTTGAAGATAACAGCTAGAATATAAGTCACCAGAGAAAAGAATGTGGTTAGAGTATGGAAAACTGAGGTTTAATCTGTGCAGAATTGGTAAATAGTTTTTTGTAAATGTTTGGAAATGAATAGAAATGGCGAAAGCAAATCACAGGGTTTGTAATTAGTAGTGCTAACATATGGGTATGATAGTGGTTTGTTTTTTTGTTGTTTTTCTTTTCTTTTCTTTTTTCAGTAATGAAAATGCTCTAATATTGATTGAAGTGTTGAATGTACAACTGGGTGATTATACCAAATGCCATTGATTTTACACTTTAGATAAAGTATATGGTTTATGAACAAAAAATAGTAAGTTAGGTTGCAGTAAAAATACACAAAATATAAGATACAGACTATAGTTAGTAGTAATACTTTGATGATGCTCTTTCATAATTTGTTACAAATGTTTCACAACAATGCAAGGTGTTTCTAGTGAGGTGGTGTGTGGGAGACCTGCATGATGTTAGGCATGTTTGTTTTATAAGTTCACAATTTTTACTATACTCTTATTTTTCATGTTTGTTCATGCATGAATGATACACTTCCATAAAGTGGTTTTAAAATGAAAAAAGGAACTTCCTCAACATGATAAAAGTTAGCTTAAATAACAATAACAACAGCAATAAATTACCTACACCTAAAATTATGATTAATGGTGAATATGAAATGCTTCCCCCTAAAAATCGAGAATCAAGCAAACATGCCCACCCTCACAAATTCTAGTTAGTGTAGTATTATGGTCCAAAATAATGCAATAAAGCAGAAAGAGAAGACAGAAAGACATACATGCGTGAATACACATGCACATGTTGGGGGCGGTTAAGAGTGAGAGACAGAGAATGCAGATTGGCATGAAGTTATATGCTGCTTTAATTTGTAGAGGATATTATTGTGTACATAGAAAATACTAAGGAATCTATAAAAAAAAGTCACTGAATCTAATTACTAAGTTTGGCAAGTCAAAAAATGCAAGGTCCATATAGGAAATCAACTGTATATACAACCATTTGAAAATTGAAATAAAAAAATACTATTTTAGTTGCATTAAATAACAAATACTTAGTAGTGAATTTAACTAAATATATGTGAAAACTGTACACTGAGAGTTACAAAATGCTGTTGAGAAAAAGTAACAAATATCTAAATAAATCAAGAATATTACTTGTTATTGGATTTAAGAATCAGTATTGTTTACAGGTAATATCTCCCCATGTCTGTCTATGGATTAATTACAATGCTAATTAGAATCCTAACAGGATTTGTAAAAATTGACAAGGTAATTCCAAAATATATATGGAAATTCTAGGGACATAATATAGCTAAAACAATTCTGAAGTCAAAGGAAAAGATTTAGAGAATTTACCCTATCTAATTCACTAACATGCTATAAAACTAAAGCAATGAAGAGAATGTGGACTGATAAAGATATAGACATATAAATTGATGAAAGAATGTAGAAAGTACAGAAATAGAACCACATTTATAAGGTTAATTGATTTTATACAAATGTATCAAGGCATGAAGGAAAGGATACTCTTTTGAACAAATTTTGCTTGAACATCCCGGCATTCATATAGATGAAATAAACTTGAATCATACATCACACTATATAAAAAATTTGACTTGAAATAGATCAGGTATTTAAATAAAAAGTTAAACTACTACATTTCTAGAAGTAAACATCAGAGAAAATCTTTGTAATACTGTGATATTAAATAAAAAATTATTTATATATTTATAAATATAAAATATTTTAAAAACTACAAAACATTTAAAAAATGTACTCATTGAAATTAAAAACTGCTCTTTGAAAAACACTTTCAAGAAAATAACAAGGCAGGTGATAAACTTGGAATAAATACCATATACCCACACACCTGTATAAAAACATATATATATATGTTTATATATGTAATCTCTGGCATATATGTAATATGATTTATAATCACTTATAAATATATGTGTGTGTGTATATATAATCTCTGAAAAAGGACTTGTATCCAGAATATTTTTTAATATATTACCACTTAATAATAAGACAATTTAACCATATTAAAAATAAGGAAATAGTTTTTGACAAAAAAATGCTATATTAATGGTCTATGAACGCCTGAAAAATTCAATATCACAAGTTATCAGGGAAATGCAAATTAAGAGTATAATGAAATACAATTATGCACCCATTAGAATGACAAGCTTTTAAAATATTGGTCATGTCAAGGTTTGATGAGGATGTGAAGTAACTGGAATCCTTTGGAAAACAGATTGAAAGTTTATTTTAACACTAAGCATACACTAGTAATTCTAGTAATTCTATTCCTAATATTTATTTTAAAAAATATGAACACCTATCCCCATTAAAAAAAGGTGGTAGAATAAAATTGTGTTCTATTTTGATTGCATTCCATGGTTTTTAATCGTTTGTTTACACAATAAGGACGAGATCAACAACTGAATGAAAGACAATGCAAATGGCAGAAAGCAGTTGCAGTTATTAGTAAGAATAATCTGTGTAGTAAAAAGGTGGAGAAGAGAGTTGGTAATAGCACTTGATATATATTAAAAATCTGGCATGGCTCTGCAACTAGAGTAAGCAGCAATACATTTCTTTAAAGTTATGAATTCTTGAATTCCTTTTGGGACACAGGAGTTATCGTACTCTGAATAACAAAGAACAGTAATCACTGTCAAGAGACCTGAGTGTGTTACCAAGGAGAAGCTCTCTGTATTTCTTTACTACATTGTGTTTTCTTAATATCATCTCTCATCTCCAGAGATAATCTCCAGAGATGACCAAATTTTCTTATAGTTATATTCTACGCACATAATTTAACCACTTTCTGATGAACAATATGGAGTCAATATATTTATATTGGTTATAAATATTATTTTTATTCTCTCTCTCTACACACACATACACTCACCAATGTACTCTCTAGGACATTTATACACATGTCGTTAGCAATGCTAATGGCTTCATAATGTTAGCATTTCAATATAGCACTTTTAATTACAATTTATCCTTTGATGGATACTTAACAATGTTTCCAATTTCTTTGCTATTATTTACAATTTTTCAAAGGTTCTTATCATACACAAATATTTATACCTAACATTTTAGAGAGTTTAAAATACTTTCAAATTAGGTAATATTTAACAATGGCTTCCAAACTGTACCTTGTTTTATTTCATTTGTTCTAAATTAAGCAAGTATATGTCTCTAGAAGTAGGCTAAGTTAATTTTGAGCAAATAAAAAAAATAATTTCTATAGAGTCAGAATCTAGAATATAGGTAACAAGAGGATGGGATATGGTAGGGAATAGGGAATTTAAACTTCCAATACACAGTTTCTATTTGGGATGATGGAAATGTTTTTAGTAATGCACGGTGGTGATGATAGCACAACATCATGAATATAATTAACAGCACTTAATTATATATTGAAATGTGGTTAAAAGTGGAAATTTTAGATTGTGTATATTGTACTAGGATAAATTTTTTTTAAAAATCCATGAAATGTCACAACACAAACATTTAATCCTAAATTAAACCATGTACAGTAGTTAAGAGTACAATTATAAAAATATACTTTTATCAATTGTAATAAATGTTCCACATCAATCAAGGTGTTCATAGTAAGGTAGTATATGGGAATCCTCTATTTTATGAATGATAGTTCTATAACCTACAACCTTTATAATATAAATAAATAGGTGAATAAATAGTTAAATATTAATAAAAAGGAAAAATAATTTCTACACTAAATTGTCACATAAATTGAGATTGGCAATGTCTTAAACTTCATTTTTTATCTTATTTAGAGATGACTTTTATTAAATTACTTTTGTAGACTTTTCTCTCAGACATGTGTTGATGAATACTGACAGAGAAAATTGTATCTTCCAGATATAGCTACAGTGATACAGATATAGCTGGGGAATATATCAAGGATTTGTTACTAAGTCATACAAATGATGATGGATTAACATAATGTACTAAAACTATGTATTAACAAAGTCACTTAATATTTTGTCATCTAACAAATCAGAGCCTCTGGGTGAAGTGACTACAAATAGCAAAAATAAAAATAATACCTTTTTATGAAAAAATAATTGACTTTTAAAAATTTAATGTAAATTGATTGGACCTACAGTAAATGTGCAGGCTTTTCTTTAAAAACAATATATATATATATATATATATATATATATATATATAAATGATATTATGTAATTAATGTGAAGAGATTCGTTTTGAAATGAAAATTCAACTCAAGCTGTATATAAAAATCTAGGTAAATATTTTATTTTGTATTAGATTAACATTTTTAAAAGATAAATGATTAACTCACCTCTAACATATGTATGACAGAAGTAATTTTTAAATAATTATAAAGAGTCAAGCTTTTACACCCCTGAGTAATTTAAATGCAACTTCCTTTACTCTTTATAATTATGAATTTTTACATCATTTTATTTTAAACAGTATCCTTAAAAAGGTGGTGGCATGTCCATTCTGCAGCATTCCTGCGGTCCGTGCCTCAGACCATGTACTTTACTTGTCTTCTTGTTTCTTAATAAACTCTACTCTCTTGCCTACCCTAAAAAAAAAAAAAAAGTGGAAAGTTGGGGGCATTCTCCACACAAACAAAGGAATAACTACACAACAGCAAGCAAGTTAAACACAAAGACACAAACACAAATTCTTCCTCAGTTATACTCTCCAGGGACTAAGAAATATATTTTGGCATACAGGTATTTTAATATTAATTGTTTTTATTTTCTTACAAGTACTTATTAGCTTTTCTTGTAGGAAAATGTTTCACATGAAACAAAAACGGTGATGCCAGAAGAAGATATAATTTGCAACATTTAAAAATTGTCTGTTTATAATGAACAGAAAAAATATATTTCAATATGAATCATAGGTATATTTCATTTAGTAATCATTTTCTATTTTTTTTTTCTTTTGGAGAAAGAAATAGGGGATGTGTCTTTGAGAAAATTTAAAAGGAAGTTGAATTATTTAGCTGCAGTAAGTAAAGATTTAATTGCATGGCAACATATTGCCTGTATTAGTCAGCCAAAGGTATGCTGATGCAAAATACCAGAAATCTGTTAGCTTTTATAAAGGGGTAGAAGCTTAAAGTCACAAGGCCAGAAAGCATAAGTTATTTCTCTCACCAAGTCGGTTGCCCCGTGTTGGAGCAAGATGGCTGCCCACATCTGTAAGGTTTGAGGGTCCCTCTTCCTCATAAAGCTCCATGGTCCTGGTTTCTTCCTATATTCAGGATAGGCTGGGATAAGAATTTTCTCTCTACTAGGGCTTGTTTTCTCTGAGCTCAGATGCTCTGCTCTTTCCTCAAGGCCAGCTATAAACACTCAGGCAAATAGCTCATCTCTCTTCCCCCGGCTGCTGCCACATCTAATAGCACCTTCTCTATTTCCTCATGTATCTGCTTCTCTGTGTATGTACTCCCTGGGGCTCCAGCATTAAAATTCTGACTCCTCTGCCAGGTTGTTTTCCTCTGTGAGTCCCTGCCCCATTGGTGGGTGGGGACTTAACGTCCTACTGATGTGGCCCAATTAAAGCCTTAATTATTATTTAATCAAGCAAAAGCAAAACCTCTGAATCCAATACAATCCAATATGCCCAGAGGAAGAGACAAGTTTACAAACATAATCCAATGTCTATTTTTGGAATTCATAAACAATATCAAACTGCTACATTGCCTGAATAGCAACCACCTGGATTCTTTCCTTACCTAACACAAACACATGGATCCAACAGGAGGATGTGTGAAGAAACATCTCTGAAAGGCTTTAAAATGATCTTCATAAAGATGATCCCAATATTTTAAGAAACTATTATCATACATCCCTATTTTATTAAAACAGTTTAAATGATTTCTCCCAGAATATGTGAGTGAGGAGAACTGACAACACTAAATTATACTCCTAGATTTCTAGTTTGCTTTGCTTTTACTAATCATCCAGACTGGAGTTCATTTCCTGATCTTTGTTCAGTGGCTTGGCCTGCCTTCCTTCCAATGATCTGAGTCAGTTTGGATTTCCGCATGACACTGAATCCTGGTTCCTCCTTAAGAATTCCTTCCATGCCCTGTACTACTTACTGCAAACCCAACAGTTATAAATTTCTCATACCTCTTCCTGAACACTAAAACCTACTTTGATTTCTCTTGATTACCAGTAGGCATATGATCTGGATTCTAGGATCCAACTCTGTCTAAGTTTCCTCCTGCAACCTGGTAATGAATTCCCTATAAGCATTTCCCCCATCCTCATCAATATATCCAGTTTCTCGCTGACCCATTCTACTTGCCTACTGAAGTCTAAGCCCCTATTCTGACTTCTTGAGTTTTGCGAGATAGCTGTAGACACACAGTTTTTACTGTACAAATATGTGAAGAAATTTAACTGGATGTTGAGAACTTGAGATAGGCAGTGCTGGATCATAGAGGGGATGAAAATTAACTTTTCAAAAAACATTTTATTTATTACATTTTTAAATGTCTCTGGTAAATTTTGGTTTCATGATTGTCTCTCCGAATGGATACTGTTCAACTGTTGGCAAGATCTGTGTCTTGCTGTCTTCTTGCCAGATGTCTAAAATATAATTACAGTCAAGAGAAAGAGCTTGATTTGGATTGGTTGATTTGAATTAAATTGAACTGAATTGAATCTATTTGACTCTTTCTATTTGTAACTAATGCTAAAAACTATTGTGACTCTATACACTTAGATTGTGAGAGGCAGCAGAAATAGGGAGTAGCATACTTGTATGGACATATCCATATTGAATAAAGTTTTATTTCTTATGTGTTGCATAAATTTTAGCAATTTATGCCTGAGAACCTTAATTTTCTAGTTTAGTAAATGTTGACAGTGATATTTTCACCTTGGGTTGTTGTTAGGATTAAAAACATAATATTTTAAAAATGTTACTATGGTCAAAAAGGGCCCAAAGCGTCCTTGTAGCCAAAAGATACTTGCATTTAACCTGGAATTTCAAAGACTTAACCCAAATTAAATGCCATGTTGGGGCATTCGGTACATATTTTGGGTCAGAGTAATTTCCTCTCCCTGAAATTTAAAAAATTAACTATCTTTGATTGGTCTAGGTATGTGAAAACCATTAAAGTAAAAAAGATAATAAACAAGTGAGAAACAAGCTTTTTGCCAACTTCATAAGGAATTGATAACTGCATAAGAACACTGTAAAAATGAAGTATTAGTTGGTGTAAAAATACAACAGTAATTTAATTCAGGGAGTTCTAAACTTTTCAACAACTGTTTAAGCTCTGTTGACCTACAGTACACAAATACCTACTCCCATGGGTTGTGGATAGAGAGTGAGAAGCTAGAAAATGCCTCATATCGGTAAGGTTAAATTAGATTTGGGAAAGCGACAGGATTCTCAAGTGTTTAGATGATGCAATTATTTCAGAAACTAACTTGATTGTACATAATAACATAGTGGTTTCTTCATATGATGTTTCTGCCATTGGAGACACTGTTGCTTTAAAAGTTCTTTCTCAAAAGTCTTTCCAAATATATTGTATTAGAAAAAGATTTCAGTTGTTTAGTTCATATCATAAAATAACCATAAATATCCCTTATTTACTGAGGATAAAATGCCCACAAACAATAGGAACATTTAATGTATTATAAAATATAACCCCATGAAAAATGCAGTGTAATTACATTTAGTGACATGCTGAAATTTAATTAGAGTTAAATAAATTGAACTATTAGCAATTTTTATTTATTTACCTTATTTTATAAAAGTATGATTTGGAGGTTAATTGCAGTATTTATAATTTGATACACTTACTTCATCAACAGTTTTCCTTTTAAATACAGATGAAAACTCTGTTACTCTGTAAACAAATTTGTGAATTTCATTTCTTAAATATCATATATTGAATTTAACTAAAGATTATGAATATAAAATTTTATTTAAGCAAATGACTAGCATGTTATAGTCTCCTTTTTGACAAAGGTGATTCTGTTTAAAATCCAGTAGGGTAATCTTCTATATTTAAAAAGCTGTCCATTCATGATGTGCTGTTCGCATCCCTCACTTTAAGGGAAATCCAATTGTGCCTGGCTGCTTTTATTCAGTCCAGTTATGCTCTCCAGTTTGCTGAATTTTTTAATAATGCTTTACCTCATTTTCAGAGATTTCAATCAAAATCCCTAACCTTCATCAAGCTTGTTGGCTACCTTCTTGATTGTTTTATGGTTTTGCTTTGACTCTAGCCTGAGCTTTTATTGTGCAGACATTGTAAACACCACTACTTATACCTGTAAGGAACATTTCATAACGTGAGCAATATGACCTTCACCTTGCTAATCACCCATTTTTCCAAAACTCCTGTTAATAGCTAGCCCTCTAACCACCAGTGTAATATAAAGGCCAAACTTATACATAAGCTCAGGATGTCTGAGTTTAAATTCCAGCTCTATCCTTTACCAACTGGTTGACATTCCTAAGCCTCAGTTTCTTTAATTGTAAAATGAGATAAAATAATATTTAAAGATTCAATGATATAATGCAACCAGTTCATGTTCTAACTCATATTAGCTGCCATATTTTGTCAATGGCTTTGGTCTTCTATAGTTAGTCTTAAAGTCAAGTCTTTGTATGATCATCAGCATTTACAATATGTTACTTCAGTATGCAAAAACACAGGTTAATAGGTAAAAACCGCCATAGTGATATGATCCTCAAAGTCTGCTGTAGATAAATGTGTTCAGTAGTTAAAAGGATAATTTCCCTTTGGCCTGAAAAGGAGACCAGATAGATGTTAGTAAAATGGCTTAATAGTTATAAAGATGTATATGTTTCCTTGCTTTCTCTATGTCTTTTCTCTTAAATCTTGGCATTTCATGTTTTATAGATATGAAAATACGATTGAGATGGTTGTAAGTATGTTGATACTGAAATAATTCTTTTCAAAACCACTTTTATTATAACATATTAAAGTGCTTAGAAATATTTTCATGTAATAACTTGAAATATAACACTGAAATAAGTCACATAAGTTTAATAGTCTTACCAATTGTATTCTTTCTTTTGTTATTTCATTAGAAAATGTGAATAAATTAACACAAAAGCAAACAGTTGGCAGTGTTTAAAATAGAATTTCTCTCTTAATAAAAATGCATTTCTCATTTTGAAAAGGACATTATCATTTAGAATTTTGTCACTAGTTTATGTATCTAAAATTTTATTTTAAAATTGTATTTTAAAATTGTAGACTTTGAGGTTTGTTGTAATTTTTATAGCTAAAATATACACAAGATATTTACTTCATGGGTATATATGTTTACATGTGCTTAGACCAATTGATACAAAATTATATAACGTATATATAAACATGAAAATATGTTGTAATTCATGTGCTTTAAGTTATACAAATAAAGAAAATGATGCCCTGCCTTCCTAGTGTACCAGAGATAATTTAATGCAACTCACACATCTAAAATAACATGAAATGATTAATATTTGCCAAAAGGAAGTGGAAAAAGAGGCATCATTTTATTTTCAATTAACAGAAAACATGACATTGCCTATTTTTAGTCACCTAGCTATTTATCCATTCCCTATGAGATTGGATAGGATGCCACATTTCTTGTCTGCTTTCTTGCTAAAAGTGTTTCCCTGTGCTGCCAAACCACCACACAGTTTCTAACTGGCATTGAAATACTATCTTTTCCAGCCATGCAAGCCTGTGTTCTGTGATAAAGTTCTGTTATGAACAGCCGTGCTGACTCTACTCTGCTATAGAAAGAACTCTTTCTTGCTGCAATATTTCACTTAAAAATTCTCTCTTCTGCTGCTTAACTTTCTCCTGAAATTGTATTTGTAATCCTAATGGAGTGTTCCTTAATATTTTAAACTCATTTTACTAGCTTTATATGAACTAGATAATTAATTCTAAATTGGATAAGGATGCTCCTGACTGCTGCAGGAGGTAAATTGTATAAGAAATAAACTACAATTGATATAGGTGATTTAACCCAACATATATCATATGTGAAGATTCATAGGTTTTCTGGTCTATTATGCAACTTGTAATGCTGGTCTGATCATTTAAAATTCTACCAGATCCACAGATATTAATCCAGTAAAAGTGAAAGCGTAGTGATTTTATCTCTGCAAGTCATTTTAGACTAGTAAATAAGGAACTGTTTTTTCTATCATTAATTTCTTTAATGTGTATAAGCATCACCTGGGCACATTCATATCTAGCAATTTGCAGGCACCTGGACACTCTCTTGTTTCAAAACACTTTGAAATGAAGGATAAAATAGCAAAGATAAAATTTTAAAACATATCTGAATTAAGAATAAAGTATCAGAAAATATTGGGACCAAAACTAAGTAGGAACTGCTTGGTAAATTATTGAACAAATTTAATTAAAATTAGATGAACATTTTCATGTGAAGCAATTCTACAACAGTCCTAATTATGTATGCTTAGAGAGGTGCCTAAAGATAAGGGTCACTTATCTCAGAGGGATTTATGTTTTACTGTACATGTAGAGATAGAATAGAAACTTCTACAACAATGCTGCATGTAACAGAAAACTAGGAAAGGAACTCTACATAGTGCTAAGTACCTCTAAAAGTTATCAACTCAAAGAAAGGGTAAACTAGAAACAAAATCCAATCACTAATACAAGGTGATTTAAGAAATTTTATAGGTTGGCCTGATTTTAGAATAATAAAAGGAAAAAAAAATAGGATTCCTTTGTAACAGTAGCCAGAATGTGTTTAGCCATTTGAATTGCATAATCTAAAGTTTTTGAAATTGCAAGCTTAAATATTAACATAAAAGTATTTCTTAGCCAGTGATCAATGGAGTGCCTAGCAGAAGCAATATCAAATCTAATTGGATATACACACTCCAAACCAACATTACACTGTATTTCAAGTGTTTAAATAAGAACACTGGAAACACTGGAAATATACTCAGAATCCAAAATTAAAAACTAGAAGAATAGAAAAAATTGATCAGGATTTGAGTGACAGCATCAATAACATAATATATGCATCATGGGTGTCCCAGAAGGAGACAAGATGAGAAAAGGACATAAAGAATATTTTAAGAAACATGGCCAAGATTTCTTAACTCTTATGAAAGATATAATCATACATGTCTAAGAAGCACAAAATACTCCAAACAGAATAAATCATAATAGACCTACTTCTACTAGATACATATTAATCAGAATGTCAAATGACAAAGATTGAATTCTGAAAGCAGCAAAAGTAATTTGTCACATACAAGGGATCCTCAATAAGACTAAATGCCAATTATTCATCAGAAATTATGGTTTTGAGAAGGCAGTGGTGTGGTCAATTTAACATTTAAGGTATTGAAAAGAGAAAAATTAATGCCAGCCAACAGTTCTTTATCTGGAAAAAACTGTACTTCAAAAACAGTGAAGAGTTAAAAATAATCACAGATAAACAGAAATTGAGAGCATTCATTAGCAAAAGACCTGCTTATAAGAATTACTAAAGGGAGTCCTGTAGGTTGAAAGGAAAAGACAAAAGAGTAGCTTGGAGTCGTGTGAAGAAATCAATAACTTCCGGAAGGGTAATAGAAGGGTAAATGCATAGTACTGTATCCTCAATATACACTTTAATTTCTAGAAGAGTGAGAATATAAATGAACAAAAAATAAGCATATAACCTGATAATGGGACATGCAACATACAAACAGGTAGAATAAAAACATAAACAGAGGAAACAAAAGGATATGAGGGCAAAGAAAGTGTCTACTATTGATGTTAAATTGGTATCTTTCAATCAGTAGGACATAGATGCAGGTTGTGTAAAATAACCCTAAGGTAACCACAAAGAATATGTTTAAAACATACACAGCAACAGAAATAAGATCAGTCAGCCACACCACAAAATATACAAAAAAGGAGGTCCCAAAAAAGGAAAAGAGAGGAAAAAATATATGACAATAAAAGCAAAGGAAAAAATGCCAAGCATATGCTGCCTTTGCAGTAATAACATGTGATGTTAATGGATTAAACTCCTAATCAAAAGACACAGATTGGCAGAATGGGTAAAAAAGAATGAATGATGCATATGTTGGTTACAAGAGACTTATTTTAGATGTGAAGACAAATATTTGGAAATGAAAGAATGGAAAAAAATATATCATGTAACCAAAAACTATCTGGGGTAGCAAAAATTTGACAAAATAAGTTTTAGGGTGAAAGCTGCTGTAAGAGAAAAAGAAGGACACTATATACTAAGAAAAAGGACAATCAACCAAGAGGAAATAATTCTGAATAGTTATGCACCCATCCATCATGTCCCAAAATACATGAGGCAACTGGCAAAACTGAAGGAAGAAATAGACACCTCCACAAAAATATTTGGAGACTTCAATACACCACTCTCACAACAGACAGAATATTTAGATAGAAGATCAGTAAGGAAAGAACTTCAATAATATGATACATAAAATAGACCTAATAGACATATACAGAATATTGCATATCAAAACAGCAAGACATAACTTCTTCCCAAGTGCACATGGATTGTTTTCCAAAATGGATCACAAGTTAGGTAACAGAACAAGTCTCAATAAATTTAAAAAGATTGAAATTATGCAAAGCATTTCTCTGACCATAGTCAAATAAAGTTAGAAATCAATAACAGACAGATAACTGGAAAATTCACAAATATATGGAAGCTAAATAGCACATTCTTTAATAATCACTGGGTCAAAGAAGAAATTATAAGAGAAGTCAGCAAATAACTTCGTATGAAAGAAAATGAGAACACAACATATCAAAACTTATGTGATAGAACAAATGTAATGCTGAGAGGGAAATTTATTGCCCTACATTCTATTAATATAAATTAAAAAAGAAGAAAGAGATAAGTTCAAAGACCTAACTTCATACCTGGAGGAACTGGGAAAAGAAGAATAAATTAAACTCAAAGCAAGTTAAAGAAAGAACTAACAAGGATTAGTGCAGAAATAAATGGAAATGGGGATTTAAAAAATAACACATTAGAAAGCACTAACAACATCAAAAATTGATTCTTTGAAAAGTCCAAAAACATTGACATACCCTTAGCTAGATTGATAAAGAAAAAAGAGAAGACACAAATAAAATCAGAAATAGGAGGGATCCATTACTACTGACCCTACAGAAATAAAAGAGGCAATAAGAGGATACTATGAACAACTGTATGCCAACAAATTAGACAACTTAGATGAAATGGACAGCTTCCTAGAAATGCACTGACTTTACAAGAAATAGAAGATCTCAAGAGACCAATTAAAAGTAAGGAGATTGAATCAATCATCAAAAACCCCCACTAAAAAGAAAGCAAATGAACAAATGGCTCCACAGGTGAATTCTACCAATCATTGCAGAAGAATTAATAACAATCCTGCACAAACTCTTTAAAAAAATGGAAGAGGAAGGCACATTAACTAACTTATTTTTAAAGGCCAACACAGCCCTAATACCAAAGCCATATAAGACACTACAAGAAAAGAAATTTACAGACCAATTTCTTTTATGAAAATAGATGCAAAAATCCTCAGCAAAATACTTGTAAATAGAATTGAACATCACATTAAATGAATTCCACACCATAGTCAAGTAGGCTTTACCTCAGCTATGCAAGGGTCATTCAACATAAGGATATCAATTAATGTAAAACACCTTACTAAAACAATGAAGTGTAAAAAACCACGTTATCATTGTAATTGGTGCAGCAGAAAAGTCATTTGACAAACTCCAGCAATGTTTCTTGATAAAAACACTTAGAACACTAGGAATAGAAGAAAACTTCTTCAAAATACTAAAGAGCATATATAAAAAACCCACAGATAACATTATCCTCAATGGTGGAAGGCTGAAAGTGTTCCCTCTAATGTCTGGAACAATAAAATGATACCCACTGTCACCACTTTTATTCAACATTGTATGGGAAGTTCTATCCAGAACAGTTAGGTAAGAAAAAGAAGTAAATGGCACTGAAATGGGAAGGGAAGAAGTAAAACTTTTGCTATTTATATTTGACATGATCCTATATATAGAATGTACCTAAAAATCTATAACAAAGCTACTAGAACTAGTAAATGAAATCAGCAAATTGGTGGGATATAAGACTATAGTAGTCAGGGTTCCTTAGAGAAACAGAATCAACAAGAGAGATCTGTCAACAGTATGCGATTCTCTAAGAGTCTCACACACAAAGCTGTGGGGAGGCACAAGTCCAGGTTTGGTAGGCAGGCTGCAACCAGGAGTTGCAATGAAAGTCCAATAAATGTTCTGGATGAGTTCTGGGAGTTGTTGGCTGTCCAAAGATGAGCTGGGAAATTCTCTCTCAATGCTGGAATCACTTCCCCTTTTAAGGGATTCAACTAATTGGGTTAAGTGTCTCTTATTGCTGATGACAATCTCCCTGGTTGATGTAATTATAATCAGCTATCTATGACTTACCACTGCAGTAAAGTCAATGGTGACTAAAGCCCATAAATGTCCTTGTATTACAGTTAGCCCAGTGCTTGCTTAACCAAACAACTGGGCACAATTACCTGGCTGAGTTGACGCAATAGTCCAATGGTCACAAAGACCAACACTTAGTGTTTCTATGCACTAGTAATGAGCAACCTGAAGAGGAAATCAAGAAAAAAAATCCATTTATAATAGCAACTAAAAGGATCAAATATCTAGTAATAAATTTAATCAAGGATGTATACACAACTACTCACAACCTTCTTCTTTTCTATTTCCTGTAGAATTATCTTCCAGACTCTAGCTCTCGGAGTTGGCTCAACTTGCTTGATTCATAACAGTGAGATCAGGAAATATTGACAGGGGTATAGGTATACTATTGGGTTGGGCAGTGCAAGTTAGATAGGGAGATAGGGTGGGGAGGATGGGTTGGGATGTCCATGGAGCTGGAAGAAGCTTGGGGGAAGGAGCAGGTAAACACTGGAGACTAGTAGGCACATGGCTGAAACTACAGTGCTGAGAAAACTCTTTTGGCAATATGACAAGGAGGGGTTAGTGGTTTAGGGTGTAGAATGGGGGGCATTTGGGACAGGCCACACTTGGGGCAGTGTTTTAGAGAATGTGGGAGTGATCATTCTGTCATAGTGTGTTGTATCAGTGGGGGAAGACCCACATTATGAGTGGGAAGGAGTTGAACTCCCACTGTGGGGAGGCCCAAAATGGTCTCAAACAGAGGGGAGGTTGTCTCTCAAGAGCATGGGCTGTTCCTAATAGGGGATAAAAGACTAATGTGTCAAGCCCTCAGTATTGTTGCAAGTATCTATGAATCTTGTCCTTCAAGGAGTGAAGCCTGGTGGTCTCCATGAGTCCTGAGGGGAGTGGGAGAGAACAATAGAATAGATGGTAGAGGGAGTATTTAGGGGATAATGGAAGTGTTCTGTGGGATCTTGCAATAATGAACACAGGCCATGTTAAATTTCATCAAAAATTTATAAAAGCATATGATCTAAAGTGTAAACTGTAATGTAAACCATAGACCACGGTTAGTAGCTATGTTTCAGTATCTGTACATCAGTTGTAACAAATGAACCATCACATCTAAAAAGATTATTAATTAGGAAAGGGGAAATGGGGGAGGATTTGGTGTATATTAGAGTCCCCTATATTCTGTATGTGACTTTACTGTGCCTAAAACTTCTCTGAAGACATAATGAAAAAAAAGTAAAACACTAAAAAATGGAAGAAATTGCCATGGTACATACAGGACAACAGATATCACAGTGATGAAAGGCAAAACATTGAAAACATTTTTAAAAACATTTTTCACTTTTTTATTACCCCAAGTTTTTCACTTTATTTTAGTTTTAAGTTTTTAAAATTATTATTTATTTTATTTCGTATGTTTAAACCTACCATTATTATTTCATTTTCCTATTAATAGAATTTGGCAGTATTTTTGGTTTCATTTTTGAAGAAGTTTTGGATCACAGAAGGGTTGCAACTATGGCAGGGGAGGATCATTGGTGTGGGGTATCAGTGATGGGGGATACATGGGAGGAAGTTCACCTGGGCATACAGATAATGTATATAAATATGTTCAAATGTTCATGGGACATTGCCACATTAGGTAGAGATTCACACAACAACTGGAAAAATAGTGAATTCCCATCCTGGGGATCTCCACCACATTCTCTAATGGAACAGTAAGCAACAATCTCCCAAGTACAGGGACAATGACTAGTGCAGAAGGATATTCTATTGATGGGCCCTTGATATCGATGACTAAACTTATGAGCCTTTTGCTCTTGAATTTGCAACTTAGCCTAGTATTGTAGGGTGCTTAAGAGTTACCTCTTGAGAGCCTCCATGTTGTTCAAATATGACCTCTCTATAAGCCAAACTCAGCATATAAATGCATTACTTTCCCCCCAGCATGTGACATGACTCCCAGGAATGAGCCTCCCTGGCACTGATGAAGTACTACCAAGCACCAGCTGATGATGCAGCTGGGAAAGTACCTTGGAAAAAAAAGTAAGGACAAACGAGTTTATATGGCTAAGAGACTTCAAAGTGAGTTGGGAAGTTACCAGAGAGGTAAAACTTATGCATATCTAAGCAGGATCTCATGGACAGCCATAGTATACACATGAATGTGGTTAAAAAGATAAATTTTAGGCTGTATATATGTTATTAGAATTAAACTTGAACTTCTGGGAAAATGGTGGGCTAGAAAGACATGGGACTCTGTTCTCTTCCAGTAAAAGAGCAAGAAGAAAGGCAGAAATGGCATGGGGAAAATGTTCTAGGGTTTAAGACACCAGGGGAAGGCTGGACACTTCCCAGATGAAAGAGGGGCAAAGGAAAATATCACAAGAGCAAAACTATGTGTTTAAAACAGCAACTGCAACTGTCAGCATCTTCCTCTACCATATAAACACTTTTGATTTCTCAGAAACAGGGACTGGTGACTACAAAGGGGTCCCCAAGGATCGACCTTCCCATTAAAAGGGAGAGAAAGGAACACAACCTCAGGCTGACTCAGCTTTTGACCAACAAATTTGGTCTGCTGTGCACCATGAACCCTTCCAGGCCAGGTAGAGCTGTACCATTTTTCACCTTGGGAGTCGGAAAGAGATTAAGAGAGCTTACTATCTCAATCTCCCTCTTTATGGACCAGGACTGGTTGTTGAGCACTCAGAGGGGAGTGGGATTATTTCCTAACTGATAAAAAGGTAGGCGGATGCCGGCAAAGGTTGGAGAACTGCCTCTGAGAAAGTTTGAATTATGAGGCCCTTAGCCTACAGGCAGGGTCCTCAATCACATTGATCTGGTCCATGTTGTGGCACACACACTCCAACCAGACTTTGAACAGAGAGGGCTGCCAAAGAATATTGCCTGTTGGTGGACCAAGGAGGTGCACATGAGGAAATTAAAAGTAAATAAGAGGTTTTTCCCAGCCTTTACGGCCTTCCTTCTCAAGGTCCCTGGAAGTCAGTCTGCAATTCATTATTGGGCAAGGGCCCAGATTTGAGCAACTAACAGGGACAACCTGATAATCCAGAAAATGATGATCCAAGAATCAAAGTACAGCAGTATCACACAACTTCCTGCCACTAAATTCCTACAAAAGATAGGGAAATTGAGCATTTCTTTAAACTCATCATCATAATCAGATATACAGACATCAGCAAAAAATTGCAAGCCATACTAAGAAAATGGAAGAAATGGCCCAAGCAAAGAAATATATCAAAGCCCTAGGTGAGATACATGATTTGAGACAGCTAATCCATGAGATTCAAACAAAGTTCCAAAGTCAAATTAAGGAGTGGAAAGACAATATGGCTAAAGGGATAAAGGGCATCAAGAAGACACTGAGCAAGCACAAAGAAGAATTTGAAAACCTGAATAGAAAAGTAACAGAGCTCATGGAAATGAAAGACATGACAATTGAGATAAAATACACATTAAAGGCATACAACAGCTGACTCAAAATATTAGAAGGATGAATAAGGGATACAGAAGTAAGAACTGCTGAAATAGAAGAGAGAAAAGAACAGCAAGAGAAAAAAAAATGGGAAAATACTGAGCAGGGGCTCAGGAAGTTGAAAGATAACATTAAACTTGACAACTTATGTGTCATGGGAGTTCCAGAAGGAGAAGAGAATAGAAAATGGGCAGAAAGAGTATTTGAGTAAATAATGGCTGAATATTTCTCAACTTTCATGAAAGAAATGAAATTGCATGTCCAAGAAGCAAAATGTACCCCAGTCAGAATTAATGTGAATAGACCTACTCCAAGAAGACACGTACTACTCACAAAGTCAAACATCAAAGAGAAAATTCTGAGAACAGCAAGGGAAAAGCAAACCATCACATAAACATATACCCAGTTAACACTTAGTGCCAATTTTACATCAAAATTCATGAAAGTGAGAAGATAGTGGTATGATACAATCAGGATTCTGAAAGAGAAAAACTGCCACCAAGTTTTTTTATCCAGAAAGATTGTCCTTCAAATATGAAGGTGAGATTAAAATATTCACAAAGATACAGAAACTGAGAGAGTTCATAAAAAAAATAATCTACCTTTGCAGGAAATATTAAGGTGACCTTTAAAGCCTTAAAAGAAAAAAACAAGAGAGAGAAGCTTGGAGGAGAGTATAGAAGAAAGAATTGCAGAAGAGATAACCAAAAGTGTAAAAGGACAGTCATAAGATATGACATATGAAAACCAAACAATAAAATGGTGAAAGTAAATAATGCATTTACAGTAATATCATCGAATATGAATGTATTAAACTTCCCACACAAAAGAGATAGGCTGAAAGAATGGATTAAAAGAAAAAAATGAGCCATCCACATGTTGCCTATAAGAGACTTACCTTAATCTCTGGGATACAAACCTGCTGAAAGAGAAAAGTTGGAAAAAAAAACAAAACTTCATGTAAACAGTAATGAAAAAGAACAGGGGTAGCTGTACAATATCAGAAAAAAACAGACTTTAAATGCAAAAAAAAATGTTTTAAGAGATACAGAAGGCCATTATATATTAATAAGGGGACAATCCATCAGGAAGAAATAACAGTCACAAACATCTATGCAGCTAACCAGGGTGCCTCAAAATATATGAGACCAATTCTGGCAAAACTGAAGGGAAAAATAGACATTTCTTTAAGAGTTGGTGACTTTGACACACCACTCACATTATTAGATAGAACAAATATACAGAAGTCAACAAGAAAACAGTCAAGTTGAACAAAATAATAAATGAGCTAAAGCTAACAGACATATGCAGAACACTGTACCCAAACTCAGTGGGTTATATGTTCTTCTCAAGTGCTCATAGAACTTTCTCCAGGATATACTACATGTTAGGTTATAAGTCAGGTCCCAATAAATATAAAAATATTGAAATTACACAAATTACCTTCTCAGATCATAATGGAATGAAACTGGAAATCAATAACACATGAGAAAGAGGTAGATTTTCAAATGTATGGAGGCTGAACAGAACACTCCTAAATAACCAGTATGTCAGAGAAGAAATTGTAAATGAAATTAGTAAATATATTTAGATGAATGAAAATGAGAATACAAATTATCAAAGCTTATGGGATATAGTAAAGGCAGTGCTGAGAGGGAAATTTATAGCCTCAAACCTATATTTAAAAAAAGAGAAAGAGTTAAAATCAAAGATCTAACTGAAAAACTGGAGAAACTGGAAAAAGAACAGTAAACCATTCCCAAAGCAAGCAGAAGGAAAGAAATAATGAAGATTAGAGAAGAAATAAATGAAATTGAGAATTTAAAAAGTGTAGAGAAATCAACAAAACCAAAAGCGGGTTCTTTGAGAAGATCAATCATATTGACAGGCATTTATCTAGACTAACAAAGGGAAAAAGAGAAAAGATGCAAAGAAATAAAATCAGAAATGAAAGGTGGGAAGTTATGACTGACCCTACAGAAATGAAGAGTAAGTAAAACTCTCACTATTTGTGTAGGACATGATCCCATATTTAGAAAATTATGAAATATCTATGATAAAGCTACTTGAGTTAATAAACAAGTTCACCAAATTGGCAGGATAAAAGATCAACACATAAAAATCAGTATTGTTTCTATACTAAACAATCTGAGGAGGAAATCAGGGGGGAAATTCCATTTACAATAGCAATAAAAATACTCAAATACTTAAGAATCAATTTAACCAAAGAAGTACAGGACCTAGAAGCAAAATCTAAGACATATTAAAAGAAATCGATGAAGACCTAAATCAATGAAGACCTCAAGAAATGGAAATACATTCCTTGTTCATGGATTAGAAGACTAACTATCATGAAGATGTCAGTTCTACCCAAACTGATCTATAGATCACTGCAGTACCTATCAAAATTCCAACAGCCTCCTTTACATAAATAGAAAAGGCAATTACCAAATTCAGTTGTGTGGGTAGTGCACCCAAATAACCAAAAGCATTCTAAAAAAGAAGAATAGTGTGAGAGGAAATTCACTGCCTGAACTTAAAATACATTACAAAGCTACAGTGGCAAAAACAGCATGATATTGTTATAAAAATAGATGTATTGATCAGTGGAATTGAATTGGGAGTCCATAAATAAACCCTCACCTCTACAGCCAGTTTTTCACAAAGCTACCAAAGTCATGTTCATGGGATAAAACAATATCTTCAACAAATGGTGCTGGAAGAACTGGATATCCATAACCAAATGAATGAAAGAGGACCCTTATTTAATTCCTATACAAAAATCAACTAAAAATTGATCAAAGACCTAAATATAACAGCCAGAACCATAAAACTACTAGATGAAAATATAGAGAAACATCTTAAAGACCTTGTGGTAGGTGGTGGCTTCTTGGACCTTACACCCAGAGTACAAGCAACAAAAGAAAATACATAAATGGAACCTCCTCAAAATTAAAAACTTTTGCACCTCAAAGGATTTTGTCAAAGGGGTTAAAAGACAGCCAACTCAATTGGAGAAAATATTTGGAAATCACATATCTGATAATGAATTAATATCCATGATATATAATGAGATCCTATAACTCAACAATAAGTGAAATGATCTAATTAAAAATGGTAAAAGACTTAAGTAGACATTTGTCCAAAGAAGAAAGACAAATGGCAAAAAAAAACAAACCAAAACAAAACAAGACATGAAAAGTGTTTAACATCATTAGTGATTAGGGAAATGCAAATCAAAGCTACAATGAGATATGGTTTCATACCTATTAGAATGGCCATTATTAAAAAGAAAGAGAACTACAAGTGTTGGAGAGGATGCTGAGTGATAGGAACACTTATTCACTGTTGGTGGGAATGTGGAATGGTACAACCACTATGTAGGACTGTTTGGCAGTTCCTAAAGAAGTTGACTATAGATCTGCCATGTGACCTAACAAGACCATTACTGGGTATATATCCAGAAGAACTGAGAGAAGTGACACGAACAGACATTTGCACATCCATGTTCATAATGGTGTTATTCATGAATTCCAAAAGATGGAAACAATCCAAGTGTCTATCAACCAATGAATAGATAAACTATGGTGTATACATAATGGAATATTATGCAGCTATAAGAAAAAATGAAGTATTAAAACATATGACAATATGGATGAAACTAGAGGACATTATGTTGAGTGAAACAAGCCAGATACAAAAGGGCAAATACATGATTGTGCTACCATGAACTAAACATATTATGGAGATAATAGTTTGAATATGAATATGGGTCATCAAAAAATAGAATAAGGTTAAACATGGAAAGCTGAGGGTTAACTTGTGCAGAATTGGTAAAAGTTATGTGTGTTAATCTTTGTAAATGAGTAGAAAATAGAGAAAGCACAACATAATGTTTCTAACTAGCAGTAAGTAGTATTATATGGTTATTTCAGTGGTTTAAAGGGGAAGTCTAAGGTCATTGATACTATTGAAAGGAAAGCTAAAAAAGGTAACATGGGATTGTATACCTTAGTAAAACCATATGTGAAATATGAATTTGGGTAAAATTGCATATATAAGACCATGGGACAGTTTGAGAACGTTTTTGTGAATCCCCAAAAGATAAAGACTATGTTTGTAAACTATTCTTCTGGATGTGATACTCTTTGATTATGTTAGATTCAGTTGAGGGGCCCTTGATTAAATTACCTATTAAGATTAGATCTTTGATTTGACCACATTAGTAAGGCATGACTCATGCTAAGTCCCTGTACTCTTGGTCTGCTGATATAAACAGACAGGAAGATAGGAGAAGAGGAGAGAACCTTGTTTTGATACTGCTATGTGACAGAAAGAAGTCTCAAACATCCAAAGCTCCAGGAAAAGAGGAGCTATTTGCCTAATAGTTTACAGTTGACCTTGGGAAGAAAGCTGAGACTGACATAGAAAGCCCAGAAAGAATCAAACCCTATTCCAGGAGAGAGAAGAAACCCTGAGAGACAAGCCCTATGCTAGCCTACAACTGAGATTGAGGAAACCCATGGGGAAACGAACAACAACCATCTTGCTTCAACACCTGGCAACTGACTTTGGTGAGAAAGGAAACTTGAGCTGGACTCTTTAACGCCTTGTAACTGTAAGCTTTTACCCCAAATAAATACCCTTTATAAAAGCCAACAGATTTCTGGTCTTTGCATTGGCACCCTTTCGGCAGTCTCATACTGACTGTTTTCCTATGAAACTGAACAAATGTCTGTTAGTACTTCAAGATGTTAATATCAGACAAAAAAATATTGTGCTAAGTGAAAGAAACCAGACACAAATACTACATATTGTATGATTCCATTTATATAAAATGGAAATATAAATCAATTTATAATGATGAAATTAGGTTAGTGGTTCTGTAGGGTTGGGGAAGGATAGAGGGATTGAGAGGTGACTACTAAGGGATATGGAGCTGTTTTTGGAGTAATGAAATTGTTTTAAAATATTTTGTCGTGATGATTGTACAACATTGGGATTATACTAAAAGCCATTGATTACACACTTTGGATGGGTTGCATAGTATGTGAATGGATCTCAATAAAATTGTTCAGAAATGAATAATAAAACTTAAAAGATAAGACATAGGACTGTATAATACAGTGAGCCTTATTTTAAGTAATGAACCATAGTTATTTAAAAAGTATAAAAATATTCTTTCATGAATTATAACAAATGTGCCACCCTAATACAAGGTATTAATAATAGGTATTAGGTATTAGGTATTAATAGGTATTAGGTATTAATAGGTATTAATAATAATAATAATACAAGGTATTATTAATAATAATATTATTGTTATTATTAATAATAATGGGGGAAAGACACACTGTAATTTTTAATAGTACAATTTTAGTATTGTTTCATCATTTCTAACAAAAGTACCACACTAATGGAAAGTGTCAGCAATAGAGGAGTACATAGGACCATATATAAATATATAAAATCTCCCCCTCGCAGTTTTTTGTGTGCTGTCTGCTCTCTGTGTCCATTCACTGTACATTCTTCTGTGTCTGTATTTATTATTTTATTTCCCCTCCCCCCTTGTGGCTTGCTTGCTGTCTGCTCTCTCTTTCCATTTGCTGCGGGCTCTTCTGCATTCTTGCTTGTCTCCCTTCTTTTTGTTGCCTCACCTTGCTGTGTTGGCTCTCCATGGCGTCTGCGGGCTGGGTGGCACTCTGCAGCATGCGGGCAAACCTACCTTCACAAGAAGGCCCCAGGATGTGAACCAAGGGCTTCCCATATGGTAGATGGGAGCTCATCTGTTTGAGCCACAGCCGCTTCCCAGGACTATATATACAAATATAAATATATATATATATATATATACACACACACACATATATATATATTTTTTTTACTTTATTTTCTCTAAACCTATGACTACTCTAATTTTAAAAATTAAGAAATGTTTAAAGAAAGGAAAAAAATTGAATAGATGGAACAAATAGGTAACAAACAGAAACTATATTTTAGACTGAATACAAATATATCAGTTAACTACATAAAATGAAAATATTGATAGATGAGATACTCCAATTAAATTACAAATATTTTATTGACTGGATAGCACATTAAAATCCAGTATAAACAGATTAGATTATAAGAGGTAGATAACAGTACAAAACCTTTAATAAAAATTATAAGAAAAATTATATCATACAAATATAGTGCTCTTTAAATATTTAAATTCAACTTTAAAAGTTTGCTTCCTTTATTTTATATATGCTATTTAACAAATACTATCAACAAGGACTTTAATAAATAAAGTCAAATGGAACACACTAAAGTACCCTAAAATAAACATTCCTCTTGTATTTTAATTAACAAATTTCCTTTAAAAAATTTTTTACCTGCATTTATAAACATATTTAGTTTTTTTTTCTAGGAATGCCACACCATGACAGAGAAAACTCAAAATTCTAATAAGAAATTCTTTCCAAAATCCTCTTAAAGAATTTTCATTAATCCCAACTTATAAACCTGGTAAATGAAAATCAAAGGTAATCAAATCATCTTAGACATTTTAGTTCAAAATAAAGTATGAGGGGAGTGGATATATCACAAATGATTGAGCACCTGCTTCCAATGTAGGAAGTCCTGGCTTCAATTCCTGGTTACCTCCTAAAAAAAGGTATTAAATATACCACCTTCCCCTAATTACAAGCACTTTCATAACAAAATACACTGAATATTCTAAGTTTAAAAATAAACTATTATTGTTCTAGATTTGATTCCATTATATCTTAACATAATTTTCTTTCTTAATTTAGGAATGGGCATGCTGAGGTTACTTGGTGGAAAATTAGAAACCATACTACTGTTTTCTGTTGTCGGTTTTCTGTAATTATTGACATATGTG
Source organism: Dasypus novemcinctus (assembly GCF_030445035.2). NCBI lineage: Eukaryota > Metazoa > Chordata > Mammalia > Cingulata > Dasypodidae > Dasypus > Dasypus novemcinctus. Next base: position 70,381,764 of record NC_080684.1, on the reverse strand, counting down.
TTTATCATTCATTAATGTGAAGTCATTTTAGTAGTACTGGGTATATAACCTGAGTGTTTCCTCCCCGGGCACTGACAGAGAATCAGTTTTTGTTTTTGTTTTTAATTATTTTATTTTTATTTTTAAAGAAGCTTTAGATTATATAAATGTTACCTCAAAAATAGAGGGGATTCCCATATACCCCACTCCCCCTCCCACACTTTTACCCATTAACATCTTTCATCAGTGTGGTACATTTGTTACAATGGATGAACACATTTTGAAGCATTGTTACTAACCATGGACTATAGTTTACAATATAGTTTAGAGTATTTAAAGCCACTTGATTTAGTAGATGAAATTTCATAATCTTTTCTCTTTACTTCCTAATTGAATTCTTCTTAGTGCCCATAATCTTTTCTGGCTACAATTCTAAAGACATTTCAATGTCTTAATCTCTGGCTCTGCCACAATTCTAAAGATGTTTTAATGTCATCCATTGGATTTCAAAATTCTTTATATACCTTTGTCTTCTGTAGCTTTTATTCTGATCTCAGGGTAATGATGTTTTAGAAACAAAAAGGAAAGGACATTTATGAGGAGCAGAAGAAGACTTAGTACTTGTTTCTTCTTTTTTTTCCTTCTGTCACAAATTGTTTCTTTCCTCCAATGTGTTTAATAAGTTTACTTTCACATCCTTATTGGGTAATATTAGGTTCAGTGCATTATTTATGTAGGGAAGGATAAATATTCAACCATTATTTGAAAGCTCAGGCAATATCATTGTCACAATTTAGTTGAAAGTCTGAATTTATGATGTTGATTTGTGGAGCTTGGTTTGGGAAGTTGAAGTAGAACTTGTTTTTGTGTGTGTGCATGTCTTATACCTGGGGACTATTCTAGTTTTATTAATTACCAATTGTATCACTTTGGACAACTTATTTTTTTAAATATCTCAGTTCCCTTATTTTTATATATAGGATCAGATACCAAACAGATTTTTTGTGAAATTAGAATTGAATCACATCTCTGAAGTACATTTAAAAATGACTGACCCATAGATAATAGTCATTAACTTGTAACTGTGATTATTTAATATATCAAAACAGTCTGCCTGTTAGGGGAATATTTATTCGACTGATATTAAATGTAAATTTTAAAATAAATTATAACTCTGAGCTCAGTATAAATAATTTCATTTTAAGTCTGCCATCATTCATGTAGATCTCACAAATTGTGAAGGGTTTGGAATTTTACCTTTCTGCAAGCTATTAAATTAGCCTGGGGCACATTTTGGATGTTGGGAGAAGATACAAGACTCCTGGCTCAGAGACAAAAGACAGTTTACTACTCATATCAACAGCAGTAGTCAGGATAACATTAACTGTGCCAGATTATCAAGCACTATTTCTCCCAGGGTGACATGACAAGGTCCAGGAGAGGCCTATTCATACAGTCGGTTGTGCTAAAGAGGAGGAATTTCCCCTGAGTTTAGGAAACCAATCTTTTATAAAGAGGTTGCTAGCAAACCCTATCTAACATTTGCTCTGATGAGAAACTGTGTCTATCATTATTAATATGGACAGCAAACTAATCTGCCCTCTTCTCTGTGGGAAGCACTCTAACTTCCAAAGCAGTTTTTTTTGTCCTTGAAAGACAATATAGAAAAAAACACATTAATGCCTTTGCTCAAAAGTCTTGATTAGCAAGAAACCAATGGAGAATTGTTGCCCAACAACAAAATAATGGGAAATTTGGCATTTCTAATATAAAATTAAGGATAAATTTCCATCAACATGTTTTTAATTCACTGCTGATTTAAAGTATTCAGTTTGCTGAATTCCACCCAAACAACTTTTTGATATACACTGGGAGGGAAACTACTTATTCAGAATGGGGAAGGCAATTTTTATTTAATATTAAGGTATTTATGAGGTTTTGGGGATATAGTTTAAGGCAAGTCTTTCAATGTGAAGGCTTGATTAGGACTGAATAATTTTTATAATATAATAATTTAGCAATGGTGAATAGCACATAGTTAAGGCATTGAGACAAAGTTCCCAAAAAGAATACTATTGAAAATTTAACAGTCATATGTTCATTAAAATTAGTGTTTTGGAAGTTCCTGAAATAAACAATAATGTTATTTTCATCCTTTATCTTTCTGATTAAAGGTTTTCTGGAGCACAAAAAGTAAGTGAAATCATGCTAATATAAAGGTTAACCCTGGTCAGCATTAAGATTTTGATTCTCAAAAGTGAAAGACCTTCAGCCAAGGCCTTCACTACTTATATATGTCACCAATGAACTGGTGACAGGGGTGGTGGAACTACTCTCATTCAGGACTGTAGAAATGAAAAGCATTCCTATTAAACTATCCTCTCTTCTAAGTGTATATGCTCATTTAATCCCCTATAGAAAATTCTCAGTTGAGTCATATTTTTATGATGATTCTGGGGACCAATTATGGTTCAAGTGGTTGAGTGCCTATTTGCAATGTAGGAGGTCCTGGGTTCAATCCCTGGTTCCTCCTTAAAAAAAAACAAACAACAAACAAAACAAAACAAAAAAGCACTTGAGGGCTACAGTAGCTCAGGGGTTGAGCAGTGGGCTCCCACATATGACGTTCCAGATATAATCCCTGGCCTGAGTACTGCAAAAAAATAAAAATAAAAAAAAATAATGATTCGAGATTTACAGCAAGCTAAGAATTAATTCATACCTCTCGGTTATTCTTATTTTTTTTATTTTTTATTTTTATATATAAATCTGATTTTCCATAAATCAAACGTTGCATAAATCCCTATAGAGGAGAGATGATTTTAAGGAAACAGGGTCATCAAGAAGGGACATCAAGAGACACAGTAAGAAAGTGACCACCTGAGGAAACAAAAGTCATTTTATGTTCCAAAAAGAATTCCCCAAGCCTATAATTCCTAAAGCAGGCTATCTGGAAAATATAATTTTCTCTAAAAAATAAAGTTTGAGATTTGAAAATTACTTTTTTGTTGCATATAGACAAACCAGAGATCTATAATATTCTTCCATTTTTCAGGGATAATTATTAAAACACAAGCAAATAGGGGAGTAATAACAGATGTAATATTCAAATATTTATTTTCAGTGTTTATCAAACAGAGAATGGCATTTGTCTATAACAAAGTTTGATGAAATGCTATTCTCTATATTTTGGTTTATAACTCATATTTTCTATTGAAGAATTGTTTTGGGTACATTACTAGGAAAACTATTACTGCAACACACCAAACCTACATCCTCTAACCTCACTCATATAAGAAGACATTTCATCTCTATCCTTATAACTCCTAGGTCTATCAAAATTGTTTATGAATTTGGTCATTGTAAAAATTGCAACATCAAACAAAGGAGGCAGCAGGACAGAAAACAAACTGTAATGACTCCTTCAGAGACATCTGTAAGTCAGAGGAAAATTAAGATGTGACCTCTTAAAGTAGCAGATTGAGAGTCAATAGGATTAGCAGTTGGGACCTGAACATTTAAATGCTGTGACAGCCATACTGAGCTGTCACAAAAAATCTAGACACATTTTAGAGTCATCTGTCAGATCATTGTAAAAACTTTAAAAATTATTGAAAGAATAAAGTGAACACTTATTCTAGATAGAGACACAGATATTTCCTGTTTTCTCATGAAGTATGCCTGATAAATTAATGCAATTTAAGGTTTAAGAGAAGACACAGACAAGATGACACATTAAATGTTCTTAGTGTGAGGTACACCCTGAAAACAGAACCTGCCCTAGTCAAAATCTTATGTGAGACTAATTTGTAACAGTATGTGATCCCTGGGAATAGATGGAATGCAGGCAGGAAAGGTGAACTAGGAAGGAAGAAACACCAATGCAACAGATGTGTCACTGAGCTTGCTCTAACATGTGAAAATAGACTTTGGTGAGGGAAGTAACTTATGCTTTATGGCCTGCTATCTGTAAGCTCCTACCCCAAATAAATACCCTTTATAAAAACCAGCTGGTCTCTGGTACTTTGCATCAGCACCCCTTTGGCTGACTAATACGTACATTTTTATTATTATCATGAATCAACAATTTTATACATTGTCAGTAATAAAATAGTCCTCCTTGAGAAAATATTTTGTTAGACTGTTTCAAACAACTTCTATGCTTACAGTTGAGTTTTAAAATCATATATGTATGCTTTCAATTTGCACATCTTTATTAGCGGCCCTTCATAAAATATTGTATTGGACATGGACATTCATTCAGATAATTCCCAATTATAGTTAGCACCTGACACTAATGGACACAGACACCGTCATTTTCATCAAAAATAAATTTGAAATGGTTGTAAACATTGAAATTTCCTTCAGGCACAGTGTGTAACTCCAACAACTGTTGTGCTAATATTACCTTTTACAATGGTAGATTCAAAATAAACAATGATATCTTGATGGTTCTACATATGAAGAAATAAAACTTGAATTGTTCCAATTCTGTCATTCTATTTGACCCCTGGAGGTTTTAAGGATTTTATGAAAATTGAAACTTAATGGAGTGAAATATGTGGATTCTGAATTTTTGCTTAAGTGAAAATTAAGTCATATATAATATATTTTATTGACATTAATATCTTTAAATTTGAATTTCATTCTATTTTATTTTTTATTTTTTTATTTTTTGTCTTTATTTTCTTAATGTTACATTAAAAAAAATATGAGGTCCCCATATACCCCCCATCCCCTCACCCCACTCCTTCTATAGCAACAACCTCCTCCATCATCTCTGGTGGTTGACCTTCTTCACCTCCATGTTAGCTGAGTGGGGTAAGTCCAATAAACCAGAGTGTAGGAGTTGCTTGTCTGTTGAGGCTCAGAGCCTGGCTATCACATGATCAGTCCAGAGATTCAGGTCACCTGGGTATACACTAAACCCCAGCGCCACCACAGATCCAGTAAAAGTAACAAGAGAGGCTTGTGAACAAAGATCACATCTGAGACCAGCTCCATCACACAGAAACACAAACTCCAAAATAGGGCCAACTGATATGGCACTGAACTCGATCTGCCATGACCATAGAACATGTGGGTCTCCATAGCCCTCAGAAGAACCAATACCAGGGGTGGTATCTACTTTATCTGTCTCTGGGACTCTGCTGAGGTGTGCATAAGGGCGACCCCTCTGATAACCTCCCAGCTCCTTCTTGAGACTCATAGCCGTATAAACTCATTTGTCCTTTCCATTTACCCCTTTTATTCAGGTCAAAAAGCATTTTTAACTCCTGGTATTATATGTAGACTGAGATATTCTGCAGGTCTGAGTTGAGACTTTTATTCAAGGTCATTTTCTAGTTACATCATCAGATGGTACTTGGGAGTAATCCCTTGGCACCAGGGAGGCTCATCCCCAGGAGTCATGTCCCATGCTAGGGGGAAGGCAATGCATTTACATGCTGTGTTTGGCTTAGAGACTGGCCACATTTGAGCAACACAGAGGAGGTAACTCTTAGGCATCCTGAAGCTCTAGGCCTTGTTCTTATTTCAGGTGCACCGTCTCACAAGCATAGTCATTAGTATCAAGGGCTCATTGTTGTACCATCCTTCTTTTTTGGTCTTTGTCATTGCACTTAGGGGATTATTGCTGCTCCATTAGGGAATGTGATAGAGCTCCCTTGGCTAGGAACTCAGCACTCCCTCAGTTGTCATTTTCAGCTCTAACCACTATGAAAATATCCAAACATTTTTATGTACCCTGGATATATGCCCTGGAGAACTCCCTGCCAACCATGTGCCCCCTGTCAATAACATCCACACCAGTATTCCTCCCCTGCCATTGTTGAACCTCTCTGTGATCCAAAACTTCTTCGAAAATGAAGCCCAATATATTGTCAGGTTCCAATAATGGTAAAATGAAATATAGCAATGAGTTTAAAGGTTAGATATAGAATACAAATTAATTTTAAAAAATTAAGGTAAAAATAAACTGGGGTATCAAATAATTAAAAAATGCAAAAACTTTTTTGTTTTTGATATTTTGCCTTCAATCACTGCAATAAGTGTTGCCCTGTATACAAATTGGCAAGGCAACTTCTTCCATCTTTTCTTCAGTGTCTACGTCCTTTCTTTTTCTTTCTTTTTTCTAATTATTAAGCTTATCTTCACAAAAGTTTTAGATCACAGTAACTCATATACACAATATACAGTACTCCCACATATCCATTATAAAACCCTTTTCCCTTCCACAGCAATAAACTTTTTACACGCTCATACTATATTTACTGAAACTGATGTACAGATATTGAGACAATAGCTTTCAAACAAGGTAACACTTGGGTTTACATTGTGGTTTATATTTTAGATTATACAGTTTTCTAAATTTTTAGTTATCCTATGTTTTACATTATGATTTACATTTTAGCCTATCAGCCCCTATATGTTTTTGGTGTAATTTAACATATCCTTTATACATCCATGCATAATCTTGTGGAACACTTCCATTGCCCATCAGTTACATTGAATCCATCTATTCAATACCTCTTTCCCCCTCCCCTCAGGACCCACAGTGATGATCAAACATCATTGCTTGAAAGACCATGTTCAGAGATACTTGCAACAATGTCGAGGGCTTGACATGCTTGACTTCCCTAATGCATTGGGAGTCACCATTTCTCTTGAGAGATACAATTTCCTCTATTTGAAAACATCACTCCTCCCCAGGATGTGGGTATACCTTCACTCTCATTATATGGGTCTCCATCCAATGATATAACCCACTATGACAAAATGAGCACTCACACACTCCCTAGAAGCCTGCCCTGCATCATATTCTCCACTTTAACCATCTTAAACAGGTAACCTTCCTTATTATATTTTTGAAAAAGTTTTCTCAACATTATATTCTCAACCCAATACCTGACAATCTCCTATGTTCATATGTTCTCCCACCCTCTCCCCAATTTCTTGGGCAATATTACACATCCTCCCATCCCTAGCCCCCTTCTAGCCCACAAAGCCCCCATTTTATCCCTTCCTTGTACAAATACTTACCTCCAGCTTATCATAGATTTCACCCAAGTAGGTGTCAGATTGCATCCCTCCTCTACCCTCCAAATTCCTTTAAGCATATCATCTGGTCTCTAGCTCTCTGAGGTAGCTTGGTTTACTTATTTCATATCATTGAGGTCATGTAGTATTTGTCCTTCAATGCCTGGGTTGCTTCACTCAAGATAAGGTTCTCAAGATTCATCCATGTTATCACATATGTTTGTAGTGTATTGTTCTTAAAGCTGAATAGTATTCATTGTATATATATACCACATTTTATTTATCCATTCATCTGTTGATGGGCATTTGTGTTGATTCTAACTTTTGACAAAAGCAATGCTGCTATGAACATTGGTGTGCATATATCTGTTTGTGTCCTTGTTTTCAATTCTACTGGGTATATACCCAGCAGTGGAATTGCTGGGTCATATGGCAAATCTATAGCTAGTTTTTTGAGAAACCTCCAAACTGTCCTCCAGAATGGCTGGATCCTTCTGCATTCCCACCAGTAGTGGATGAGTGCTTCCTTTCCTCCACATCCTCTCCAGCATTTGTAGTCTTCTGTTTTTTCCATAGCTGCCAATCTTATAGGAGTAAGATGGTATCTCATTGTAGTTTTGATATGCATTTTGCTAATAGTGGAGATTTGGAGCATTTTTTTCATGTGCTTTTTAGCCATTTGTATTTCTTCTTTGGAGAAGTGTCTGTTTAAATCTTTTTCCCATTGTTTAAATGGGTTGTTTGTTTATTTTCAAGGTATAGGAGTTATTTATATATGCAGGATATAAGTCTCCTATCAGATATAAGGTTACCAAATATTTTCTTCCATTGTGTAGGCTCTCTTTTCACTTTCTTGACAAACTCCTTTGAGGTACAGAAAGCTTTAATTTTGAGGAAGTCCCATTTATCGATTTGTTCTTGTGCCACTTGTGCTTTGCGTGTGAAATTCATGAAGCCATTTCCTATTACAGGGTCCTATAGATGCTTCCCTACACTGCTTTCCAAAGTCTTTATGGTCTTGGCTCTTATATTTAGGTCCTTGATCCATCTTGAGTTGATTTTTGTATAAGGTGTGAGTTGTTAATCTTCTTTCATTCTTTTACATATGGATATCCAGTTCTCCAGGCACCATTTGTTGGCGAGGCCATTCCCTCCATTTGAGAGGGTTTGGTGGCCTTATTGAATATTATATGACTGTATATATGAGGATCTATGTCAGAACTCTCAATTTAGTTCCAATGATCACTGTGTCTCTCCTTGTGCCAATGCCATGCTGTTTTCACTACTGTAGCTTTGTAGTATGTTTTGAAGTCAGGTAGTATGATTCCCCCAATTTCATTTTTCTTTTTCAATATGTTTTTGGCTATTTGGGGCCTCTTTCCTTTCCAAATAAATTTCATAGCTAGTTTTTCTAGTTCCTTAAAGAATGCTGTGGGAAGTGGACTTGGCCCAGTCATTAGGGCATCCATCTACCACATGGGAGGTCCGCAGTTCAAACCCCGGGCCTCCTTGACCCGTGTGGAGCTGGTCCATGCCCAGTGCTGATGTGCGCAAGGAGTGCCACGCCACGCAGGGGTGTCCCCCATGTAGGGGAACCCCACGCAAAAGGAGTGCGCCCCATAAGGAGAGCCGCCCAGCGCGAAAGAACGTGCAGCCTGCCTAAGAATGGTGCCACCCACACGGAGAAATGACACACGATAATACAGCCAAAAGAAACACAGATTCCTGTGCTGCTGACAACAGAAGCGGACAAGGAAAACACAGCAAATAGACACAGAACAGACACCTGGGGAGGGGGGAAAGGGGAGAGAAATAAATAAATAAATAAATAAATAAATAAATAAATAAATTAAATAAATCTTTAAAAAAAAAGGAATGCTGTGTTGATTTTTATTGGGATTGCATTGAATGTGTAGATCAGTTTTGGTAGGGTAGACATCTTAATATATTTAGTTTTCCTATCCATGAACAAGGAATATCTTCCATTTATTTACGTCTTCTTTGATTTCCTTGAACAGTGTTGTGTAGTTCTCTGGTATAAGTTTTTTACATCTTTAGTTAAATTTATTCCTAGGTATTTTATTTTTTTATTTACTATTGTAAATGGCATTTGTTTCTTGATTTCCTCCTGAGCTTGCTCATTATTGGTGTAAAGAAATGCTACTGATTTTTGCACATCGATCTTACAACCTGTGACTTTACTAAACTAATTTAGGAGTTCTAGAAGCTTTCTTGTAGAATTCTCAGGGTTTTCTATGTATAGGATCATGTCATCTGCAAATAATGAAATTTTGACTTCTTCCTTTCCAATTTGGATTCCTTTTATATCTCGTTCTTGCCTCAGTACTTGAGCAAATACTTCTAAGACAATATTAAATAAAAGAGGTGATAGTGGGCATCCTTGTCTTGTTCCTGATCTTAGAGGGAAAGATTTTAGGATTTCTCCATTGTAAACAGTGTTGGATGTGGGTTTTTCATATATACTCTTTATCATGTTCAGAAAATTTCCTTGTATTCCGATCTTTTGCAGTGTTTATTTTTTTTTAATTTTTTTATTTTTTATTGACTTTGTAATAATATTACATTAAAAATATATATGTGAGGTCCCATTCAACCCCATCCCCCCACCCCCCCTCTCCCCCCCCCCAACAACACTCGTTCCCATCATCATGACACATCCATTGGATTTTGTAAGTACATCTTTGGGCACCTCTGCACCTCATATACATTGGTTCACATCATAGCCCATACTCTCCTCCATTCCATCCAGTGGGCCCTGTGAGGATTTACAATGTCCGGTGATTGCCTCTGAAGTACCATCCAGGGCAGCTCCATGTCCCAAAGACGCCTCCACCTCTCATCTCTTCCTGCCTTTCCCCATACCCTTCGTCCACTATGTCCATTTTCCCATTCCAATGCCACCTCTTCTATGTGGACATTGGATTGGTTGTGTCCATTGCACCTCTATGTCAAGAGGAGGGTCAGATTCCACCTGGATGCTGGATGCAATCCTCCCATTTTCAGTTGTAATCACTCTAGGCTCCATGGTGTGGTGGTTGTCCTTCTTCAACTCCATCTTAGCTGAGTGTGGTAAGTCCAATAAATCAGATTGTAGGTGCTGGAGTCTGTTGAGGCTCAGGATCTGGCTATCACATTGTCAGTCCAGAGATTCAAATCCCCTAAATATATCTTAAACCCCAACATTAACTGCACCTCCAGCACATTGGCATGAAAGTCTTATGAAGGGAGATCCCATCTGAGTCCAGATTCATCACACATAAACACCATTTCCAAAGAGGGGCCATCTGCCCTGGTAGTTAACCCCATCGGCCATGACCATAACTCCCGTGGGTCTCTTTAGCCCTCAAAGGAACCAATATCTGGGGGTTGTATCTGCTTTATCTGTCTCTCTGACTCTGCTCAGTTGTGCATGGGGGCAAACCTTCTGCCAGCCTCCAGACTCTTTTTTAGAAACTCGTAGCCATATAAACTCATTTCTCCTTTCCATTTCCCCCTTACTTTAGGTCAAACAGCATTTTAAAGTCATGGTATTTTATGCAGACATGGATATTCTGCTGATCCGCATTGAACCTTCCGTATAAGGTCATTTTCCAGTTGCATCATCAGTTGGTAGTTGATAGTGGTCCCTCGTTGCCAGGGAGGCTCATCCCCGGGTGTCATGTCCCACGCTGGGGGGAAGGCATTGCATTTACATGCTGAGTTTGGCTTCGAGACTGGCCACATTTGAGTAACATCAAGGCTGACAGGAGGAAATTCCCAGGCACAAAGTTGTTCTAGGCCTTGTTCTTATTTTGGGTTTATCAGCTCACAAGCATAGTCATTAGCATCAGGGGCTCACTGTTGAACCCTCACTCCCTCCCGGTCCCCGCCACTGTACCTGGGAGACTGTCGCTGCTCCCCTAGGGACCACGACAGAGCACCACTGGCCAGGAACCCAGTACCCCCCCTACTGTGGTTTTTAATTGTTGCCACTATGAGTATATCCAAACATTACCATGCACCCTGGACATATGTTCTGTACAGCTCCCTGTCAGCCATATATCACCTGTCATTGGTACCCCATACCAGTATCCCTCCATTGCCATTGTTGAAACACTCTGTGATCCAGAACTCCCCGAAATTTGAAGCCCAATATAATTTCATGGTCCCTTACTAGGGAATGGCATATAGCGATGAGCTTAAGGGATAGATAAAGAACTTGGATAAAGTTAGATAAAGAACTTAGATAAAGAATGTTGACTTGAAAAAATTCCACATCCTATCTTTTTCTTTTTTTTTTTTCCCCCCCCTAATTATTCAGCTTTTCTTCACAGGAGTCCTAGACCACAGCAATGTATATATATAATATACAGCACTCCCACACATCCACCAGAAAACCTTTTCCCTTCCACAGTGATACTCTTACGCCCTATTCATATCATATTTACTTAAAGTGATGTACAGAGTCTGAGACATTAGCTTTCTAACAAGGTGATATCTGTGCTTACATTGTGGTGCATACTTTAGGATACACAGTTCTTTACATTTTTAGTTATCCTATGTTTTACATTATGGTTTACATTATCAGTCTGTCATCTCCTATATGTTATAGTGTAATATTACATGTTTTATATCCATCCTTGTGTACTCTCAAGAAACTCCTCTCTTACCCCCCATTTACTTTGGTTCCACACATTTAACGTCCATTTTCCCTTCCACCTTGGTGTCCTCAGTGATAGCCAACCTCCGTTTCCTGAGGAGCCACTTCCAGAGATAGATGGCATAGTGTTCAGGTCCTAACTTACTCAACTGCCCCAATGCCCTGGGAGCCACCCTTTCTCTCGTGGGATGCAGTTCCCTCTATTTGATGGCATTAGTCCTCCCCAGGATGTGGGTCCACCCCCACTCTCACTACTTGGGTTTCTACCCCATGGTGTCACCCACTCTGGCAGAATGAGCATTTAGACATTCCCCAGGAGTCCGTCCTGCATCAGACCCTCCCCTCCGAGCATTCTAAACAGGTAACCCTCTTTATTATATTTTGATATGATTTTCTCGGCATTTTACTCTCCACCAACACCTGACCCTCTCCTGGTTCGTATGCTACCCCTCCCTCCCCCCACTTTTGGGCAACGTTACCCATCCGTCCCTCCCCAGCCACCCTCAAACCCGCAAAGCCCCAAGCAAAGGCAACCCCTTGCCCCCCTTTTATCTCTTCTTTGTGTTCATACTTACCACCATCTCGTCTTAAATTCGACCCCTGCAGACATCGGCTCATATCCTTCCTCCACCCTCCGATTTCCTGTAAGCCTATCGTTCAGTCTCTTGCTATCTAGGGCAGCTTGTTTATTTCATATCATTGAGGTCATGTAGTATTTGTCCTTCAATGTCTGGGTCTTTTGCAGTGTTTTTATCAAGAAAGGGTACTGTATTTTGTCAAATGGTTTTTCTGCATCTATAGATATGGTCATGTGATTTTTTTCCTTAATCTGTTTATATGGTGTATTACATTAATTGATTTTCTTATGTTGAAACATCCTAGCATACCTGGAATGAATCCCACTTGGTCATGGTGTATAATTCATTTAATGTGTTGTTGAATACGGTTAGCAAGTATTTTATTGAGGACTTTTGCATCTAGGTTCATTAGAGAAATTGGTCTGTAATTTTCCTTTCTTGTGGTGTCTTTGTTTGGATTTCATACTAGGGTAATGTTGGCATCATAGAATAAATTAGGCAATGTTCCTTCTGTTTCAAGCTTTTGGAAGAGTTTCAGCAAGATTGGTGTTAGTTGTTTCCAGAATATTTTGTGGAATCACCTGTGAAGCCATCTGGCCCAGGGCTCTTCTTGGGAGGTTTTTAATGACTGATTCTATCTCTTTACTTGTTTGTTGAGATCACCAATTTCTTTTTTCATCAATAAAGGCTGCTTATGTGTTTCTAGGAATTTGTCCATTTCCTCTGAATTGTCATTTTTGTTGGAATATAGTTTTTCAAAGTATCCTCTTATGATAGTCTTTATTTCTGTGGTGTCAGTGGTGATATCTTCTTTCTCATTTCTTATTTTGTGTATTTGCATCTTCTCTCTTTTTTTCTTTGTTAGTCTAGCTAAGGGTTTGTCAATTTTATTGATCTTCTCAAAGAACCAGCTCTTGGTTTTGTTTATCTTTTCAAGTGCTTTCTTATTTTGTATTTCATTTAGTTCTGCTCTTATCTTTGTTCTTTCTTTCTTTCTTCTTCCTGTGGGGTTATTTTGTTGTTTTTTTTACTAATGCCTCCAAATGTGCAGTTAGTTCTTCAACTTTTGCTCTTTCTTCTTTTTTGATGTATGAATTTATGGCTATAAATTTCCCTCTCAGTACTGCTTTTGCTGCATCCCATAAGTTTTGGTATGTTGTGTTATCATTTTCATTAGTTTCAAAGTAGTTATTAATTTCTTTTGAGATTTCCTCTTTGACCCACTTTTTTTCTAAGAGTGTGCTGTTTAATTCCTATATCTTGGTGTGAAATATGGGCCTCTGGCACTTTCAGATTTCCAGCTTCACTCCACTATGGTCAGAGAAATTATTTTGTATGATTTGATCTTTCTCAATTCATTGAGACTTTCTTTGTGACCTAGCATATGGTCTATCTTGTAGAATGGTCCATGTGCACTTGAGAAAAATGTATATCCTGCCGCGTTCAGGTGTAATGATCTATGTATGTCTGAGGTCCAGCTCCTCTAATATACTGTTCAAAGTTTTTGTTTCTTTATTGATTCTCTTTTGAGATGTTCTGTCCAAAGTTGATATTAAAGTATTAACTGTATTAATGTCCCCCACTATAATTGTAGAGGCATCTATTCTTTCACTTAGTTTTCCAGTGTTTGCCTCATGTATTTGGAGGCACCCTTGTTAGGAGCATAAATATTTATGACTGTTTGTTCTTCTTGAAAGATTATCCCTTTCACTAATATATAGTATCCATCTTTGTCTCTCACAATTTTTTTGCATTTAAAATCTATTTTTTCTCATATTAATATAGCTATTCCTGCCTTTTTGTGGTTTATTTTTTCTTGTAAGATTGTTTTCTACCCATTCACTTTCAATTCCCTTGAATCCCTGGCTCTAAGGTGTGTTTCTTGTAGACAGAATATAGATGGGTCATATTTTCATATCAATCTTCCAGTCTGAATCTTTTGACAGGTGAGTTTAATGCATTGACATTCAGTGTTATTACTTTTAAGGAATTATTTACATTAGCTATATTTTTTTTGACTTGTGTTTGTCATATTTTGTTTGTTTTTCTTCTCTTTTGTCTCTTTTGTTGCCTTTACACTCTCCTCCAACTCTGCCTCTCCTGTTGTCTTCTTTCTTCCTGCAGAACTCCCTTTAGTATTTCTTGAAGGTCAGGGTTCTTGTTGGCATATTCTTTTAGTTTCTGTTTATCTGTGAATGTTTTGAACTCTCCATCATTTTTTAATGCTAGTTTAGCTGGATAGAGTATTCTTGATTGGAATTTTTTCTTTTAGTACCTTGACTATATCATACCACTGCCTTCTTGCCTCCATGGTTTCAGATGAGAAATCAGCACTTAATCTAATGGAGCCTCCTTTCTTTGTGATGGTTCTCTTTTCTCTTGCTGCTTTTAGAATTTTCTCTTTGTCTTGAGCATTGGATAATTTGACAAGTATATGTCTTGGGGTAGGCCTGTTGGATTTATGCTTTTTGGGGTGTGTTGTGCTTCCTGGACATGTACATCCATCTCCCTCAGTAGATTTGGGAAGTTTTCAGCAATTATTTCCTCCAACACCCCTTCTGCCCCCTTTCCCTTATCTTCTCCTTCTGGGATGCCTATAATGCATATGTTTGTGCATTTTGCATTGTCATCCAGGTCTCTAAGTCCCAGGTGGACTTATTCTATCTTTTTATTGATCAGTTCTCCTATCTATCTGTATGATTTCAGATGTACTGTCTTCCACATCACTAATTCTCTCCTCTGCCTCTTCTAATCTGCTGTTGTTTGCTGAGATTGTATTTTTGATTTCTTGAATTGTTGTGTTCATCACCATCATATCCTTTATCTTTTTGTATATGACTGCAATTTCTTCTGTATTCTCTCCAAGTGTTTTCTACATATTGTTAATTTCTTCCTTTACTTCATTAAATTGGTCACTAATATATGTTTTGAGAGCTTTAATTACTTGTCCAATGTTCTGCTCCTCTTCCTGGTTTTTAGTTTGTTCATTGGATTCGATCATGTTTTCCTGATTAATGGTTTGGTTTGTAATTTTTTGTTGCTGTCTGATCATCATTTTATCTTGATGGGTTTAATCAGTTCCTTAGCTTCTTTGTCTATTCCTGGGGCTTAATTAGTTGTTGTTTGTGTGTAAATGTTATGTCTTCTCTTTGTCACTTTGTTCTTCCTATTCTATTCTCTTGTTGCTGGCTAAATTCACTTTGAAGGAAAATATTAGGGTCAGGGAAAGCAAAATGAGTAAGAAAAGAAAATGTATAAGTAGTATTGATAATAAATGTTAACAAAGCAACAATGTGAGATCTGCGAAAATAGATATTAGATTCATGTAAGTTGTGTAGAATTATAGCAGTAAGTACAGTACCTATAATGAGACAGTCAACTGACTATGGGGAGGAATACAGTATGAATTAAAAGGCCAGTGTTTTCATGAGAGAGGGAAAGACAAAAGAAAGCCAATAATATAAAGAGTGAATAAAAGACAGAAAACAGAAAAAAGGTATTAGAAATAAAAAGTTAGACAATTTGGGGGCCAAGCAAAGGGAGTTGGAATGTAAGAAAAACAGTAGATGATGGAGGATAGAAAGATGCAGAGGAAAGAGGATAATATAGGTGGCCAAAATCAATACACACAGAAAAGAGGAAATGGAGAATGAGGAAACACAGCAAATTTGAAGTGCTCCCTGCAGCACCTAGTATATAAAGAGAATAAAATAAAAAAAAAGACAAAGAGAAAATAAGGGGGTGACATAAAAAGGGGGGAATCAAGCAAGGAAAAGAAAGAGAGAAAAAAACTAAAGAAAATAAAAAGGGCCTTGGGGGATAAAATGGGGGGGGGGGGCCAGGAGACAATGCAAATATAGTGATCATGACAAAAAAAAAAGAACCAACGTTTCAAGCTAGGAATCCCCTTTGCAGTGAAATAAAATGCTTAGGGATCTGACATTCCCCCTTTCTCCCTTCCTCACTTCTCTCTCTCCCAGGGCAGCAGGAAAACTGCATGAGGTGTCCAGTAGGAGATTCAAGTGGGTCTTTGTTGAACCAACTCAACACAGAAGACAATGACTCTTTATTTCCAGTGCAAGAACACCTACAGTACCTCACCAGAAACCCCAAATATGATATTGGAAGGTTGGATAGCACGTCCTACAGTCCCTCCCCCTTAGGTGTGCTAGGGGAGGTCTAATTGATTTTCTGACTCCACCTTCTCCCAGACCAAGTTTCCTATCCAGGACGTTTCAGTAAATAGGGCTTTCTCAGCAGATTTGCCTCTCCTTTCTTCCCAGACTCTCCCCAAGTCAGCTGGTATGCTCCTCCAAGCTCAAAGAAAAACAAACAAACAAAAAACACGGAGGGCTAGGGTAAACATGAAACATGGACCTCAGACGGACCTCAGGGCACTCTGGGAATGGGAAGTCCAGGATATTGCAGACTAAAGGTATGTGAGTCTGTGGAGCATGGGCTACCAGGATTTAGGGGATACGGACCTGGGAACCATGCAGCACAACAAAGTTTTCAGAGATCACCACAGCCTGGCTGCCAGGCCTAGGGGGACGAGTCCTGCCCACAACTTCTGACCTCCATGTCAGAAACCCAAAATTCCACCTCTTGCAAGAATCTCCTCTGTCACTGTCTCAACAAATCGACATCCAGATACCTCCTGCCCTGCAAGTCCCTGAAACAGCCCGCTCCATCAGGACTCCGACCCTACTCAGCCCCTTCTTTGCAGGAGAGCTTATGAGGTGCACTCACTCAGACGCCATCTTGCCCTGACAAAAATCTCATTCTATTTTAATTGCAAGGTTTTTATTTTAAAACCAAAGCCAAAAAACTCAGAAGGTTGAGACTGACTTCCTAGAAAATAATATTGAAACAGTTGTAAAATTGTCAAGAATATGACAACACTGCCACAATGACCAACCAATAGTCACATGGTGCTCAGTCAAAAAGTCAAATAAATGAAGCCCAAGTTTCTACTTATTGCTTGTGCACATTATTCTCTAAACCTTCATAGAATTCCCTCTTTTAAAAGCATCTTCTCATTGTGATGTATTTTGGAACTTTGCAAAAAGAAATTCATTTTTTCCAGTCTCAATTAAGGTAATAGAAAATGTTGCAAAATGTAATATAGCACCATGTAAATATTTTCTTAAACAAGATGGAGTGCTCATTACAAAGCTGAGTGCATAAAAAAAGCAAATTATATTATATTTATATAATATAAATTCATGCTATTTGATGCTGTTGCATTTGAGAATGGGTGGAGAACCAATGCTTTGTGACCATGTGGCAGAGATACTGGTCCCAACTACAGATTCAAGTAAGAATTCTCTGCTATAGTAGTAATCAAGAAACAAACTTCTTAGTCCTGAGCAGTTCCATGGTAAGATGTAGTGGTAGTAGTTCCCATTTTGCCTAAATTTGAGTAGTCAATTTTAGTTTTTATTTGTAACTGAAGTAATTGAAATAACAATTACCTAGTAGAATTTCTAGTACAAAATAGTTGTCTTAGAGAGTAAATTGTATCATTTTTATATTATTATTGTTGCTATTATTATTATCTTTAAACACTATCTATTGTATATCAAGAAATTCAGTTGACTTAATCTGCTTAAGCAATTTGGCGCCTTATGGGTAAGAATTCATTTTTAGTAGCACCCAATTCTTTAGTTGTATTTCTCATTTAACCTGTATTGTTGGATTGAAGAAAAATGTCTGGTCACATCCTTTCTTATTTCTTCTTCTTCATATGTCCAATCTGCATTAAATTTCAGTGAAATGCATGCTTGATATATGCTTAAGTGGAACCAGTTTACTTGTGATACTCTTCACTGAACTTAAATACCTCTCCTTGGAATTGGGTTGCTTTTTTGCTGGTTTTATTAGAATTGTGGACTCTGTTCTTAACTACTGAGCTGCTTTAAAACCCCCTCACAATCAATGTGTCCCTGCCATAGATAATCAAAGTTAAGCCATAAATTTGTGTGGTTGCCACTTTTCACTGATGAGAAATAGGAAGACACTTCAAATAGCTGTTGGTGGGAAATGGTGTTGTGAAATGGTAGATTTTAAGAAGCTACAAACTACAAGGTTATAGGATAATATTCAGAAAACAAAATATTCAGAGGAGAATGAATGATTACTATTTTGCAATTTTTGGCAAATACATTGTAGATGATATAGTAAGCCAAGACATTTTAAAATTTATTGTATTTGACTTTTTCTTTGCTCTTTCTTTCACTTCACTTCTGAATCCTAACAAATGGAAACAAATGGAATTGTCCATGATAACCTTCTTCAAATAAAGTGTATGATAGCATGCTCTAAAGTGTATAAACCAAAAAGAATAATTCAATGGCTATTAGGCTCGGCATAAAAGGCGGAAGGTAAGACTTTTGGATAAACTCAAAGTTGATTGTTTCTACACTGTAGAGTTAATGAAGTTTATTTCAGTTCCCTGCATAAACTGTGATCTTTCTCACTTCTAGACATCAGTCAGATGTTCTGAGGGCTCCAGAGCCCTCAGGAAACCCACTATTTAGGATAGTATCTACTTTGACTGTCTATGATATCCTGCAGAGACATGCATAAATGTTACCTCTCTGATGACCTTCCAACTCATTTTGAAGTCTCTTAGCCATATAAACTCATTTGTCTTTACCCTTTCCCCCTTTAATTCAAGGCCTTTTTCTAGTTGCATCACCAGCCAGTGCTTGGTAGAAATCCCTCAGTGCCAGATGTGACTTCTATACACATGCCTCTTTTGCCCTTTTTATTGAACCAGTAGTTGGCACTGGAGTTGGTAGGTGTATGTCGAAGAGACTTGAATCTCTGGGCTCTCAATATGCCAGCTGGGCCCTGAATCTCAGTAGAATTGCAACACCTACTCTCCAGTCCATTGGACTCACCCAGGACAACTAATAGGGAGGTGAGGATGGACAACACCACACCAAGCAACCAAGAAAGTCCACAGCTGCAAGCAAGAAAGTCCCATCTATCAGCCATGTGGGATCAAAGCCCCCTCCCAATTAGAGGTGGAGTGGGCATCACCATCCCAGAATCCTCAGGATTGGGGAATAAAATATGGACTAGAATGGACTTACTGGAATTCTACAATAGACTTATTACGATTCTAGCAATAGAAGAAATTATATCATTGATGTGGAGACAGTGGCCCCTGGAGTTGTTGAAGGCAGGAAGAGGGAAAAAGAGGTGCAATACGGGAGCATTTTTGGAATTTGGAATTGTCTCAAATGACATTGCAAAGACAGATACAGTCTATTACATATCATGCCATAACCTGCAGAATGGAGTGGGAGAGAGTGTAAACTACAATGTAAACTATAATCCATGCTTAGTGGCAATGCTCCAAATGTGTACATCAATTGCAATGAATGTACCACACTAATGAAAAGTTGTTAATATGGGGAAAAATGGGAGGAGTGGGGAGTGGGGCATATGGGAATACCCTATTTTTTTTGTGTAACAGTTTATGTAATCTATTTATCTTTAAATATATATATATATTAGAAACTGCTTCCTCCTGAAAGATTTCCCTTTACCCTTAGATTATTTTCCTCTGTTAACTGCTCTTACTTTGCCTATTGTGTTAAAGTGCTTCTTAGTTGTCTATCTGCCCTCTGAGAATTTGCATGCTTTGTGAAATCTGGGTTCCTGCTTGCTTACCAACTGCACCTCTTCCCCATTGCACAACAGAGTACATGATACGTAATAGTTGCCAATATTTGTTGCATCAATATCTAAATGAATGAATGACAAGGGAGCAAACATGTTGAATGGGATGATAAGGGCAGTATCATGGAGTCCAGGTAGGTTACAGATGGAAGCAAAACTCACACAACTGCTAGTAGTCTTGGGTAAGGTCATGAAAAGAAGCCAGGTTTACTCAATTTTAGTCCAATTCTACCACAGTTCTACCACAGATAACGCCTTAATTAATTATGCCCTGCTAATTAAGAAACGTGGTAAACTGAAAATAAAATAGAAGAGTGGTCTATTAAACTATTTCTTTAAAGTCCACTTAAGGGCTAATATCTATGTTAATTTTTACTTGCTTTAGTAATTCGGGTGCATAAAACTTGCTTGAGAACTGTAACTCATTTGTTCTCATTTAAATCTCTAAAGAGCAAGAATTCTACTGTCAATGAATAATGGATCACAACAGCTGGACTTTTATAGCTGAGCAGATATATATAGTGCTATAAATAAATCAATATTTTTATTTGTGTGTTAGTTCCAGAGTATTTTGTCTCTCTTAAATTAAACCTTAATGGATTTTGTAAGCTATCTTGGAATTCAATGAAAACTTCCTCAGCAAACCACAAAGGTATTCCTTTGTGAGGTACTAAAATAGAAAAACAACAATGGTAAATGGCATGCTTCATAAAAGGAAAGCACTTAGATTTTTAAAGATGTAAATTGGTCTCACTCTCTGATTATACTTTCAGAAAGTTCTTGATGAGGAAAAAGTAGAATAATTGAGATGTGGATTGTAGAGGAGGAGCAATAGAAATGGGAGAGGAGGTATAACCCATCTTCTATCTAAACAGGGAAAAACTGAAACATCTTTTTTAACATCACTTTTTAGTAAAAAGCAGGCTGACTAATAAGTGCTTCTTTTACATTTCCAATATATCTCATAAAGATGAATTAAAATGTCTTATAAACCAGGAGTAAGAGGCAAGAAAGGATATTTCTTATGTTTCCTCCCCATAGTTCTTTCTTCCAAAAAATTCTGTAAATATTACTTTTAAAGACTACATAGCACGTTATTTAAAGATATTCATTACAGAAAAAAATGACTAAGAGAAAGTGTCAAAATATTTTCTTCCCCACTGCCCTAAAATGTGGATTTTTTTTTTTCAGGTATCAGGCCAGGGATTGAACCTGGGACCTCGTATGTGAAAAACCAGCTCTCAAACACTGAGCTACCCCAGCTCCCTCAATTTATTTTATACTGGACACAAGTAATTTTATAATTGTTAAAATGTCAAAAATAAGTCCCATTGTACAACTCTTCTGTACCATTGACATTTATTTACAAATCACTTGATGACATGCCTAAGTTTCATTCATTCAATTACAATAGATATAGTATGTGTTTTGTTTTATCGATAAATTAATGAAATAGGACCAATATCTATACACACTGCATCTGTTTCCTAGGGCTGCCATAACAAAGAACCATGAAAACTATAGGAGAAGAACCTTCCTTGTCTCTTCCAATTTCTGGAAGCTCCAGATGTTCCTTCACTTGTAGCAACATAACTCTAATTTCTGCCCCATCTTCATGTGGCTATCTTCCCTCTTTGTCTTTCTCTACGTTGGTGTCTTTATGCACAAATATCCCTCTTCTTTTAAGGTCATTAGTTGTATTGGATTAAGACCCACCCTCATCCAGTGTGACCTTATAATTTTAATTAATTGCATCTGTAAAGAACTTGTTGCTATTGCTAGAATCACAATAAGTATGTAGTAGAATACCAGTAAGTCCACTCTAGTCCATAGTTCATTCCCCAGTCCTGAGGATTCTGGATTCACCTGTAATTGAGAGAGGGCTTCAGTCCCATATAGTCAGTGGATGGAACTCTCTTGCTTACAGTTGTAGGCTCTCTCCATTCCTTGGTATGGTAGTTGTCCATCATCACCCTCTTGTTAGTTGCCCTGGGTGAGACCAATGAACTGGTGAGTAGGGGTTGCAGCTCTTTTGAGGCTCAGAGCCTGGATGGCACATGGACAGTCCAAAGATTCAAGTCTCTTGTATATACACCTACCAACTCCAACATCAACTATAGGTTTAAATAGAAGGGACCAAAGAGCCATGTGTAGGAAAATCACAAATGAGTCCAATTCTGTTACACTGGTAAGCACAAACACCAAAGTAGCATCCACTGGCAAGGCACCAAACTCAAAAGCTATCTGCCCTGACCATAGTGCCTGGGTATCTCCATCGCCCTCAGGAGTCATGAGCTCTCTGTCCTGAACATAATGCCTGAGTGTCTCCAGCACCCTCAGGAGACCCACTATTTAGATAATGACTAATTGGGCAGTCAATGAGATCCTACTGAGACATGCATAAGCATAACCTCTGGAATGACCTTCCAACTCACTTTGAAGTCTCTTGATCATATAATCTCATTTGTCTTTAAATTTTCCCCCTTTTGGTCAAGGTCTTTTTCCAGTTTCATTGCTTGTTGGTGCTTTGTAGTAATACCCTGGTGCCAGAGAGGCTCATCTCTGGCAGTCATGTCCCATTGTGGGGGAAGTTACTGCATTTATATCCTGAGTTTGGCTTAGAGATGGGCAACATTTGAGAAACAAGGAGGCTCTCAGGAGGTAATGCTTAGGCACCCTATAATATTTTGCTAAGTTCCAATTTCAAGAGTAAATTTCATAAGCATACTCATCAATATCAAGAACCCATCAATGGACTGTCCTCCTTCACTAGCCATTGCATCTGTACTTGGGGGATTCTTGCTGTTCCATTAGAGAATGTGGCAGAGCTCCCCAGGATGGGAATTTAATATTCTTTCAGTTGTTGTGTGAATCTCCACCTCCTGTGACAATGCCCCATGAATATTTGAACACATTTGTATGCCTTACATGTACGTCCAGGTGAACCTCCTCCCATATATTCCCCTTCACTGACACCCCACACATATGGTACTCCCCTGCCACAATTGTAACCCTTCTGAGATCCAAAACCTCTTCAAAAATGAAGCCAATAAAATAGCCAAATACAATTTAAAAGAAAAGAAATAATAATGCTAGTTTTAAACATAGGAAATAAAATACAAATAACTTAAAAAATAAAAAAATTTGGATAATATAAAATAATGAAAAAATATAATTTTTTTACATTTTACCTTTCATTACTGTAAGATCTGTTGTCTTGTATGTATAATGCCATTTTCTTCCATTTGTTCTCTCAAATTTTTTCATTTTGTCTTCAAAGAAGTTTTAGGTAACAGCAAAGTCACATACAGAATATACGGGATTCCCACATATCCAACATCCTCCCCCTTTTCCCCCTTCCCCTATTAATAACATTTTATATGTGAATGATACATTTGTTTCAACTGACATACAAATATTTAACATATCTACCAACCATGGTCAGTGGTTTATATGATGGTTTATGTTTTGGACCATACAATTTAAAAAATGTTGATGAAATTTAACATAGCCTATACCCATCATTGCAACATCATGTCAAACACTTCCAATCACCTTCAAAATGCTATCTGTTCTATCTATTCTATTCCTCTCTTCCCCTCCCCTCAGGACCCATGGCTATCACTAGATTTCTCCCTTTGCAAGACCAGATTCATAGTTACTTGCAATGATGCTGAGGGCTTGACACACTGGTCTGCCCTCCCCTATTAAGCACTGTCCATAATCTTGAGAGACTCCTGCCCCTCTATTTGAGAACATAGCAGGCCTCCCCAGGATGGGAGTCCAGCAACTTCCCATTCATTATGTCGGTTTCCACCCATTGCTATAACGCGCTATGTCAAGATGAACACTCACATATTCTCTAAAAGCCTGACCCAGTTGCACCCTGTCCTGAATGCCCCCCCCATCCAACACCCTAAACCAGTAAACCTACTTTGCCGTATTGCCAAAAGAGCATTCCGAATATTGTAGTTTTAACCATGTACCCACCAGTCCCCAGTGTTCACCTGCTCCCTCCCCCACCCTTACCCCAGTTCCATGGACAATCCGACCGCTCCTCCTCACCCTATCCCCCTGACATACCTGCACTGCCTAACCCAATAGTATCATTGCACCACCGTCTTGTCCCCCCACTGCATAACTACACACTTCTACCTTATAGATTTTGCCTAAATTGGGCATTGGCTTACAGCCTTCTTCTTCCTTTCTATTTCCTGAAAACCAGTCTTCCAGACTATCTCTGTGAATCTGCTCAACTTGTTTAAATCATGTCAGTGAGGTCATGTAATATTTGTCCTTCAGTGCCTTGCTTGCTTCACTCAGCAGAAGGTCCTCAAGATTCATCCATGTTATCCTGCATGTTAATACTGTATTCCTTCTTAGAGCTGAGCAATATTCCATTGTATGTATATATCACAATTTCTTTATCCATTCATCTGTTGAAGGCCATTTGGGATCATTCCATCTTTTGGCAATAGTGAATAATGCTGCTATGAACATTGATGTGCATTTATCTGTTCATGTGCTTGTTTTCAATTTTTCTGGATATGTACCCTGAAGTGAGATTGTTGGACCATGTAGCAGTTCTATAGTTAGTTTTCTGAGGAATCACCATATTGCCCTCCACAATGGTTGCAGCATTCTATATTCCCATCAGCAGTGGATGAGGGTTCCGATTCCTCCACATCCCCTGCAGCAATTGTAGTCCTCTGGTTTTTTAAGAGCTGCCAGTCTAATGGGTGTAAGATGATATCTCATTGTAGTTTTGATTTGCATTTCCCTAATAGCTGGTGATGTTGAGCATCTTTCATGTGGTTTTTAGCTATTTGAATTTCTTCTTTCGAGAAATGTCTATTCAAATCACTTGCCCAGTTTTAAAAAGAGTTCTTTGTCTTTTTATTTTTGAGGTGCAGGATTTCTTTATATATATAGGATATTAGGCCCCTATCAGATAGATGGTTAACCAATATTTTCTCCCATTGTATAGGCTACCTTTTCACTTCCTTAACACATTCCTTTGAGGTGCAAAAGTTTTTAATTTTGAGGAGGTCCCATTTATCTACTTTTTCTTCCACTGCTCATGCTTTGGGTGTGAAGTTCATGAAACCATTTCTATTAAAAGATCCTGTAGATGCTTCCCTACCTTATCTTCCAAGGTCTTTATGATCTAGGCTCTTATATTTAGATCTTTGCTCCATCTTGAGTTAATTTTTTGATAAGATATGAGATGGTGTTCCTTTCTCATTCTTTTGGACATGGCACCATTTGTTGAAGAGGTCATTCTCACCCAGTTGAATGGGCTTGGTGGATTTGTGGGATATCAGTTGACTGTATATGTGAGGATATATATCAGAACTCTCAGTTTGGTTCCATTGGTCAGTATATCTATTCTTGTGCCAATGCCATTCAGTTTTAACAACTGTAGCTTTATAGTATGTTTTAGAGTCAGGTAGTGTGATTCCTCTGATTTCATTTTTATTTTTCAACATGTCTTTGGCTATTTGGGGCCTTTTCCATATAAATTCAATGGTTAGTTTTTCCAATTCAGTAAAAAATACTGTGATGATTTTTATTGGTATTGCATTAAAAATGTAGATCATTTTGAGTAGGATAGACCTCTTAATGATGGTTAGTCTTCCTATTTGTGAATAGGGAATATTATTCCATTTATTTAAGTCTTCTTTGGTTTCCTTTAACAGTTTTGTGTAGTTTTCTGCATATAAGTCACTTACATTTTTAGTTAAATTTATTCCCAGGTATTTGATTCTTTTAGTTGCTATTGTAAATGGTGTGTTTTTCTTGATTTTCCTCCTAAAACTGCTCATTTTTGGTGTACAGAAATGC
Organism: Dasypus novemcinctus; assembly: GCF_030445035.2. Taxonomy (NCBI): domain Eukaryota; kingdom Metazoa; phylum Chordata; class Mammalia; order Cingulata; family Dasypodidae; genus Dasypus; species Dasypus novemcinctus. The sequence continues at coordinate 70,355,973 of NC_080684.1, read as the reverse complement.
TACTTATTTTTGCATATTGATCCTATAACCTGTGACATTACTGAACTCATATATAAGCTCTAGGAGCTTTGTAGGTTTCTTAGTGCTTTTTGTCTTCTACAAATAGTGAAATCTTTACTTCTTCCCAATATGGATGTCTTTTATATCTTTTTCTTGCCTAAGTGCTCAAGCAAGTACTCCTCTCATTAGAGGTGGAGCAGACATCACCATCCAGAATCCTCAGGACTGGGGAATGAACTATGGAGTAAAGAAGATTTACTGGTATGCTACTGTAGACTTATTGTGATTCTAGCAATGGAAGGACTTATATTATTGATGTAGAGGCAGGAGCCACTGGAGGTTCTGAGGTCAGGGAGAGGGCAAAAAAGATGTAATATGGGGGCATTTTCGGGACTTGGAAATTGTCCTGAATAACATTTCAACAACAGATACAAGCCATTGTATATCTTCCCATAATCTACAGAATTGTGTGGGAGAGAGTGTAAACTACAATGTAAACTATAATCCATGCTTAGTGGCAATGCTCCAAAATGTGCTCATCAACTGCAATGAATGTACCACACTAATGAAGCATGTTGTTATTGTTGGTAAATGTGGGCAGTATGGGGAGTAGGGCATACATGAATCCCCTATATTTTTATGTAACATTTATGTGATCTAAATATCTTTTTAAAAATAAATTTTAAAAAAAGAGAAAATGAAAACAGCCATACCTGATTCTGGGAGAATGGATCAAAGCCAGAGAGAAAAGGGATTTTAAGTCAAGCAAAAGTATTTTAACCATATTGTTCCCTGGTCCAGACTCCACAAAACCATGTTTAAGTCTCAGGATAAGGGACTCCAAGGATGAGTCAAATGAAAATTAGCCATTCTGCTAGAATGTCCATGGATGTTGACTGCACAAGTCATATTTAGCTGTGTAACAGCAGCTGCTCCAGGAGTAAAGACTCTGCCTCTATGAATATGGCCATGGTCCTCTTGGAGCAGGACCTTAACATGAGGCTCTTCAGAAGGAGATAATACCATAGTTCAGGCATTATCACCCCATTGAGCCTGAGCTGAAGGAAAAGGCAGTCATCCATGGCAAACTTGAGCATTAATTTCTGTATCTTCTGAAGACTTCAGAATTACTTGTATTTAACAGGGGACTTGAATTATAATAGAACAGAAGGAGGATAAAGCCAGAAAATCCTGTTTATAACATATGGTGACCCTATTTTTACCTCTGGCTGGTGTAGCCTAGAAGACATCAACTGTATTTGTATTTGCCAGCTTCTTTGTTTAGACTGCTCATAAAGATGATGGCTAATTTTTTTTTTTAAAGACTCTATTGCCAAATAAGGTCACAGTCACAATTTGTGGGCATAAAATTAGGATTTGAACATATCTTATCGGGGAACATAATTCCACCTAAAACATACACTATTTCTTCCCACCCACCCCCCCCACCTTTATTTAAAACATAGAGGAAAAACTTGTAAATATATCCAAGTAGAAAACAAATATTACTTAAAAAGATCCCTTATTAAGCTCATCTCAAGCATTTCTCCTGCAACTATTTTACCAGAAGGCAACAATGTATTTTCTGAAGAATTTAGTAAAAAAATGTTTGTTCCTCAACAATTATGTACATATTTTATTCATGTTTTAAAGAATAGAATGATCTCAGACTTGTAACCACAGCGTTAATTAAATTCTAATTGAGCACTATACATTTTTTCAAGTTATTTTAATATTAATTTACTTAAATTCACGTTGATATTAATTCTACTTTTCATTAAACCATAAAATTGATTTTCTAAAGTAGAAACAGAGAAGATTGATTTTAAGAATGAAAGCAAATTAACTGCATTAAGGTGTTTAATTTTTCTTCAGTATAATGTTCTTAGAAATCAATTCATCAGCCATTTGTTTTTAAAATTGATTTTAACCAATGGAACAAATGAAAAAACATGAATTGAATTTGTTTCTAAGATCTGAATTACTTCTCACTAGAACCTCACAGGACTCTAGTCTTTAGCTTGACAGAGTAATATATGCCCTGTGTACCTTAACCATATCCCTTAACCTAAGAAGAAAACATTACCCAAATCAGTGTGGAGAAAATTTTCAGCTCTCTGTAGTGTCTTGTCTTACAGTGAAGGCAATGTGAAGCCTCTGCTGAATGCTTGGATTCTTTTTATTTCTAACATTTTTCTGAAGCATCATGAGCTTCTGTCAAGGCCTGATGAGCTGGTGGAATCCTTTGCTACCCTCCTACATAATCTTTTACATGTGGAATGAATTATTAAACTGAATTTACTAATTTCCTCAAGACATATTTGTTAATATCTATTATGTACACGGCATATGAAAGGTTAAATGAGAATACTTTACTTTTTTTTAGATAGGGAAGCATAAAATAAGTATTTGTAGAAATTAAAATTTTTAATGAGAGCTGTTTCATAAAGGATTCAACAGAGGATTCTGATTGGACATTAACAGAGAAATCTATAGTGAGTTCTGTATTTGAACAGATATTTTTTCCATTGGAAAAAAAGCAGTTCCCAAATAAACACTACTTTGGTTGGGAAAAATGTTTAAACTATTTACAGAATATGGAAATAAAACCCTGGCCTTTTCTTATTATGTGGCATTTTTATGATATTTTCCTCTTTTTACACTAAAGGCAGATGTGTCATTTTTGATAAAGATTCTATAAGCTAATGACATAGTTGAATGAATAAAAAATATTTCTCATCATAATGTTTATTGAATATTTACCAGCATTGTCTTGGAAGGTCTTTCTAATTTTGATAAATGCATGACTATTAAGAGTTAAATGTTCATTCCACAGGTAGTGTTAGAATGTAGAGTAGTTTGTAACTTTTTTTTTTTGCAGTTTGAAAAGCAACTCTGCACTTTCTCTAGTATATAAGTAGTAAGTGGTGATTTGGTCTTTAATACAAATATATTTGGGTATAATTGGCTATATATATTATATATTTTACATATATTTATATATATGCTTTGACACAATTGAGATTATTTTAGTCAGTGTTGTATCATTTGGGAAACTGTAGTTAGAATTATTAATTTGAATTTCCTTATTAGTTTCACCAAGATCATCACAATGTCACCATCTTTCAACCAAATGACTTTAAGTCATTTTAGATTATTTCTTCTATGTCAGTCTCTATTTTATTTAAATATTCCTTGAGTTGGGTATATTATACTATTAAATTGACATTATTTCCTGTGATGTTTCCCCACCTTTTTTTTTACAAATCAATTTTATTGTTACATATTAATAAAGCATACAATTCATCCAAACTATACAATCAATGGTATTTGGTATAATCACATAGGTGTGCATTTATCACTTCAATCATTATGAGACCATTTTCTTTATGTCAATAATAATAATAATAATAAAAACAACAGAAAAAGACAAACTGTAAACAAGAAAACTCTTAAGTTCTCCATATCTCTATGTTTCCTCTGCTGTACATAATGCTATTTCTGGCTATTCTTGCTTATTTATTTAATTATTTAATTAGTAGTTTTATTGAGATATATTCACACTACATATGATCTATCCAACGTGTATAATCAATGGCTTTTAGCATAATCATAATGTTGTGTATTCATCACCACAAAATATTTTAGAACAATTTCATTACTCCAAAAAGAAACCTCTACATCCTTTAGCAGTCCTTTCCCAACCCTAACTGATTTCTTCTTTATAAGTTGATTTATATTTACATTTTATATAAATGGAATCATACACTATATAGTACTTTGTGTCTGGTTTCTTTCACTTAGCTTGCTGGGTTTTTTGCTCTGATATTAACATTTTGTTGTATTAAAATACATTTGTTCAGCTTCAAAGAAAAACTGGCTATAAGCAATTTTACCCATATTCATATGTCACATGCACCTTTTTTAGCTTCAAAAAAAAGGTCATATGCAATTTTACACATATTCATATTTCATGTGCAAATTAACTGTGTTATACACTTCCATGTTACATTTTTTAGCTTTCCTTTTCATAATGTACATGACCTTAGACTTTCCCTTTAAACCACTTTCATACCCAAATACTAGTACAGCTAGTTACAAATACTATGTTGGGCTTTTCAACTTTTCGATTCATTTCCAAAGATTAACAATCATCCTTTTTACCAATTCTATACAAGTTAACCCTCACCTTTCCCTTCTCTAACTTTATTCTATTTTATGGAGACCCATATTCAATTATTAACTCCATGAGATTCCACAATATTTTTACTGAATAGTAACACAATCATGCAGTATTTGTCCTTTTGTGTCTGGCTTGTTTCACTCAGAATAATGTCCTCCAGCTTCATCCATGCTGTCATATGCTTTGCTACTTCATTTCTTTTTACAGCTGCATAATATTCCATTGTGTGTTTTATCCACAGTTTCTTTATCCATTCGTTGATTGATGGATATCTGGGTTATTTCCCCCTTTTTGCAATGTGAATAATACCTCTACGAGCATCGGTGTACAGATATATGTCATGTCACTGCTCCCAGTTCTTCTGGGTATATACCTAGTACTGGTATTGACGGGTCACATGGTAAATCTATATTCAGCTTCTTTAGGAACTGCCAAACAGTCCTCTGCATTTGCTTTACTATTCTACAATCCCACCAACAGCGAGTATGCATTCCTATCTGTCTACCTCCTCTCCAATATTACAGTTTTTTCGACTTTTTAATAGTGGCCTGGTGGGAAATGATGTCTCATTGTAGTTCTGATTTGCATTTCTCTAATTGCTAGTGATGATGAACATTTTTTCATGTGTTTCTTTGCCACTTGTATTTCTTCTTTGGACAATTGTCTTTTTAAATCTTTGCCAATTTTTTCATCAGGTAGTTTATCTTTTATTGTTGAGTTGTATGATCTCTTTATATATCATGGATGTTAAACTCTTATTGGAATATGACTGCTAAATATTTTTTTACATTGAGCCAGCCCATTTATCTATTTTTCCTTTGCTGCTTTTGCTTTGGGCTTAAGAGTTAAGAAACTGATACCTACCACAAGGTCTGAAGATATTTTCGTATATTTTCTTCTAGAAATTTTATGGTTGTCGCTTTTGTATTTAGCTCCTTGATCCAATTAGAGTTAATTTTTGTATAAGGCATAAGATAATGGTCTTCTTTCTTTCTTTTGGATATGGCTATCCAGTTCTCGTGGCACCAATTGTTGAATAGGCTGTTCTGACCCAGCTGGGTGAGCTTAACAACCTTGTCATAAATTACTTGACTGTAGATATGAGGGTCTATTTCTGAACTCTCTATTTGGTTCCATTGGTCAATCTGTCTGTCTTTATGCCTGTACCATGCTGTTTTTACTACTGTAGCTAAGATAGGGTTTCTTAACCAGGGGTCCCTGAGCTTGAATTAAAATTCAAAAAAGGATTATTTTTGTGGGGACATGTTGGTACATGTGTGATATATTTATTAAAGAATACACAATATAGTGTGGACTTAATAAGAGCTCTGTGGTTTTCACCTGAATGGCAAAGAGATCCATGGGAAAAAATGTTAAAAAACCCCTGATAAGCAATAAGCTTTAATATTAGGACTTGAGAGCCCTCCAACTTTGTTCTTTTTCAAGACATTTTTGACTATTTGGGGACCCTTATCATTCCAAATAAATTTGATTATTGGCTTTTCCATTTCTGCAAAATAGGCTGTAGAGATTTTTATTGGGACTGCTTTGAATCTGTAAATCAGTTTGGGTAGAATTGACATCTTAATGATATTTAGTCTTCCAATCCGTGAATGTAGAATGTCCTTCTATTTATTTAAATCTTCAGTTTCTTTTAGCAATATTTTGTAGTTTTCTGAATACAGGTCCTTTATGTCCTGGGTTAAGTGTATTCCTAAATATTTGTGCTAGTTGTATTACAAATAGAATTTTTTAATGATTTCTTCCTCAGATTGCCCATCAGTAGTGTATAGAAGTGCCCTTGATTTTTGCATATTAATCTTGTATCCTGCACTTTGCTGAACTCATCTATTAATTCTAGTAGCCGGTTGTGGATTCTTCAGGATTTTCTAGATATAAGATCATATCATCAGCAAATATTACAAGTTTTACTTTTACCTTTGCTATTTGGGTGCAATTTCTTTATCTAGCCTAATTAATCTAGCTAGAATTTATAGCACAATATTGAATAACAATGGTGACATTTGACATCCTTGTCTTGTTCCTGATCTCAGTGTGAAAGCTTTCAGTTTCTTACCTTTGAGTACATTGGTAGCAATAGAATTTTCATGTATCCCCTTTACCATATTGAGAAAGCTTTCTTCTCTTGTATTTTTGGAATGTTTTATCAAGAAAGTGTGCTGTATTTTGTCAAATGTCTTTTCTGCATCAGTTAAAATCATGTGATTTTTCTTCTTCAATTTTCAGTGTGGTTTATTACACAAATTGATTTTTTGGGTTGAACCACCCTTGCATATCAGGGATTAAATCAACTTGATCATGGTGTATACTTCTTTTAATATGCTTTTGGCATGGGTTTGCAAGTATTTTGTTGAGGATTTTTGCATCTATATTCATTAGAGTTAGTGGTCTGTAATTTTATTTTTAATCATGGTATCTTTATTTAGTTTTGGAATTATTGTGATGTTGGCTTCATAGAATGAGTTTGGTAGCATTGTTTCCTGTTAAATTTTTTGGAAGTGCTTGAGCAAGATTGATGTTAGATTGTCTTTGGATGATTGGTAGAATTCACCTGTGAAGCCATCTGGTCATGGGCTTTGGGAGGTTTTTGGTGACCTTTTCAATCTTTTCACTTCTGATTGTTTTGTTGAGGTCTTCTATTTCTTCTAGGACCAGTATAGATGGTTTATGTGCTTCTAGGAATTTGTCCATCTCCTGTTAATTGTCAAGTTTTTTGGAATACAGTTGTTCACAATATCCTCTTATAACCACTCTTATTTATTCAGGGTCTGTGGTAATGTCTTCCCTCTCATTTCTGATTTTATTTATTTGTGTCTTCTCTCTTTTTTCCTTTTTCGGTCTTGCTAAGTGTTTGTCAATTTTGTTGATCTTCTCAGAGAACCAGCTTTTGGTTTTGTTGATGCTCTTTATTGTTTTTAGTTTTTATTTTTTGTTCTCAATTTCATTTATTTCTGCTCTGAATTTTTAATATTTCCTTCAGCTTGGTTTGGGATTAGTTTACTGTTCTTTTACTAGTTCTTCCAGGTATACAGTTGGATCTTCTACTTTATCTTTCTTCTTTCTTAATATAAGCATTAAGGCTGTAAATTTCCCTCTCAGGACTGCCTTTTCAGTGTCCCACAGGTTTAGGTAAGTTGTGATCTCATTTTCATTCATCTCAAGATATTTTCTGAATTCTCTTGAAATTATTTAAAATTATTTGAGTGTGTTGTTTAATCTTTATATATTTATGAATTTTCCCTTTTTCCATCCATTATTGATTTCCAGACTCATTCCATTTTAATCAGAGAAAGTGTTTTGTATAACTTCAATCATTTTAATTTATTGAGACTTGTTTTGTGACACAATATATGGTCTACCATGGAGAAGGATCCATGAGCACTTGATTAGAATGTATATCCTGCTGTTTGAGGGTGAAGTGCTCTATTAGATTTTGTTCATTTATCATTTTACTCAATCTCTCTGTTTCTTTATTTATCCTCTGTCTAGATCCAATCGGGAGAGTGATGTATTGAAGTCTCCAACTATTATTGTAGAGATATCTATTTCTCCCCTCAGTTTTTCCAGTGTGCTCCTCATGTATCTTGGGGAACTTGGGTGAGATGCATAAATATTTAGGATAGTTATTTCTTCTCTTAGTGTCTTGCCTCTTTCATTAATATATAATGACCTTCTTCATCCCTTAAAACATTTTTGCACTTAAAATCTGTTCTGTCTGATATTAGAGTCACTACTTCAGCTCTTTTTTGGTTACTATTTGCATGGAATATCTTTTTCTAACTTTCACTTTTAAGCTGGTTGCGTCTTTACAGTTAAGGTGAATCTCTTTTAGGCAACCTATAAAGAGCTCATATTTTTTATCCATTCTGTCAGTCTATGTCTTTTCATTTGTGAGTTCAAGCCATTAACCTTTAATGTTATTACTGTAAAGGTATTACCTACTTCATCCATTTTGCTCTTTGGCTTTCAGTTGTCGTATTGTACTATTGTCTTTCTTTTTACCCTTTAATTTACCCTTCCTAGTCATCTTCAATTCTATACTCTTCTCCAAGTCTCTTGCCCCTATTTATTTTTTTTCTTTTAGGCTGTAGCACTTCCTTTAGTATCTTTTGTAATTCTGGCCTTTTAGTAACATATTCTATCAGTTTTTGTTTGTCTGTGCAGAATTAGAAATCATGTTCTGTATTAGTCAGCCAAAGGGGTGGAGATGCAGAATACCAGGAATCTGTTAACTTTTATATAGGGTGTATTTTTAGGGTAGAAACTTGCAGACACAAGGCCATAAAGAGTAAGTTACTTCCTTCACCAAAGTCTGTTGCCACATGTTGGAGCAAGATGGCTGTTGGTCACAGCAAGGGTTCAGCTTTCCTCTTCCTCCCAAAGCTCCATGGTCCCAGCTCCTTCCATTCTCAGCTGTATATTAGCATAAGGCTGTCTTCTCTCCCTGGGGCTCATTTCTTTCTAGGCTTAGCTGCTCTGCTCTCTTCACAAGGCCATATGTATACTATCAGGCTCATTCTCTTCCCATGGCCTCCGCCATCTCTAATGGAGCTTTCTCTCTTTCCTCACATATCTGCTTCTTTGTGTATTTACTTCATGGGGCTCCAACATCAAATTCTAACTCTCTCCTTTGCCTTGTTATTTTCTCTGTAAGGCCCCAACCACCAAGGGGGCAGGGACTTGATGTCCTACTGATGGGGCCTAATCAAAGCATCAATCATAATTTAGTCAAGTAAAAGCGAAACATCTGAATCTAACACAATTTAACATGCCCAGAGGAACAGATCAGTTTACAAAGGCAATCGAATATCTATTTTTGGAATTCATAAACATTGCCAAACTGCCACACCCTCATTTTTGAAGGACAGATTTACTTGATACAGAATTCTTGGCAGGCAGTGTTTCTCCTTCAGTACCTTAAGTACTTCTCTCCTCCAAAGGTTCTGTGGAGGAGAGACCCTTTCAGAGGTTAACACTTAATCTTATCAAAGTTTCCTTGTAAGTGGTACTTTGTTTTTTCTTAATCCTTTTTAACTCTGATATTTGTCATTCTGAATAGTTGGTGTCTCATGGTAGATCTATTTGTATTTATTCTGTTTAGGTGCTTTGTTCTTCCTGGACATTGGTATTTATGTCTTTCATAAGTATTGGGAAGTTTTTTGTCATTATTTCCTCAAATATTCTTTCCATCCCTCATTCTCTTCTCTTTCCGGTCTCCTGTCTTTTCCAGTTCAGATGTTCTATCTTCTAAATCAAAAATTCTGTATTCAAACAATTCAAATCTGTTCTTATGTGCCTCTAAAGCATTTTTAATCTCAACCATCATGTCTTTCAATCCTATATGATCTGTTACTTTTCTTTGCAGACTTTCAAATTGTTCTTTGTGCTCACCAACTTTCTTCTTAATATCTTTTATTTCTTTAGTCACATTAATTTCAATTCTTTGATTTGACTTGATTTAGGAGAGTTATGTGATTATTATTGTTTGTCTTAAATCCTGTATCTCTTCAGGATATTTGGTTTGTTCCTTTGGATCGCCTATCTCTTCCTGTTTCCTAGTATGGCTTCTAGTTTTTTGCTGATGTTTAGGCATCTGAATATGTTGGTGAATTTATTTTGATTGATGGCCAATTTCTCTCCCTTGTCAATTTTTTTTTCACAGCTCCTCATTGATCTTTGGTTCAGCTTATTCTAAGTCTTTAAATTTGCTCAGCTTAATTTATCAACATTGGGCTAGGAACTCACCAACGGGGTGCAGATTTTCTCTGAGGGGTTAGAGTATAGAGAGAACCAAAAGTAATCTTTGCCCATGCAATTTCCAGACCAGCCAGCAGATAGTTCTTGTCAAGTACACCTCCTAATGGAGGTGTGTCAATCTCTTTTTTTCTGTCGTTGCATCTGGCCAGAGCCTAGGTTCAAAGTGGGCTCTGCTGGCCTAATTTCCTAAAGAAAAGCCCTCCCAATTCCCCTCCCATTTCCATTGTGACAACTGGCAGGGAGGAAGATACCTGTTTCCCTTTCATTCAGCTGCACTGAACTAGGGGTTTTATCCCTGTTTAATTTCCCCACCTTTTTTATTGGTGAAGTAAGTTTCTGGATCAACACATACTATGGATATGGCCAATTTCATGGTGAATATAACATGAGTAATGTTTTTGCAAATTTGCACAATGAAAGATACATTGTGGTATAGTGGAAAGACCATGGGATTCATGATTTCCTACTTATTAGCTTTATGACCTTGGGCAAGTCTCAGTATATATTAGTTCTACAGTATCATGATGAGGAGAATATGATAATCAGGATAATAGGTAAGGCATAGAGACTTAAGAATTCAAAGTATAAAAATGGAAAAGTGATTTCTTTGTGAAATATCCATAACAGGGTTCTTCTTATCTGGAATAGGCATGTGATAAATGGTTATGATTGATAAACTTATATCACTATAGGGCTGGTCCTCATCATTAATAAACTGATTCAACCTCTGTAAAAACTTTTACTTTTTGAAAATAAGGGATAGGATGAGACACCGGAGACTTAGAAAAGATATACAACAAAATACAATTTGTGATCCTTATTTGTATCCTGACTGGAATGGCCCAACTATATAAAGACATCTTTGAGACAATCAATGTATATGGTGTAGAAAATAGATTCTATTAAGTAGTAATAGTTAATTTTGTTAGCTGTGATAATGGCATGGTGATTACATAAAGTAAAAATACCGTTATTGGTTAGAGATATGTTCTGAAATTTGTACAGATATTAACATTAAAATATTGCAGCAAAATTTTTAAAAATACATATATATATGGCTAAAGGAAACAAGATTTTAAAATGTATATATACAGCTAGAGGAAATAAGATTGGCAAAATGTTAAAAATATACTTTTTAATATTGAGAATTTTGTATACATGAACCCATATTTGAAAATCTGAGAACTGGTTCAAGACTCATAATTTAACGTTATTTGGTAAGATTCCAGAGTCAGGCGGTCTGAGTTTGAATGCTGCTTTACCACTAACAAGCTTTGTGATCTTGGAAAATCACCACATGCAAAAGGCAAATGGCATTATTATCTCAATTTTTAGGGTTGTTATGAGAATTAATCCTGATATACATGTAAAATTTAAACCATATTCTTCATATAGAAAACAGTCAATAAGTTTAAGCCATTACTTCTAGTGCTGGGTTTGCTGTTGCTGATACTATTAAAAATATTTTTAAAAGGCAAAAATGCAGACTAGAAAATGATATTCTATGGAATTTTAGGGAGTCATATATCTTAGTTCTATAGCTTATCAATTAATAAATCATATTAAAATTAGTTAAATCCTTCCAAGTGGCAAAACTTATCTCATCAATTTTCAAAGAGTATCTAATGAATTGGTAGTATACAACTAAATGTAAAATATTTTTCCAAGTTTCAATTGGTTAATGGAGAAAGAGATGATATTCAGAATGTTTTGGAGATCCCTTTGGAACTCATTTGAAGAAATAATTAATTCAATATTCACTTAACTATGTCCAGAACTTAAAATAATTTGATCACTCTTGGGTTTAGTGAGGGTTCATTTGGCTGTATTACATTCAACTTTATTATAAAATTAAACAATAGAGCACACAATTAGCCTTTAAAAGTATATATATGAATATTGAATATGAATACTTGATTTTAATTCCTAAGTATTCAAATCAAGTTTTATTATATATGGAATAGTTGAATATAAATAAATTAGACGGTTTCTTTTTCCATTTATTATACCTAGCCCAGTTTATATTTGTTGTGTGTAAGATAGTTTTCCTGCAATGAGAATATATAACTTGATATTTAGAGGAATGCATGTTTGTGTATGGTTATTGGACATAATTCTCTTCTTTGTGGAAGTTCAATGCCTCTATTTTCACTCTAATAATGATGTTATTGGATTAAAGCAATTGACAATGTAAAGCTTGTACATAGGTTGAAGATTGGATTCCTTAATTAAAATTTTTTTTCATGAAAGAGCTATCTAATTTATTTATGTTTTTAAATTTATTGAGATATAACACTCATACATAAGCATATGTAAACAATAAGTGTATAGAAATAGTTGTGAACTTACAAAACAAGCACATATAACATCATACAGGGCTTTCATATCTCACCCTACCATCAATAACTTGCATTGTTGTGCAACATTTTTAACTTATTAATGAGCATCCTCAAAATATTACTCTTAACCACAGTATCTCACATTTGGTCATTTTCCCCCAACCCACCATATTATTATTATTATTTTATGTCATTTGCACATGGACATACATAAACAATAAGTATATACTGAAAGTTGTAAAAACTTACAAAGCAAACATGCATAACATCATACAGGGGTTCCATACACCACCCCACCACCAACACCCTGCATTGTCATGAGACATTTGTTACAAATTATGAAAGAATATCATCAAAATCTTACTACTAACTATAGTCTTTATCTTACATTTGGTATACTTTTCCCCCAACCCGCCTTACGATTATTTGTTAAATATATTTTTATGACAGAAGTTGTATGCTTACAAAACAATCATGCACATATGCAGAATTCCCATGCAAAACCCTTCTATCAACAAACCACACTATGGTAGAACATTTGCTACAGATTATGAGATAATGTCTTCAGACTATTACCAGATCCATAGCACACATTTGGCACACTTTTTCCGTACTCCCCCATTACCAACACAGAATGTCTTTGGCATAGATGCATGAATATTACATTACTGTTAACTACAGTCCTTGTCACGCTAGTTGTATTTTTCCCATGCTTCTCCATATTCCCACCGCCCTGCAATAGCAATGTACATCTGCTCTAGCTCACAAAGGACACATGCATTTGTACCATCAACCACAATTCTCATTCACCTCTGGGTTTACTGAGTTATTCTGTCTCTTAATTAATCTCTAGCTTTCTTTCAATAGACATTTACATCCCTAGACTACCCTTTCCAGCCAGTCCCTACAAACACTGTGATTTTCAGTCTGCTCCACTTCTGCTGTGGGATGCCAAAGGTGGAGTAAAAATGGTAGCTACCAGCCTCTTTCTGACTTGGACAGGTTCAAATTTTATCTGTTCTTACGATTATACTTTAGCCAGCCAATTTTACTAATCAGTAGCTAAAGTTGGTGCCCAACTGTCTCTTCCTCCCCTATTTTCGGGAAGGGGGGCTTCCAATTTCAGCTGCAGAATAGTTCCCGAGCCAGCTTGTACTGCCAGTGAAGGATGGACACCCACTGGCCTCTGTGGTGTGGAGTGCTCTACTTGCAAATCTTCTCGCAGATGGGCAGTCTCCTGTTTTCATTCCTTCAAGGAAGTTGCATGATAGTCTCCTGGAGCCCCCAAACAGGTTACTGTTTAGATGGTTCTGGGTGATTACTAACTGCCCTGTAGAAAAACCTGACTATAAGAGTGCCTTACTCTGCCACCATCTTTCTGGTCATCTTGGATTCCTTAATTAAATTTTAGTATTTCTTAGTTTAGGAATAAGAGGAAAGATATTATATAATTTAAAAACCAATAGTTATTCCAAAAATGCTTTTCTCCCTAATACATTCATATTAAAAAGAATTAGAAATAAGAAAAGATTTTTGGCTATTGTCAGGGATAATCAGTAAAGAGACATTGTATTCATGCCTACTGAGTACTGAACACATAAATAAGGTTGTAGAGGATGAAGATCTTTGGCTAAGAAAGAATACATAAAGGAATAACAAATAGAGGCTTCTCCATTAATAAATATTGCAGGATATTTTCAGCAGCAGAGTCTAGCTGAACGTAGACTGATTTTTTTCACTTTCATTAGCTAGTATACACATGGAATAATCCTTAAAATTTCTCAAAATTTTATGTTTTATTTAAATGACCTTATATCATGAGAAACATAGTCATCTGTTGTATTTGAAGATATGGTCAATTTTGTGGGATCATCTACCATGAAAGAGCATTCTGTGGTTCAACTTGTGTCACCCTAAAATTTATGTTCTAGTTCAAACATTAGGTGTTTGTGAATATGAATTTTTAAAAATAAGGTCTTTGCAAATGTAATGCAGTTAAGATTAGATCACAGTGGAATAATGTGGACCTTGTCCAATGCCTGGTGTCCTTATAAAAAGAGTGAAAGTGGGCAAAGACACAGATAAACACAGGGAAAATGCCATATCTTAATGGAGACAAAAATTGAAGGGATGTGCCTATAAACTAAGGGAAGCCAAGGATTGCCCAGAACCTCTAGATGTTAGGAAGAAGCAGGGAAGGATTCTCTCCTAGATCCTTCGGAGAGTGCATGCACCTGCCAACACACTGATTTTGGACTTCCGGCCTCCAGAACAGTGAGAGGATAAATTTCTGTTTTAAGCTCCTCGGTTTATGGCACATTGTTCCAGCAGTCCTATGAAGCTAATGCATACAGCTTCTAAGAACAATGGGTGAATGGATTGAATATCCATCATCTGGTATCTCTCAAAAGAGAAAAACAAATACAATGACTGAATCATGCTAATATTTACAAATGGAAAATTTAGTGAAAACTTCATTTTGATTCAGTTTGGTGATTTATCTTTCTCTACCACTTATCTCTCCTTCCCCCATTTACATCCTCTTTATTTGTTGAAGAAACCAAATTTGTTGTCCTGTAGAATATGCCATATTCTTCTTTATATGATTCTTTTTCTTTATGGTTTTGAAGTATCCATATATGTCCCATAATTCCTATAGATTAGAAATTATAGCTAAAACCTTGATTAGATTCAGGTGGAACTTTCTTAACAAGAGTATAGCATATATAGTACCTGTGTTTCATGCTGTATCATATCAGTAAGCTTCATAACACCCACTAACTTACTTATAACAAAGCCAAGAGTCATCAGAGGTTCAAGTGGTGACAGCCTAACAGTTCCTTTAGAAGGCTTCTCATCAAAAATTATTTTTTTAAATAATTTTAATATTTGTTGATTGCTGTTGCCTGAATCAATTACTTCATTAAGGCTTAGAAAACTGATTTCACAAACTCTTTCTACATTTATTAGCTGGAGTTGCTCTCTGAGGATTCAGTTAGATTTATAATAATATTAGTAATTTCAGTAATACAGAACTAAATATATAATATTTCTGTATGTGCTTTTCCTGTACTTATTGGGATGTAAATGACACAATGTGAATATTTTTCTTATTGTTAATTTTATAGGAAGGAAAAGGACAGAATTGTGGTAGGGATGGATGATGGCATTATTCAGATAATTTAATTAGATATTATTGGAGCAAGAAACTTTAATGAATTAGGTTCTTTTTAAATCTCTGATATCTCAATTAAACTCCGTTATACTCTTTTATCTATATACTGCATAAAATATATTTGAATGCATTTTGAGTGTTGCAATGAGATGGTATAAATTAAGGAACACATGAATCTATATGTGTTTGGTGGAGTAGTAAGTCATTCAGGATAATTTAAAGGATGATAATCTGACAAAGAAAATACTTTGATAAACAAGGAAAAGTTAAAGCATCATAAAAAAAGTGTCTAATGTAACTTGGGAGAACCTAACTTGCCTATTAGGAATTAGTACTCCCAACATTATTTCTGAAAATAAATTGATATTAGTGTACCTTTAAATTCTTTGTGCTATTTCTGCCCATCACACAGCAATTAGGTATTGCACTGGCAAACAGGATGTCTCATATCAGAGAAAACCTTTTAAATTTTAATTTGCAGAGAATTGAAGAAAATATATTTTGAGCCAACTGGGATATGCATATAATTCCCACAATTATTGATTATTCTGTGTGCATACATAGATAATATTAATACAGTAATGCAAAACTTAAAACAGTACACATTTTAAGGATTACAAATAAGCCATATGTTCTTCACTGAGGATGCCAAAATAAAATATATCGTCAAATTCACAGAAATTCTCATATATAAATACATATTTGTGTATAGTACTATCTTATAATTTTAAATCTTTTTATAATTATTGCATATAGTCTCATTTCCTCAATTTAAATTTTATTCATTTATGACCCTTTTCTTTTTTTTTTCTTTCTTTTTGGTTTAAAGATACATAGATCGCAAAAAAATATTACATTAAAAAAATAAAAGAGGCTCCCATATACCCCACATCACCCCCATTCCTCCCACATCAACAACCTCTTTCATCATTATGCCACATTCATTGCATTTGGTGAATACATTTTGAAGCATTGCTGCACTGCATGGATTATAGTTTACATTGTAGTATACACTCCCCCCAGTCCAATAAGTGGGTTATGGCAAGATATACAATGTCAAGCATCTGTTCCTGTAATATCATTTAGGACAACTCTAAGTCCCAAAAATACCCCCACATCACATCTCTTCTTCCCTCTCCCTGTCCTCAGGAGCTACCATGGCCACTGTCTCTACATCAATGATACAATTTCTTCCATTGCTAGAGTCACAATAGTTCTATAGTAGAATACCAGTAAATCCACTCTAATCCATATTTTGTTCCTCCATCTTGCAGGCCCTGGGATGGTGATGTCCACTCCACCTCTATATGAAGAGGGGTCTTAGATCTTACATGGCTAATGGATGTGATTCTCCTGCTTGCAGTTGTACACACTCTTGGTTTCCTGGTGTGGTGGTTGACCATCTTCACCTCCCTGTTAGCTGACCTGGGTAAGGCCAACAAACCGGAGAGTAGGAGTGGTAACTCTGCTGAGGTTCAGGTCACAGCTGGCATATGGCCAGCCCACAGAGTCAAGTCTCCTGAGTATACACCAACCCCAGTGCCAGCCAAGTTCAGTAAAAGTAACAGAAGAGGCACATGTGGAAAAGTAACATCTGAGTCCAACTCCATCACACTCAGGAGCACAAATTTCAAAGTAGGACCAACTGACAAGGCACTGAACTCCAGGGCCATCTGCCATGACTGTAGAACCTGTTTGTCTCCATAGCCCTCAGGAGAACCCGTACCTGGGGTTGTATCTACTTTGCCTGTCTCTGGGATCCTGCTGAGACGTGAATAAGTGCAACCCCTCTGATGACCTCCCAAGTCTCTTTTTGAAGTTTCTTAGCCATATAAACGCATTTGTCTTTATCATTTCCTCCTTTTATTCAAGGTCTTTTTCTAGTTGCATCACCAGCTGGTGATTGGTAGTAATCCCTCCACACCAGGGAGGCTCATCCCGGGAATCATGTTCCATGCTGGAAGGAAGGTAATGCATTTACATGCTGAATTTGGCTTAGAGATTGGCCACATTTGAGCAACATGGAGGCTCTCAGAAGGTAACTCTTAAGCACCCTGCAGCCCTAAGTTAGTTGAAATTTCAGGCATGCAGACTCACAAGCATAGTCATCAATATCAAGGGCTCATCATTGGACTATCCTTTTTCACTGGTCTTCACTTTTGCACTTGGGGGATTGTTGCTGTTCCATTTGGAATATGACAGAGCACCCCTGGCTAGGAAATCAGCACTCCCTCAGTGGTCATTTGTAACTATAACTACTATGAAAATACCCAATGGATATCTGAATATTTTTATATACACTATATACATGCCCTGGAGAACTCCCTCCCAAGCACGTGTCCCCCTCAATAACATCCCACACCAGTGTACCTCTCCTGCATAGTTGAATCCCTCTGTGGTCCAAAATGTCTTAAAAAATGAAACCTAATATATTGCCAAGTTCAACTAGTAGGAAAATGAAATAATAATGATAGGTTTAAAGATTAAAAATAGAATACACAGTAATTTAGAAAAACTAAAATATAGTAAAAAATAAAAATAAATTTGGGTATTAAAAATGAAAAATACCATAAAACTTTATTTTTGATGTTTTGCCTTTCATCACTGTAATAGGTATTGCCCCGTACATACAATGGCAAGGCAATTTCTTTCATTCCTTCCTCAGTGTCTACACCCTTTTTTTTTTTTTTTTAATTTTGTCTTCAGAAAAGTTTTAGGTCACTGTAAAGTCATATATGCAATATAGGGAACTCCCACATATCCAACATCAAACCCTTTTCCCCCTTCCCCAGCAATGATCTTTTTACATGTTCATGTTATATTTGCTGCAGGTGGTGCACAGATATTGAAACATAGCTACCAAACGTGGTTCTATTTTGGTTGACATTATGTAAAAGTACACTTTTCTAAATTTTTTTTACATTATAGTTTACATTTTAGGCTACACACTTTTCAAAATTTTTGGTGAAATTTAACATGTCCTATATCCATCATTGCACGATCTTGAGGAATACTTCCATTGCCCCCCAGTTACAACTGCTTCCATCTATTCTATTTCTCTGTCCCCCACCACTCAGGGTGCACAGTGACAACCAAGCTTCACTGCTTGAAGGATGAGTGAGATTCACAGATACTTGCAACAATGCTGAGGGCTTACACACTAGACTATCCTCCCTCATCAGGAGCCACCAATTCTCTTGAGAGACACACTTCCCTATATTTGAGAATATCAGGCCTCCCCAGGATGGGGATACACTTTCCCACTCATTGTATGCATCTCCACCCAATGATATAACACTGTGACAAGATGAGCACTCACACACTCCCTAGAAGTCTGCCCCTGTGCCAGATGCTCCCTATTAAGCACCTTAAACAAGTAACACTTCCTTATTATATTTTATAAAGAGTTTTCTAAACATTAGAGTTTCAACCACATATCTGACAATCTCCCATGTTCATCTGCTCCCCCTAACACTCCTCCCAATTCCTTGGTCCATCTGACCCATCCTCCCAACCCTAGTCCCCCTCAAGCCTGCCCACCCAAAAGTATCCCTATGCCCCCATCTTATCCCTTTCCTGTACAACTACTTGCCTCCACTTTATCATAGATTTCACCTGTGTAGACATCAGTTCACAACCTTCCTCTCCCCCAATTTCTTGTAAGCCTATCATCCAGTCTCTATCTCTCTTAGGCAGGCTGGTTTGCTTATTTCATATCAGAGAGGTCATGTACTATTTGTCCTTCAATGCCTGGTTGCTTTACTCAACATAAGGTCCTCAGTTCATCCATGTTATCCCCTGTGTTTGTCTGTATTTCTTCTTATGGCTGAAGAGTATTCCATTGTATGTATATACCACATTTTGTTTATCCAGTCATCTGTTGACAGGCATTTGGGTTGATTCCAACTTTTGGCAAGAGTGAATAATGCTTCTGTGAACATTGGTGTACATATATCTGTTTGTATCCACATTTTCAGTTCTTCTAGGTATATACCCAGCAGTGGAATTGCTGGGACATATGGCAAATATATAGATAGTTTTTCTGAGGAACTAATGTACTGTCGTCCAGAATGGCTGGGTCCTTCTGCATTCTCAAAAGCAATGGATTAGGATTCCCATTCCTCCACATCCTTTCCGACCCCAACTTGTAGTCTTCTGTTTTTTTTAATGGTTTCCAATCTAATGGGAGTAAGATGGTATCTCATTGTAGTTTTGATTTGCATTTCCCTAATAAGTAGTGATTTTGAGCATCTTTTCATATATTCTGTAGCCATTTGTATTTCTTCTTTGGAGAAGTGTCTGTTCAAATCTCTTGCCCATTTTTAAAATGGATTATTTGTCTTTTAATTTTTGAGATATAGGATTTCTTTATAGATGTAGGATATTAATCTCCTATCAGATATACAGTTACCAAATATTTTCTCCCATTAGATAGGCTATCTTTTCACTTTCTTGACACACACCTTTGAGGTGCAAAAGGCTTTAATTTTGAGGAGGTCCCATTTTTATATTTATTCTTTTGCTGCTCGTGCTTTTAGTTTGAAGTTCATAAAGCCATTTCCTATTACAAGGTCTTGTAGATGGTCCCCTACATTGTTTTCCAAGGTCTTTATGGTCTTGGCTCCTATATTTAGGTCTTTGATTGATCTTAAGTTGATTTTTGTATAAGGTGTGATATAACAATCCTCTTTCATTCTTTTGGCTATAGATATCCAGTTCTCTAAGCACCATTTGTTGAAGAGATCATTCTCTCCCAGTTGACTGGGCTTGGTGGCCTTGTTGTCTATCAGATGACCTTTTATGTGATGATCCATATCAGAACACTCAATTTGATTGCTTTTGTTGCTATGTCTATCCTTGTGCCAATACCATGCCATTTTGACCAACGTTACTTTGTCATATGTTTTAAAATCAGGTAGTGTAATTTCTCCAAACTCATTTTTTCTTTTTCAATATGTCTTTGGCTATTTGTGTCCCATTTCCTTTCCAAATAAATTTCATAGTTAGTTTTTCTAGTTCATTAAAAAATGCTGTGTTGATTTTTATTGGGATTGCATTAAATCTATAGGTCAGTATTGGTAGGATAGACATCTTAATGATATTTAGTCTTCCTATCCATGAACAGGGAATACTCCTTCCATTTATTTAAGTCTTCTTTGATTTCCTTTAACAGTGTTTGTAGTTTTCTGTGTATAAATCTTTTACATCTTTAGTTAGATTTATTCCTAGGTATATGATTTTTTAATTTGCTATTGTAAATAGTACTATTGCTCATTATTGGTGTACAGAAATGCTACTGGTTTTTGTGCATTGATCTTATAACCTGTGACTTTATTGAACTCATTTATAAATTCTAGAAGCCTTGTAGATTTCTCAGCACTTTCTATGTATGGGATCAGGTCATCTTAAAATAGTGAAATTTTTACCTCTTCCTTCCAATTTATGTGACTTTTATATCTGGTTCTTGACTCAGTGCTCAAGCAAGTACTTCTAATAAGATGTTAAATAGGAGGGGTGATAGTGGTCATCCTTGTCTTGTCCCTATTCTTAGGCGTTTTCACCATTGTAAATGAGGTTAGTTGTGGGTTTTTCATATATACCCTTTATCATGTTCAGAAAGTTTCCTTTTATTCCTATCTTTTGCATTGTTTTTATCAATGCATTTTGTCAATTGTTTTTTCTGCACCTATAGATATGATCATGTGATTTTTTCCTTTGAACTCTTTATGTGGTATATTACATTGATTGATTTTCTTATTTTGAAACATCCTTGCATACCTGCGATGAAACCCAATTGGTCATTGTGTATAATTTGTTTAATATGTTGTTGAATATGATTAGCAAGTATTTTGTTGAGGATTTCTGCATGCAGTTTCCTAAGAGAGATTGGTCTGCAATTTTTCTTTCTTGTGGTGTCTTTGTTCGGCTTTGGTTTAGGGTAATATTGGCATCATAGAATGATGTAGGCCATGCTCCTTCTATTTCAATTTTTTGAAAGAGTTTAAGCAAGACTGATGTTAGTTCTATCTGGAATGTTTGCTAGAATTCAACTGTGAATCCATCTGGCCCAGGGCTCTTCTTAGTTGGGAGGTATTTAATGACTGATTCTGTCTCTTTACTTGTGATTGGTTTGTTGAGATCATCAATTTCTTCTTTCATCAAGGTAGACTGCTTATGTGTTTCTAGTAATTTGTCCATTTCCTCTAAATTGTCCTTCTTGTTGGCATATAGCTTTTCAAAATATCCTCTTATGATAGTTTTTATTTCTGTAGGGTCAGTAGTGATATCACCCTTCTCATTTCTTATTTTGTGTATTTGCATCTTCTCTCTTTTTCTCTTTGTTTTCTAGCCAAGGTATTGTCAAATTTATTGATCTTCTTAAAGAACCAGCTCTTTGTTTTGTTTATTTTTTCTAGTGCTTTCTTATTTTCTATTTCACTTGGTTCTGTTCTGATCTTTGTTATTTCTTTCTTTCTTCTTCCTTTGTGGTTAGTTTGTTGTTTTTTTACTAATTCCTCCAAGTGTGCAATAGGTCTTTAATTTTAGCTCTTTCTTCTTTTTTGATGTATGAATTTAAGGCTATGAATTTTCCTCCCAGTATAGCTTTTTCTGCATCCCATAAGTTTTGATACATTGTGTTATCATTTTCATTAATGTCAAGGTAGTTACTGATTTCTTTTGAGATTTTCTCCTTGACCCACTGTTTGTCTAAGAGTTTGTTGCTTAACTTTGATATCTTGGTGCCTAATCTGGGTCTCCTTGCAGATTTTCAGCTTCATTCCACTGTGATCAGAGAAATTATTTTGTATGATTTCAATCTTTCTGAATTCATTGAGACTTTCTCTGTGGCCTAGCATGTGGTCTATCTTATAGAACGATCCATGTGTGCTTGAGAAGAATGTATATCCTGCTGTGTTTGGGTGTAATGTTCTGTATATGTCTATTAGGTCCAGCTCCTCTAATATTTTGTTCAAAGTCTTTGTTTCTTATTGATTCTATGTTGAGGTGTTCTGTCCAGTGTTAATAGTGCTGTTTTAAAATTCCTCACTATAATTGTAGAGGCATTTATTCCTTCACTTAGTTTTTCGAGTGTTTGCCTCACATTTTTAGAGGCACCTCTTTGAGGAGAATAAATGCTTATGATTGTTCTTTCTTCTTGAAAAATTACCACTTTTATTAATATGTAGTGTCCATCTTTGTCTCTTAAAACAGTTTTGCACTTAAAGTCTATTTTGTCTCATATTATTATAGCTACTCCTGCCCTTTTTTAGTCATTGTTTGCTTGTAAGATTGTTTTCCAGGCATTCACTGTCAACCTCCTTGAATCCCTAGGTCTAAGATGTGTTTCTTGTAGACAGCATATAGATGGATCATAAATCCTTATCCATTCTTCCAATCTGTGTCTCTTGACAGGTGAGTTTAATCCATTGACATTTAGTGTTATTACTCCAAAGGAATTACTTACATTAGCCACATTTTCTTTGGATTTGTGTATGTCATATGTTTTTTTTTCTCTTTTTTGTCTTTTTAGCTGTTCTTACACTCTCCCCCAACTCTGTCTCCCCTGTTTTATTTCTTTCCTCCTGCAGAACTCCTTTTAGTATTTCCTGAAGGGCAGGTTTCTTATTGACATATTCTATTAGTTCTGTCTGTGAATAATTTGAACTCTCCATCATTTTTGAATGTGAACTTTGCTGAATAGAATATTCTTGGCTGGGAGTTTTTTTCTTTTAGTATCTTGACTATGTCATATCACTACTTTCTTGCCTCCATGGTTTCAGATTAGAAATCAGCACTTAATCTTACTGAGTTTCCCTTGTTTGTGATGGTTCTCTTTTCTCTTGCTGGCTTAAGTATTTTCTCTTTGTCTTGAGCATTGGATAATTTGACAAGTATATGTCTTGGGGTAGGTCTATTGGGATTTATGCTCTTTGGGGTGCATTGTAATTTGTGGACATGTACATCCATCTCTCTCAATAGGTTTGGGAAGTTTTCAGTCATTATTTCCTCCAATACTCCTCCTGTCCCCTTTCCATTCTCTTCTCCTTCTGGGATGCCTATAATGCATATGTTTGCATGTTTTGTGTTGTCATTCAGGTCCCTAAGTCCCCATTGGATTTTTTCTATCTTTTTACCTATCAATTCTATTATCTGCTTGATTTCAGATGTACTGGCTTCCACATCACTAATTCTTTCCTCTGCCCCTTCAAATCTGCTGGTATTTGTTCAGAGTGTATTTTTGATTTCTTGAATGGTGCCATTCATCACCATCATATCTGTTATCTTTTTGCATATGTTTACAATTTCTTCTGAATGTTCTCCAAGTGTTTTCTTAATATCCTTATCTCTTCCTTCACTTCATTAAATTGGTCCATGATATTTGTTTTGAGATCTTTGATTAGTTGTTCAATGTTTAGCTCTTCTTCCTGGTTTTTAGTTTGTTCACTGGATTGGGCCATGTTTTCCTGATTATTGGTAAGGTTTGTAATTTTTTTGTTGCTGTCTGGTCATCATTTTATCTTGATGGGTTTGTTCAGTCGATTAGCTTCTCTGTCTAGTCTCAGGGTCTATTTAGGTGCTGTTTTTGTGCATGTTTTAATTCTTCTCTTTGACACTTTGTTCTTCCTATTCTATTTCCTTGTCATTGTCTAGGTTCCCTTGAAGGAAAATATTAGGGCCAGGGAAAGCAAAAGAGGTAAAAAAATAAAATGTATAATAGTAGTATTGATAGTAAATGCTAACAGAAGAACCATGTGAGACCTAGGAGAATGAATATTAAACTCATGTAACCTGTGTAGAGCTATAACAATAAAAAAAGTGGAGTACCTACAATGAGATATTAAACTGAATATGGAAAAGAATATAGTATGAATTAAAAGGCCAGTGTGGTCAGAAGAGAGGGAAAAAGAAAAGAAAGGACAATAACATAAAGAGTGAATAAAAGATAGAAAACAGAATTGAGGTGTTAGAAATAAAAAGTCAGAAAAATTGGGGGCTAAACAAAGAGAGGTGAAATATAAGAGAAATGACAGAATATGGAAGATAGAAAGATGTAAAGGAAAGGAGATAGCATAGGTAGCCAAAATCAGTACTCACAGAAAAGAGGAAATCAAGGATGAGAAACACAGAAAACAAGAAATACTGCCTCAGCATCTAATAGAAAAAAATTAAAAAGATGAAAAAAAATAGAAAAAGAGGAAAAAAAAGGTGGTGGGGAGATAAAGAGGAAGGAAACACCAGAAAACAAACACAAAACAAGACCAGACAAAGTTTCAAACAGAGTCCTCTTTATAATTGAATAAACTGCTTAGGAGTCTATCCCTCCCCTTTTCTCTCTTCCTCATTTCCCTCTCTCCCAGGGCAGTAGGAAGACTGTGTGAGAGCTCCCCACTGAGATTCAAATGGGACCCTGGTGAACCAACTCACCACAGAAAATAATGACTTTTAGGCTCCTTGAGAGAGAGCACTCACACCTTGCCGGGAACCTTAAATATGCTATTGGAAGCTTACCAAGCATGTCTTATTGTCCCCCTCCCTTAGGTGTGGGGGATTAGTTAGGCAATTGACTAGTCCAACACAGGACTAGTGAATTGCCTGACTCTCCCTTTTCCCAAATCAATTTTCCCTATCCCATTGCTCTTAGGTAAATTGGGCTTTCTCAGCAGATTCACCTCTTCTCTCTTCCTAGCCTCTCCCCAGGCCAGCTGGCAAGCTCTATAAGCTCAATAAAAGGGGACCAGACAATTGACTCTGCACTCCTCAGGCCCATCTGCACCCCTCACCAGAACTCTCCCACTCTTGGAGTTTGTCTAAGACCAGGAGGCTAGGGGAATACCAGGGTTTGGGAAGTGCTGGGTTCAGGAAATATGTGCTTGGGGGAATGCGGACTTGGGGAAAGTGGATTCGGGGAAAGTGGATTCAGGGAACATGGGTTATGGGGAACACAATGTTCAGGGAATGCAAGGTTCAGGGTATATGGGTTTTGGGGAACAAGGGGCTTGGGAACACTGCCTTGCTACCTGCAGTGTTCAGAGAATGCTGCGGCTAGCAGCTCTAGGGAAAGGTTTTAGGTTTCCCACAGTTTCTGGCTCAAAATCCATTGTTTTACTTTGAGCAAGCACTCCTTTTGTCACAATCTTTGCAGATAAATGTCCAGACGCCTCAGCTTTGTGGGTTCCCAGAACAGCTCATTTGGGCAGGATTCTGTCCCCACTCAGTTGGTTTTTTGCAGGAGAGATGACAAAGGTGCAATCACTTGGTTGCCTTCTTGCCCCAACTCCCACCCTCCTTTTTCTGAAGTATATTAGGAATACATTTTTTTCCCAAAGCATTAGGTCTTACTGTGCAACTGTTTCTTATAACCCTATAATTTGCATTTACTTTTATATTTTATCTGCATGCTTTCCTTGAAAAGCATGTAAATAAATATATTCAACATTCCCTAAAGGAAGTTTTTCAATTTTAAGGCAAATTTATTGATGCCTTCTCTACAAATTTCCATAACCTTTAACTTTTTTATTTACTTGTTTTTTAGATACTAACATGCTAAATCTGAATACTATAGATGCATTTGTTTTGAGCTCATTTGTGCCAATTTAGATAGGATTGTTATAATTCAGACTAGATATAGTCTATAATTTTTATCAATAAAAATGCTCATTTTTGTTCCATCTAATGATTTTGTTGAAAATTTTATTTTAATAGCCATGCAATCCCTTTTCCATATTTTTCTCATTTGCATTTTCCTGATTTTATGTCTTTTTTTAGGGAAGTTGTAGGTTTACAGAAAAATCATACAAAAATATAGGATTCCAATATACCATCCCACCAACAGCTTGCTTTGGTGTGGGACTTTTTTTTACAAATGATGATAACACATTTTTATAATTGTACTATTAACTACTTCCATTGAATAATTTGGGTTCACTAAGCAGTGTAGCTCTATGGATTTTAAAAAATTCTTTATTCTGCTACCTATGTACAACCTAACATTTCCCTTTTTAATCACATTCAAATAAATATTTCAGTGCTGTTTCTTGCATGCACAATGTTGTGCTACCTTTACCACCACCCATTACCAAAATATTTCTTAAAAAAGAATCCTGTAAATTTAAGCCATAACTTCCCATTCCTTATCCCCACTGATCTTGTGGTAATGTAGACCAAGATTCTGATTCTGTTTGTTTATGGTAATAGTTTCAAAACAGTGGACCCATATATTTATCATATTCTGTTTTGCCTATTTCACTTAACATGATGCTTTAAATATTCATCCATGTTGTGGCGTGATCAGGATTTCATTACTTTTACCAGCTGAATATCCTTCCATTTATTTAGGTCTCCTTTAATTTATTTTAGCAGTTCTTTGTAGTTTTCTGTGTACAAGTCCTTTACATCCTTCATTAAGTTTATTCCTTGATATTGGTTCTTTTTGTTGTTATTGCAAATGGAATTTTTCCTGATTTTTTCTTCTGATTATTCATAGCTTGTGTATAGAAACACTACTGATTTGGGGTTGTTGGACTTGTACCATGCAACTTTCCTGAATATGTTTATTAGGTCTAGGAGCTTTGTTGTGGATTTTTCTGTACATGGGATCATATCATCTGCCAATAGTGAGTTTCCTTGATTCCTTTCCAATTTGGGTGCTATTTATTTCTTTTTCTTGCCTAACTGCTATGGAAAACTTCCAGTAAAATGTTGAATAACAGTGGTGACACTGAGCATCCTCAACTTGTTCCTGATCTCAGAAGGAAAGCTTTCAGCCTTTTGACATTAAGTAGAATGTTAGCTGTGGGCTTTTTATATATGAAATTTATCATATTGAGTAGGTTTTCTTTTATTTCTAGTATTCTAAGTGTTTTTATCAAGAAAGGGTGCTTTATTTTGTCAAATGCCTTTGCTACATGTGTGGGTGTGATCATGTTGTTGTTTTTTCACCTTTAATTTGTTAATGTGGTTGGTGTATTACATTAATTGACTTTCTTATGTTGAACCAATTGTGCATACCAGGGATTGATCCTATATGATCAAAGGGTATACTTTCTTAAATATGCAGTTGGATTTGGGTTGCTTATGTTTTTTCAAGGATGTTTGCATCTATATTCATAAGAAATATTGGTCTGTAGTATTTTTTCCCTTATGATATCTATATTGGGATTTGGTATGAGAGTGATGTTGGCTTCATAAGATGAGGTAGGAATTGCTCCTTCCTCTTCAAGTTTTTGGCAGATTTTAAGTAAAACTGGAGTTAAATCTTCTTGGAATGTTTGGAAGAATTTCCCAGTGAAGCCATCTGGTCCTGGGCTGGGTTCTTTTGGATGTTTTTGATGACTTATTTAATCTCTTTACTAGCAAGATGTTTGTTGAAATCTTCTATTTCTTCTTGAGTCAATGTGTGTTTCTAAGAATTTGTTCATCTAGTTTATCTAATTTATTAGCATACATTTGTTCAGACTATGTACTCTTATAGTCCTGCTTATTTCAGCAGGGTTGGTACAGTAGGATTTTTATTGCTCATTTTCATTATTTATATCCTCTCTTTTTCATTGTCATTCTAGCTAAAGGTTTGTCTATTGTATTGAATTTTTCATAGAACCAACTTTTGTGTTTTTTTTAAATTTTCTCCATGTGTTTGGTTTTCTATTTTATTTATCACTCCTCTAATCTTTGCTATTTCCTTCTTTCTGCTCACTTTGGGTTTAGTATCTTATTCTTTTTTCTACTTTTTCCAGTTTTGAGTACAGGTGTTTGATATGAAGTCTTCCTTGGTTTTTAGCATAAGCATTTAGAACTATAAATTTCCATCTCAACACTGCCTTTGCTGCATCCCATAAGTTTTGGTATGTTATATTTTCATTTTCATTTGTCTCAAGAGATTTCTTAATTTTTTTTCAGATTTCCTCTTTAATCCACCAACTGTCTGAGAATGTTGTTTAATTTCCACATATTTGTGAATTTTCTCTTTTCACAGTAATTGATTTCTAGTTTTATTCCACTGCAGGTAGAGAATATATACTGTATGATTTCTATATCTTTGAATTTATTGAGACTTGTTTTGTGACCCAATATTTGGCCTATCCCAGAGAATGATCCATGTGCACTCAAGAAGACTGTATTCAGATTTCGTTCAGTGTGGCGTTCTATATATGTCTGTTAGCTCTAGTTGGTTTAGTGTATCATTCAAGTCCTGTAGTTCCTTATTGATCTTCTGACTAAAAGTTCTATCCATTATTGGAAGTGGTGTTTTAAAATCTCCTATTATTAATGTAGAACTGTCAATTTCTCCCTTCAAATCTGGCAATATTTACTTCATATACTTTGGGGCTCGGCTATTAGGTGCACATATTTTATAATCGTTAAATCTTCTTGTTGAATTTTTCCCTTTATCAATGGGTAATAACCATATCTATTCCTTGTAACTGTTTTTGACTTAAAGTTTATTTTATATTTTATTGGTATAACCACTAAGTTCTCTTTTGGTTACTACTTGCCTGCTATATATATTCTAATTCTTTCATTTACATCTGACATCTCCTACTTGTATCTTTGAATTTAAGGTGAGTCTCTTGCAGATAGCAGATAGTTGGACCATTCTGTTCTATCCATTCTGCTAAGCCCTGACTTTTGAATAGAAATTTTAATCTATTTGCATTTAAAATTGCTAATGATAATACAAAAAGTTCTTTCATTTTGCTTTAAATCATTTGTGAGTCTTAAACTGATTTTTTATATTACTTCTGTTAAACCCTGCTTTTATATATCTTTGCTATCTTGTGTTTTGCCATATTGAGTGACTTCTCATTTTTACCTGGTGCATTATTATGCCAATGTGGTGCCAATGCAAAGTACCAGAAATCTGTTGGCTTTATAAAGAGTATGTATTTGGAGTAAAAGCTTATAGATACAAGGCCTTAAAGAGTCCAATTCAAGGTTGCTTCCTTACCAAAGTCAGTTACCACATGTTAAAGCAACATAGTTACTGATCTCTGCCTGATCTCTTATGTCCTTCTGGGTTTCCATTCCTCTTTCTCCTGATTAAGGCTTCTCTCCCAAGGCTTCCTATTTCAGTCTTTGCTGTCTTACCAAGGTGAGTTCTAAGATATCAGGCAAATGGTTCATCTCTCCCCAGGGTTTTAGTTGTTTGAGCCTTCTCCTTTCTATCACATGGTGGAATAAAAAATGACAAAGTTCTCTCCTCTAGTGTGTCTTTTGTGTCTCTTGAGTGAGTGTCCATTTATATCAGACACCAGGGATAAATAACTATCCATGTTCTTTTTTGGTTACTATTTGTGTGAAGTATCTTTTTCCAAACTTTGCCATTCCTTTGACTTTCAGCCAGTTTGTATCTGTGGGTCTAAGGTATGTGTCTTGTAGGCAGCATAAGGGTGGCTCAAGTTTTTTTTTGTTTTTTGTTTTAGTTTGTCTTTAATTTTTTAGGAAAATCCATTCTGTCAGCCTATATCTTTTCATTGGGAAGTTTAATCCATTCACATTCAATGATATTGCTATAAATACTTTAATTATATCCATTATATTCTTCTTTGGTTTTCATATGTCAAATGCTATTTTCATCTGTCTTTTTACTCTTTTGATTATCCTTTCTGCTGTTCTTGTCTCCTATGTTCTCTTTCAAGCTTCTCTCTCCTGCCTTTTTTCTTCAGGCTATAAGGTTCCCTTTAATATTTCCTGCAAAGGTATATTATCTTTTTACTAACTCTTAGTTCCTGTGAATATTTTAAATACACCTTCATATCTGAAGGAAAATTTTGCTGGATAAAGAATTCTCATTTGCCAGTTCCTTTCAGTACTCTAATTCTATCATACCATCATCTTTTTTGTGTCCATGGTTTCTGATGTGAAATACACACTGCCTTACTTGGTGTTCCCTCTTTGTGATGGTTTCCTTCTCCCTAAGTTCTTTCAGAGTTTTCCCTTTATCTCTGATGTTTGACATTCTGATTAGTATGCTTCATGGAGTAAGTCTATTCACATTTATTCTGATTGTGGTACACTGTGCTTTTTGGACATGTAAATTCCTTTCTTTCTTGAAAGTTGGGAAATTTTCAGCCATTATTTACTCAAATACTCTTTCTGTCCCTTTTCCCTTCTCTTCTCCTTCTGGAAATCCCATGACACATATGTTGCTGTGTATTGTATTATCATTCAACTCCAACCCCTGCTCAAATTTTCCCCATTCTTTTCTCCCTCTGTTCTTTTTGTATCTTCATTTTCTGCTGCTTTCTCCTCAGTATCACTTACTTTTCCTTCCATCATTTTGAGTCTGCTCTTATATGCCTGCAATATGTTTTTATTCTAACTATCATGTCTTTCATCCCCATGAGTTCTGGTACTTTACTTTTCAGGTTTTCAAATTAATCTTTGTGCTCACTCAGTGACTTCTTGATGTCCTCTGTCTTTTTAGCCATATTGGCTTTCAACTCATTAACTTGATTTTGGAAATTTGTGTGAATTTCATTGATTAGTTGTCTCAAATTCTGTGTCTCACCTGGGCCTTTGATACATTCCTTTGCTTGGGCCATTTCTTCCATTTTCTTAGTATGGCTTGTAAGTTTTTGCTGATATCTAGACATCTAATTATGATGGAAAGTTTACTCAGATGCTCAATTTCTCTCACTTTCATAGGGACTTAGTAGCAGGAGGCTGTGTGTTACTGCTGTTCTTTGATTCTTGTTTCAGCTGGTTCTGGGTCTTTAGGATCATACCTGTTAGTAGCTCAAATCTAGGCCCTTGATCCAGTAATGGGTTGCAAACCCACTTCCAGAGGCCTTGGGGAGAGAGGCTGTAAAGGCCAGAAAAAGTCTCACTTATTTACTTTTAATTTCCTCTCACTTCAAAGCCTCTTTGCATTTTGTTCACTGCAACTAGGACCAGATCAATGTGACTTTCCTCTGTGTCCTCAACAACCAATACTGGTCAGGAGATTGGGAGATTGAGAGGGTCGAATCTCCTTAGTGCTGTGCTGTGCCTAAGTAAAACACTGGTACAACCCCTACCAGCCTGAAAGGGGTTATGGCACACAGCAGACCAAATTTGTGGGTCAAAAGCTGAGACAGCCTTAGACTGTGTGTGACCTCTCTCCCTTTTCCTTGGGAGGTAGATCCCTGGGGTCCTTTTTGTCTATAGCAGCTGGTCCCATGGCCCGAGAATTCAAGTGTCCATAGGGGGAAGTGGACTTGGCCCAGTGGATAGGGCATCTGTCTACCACATGGGAGGTCCACAGTTCAAACCCTGGGCCTCCTTGACCCATGTGGAGTTGGCCCACATGAAGTGCTGATGCGTGCAAGGAGTGCCCTGCCACGCAGGGGAGCCCCACTTGCAAGGAGTGCGCCCCGTAAGGAGAGCCGCCCAGCATGAAAGAAAGTGCAGCCTGCCCAGGAATGGCACTGCATACACGGAGAGATGACACAACAAGATGACAGAACAAAAAGAAACACAGATTCCTGTGTCACTGACAACAACAGAAAAGGACAAAGAACATACAGCAAACAGACACAGAGAACAGACAACTGGGGCGGGGCGGGGAGAAGGGGAGAGAAATAAATAAATAAATCTTTTTTTAAATAAAAGTGTTCATAGGTTGGGGGAGGATGCTGACAGTTGCAGTTGTAGCTGCAGCTGCAGTTTTAACTCACAGTTTTGCCACTGCAGTTATTTTCCTTTGCCCCTTTCTTTTACGGGTGGTGTCCAGTCTTCCCCTGGTGTCAGAAACATTAGAACATTATTTTCCAGGTGGTTTCTGCCTGTCCTCCAGCTATTTCTCTTGGAGAGAGAGTGTCTTTCTAGTCTACCTTCTTCCCATAAGTCAATGTATCTTTTTACCAAATTAAGTTATTGCTGATCCTAGTGTCCTGCCATGTGGCAAAGATCACGGTTGATCTTTGCTCAGGTTCTTGTTTTCCTCTCCATTATCTACCATCTCTCAGAGGCTCAGCTTTGGGCAACCAGGCAGAGGGTTTGTCTTTTTGGGGCCTCCTTTCTCAGTCTCGGCTGCTCCATTTCTTCTAGTTCAGCTGCAGACTATCAAGCATATGGCTTATCTCTTCAGCCTTGAGCTGGGCATTTTTCATTTCAGTTACTGAGAATTTTCATTTCAGTAATTGAGGTCTTCAACTCAAGTTAGTTCTATGTGGTTCCTTTTTAAAATTTCTATCTCTTTACTTGCACTCTCATATTGCTATTTTTTTTTTCTGATACCCTTTAGTTCTCTCTCTGTACTTCCCTCATCTCCTTAAGCATTCTTAAGATCGTTTTTAAGGTGCTGTTTGGTATGTCCATTCTCATCATCTTCATTGGTATTTTCTATATTTTTATTCTCTTCCTTTGGATGGACCATTATTTCCTTTTTCTTTTTCTTGTGTTCTTTCATTGCACTCCCTAGACTTTAATATTTTAAAATGTCAACTTTGGGGTTTATTCCTTGACTTGTGTGTTTCTTGGTTTTCCAGTCAGGTATAATAAGACAGAGATTTTCTTGAACTTCAACTACCATAACAGGAAGTTCTGCTCAAGGCTAATGCAATATTAAGGGTTTTCCCTGTCTTACTGGGCCCCTGCCTTTTCCAGTTATTTTGCTTGTTATTTGTTTTGTAGTTCCTCTATTGTCAGGAGTTTGCTTTATCCTTCTGTTTCCCAGGAGACAGACCTCCCTCTACCCATTTTTTTAAGCCAACGGGCATTTGTCCTAGATTATTTGCCTCTAGGTATTTGCTCTCCTTTCATTGTCTCACACAACTTTTGCCTAGAGAGCAAAATCTAGGAAGAGGGGTCACCCTGGACAGGACTTTCCCATGTCAATCTTTCCTAATCAAACTAGGGTCAGAAAACAAGGAAAGGGTGCAATCAGCTCCAAAGTGCCCCATGGAAGGGATTTGGAATGTCTCCTAAAGCTTTTCAATGGGTCCCCAAAGCTGAGCTTTCCTTGCCTGTCCAGCAAATACAGCCCTTCAGCTAACTGTCCCCCACAACTCTGAGAAAGGACTATGTCTTTAAATCTGTACCACCTCTGACCCTGTCTGGAAGTTTGAAACAATGACAGCTGCTGCCTTTGTCCAGGGCAATACTGAAACAATGGCTGCTAAAACCTCTGTCCATGATAGGGTGAAACAATAGTGGCCCTTAGACCTGGAACTCAGCTATCCAAATTTGGTAACTAAAAGCCATGATCAGAGATCAGCTGTGACCATTCCTGTTCTTGAGGAAGAGGATTTTTATGTCCTTTTCTGTCACTAGCAGCTAGCCAGGGACTGGACCCCATGACAGCCTGCCAACTCCCTGTGAAGAGACCAGTAACAGTTTACAATTCTTCACTGTAATTTATCATCCTCTTCCTCCTGCTCTTCTCTGGATGCTATGCAATGTTCTTCTGGCTCTGGAGGTTCAAAATAGTTGCTTCAGGCAGTTCTGCCTGTTTAAAAGTTGTTTTGATGGAAGGACTGAGTCCTGGAGCTCCCTACTCTGCTATTTTCCCTAGAGGGCTACCTGCATCTACCTTTTAATTTTAATCTATATAATTTTGGTTTGAAAATGCTCCATGAACAAACAAAAACATACTTTGGTAGTTTTTAATATTCTGAGTGTCTTTTACTTTAAAAGGTAGAATTTAACCCTTACTGTTTACCAATATTTTTAGCAACTTTTCAAATGAATCATTTTTTCTATGAAATTTATGTGCAATCATTTTATTCTCTAGTATTTTCAAGTTTCTCTTTTCTATAGTCATTTTGTGGCAGATAGGACATTTTTATATCACCTTTATGAAGAACAGTTTATTTCTCATCAATTTTCTGAGTTCCTGCTTTTTATAATCTGTCATTCAATTATTTCAAATATGATTTAAGACAATTATGCTTATAATTGTTTAGAAACAAAATTTTTAGGAAAAATTCTGCAGAACTTACATCATTAACTTCTGTTACAATGACTGCAGAAGACAAGCTTTAGACAACTCTAATATTGGATCCTTTGTTTTTTGCTTGGAGATTTAACAACTTATTTTCTATTTTTTTTTTAAGTAAAAGGAAAAAAATGGATGGCATGTTTTGATATAATCTTGTATTCACTAATTTTAAAAAAAAATTTTATATTCAGGTCTTAAATACAAAGTTGAGAATATATATAATCTTCTGTAATAATTTTTACTTCTTTTCCAGTGACTTACATTCTCGTTGATTTTTTTTATGTCCTTTATTTTATTTTTCTGAAATGTCAAATGTTTCATAAAATTTCTAATAAATAAATTTCTAATAAGTGTCAGTATTCTTTATATTATTTTCTTATTTGGTAATTTCTTTTTATCATTTTATCTTATTTTCTACCCCTTGTTTTAGAGTCTATTTTTCTTTTTTACAAATATAGCGTTCACATGTAGAAAGATCATTGCTGGGGAAGGGGTAAAGGGTTTGATATTGGGTATATGGGAGTTCCTTGTATTCTCCATGTGTCTTTGCTGTGACCTAAAACTTTTTTGAAGACATGTATTTTAAAAAGGATGTAGAAACTGAGGAAAAATGGTAAAGATTGCCTTACCACTGTACATACGGGGTAATTACAGTGATAAAAGGCAAAATGTCAAAAAAATTATGACATTTTTCTTTTTTTTATTACCCCAAATTATTTTTTACTTTATCTTAGTTTTTCTAAATTATTTTTTGTACTCTATTCATAATCTTTAATCCTATCATTGTTCTTTCATTTTCCTATTAATTGAGTTTGGCAATATATTGGGCTTCATTTTTTAAGAAGTCTTGTATCACAGATGGGTTCAGGTAAGGCAGGGGAGGAGCACTGATGTGGGGTGTCATTGAAGGGGGATGCATGGGTGGGAGTGCTCCAGGGCATGAATATAGGGTATATAGATATGTATGTATGTTCATTGAGTTTTGACATAGGGGGTAAAGTTTCACAGGACAACTGAGGGAGTGCTGAGTTCCCATTCTGGGAAACTCTGTAGCACTCCCCAATGAATCAGCAACAATCCTCCAAGTACAGGGGCAAAGACCAGTGAAGAAGGATGGTCCAGTGATGGGCCCTTGATACTGATTACTGTGCTTATGAACCTGTTTGCTTGAAGTTTCAACTAGGTCTGGAGCTGAAGCATGGCTAAGACTTACCTCCTGAGAGCCTCCGTGTTGCTCAAATGTGACCATTCTCCAAGCCAAACTCAGCATATAAATGTATTATATTCTCCCCAGTGTGGGACAGGACTCCTAGGGATGAGTCTCCCTGGCACCTAGGGATTACTCCAAACACCAGCTGATGAGGCAACCAGAAAAGACCTTGAAGAAAAGGAGAAATGGTAAAGACCAATGAGTTTATATGGATAAGAGACTTCAAAATGAGTCAGGAGGTCATCAGAGGGGTTGCGTTTATGCACATCTCAGCAGGATCCCAGAGACAACCAAAATAGATACAATCCCAGTGTAATAGTCAGCCAAAGGGATGCTGATGCAAAATACCAGAAATTGGTTGTTTTCTATAAAAGGTATTTATTTGGGGTAGGAGCTTACAGATA
Organism: Dasypus novemcinctus; assembly: GCF_030445035.2. Lineage (NCBI taxonomy): Eukaryota > Metazoa > Chordata > Mammalia > Cingulata > Dasypodidae > Dasypus > Dasypus novemcinctus. The sequence continues at coordinate 70,319,965 of NC_080684.1, read as the reverse complement.
CTAGGCCATAAAGCATAAGTTACTTCCCTCACCAAAGTCTTTTTAGACAAAGATGGCTGCCAACATCTGCGAGGGTTCAGGCTTCTTGGGTCCCTACATTCCTGGGGCTTGCATTACTCTGGCTTCAAGGTTCCTTCCATCCTGGAGTAGGCTTCTCTTTCCTCTCTGTGCTGACTTCCCAGGGCTCCAGTTTAAGTCTCCAGCATCAAACTCCAAAATCAAAACTCCAACATTAAAAGCTCTCAGCTCTGTTCTTAACTGTGCCTTTTACCTCTTGGAGGGTGGAGACTCAACACCATAATCATAACTCAATCATGCTCAGGTACAGATCAGATTATAAACATAATCCAATATTTATTTTTGGAATTCTTTAATTATATCAAACTGCTACACCTAGGTAGGGGTGCTCCAGAGGGCTATGGAGACACCCTGGTCCTTCAGTCATGACAGATGGCTCTGGAGTTCAGTGCCTTGTCATTGGGCTCTACTTTGGAATTTATTCTCCCAAGTGTGATGGAGTTGGACTCAGATGCAGACTCCCTATGCATGCTTCTTCTGTCACTTTTACTGAACTTGTGGTTGGTGTATGCTCAGGAGACTCGAATCTCTGGACTGTCTATTTTTCAGCTTGGACCTGAGCCTTAGCAGAATTGTAAAACTTACTCTCTGGTCCATTGGACATACCCAGGTCAGCAAACAGGGAGGTGAGGATGGTCAACCACCATACCAAGGAACTGAGAGAATCTACAGCTTCAAGGAGAATTCCATCCATCAGCCATGTGGGATCTAAGCCTCCTCTTTATTTAGAGGTGGAATGGACGTCATCATCCCAGGATCCTTAAGATGGAGGAATAAAATATGGATTAGAGTGGATTTACTGGTATTCTATTATGGAATTATTATGACTCTAACAATGGAAGAAATTATATCATTGATGTGGAGACCATGGCCATGGAAGCGGTTGAGGGCAGGGAGAGGGAAAAAGAGGTGTGATATTGGGGCATTTCCGGGACTTGGACTTATCTTAAATGATATTGCAGGGACAGATGCAGGGCATTGTATATCCTGCCTAACCCACTGAATGGACTGGGAGAGAGTGTAAACTACAACATAAACTATAATCCAGGCTGTGTAACAATGCTCCAAAATGTCTTCATCAAATGCAATGAATGTACCACACTAATGAAAGAATTTGATGTAGGAGTGGGGGGTGTGGGGAGTGGGGTATATGGGAGTCTCTTATATTTTTTAATATAACATTTTGTATGATCTATGTATCTTATAAAAAGATAATAAAATAAATAATAAAGAAAAACACTATAAAAATAAATAAGCAAAATTTTTTTAATTGTTGAAGTATATCACTCATACATGAACAAACATAACCAATAAGTGTATGGTAATCATTGTGAACTTACAAAACAAACACACATAATATCACACAGGTCTCTCATACCTCACCCTACCACCAATACATTGCATTGTTGTTAAACGTATTAACTAATGATTAAAGAACATCCTGAAAATATTATTACTAAACAAAGTATTTTACCCCAACCCACCCTATTATAATTTTTGCTTTTATATCATTTATACATGAACATACATAAAGAAAAAATATATAGTAAAAGTTGTGTGCTTACAAAGCAAACATGCATAGCATCATACAGAGGTTCTATACATCAATACTCCAACAACACCTTGCATTGTCCTGAGACATTTGTTACAAATTATGAAAGAATATGGTCAAAATCTTATTACTAATTATAGTTCTTATATTACATTTGTGTATTTTTCCCCAACCCAACCTATTATTATTTTTAAGTATATTTTTATGACAGAAGTTGTAAACTTACAAAGCAATCATGCACACATGCAGACTTCCCCAAAACACCCCTCTATGAACACAACACACGATGGTGGAACATTTGTTACAAATTATGAGATAATATCATCCAATTATCACCAGGACCATAGTGTTTATTTGGCACACATTTTCCATACTCCCCCATTATCAACACAGCACATCTTGGGTATAGATGCAAAAATACTACATTATTACTGTTAACCACAGTCCATAGGTCACTCCAGTTGTATTTTTCCCATGCTTCTCCACGTTCCCACCACCCTGCAATAGTGATGTACATTTACTCTAGCTCACAAAGGATATTCTTGTATCTATACCATCAACCACAAATCTCATCAACCTCTGGGTTACTGTGCTTTTCAATCTCTAGGTTATTCTCTAACACTCTGTCAATTGGCATTTACATCACTAGACTACCATTTTCAGGCACATCCCTATTTATAAACTATCTGTTACTTACTAGAATGTGTTATCATCAATTCTGTACATTTCTGCACTTTTTCTGTAAAGCTAATTAAAACTTCTGCATACATTAAACATCAGTAGTTTCTCTCAGTGCTTCTCTTATCTCTTTAAGAATTCAATACCTACTACCAGGGCTTGAAGAGATTTTCCAACATTTTCTTACAGAATTTTATGATTCTTGCTTTTATATTTAGGTTTTTGATTCATTTTGAGTTTTTTGTATAAGATGTGAGGTAGGGGTCGTCATTCTCTCTTTGGCTATGGATATCCAATTCTCTCAGCTCCAATTGTTGAATTAACTGTTTTGCCCAACCTGGGTGGGTTTGACAGGCTAGTCAAAATTCACTTGACCATACATGGGAAGGTCTGTTTTTGGACCATCAATTTGATTCCATCGGTGTTTGTGTCCAGTACCATGCCGTTTTTACCACTGTAGTTAGGTGATACGATTAAAATCCTGAAATGAGAGTCCTGCAACTTCATTTTTTCCTTTTTAAGATGTTTCTGGCTATTTTAAGACTTCTTATATTTCCAACTAAATTTAATAATCAGTTTTCTATTTATTTAAAAATGATGGTGGAATTTTTATCAAGATTGCATTGAATTTATGTATCAATTTGAGTAGAATTGACATTGAATACTATTTAGTCTTCCAATATATGAGCATTGAATATTCTTCCAATTATTTCTTTTAACAATGAGTTGTAGTTTTCTGAATACAAGTGCTTTACCTCATTGGTTAAAGTTATTCCTGAATATTTGGGTTTTATCTGTCATATTTTATTTTCTCCACTCTCTTCACACTTTTAGTTACTTTCATTGATATAATCTTCATTTCAGGATTCTCTTCCAGGCCTCTGTCTTCTATCTTTTCTTTTCAGACTGTAGCACATTTCCAGACTGTAGCACACCCATTAGTATGTCCTGCAAAGCCAGTCCCTTGGTTATAAAACTCTCTCACATTTTTTATCTGTGACTATTCTAATCTCAACCTCATTTTTGAAAGACAATCTTGCTGGATATAAAATTCTTGGCTGGAGTTTTTCTCTTGCAGTATCTTAAATATATCATATCATGGTCTTCTTGCTTCCATGGTTTCTGGTGAGACATCACACTTAATCTTATATCCTATGCATTATTTTTCTCTTGCTGCTCTTTGTCTTTGGCATTTGACATCCTTTTTAGTATGTGCCTCAGAGTTGGCCTATTTAGATATTTTTGTATGGGAGTATGTTGTGTTTCTTGGATGTGAATATCTATGGCCTTCAATAGGGTTGGGAAATTTTCTACCATTATTTCTTCAAATATTCCTTCTGCCCCCTTTCCCCTCTCTTCTTCTGGGACACCCATGACATGTATATTTGCACATCTCTGGCTGTGGTTTAGTTCCCTGAAACATCGTTCAATTTTTTCCATTCTTTTCTTCATCTGTTCTTTTGTATGTTCACTTTCAGATGCCATTTCTTCAAGCTCACCAATTTTTTTCTTCTGCCTCCTCAAATCTGCTTATATATGATTAAAGTGTATTTTTAATTTCCTTTATTGCTCTTTTCATTCCCATAAGATCTGCTATTTTTCTATGTATGCTTTCAAGTTCTTCTTTGAGTTCATCCAATGGCTTCTTAATATCCTTTATCTCTTTAACCATCTCATGGAATTTATTAAGGGGATTTATTTGAACATCTATGATTAGTTGTCTCAACTCCTTTGTGTTATTTGGGGGCTTACCTTGTTCCTTTAACTGGGCCATATCTTCCTGTTTCTTGGTGTGAATTGTAATTTTTTGTTAGTGTCTTGACATCTGGCTTACTAGAGTATTTATTCTGGGGGGTGCAATTTTTCTTTTTAGTTTAGGGTTACCTACACTTTCTCACTTATTAGTTGTGTAGTAGGAACAAAGGATGTAGTTGGTGCTTTAAGTTGTATAGATTCAAGCTGCCCTCATTTCCACAAGGATTGATGAAGCTTCTCCCAACTTTCTCCTTTGCTAGGGGTAGGGACAGAGCCATAGCTGTGTGTAATAATCCTAGTCATGCAGGCCTAGACTGTAGTTACCAAGAAAGGTTAATGAACCTTCTTCACATCCCTTTCTCCCCTACCTTGTGCAGGGATAGAGCTGTAGATGTGGGCAGCAATCTATGCAGTATAGGTTCAAGATGACTGCAGTTGCCCTGGTAGACTTCTGCTTATTCAGTCTGAGCCAGCCAAATGTACCTGTGGTTACCAGGGTCTGCTACAGGTGGGACTGAAGCCTAGGCTTTTGCTGCAGGCCAATCTGGGTGAAAGAAACCAGTCTCTGCAGACACTGTGCTTTTCAGTCACCTGGGCTTCCCTTCAAGTTGGGGGCAGAGTCAAAATGGCAGCTGCCACACTCTTTCTGACTTGGGCAGGTTCAAACGTTAGCTGTACTTAGGATTATACTTTAGCCCACCAAATTTACTAATCAATAACTGAAACTGGCAGCCAAACGTCATTTCCTCCCGCGTTTTTGTGAAGTAGGGCTTCCAATTCCAGCCACAGAATAGCTCCTGAAGTGGCTTGTGCCTACAGTGGAGGATGGGCACTGGCCTTCAGGCATGGAGTGCTCTACTTATTAATTTTCTCTGCAGATTGGCAGTCTCCTGCTTCCATTCTTTCAAGGATGTTACAGGATACTCTTTTGGTCTCCTGGAGCTCCCAATTAGGTGCTTTAGATAGCTCTGGGTGATTATTAATTGCCCTGTAGCAAGAGTTGACTATAGGAGCTCCTTACTCAGCAGCCATCTTGCAGGTTCTCTAGTCTGTTTTTAATGAATACAAATCATGTGACTCAGAAAATGTTGTCTGTTTATTATAAACAGGTCTTTTCACACTTACCCTTGTCACTTGATTGTTTAGGCAACACTGCCTTTTTGTTATATTGCTGTATCTTATAAATAGCCTGATGATTTGTTTAGTTCATGTTTATTTACTATTTTCTTAAACTTGAATTAATTTAGTTTTACTCAGTTTGTTGCAAAAAAAAAAAAAAAAAATTAAGGCAGTGTTTTTTCCAAAGGCAATTCTCTGTCCCTTGGATGTTAGTACCTTTATCAACTCATAGCTAAACCCAAATGTTACCTTGTTACCCACAACCTGTTGGTCACCTGATGAAGACTGGCAAACATCCATTTGGCCTTGACATACTGGAAAGAGCTTGGGCCTCTTCCTCCAAGGTATAGTTTTTGACTAAGCAAAAAGTCAAATCCTATGCAAAGTTTTCATTTTCTGCCCATGTTTGAAGAGAAATTCATTATGCAACAGTAGCTGTTTGATCTTGTTTATGAATTCCAAAATAGATATTGGATTATGTTTGTGAACTGACCTGTTCCTCTGGGCATATTAGATTGTATTGGATTCAAAGGTTTCAATTTTTTTGAGTTGTGATTAGGGCTTTGATTGGGTCACATCAGTGGGATGTAAAGTCCCCACCCTCTTGTGGGTGGGGATTCACAGAGAAAACTAAAGTGCAGAGGAGTTAGTTGGAGTTTTTTATGCTGGAGCTTCAGGAAATTAATACACAGTGAAGCTGGTATGTGAGGAAAGAGAGAAGGCTCCATTAGACATGGCAGAGGCCCCAGGAAGATAGTTTACAACTGACCTTGTGGAGAGAGCCAAGCAACTGAGTCCAGAGAGAAATGAGCCCTGGGAGAGAGAGGTGACTTATCCCAGCCTATAGCTGATTTTGGAAGAAGCTGGGACCATGGAGCCATAAGAGAAAGAGGAAACCTGCACCCTTGCAGACATCAGCATCCATCTTTCTCCAACACATGGCAATGGACTTTGGTAACTTACACTTTATGGTCATGTAACTGTAAGCTTCTACCCAAAATAAATATCCTTTATAAAAGTCAGCAAATTTCTGATATTTTGCACCAGCACCCCTTTGGCTGACTAATACAGAACTTTAGTATTAAAACATGTACATGTTTTGGATTTTAAACAAATATTTGATTCTAGATTCAATGTGAAAACTGAGAAGTAAGTAATACTATAAGGAGATAATCCTTGTAGGATCCAATAACAACTAAATGGTATGTAAAGCATGCTTTAATTTTATTTTTACTTTAAAAGTAGAAAACACAGAGTTCTGTTTTGAGGTATGGTAGATATCCAGATTCATCCAAAGTAAAGTTAACTATAAATGTCAGTAAATTACATTAAGAAAATTCTTCTTGGGTGAATTTATGTATTGACAAAATGTAAGGGAATTTTAGTTCAGAAAATGACTGAAAGAAGAATCCTAGATAAGCAAATAGAACATTATGTCTGGTTTTCACATTAAGAGTATTTTTATAACATAGGAAAGTTGCATTAACTTTCTGAGACACACAAGCTTGAAAAAGAAGAGACAGAATTATAATAACCAAAGGAAGCAATCTAATAGAAGACCTAAACTTAATAATAAGTCAAAGAGATGCAGCATCAGTATAAAGATAGATTAAAAAGAACTGTGGGGAAGCGGACTTGGCCCAGTGGTTAGGTCATCCATCTACCACATGGAAGGTCCACAGTCAAACCCTGGGCCCCCTTGACCCATGTGGAGCTGGCCTATGCACAGCACTGATGCACACAAGAAGTACTGTGCCATGCAGGGGTGTCCCCGCGTAGGAGACCCCCACACGCAAGGAGTGCACCCCATAAAGAGAGCCACCCAGTGCAAAAGAAAGTTCAGCCTGCCCAGGAATGGCACCGCACACAACAGCAAGCTGACACAACAAGATGATGCAACAACAACAATTACAAAAAAGAAACACAGATTCCTGGTGCTGCTGACAACAACAGAAGTGGACAAAGAAGAACACAGAACAAAGAGACACAGAGAACAGACAACTGGTGGGGGGGGAAGGGGAGAGGAAAAATTTAAAGATAAATAAATAAATAAATAAATAAATAGCTTTGTATCCACCTTCCCCTCATTTCCAGAAGATTGCAAATATCAAAACTTGAGTAGAGGTGAAAAATATTCCCTAATATTTATAAACTTTCTCATCTTTAAAAGTGTTAACAGATGGTAAGCTCATGTGTCTTGCAAAGGGTAAAAAGAATTTAGCCAAAATATGTGTGTATTTAGGATGTACTAGGAATTGAACCAGGGACCTCATAAATGTAAAGCATTTGCTCAACTACTGAGCTACACTCACTCTGCTAGCCTGATATTTCATTTTAAATGGTGCTAATTTGATAGTACCCACAATTGTTTGGTACTACCAATTTTTCTCTAAAAGAATCTACCTTTGTCCCAGGCCTTAAAGAAGTTATGCAAATAATGTTCCAAAGAAAATTATAAGTTCTGTCAAAACTCACTAAAAAAACACAAGAAAAGTGCCATTTTTGAGAACCAAGTAAAAATTAATGAATCAAACCAGCAAAAATTATTGGCAATATTAGACACAAAACGTAAACTATATTTCTTTAATATGTTTCAAAAACAAAAGAGAAACTTAAAATATGAGTAAAGAATAAGCAAACCTAAAAAAGAAATAAGTAGAAAAGTCAATGGACAAATGGACAAATAATTAAACAGTTGGGAGAATTAATACAGTGGAAAATTGCATGGGAAATATATAAAATTCAGATGTGGAAACCAAAAAATTGGAAACACTGAAAGAGATGTTGTATCATGGAAATTAGGTGAGATGATTTACTGTAGTGAATATAAAATATAATAAGGGCTGTTCACACTGTCATTATGCTCCTATCCTGTCATTAGTAAAATAGGAGCTTTTTCATTGTTCTAATCCTTCAACATATTAGCTCCTGTCCTTAGATTCCTCAGGTACCACCCATGACACCCATGACACCTTCTTATACAAGAAAAATTACCTCTCCCTCTCCTTCCTGAATTCTATCAGGTTATGCATCCTAAGGAAGTCACATAACAACACCCCAGTCCCCATCCTTGCTTGACCAATGGCTACAGATCCACCTGTATAACATTATAAGGGCATAGTCCCAGGTCAATTACAAATTTTTTATTACCACTTCCTTGATTGAGTCAACACTCATGATGTGTTTCCCCATGTGAATCTTGCATGTCATGCCACACCTCTCTGTTTTAGGATCTGCAAGTACATGGAAACTTCTTTCATACATCTCTGGTTTCGCTTGTCTTTGACGCATCTGATTGTTCATATAAAGATCCTTACAACGCATCTACACGTGTTCAATGGAATTCCACAAAGAAGGAAAGAGCAAAAATATAGAAATATTATTACAGAAGATGAAATTGCTGAGAATTTTCTAGAATTGATAATACAGATTCAGGAATCATAATAGATGTCAGATATGCTAAAAAGGATAATAAAGAAGAGATCCAGAGCTAAACATAGTAGTGTGAAACTTGTTGCCTATATTTTGCGGTGGTAAAAATTTGCAAAATTGCTATAAACCAAGTTCATTAAGTATTTTTATTTAATTTCTTTAATTTAAATGTCCACTAAAATTTTAGTTTATAACTGGATATTTTAGTATATGATTTTATATATGAATTTTCACATAAATACTTGTTGGAAATTGACCCGACCCACGGATCAGTCGAACCAGGACCTGAGGGAGGGAGTGGGAATGAAAGGGGACAAGAGACATGAAAAATGGAGACAAGACAAGATTCTGATCAAGTCTCATTTATTGAGGGTCAATCAGGGGTATTTATAAACAGTGATGAATGAGGTTTCGCACCACAGATCTGATTGGTCCACGTCACGAAGTCTTTTTGCGGATGTTTCAAAACAACCATCTGAGTGGCATGAGGATAGAAACTTAATTACTACAATGAGGGTGGGGAAACAGAAACTTAACCAGGTTAGTATCTAAAAATAGCGCTTAGCAACAAGATTGCCAATACAACACCAGTGCCAGAGGCAGCTTTCCACAGGTCCCCCTTCTCTTTAATATTTTTAGCAGAAAAGGAAAACTGACAAGACGGCCCCGTTCTGGGGGGACTGTGCCTGTCTTAGGTCAGGGCTGGCAAACAGACGATCAAATTAGACCTTACCCATAATTGAGAATCGTGGCAGCGAAAGGCCACATCTCCGTCTTAGGTGGTTGTTATCATGAGAATGCCTTGCCCAGTTGCCTGTCATTGACTAACCAGTCCAGCACCTCAGAAGATACTGATGAGATATTCATGGCCTGGGATCAGGCCTACTGGCTGGATCCATTTACAAGTAGTGATCAGACCCCTCGTCATAGTCGGCCATGTCCAGTCTGTGATAATGGACCTGGATGGGCTGCATTTTTATGGCATCCAGTTGTTGCTTTAAAAAGGTCATGATCTTGTTAAAGAGAATAGGTCCTAGTGATAGAAGTATTAGTAAGCCAAGCAGAGGTCCCAAGAAAGGGAGTAGATAGGGCAATAGTCCATTCATCTCACTCCACAGGGGGTTGTCGTCATATAACAGAAGGGCTCCAATGATGGTGACAAAGCTGCATAGAAGGATTCCAGGGGGGCTGCACAGCTGCATTGGTTTTAGCATTGGTTACTCTCCTGCAAGAAAGCAGTATTCATCTCAGGGAGAATCCTCTACCCTGGATAGATTGTTATTATCCATTTGTTTAACCAATCGTTCTGGCAGCCACCAGGCTGCATCTAGATCTTTTGAATAGATGCAAACTGATCCTCTGCCCCATATTAGGATGGGATTGGGTCCATGCCAGGTATTATCCATTGGATCTTTCCACAGAACTGTGGCATGGTTAGTGCCGGAGTTAGAGTGCCAGAAGCGCTCAGCTGCAGAGTGTCCCTTTTGGTCTAAGCTTAAAAAATTTAAAATGAAAAGAGAGTGGGATAATAGATTTTTGGGGGATCATCTGACAGGATACCACTCCCCCTTTTTTATTTTTTTGATAGTATTTTTTAGAGACAGATGCACTCTTTCGACTATACCTTGCCCTTGGGGGTTATATGGAATGCCTGTAATGTGTTTTATGCCTAAATGCTGGCAAAATGTGGTGAATACATGGCCAGTGTATCCGGGACCATTGTCCATTTTTATTTGTTGTGGAGTTCCCAGTACTGCCATGGTTGCCAATACATGGGCTATGACATTCTTTCCTGCTTCTCCCGTTTGTGGGGTAGCAAAGATAAGTCTGCCAAAGGCATCATCTGTAACATGCACATATTTCAGATTACCAAATTCAGGAATATGAGTTACGTCCATTTGCCAGAGGGCATTAGGTATCAGACCGTGGGGGTTTACCCCTAAATGAAGTGTAGGTAAAAAGGTTACACAGGAAGGGCATCCTTTAACAATTTGGCGAGCTTGTTCTCGGGTAATTTGGAACATAAACCTTAAATATGTGCATTAATATGGTGTAACTGGTGGGCTTTAACAGCTTTGTTAAGGTTATTCGAGCTGTCATGCATGCCCTGGTTAATATAGCACAGTAGCTGAGTGGCCTGATCAGCCAAATGGTTTCCTTGGGTGAGGGGACCCGGAAGATTGGAATGAGCTCTGAGGTGACCAATGAAAAAGGGGTGATTCCTTTTATGAATAAGAGATTGCAGCTGAGTGAAAAAAATAGCCACCTCTGAGATGTTTTTTATTTGAGCGGCCCTTTCAAGTAAAGGGACTGACTGAGCTATATAAGAGCTATCCGTGAAGAGGTTAAAAGAGGCACTTCGGAATGCAGAGGACACAGCTATGACAGCTTGTAGTTCTGTAAGCTGTGCAGATTTTGAATGAGTTTGAAACCAGACAGTTTTGTCATTAAAGACGTAAGCAGCCATTCCCGAGGAGGACCCGTCAGTAAATACTAACAGGGTGTTAGTAATGGGTTGCATAGATGTTCTTGTAGGGAATACAAAATCATGAGTACATAAAAAATGAAGAAGTTTGTCAGTGGGGTAATGGTTGTCTATTTGCCCTGTATATGACGCACAGGCGATGGGCCAACAGTTAGTGATTTGGAAAAGCCAATCAACCTGGTGCTTAGTATACAGCTGGATAATAGTATCAGGTTCTTTGCCAAAGTAGAGTTTACTTTGATCCCTACTTAGCATAATAATGTCTGCAATCTCCTGATAATAGGGGTAAATTATTTTGGCAGGCAATGCATGTAGGTGAACCCACATTATGGGAACAGCTTGCCAGAACACTGCAGTGGGTGTTAAGGAAGTTTGACATATGACTAGAAGCAGGGGCTGATCATAGTTTATGGCAGTGACGAATTGCGATTGAATAGCCTGTTCCACTATTTTGAGGGCTTGACCTCCGTCTGGGGTAATATTTCTTAGGGAGTTAGGGTTGGGATCTCCCTGTAGGATGTTAAATAACGGTTTTAGATCTCCCATAGCTAATTTTAAATATGGGCAGAGCCAATTTATGTCTCCCAGGAGCTTTTGAAAATCATTAAGTGTTTTTAGTTCATCTAGTCTAAGCTCTACCTTTTGATTCGTAATTCTGTTCCCCGATATTTGGAATCCCAACTAAGTATAGGGATCTGTCAGCTGTACCTTATCAGGGGCAATTTGAAGCCCGTGTGCTTTTAAAGTTACCTCCATATCATGGTAGCACTTCAGGACGTCCTGCCCGTCTCTGCCAGCCATCAGAATGTCATCCATATAATGTATGATATAAAGATTTTTCCATTTAATCCTAACATTTTGTATGGCTATGTCTACAAATTTTTGGAATAGGTTGGGGCTATTGGCCATGCCCTGAGGTAAAACTCTCCACTGGAATCTTTTCATAGGCTTCTTAAAATTGATAGAGGGAAGGCTAAATGCGAAATGTTTCTGATTACTTGGGTGTAATGGGATGGTAAAGAAGCAATCCTTCAGATCTATAATGATTTTATAATAGCCAAAAGGAATAGCAACAGGAGATGGAAGACCAGGTTGCAGAGTTCCCATATGTACCATGGTTTTGTTCACTGCCTGTAAGTCCTGCAATAAATGCCATTTTCCGGATTTTTTCTTAATGACAAAGAGAGGTGTGTTCCAGGGTGAATTACTCTCTAAAATATGTCCTGCTGCCAGCTGTTCCTATACTAACTGCTGTGTGGTTTGTAATTTTTCAAAAGATAAAGGCCACTGATCAACCCATACAGGTTCATCTGAAAGCCAGGTGATTTGGTCTGCATGGGGTACAGGAAGATCAATGACCCCTAGGCTAAATTTCCCAGGCCCCTTTTGCTATTTTGTCCCTCTATAGATAGGGGTTGAGCAATGCCTGATTCGGATTTTCCTAGACCTTTTCCTGGTTTAAACCCTTGCAAGAGCATTTGAGCTGTGAGTATATCGTTGGGACTACACATGAGAAGCCCTATTTGAGAAAGCAAATCCCTTCCCCAAAGGTTAATGGGGAGTCCCAATATCACATGGGGTTGTATAGTTCCCTGATTTCCTTCTTTATCCTTCCAGGTTAGTAACTTTGAGCTTTTTTTGGGATTTTGATTCTGGCCTATGCCCCTTAAATTAGTTAACGTGGGAGAGAGAGGCCAATTAAGTGGCCAGCCCTCTCTTTTTAAGATGGTAACATCTGCTCCGTTGTCTACAAGCCCATTAAATTCCTTACCGTCCAACCATACGGTCATCATAGGTTTACTGGTGGAAATAGCTTGTGCCCAATATGCATCAGAGGAACCAAATCCCCCTGAACCGCGCTTAAAACCTTTCACTCTATTATCTGTGCCTATTAATGGGAGTAGTAATAGTTGAGTGATTCTTTGTCCCACGGGAATAGTGGAAATGTTCTGTGGGGAGGATGCCATTACCTTTATTTCTCCGGTATAATCATTATCAATAATGCCAGGAGAAATTTGAAGCCCATTAATTGTGGAGCTACTTCGTCCAATTAGTAGACCAGAAGTATTATGCAGCAGGGGACTATACATGCCCATTGGTAAGGCTTGTACCCCCATCTGAGGTGTTACTACTGTGTGGGTGGTGGTACAGAGGTCCAATCCTGTGCTTCCTGGAGTGGCTTGACAGAGTTTTGAAATGCGTTTTGCTGGTTGGAACAAAGCTGACCGCCCCATAAACTTGTTTGGGTCTGGGGGTCTGGGGCTGGCCCCAATTCCCGTTTCCCTGGAGGGAAGGTAAAGGCTGGCCTTGGGTATCCATTTTTGACTTACATTCATTAGCCCAATGCTTTCCCCATCGGCATCTAGGACATAACCTAGGGGTAGTGCCCTTCCCTTTTGTAACTGGTTGGCCCTTTCAGTTCCTGGCAAAGTGGCCTTCTTCCCCGCAGGTGAAGCATTTCCCCTTATTCTGTTGGGCTAGGTATTGTTTAACTGTAAACCCTTGTAGGGCAGCTGCCATAGCTAAACCTTGTTGATATGTGGCTCCTGTGTCTGAACATAATCTAATGTAGCCAGACAAATCTGTCTTTTTTCTGTATGGACGGATTGTAGCTTGGCAAGCTTTTGCATTTTCATAAGCTAATTGTTTTACAAATTCAGTGCATGCTTCTGCATTCCCAGATATCCTCCCCCTGGCGGTTATGAGCCGATGTACGAAATTGGCAAAATGTTCATCCTGTCCTTGTTTTATGCTAGTAAGAGAGGAACTAAGGTCCCCTTTGGCAGGCAATTTTCTCCAGGCTCTAGTGCCTGCAGTTTGAATTTGAGCAAAAAGTCCTGCATCATACTGCATTTGATCTTCATTAGTGGTATAATTTCCTTCACCTACAAGCATGTCAAGGTCCCACCCATTGCCTGCCTGCACATTGCACCTGGCTGTGTCTTTGCAAAGCTCAACGTATTCTGATTTCCATAACAAATGATCTCCTCCAGACAGGGTAGCATGGGCAATAGTATGCCAATCGGTAGGAGTGAGCCAATTTTCTGCTATAGCCTCAAGGATGGCCATGGTATAAGGAGCAGTAGCTTCATATTGCGCAACAGCGGTTTTCATTTCTTTGATAACCTTAAAGTCAAAACCATGGTGGTGCCTCCAAGTTTGATTCTGATTGTCTTTGGTTTCTGTTACAGGAAACACTTCTGGCTCTCCTAGATCAACTAGAGTGTTAGAAGCTGGAGCACTTTTTAAAATCACTCCTCATCTAAGTGGTCTAAAAGAGGGCTCGGGAGTTTTATTAGCGTTATCAGTTTTTCCGGTCTTTAACTTTTCTAGGTGAGACATAAGCTCCTGATGTTGTTCTTCTAATGGGATTTGTTCTTTTAGTTTCTCTATTTTTTCTAACAACTCCTTCCTTGGGTCAACTACTGGCATAACTATAGGTCGGGCTGTGGGATAGGGAACGTATGGCGGAGGTCAAGAGTTTACCGTCTCCTCCTCAGATTCACCCGATTCTATATTAGAAGATTCATCATCAGTTTCCACTTTTAATTTTCTGAGGTCAGGGTACGGGTTCCTACTAGATGTGGCTTTAGTTTTTCCTTTATTTTTATCCTCCTTACAGGATCTTTTGTTTGCATGGGTTAACGGCTGCTTTGACCTGGTGGTAGGCTTCCTGTCCTCCTTGCTATCTAGTGAGATCAAGTCCTCTTCCGGACCGGATGCTCCGGATGCGTCAGGTGGGTTGGACTTTGGGCAGTCTGCTGATTTCTTAGGGTTTGTGGCTAGAGCTTCCAGCCCCTGCCCTTCTTGCAAAATTCCCTCACCCTTCTTAATAACATTTGCCACCACCGTGTCCCTATGGTGAATACTTAAAATATCATTAATGAGATTCCAAAATGAGAATGCAGTTACTGGGATTCTTGCAGGGCCAAAGTTTTGTAAAAGTCCTGTAAAGCATCCCCCACTCTTTTCCATCTTCTCTCATCAATAGTTCCTTCTTGAGGAAACCATGGACATACTTCCTTTAAAAACTCAAAAAACCTCAATAACTATTTTACTTTCACCTTTACTCCTCGTGTCTTTAATGCCTCTTGGAGACCCTCTACAAATGTCTCATGCTGGCTCATTTCTTGCTCCATGATCGCCGATCACTTACCGAGGCTTCAACCGAGAGGCAGGTTCCCTCGCGGCGTCCTCCTTTTCTCGCATCCTGGCTGGCTCCTCAATCGGTGTTCCTCACTTGATCCCTTGTACTCTGGTCCCTGTTTGGGCGCCACTTGACCCAACCCATGGATCAGTCGAACTGGGACCTGAGGGAGGGAGTGGGAATGAAAGGGGACAAGAGACACGAAGAATGGAGACAAGACAGGATTCTGATCAAGTCTCATTTATTGAGGGTCAATCAGGGGTATTTATAAACAGTGATGAATGAGGTTTCACACCACAGATCTGATTGGTCCACGTCACGAAGTCTTTTCCTGGACGTTTCAAAACAACCGTCTGAGTGGCATGAGGATAGAAACTTAATTACTACAATAAGGGTAGGGAAACAGAAACTTAACTGGGTTAGTATCTAAAAATAGCGCTTAGCAACAAGATTGCCAATACAACACCAGTGCCAGAGGCAGCTTCCCACAGGAAATAAATGTATATTTAATTTTCTATGCTTAAATATAAAACATGCATATATAGATTAAATATCAAAGTAAGAATTTATATAAAAGCATATTTTTATAGTGCCTTTGTATTTATTTAGGGTCCACTAAATGCAAGCACTATTAGTATACCATGGTATATAGGCACATAGATTTTTGTATAAAAAACAGAAAATTGTAAATGCAAATGCTTTCCTCATAATTTATAGGAAAATAATTATATATATTTAATTAACAAGATCATCTGAGCAAAGGGCAATTTGAGCATTAATATTCATCAAATAATTATATTAATATTAAAGAGACTCATATATCTTTAGGACAGAAATATGCCATTTTAAATTTGAGGTATTAGAATTTTAGCCATATATATATATATATATATACACTTATGGTAGCTTTGAAAATAAGTAGCCAATCTTATTTCCCATGTGTCAAGTACAGATATTTAGGAGTAAATCCTCTAACAATTTTTTACAAGGTTTAATTAAAAATGTATAAAATTTTAGGGCTAGAAGCTTGACATGGTTTGTAAAGAGATTCCTAGTAGTGAAGCCAAGATAAAATAGATGATCTTACTCATTTTGTGAGGAAGCTACAATGTGAACTTCCACAAAAAACATGTCAGGCTGATTTTCATGAAATAAGTAATCTAGGCTTTGTGGGTGACAGTTGTTGTGGGTGGATAGAGGACATAATTTTCAAAATGTCACATACCCTACCAATAAAACTGTTCTACAAATGCTAAGAAATCCTTCTGGATATGGTAATATAACTTGACTAGGAAAAAATATTGAGTATGAAATCAAGAGCACACATATATACATGCCATCCAATCCTTCAGCATTACATTCTTGGAATGATTCATGGATCCAATTGTTGGAAAACATATGCTAAATGTTTGTAGTGCCATGTGAGAACACTTTCAAAAGGTGTAACTCTATACCTTTTCATCAGTGGATAAAAGACTCACTCCTTCCTGTCTGTCTCTGTAACTTTCCTTATATCTCAAAATAAAGATTGTGTCAAAATAAGCAGGAATAGTATAACATTAGGATTTGGGTGACTGAACCTTGTATTTTGCTGTTGCCAGTGTTTTGGAGTTGTAAAAATTTGCACAGTTGTTATAAACCAGGTTTATTAAGCATTTTTATTGGGTACTACTTGCTGAAGGAAACTTTTTAACATACTATGGAGGCATATCTCTGTTACTTTGTGAATCTTAATTTGGAGCAACACAGATTTCACCCCTTACTCCTCAATGTTTCTTTAAACCTTTAGAAGCTCTACTAGCAAAAGCAATGCATTGGACTCTGTATATACAGAACAAGTAAAGAAGTAGCCAATCTGCTTTTTCCTCATAAAAAGTAGTTGGAAAAGGTCTCCAAAAATCAGAATGAAGCAATTCTTTAAAATTACAGAACCCTTATTCCCCTCCCCCATTCATATCTATTGTGTTCTTAATTAAAGTAATTCTAAGAGAAAGAGGTTTATAATTTTATGAAGTATGAGGACATGGGACATACATATTTGATGCACCTAAGCATATTTAAAAATCAATGAACCAGATTGTAATAGAAATATTTTTATTTTTAGCAGTAAACACGTACATGGCAAAATGTGCATCATACACAATAGTAATAATTGGTTTGAAATGAGAATAATGATTTAAAATATAGGGAAGAGGTGGCACAAGATGGCATCTGAGTAAGTACACCATCATCATCTCTCTTACAGAACACTGGCTGTGTGGTGACAGAGCCCTACCAGAGCAGGCTGTTTCGGGAACCTACAGGGCAGGAGTTGTCTGGACATAGATCTGGCAAGACTACAGCAGAATTGGTGTTCACTCAAGGTAGAACTGTGGTTTTCTAACACTGAATACAGAAGCCATAGGAAGGTAAATCCCTATCCCAAGTGCCCGTAGTGTGTTGGAGTTTCCAAGCCCCATTTCACCCAAATGCGTGAACCCCAAGCCTGTGTCCCCTGAATCCCCATGGCCCATGCTAAATACCCTGAGTCCACATTCTCCCAGGCCACTGTTTCCCAAGCCCAGCACTCCCAGAAATTCAGCATTGCCCTACCCCTCTGGACACCGACTAACTCCGGAAGTGGGAGAACTTAGGTGGGAGGTGCAGAGGGGCCAAGAAGTACAGTTCAGTTTTCTGGTTCACCCCTTTTTATTGAGTTTGGAGGAGATGTTGCTGACTTGGTGAGAGCCTAGGAATAGAGAAGAGGCAAATCTGGTGAGAGAGCCCAATTTACCTAAACGCACTGGGATAGGAAACTTGGTCTGGGAGACGGTGGAGTCAGAAAATTAACCAGCCCCCTTGTAGCACACCTAAGGCAGATGGACAGTGGACATGCTTTACAACTTCCAATAGCATATTTAGAGTTCCTGGCAAGGGATGGGTGCTCTCTCGAGAAATTGAGTCATTATCTTCTCAGGTGAGTTGGTTCACCAGGGACCCATTTGAATTTCCTACAGGATCCCTCATGCAGCCTTCCTGCTGCCCTGGGAGAGAAGGAAGTGAGGAAGGGAGAAAGGGGGAAGGTCAGATTCCTAAGCAGTTTATTCAATTGCAAAGAAGATTCTTTGCCTGGGTTCCTCATCTGGTCATTTCTGTTGGTCTGTTTTCTTGTTTTTTCTTCCTCTTTACCCCCATCACCCTTTTTTTTTTTCTTTTTCTCCCCTCTCTCTGATTTTATTTTTCTTTTCTCTTTCTTTCTCTTTTTTCTTTTTTTATATTAGTGCTGCAGGCAACATTTCTTATTTGTTGTGCTTCCTCATCCTCAATTTTCTCTTTTTTATGTGTACTGATTTTGGCTACCAATGCTATCCCCTTTCTTTTACATCATTCTCTCCTCCATCATTTATTATTTCTCTTACATTCCACCTTTCTGTTTAACCCCCAATATTTCTGACTTTTTGTCTCTAATACCTCTAATCTGTTTTCTATCATTTGTTCACTCTTTATGTTATTGTCCTCTCTTTTCATTTTCCCTCTCTCCTGACCACACTGACCTTTTAATTCATAGCATATTTTCCCCTATATTCAGTTTAATATCTCATTATAGGTACTCCACTCTTTTATGGTCATAATTATACATATCTTCTATGAGATCTATATACATTCTCCTAGATCTCATATGGTCCTGCTAACACTCACTATCAATACTACTATTATATTTTTCTTTTCTTACCACTTTTGCTTTCTCTAGACTTAATATTTTCCTTTGAGGGAACTTAAGCCAACAACAAGGAAATAGAATAAGAAGAAAAAAGTGACAAAGAGAAGACTTAACTTGCACGCAAAAACAACAACTAATTAAACCCCAAGACTAGAATAAGAAGATAATCAACAGAATAAACCCAACAAGATAAAACAATGACCAGACAGCAACAAAAAACTACAGCCCACACCAATAATCAGGAAAACATGGCCCAATACAATGAACAAACTAAAAACCCAGGAGGAGAAGTGAAACACCTAACAAGTAATTAAAGCTCTCAAAATATGTATCATGGACCAATTCAATGAAGTGAAGAAAGAGATTAAGCATATTAAGAAAACACTTGGAGAGCATACATAAGAAATTGTGACCATGCACAAAAAGATCACAGAGATGATGGGGATCAATAGCACAATCCAAGAAACCAAAAATATACTCTCAGCAAATAACAGCAGATTTGAAGAGGCAGAGGAAAGAATTAGTGATGTGGAAGACAGTACATCTGAAATCAAACAGATGGTAGAATTAATCGATAAAAAGATAGAAAAAGTCAAGCAGGGACATAGGGACCTGAATGACAATGCAAAATGCACAAACATATGCATTATAGGCATCCCAGAAGGAGAAGAGAAGGGAAAGGGGACAAAAGGGGTGTTGGAGGAAATAATGGCTGAAAACTTCCCAAACCTACTGAGGGAGATGGATATACATGTCCAGGAAGCACAATACACCCCGAACAGCATAAATCCCAACAGGCCTACCACAAGACATATATTTGTCAAACTATCCAATGCACAAGACAAATAGAAAATACTAAAAGCAGCAAGAGAAAAGAGAAACATCACATACAAGGGAAACTCAGTATGATTAAGGGCTGATTTCTCATCTGAAACCATAGAAGCAAGAAGGCAGTGGTATGACATAGTCAAGGTACTAAAAGAAAAGAATTTCCAACCAAGAATACTCTATCCAGCAAAGTTAGCATTCAAAAATGATGGAGAGTTCAAAATATTCATAGATAATAGAAAGTAAGAGAGTATGCCAACAAGAAACCTGCACTTCAAGAAATCCTAAAGGGAGTTCTGCAGGAGGAAAGAAAAAAAAAAACAGGAGAGACAGAGTTAAAGAAGAGTATAAGCCAAAATAATAACAAGGCCTAGAGCAACTTTGTGCCTGGGAATTTCCTTCTGTCAGCCTTCATGTTACTCAAATGTGGCCAGTCTCGAAGCCAAACTCAGCATGTAAATGCAATGCCTTCCCCCCAGCGTGGGACATGACACCCGGGGATGAGCCTCCCTGGCAACGAGGGACCACTATCAACTACCAACGGATGATGCAACTGGAAAATGACCTTATACGGAAGGTTCAATGCGGATCAGCAGAATATCCATGTCTACATAAAATACCATGACTTTAAAATGCTGTTTGACCTAAAGTAAGGGGGAAATGGAAAGGAGAAATGAGTTTATATGGCTACGAGTTTCTAAAAAAGAGTCTGGAGGCTGGCAGAAGGTTTGCCCTCATGCACAACTGAGCAGAGTCAGAGAGACAGATAAAGCAGATACAACCTCCAGATATTGGTTCCTTTGAGGGCTAAAGAGACCCATGGGAGTTATGGTCATGGCCGATGGGGTTAACTACCAGGGCAGATGGCCCCTCTTTGGAAATGGTGTTTATGTGTGATGAATCTGGACTCAGATGGGATCTCCCTTCATAAGACTTTCATGCTAATGTGCTGGAGGTGCAGTTAATGTTGGGGTTTAAGATATATTTAGGGGATTTGAATCTCTGGACTGACAATGTGATAGCCAGATCCTGAGCCTCAACAGACTCCAGCACCTACAATCTGATTTATTGGACTTACCACACTCAGCTAAGATGGAGGTGAAGAAGGACAACCACCACACCATGGAGCCTAGAGTGATTACAACTGAAAATGGGAGGATTGCATCCAGCATCCAGGTGGAATCTGAGCCTCCTCTTGACATAAAGGTGCAATGGACACAACCAATCCAGTGTCCACATAGAAGAGGTGGCATTGGATTGGGAAAAGTGGACATAATGGACAAATGGTATGGGGAAAGGCAGGAAGAGATGAGAGGTGGAGGCGTCTTCGGGACATGGAGCTGCCCTGGATGGTGCTTCAGAGGTAATCACCGGACATTGTAAATCCTCACAGGGCCTACATGATGGAATAGAGGAGAGTATGGGCCATGATGTGAACCAATGTATATGAGGTGCAGAGGTGCCCAAATATGTACTTACCAAATCCAATGGATGTGTCATGATGATGGGAACGAGTGTTGTTGGGGGGGGGGAGAGGGGGGGTGGGGGGGTGGGGTTGAATGGGACCTCACATATATATTTTTAATGTAATATTATTACAAAGTCAATAAAAAATAAAAAAATTAATTAAAAAAAAAAAAAGAAGAAAAAGAAAAAAAAAAAAAAAGAAGAGTATAAGAACAACTAAAATGACAAAAAGAGAAAAAAAATCAAACAACATAAGACAAACCCAAACCCAAAGAAAATATGGCTAATATAAGTAATTCCTTGAAAGTAATAACACTAAATGACAATGGATTAAACTCATCTGTTAAGAGAAACAGATTGGAAGATTGGTTAAGGAAATATGATCCATCTATAGGTTATCTACAAGAAACTCATCTTAGACCCAGGGATTCAAGGAGGTTGGAAGTGAATGGCTGCAAAACAATTTTACAAGCAAACAATAACGAAAAAAGGGCAGGAGTAGCTATATAAATAACAGACAAAATAGACTTAAAATGCAAAAACAATTGTGAGAGACAAAGATGGACACTACATATTAGTGAAAGGGATAATCTTTCAAGAAGAATGAGCAATCATAAACATTTAAGCTCCTAACAAAGGTGCCTCCAAATATGTGAGGCAAACACTGGAAAAACTAAGTGAAAGAATAGATGCCTCTACAATTATAGTGGGGAACTTTAATACACCACTATCAACTTTGGACTGAACATCTCAAAAGAGAATCAATAAAGAGACAAAAACTTTGAACAGTAGATTAGAGCAGCTGAACCTAATAGACATATACAGAACATTACACATGAATACAGCAGGATATACATTTTTCTCAAGTACACATGGACCATTCTCCAAGTTAGACCATATGCTAGTTCACAAAGAAAATCTCAATGAATTCAGAAAGATCGAATCATACAAAATAATTTCTCTGACCACATTGGAGTGAAGCTGGAAATCTGAAAGGGCCAGAGGTCCATATTTCACACCAAGGTATAGAAATTAAACAGTACACTCTTAGAAAAACAGTGGGTCAAGGAGGAAATCTCAAAAGAAATTAATAACTACCTTGAAACTAATGAAAATGATAACACAACATACAAAACTTATGGGATGCAGCAAAAGCAGTATTGAGGGGGAAATTGATAGCCATAAATTCATATATCAAAAAGAAGAAAGAGCAAAAATTGAAGAACTTACTGCACACTTGGAGGAATTAGGAAAAAAAAACAAAGTAATCCCACAGGAAGAAGAAGGAAGGAAATAACAAAGATAAGAGCAGAACTAAATTAAATAGAAAATAAGAAAGCACTTGAAAAGATAAACAAGACCAAGAGCTGGTTTTTTGAGAAGATCAATAAAATTGACAAACCTTTAGTGAGACTAACAAAGAAAAAAAGAGAGAAGATGCAAATATACAAAATAAGAAATGAGAAAGGAGATATCAGCACTGACCCCACAGAAATAAAGACTATCATAAGAAGATACTTTGAAAAACTATATTCCAACAAAAATGACAATTCAGAGGAAATGGGCAAATTCCTAGAAACACATAAGCAGCCTATATTGACAAAAGAAGAAACTGATGATCTCAACAAACCAATCACAAGTAAAGAGATAGAATCAGTCATTAAAAACCTCCCAACTAAGAAGAACCCAGGGCCAAACGGCTTCACAGGTGAATTCTACAAAACATTCCGGAAAGAACTAACACCAATCCTGCTGAAACTCTTCCAAAAAATCGAAACAGAAGGAATATTGCCTAACTCATTCTTTGATGCCAACATTACCCTAGTACCAAAGCCAAACAAAGACACCACAAGAAAGGAAAATCACAGACCAATTTCTCTAATGAACCTAGATGCAAAAATACTTAACAAAATACTTGCTAATTGTATTCAACAACACATTAAATGAATTATACATCAAGACCAAGTGGGATTCATTCTGGGTATGCAAGGATGGTTCAACATGAGAAAATCAATCAATGTAATACACCATATAAACAGACTGAAGGAAAAAAAATCACATGACCATATCTATAGATGCAGAAAAAGCATTTGACAAAATACAGCATCCTTTCTTGATAAAAACATTGCAAAAGATGGGAATACAAGGACATTTTCTGAACATGATAAAGAGTATATATGAAAAACCCATAGCCAACATCATTTACAATGGTGAAATCCTAAAATCTTTCCCTCTAAGATCAGGAACAAGACAAGGATGCCCACTATCATCTCTTCTATTTACCATTGTCTTAGAAGTACTTGCTTGAGCACTGAGGCAAGAACTAGATACAAAAGGCATCCAAATTGGAAAGGAAGAAGTCAAAATTTCATTATTTGCAGATGACATGATCCTATACATAAAAAACCCTGATAAGTCTACAAGAAGGCTTCTAGAATTCATAAATGAGTTCAGTACACTTGCAGGTTAAAAGATCAATGCGCAAAAATCAGTAGCATTTCTGTACACCAATAATGAACAATCGCAGGAGGAAATCAAGAAACAAATACCATTTTCAATAGCAAATGAAAAAATCACATACCTAGAAACAAATTTAACCAATTTAACAATGCAGAAGGATCCAGCCATTCTGGAGGACAGTTTGGAGGTTTCTCAAAAAACTAGCTATAGATTTGCCATATGACCCAGCAATTCCACTGCTGGGTATATACCCAGTAGCACTGAAGACAAGGATACAAACTGATATATGCACACCAATGTTCATAGCAGCATTGTTCACTATTGCCAAAAGTTGGAATCAACCCAAGTGCCCATCAACAGATGAATGGATAAATAAAATGTGGTATATACATACAATGGAATGCTACTCAATTTTAAGAACAAATACACTACAAACACATATGATAAGATGGATGAATCTTGAGAACCTTATGTTGAGTGAAGCAACCCGGGCATTGAAAGACAAATAATAGATGACTTCGATGATATGAAATAATTAAAGCAAGCTGCCTCAGAGAACTAGAGACTGGATGATAGCCTTAAAGGAATTTGGGGGGTAGAGGAAGGTTGCAAGCTGACACCTACCTGGGTGAAATCTATGATAAGCTGGAGGTAAGTATTTGTACAGGGAAGGGATAAAATGGGTACATACGGAAACCTATGGGTGGGGCTTTATGGGCTTGAGGGGGGTTAGGGAGGGGAGGATAGGTAATATGGCCTAAGAAATTGGGGGAAGTGTGGGGGAACATAGGAGATTGTCAGGTATGTGGTTGAGAGCATAATGTTGAGAAAACTTTTTCAAAAATATAATAAGGAAGGCTACCTGTTTTAGATGCTTAAAGAGGAGAATCGGACACAGGACAGGCATCTAGGGAGTATGGGAGTGCTCATTTTGTCATAGTGGGTTATATCATTGGATGGAGATCCATACAATGAGAGTGAAGGTATACCCACATCCTGAAGAGGACTGATGATTTCAAATAAAGGGAATTGTGTCTCTCGAAAGAAATGATGGTTCCCAATGCATTAGGACAGTTGAGCATGTCAAGCCCTCAACATTCTTTCAAGTATCTCTGAACATGGCCCTTCAAGCAATCAAGAGTTTTTGTTACTGTGGGCCCTCAGGGGAGGGGGAATGAGGTATTGAATAGGTGGAATTAGTGTAACTGTGGGGCAATGGAAGTGTTCCACAAGATTATGCAAGGATGGATATAGGACATGTTAAATTATACCAAAAATGTATAGAGGCCTATAGGCTAATATGTAAATCATAATGTAAAACATAAGATAACTAAAAATTTAGAAAATTATATATTCTAAAATATAAACCATAATGTAAACCGAAGTGTAACCTTGTTTGAAAGCTTTTGTCTCAATATCTGTACATCAGTTGCAGTAAATATCGTATGAACATATAAAAAGATTATTGCTGGAGAAGGGACAAAGTGTCTGATGTTGAATATGTAGGAGTACCGTATATTGTATATATGAATTATTGTGGTCTAAAACTTTTGTGAAGACAAACTTAATAATTAGATAAAAAAAGAAAAAGAAAGTACATAGACACTGAGGAAGAGATGGGAGAAGTTGCCTTGTCAATGTGCATACAGGGCAACATTTATTGCAGTGATGGAAGGCAAAACATCAAAAACAAAGGTTTTTCATTTTTTAATTTTTGATACCCCAATTTATTTTTACTTTAATTTTTCTAAATTAGTATGTATTCTATATCTAACCTTTAAACCCATCATTATTCCATTTTACTATTAATGGAACCTGGCAATATATTGGGCTTCATTTTCAGGGAGGTTTTGTGCCACAGAGGGGTTCAATGGTGGTGGGGGAAGAATGCTGGTGTGGGAGATTTTTGGTGGGGGGCGCATGATTGGGAGGGTGTTCTCCAGGGCATATGTGCGGGGTGCATAAAAATGTTTAGATATTTTCATAGTGGTTACAGTTGAGAACGACGGCTGGGAGAGAACTGAGTTCCTGGCCGGGTGAGCTCTGTTGCATTCCCTAATGGAACAGCCACAATTCCTCAAGTGCAATGGCTAACACCAATAAAGAAGGATGGCCCAACAATGAGCCCTTGATGCTAATGATTATGCTTGTGAGCCTGTGTGCCTGAAATAAGAACTAGGCCTAGAGCCACAGTTTGCCTAAGAGTTTACCTTCTGGGACCTTCCATGTTGCTCAAATGCGGCCAGTCTCAAAGCCAACTCAGCATGTAAATGCATTGCCTTTCCCATAGCGTGGGACATGACTCCTGGGGATGATCCTCCCTGGCACCGAAGGATTACTACGAAGTACCAGCTGATGATGTGCCTGGAGAATGACCTTGAATAAAAGGGTTATCTCAGACCAGCAGAATATCTCAGCCTACATGTAATATCAGGAGTTAAAAACTGCTTTTTGACCTTGAATAAAAGGGGGAAATGGAAAGGACAAATGAGTTTATATGGCTATGAGTCTCCAAAAAAGAGCCAGGATGTCATCAGAAGGGTTGCCCTTACACATACCTCAACAGAGTCCCAGAGACAGGCAAAGTAGATACAACCCCAGGTATTGATTCTTGTGAGGGCTACAGAGACCCACAGGTTCTATGGTCATGGAAGATAGAGTTAAGTGCCATGTCAGTTGGCCCTACTTTGGAATTTGTGTTCCTGAGTGTGATGGAGTTGGACTCAGATGTGGTCTTTGTTCACAAGCCTCTCCTGTCACTTTTACCAGACCTGTGTGTGGTGCTGGGGTTTAGTGTATACTCAGGCGACCTGAATCTCTGGACTATCCATGTGATAGCCAGGCCCTGAACCTCACCAGACTTGCAACTCCTTTCCTCTGGTTTATTGGACTTATCCCAGTCAGCTAACAGGGAGGTGAAGAAGGTCAACCACTACACCAGGTAGCCAAGAGTGCCTACAACTGCAAACAGGAGAACTGCATCCATCATCCAAGTGGAATCTAAGCACCCTCTTGATACAGAGTTTGAGTGGACATAGCCATCCCAGGGTTCACAGAATGAAGGAGTGGAGTATGGATTCGAGTGGACTTGCTGATGTTCTATTCTGGAAATGTTATGATTAGTGATGGAAGTAAATGTGGCATTTAGGTGGTGAAAGTGGCCATGATGGTTGCTGTGGGTGGGGAGTGGGAAGAAGAGATGTGATGTGGGGGCATTTTCAGGACTTGGCGTTGTCCTGGGTGGTACTTTGGGGACAGTTACTGGACATTGTGTGTCCTCCCATGCCCCACTGGGTGGATGGCAAGAAAGAGTAAACTTAAATGTGGACCATTGACCATGTGGTGCAGCAGTGTTCAGAGATGTGTTCACCGAGTGCAGTGAGTGTCCCATGATGTTGGAGGAGGTTATTGTTGTGGGAGGAGTGGGGTGAGGGTGTGGGGGGGTATATGGGGACCTCATATTTTTTAATGTAACATTAAATAATGATAAATAAAGACAAAAAAAAAGGAAAAAATAAAATAATAAAATATAGGGGAGCATATATAGCTCAGTGATTGAGCACCTGTTTCCCGTGTATGAAGTCCCAGATTCAATCCCCAGTACCTCCTAAAAAATTAATAAATAAGTTAAAATAAATAAAAGTTAAGCCAATCATTAAAAATAAAACCATATCTAATAGAAAGTTCCTTTCAGATACCTGAAACGAGTGAAAAATATCACTTTTGTTATTTATTTGATGTATATGAGAAGTACCTAATGCACTTAAATAAATAGTCTTAGATTTCCTTTTTTAAATAAATAAGACTAGACAATGAGATCATAGGCCCCAAAATTCAATATATCAGATAATTTCACATATGCATGCCTACACACACATACCTATACATGATTTTGATATTCTTTTTTCATGCAAGCAGCATACAATATTATACTTTTTATATTTTAAAGAACATTTTGTAGTTACCAGAAATAGAACTTACATTTAGAATGTGATCTCAAAACTTTTTGAGAATTTTCATAATCTTGGGACCTGTTAAAATCCCTTATATGCTTAAAAGTTATAATCATACTGAAGTAAATGACACGGACATATTTTATAAAAAATATCACAACAATATATTGATTTTTAATTAAATATTTTCTTTTTTATGAGCAACAATATCAAATTTTGAAAAGGATCCTCATAAAAATGTGAAAAACAACTTAATTCACATTTGAAAATAAATACATGATATTTTAATCAAAATTATGAGCATTGTGATTAATGGATTGTTTTTAAAATTTTGAGCATTCTGAGATGTGATTTTGAAAAGTGGTATGAGATATGAGATTAAAAATTTCTAATATTCAGCAATGAATGTTATGCTAATTAAACTGCATAATCAAGTAATGTCAAGGATTTAAAGATTATCATGCAGCTGTTTCAGAATGAGTATGGAAAATGAGTAAGGATTAGCTACTGTTTACTCCTTTTTAGCTCCTTTAAAATTTACATTCAAGTTGGAGGTGGCAATCAAGAGAGCAGAATAAAAACACTCCAGGTTAGACCTTCTTCCTGCTTGGAAACTCCTCTTTCCATTGTAATAAAGTTTTCTCATTTTGCTCTGTTTCAATTTGTCTTAACCATTCAAGAATTAAATATTTTTGCTCCAAAATCTTCATGTGCATCCAGAGAAAAGGGGACTACTCTCAAGTTCATCCTCATAATTCTTCCCCAGAATAACTGTACCCTAGGAATTAATTTTATATATATATATATATATATATATATATATATATATATATATATATATATATATAACTTCTGTAATTAAAACAAGGCCAATGTTAGGAGAATTTGTGTACACTGGAACGTATGCTGTATGGGATAAAGAACAACTTGTATTTTTTTTTCAATACTCTAGTCCCAATATATAACCCATTATATGTCACTTAATAGATGTTTATCATATTAAAGGAAACTTAAATGACAAAAAGTTTCCTTTAGTGAAGCTCTATTTCTTGAGATCCTTTTGGTTCAATTTACTCTCAGTGTTGATGATGATAGACAATACCATTTGGATCTTAGAGTATATTAACACGTATTTTGCCCTGACTAGACACAATGCAGTGTGTTAAAGCCCCCTCACCTTCCTATTTCACCTACAAGGGGAAGGAGTAGCTCTAATACTGGAGAAACAGTGTTGAAGCTCCAAACTCAGAGAATGAGCCCATTAGAACACTGAAATTTAATCTTAAGATTATAATTACTTCACCTTTCTAACATCGTGGGTTACACCTGAGAGAATTCCAAGACGCAGACTCCAAGAAGGAGTTCTTAGGAAATCTTAAAGCAGATGTAGCTCAAGTGGCTGAGCACCTTCTTCCCACACAGGAGGTCGCAGATTTGGTTCCCAGTACCTTCTACAAAAAAACAAACAACAGGCAAAATAAATGAAAAAAAAAACAACTCAGAGTAGCCAATGCAGCTCTGTGGTTGAGTGCCAGCTTCCCATATAGGAGGTCCTGGGTTCAATCCCCAGTTCCCAATACCTTAAAAAAAAGGCAGCTATCTTCTAACCAGATTAACATAAAATCTAATACTAATAGTTTAATTATCTCAGTTCCTGTTACTCCATATTTCAAGTCTGGCTTTCAGGACATGCCAAAATGTGAAAAAACATACAGTTTGAAGAGGTTAAGGAAATCTACAAGAGGAGAGGATTTACATGATCTTTGGTTCAGTAACGAGGTTTTTAGATACAAAATCAGAAGTATAATCTAAGAAAGAACACATTCATAAGTTGGGCTTTATTCACAGACTGGAGGAAAATAACTGCAAACATCTCTGATAAAGAATTTGTATTCAAATTATACAAAGAACTCCTAAAGCTCCACAAAAAGAGACCAACGCAATTTAAAAATGGGAAAAAATTCTTACTCACATCTCAACAAAATGATATACTAATGCCAAGTAAGCATATCAAACGATGCTTAATACCATTTGTAATTAGGGAATTGCAAATTAAAACAACAATGAGATATCACTACACACTTATTAGAATGGCTAAAATGCAAGATGCTGACAATACCAATTACAGGGAAAGAAGCAGAGCAACAGAACTCTCATTTGGTGTTGGTGGGAATGTGAAGTGGTATGCCACTTTGAAAGATTGACAGTTTATTCTAAGAAAGCATCATCTCACTATACAACAATCACATTTCTAGATATTTACTCAACTAATTTGAAAAATTATGTTTCCACAAAAACCACCATGTGAATCCTTTTAGCAGCTTTATTCATAAATGACTAAAACTGGGAGCAACCCATATGTCCTTCAATAGGTAAATGGATAAACAAATTGTGATGCATTCATACAATGGAATAGCATTCTTTTGGAATGAGCAATCAAGGCATGAAAAGACCTGGATAAAACAAAAATGCATATTGCTGAATGAAAGGTGCCAGTATGAAAAGGATACTGTATGATTTTAATTATATGACATTCTGGAAAAGACAACACTTTTTGGTAAAAAGATCAATGATTGTGCATCAGGGGCAATGGGCTAGTGATCAATTGGTGAAGCAAAAGGGATTTGGGGGGCAGTAAAATTATTTTGTTTAATACTGCAATGGGAGATTCATGTCACTACACATTTTTCAAACTCATTGAAATTCACGGCACAAAAAATGAACTTTAATATAGGCAAATTCCAAAAACAATCTGTAGGCCAGTCTTTCACAGGATGGGATGCAAAAAAATACACAATCTGAAGAGGCAAAGAAAATCCGTGAGAGGAGAAGACCTGTGTACAAATAGTCTAACTGTATTATAAATGTACAAAACAACCTCATTGAAAGGGGTGGAGGAAGATGGTGCTGACCTAAGTAATTCTGGATATGATTAGAAACTGCAGCTCAACACTGTACACTAGTTGATAAAAGATGTTTCCCACGAGGCTCCATGCTAACAATTCTGACCCCATGTATAAGTATTATTAACTTGAACTATTAAGAAAATGGGTGTATGATGATGGGAGTCAGGCTTATTATATTGGAGTTGGAGTTTACAGATAAGAAAGGGGAGAAGGAAAGAGTAAACCATATGTTAATGGAGTTGAGTTGGAAACATCTGTAGGAACTCATTTATAATTTAATGTACAGATAAATAGTTATAGAAGTATTTATAAATATGTGTATATATGTGTAGGTTAGGAAACACAAAAGTGTTTCTTTTCTCTGTCAATATTAATGTTTTATACCTTTTATATGATGTGATATCTGTCTTTCTCAAAAAACAAACACAAACAAGCAAACAAACAACTGTAAGCCCAGTCTAATCATAAGGAACATATCAGGCAAATAATAGCTGAAGGGTCTTCTACAAAATACCTGACAAATATTCCTCAAATCCAACATGGTAATCAAAAACACGCAAAATCTGAGAAACTCACAGCCAAGAGAAACCTATGGAGACATGAGAACAAAATGTAATACAGTGTCCTGGATGGATTCCTGGAACAGAAAAGGGATATTAGGTAAATTATCAGGAAATCTGAATAATCTACTGTCTTTGGTTAATAATAATGTATCAACATCTGTTCCTTAATTATGATAAAATACCATATTATTATAAGATATTAACAGTAGGAGAAACTGCTTGGGGAAGTATGTGGAAGTTGTCAAACCCCCGCAATTTTCCTATATGTTTAAAACTAAAATAGAAAGTTTATATTGAAAAACAATAGAATTTTCTCTCTTTCAATAAAACTATGGAAGTAATATACTATCATTCTTTTGAATTTATTTTGATAAGTTAATCACTATACATATATTATATATATATACACTGTAGATTTGTTCAGGTAGATTTGTAATATGGATTACACTCCCTATTCTCTTTTATATGACTATATCAGTTACATATATATATATATGAATCAAGTATTTATTCATTGAAAGTACTATATTAATAGGATCTTTTGGATAATTTCAAATAAAAAATGTGTTTTGTATCTTTTGCCTATAAAATTGAATTTGGAGTGAATTAATCATTGAAACTTCCTTAAAGCATATTTCAATATTTATATTGATGGTTTGGTAGTGTATTCAAAGTTTAAATTTGTAACACTGAAGGACTGATGACATTTAAAGCCTACTTTGGGGATCATAAACTACCTGTTTGACATTAATCTGTTTCATATTTTGCAATTATACTTATTAAGAGTAACTTAGAGATTCCAGATTTGTCATATAAAAAAAACTATGTTCTTCAAATAAAATAATGTTTTGCCAACTCCACAAAGTTCTCTAGTGTTACTAGCAAATATTTTATAGCTTCTTAGAAATTAGTTTTTTCACATTTGGAAACTTTTGTATTACTTTCTCAAAACCTTCTTTTATAGTTCATAGCTTGTTGAATTTGGAAAACGTGCTAGAATACCAGAAGTATTTTAACAGTCTTTTTGTCCCTTGTGTGTTTTGCATGACTATTTTCAAGAGATTGAATGAGGCTTTCTCAATTAATACAGTGCTTCTTCACTCCACTGGTAATGGAGAACAGGTTTGACTTTGCTCTTTTAAGTAGAATATGGCCAGCTATCATTATGAATTAATTTTATTTCTTATCAAATTTACTGTTCCACAATATTAGTGACTACTAAATCTCTGCTTTGAATTCTCATTACATTTTGTTTTAACCCTTGTGTAATATCATGGTTTGCTTTGCGTATTATTTTTTCTTGT
This sequence comes from Dasypus novemcinctus, assembly GCF_030445035.2. Taxonomy (NCBI): domain Eukaryota; kingdom Metazoa; phylum Chordata; class Mammalia; order Cingulata; family Dasypodidae; genus Dasypus; species Dasypus novemcinctus. The sequence goes on along the minus strand of NC_080684.1, from coordinate 70,287,538 downwards.
CTCATTGATTGTAAGCATTCTTACTGAATTGTTTTAAAGATCTCAGACAAATAGAATTTTTCTGAATTATTTTATTTCTTGGAGTGCCTCACAGTGATTAAATGCAATTATTTAAGGTTTGTGTGTGGCTCGATAATACATGTAAATTTACTGATATTTTAAGACTTTTTGTGTGGAAGAAAACATAATGTGGTATTGATGAAAAATAAATTTATTTGAAATTGTTCTTTCTGGAAATGATGGTACTCTCATTCTGTGACTTTGGACAAGAAACACCAAGAAATCAAGAAAACGGGACTAAACTAGATGATTTCTAAGGTCCTTTCACAAATCTAAAAATATGTTATTTTAAAGCATTCATCAAATATGTCACATGTCCTATATTTCACTGCAACAAAATTGGAAAACAGTGCAACAAGTTTGAAAAATACTGTGAAATTATTTTTTAGAAGTTCTATCAATAATTTGGCAAGGGAGAATATATATTATTTTACTGATTACCACATTCAGCTTTCTCACAACTAAGGGAAGATTCAATAGTGTTATCTATTTGCATATTATGTTCACCTTTTCCCACTCTATATAGTGAATGAAAACCTACCTATTTTCCTAAGAATTCTTGCCCTCTGTACAATACAGGGATTATAACAAGAGTATCCTTTAGCCTTGATCATTGCCTTGACATTTAAACATTTGTACATGCATTGTTTTACCCATGTGAAGATTTTAGTTTTCTCTTATAAATTTGTATTCTTTTTGAACTTTGAAAACTTGTTTAAAAATTTAGAGCTCAAAAGAACATGTATTTAAATTTTCAGGTATACATGCCATTGTTTCCAGTGTTTTTAACAAATAAGTTGATAATACATTTGCTGTATCACTTTAGTGTTAAAATATCTTGTTTACTTTAATATCTTTCATAATTGATTCAAACTTTCACATTTACCTTGAACCTTTTAATGTACAAATCATTTTATTTGTACATGAAAATATAACAAAGTGGTCATATATGACATATTGCAAACAACAATCATGAGAGCCAGAAGCAACTCAGATAATTTGATATGAAATTCAGATCAGAAATTTGTTCCCACAATTATTTATATGCATTTATTTAATTGAGGAAGTACATAATGTATTTTTCATAAGATGCTGTAATAGCTTGTTTTACCAGCAAGAAGAGAATCCTTTTGGCAATGGATTTCATATAATCTCTTAAATTAATTGTATTTATCTACCTCATAAACTGATTAACATTAATTAGAAAATACTTTTAAGTATCTTCAAGATTTTTTTAAAGATTATTTCTCTTCCCTAATTAAATGTTTAAATAATTCCCAGTTCTGAGATAAAGTCTGCCCAAACTCTTAGCATAGCATAAAAGACTTACTATCTTTTCATTCATCTTTCCAAGTCCATCATATCTCAAGCTACAGCTCAGCCATACTGAACTACTTTCATTTATCCTAATGTAATACATACTTTCCCCTCAGGGATTTTATTCCCACTACCTAAAATATTGCTCACCTTTATTCCCTAGGCTTACTTGGCCTTTCCTTAAATGTTACTTCCTTTAGAAAAGGTTCCTAATACACCAAGAAAGTTTAAGTATCTTTCAAATATAATTGCATATGGCCCTGGATTTACCTCTGGGTATCCATCATTGCAATATATTGTTAGTATTTATACAATTGGCAGATTCCAGGTACAGCCAGATATCTAAGATTCTTAAAGAAAGAATGTGTGTCTCAGTCATTGTGGTAATTACCTATTTCATTAACTGGGGTGTTCAGTGCACATTTGTGCAATGTAGCTGGATATTTAAGCAACTCTCAACCAGTAGATATACAAATTTTATCTTTTTCCATTTGCTTTATGTATATTCTGTACTAAACACTCATGGTCATTTTGGAGATGGCACTGAGACTGATAAATAGAAAATGTTATTTCTTTCTCTCTTGAAAATCTATTAGATAATTATAACTTTAGTTCCCATCTAGGTCACTGAAGCTGCTTCTTTTCAACCCCCCATGGTTCTTCCCCAGCAACAGCTACAGTAATGCCACTTCTGGAGAGGGAGAGGGGCTGGAGTTATCTGACTGTGTGTTTTTTGTTTTGTTTCTACTGTATCTTCTCCCCTCCACCTTCCTGGGCAAATGATATGCCACAGGCACAGGGTGGATGGAGAAATAAAGGGAAGTTTGATTTACATTTGTGTTGGCTCCTTGGTGATTCCCCCACCATGCATCCAGCCCATTTTTTGTCATGAAGTGACAAATGTGTCAAACAGTCAGACAGAATACCATGTGGAAAATTATGGCAAGTATAATTTGATTTTTAGTTATCAGATTTTTAAATGTACCGTATTCTCAATGGATTTCGATGCTTTTAAATGTCCTTTCTGAAATCAACATAAAATGAGTTAAAACCCTTTCCTACAGCAAATCCAAGTAAAGAAACGGCACTGAAAATTTTGAGACCATTTCTGTCTGATTTATCACCAAACTACCAAGCAGAGTGTATCTATTTTACATCTCAGAGAATATTATGAAAATGGTAAAAGAATTTTTTAATTCAGAGGGAAAAAATATCTTATCAAAACTCATCACTCTTCTGAAATTAACAGAATTCAAAATTGGCTTGTTTTTATTTAGCTGAGAAATAATAATTTGCTAAAGTTTAGTTTTATTTAATTCATCTTAGCTTCTTCAGGATAATATTCATATACTCAATATTTATTTTTGTTGTTGTATATTAGGATTCGAAATTCCCTTTTTCCATTTTTCTATAATTTGTGTCATTTTAACGGAATTTTAAAAAGGTTCACATTTATGTGGAAGTCTTAAAATAAGCGTTAATAAGATTATTAGTGATGATATCATGGAGACTGCAGTTTTTTAAACCCTCTGCATATTATAAAATGCAATAAAAGTATCTTTTGGACCCAAAGAAGAAATTTCCTATGCATAAATAATTGGAAAACCTGCAAAAAAGATTATAATTTAATTTGTTAGCTGAAAAGTTTAAGTGATTCTCTAAGATAGAAATGGATATAGCATAATAGTATAGTTTCCAACTGTAGTTTGAGAGAAAGCAATAGTGAAAATGAATTTCATGCCAGTAGACACTTTAAAAACTAGATTTAGCATCAGTCACATTAGCTTAGATAATGGGAGAATTTTTCTTCATTGAAAATGCTCTCTGTCGCTTAGAAAGAACTTACTGAGGCAGTCTGCCATCTAGCTTTTTCACAGAAAAACAGGCTTGCAGACTGCAGATGAGAGAGTCTGGAGCAGAGACAATTTTAACTTAGCCGTTCCTAATTTATCTCAAGCGTTTTCAATTCATCTTCACTGCTCTATGCACACAGGAACACCAGATTGCCATCCCTGGGGAACAGAACGCAACCCGGGATCTAGAGAGCTGTCACATTCCAAGAAATATTTAAATTGTGCTGATTTTCTCCTGGAGAACTGAGCCCAGGGAATGAAACTCTCCATCAAGTCATAGCTTTGCGGGCAATAGATCAGAGGATATTGCCAGTTTTCTAATGGATTATTGTTATCGGGCAGGTTTTCTCTGAAGGTACGTAGTTATTTTCTCAATTCATTACCCTATCCTATTTATCAGGTAATGATCTAATGAGCCGGGGATCCAAATCTGTAAAAAGGAGAAAGATGTTAAGTAGTCGGTATTGACTGAAGAATGACACTTTATTGCTGCATGTGTATAGGTGAAATAATCTGATTTCTTTACTAAAGATTAGCAAAATATAGTTTGAATTGCGTTGTCAGCAAAATCAGGCAAAACCAAAACAAAACCGTACTGCAGGCTGCATTATCATAAGTTCTTGTTAATTCTCTTGAGAATTTTTCTTCTGTAGCTGCAACATATAACGAAGAGAAATACATACTTTTGAAACTCACTTAACCCCATATATGTTTTATTCTTTTTTAGTGTGTTATTTTCTCTGGATTTTCCAAATGCAAACTTTGTCTCAAATAATTTTGGTATAATTATTTGTTATGACATGTAATTACATGAATTATTAAAGTATTTAAAGAAACTCCAGTAGAAGTCTTCTTATGAATATTATATTTTTGTACTTTGTTGGATTCACAGATCTTTCTTTACAAGTTCAGAAGAATCTTGCTAAAATTAATAGCTGCCGGTTTAGCTACATATATTATAAAACAATTTTATTATTTAATTTAGTTCTGTTAAGTGAAAATCTCAATACATTCTACAGAAGCATATAAAACTGTTGAGCAAAGTGAAATGATAATAGCTGACAAACTTCTGTATGTTAACTGAACTGATAAAAATGAAACCTTCTTGTAGACTGAAAATTAGCTTATTGCAGTTGTGATAGATAAAATAGAACAGAAAAAAGTGACTTTTATGTCTGTTTCCTAGAAGTCAATAGAGAGGGGGAAGGAATGTTTCTGTATCTGAGAGTACATGGGAGTGCAGGATAGAAAACAAGCACCTATTCAACAGTGAGTTTATGAAAACTGAACAACTACTTTAAATATGCTTTTGGGGCTTTTGATGCTTCTAAATATTTTACTATTGTATGAATGATTTCAGTGAAACTTTCCAGGGTGTTGATATTTTTCTTTGTTAAATGACTATTAGACTCCCTTAGCATTATTGGGTAAAATAACATATGTTTGACCTGGAGCATGGTGTACCTGCTGCTGCATTTGGTTTGAAATGCTGAAAATAAGTATCCATCAGTGGGTTAATCACAGCCTGTGGAAAGGAAATGGTAGTTGAGTTTCATGAGAGCACTTGTCAAATGTGTTCTAATTTCTTTTGAGAATTCAAGAGACTATTAGTATAAAGGAGGAGAGAAGGATCGAGTTGCCCAAATAGTAACTTTAAGTGCTTTTTCTCTTTATCCTCAGAGGGATCGTAAAAGGCAAAAATGGAAAAAGTGGAAGGAGAATATAGCCCCCAAAGAACATTTTTAAATGCTTCTTTTCTCTTGAACTTTGTAAGAATTGAGGAACAGGGCCTTGAATTAAGGTTTCCCTACAGATTCCTTCATTTGCTTCATTTGTCAAGCTCTCTCTCTCTCTCTCTCTCTCTCTCTCTCTCTCTCTCTCTGGTGGGGAGGGGGGATCTCTCTCTATTCATTTAAAAAAAAAAAGTGAGCATGATCCCAACCTGATTTATTTCCATTCCCTTGCAGCTATAATTTAAATCTGCAGAACTAAACCCTCTGAAACTGCATACACTCCTGGGTGCCTCAGAGTTTTACAATTCATTGGCTTATGAATGCCAGACAATGAAGTAGTTTAACCACTCTCTCTCTTCATTTTATTACAAATGGCTCTTCTAGAAGTCTCAGACTATGACAAAAGAGGGCACAAAGTTGGAGAAAAAAAGAAATAAGGAAAAATAACTTCAGGCAACAGATTTTAGATTCTTTCCAAATAAAATAGTATCAATGGAAAATGAAATAAATTTAACTGCTTAGCAATACATTCATTGACTGTGTAGTTTGGAAGTTAAATAAATAGAAACAATATGAAAATCAGGATGGGCAGCTTCAGCTGTTAAATTGTAATAAAAAAGTTTTATCCTACTGACCTCATAATAATCTTCTCTACCACCATCAGGTTATTTCCTTTTTTTTCCCCAGTAGGTTTCATTCACTTACCAACTATCTAAGTCTGCTCTGATTCCAAGTCTAGCACTAAACTTTATTTCTTCTTACAGTGAGTCCATTATAAAATATACTGCCATAATTTCATTTTATGAGTTGTCATTAAATATTTAATATTTATTGTGTGTTCATGATATGTTTGGGGCTCTAAAGCAATACACAGGAAGAAAACAAGTAATGGTGCTCTCTTCTAAATCAATGAGCTCATTAGAATTTCCGGATTTGAGAAAGGGAATTGAGGCTGGCTCTTTAGTGCCTACTTATGTGCACTTTAGACATTAAATATTCTATATTCAGTCAATGGCTTTCATTCTTCTTTATCAAGGATCCTAAATTAATTCTCTGGTGGTTTTCAAATTCTCTCTTAACTTTGTTCTATAAGGACACAGATTTGATTTTTAAGAAGGGTGTTTAAGGTAATTGATGTCCACACACACCTCTACACAGATACAAAATGGTGGTAATGTGTCTACTTCTTTTATTCCTGTGGGTAGTAGAGGACAGGCATATTAAGTAACAAACACACAGTCTCTGCACAGCACATGCATGCTCAATAAAGGGGACCTAATTTATCATAGGGCTTTACATTACGGGATGTTCCAAGTGATACCACCTTGACTCTTCTTTTTCTTGAACAATGAGTGTGTGTGTATGCACATGTGTATTATTACAGTTCATTTGTTTACAGTTGCAGTAATAAAAATGGTATATTGAGCACACAGTGTTTGCTTGACACTAAAGTACCCTATAGAACCACTAAAGCATTACCCATTCATAGGTAAAATTGGACATTATGACTAATTTGAGAAATCAGTTGGTATATTCTCTGTGGCTCTCAAATAGCTAAATCATAAACCATAATTTACCAGGAAAAGCAAGTAGAACTATATCTCAAGTTGCCACTTTTCCCTTCTCCCAAATGATATGAAAATTAAAGGCAAGACATTAAATCCTCTTGTTCATTATTCTGCCTCCTTTGCCCTTTTCATTTGCATTTTATTTTGCTACAGTGGTTTGTCTAGTGAGATGGCCTCTGATTCGAATTGCAAAGACTAGTTCAAGCATACAAATCCAAGCTCCCAAGGAACAAAGTCATATGTGAAAATTTTTATTAAAATAAAAGACAGCTTCTGCTTTGAAAAAATGCTAAACATTTTTTAATGAGAGAGAAACTGTCAAATGTGAGAATGTTAAATCCAACCAGATGTTGACCTTAACTGTGACTTTGAATCATTACAAAAATAATATGCAAATCCAAGCTGGAAGCTACTTTCCTTGGGTCAGAAGACTATTGAAAAATTCTGAGTCTGAATTCTCAGATATATTTTATATTAATAATATACTGAAAACCTACTTTTATATTCCAAATTATGTGGGGAGGTAAATTCAACATAGAGCACTTGTCTTATAGTTCTATTAGAATTTGGAAACTGATGTGCAAAACTCCTCTTTATAACAGGGAATCAATTATTTGTTTTGAAAATTGCTTTATAGGGAAGAATATTGAGGATATTCTAGCTCGATCAAAATGTGGATACTAAAAGCAAGTACTACTGAAAAGCCATTCTTTTTTTTTTTGAGTCAGTGCCTATTGTTGCCATTCTTGTGTTTCAAACCTAAAAATAAATATCACTCACTAATAAGGCCAAAGTTTAGGCATCTGACTTCATTTTCTAAAAGATCCTTGAAGTTCTTGTTTAATTGCTATTTGGTTCTCAGTTTGAGATATTTTGATCCAGTGCTTAAGGAAATGTTCTAATTCCAAATGAGTTTCCCAATCTAATAACATTCATATTCTGATAGGAGAAATGGGACAAGATCTTGTGACTATAAGTGCTCAAATATGGTAAGGATTATTGTTGTTTCTATCATGACATGCCCCACTTCATGTCAACCCCTGATGGTTGGGCTGAAAATATTCAGTTGGATTTTCAAACCTCCTTACCGGTCCTATATTTGGTCCCAGTAACTATCTTCTAATGTGACTGCCTCCTGATAAATACATTCATCCATTAGTCCTATGATTTTGACTCAATTTAGAGTTAAACAGCTTGGCCTTCACTTCCTCCATGTAGTTCTTTCAGAGAAGATTCTTAAGGGGATTGTAGACATCTCTAACCTTGGCAATACTCTCCTTATATTTCAAGTTGTGTGTGATGGAAAGCAAATAGTAAAGGAAGCACAAGAATATATGAGTTTGCTTGTCAAGTGTACTCCTCTCAGGTTTCTAGAACAAAGGTCGGTAAACAATTTTCTGTCAAGGTCCAGATATCAAGTATTTTAGGTTTTTTGAATCTCATAAGGTCTCTACCATGTATTCTTTATTTTCTCCTTCTCCTCCTCCTCTTTCAAGATATAAAAACCATTCTTAGGAGCTAGATCTGGCTTAGAGTATAGTTTGTTGACTACTGTTATAGAGCATGAAAGATCTTCCACAGCCTTCCAAAGATTGGCAGAAAAACAGTTCAACTTACCATCTGACCAAAGGGTAGTAATAAATTTCCATGTTACTTTCCATGATAGTCTACTTTGCAGGTAGCACCACTGACTATCAACCTAAAAATATAACGTGAGCATTTTCATATACCCAAATCCCTCCAAATATCTCAATTTGATATGACTATATGCTATAGTATTTTACCTTCACTCTTAATGAACACTTTAAGTCCTAATGTTAAAATGGCATCAGAAAAAATATGCAATAATATTAATAGCAGTTAACACTTACTGAGTATAATTTTTTTGTACTTTTTGTGCAAATACTTTTCTTTAATATGTATTGTTTCATTTTAATGGTACCCATAACCTCCTGAAGTAATTACTATTAAAACCATTTTACTGGTGGGTAAATTGAGGCACAGAGAGATGAAGCAATTGAAAATCTTTACTTACCATAAGTAGCTTAGGTATTTAGCTAAGGTTTGAATCCAGAAGCTTTGGCCGCAGGGTCTAGTATTTAATGACCACACTGTAACTTCTCTCAAATAATGGCAAGGTTTTATATTTACTCTAAGAACAACTGTGAAAACACATACCAAGTAAAAGTTCAAGGAAAAGAGGAGGGAAATGGTATAATGCTTGCATTAATATCAGAATTTTATATGAATATATTAGGTATGATATTATTCTATTAAATAGTTGGTTATATAATTTCTCTTTGTTTTTACTTATAGAGAATATGATCTATCTTTCTAGGACTTCTTTTTCTTCAAAATAATATGTAGTAAATGATAATGGGTTAAGAAATTAGGTTAATCATAGAAAACCTAAAGAACAAAATGGTATAGCTTTGAAACTCAGGAATTTTATATTTAATTTTACATGTAAACAAGTTAATGCTTAATATAATAATTCATATTATATGGAAAATAATGGATAAACTCAATTGACAAGTGCTTATAAATTCTTTATCATATCTGTTTATCTTAAAAGGTAATAGATGAATATTTTGGGAGAAGGACCTGTCTTAGTGAAAATTTCCCCTCATGGCAATTCCACTTTAATCCTAAGAAACATATGGCGTTATGTGAATTTCTAGTTTGTACTTTTTTTTTTCTTTTTTTCTTCTTTATTTTCTTTTAAACATTACATTAAAAAAATATGAGGTCCCCATATAATCCCCATCCCACCACGCTACCCCTCCCACATCAACAAACTCTTCCATCATTGTGGCACACCCACTGCACCGGCGAATGCATTCTGGAGAACCACTGCAGCACATGGACAGTGGTCCACAATGTAGTCCACACTCTCCCCCAGTCCAGCCAGTGGGCCATGACAGGACACACAATGTAGTTTGTCCTTTTTAATTTCAATGCATCTGATATGCCTTTAGTATTTTTTGTAGAATTGAAGTGAAATCATATTTCTACCCAAATCTGAATTTGTTAGAACACCCTTGAAAGGAAAAGCAGGACAGCACCCCCATGTGATATAAGGAGAATTGACCTACTTCATAAATTATTCTTGATCTTGGGGACAATTATATTTTGTGTAATTCAAGTCTTGTTTTCATTTTGTAAACTCCTCTGATTGACTCCCAACCTTTGGTAAATACCCACAATAATCATGGAGTAGAATTGCTGGGGAAATACAAGTTTAGTCATGTCCATAGTTAGGGTGGGGCAAGGATAGGATGTAAAATCTTTGTAGCTCCCTTAGTGACAGTGGTTCCAGAACTCAGGTTGGCTTGAATAACAAACAAGTGGGGATCTGAGGTGGAAAGATGAGTTTCCACCAGTTACACACTCCTCCTACTTGGAGCCATGCCACAATACAGAGGCAGGATGCAGTAGAAAATGGTCCAGGAACTGAAATATCACCAATAGATTAAATATGCTAAAAGAAACAGACTCTTGAAGGAAATGAGCAGACTCTGGATTTTTCTGTCATGGAGACTGGGGCTATATAGTTGGCTGGTACATGGAATATGCCTACACAAATTACCTACAGAAAATCATATACATACAATGGTATATACAACCATCTCCAAAGAGTAAATGATGCTTTTAAAAATTAGCAATGAATGAATCAGCACTAAAGACAGAACTCTTAATCTGTACTTATGTACACACAGACATATTTAGTCATGGAACAGATCCATACACATACACAGACAGGTGGATGCATACTTATAGACAAATATATATACACTGACAGATAAGCACTTAGGAGAAGTCGAGAGACAAACACCTGTAGGCATAGAGTGACAGGTAGAAAGTAACAGACCAACAGACAGCAATGACCAGACCAATAGTAGGAATGATAAACTGACAGCCAACCAGAAACAAACCACTCAGAGAAATAGATGTGCAGGCAGAGAGACAAGCACAGATGAACAGACACATGTATAACAGACTCATGGCCAGACAAGGAGGGGCAATTAGGCTCAAGCTCAAACTCAAGCATGGCGAGGTCCAGCCCCTGGTGGGTGGCCCGGCATAATGGCAGATATATATATATATACACACACACATAGGTGCATATATACCCTACTTATACACTAACTTCATCCTATACAACCGTGAAGCAAAATGTAGTAACGAAACACTTTTCTTCCTCATTAGAGTAAAAGATTGCTTGTAAAGTATATTCATCAATATGTTTATTTTGTCACAGAGACACAGAAAAAGAGAACCACCAATTTCAAGACATGTATTTAAATATGTCTTATAAGGCCCTTTAATTTTCTCTAGTACTGCTGTCTTTGGGTAAGAAAAATAAACAAACGAAAATAGTCAAGTTTATTGTAAGGTTGCTGTTGAAATGTTACCTTAAGGTCTATTCAAGATCTGCAATGAGAGAGATAAGTCAGAATACAGACCAAAAAAAAAAAAAAAAAAATCACGTTTCTTTCTCCAGGAAAAGCAACAACAATTATAAAACACAATCAAAAAGAATAAAACACTTGTGCCTCCAAAACATTATTAATGTCAAAACAATTATTGCAGCCCTTAGTATTTTGCTGTGGGTCACTGAAATCACTTCTAAGTTATAAATGTACTTGATATTTTGTGCTGCAATATGATTAGGAAAGCAGGAGAAAATGAAAGTCTCCTGTGATTGAACTGAGTTTTAACAGCTGCAATGAAAGTATAATATACTCTACGTTTTCTATAAAATGTTGTCTATAACATTATATATAACTATTGAATTATTTGAAATAGTAACTCAGTCCTTCAGAACATTTAAAAATAGTATGTTTATTGGATGGCAAAGGATCGTGGTTATTTAGGAGCCGTTTTTAAAAGTTTAGAAGGATATAGGCAGACTAATTAAATTCATATGTTAAATTATAATTTTTATTAGGTAAATAATTTGCATTTGGTATCTGGGTAGCATTTGCAATCATCCTATTTTTTTTTCAACAGGGTTTTATGTTTTGCTATGAGGTTACTCTTCTAAAGCAATATTATTGCAATATATTCATATACCATCCAATCAATCCAAAGTGTACATTCAATAATTTTTGTATAATCACAGGGTTGTGCATTCATAACCACAGTCAATATTAGAGCATTTTCATTACTCCAGGAAGAAAATCTCCCACCTCTTAGTCATCTCTCAATCTCCCTATTCTTTCCCTGCATACACATCTGCAAATCTAATTCCATCTCTATAATTTATATTTACAATTAATATAAATGGAGTCAAACAAGATGCAATACTTTGTGTTTGGTTTCTGTCACATAGGATAATTCTATCTTTCTTATACAATTGATGACAAAATATTCATGTTTGTATTCACTACCAACTATAGTTTGCTTAATTGCCCTATTATTTGCATCTTATAATATTAAATTTACATTTGTTCTGATTTATTTTTACTATTAACCATACACATTGTCTGCAACAGTATTTACTGTGCTATACAATTCCTTCTTTCATTCTTTAGCTATTTTTCTAATGACACAATCCTAAACTTTCCCTTTCAATCACAATCGTACGTCCATATTGGTGCTGCTAATTACATTCACTCTAATATTCTACCATCACCTCTATCCAATTCTAAACATTCACCATCAACCTTACTACAAATTCATCATAAATTAAGCCTCTGCTTGCAATTCTCTAGTCTTATTCTAATTTCTGGTTACGAATCTTTTAATTGTTAACTTCAGGACAACCCAGGTGTCCATCAATAGATAAATAGGTAAACAAAATGTGGTTTATGGATATGATGAAATATTATTCAGCTGTAAGGAGAAATGAAGTCATAATACATATGACAACATGGACGAATCATGAGGACATTGTGTTGAGGGAAACAAGCCAGACACAAAAGGACACATACTGTATTATCATAGTAATATGAACTAAATGTAATAATCAAAGTCATGCTATGAGGTTACTTTTATTTTGGGGTATGTATTATTTTCCGTTTTAAATTTGATATCTATAAATGTTTATATAAATATAGAGTCTGTTTTAAAACTGCAATCCAGTTTTAGAACATTTACATTACCCCAAAGACAAACTGTGTGTCCTTTAATAGTCATTCCCCATTTCTTATCCTCAGTACTAGGCAAGTACTAATCTACTTGTGTCTGACTTCTTTTACTTAGTGTAAGGCTCTTGAGGTTCATCTATGTTATAGCACCTTTTTATTGCCAAATAATATTCTATGCATTGGACACACCACACTTTGTTTATCAATTCACAGTTGATGGGCATGCAGGTAGGTTCTGAGGTTACTTTTTACAATTATGATGTCATAATTGTTTAAATGATATGAGAAGTTACACAGCCAGATGAAGATTGTATTTATTCCTGAAATCTGTCTATTCACAGCATGAATTGCAGTGGAAATCAACTAATGTTCAAGTTAATTATCTCTATGTTGAGGTTTGCAAGATTCCTTTTTCAAAATTTAGGAATTAAGCAAAACTAACAAAAAATTTGTGGAAGCATAATGAAGAGATGCATGATAAATCTATGCTAATAAGTGTAGTCTACTTGCTTTAATATAAACTTCTTGTTTTACATATAAAACATATTTCAAAATATAAAAATAAATAATGAATATAAATGGAAATTAAATTCCTTTACTATTTTGCTAGTTGAATTTCTGTTTAAGATAGTGGGAAAAAAGATACTTCTTTTGTAAAAGATTTTACATTTTCTGGTGTTGTAAAATATGATATAAATATTAAAATCTGCAGTAGCTTTACTCTGCCCCTTTTAAAAATAACAAATTTCCACTTAAAATGTACTTGCCCTATTTCTGGGAATTCTCTTTATTTAATCTTGCCTACTATCATGAATTATTCCACCAGACCTGATTTTTAAAAAAATTATTATTTAATTTATTTGATCTTTAGAGTTTGCTAACTAAATTAAAAAATTTTTAGATACTAATTTCTAAATCATGTGAATGATTGAGATCACCTTCAAATTAGCCTCCTAATCTCTAGGATTTCAATCATAACTTAAATTTACTGACATCCCAGATAATATTTAAACATTTTTACAAGGTTTATACTGCACTCTCATCCTTCTACTTATTCATTTACTTGTGCGCAGTTGACATAGGACCATGCCTTTATGGATATTTTGATTTTAAAACTGGCAACTTAGATATGCAGCAAAGCTTACTGGACTTTTAAATGGATTTTCTTATACCTCATGCAGGTATCAGAAAACTAAATATATTGCTTCAAACAACACTTTGTGTAAGAATGAAAAATGTTCATCTTTCCAAGACACTATTTTTTAATCTTATAAATATATATTCCTTTAAGTTTTATCATTCAAATTTTTTTTCATTTTTTAGTTTATACTTGTTCAGTCTAGGTGGTTCCATTCATTATTACATTTTCAACTCCAATTGTGACTTCTTTCCTTTGATTATGATCTGTTAGGTAAATGCCCATTAACCAAAAGAAACTTTTGTTTTCAAGTAACATTATTTTAAAAAGTACTCAGCAAAGTGTAAATAAAAATAATAGTGCCTACATTTTTAAGACTAAACTATTGTTTTCCCATTTTGTTAAGGTATGGACTCTTTAAATGGTTGCAGTGGAAACACAGTGATTCTACATTCTAATTAAATGCTCTATTTCCCAACATTGTACTCATTGATACCATAAATCCAATCTAGTCTCTTTGCTACAAACACGGACCAGGCTTTACTTGGTTCAGTTGAAATTATTTTGGTGTGGGGTCTCATATCAATGCAGTTTCCAGTGAACAGAAAAAAAATGCCTTTTATTTTCTCATTTATTTATATAAGCAATTGCGTTTTAATTCTATAAATGATATTTTTAAAATTTTTGTGTATTTATTGTATCAGTGACTTTTTTTTGAGGTTATATTTGTATTTTACTGAAATCAAAGATACTCCACCATATATAATTGATCTGGGTTAAGGCTCAGGCCTTAACATTTTTTCCTACTTACTGTATTTTGAAATTATGACCTGCAGCTAGGGTTGGAAACCATTGAAAGAAAACTTTCCAAGTCTTTTCTTACAAAATCATAATAGTACCAGTAGGGAAGCTTAGAACATAGGAGCAAAAAAATTAAATAGTAATATGCAAAACATATGAATAAAGTAATCAAACACTTCTGAAGGAAGAAGAAGTTGTTAATAAATGGAGAAAATTACTTTGTTCTTGGACAAAGAGATTCAATTTTTTAACATGTCAGTTCTCCCTAGTCAAAAAATAAATTCAAGGTATGTTCAATGAACATTCCAATCTGTGAGTGTGTGTGAATGAGCATGTGTGTTTATTTTTGTAATTGCCAAAGTATTTTAAAATTTATCCAGAAGAAGAAAATTTTAAGAATATCCATGTAAATTGTGCAAAAGAAGAGTAATGAAAGGGGACTTGTTTTAAATAACTTTGAAAGAACTGAAACAATAAAATGACCAAAATTGTAACAGGGTGATGTAGGTGTAGGACTGTAATAAATCACTAGAAAATAATAAAAAAGAAATCCAAATATGTTCAAGATGTATTGAAAATTAGGATATGGGAAAATATTTCAAATAGATGAAAAAATGGATTATTAATAAATGTCATTGGGATAACTGTCAATCACTACATAATAAGTAAGCCAGGACTCCCTTGTTTCACCAAAATAAATTTTAGACATATCAAAGATTTAAATATATAAATATATAACATATTGGAAAATGGGAGGATTGATAGGTGCATATGTTATATAAATCCTTAAAGAAAATATTGACATTTTTACTATATAAAACTTTAAAACTTTGGTGTGATAAAAATCACTATAAAGAAAGTTAAAAGACAAATATCGTGAAATTATTTGGAACAATATTGGCAGAAAATGTTTTTTTTTAGTGTGGTAGATTTGTTACAATTGATGAACGTACATTAGAACATTGTCACTAAGCATGGATTATAGTTTACATTATAGTTTACACTCTGTCCCGCACAATTTTGTAAGTTATGACAAAATATAGAATGGTCTGTATCCATCATTGCAACGTCATTCAGGACAATTCCAATGTCCCAAAATGCCCCCATATTATACCTGTTTTTGCCTCTCCCTCCCCTCAGACCTCCCGTGACCACTGCCTCCACATCAATGATAAAAGTTCTTCCATTGCTAGAATAACAATATGTCTATAGAATAGAATAACCGTAAGTCTACTCTAGCCCATCATTCATTCCCCAATCCTAGGGATGCTGGTTTAGTGATACCCACTTAGCTTCTAATTGAGAGGGGGCTTAGATATCATGGGGCTGATGGATGGATCACTTACTTTCAGTTTCAGACTCTCTCTGTTTTTTGGGATGGGCATTGTCCATCATCATCTCCTTGTTAGTTGTCCTGGGTGAGTCTAATGAACTGGAGATAGGTGTTGCAACTCTGTTGAGATTCAAGGCCCAATTGGCATATAGAAAGCACAAAGATTTAAATCTCTTAGACAAACATCTATCAACTCTAGTACTAACTATAGGTTCAAATAGAAGGAACAGAAGAGCCATGTGTAGGGAAACCAAAAATGAGTCCAACTCTGTCACACTGGGGATCATAAATTCCAAAGTATGGCCTACTGGCAAGGTTCCAAACTCCTGAACTGCCTGCCTTGCCTATACTGTCTGGATGTCTCTATAGACCTCAGGAGCCCTGCTATTTGAGGCAATATATACTGTAGTAGTCAATGCAATCCTGCTGAGATGAGCATTAGAGTAAACTCTGGAATGACAATGGCTTTTAAAATTTTAAATCCCATATTTCCTCTGTTGTCTTAGAAATGCAGGAGATTAGTAGACTAGATAACTAAAAATATTCTTTATTTGGATTTAGGCTTAGTATTTTTAAACAAAATGATAATTTAATTATGTTTTCTATTTTAGAAAAAAAAGATAATGGCTGAAATTATGATACCAAAGTCATTTTTTTTTTACTTGAGGAAATTTGGTAAACTATTCCTATTCTCCACTCTATTTTAATTTAACTCAGCTGTTGATTCACAGAAGCAATTTGGAGTGCTGTAACACATCAGCCTAAAGAGAACAAGGCACTCTCTCTCACATGAAATCTTTCACATGAACTCTTCCACTTTACCAGCGCAAACCACTGATTCTGTGGGTTTCTTTTCATTTTAACCTTTACATATCTATTGATGAAATATATAATTGTTTTGGGTAAAAAGACAGTTCCTTTTAACTTTTGTGGGCAACATTTAAACAAAAAAGATTGTGATGAAATCATTGAAAGAATGGACATATGAATAAAATTTGCTATGATTTCTTAAATGGGATTATCATTGCTTTTGTTTTGCTTCTTTCTACATTTTCCAAATTTGGAGACTATGTTTATTTTATTAGAGTAATTGTGACTTTGCAAAGCAATCATGCATAACACACATGATTCCCATACATCACCCTATCACTGACACCGTGTATTGTGACACGTTTTTATAAATGATGAAAGAACATCATCAAAATATTACTGCTAGCTATAGTCCATAGCTTACATTTGGTATGTTTTTCCTATAAAACACTCTATTATTAACACCATGCATTAGGATTGGACATTTGTTATAGTTCCTAAGAGAATGTTCTCACATTTTTATTGTTAACCACATTCTATCATCTACCACAAGGTTCAATATGTTATCCAGTCCCATTCTTGTACAAACCATGCAATGTGTACAATCAGCAGCTCTCAGTTTCATCACAAAATTGTGGTGTCATCACCTCAGTCAGTTTTAGAACATTTTCATTACTCCAAAGGAACAATCCCATACCCCTCATTATCCCCTTTGTTGTCCCTTACTATTGATATAGCACCTTTTTGGCCATTGATGAAAAATATTACAGTATTACTAACTATAGTCCATAAAATACATTAGTTGTATTTTCCACATGGATCACCATATTCTTAATACCTTGTCATAGTGACATACATTTGCTCTATGTATGTGTACTGTTATCAACAATCCTCATCTACCAGAGTACACTATGCTGCAGTATTCCTAGATTATCCTTTAGCTTTAATTCAACTGACATTTACATTCCTAGACTACCCCTTTCAGCTGCAGTCACATTATAAATAAGCAGTGTTAGTTTTATTCACTATAATTTGTTACCAACAACTCTTACATTTCCACATATTTAGAGTCAACCTTTAAAAAAATTCTACATACATTAAGCATTGACTTAATCAACTATCCCTTATTACCCTCATTTTATCTCTTAGTAACCTATATTCTAGATTTTAAGTCCATGAGATTACTCACTAAATTTACTTTATATTAGCGAGACCATAAAGTATTTGTCCTTTTGTGTCTGGCTAATTTCACTCAACATAATTTCCTCAAAGTATGTCCATGTTGTCAAATACATCCTGACTTTATTTCTTATTACACCCAAATAGTATTCCATTTTATGCAGATACTACATTTTGTTTAGCCATTCATCAATTGATGGAAATTTAATTTTTTCTATCTTTTAGCAATTGTGAATAGTACTGCTGTGAACATCGATGTACAAATGTCTGTTCACATCCTTGCTTTCAGTTCTTCTGAATATATTCCTAGTAGTAGGATAACTGAATTGTAAGGTATATCTTTATTTAGGTTCCTGAGTGTGACAGTTTGAAGTTCCTTTATGAATCCCCAAAAGAGAAGGATTATGTTTTTGAACTAATCCATTCCTGTGTTTGTAGGGCCTTTTGCCTAGACTGCATCAGTGAGGCACAACTCATGTTGAGTCTCTGCCCTCTTGCTGGTATAGATCTGGTCTCTGATATAAACAGAGTACAGAAAGAGACAGGGGAAAAAAAGAGTCATTTTTCACTCTGCAAATACAAAAGGAGAACTTGAGGATCATTAGGAGAAAAAGCTTAAACATGGAGCCCCCAAAAGGCTGGGCCCACAAAGTAACTCAAGATTGAAGAGATGAGCCATATGCCTGGTAGTAACAGCTGAACTCAGGAAGAAAGCAGAGTAGCCCAGAATGGGAGAGGAGGCCTAGTAAGAGACAAACCCTGTACGTGATTGCCCATAGCTGAGCTCCGGGAGGTGGTAGATTCTGGAAAGGAATGCAGCAATTGATGGCCATCTTTGCCATGTAATCGGACACTAGCATCACCATTAACTGACTTTGGTGAGAAAACAACTTTATGTTGCTTTGATTTGGACTTTTCACAGCCTTGGAATTGTAAGGTATTACATCACATATATTTTCCATTATAAAAGCCAACACATTTCCAGTATTTTGGATGGGAAACTCTTAAGCAAACTCAGACCCTGAGGAATGGCCTCTGTCTTCCTCAGAGGCGTAAACATTCTACAGTTCCATTAACAGTACTTGAGGTTTCTGTTTTGGTTTTTAAAAATTTATTTTAAAAATAATGACCATATTGTAAGATGTGAATTGTTATCTCATTATAGTTTTGATTTGCATTTCTCTAATAGATAGTAATACATACTTCAATGTCCTTTTTGGCCATTTGTATTTCATTATTGGAAAATGTCTATTCAATCTTTGGCCCATGTTTTAAATTGGGTTCCTTGTCTTCATCATTGAGATATATGATCTCTTTATATAACATGGAAATCAAACTATTATCAGATACATGGTTTTCAAATATTTTCTTCCATTGAGTGGGCTGGCTTCTCACCTTCTTGACCAAATCATTTAATTTTGATTATATTACATTTATCAATGTTTTCATTTGTTGCTCATGCTTTGTGCATAAAGTTTAAGACACCAAAACCTGCCACAAGTTCTTAAAGATGCTTCCCTATATTTTCTTCTAGGAGTGTTATGGTTCTAGCTTTTATATTTAGGTCTTTGATCCATCTTTCATTAATTTTTTATAAGGTGCTAGATAGGGATCTGCTTTCTCTCTTTTGGATATGGATATCCAGTTATCTCAGCACCATTTGTTGAATAGACTGTTCTGACTCAGCAGGATGGGCTTGATAGGCTTGTAAAAAATTAATTGGCTTGGGACAGATGATTCAAGTGATTGAGCTGCCACCTTCCTCATGAGAGGTCCCAGGTTCAGTTCTCAGTGCTTCCTGAAAAATAAAAAAACAACAAGCAAAAAAACTAAAAAACTATCTCAGGCAAGCCAATGTGGCTCAGTCACTGAGTACCAGCTTCCCACATATAAGGTCCCAGGTGCAATCTCTGGTCACCAGTACCTTAAAAAAAATTAATTGTCCTTACATGTGACGATCTATTTCTAAACTCGCATATAGAACCAATTAGTTACTATGTCTATCTTTATGTCTCTACCGTGCTGTTTTTACCACTGTATCTAAATAATACGATTTAAAGTTAGGAAGTGAGAGTCCTCCAATTTTGTTCTTCCTTTTAAATATAGTTTTGGGTACTTGGGGCCTCTTCCCCTTCCAAATCATTTTGATAATTGGCTTTTCTATTTCTGCACAAAAATGTTGGAAGTTGTATTTGGATTGCATTGAATCTGTAAATCAATTTGTATAGAATTTATATCTCAATGGTATTTAGTCTTCCAATCCATGAATATGGGATGTCCCACCATTTATTTAGGTCTCATTTATTTTCTTTTAACAATGTGTTATAGATCTCTGAGTACATATTTTTTCATCCCTAGTTTATTCCTAAATATTCAATTCTTCTAGTTACTATTTCAAATGGAATTTTTACCTGAATTCCTCCTCAAATTGCTCATTACTGTATAGAAATGTTACTGATTTTTGCATATTAATATTGTATCCCACCAATTTGTTGAACTTGACTACTAGGTCTAGTAGATTTGATGTGAAATTTATGGGATTTTCTAGGTATAGGATCATATAATCAATGAACAGCAAAATTTTACTTCTTCCTTCCTACTTTGGGTTTCTTTCATATCTTTTTCTTGCCTAGTTGCTCAATCTAGAACTTCCAGCAAAATATTGAATAACAGTGGTGACAGTGGGCATCCTTGTCTTGTTCCTGATCTCAGCAAGAAAGGTTTCAGTTTTTGACCATTTAGTACAATGTTATTTGTAGGGTTTTCATATATGCACTTTATCATATTGAGAAAGTATCCTTCTAGTCCTGTTTTTCAGAGTGTTTTTTATCAAGAAAGGATGTTGTATTTTGTCAAATGCCTTTTCTGCATGAATTGAGAAGATTGTGTGATTTTTCTTCTTCAATTTATTAATGTGGTGTATTACACTGATTTGTATTGAACAACCCTTGCATATCTAGAATCAAATGAAATTGATCAATGGCATATATTTCTTCTAATGTGCTGTTGGATTCGATTTGCAAGTTTTTTATTGAGGATTTTTGCATCTGTTTTCATTAGTGAAATTGGTTTGTAATTTTCTTTTTTTGTAGTATCTTTATCTGGTTTTGTTATTAGTTATTTTGACATCATAGAATGAGTTTCGTAACATTCCCTCCTGTTCAATTTTTTGGAGCATTTTGAGTAAGACTGGTATGAAACCTTATTTAAATGGTTGATAGAATTCTTCTGTGAAACCATCTGTTCATGGACTTTTTATTTCTGGAAGGTTTTTGATGACTGCTATAAATTTCCCTCTCAACACTGCCTTCACAGCATCTCATAGGTTTTGCTATGTTATGTTCTTGTTTTCATTTATTTCAAGACTTTTGCTGATTTCTCTTCCAATTTCTTCTTTGACCCACTGATTGAATGTGTTGTTTAACCTCTATTTGAAAATTTTTTCTTTATTTATTAACCACCATATATTTTTAAATTTTCTCTTAGTCCACCTGTTATTGATTTCCAGCTTTATTCCATTATGAGCAGAGAAAGTGCTCTGTATATTTTCAAACTTTCTAAATTTATTAGACCTGTCCTGTGTTCCAACATGTGGTCTATCCAGGAAAAAGATCCATAAGCACTTGAAAAAAATGTGTAGCTTGCTGTTTTGGAGTTCATTGTTCTATATATGTCTGTTTCATCTAGTTCATTTATCATAATATTCAAGTTCTCTTTTTTCTTATTGATCCTCTATCCAGACATACTTTCCAATAATGATAGTGGTGTATTGAAGTCTCCAACTATAATTGTACTGACATTGATTTCTCCCTTCAGTTTTGCCAGTGTTTGCCTTATTTATTTGGGCACCCTGGTTAGCTGCATAAATATTTATTATTGTTATTTCCTCTTGGTGAGTTGTCCTTTATATTAATATATAATGTCCTTCTTCATCTCTTATAACAGTTCTGCATTGAAAATCTGTTTTGTCTGATATTAGTGTAGCTATACCATCTCTTTTTCGGTTATGTTTGTGTGGAATACCTTTATCCAGCCTTTCACTTTCAGCCTGATTGTGTCCTTTCATCTAAGATAAGTTTCTTTTAGACAGCATATGGGTGGCTCATATTTATTATCCATTTTGCCAATGAATATCTTTGATTGTGTATTTTAATTTGTTAACATTCCGTTTTATTACTTTTATTCTTTTTTTTTTCATTTTATTACTTTTAAGCATTACTTACTTTGTTCATTTTACCCTTTGGTTTTTCCATTGTTATATCCTACTATTATTGTCTGTCTTTATACCATTTTAGTAACCCTTACTAGCAATCTTCAATTTTACATTCTTCACCAAGCCTCTTTCTCCCATCTTTTCCTTTCAAGTTATAACATTCCCTTTAGTGTTTCTTGGTGATGAACTGTCTCAATTTGATTTCCTGTGAATTCTTTAAATGCACCTCATTTTTGAAGGATAGTTTTTTCTGGATAAGGAATTCTTGGCTGACAGTTTTTTTTTATTTCAGTATCTTAAATATATGATTTCACTGCCTGCTTGCCTCCATGGTATCTTATGAGATATCTGCACTTAAAATTATTGAGTATCCCTTTCATGTGATGAATTGTTTTTCTCTTGATGCTTTCAGAATTCTCTTTTTCTCTGGCATTTGACATTCTGAAGAGTATGTGTCCCAGAGTAGGTTTATTCAGATTTATTGTTTGGAGCACATTGCCCTTCTCGGGTATTGATATTTATCTCTTTAGTAAGGGTTGGGAAATTTTCAGCCATTATTTCTTCATATATTCTTTCTGACCCTTTTGGGCTCTCTTCTCCTTCTGGGACACCCATAAAGTGTATGTTTATACATTTCATGCTGTCATTTTGTTCCCTGAGACCCTGCCCAATTTATTTTCCATTATTTTCTCTCTTTTCCTGTCTTTTCAAGTTCAGAAGCTCTAATTTGCTCTTTGTTCCCTTGATCTGTCAAGGGCCCAGAGGGATGAAATTAAATATCTTCTATTAATATATTCCTATTTCCACTTGTATTTCCTATAGAATTTATGGAATTTTATTTAGTATGTTATATTCATAACAATTTTAAATGCAGTGTTATATGTACACTTTTAATGTCATAAAGAAGGTTGATTTTTCTCATATTGGCCTGAATGAACTCTTATTTGTTATGAAGGTAATTGTCCTTTGCTTTTTTTATATTTGAATTGTCCATGACAGCACATTTTAAAAATCTTTATGAATCAATTTGCTTTGGATGCTTTCTTATATAAAGCAGAGTTACAATAATTTTGTAATCCAATCTGAAAATCTTTCTCTTTTAAATATGTCATTTAGCTTACTTAATTTACTGATTCAAGAAATATTTTTCTCATGAGTTCCAACTCATTTGTGTGTTAGCTATTTATCAGAAAAGTGAGGAATCAGTATACTTTTTGCATTTTTTACTAACTTTCCTCCATCTTTGGAGTTTAAATCATTTCTACATTAAGTCATATGATGTGCACCTTTTGTTCTTTCTCCCCAAATTGCACATTTGTTTTAATCTTACATCTATTGATAAATTTATTTAAAAAGTTTCCATCTTTTTGCAGAAGTTTTCCAGTAATCTTTGATAGGTTGACATTCACATTTTTATATTTATATCAATAACATTACATGAAAATATTGATTGTATATTCAAAACAATTTATTGTTTTTATCAATGAAAGATTCTTTGGCTCAGTATAAAATCCTTGGATCATAATTCTTTAATTTGGGTATTTTAAAAGTATATTTCCTTTTTATTCTAAAATGAAAGATACTCAGGAGAATTCTTGTACTAGTCCTTTTTTTTCTTAATCCCAAATGAAATGACTTTAGTTTTTTGTTTGTTTGTTTGTCCAGTTGCCTAAACAATCCTTTTGATAAGTTTTTAAATTTGTTGTTCACCGTATTTACTAGAATACACATATGTGTTGACATTTTGGGACCATTTTCCCTAGAAATGATGTCCTTTTTCAATACAGATTCAAGCCATATTTTGTATTTACATTGTAAAAATATCATGTTTGTTCCATTATTTCTATTTTCTTCCATGGTAATCCAATTATACAAACTCTCAGTTTTAAACTTCTAATTTTTGCCTATTTTCTACCTCAGTATCCCTTTTGATTGCTCAATTATTTTCTTATATTCCTTTCATGAGCTGGAAATTCTTTTATTATCTGGCTCTGCAATTAATTAACTGCAATTAATTTCACCTCCTCTTATTGTTTTAGGATTAATTCCTTTATTTGGTATAACTCTGATATGAGCTTATGCTTCAGAGAGACAAATATCTCTTAATTTTTATAATTACTGGAAAATGTTGGACATCTACCTTGAACAATTTCATGTGATATTTTATCTGTGTTTTTGTTTGTTTATTATCTTCTTTTATTTTGCCTTCCCATTTTTTAAAATAATTTTTACCAGTGCTGTGTTTGTCAGTTTTATTTACTTATCTTCATGGAAGTTAAAGAACTAGACATGGAGCTACATCCAAACCACGTGTAGATTTACTTATAACCTATATTTTGAGTGTGAATCTATTTAGCCTTTATTTTTCCTCAGTAAAAGTGGATAGGCAGCTATAGGAACACTTGTGAAGTAAAGTTTTCCCTATCCATGCTGCTATTGAGTCTTCTGTTTGCAAATATGACTTTTCTGTGTGCTTTCTTATCTAGAAATATCTCTTTTGCTTCTTGTATTCAAGCTGATACCAGAATCACTCCTAACCCTAGAACATGTACAGCAGTATTAATTTTGCAGATATGAGATTTGGATTTTAACATTTTCAGGTGTGTTCTCACATTTAGAGGGTTCTTGTGGCATTTTATGAAAACTCTAGCCATATAGTTCTATTTTTATCTTTTTCTTCATATATAGCTCTTTGATCTTCACTGTGTTTTGGAAGCCTTTCTACTATTTTAGAGTTTGTGCTTTAAGCTCTCACTGGTTTCACTGAAAATGGAAGCTTGCTTCTTGATTTCTTGTCCTTCTTATTGTTTTCATAGAATTTCTATTGATAAAAGGTGAAATACCAATTTATTCTTCTGTATTCAAAATGAAGTTCTCTAAAATCATATTTTAAAGTTCTAAATCAGATCATAGTCCACCCCTTCTCAAAACTTTCTAATGATTTCCTATAACCATGATCAAAACTATCAAGTCCTTAGTACAGCCCACAATCCCTATAGCAATCTGGACCCAGCCACCATCTCCAGTTCACTTTCTCTTTCTCTCATTCATATTGCTCCAATCACATACACCAACTTGCTGCCACTTTACTCATGCTAATCTCTCTTTTTTTGTTTCTCCCACTCTAGGCATTTGCATTTCCTGTTCCTAATGTCTAGAATCCTTTACCTCTATATTTTCACAGACTGTATTCTTGTTTCACTTAAATTCCTGCTTAAAAATTTCTTCCTCTGAGAATCATTCACAGATAACTTTGTTAATGTCTTCTTTATTTTGCTGCATTTTTTTCATATTACTTACAATTCTCTGATATTTAAATGTTATTCTTGTTTTACAAGCTCCTCCTCTCCTATACAAGCTATATGAGGAGAGTGGGTTTTTCTTTTTGATAGTGTTTAATGTGTATATCTAGAACACTGTCTGACATAGAGAAACTACATTTCATTGCAATATATGTATTGGAATTAAGATATGTTTTTCAACATAATTTTTCTGTTGGTTGAAATGAATTATTTCTGACATAAAATCTATAAAGCAATTTCTGACATAATAAAAAATAGCAATTTTTAAGCATTTATTATTTGCTAAGTACTCTTCTACAAGTGTAAAGTTATTAATTTATTTAATTTTCAAAACAAACTTGTGGTTTAAATATTACAGTTACCCTATTTTACAGATAAATAAATTGGAGAAAGAAATGTCAAGCACTGCCTATAAGTGATGGAATCTGAGTCAATCTAGTGCTATGATGCTTAAGTTTTCTATGTTATATCTAAGACACCTAATGATTGTAACTGACTGAAATAAGAAACATAAATTGCCAAATACCTAGAGTGACTAAATGCTCCATTTTTTTTCTGGAAAAATACCAAATTTACACTTGTCATACTGGTGAAATAATTAATGGGATCACCTTTCACTCCCCAAAGTATCTCAATTAAAAGGTCACTACACTCATTCCATATATATTACAAAGATGAGATCCAATAATGTCAGCAATGATTATGTCCTTTTTATTTATCATGATTAACATTAACATTAGTAATAAATGAATCTTCAATTGTATGCTTAGCTACATTGAGGCAGCACAGAACAGGGCTCTAATCCTGAGTGTACATATTATTTTCCTTCTAAAAGAATTTAATTAAGCTCATCTTTTCTCCTCACTTGTATTTATTCCCTTCCCTAATATCTCTATGTTAGCTATACAAGTATTCACCCCATTGACTAAGATTAAAGTTTGAGACATCTTTTTCAAATCCATTATTTTATTGATTGTCATCCAAAACAGCACAAAAATACCTAGACCATGTATCACTGAGTATTTTCCATGTCTTCTCTGACACAAGTTTAATGCCTACCTTCAGTAAATATAGCCCAGACCCACAATTATCATTTCAAAGGCTATTGTAATCTACCGCCCATGACTGTGGTCCATCTCAAATGTTGTAATTACACTTGTTTCTCTAAAGCTGAACTCAAAACATATGTTTTGGCCTACTTACAACTTCCCTCATTCCTCATTGCTTCCAGATTTTAATCATGTTTCCTGACATGGTACAAGGCCTTTGATATGTGGAAGCACCTACCCAACATCCCAGTTCTACCTTCATGAACTTTCTTTTTCTTTCAACCACCTTTTATCTTTTTTCCCGACTACTACTGAATCAACTGGGAATACTGTTTTTTCACATTTCTGCAAAAACCCTACTGCATTCAAAGTGCAATTCAATTGATAGCTCTTCAAAAAGACCTTTCAGATTGTTCTCAGTCACAAAATTATTTTTTTCTAATGCCAATATTGTATCTTATATTCATTAATTTTTAAACTGATCTTCTAAAGATTATTATGAAATCTGGAGCATGTCATTCCAGATTTTTAGCTACTTCATCTGAACCTGCTCAAGATCTCAAAATTCTTCTTCATGAATTATATTTCAACTGCAGGATGCCTTTTAAATTTAGGCCACTATTTTGAATTAAGCTGTTTTATTTATGCAGACCTTTCAAGAATGTTCTTTTAACTATTCATCTTAATTTCCAAGATGTTAAAAAACACCATACCATAGATTGGCTTAACCACAGGGATTTATTGTCTCATGGGTTCAGAAGCTAGAAGGCTCACTTCTTCCTAAAGTCATTATCTTCTGGTTGGCCAGCAATCTCTGGGTTCTTCTGCTTTTCTGTTACTGGCAATGCATATGTTATTTGATGGGAGGTTACTTCAGATAAGAAAGTGTGGTCTACCTCCTATTAATGGAATCTTTTAAGTGGAGTAAAATTTATGTATAGTGAGAAAACCACAGGAAGCAAGATGCTGGGTGTTAGTGGAACCTGAAAAAGAAGGGAAAGACCAGGAGATTCCACCATGTGTCTTGTCATGTGACAGAGGAGCCAAGAATCACCAGAAATCAGTCCCAGAATTCTAGTCTTAGGGAAGAAAGTATTGACTTGATGATGCCTTGATTTGGATTTTCTCTTAGCTTCAAAAGCATAAACTAATAAATCCCCAATTTTTCAAGCCAGCCTATTGCTTGGTATTATCTAAACAGCCTAGGAAACTGAAACAGCTTTTGGTACAAGGAAAGTGGGGGTGCTGTTATTGCAAAGGCCAAAAAAAAATGTGGAAATGACTTTGGATTGGTTAATGGCTAGAGGCTGGAAGAACTGTGAGGTACTTGATAGAAAAAAAGTCTACTTGCTTTGAAAAGATTGCTAGTAGAACTATGGATACCAAAAGCATTTCTAATGAGGCCTTAGAAGGAAATGATTAATGTATTATTGGAAACTGGAGGAAAGGTGATCATTATTTTAAAATAAAAGAGAAGTTGGCAAAATTAAGTTCCAATGTCAGACGGGAGACAGAACATGAAAGTGATGAACTTAGATATTTAACTTAGGAGATTTCAAAACTTGGTGTGGAAATTACAACCTGGTTTCTTCTTGCAACTTACAATGAAATGTGAGAGGAAAGGGATATAATGGAGAACTGAACTCCTGGGCCCAAGGAAACCAGACACTGTTTAGAAAATTCTGACCTTCAGAAAACAAATCACCAGAGAATAATGCTCTATGTGTAAGTTTAAATGAACACACAGTCTGTCAGCAATTATTGTACAAGTCAGGATTGGAGATGCAGCTATCTTGGGAGAACCATGGGGGCTGAAGTCTGGACCAAAGATCTCTCCTCAGGTCAAGAGAGCAAGCCCACCCATGTATATCAAAAGGGTGAGTCTTCCCTGGCACTTACAGAGTGTGGACCTTCCACATTTTTGTTCAAGAAAATGCTGCCAACGCAGTGCTCCTGAGAGGATGGAGCTTGTTCCCAGGGGATTGTGGAGAGTTTGGCTGCCACCCCAAGGCTCAAGGAGAGACTGGCCTCTGCACAAGAATTTGAAAGGTATGGGGTTGCTGCTTCACCAGGCCCAGAGTTCAAAACGTCTTTGCATAGATGACTTTCAGACCTTGAAATCTAATGGAGTATGCCTTATAGGGATTCATAATGGATTGAGACTCATGACTTCTCTTTATCTTCTAATTTCTCCCTTCTGGCATATAAATTTTTATCCTATGGCAGTCCTTCCATTGTATGTGAGAAGAAGATAACTTGTTCTCTGGGTTTCACAGGTCCACAGATCTAGAAGAATTGTGCCCCAGGACAGAGCACACCCATATTGATTATTATGAGACTTTGCACTAAGTATTGTTTCTGAAATGACTGAAGGGTTTCAGGATATTGTGATGGAGTGAACGTATTTTTCATATGGAAAAAGCATGACTTTTTAGGTTCCAGAGAGTGGAGTGTGGTGGTGTGAAACTACATGTACTCGAGATAAACATGTTCTTAAATTTAATCCGTTACTGTGGATGTGAACTCATTATAAGTAAGAATTTTGATGAAGTTACTTGAGTTAAGTAGGTGTGGGACACCTTAATCAAGATGGGTCTTAATCCTTTTATTGGAGTCCTTTATAATTGGAGTGAAATTCAGACACAGAGAGAGAAAGCTGAAGGAAGCAAGAGACTCCATATCAAGGGAAGTGGAAGAGAAGAGAAATACCAGAAGACACTGCTATTTTCCTTGCCATGCGACAGAGGAGCCAAGGATTTTTAGGAGTCAGCTGCAGAATGCCAGTCTTCAGGAAGAAAGCATTGCCTTTTTGATGCCTTGGTTTGAACTTTCTTTTAGCCTCAAAACTGTAAGCTAATAAATTCCTATTGTTTAAGCCAGTCCATTGCATGATATTTGCCTGAGTATCCTAGGAACAAAAATAATTACTTAATTATTTCTTAATAACGAAGACATTACTAAGTATATCAGTTAAAGCCTTTTCATGATTTGTGCCTTTACCCAAAAGACAAGTTATTATGAGGTATGTATTTGTCAGTCTAAAAGGGTGCTGATGAAAAGTACTAGAAATCAGTTGGCTTTTTCTTGTAAAGATTTATTTTATTTATTTATTTCTCTCCACCCCCTATTTGCTTTTCACTTGCTGTGTCTATTCATCTTCCCCATTTCCTTAGCAGGCATCAGGAGTCAAACCTGGGACCTCTGAGGGAGGTGCCTATCTTGAGTCACCTCTGCTCCCTGCTTTGTTGTGTCTCTCATTCTGCTTTTTCCTCCCCACATCTCTTCTTGCATCATCTTGTTGCACCAGCTCTCTGAGCCTGCTAGTTGCATCAGCCTACTGTCTTCTTTAAGAGGCACAGGGACCTCTGCTCCCCACTTTTGTTGTGTCTCTCATTATGTCTTTTTTTCTTCTTGTGTCTCTTGTTTTGTGCTTGCCACACCTACCTGTGGTTAAGCCAGCTTGCTGTCTTCTTTAGGAGGCACCCAGATCTGAATCAACTACCTCCCATGTGGTAGGCAGGATCCCAGTCACCTGAGCCACATCCACTTCCCTGTGCTGGCTTTTATAAAGGATATTTTTGGGGGATAAAAACTTACAATTTAAGGCCCTAAAGAGTTCAATTCAAGATTACTTCCTTACCAAACTTTGTTGCCACATGTTGAAGCAATATAGTGGGTGACCTCCATGAGGGTTCAGCCTTCCTCTTCCCTCTTAAGGCTCCATGGATCCAGCTTCTTACAACTTTAGTTGTAGGCTGGCCTGGGGCTCATCTCTCTTCTAAGGATGTCTGCCATGTCTGTGGAGCTCTTTCTCTGTGTATCTTCTCTCTGTATCTACTTTTGTGAGTGTCCATATATAGATAGCTCACAAAGGGACTCAAATTAAGTTTCCCTATGATGTGGTCAAATCAAAGCCCTAGTCTTAACATAATTTAAGCAAAGGCATCTTAGCTGAATGTAATACAGTCAAAGGGTATCACGCCCAGAGGGACAGACCAGTTTACAAACTTAATCAAATATTCCTTTTGGAATTCATATATATTATCAAACTGCTACGGGGTACTTTAATCTCTGAGACTTTTTAAAGTCTTAGGCTGTTTCATGACCATTTTATAATCCAAATATGTTTGTGGTAATTCTAATATTTTTGATTAATTTATTTCTTCATACTATTAGTAAAAATCATTCATATCAGCAAATATTTAAAGTTTTTTTGGTTTGTTAAGTGCTAAGTAATTGAGGATATACAATTCTGTACAGTCCTGAACCTCCTGGAATTCCATGTATAGTTAGACTCATTAACAGATAATTAGCAATACAATAGTAGTGCAGAGATATAAATAAGCATAGGGCACAACAGGAGCACAAAGTAGAGTAAGTAACTGTGAGTCAGGTAAGTTTCCTTATGTAGATGATGATTAAGCCATGGCTTAAAAAATTGAGTAGGAGACATTTCAAAAATGAGGTTTGAGGGAGGAAGGAGCCATAGTTCAGGAGAAGAAAAGCGTATAATATTTGAAAACTCAAAACACTGGAAAAATTCTGATGTTATTTTAATTCTTTCTAATTTTTTTGATCAAATGACCAAATGGCCAAAATTGGGTTTGATTCCTAGGAGTATACAGGGTATATAAAATGATATAAGAATTTTTACTCATGTATAACCTAAATTCCTATGGTAGTTATTTTCCAAAACACACCTTTATCAATTCTTTCACTCCATAGACATGCATGCTTCTCCTTCATTGAGAAGTAGATTTATTTTCCCTCACCTTAAATTTGAGTAGCCTTTTGGCAGTTTTGACCAGTAAATATATAAAAAGTGACAATCTGGGACTTCTGAGCCCAGGCATTTAGAGGAATATTCTTCTTCCTTCTTCTTGGACTATTCAGCTATGGGACACTTTCTCTCAGTATTCAGCTTCCAGATCTCATGAGGAGCTTACATTCAATGACCATGTGGAGGAGAACCAAAATATTAGTTGACAACGTGCGCTCCCAGCTAACAGCTAGCATCAACTGTAGAGTGATAAGCTTGTCCTAATTTGCCCAAGACCAACCCAGTTTTAAAACTCAGTGTTTTGTGACCTGGAAAATCCTTGGTCTTGGGCTGATCAGGACGGTAGGCCATCCTAACAATTACCAGATATGTGAGGGAGACATCTCAATTGTTCAAGTTCAGTAAAGATCTCAGGTGACTGCAGCTCCAACAGACACCATGTAAGCAGAAGATATACCCAACTGGACCTAGCCAACCTGCAGAATTATTACAGTTAGTTAAGGTGAATTTGGTTTGAGCCACTAAATTTGGCATCATTTGTTATGCAACAGTAAGTAAAGAAAACAAGCCCTGGCACCTCAGCTGAAGCTCATCTTCTTCTGCCCTATCTTCACTATATAGAGTTGAACAGATATTCAACTTCCCTTGAAAAATAATCATTTGTTTACTTATACTTATTTTGCATTCTCCCTTCACTACTTTTCTGTCAAGCATTCCTAATAAGTAATACTTTTCAAAGAAGTAACAATATTTTTTTTCTTTCCTAAGCCAACTGGCATCAGGTCTCTGTTCTTTTTAAATTTTAATCCTCAATTCTATACCCAGTTAATAGAATTGTGCTGTGAATACTTACTGAAAGAATTGGCCCTATTCCTTTAAAAATAGCAAATAAGAAATGATGCCCAGATATTAAAGGATCATTTTGGGCACATGAGATGAGAAGAATTCCTAATTTATAGAACTTAATTGTGGTTGCAAACAATATCATTTACATGTATTTATTAGGAGCAAATAAGCAGATTACATCATAATTAATGTAATAACATGAATATTTTATCTCTCACTCAAATTATTACAAGTTACCTCTAAATGGAAAATAAAAGTAAGCTGAGCAAAGTAAAAAGTATAATTCAATGATTTATATTTTTATGCATTTAAAGTAATTAAACTTCTATTTTTTAAAATAGTCAATATATAAAGATAAGATTTGGAGGCATCTTGTTTAAAATTTTTAAAGCCAGTAGTCCATTTTTGTTTTTCACTTGTAGGTCTTAATGTCTGAAAGAAAATATTTCTATTAAGATACCTTTTAAAGTCCATAAGAAATTTTAAATGGGATAAAATATTAAGAATGTTTTAGTCTTCAAAATGTAGAAATATTTATTATCAATAATTTAAAAACTTATATTGTAGGTAATTATTTTATGTATGCATGTTGATAAATAATTATTATACATATGCCTTTATATTCCCTATATATTTGTGTAATATATTTCATTTAATATTTTATTTTAAACAAAGATTTTTTGAGCACCAAGAGTATGCTGGGCACTGATATATGACACAGGATATAAAAATGAATAACCTCTTTACTCCATGGAAAATTTAGAACTCTGACATTGTAGATCCCTTCAAATGTTCTTTTTTTCCTAGGATTAATTTTTTAAACCAACACCTAGAAATGTTTGAGATCCTGGTGCAACATAGTAGGGTTCCTGAAGAGGTGATAAATAAGGCAGAAATTATTGTTTAGCTTTAAATGTGTCTGCATTTTATTATAATATATAAGATATGTAAAATTGTACTTTAATACTACAAGCATTTTTGGGAAATGTTTAAACACTGAGATAAGATAGGTTACTGTATTACCTTTGTCTTCAATTCATATGAGGTAATGGTAGATGGTGTTATCTAAGATAGAAAAAAATAGTCTCCATTTTGCAAGTAATAGCTTTAAGTGTAAATTCTGGTTCTGTCACTTATTAATTATTTGCCTTCAGGGAAATTGCTTTCAAATTTCCTCACCTAAATATGAGTACTAGTAAATTACATAACCATTGAGTTCTTAAAAACATTTTATGAGCTATTGCATGGAAAAACCTTAACACAGAGTCTTTTTCAGTGTACTAAATCCATAAATAATAGTTTTCCATTTCTTCATTGTTACCATTATTGATCCATATTTGTTAAACCAAAGCTTGAGAATATCCAAGATTAGCTGTTACTGAAACTATTATTCTATTGAAAATTATTAGAGCTGTCCTTCATTTCTAGGAGAAAACCAAGTTTTTCAACTGTAACAGCCCTGCAGTCTTACACTTATTTATTTTATAATAACCAGTATACTAATTCTGTAATGTTCTAAGATGAAAGATCTGAAAGTTTATTTCTTAAATAATGACTAGGGGGAAAATCTTTTTTTGCCTTCCTAAATTTGCATTATCTCTCTATATAATATTTTTGACTCATGGTTCAGCAAAATTAGTTCTACTTTCCAGAACTTTGGACATGCTGATTCATTTACTAGTTAAATATTCACAAACATTGTTTCCTTTGCCATTGAATTTTTGTATTCCTAGCATGATCTTAATCATTCTGTAAATTGCTGTCATCTAAAATATTATTGTGTACATTTTTTACAAACTTAAATTAAACTTTTCTGTGGAGAAAATACTAAACATTGTTAATGATAATAGCTTCATTCAATTGTGGTCAATAAAGATATATATTTTTTAATTTATTGACACTAACTATGGTCTATCCTGAAAAATGATCCATGTGCACTAGGGAAGAATGTATATTCTTCTGCTTTAAATGATATGTCTATATATGTCTGTTAGGTCTGGTTAGTTTACAGTCTCATTCACGATTTCTACTTCCTTATCAATCTTCTAGCTAGATGTTCTACCCATTATTGAAATTGGTGATGGTTTATTAAAGTCTCCTATTATTAGTAAAAGAAGAGTCTATTTCTTTCTTCAAATCTTTCAGTGT
Source organism: Dasypus novemcinctus (assembly GCF_030445035.2). Lineage (NCBI taxonomy): Eukaryota > Metazoa > Chordata > Mammalia > Cingulata > Dasypodidae > Dasypus > Dasypus novemcinctus. Next base: position 70,253,316 of record NC_080684.1, on the reverse strand, counting down.
TTGCTTCATATATTTTATGGTTCTGTCATTAGGGTGCATATATATTTGGCATTTTTATGTCATCTTGTTGAATTGACCCCTTTATCAATAAAACATTTCCCTCTTTGTCCTTTGTATTTTTTAACACATCAATTTTATTGATACATATTCATAAAACATAAATCCATCCAAAGTGCATAATCAATGGTATTCAGTATAATCATGTAGTTGTGTATTCAACACTTCAGTCATTTTTAGAGCATTTTCATTATTCCAGTAATAATAATAATAATAAACAAAACCAACCGACTAACCAAACAAATATCATCTCTCAATCTCTCTCTGCCATAATCTCTCAATCTCTCTCTGCCATAAATGGCTGCTATTGTTTCCTTCTCTAGTTAATTTGTATTTATATTTTTAAAAACAATCTTATATATGTAATATCATCCATATTCATATTTTACATGAGGTTTCACTATGTTATACAGTCCCACGTTACATTTTTTTGCTTTCCTTTTAGTAATATACATGTCCCAAGACTTTCTCTTTCAATTACTGCCATACCCATATAATAACTCTGCTAGAAAAAACACCATGATGTGCTCTCACCATTACCATTCATTTCCAAAGATTTACAAACAGCCTTGTAATCAAATCTACACAGATTAACCCTTAGCTTTCCATTCTCTACCCTCATTCTATTTAATGTTGACCTATATTCTAATTATTATTTCTATGAATTTACATAATATATTTAGTTCATAATAGCACATTTGTCCCTTTGTATCTGGCTTGCTTCACTCAACATGTCTTTCAGTTTCATCCATGTTGTCATATGCTTCACAACTTCATTTCTTCTTACAGTTGCATAATATAACATCATGTATAAATACCACAGTTTGTTTATGCATTCATCAGTTGATGGGAACCTGGGTTGCTTCCATCATTTTTGGCAATGTTGAATAATGCCACTATATAAATTTTGATTTGACAGATACCTGTTCCTTTTACTGCTCTTCTGGGTATATAGCTAGTAGAGGTATTACAGGGTCACATGGCAAATCAAAATTCAACTTCCTTAGGAATTGCCAAACAGTCCTCTACAATAGCTGTTCCTTTCTACATTTCCACCAACAGTGAATAAGCATTCCTATCTCTCCACATTCTCTTCAATATTTACAGTTTTCCACTTTTAAATAGTGGCCAGTTTAATAGGTGTGAAAAGATACCTCGTAGTTCTGATTTTCATTTCCCTAATCTCTAGGGATGTTGAACATTTTTTCATGTGATTTTTTTGCCATTTGTGTTTCTTCCTTAGGCAATTGCCTTTTCAAACTTTTTGCCAGTTTTTAAATTTTAAATTTTTATTTTTTAAAGAAGCTTTGGATTACATAAATATTACATAAAATATTTAGGGGATTCTCATATACCCCACCTTTTCACCCTCCCACACTTTCCCACCTTAACAACATCCTTCATTAGTGTAGTACATTTGTTACAATTGAACACATATTGAAGAATTGCAACTAACTGTGGACTATAGTTTACATTATAGTTCATCCTTTATCCTACACAATTTTGTAGGTTATGACAAAATATATAATGCTCTTCATCTGTCATTGCAATATCATGCAGGACAATTCTAGTATTCTGAAAATGCCCTCATATACATATTCTTCCCTCTCCCTCCCCTCAGAACCTCTGGTGGTCACTGCCTTTATATCAATGAGTTCATTCATTGCTAGAATAATAGTAAGTCTGTAATTGAATAATAAGTCTACTTTAGTCTATTGTTCATTTCCCAGTCTTCAGCCATTTTGGGATTGTGCTGCCCACTCTGTTCCTAATTGAGGGGGGACTTAGATCCCATGTGGCAGATGGATGGAACTATGTTGCTTGCAGTTACAGACTCTCTCTGTTCTCTGGAATGTTGTTGTCCATCATCACCTCCTCATTAGTTGTCCTGTGTGTTAAGTTGTATGATCTCTTCATATGGATGTTAAACACTTATCAGATATGTGATTTCCAAACATTTTCTCCCATTGAGGCAGCTGCCTTTTCATGCTTTTGACAAAGTCCTTTGATGTGCAAAAGTGTTTAATTTTGAGGAGGTCCCATTTATCTATTTTTTATTTTGTTGCTTGTGCTTTGGGTATAAGTTCTAAGAAACTACTACTTATACAAATCTTGAAGATGTTTTCCTACATTTTATTCTAGGTGTTTTCTGGATGTTGCTTTTAAATGTAGGTCCATGAACCATTTTGTGTTAATTTTTGTATAAGGTGTGAGATAGGAGTCCACAATTTCAGTAATCAAGAAAAATAATTTTATAATGCAATGTTTTAAGCAATCTAAGTTAAAGCAAATAAATCATAATGAAAACATGCCAAAACTTTAAATAAAAACAGTATCCATCGCTACACTTGAAACTCCCCAATTCCCTTGCCTGACCCTAATCCCACCCCACAGTTCTGGAAATAGAATAAACAGCTTCATATGTTGGCTGCTAAATCAAAGCACATATTGTAGTCTACACTGCAGAATCAGATACCTTTAGAGGATTAACTCCAGCTAGTGCTGTAATTGAGGTTTATATGGGTCATTCAATAATTCTGTGAAATCAGCAGCTTCTGGAATTTGGGATATATGGTAAGTTTAGTGAATTGCATGGGTATGAGTCCATTTCCACACTTTTAGTGAAATGAGTTTCTTGGGTAGCATTGTTGTGAATAAGGCTTTCTTCAGGTTTATTTAAGGTCTGGTTACCTGAAGTATAGTGGGAATGGAAAGAAAATTCCAACCTCAGATAAACTTCCATTTCAGTGAAGATAATCACTGCCCCTTCCAGGATTAAGAGGTCTCTAGGTGGAAGGAAGAACTTAACACCTTGGGAAATACTTCATACTGGGTGCTCAGCAGTGACCTTCAGTGTTAGCAAATTAGGCAGTGAGCAGTGGTAGTCAGATGAGCCTGAGGACAAGTTCATGTTGCTTATTTCTTAGAGAGACTCCATCTATATTTTTTGTGGGCTCATTGAGCAAATTTTCAAGCTGCTTAACAAAGAACCTGATGTACATCCATAGTATGAATCATTTTGTTTTCTTGATTATTGTGAGATTCTTTTGCAGTGGTATGCCATTTGGAAAGCAGTCACATGAGACATGAATACATCACAGTCTGTGCCTGTACCCATTTTTGGATTTTCTTCCACATGCCTGTTCTTCAGACTACCTTATCACCAACTTGCAGTTTGAGATCTTTTAAAGTGCCTTACCATTTGGCCAAAATGTTGACTACTGCCTATGAATCAAGATAGATCCATAACTAAGACTATTTCCCCTTTTACTCGCAAAGGACAAGAAAATGTACTGCCCAGAATGTGTAAAGTTGTAGCATTTCCATTCCTCATAGTCCTTAAAAACCACCAATAGTGAGAATCCAAAATAGTAGCACTTCACTTCCTTCTAGTGACAATGTATGAGGATCTATCTGTAAATTACACCTGGAATTCCTTCTTCCGTCATGAACCTGTGGTAGGCAATTCCCTATGAAGCCACTAAGGAATTGGAATGCAGCAAAAATAGGTATGTGGCATCTGCTCATCACGTTCTGCCTTATAACTCTACTTCAGCAAGATTTCACACATACCGTTTCCATTTGAATATAGATTACTGCTGTTCATGACCAACCTTATAGTTGCATGGATCATATTGTACCTGGTACATGATAAGTTTCTCAGATTGTGTGGTTACTTATGCTTATTATCTCATGATCAAGGTTTTGATCTCAGCAAGAGCCAGTAGGAAGCCAGGAACTGCTTTTCAAATACCAAACATCTCTCTTAGCTTCTCCTCTTCTCTTTCTCATCGTTTACCACCACCTGCCTCAATGATCCAATTTATATTCTTCAGATACAACAAGTATGATCTGTCAACATTATGGTCAAACATTCAAGACCCTAAGGAAGATCATATAATAGAAAATGTGATACATTTTACTCATAAGTAGCTTCCAGCATTGTTTTGTCTTCTGAGATATCACCTTCTTGAAATTATGAAAGTTATTTCTGCACCATAAATAATGGTTTAAGAGAAGTGTGGCAGAATAATAGCTTGCAAGAGAACAGCTGGGAGATAGCAAGATGTTTTAATTAAACCACTGCATTATCCACATAGGATATTAGGTATTTACAAAGATACTTTTACTATGACTGTGGTATAAAAGCACTGTTTACATCTTAGGAATTTTTATTATTGTTTTTCACAGCAGTTTTCAATATGAGAACCTTGAGAAATTAGAGTGTTCCAATCTCCATTTCCTTCTTCATTTATTTAATTTTATTTTTTTTTGTTTTGTGTATTTGCTCTATTAATATATTGAAGGTAAATTTTCTAATTCTGTAAAGTTTATTTTTATCTTAAGTTCTCAGGTATTTTCTCATTGTTTTGAGAACAGAATGTTTAAGAATAAGCATGCCACTCCTTATTCCTTGAAATATCTTGAAGATTCTCCATAAAGATGTAGCTTTAAGAAGCAGAAAATACAGTGGAGTTGAGGACAAAGAAGATAAAAAAGTTTCAGGGGTGACAGACTGATAATTTTCCCAAATATATAGGCTACATTCATGAAAAATAAAACAAATAATTCTGTCCATATTGATTTTCATGTTCTGAAGTCCTCTTTAATATACTTCAGACTTTGCTAATTAGTTTGTCACTGATTCTTTTAAATTAAATTCTGTTAGGTAAATTGAATTCTTTAAGCAGATATAATGTGACCCTGGTTTAGACATTTCTGCTACAAGATTAAATTTATTTTTCAAACCAGTACCAATACTTTTATCTCTTGGCTCACATATTTTGGAAAACAAGATAGTTATATTTCAGTTAATAAAACAACTTGACATTTACAAAATGTTTTATTCCACTCACCTTGTAATTTCTTCATCTTTTCATATGTTTTACCAATATAACTAACAAAGTAGAAGTAGTCAATACGTTATTAAATGCCACTGAACAGCCAGTGTTCATTGAATAGCCTATCATCTAACCTCAACAATGGCATACTTTATACATTCTTCCAATTTCTCTGAAAATTTACAGAAGTGCCCTGGTTTTTCTATACATATTTCTTGAATTTAGAAGCCTTAGTGTCAGTAATTACAAAAAAGAGTGTTACAAGAGGAAAGATGCTACAAAGTACAAGGATTTAATACTTGAACATATTGTCATTAAAGTATTTTATGCCACTTGAAGATATGTTATAGGCTTGTTTTACATTAGTTGAAATAAGGGGAAGAATTTCAATTATCCAAAGAGTTAGAGGAGGGTTAGTTAGAGGACATGAGCTAAGGAAATTAAAGAAAAGAAACATTAAAAAATAAGTGAGGTAAAACAGGTAGAAACAAGAGCCTGCAGTCTCCATGGATGCAATTGATATACAAGAATTAGAGTGAAAGACATGGCAAGTGCATCTGGGATAATCAATAAATTAAAAGGAAAGTAAAATATCCATTGAATTTTACAATCGTTGACTTTCCTATGTGTAGACATAGTGATGTGGTAGGTATACAAGTCAGTAGTAGTGAACTAAGAGTGCAACAGGCTGTGAGGAGGTAGAAATAGTAAGAAATTTGGAATAAAGGAGAAAGATTGATTAATTGCTATATAGGGTTGCAGAATCATGGTAGGGGCTTTTGATTCATTTATTTTTCATTATGGGAGGCATTTGAGAATGTGCATGGCCTCACGAGGAAAAGTCAGTAGAACACAAGGAAGTAAAGATACAGAAGAGAGGAGATGAAGATAAAGAGGTAAGATGAAACGTGGAGAAAGGGATACAGAAGCTTCCACAGCTGTGATTTTCCCCCCCAGCTGCACTCCATTCCCCATGTACAGGAAGAGTGAAATCAGGTAATAATACTGATTCAGTATTAGAGTTTTACTCACTTCGCTAGTCCAAAAGAGAAGTCTTCCGTACTGCACAGAAACAGAGCATTTTATCATTTCCTACCATGTTCTTCATGGTTAGAATACTCATCCTGCTTCTGCAAACACTCTGAGGGCATAATCTATGTTTATTTCTCACTCTATCTCTAAACCTTAGTACAAGGTCTAGCAATTACTAGGTGCTCAGTAAGCATTTGTGAATAAAAGGGACAGAAAGAAGGAAAGAAGATAAAATAAAGGAGTCAGAGATAAACTAGTATTTGTTGTAATTTAATGTGGCTGGTAGCCTCATCAAATATGAGACAAAAGCAGTGGAAAAATATTCAAGTTAAAGGTCTTAAATGTCAGATTAGGTACTAGAGATTTTTCTTGTACCAGAATTACTATACTGGCAGCACAAGACCAAATGCAATTTGCATATTTTTCATTTGTTTACTTATGCTCAGGGTTCACAAGGAATATTTGAGCTAGCATGAAAACTAGCTTTTAATACTCTTAAAAATTCAGAAAGCCTGTCATCAGTGTTTATAATTTTCCTTATGGCAGATATGGCAGATAAAATTCTACTTTCATATCTGGTTCTGAAGGGTTTTGGAGGTGTGTTAGGCAGCCAAGGGCTACGATCCAAAGTACCAGAAACCTGTTGACTCTTATAAAGGGTATTTCTTTGGGGTGAAAGCTTACAGATATAAGATCTTAAAGAGTCGAACTCAAGGCGGCTTTTTCACCAAAGTCTGTTGCCAGGTGTTGAAGCAAGATGGCAGGTGATCTATGCCGGGTCTTTCCTTCCTTCTTTCTCTTACGGCTCATGGAACTAGCTTCTAATCTCAGTTCTAGGCTGGGATAGGGCTCATCTTTCTTCCCAGGGATTAAGCTGTCATAGGGCAGGACTGAAATGACCAAGTTCTCTCTTCTTCCATGTTTCTTCTTGAGTGAGTATCCATTTATATAGCCCACCAAGGGGTGGGGACTCAACCCTGAGAATTAAAGCCCTAATCTTAACCTAATTTAATCTCAGCTAAATCTAATACAATCAAAGGGTATCACACCCAGAGGAATAATCTCTCTTTTTGTGTTTCATAAATAATCTCAAACTACCATACTTAGTCAGGGTTCTCTAGGGAAACAGAATCAACAGGAGATACTTGTAAATAGTATGAGATTTTATAAAATTCTCTCACATTACTGTGGGGATGCACAAGTCCAAATTCCACACACAGGTTGCAAATCAGGGGCAGGCTCCAGTGAAGGTCCTTAATGAGTTCCCAGGAGGGGTTGGCTGTCCCAAGTCAAGCTGGAAAATTCTCTCTGAATTCTGAAATCACTACCACTTTTAAAGTATTCAATTGTTTGGGTAAAATGTCACTCATTGCTAACAGCAATCTCCTTGGTTGATCATAGATGTAATCAGCCATCTATGCAATGAACTCACTGATGACTAAAGTCCGTAAGTGTCCTTGTGTTACAGTTAGCTCAGTGTGTGCTTGGTCAAACAACTGGACACTATTACCTGGCTGAGTAGACACATTACCTAACCATCATAAGAGGCATCCATGTAAAGATTTCCAACAAACAACCAGAGTTAAAATCTACTAAATCAGAAATACCTGCACCATTCTGTTGAATGGAAAGATTCAGAGCAAATAAGCACCATGATTTTCAAACTAATCCAGAAGACCCTGAAATGGATTTGTGGGGCAGTGGAGAGATAGAAACACAGAAACAGAAATATAGCAAGTAATAAAAAATAATAAAGGATGACTTAGATATGTATTTGCTCTCCCTATATCTCCCATCCTCTCTTTCTCTCACCCTAAGTTACCAAGTCCATCAACAGCTTTATTAATTTTGAGTTTAGGTCCATAAGTTGTTTTTTTTTTAAGTTGAATTTAGAAAGTCCTATATCAGTCGTGGAGGGTAATACACTACTAAATAGCAGATGAAACAATTTTTGCTAAAATATTCCTGACCTTCCAGATTTCACTACAGTTATTTTTATGGGGAAATTTAGCAGTTGAATCTAAGAGGAATGGAAGGATAAAATCAAAGGCCACACACAGCTGATCTTTTTCCTACCTTCTTTTCTTAGATATTGCATGGGACAATTTTTACACTGATTTCTTAAGTGAGAACCAGACTTATAAGATTATAATTATAAAATAATCAAGGTGAAGTGTCTTTTGGAAAATCATTTTCTGTTTTGTCATAAAGCATAGATTCTTGAAAAACACTTAGGTAGTTTAGATTTTTTTGGAAAACTCAAGCTCCCATTTTTAGAATATAGATTAAAAGTGAAACTTCAAGTAATTTGCTGACAGAAATTAATTTAACCACTTTTTCTTTTCCATAGGAAAAAAATGAAAATTAAACCGTCTAAAGCCTAATTTTATAAAAATTACTGATGATAAAAATGAATATATAAAATAATTCTTAGTATATTTCAGTAAGAATTTTAAAACATATTTTATATAAAATGTCAGAAAATTTTCAAATTGTTATCACCATAAATGAATGTGTTTCTAAGTCTGAATGTACTATGTTTCATAAAATGCTATTATAAATTCTAAGCATTCAAATTAATATTGTTATTAAATACACAAATATACTCATTCATCCATCATTTTATTATGGTACCAAAATTTCATATTTTCAATTCTTATTTCTCTGTAAAATTTTATGTAGGCATATAAACTTGTGTGTATTCCTTAATATATGTTTAAAATTAGTCATTGCTTTATATGAAAATATAAATTAAAACATTCCTGCAACTCTTATATTCTTCTCAAATCCTTGACCTTTGATTTAATTTTTCACATTATATTTTTTAGATATATATTTTCTCCAACTTTTTGCAATATTAGTATTTTAGGTTTTCAATGAGAATTAATTAAATATATAAAGATACCTACTCTGAACTGCAGATTGAGAAAGGTAGACAGGAGTTAAATGATCATTTACAAAGTTCATGCTTTAATGATTTTTTAAGTGGCTTGAATAAAATTATGAGATAAATTTGTATGTGCCCTCTCAAAACAAATTAACTATTACATACTCATAAGTAACTTTGCCAGGTATATAGAATGTGTTCATAAATGCTCGTTGGCCGAAAACATATAAGTTTGTGTGTACGTGCATGTAATATTAAAGCATTATTTTAGTCATAGTTTTAAATCACACAAGCTCTCTTCTGGCACTAAACCTAATTCCAGTAAAATGTCCACATTCATTTTTTTTTATAACTTTTACATAGAAAGCAAATATAAACAAACAAAAATTAAGTTGAAGTAAAAATAATACTAAAACCTAATATTGTTAAAATTAGTAAGGCAACAATTATATAATATTTTACAACTGAAAAAAGTAGAGCTCTCTGGCCAAATTATTCACTTATAATTTTTACTGAGTTGATATAGTTTTGGTTTGCCTTAATTACTCAAAGAATCATTTCTTTTCTGATTAATGACACATATCCCTCACTAGTTGTATTCATAGCACCAAGCAAGATCAAACTACAAAATGGATCCCACTATAATTATCTATAAATAAGTGTTAATCAAATCCAAAAATCACTAGCCAATTAAGTGTTCCAGATTTAAATAATTCAAAAGTTATAAGACAAAATATAGAATAAATTATTATTTTCTAGCATGTAAGATACAGTGCATTAGAAGATCTGAACTAACTTCAACGTTTAAGGAATAGAATATACTTAGAATGGCCATACTCATTTGTTTTTCTTTCTGTTAAATGTTTTCCATAAAAAATGTTTATTTCATTTATATAATAAAAAGCATATATTTTATGTTTTAAATATGCACCAGGGAAACGGACTTGGCCCAGTGGTTAGGGCGTCTGTCTACCACATGGGAGGTCCGCGGTTCAAACCCCAGGCCTCCTTGACCCGTGTGGAGCTGGCTCATGCGCAGTGCTGATGCGCAAGGAGTGCGCCCTGTAAGGAGAGCCGCCCAGCGTGAAAGAAAGTGCAGCCTGCCCAGGAATGGCGCCACCCACACTTCCCATGCTGCTGGCGACAACAGAAGCGGACAAAGAAATGACGCAGCAAATAGACACAGAGAACCGAAAGCCAGGGGAGGGAGGGGAATTAAATAAATAAAAATAAATAAATCTTAAAAAAAAATATGCACCAAATTAAGTTTTACTACTTTGTATGAATCTGTATATTTGTTAAAGAATTTTTATAATCAGGGGAGCTGAGCATTCTGTCAAATATGTGAATTATTGTTGTGGTCATATTAGGGGAAGGATCTCGAATAGTTCATGTGGATATAAAGGGATTTACTCTTTTCTAATAAAATTCATGATAGTTGCCATATTATATGTTAAAGTCTAATGTGTATTGGTTGATCTTTTTAAGTAAGAGTCTCCTTCCTCTCTTGTTAATAAAATTTGTTTCAAAGATACATTTTCTTTTTTTATTTAATGTTTAAAGCAATTATTAGTTATCAAAGCTCTTAATTAGTGGGTATACATGAATTTAGTAAACAGATTCAAATTAAGTTTTGTGTAATAGTTTTGAATAATAGGTATGCAATAAATAAGACCTTATTTATTTTAAATTGACTGGGCTCTTGATCCAACCAGATTCACTCACCTCTGGATATTTACTGAGCATCTTGAGTTGTATACAGTGCCAATGTGTGGTATTGCATATGTAGGGTTAGGGTGGGCGTGGTGGGGTGAAAGAATCATCACAGTCCAAAATTATCAGCCAGTAGACTGCCATAATATCTGCAGATTGCTGTTGGAATGAATATTAAGGTCTGGAGGTGTTATGAAATTTCTGTGTCAACTGTGGGCATAAGAAGCATTTGTAAAGACTTGTGAACAAGTCTGGTTCAGAGTCTTTGCAAGCACCATGCACAACTTCCTTTCGAAATTTTGCCACCACTTGACTATCCTTACAAGGACTTTCAAAGACTAGGTCCCCTGCTTGCTTCTGGGTTCATGATCGACATTCTTTTCCCTGGGCATGGGGTTGGAATTTTCTCCATCTTTTAGGTCAATTCTCATCCCTTCAAAGTTTGTTTCAGGGATGTTTTTCCTCTCTTTATATTTTCCTCAAAAGTACTCTTTCTCTGTGGCATAATTTTTCTTACATAAATACAACTTGTTTCTTCATGCAGATTAGACTTAATGTTATTATGGGTATCCTTTCAAATTTTTTGGTAAAAATCCATGATTCAGTCCACCAGAATTGGTTCTTGATACATGAATGGAAGTTAATGGAAGATAAAATTCTTTAACTTTCTTGGCAAATTGCATTTCAAGACTATTGCCTTGGAATAGATTACAAGCAAAAACTGAAAACCTATCAGTTGAAACAAATCTTGCCATTGTTTTTTTTTTTTTGAAGGAAGCACTGACACTTTCTCTTTTCCCTGAGTTGAGCATTTTATGGTAGGTCTTAGACTATTAGGGAATATGATCCCTGGACAAAATGAAATTTCATCAAAGTAATAAATTTGCAATGTAATTCTGGTCACATTATGTGCCTCTAAATATCTTTAATAACTCACCATGTGCCTTAATATATTCTAATAGTGAAGCCTTTTAATACTGCCATTAGACAGATCTTGCTTGTCAACCTCACTGTTTTATTTACTTCATTCTAGTTACTTAATTACTTAAGCCTCAGTTTCCTTGTCTTTGAGCAATAAAGCACCCCGTATTTTTTATCTGAATTTACCACTCAACTACTTTCATCTCATGCAGTTCGCAAGAAGTATACCCACTGTCTGTTCAAATAAATGACAGAACAGTATAATGGTTACTGTAGATTTTGAAGCCTGGCTGTGTCTGATCAACCCCTGCTCTGTCACTTGACACTTGTGGGGATTTTGAAGTTAAATAAATAAGTCCTCTTTATCACAGTTTTCTCATCAATACAGTGTGTAAAAGTACATTATGTCTTACAGTTGTTGTGAGGATCAATAAATTAGTCTATTTGAAGATCTTTGAGTTTTTATAAGTACTGTGCTATTATTATCATCTTTATCATTCTATCTGCAAAATTTTGTTGTTAGAAAATTTATTGTTTCAGGAATGAGCACTATTCAGTTTAAACAACTGGAATCAAGCCAGGATTTCATTATGTTAAGGAACAAAAATTTTTCTCTTTTCTCTGCACGAAGTGTTGGTAAGACATCTGGTTGAACTTGGGCAGCCCTCCTGTGATCATGAGGGGTTAGATAATGACAAGTGGTGAAAGGGAAGAGGTTTAAAGTGAGAAGCTGAAACTAAATCTTGTTCATATCTTTTAAGCCCATCTGCCTCCTAAAGGAAATTTTATTTATTTGAACCAATAAAAGTCCTCTTTTCTTAAGCAAACGTGGATCAGGTTTTCTGTTCTTTTGTGAACGAAGAGTCCTAAGAAATATGGCACTTGCCATGTATTGTTCTTGGGCAGACTAAAGCAATAATCTATATAAAATGTCCAGCATAGCGTTGACACAGAATACTAGACATATAAATCAAGAAATATTTTAAATTATTAAAACAAGATTCTTGTTTTTTTTTATTGTTTTTATCTTGAGTTTGTCCTGATTGTAGTGTTTTCTTAAGTTTGTATTCTCTTACAGAAAAATCCTTTGAACGTGAATTCATTTCTTGACAGCTACATATTTTGAAGTAATTGAAAATATCTTCTTCAAGCTTCCCAATTGTAATGTAATCCTTGTGTTCCCAATCTGCATTTCTGATTTTATGAACTGGCTACAAAGGCATGAAAAACCTATTCTTTTCAAGAACACTTTTCTGGTCACAGTTAGTTTGTACATTGATTTATGATTTCCTTCAAAAGGTAATATATCATTTTCTACATAATGATGTCTTGGAATAGCAGTGTACTACAATAACTTTTTCACAGTCTTTTGATTTTCATTTCTTCTTTGAAAACTACATATTTGAAACAAAATATTGTTTTATTCTGACTCTTACCCTCTATGTGAAAATGTCATATAATGAAATTCTGTTGTTTACTGAATAAATGCACTCTGGTTTTAAGCAAAAGAAATCAACTTTAGCAAATGTACAAGGGAAAAGAATTTATTGACAGACTTCATATTAAGTCATGGACCAAAAGGCAAAGAAGAAGAACCAAGGAAATTTGCAAGAAGGAAAGGGAAATCTGTCCATGATATTGCAATTAACGTGCTTCAGCCTTCCCATTTGCTCTCCTTGTGTCATTTACTGGTCAAGGTCCAAATACTTGGGGTCAAGAGTTTCAGAATGGCCTGAAGTAGAAAGGGATAATTCCACAAAGATAATTCAGGATGTTTTTCCAGGAAATAAAAAAAATAAATGAATTAATAAGATTAAAATGAAAATAAAAATTAAATTAAAAAAAATAAAATAAAATAAGCAGGTAAGATATGCATGGTGATCCAAAACAAGAGTTATGTGTTCTAATCCCTAAACTCACTTCTGGAGTCTGATACTCATGTCTCCCTCCCTCGTGACCCAGATCTTTCTTTTAAGCTTCATCTCATTTTATTTCACCATCCATGACCTATTCTTTAAGTAAGTAACAGATTACTCATCATTATAAACACAGTCCACACCTTCCCCACTTATGTGATTTCTGTGGCTGAGGAATTACTTGTCCCTTGAATGAGTCACGTGATCTATTGAAATTCCTCCTATCAACCCCAGCTATAATTCCTTCTTATTCAGGGTTATTTCTCCATCCTTACTTAAGTTTACACTCCTTTAGGGTAGGATACACATTTATATAAAATTTTCCGTAACAGGTAACACTGTACTTAGAATAAATATAGTGTTGAAAAACAGCCATTGAATGATAAAATAATACTTGCCAAATCCTGCAATTCAACTTTACAGGCCCTCTTATGTCTCTGTCCTTTGATTTCCTAGTTCTACATTTCCAGTCCAGGTTGTAACAAACTATTATTTCTCTCTTTCTTAGAATAACTAATAGTCTCCATAACCAGAAACTCTTCCCAGGCCAGTGTTAAATACATCATGATCCTAATTCATACTTTTATTCTTTTCATTTTACTAATCCATTTTTTAACAAATCAATCTTATTGATATAAGCTAATAAAGCATAAATCAACCCAAAGTGTACAATTAATGGTATTTAATATAATAACATAGTTGTGCATTCATCATTTCAGTCATTAGTAGAGAATTTTCATTATTCACAATGATAATAATAACACTAATAAACAAAAAAAAAGACAAACAAAACTCATCTCCTCTCAATCTCTCATGCTTCCTCTGCCATAATAGCTGCAATTCTGTTTCCATCTCTCTAGTTTATCTGTACTTATATTTTTAAAGAGTCTTATATATGCAATGTTACCCATATTCATAATTTATATGAAGGTTCACTATGTTATACATTCCTGTGTTACATTTTTCAGGTTTCCTTCTAGCAACATACATGTCCTTAGACTTTCCCTTTCAATTGCTGTCATATAATAGCTCTGCTCATTACAAACACCATGATGTACTTTCACCATTTCTACTCATTTTCAAAGATTTGCAACAACATTTTTACTGATTCTGTACAGAAGAATTCTCAGCTTTCCATTCTCTATCCTTATTTGTTATCTGGTGAACAATATACTAATTTTTTTTTTAAGATTTATTTATTTATTTCTCTCCCCTTCCCCCACCCCACCCCAGTTGTCTGTTCTCTGTGTCTATTTGCTGCATCTTCTCTGTCTGCTTCTGTTGTTGTCAGTGGCACGGGAATCTGTATTTCTTTTTGTTGTGTCATCTTGTTGTGTCAGCTCTATGTGTGTGCAGTGCCATTCCTGGGCAGGCTGCACTTTCTTTTGCACTGGGCGACTCTTCTTATGGGGCGCAATCCTTGCGTGTGGGACTCCCCTACGCAGGGGACACCTCTGCGTGGCAGGGCACTCCTTGCGCGCATGAGCACTGCACATGGGCCAGCTCCACACGGATCAAGGAGGCCGGGGTGTGAACCGCGGACCTCCCATATGGTAGACGGACACCCTAACCACTGGGCCAAGTCTGACTCCAATATACTAATTATTAAATCCATGACTTAACACAATATATATAGTTCCTAGTTGTACAATCATATAATATTTGTCCTTAAGTGTCTGGCTTGCTTCACTCAACACAGTGTCCACCAGGTTCATCCATGCTGTTATATAGTTGACAACTTAATTTCTTCTTAACACTCATAATATTCCATCATGTGCATATACCACCATTTATCCATTCATGGGTTGATAGACATCTGGGTTGTTTCCCATCTTTTGGCAATTATAAATAACAATACAATGATTATTGGTGTACAGATGTCTATTCCTCTTACCGCTCTCAGATATTCTGGGTTTATATCTAGTAGAGGTATTTCCAGGTCACGTGGCAAGTCTATATTCAACTTCCTTAGGAACTGCAAACAGTACTCCACCGTGGTTGTATCATTCTAGTTTCCCATCGACAGTAAATAACTGTTGCTCTCTCTCCTCATCCTCTCCAACACTTGTACTTTTCTCACTTTTTCATAGTGGCCATTTTGATAGGTGTGAAATGCTATCTCATTTTAGTTTTGATTTGCATTTCCCTAGTTACTAGTGATGCTGAAAACTTTTTCCTGTGTTATAATTTTGTTTTCCATTTTTATTCTTCTTTGGACAAATGTCTATTCAAGCCTTTTGCCCATTTTTTAATCAGGTCATTTGTTTTTTATTGTTGGATTGTATGATCTCCTTATATAACATGGATGGATATTAATCCCTTATTGGAATGTGATTGCCAAATATTTTCTCTCATTGAGGCAGCTCATTTTCACCCTTTTAACAAAGTCCTCTGAGGTGTAAAAGTGTATAATTTTGAGGAGGTCCCGTTTGTCCAGTTTTCTTTTGTTACTTGTGCTTTGATTGGATGCTTAAGAAACTCCCACCTACCAGAAGATCTTGAAGAAGTTTTCCTATATTTTCTTCTATGAATTTTAAGGTTGTCACTTTTATATTTAGGTCATTGATCCATTTTAAGTTAATTTTTGTATAAGGTGTAAGATAAGGTTTCCTCCTTCTTTCTTTTCGATATGGCTATCCAGTTCTACCAACACCATTTGTTCAATAGACTCTTCCAGCCCAGCTTGGAGGGCTTGAGAGCCTTGTCAAAAATCATTTGACTGTAGATATGAGGGTCTATTTCTGAGTTTTTGATATGGTTCCATTGGTCAATCTGTCTGTCTTTATACCAGTATTTTCTATTTTAACCATTGTATCTAAAATAATATGCTTTAAGCCAGGAAGTGTTAGTCCTCCAACCTGATTTATTTTTGAGAAATTTTTGCCTATTTGGTGCTGCTTACCCTTCGAAATAAATTTGATAAATGCTTTTTCCATTTCTGCAAAAAAAAAAGTCTCTTGGAATTTTTATTGGGATTGCATTGAATCTGTAAATAGTTTGGGTAAAATTGACATTTGATATTTAATCTTTCAGTCCATGAACACAGGCTGTCCATTTATTTAAGTCTTCTTTGGTCTTGTTTAGCAATATTTTGTCATTTTCTAAATACATATTCTTTATGTCCTTGGTTAGTTTATTCCTAAGTATTTGATTCTTTTAGTTTCTACTATAAATGGACTTTTTTTCCTGATTTCCTGTTCGGATTGTTCATCAGTAGTGTATAAAGATGCTATTGATTTTTGCATATTAATCTTTTATCTCACCATTTTGCTGAATTCATTTATTAGTTCTAGTAACTTTGTTGTGGATTTTCAGGATTTTCTAGATATAAGATCATATCATCAGTAAATAGTGATCATTTTACTTCTTCCTTTCCTATTTATTTCTTTATTTAGCCTAATTCCACTAGCTAGAACTTCTAGCACAATATTAAATAACAGTAGTGACAGTGGACATTCTTGTCTTACTTCTGATCTTAGCCAGAAAGCTTTCAGTCTTTCACCATTGAGTACAATGTTTGCTATGGTTTTTTTTCAATTATCATTTTTTTAAAGACACATAGATCACACAAAATGTTACATTAAAAAATATGAGGTTCCCATATACTTCCACTCCCACCCTATACCCACTCCTTCCACTTCACTAACCTCTTTCATTGCATTTGATGAATACATTTTGGAGCACTGCTACATAGCATGGATTATAGTTTGCATTGTAGTTTACACTCTCTCCTAGTTCATTCAGTGGGTTATGGCAAGATATAGAATATTCTGCATCTGTCCCTGCAATATCATTCAGAACAGATCCAAGTCCCGAAAATGCCCCCATATCACACCGTTTCTTCCCTCTCCCTGCCCTCAGCAACACCCTTGGCCACTGTGTCCACATCAATGATACAGTTTCTTCCATTGCTAGTGTCACAATAGTTCTATAGTAGAATAGCCATAAATCCACTCTAATCCATATTTTATTCGTCCCTCCTGAGGACCCTGGAATGGCGATATCCACTCTATCTCTAAACTGAGAGTTTTGATCCTACATGGCTGATGGATGGAATTCTCCTGCTTGCAGTTGTAGACATTGTTGTTTCCCTGGTGTGATGGCTGAACATTCTCACCTCCCTGTGCACTTTCCATATTGTGAAAGCTTCTTTCTGTTCCTATCTTTTGGAGTGTTTTATATCAAGAAAGGATGCTGTATTTCTAAGACTTTTCTGCATCAATCAAGAGAATCATATGATTTGTCTTCTTCAATTTAGTAATGTGGTCTATTATACTAATTGATTTTCTTATATTGAACCAACCTTGCATGTCTGGTATATAATTCTCTTAATGTCTATTGGATTCAGTCTACAAGTATTTTGTTGAGGATTTTGCATCTATATTCATTAGTAAAATTGGTCTGTAATTTTCTTTTTTTTGTAATATCTTTATCTGATTTTGGTATTAAGGTAATGTTGACATCATAGAATGAGTTTGATAACATTCTTTCCTGTTCAATTTTTTTGAAGAGCTTGAGCAAGATTGGTATTAGATCGGTATTCAGATTAAGTGCGTAAATACTTAGTATAGTATTTCTTCTTCCTGAATTGACCCTTTTATTAATATACAATGACCTTCATCTCTTATGACACTTTTGCATTTAAAATCTATTTTGTATTGCTACTCCAGCTGTTTTTATGATTACTATTTGCATGGAATATCTTTTTCCTACCTTTCACTTTTAACCTTGTTGTGCCCTTACATCTGAGGTGAGTCTCTTGTAGACAATATATATATGGCTCGTACCTTTTGATACATTCTAATAGTCTATGTCATTTGATTGGAGAGTACAAGCCAACTGTTTTTCAAAATTTTTCAATTTTTTCATTCTTTTCTCTTTCTGTTCTCCTGTCTTTTCATGTTCAGATTCTCTGTCTTCCACTACTGTCCTCAGCCAGTTCAAGTCTGCCGTTATATGCCTCTAAAGTATTTTAAACTCATCCATTGTGTCTTTCATTCCCATAAGGTCTGTTACTTTTCTTTGCAGGATTTCAAATTGTTCTTTATGCTTATCCAGTGTCTTCTTAATTATCTTTTATCTCTTTAGTCATATTTTCTTGTAATCCTTTTAGTTGGTTCCTAAGAGTTGTGTGATTATCACTAATTGTCTTAAATCCTGTATCTCTTCAGGATATTTGGTTTGTTCCTTTGATTGGGCTTTCTCTTCTTCTTTCCTAGTATGGTTTGTAAATTTTGCGAATGTCTAGGCTTTTGGATATGTTGGCTAATTTGCTTTGAATGTCAATTTCTCTCTCTAGCTTAGTGGTGGTGTTTTTTTTTTTCTTGGCTCTTCTCTGATTTTTGGTTCCATTTATTTTAAGTCTTTAAAATTGTCCAATTTAAGGTATCAAAATCTGGCCAGGGACTCACCAGTAGGGTGCAGATTTTTTTCCAGGGGTGGATCTAAAGAAAAACGCAAAAGCAGTTTTTCTTCTTACAATTTCCTGGATACCAGCAGATGTTGCTCTTGCAAATCTTTCCATGGAGGTGCTACTTTCAGCCTCAGCTTTTCTGTGATTCTGGTCTGGCCAGAACTGGGATTCAAAATGGGCTCTGCTGGCCGAATTCACTTAAGAGAAGCCCTCCAAGTGACCTTCCCTATTCCTTTGTATTAGCTAACAGGAAGGAAGAGGTCTTTTCCCCTCTCAGTCAGATGCAGTGAGCCTGAGGTTTTGAGAGTGGTGAATGGGAGCACTTCCTGGCCACTGTGGGGGGTTAGTAACTCATGTCCTTGTTTCAATTTCTTTGTCTTTCTGTCCCTTCACTCTCCTGTGAGTTGAGTAGCATTGTCCTCCTCTTCTGACATCCAAACCAGGTACTTTGGGCAGGTTTATTCTTACCTCTATTGTTTTTTTGAAAAAGTAAAACCCCGCCTGTGATTGCCCATCTTCCCAGAACCCCACCTTTTGTTAATCCTTTGAGGAATTAATCTCAATCACACAGATTTGTATAGTACCATGTTCAAATCACAGCTTTATGTTCCTACTTACTCATTTATTTACTCAAATAAAGTATTCACTCATTATTTCTTCATTGAATTCTTACCTATTTTGTTTCATTAAACCTACATTTCAGCATAGCAGAACTATTTTCTCTCCCCTGACAGAAACTAAGCTTTCCTGTATTTCTAACCATAGCTTTCTTTCCCCTATCTGGAATAGCCTTTTCTCCTAAATCAGAATGTTCAGATCATATCCATATATCATAATTAATTAATTAATTAATAAAAAATAAATATGACTACAGGCTAAAATTTAGGGATGGGATGATGAATAACCTGCAGTCTCTGTCCTCAGTTTAAGAGAGAGAAGAAAATAATGGGACAATCAAAATATGGGACCTTAAGCAGCCTGTTAGAGCTAAGTTCCTAATAGAGAGATATGGGAACATAGAGAAGTGAAGGTAGAGAAAGGAATATGTACCGGGATGTAAGGAACAAGATACTGCGGTTCTTTTTGGAAAAGGCATCTCATTTGGTGGGTCTGAAACATAAAATTGAGGAATATTATTCTAAAATGAACTTGCTAGTTATTAAAAAGAGGAAAAACCTAATACAGTAAAATCCAACAAATATTATGCAGTATAAGTAATAGAAAAGATTTATCAGAGATAATTACTTGATAAAATGTTTACTGCCTTTTTAGGCCAGAAGACAGTGAATAAGATCAGCAATATGTGATTAAGAGCTAAAAAAAATGTGCTCCAGAGCACTATTGTTTTAGAAATTTAAGAGATAGAGAGAGAGCAATGGAGCTCAAATATGAAGAAAATATGTCATTATAGTGCCTACAAGCCAAGGCATGTTTCTAGCATTATGTTTTAGATTTAAGACCAATTTTATTTTTAATGAACAAAGTGGGATTCCAGAAAAGAAGAAAAATTTAAGCAGAGATTTGAAAATCAAAGAAAACCTAGCACATGCTCTGAAAAATCAGCCCACTGGCTAATTTGGAGCAGATTATTACAATCATACCACTGTACTTACAGCCTTGACATCTGTGCTTTGGACCTTGATCTTTCATGAGCTCCCGGTCTTCCCCTCCAAATAAATGCCTTATTTTTCTGATATCACTTGTTAATACCTACTTATACTTTGAAGCCCAACTCCTAGGTAGTTCTTTTGTTAGATGCCATTCTTGACAACACAGTGCACTTCCTATGAATTCTGTCACAACCTGTGTTCCCCTAGACTTTATACAAAATATTCTTAGTATTTCCCATATTCCATTTTAGTCAGCTGTTTACCTGCCCATCTTTACCTGTTGCTGCCTCTGAAATATTAGAATGCAAGGATATTATTCTATTCATCGTTCTTCCCCTAATATGTAACATTCCATCTGAAATACAGCCAAGTGTGAATCTGAATGACTAAAAAGCTTGAAGAGATGTAAGGGAGCATTATAGTTTGATAGACAGAGGAAGCAGGGAAGCAAACTTGTGCCACAGGGAGAGGCTTTTTGCTACAAGTCTTGAGAAAGCTGTGAAAATAGTAACTTAAGTTACATGTTGATTCTTTACTTGGAGCATTAATACTCACTGATCATTTTGTAATTAACTTTAATCATCAAAGAAAATAGGGGAATTTGACGTAACTCAAATATTCTAAGCTTTTCTCAATGGTATATTTAATTTTCTTAGATTACATTTTTTTTAGAATCAAAACAGTGAAATAACATTTTAACACAATAACATTTTTGTGAACACTATGATACAGAAGTTATGTTTAATTTTATGTCACCTATCAATTTTTAATGTATCACATATCAGACATACTTCCAGTAAGAATGTAAAAATAAATGATCATATTGTATTTTATGTTTGGTATTCCATATTCTAGAAAACTGTACATTGAGTAGTTTACTTAAGTTGTGTATTATTTTCTTAACATTTACACATTTTCCCATGGTGTGTGATTATTCCTTAAGGGGGAAATTTTATTCTTAAAAGTATTTATCTAATTTTTATGTGTGACTTACAAAAGAAACATTATGTTTCCTTTAATTATATCAAATTTACCACATACTTCACTTTTTGAAATATTATGTTTCATATTTCTCATTAAAATTAATATTTAAGAGAAATGCACAAAAACAGTACAGATATTTTACTGTCAAAGCAAGAGAATATTTCTGTTCTTTATCTTGGTATCAATATATTGCATTCTTTTTTTCAGCAAATATGGGAAAACATTAGACATAGTTTTGTTTTTTTCATATTTGAAAGACAAATAGTGCATGAAATACCTGCATAATTTAGCCACTGTATTTATAGAGTTATTCTTGAAAGGTAATGCTGCCTTCCACATGATTCAATCATGTAAAGAAGGAGCATATACATAATAATTTTAAAATTGTTAATAATCACCCAATCATTCAAAGTTATATCATGTGTTGATCAGAAGGTTTACATCTGTCTAATTCCAATAGCTTAAAAACCTGGTTCCCAATATCCACTCAAGCTTCCCTATAATCATTTTCCTTTCTCTAAAGTACAGTGTGAGTTATCTTTTCAAAACATAAATATGATCATATTTCCCTTTCTCTACCCTTATGCTTTAAATAGGTGGACAAACACACTAACCTACAATGTTTTTGCTTTTTTCTTAGGCTAAAATTAATGAGACTATGTGTTTAGGTGTCTCTACATTTTTATTTTTGTAGCCTCCTAGAAGGCCATGCTCTAGCTAGACTCTGTGCTTTGAGTCTCTTACACCCACTATGATTTTTATTTATTTATTTGCTCCTTATCTTAGAGTTTTTGCCTATGTTGATCCCTGTTCAAAGTAATTTTTTTCCTACTCTCTTGAAGAAGTAACATTTCCATTTCCTTCAGATATGATTTGAGGAGTCATTTATGTGTTCCTCATCAAAGCACCCATTATGGACTTTTTTTCACAGGGTTTCAGAATTTCACATTTATTTATAAGTATATGATCAACTTTGGTCTTCCTGCTTAGACTGTAAACATCATGAAATCATACACAGAATATTTTTGCTTGTCTGCCAATTTTATCTTCTCTGTGCTGAGATCAATTCTCAAATATATATTTTCAAGAATAATGAATGAATTAATAAATATTTCAAATATTTCATGTTTTGGGGCATGAGATAAAGCTTTGTAGAAATTCTGTGACACTCTCCTTGCCTGTCACCTCCTGTCCAAACTTCTCTAGAGACAGTTCTTGTGGTCTTTAGTTGATAGGAAGAGTTCTTATAGTTTAATTCATTCACTGAATTACAGTGAATATCCTGATCAGACAATTAGTCATTACTAGGAATCTTGCAAGTGGACATGAGAATGAAGTTGGGTTTGGGACAATGTATACCCAAAGGTTAATATGGTCTGAATTCTTATGTATACTTGTATTCTTGCCACTATATCACTGGGTTGGTCTCAAAGTTGAATAACTATAGTATCACCTCTAATAATGTTTCAGAACTTTGAAATTTCCATTCCTGTGTTGGATGGAAAGTTGATATGGTCTTCCAACCTTAGAATGTAGTCTTTGATATGCAAAGGAACTTGTCAATAAGTAGTATTAAATTATTCTCAACCAGTTTGAAGATTTAAATAAAATTTTTACATTAAATATTTGAGTTTTATAAATATTTTAGAACTTTTGTTCATGCAATGATTAAGGTGAGTAAAATTTGATCTTACTTTCTTTAAAAAAAAAGAATGATGCTTCTCAGTTGGTTCTCCAATTACACAACTTTTCAGAGGCAAGGAAGAAAGAGTAATTAGCTAAAAGAGTATGGATTTAATTATAATTTTTTAAAGTTTACTTTTTGTTTTTTTGCATCGTGAACTGACTATAATGCAAAGAGAAAAAGAAAAAGAAACACGGATCTTATAAACTAGTAGAGGAGACAGCCAATAATCAAAGAATCACATGAATAAAGTTAAAATTGCAATTGCAGTCATTTTCTTGAAGGGTAACTGCGTAAGCAACTGTAAATAGATAAAAGGATATTGATGTTAATCCTTTTGTTACTTCATCTGGATTTAGGAGGTAATTGAGATAATGTATGTGAAATAACTTTTAGATAAATATAGGGTATTCATAAAAAATAATTTTTGTCAATCAAAATTTCTTTATCTACTTCTGGATTTGTATTTTGTTTACTTCTTATGGCTTTAAGTCTTTATTTGCATATTTAATCTGTGTATAGTTTAGAATTAAACATTACAATACCAAAGGACCAATGTTCTCAGTTTTGTGGAAAAGGCAAAGAGGAAGTAATACAATTTTTCTGGTTATTTTAGTGTATTCTAATATATTAATATATTATTATTCTTAAAATTACAATTGATGTTTTGAAGAGATGCATCAAATTTATTTCTGTTTCACAATGTAAGGGAGATAATGTTAATGCTAAGATAATTTAGTAGGAAATAAAATCACAATCTTTACTTGTTCTGTTATATATTTTTTTTAATTTTAAAATGGTCAAATACAGTTCATTTATGCTGGCATTTGTATTAACCCCATTACTAAAATATTGTAATTTTAGTAGCATTATCTATTATTCAACTTTTAATAAAATGGGTTTCTTTAGGTTCAAGACAAATAGAAAAATACATTTTAATTTTTGAATAAAAGCATTATGAGTGAAATGGGAGTTCTGATAAGATGGTGCTGGAGTAGCTCAGGCAGGGTGCAGCACTCTTACAAAACTGAGGAGGCATGGCAGACTGTCAAAGGAGCTGCTTTGGGGTTCTGCAGATCAGGAGAGTGCTGTGCACATTGGGAAGAGACCAAAAGGAAAACTATGAGTTACTAGCCTACTCAGCTGGGAGCAGAGGTCATCCCCTACTCTCAAGGTGAACAGCTTTGGTGAAACGCCCTAAAGCAGCCAATTGAGAGGGGAATAAGCATAGTCTACCCTGGGAAGAGGGAAGATAAGGAGGGCTGAGTATGTTTTCTCTTCTGCTAGTTTAAATGTCAGTGACCAGCTTTGAATCTGGGCCCCAACAAGCTCAGAAAATCCAGCCAGTGGAAGTTAAAAGATAAACCTCTGCAGCAAAGTTTGCCAAAGAATACCTTTGCTGACATGCTAGGAAAGTGAAGGACAAGACTTGTCTTTCTTACTCCTATTCCCAGGCACCTGTGGATGGTCTGTGCCCCATTAGTGGGTCCATGGCCCAGTTTAGATAACAGAAGCAGGGTGACCTTAAAATTCAGAAAAACTTGAACCAAAAATCAAAAAAGAGCCATGAAACAAAACCACTACATAACAGAGAGAAATTGATCAACAGAATAAAATCATTGACCTAATCAGATGCCTAGATAGCAACAAAAATTATAAGCCATATTAAGAAACAGGAGCCTATGGCCCAGGCAAAGGAACAAATAAAAAATCCTGATGAGACACAGAGTTTAAGACAAATAATCAATCATGCTCACACAAATTACCTAAAACAATTTAAGGAGTTCAAGAAAAATATGGCCAGAGATTAGGATATGAGGAAGACACTGGATGAACATAAAGAACAATTTGAAGGGCTGCAAAGAAAAGTAAAAGAGATTAAGGAAATAAAAAACAAAATGGATGAGATAAAAAAAAAATACATTAGAGACATATAATGGCAGACTTGAAATGGCTAAGGACAGAAAAAGTAGTTGTAGGATAGAGAATGTACTTGAAAAGACAAGAGAACAGAAAGAAAATAATGGAAAAATTGAAATGGGTCTCAGGGAATTGAATGACAATGTGAAATGCACAAACATATGCATTATTGGTGTCCCAGAAGAAGAGGAGAATGAAAGGGGCAGAAATTATGGAAGACATTGATATCAGTTTACAAGAAGGAAATATACCTCAAAGAGAATAAATCCAAATAAACCTACTCTGAGAAAACTACTATTCGAAATGTCAAATATCATAAATAAAGAAAGGATTCTTTACAGCACTCTCTGCATTGGATGGAATATATGGATAGAGGATAGATAAGAAAGCAGTGAACTTGAATAAAATGATAAATGAACTATACCTAACAGATATTTATAGAACATTACACCCCCAAAGAGCAGGATATACATTCTTCTCAGCCAAAGCCACATAATGATACTATGAAAAGGAATATTACAGACAAATTTCTCTAATAAATATAGAGGCAAAATTCCTCAATAAATACTTGAAAATTTATTCTAACAGCATATTAAAATAATTATACACCATGATCAAGTAGGTTTTATCCCAGGAGTGCAAAGTTAGTTAACCACAAGAAAATCAATCAGTATAAAATACCACCTTAATAAAACAAATAAGAAAAATCAAATGATCATCTCAATTTATGCAGCAAAGGCATTTGACAAGATAGAGCATCCATTCTTTATAAAAACACTTAGGAATAGAAAGATACTTCTCAACATAATAAAGGGCATATAATGAAAAACCCACAACTAACATTGTACTCAGTGCGAAAGACTGAAAGATTTCCCTCTGAGATTGGGAACAAGAGAGGAATGTCCACTGTCCATTCAATATTTTGCTGGAAGTTCTACCTAAAACAATTAGGACAAAAAGTAAATAAATAAATAAATAAAAGACACCAAAATAGGAAAAGAAAAAGTAAAACTTCACTATTCACTGATGATATGATGATAACTAAAGATCCCAAAATGTCCGCAAGAAAACTACTATAATAGAACTAATAGATGAATTCAGCAATGTGGCAGGATACAAGATTAATATGCAAAAATCAATAGTGTTTCTATCCTCTAGTAATGAGCAATCCAAGGAGGAAATTCCTCCCAAAATTTCCATTTATGACAATGACTATTAGAATCAAATATTTAGGAAAAAATTTAGTGATGTACATCAAAGACCTATATTCAGAAAAATACAAAGCATTCTTTAAAGAAATCAAAGACCTAAAAGAATGGTAAGACATTGTATGTTCATGGATCAGAAGACTAGATATCAAGACGTCAGTTCTACCAAAAGTGATTTACAGATTCAATGTAATCCCAATAAAAATGTCACCAGAAGAGATGGAAAAGCCAATTATCAAATTTAAAATGTGTTAAAAATAACAAAATTGGAAGACTCTCACTTCCAAACTTTAAAGCATATTACTTAGCTACTGTGCTAAAAACAGCATAAAGATAGACATACTGACCAATGGAAAGTTCAATCTATGGTCAAGTGATTTTTGACAAAGCCGAACATACCGTGCTGGGTCAGAACAGTCCATTCAACAAATGGTGCTGGGAGAATGGGCTACCCGTATCCAAAAGAAGGATAATCCCTATCTTGTACCTCATTCAAAATTTAACTCAAAATGAATCAAGGAGCCAAATATATATATATATATATATAAACTCCTGGAAGAATATATATGGATACATCTAATACTTCTACAAGATCTTATGGTAGGTGAGGTTTCTGAAAAACTTGAGCAACAAAATAAAAAATCAATAAATAGGGTCCCCTCAAAATTAAAGTTTTGTGCTTCAAAGAAGGTGAAAAGGCAGCTTACTCAATTGGAGAAAATTTTTGGAGAAAATTTTCAGAAGCCACATTTCAGATAAGGGTTTGATCTCTATCTTATATAAAGAGATCATACAACTCAATGATAAAAACACAAGCAACCCAATTATAAAATTAACAAAAGACTTGAATACATACTTTTCCAAAGAAGAAATACAAGTGACCAAAAAGCAGATGAAGAGATGCTCAACATCACTGGTTATTAGGGAAATGCAAAAAAAAAAAAAAAAGCTACAATGGTATGTCATTTCATGCCTCATAGAGGGAATGTGGAGTAATAGGAACACTGGCTTATGGTTGGTGGAAAGGTAAAATGGTGCAGCCTCTGCGGAAAGCAGTATAGTGTTTCCTCAGGACTCTAAATACAGAACTTGCCTATAATTCAACCATCCCACTACTAGAAATATATTCACAGGAACTGAAAGCAAGGATGCAAACAGACATTTGCACACTGAAGTTCACAGTGGCATTAATAACAATGAATAAAAGATGGAAACAACCCAATGTCCGTCAACAGATTAATAGACAAAATAGGGTATATTCATACAATAGAATACTGTTCAGCTGTAAGAAAAATGACAACATGAATATACCCTGAAGACATGAAGTTGAATGAAATAAGCCAGATATAAAAGGACAAATATTTTATGGTCTCACTAAAATTTATTTAATATGATAAGTAAACTGATGGAGTTTAACTATAGAATCAGTTACTAGGAAATAGAATGTGGATTGAGATTTTCTCTAATAAAATTAATAAAATATAAAAAAACACTTTATGAGTGATTGGATAGTGATCAAATGATTGTATACAAATATTAACAATTTTTGAAAGCATCCATAGACATATATATTTTTTCATGTGTATGGGAATGTCAAGTTTAGGAAAATAATTTTAAATTATTTTATGTCAAACTCTATTTTTGTTATTATGCAGAAAAAAGGGATCTAGGAAGGAAAACACTGAACATTGAGATGATTATTTTCTAAAAGGACATCACTCAATATATTTTATAGGACAGGGATGTTATCTGGATTAGTTTTTCAAATCATTTTGTGGTGTTTTATCGTCATTCTATTTTTAGTGCCTAAAACCATGCATTTCTCAAAATGAGTGCTCTACAAATGTTTGATGAGTGAATGGTATGTCAGTTAATGAGAAAAAATTCTTACAATACTTTACAACTCACTTGAATCCATTAAATAATATGAAGTAAAGGTCATATATACATATATATATTAAGACATATTGAAAGTGCATTTTACTTGCTGGCTTATTTCTTATTTTAAAAATAACCCCAAGATTAAAATAATTCCTTCATTTTTACCAACCTATTAATAATTTCATGTCCATCTGTTTTGTTCTTAGTTGGTTACTAGTCTGCTTTCTACCTCTACCTAGTTGTAAATGTATTTAGGTCTGGAAAGGTAACTTATTCATTTCCAAAACCTGTCTGTGCTTCTTTCATGATGTTCAGTAAGTAATTGTTGAGCATATTCAATTATGGCTACAATGTTGTCATTTTTACTGGTACATTTTGGCACTTTCTATAAAATGAAATTTTGTATTAGTTTTGCATCAGTATACAGCATTAAAATGTGTCAAATAAAGCAGGTTACATAGTGTAAAGAACCTGGTGTTTGAAATCAGAAAGATTTGAATCAGACAATTAGGTGGGTCAGTCAGGACACCTTGGTGGGACTCATTCAGTGGGACATGTCTAACATTTTAAAAGTAAAATATAACTTCTAAAAGGAAAATACTAGTAAAGAATAGAATATAATATTTCAAGAAAATTTCTATATATATATATATTTATATATGAAAAACATGTATGTGTGCTGTATAGACATGTGTGTGTAAAACTGAATCACAATATAAAATGTATTTCTAACTAGGCTGTCATCAAAAAAAAAAGTTTAAAAACCATTGAATTTGGGATACTGAAATTTTTGTGGTCATTCTGAGCCTCCTCTTCCCCATCTGGAAAATGGGGTAAATAATAACTATCTTGAAGTAATATAAGCAAAGGACTTTGCATAGGGCATGATCCACATACTAGACATGCAAAGAATGTTCCATTTTCATAAAACCAATCCATTTGAAAGTTAGTTGATGAGGACTTATCTAAGTATATACAGGACTGAATCAAAACTTTAAATCCATGACAGTAATTTTTAAAATACTTCTGATTTGAAAGGCAATGATTTAAAATATTGATTAATAAAGTAAATGCTCAGTTAAAAAAAGAGATATATGAATTTTAAATCTATACAGTTTTTTGCAGAAACTTTCATACTGCCATATTTTTCCTGTTCTAAGTTAAGAGTACAGTGTTATTTTCTCAACACCCTGAATCTTTCCACTTACTAAAGTGTCTTATTTTGACTTAAGAGCTAGACCCATGACTTCTTATGGAGAGAATTATGATTAGAATCAATATATCCTGATTACAACTCTAAAGTCAGTAATGATTGACAACAAACAGGATAAATGATGATTCTATAAAGATCCAGTTAAAATTTTGAGATAGTATATACTCAGGTAATAACAAAATAAATAGGGAATTGGAAATTTCATTATTTGTTTGGGTTAGAACGAGAACCCTATTGCAATCACTTGAACTCACAATCAAAACTAGACATTGCCCTCTATCAAATGCATATTTTATTATTTTGATGATCTGTATTAATAGAAAATAAATATTACTAGTATTCAAAACATTACCAAGGAGTCCCAGAGAATACATCATTTCTACGTGATTTTTTTACTGTTTTGGTTTTTTTTTTTTTTATAATTTGTCTTTGATGTGGGGTGATTAGAATGTCAAATGATACAGGAGAAAGAAACTTGGTTTTAGAATCAGGCATACCTGTTTGAATTTCCTTTAGCTAAACTGTTTATGAGCTTTCTTTCTAGTGCAATTTATATATCCCCTCCTGACCTCTGCTTTCGCCTCTATAGAACATAATTTTTAAGAGGACTAAATGAAAGTGTGTATGTGTGTGTGTGTGTGTGTGTGTGTTTGAGAGAGAGAGCGAGAGAGAGAGAAAGAGAGAGAAGTAGAGAGAAAGAGAAGAGAGAGAAAGAGATTCTAATAAAAAATGCTGGGCATAATAAGGATGACTCTCGTTCTAGTCCTTTAATAGAGCTTTTTGTTTGTTTTTGTTTTTACTGTTGGTGCAGTAGTTATGGTGTCTTTTATTGAGTTGGTAATTTAAACATTTAAATTTTCAAATCAATTTAGATTTTCTTGATAGGGAAATAAATATTAGTGTAGACCTCACTAAGTAATATAACTAGTTGCATACTATGCAGTGGAATTAAAAAGATTTTGAAAAAATAAATAAAAAGTTATATTTTTGGCAGGAAAGTCACCTTTCTAGAGATTTTGAAACAAAACCCTGTTCTCAGTCTTGATAGATAGTAATTGCAAGTGAATATGACTCAAATCACATAAGGCTATGACCTTTTCCTTGTTATTTGTCACTAACAAGGTTAGTAGTGGTGAGGATGTTAGTGACAAAAATATAAAATAAGACTTTAAAAAAAATCATTTTGAATACAGCAGATGTTTCTTTCTTTATGTTGTTGCCAAATTAACCCAGGGGTACTTTTTAGGTTGCCAGATCTATCTACTTTGTTAAATTATCTATGCATAAAGGTTTGCCTTTTTGAAATTTGATGCCATCAAAGTTAGCACTAGAATAGACTTGGTTATGTGCTTAAATTCTTTCATGTTTTCTTTCACCAGCTTTCGTTCAGCAATTCAAACTTCAGAAAGAGTAATTTCTCAAATGAGAGTGTACCTATGTTTTCACATGTCTTTTGTAAAATATATACATAAAGGTTCTTTAAAATATGAATCTTCCCTTTCTTTATACTGCTTATTCCCTCTCCTCTCTCATTTACTATCTCATCCCTTCTCTCTTTCACTCTTTCAGGTGCACACAAACTCACACACGAGTGAAGATGGGTCATTTCAGATACTCATCAAAATCAAGATTTATAACATTGAGCTTCAAGTCTCCTAAGATGACAGCATTATTATCCTCATTTTCATGTGATAAAAAGGTGCTTTGAGGGAGAAAGGGGGTTACCATAGGCCACACAAATAGTTAGCTATGCTGCTAGAATTTGATTCTCAGTTATTCTGGATCCACAGGCTATACACATCTCCATCTCAACAGAGGAAAAGGAATGAAAGAATTCAGAGAGGGGGTAGAGTAGATTTTTTAAAAATATATTTATGATGAAGGCTAATTGATAAGTATTTTTCTATTCAAAATTTTGGATTCTCCATGAAGAATCAATTTTAAAGTATATGGAAGACTAACACCCCACCTATGTCTGTTTTTACTAATTGTACCAATGTTTCCTTAATGATTTAAGATAATCTTCCTCTTCCAAATAAATATGGAGAAAATGTTTGAAACTGTATTTCAAAGGACTGCTGGAAGGGTCAGAGTATAAGGAGTTGATTCAAATTCCTTTATTACCTCCTAGGCTGAAAGGTACAATTTTCCATTGCTATATATTTCACTTCTTGTGTTCTTCAATTCCAGCTCTCTAGCTTTCCAAAACTAACACCCTTCAATAAGAGGAAGTCTGTGCCAAAGACTACTCAGAATTTTTCCAATAATGAGATTCACAGGCTCTGGCTGCCTATGACTCATTATCTCCAACATAACCATCAGTCACTCAAGTCAAACACAGACCAAGCCACTTTTTGATCTGCCAAAGCAACTTGTGAAAGAGGCAAACCTCTCCAATTCTGATAAATTATCTGCAAACAAATCAGATATTATTCCTAGCTTGCAAGTGTCAGTACTGTAACCAAGCAGAGATGATAGGATTCACAAGCTGTTGCATCATTGGAATAAATCAGAAAGAACATTTTTTGTAGCCATGGTAAATATATTAAAATATATTATTCAACATTGTTCTAACCTTACAATTGAATTAAATAAGAATGACTCCATCACATCACTAAAGCTATTACAATGTTGCTATCTGGCAAGTTACCCTGAATTTCAAAGTTTGATGTTGCTTAACTATATAAATTAGATTTCCAAATTTATTTTTGAAGCCCTAGATAGCTCGTAGGTAGATTCTGGGTATATTTGTTAGCTATTTTTTTAGTCAAGTAAAAAATTTTTACATTATTTTGTGTTATTTAGATAATAGTTAGAAAGAAAATGAATTTTTCATAATTGATGTTCCCCTGTATATCTTTATGATGATCATCCTTTAAAATTATATGATTGTGGGTCCTTTCTGAATTAGAGACATAAGAAGAGTGAGAAGGAAGCAATCTAATGTGTAATACACTCTTCTAGGTGTTTTCATATATTTTAGTAATTATTTCTCGAAAGAGCTCTGTAAAATATTTACCTACATTTTACATATGATAAAACTGAGGTTTACTAATACATAAAGTCACAAATCAGCAAATGGACATGATTCTATCATGATTATTAATTACCAGACAACCCATAAAAGGTTCTACTAAAGATATTGATTTAAGTGATTATTTAGATCTGAAGATCCCACTTGCATGTGAATACAAACTGAGGAAAGTTAAGCCACTTTTTCCTTTATTTTTATAGGAATTTTTCACTTTCTGTCTGGAATATTTCACCAGAATCTTAACTTTCCCATTGACCTCCAGTACCTTGAAATGCAGCTTTACACCCATCATTTACTCCTGTTTCTTTTCAAGTGAATATTTATAAAATACCAATCTAATAATGACACTGACTGACTTATAATTACATTTGCTTCCAATTCCTCCAAAAGGATTACTTTTAGATTACAGTGTGTTTCACAATGGCCTTTAGTTCATCTTTCCTCCTTTATTTCCTGATGCTTCCCACCCAACTTTAACGCTTTTGGTGATCAAACTTAGCAACCTGCCTGTTAATTTTGCACATATCCCACTGCCTGAGATGTTTGTTGTTCTCCTAGCCTCAAAGCAACTCCAATTCTTGATACTGCATCCCATTCAACTATGAGTGCCTCTGTGAGAGCATTTAAAAACCTTAAAAAAATATTGGCTTCCCAGTTCTCCTTGCTTTTCTCAAACACCACTATTTGATACTGTTTATGAAATTTTAGTTTATTTGCTTATATGCCTGACATCTGCATGAGACTATCACCTTCTGTTTGTAACAATGCCAGGCTCAAAATAAAATCTGCTCAAATATTTATTATTTGGTTAAATACAGATAAATATGTATGAATGTATTAAATTGCATATCATCAGATATTATATTATGTTTTTCTTATATAATATATATAACTGTTACGTTCATTTTATATATGCATATGAATGAATAAAAGAATCGTTGTACTTATTTTTATTTACATGGCTTTGTGGTAAGCTATAAAATTTTATGTTATGTTCAGTAGGATGATAATATTCGAAATATTTCTTAGCTAAAGAATCAGAGTAGGTGACTGACCAGTTACTTAATCCACAAGAGAAGACAGGTTTGTTTTTGTGCTAATATACAAAGTAGTTTAGAGAGTCATTTGTAGTGTCTGTTTCATAGCTTTTGCCACTAAACAGAAACATCCATTTATGAAAGGCATGATATTTTTCATAATAAAATACAGGGATTTTTAAAAGGCAAAGCTTTGATATATTTATAAAAATTAATATCTGAAAATTTATTTATGATTAAGAACAACTGACCTATAGATAATTTATTATCTTGATTTTTTTCTCAGCAATAGTTCCCTTTTTTAAAAAGATTTATTTATGTATTTATTCCCCCTCCTCACCCCTATAGCGGCTTGTTCTTTCTTTGCTATCTCTTTTCTGTGTCCATTTGCTGCATGTTTTTTCTGAGTCTGTTTGTCTCCCTTTTGTTGCATCATCTTGCTGCACGAGCTCTCTGTGGCACATGGACCGTCAGCTCTCCACAGAGCTTCTCCATGGCGTACAGGACAGCTTTGCCTTCACAAGGAGGCCCTGGGACATGAACCCAGGGCCTTCTGTATGGCAGATGGGAGCCCAACTGATCGAGCCATAGCCACTTCTTAGCAATAGTTCTCTTTTAAATGT
Source organism: Dasypus novemcinctus (assembly GCF_030445035.2). Taxonomy (NCBI): domain Eukaryota; kingdom Metazoa; phylum Chordata; class Mammalia; order Cingulata; family Dasypodidae; genus Dasypus; species Dasypus novemcinctus. Next base: position 70,219,342 of record NC_080684.1, on the reverse strand, counting down.
CCAAGGATTGGTTGGTTTTGGGGTGTTATTTTCTCATATAATGGCGTACTCATGGGACTTCATTATTAAACCAACTCTATTTTCAAACATTAAATTAGAGCTCTTGTTAAGATGAAGCATGAAACTGCTTGAATTGTCACTTTCTTGAAAACGCTTCTTAAAATATTTAAAATCCTTCAGAATGGTAAATGAAAATCTCTTGTGGTAATAAAAATTATTTCACTTTAAGTAAAGCTAATTGAATCAAAAAGATACATTAAGTGAGTTATTTTATATACAAACAGTATTGATGCAAACATGATTTCTTTATAAAAGCAGAAAGAGGAGACTAACATAATTATAATCATTTCAAAATCCAGCTAAGTCCAACTTTAAGATATATAACTTTTGAAAGAAATATATCAAACATACCCCTCTTAGCCTGTTCCCTTTTACTTAGGTTAAGTTGTATGGATAAGAGTACAAATAGCACCTTTGGAAGGTAACTTTTAATTAACTTAGTCATGCTAAACAGGCATGTTTACCCAAATAGTGTAGGCTAGCTATTGTAAATTACACAATCTATGTTTATCCCATTATTCTGCACATATTATGAAATACCTTGGAAGTAATCAGGATGTTACATTATTCACAAATACAAACAGTTTAAGAAAACTGCTCCTAAAGTAGCTTAAAATCAAAATACATATTTACATATATATACTCATATACTTGCTTTATAAACAAATCTTTATGAGACATGACTACATATATTTTAGAAGTATTTTACAGTGAAATCATAGGATCTGAATTGGCTATAGATATTAAAATTTTCTATATCTTTTCCTAAACAAGAGTTGGAAAAAGTTTAAAAGTTTTTTTTTAGTCACTTGGCTACTTTTAAGCTATTCCATATTTATAATATTTTATCTAATAAATGAAGAATTTTTAAGGAAAAATTCTCAAAATGACTTTCAAAAAATTTCAATTTGGCTTATTTCCTCATTTATCAATTAGATTTCTAATAGTGTAGATTACTCTAATAGTGTGGATTAACTATTCATTAGTGTAGATTAAATAGTCATAACTATTTTCAAAGCTTATTCTTTGGACTTAATGAAAATGTTGAAAACATTCATACATAAATTGATGTCTGAGGTGTTTTAAATATGTTACTGAATTACCGGGAATTTATTTCTATGTTCTAGGATAAATATATTATCCATGTAAAAACATAAAACCAACCATATAATGTAAAAACCAACATTCATTTTTAATGTACCTTTTAGCCATCTCCAACCCCAGTCCTATCCAACAATTGATTTTTTAAAAGTATATAATGCAGAAACCAACTTGTAGCAAAAGAAATAAAAACAAGTATTAAAATATGATCAAAGTAACTTGCATAGGTTTAAGTTCTTGGCTAAAGACAAATATAATGAAAAATAACTTACTTTCAGAAACTCCAGTTTCTACTTGGTTTAATTTAATTTGTTTTCTACCCACAATTTGCCCATGATCCCTAATTCTCCCTTTCTTGGAAAGATAATTAGGTAGGTAAAGAAGAAGCCTGATATTTCTTATTAAGTGGGTGTAGAAGTTCCACATCCACTGATTTATATTGGGCATATGCTCTAATGTCCTGGCTCTAGCCTTTGAAGTAAAACCCCTGGGGGCTCTTTCTTTCCTTCTCTCCTTCTACACTAGATTGAATGAGTCCATTTGCAACAAAGGCTTTCTGATTTAAGGGGAAAATTTGCTGTGTTTGCTTTTAAATTATTTTGTGTGTCTAGTTTAATAGAATACCATAGAGACTTTATAGAATTATTCTACAGAGTAGTTCATATTTTGTTCATATATAATATTTACACATTAAATACACACGAATGTATCTATATACATTATACATATGTGTACATATAAATATATGCATATTTTATATGTATCTCTGAGTATAATTGTTCTACTTGGATTCTGGTTTGGTGTAACCTAGTTTGCTTTACAAATACATTTTAAAAATTTTAATTGTGTCCAAAAGATCAGAAGAGAATTTTATCCTTCAGGAAGTGATAAGTTCATATTTTCATTAACATTGTTTTTGCTATATTGCAGAAGAGAGGTTTCGTAATTTTTGGGACAGATATACAAACATGCATAAACACATAAATATTCACACATATAAATAAATGTATAGAAATTCATGGCAAGCCATGATAGAATTTTTCATCAATTATTTGAAGATTCTAGAAAACAACAATAACCAAACAACATAATCAGATTTAAAAAAAAATGGAATAGTTATTATTTTCCAGAATTGTATTAATACTGGGAATAAAATGATTAATTGATGCAAACAATACATCTTCCCTCAAAGATTTTAAAGTCTACATTGATAGTAGTTTGGTGTACTAGGTATAGAAACACATTTACTACTCAATATTCACACTTTTGTCACTATAAGTTGTTATTTATATCAAAATATTCCTTTTTTCCTAACTGCCCATAGCACACCAAATAGACTATGTCCCCGGATATGTGCTAAATTATTCTCATTAGATCATAAATATTAACAACAAATGCTAAAATTTAGATTACACAATTTCTAATAGCTTAGTACCAATATTGTCATTGTTCTTTTTTTTCTAAGATTTTATTTATTTCTCTCCCCTTCTCCCTCCTCCCCCCATTGTCTGCTCTCCATGTCCATTCTCTGTGTGTTCTTCTGCATCCACTTGCATTTTCCAGCAGCACTGGGAAATGGTGTCTCTTTATTGTTCCGTCATCTTGCTGCATCAGCTCTCCATGTGTGCAGAGTCACTCCTGGGTGGGCTGTGCTCTTTTCACGTGGGGTGGCTCTCCTTGTGGGGCTAACACACAGATCAGGGGATCAAACCCTGGAACTTCCATATGGCAGATGGTCGCTCTATCAAGTTGAGCCAATCTGTTTCCCGATTGTTCTTACTTATGTTTTAGATAAGGGAGCTCAGTCCAATCCTAAGTGAGCTAGCTGTAAGGGTAATTATAGTTATACTTACATATCAGGTATTGTGCAAGTACATATGCACACACACGTATGTATATACACATACATATATATTATGAATTATTGAGTAGGAGTTGGTATCTTTGTTATTCCATTTTGAAAAATTATGCATAGATTGCAAAATGCTTAGACTATGTGAAATAAATTAGACTTATGGAAGTAATCTACAGAATCATTGTGAAAATCTGTTGGGTAGTATTACAAGCATAGATATGGCACTGGTAATAAAAAGAAATATGAAAGAATATCTGCTCTCTACCTAGTCATAATTTTTGGGTATAAAATGTATGGAAAATATTAACAAAAATAGAGCAGTATACTTTAATGGGATATCAAGTTAGTATATTCAATCAGTACAGATTTAGATGTGGTTGTGGTAAAATGAAAAAAAAAATAAATTCACATTAAAATGCAACTCTGAAAGCAGACTGGAGAATTAATAGCCATAGCTTCTAATATACCCTTAAAAAGACAAATTCTTTAAAATTAACTAAGAATGGTAGGATAGATTCATTATTTTCTTTAGAAGCCAGAGAAATAGGTCATCATTTTTTATTCCCTTGTCCTTTATCTATGCAAATTTATTTTGAGTAATATTACTATTTTATCTTGACAATTGCTCTCTGTTGTTTGACTAAAATCCACATGAACATTAGGGTGGGCTTCATTATCATCTTTAAACCAATGGCAAAGCCCTAAGAGATCCTTATTTTGTTACTTTTTGTGGCATTCTTCTGAAAGTAATCAGCATACTCAATTAGGTTCATTCTGTAACAAAATGTCTTGAGGAAGCATGAATTCCATAGAGATCAGAAACGCATCTCAACTCAGTATCTGATTTATGTTAAATACCTGCAGAACAGAGTTTTTTATATTTGCTTTTCATTTGAAAATGGCAGAGAAGAGCACTGAGCATCATTAATGTGTCTTTTCCTTGTCTACTTTGAACCTGCTAGTGCTTTATGATGACAAATTTTTCTACTTGATAAATGTACTCATTGTTTATTTGTTAACACATGCTAGGCAGTACCTTTAATAAATAACTTACCAAAGAGTTTTTCTTAAAAATAAAATTAAAAAGCACATATTATGAAATAACTCAAGGGATTTTTCATAATTTATTTGACTTGGGAGAAATGCTGATAGCACAGAACTGAGACTGTGTGAAACACCATGATAATGACAGGAGAGAGATTCTCCTGTTGTCTTTGAAGAAATGGGGTGCCATGCTGTGAGATAGCTATGGACTACGTCCTAAGGGAGCCTTGCATTAGTTAGGAGTGACTCCTTTGTTCAATAGCCAGCAAGAAATGGGGGCATTAGTCCTACAATCTCAAGGAATTTATTTCTGCCATAATTTGAATGATCTTGGAAGAGGACACAGAGCCTCAGATGAGAGCATAGTTTTAGCCTACACCTTCATTTCAAGTTGGTGAGACTCTGAACAGAGGACCCAGCAAACCAACGGTGATAGAATCAACAGAGTACCCCAAAGGGCAAACTCCTAATCCTCAGAAACCATGAGAGTTAAGTTTTAGGGCAAAAATGGACTTTCCTAGTGTGACTAGATTGTGTATTGTAAGGGATATTTTCCTGGATTATCCAGGTGGGCATTGAATGCAATCACAAGAATCTTTTCAAGAGGGTGTTAAGGTCAAGAGTGGAGAAGGTAATGTCAAGATGGAAGGAGAGATTAGAGTGATACACTATGAATATGGAGGAAGGGACAATAAATAAAAGACTGTAGGTAGATACTAGAAGCTGGGAATGTCAAGGAAATAGATTCTTCCTTGAGAACCACCAGAAAGAACCAATCCTGATAACATATTGATTTTAGCTCAATGAAATGGATTTCAGACTTCTGACATCCAAAAATATAAGAGAATTTTTTTTGCATGTTGTATTAAGCAATGGGGTTTATGGTACTTTTGTCATAGCAGTAATAAGAAACTAATATATCATGCTCAGACTTCTGACCCACAGAAACTATGAGATAATAAATCTGTGTCCCACTAGATTGGTAGTAATTACTATGCAGCAGTAATAAATAGCAGAAAGACATAAAATTTCTATGTAGATAATTACAATGCTCTTATCCCATAATACTTAATCCCCACCTACCTCTGTACTCTATCATAATGACCCACATTTAACCAATTGCAATCCAAAGTAATCAATTTACAGCCTTCTGAACACACTTTGCATACTGCTACTTAACAAGCACCATTCTTTTCCTTTCATTTTCTTTCTTTAAATTCTATCATTCCGTGAAGACCAATCACAATTCCCAAATTTCCTAAAGAGCTATTCTCAATCACAAGTGCCCAAACCATATTTTTAAAATATTTTTCTTGAGATATAATTGAATGCAATAAATTATATGTTTAAATTGTGCAATTTGTTATATTTGATGAATATATAGTCCTGTGGAACTACCAAAAAAATTATGATAGCAAACATATCCATCATTCCCAAAAATGATCTCAAAACTTTTTTGGTCCCTCTCTCCTAACCCTCTGTGTACTGCCCTCCCCAGGCAATCACTGATGGCTTTCTGTCAATATAAGCTTGTTTGCATTTTCTAGAGTTTTATGTACGTGGATTTATATATGATATACTCTGTTTTCTGACTTTTTTCAATCACCATAATTATATTGAGGTTCATGCGTGTTGCATCTGTAGTTCTCTCCTCTGTCTTCTGCACTAGAACTAGCTTCAATAAAGTCCACTCAACTCAGGGAATCCCCCTTTCTTTGCTGTCATCCGGAAACATTCTCAAGATAGTAAACAGGGACAATATTGATTATCCTTCCTTGCATCATGAACAGTGTCGTGGAAACAGTTGTGCCACATATTTCATGGAGTTTCTTTGTTGTTTTTCTTTCTTTTGGTATTTCAAGTGAGAGAGTTCTTGTTTTCCCCTTTAAATGCAAGTGAAAGTCCCAAGAATAGAGATTTTATTACCTGAATTTCTCATTTTATATTTGCTGTTTTCTACTTTGAAAAGATGTTCTTTCTTAATCTTTAAGCTAAGGAATGAAAATTTATTTAATCTCATTCTAACTCTGTCACCAGTGTGTAGTGCTTTATTCATATTTGTATTCAGGAAATCCTAGACCATGGCATCAGAAACATAAAGGTATTGCAAGAAAAGTGATCTCTTGTATAGTTTATTATGTGATCTTTAAAGTTGCCAATTTTACCTAATAAAGTATCTACTGACCATTAATTTAAATATGATTCAACATTTTTATACTTGATCAACATTTATTTGAATTTGAGATTTTGAGAAGTGAAGGGTAAGTATGGCTACATGCCGAGTCTCTGTCGCTCTGTCTGAATCTTGATTTTGTTATTTACCTTATACATGAATTTACGATATTTGCTAAGACTCTCTGTGCTTCAATTTTCTTAACTGTAAAAGGGGGAGAGGGTAAAAACATAATTATCTTCAAAAGTTGTGCAAGGATTTGATGAGCTAATAAAAATGTAGAGAAAGAAGAATTGTACATGTCACATAGTTGCACTAAGGAAAGGTTAAATAATGTTATTAATTTTTAAACAAAACACATAAAAATGAAAAAATGCACTTGCTCTATTTTCCAAGGTTTTGTAGCTTTTTGAAATTCCTTTGATCTCTTTATCCAAATATCTGTTACTGCCATAACCTGCCAACTTGTTCTAACAAAATCTTTAGTGGTGTATGATTGCAAAGTCTTATAGCAATTTATTTTTGTGACCCAATGTAAAGACCAAAGGAAACTTGGGTAATTGAAAGGCAGTTTGTTGAATTTCAGCAGAAATTCATGATGTAAGATCTCAATCAACAGTTCTGACACCTATCATAGGGAAAATGTAAAATGTCCCATAAATTGTGCTCAATATAAAATGTTCTTTGGACAATTTTGAGAAGAAACTGTTAGAGAAAGCCATTTTCTGACTTACTTCTTCAGTTCATCCTGAAGATACTATATGTTATATCCACTGGTTCCATAGTAACCAAGTTTAAGAGGTTTTAAAACTGACCAGATATGACCCATAGAAGACAGAATTTCAGCCGTTAAAATTGAGGTGAAGCTACAGCTTTAGCTGAATTGAAAGTTGAATTACTACTTATGGTTAGACAGAATGGGTGTCTGTCAGTGCTTTGAGGTTAAAGACAGTGGGAAGGCAAGAATCAGAAAGTGTACTGCCTTGTAGGGAGCTGTCTCTTGCAGCAGGTGGATAGTGGCATTTGTGATTATCCTTTACATTTTCAGGTATCTCTATATCCATTGTAAGAAGAACAAAAAATCCAGCTATTAAAAATATTAATTGTATGCAAGTGTTAACTCTATTCAGCATGCATTTTCAAGTCATCCCCAGAACACTGAGAACCTAGGGGTTCCCCTGTTTTCCTTCGGGAAGAAGAGGATAGCATACCAAGTACAGACCTCCAGCACTTACACAAATTCTCCATTTAAATTAGAGAAGCCAATTCAATCTGTTTAACCTACTTAATGTCATAACAAGTCTTTATTAAAATATTATTGTCTAAAATAAATTTAAAATTCTCTGCTGCACAGCATTTTTTACTGAGGTGGGGAAAATGTGTGCTATTTAATACAAGATACAAAGAAATAAGGTTTAGACTATTTATATATATACTTATGTGAAGAGATTTTGAGAGTTATTTTGATCATAACTTTTAGATAAATCAACTATCTCATAAACTTTAATATAATTTCATTTGTCTTGGCCAAGATCTATTATGATTACACTATTATAAATTTGAAGGAAAGCTAATAATTTTGGTTGACTGGAAACTGAGTTACTACATACGTTTTAGAAAGTTATCCTCACTGCCAGTTGAAATGCCAGAAACAAGGAGTTTTTATTGTAGCTGCCCCTAATCTGTATAGTCCATACTTAAAGATAGTTTTTCCTATGTGAATTAGAAAATATTTTGAGGTAATGTTATGTAGAAAAATAATAATAGTGTCATAAATTAGAAGGTAATACCTCTTGTTTCTGCTATGTTAATATTTGAATTGAGTAAACTGTTTAGATTTTATAGATTATAATTTCCTTATCTGAAAAATGATGGCATAGTCATTATTTAATATACTTTATCGAATGGTTGTTAAAATTAAATGAAACAAAATGTTTGATCATATTTTAAGGAATATAGAATTCTAAATAATATTTGTTGTTAGTGTTATTTGGAAAAGAAGATTGTGATATTTTAATATCAAATGAATAAAAAAACAAAAAGCACACTGAAAATTATAAAACAGTCTTTAAATAGTAAGAATTTCTATTATCTAAAAAGACTGTTCTTGAAAAGTGTCTATTAAATATTAAGGTATACTTTATAAGTTTTGGAATGAAAAAATGAGAGCTCCATTTCTCCTAATAACAAGTCTATAAAATCAATGATTATAATATTAATGTACAAAATGTCCTTAGAGAGACATACCATGAGTGAAGGTCTAAACTAAAGTCTGATTTGAAACATTAACAAGGTTAAAATAAACATGACAATCACTACTCAGACCACTATGGAAACAATGAAGAAGATTCACAGAGGGAATATTGGCAACCCTCTTCTCAGCATTGACTAGGGAAGAGGGAGATTGAACAAAAGACTCCTAATTTTTAGATATGCTTATGAAAGTCTACCCTAAAGTAGAAATGGATATATTAGGCTTGTCTAGCCTAAAGCCATTACAGTCAAATAATTCACACGTTTCCTTGTTCGCAGTCCTCAACAATTACTCTGGTTATTTTGCTTCCTAAATAGTTATGTTCATACAGAGGAAAAAATATCTGCTTCTCAGGTTCCAGTCTAAGAAGTAATCTGTCTTTTCCTTTGCTTTTACAAAATTTCCATTCTGATGGTATGCATTAATTCTTTGAACCAGTTTGTTGAGGTATAATTGTGATACAATAAATCACACATTTTAAATATCTATAATTTGATATGTTATGCCATAGATACACCCATGAAACTCACAGCACATTCAAGATAATGCATATGTATGTCACTTTGTAATCCTTTCCTCTTACACCCTTTTCCTCTTTTCCCACACTGTGAACTCCTGTACAGTTTTGATCACCGATCTTTCTGTCTCTAGATGAGTTTGTAATTTCTAGAATTTTATAGAAATGATATCTTACAGTACCTATTCTTTTGGTCTGGCTCTAGCACTCAGCACAATTACATTGAAATTCATCCATATATTTACATATTTCAAGAGTGCATTTCTTTTTATTGCTGGATCATTTTCCACTGTAAGAATTCTTTATCCATTCCTTCGTTAATGGATTTTTTATTTTCATCCAGTTTATGGCTATTATAAATCAATTCCCTAATGACATGGTTTTGAACATCTTTTTCATGAGCTTATTTGCTACCTATATATTTTTGTGTGTGAATTATCTGTTCAAATCATTTGCCTATTAAAAAAAGTTTTTTAATTATTAAGTTTTGAGAATTCTTTATTTTTTTAAAGATTTATTTATATATTTATTTCTCTCCCCTTCCCCCACTCATTCTCTTAGACATGTGTTTCTTAAAGTAGACAATATTGAGAAAGTCCATTAACCACTTTGTTCTTTTATGGGTCTAGCTCAATAAACTTTTCTCCTATGTTTTCATCTAGAACTTTGAGGGATTTTGGCATTACATTTAGATTTGTGATCCATTTTGAGCTAATTTGTACTCATAGTGAGAAGTATGGGTAAAGCTTAATTTTTGCATATGGATAGTAAATTGTTTCAGCATTATTTTTTGAAAAGACTATGCTGTTTCCAATTAATTACCTTTATACATTTGTCAAAAGTCACTTTTCTAAATATGTGTCTATTTATACCTGGGCTCACTAGTCTCTAATTGATCTATTGGTCTACCTTGACTATTTGACTATCTTGATTGCTGAAGAAAATTAAAGAAGACCTAAATAAATGAAGAGACAAACTGTGTGCATGGTTTTGGAAGATTAAAGAACATTAATATGTTAATTCTCATTAAATTAATTAACTAATTAAATGCCGTTTCAATAAAATTCCTATCAGAGTGTTTTCATACAAATTGGCAAACTAATTTTAGAATTCATACGAAAATCCAAAAGACCTAAAATAGCCAAAGCAACTTCAAAAAAGGTGAACAAAGTTGAAGTCTAAGACTATCTGATTTTAAAACATTTAAAAATGATAATCATCAAGAGAATGTTGTATTAATATATGCTTTTGTTTGTATAGAATTTATTCACATGATTAACTTCTGAAATTCTAATAAACACTGGAAGATTCATGAGGCTGAGTATCACTACTTAAATGACTGAGGGAGGAGTGGGGTGAGGGGGATGGGGGGTATATGGGGACCTCATATTTTTTAATGTAACATTTAAAAAAAAATAAAGAAGGAAAATTTTTCAAAAATAAAAAATAAAAAAATAAAAAAATAAAAAGACTGAGGGCAGGACTCAGGACTTTAATTGAGTCATGTAAACCTCACCTTGGAGAGACCATTTAAATGACCAACTGGTCTTTCCACATGATGTCTTCTTATATCACTAAATAACGTTTCTCTATGAACTACCTACAGGCTTGTACTTGGTGATCATTATGTTTTAATTTTCTGTTTAATATGCATTTACATAACTCTTCCTGTGTCCATTTGTGACCCAAGTTATTTGAAAATTATACACATATTCTGTATGATGATAATCTAGCACTTATTATTGATCTCTTTATTTACATCCATTAAGTCTTGATTCAAACCTGCTTCTGAGAAGAAAACTTTTGAGATTTTATAAGCCTAATATTGTAATGTACCCTATTTTCTCATTATAATTGTACTCGTATGCCTTTTAGCAGCCTAAATAATGAAAGCTGAGGGAAGATATATTTGTGGTGTGCCTCCTTGCACCCCCTTCCACCAGGACCTTAATTTGATCATTGATATGACTTGATTTACCCCAACCATCAATAAATTAAACAATCGGCCTAGTGTTTCCCAAGCCACCAAAATCTGTATGTCCCTCAATCTCTGTTCTTATAAAGAATTTCAGGGAAGACATCAGTTATCCTAATACCTTAATTAAAGTGACAGACGTAAGAAAGTCAGAAAACAAAAATCAGTTATATTGGACTTCAAAAGTCTTCTCTCTTTAGCATTCCTTTACCTCTCTGAGAATGGGGATGGGAAGTAGTTAAGAAAACTTGTTCAATAGTTCCCAGCTATGTTTAGTCCTCTTCTATCTTGTCCTCATTTTTCATGTCCTTATGATTAATGTCAGATCTCTCTCACGATAACCTCTGCACACTTAGCTGGTTAAAATTTCTTAAAAGTACAGAGTATTCCCACAATACAATACAATGAATTAAGAAAAAGAGATTGCAAGAAAACTACTATAACTGTATTGTTTTTAGGTCTTGGATTTTTTGGTGGATTTATCTGGTATGCTGTAAGTTCAAGTACAGTAACCTAAGTTTCCACCATTTATCTCTTTGAATATTCTCTAGTATATTCCAATAAACCAGTGCCTTTTGTTAGCACTATTTCCTATACAGGGCTGCATTTTCTCCTTCCAGAGTGGTCTCTCTCCTGGCACTAGTGTCCTAAGTTCTTAATCAGTAAGGTCCATTTGCTGCTTTCTCATCCTTTGCCTCTGCTGTGTGGTTTGCATGGAAAATCTCCTATGGCTTAAACTATTCAAATTATTTACACCCCTCCACAGGTCCTGAAACCAATCTCTTGCAGATGCTGTCTGGCCAGCCCAGAGACTAAAGTTTATCATAGCAGTGCACTTCTAACTGTCTGAGGCTTCCACAGAGGAGAAGTCAGAAAATTAATTGCCTTTACCTCCCGCCTCATCAACTATCAGCAATTGACTAAAATTAGGGAAAAATGCATAAGTTCTCTCAACCTTTTACTAGGGGTAACTCTGATTCTATTCTTCTAAATTGACTCCCAAATTTTCTCAAGGAATTAAATTCTGATAACCCATAGTAGTAACAAGTATGATAATACATCATTTATTGGCCTGCCTTTTCTCTCTAATATTCCTTTCTTAATTCTCTAGTTAGTTTTCCCAGAATGCCTTCCCAAATAAGCTACTTTGATTTGAATTATTTTCTTAAGATCTGTTTCTGGGAAAAAGAAATATAATAAATATTACAAGTAAATTTGTTTTTTTACCTAGGAAAGTGTCTCAAACTCAAATGGCTTTAGCAGCTAGCCAATAATGTAAAAAGTAAAGCCAACCTAGTGTAAAAACGTACACAATAGTGAGTGGAAGAGGTAGGCTCTTCCTAATGTCATTCAGGGTCATTTTTTTAAATTAGAAGAGTTGTGTGTTTACAGAACAATCATACATAAAATACAGAATTCCAATATACCACCCTATTTTTAACATCTTGCACTGATGAGGCATACTTGTTATAACTGGTAAAAGCAAATTTTTATAATCGTACTATTAACTATAGACAGCAGTTTAAAGTAGGATTTGGTTTGTGTTGTGCATTTCCATGGATTTTTAAAAATTTTTAGTCTAGTACTATATATGAAACCTAAAATTCCCCTTTTAACCATAATCAAATATTAATTCAGTGATATTAACTGTGTTCAGAATGTGTGGTACCTTCACCAGGATCCATCACCAAAACTTTTCCATCATTCCAAATAGAAACTCTGTAAATTTTAAGCCTTAACTCTCTATTCCTTTTCCCTATCCCATCCCCTTGTAATCTACATTTTAGACTCTGATTCTATGAGTTTGCTTGTTCTAATTATTTCATATTGGATATATCATAAAATATTTATCCTTTTGTGTCTGGCTTATTTCACTCAACATGATGTAGTCAAAGTTTATATATAGTGTTGCATGTATTAGAACTTCATTCCTTTATACTGCTGAATAATATTCCATTGTGTGTGTATACCAACTTTTGTTTAGTCAGTTCATTTCTTAAAGCACTGTGATGTATAACCAAAAAACACATCTTAAGGCTGAATTCAGCCACTATAACCTCTATGATAAATGTGATCTGTAGTCACAGCATTTTCAGCTGAACTATCACCTTCTTGGGAAATATATTTATACAATCTGAGGCTCCACTTCAGCTCTATAAAAGATAGACTGAATTTGTTTGGAGTTACTAGAACCTAACATAAGCCTGATTATTCCTCTTATCTTACAATAGGGCCTTAAAAATGGGACTACTTCCCATTTGTTTAAATTTTTGTATGATATGCCTTTCAATATACTCAGAATGGATCCAGGGAGAATCAAGCAAAATCCAACATATTTGTTGGTTCCTACTATAAGCAAACTGTATGCTAAGTACTCCCTGGTGTTCATGATGACCAAAATTGTTCTTATAATCAACTGAATAAACCTTGATCATCACTATTCAATTCAGGGAAATCTGTATTCTCAGTGGCTCATTACACACATGATATGATGGGACTGACTTCAATTAGAATTTCTGCTCCAGCTAAATGGTACTCTATAATTACTAAAGGAAAACCTTTCCTCAAACAGATGTCTTCAGATTTTATGCAGTGAGAGTGACATTATTTTTTAAAATGTAAAACATTTATTATTTGCATCAATGTTACAAGTTACTCAATTAACAACTACGATAAAAATAATTCTGCTTTGGTCAGTGGTTATACTCCCTCAACCTCCAATTTTGTTTATTTCTTATTCTTGATGGTTTGGGAACAAAGATTGCTCTGATTGCTTCAGGCTGTGAAGGGACATATGTATTATACAGCAGAGGAATGGCACTGTTTTGCTTCCCATTAATGATACTCCTTGTTTTGGGAGCAGGGCTGGTCCATCCTCATCATTTTTTTAACTCGTTGTCTAGGACAGACCCAAAGAACTAGAGTACAGTTGTTGACAGCATTTCTGCCAGGCTTCAGGACTAAACTGGCATATGAACAATATGAAGCCTTTTAGCGTCTAAGAATTATACTTAATAGGTAGATTGAAAATTATAGGTAGAAATAAAAGGAGTAGAAGAATTGTGGTTAGGGAATTTATAAATGAGTATATCTATGTGATTTAGGGGAAATACATTTACATATATTAACAGATAAGGCCCACTGAGGGAGTGTGAATTTTATGAGGGCATGCTGCTTGCCTATGGTGTCTGGATATCCTAGGGCCCTCAGGAGCTCTTTTGTTTAGGGCTTTGCTGACTGTGGCAGTTTGTGAAATTTGGCCAAGATCTGTACAAGTATAACCTCTGGAATGAGCTCTCAACTTACTTTGAAATCTCTCAGCCATAAAACTCTATTTTATTTAATATTTCTACTTGTGCGGATCCCCCATCTAAGGCCCCTGAGAGAATAAAGTGGCGCCTGGGGCAACAATACAGAGCGAAAGAACAAAAGGGGCGAAAGTCCCTACCAAATGGTGCGAAAGTAACAAAAAGGCACCTGGAGCAATCAAATGGTGGGAAAACGAAATGGCACGTGGGACAAGGACTCTGTATATACTGGAAACCAGCCCCTTTCCAGGAAAAGGAAACTGAAACTGAGTGAGCACAGACCCAATAAGGGCACGGCAACCAGCTCTAGAGCTCTGAGGTGCGTCTCACCTCACTCAATATCATCCAATCAACCTTTTACACGATCCTTCAAAAAAGAGTATAAGATAGCCTCCCCCTTTACAATAAATGGACTAGCTTTCTCCCATCAAGCTGTCTCCAGAGTCTCATTTGGTTCTGCCTGTGTGTGAATGTGTACCTGTGTGGCTAAGTGTGCCTCAGTGGCTGAAACTCTGCCGCCTTACCCCCGTCGAGAGCTCCTTCCTTTGGTGCCTTGAGGTGGGCATCTTACCCTGGTGGAGAGACCCCAAGGGAGTCCCAACAACATCTACCTTTTGATCAAGTTCTTTCTCCAAATGCTTACTGATTTAGAGATGTTAATAATCCCTCAGTGCCAGGGAGGCTCATCCTTGAGAGTTGTGTTCTACATTTGGGAAAACAAATTGAGCTTATGTGCCAGAGTTTGGCTTAGAGAAAGGTCACATTTGAGTAACAAGGAAGTTTTCAGGAGGCCACTCTTAGGTATTAATTATACTTAGGCCTAATTTCACTATTACAGGAATAAGATCAAGGGCTTGCTTTATTGACCTGTTTTCTTTTATTAGGCAAAGCTCATATAATCCATAGCATTTTGCTATTTTATTTGAGAAGGCAGTAGGACTTCTGTAAAAATTTGATATGGTTCATGGATTTCAAAAATAGATATTGGATTATGTTTGTAAACTGGTCTATATCTGGGCATGGTTAAATTAGTATTAGGGCTTTGATTGGGCCATGTCAGTAGGACATTGGCAGGGACTCATAGATAAAAATACATGGCTGAGCAGAGGAGTTAGTTGGAGTTTTGATATTGGAGTTTTGAGCTGGAGCCTGGAAAGTAAGCATACAGAAGAGTAGAGCAGCTGAGCCAGGAGAGAATCAAGCCCCAGGAAGAGAGGCAGAGCTGGTCACCTGAGAGTGTAAAGCTGGCCTTGTGGAGAGAGGCAAAGCCTAGAGAGCCTCATAGTCTACAGCTGACCTTGAGGAGAAAACAGAGAAGTTGAGCCTGGAGAGAAATGAGCCCTGGGAAGAGAGGGACCCAGGAAGCCTGAACCCTGACATATGTCGGCAGTCATCTTGCTCCAACACATAGCATTAGACTTTGGTGAGGGAAGTAACTTATGCTAAATGGTTTGGTAACTGTAAGAGCTTCAAGTAAATACCCTTTATAAAAACCAACTGATTTCTGGTATTTTGCATTAGCACCCCTTTGGCTGACTAATTCAACTTCCCCAGAAGGAAAATTTAATATTTTTAGCTGCTGTGAGGGCCTCTATCTAACCAGAAAATTTGTATGTGGTAACTGATACTTTTGCTTTCCATAAAAGTATCTAGCTCTGTCATTTTCAATATGTTCAAAGGACCCTATCTTTCAGGACACATGACCATATCCCATCTTTACCTTCTTACCAAAGCAATGTTAATTGAAAGGTAGAATTTAAATTACATACTTGTCTTGGTTCTTGTGAAAAGTTCTTCACATGTACATTGAGAGAAGGGTCAGAGTAAAATATGATAGAAAAGGAAATTTGGTTGTTTCTGTGACATTTAAGATTTTTCTAAGAAGAAATTATGCAGCATTTTTGTAACCACCCTCCCCCATTTTTGACACTTAACATTTGTGTGGTAATTTTGTTACAGTTGATGCAAGGGTGTTAAACTATTACTGTTAACTATAGTCCATATTTTATTTAGGTGAATTTTCCTCCCAGCATTTTCACCCATATATTACCTCCCTATCAATAGCCTGTACAAGTGATATATCTTTGTTATAGAGCATGAAAAAACATTCTTATTTTGCATTAATAACCACAATCCTTGGCTATCACAGGTTCACTATTTTATACAATCCTACATTTTATCCTCTGTTGTTCCTTCTAGCAACATATACAACCCAAAGAATCCATTTTCAACCATATTCACAGACCTACCCCAGTACTGTTAATTACACTCACACTATTGTGCTGCCTTCACCTTCTGTTAATTTCCAAACAATGACAACCAAATTATAGACTTTACTCAGATTAAACATCAGCTCTCCATTGTCTACCTTTCTTCTAGATTTTACCTCTATGAGTTTGCTTATTATAATATTTGAAAGTGATATCATTTTTTGCCATGTGACCCAACACTTCCCCCAACTTACTCTTTCAAGATGTTTGATATGGAAGATATGCTTGTTTTGAGTTCTTTCATTGATGATAAAGGATTTTTAAAACTGGGGAATGTTTTTGAAATCTAATCCTTGCACTTCTTTTTTGTTCTTTTTTGTATTCTTTTTTTTTGTTGTTGTTATCAATTTTATGGCCCTTTGAGTATAATAATTTGTCTTTCTAAAGGAAAAAATATATATTAGAGAAAGAGCTAGTACTTTACATTTAATGACAGCTACTCTTTCTTTATAAAATAAATAAAGGTGGAGGTTTCACATTGGAAATATCATATCACCAAAAAGAAAGTTTCTATATATTTTAGGAAACTAAAGCAATAAAAGATTTTTAAAATACTTCTTCAAGAGGTTTCTCATTGTCTTAGCTTATTTCTAACATTAAACATTTCATGTTAGGCAAAGTCAGATATTTAGAAAAGTGGAAATGAGAAATATCTAAATGTCTAAATGATGAGAAGAACTGTCATTCAAAATAATCTGATTACTAATAACAGTACATAAAGATCAAAGGCAATACAAAAAATTATGTTAAACCCATTTGTTTGAAGCTGATTTTGCTGACTAAAAATCATTGCTAAAATGAGTTTAAAGAGTTGAGGAAGGTTTATATATTAAAGCCAGATTGGAAAAGAAACTGAATATGTACAAGAAGAAGAAAAATTAAGTGTCAGATACCTTTGAAAGAAATTTGGAGGTAATAAAAAGAAGAAAAGGTTGAAAGAAAACATATTTTCTTGGATTTAATATGCATATCTTAACACTGAAAACTTAACAATAAACTAATATGAATAACTGGTATCTGCTTTGGGCTTGTTTACTGAAGATATCCTAAACATTTTTTATTTTCCTCCATTTTTAATTATTTTGTGAGATATGGTTTTGTAAATATTAAATTATTTTGACCAGAGTAATATGTTAAAATTCACATCTTATCATCTCTCAAAGTCTCCATAGACACTCAATAGTTTATTACCATTTCCCCCCACCCCTGATATTCTTCTTTAGTTTACGTTAAATTGCATACTTACCTTTCTGACTCCGACTACACCTTCTCCTACACTGACATCCAGATATTGACTCCTCTCTCCTCTGTCTACACATTCCTTTTGTTACTCTCATTCAGTCATAGCTTCATTTAGTATATTTTACTCATGTGATTCTGAAATGTTAAAACCAATTTTCCTTAAATAGATTGACGTGTCATGTACATGAATGCAAACTCATAGTGATTCAGCTTTCATTAAAGAATTTATACCTAAAATAAAACTTAAATTCCTGGCTCTTCGCCATCCTTGCAAGTTCTATGATTATAAATTCCTGGTATTATACAGAGCCTGTAGCACATTTGTAAGGTAATTTTACAAGTAGGAATGTTTATAACATTTGTAACCATTTATATAATCTGAAATTGAGTTGATGCCAATGTCCTAAATCCAGGAGAGTGTGCCTGATAGCCATCTATTTAATATTACTATTAAGCATGTCAATAGATCAACGTGTACTGTGTAAGTGGTTTTATGAGTAACAGATTACATAATCAAAGAAATTTTCTATACATATAGAACTCCTTAAACAATTTACACTGTTAAATTGAGTAAAGAAATAGCAGTGAGTAATCATGGGTTTGGTTTCTATTTGTTTTTAAATCTACACAAGCGTTGATGCTAATCAAATTAAATATCTTGACCTTAATTGTCATGTATAACATGTGTTACAGAACTTATTATAATATAGACTTCAGAATTGCAAATTCATGGTGCAGATGGAAGTTTTTATCCTGCATTTGTCACAATACATTTTGCCATCCCTTCCTCATTGGGGTGACCCATGTCTGTGATCTTTCAAATTGAACATATCAGCCATTTATTACCAGCTCTATTTTAATTTCCTTTCCAGCAACAACTGAAAACAAAAGAATGCTGACTGTTTTTAATTTCACTTTAGACAGCAAAAGATATATCTGCATGATTAAAATGCCAGGTATCTGTATAACCGATATCAATTATATTAAGAGAAATTGTAGTGAAATTTGCTCTGAGGAAGAAAAAAAAGCCAGTATTACCCTAAAATCTTTATTAACACACAACTGTTCATAAGCTATGATTGTATTTTCCTAACCCAGCTATGTTTTGCCCAACATTAAAGTAAAGCATTTAGAAGTCTTGGAAGTATTAACAGGAAGTAATTATGGAATCTGTACTTAATTTCATGAGTAAGTAGTTTGATATGAATTAAAACAAACTTCGCATGAATGAAGAATTAAAGAGTTGAATTGACTAATTGTTTTAATATACATGCTTTCCTGGACAGCCATTTAAATTCTCTAACAAGATATACAGTCTAGAAAGTTTCTAAGCCTTTTAGGAAAATGTAACTTTTGGCTCAAGTGCATTTCTACTAATATTTTGGAAATATTTTGGAACTTAAAATGATTATATCTGTAAGTCACAGTATTTAAAGAGATTTTGCATACATTACTACACTCAATCCTCACTGACATTCTACAGGGTAGGGCATATCAGTGGATGCTGTGAATTTATTAACAACTTGCTCAGGATTAAACAGATGATATTGGGGTTTAGATTCAAAATCAGTTCATCTGGTTGCAAGTTAAGTTCCCACACTCATCATTTATATTTAGGTACTTAGCATAGGCCAGTAACTGTCTAGTAAGCACATCAGAGACTGGAAAATTAGGGAATTATTCTGACAGATCAATATTTTTGCTTTCAAGTAGCTCTGAATGTAGCAGATGAGAAAGACAAGTCATTAGGTGATATATATTTTAAGTGTCATATCCAAGTAAGTATAAGGTGTCTAGAAAGCATATTGGAAAGAGGCATGACCCATATTTTAGAGTACAGAGAAGAAGATATCTAAGGTGATATTGGTAGGTCCTTCTGGAACTATTCAGACATATGGAGGCAAGGGAATATTCCAGAAGAGTGAGTTGTATATCCAAGTACCTGAGATAAGAGAGAATGTGGCTTACTAAGTGAATTGTAAATAATAAACTGCGGTTTTATCTTAGCATTTCAGTAGGAAATAGCATAACTAAATACATTGTACAGGCTTCCAAGGGGCAGTTCTAAATTTCTGGTGATGTTTTATTATGTCAGAATGACTGAGAAGCAGTATTACTGTGGTCTAGTAGGTGGGGGACAGGATTTCATTTACATGGGATGGACCATTACAGTGGGTGAGTTTCTCAGCCTAAAATAATAATTGTGCCCCTCTGGAGAAACATGGATAACAGATCTTCATAAGCCTTATAGGATATGTTAAGAAATTTGGGCTTTGTTCTAAAGCAAATAATGGGCCACTAAGTATTTTAAGCAGAGAATGGGCATGATAAACTTAATGAAACAAAGTCATTACCAGACAGAGGCTTTCAGTCTAAATTTCATTAATTTTATGAAAAAGAAGATGTTTCATGAAGCCAGATTTATTAATATATTCATGAATTCACTCATGCATCCACGCATTCATTCTTTCATCATTAGTCAGTAAATGTTTATTGCACTCATATATCAGCAGGCATTGGACTAAGCATTGGATAGAGGCAAATGAATATCAAGGATTGGTCTTACAGGAGTTTCTGGAATTCACATGTTCTTGTCCATCTTTCCAAGAATTATTGTATAATCTTTACATTCACACTTTCTCTGAAACTTATTGACACTTCAAGAGCCCATGCCTATATATTACAAAGTTTGGACTCCAAAAGCAGAAATATAAATGCAAAGCATCAATTACATCCATACAAGCATGTGCATATCTTCTGAAAGTAGCACTTCATGTATACCAAGTATTTCTTTAATTTTTCAAAATACCTTGATTATACAGAAATAGGAAATTTCTTCATTCTCCAGATGTAAATATCTTCATTTACATGATTATTTTGAATCTGAATATATATGTCTTTGAACAATTCAGTAATTCCAGACCTTATGTGTCATTTTAAAGGATGGGTTGTCTTTCAGTTGGTAGTGGAGAGCTTTTCCTTTATTTAATTTCCATTTTACACAGGTGTAACACAGGTGGTACACCCTTTCCTCTCTGCCCCATAGGGTGTAGCTCTAACTACCCTCTAGGGAAGAGAAGGTTGGGTGAACAGCCTTGCTATTTCTTCAGCTCAGTAACTGCCTGCATGTCCTGTCTCATCACTGCCCTGGAGTTCTTAAGGAAGGTATAGGATGATGTCTACCAAATGGGCCTCTTCCACAAGTGACTTCAGTTCTCTTCCAAACCTACTACACATTTGAAACTGATGAAGTTTCAAGTATGTCATCATGGAAGTGTTCAGTTTGCTGTGTGGAAATTTCACAGGTGGAGGTGGGTGGGTGGTGCCTCAGGTGTAGTGCCCCTGACCTAGCTACTTTGATCTTAGTGCTGTATGTGGGGGAGGGTTTTCACCACACACAGACTCTTGAGATTGGCCTACAAAACACACCTTCATTCTTACTTTCAGATTAATAATTCTGGTTTTGTTATACACAGAGTGTTGTGGATTTGACAACAATGCAACCTCAAAATAATGAAAAATACCAATGTTAAGATATCTAAATCACTTCTGACTTTTCTTATTTTGAAAAGTCCTGAGAGCTAATGTTTTTTTGTTTTTGTTTGTGTGCTTGTTTGTTTTGTTTTGTTTTGTTTTTTGCTTCAGTCCACTCTATCAGTTCAGGGAGAGGCAGAATTCCATTTGAGTTTTAGATGAACCAAAATATCCTTGGATCTGGATGGGGTGAGTAAAAAGGAGAGATTTAGAATTAAATAGGTATGCTAGATAAGTTCTGTTTGACTGCCAGGTCCCCTCTTCACCGTTTTACCTGCTCTGGGACCAGGAGACCAACCATTACTAACTTTACCAATGACCCTTTCTTTGCCTGTAGTTGCCTATTGAGTTTGGTTAATGGGAGCCACTGGCAGGAGGGGATGTGGCTGGAGGACAATGAAATTGAGACTTTAGGCTTTTCTCCCTGTGCAGTCATGGACTGGCTTTTACTTAGTCTACCAAAGACCACATTTTCACATTGACAGCCTTTTCCAGTAAATGTAGCTTCAGTTTTAAATTTCAGTAAGTGCTTTGGAAAACCAAGTGAAGTCAACGGTTAAATCTGCTATTGCTAAACTCAGGGAGCTTCAAGAAGCATTGTTGGTTGCCTTTGAACTTGTCTCTCATATTTACAAACTCTCCCTGCATAAGAACATCAAAATTATTACATTTGGATGTGCTGTCTTTTCTTGCTTTGATCCTGGCTGATACAGATGTTCATTCTACTTAATAACCAAGGTAAAAATTTTCTTAAAAAAAGACCTCACTTAGCTGTGGAAGGTGGAAAAGAACCTAGTTTTTAGACCTTTTGAATTTCAAAATAATATCCCAGAAGGAATGCCAGTCAAAAGGGATCTCTAAGGGTGGATATTTTATTTGGAGATCAAATGAACTTTTTGAACTTGGACAAATCTATCGCTTAATCTGTGAAATTATGCTAATGTATAGACTATTTTTTCTGTGCTTTCATATTAATGAGCCTTTATCTTATATTATTGATCTAATTAGAAAGCAATGAAATTAAGGAACCCAGAAATCTGTCATAGCAAAAATCTTATGTAGAAGCTAAAATGTCACTTTATTTTTTGTACCAATATGTCTCAATCATTGACAGGAAATTTACAACAATCTCTTCAGATGAAATCTTATCCTCCCCTAAGGCATGTTCTCTCTTCAAACATAGAATGCCTATGTACCATAAAATATTAAATCACTGAAATATGTGTTATTATTTTATACAATATGTAATTGAGAACTCTCTTACTTTGTATATAACATGTAAAATGGCCATTTCCCTAGTTCTTTGTGAAGAATTGCTCGTATCAGTTCTGCAGTATTCATAGTCCATAAAAGGAAGCCAGAGAGTATAACTAAGTCCACCATCAAATAAGCTAACATATAATATGAAACACTTTTTATGTCATATGTATTAAATGGTTTCTAAGGCAATAATCTTCACATTAGAGCAATTTGCTTTCAAATAGCAAAGCCTAAGCATATGTATCAAAAATGCTATTGTGACTAAACGTAATTAAAACTGAGATTGATTATAATTCTTTTCTAAGGAAAATGTGCTCTTCTGAAGACTATCAAGGCTTTAAGGCTTTTCTGAAAACATGTGGAAGTTTAGACTCCTAAAACAGAAATGTTAATACAATTTATATTGGCATTCCACTGAATGGACAAAATAGTCTAGGAGATATATATATTTCATATACATACACTAAGATATCTGTGAGTATTAAAATTTTAAAATATGCGTTCTTTTCTTTTCCTTTCAATTTATTATTATTCTCATAAGTGCATCATCTTTTTCCTCCTGTTTAATAAAACCTTATGTTTGGTCTTTTTTTGTTATCATATAAAATCATTTCTACAGGATGTCTTTTATCAATTTGGCTTCAAAAATTTCAACTTGCAAATCTATAATAGAAAACAACAATTATTATAAGTATATAATGAATCATATCCTCATGAACATAATTAATTTATAACTTTTGGAGTACCTCAAAAATAGAATTTATTTTCAATAACAAAAAAGGAAAAAAAGTAGTCATGTCTTCTTATAATGATCTGAAATAAAATTACCTCCATTGTCCTTATAAAAAGCAATATAGTTTTCAACATTGTTTAAAAAGAATGTGAAAATAGGTTGAAATAACAAAGACTCTTATTAAAATGAACATGTACAGTTTGATTCAAATATCTTTGTAATTTCAAAAATAATGATGCTGAATCAGCAACAATTTTAGATGTGGGTGTAAAGTGGTGGTTTTCAGTGTCCTTAGAGAAATTTTTTGAGTATGGGTAAGCATTGATGAATACTTTGTTATGAATAGGATCTTCCAGTTTAGGGAAAATATATAACATAAAATAAGAAGAAATAAGAAGATAAACCTCTTCCCATTTGAATGTTATTAAAAGAAAATTTTTAAAAATTTCATATCTGAATATATGCTTTTAAAGCTTAAAGTTGGATAAAAATATACATGTTTAAATTTGGAAGTTTCCAGTTTAACCATGTATAAAATATAGACTTTGTTTTAGTATGCAAAAAGACTACTAATGCAAAGTATCAGAAATAGGCTAGTTTTTACAAAGGGGATTTATTTGGGGTAAAAACTTACTGTTTTGAGAACATGAAATGTCCTCTTCCAGGTCTCTGCTTTCCCTCCAGAATCTACCATCTGCCAGAGCTCAGCTGTGAGCAGCCTGGCATAGGGCTTGTTTCTTTCCAGGCTTCCTCTCTCAGTTTCAGCTGCTCCACTTTCTTCAGAGATGAGCCATCTGCTTGATCCTTACAGACATATGGCCCATTGCTCCCTGGGCCTCGGCTCCTGTAGACTCTTGGGACTTCTGTTTCCTTGCGGTCCTCTCTCTCACATGCCAGGATCAATATTTCCTTTTCCTGTACCTCTCCCTCTGTGTCTCCATTTATATCAGGCCCAGCAAGAGGGTGGGGACTCAATCTGAGGCAGGCCTCACTGATGTCCAGTCAAAAGGGTCTCATACCACAGGACTGGATTAGTTTAAAAACATAATTTTTTCTCTTTTTGGGATTCATAAAAGAGTTTCAGAATATCACAGATTTGTATTCATATTATTTTCTGAAGATGAGAGCAATTTGCAAATGTTTGCTTTCTACTTTATTTTATCCTATTTGTAAGTGATTTGTTTGTTTTAAAACAGGTCTTTGCCTCATTCCTAATACTAATTTTATTTTCTTTTTATATCAGAGAGCATTACTGGATTAAAAACATGTTTTCTCCACCTAAGGGAGAGTATTAAAGGCAAGAATTAGAAATACAAATAATAAATGATGGCTTGTGTATTGACAAGTTAAATTTGATAGGCCCAGATTATGCACTTGAATAAGTAAGTTGAGTTCAGGAAGAGTTATAAGCTAAAAATACAAATTTGAGAAACATCAAATTTGGCATGGGATTTAAGTGAAGGGTATCACCACAAAATCAGTTTTGAGGGTTACGGTTAGGATCACTCTCATTGAGAAGAATAGGGAAGTTACAACTTGGCCTTTGAGGTCAAAAGGAATTTGGGCAAAAGTAGTGTCAGAAATAATTGCATTGAGACAGGAAATAATAGTATGGAAAAACAAAGGGGGGTGACACGGGGGATGTTAGATGACAGAGGCAAAGGGAGGTACTTTAGAGAGAGGAAGCAATAATTGTCTGGAAGTGGGGTGAGGCTCACATTGAAGAAGCAATGTCATCAGGAACGAACTAGCCTTAACATAGAGCAAGAAAGTGAGAAAAATTTATTTAGTATAGAGGCAATTTTGCTGAAGACTAAACTTGAGAAAAAAATGTGGATGGGTAAAATTTAGATTCAGAAAAGATCTTGGAGTAGGAAGAGACCTCATAGATGTTATAATCTAATTTTAATAAATTTGGGACACCTTTTCACTATGCAATTATTAATCATCCACATCTCTATTTGAATATGTCCTATGACTTTCTCCTGTACTATAGAGCAGCTAATTCTAAAACAGGGTCATTTTTCTAAGTTCAGAAATCCTTCCATCTTCCTGAAAATCAAACAAATATCTATAGTTTCCAGGCTCCCCATTGTTGAAAGTTCAATTGTTTCCTTATTGCTGATACCAAATTGAATCTGCTTCTTATTGCAACAATCAGATTTAAACTATCTGACTGCTCTACCCTCCTCTCCTTCCCATTTCTAATGCTGAACATTTATATATCATTTGGTTACTTGCTTTGACTCACTGATGACTTCATCAGCTGACAGCCCTAACAGCTGACATCATCCCAAGCAACTTGAGTGTGGAAATGACCAATTCTTTGATCCCCCTATCTCACTCCCTTCTACTTCCACATTCCTCCTCCACACATAGTTTATATTCCAGGTTTTGCCATTATATTTATTATTACTCTTTAAAAATATCCTCAACTCTCTTGTTCTTTTCACTTAATGTCACACTCACTTGGCAAGTCTCAACTCTGGACAAATCCTGCTCTGTGGTTGTACTACAGAACCTAAATATGGAATAATAGATCCATGTTCACCAAATTCAGTTGGGAGTCCACAATACACACCAGAAACAGTTTATCCAGTAGGTCTACTCAGCTATTTTCCAAAATGATAATTATATATCTTACCCACTTAAATATCTTACTACTTCTCCCTTCTCTGTTTATCTCAGTGGTTGATGGTCACTACATAATCATTCTGCTACCATCTCTACAAGTTGATCTGCTGCCCTCCCTGCCAATCACAATGGAAACTCCATTCCTCTCCTTCCAAGTCCAGCCCCTTCTTGTGTGCTCCTCTCCTTCCATTGCTCTTCTAGTTCTTCTCTTTGATGCATCTTCAACAGCTTTTATCTACTGCACATATTCTCTGATTGTTCAAATATGATCCTTCAAAATTTTTTATCTTATAACAAAGCAAAACATTCCTTGCCTTGACCTCATATTTCCCTATAGCTATTGCTATTACTTGTCTTTTTTATTCTCTTTCCCTTCATAGCTAAAATTACTCCTCCCCTTCCTTCTTCCTTTCTCACTTTCCATTCAATCTTCCACCCATGCTGTTCTAGGGTTCTGCTTCCAATGTCATCAGTTATCTTTTGCTAAATTCTACATATTCCTATCTACTTTAGTTCTCAGCATTGTTTTTACACACCTGACCACTACTTTCTTCTCAAAAGATTATATCCTTTTGGTATCCAAGAGTAGTGGATACATATTCCCAGGCTCTAAAATTCAGGTGTATATAATAAGTAATTCTTTTTACTTATCTCATAACTGGAAGTAGCTTCCTACTAAGTTCCCATTCTGCTTGTTGACACAAAAGTTGACTTAACAAAAGTGAATTCAAAATAAACTCATTAATTTGAAGTTTTCTCAGGCATTTCAGGTGTTAATTTAGTCAAAACAGAATTGTTCATCCATCTCCTTTTTCCTTTCTTTCTGGATTGATTTTTATTTCTGAAAAATTTATGTAGTACAATGATATCAGATGGTCCTGTACTGGCACGTTGCAATGCATAATATTGTCCCATATCTCTACCACATTGGCATCTGTTGAGTTTTGTGTATCGCCATCTGGTTTTTTTGACACACATTCTATATGACTATTTGTTATAATTTCCTCTCATCATGACCATGGATCTCTTCAACATCTACCTGTTCTCTCTCTCTCTTACCTGGCTGTCTTGTTGTCAGTAGCAGGAGGAAATCTTGTCGCTCTTCCTTGCTTCTCAGGAACCAAAGGTGACTTGCTTGGTTGTGTTTTCTTCCCTGGCAGCAAAGAGACACATCTTTTGCTCCCATTTCATTTGGGATGCTAGGAAAACCCAAAAGAATATTTCTTTATACTTTCCCAGAACAAATTAAGAGCAAATAAACTCTTTATTCTTGGATTGCCAAATTGTTCTCTGAGTCAATATCCCTTTTATTTTTCACTGGCTGAAGAACAGATAGTGCTGGGCATAGAATCCCTTCTTTGGTCCCACCAGGGCCAAACTGTTAGTTTCTCTCCAAAAAGTTGTTCCATCCTTCTTTGTTCCAGAAAGAGTTATTATCTTTTTATTCCAATGAGGGGAAGTAGTGATTTAATTTTTCCATTCTTAGAACTCTTATTGTTCCATTAGGAACATAACTTTCATTAAAACAAAAACCAAGGATTCAATGTTTTTTCAGGATGAACCTATCTTCAGCCCAACCCTCCAAATATCCCACAGGTAAAATTTTAAGAAATAAAATAAAATTTTAAAAAATCACAAAACACTCATGGAAACAAGGCATCACAAGCTAGAATTTCCACAAATAAGGGACGGAATATAATATCTGGATATATTAAATAAATGTGCTTTCTAGGCTACATAAATAAATGAAGGTACTGAAAAAGTAAGAAAAGAGAAAAAAATATTTTAAAGAAAATCAAGAAGATTTAACAAAAGACTCAAGAGAATTATTGATATTGAAAATGACTGTTTTTGGTTGGGTTGACTGGAAATAGAAGTTTGCAGCCAGAAATTTACTTGTATTCCCAGGAAAAACATGTCTAGGGCAGTAAGTAAAGGAAGACTGGGCAGAAGACAAGTGATGCAGAGACAAAAGAAGCCTCAGCTGATCTTACCATGAACTCAGCTGCTAATCACTCCTAAGTTTAATACTAAAAACAGATTTCTTTTTAGGGCTTTTGTCTATTATATACAACTTTCTTATTGACACTTCCACATATATGACTTTCAGACATGACAACATTTGCATTTTCAAAATTGAAACCTGAGATTTCTTCCTTGAGCTATTTTCATGCTCACTATATCAGTAGATAGTACATTTATTGAAGTAGTTCTTCATTTCTGAAACCTGGGAATGAGCCTAGAGGCTTTTTTCTCCCTTGATATGCCATATTTAATCCATAAAGAAGCTTTGTGAATTTTGTTTCCAAAGGAAATCTGGAGTCCACTTGCCTCCACATGCACTGCCACGATTCTAGCATAACCCATCACTCAGTTTTGGGCATGGACTACTTCAGTAGTATCTTTCTGGACCCATGTCTGCTTTTCAAATAAATTTTCCACAAAGTGATCTGAGTAATATTTTCAAGCAAAAACATTATGTCACTGTAGCCTGTAATCTTCAAGGAATGAAAAGTACAGACACTTAGGCAATGAAAAGGTGACTGAGTCCAAACTTTTGGACTTATCACATACAGGAGGGCGAACTATTATATCAAACAAGTGCTAGAGATAACTTTTTGTATAGATAAGGCTACCTTTATCAACTTTACATAAGGATTTGTTTACTTTGCTAAATAGTTTCTTTTAGAGCAGTGTTTGGTGATTTCATCACATCATAAATCATGTTTTTAAAATTAATTTTAGTTTTGAATTTTTGGTATCATTATATATCAAGATAGCAGTTATTCTGTATGGAGTGAATGACTTTTATGTTGTTTTGCATGGGTGTATTCACTTTGTGAAAATTCACTGATCTCTACACTTAATATTGTGTGCTTTTCTTAATAGGGTATAATTTATTCAAAGTTTCCCGAAAATGTCAGTTAAGGAATATGAGGGAGATTTTAGCATATAAGCAGTTTGGGCTTTTAGTTAAATATGCTAAAGATTTTTTAAAAGTTAATTTACATTAAGAAACTGCTATAAAATTCTACTAATACATGATGGTGTTATTTGCCACAGTTTTTTCCCATCATATTACAGAAAAAAATAGCATGTATTGTTTGATATTTCTAAGACAGCATATGGAATCTCTTCTGGGAGAAACTGCACAGTAGTAAACATTACTTAATTTATATTTCGATTTTTATAAAAGCAAAAATTGGTATAACGAGCCAAATATGGACATTATTCCAAATTAGCCATCTGCCTGGCTACATATGAACCACTTGTTCATTATTTTTGGTTCTATTCCTTACAGATAACTTTGAGGGAAAAACTTTGAGTTTTCATAGAAAAACAAAACAAAACTGCAAGCCATAAGATTGTTTGATTCGATCTTGCTCTTTGATCATGGGCATTCCAATAGATTATACTTGCCTTAGTTTTCCAACCTGTGCAAAGAGCTACCACCCATAGACTGTAATGGTTAGAAGGGGAAATGAGATTACAGACATAAAAATTCTTTAACAACTCTAAAGTTCTGTGTAATTTGGTTATTGTAACCATCTAGACAAGGATCAAAAGCATAGACACTGGGGTCAGATAATTCCATTTCACTTCTGACTCAGATACGTAATAGCTAGTTGAACACATTACTCAAGTCTCTTTCAGCCTCACTTTTCTCATCTCTAAAATGATCTTGGAAACTAATGTAAGTGACTTCTGTGGAAGACTCAATAAGATGAACATATCTGAAGAATTAGCATAGTGCATATAATATAAAAGGTGTATTAAATGATATCTGATATAATAAAGTTTCCTTTAAAAGGGAGAGGAAAATCACAATCATGATCCCTTAGAATCTCCCTCCACTTTTCCTATATTTACTGTGATATGCTAATTAAACCATTGTCCCTAAGACATTGTTGACCTTGCCACATGCAGAGAATAATTCATACCACAAAAGCAAAATGGCATTTTACTGAAAGTTTACCTTTCCTGGAATGTATGTATTTTGTGATTCAAGGGGTCTATTTTTATGATTTTCTATTTCTTCATGGTGGAATGAAATTGACCATCTTACCTTTTTAGGGTGGTCTGTCACCTATTTGCATTGTATCACTATTTCTAGGACTATGTATTTTAGGATATGATCTGACCGATTCCATTTATCCTACCACTGAATAATAGGCAAACTGCAGATTAGACCATTGAGATTTTTATTAACAGAAGTGTTCATTGTGAATCAAATAAAATTGAGAGAATATTTTTCATATGTACCTTCAAAAACATTTTTAATTTTTTTCCTGTGATTTTTTTCTACTCTTAGAACTAGCCTTGAGGTACAATAGTTTTATGAACTAAATTCCTTTTTTCCAGACTCTAGGTAAAGAGCAAACTTACTGCTATTTTAAAATTGTATTTATCAATCAATCCTATAGCAATCAGAATTAATTTTGTGTGGAATCCTATGAAGTTGATTTCTTTGGAATGATAAACAATATTTTAGTTTTATTCCTCACGTATAATGTGATTTATCTTGTTCTTCTTTAAAGAAAAGCTGAGGCTACTTTGCTGGTAAGATAAGCTGCCAAGATGAAAAATCCATGCTATAATGTCAATTTGCAATACTTGTGGCTTGAAGAATATTTATGGCACATGTGATTTATTTCTCAATCAGCTACGATTTAACAAAGAAACTATACCATGATTAATCTCCAAAAAATGTTGTGAAGTAGTTTACTTTTACAAATTTTGACAGACCAACATAAAGCCTGTCATTTCTAAAGGTGTTATTAGGAACAACAGTAAGCACAATGGTTATTGAAGTTTTATAGAGTGAATATTTTAAATTACAAAGAAAAAAGGCAACACCTGGGGAAAAATAAAACAGATACAATATGACTCTCTTGAGAATGGTTTCATGGATGATAGGATCGATGGAAGTGATTTAAAACACTTTTTTACATGGCTTTTTAATTAGATTAAGCTTCTACTCTTCATATACATGTCATCCTGTCGAATCCTTCTAACATCCTGTAATCTTAATATAGATTTTGTTTTTTAGATTTAATATATCTTAATAATTAACTTGAAAAAATAAGTTAGTTGACATGAAAATTCAAGAATGTTAGAGCAGAGCTTATGTTTTAAATATCCTGACCCTTGATTGTGGAAAATGACTTTTTGCAATTCTTCAAGTATCAACCCCAAGAAAATTTGCTATAGATTAATCTCTCAATATTCTCTTTTTGATTGTACTCTATTCATATGACCAAACCTTTTAGACCTGGCTCTGCTGAGTAAGTCCTTGGCTTCCTTACTTATACAAATTTATTTTGTTAATGATAACATCTATCATTGAAAAATTGCTTGCACCTGATGTAAATTTCCCTTGCTTTCTTGTAAAACCAATTTTAATTTTCTTATAGTTATATTTTAACTACAAAAACTAACCTAATAATTGTAGAATTATTCTGTTACAAAAATATCATATAAATTTATCATAATGATTCATCTATTAAAAGTATAAAGCCATTAAAAAATTGGATGTGTTTAATTATTGATTGAAAGATATCTAAGATAAAGTGTCAAGACAGAGGAGTGAGTTAGAAAAGTGTGTTTATATAATTATTGTAACAGTATGTATAAATATATTTGTAAAACAGATAATAATGTTAAAACAATTTTTATGTACATAGAAAAATGAAAATAACAATGCCATGATATGCATCAAACTAAATAGTCATTTTGTGAGTGAGGTTACAGTTAAATTTCACTCATTTTGTTCTATATTTGGGAAAATTTCTTTTTAAATAGAGAGCAGTGTGTTTGTAATAAGATATGGGAAAAGATTAGAGCCATATATATCCATGTATTAGCAATGATTAAATCTAAGAGATATAATTGTAAGTGATCTTAATTTTTCTTCTTATGTTTAAAATATTTGTCAGTAGATGAGAATTATTTTTGCAATGCACGGGTCTTAGTTTTGCCAGGCTATTATGAAAAATACCACACAATGTGTTGGTATAAATGAAGGGAATAAACTGACCCATGGTTTTGAGGACAAAAGAAATCCAAAATTGAGGCATCAGGAAGGTGGTGCTTTCTCCCCAAAGTCTAATAATTCCAGTGCTGAATGCCAGTAATCCTTGGGATTCTTAGCTTGCATCCCTGCCTCACATTCACATGGCGCCTCCTTTCTCTTCGGGTTCTGTTGACTACCTTCTTCTAGCCGCTCCTGGTAACTTTTTCTCTATGTCTGAATTTCTGCTGCTTATAAAAGGCTCCAGTAATCCAGATAAAGGCCTACCCTCATTTATACTTTAACTAAAAATAACATCTTGGAAAAGACCTATTTACAATTTTCATACCGACCTGAATGTGGATTAGGGTAGAGTCATTTAAAGATTAAATTTTAAAACTCCCTTATTTATGACAATTAGTTAAAAACTCATTCCTAGTAGGAAATATGTCCTTTTAAAAATGGTGAGCTTTTTGGAGACATTAGCAAGATGGCAGCAGAGTAAGGCGCTCCTAGAGTCAGTTCCTGCTACAGGGCAGTTAGTAAACACACAGAGTTATCTGGGGCTAGTTGAAGCACCTATCTGGGGTCTCCAGGAGACCAAAAGAGCATTCTGCAGCATCCTTGGGAAAATGGAAGGAGGAGATTGTCCATCTGCAGAGAATATTCATACGTAAAGCACTCCATGCCACTGAGGTCAGTGCCCATCTCCATTGGAAGCAAAAGTTACCTTGGGAGCTTTTCTGCAGAAGAGATTGAAAGCTCCACTTCCCAAAAACAGAAGAGGAAGATACAGTTGGGCATCAAGTTCAGTGGCCGATGAGTAAATTCAGCAGGTTAAAGTATAATCCCAAGAACAGCTAAAATTTGAAACTGTCCAAGTCAGAAAGAAGCTGGTACCACCATTTTAACTCCATGCCTGGCATGAGGGGAAGCAGGGCAGACTGAAAATCACAGTCCTGGTAGTGATCAGCTTCTTTCTATCCAAATCAGATTGCAGGCCTAGTCTAGGCTTCAGTACCACCTCTGTCAGGGAGGAGGCTGGCGGAACCTGCACAAGTTTATCCAGGTAACTGCAGGTACATTCAGCTTGCACAGACTGAATAATCAAAAGTCTACAGGGGCAACTGTGGTTATCTTGGACCCACACTGCATAAATTGCTGCCCACACCTGCAGCTCCATCCCTGCCAAGGCAGGGGAGAAAGGGACATGAAGCTTCATCAGTCTCTCTGGGCAACTACAGTCTAGAACTGCACTACTTGGACTATTCCACACAGCTGTGATTCTGTTCCTACCCCTGGCAAGGAGAAAGTTGGGAGAAGCTTCATTGGTGCCTGGGGCAATAAAGGCAGCTTGAGGCTCCACAGCTTATAGCACCAATTGCATACGTGGTTCCTCTTTTACAACCAGCAGGGGAGAAAGGTCAGGAAGCCCTAAACTAAAGAGAAAAACTGCATCCAGAATAAATACTCTAGCAAGCCAAATGCCAAGACACCAACAAAAAATTATATTTCACACCAAGAAACAGGAAACTATGGCCCAGTTAAAGGAACAAGATATGCCTCCAGATGACATAAAGGAGTTGAGACAACTTATCTAGATGTTCAAACAAATGTCCTTAATACATTCAATGAGATGGCTAAAGACATTAAAAATATTAAGAAGACATTGGATGAGCACAAAGAAGAATTTGAAAGCATACACAGAAAAATAGCAGATCTTATGAGAATGAAAGGTGCAATAAATGAAATTTTTAAAATATTGGAATCATAAAATAGCAGTTTTGAAGAGGCACAAGAAAGGATTGGTGTGATTGAAGAATGGCCTCCGAAAGTGAGCATACAAAAAGAACAGATGAAGAAAAGAATGGAAAAAAATGAACAAGGTCTCAGGAAACTAAATGACAGCTAAAGATGTACAAACATGCATGTCGTGGGTGTCCCAGAAGAAGAGAAGGGAAAAAGGACAGAAGGAATAGTTGAAGACATAATGGTAGAAAATTTCTCAGGCCTATTGAAGAACATAGATATCCATGTCCAAGAAGCACAATGTACTCCCATCCAAAAAATCTAAATAGACCAACTCTGAGACACATACTAATCAGGATGTTAAATGCCAAAGACAAAGAGAGACTTTTGAGAGCAGCAAGAGAAAAACAATGCATAACATAAAAGGGATACCCAATAAGATTAAGTGCTAACTTCTTACCAGAAACCATGTTGGCAAGAAGGCAGTGGTATGATATATTCAAGGTACTACAGGAAAAACTTCCAGCCTTATATCTTATATCCAGCAAGATTGTCTTTCAAAAATGAGGGTGAGATTAGAATATTCACAGATAAACAGAAACTGAGAGAAATTCTAAGCAAGAGGCCAGATTTTCAGGAAATACTAAAGGATGTGCTAGAGCCTGAAAAGAAAAGTCAGGAGAAAAAGGCCTGGAAGAGAGTCTAGAAATGAAGATTATATCAACAAAGGTAGCTAAAAGCGTCAAAAGAGTGGTGAAAACAAAATATGAAAGATAAAACTCAAATAGTAAGGAATTAACTCAGCCAATGATGGAAAGACCTTGTACTCAGAAAACTGCAACTCAGTGTTAAAAATAAAATAAAAAAGGGCTAAATAACTGGAAGAACATTTCATGCTTATGGAGTGGAAGACTAAATATCATTAAGATGTCAATTCTGCTCAAATTGATACATAGATTCATTGCAATCCCAATAAAATTCTACCATATTATTTTTTAAATTGAAAAATGAATATCAAATTTATTTGGAAGGGAGAGGGGTCCTGAATAGCTAGAAACATCTTAAAAAGGAAAAGTAAACTGTCATCTCCATACTTTAAATCATACTAACTACCTATAGTAGTAAAAACAACATGTACTGGCATAAAGACAGACACTTAGACCAATGGAACCAAATGGATAGGTCAGAAACAGACCCTCATATGTACGGTTAAGTGATTTTTCACTAGTCTGTCAAACCCACACAGCTCAGGCAGAACAGTACATTCAACAAATGGTGCTGAAAGAACTAGTTATCCATAGCCAAAGAAGGAAAGAGGACCCCTATCTCATATCTGATCCAAAAATTAACTCAAAATGGATCAAAAAACTTAAAATAAAAGCAAGAACCATAAAGCTCCTAGAAGAAATTCTAGGATAATATCTTCAAGACCTGGCAATAGGTGGTGGATTCTTAAAGGAGATATGAAGAGGACTGAGATGGACTACTGATGTTTAATATATGTAGAAGTTTTAATTAGCTCTATTGTAAAAGTTTGGAAATATATAGAGTGGATGGTAACACATAGTGAGTAATAGCTAGTTTATAAATGGGAATGTGGCTGAAAATGGTAGCCTAGGGATATAAATGCCATTTGACAGAATGCTAGAGAATAATCTAGAAGCTGAATAGCACAGTAAACCAAGAGGTGGATGAAAATAGTGGTTGATGGTACAGACTGAAGCGTGTCCTTTTTGAGCTAGAGCAAATGTACATCACTACTGCTGGGTGGTGGGAATGTGGAGAAGCATGGGGAAAATGTTAACTGGAGTGACCTATGGACTGTGGTTAGCAGTAATAATATAATATTCATGCATCTATGCCAAAGATGTACTGTGTTGATAATGCAGCAGTATGGAAAATATGTGCCAAATGTACACTATAGAAGTGGTAACAATCAGATGGTATTATCTTATCTGTAAAAAATCCTCCACCACAGTGTGGTGTATTGATAGAGGGGTGTTGTTTGGGGACTCTACACATGTGCATGATTGTTTTACAAGTTTACAATTTCTCTCATTAAAAAAAAAACATTTAAAAAATAATGGGGGCGGGTTGGGGAAAAATGCATCAAATATAAGATAAGGACTCTAATTAGTGTTAAGATTTTGACAATATTCTCTTGTAACTTGTAACAAACTTCTCACGATAATGTGAGGTGTTGGTGGAGGGTTTATGTGGGACCCCCATATAATATTATGTATGTTGCTTTGTAAGTTCACAACTTTTACTATATACTTATTGTTTACACATGTCCATATATAAATGATATAAAGAAAATAATAATAGAGTGGGTTAGGGGAAAATACTTTGGTTAGTAGTAATATTTTGAAAGTGCTCTTTAATCATTAGTTAAAAATGTTTAACAACAATGTAACATGGTAGGATGAGATACCGAGAGTCCTTTATGATGTTATGTATGTTTGTTTTGTAAGTTCACAACTATTATTATAGACTTATTATTTATGTATGAGAGATAGACTTCAATAAATTTTAAAAATGGTTAGCTTTTACTTCAATTAAATAAGCTCATCAATAAACAACTGAAATTGTGTGGGCATTTCCAAATCACCAAACCAAATGTAATACAGCACAGTTATTTTTGACTTGTAAAGGGTCTCTCCAATTGATTTCAAGGAGACTGGCAATTAAGGAACTTTCTTTCTTTCTTTCTTTTATTTCCTGTTTGCCATATATTTATTTTTATAAAGGGTCATAGGTAATGGAAATGGAAAGACAACATATCTTCTTTCATATAAACTAGGGAAAAAGTATGTTAAAACATTTGTTTCTATATGTAAGTATAAAAAAATAAATGTGAGAGAAGATGTTTATCTAGTATTCAGTAAGTCCATGTTGTACACATTCTTTTGCCTTATATTTTAATAATGTGTTTAAATCATTCTTTGTTATGTACCACATGGACATTAAGTTTAATTAATTTGTATTTAAAGTCTTAAACCATTAAATATGCATGATTTATTTCCTAATTGTCCTTTCAATTTTTCTTACTATTTGTTGTTTTTCTTTAGCTCTGACTTTTCTTTGCCTCTTCAATCATCTCCAACAATATTTAAGAGCTCTGATAGCTAATAGTAAATCAGAGGACATTTTCTGGATCCAAGCCAATCATAATGTATAAGTAATATTTATGTATACCAACTTTGCCAACTACTGATCGGTACATAATGGAAGATAAATATACACTATTTTACTATGAAAGCTAGACAAAGCCAAGCCATCTGACTTTTTGTGACCTAATTTTTACATAGCTGTGAATTATTCTCATAATCATGCTATATCAAAATGATTTATTAATTCTTTTGGCATTTTTCTCCTTGACAGCTTCTCAACTGCTGTTACATCTTTTTGCATGGGTAAGTACTATACTATTTTGCAATTCTGAGCTGAGTTTTATATGTGGAGACTTCATCTATTTTAAGCATTTAGAGCCTTCTAAAGTGGAAGAAATTAAATTTAACACTGTCAGAAAAAAATATTTAAGGGTTTTAGAGAGATAAGAATGAAGAAGAAAAATGAATTTTGGAATGGGAATATAATGGAATCTTTCGAAATATTTAACTCTGAGTGGGTTAAAATATAACTTATTACACAGTTTTTAGAGGCTATAACATTTTATGCCAAAAATAGAATAGACTTTTAAGACTATTGATATCTCTTATGAAAAGAAAATGTTTTGATATAGAAATATTTTGCTATCATGTTTAGAAATTTACACTTCTGCTTATTTGACATCACCTTTACATATCAAATTAATTTTAAATTGGTCCACAATTAGCTATAACTATGAATTCAAGGTGGTATCTGTTTAGCCATCTATGTATCTATGTAATGAATACATTTTTAATTCCTTGCTGTCAAATTACATTTTATATAATTTACATAACAAGCATATTATAACACAACCAATAGAAACAGAACAAAACCATTTGAAAGGAACATTTAAATTAGCAAGCACCAGTTAAATATATTACTGGAACTGAGCCCTAAATAATACTCTTTTCCTACAATCAAAGGCATAAAAAGAGAAAAGTCTTTGTGTTCTCTAATTCCCTTTGTCTAGGGAAAAAAAACGTGTACTGTTCTTGAATGTGGACAGACCTGTTTCTTCATGCAGTTGTGATGGTTAAGCTCATGTGTCAACTTGGCCAGGTAGTGGTGTCCAATTGTTAGGTCAGACAAATACTGGCCTGATTGTTACTGTGAAGATCTTTCATAGATTTAAATCATCATTAAATAGATTGCATCTCTGACTGATTACATCTGCAATCAACTGAGGAGATTGCATTCAGCAATAAGAAACATCTCATCCAATCAGTTAAAGACCTTATAAGAAGAAATGATGATTTCAGCAGTTAGAAGGGAGAATTCCCATCTCTACTTCAACCACCTATCTCTCTCTTTCTGTCTGTCTCTCTCTTTCTGTCTGTCTCTGTCTTCCTCCCTCTCTCTCTCCCTGTTGATATGTCTCGTCCATCGTTTCTTTAGAGAACTCTGATTAACACAGTGATGTATCCAATAGAAATTCACACATATAAAATACAGTGGGTAGTATCATATTGTCAGCTATATATTTACACAGAAATTGTATCCAGATGAGCAATTTATAATTTTGGCTCTCTATCTGACCTGTTACCTGTATATTGGCATTCCATCTCTATAGATAATGTGGACTTTATTTACTTCTTCGTGATCTAAGTAGATACACTTAGCTTAAAAATTTAAGAAGGTGTACTTTTGATATTCATTAGATGATGTCACTCAAATTTCAGTTGTCTCCTGTTGTCAGTTGTTAAGTATAGACTGCTTTTATTATGTTTATTTTAGTGCTAGTGAAAACACATCTAAAGGAACATATTCTCTGGCATTGTTTAGAGAAGGGTCATATGTTTCAGACCCTAGACAATCTTCTGTAAACGTTTGGGCTGTGATTATATATTTCTTCAACATTTCAGGTATATCCTATAATATTAATAGAAGTAAACTGAAGGGTTAATTCTCAGGCAGATAGGAAAAATACAAATGGAGTGTAACTTGGAATCAGTTTCAGTCTTAGAGCTTGTTTGATATATTAGAATTCTCCACCACCTTACGAGAAGAACATTTCTATGTGGTTCCATCTTCATTATGAAAAAGAAAAAATTTGAAAATCTGGTATACGCAAATATTAAAGAAGTAGTCTCCTCAGTTTCAATCTCTTATTTTACATTATATTATACTGTAAATAAGTTTATGTAGGTAATGTCATAGGATGTAGGTATTCTGATTTCAAATCACTTGTTTCACTTCATTAACCATTATCTAAGATCCTTTTAAGGTCAGTGTTATAGTTGGCTTTCAAACATTCAGTTACTAAATAAACTAAATAAATAACTTACTGATGCTAACATTATTAAAATAAGATTTCATCAAAAGTAATTCTTTTTCCAAAAATTAGCACTATTCATTTTTACTTAGGAGAAGTCATACAAATGAATTAACTTTAATTTGTGATTTTCCTTGCTGTATATGTGGAGGGGGCACTTAAGCAGTTATTGATTAATAGGTTTTTATTATATTTGACTTATTTATGGAACTATTGATTAAGTAGCTATTATAAGATGAAGGATGTGGAGGTCCTAATATACATCTCTGAAAGTAATAATAATAAAAACATTGGATCACCTTGTTTTGGGAAAAATTGTTTATGAGCAAAGATTAATTTCAGAAAAGTATTGGCGATGTCTATAATTGCATCAGAGACTAATCAGTAAAGCTTCAGAATTTGGGGAGAGACAGCACTGACAAGGAGGTTTTTAAAATCTGTTGTGTAAAACACTTAAAACATTGTGAAATCATGGTTTAAAGTGATTGATTGACTGTTGGAATACTAATTTTCTATTAACGCTTTTAATCAAAATTATTTATAATGGTTAAAAAATATTTTTGGCCATAATTAATGGAAATGTTTAATGTTTGAACCATTTATGCATTTGTGGAGGAAATTTATGAAAATGTATTTTTTTTCAGGTTTGGGTTATTTAGCATCATATATATGTCAAATTTCCAATGTGTGGGTATAATATAGAACAAACATATGTTCAGATAAGATTAAAAAATTAAATATTCTTGCACAGGAACTTTCTGTCACTTATCTAATGCCTCAAAAAAATGCCTTGGTTCTATTTTGCTTTCTCTTTTAATTGTTACCTAACAAGTAAAAGATTTGCAAACACACAGTTAAAAAATCTTTTCAGTGAAGAGCAATTTAATTACTTTTTTCTTACATACTTACCTGGGAATTTTATTGCCATCAATATATATTTTTTATTGAAGCTTCCAGAAAGTTAAAATAGATTATTAGTATTTGGAAAAATTTAGTAGAAATATTTCTCAGTTGAATACAAAAAAATTATAAGGAAAAAGAGAGTATCCTAACAAAATTTTCAGGGTGAAATAGAGAGTTTGTTTCCAAAATGGGAATGCTTTAAGTGACTCTAGAGAAGAATTGGACTCCAAAAGAATCTTACTAAAAAGCAGAGCAATGATGAATTTGCTAGCACTAGTTGTGTGATATTTTCAAAATTCAAAGAGAAAGAGAAGCCAACTTTCTCAGCCAATTATATAAATTAGTGAATGTATATTGTGTGAGAGGGCTATCAGTATATAAAAAGTTGGATAGACCTGGAATATGAAGTCAACTTCAAGTCAACACTGATATCTCTATATTCTTCTCATGAAACCGA
This sequence comes from Dasypus novemcinctus, assembly GCF_030445035.2. Lineage (NCBI taxonomy): Eukaryota > Metazoa > Chordata > Mammalia > Cingulata > Dasypodidae > Dasypus > Dasypus novemcinctus. The sequence continues at coordinate 70,178,838 of NC_080684.1, read as the reverse complement.
AAAACCCCAGGATTTAGCATGTGCCAGAATATGGTGGATATATGTTTTTTTCCCATGAATAGAAGGGAAAATAGGGAATACATTTAGGTGAATGAAAATGAAAACACAAGATACTAAAACTTATGACATGCAGCAAAGGCAGAGCTGAGATGGAAATTAACATCTCTAAATGCTTACATCTTAAAAAATGAAAGTTTTCAAATCAGAGACAACCTCAAAACTGGAGAAAATATAAAAAGGCTAAAACCAAAGCAAGAAGAATGAAGAAAATAACAAAGATTAGAATGGTAATATATGAAATAGATAATAATAATAATAAAACAATGTAGAGAATCATCAAAACCAAAAGTTGTGTTTTTGAAAAGATCAATAAAATTGACAAACCCTTAGCTAGAATGATGAAAATGCACAAATAATGAAAAGGCATGTATTATTAACAACCTCACAGAAATAAAATGGACATTATGAGGATACCGTGAGCAAATGAACACCAACAAATTCAATAAACTAGATGAAAAAGACAAATTTTTGGAAACACAAAATTACTTACACTGACACAAGGAGAAATAAAAGATTTCAAAAGATCAACAACTACTAAAGAGATTGATATCTAATAAAATCCTCCCAAAAAAGAAAATCCTAGGACTAGATGTCTTCATCTAACCAAACATACCAAGAATTAGCACCAATTATGCTCAATCTCTTCTAAGAAATTGAATAGGAGGATGTACTTCCTAATTCAGCTTACAAGGCCACATCACCCCATACCAAAGCCAGAAAAAGGTACCACAACAAGAGAAAATTACAGAACATACCTTATGACTATAAATGAAAAAACCCTCCATAGAATACATGAAAACGGAATCCCACAGCACATTAAAAGAATTATATACCAGGACCAAGCTGGATTAATCCCAGGTATGCAAGGATGGTTTAACATAACAAAATTTCTTTATGTAATATACCATATTAACAGAATGAAGGGGAAAAAAAACACAATCATCTCAATTGATATAAAAATGGCATTCTACAAAATTCAGCACCCTTTCTTGATAAAATCACTTAGAAAATTAGAAGTAGGAGAAAACTTTCTCAACATGATATAGGGCATATATGAAAAATGCAAAAGTAACATCATACTTAATGGTGACAGACTGAAAGCTTTCTCTCAAATCTGAAACAAGACATGGGTGATGACTATCATCACCGTTATTCAGTATTGTACTGGACGTGAAGGTGACAAGATCTTAAATACAGAAAATCTTAACAAATTCACAACAAAGTTCCTAGATCAAATAAACAAATTCAGCAAAGTGGCAGATATGATACCTAAAAATCTGTAGTCGTGTTTCTATGCACTAGTAACGTACAATCAGAAGATATTTCAAGAAAAAAATTCCATGCACAATAGAAACTATAAGAATCAAATATCTAGAAATAAATCTAACCAAGGATGAAAGAATTTGTACACAGAAAACTACAAAACATGGCTAAAAGAAATCACAGATGACCTAAATAAATAGAAGGATGTAATATGTTCAAGAATAGGAAGATTAAATATTGTTAGAATGTCATTTCTACCAACAGTGATTTACACATTCAACACAATCCCAATCAAATTTCCAACAGCCTTCTTTGCAGAAGGGAAAATTCAATAATCATATTTATATAGGGCAAAGGGTCCTGAACTGCCAAAACCATCTTGAAAGGAAAAAATAAAATTGGAGGAATGACACCTGCTGATCTTAAAATTTTATTACAAAGCCACAGTATTCAAAACAGCATGGTACTGGCATAAGGACAGACATATAGACCAATAGAATAGAACTGGAAGTTCAGGACCAACCTGCAAATTTTTGGGCAAATGATTTTTGAAAAGGGGGTGAAGACCATTAAATTAAGAATAACAGTCCCTTCAGTAAATGATGCAGGGGAAACTGGACATCCATAGGCAAAGAAGGAAGCTGGATTCCTATATCACACCATAAACAAATCAACTCAAAATGCATTACAAACCAGATGTAATGGGGAAGCATCTGGAAGATGTTGTTTAAGGCAGTAGTTCAGACTTTACACCTAAAACATAAGCAACAAAAGAAAAAAATAGATAAATGGGACAGCATAAAAATTAAAAAATTTTTTTTTGCATAGCAAAGTACTTTATCCTGAAAGTAAAATGACAACATACACACTGGGAGAACGTATTTGAAAATGGCAAATCCAATAAAGGATTAATATCCAGAAAATATAAAGAAATTTTACAACCGAGAAACAGAAAGACAAACAAACCAATTTTAAAAAATGGACAAAAGACTTGAATAGATATTTCTCCAAAGAAGATACGCAAATGACCAAAGAGCACATGAAAATATATTCAACATTATTAGCCATTACCGCAATAAGATTCTATTTCACACCCACTACAAAGACTACTATTTTAAAAAAAATAAATAATTACAAGTATAAGAGAGGATGTGGAAAAATAGGAAAACTATTTCATTGCTGGTTGGAATGTAAAATGGTGTAGCCACTATGAAAGATAGTTTGGAAGTTTCTCAGAAAGTCAAGTACAGAGTTTTATATGACCCGGCAATCTCAATTCTAGTTATACACTCAAAAGAATTGAAAACAGGTGATCAAATAGATATTTTTCACACCAGTGTTCATAGTGACATTATTCACATTGCCAAAGACAGAAGCAACCAAATTGTCCATTAATAGATAAATGTATAAACAAAGTGTGGTATATGCACACAATGGAATATTATTCAGCTCTAAAAAGGAATGACATTTACAACATGGATGAACCTTGAAGACATAATGTTGGTTGTAATAAGCCAGATACAGAAGAACAAATAGTGTATGATCTTACTGATATGAAGTAATTAGAATAGGCAAACTCGTAGAATCAGCATTCAGAATATAGACTACCAGGTTATGGGGTGGGTGTAGGGAATAAAGACTTAATATTTATTGTACAGACCTTATATTTGGGATGATAGCCAAGTTTTGTTAATGGATGGTGGTGATGGTAGCACACTGTGAACGTAATTAACTGCACTAAATTATGTGTTGCAATGTGGTTAAAAGAGGGAATTTTAGGCTATGTTTCCATTTTAGAATAATTTTTTTTTATCTATGGGGCTCTACAACACAAACAGTGAACACTAAGGTCAACCATAAACTATAGCTAATAGTGCAAATATAAAAATGTTCTTTCCTCAATTATAACAAATTTACCACACTAATGCCAGGTATCAGAAATAGTGTGCCATATGAGAACATTGTGTTTTATGCATGATTTTCTGTAAACTCACAACTTCTCTAATAAAAAAACGCTGAACAAAATATGGTAGACATACGTCTTTCAGATGAACACCATATCTTCACCGTTAAAACAACCCAGTTCATTCCAAATATGTTAATTAGTAGAGATCCAGCTCCCTTTCCTTTAGAATTCCTACCACCAGCATAAGGATCTATTTCTACCTTGATCAGAGAGATTGGTTTAGGAGTGTGTTAATAGACCATGTTAGGTCAGTCAAACTTTGTTCCACAACATTTTAAAGAGCAATCATAAAAGTTGCTATCTTTTTTCTGGGATTGGTAATATAGTTTGATTAAAACTTGTAGCTACTCTGAGCAACAGAGGAAAGCAAAGCTGAGATAGAGATGGAGACAGAGTAATGATGTAATGATATAAGATCTAGAAGCTATTCAGTAATGTTAGCTAATACATTCACTTTTTTCTTTTTTGTCTATTATTGCTTTATCTAATATATATAAAATAATATATATAATTTATATATATTCTTATATAAAGTATATTTTAGTGAATCAATTAACTATTGAATATGATACTTTGGGACTTCCAGGTGATTTCTGATACGGACTTGAGAGTAATTAGGCTGAGTCCAAATATTGTTTTGGATTTTCCTTAACATTTCTTAAACTAGGGGAAATGAGGGATAGAGATATATGTTTTTACTTTGTGTTCAATTTTTTAACAGATAAATTCTTTACCATGAAAAGACCCAGAGCAGAATTATATTTTTTCAGTCTTTGGTTGGCTTCTAAAGAATGGACTTGAATTTCACCTTCACCTCTTCTTATGTTTTTGTTTGTCTTTTAAGATCTTTGGAGGAGCTGAATCCACAGTTCTTCTGTTTATTGAATTACATGAGGTTAGTAATAGCTGGGCTTATGATTCTACCCATATTACGTCACCGTGACTTCTTTGGATCCACTTTTTTTTTATTTGAGAGGTTGTAGGTTTACAGAAAAGTTGTGCATTAAATACATAAAATACAGAGTTCCCATACATGACCCTATTATTAACAACTTACATTAGTATAGTATATTTATTACAATTCATGAAAAGAACATTTTTATAATTGTAATTGTACTATTAATGGATTTATTCTTTTTCAAACTATAATAGAAGATATCATCAAAGCATGGTGTGCTATATAAGTAGAATGGATTTCCACATTTGGGAACCTAATTTAGAACTGAAGCTAAGCAAATTAGTATAGAATATTAAGCAACACAGAAGCTATTTTTTTCCTTGACTATTATTCAGTTTTAAATATTACTTATAAAAATATGCCGGTGAGACTAAAGTATTTCTTAAATATTAGAGAAAATAAAATGATTTCATTACAGATTCTTTGCTATAGACAAAGCAAAATTGTCCCAAATATTATAGATGAAGAAACCAAATTTCAAAGACAGAGAGAGAAAGGTGATTTCCAAATTCTTCCAAATTCAGATTCTCTCATCTGTATTATCCCTAAGTGATTCAGTTAGTTATTATTTCAAACAGGAATGTGACATGTCCTACCTATTTCACTTTTATTTGAGACCTAGAATTCCTTTTATCTGTCTAAATTAAGTCAATTAAAAGGAACTAAAGCAAAGATGAAACAAAATTTTCATCTTAACACTTTAGCATAAAACAGAAACAAATGTAAGGAATATAATTTTATAACTTCAGGAAATAATACATTTTAAAACATTTTCTAATTTGTTATTAGTGAAGATGCTTAGATCAGCCAAAAACTGGTGTACCAATTTGCTTGGCAGCTTTAGCCTTACTAAGCAAACTGAGAATCCTGATGCCACTGTCCATAAGGGAACCCAACTCTGTAGGTTCAGACCATTAGAAAAACAGTATTCTAATCTCAGTTCTTCCTTTCTTTACACTTTCTCCTGGGATGAAATCTCTAATTAATCAAGTAACTGAATCTTATTATAAGTCATATTCTTCAAGTAAACTTAAAAATCTTAGCTATGCTTGATTTTGAATTAATCAAGCACACTTAAGATTTTTTCAGATGCAGATCAATAATCATATAATGAATGCCCCCTATTTGCCATAAAATGTGCTGGCATTAGACTAACAATGAACTACCCCAAGATCATTTATCTGGCAGGTGAACAAAGCTGGCCTTGGTCCCCAAACTTTTGATTCTAAATGCTATCCACATTTCAGCAGACAATATTATAACATATTTGCTTAATAAATATAATTTTATTTAAGTGCATAAATATATATATATAGCTGCACATTAAAAAAAAATAACTCTTAGAGATAAGTAAGTCATATATTATTATTGTCATCTATTTATGCAGAAGCACAAATTAATTATTGGACTTGTTTACCAGTTCATTAATAACCCAGATATACATCCCATTAGCTATTATTTCAAAAGTTATATTTCATGCTTTACAATTTGTTTAATTAACATATCTATTTTCTAATATGAAATTTAGAAACATTAAAACAGGTATTGTATGTGTTAAACTTGTTAAAAATTAGTATACATATCTTTAATGGGCTGCTCTACATCCATAATAAATTATAAGCAAATTTTTATTGATGTTGAAACATTTTGTGATCTAATTTTATGTGAAAAATAAGTTTACAAATTTTTGTTTCTGGAAATAGCGTAAACTAGAAGATAGAAAATCTTCCATGTAGTAAACTACAGAAATGACAGATTAAATATAACCATAAGAAAAAAGTAACTCTACGTACAATTAGAGGAAGACATTAGGAAGCTTGTCTGACTTAGTCAGGAGCTTGTTGAGAAGGCAATCTTTTTGCGAATTTGTAATTACAGACTTCACCTCCCTTAGGTTTATCACATAAAGTCATAAGAGGTCCATTTTCTAGGAATCTCTAAACCAAGAAATTAACATAAAAAGGAGTTCTACCTTGGATGCTTCCAAGGTAGAAACATCCCAGAGAATGTCAGAGAGAGGAAAGGCAGAGCCTTTGGTTTAGGGTGGGTATGTGAGGAGCAATTTCCAATTCAGGTTAGGCAAAATGTCTGCATACATAAATCCCAACAGGAGTTTGCAAGTAAAACTTACAAAATAAATGAGGAAGTAATTCACCAGGGGTAAGGGTCAGTAGAGAAAAACAAACAACAAAATTAGGATTCCCCAAAACGTCACATAACATGAAGTTCTTTTCTTGACAGTATCTTAAACTAAGCTATGTTTGCCATTCAAGTATAGTGGTAGGTAATCTAACGCTGGTAAAACCAACCAGGTTTCAGTCTCTTTTATGACTCTGCTTAGCCATGCCTGGACTTCTTGGTACAATATAGCAAAATCTGTGCCCAAGTATTCCAGGTAAGAGTTTCAAAAAATGACCTATCTCCTGTGGAAGATTCTTGGAAACTATCCTGATATTTTTCTCTACATTCCATTGGAAAGAATGTAGTTAAAAGATTCAACTAGTTACAGGTGAAGCTGGGGGTATCAGTAATTGGATATATAAGAAACATAACTTCCTAGAGGATACTATGATATACAGATATATTAAGAAATGATTCTGGATTTCAGCCAATTTTACTTAACTATTTTAAAACTTGTATCACTGAAGCCTACTGGGTTTGAGTGGGATTATATCCTGGGATTGAATTCTGGATTGCATTTACCATTAACACACATCTCAATATTTTAAAAACTCACTGTATTAGATTTGCCTTTATTAGAATACTGTAGATCATTTACATAGACATCATAAGTGATATTCTGGGAGTTACATCAATTTATGGTTTACATTCTGTAGTATAATTTTTATTGTTTCTTTTTTAATGTTGCCTATATTTACACTCTCTGTTTTCATAACCTCCTCTTATTCAGAATATGTATGTTTGATATTAAGCTTTTACCAGTGTTAAATATATTCATGTATTATATTGAACAGGTTTTAAAATTCAAGAGCAAAACAAAAACTAATGTCCAACTCCACTTACATTTGTCAAGGAATTTATTGTGCTTTTATATCCCCCTTCAATAATCTCCCTACCCTCAAGTCCTGAAATTTTGCTCACATTGAACTACAGTGGAAAAGTTGTGGGTGTGTAAATTAGCTGCCAGTTAGCCACAATCCTAACTTTGTAGTCTAACAGAATAGTTTTTATTATATTAGCAACCCAAATCTGTATGTTGATAGTAAGATTATAATATAGTCTTGCTTTTCCCAGATGTCTCCATACATTGGCTCAAATCTTAATAGAACTAATGATGTTTATTTTTAAGTCTGTTACCCCTCTCTGATTCTAGAGGAATAAAAGAGAAGAAAAAAAGTGTTATTTCTTTGTATCTTTAATCCATCATGTTTCTTAAAGGGCAACTTATGTTATTTTCCTCACTAAAAGGTATATAAACTGCATGGCCTTTTTACATAGCTGGTACATTGAATGAGAAGGGCTTAGAAGTAATCATAAAAATAATTTTATTTTTATTTCTATCTCCCTATAAAATTTACTCAATAAAGCAGGTTATTCTATCTCCCCTCAATTAAAACATCTGGCAAGCCAAATGCTTTTTTTCCCTGTTAGCTGTATTTTATAAAAAGCCATTTGATCACTTTAAGACAAAAACTGTCTCAGGTTGGTGAAACTTAAATGTCCAATCCCATGTAATAAAAGAATTCTCGGCATAACTGAAAGTTAATTTCCCCTTTCCTCTCAGGGACCTTGTAGTGTAAGACATTTCTCCTTACCGTACAGTCCAGTCAAAGGATAAGAAGAAGGGAAAAGTGAAAAAAGAACATTTCTGAAATGAATGTGTGCTTTCTAACCAGGCCAATAACTTATGGCAGTGTTATTTTTTTCTTAAATGACAATGCAATGGCTCTCTCAATTTGCACTTGCTGGTCCTCTTACATGGTATGGATGGGTTTCTCTTGATTAGCTTTCTTCAAATTCATTCTTAAATCTGACACTGTGCATCCTTAGAGCCTCTGCTAGGTTCCAGAGGTCCAGAAAGATCATCTTTTGAGCAAGATCCATTTTTAAATTATTACAGTCCAATTTTTTTTACTTCTACATCCACTCTTGGTCCTTCAAAATCTTGCACCTTTGTTTTTGACCTGCCATCAGGGAAGTGAGGTTATTGTGCATAGAGCTTTATACTCTGTTTCTACTTTAGTTTGCTCAAGCCTGAGTCAACAACGCTTCCATTGACAGACTACATATTAGGTTTTCTGATTAGTTCGTTAAATTTCTTCTTACAAATTTGGGGTTAATTATACCCTTCAGTCTTTGTGTATGTCAGGGGAAAGGAGGGGGAGCAGAGCACAGGACTTATTATTCAGCTCTCTCCAAATAAATTTTACTTAAGTAATCTGTCTTTATTTCCCTTTATTTTCCAATTTTTGTGCCCTTAATATTCTTAAGCAGATTCATGGTAATAATCAACTTGCATTTTATAAATGACCCATTTATTTTATATTGGCAATAAAGTCATTTAAAATTTTTTAACATGTTGTTATATTAGCAGATTCTAGAATTACATTTTATATTTTAGAAATTTCCTCAAAATTCCTCAAATAACTTACGAGTGCTTTCGTGTTCTGAACCATGTCGTTTTCTCCTTTTGTTTTTCCTATTGCACCTGACACATCTAGGTCATAATTAATACTTTATGGGTGGATGATTGACTCAGACTTGAAAAGAGACAGAAGGGAGTCAGGACCTAGCTAGATCATGACAAGGGAAAGCTAAATTAGAGGCAGAAGGTAACGACACGATATTCATAGCATTTGATTGGGGTAGTACTTCAAAGGAAGGATAACAGAGAGCAATGCAGTAGTTTTAAAATATGTCACACATTATTTAATATTTCTTCCATCAGAAGGTCAAGTCTCAACCTTGCCTTGAAAGTGAATGGCCATTCTGTCTGCCTAAGTGACCAAAGAAGTAATGCTGCTTGAGTCCAAGGCTAGATGACAAAAGTCTCTTGGGATATTTGCCTTGGGAGACCTCGGTTACCAAGAAATCTAGTTACCTTCAGGGGCCATGTGGAAAGGTCACAAAGAAAATGAGTTGGAACAGAAATGATTAATTTTTAAGTCTAATTTAAAGGAAATAAGGAGCTAGCAGTTGCTTGTTACACACATGCACATTCTTACAATGTTTCTCTTGCTCTAGACAGGAGAATATTTTCAATTTAAAACATGGTTTCCAGTCAGTGATCAAATTGAAGATGGCCTACAAGACTCTTTGTAAACAGCTCAGAAAGATCTAATACCATGTTTTATAGGCCTTCTCCAAGAGACAAAAAGCCATTTAAGGATGCTAAGGTATACTTGCACCAGGCAGCTCTTTATAAAACAATAGGACATATAAGAATTTTAAAGGTTCAGCAGCCTTAAAGAAGCCAAAGATGGCAAAAAGGTTTTTCCTAGGGAAATTTCTGTGTAGTTTCTCTAATGCTATGAATTATAAATTAATGCATGAGAAACCCACATAGTTTTAAATAAATTGTATCAGGTTGGACTGAATATACAAAGACAGTATAAAATGAAGATGATTTGAACCCTGGAATTTCTATGAGTAGGAAGCAGGCTGAGAAAACACTCAACTGAGAACAACAATAATTTCTTCCTTATAAAAGGAAGGATGACTTAGAAGAATTAAGACTCAGAAGACAGACACAATAACTGTGAAAAATCATTTCCAGGCAATAAGACTCTATCATAATCAGGAAATTAACAACATGTAACAGAGTGGATTTCAGACCTGTTATGGTATCTTGCAGCTAACCCATCATTGTACGTGGACTATGTGGTGAGCAGATTACTTGTCATTTTAGTTCATATTGAGAGAACCAGGACTGAAGTTGCTGCATCAGAAGAATCTCACCTAAAGAGTCTGGTAAGGACCTGATTTAGATGACCAATTCTGAAACTTGAACATGAGTCTTGTGCTGTAATATATATAAAGCTTTGGGGGTCTTAGAGGAGAATGAGTGCATTTTACATGTGTAAAGAATATAAGTATCTTGTGGCAAGAAGGTGGATTTTCGTGGTTTTAAAACATGCCCACAAAGTCTTTGACACACTTCATCCTCTCAAGAGGTGGAATCTACCTTAACTCCCTTTCAACCTGGACAGAACTTTTGACTATCTTAAAAAAGTAGAGTGCAGTGGAAAGGATATAGTGTGACTTTGGAGGAAAAAAATCATGATGCATTGGCAAGTATTTCTTGGGATACTGACTTGGGAAATCAGCCACCATGTAAGAAACCCAGCTATTCTGAGGACAACATGTAGAGATGCCAAGTGGGGAAACAACATAGAGAAAGAAAAAGATGTCCAAGCAGCCCTAACTATTCAAATGCTTGCTGTTAAATTCTTTCCAGAACAAGCACCAGCTATTTAAATGGCAAAGTCCACTAGATGATCCCACCCACAGCCATCTTCTGACTGCTATGACAGGAGAGACCTAGGGGAGAACTAATTATCTAAGTCTGTGTAACTGCTGGATTCATTAACAGAATAAATGATTGTTGTTGTTTTAAGCCATTGTTGGGATATTACAAAGCAGTAGCTACTAGAACAGAAACTATTGAAATATTGAGTGATTTTGTTTCACTTTACAAAATTCATGAAAAAGGACAAATTAACACATTCATTTTAGCATTATGGTTTAGATCGGGATATAAGACCAGTACCACTCTTGACATTTGGGAACAGATACTTTTTGGAAACAGATACTTTCTCCATTGTGGAGAGCTACCCTATGCATTCAGAATGTCTATCAGAATACCTGGCTTATATCTGCTAGTTGCCAGTGGCACCCCACCCCCAGTTTTAACTATCAAAAATGTCTCCAGACATAGCAAGATCATTTCTGGTTGAGAATCACTGGTTTTAATAAATTTAAGGAAAGAATGATAAGGGCAAAAGAAACCTCAGGAATAAGAAAGATTAAAACTATGTAACCTAATGGATTTTATATTAAATCCATTAATAATATACCATGAAATACAGGCAATGATGAAACAAAAAAAATTTGAGAACTAGATACTCTGTGTGCAAAAATCATCAAAATGTCCATGCCATGTATAATACAATTAGATTTCCATTAGATTACAGGGTAAATGAAGCTCACCTTGACTAATTGCTTAATTGCTTTCTGGGCACTTCTGCTTATCATAGTTAATGCTTCTCCTGACTTTTCCTGTTAATTTTGATCATGTCAACTAAAAACACTTCTATAAATTAGTGAATTTCAAAGAGGTGAGATTTGTCCTTCAGATAACCCCATAATTTATCATTTCGGGCTTTTAAAAATACTTATCAAGGAACAATTGCTAATTGAGACTAATGGGATATTCTGTGCATTTTTGACAGCATAATCAATGTCCTCAAATGTTGACAAATTATAACTGTATGGCAACTTATAATTCAGAAATAAAATGTTATCAGAATTGTTATTCATAGAAAAAGAACAATGGGGTCAGGGTGGGCAATGACAGGACATTAGATTTTACCAAGAATGCTGATTTTCTCCCACAGTGTCAATGTTTTAAAACTATTGATATAATATCTCTAAATTTCTGTATTGTTGAATTCATATTCTCATATAATGCCTTCCTGAATGAACTGTCTGTGTAGTTTGTTGTAGATTGCAAGATTTTCTTCAGACTTGTCTTTTTCAAGGGTTATTGTAATAATTATAAAGACTAGTTTTCTTGTGCTTTTTATATTGTTTAGTAGGCCAGAAGATGTGGTTGGACAAGACACGATAGAGAGTTGGTTTTATTCCATCCTATTTTAGTTTGTTAAAGGCTGCCAAGGCAATATACTAGAAATGGTTTTGTTTTCAAATTTGGGTTTTATTAACTTATAAGCTTACAATTCTGAGGCTGTGAAAATGTCAAAGTCAAGGCTTCATCAGGGAATGCTTTTCTCCACAAGGACTGGCTGGTCATGGTCCTGGATTCCTCTCTTATGTGGCAAGGCACATGATGAGGCACATGGCTGCATCCACTCATCCCTCCCCTATCCTCCAGGCCTCTTTAGCTTTCAGCTTCTAACTGCAATGGCTTTCTCGCACATTTTTGGGATTTTTCTCTATTTCTGTGACCTTTTTTCTCTATATATTTTTCCTGTTTATACAGGACTCCATTAAGAGGATTGAGACCCACCCTGGGTCATACTACCTTGAAGTGATCTAAACAACAAAAAGATCCCACCTACAATACGTTTACACTCACAGGAATGAATTAGTTTAAGAATATAACTTTTGGGGGTCCACAAAAGACTCAACCTACCACAGTGCAAGTATTTCCTAATAATTCTCTTTCAAATTCTGGTTGTCACAAGACTGAGAGACCAAGAGAGGACTAGTGCAAATGCATCATCATGATTGGACGATAGAAATCAGTCACCAGCACCATGACAACATCTCAGAGTGTAGTGTGTACTGATAGTTTAGAAGAATCAAATTGTTGTTTAAAGGGTAGGGGATTTTCCTCCCTCCTCCCCTTCTAGCGAATACTACCATAATTTTTTCCCTAAAATTCCAGGTAAACTATTGTAAAATCATATTCTGGACTTAGTTTTCAAATACATGAGACATTACCTTTTTCTGGTTAACTATCATGTCACTATTACAAGACATATATACCTGTCATCAATTGATAACCACTACTTATCACAGGAATAGGGAATCCATTGTGCAAAGCTTTCAAATAGATTAAATCCATTCTCATCCTTTTTACAAACTTTACATAGTACAATGACATATAAATTGATTTGTAAACTATTCATGACTTCTAGATGGGTTTGCTTCTTCCATTTTTCAGTAAGGAAAGGAATCGTAAATATAGAGAGATCTAGCATGCTTTATATAACTGCTTTTCATTTTAATGTTTCTCTGTTTGCAAGGGCAATGTGCTAAATGAGATGAGATAATTTTTGTTGTGTCACACTTGCTTCCAAAGATTAATGTGTACCAACAAGGTGAATCAAAAGATACTAGATAGAACCAACTTATGAAGCAGAGGCAGTAGTTATTACCTGAGAGCATAATAGGAATGAAATTTGTTTATCTAAGTGATTATTACTTAATTTTCATATTTATGGGATTTCTTTTTGCACATATTGCCCCTATTTAATGTTTATAGGTATCTCTGCTAGTAGATTGCTTGTGGTTTACAAATGCCACTGGAATTTAGTGGGCAGTACACTTCTTATCTTTTAGAAAACTAATAGGGCATTTTTACATTGGTGAAAAACAAAATGCTGTATATGAACACAGTATGTATTTATCTGCTAAAAATGGACTTTAGATTATAAATGGATTGACTTATTTTAGGTAGATCAATTTTTGGTTTGCTAAATAACAAAGAAAAAATAACACTCTAACTAGTTTTATTCATATTTCTCCATTAAAGAACATTAAAAGTATTTGATTTGAAATTGTTTTTATAAAAGTCTAATATTTTTTTTTAAATTCAGTTTGACATTACTGAACTGTAAATGTCTATAAATGAGAAAACCCCCAAAGTTGTTTTCTAGGTTTGTGGGGGAAAAAAAAGGCAAGAAAAAAAGGCAAACTAAGAAATTAATCTAGATAATTATTCCATGGTTCTAAATTAAAATGAATAGATTTCATTTGATATGTTTAAAAGAAATATTAATTTGGAATAAGTGAACACAACAGTTATGCTTAATTCCCTAAGTGTTGAAATCTTACAGATAATGAAATTGAAGTCTGGATCTTCAGTTTTTTGGTTCTGTGGTAATCATTTACTTCTGCTTATACCTCCAAAAAGAAAAAGAAAAGCTCTGGAAAGCCTTTGAGTATAGGTGAACATGTCTGAATACATAATCATATTATTTGAAAGGAGAAGGGATATTTAGAAATTATTACATATAATTAAGTAGAGATTTACTATAATACAATGAGAAATTTTCATGTGACTCATGGCAGAATGCTCCTAAATTCTTAGTCATTTCTCAAACAGATCATATGATATGAAACAATCTTTATGATGATTTATTTTTATTCATTATTAATTGTAGCCATGTTATTCTAACTCATTGTGTCAGATCTCTATTAAGTGGGGGCTCAATACCTTAATGGATGAGTGAATATTTGATATTAGAATGAATGGACGGATAACTGATGAACTGAATGTTTGACTGGCTGAATGAACACCGTATGACACTTTTTTCCTGGTGCTCTCTCTGACTAGAATGCCTTTTCAACTCTTTGTCTATGTATATATCCCAGGCTTCAGTTTCCTGCTGTTCCATCCTCCCTGGTTCAAAGCAGCTAGTTTTATTGTGCTTTGATCTCCTAATAAGTTATTTTCTGTGTTAAACATTCTTCTACTCAATCCTTTCTGGTTTAGCATGTTTGTTGGTTTGAGTCTTTAATGTGGACCCCAGAAATTATATTCTTAAACTGGTCCATTCCTTTGGATGTGGAACCCTTTGATTGGATGGAATTAAGTTGGGGACCAACGATTAGAGTACTTCAGTGAGGCATGGTCCAGGGTGGGTCTCAACCCTATTCAGGAGTCTTGTATAAATGGGAGAATCATTCAGAGGTACACAGAGAAAGAGGACTGTCATTTTACCCTGCTATGTGAGAGATGACTCCAGCATCACCTGCAAAGGCAGAATGTCAGAGAAATTCCGCGAGGCTGAAAGAGAGACCAGAAACTGGAATTAATGGAGCCGCCGAAGCACAGAAGAGAGAGGGGAGAAATGAACCATGTGCCTGATCATCTACACGTTAGCTCTAGGACAAAGTATGCTTAGCAGGGAAGGCAGAGACCTGGGCAGAGACTGGCCACCATTGTGCCTTGCCATGTGGTAGGAGTCCGGGATTGCCATCACTCGATTTTTGGTGAGACAACATCTCCTATGCTGCCTTGATTTGGACATTTCCACAACCTCAGAACTGAAAAATTTTACTCTAATAAATTCCCATTATGAAAGTTAACCCATTTCTGGTATTTTGTGTTGGCAGCTTGTGGCAAACGAAAATACCTTTTCACAGTGTTTTATTTAATAATTTCTATGCCCCCTCCCAGATAGCTAGCTTGTAGAAAGGTGCTATCAAAGTAATAATATGTTTTAATAAAGTAGGAATGTGCCCCAGGGATATAGATGCACATTTACCTGTGTACAAATATTTTATATATGTATATTTAATTCTTTGCATCAATATAAAAAGTGAACTAGATCCATATGTACAAATTTGACAGATATGAATGATATTAGGGGAACAAAATTTAAAGAAAAAATTTTATAACCCTCATTCCACAGCCCCTTCATTAGTTGAGGTCACCATTGTTTCTAGTCTGAACAACTGCCACAGGTTTCCAATTTCCTCAAATTCTTTCACCTTGACTTCCTCTTTTTAAAGCCCATCATCCTCACATCCACACACATATTTCCAGCATTTTTTAAGCCCAAATACTATATCATTGCTTGAAATTTTCAGTGATTCCACAAAGTACACAGTAAAAGTTTAAATCCAATTTGTTGGATATGTAAAGGTTTTTTGTTGTTTGTTTGTTTTTGATAACAGCCTTTTCCTATCTCATTTCTTAACTCTGGCAGGGAGTGCTACTTATCCAACATAATCTCTTTTCTTCCTATTCCTACACCTATGGTTAGGCTACATTTCCCAAGCTCCCTTGCAGTTATTTGAGAACGTATGATTGAGTTCCCACCAATATCATCTGAGCAAAAATTGTCTTTGCCTAGGTCATAAGATAGTAGACAAACCCCTGCTAATCTCTTTAACATCTCAATTAATGGAATTCTCAACACCCTCACTTCAATCATGTATGCCAGGACACAGATCTAGGGGATTAAGGAAAAATAATAGAGAAGAAAACTGGGTCTCTGAATGATTTTACATGGTACAGAGCAGTCATCTACCACCATCCACTACTATGGTGAGAAAAATAAACATCTATGTTCTTTATAATATTTTATTCTCAGATCTGTTTGTTACAATGTTCTACATAAACTTATACTCTAAATTCAGGGGTTCTTAAGCTTTTTGGTACCATGGACCCCTTTGCCAATCAGGTGAAAACCATGGACTCCTTCTCAGAATGTAGGAGCAGATAGTTTTATGACACTCAACAAGCATTGGGTATAACAACTACCATAATTTCAAAGTATGGATGAGCATAAGTGATTTTTTGAGATATACAACCACAATGTGATATGAAATGAATACACTGTAATTTATTGCATACATTCATGAGTGATGGAAATAATAGATTTCAGTTAGAGGTTGGAGAAACTAAAGAGAGTAGGTTGATTTTTTTCAATTCAAGTTCATGGACCCTCTGATATGTTTCCACAGACCCCTAAGGGGTCCATGGTCCCCTGGTTAAGAACCTCTGCCCTAATTCATAAAAATTCTCCACCTCTTGCACTCTGCCCTTGTCACACAAAATATATATCTAATGTCATGAACATGGCATGGTATGTATTTTTATACTTTTATATCTGTCCACATGCTTGAGTACCTGCTTAAAATATGATACTAAGTATTCTACTAACAAAATAGTACTAATGAACAAAAGTTACTTTTTAATTCTACTTAGCCTTGGTGTTACTTCTTTCAAGAAAACTTCTTAGATTTCTCAGTCAGGATTTGTTTCTCTATATCTTGCATTGCTGTGTCCAACTAAGCAACAAATCTATTTATGGATTCATTCCAAAGTTCTGATGTGCTGCATATGCACTGCATTAGACTTTGTAAATATGTCTTTCATAATTCTTAAATTACGTTGCAACCATATGTATCTTTGTTACAAACAAATTAGTCAGGGCCGTACTTTGTACCTCATTCATTCTTTCTCTAACAACTAGCATACTGCTTGTAATTTAACAAATGTTTAAAAAGTATACTTATAAATAAACAGAGTTTTGAATTTAATAGGTATTCCTGTATGATCATACATGGTAATGTAGTACATAAGGTTGTAGACCTAAAATCAAACATTTGCTCTTTCACTGCCAAGCTATGGAAGTTTAATCAAGTTGCTAAGCTCTTTGAAGCACAGTTTCCACAACATTAGAATGGAGATAATAGTAGTGCTTTTTTCATAGCCTTGTTTAGAGAAGAGTAAATGAATTAATACATGTAAAGCATATAATACATAATAAAAGCTCAGTGAATATAGTTGAGCTAATATTTCTGCATTTTAGAGTTATCTGCTGTATACCATCAGTTAATATTTTGATTAAACTATACTCTCTATATACTCTATATTTGTTAAACTATAGCATAGTATTTCAAAAGTTTATATAAATATATACATATAAAGTTTTTATATGTAATATTCATGTAAAGTTTATATATATATGTATATATATATTACCCTTCATAATGGAGATATGGACACTTATACCTTCTTAAATATTAACAGATGCTACCCACACACTAGCCATTGGCAATACAGATGCGTTTATTATGATCTGCTAACCTAAAATGAATGAAGATTTTGAGAATAAGATGGTACATCCTCGGAGGACAGGGTCAACCTAATTCTTGTTGGTTGAAATGTTCAACAACTGTTTGAACATATTGTCATTTGAGGAGGGAAAAAAACCCAATTCATCAAAATCAACAATATTTACAAAGGGAGTTACACAGTCTCATAGCTACCCTTATATTAAATCTAATCTAAAAAAACACCCATCATTTAAACCATCTGTTGTTCTTAAGAAGACACCAGTTAACAGCAACCCTGTTACCTTCAACATAAGCAGAACTGTTGAATATAATAGTATAGACACCTTTATGGTTTTTATTTTGGTAGGCTTAATGTATGCGAGTGAAACAATTTCACAGTAGTTAAATATTAACATAATGAAAATTTGGTCTCCAGAGATTTTCGGAATAAATAGTTGGTAAGTACAGAGGGACTAAACAGTTGGGTGGCTAACCTTATTAACAAAATCTCTTTCCATGAAACAATTTTAACAATGCTCATTATTATTCTCATGGTGTGAGAGTGCCTTTTTGTTTTCTGACTTAATGACTATAGATTCACAGGTATTAGGTCATGGAAAAATACAGATTCTATTAGAGAAAGAAAGAAAAAGGAGAACAGTCATTTACAGATGGCAGCAACTCTCTATGTGTAAACTCGTTGGAGTCTTTCCTTCCTGCTACCTGACTTAAGACTACAAACACCCTGCCTTCTCAATTCTCACTTTCTTTAAATTAATTTTGTTCCTGTCGTGGCTGGAAGGTGAAAATCTGAACAACACTATGCTCTATGACCAGTTTTAATGATTAATGCTCAAAGGAAAAAACGTTTTCAAAAATAACAATTTCATCTTGAGTCATGGTGACATGAGATGACACAAATACTTTGTCAAGTGGCTTTTAACCTGTGAAAAGTTGGATACAACTCAAGTGAGTCCTACTTCCCCTGAACGGCTCATTTCTCCTGCACTGATAATATACAGTCTGGAGCATTGAATTCATTCAGGTTTTATGGATTTCTTCTGACTTACACAAACTGCCTGAAGATTTTCTTATTTGTTATGGACAAGCATTGATTGTGTTCTTCATAGGTCAAAAATTGGCAAACACCTAATTTTTAAAACTACTGCCTTTACTTTTTGTATTGTGTCTCTTTTTATTTCATCTTTTTATTTTCCCTGAGTTGGGATAGTATATTTTATTGATGCAGAGTAAAAAAGAGTAGACTTTATATTCATACATTTAAAAAATACTGAATTTTTTTTTATTTTGGAAATCCTTTCAATACATAATGTATTATTTTAGGTTTTCTCTGTCTTCCAAATTTTCTTCTACTATAATCTTAAATCTGATTTTTCCATATTTAATAAACCAATGGAATAGGTAGCTGCCATAAATTGAGATTTCAAAATGATTTCATTTTATCAGTAGGTATTTATATAATATGGCAAACTATCTTTACCCTATATCAATATATCAAAATTGAAAAGCTTACATTTAAAAATCTAGCATCTGCATCTGGTGCAGGACAGATTTCATGGTCATATGCTTTGTGCACACACATTGAAGGGCCCCATGCTTGTTTTATGGCTCTGATTTTGCTGTCTTGGAATTCTTAATTTTTTAATAAGGAGTCTCACATTTACATTTTGCACTATTCCCTTCAAATCATGTAGCTAGTCTTACTCAGAGTGAGAAAAATATGTAAATAACCAACTGCCCATGTTTACAATTCAATATGTTAGCAATTTTATTATGAAATACCAATTTAAATAAGTGAGGTGAAATCCTATGTAGCTTTATATTTTTTCTTCCTCTTGTCCTTTACTCCAATTACTGAGGGTATTCAACAAATGGATAAAGGAATTGTGTTACTGAAAAGAAAAATCATTAGAATCAAGAACCAATTTTTTTATGAGTACAACAGTGTGGTGACCATACCTCCATAAAAAATGGAGTTCTCATTTGTGATCACATTCAAGGCTGTGAGGTACCCCTGCTTTGATACCTTGTGCAGAACCTCTTCACTGATAGAGTAATCCTATCCTTCATCTGCCATGAGGGTAAAGAGCCCACCCATAGCTGCCTGGACTAACCTGTATGTAGGGGTAGAAGTAGATTAGCCTTTACCTTAGACACAACTGTGCTTTTTTCTCACTCATCACCCTTGTCTATCCCGCTTCATTTCTTTCCTGAAGTGTCAATAAATTACTTCCCAGTAAAAAAGAGAAGTTAATGGCTAACTTGAGATGTGGAAGAGCTCTGTTTTTAAATACAATAACAACAAATTTACACAAATTTCATGCTACTGACCATAAAATATTTACTCTTTGACATTTAAACATAAAAACAATATTTGTTAAAACCACATTCATAGTATAAATAAATTATATACAAACTATTTCTAGGAAATAAAGAGAAAAGTACATATAATGCCATGTTTTCATGTATATCACACTATTTTCGGCAAAAATATACTCCAGCTGTTAATGTCAACAAAGCTGTGAATCCATTGTGAAAAGATTTTCAGTTGTCTACTTGTCTTCAGCAGTTACATAAAAATAACTTACCTTTATCAGGTGATTTGTTTTTAGGTAATGGATACTATTATTTAAATGCATGAGAAAAAATAAAGTTTTTGTTTGTTTGTTTGTTTTTGGTCTAGCTTGCTAAAATAGGAGACCAAGAAAATTTAGCTCTACTACCAAGGGAAATTTAAAACCAACCAACAAACAAAAACCTTATTTACAAACTATATAAACATGCTCAATGCTGTGCTTTTATTTAGTTCTTTTTTTCTTTCATCATTCAAATTTGCATTACTAATTACTTAAAATTTATAACTATCCATCAATCTAAAATTCTTGTTTAAGAAGCAACAGCTGTGCTAATGAATGTTGTCTACCATGTTGTGAATAAGTAATCTACTTTCCATGGTTACTGAAAAAGAAAAAAGAGAAGAAGGAAAGGGGAAGAAGGACAAAAAAGAACCTATCATATGTATTTTTCCATAATCTAATCTGTGCATTTGAAAATACATGAAATCATTTTGACTTGGCTGCTTCAAAACAGAGCACAAAAGTTATTTTAAAAGCTCTGTACCTTCCAATTTAGTCAGGCATAAGCAAACATTTTTTGAAAGGGGCAGATAATAAATATTTTAGGCTTTGTAGGTCTGTGTCACTACTAATCAGCCACGCCTTGTAGCTCAAAAGCAGCCATATGCAATATGTAAACCAATGAGGAAGGCAGTGGTCTCATAAAGTTCTATTTACAGAAACACTTGGTGGGTTGATTTGGCTCACCAGCAATAGTTTGCAGACCCCTATTTAGCCAAATAAAAATGTGTATGGCAGTTGTAGGTATCCTTTTTGTGTGATAGTTCCTATGCTTGTAATACCTTTCTATCTCTTGTTCATATTCAATCATACCACCTTTAAGGTTTTCAGCTTTATTTTACAAAGCCTTCTCCAACTACTTAAACAAGAAATAATCCTCCCATTTAGCAATCTATAGAATGTGACTAAAACTAAAATGTCTTGTGATATAGAGGAAAGAGATATGGGCTTAGAGTGAGATAACGTGATTAAGATTTGAGTTTATGGGCTGAGTGATTTCAGTATATTAACTTAATTTCTGAGTTCCACAGCTTTAGTTACTAAACTGGGTTGTTGTATGTAACAATTGGGTTAATTAGTTCTAGTGTACTTTGTAATAATTAAGACAACATATGTATCATGATATTTATAATAGTAGAAATAAGTAAAACAGAACATGATGTCTTATGGACTCATGGATCATGGATTCATATAGAAGCTCTGGGCCTGTTGATTTTCATTGTGTCATGTATTCAGATTTTCTAACAGAGTTGACATTTGATAATCAATCCTCCTGTACTCTTCAACTTCAAGGGGTAAGTTTTCCTTAAATTAACTCCACTGGTGCTACATTGAATCAGGATCTCTAAGAAACCAAAGAAAAATACCAAACCCTATGCTTCTATCAGCTGGACATTTCCATGCAGATAGTACTCCATAACCCCGACAGGATATTCCTTTATTAAAACTTACCATCTTCAAGTAAACTGGTTTTCTCCTTCAAATTCTGTCTTTTATGAGAGCACAAATTTTTATGTACCCCAATATCCAGTGGGACACAAAATCAGTGAGATTTTCCTTTTATTACTTTATTTCTAATCCTTCAGCACCTATCCTTATCCAGGTCTAAATTATTTCAAGCTTGGATAATTACAACCAACACAGAGATGATTCAGTGTTTCTTGCTTCTTTCCATTTCCATTTATTCCACTATGCTAATGCTCCTTTAATAAGACTTTGAATACAGCATCACACTTGTAAAAAATTTTCTAGAGATATAGTAACACAACAACTTCTTCCATCAGTTAAGGATATAGTGGCTTAGCTAAGTGGAATACTGGTCCAAAGTCACCTGTGGGATAATGAGAGATCAGTCTGGTAATAGAAAATTATTTTTTTCTGTCACTTTTTTTCTCCTTATAGCCTGACAGTATGTCTGAAGTAATTTTCTAATTCCTGAACATCCATCCTACTTGCTCTTCCCAAGAACCTCCCAAATTTGTTTACATTTCCTCTAAGTATCTTAAGTCTAGATTATAACAGAAACTGATCCTCACTATTTTTATTTAGGCATTTTCTCTTTTCCCATTAATAGTTCACAGAAGTCTTACATTTTTGCCTTTCATAATATTTCTTTTGCCTGTAACACCATTTCCCTCCTAAACCCAGCCTAAATCCTACTCATCTTTCAGAGGCCCAATGAATTTCCTATTCTCTGGAGAAACATTCTCAAACTTCTCACTTTTCTTTGAGGTTTGGAAATTCTTGATAGTGTGATTCATAAAGTATACCACTCTTTTGTGCTGTCACTTGACTAACCCAGCTTCTTAGTATAGTAAAATCCACCTTAACTAAGGTAAGCAGATATATAGGCTGATAGATAGATATAGATACAAATTTATATAGATAGATATAGATATGATATAGATATAGATATGATATAGATATAGATACAGGTACAGGTACAGGTACAGGTACAGGTACAGGTACAGATACAGATACAGATACAGATATAGATATAGATATAGATATAGATATAGATATAGATATAGATATAGATATAGATACAGGTATATAGATATAGATATAGATGGAATTTTGGAAAACCAAAACATCTATCTTTGAAGTCTGGCAATAACAGAGCTTCAAAAAAACCTGTTACCGGTATAGTAAAGAAGGCACTAAATTCTCCCTGGGCCATACTAGAGACAAATCAAAGATCTCTTATGCTTGAATATTGGTGGAGCCTGGATAAGTAAGAAAGTTTGCTTTACTAATATGACTTTGGGCAAAAAAAAATAATTTCACTGAATATAGTCAGTCAAGTTTACTTATTGACAGATCTTGGATAATCTACCTCATAAAGGGTGATTTTTAGAAATGAAGGAAGTAACTTGGGTTTGCAGCACAGATAGGTATTTTATAACCTTGTTTCCCTATCTTTCTCCATGAAAGATTATATTAAGAATATTGATTACTACAATGCTGAGCACAAAGTTAACTAAAATACTTGTTCTAATTTCTTATTAATATATTCCTTGATAAAAATTACAGAGGAAATTGGACATTACTTGCAGTAAACTTATACTTCTTTTTTCTATCCAACATCCAAAAACCCATCTCTAATAGTAACGGTCTTTCCCATTTTGTGTCTTGGTGAAAAGTAAAGCCTATTTACCACAAAAGAAACCAGAGGGGTATGTTTCCACTCACTACCTTTCCGAAGACAGACTTATAACTTAATTTCTGGAAGAACATAAGGAAGCTTATTCAATTGGATAAAAATAATCATAATATCTTCATCATTTTAAAAAATGACTTATTTCAAGGAGAGCACTTACAACACAACCATAAATATAGCAAAATATTAATAAAAGTTAACTCTTAATATTGTTATTTTGCTTTTGTGGTAATTATTATTAAAGATCATATTCACTGTAGGAGTCAGTCAGAGAGAGTTGCTCTGACCAAGCTGTTATCTAAAACATTTGCTTCTGGCTCTTCCTTGGTACCTGTTTTTTCTAAGTCTACCATTAATTTTGACATCCTCTCAATAAATATTCTTTGGCTTAAGTTGGCAGAAGTAAATTCTGTGGCTTGCTATGCAAGATTTTTAGCTGATAAAAGTACCAAAGAAATTCTGCCTTTGCATTTTAGGCAATATAAAGCCTTGAATTTCTTTAATTAGTCCTTATTCAAACTGTATGGAACTTGTCCATGAACCTAAAAATGGATAGAAGGCAGAGGAAAATACCATAGGAAGGCTAGGCCTCTATTTAAAATCCTGAAACAGTAGAGAATTCATGTATCCTATTGATAAGGTCTTCATATAAAAGTATATTCTTATTTTACTTGTATTGCTTAAAAGACATGTTATTAGAGTTTGATAAATTTAGCCCATCATTTGTCAGTTGTCCAAAACTATGGAAGTTTTCAAATGTCATTAAATCTCAGTTTTCTCACTTGTGGAAAAAAGAATATAATGCTATTTTCCTCATAAGGTTCATTTGTGGGGAGTATATGAGATATTATAATATACTGTGCATTAAATAATATTTTTTCAACCAAAATATATTACGGGAAAAATATTTAGGATAACAATAAAAGTCTTAGTTTTACTCTTATTTATTTAGCAGGCTAAATTAAAGTTATGGTCATATACTCTCTAGTTTAATCAAAACATCCCTTTCATTTCTGTCTCTCTAGATATAAATGTAACTCTATGTGTATAAGCTTATTATTATACTTATGTCACCTTTACTTGATCTTACCTAGACATAATAATTTCAGAATGTCACTTCACTTAAATAACTTCCATTATTTCTGTTGAGAGGTATTAGTTTATATACAACCACAGGCTGTGAAAAGCATAATTTTGCTTTCTGTGAAGTCTCTCAGAGGGTATTTACCTTATGTTTCAGTGGACCAAGAGACAGAGAATAATACTTGCCAAAATTTTAACTTCTATCTACTTAGATCTGTTCATACAGAAGCAGTATGTGATCAATATGAATCTTTTTGCAATTCCATTTATTGTTTTTGTTGTTAGTAGTAGTTCATTATTTTTATAAGTTTGGGAGAATTGAAGTTCTTCATATAGTTCTTCTATGAACAATTACTAGGAGCTGTGTTAGGAACAGTTGGCATTTTCCTTCAGAGTTTTGCTGCACTCTAAAAATTTGTACATATGCACAAGATATGTTTATTAATACTCAGGTGAGTCAAAGTTTTCTGAGTGTTTGAACTGATCTGAATTTCACAACTTATTTGTCAGATACTACTCATGTTGTCCCAATTTGGCCTCATTTATGCAAATAGAATTTAACTTTGCATTTTGTTTTCATCATCTGTTAATTTGGCTCTCTTCAGGGGTTCTTTTAAATTATCAGTAAAAATTTGAGGAAAACTGTGTTTTAGAGCACAAATAATACCAAAACAACATATTATATTGATATATATATAATTGACTTTGTTCTGGTCAATATATCAACTTTGAACCAATATATATATACTTTGATGACTAAGTTGGTATATAAACTATATATCAATTTACAATCAAAACATGATTAGAATTGAGTGAACAAATAGAAAAATATAGAAAAATAGAAAAATGCCTTCTTGAAAGACATGGGAATACTATTCTCTGGTACAATAGAAACAACCTAAGTGCTTTTGTTGCTACAGCATATTGATTTTCTGAGGGTAGGATCCATCATAATTGAACAGTAAACTATCTCTTTTAATTTGGGGCAGTACTGTCAGAGGTATATAATTTAGAATTATGTATTAATTGAATTTAAATAAGTCCCTGGGATTTATTTATTTATCTATCTCATTTGAATTAAACTGCCCTTCTCTATGGTAATGAGAAGACATAGAATTCCTACTTAATGATGAAGAATGATTAGAATTTTAATATTTCTTTTGGAATATAAATTAATCCTCTAGTTAGTAAAAATGGAGAAGAATGTGCCTTGTTGCTCTAAAGCACTTGACAGAGAATGCTATCTTGCCCATTAAGTACGAGCTTACTGCTCTTTTTCCTTGCATGTTTTCCTAATCAAGGACACACTTTCTCCCATGAGGCACGTGGGAGTTTAGCAATTACTTGCAGCTCTAACACTAGGCAATTTCTTTTGGGACTACAATCTGTTAGAGTTCAATTTACTCAACCACAGACAAAATGATCAGAATGAATTCATTCCTCCAGAAGGAAGCCAAGTGAATAAACTAAATGTGATTGAAATGAACTTATGTGCTACTTATAAATAAATCAACAGACTACCCAGGCACATATACTGATATGTTCATACTTATGACATGTGCTTCACATTCCAGAGATTTTAAAAAATCTTGCAATAAACATTTTTTAAAGATCCAGTTAAGTCTAATATAAATGTAATAATTATGTGTGTTTATCCATATTATCCTACAAGGAGGTTGCATTACATTACATGCTGTCCTACAGTGTGAGAAAGCCCTGTAGCCTGATGATTTCTCCAACACTGGAGATAAGAAACATTTTTGCCTTTGACAATCTGTTATGGCTCAAAAAATTAAAATTTCAGATTAAGTGGGATTAGGTATTTTTCACATGTTTATAGGTCATTTATTTATTCATTCTTGTGAATCTATTTCATATCCTCTTTATATTTTTCATTTGTATTGTTTGCCTTTTTCTCTATTGTTGGTAGAATGTTATTCCATTTTAAAGGATTGTGTCATTGTCTTATTTGTTGTAGATATTTCCCCCCAGATTTAAACATGATACAGTCATAACACTCTTAGGAATTTATCCTACAAATATATTGGGCAAGTTCATAAAGCTATATTCATTGTTGCATTATTTATAAAAGATAAGAACTAGAATGCACATAAATATGGTTAATGGAGAAGTGCTGGGATAAATTATGATACATCCTTTTAGTGTCATATGAAGTATTACAAAGAATAAAGTGGATCTAATTGTGAAATGTAAGACAGCAGAGTTATTTCAGCTGGCAAATAGAATTTAGGAGCGGTTTATGAGAGTTTCATGTTTTACTATATAACCTTTAGTATCATTTTAGTGTATTACCATGAGCTTATATTACCTTCATCATCATTCTCATCATAGAAGTACAAAATTGTTATTGTTTAGGTTTTAGTAAAAAAATTATTTTTAAATACAATGTATCAGGTGAATTTCCCAGTTCTTTGGACAAGGAAAAGATCTGGAATAGCAATAAGTACTCAAAAGCAAGGGTAAGTGAGAGGCACTCTGGATGATGAAGTTTAATTTTTGTAGCTCCTAAGAGAATAAATTCTTATCCTAATTATTCTAGGTATGACTCTATCTTCTGGCATGGGAATTATAAAATTCAGGTTGTATTCTTAAGGTTTCCAATTGCACTCCAGTCATAAAATGAGAAGTTTGCACTTAGTGAAGTTTAGGTTCACATTTTCTCCAAATATCTATGATTTCCTGTTGATTTATTATTATTATAATAAGTCAGGATTGCAGAAACGTGCAGCATATCTGAATGGTAAGATTCCAAGATCACAAAGGTAAACTACATGAAGAGTTCAGGAGAATAGGAATAGAGAGTACAGTTTCTGATAGTCTCTAATTTAATAAATACATTTGGGAAATCCCAGTTTACAATACATATCAGGTCATGATTGTGGTATTACTAATCACCTCCATGGGCTCGTGGAGTTTCCTAAGGCAGCTTGCTGAATGTGCCAACCAAAGGAGACATTCCCTGTTATATATAGGACATACAATAATTCCTTTACTATTTCAGTTCTGTACAATGAGTTTTTATGAATGATTTACTGTAAAATTTCAGGAAAACAAATAATGAATCAGAGAGAGTAACGTTAGGCACAAGTTGTCTCCAAAGAGACCTCATGGAATATCATTTATTTGGTAAATATACTAGAGTACAGAATACAGTCTACTTCATTAGAGGCTCAAAATCTGATTTGCTCTGCACACTGGGAATAGACTTCTCTGTGTGGAGTGGACTAATATCAACCATACTAATGAGAATTATGTTAATTGATCAGAATGCCACAAGAGCAGTACTATTTAAATCTAGGCAGACACATAGGAGAAACTAAATAAAATCAGAAGTTTTTATTGAGACCTTAGCTTTGGAATAGTGATAGTAAATTTAGTTTTAATGCAGTAACAAAATAGCCTTTCTTAAAAATCGAATGACCATACAAATGACACCAGCATTTACAGTCCTTTAATTGAATCTTTTCATTGACCCTCAAAAAAGTATGAACTTACCACCAGGACCATGTTTCCAAACATCTATTTTTTTTTTACTTAATTTTTTTAAATTTAATGGTCTTTTTTTTTTAAAGATGCATAGATTACAAAAAATGTTACATTAAAAAATATAAGAGGTTCCCATATACCCCACCCCACTCCTCCTACATCAACAACCTCTTTCATCATTGTGGCACATTCATTGCATTTGGTGAATACATTTTGGAGCACTGATGCACCGCATGGATTACAGTTTACATTGTAGTTTACACTCTCCCCTAGTTCATTCAGTGAGTTGTGGCAGAATATATAATGTCCAGCATCTGTCCCTGCAATATCATTTAGGACAACTCCAAGTCCCAAAAATGGCCCACATCACAACTCTTCTTCACTCTCCCTGCTCTCAGAAACTACCATGGTCACTTTCTCCATATCAATGCTATAATTTCTTCCATTACTAGTCACAATAATTCTGTAGTAGAATACCTGTAAATCCACTCTAATCCATATTTTGCTCCTCCATCCTTGAACCCTCCATCCTTGAACCCTGGGATGGTGATGTCCACTCTACCTATAAATCGAGAGGGGAATTAGATCACATGTGGTTGATGGATGCAATTCCCCTCCTTGCAGTTGTATGCACTCTCTGTTGCCTGGAGTGGTGGCTGATCATAGTCACCTCCCTGTTAGCTAACCTGGGTAAATCCAATGAACCAGAGAGTGGGAGGTGCAACTCTGCTGAGGCTCAGGGCCCAGCTGGCACATGGCCAGTCAAAGACCTTTTTTTTTTAAACTTACTCATGGCAATCATGCTTGAGATAGTGGTGATAATTTGATAATTATACTTAATCATTTTAATTATAGAATTTTGATTAACTGAATTCATCTTTTTATTAACAATTTATCTTTGATATATAAATTAACTAATTCAAAACCTACTGGTATGAGAACATTCCTTAGCCTCTTAATATGACCCTGATTTTGAATACTTTGATCCCTTATGAACTGATAATAAAAATATATTTTGAAAGAGGAAACTTATTT
The DNA here is from genome assembly GCF_030445035.2 of Dasypus novemcinctus. NCBI lineage: Eukaryota > Metazoa > Chordata > Mammalia > Cingulata > Dasypodidae > Dasypus > Dasypus novemcinctus. The sequence continues at coordinate 70,149,649 of NC_080684.1, read as the reverse complement.
AATTCATTATCAATCAAGAGCAAAATTAATCAAGACATTTCCAATATTGATAACGTGTTACTAATGTAGGTCTTATAAGTGGTAAGAGGTGAGATATAGTTCCTTTTTTCTAATAACATACTCTAAATTTTTTTTCAGCTCTGGTTACTGCATGTCAAGATAGGCAAAATAATTTTAAAAATTCTAAAGAAGAGTAATATTAAGAAACTATTATTTTAATGATATAAAGTGGCTTTCCATATTTTTGACATGTTCAAAATCTATTTTGGACATAGAAGAAAAAGACATTTATGAAAAATGGCTATCTAGTAGAAAAATCTACTAGCTTACAAAGAATAATTGAGGTAGAGTGGTACCCAAGAGCAGGGAAAATGAGATTGGAAATGTGTGATTTAACATTTACTAAGAAAGAGGTGGAAACGAACATAGGTACAACAGATAGCCAATTGGTGAACTTATTTGCAAATTCAGAATCACTAAATGCGGCAGAAAAATTTAGAAGCTGAATGTTTGAGATTTTTCTTCTATTGTTTTGGACTCAGAAAAAAGCACATATAAGTTTGAGAAAAGAAGTAGAAGAGAAATAGATGCCATTTTTGGCTAAGGCCCTCAAACATTTGGATAATGAATCTGTGGCAAAAGAGTGAAACAAACTGAAAAGTTTTATATCACAATGGAGATATCTTTAAGGGACTTCCTATCAGACTCTAAGTTCCTGGATGAAACAGAGGAATAAAAATATTTCATAGATAAAATAAGCCAAAATTCAAAATATGTACCCATTCCTTAGAATCTTTAGAGCAGGCTTTAACAGCTAGTCAATGACAAGGAAATAAAATTAGTTGTTTCCTTAATCTTAATTGTAACATTTCTTTTGCTCCTTATAATTGAAACCATGATCTATGGTTTGCAAATTTCCTTACTTACTCTCTATTTATACTTCAAACCATGTATTTTCACCAGACTTTAGCCTAAGTACCCCCAAACCAGGAGCTAGTACTTATCAGAATGGAAAATTAAATCTAAGGTGTTGGAAAATTAAATCCAACACCAAAGAGAAGTCAGAATTAACCATATACAGATATATTTTAAATAACACTTGTGAAATACTTCATGGTTGGCCCATAATTAACAAAAATCACATAAGGAATTCCTTGCCTTAAGTTTACCAATCAATCAATCAATGTAAAAATGTCAGTAATAAATGAAAAAAAAATCAAAGCTGGGTGAGGTAGAAAATATGATGTGTGTCTTAGTTTGTCAGTTTGCTATGACATATACAACACAGGATGTTGGCTTAAACAAGCATTTACTGTGTCATGGTTTTGAAAGCTATAAGTCCAAAACCAAGGCATCAATCAGCAAGGCCATGATTTCTCCCTGAAGATTGTAGTGTTCTGGTGCTGCCTTGCTGCAATCCTTGCGGTTCTTTGGCTTGCATTGCTATCTCTCATCACATGGTGATGTTCTTGATCTACTCCTGTGGCTTTCTTTTGCTTCTGGCTTGTCATAAGAACTGTAATATGGATTAAGATAGTAGAAGATCTTATTCACAAATTCACAAATGAGTCCACACCTTAGTTGATAATACATCATCAAAAGATTCAATTTTTCAATGTGTTCACACCCAAAGGACTGCTGGTTAAGAATAAGGAAATGCCTTTTTGGAGAACATAAGTTAATTTACCACAATATGCCTCCCAAGTGTGCCTTTTTGAGTTCTTCTCCAGTTGGAAGTGCTATCAACAGAAGGCTTTCAGCTGCTTTCAGTCTTTCAAAAATTACACCAGGCACAAGTGTAGCCTCACCTTAAGTTCCCACTCTTCCAAGGGCTACCTCCCTCCAAGGACTGACTTAGACAGGAGCATAAAGACATGGCCACCTAGGTCCAATGAAGGACCACTCAAAAGGGCTATTCTAGTTGAAGAACAGGTGGGGGTCATTTGATGCTGTTGTTGGGCTGGAACTGAAGCTCATCTTCTCTCTCTTTCCAGTCCTGCTTGATGCCCTTCGCTACCATAGGTATTAATCCCAAGGACACTGTCGAAAACACTCTCCATGCTACATGCCTTCTTGGAAGGGCCATTAGTCCAGCACTCTTTATTGAAAAGGCTGTCCTTTTATCACAATTCTGCAGTGTGGTCTTTTTGTAAATCAAGGGACCACACATACAAGTGTGGGTCTGTTTCTGGATACTCTTACAATTATGTGACTTTACATGGAATTAGGGTCTTTGAAGTAGTCATTACTTAAGATAAGGATTAGGTTTGGCCCTAATCCAACATGATTAGTGTCTTATAAGAAAGGAAAATGTCAATAGCAATAGCGACAAGCAGTGGGGAGTATATCTGTGATGCCTGAGGCAGAAATTGAAGCCCAAGGATTTCCAGCAGCCTACCAGAAGCTAAGAAGAAGCAAGGAAGGATTCTCCCCATCAGATTTCAGACAACTTGTCTCCAGATGGGTGATATAATGAAATTTTTTCAATTTAAGCCAAGCAGTGTCTGGTACTCCATAAGAAACTACTGCAAATATTTATTCCAATGATAGGATTGAATTGTGTCCCCCCAAAGATAAGTTGAAGTTCTAATAACCACTACCAAAGATTGTGACTTCCTCTGGATATAAAATTGTTAGAGGTGGAATTAGTAGGTTAAAATGAAGTCACTTTGGAATAAGGTGAATAATTAATCCAATGTGACTGGTGTCTTCATAAGAAGAAATTTAGAGACAGAGAGAAAGAGGAAAGAATGCCATGTAACTATTAAGGCAGAAAATGCCATGGATTGCTGGCAAGCCACCACCCAAAGACAAGAGTGAGTCATGGACAGATTCTCCCTTATAGGTCAAAGAAGAGGCATAGCCCTGCTGACACTTAATTTCAGATGTCTAGCCTGTGAAACGAGTATGAAAGAATAACTTTCTATTGTTTTAAGCCACCCAGCATGAGGTACTTTGTTATGGCAGCCCTAGGAAACTAAGACAACTGTTTTTCCTTATTCCCAATCAAGGAAGAAGCAGGGTTTTTAGAGAGTGAGGAAAGGAGAGAGGGTATGTTTGAGGAAGAAATAATGTATAGAAAAGTCTTCAAGAAACAAAGGGAGTGAGTTAAGCAGGGAAATGTGATAGTATTTCTGGGCAGGGATATAGGCTCACTCCATGTCTATGATCATAGATTTAATATGTGACAAATTAGTATAGTACTTAGTTTTTCTTCAGCCTGATTCAGCTTCTCAGAAGCAAACACATTATAGTTATATACTTGGACTAGGGTTGGATTTTTGACAGAGTAGTAGGGAAAGTTTATTTCATGAGGGTGGGAAGAAGTGGTTAAAATGATTGAAAATAAATTTTAAGCTAAGTTCAGAGGTGAAATTATGAGAATGATGACTGACTGTGAAATTTCAGAATATCTGAAAAATTTCCTGATACCTGGTTTCTGGTTTGAAAATCATTTATATATTTCTTTTTTATCTACTGATATAAAAATACCAGAAATGGATTGGCTTTTATAATAGGAATTTTATTAGGAGAAAATTTTACTGTTCTGAGGTTGTGAAAATGTCCAAATCAAGGTATCATCAGAAATACTTTCTTATCAAAGGTTGGCTCATGGTCAGATCCTGGACTCCTGCCATGTGACAAGGCAAGATAGGGACTGATCTCTGGAGTCCTCTTTTTCACATGGCAGGAAAAAAATGGTGGCTGTCTTTCTCAGTGTGTTTTTGTTCTTAGTTCTCAGTGTATATAAGACCACAGCAAGAGGGCAAAGACCCAAATTGGGTCATGCCTCACTGACACAGTCCAGTCAAATGCCCTAAAGCAATCTAATCAAGTGATCTAAGCAAAAGGGCCCTTAACAACATCTTTCAGTAGTGTGGCACATTTGTTGCAATTGGTGAACACAATATTGAAAAATTGCTACTAAATATGGTTGATTACATTATGGTTTAAACTTTGTAGAATGGCTTGTATTGATTGCAATATCATGCAGAACAATTCCAATGTCCCCCAAATACCCCATGTTAAACCGTTCTTCCCTCTCCCTCCCCCTCAGAACTTTTGGTGACCATTGACTTTTTGTTATTGTTACAAGTTCTTCTTCCATTGCTAGAATAATAATAATTCTACTTTAGTCCATATTTGCATTCCCCCCTTTTGTTTGTTCATTTCTTAATCTTGAGCATTTGGGGATGATGATGCCCACTCTGATTCCACTTGAGAGAGGGCTTAGGTTCCATGGGGCAGATGTATGGTACTGTCTTGCTTGCAGTTATAGATACTCTCTGGTTTTCTGGATGTGCATTTTCCATCATCTTTTTGTTGTTAGTTGTCCTGAGTGAGTCTAATGAACTGCAGTGTTGGCTGCAACTCTGCTGAGATTTAGGGCTCACCCAGCATATGAACAGTCAGAAGACTTAAGTCTCTGGGACATATATCTAATGGGTAAAGGGATAATTATAGGTTCAAATAAATGAACCTAACTCTGATACATTGGGAGGGATGGGTTATTATATAATCCAAGGTAAGACCCATATGGGATGCTGTTTTCCTGAGATTTTCTGCCCTAACTATAGTGTCTAGATGTCTCTAGGGCCCTCAGGAGTACCCCTGCTTGGGGGACTGATTATTGTGACAGTCAGTGAGATCCTCCTGAGACGTGCATAACTATAACATCAGGAATGACTTTTCATCTCATTTTGAAAGATTTTAGCCCCCAAAATTAATTTATAATAAATATTTCCCCTTACTGGTCTATGTCTTTTTCCAAATGCATTGCTAGTTGGCATTTAGTAATTATCCCTTGGTGCCAGGAAGTGTCCTCCAAAGGAGTCATATCCACATCAGGGGGAAGATAGTGATTTTACATGCTGAGTTTGGTTTACAGAGAGTCCACACTGAGCAAAAAGGAGGCCTTCAGGAGGTAACTTTTAGGCAATGTATATTACTAGGCTAAGTTTATATTTCACAAGAACCCGGTTCAAAATTACAAGCATCAATATCAAGGGTGTTAGTTGGTCCTCCTTTGCTAAGCACTGCTCATATACTCTAGAGATTCTTGCCACTCTATGAGACAATGCAGCAGGACTCACCAGGATGGGAATTCAATATTCTACCAGTTATTCTGTGTCTCTTCACCTCCTGAGACAACACCCCATGTTCACATTCATATTCCATAGTTTCGTGCCCCAGGTGCTTCTCTCCCCATACATCCCCCCACCACTGATACCCTGCACCAGTGATCCTCCCCTGACTCAGTTGCAACCCTTCTGCAATCCAAAACCTCCCACAAAACAAAGCCAACAATAAAAATAAAATAAAAAAATAAAATATTTTATGCATAATGCCTTTTATCACTGTAAGATCTGATATCTTTTATGTAGATTGACAATTTCTTCGGTATGTTTCCACGGTGTCTCTTTTTTTTTACTTTATTTTCCAAAAAGGTTCAGGTTACAGAAAAGTCACAGAAAATATAGGAGATTCTCATATACCCCCTCCCACTTCACATTCTCCCCCACCAATAATATCCTACATGAGTATGATATACTTGCTAAAATTGATAAACAAATATTGAAGCATTGCTACAAACCACAATCAATGGTTTATATTATGGTTTACCTTTTGCTCGGTGTATTTTTATAGATTCTGACCAAATGTAAAATGGCCTTTATCCATTATTGTAAGATCCAGAACAATTCCAATGCCCCAAAATGCCCTAAGCTTCTCCCATCTTTCTCTTCCCCTCCCCTCAGAACTTATGGCATCCATTAAGTTTCCATTTTTGAAGAATAAGGTTCATAGTTGGATGCAATAATATTGAGGGCTTGACATACTCATCTGTTTTCTTTTATCAGGTGTGGCCTATGTGCTGGAGATGCTCTTGACCCTCTATTTAAGAATGTAGCAGGGGAGGCTTTCAGATGATAACTCCCAGGATAGGAGTTTAATGTTTTCTTGTTTATTGTATGGGTCTCCGTCCACTGATATAACACACTATGCCAAGAAGAACACATTCATATTTTATAGAAGCATGCCCTAGGTGCCCTAGGAGTGGATATGAGCCCTGTGGAGGAGACTTCCTGGCACCAAGGGATAATTACTAAGTGCCAACTATCAATGCATTGGGATGGAACACATCCCAAAAAGATGTGTTCTTTCCATTGCAAAATAAATTCATCCAATATATCCCCCACTGTTGACACCTTACACCAGTGTCCCTCCCTGCCATACTTGCCAAAAATAAAGAAAAAATTCCCTCCATTGTAGTTTCAATCACTGTTCTACAAATCTCCAGAATTCAACTGTTCCTTTCTCCAGTCCTTCCCTCTGTTCCATCCCCAACCCCCTACCATGCTCATCCTCACATTCCAGTCCCACAGACACCACTCACATCCCTGCACCACACTTACCCTCCTCCACTGCCAAAGCATTCCCTTCCATCTTATCATGGTTTTGTTCATATTGGCATCAGCTCACCACACTCTATTCCCTTTCTATCTGCTAATAACCCATCTTCCAGACTCTAGCTCTGTGAGTCTGCTCTATAATCTTAGGTCTTATCAGTAAGATAATACAATATTTGTCTTTTAGTGACTGATTTACTTTACTCAACATAAGACCCTCAAGATTTATCTATGTTGCTATGTGTGTCAATACTTCATTAATACTTGTTAATGGGGGAATTATGAACGGGAAGAGAGTATATGGGACTCCCCTATATTTTCCATCTAACATTTATGTGATCTGAAGCTCCTTTAAAAATAAAGGAAAACAAAAACAAAAAAAGCAAAAGTTCCTTTAACTAACTCTCATGCAATCAAAGGACCTCATACCCATGGATATGGATTAGTTCGAAGAACATGATTTTCTGGGATTCACAAAAGAACATCAAACTGTCACATTCCACCTTCTGAATCCCAAAAAGATGTATTCTTTCCATTGCAAAATAGATTCATTCCATCACACTGTTTTAAAAACCCTTGAAATATTTCAGTAGCAATGATGAGTATAAAATCTCATAAAAATGCATTATAGGCATACAGTCTGTCTTTGGTCAAAATTCCATTCAGCTGTAGACTTGTGAAACTTAGAAAACAAGTTATCTGCTTCCAATATGCTAAGGAAGGACAGTCGTAGATTAAACATTTCCATTGCCATAGGGAGAAACTAGAAGGAAAATAGGTTCACAGGTCCCAAACAGTTCCAAAAACTTGCAGGATATACTCCACTGGATTCCAAAGACAGAGTTAAAAATTTAGTGGAATATCTACTCTGCCTCAGATAGATTTTTAAATATTTCTTCTTATTTTAAATCCATTTAATCCTCACCACAAACCCAAGAGTATTTTTACATCCATTTTATAGATAGAGAAATTGAGGCATGGGGATAGTAGGCAAAGTACTGTTAAGTCCCACAGGAAGTAGAGTTATCAAATTTCAAACTCAGCCTATCATGTTCTGGAACCTATTTTCTTAAACTTTACACTGTTCTTCCAAATGCAAAGCATCCTGGCATTTTATAAGACTTAATGTTTACGGCCGGGGTGTGGAAAATGGAACAATCTCTCTAAATTGTTAGAACTAAAGGGAATTAGATAAACGCTAGTGTTTTAAATGTGAAAGGTGGTGATAGTGGAATTCAGACAAGCTCACTGTTCCCAGTCTTTCCTAGAGTTGTAGCTAGAGAGAAAAGAGGATCCAAGTCAAAGTTTTTAACTGGGAGTTACACTGGTATTCTATTTGTTTGCTCTTTCTCCTTGACAATCATTGAATGTGGACTCATGCTCTGTGACGTATGCAAGTAAATTGTGGACTAATTGGTTTAATATTGAGTTTAGTGATTTGAGAATTTACTGAATTGGCAGCTTAACATTTCAGGTTGCAGCAGAGCACGCAATAATTTTTTTCTAGTTTGGGCTCCCACATCTAGTTCTTAGAGTAGTTGGCAATGAATAGAACTTAAATGACTTATGTTCAATTATGAATAACAGAGGTAGAGCCAAACATATTACTCACTAGTGAAAATGTTCAAGATTGCTTTTAAATATAGATAATATTTAATTTTTCAGGGAAACAAAAATATTTTAGTTTACCCATTACTTGAGTTTATATTATGGTTTAAAAAAATCCAAAAAACAAGACAAATCAAATGCTTTCTTGAACTACACTGAGCACATTCCAAAATTCCCTAAAGTGCAGGGACTTGAATCATAGAAAAGATTGGGCAAAATGATTTCTCCTGTTATGATCATTTTTATAAATTTATGTTTTAAGATTTTCTCTTCTTACTTCTACATGAAATCATTCAAGGTCTGTTCAAGAACTTTTACATTTCTCTAAACCAATTGTCTCTGTAATCTTGGAAATTTGTCTTCAAATATTTATATTCCAGCTTATCTAAAGTTGAGGCAGGATAGTTTAGGGAATGTGAAGACAAATCTAAAACTTGGCCAAAAATCATGGCCATGAAACATGTGACCATGGAACTCCACCTGGAAACATCCTAAGGGAAGACCCCACTGGAAAGCTGCTGGAAGAACCCCAGGAGCCTCCCCCATTTGGAATGAAATTTGGTTCAGGGTCAAGGAAAAGCCCTGGGTATTCTCAAGGGGCCTTACCACTGGGCCTCCCAGGGGAATTGACAAGTGGGGCAAGAAAACAAAACAGCAAACAACTAGGACCCCTCCTCCAAACATTAGAAGAGGAGGAGTAATTAATGGTTTAAAAGTAATGGAAGTGAATGTAACATTGATGTGGAGAAAGTAGCCACGGTAGTTCTGAGGGCAGGGAGAGGGAAGAAGAGATGTGAAATGGGGGCATTTTCGCGACTTGGAGTTGTCCTAAACGATATTGCAGGGACAGATGATGGACATTATATATCCTGCCATAACCCACTGAATGTATTGGGGGAGAGTGTAAACTACAATGAAAACTATTATCCATGTGGTGCAGCAGTGCTCCAAAATGTATTCACCAAAAGCAATGACTATGCCACAATGATGAAAGAGGTTGTTGATGTGGGAGGAGTGGGGTGTGGGAGTGTGTGGGGTATATGGGAACCTCATATATATATATATATATTTTTTTTTTAATATTTATTTTTTATTTGTTTCTCTCCCCTTCCCCCTCCCCCGTTGTCTGCTCCCTGTGTCCATTTGCTGTGTGTTCTTCTGTGTACACTTGCATTCTTGTCAACTGTACCAGGAATCTGTGTCTCTTGTTGTTGCATCATCTTGCTGCGTCATCTCTCCGTGGGTGTGGTATCACTCCTGGGCAGGCTACACTTTTTTCTACAGGGGCGGAGTTCCTTGCAGGGTGCACTCCTTGTGCATGGGGCTCCCCTACACAGGCGACACCCCTGGGTGGCAAGGCACTCCTTGCACACATCAGCACTGCGCGTGGGCCAGCCTACCACTCTGGTCAGGAGGTCCTGGGTTTGAACCCTGGACCTTCCATATGGTAGGCAGATGCTCTATCAGTTGAGCCAAATCTGCTTCTTTTATATTTTTTAATGTAACATTTCTTGTGACTTACGTATCTTCAAAAAAATACAATTAAAAAAATGATGGCGGTGGGGGGTTGGGGAATGGGGTATATGGGAACCTCTTATGTTTTTAAAGTAACATTTTGTATGCTCTATCAACTTTAAAAAAAGATAATTAGAAAATAAAATAAAACTATTAAAAAATTAAAAATAAAGGTAACCACATAAGCTAAATCTCTCTCTCTCTGCCTGCAGCAACCTGTAAATATACCTGGAACCCATAATCTGTTATTTTCTCACTTTTCTATTCTTTTCTCCCATTTCCTTAATAAACTACTGGTCTAAAAAAGTGGCATGTTCTTAAATCCTTTACATAACATAGACAAGAACCTATAGAAATCTGGCTCTACTACTAGGCCTACTAATACAATGAAAAATAACCTGGCCATTCCCTTAATGAATTTATTGTATAGTGTGTGAATCTCTTAGCTTATTTTTTAAACATTACCTCTTCACTCTAAGCCTAAGAATGAAGTTTGTTAAGATTGAATGAAATAATTCATTTACAATATAAATCAGATACCATACTATTAAATAAATGCTAGTTTCTATCTATTTTAGTTTCTTAGCTGCAGAAACAAATGCCATAAAATGAGGTGGCTTAAATAACAGGAACTTATTGTCCCAAACTTTTGAAGCCAGGAGAAATACAAATTCAAGCCATCAGCAACTTGATGCTTTCTCCCAGAAGACTGTGGTGTTCTGGGGCTGGTTATTGGTAATCCTTGATCATTGACTTTTCTGTCACATGGCAACACACATGGTGGTGTCTTTTCCTTTCTCTTCTGGGATCCATTGACATGCAGCTTCTTGCTGCTTACTGGGACTTCTCTTCCCTGTCTGACTTTTACTCAGTCTAAACAAACAACCTGGATTGAAGCCCAAACTTGCTCAATTGGGCATACCTTAACTGAAGTAACATTTTACAATGGGTCTTCACCCACCAGAATGCAAACTAAGACCAAAACATACCCAAACAGGTATATGCAATTCAATCCACCACACTACCCAGCACCATTGTTTACCTCTGTTTCTATTTTAAATAAAAAGTAGAACATACCTACACACACTTGCTTATACAATAAGGGCTGTTTATGAGTCATTAGAAATAGAGTTGCAATAACTAAGATTTTTCATTGCTTTATATATACAAATATGCACTAAGCTCAGATAAATTAACAAATTTGAAATCCAGCTTTCCATTACACTGAAGATTGTTTGTGGGTGATCTAATTGCTCTTAAACATTCTCCCTTTTTAAATCATGTCATAATCATGTTGATGGTGCTCTAAAGAAGGTCAGCTGTAATAACGGTGTTGGCAGAGAAAGACCCTGGATTTCAAGAGTCAACTCTCTCTAGCAGATTTCTACATTTCAAGTTCTAGAATTCATCATTAAAAGCTCAGACTCTTGATTTTTGCCTCCACTTTAAAAGGAAATGAATTTTTCATGCTTGATCTCATGTTATCCTTATTAAAAAATATATATGTATATATATCAAAACTCTTATGTGTTAGTTTATAATAAAAACTATAACTATTAAGTAGACCAGAATATACCTGTATTCTCAGCAGTCTTTAGTTGAATGGAAAACCACATGATAATTGTCTATTTCTTTGCTTGTCTCGGTATTGTATAGATTTTTTAAACATAAGGTCAATCATTTCCTATTCATCTTTTGACCCTAACAACTAGCCTGGTTCTCAATAATTATACAAGCTTTTGATGAATGAATGAGTGAGTGAGAGAGTGAGTGAATTTAGATAGCATTATCTTAAACCATCATTAATAATTTAAAAAACAATCTAACTAATTGAAGTGTCAGGGCAAGCTTTCAATCTAAATATACTGAACCACAAGATTTAAAACGTCACATCCTATGAATTAATTGTCTTAAGAGAACTACATCCTTTAAATCAAGCGGCATAATTTGTATCTTTTATGATAGATAATGTATATTTTTAAGTCATAGCAAGAGCAATCTAGCCCAGACATGATTATTATAGAGGCTATTACTGATGAATTCACAATAATACCTGTTTGTAAAAGAAAATGTTGAAATATTGCTTGAGTAATAGAGTATCTACACATGGAGAAAAACACATATATCACATGAATTTCTATATAGTACATATTTTTTCTTGATTAGAAATAGATTCGTTTCATGTTTTTATTCAAATAAGAATGCTAAGGAGGTTTCAAAATAAATTGCTAACAGCTTGGAAACAATGTACAATAGTCCCATGAGCATGATGTATCACACAACAGAAAAACTACTTGACAGATGAATAACAAATAAAGTTTCTTTCTGTTTCTCTTTCTTCCTGAAGTTTAGGATTCAATCAGCTCTAAATCCACTGCTATAGAAAGGTAAAATGAAAATAAATGCAATATATAATCCTAAAATTCATAGATTATATGTAATTATTTTCCTATCATATTCAGTAATATCAGTCTCATTCTGGCTTTAAGTGCACAGTTATGAATTTGCTTTCGGAGCACCATAACAATGAATGTAACTTTTCTCTACACCTGGTAAATTAGGTAGGCTAACTGTTAAGTTTTCTCTAAGCCCTTGCTTCTTTATAGGATAAGATATTTGAAGAACTTGTTTTTTTAAATATTCAATTTTGCCTGGGAAACAGTTACCATATGGTCAAGATCTGTGTCCTATCTATCTTCTATATTGCTTTAGGAAATCAGAACACTTACACATGAGTCCTGAAGCTCACCCACTTGGGAGGTAGTATGACATTAAGAAGTCCATCAGATCTGGAATTTCTCCCTGGATCAAACAGTTGGGTAGATGTGAGTCCTGGGGAAAGTCACTTAATTTCTCTTGGCTCCATTTTCTTTTGCATGGTGGTAATACTCATATATGTATAAACTATGATATGTGAGATAACATGTGAAATCACTTTGTAAAATAAAAAACATTATAAAATTTCCAGTTGTTATTTTTATATAAATAACCCAACCACTGAGATTTTACTAACAGATTAGCAGACTTCAAATACCATGTATTTGCATGCATATAAAAACATATATTCATCCAACCAACATTATTTATAGTGTACCTACTGCATGCCAAGTAATCTTCAACATACCAGGGACTTGGCCAAATTCTCTGCTTCTATAAAGTTTCTGTTTTATAAAAGGGATAGAAATAAACAAGAAAAAATAAAATAAGATAGGATGAGAGGATAGCAAGATATAACAAAAAGGAAGAACTGCCTGAATTAATAATATTTTATTCAAAGTCTGAATGCATTGCTGGAATTCTATGCGAAGGAAATTTTAATCACAAAGGCCCTAAAGAAGGAATTTGCCTTTTCAAAAATCATGAAAAATTCTATAAATTAAGGACTTGTAGTCAGTGGTTAGGAGTTTCGTGTTTATACCAAATGTGATAGGAAGCCATTGAAGAATTGTTAACAAGCAGAAATAATTTGATTTGCATTTTTTAAAAGATCATTCTGTCTATTGTGCATAATATAGACTAATAGAGCAAAAGAGGAAGCAGTGTCTCAGGAGGATGTTGCAGTAGGGAGATATGGATGAAGCAACTAGAACTAGGTAATGGTGATGGAAGAGACAAGACAACAAGCTTGCTAAGTCTGTGCTTGTGGGGGTAGGGTAAGGTAAGCTGAAGAAAAAATCATGAGTCTTACGATTTTGGCCCCAGCATTTATGAAGATGGTGTCGTCATTTACCACAATGGGGAAAATTGAATGAAAGAATCAATTAATTGTTGATTTTGCTGCACCCCCATCTCCTTGGCATAGGGTAGAAATCAAGAGTTTAATGTGAATACGTGAGATTCTTATTAAATATATATAAATAGAAAAATAAGTTTGACTGTAGGGTTATAAGAAAATCTGGAACCCCAGGATGAGCTTTAAATTGGTGATATAAATTTGACAACCATTAGCATATATTTAGTATGGCGTTTTATGCTATTCCTAGAAAGAGAGTATAAAGAGAGAAGAAAGAGGTCCAAGAGCTTAATACCAGGGTACATTAATGCTTAGAGATTAGGAAGACGAGAACTAATATTTTTTCACTTAACAGTTCTAATCAGTTATTTTTAAAATGGTTTATTGAAAGTTAATGTGGCAAACTCAATAATTGTTTAAGTATTGCACCTACCCTATTTAGTAATTATACTTTTTTGTCTTTATTTATTTTTTTAATGTTACATTAAAAAAATATGAGGTCCCTATATGCCCCCTCCCCCCTTCCCCCACTCCTCCCCCATATTTTGACCAGCATGTACCTCAACTATTCAATCTCAATGAATGAAATTTATCTGAAGAAAAGTCCCAGAAGCCCATTAACTTGTAGCACCATAGTATATCTATAAAAGATTGATTAGTTAAGAATAATTAATTTAAGATTGTTTATTATTTTATTACTAAGAAAATATTGCATTAAACTTTCAGCAATACTTAGAAAACTCTCTGCAAATGGAACATTATTCATGTCTTTTAAAAGCTGTACATCATACCCAAATGCTTATATTGTCAAAGATTTTAAAACTGTCATCCTGAAAGGCATGCCATTAGGAGGTTCGACTTTACACCCTCATTTTTTATAGATCCTAAAGAGTAAATCAAACAGAGCTATATTTTATTAGTTGTTGTGTACAAAGCTCAACAGCCATTGTAATTTTACCAAAGAAGTGAAAGATACATTAAGTCCTAACTCCCACCCTAGATTTGAAATCTAATGATCAGCAGGAGATTAGTGACAGAAAGGGGGGTATGATTGGAATTCCTGCAAATGGTAGGAGTGGGGCCAATTAATATAAAAGAAGGCTGGAAATAGATGTTAACTATTTATATTTATTTCAACAAGCTATTCCAAAATAAGTTATATAATTAAATAATGGTTGATAAAAGTTACTAGGTACATATAAAGAAATATTTAGAGCAGAAAGATATTTCTTCACATGCTGTTTATTCCTCAACTCTTTGTAAACTTCCAATACCCTACACAACTTTACTGAAACAGCCCCTTGGCACTGCTGTATAACATTTGATCCTCCTGAGTACACACAATCCGGAAACACCCTAAAGGATTTTAACTAAGTCATCTTCCCTTGGCTTTTTTCTTATCTTTCTAGTTATTTATTCTTCTGTGAGTTCTCTTGAATCTTAATTTCTATGTCTAGTCTTCAGAAAACATAGCTTCAAACATCATAAAGAATTGTTCCTCCATATTCATATGCTCTGCCATGTTCTCTCTCTCGGGTTCAGGGCCTTTTAAATGTTCATATGGGATATATTTAATTGCCTATCTGGTGGTCACCATTTCAACACAAATAAGCCAAAAATAGAAGTGATCTTCCTCACCTTCTAACTTATATTCCTTTACTCCATAATTCTGATTTTAAATGCCAAACCCATCTGCACTGCTTCTCTGAAAAGATACCTGACTATCGAGTATTCTTGATTTTTACAGTGATTTCTAACCTGACTGCCATCTCCAGTCAAGATATATATTTATTTCCTTGCTTAAAATGTCGATCGATGGCATATATTGCTAAAGGATAAAACATGTTCTAATGTTTTTGTTATGAATATAATATTTGGATTCCCTGTGTGTTTGATTTGCATATTAACACTCTTTAATGTCTTGCTAATTTCCTTAGAATAAAAGCTAACATCCCTGGTAGGACAGGTAAAGTCTTCATAAGTTTAATTATTTATGACTCACCTGTCTATGCTGCATATTTAGAATTCCCCAAAATATCCTAATTCTTATATCTTTTTAATTTTTCCCATATTTACCCCCTTATCTGGAGAGTTTTTCCTTTGACACTTTCCTTCTTAAACTGGATAGGTTTATTAAGATTAAACTCACCACTCACTTCCTCTAGGTGACTTTATCTCCACCTCCAGATTGGCTAATTTGCCCCTATATGTGCTCCTATAATAACCTAAATATTTGTCTATCATATTGATTACAATTGTGTGTTTACTTGTTAGCTTTCCATATTCACTTATGAACTTATTGAGATTATTGAGATAAAGAGTTTTTTTGGCATCACTATGAATATCAAGAACATAACAATAAAAATTTCCTGAATAAAGGCAAGAAGGAAAGAAAGATAACAGAACCAATAAGTTGTATATTAGAGATGTAAAAATGGGAGGAAATTACTATATTCAATATCTAGTTTTTTGCAATATAATCTAAGAATTTAGCTGGAGTAATAAAGAAGGGGATTGAAAAA
This sequence comes from Dasypus novemcinctus, assembly GCF_030445035.2. NCBI lineage: Eukaryota > Metazoa > Chordata > Mammalia > Cingulata > Dasypodidae > Dasypus > Dasypus novemcinctus. Next base: position 70,133,864 of record NC_080684.1, on the reverse strand, counting down.
AACTATAGAGGAAAAGCTGCATAGGTTTGTGACCAACAGGAAGCCTTTGCCTAACCATGCAAACTGTGTAACAATGGAGAGGGGAAAAAAGTCTTGATTAGCTGAAGAAATAATATGGGGAAAACTAGTAAGTTAGAAACTGAATAAAGTGAGTGATCTAGTTACTTGAAAAGTTCTCAAAAATCTTCAAGTTTTAAGTCTGTTCAGTTGCCATTTTATACCTTTATTTAGAGATTCATAGTTCTTTTAACCATAGGAAAAAAAGCATTTCAGATTTAAGATAGTACTGTGTTTTGCAATTCTGGCTGCATAGTAAACAAAACAAAACAAAACAAAAAACTTCAGTATCTCTAAACATTACAATAGCTGGACTCATTTCGGTCCAATTAAATCAGAATCTCCTGAAGTATTACTATAACCTGACAACAGAAATTTTTATAGCTTTCCTAAATGATTCATATTTAACTAGGGTTGAGAACCACTGGTCTTGTATAGAATTATCATTTTATCATTGATAAAACTAAGAAGAATCAATATTCAGGGTTCTTAATCAGGGTTCCATGAGCTTAAATTGAAATGTAAAAAAACATTGTTGTTGTGGGGATATGTTGGTGTGGATGTGATATATTTATTAAATAATACACAGTATAGTGTGGACTTAATAAGCGGTTCATGGTTTTCACGTGACTGGCAAAGGGATCCATGGAACAAAAAAGGTTAAGAAACCCTGATCTATATATATATAATCTGTAAAAGCCTTTGTCCTGCAATAACCCACTGAATGGACTGAGAGTGTAAACTACAATGTAAACTGTAATCCATTCTGTGTAGCAGTGCTCCAAAATGTATTCATCAAATGCAATGATTATGCCACACTGATGAAAGAATTTGGTGATGTGGGTGGAGTGGGGGGAGAGGGGGGGAATGGGAATATATAAGATTCTCTTATATTTTTTAATGTAACATTTTGTATGATCTATGTATCTTTGAAAATTTTTTTAAAATCTATTAAAAACGCACACATACACAAAAAAAGAGAAAATATAATAAATTAAAAAAAAAATAAGCCATGATCATCCAGTTCCCTGACTCAGAATCTTTGACAGGAATCAAAGCAGAAGGCTGTTAGAGGTAAGCATGATTATAGTAGATATGACAGCTGACAGCTTGACTGGTGTGGTATCACCACAGAGTATGATAACAGAAATTCATGATGGAGGCTGTAACTCATCAAGGTAAGAGTGAATTTCCTTTAGTGTCCTTTTTTGAAGAAGGTAGGAAGTATTAATAGTCTTCCAGAAGATTTCTATCAAAATGATTAAAATAAATATTTCCTTGGAACCCAAAAGGCAGTTTCTACTTTTAAAATATTCAGTAGATGCATTGCCAATGATATCAGACAAAAAATAGCACCATCAGATTATAATGAAGTGATATCTACTCAGTCATCTCTTGTCTAGTGGGAAGAGACCTGGAATACCACTCAAATCATTTGTTCAAATTCTTGCTATTGTGTGTGCTATCAGCACACTCTGAATACATTAGTTAATTTTTCTGGGTCTTTTAAATTCTCTCACTTATGGGCTGGAAAATATCAAATACCTACTACATTACTCAGGAGATAAAATCAGGCTATGTATGTTTTGTGTAAATGTTTATATTGGACTTCTAAAATGTATATAGGATGGTGGATAAAAATATGTGTAAAATAAGCAATTCGATTGGTCAGAATTGATTAAATAGGAGACTTAGCATATAATATTAACATCTTCACAGATATGTGATTAATTTGCTTGTTGGTTTCAATTATATATCATTATTATAAAAATATATTTTCATAAAATGAACATTTCCATATTGATTGTATTAACTTACTAGAGAAGAGTCATATTTAACTTTAAAATTACCCCTGAAAATGTCTGAATTGGATTATTGAGAAATCTATTTATAATGATTCTTTAGGTATGAAGATAATGCTTAATAGGAATTTGGAATATTCTTAGAATTTTACCTCAAAAGGAGGGTGAATTGTGGAAGGAGAATGTTGAAAATTGTTGATAATCATAAAAAAGTGTGTAATTAAGAATATTAGAAAATACCTAAGATAGACTTTTAAATAAGAGCAAATTTTTCATCTCTAAATGGACATATAAAAAGTTTTTTTGTTGTTTGTTTAATTTATTGAAATATATCACTCATACATAAACATACATAAACAATAAATGTATAATAGTTGTGAACTTACTTACAAAACAAACATATATAACATCAAACAAACATATATAACATCTCACCCTACCACCAATAACGCACATTGTTTTTAAACCTTTTTTAATCAATTCCATCATTGTTTCATTCACTCATATTCAATATTTTATAAATTAACTATCCAACTTTTTGACTACAACTTTGCTTTTGTAGTTGCTTTATTGCTTAGATTTCAAAGTGTGGATTTTGTATGATGTTAAACTTGCTTTTATCATAGAATTCATTTATAAAATGTTTATGAAGGCAAGGTGATCAAATGGTTTGTACTTTAATGGTGTTACTGCCAATTATCATATAATTATTTTAATTTTAAAACTTTAACCAGATTGTTGAAATAGCTTACCTCAAGACTGAGTCATAAGTATCAAATTTAGGAGCAATAACTTGTATGCCTCACCTCTCTTACTGAATTTCCATGTAAAGTGAATAAAAATATTTTGCTAAAATTAGAAATGCACATATGGTGTACATTTAGAGATACAGTCATTTAAATAAGAACCTAAATAAGTAACCTATGAATGAGATATTGTTAAGCTATTCCTTTCAGTCAGAATTTTCAGTATAATTAAAGGCAACTTATTAATAGTGTTCTTTTTTGCTAATTCCATATACTTGAAATAGCCATTTAAGTATCTCTTTAGTGTAATATAGAACACCTTTACTCTTTTCATACTCTCTAAAGAAAAATTGCTCCTGTGTATTTTAAAATGAGATACATTTTTCAGATTCAAATAAGGACTATAACTAGGAAATTACTATCATAATGAAATCTGATCAAGACATTACAAGTCGCCTAAAAGAAGTTGGTCTGGATCACTTACATTAACATGCTAACCGAAGTTTTGTATGTATGTTTTTCTGTGTTATTGTGCTTGATAAGGATTATTTGAAAATGAGAGAATAATATATGAGATGATTCTTTCTGATAATGATAAAAAAAAACTCTGTAAGTCTCATTTGTGCAAATTCTTATTCTAAGTATTTTTCATAGGGTAACTCAAAACAAACACATGAGATGCCCTTATTTTATTTATGAATAAGCCGAGGCACAGTGCTGCGGTAAACTGTCTAAATTCATACAGCTCTAAGTGGCGGTACTGGGGTTGGACCCACGTGTTCTCTTTTCAGAGACCATTAACCACCACACACGCAATCTGGTAAATTTAAATGTTCTTTTTAAAATTAGGTAAGCTGGTTATGTTTTGATGCTAAATTTTGCAGTTCAAGTAACTACCATATGATGAATAGAGATATATGAGATCTATATGCTTTTAATAGAAAAAAAATGGCTAATTATTTTTAACTATGTTCCGGTTACTAGAATAGCATTATAATAGTACTTGGATAAAAACACAAGGAAATAGAATTAGTCTTAGGCAAAATCTGTCAAAACAATTTAAGCTATTTTATTTTTCATTAAATTAAGCCATATGCCCTTGTACCAGAAAAATTGAATTAGAATACTGAAAGATGTTGTGTCTATTGATTCTTGGAAATGAATTTTGGACTAGTAAAATCCCTGAAAAAATAAATAACTTATCTTTTGTACATTCCCAGAATCAGAAAAGCATACAACATATTTTTTTTATTTTTCTAGACTGTAGGTCAGCAAATTGGTGGGCCAAAGCCAGCTCACACCTGTTTGAGTGGGTCCTGTAGATGAGGACATACATAATTTAAAATGGTTGAAAAAACAATCAAAAGAAGAAAAATATTTTGTGTTGTGAATATTCAATGTTCAGGGCCCATAAATATATTTTTATTGGGACAGAGTCATTCTCATGTGTTCATATATTACCTATAGCTGTTCTCACACTAAGAAAACATATCTGATTAAAAGTAGAAATCAAATGGCCTGAAAACTGTAAAATATTTACTGTCTGAACCTTAATGGAAAATATTTGCTGATGACTGCTGTAGACATTGAAATCTTCTCTCCTTGGGTTAAGTCATAATCTTGTTTGCCTCCTTATTCAAAAATTTGCAGAATTTTTTCCATCTAAATTTTTGTAAATTTGACCATTTATTCTGTTGGCTCAAAATTAAAACTCCAAGGATTATACATTGGCCTGGGTTCTTCTTGGCAACACTGTCAGTTTTGCCTAATCTATCATGTTTCTGTGACCTGGCAGGTGTGTTCCAATATTCCTTTCTACTATGACAAGTCTGTGGACAATCACCGCGGCTTCACAGTGAACCTATGTCTGATTTTACTCTTAGCTCTTATATTCCTTTTACTCTTTAAATTTTACTTTATATTTCACAACAAAATTTCCACTGCATGTTCAGACTAAACGGCCTGATCTCTTTTGTACTGTGGAAATTTGGTAAAACATAAGAAATAGGATATCAAGGTGTGGCATTGAGCAATTTCCACATGTCCCATGGTAAAAATGCTCCCCAAATACATACATTGCCTATCCCTTTACCACTGGTAACTAACCATTCAGCATAAGTTGCTGTGTATTCTGATGACAACTGGGCCTGTCAGAAGAAACATTCTTGGGCTTCAGCACAGTTAAAATTGAATTTGAATAAAAAGCATATTTTCAGGGACTGTGTATTTACTCACATGATGTGGTTAATGTTTATTAGATTGATATATGTTTACCAAATGCCAGTTCTAAGAAGCAAGCTGCTGTTTCATTGCTTAGGAACATGTGATTCAAAGTGCACCAGAAAGACTGGTCGGTGTGCTAAACTCATGACAGCACAGAGAAAAAACTTTAAATCTTTCCTCAGAGGTATTCTCAGAGCACAAAGCTGTCTTCGTGTTTCTAATCATGAAAACACTTGTGAAGAAGCAAGGGACTTTCTTGTTATGATTCTTGTTGCTTTTCATAAAATAATAATATTTTATAATATTTTATTTTGTGACTCACATCAGAGAATATGAGAGAATTGTGGAGAATGAAGATTAATAATTTAATAATGCTCAGTAAACTTAGATCCCATGTTTTTTGCAATTTTTCTTTTGAACAGAGCAAGATGTGAAATGCCATAAGTTGTTAAGGAAAAGGTGTTGTGGAGAAATAGGGTGCTTTTGTAAATGTAGCATGATACATCAATAATGTTTAAAGGCTGGGTGAATTACAAGCTTGCTTTAGAAGAGGATTTATCCAGTTGAGGTTTTACCAAAGGTCCATTCTTAGTTATGTAGGTTTTTGAAGATATGCTATTATATCATATTTAAGTATGTTATTTTAATTTAAATGACAGTGTTGATCTTAGACTTGTAAAAAAGAATTAGGCTATTGGTGCCAGAGTACAAATTTTCAATAAAATAGTTAAAAATGGGAGATTTGTAACTGGGTATGATTTCATGCTTTGCTTTAGTGGCATTCTTTGATATATAGTATCTTCGTGACATCATCTGGAAAAAAAAACAGTAAAATGTGACGAAGGATGCCTGATTTTTCTTTTTCTTTTTCTAAATAATGCTTCAGTCTAAAATTTCCTTGACCTCATTTTAAGAGTTACTGATTTTATTGTCTCTTTTCCCATTTCATTGGTTGAGGGAAAAATGAAAGCAACTTTGCACAATATGCCTTTATTTAGTACTTGTTTTCTTGAATTCAGAGTCTATGGAAGACTAAAAGAAATAACCAGAGATGTAAAATCTTATTGTTTGGTTGTTTTATTTGCTTTTTGGAACAACTTCTAGTAGTTTATTTTTAAATAAAGACATAAGCAAATATAGATGCAATCTTAGCTCTAGTTTTGCTAGGGAAAATGATCAGTTCCTAAAATATCACTTTTTTTGACAATCATTTTATCCTCTCCCCACCATGGGGAGAGGATATTCCATAATTCCAACCATAAAAAGTTGGCTTGTATAAAATTCTAGTATAATCATTTCCCTGTAATGGGGTTCAAGTTGTCTCACCATTTTCCCAGAGTGAGTCAGAAGGGAATTGTAGAATAACAGAGGATTGCTTTTCAGATCCTTTAAACTTTTGTCACCTTACCTGAAGAAGCCCTTCCACTTACTGTGGTATCCCATAGCCTAACTCTGCTTCTGATGCTGCATACTGATCAAATAGCTTAACTTTGAACTTGACTCTTATAGCATTTTAATATTGTTTATGAATTCCAAGAAATAGATATTGGATTATGTTTGTGAACTGGTCTGGGCATATTAGATATATTGGATTCAGAGTTTTCACTTTTACTTTATTAAATAATCATTGAGGCTTGGACTGGGCCATGTCAGTAGGAGAAATCACACCACAGAGAATGGAGTTTAGAATTTTGATCCTGGAGCCTGGGAAGTAAGCACACAGAGAAGCAGATACATGAGGAAGGATAGAAGTCTCCAGTAAACAGACAGACGCCTCAGGAAGAGAGACAAACCATTTGCCTGATACTCTATAGCTGGCCTTGATGAGAAAGCAGAGCAGATGAGCATGAAGAGAGGAACCCCGGAGGCTTGAACCCTTGCAGATATCAACAGCCATCTTGCTCTGACACGTGACAGCAGACTTTGGTGAGGGAAGCAATTCAAGCTTTAGGCCTGGTAACTGTAAGCTTCTACCTGAAAATAAATACCCTTTACAAAAGCCAACAGATTTCTGGTATTTTGCATCAGCACCCCTTTGGCTGACTACTACAACTCTTAATCAAAATAAACCAGTTCTTCATGCCTTCTTTTTGGAGATAGACTATCTAATAAAAAATACCAGGGTACAAATGGAATGGATAGAGCGTAAAGGGTAGATTATTGATTTTTCTACTCTATGTGACCACAAGCAACTGAACATTATCTCAGTGATCATCAAGCAGAAAATGAGGGCTCCTAGGGAAGTGAAAGTGGCTCAAGCGGTTGAGCACCTGCTTCCCACATGCAAGGTCCTATGTCAGTTTCCTGTACCTCCTGAAAAAAAAAAAAGCAAAACAAACAACAGCAGCAATAAAACCAGCTCAGGGGACCCTATGTGGCTCTGTGGTTGAGCACCAGCTTCCAGTCCAGGGCTCAGTTTGGGGTCCTCAAATACTAAAACACAAAAAGGAAAGCAGGTATAATAACCCTAATATGACTAGACACTAAAGTACAACTATTTAATAGCCTACAATATTTGATTAAAACATGTTTGATTTTACCCACCAAACTAGTTTGTATTAATGTTGGTGCTTACAATTAACTAAAATAAAGAAGAATCTTGAGGATTATTTTTGATAGGAATATATTTAGTGGAATTCCTTAGATTTTTTTTTAATGATACTAAGTTCAGTATTCTTTCAGCCAAAACCTTAAAGAGTTATTAAGTGCTTTTTTGTTCCTTTAAACTTTGTACTTTTTAGGCAGCAATGTCTGCAAAACATGCTGTTCTTATAGAACCAGAAAAATTATTAATGTAGCAGCCTTAACTAAAATATTATAAACTGTAAATAAATCTGAAAATTCCCAGATCACGTTAAGTGAATTTACTTAAGAAATTATTTTTCCAAGGCACACAAATTAAAATTATAAATTTTTAGATAATGTAATATCTTTAGCATGTTAACAGAATTGTCTTCCTCATCATTTAATTCTGTTTTGTGAAAAATCTAGTACTAATAAAATAGTAAACCCTTTTTTTTACAAAACCCTAATGCAAAGATATTGAACTTTCAAGTTATTTTGTTGAACTTTCCATTTTAATTTTAAAGAAATGAAAAAAAAAGTGAGCTTGGAAAAGAGGAAGGAAGAGAAGGTAAGAGGAAAGAAGGAAGAGAGAGAGAGAAGGAATGAAAGAAGGGCAGGAGAGAGAGGAAAAGGAATAGATAAAATAGAAAAGTGGGAAAAAATGTGTAGTGAGCAAATGAAAAGGAAAATGAAGACATTATCTCCAGATGTTATTCCTGAGTATTTGTGTAGAAGTAGATCTTTGAAGTACAAAGAATATTGAATGTGAAAAGTCAGATGATATGGAATGTTCTTCAGAATTCTGGAAGTTTTTTTTTTTTCGTTATTGCTGTTTGTTTTTACACTGACTGAAGGAACACATTTCCAACTGCTTGAATACTCAGTTCCAATAGATAATAAAATAAAATCAACTAATGACAGCTGTGTAAAACAAAGTCTGAATAAAATAAATAGAGAAACGTGAAACAATCAACCCCTCCAAATAATTTGAACTTAAATTTTGGAAGAAATAAAGAAATTCTTTGTCCACAAGCAGAGAAGTTTGGGCACAACAAATTCAAATCACATACTTTTAACTCACCACACATTTTCACTCAAAAGACTAAAAACTTTGTTTTCCTCTTTCTTCAGAGGTAAGCAGCGCTTTGAAATACCATCACACACACTAAGGAACAAACCAATCCTTTAGGTAATGTTTCTTTAAAGCCCAATTTTACCCTTTCTCTCTCTGTTACCTTCTAATTTCTGTTCCTGAGTTTTCCATTGGTTGCAATTATAGACAAGAATAGTGTATTAAAAGCCATAGCTAAGGCCTAGATGGAAAAATCAATAGGACACATTTGACAAGTAAAAATCAATAATACTTAAAACAACTTTTCTTACCTTAGAGCCAAATCCTATTGTAGTAAATGAGTAAGTTCCATGTGAGTTGTGACCCTGTCTTATCTGACCATTTCTCGTTGTTTATATATGAAAGGCCATTTGATCAATTAATTCTGACAGCCCCAGTTACTGAATGAGAAGTCACTAATGTGAAAGATACTTGGATTAATGAATTAGTCAGAATGGAAATATTTCTAACAGCAATTGTCAGATATGTATTTTATTTTATTAACTGACACAATGTAATTTGAAGGGAAAGTCCCTGAAATTTCTAGAAAGAGTAGCAGTGTTTATTTTGACATCAATTAATGAAGTTAATTGGTTTGCTTGTAGCCTTTCAAAACCTTGTTACTGAATAAGTTATTTTATGACTGAGGATTAATGCTAATTCAGAACAGTGCTAACTCAGTAGCTATAAGTGCAATGACAAAAATGAGAGATATGAGTCACTCTCTGCCATATGTTTTGCCAGATGTTTCATATGCATTTTTGATTCTCGAAATATCCCTGAAAGTAGCAGGCCATTCCCTTTAAGACATATGAGATCACAGGATCTGAGACATTTGGAAAAGTACCCACAAATGGCAGGAGTAGAGTTATGATTCAAACCCACAATTTCAAGGCATTGTAGGTCATTGTTTCATTCTGTATTTCAAATGCTACAATGATTTATTTAAAAGAATGGAAGAAGCAAGAGCCAAGGATTGATAATAAACTTAAGTGCCTAAAGTTCTCTGCCGAAAATTTCCATAGGGAAATTATTCCTTCAAGTCAATCTGAGGTAAATATGTAACATGCAAATATGAATTTTCCAACAATTATGTCAAGGCTCTTTTCCAGCATTTTTCTTTATGCTTAATTTTTCTTTCCCCAAAGGAAATTTTGTGATAATGCTTAATATATTCCAGTGACTATGGGGTGGATAAGTAAATCACCTGTTCCTGATTATCTGAAATTACTAGAGTTTCTGAGAGCCTTGAACTGATTGATTGCTGGGTCTTGATAGGTAACTAAAGGACTTTATGCCTCTTTGACTTGAATACACAGATAGAGTAAAAGAGTATTATATGACCTGTAAGCCATTCTTCAGGGCAATTAAGACAGGTTGATTCTAAAGTCTTGGACTGTACAACAGAAGCCAGAAGACATTAGCTGGGATCTGTATCCTGCCCTGCTTTCACTTCATTTCTTCATTTACCCTCTGCCAAACCCCTACCTAAACATACTTCACTAATACATTTTAGACTACTTTCTAGATCTTTTTTTTAATGGTAGCAGAAATTTTAATCAGAAATTTTAATTTTTAAATTGATCATTGTCCTTTTATAGAAAAAGGTAATTAAAAATTTTTTCCCAAGTGAATTATAGATACATATTAATAAATCATACAATTCATCCAAAGAATACAATTAGTGGTATTTGGTACATAATCACATAGTTGTACATTCATCACTTCAATCATTAGTAGTGCATTTTCATTATTTCAATACTAATAATAATAAAAAAAAAAACAAGAAACTTCTTCACCCCTTATGGTCTCTGTTTCCCCTGCTGTATGGAGCTGCTATTTCTGGTTGAAAAAAAATGTAATTTTTAATATTTTAAGATGTTTTGTCACTTTGAGATTTTTGTCTTCCAGATATGTAAAACCTGTTAAAGCATCATATGGTGGCAAGCAATGGGTTTATTTCTTCCAGAAAATTCTGAACTGATGGAATATAAATGAAGACTGAGGACCTAATAGGAATATTGTTACCAATTGGCAATTTGAAGGTTATAACTCATTTTTATTAAATTTTGCTGAATTTAAGGAGAACCTATTTTTTCAGGGTGACATAGGATGTATCCAACTTATAGAAAAACTGTTTGTGTTTTTAAGAATAAGAACAGGACCCTTTTTAGATGTTCATATGATTCATCTACTTGTTCATACAGGGACTTGCCTTGAGATTGGACTCTTATTCTAGATAATATTAATCACATTATGCATGTTACATAATTTAGAAGATAGTATGAGCTATAAGTAATTAATCGTTGGATAATGCTCTGAAGTCCTTTTTATCAATTCCCAGGGTTCTTTCTGTTTGCAGGGCATCATGAGGTCTTTACATCTGCAATACTTCCATGAGATCTCATTTTCCAGGTATGCCCATCTTTTTCTATGGCTGTAGCATTTTTGTTCATCTACCTATTTTCTTGGATTCAGATTTGCTCCAGGTGTTTCCTGTGTAACCTACACAGGTGACAAGGAGGAGAGAGCTCACTTATAGCAAGATCTAACCCAGGAGTCATGTTTTCGTGTGCTGCTAACTACCTATGAGGTACCCCATTTGTTTCTCTACAGCAGGGACTCTTAATCTGGGGCTTTAGAAATTGAAGAAGTTTCTCTGAAATTGTATTTAAATTTTTTTAGTATACACATTTTTCTGAGAACATAGTCCACATTCATTAGATTCTCAAACAGCAGCAGTGACCCAAAGGAGTTAGGGATTATCGTGCTCCAAATTAGTTAGATCTCTCTCCCTGTCTTTTCTGATGGATCAATGGGAAGACTTCCTTGGGATGTGGCACTTGAGCTCCATCTTAGTTGATGAACAGTAGCAGGCAGAGAGGCAGGCAGGGGAAAGTGTTTCCTTGGAAAGCTGTTGTGAGGTTAAATGAGATAATGTGTCCATGGTGAGTGGTTAATAGATATTTAAATTCTTTGCAACTTGCACTAGACACTTTCCAGGACTGCCTTGGAGATTTTACTACAATGTAGGAGGTGAATCATCTCAGCCTTTCCCTCCAGTTTATCATAGATTTTGCCCATGTAGGTGGCAGCTTACACCCTTCCTCTTTCCCCATTTTCCTTTAAGCCTGTCATCCAGTCTCTAGCTCTCTGAGGCAGCTTGGTTTATTTATGTCATATCATTGAGGTCATGTAGTATTTGTCCTTCAATGCCTGGGTTGCTTCACTCAACATAAGGTTCTTAAGATTCATCCATGTTATCACGTGTGTTTGTAGAGTATTTGTTCTTAAAGCTGAGTAATATTCCATTGTATGTATATACCACATTCTATTTATCCATTCATTTGTTGATGGACATTTGAGTTGGTTCCAACTTTTGGCAATAGTGAACAATGCTGCTATGAACATTGGTGTGCATGTATCAGTTTGTGTCCTTGTTTTCAGTTCTACTGGGTATATACTCAGCAGTGGAATTGCTGGGTCATATGGCAAATCTATAGCTAGTTTTTGGAGAAACCTCCAAACTGTCCTCCAGAATGGCTGGATCCTTCTGCATTCCCACCAGCAGTGGATGAGTGTTCCCATTCCTCCACATCCTCTCCAGCATTTGTTGTCTTCTGTTTTTTTCATAGCTGCCAATCTTATAGGAGTAAGATGGTATCTCATTGTAGTTTTGATTTGCATTTCCCTCATAGCTAGAGAGTTGGAGCATTTTTTTCATGTGCTTTTTAGCCATTTGTATTTCTTCTTTGGAGAAGTGTCTGTTTAAATCTTTTTCCCATTGTTTAAATGGGTTGTTTGTCTTTTTATTTTCAAGATATAGTTCTCTATATATGCAGGATATAAGTCTCCTATCAGATATATGGTTACCAAATATTTTCTCCCATTGTGTAGACTCTCTTTTCACTTTCTTGACAAACTCCTTTGAGGTTCAGAAGGCTTTAATTTTAAGGAAGTCCCATTTATCTACTTGTTCTTTTGCTGCTCATGCTTTTGGTGTGAAGTTCATGAAGCTATTTCCTATTACAAGGTCTTGTATATGCTTCCCTACACTGCTTTCTAAAGTCTTTATGGTCTTACCTCTTATATTTAGGTCTTTCATCAATCTTGAGTTGATTTTTGTATAAGGTATGAGATGGTAATCCTTTTTCATTCTTTTACATATGGATATCCAGTTCTCCAGGCACCATTTGTTGAATAGGCCATTCTCTCCCAGTTGAGAGGGTTTGGTGGCTTTATCGAATATTATATGACTATATATATAAGGATCTATATCTCAATTCGGTTCCATTGGTCTGTGTGTCTCTCCTTGTGCCAATACCATGCTGTTTTCACTACAGTAGCTTTGTAGTATGTTTTGAAGTCAAGTAGTATGATTCCTCCAATTTCGTTTCTCTTTTTCAATATGTCTTTGGCTATTTGGCTACTTTCTATATCTTTAGTATTTATTTCAGTTAGCATTTTTAAATTTTCCTTTTTACATAATTTCATATTTTCCTAGCTTTAAAGACATACTATTTTATAGTTTAAACATTATTTGGTTATTAGTTTCACATGATAATAATATTTTGTCTGAAGATTTTTAGGTTCACTTCTTTACACTTGTAAATTTATTGTCTTTTATTATAGTTGTTATTTTAAATCTCATTTCAGCTTTTGACTCTTTCATATATTTTATTTTCATTTTAGTTTTCTTGAGTAAAATTAACAAATTATTATTATAGTTTATTATGAAAATTTAGTTGTATTGTCTTATTCAGTATTTTTTTTCCCTTACTCTAATATTCATTGGAATTTTCTCCTTTTCTTCTCGTCAAAGTTTTCTTTACTGAACAATTTTTACTTTGATAATTACTGACAGGATTGTGACTCTAGTGATGATAATATGGAAAGAGTCCAAGCCATCGAGGGGAGGGTCAAAGCCTTCTTAACTCCGGATTTTCCAGCACCAGCCTTCTGACGTCCTAGGGGATCTTTTAGCTCATTTAAGAAGGGTTCTTCAAGGAAACTCACCTTGGAAGTGCTCATTAACTCTACCCCCCAGGGCTATAAATCTCCATGCAGAGGTCACCCCTGATTTATTGGAATGGTGTTGATTCTTGACAGCTCACTTCATTCAGTCAGTATGAGAAATTGTTTTTAAAATCCATAGTCTATAAGGTGGATAATTATTGGATTTTCAGTACAACAGGGACACATATCATGGTTTGCCATGAAACGGAAAGAGAAAGTGTACAGAATGTTCCAGCTGGAACATTGTAAAATGGAAGCTCCATGTACTACAAAACCTGACTTTGGTAAGGGAATAAGTGGCACTAAACACCCAAACTTACAGAAGTCAAAGGAAGTCTTTTGTTATCATCCAACTCCCAATACATTCTGTAGCAATTGTCTAATGGTAGCTATATCAAGTATTTAATAATTATTTTATATAGAATATTTCAAAATCTATATCCTAGATTAGACTTCTCTCCCAAGCTCGAGATCTATATATTCAATAGTCCATCAGACACTTAACCTAGATCTTTAACTCTTATCTTTTAGGCTATGTGTAAATAATGTACTCACTAACTTATTTCCCAATGAATCTTCTCTTTGAATATTCAAGAATATTATTTTCTTGAACTCCCCATTTCAGGGAATCAATCATCCAGGGTATAATCTGGGGGTTCTTGAATCCTTCTTCTTCAACTGCATATTCAACCTCTTATCAATCAAATCCTGACAAAACAACTTTGCTAACAATTCTACATCTGTCAAAAATATTCCATCCCTTTTTCCATTCTCTTGGTTAAGGTAACCAAAGTGTCTTACCTGGCCTGTCAGGTATCAAATTATTGCCTCTCAATTCCTAATTCAGCCTGCATTACCTGATCTGTAATAATATATCTGGACCCTTCTAATTATTTTCCTTTGTCAGCTGGCACAATTTTAAGCTCTTCTAGCAGAGGTGCTGGACATAAAATGCAAGAGGAAAGGCATTTTGCTTCCTTTTTCAGGTGTTCTAACACAGACAGTTTCTCCAGGGTGCAACTCCTGCAGTGTTCAACAACCATTATTTTTCCCCTGGCATATTCACTTGGGTGCTTTTGTAGCAGAGTGGCTCAGCAAGATATTACTCAGTAAATAGTCTTACAGGTGCCTTAGAGTGCTAATTTCTGGCATGTTCCATAGGTGCAGTACCACAATGACTTTCTCCCGTCCATTGAGCCAGAACAGTGCCTTCCTACAAGGTCTGGATCTCAGACTTAGATGAAGGGGATGGAAGTAGAGTAGGGAGCTGGGATTCTTCCTTGAGCTTCTATTTCAGCCCTAATGATTTTTTGTTTCTGTATTTGTGACTGTTTCTTTCTTTTAAGATTCCTGTATTCTTTATAGTTATCTTTACCTCCTACTAACCTATACCCCACTACTCCAGTCCTATGTTATGGTTAGTATTACTTTAAACTTTCCCTATTCAATTAGTCCATGGTTTCTTACTCCTGATTGAATTCATATTGACACACATGGATAACTACAGTAAACTAGCCCTTCGACTTCTGCTCCTTCCCATGTTGATTCGTTTTCTCCTGCTGGAGAAACTAAGTGACGGTGATACAATTCAGCAGCTAATATATATCCTCTAGCATTTCGGAAGGTTTGCCACCTTCGTTTGTAATGCTCTTCCTCCACCATACAACTTCTACCTGGCTAGTAATTACAGATGTTACTGAATTATCCTGTCAGGATTCAGCGGTGAAAAAAATAAAGGCTCTGCTTAGAGTTTAACTTCTTATGGAGGAAGACAGACAATAAATGGATGTAAATATATATGTTAAGCAGCAAAGAGTGCTATGAAAAAAGCAGTTTTGTTTTTTTTTTTTTTGGTGTGTGTGTGTGTGAGGTTGGTGTATCCCTCAGAACAGGCTAGGTTATGCTGTGGTAAAAATCAGCCCTTATAGCTCAGAGGTCAACTACGACAAAGCTTTAATTATGACTCATGACGATTACAGATCAAGCATGGTGTTTTCCACATTGCCTTCCCTCTAGAACTCAGATTGAGAGGGCAGCTTCTATCCAGAAGATCATCAGGCATCCTGACAGGGAAAATGAGACCTGGAGAGCAATAGGTAGAAAAGATGTTTACAAATTCTGCCTGGAAAAGCATGTCACTTCCCTTCACATATTATTGGCCAAATCATGTCATATGGGCAAGACTGTCAACTGGGCAGGAATGTATAATCCTACTGTATGAAGGAATAATTGTCAACAAAAAATTTAACACAGGTGGTAAATAAATCCTGTTTGAGAAAGTGGCTTTGATTGGCAAGCCCCAAGGATCTGAAGGAAGCAAAAAAGTAATCTGTGAGGATATCTAGTGGCAGAGTATTCCAAAATAGACACATAATGACTACTCTTATTCTTTTTGTTTTAAGCAAAAGTACTTAAGTGCAGAGAAAATGATTCTTTTAATAGTAATTTCTTGACAGTAATTGCTGTGATATGCCATGCCTTGTTTAGTTAGCATATGAAAAAAGTGAATCAGGCATATTTCCTAATAATTATTCTAGTGAATGAGGATTCAAATAGACAAGAGGATAGGAACTTCCTTAAGTGTTTATCTCTCGAAACTTAATGAAAGTTTTTAAAAATAAAACATTCTCAATGTACATTTTTTTGTGAAACAATTTATCAGATATGTCTGATTTTACCACTGAGAAATACTTATTAAAACTTTTGTTTTCCAATTCATTCTTTATAATGAATTTTTCTGATGATGTAGAGACAGGATTTATGAATTATTATAAATTGAGTTTGATTTTAGCACCATATATTATATAAATACTAAACTTTCTATAAATATCTTGATGAAAACTATTATATCTAATAACAGTTATACAGACATACAGATATACATATATTCATATATACCTGCACATATATCACCTTTACTACATAATGTTATATTTGACATATTAAAATTTTTCTTTGGTTCTGTAAGTAAATGTGATCATAAATTAATCTAAATATGTTACTCCCAATGTTTTCCAAGCCAGAAAATTATTACTAATAAACTTTATTTCTGATTATGAAAGTAACTATATCTTTATAGACTATTTGAAAGATGCTAAAGGATTGCAATCATAATAATCTCCAAACGTAGAAAACCAATGATTATAGGTTATTGGGTATTTAAAAATAACAATAATAATCTTAACCATGGTGGTCTATTGATAATATCTCACTATATTTTCATTTTCCTTTTGGCTTAAGTATTAGAATTAATGCTATGTTAGTTTGCTAAAGTTTTCAAGGCAATAGATCAGAAATGAGTTGGCTTTTACAATGGGGATTTATTAATTTATGAGTTTACAATACTGAGGCAATGAAAGTGTCCAAATTAAGGCACCGTCAGAAGATGCTTTCTCACTGAGTAGTAGCCGTGGACAATTAGGCTCAAGTCTGGACACAATGGCAGTGTCATTCTCTGCCTTTTCTTCCAGGCTCACTTTCTCCTGAGCTGCAGCTGGGAGGGATCAGGCATATTCTATCCCTCTCCTCCAGTCCTCCTTGTTTTCAGCTTCTGACTACTCCATCTGTGGCTTTTCTCTTCCTGAGTTCATTGATTTCAACTTATGGAGACTTCTCGCCATCTCTGCAAATTTTTTTCTGTATCTATGGCTTTTAGTTCCTCGGTTTATAAAGGACTCCAGTAGGAGGATTAAGACCCACCATCGGTCACACAATCTAATCCCGTCTTAACTTTCAAACATCAGATGGGAATTTTCTTTGAAATCAATTCACATGTGAAAATAATGTACACATATTTTCAGAATTCTAAGATCAATAGAAATTGCTAATATTATGGGGTTCAAACTGATTAAAATAGAGATGTGTGAAAATATTTTCAAGTAGCTGAAATCTTTAAAAAAAGAGAAAAAACTCCAAATATGATCCCAAATCTTTACTAAAGCTTTATTAATATAAAAGTTTTTTTTTTTCATTAAGAAGGTGTTAATTGGACACCCAGCTATTGAATTTGAGAAACGAAGACACCTGGGTTAAGAATATGTTTACCTGAGTATCAAAAGATGTGCTTCCTCCATTACACTACAGAAAACAGTTTCATTATAATCCCAACTTGAAAAATACTTTTTACATGCAAATGTGTTACCAAAATGTTTTCCAAAAGTGTTAGAGAAATTATGAAATCACATCAAGGAAATGGTAAAATATTGTGAGTAGTTCCGAACATGATCCCCTTGTGGCTTGTTTAAATGTCTTTTCCAAGTGAACCAAGAATATTGATTCAGAAGTAAGGCACAGAAGTTTAGGAAGAAGCCTTGTCAAATATTTTTGAGTATCCCATATTTTCGTTTTGTCTCCTTTGGTGACAAATTATTTCTCATTGTTCAGCACTCATCCTAAATCCCTCCAAAAATAAAAATTAGGCATTAGTTTGATGTTTTTGCTAAAATAATTTTATAGCAAAACAAACTTATTTTCTTCATGTAAAAACACTCATTGACTTATTTCCACAACTATATATCTCAATAAACCTCATTAGTAGTATAAGTGAGCCCAAATAGCTCATTTTTTGTTAAGCTACTAAAATGTTCTAATTATTTTCCTGATGTCTCTAGAATGTAACTTAATGGAAACTCTAGTGTCCTTTTTCTCATTTTTTATATTGCTTCTATAAACAATGAAAGACCACATTTTCTTTTCAAGATTATTTCCAGAGAATGCACATAATAAGCTAAATGAGAGTAATGGGCAAGATCTGATGTTGCTCATTGTCTAGATTCTAACTCTGCAACTGGCCCATAGCAGAAAAATGAAAAATATTTCTTAAAGTAATGTTGACCATTACCCTCCTTACATTTTTGTACAAAATTTTAAATAAAATCTCTTGGCATCTCTTTCTTCCCATATTTTTACCTTTAGTAAATACAAAAGATAGCATTAACTACCATTTATTTAGTGATGTCTATGAACTAGGCATTTTACATATATCATCACTAATCTTTAAACTTTGCGAGATTTATATTTCCCATATAAATCCATATGAAGAAACTATCAGTGATAGCAAATTATTTCTCCCAAAGTTACACAACGAATGAAAAATTCAAATTCAAATTCAACTGTACTTTTTCCACTGTCATGTGCTTCTAAATCTTTTCAACTCAAGTACCAAAAATAAGAGAGAATACTTGCATGTTAGTTCACTCAGTGACAGACACAGAATTTGAAAAGAAGTAATCTACCTCTAGAGTTTGTTCTCTTAATCATTCTTAAATGAAGAGGGAGAATTTGATCAAGCAAAGCCCTATGAAGTACATTTTTTAATTTTTACTTTACCTGTGATGCCATGAACTAAGCCATATGCTCTCCCACTTTTGCTACAGAGAGTATGCTTGAGGAATAATAGAATATTTGGTGAACAATGTCTTGCATCATTTAATGGAATATTCAGGTTGTAGGAAGAGAGCCAAATTACTCTGCATAATAGCTGTGTAAACAGGGAATGGGAGAAAACCCAGGAGGTGCTAGGGAGTTACATTGTACTGAGAGAGATTTAAAGGCAAAGTAGTATTGGAGGGAACTTGGATATTTAATGTACAGTGTCTTTGGTTTCTACAAGAAATGCACAATAAAACCTATAGTATTCCCCAAAGCTTTTGGAGTGTAATGGGGCTGGAGGAGTATGGGGGAAAGAAGCATTTAAGAGCCGAGTCGTTCAAAATGGATGCAAGCCAAGAGCTAAAACTGCCAAAATGGACCACATTTATTACATAACCACATATCTATTACCTTGTATTATACTTAAAGCAACATTTTACATACTTTCCATAATTTATTTGTTTTCATGTATCAATAATGTCCCTGCCCCCCCCAGAGACTCCAAATATTATATATTGATGATCTAGAAATATATCCCTTGTTTAAACTAAGGGTTTTCCTATTTCTATTAAAATACTTATGTTCAATATGATGCAGTTACTTTAATGAACACCCTGGAAAGAAAGTCAGACAACATATCAATATACCATTTAAAGAATTTTTAAAAATTAGACACATGAAAAATAATACTCTGACCCAAATCACATAACTATACAATGACATTGCTGGACTAGAATCCAGGACTCTTGATTTCAAACTCATGCTGTTATCACTAAACCAAATAAAGTTTCTACAAAGAGGTTAGATATGATAGATGTGCAGTCACACTAATTTGAAGAGCTAGTTCAGCTTGATACTGACCCTGAAATCCAGGCAAAAACTTCGTTTTCCTTTTACACCTCTGAAGTTTCAAAATAAAACCTTCCCGTGGAGTGAAATACATGTTTCTCTTACATAGAACATGTATATTTTCCTATATTGATGCTTTCTATTTCTATATCATTCTGTTCTTCTGCCACTTTGACAAGAAAGCTAATTTCTCTTACTTAAAAACTCCTCAAATGTATTTCCCATTAGGTTCTAACTTCTACTTTCAATTTTTCTATCTTTCTCACATCAGCCACAATTTGTACTTTACTTTTCTTGTCTGATGCAATCAGTGTAAATAAAACAGAGAATCAAAAGGTCAATATCTCTCTAAAGCAGGAAACACCATCTCATTTTTATTTTCTCTAATTTCTCCTAATCCATAAATCCTTGTTCACACTGATTAAAAACTTGGAAGCACAGTGCTTTTAAGAGTATTGGAATTATTCTTTTTAATGTATATAATCAGTTTTTTCTTAGAAGATAACATTTTTGCAAAAGTGATAACCACATCTAATTTACAGTATATTAGTTTGGTTTTATTTTTATGCTAAAATTGGCATTCCTTATACAAACAGAAAATTACAATAATGTTATCACAAAAACAACTATGTAATAAGAAATACCAGCTTTAAAATTAAAATTTTATTTTATACTTTGCTGTATTAAAATGCTTATTTTTCTAAATAAGTTGTATGCTTGTTAATATATGTATCCCAAGTAGCATCATCAAATGAGTGACAAAAATACTGAATTGATATCTGAATAAACCTCCGACATAACTGTACCTGCCAACCAATGGTTTCTAAGTATTCTATTTTTAAATTTTTTTTTCTTCTTTATTTTCTTTTAAATGTTACATTAAAAAAATATGAGATTCCCATATATCCCCCACCCCACCCATGCCACCCCTTCCACATCAACAAACTCTTCCATCATTGTGGCACATACACTGCAACCTGTGAAGTACTTTATTTTAATATACAGTTAAGATATATACAAAAAGATTACCACAGAAGATTATTTATTGGCAGAGATTCAACTGTCTCACCAATTATCATCTTTTTTCCTGTTACTAAGAGAACTCTCCACCTTCAAGTTTTAATAAGACCCATGGCTAAAGCTGAAAGTCCTGCCTAATAACTAGATATGGCCATTTGATGAAGCTCTTGCTATTGAAGTGTTCAGATTTCTTATGTACACAACTTTCATATTTCCATAAAAGGAAATTGCCACCCACTTCCCCCTCATACCTTTCTATTGGCGATGGAAAGGAGTCTCCTGTCTTTATGGCCTTGAACTCAGAGGAGGAAACCACTGTGTATTAGTCAGCCAAAAGGAATGCTGATGAAAAGTACCAGAAATCTGTTGGCTTTTATATGGGGTATTTCATTGGGGTAGAAGCTTACTATCACAAGGCCCTAAAGAGTCCACTTAAGAGGTACTTTCTCACCCAAAGTCATTTAGCAAATGTTGAAGCAAAATGGCAGGTGATGTCTGTGAGGGTTCAGCCTTCCTTCTTCCTTGTAAGTTTCTGTGATTCCAGCTTCTTCTAATCTCAGCTGTAGACAGGCATAAGGCTTATCTCTCAGGGATTCTCGGCTGCGCTGTTTGCTTCAGCTGCAAACTATCAGACTCGTCTCTCTTCCCAGGGCCTCTGCCTTGTCTGTGGATCTGTCTTTCTTCCTTTGTGTTCTTTTCTGTGTATCTACTTTCATGTTCTTAATTGAGCATCCATTTATATGGATCACCAAGGGGGCAGGGACTCAACCTTGCATGCCCTAATGATGTGGTTGAATCAGAGCCCTAATCTTAATTTAATAAAGTAAAATTGAAATCTCTAATATAATACAATCAAAGGGGTATCATGCCCAGAGGAACAGACCAGTTCACCAACATACTCACGATCTCTTTTTAGAATTCATAAATAATATCAAACTGCCACACACTGTTTGAGGAGAGTAGAGGTTATTATCAATGTTTAGCCCCTGGAAGAAGACATGAAGTAGAGTTACACTTAACCATTTCCTACCTAAATAGTTACATGAAAGAAAAAAAAATCTGTAAAACATGGTTCAAATACACTGAAAACTCAACATTGCAAGTGGCAAAGAAAATCATAACATCCTTTCATCTCTAAAATAATTCTACAGTACACTCCACAAGCAGAATATCAATGAATTTCTAATGTAATATGACAACAACTGTAAAAAGTAAAAACCCATATAATCTTTATCTTTGCTGAAAATATAATGATTCTCTGGTGAGTACTCAAAAATGGCATATAGTTAGGTATGATTATCTTTATTAATAATGCAGTGTCATAATTACGGTTATTTTTACCAACTCAAATGAGCTTAAATAAGAGAGAATATGTATAAGGATATGAAAAATACAAGGAATTAATTGCAAGAAATACGACACAGCCTCAACAGAACTGAAAATCTACAGACTGAGAGATTCAACATCTCTCTGTGTGGAGTGTGAGGCTTCTCATCTCATCTCTACATGTATGGCCTCAAAGTTCTGCTCTAAAGACTGGCTTCTTGGGGAGTTTTCACTTTTTTGTTTCTCCAAATTTTTATTTGAACATTACAACATTCCAAATTCCCATAAGAAAAGCAAAATGGTTGGCACACCCTGGAGCAGGTGTTCTTTCCCAGCCTTCCGGGTCTCCTACATATAATGAGCTATATTTAGGAATTGCTGTGGACGTGGACATGTTATCCACAGAAATGGTGTCAGACATCTCCAGAGACAAATTTTAAAAAGAGCGTTCATGAACTGAATGAATCTATTAATTGGCTTACATTTTGTCATATGAGATATAGTCAGTCAATATTTGTAGTTGAATTTTATGCTTTCCAAAGGGTGAAACACGTTTATGGGGCAAGGGAGTATACAACATGAGTTTAAATATTTCTATCTGTAATCATCATTTAAAAATAAGAATTGGAATTTAATTTTTCCTGCATTCATTATCAGTTTACCACTACGATTATTCCAAATTTGAAAGACAATGTTTTGGAGGAAGAATTGGTGGTTACTATAAACAGCAGCAATACAAATAACTTTCATGAGAGCTACTTACTAAGGAATTTCAACTGTTTGAAAATATGTCAGAAGCAATCAGGTTTGTCCTCAAACGGAGAATAGTCTAGCTTGGTCTCTGGGTTAAGTTCCTCTTCAGCTATTCTCATTTCTGATTTATTCATTGGCAGGATCTCAAGTTGATTTTTTAGATTTGTTCTCAATTTATTTTATCTACTTAAAGAAAGAGAAACAACCTTAACATATTTTCTATAATTCATTCTGTTCTTTTATGAATCGAAATCACTCAGCTATTATAACCTCCTGTTCATTAATTAAGCATTCAACTACTCAGTGATTGCAGTGTTACTCTAAATGAAATCCAGTGGTATCATTTATTTTAACCATACATTAACCTCTAAGGAAAACTGGAATTGTTAAAAATTAAAGTTGCTGGTCTGGAAAGATTTATTTGTGAAGTTATTTTTAAAATATTAGGCCTCCTGTGGGGAAGGAAAATGATCAAGTAATATAATTTTTTCAATTTTATTTTATCCACAGTTAAATAATACTCAACCCCATATTTGAGATGAATTCTAGAGTATCAATTTTAAAAACTAATATTCCAAATTATGAGTTAGATATTATGTGATCTTTCAAATGAAAGAATTTTGGGGGTTTATTAACCCCCAACACTGCTACATATGAAACAAACATTTGGAATTTGTATTTGTTTTATATGCTGCTATGTGGCTACATGTGCTGTTTTACTCTTTGTTCATATTGGATCCAACGATGATATTTAAATGAATACATCTACAATTATATAGATTTTGGCCTCAATTACCATAAGAATTCGTTTGGTTAATACACCATGAAGAAGAATCTTGTTATTCTCTAATAGATAGTAGTAATAAGGATGCTTTCTGAACTGTAATAAGAACTGCTTTCTAAAGTAGATAGCACATGCAATGTATTAATTACACTTAACACATCTTAATCCTACATATAATTAGATTGTTAAATGTCACCAAATATACTTTATAAATTATAGCTAACGTATCTCTCACCAAGGAATTGTTCACCTTCTGAGCAACCATCATATTTAAAGCCCTTTTGTAAGTCATCTTATGCCCTCAAGGATAAGCCAGGCTAAAGTAATGATACATTGGAACGCCACTCAATCAGTTCTATAAAAGCATCTAGTCCTGATTCCAATTATGTTAATTCATCACAGCGTAACTGTATGTTTCAATCACCAAAAGCTTCAGTGCCTTTTGGAAGCCCCTCGGCAGCACACAGGCAGTCCCCATGAAAGCATTTAGCAAATCCCTTTGTGATGCACGAGGGGTTTAAAGCAGTAATAAACCAATCCCTTTACATTGATAAATTCCTCTTAAGTCAAAGAGGGCTTTGCTGAAGACTGAAGTTTGTTTTTATTTTTGTTTTTTCCCAATTCAGTCTCCAGAAGAATCTCAGATAATTTATAATAATAAAGACATCCATTTTCAAGGTCTGGAGCCACTAGAAGGCAAGAGGGTCATAATTCATAGTGAAACAACAGTTTAAACCTGAGCCATCCAATTCAATTCCTTAGAAATTCTAGTGGTACATTTTCTGCAGCATTTTCCATTTAAATGTGTCAGTGTTGCATTCCTATGCACATAATAGAGTTCTCAAGAACAGATTTGTTGTGGTCTTGTGGAAGGAGATACATTGCAATATTCTTGCTTTACGAATAAAGCTTCCTTTGTAATAAAGTGGTTGATTTCCAAGTCTCTAGCAGAGTCTCTAGCATGGGATTCTATTGAAGCAGAAGCACAATTACAATTGTACACCCAGAAGGAATTTATTTGGTATAACTACAAGCTTAGTATTTGAATTAACCTGCCGTGTTACATAATTCTTTGTTGTGGAATAAGTGGAGTAATTAATTACTTTTAAAAATATATATATTTTCCTTAACACAAAGCCATTTATTAGTGACTAATATATCCAATGTTGTCAGATTAAATATATTCTGAGGAGCAGCTATTGTAAAATATAGAATGCCATGGAAAAGTATATTAAAGTTTATAACTCCAAAAGCATGACTTAATTAAGAATTGTGGTCTGCAGCAGTTATTTAGCAAACCTTGACTTTTTTCAATTTTCCAGACTGATGGTGCATTGCACTAGGGAAAATCTAGCAAGGTTTGTCCTATTGACTTTGAAATTCTCATAACATTTTAACATTTAAAAATATTTTAAATATTCTACTTTTTAAAAATAAAATAGTGTCTTAAAACATATGATCTAAAGTGTACTAAAAGAGTATTATGAGCTGTAATATCTTGTTATAATATAGTAACTTTTGACTTAACATTTTAAAGAAATCTATTAAAAACGGTCCTTAGATTTCAATTAGATCAGGTCTTTTTAAATATCACCTCTTTCTTCATTCTGGTTCTTGGTCAAGGATAAGCTGCTTATAGACATCCAATCTAATTTAACATGCAAAGTATATGTTCACACCAGCATCTGTTATTTTTACTCTCTTATGACAGAATGGCATAGAGTTTTAATATATAAACACACATTCTATTGGGTTTTTTTAATCTGTGCTATATTAAATACAGTTAAATCAGAAACCATTGTCTAGGATTTATACAAGCTAGTTGTGCTCAAATTTTTTTTTAGTTTAAACAAAGAGAATTTATTAACTTACAGTTTTGAGGTTGATGGAATGTCCAAATCAAGGCCTCATTGTTTTCTTCCTAAAAACTATCCTTGGCTCCTCTGTCACATGGCAAGGCACATGGCATCCTCTGCTGGTGTCTCTGTTCTTCTCCAGATTCTTTTTTTTAAACAAAACAATTTTATTGATACATTTTAATAAAGCATAAATTCATCCAAAGTGTACAACCTATGGTATTAGGTATAATCATATAGTTGTACCTTCATCACTTCAATCATTTTTAGAGCATTTTTATTATTCTAATAATAATAACAATGAAACAAAACCAACCAAACAAATAAAACTCATCACTTCTCAATCTATTTGTATAAAATTTCTTAAATCCCTACTACATTTATAAATGAAATTGTGTTAATAACTAGAAATAAAATGTTCAGTGATATTTTATCTGTCATCAAGGAGCTTAGAACCCATTATTATAACAATGATATTCCCAGAGTGTTAGAGTCTTATAGAAGAGGGACACTCAAAGTAATTTAGGTTTCTGTGGTTTTCAAAGGAAGAACTATTTGTATTGGCTCTCAAAAGCAGCTTAAGTATAAGGATTAAGTTTGTAAGGAGGACAGAGCTTTCTAGAAAAAGCCACATAATATATATTGATTATTACTACCAAGTTATTATCTATAATCAATTTAAGCTGCTTGCACAACTATGCAGAATTATAGGTTAAAATTCTCAAAAAAAAACAAAACAATCTTCAGATTGCAGGTAATCTTTCCTAAACTGAAAATATAGATGATTGGGATACTTAGCTAGTATAGTTCTGCTTCCAGGTGGAAAGGAAAAAAAAAATCTGAGATTCCTACCACAAGTCAGGTAAAGTTAGGACCTGAATTCATACTATTATATAAAAAGATCCCAAGACAAAGATAGTCTAATATTTCTGTGGATTTTTTAGTTCCCTCTTCCTTGTAAAAAGAGTCCAAACAGTGTTTCCACGAAGAGAAATATTTTAAACGTAGGTGGTGAGGTTTCAGTATATATTCTCTCTCTATTTCTCTCTCTCTCTCTCTCTATCTCCCTATCTCTATCTCTAGTTCTATATCTTTCTCTCCCTCTCTCTCTATATCTCTATTATCTTTATCATCACTATCTTTCTCTTACACATAAACATACCCAGAACACACTTTTGTAAGTGAAATTAAAATAAACAAAAACTACAAAACCAGAATTTCAAAGACTGTAAATATTGGAAACATCATAAATAAGAAAAGCATTATAAGATTTATAAGAAGATATATAAAAGATATGACAAAGGAGCTATTTAGGACTTCTAGTTATGAAAATCACATTTGCTGTTATACCTTTAAGTGGATTAGAGTCAGCTGAAAAGAGATTTGGTAAACTGAAAGAGCTGGTAAAAATAAAATACATTGCATAAAATTATGAAAAAGTCAAACATGTTTCTACTTAGATTTCCAGAAGAAAAATATTGAGAGAATGGGGCAAATACAATATTTGAAGAAATTATGGCTGAAATTGTTTTTAAGAACTGAAGAAATATATTAAACATTAGATTCAGAAAACACAACTAACTCAGGGAAGATAAATATGAAGAAGTGAACATACAAACATTGTTTTAGTAAATAAAGAACTTTGAAGATGAAGAGTAAATATCGAAAGCAGTCAAAGAGGAAAAAGAATGAGTGAGAGAGAGGCATAGGGTGACCTTATTGATGTCAATTAACCTGTTTATTTCTCAAACAGAATGCAAGTTAGAACACTGTGGTGTAATATCTTCAATGTTCTGAGAATAATCACCAAAACTAGTATTATATATTGGGTTAAACTATCCTTTAAGAACAAAACCAAGCTACCTTTTAAAAACAAGAAGGAACATATTGAAAGTAATTACAACAGAACTTCATTAAGGAATTGATATAGGATATAGTTCAAAAAGAATTAAAAATTTTTAGAAGAAAGATTTCAGAAGGAAAAGGAAAAGCAAAGAAAAGGGTAAATATATGAAAAATACAAACAAACAATAAGTGTTTAAACATCAACAAGGAAGTCTAACTTGTGGTGTTTAAAAAAAGAAAGATAAAACAAGATGTGGTTAAGCTGGGAGACAGAATGTCAGACATAGGAGAAAGTGAATAGAATTAAAGAACGTAAAATCCTGGTATCATAGAGGAGAAAGGTTAAGAGATTGCTTAGTTTAGACTTCCATAATCTAAATATGCATGGTTTAAATGTTAGGAAAATCACTAAAAAATTAAAGGATTTATAATTCATTTGTGATGGGACAAATAAAATGGAATGAGAAACACACACAAAAGAAGATAGGAACAGAGAAGGAAAAAAGATGTGAAAAATACTGTGCAATTAGCAGCACAAAATGGAAAAGTCAAAATTGCCTAACAACAATAAGGGAATTGGGCTAATCCCACCAGACAGAAAGTAAAGGTTGTCAGAATGGATTTTGAAAAATATTGGTTTGAGCAATTAATAAAAGTTACTTCTAAAATATGGGAATACGTAAATGTTGGGTTTTATTCCTTAATTTTTAAAAAAAGTTTTAGATTACATAAATGTTAAATTTAAAACATAGTGGATTCCCTTATATCCCCCCCTTCTCCCATTAACATCATCTTTCATTTGTGTGGTATATTTTTTTCAATTAGTGAACACGTATTGAAGCATTGCTACTAAGTATGGATCTATAGTTCACATTATGGCTTTAAATTTTCTCTGAATAATGTTACAGGTTTTGGCAAAATGTATTATGACTTGTAACCATCATTGCAATATCCTGCAGAACAATCCCAGTGTCACATTTTAAACCCATTCTTCCCTTTCCCTCCCCTCAAAACTTCTGTGGTCACTGTCTTCATATCAATGTTACAAGTTCTTCAATTACTATAAAAATAATAAGTCTACTTGTCCATAGTTGCATTCCAACCTTATGTTTGTTCATTCTTCAATCTTAAGGATTTGGGGGTGGCAATGCTCACTTTGTTTCTGATTGAGAGGGTTGTAGGTCCCATGGAGCAGATGGATGGAACTATTTTGCTTGCAGCTGTAGATACTCTCTGCTTCTTGGGACAGGCATTGTCCATCATCATCCTTTTGATACTTGTCCTCGGTGAGTCTGATGAACTGGAGAGTAGGTGCTAAGATTAAGGGCCCAGTCAGCATATGAAGTCTCTGGGA
Source organism: Dasypus novemcinctus (assembly GCF_030445035.2). Classification (NCBI taxonomy): domain Eukaryota; kingdom Metazoa; phylum Chordata; class Mammalia; order Cingulata; family Dasypodidae; genus Dasypus; species Dasypus novemcinctus. The sequence continues at coordinate 70,105,187 of NC_080684.1, read as the reverse complement.
CATATATTTGAAGGGTATAGTGCGTTTTCATTTTGGCCTCTTCATCTCTTTGTCCCTCTCCCTCCTGAATAATGTGCATCACTCTACTGGTCTGCAGATCCCCAAAGCAGCTCCCTCAGACAGCTTTTGCTCTTGCTCCGTTTTTTTGTTTTGTTTTTTTTAATTTGAGCCCTGCCTATCTACTCTGCTGCCATCTTCCCAGAAGTCAAAGTTAAGTTTTAAGTTTAACAAAACTTAAAATTTTAACAAAATTTTGGAAAATATACTAGAAAAAATTCTAGCTAAGTGAAAAGGCCTTTAGCTGAAGAACTTTCCAAAGTAAACTCGAAGAATACAGCTTGGCTTCTCCTTGCAGTTTATAGCCAAATGCTGTATGAGAGAAATAAGCTGAGGACTGAATAGTTTGGCACAAAGAAACCAGAAACTGATTCCAGCAATTCCAAGCCTCTGGAAATCATTCCCCAGACAATAGTACCTCATTTGAGGACTTACCTAAACTTGGAACCTGTAAATCAGGATTGAAGAGAAGTTATCTAGCAAAGACTTGTGAAAAGTCTTACTGTCTGATCATTGGACCCCTGCTTCTTGCATGTTAAATCAACAAGCTTTTTGATAGAGCAGTATGAATAAAACCACTGTTAGCTTGGACTGAAAGGCACATAGAAAGGAGCAATTGAAAGAGAAACAGCTTTAAGAGAAAAACCATGGAAGCTGAGATCTGGAATTAAGACATCCCCTTGGACCAAGAGAGGAACTCCTTCCAATTTGCCCAAGCAGATGAAGAGGGTGGATGTTCCAGGCTGATGTTTGGGGAGAGTCTTGCTGCCCAAGGGTACAGAGAAGGTGGAGCACATTCTCCAAGGATTAGGGAGGATAAGGTCACCACCCCATAGGTCTGAGAGAACCTATGTCCCTCATGGATTAGGGAAGGCTAGGTGGTCAACTTGTTGCTCTGAGAGGGTTGAGGCTGTATGCCAAATGTTTGGGAGTCTGTTGTTTTTACTTCGCTATACTGAAGGTTAAGATTCTAACCCAAAGATTGGGTAAAGTGTGGCAATCACCCCAATACTCTTAGAGGGTGAAGTCTAGAGCTTGGCCAACACCCAGATGATTGATTAGTGTGGAACCAAGAAAATGACCATTGGGCAAACCTGTGGAAAGAGTGGGACCTCATGAAGCCCCACGGAAAATAAACTATCATCTTAAGAATCATTCTCAGACTTTGACATCTAATGAAGTATGCCCTGCAGGTTTACTGAACTATAGAGGACCCATGAATTTTGTTTCCCTCCCAATTTCTCCCTGTGGTAATGAAAATGTTTATCCTTTGTGCATTTGTATACTGGAAGAAGATAAATGGTTTTGTAAGTTTCAGAGGTCCATAACAGACAAGACTTTACCCCAAGACAAACTATTTCTTTAAAATGATTATGATATGATTTTATACTTAGTATTATTACTGAAAAAGGTTTTTGGATATTGTAATGTCTTTTTTGGAATTCAGAGGGTGGGGTGTAGCAGTTTGGCATTGTTTATGAATTCCAAAAATAGTTATTTTTTGGAGGTATCAGTTATAATTGATTAAATTATGACTAGGGCTTTGATTGTGCCATGTCAGGAGGGCATCGAGTCCCCACCCCTTTGTGGGGGGAACTCACAGAGAAAAGACATGGCAAAGGACAGAGTTGGGAGTTTTGAACTGGAGCCTGGGAAGTAAACACGTGGGAGAATACAGAGCTGCGGAACCCAGGGAGAGGGAACCCCAGGAAGAGAGGAATCCAAGAAGCCTGAACCCTCACATATATCAGCAGCCATCTTGCCCCAACACATGGCAATAGACTTTGGTGAGGGAAGTAACTCATGCTGTATGGCCTGGTAACCGTAAGTTTCTACTGTAAGTAAATACCCTTTGTGAAAATCAACCCATTTCTGGTATTTTGTGTCAGCACCCCTTTAGCTGACTAATACACCTTTGAATTATTCATTTGAAGCCTGATTACTTCACATAGAAATCTAGAACTATTTCTCGATTTCTGAATTATAACCAAAAAATCCCATTGTTTCTTGAGTATGTTTGATTTAAAACTTATAGGTTTATTGGAAAAACATCCTAATTGATAATCTATGCAATAATCAAAGTAGGTTAGTTTTGATCAGTTTGTTTTACTGCATAACAAACCACCCCAAATTTAGTGGCTTAAAGCAAGAATGTTTTATTATGCCTTCTGATTCTTTGATTGGCTGAGCAGTCCTGCTGTTCTCACCAAGACTTACTCTTGGTGTTGTATTCAGCAGGTGTGTTGAAACAAGTGTAGAAGGAATACATGAACCACCTGGGCCTCTCTCTCTAATGTCTCTTACTTTCTACCTTTAGATGGGAAGTGTGCCAAAAGTCACAATGTGACATGTACTTGCTGACATGGGAGAAATGTGCAACTATTTTTACATAAATAACAAAAATGAATAAGAGAAAATATGTGTAGTAGAAAAAATAAAGTAGACTATAAAATGGCTAAAGTAGCATAAAATGTGTGATATTTGCTAGTCTCACAAGATTAAATAGCATTGAGATGCCTTTCTTGGCATCTTAGATTTCTTTTCCATGGATATTCAAGAATATTTGGAGCCTAGTTATGTTACCTTGAATGACTGACAACTACTCAGAGGAAATCATAATAGTAGTTCAGGAAATTTTTGCAATTTCATAGAAATGAGTTTTCATGGCCAAATTCTCATAATATAAGCAGACAGCCAATATTAGTCACCTTCTTTCTGCAGTTCTTTATTATATTTCTGAAATATAGTATACCCTCAATAGGTACATTTTAATGCCAGACAATATGCAAAAACACCAAAATAGCAATCAGATGCAAACCAATTTACACTGATTTCTTTTTTTTTTTTTTTTAAAGATTTATTTTATTTATTTATTTAATTCCACCCCCCCCATCCTCGGTTGTCTGTTCTTGGTGTCTATTTGCTGCGTCTTGTTTCTTTGTCCGCTTCTGTTGTCATCAGCGGCACGGGAAGTGTGGGCGGCACCATTCCTGGGCAAGCTGCTCTTTCTTTTCACGCTGGGCGGCTTTCCTCACGGGCGCACTCCTTGCGCGTGGGGCTCCCCCACGCGGGGCACACCCTTGCGTGGCACGGCACTCCTTGCGCGCATCAGCACCGCGCATGGCCAGCTCCACACGGGTCAAGGAGGCCCGGGGTTTGAACCGCGGACCTCCCATATGGTAGACGGACGCCCTAACCACTGGGCCAAAGTCCGTTTCCCTACACTGATTTCTAATGGTAACCATTTTTTCCATTTTCTTGCCAATGCTGCTTGGCTAACAGAGTACAATGAATACTACTCACACTCACTTTTTATAAATAGCAGCAATTACAATGGGCCTGGATGGAATTTTCCCCCTTATCCCAATTATAATGCAGAGAAACCCTTGAAATAATGCTACACTAAATTAAAAAAAAAATACATTTTCCCTCTTCAATCTTCCTTCTAAACTTAACACTTGAGACACCAAAAATCATTATTATCTCTTAACCTTAAATAAAGTTATGATTGGGACATGACTGAATAAATAGTTAGAAAACAAAGCCTTTTCAATGGAGAAATTATGATAATTGTAGAACCATGCCAAGAAGTCTGTTAAAACAGCTAGAATCCATGAAATAGTAATGCTGTTTTGAACTTCCTTGTGTGGTTACTTTTAATGTTGAAAATAAGTATAAAGACTGCTGCTGTCAAGAAGAATGAAATGCAGAAAGTGCCTGCCATATAGATTTCACATAGGATCATAAAATATTGAATTGTAAAATTTTAAAAGAGATTTATGGGAGAAATGCTTCCATGTAGTTCCACTGCCCTAAATACCTTAAAAATTCGCTGAGATTTTAAAGTATTCAATATTAAGAAGGTATACAGATTGGAATAGAAATTATTATCAAGATTTTAATTTATTTCTTGCTAAATATTGTTTACTATCTGAAAATGCCTTGGCACAGGTGACTGATTTTTACCATAGAGGATTTCATCAATGAAATCAAGATGATTTAAACACTATTTTAACACTATCGTTCTGAAAAGATTAATTAGAAAAATGTATCTAATGAACTTATAACTCTGAATTTTAAAAATTATACAAGAAATGTATAAGAAATATGAGTAAAATAAAATTTTAATATCAGCATAAATAGTGAGAATCCCTGTTTGCCTCCTTAGTCCTAAGCTGATCTCAGAGGTAAACCTTACTAATGATTGTGTTTTATCCTATTAGAATTTTCCTTTGTATTTATATACCATATATTTGTCATATTGCATATGAATAATGAATTTATTCACTGAGTACAGAAAATTTTAAATATAATGCATTATATAAATAATTGATATAATATTTTTATTTGGAAGTTTTCACATATGTAGGGTTACACTATATATATAGTATTCAGTGATTTGCACAACATATAAAAGAATGCTCAAATTATAACTGGTCATCTCAGTGAGTCATCTTAAAAGAGAGCACACTTGTGTAGCCACTATTCAACTCAACAAATGGTATAATATTATCATGTGAAGCCAGTTTTGCCCAGCTCACTGGTGATTAAAAGAAAACTTGATCTTAAGTCCCCTGATACTTACGCAAATGATTTTGCCATTCCAAATATCTCTTTTTTTCAAATACAAGTATTAATGAGGTTTTATTTAAGAAACTCATTTGGAATTACAAATTAGAAAAAAGAAAGACCCAAAGACTGTTGGCAATGAGATAAGGAACTGGGCACTATGGGGTACATGCCTCAGATCATACAGCTGGGAAGCAGAAGGGTCCAGATTAGAACCCAGCTCTACTCTAGGCACAGCAGGTAGGTATGCTTCCCCACCACTCACCACCCACTCCTTATTTCAGAGTTCTATCTTTGCAGTAAATGCTTGGAGGTAATCTAACAATGTTACAAAGTATTTTATAAGCTACATTTCAAAGCGCAGATTCTCTTTCACTTTCCCCACAAATTTCTCTTCCCAAAGTAGAAATTACAAATGAGTGTCAAAGCCAGAACTGTGGCTAGTTGGCAAAAAATCAGACCCTGGACCACCTTCAGCTATAACCCCATGTCTACATGTGGTTTTCTTGGATGCAAAGAAAGTTCCTCAAGGGAGAAAGAGGGTTGTGCAACACAACGGGGTCTTTTTTCAAAATGTCATTGTTTTTGCTTTCCCATATATGGGATCATTCAACCATGTTATTTTTGGATTTGCTTTTTTTAACAAATAAATTTTAATGAAACATATTAATAAAGCATAAACCCAACCAAAGCGTACAATCAACTGTATTCGGTATAATCACATATTTGTGTATTCATCACTTAAATCATTCTTAGAGTACTTTCATTATTCCAATAATAATAATAATAAAAAACAAAAACAGGCAAAACTCATCACCTCTCAAATTCTCTATGCTTACCTGTTGAACATAGTTGTTATTCTTTTCCTTCTCTCCAGTATATTTGTATTTATATTCAGTAAAAACAATTTTATATATACAATATCACCCACATTTGTGTTTTACATGATGTTTTAGTATCTTATACAGTCCCATGTCACAGTTTTTAGCTTTCATTCTAGTAATACATGTGACCTTAGACTTTCCCTTAAAACCATCCTAATGCCCTTATCATAGCTCTGCTAGTTACAAATGCCATGATATGATTTCATCATTTCTATTCATTTCCAAAGGTTTACAAACAATGTTTCTACCAAGTTTGTACAGATTAACCCTCAGCTTTCCATTCCCTACTCTTTATCTATTTTTTGGTGACCTATATTCTAATTATTAACTCCATGAGTTTATATATATTTCATAAGACCGCAATCATACAGTATTTGTCCTTTTGTGTCTGGCTTCATTCACTCAATGTAATGTCCTCCAGATTCATTCGTGTTTTCATATGCTTCACAATTTCATTTTTTCTATAGCTGCATAGTATTCCATAATGTGTATACACTGCAATTTGTGTATAAATTCATCAGATAATGAACACCTGGGTTATTTCCAACTTTTGGCAATTGTGAATAACAATTCCGTGAACATCAGTGTGTAGGTGTCTGTTCATGTCTCTGCTTAGTTCATAAAATAAAATCATCCTGCCTACTCTCTATGTCCCTTCTTTCTCCCATGCTCCCAAATAATGTTAAGAGAAATCATTTTTTATTATCTCTACTTGTGATTTTTTTTCAGATTTGATTAATATACCAGAATACAGTCTTTAAGAAAAATGTTTTGCAGGTATTCAATTGTGCACAAAGGATTAAATATGATGACCAATATTAGCGGGTGCTTGTCAGTGCAACGAGAGTGGGAACTTCATAAAAATTTTAAATAAATCAAGATTTACATCTTCTGTAAATACACTGCTATTTTTGTGTATCCATGCTTACAGTTACTGAGAGAGGTGTGTAAAGTCTACCAATGGGGCCTTGGAGTTTTCAATTTCTCATTGTTTTTCATATATGTATATATGTATGAAATATATATATATATATTTATAATTAGAGGCAAAAGTATTAGTTGTATTAGTTGAATATTAATTTAGAATACTTATATCCTCCTCATTATCTCTACTTTTGATTACTATTTACATGTGCCTATTTTTCCATCCTTTACTTTCAAACTTGTTGGTTAAGTAAATTTAAAGGGAGGTTCTTAATTTCACTGTATACACAAAGCAACAGATCTTACAGTGATGAAAGACATGTCAAAATTTTTTGAAGTTTTATTATTATAGTTTAATTCAAAATTATTTTTAAATTTCTGTATTTTATTTGTTATTTTTAAAACCATCTCTATTATTTCATTTTCTTATTAATTGTATTTGGTTATTTTGTTGGCTCATTTTTTAAGAAGTTTTGGACCACAGAAAGGTTACAACTGTGGCAGGGGAGGATCATTGGTGCAGGGTGCCAGTGATGGGGGATACATGCAAGGAGCATACCTATAAGGCATATAAATGTGTTCAAGTATTCATGAAGCATTGTCACAGTGGGTGGAGATTCACACAATAACCCTAAGAAAATTGAATTCTCATCCTCAGGAACTCTGCCGCATTCTCTAATGAGACAGCAAGAATCTCCCGATTATAGATGCAGTGACTAGTGAAGGAGGATGGACCATTGACAGGCCCTTGGTATTGATGACTGTACTTATTAACCTTCACTTTTGAAATTGAAACTTAGCCTAGTCTTATAGGGAACCTAAGAGTTATCTCCTGAGAGTCTCCTTGTTGCTCAAATGTGACCTCTCTCTAAGCCAAACTCATATTACAAATGTACTGCATTCCCCCCAGGGCGGACATGACTCCCAGGCATGATCCTCCCTGGCAATGAGGATTTACTAGTAATGCAACTAGTAACGCACCAACTAGTAATGCAACTGGAAGAACACCTTAACCAAAAAGGGCAAAGACAGATGAGTTTATATGGTTAAGAGACTTCAAAGTGAATCAGAAGTCCATTCCAGAGGTTACACTTTTATGCACATCTCAACAGGATCTCATTGACTGCCAAAGAAAATATTGCCTCAAATAGCAGAGTTCCTGAGGGCTCTGGAGACATCCAGATACTATAGGCAGGGAAGACAGCTCAGGAGTTTGGTGCCCTGCCAGTGGGCCCCACTTTGGGATTTATGCTCCTCAGTGTGACAGAGTTGGACTCAGTTGTGGTTTTCCTACATATGGCTCTTCTGCCCCTTTTATTTGAAACTGTAGCTAATATTAGAGCTGAAAGGTGTATGTCCAAGAGACTTAAATCTTTGGGCTGTCCATGTACCATTTGGGTCTTGAATCTCAACAGAGTTGCAACATCTACTCTCCAGTTCATTGGACTCACCCAGGACAACTAACAAGGAGATGATGGGCAATGTCCATCCCAAGGGAAAAGAGAGAGTCAGCAACTGCAAGCAAGATAGTCCCATCCATCTGACCCATGGGCTCTAAGTCCCCTCTCAATTAGAGGCAGAGTGGACATCAACATTCCAGGATCCTCAGGATTGGGAAAATGAATGGTGGACTAGAGTAAACTTACTTTTATTCCACTAAAGACTTATTGGATTCTAGCCATGAAGGAATTTTTATCATTGATGTGGAGGTAGTGGCCAGCAGAAGTTCTGAGGGAAGGGAGAGGGAAAAGTAGGTATAATATTGAGGCATTTTCAGGACTTTGGAATTATTCTGAATGATGTTGCAATGACAGATACAAGCCATTATATATCTTGTCATAACTTACAAAATTGTGAGGGAGAGAATGCAAACTACAATGTAAACAGTAATCCATGCTTAGTGGCAGTGCCTCAAAATGTGTTCATTAATTGTAACAAACGTACCACACTAATGAAGGATGTTGTTAATGTGGGAAAATGTGGAAAGGGTAGGGAACACGCCATATGGAAATCCCTATACTTTTTATGTAACGTTTATGTAATCTAAGTATCTTTAAAAAATAAAAATAAAAAGTATATATTGAAATAAATGAGGTTCTTATAAGCAACAGAGTTGAATTTTCTCTTTTTAAGCAGTCTAGAAATGTTTTTATATGAAGGTGTGTAAATGCTTTTGTCTTGTTAATTTTTGTATATACACAATTTCCCAGTTTGGTACCTGCCTGGTCCGTAGTACACAATCAGTAAATTTTTGCTACTGGATGTTAAGTGATTGAATAAATGTCAAATAATGTTACTATGAATAATAGTAGGGAAGCACGGGTCCAAGAGGAAACAAAGGTTTTAGTCTAAAGTGAACCTCATAAATTATTTGTAGTATTTATGTCTACGAACTCCTGATTATCCATTTTTGGGGCAAATGACTTTCAGTTTAATGCTGCCTAAGGTGTTCCACATTTCACCTAGCTCTCTTGCTGAGTCAGCTTAATTATTTACTAGGATTAAGAAAATCCCTTCACCAATATCCTCCCCAAAAATAGTCTCCTTGCTTTGCTTAGAGGCTTTCAGATATCACATTGGTTAGGATAACTGCCCATCTTATAAGATGGCATCATCTCTTTTTTCATTTGGTTAGGGATGATAAGCTATCTCAGAATTCCCTGGATTGGTATATTTCTGGTTCACATAATAGTTGCAAAAGTAAAAGTGTATTATCTAATTAGCCAGACACATTTTGAAAGAAGGAGGAGATTCTATACGTTCCAACAGAGAAAAACCTCAATTTTAAAATTAAGATAAGAGCAAATCAGAGAATAACATATAATATATACATTTATATAAAGTATATATGTTATGTATATACTTTCAAATGTTTTTATATAGAAATCTAGGATGTTTGTATGCACATTCAAATAATAAATTTAGATTGAATAAAAATGAGTGATTTCTTAAGTACATGCACTCTTCCAAAAGATATCCATTGTTTTATGGCATGTGTAGGAACATACGAACAGCAATGTTCAATTTTTAAAAAATCATGTATCATCCTATATATAAATTTTTATCATGGCTATTATTATCATATAATTTTATTATTTTAAAAATCTGTTCCCAGGTGTATTAGTCAGGGTTCTGAAGGGAAACAGAATCCACAGGAGATATCTGTAAACATTATGAGATTTTATAAAATTCTCTCACATGACCATGGGGATGCACAAGTCCAAATTCTGCAGACAGGTTGCAAATCAGGGGCTCTGATGAAGGTCCTTGATGAGTTCCCAGGAGACTTGGCTATCCAAAGTTGAGCTGGAAAATTCTGTCTGAATGCTGAAATCACTTCCCCCCCATTCAACTGATTGGATAAAATGTCACTCACTACTGATGGCAATCTCCTTGATTGATTGTAGAAGTAAACAGCCATCGATGCAATCAACTCACTGATGATCAGGCTCATAAATATCTTTGTATTATAATTAGCACAGTGCTTGCTTGACCAAACAAACGGGCACAATTACCTGGCCAAGTTGACACATTAGCCTAGCCATCACAGTCTACCCCTTGTCAACCTGACAGCCATGCATATCACCTTAAGCCACTTTTAGTCTCTAAATAGAAACAATACCATATATATCCACCTAACAATATTCAACTGTCCTGCATACAATTGGAAATACATTAATTCCCTACTGAATAGGGTGCAAGTCCTTGGATTACATGCACTCTTAAACTTGACATCCTTAAATATTATTATGTGAACTAATACAATTTATCTCATAATATAAGGGAAACAGGGAAGAAAACAAAGATACTAATTTTATGTAAATATACGATCATATGTATAGCAAAGCAAGGGAGAAATATTCATGACCAATACAGTCCTCATTTTTGTAACTAGTCATGTGATCCAAGTTCATATTTATAACTCTCTTTTCCACCACCCATTCCATGTTCTTGTTACCCTCAGCAAGCACCTCATCTGGCCATGGTTCTTTGCCTGTTGGGGTAACCTAAACTTCCATTCCTGAAGATTCTGGGTCATTGTTAGTCCTGCTTGGATTGGGTTGTTGCAATTTTCCATTGTCATTAATCACAGGGCATGGCAGTACTAAGAGATGCCCTAGAAGATCCTCTGTATTCCAGGCAAAGCTTTGCCCCTATTGTGTAGATGTATTCCTATTTCCTTTTGATAATCAGGATCAATAACCCCAGCCAGTACAATAATTCCCTCCTTTGCTTGTTTATTCAGAGCCACAAAGAACTCAAAGTGGCTTGGTGGCAGTTTTAACTTCCAGCTCAATGGAATCATTGTTGTGTTTCCTGGTGGAAGCACTCCTCATTTGGGAACTAAGACCTGGAGACCAGAAGAACTTAAAGTTTCAGGGAAAAGAACCAAAAATTTTCCTAGTGGGTCGCTAGGGGTAATAGTGCCACTCCCATTTCCACCCTTTCTTTTCTGGACCCATAAATCCTGGCTATTGGAGAAATAGCACCATAAAGTAGACACTGATTTAGAGCATAAACAGCCTTCTGGAGAACATTGCCTAGTCCTGCAAGGTATTGCCACCTAATTGGCACTGTAACTGAATTTTCAAAAGGCCATTCCACTATTCTATCAATCCAGTTACTTTAGGATGATGGGGAACATGGTAAGTTCAGTAAATTCCATTGGTATGTGCCCATTCCTAAAGATCATTTGCTGTGAAATGAGTTCCTTGATAAGAAGCAAAGCTGTATGGAAAGCCATGGTAGCAGATAAGACGTTTGGTAAGTCCACGTATAGTAGTTTTGGAAGAAGCATTGCCTGCAGGGAATGCAAACCCATATTTGAAGTATTTTTCCATTTCAGTTAAAACAAATCACTTCCCCTTTCATGATAGAAGTGGTCTAATGTAAACAACTTTACACCAGGTAGCAGGCTGATCACCTTGGTGAATGATGCCATAATTGGGGCACTAAGCAATGACTGTAAAAAAGGCAGCCTTGTTGAAAAGAAATCCATGTTGATGAGCCCATGCATGACTTCCATCCCTAACTGTACAGCCACTTTGTTCATGAGTCCATTGGGCAAAGATAGAAGTGGCTGGGGAAAAGGCTGAGCATTAGCCACAGATCATGTCATATAATCCCCTTGATTATTAAAATCTTCCTCTGCTGAAGTCACCCTTTGGTGAGCATTCATGTAGAACACAAATATTTTCATGTTTTTTGTCTGTTCAGAAAGGTCTATCCACATATCTCTTTCCCAGACCTCATTGTCCCCAATTTTCCAATCATGTTCCTTCCAAGTCCCTGACCATCCAGCCAAACCATTGGTAACAGCCCATGAGTCAGTGTACAAATGTACCTCTGGCCTTTTCTTTTTCCAAGCAAAATGAAAAGCCAGGTGAACTGCTCAAAATTCTGCCCACTGGGAAGACTTGCCCTCACCACTATCTTTCAGGAATGTCCCAGAAAAGGGCTGCAGTGCAGCAGATGTCCACTTTCAGGTGGTACTTGCATATTGTGCAGAACCATCTGTAAACCAGGCCTGAGTTTTCTCTTCCTCAGTCAACAGATTGTAAGGGATTCCCCAAGAGGCCAAAGCTGTGGGTTGGGAAAGAGAAGGCAACATGGCAGGGGTGGTGACCATGAACATTGGGACTACTTGTTCATGTAACTTACTTGTGTCTTCAGGACCTACTTGAGCCCTATCTCGTGTATACCACTTCTACATTACGATGGAGTGCTGCTGTGCATGCCCAACTTTATGGTCTTCTGGGTCAGATGATATCCAGCTCTTGATAGGCAGCTTAGCTCTTGTAGTAACTTGGTGGCCCATGGTTAAGTGTTCATTCTCCACTAATGTCCAGTAGCAGGCCAAAAGCTGTTTCCCACAAGGAGAATAGTTATCTGCAGAGGATGACAAGGCTTTGCTCCAAAATCCTAAGGGTCTACATTGTGATTTTTCTATAGGGGCCTTCAAAAATCTCCAGACTGCATCTCTATTTGTCACTGACACTTCCAGTACCATTGGATCTGCTGGATCATATGGTCCAAGTTTTAGTGCAGCTTGCGCAGCAAGCTGGACCTGTTACAGAGTCTACTATTGTTCTGGTCCCCAGTCAAAACTCACAGCTTTTCTGGTCACTTGGTAAATGGGTTGGAGTAGCACATCCTAATCAGGAATGGGTTTTCTCCAAAATCTGAAGAAAACAGCTAAGTATTATACCTCTTTATGGTCATAGGGGAAACCAGATTCAACATCTTATCCCTCACTTTAGAAGGGATATTTCAACATGCCCCATCCCAGTGGACACCTAGAAATTTTATCACGTTTAAAGGTCCCTGTGTTTTTGTTGGATTTGTCTCCCAACCTCTCTCACAGAAATGTCTTACCAATAAGTCTAGAATCATTGCTACCTATTGCTCATTAGGTCTTATCAACATGATATCATCAGTGTAATGAGCTGGTGTGCTGTTTTGTGGGAGGGAGAGATGATCAAGTTCCCTGTGGACAATATTATGACTTAGGGCTGGAGACCTGATATACCCCTGAGGCAGGACACTGAAGGTATGTTGTTGACATTCCCAGGAGAAAGCAAACCGTTTTTTGTGGTCCTTACTAATGGCAATTGAGAAAAAAGCATTTGTCATATCAATAGCTGCATACCAGGTGCCAGAGGATATGTTGATTTGCTCAAGCAATACCACATCTGGGACAGCAACTGCAATTGGATTCACTACCTGGTTAAGTTTATGAGATTCTACTGTCATCCTCCAAGATCCAACTGTTTTCTGCACTAGCCAAATAGGAGAGTTGAATGAGGATGTGATGGAAATCACCACCCCTGTATCCTTCAAATCCTTGGTGGTTGTACTAATCTCAGCAATCCCCCCAGGAATCTGGTTTTGCCTTTGATTTACTATTTTGCTAGGTAGGGGGTATTCTAATAGCTTCCACATGGCCTTTTCTACCATAATAGTCCTACCCCATTAGTCAGGGATCCAACATGGGGATTCTGCCAATTACTAATTATGTCTATTCCAAATATGTATTCAGGAGCTGGGGAAATAAATACAGAACTGGACTCACCATGAGATGGACCTGAGCAAAAACTCTATCAATCACCTGACTTTCATAGGTCCTTACTATGACTGGTGAACAACAGTGATGCTTTGGGTCTCTTGGAATTAATGTTACTTCTGAGCCAGTGTCTAATATTCCCAGAAATGTCTGATCATTTCCTTTTCCCCAATGCAGAGTTACTCTGGTAAAAGGCCATTGGTCTCCTTAGAGAAAACAGGGAGGAAGATTAACAGTATACATTTTTACCACTTTAACAGGAGACCTGGCCTTTTTCCCGTTAAAAAGGGGCTCTGGCTCTGTGTTGGTAAACTGTCTGGGAATTGATTAAGGGGCCATGATTCTCTGTGTCTGATATTCAAGTTAGGGTTTTGTTTACTCTACCTACAACTCTTCTGCTTATACAAATCAAGTAGGAATTTACTATGAGTAGAGTGCCCATGTATTTCACTTCTAAGTACCGCATGATCTATTAGCCAACACCATAGCTCTATGAACTGAGACACCTGATTGCTGCTTTTAGTCCATGTTTCATTTGATAGCCATACCTACCTTGTCTTTGGTGATTAACTGCCAATACTTTACCATCCCAAGATCCAATTATCCCCATAATGTTTAAGGATTCTAATTCCATTACAGCAGTCCCTACAGTAATATCTGGACTATAGAGAAGAATAACCCAGAGCTCTTCAGGGAAGATGGAATTAGTCTTATAAATTTATTCCTCCCAGTCCTGTTTAAAGGCATGTCCTTTGGACATTCCTGGGGTGGGTGGGCAGGTCTTAAATGGTAAATTCATTCTAGCATTCCAATCTCTCTAAGACTTTGAATTCCCTCTTCTATTGTATACCAGGGGAAATCAGCATCTCAGCCTCAAGACATTCTAGGCCATCTTTAGTCCATGTTTTAATCAGCTACCCAAATAAACTATTAGAGCCCTTTCTAAGCCCACCAGCTACAGTGTCAAATCCAGAATTTCTGCTTAGTGAGCTCATATCAATAAATTCAGCCTGATTCAACTTTATATTCCTTCCACCATTATCCCATAACCTTAGTATACATGCCCACACATATTCCCCTAATTTCTGTCTATATGAGTTTGAAAACTCAGCAGTTATTTTAGAGTATAGCATAATTCCTCAAGGTCACACTTTGTACTTCACTTTTGGGGGTTGTTGTGATTTTAGTCTAATAATAGGTCTCTAAGAGAAGAGAGTTGGTAGGGGTGGATAAGAAGAATTAGAATTGCTTTGCAAGCTACCGACCTCAGGGCATTCCTTTGCATTTTCATTTGCTGAGAAAGGATTAACCTCTTCATGAAGGGGTTGGAAGGCAGATTCCTCAAGGCAGGGCAGAGGTTGGGCAGTTCCTGCTGTAATTTGCCTGGTACCTGCCTCAGGACTGGGAGGAGGTCTGGAATCCCTCCCGTAGGTCATCACAGGTTTATCTGGCAAAATCTCTCCAGAATTTAGGGTTCCAATGTCCCCATCAAAATCATCATCAACCCATATCTCTTCATCATAATTCTCAGGTTTCCACTCCTTTCCAATCAATGTCTTCACTTTAACAGCAGACACCTTGGGAGGCTGAGATTTTAGTTTCCTTTGTTAACGCAGCTACTCATACAATGAGTCTCTGAGTCTGGTTTCAGAGACCTCAAATCTGGGGCTAATATGAAACATTTAAGTTGCAAATTTTGAAGCCTTTAGCTCATCCCTTTCTTTTCTAACTGTATTCAGAGTGTCTAGGGGGAGCCAGCCAACGTTACTGCAGCTTTTGATTCCACAAAACTCTGTTAAGGTGTTGGGAACCTTCTCACCCAGATCCTTGCCTCTTATAAGCATAGAGTATGGGAATCTAGTGATGAAATTGTATGTATCTCCATTGCCAATTCATGCCACGGACTGTTAGTGGCCTCTTGATCATTGGAAAGGTAGTCATTAGTACCCGTGAGTCCAATTAGAGTAGAGAGCCAATTGCAAAACTCCCAGAACCACTTCAGAAATCCCTTGTTTAAGATTCTGTTTCTCAAGTATTACTCCTGGTATCAAGCTGTATTTGTCAGGGTTCTCAAGGGTAACAGAATTGAAAGGAGATATCTATAAATAGACTGGGTTTTATAAAATTCTCTCATGTGACCATAGTGATGCAAATGTCCAAATTCTGCAGGCAGGCTGCAAATCAGGGGCTCTTTTGAAGGTCCTTGATGAGTTCCCAAGAGACATTACTGTCCAAAGTCAAGCCAGAAAATTCTCTCTGAATGCTGAAATCACTTCCCCTTTTAAGGCATTCAACTGATTGGATAAAGCATCAGTCACTGCTGATGGCAAACTCCTTGATTAATTGTAGATATAATCAGCCGTCAATGCAATAACTCACTGATGATGAAAGTCCATAAATGTTCTTAAATTATAATTAGCTCAGTGCTTGCTTGACCAAACAACTGGGCCCAATTACCTGGCCAAGTTGATACATTAGCCTAACCATTGTACCAAGCAAAAGAAATTTAATATGCACATAAATAGTGATAGAGATATGGAAGGTATTGCTGTGCTTTGGAATACCTCTTTTGAGAAGTTTGACTAAAAGTGTAAAATAAAGAGGGATCATGCTTTACTCAGAAATTTAGTTAAAGGATAATTTCTTGTTTTTGTTTTTTTAAGATGAGAAATAGTGAATAATGTAAATGCAATTAGGAAAATCCAGTGGAAGTGGAATGGATGATGTTACATGACAGAGTTAAGATAATCAATAGTTTCAGTTGCTGAGAGTAGGGGAAAGTATGTAAAGCACTAGTGGAGGGACTGACCAAGAATTTTGACAGGTAGGAAAAATAAAGTTGAATATGAATGCTTGTAATTTTATGGATTTAAATTTTCTCACTGGTTAAAGGGATGAGGAGGGGTGTGGATGATTTGAAGTTTATAGGTAAGTGAGTAGGCACTGAAATTATATTTTTTAAAATGTTAGTTAATTAAATAAGTCAAATATCAGACAGACTTAAGGGACCATTTGAAGTTGATCATCATTTATACAGAGTGCTACCCATTTGACTGAACTGATGATACTTCTGCTCAATAGAATGATGCAAGATTGGAAAAGCATTTTCAGGATTTGTCAGACACTTTACTTTGTAGTAATTAGCAAAACCAGGTCTCCTGACTCTTTTTGTTTGTTCTTGCCATAATATTATGCATTTCAATTTAATTTGTAAAATCCTTTCTTTCTTTATGTAGTTAAATGCTAGACTTACAACCCTTGACTCCCCAACATTCAGAATAGCAATCTATCATGTACCATGGTATAGATAGTATTCTGTTATGTTATGCTATAATTTAAAAAATTAGTTTGATATTAATGAATTAGGTATTCTCCTAACTTGTTCACATCTCTTTAACCTCTTCCTTTGGAATTTCTTTCCATTCAGTGTTGTCAGTTGGCAAGACTGAAGAAGCAATGTGGATTAATGTACACTTGGTTACTTATACAGGCCATGAGCACACCAGCTGGAGAAATAGCACAAGGGAGGAATGCTGAAGATGATCCTTAGCTAATATATAGAAAAGATTTCTTTTCATCTGTATCTCAAATCCTTGCTATGTCATCTCAGTCTTTTTTCACTGAACTAACCCCTTCTTATCTCCACCTTGCTTATCCCTCTCACTGGTAGACATAGGAATGACAAAACTGTACACTCTCTTCCTCTTTGTCATTCCTTTGTCATCCTTGTATCTTCAAGTAGTTTGAAAAAAAATATATTCTTGTTGACAAAATCTTTCTTGTTACATTCTACTTTATCAAAATTATTTCTTACTGAAAAACATGTGCACTATTTCCAAACTTGACCATACATAGGACCATTGACAAATTTATTTTTCCATACATTACTTAACCAAATGATTTTTCTTATTTAAATAATCATCTCCTTGCCTCCCCCATTAAGCCTATCTTGAATTTTAAATTATCCTTTATTTGAGGGGTTTTATGTTTGCCTTTGCTTTCTTCAGGCATTCTGTGCTGATTTGCTATTTGCCCGCTTATCTCTCTGACTTTATCATAGCAATCCTTTTTCAGTTAAGCATGGGTGACATTACAGCTATGCAATACTTCTTCATTCTGTTTCCTCAGTCAACCAGAGAAAAGCAATCGAAATCAATGCCTATGCTCTCTCTCCACATGCACTCCTATCAGAGATCAGTTCCTCACCTTAGAATTCTTGAAACTTAGTGTTATGGTCAGGTTGAAGACAGCTTTCCATTTATATTGGAACATTCTCCTTATAAATAAATAAACAAATAAACAAATAAATAAATAAATGTTTTAAATGTTTTAAAAATACATGTTTTAAAATGACTTGTTTCTACTTAAGCTTCATTTAATTAAAACAACTCCAGTGCTTATTTCCATGGCTGGTTGTACTCTTGTTGCAACTAACTTGAGAATAAATGGAGAATAATGGTTATTCACAGCAGCCCTACTGAAATGTAAAGTACTTACATTTGATGAGGGAAACCATTTTTTAAATTATTAAAATGACACAAGACAGAACAGTGATATGTTAATCAAAAATGGTATTTATTTGAGCTCTAGGTATTAAAGGAAAGTATATATGCAGAGTACACAATATTTTTGAGGAACTAGTATTAATGTGGTCATAGTATTCATTCATTATGAAACATTTTGAATGTTCAGATTTAGATTCTATAATTTTATCAGTGATACGTTACTCCTGAACTGATAGAGTTTACCTGATGCGGGTAACTAAACTCTATATCAGTTTCCTAATCTGTAAAATGAAACAATAATTTTACCTAATTCATAGAATTGTGAGAATTAGTTACACTGATATTTATAAAGAATTTAAAATAGCCTGCTACCTAAGAAGTTCAATAAATCCTGGATATCATAAAAATAACTGTGAGGATTATCATTATAAATATTTTCTAGACCTTTCTCTACCATAAAAGAACTCCCAATCTATCTATATCCTGTGTACTACCCAGAAAAATGTAGATGCTTCATATACATTTGTTCTGTTAAAATTGTTAGTTTAATAGAGGATACTTCTATTGTTTTGGATTCTCATAACAGCTATTTTCTAATGATCAATAAAGAAGAGAAAAGTTAGAGAAAAAAATCTAATTTTAAATAAAAGGAAATTATAGAATACTGCAGATTAATCACCAGCTTAATCGTCAACTTTGTAAAACAGTATTCAGGAAAGGTAACTCATACTTGTTTGCAGATTCTCTTTGAATTTTGCTAAGTTTTGGAGCAATACAACAGGTTATTCCTATCTGTTTCATCCAAGAGAATGTAGTTAATTTAAAGTTAACTCTTATTTACTGTTTTCTAACACATCAATACCTCACATATATTTTCTATTGGGAAACTTCAACCTGATGCATTCCCTTTAAGTGGATTAGCAAATATATTTGAGCACCATGCCTTTCTTCCATCAGTTTACCTCCTTTTAACTTGCTTCATTTTCAGAGCACTTATCCCTACCTAAAATTATACAATGGATATTTATTTATTATTTGTCTTTTGCTTTTTAGTACATGAACATGAACTTTTTTTCTGTCTTACTTAGCACTTTGTCCCCAGTTCCTAAAACAGATGCTAAGTTAATATCTATCAACAGAGTAAATAAAATTAATGAATGGCCAAAATTAAAAATTTAAAAGGCACATTTTATGCATACTTGCCTCTAATTAAACCAAAGTACCCGTATCATTGTCTCTGGCACTTCTTCTCAGTCAATTTGTTCATTTGCCTGGGACTCCGATAATCATCAAAATCCAACATTTTACCTATGTGTTAAATTAGAATGCTGACTCTAATATCTACATAAATCTTACTTGATAAATAAAATTCTAATCTATAAAATGCGTCCATCATAAGAATTTCCACTCTAAAAAAAAGTTATGTAGCTCTTTCAGCCCCTAAATGGAGGCAAGTAGCAAAGAAAAGAGTTGAAAAGAGGTATTGGATGTGTCAATCAAAAGTCATTCATAGGGACTTAATTCTTAAAAAATCAATTGTAGCAGAGGCTGAGGCACAATAATTGGTTACCATCCACTAGAATTATGTCACTACAATACATGCAGAATTTTTTTTCTGACAGTAAGTAAAGTAATGTAACCTTGTCAGAAATTTGGAAGAAAGACTGGCTCCTAATAAAAAATAAATATAATTAATTAATTAAATATCTACTAAATGCAATTAGATTATAAAAGTAATACATTTAAATAGATTCATTCAAGATTTCATTTATAAAATAGGAGACAATACCATGACAGTTAATGTGCTAGGACTTTGAAAGAGAAAGATAAGACCTGAGCAAAAGCACAAAGGCAAGAAAAACACTAAAACCACAGTAATTCCACTCAAGCAAATCTATAAACTGTAACCTAATCTACAAGAATTAAAGAAGGTATTAAATGAGAACCAGAAGTGAGTGAGAAAAATCTATTGAGAAGATGATTGAAATTGCCTCTTTCTTCTTTAGCCTGCCAGGATAAAATTGGATGGATTATAAATCTCTGGGGACCCTCTATCTTTTGGGAAAGATGGAAGGCTCGTGTAATACCTAATAGGAAATCTGAGGCATTATGTGATATGATTCATGGGGGAAGCAATACATTTAATGTTCAAATGATAAAGTTGCCATGGTAGACAGAATTCTAAAGATGTTCCCCAAAGGTTCTCACTCCCAATTTTTTTAATGAAACACTAAAGTCCCACTGCTCAAACGGGACTTTGCAGCTGTGGTTAAGGTCACTAAAATAGGGAGATTATCCTGAATTATCCAGGCTTTCCTAATGTAACCATATGAGCCTTTAAATACAGAGAAAGAAGCCAGAAGAGGCAATCATAGATGATGTTCCAGAAGAGAAAAGCAGAGAAATGAGGCAGACGTAGAGGTCACAGAGATTTGAAATATGAGGACTTACCTCACCATTGCTGGATTTTAGGATGAAGGAAGGGGGCATGAGTCCAGGAATTCAGGTGTCCTCTAGAAGCTGAGAACAACCCATAGCTGACAGCCAGCAAGGAAACAGAAACCTCACTCCTACACCTGCATGAACCTGAATTTTTCCAACAACCTGAAAGTTGGGTGTGGATTCTTCCCCAGAGCATTCAGGAAGGGTAACAGTCTTGCAGACACTTTGTTTTGAGTGCAGTGAGACCTACGCCAGACCTACAGTCCAAAGGACTGTAAAATAATCATTTTTTTTTTGTTTTACACTGCTAAATTTGTGATGATTTGTTATAGCTGCAATAGAAAACTAATACGATAGTAAAAACCTATTGTTATCTCACTAAAGAACTTATAATTGATCTGAGAGGTTATAGAGATGGAATTTTTCAAAGAAAAATAGTATTTCTCCTTTCTTAGTGGAGCAAAATGCATCACATAAGTGATCACTGACATTCGCTCCCGTTCAGTAGGTGATATTTGGATGTTCTTCATCTGTGTAAATAAAGATTTTCATTGAAAGGAAAAGTAAGTCCAGAGGGAGAAGTTTTTGGCTATTTTGTACTTATTAGCCATACCAAGTAGGAACTATTTAGAGGCACTAAAACTACTGTGAAAAATATAAATGAGTTCAGGGCTTACAGTAGTGATAGAAATGTATGCTTTAACTGAAGAAATTGTGCAAAGTATTTTAGTTAGCACCATTTTTTTTTTTGCAATAGGTATTTTTCTTGCCACAAAAAGCAGATGAGTTTGGATTCTCAACCTCAGCAGTAATGACATTTTGGACTAAATTATTTCTTTGCAGGAGGCTATTCTGGCTACTTCTAGTATGTTAAGCATTATCCCTGGCCTCTAACCACTGAATACCCACAGAAGTTATTACAACCAAAAACCTCTCCAAACATTGCCAATGTTCCTGAGGAACAAAATCACCACTGTTTGAGATCCACTTCTCTATATTAAAATGACTAAATGATTTAGTAGAAAGTGCAAACATGGATCTAGGAATTAAGAAATCCCCTAAGCAATAATATGCTACTCTTGATCTGGAAAAAAAAAAATTGTACTGAAGGGGAAAGTCAAACCTCATTTTGTCTTTACATAGTTAAATATGAAACAACTTCTCACAATGCTGCTTAATGGATACCTACAGTCATCAGCTGGTATCAGGTAGCTTGGATTCAGTGATGGTGCAACGAATTTTACTCAAATATACTGATGTTATAATAACTCTTATAGTCACCCATAAAATAGATTTGACACTGACAGTAGCTTATGTAAGTGTAGTGGCTTATATTTATAAATGTCATTTAAGTGACTTCAATAAAAATGAACTTACTTAGGTGGGAGTTTCCCAAAACAGTATTTAATTTGCTTAAATTTTGCTACCAAACAAGAACCAATATTCCTTAGGTCTATTTGGATTTCAGAAAATCCAAGCACATATATGGATCTTATTGATCACTTTGAGGGATATGGTCAGAAGTATGGGATAATGTTTGAAGAACTTTCTCATAAGGAATAAACTCAACAAAGATCTCTCTCATTAAATGGAACTGATATTTTCAGAAAGATATGAGAGGACATGAAACAGGTGGCTGTTACACATGAGAGCACAGTTTCATCTCCTTCTGAGATTTAATTGCTGCCATAGTAATTTTCAGTGAGCCCCAGTATTTGATTCTTTGTCAGATTCAAATTAAAGGTTAATGGATAGAATTGATAAAATGATTTTTTTATAAAGGCCAAGAATTAAAAGAACTGGACAAAGAGAAAGCAAATCTACTTAAAGAACCGAACTTCATCCTGTCTCTCTTGTAGTGTTCATTCACATATTTTATAAAATCATTTGTAAATAGTACACAAAGACATGGTTATTGGGTCAGGAAAAAAAATTGAATGAAAGAAAAAATTATCCACAGTCCCGTGTTATGGAGAAAGGAATTGCAAAACTTTTCATAGTCTTGGAAGAGTAAGATTTAGGCTGACAATAAAGATGTGATATGTCTGCAACTAAAGAAAGAAATGCTAGTTATTTGAATAGTGGTGGTGAGATGTTCCAAGATAATATGGCTAATGGTAAAAACAGGTATTGAGGTTTAAAGAGTTAATCATGGGAAATAAATTTTGGGGGCCATTAGAACAGCTAATGTATTTGAAAATAAGCATTGGGAAGGAAAGAATCTCTAAAGTTGATAGAGGCTCTGGAAGATATTGAATTTCAGAAATCAAGTTGGGTACAAGAGTTGCATGGTGAGGAGAAGAAAGTTTATAATTGTAATTTTACTATGACCTCGATATTTGGGTCTCCTTAGCTAAAACATTTAAATAAGCCTGGATATTTATTCGGAGAGGGATTTCCATTATGTAACCAGAAATTGAACGATATCAATGGTCTGTAATTAATGAATGGTATTTTGTAACTAATTTCTGCACAAGACCACACTTTTATAATCAGTCAATGACCATGACCACAGAAATATTTTAGAATGCAATCACTGAAATCTGGCCTGTTGTATATAATCCTCTTTCTATCTGTTGTGGAATTCAAAAAAATAGGATATTCCAGGGAAAGAAATAACCTTAACAACAAACAATGCTTAGTATGAACAAACTACTTACATGCTAAGTTGTACTGATAGTGGTATAACTATGATTTTATTACAGGCAACAATGAATCTATATGGAACGTGTTGATACTGTGGAACTGATTTACCTTGATAAACTGATAACCCCTAGTGCTCTCCAAAATATATATATAAAAAAAAAAACCAACTGCCCAAGGTAAAAATAATGAAGATAGCATAATATCAGTAAATCTATCCATTTAGTAAAAGCAAAGCAAGTTTTCCTGTAGTTATCTACCTAAGAGTGGAATTGTAAGGTCTAATAGTAACTCTGTTTAACATTTTGAGGAACTGCCGAACTGTTTTCCAAAGTGGCTGCACCATTTCAAAATCCCACCAGAAATGTGTGAGAGCTCCACTTTCTCCTCATTCTAGCCAATATTTATTATAGTTGGATGTTAAACCCCTTATCATTTTATTTGTAGCCATTTGTATATTTTCTTTGGATAAATGTTTATTAAAATTATTTGCTCATTTTTAATTGAGTTGCCTATATTTAGAAGAGTTCCTTATGTATTCAAGATAAAAACCCCTTATCAGATATATGATTTGAAAATATTTTCTCCCATTTTATAGATTATCTTTCCACTGTTTTGGTGGTATGCTTGGAAACACACAATATTTTACTTTTTATTAAATACAGTAAATTTTACCAATTTTGTTCTTTTGTTACGTGTACTTTTGGTATCATACCTAAAAAGAATTTGCCTAATACAAGGTCATGAAGGTTTACTTATATTTTCTTATAAGATTTATATATTATATTAGTTCCTATATTTAGGTCTATGATCCCTTTACTGAAATTTTTTGTTATGGTTTGAGGTATTAATAGATAATGAACTTCATTCTTTTGAAGTGAATATCTACACGTAACAACTATACTTTACTACATGGAATTTTTTTTGGCACTCATGGCAAAGATCAATTGATCAAAATTTATGGGTTTGTATCTGTACTCAATTCTATTCTAAATATATATATATATATATACTCTTATACCAGAAACACAAAGTCTTGTAACTTTGTAGTAACATTTGAAATCAATTTGTTCTTTTCCAATTTTGCTGTGGTTCTTCAGGGTGCTTTGCATTTCCATATTAATATTAGAATAAGCTTGCCAATTTCTTCAAAAAAGTCAGTTGGGATTTTTTTTTTAATTGACTTTGTAATAATATTACATTAAAAATATATATGTGAGGTCCCATTCAACCCCACCCCCCACCCCCCCTCTCCCCCCCCCCCAACAACACTCGTTCCCATCATCATGACACATCCATTGGATTTGGTAAGTACATCTTTGGGCACCTCTGCACCTCATAGACAATGGTTCACATCATGGCCCATACTCTCCTCCATTCCATCCAGTGGGCCCTGTGAGGATTTACAATGTCCGGTGATTACCTCTGAAGCACCATCCAGGGCAGCTCCATGTCCCAAAGACGCCTCCACCTCTCATCTCTTCCTGCCTTTCCCCATACCCATCGTCCACCATGTCCACTTTTCCCAATCCAATGCCACCTCTTCTATGTGGACATTGGATTGGTTGTGTCCATTGCACCTCTATGTCAAGAGGAGGCTCAGATTCCACATGGATGCTGGATGCAATCCTCCCATTTTCAGTTGTAATCACTCTAGGCTCCATGGTGTGGTGGTTGTCCTTCTTCAGCTCCATCTTAGCTGAGTGTGGTGAGTCCAATAAATCAGATTGTAGGTGCTGGAGTCTGTTGAGGCTCAGGACCTGGCTATCACATTGTCAGTCCAGAGATTCAAATCCCCTAAATATATCTTAAACCCCAACATTAACTGCACCTCCAGCACATTAGCATGAAAGTCTTATGAAGGGAGATCCCATCTGAGTCCAGATTCATCACACATAAACACCATTTCCAAAAAGGGGCCATCTGCCCTGGTAGTTAACCCCATCGGCCATGACCATAACTCCCATGGGTCTCTTTAGCCCTCAAAGGAACCAATATCTGGGGGTTGTATCTGCTTTATCTGTCTCTCTGACTCTTCTCAGTTGTGCATGAGGGCAATCCTTCTGCCAGCCTCCAGACTCTTTTTTAGAAACTCGTAGCCATATAAACTCATTTCTCCTTTTCATTTCCCCCTTACTTTAGGTCAAACAGCATTTTAAAGTCATGGCATTTTATGTAGACATGGATATTCTGCTGATCCGCATTGAACCTTCCGTATAAGGTCATTTCCCAGTTACATCATCAGTTGGTAGTTGATAGTGGTCCCTCGTTGCCAGGGAGGCTCATCCCCGGGTGTCATGTCCCACGCTGGGGGGAAGGCATTGCATTTACATGCTGAGTTTGGCTTCGAGACTGGCCACATTTGAGTAACATGAAGGCTGACAGGAGGAAATTCCCAGGCACAATGTTGCTCTAGGCCTTGTTCTTATTTTAGGTTTATCAGCTCACAAGCATAGTCATTAGCATCAGGGGCTCACTGTTGAACCCTCACTCCCTCCCGGTCCCTGCCACTGTACCTGGGAGACTGTTGCTGCTCCCCTAGGGACCACGACAGAGCACCACTGGCCAGGAACCCAGTACCCCCCTGCTGTGGTTTTTAATTGTTGCCACTATGAGTATATCCAAACATTACCATGCACCCTGGACATATGTTCTGTACAGCTCCCTGTCAGCCATATATCACCTGTCATTGGTATCCCATACCAGTATCCCTTCATTGCCATTGTTGAAAACACTCTGTGATCCAGAACTCCCCGAAATTTGAAGCCCAATATAATGTCATGGTCCCTTACTAGGGAATGGCATATAACGATGGGTTTAAAGGATAGATAAAGAACTTGGATAAAGTTAGATAAGGAACTTAGATAAAGAATGTTGACTTGAAAAAATTCCACATCCTATCTTTTTCTTCCCCCCCCCCCCCTAATTATTCAGCTTTTCTTCACAGGAGTCCTAGACCACAGCAATGTATATATATAATATACAGCACTCCCACACATCCACCAGAAAACCTTTTCCCTTCCACAGTGATACTCTTACGCCCTATTCATATCATATTTACTTAAAGTGATGTACAGAGTCTGAGACATTAGCTTTCTAACAAGGTAACATCTGTGCTTACATTATGGTGCATACTTTAGGATACACAGTTCTTTACATTTTTAGTTATCCTATGTTTTACATTATGGCTTACATTATCAGTCTGTCATCTCCTATATGTTATGGTGTAATTTTACATGTTTTATATCCATCCTTGTGTACTCTCAAGAAACTCCTTTCTTACCCCCCATTTACTTTGGTTCCACACATTTAACGTCCATTTTCCCTTCCACCTTGGTGCCCACAGTGACAGCCAACCTCCGTTTCCTGAGGAGCCACTTCCAGAGATAGATGGAATAGTGTTCAGGGCCTAACTTGCTCAACTGCCCCAATGCCCTGGGAGCCACCCTTTCTCTCGAGGGATACAGTTCCCTCTATTTGATGGCATTAGTCCTCCCCAGGATGTGGGTCCACCCCCACTCTCACTACTTGGGTTTCTACCCCATGGTGTCACCCACTCTGGCAGAATGAGCATTTAGACATTCCCCAGGAGCCCGTCCTGCATCAGACCCTCCCCTCCGAGCATTCTAAACAGGTAACCCTCTTTATTATATTTTGATATGATTTTCTCGGCATTTTACTCTCCACCAACACCTGACCCTCTCCTGTGTTCGTATGCTACCCCTCCCTCCCCCCACTTTTGGGCAACGTTACCCATCCGTCCCTCCCCAGCCACCCTCAAACCCGCAAAGCCCCAACCAAAGGCAACCCCTTGCCCCCCTTTTATCTCTTCTTTGTGTTCATACTTACCACCATCTCGTCTTAAATTCCACCCTTGCAGACATCGGCTCATATCCTTCCTCCACCCTCCGATTTCCTGTAAAGCCTATCGTTCAGTCTCTTGCTATCTAGGGCAGCTTGTTTATTTCATATCATTGAGGTCATGTAGTATTTGTCCTTCAATGTCTGGGTTGCTTCACTCAACATAAGGTTCTCAAGATTCATCCATGTTATCACATGTGTTTGTAGTGTGTTTGTTCTTACAGCCGAGTAGTATTCCATTGTGTGTATATACCACATTTTATTGATCCACCAGTTGGGATTTTGATAGTGATTGCGTTGAGTCTGTAGGTTAGTTTGAGGATATTGCCACTTTAACAATATTAAGTCTTCCAATCCATGAAAATTGGATTTATTATGTCTTTAATTTCTTTCAACAATGCTTTTAGTTTTCAGTGTACGATTCTTGCACTTTTGTTAAGATTTCTATAGACCAGATCATGTCTTCTGCTAATAAGGATAGCTTACTTTACGCTTTTCCAATTTAGATAGTTTTTATTTATTTATCTTGCCTATTTGTCCCTCAATAGCACATCCAGTAGAATGTTGAATAGAAGTGGAGAGAATAGAAGTTATTGTCTTATTGTTTTTTTTTTAAGATTTATTTTATTTTTATTTAATTCCCCTCCCCCCCTCCTCTGGTTGTCTGTTCTCTGTGTCAATTTGCTGCGTCTTGTTTCTTTTGTCTGCTTCTGTTGTCATCAGCGGGATGGAAAGTGTGGGCGGCGCCATTCCTGGGCAGGCTGCACTTTCTTTCGTGCTGGACGGCTCTCCTTACGGGGCACACTCCTTGCGCGTGGGGCTCCCCTACGCGGGGAACACCCCTGCGTGGCAGGGCTCTCCTTACCCGCATCAGCACTGCGCATGGGCCAGCTCCACATGGGTCAAGTAGGCCCAGGGTTTGAACTGCGGACCTCCCATGTGGTAGACGGAAGCCCTGACCACTGAGACAAGTCCTTTTCCCTTTTGTCTTATTCTTGATCTTTGGTAGAAAGCATTCAGTCTTTAACTCTTAAACATCAAATTTAGCTGTGGGTTTCTCATAGATGGTCCTTATCAGGTTGAGGATGTTTCCTTCTATTGCTAGTTTAGTTTCTTTTTCAATCACAGATATATGTTGGATATTGTCACATGCTTTTCCTTTGTCTATTGAGATGATTGTGTGCTTTATTCTTTATCTTATGATTATGGTGCATTACACTGATTGATTTCTGAATATTAAATAAACCTTCCAAAACTAGAATCTATTCCACTGTTTCATAGTATATAATCCTATTTTTATGTTGTTAGATTCAGTTTGCTGGTGTTTTGTTGATGATTTTTGCACCTATATCAGTAAGAGATATTGTAGTTATCGTAGATATTGTAGTTTTCTGTTCTTCTGATGTCTTGACTGATTTTGATATAAAGATCAGAGGGTCAGCATAAAATAAATTGAGACATGTTTCCTCCTCTATTATTTTTTTGGAAAAGTTTGTGAAGGATTGGTAGTGATTCTTTAAATGTTTTATAGAATTTACCAGTGAAGACCTCTTGGTATGTATTTTTCTTTGTGGGAAGTTTTTAATTACTACTTTAATTTTTATAGGTTTATTCAGATTTTTCATTTCTTCTTGAGTCAGTTTTAAGAGTGTGTCCTTCCAGGATTTTTAAAGTTTAATCCATGTTATCTAATTTGTTGACACACAATTAGTTTATAGTATTTCCTTACAAAGGTTTTTTTTTCTGTTCCTTCTTTAAGTTCTGATTTTATTAATTTGAGAAATTTTCTTTATAACTTGTTAAGTCTAGCTAAATGTGGTCTATTTTGTGTATCCTTTAAAAGAACCAAATTCTAGTTACATTAATTTTCTTTATTATTTATCTTTTCTCTATTTCATTTTTTTTTCCACTCTAATCTTCAATATTTCTTTCATTATGCTTTCTTTTGGGATTAGTTAGCAATTTTTTATAGTTTCTTAATTTGAGGAGAGGTGGTTGATTTGAAATCTTTCTTCTTTTTTAATATAAATGTTTGCAGTTATAAATTTCCTATTGTGCACTAATTTAACTACATCCCATATATTCTGGTATATTAAGTCTTCATTTTCATTAATCTCAAAGTATTTTCTCATATTCTTGCCATTTATTTTTTAATCCATTTGCTATTTTTTATCATGACCTTTAATTTGCACATATTTGTGAATTTTCCAAATATCATTATGTTATTCACTGTTATTTTCATTGCATTTGGTCATAAAATATAATTTTGTACGACTTCAATTATTTTAAATTTAATGAGCTTTTTTCAAGTTTGCTAGGTTGTTAAAGAACTTGAGA
Organism: Dasypus novemcinctus; assembly: GCF_030445035.2. NCBI lineage: Eukaryota > Metazoa > Chordata > Mammalia > Cingulata > Dasypodidae > Dasypus > Dasypus novemcinctus. The sequence goes on along the minus strand of NC_080684.1, from coordinate 70,075,902 downwards.
GAGGGAAAGTGAGGTAGGCAAAGTTAAAATGCTATAAAACTCATTCTTAACAATATTGAACTGATTTTATTGAATAAATGATCTTTGGATTGTTCAATCCTTTTGCTAATTCCAGATTTCTGAAAGATTTCAATTTGATAATTATCTGACAATATTCTTCCTGCTTTTATGGAAGATTTTCAGAATGTGCTCTTTTATGATGGAACATAATTGTTTTGGTAACTGATTGATTCGTGTGCATATTTTTTCCTTATTAGAGAAATTGTGGGTTTAAAGAACCATCATGCATAAAATACAGAATTCCCATGTACTACCCTACTATTAACTCTTGCATTGGTGTTGAGCATTTATTAAAATTGATGGCAACACATTTTTGAATTATACCATTGACTATTAACGATAGACTATGGTTTCATTTAGGGTTCACTATTTGTGTAGTTAGTTACATGGATTTTAAAAAAACATTTGTATTCTGCTGCCATATGTACAATCTAACATTCCTCCTTTCAGTCACATTCAGATTATGTATTTAAGTGTTGTCAATTACATTCACAATGTTATGCTACCATCGCTACCATCCATTGCCAAAAAATTTCCAACATTTCAAATATGAACCCTGAACAGTTTAAATATTAGCTCCATATTCCCTATCACTACCAAATTCCCTGGTAACCAATCTTCTAGATATTGACTCTATTCACTTATTCTAATTATTTCATCAATGAGATTATACAATATTTGTCCTTTGGTGTCTGGTTTATTCATGCAATATGATGTCTTCAAGTTCCTTTATTCCTTTTGCTTTCTTGTCATTATTTAATGTTCTAATACTTTCTTTTCTGTCCTATGAAATCAATAGTAATAGCTGGTTTTGAATCTTTATCTGCTATTTCTATCATCTTTGTTATTTCAAGATCTGTTCTATGGATTGTATTTTCTGCTCATTTTGAGATTTATTTCCTTGGTTTTTGAATCCATAGTAATACTTTGTGTGAATCACATTAACTTGTTTATACTGGATATTTACATGTCTTTACTAATGTTCTTTGAGTGTTTTGGGGGGTTCATTTGTTTGTTTTTGCTGAGATATTGTTAAATATAAAAACTTACGATTCAAACCTTGCTATTTTTTTAAAAGTTTATTTTTTATTTATTTTAAAAAGATACATAGATTACTTAAAACAGTACTTTAAGAAATACAGGAGATTCCCATAGCCCCACTACTCACATCTCCCACTTTTCCCACATTGACAACTTCTTTCATTAGCGTGGTATATTCATTGCAATTGATGAACACATTTTGGAGCCACTAAGCATGGATTATAATTGACATTGTAGTTCGCACTCTCCCACTCCATTTGTTAGGTTATAGCAGGATATATAATGTCCTGTATCTGTCTTTGCAATATCACTCAGGACAATTCCAAGTCCTGAAAATGCCCCCATATTTCACCTCTATTTCCCTCTCCCTGCCTTCAGCACTTCCAGTGGTCACTGTCTCCACGTCAATGATATAATTTCTTCCATTGCTAGAATCAAAATAAGTCTAATTTCACTGTGGGTTATATACCCAGAAAAATTGAAAACAAGGACATGAACAGATATATGTATATAGCAGCATTATTCACTATTGCCAAAAGTTGGAATCAATCCAAACAGTTAATGGATAAAACAGTTTCAACTGTTAATGGATAAAACGTGGTATACACATACAATGGCATACTGCTCAGCTGTAAGAAGGAATACAGTACCAACACTCATGATAAAATGGATGAATCTTGAGAGCTTTATATGGAGTACAAAGCTTGCTTTTAAGATTTGTTATGTGGCACCAGAGCAGTCTTTTTTCTTAGGATAATTGTACACCATTTCTGAACTAAAATCCTTCTTAGGGCTCTATCTGATGACCTTTCAATTATTTTGTCTTTTACAGTATGTCTGATGGGTCTATGGATTATTTCCAGACATGTGAGAGCTCAGGATTTTTGCCCCCTCTATACTTTTAGGGAATTCTTTCCACAAAATAGTATAGTGCCCTCACATAAATGGGTTGATCAGGAGTTATTTAATCAAATTATGGCTCTTATTAAACAAATTAGGAGAACTCTACAGATCTCTGAAGTTCTCTCAGTGCAGATTTCTGATCTCCAGTACTCTTTCAAGAAAACTCTTGCTACTTTGGCTCCCTGAATTCTTACATTAATGTCTTCAACTTATGGAAACTCCTAGGCTTGCCTTCATTTTTCTTTTCTGTATTATGGCTTTAACATACTCTTAAATGGGTAAGTCACTTACAAGTTTTACTTCTTTTAATCCCTCTTGTCAGGGATTAGAATTTCATGCAACCTGATGTCCCAATCTCTGAAAATAATCATTTCAAATATTTTATCTAGTTTATTGATTGTTTCAAGTGAGAAGACAAACCCAGTCCCTATTACATCATCTTAGCCAGAAACAAATATCTTTTCAATAAATTCATATTTTGACTAGTAACTTAATCCTTTAACATATATTTGTGAATATCTACTATGTACCTAATGACTTTCTATATCATATAGAATATGGCTCAGTAGTGTAGAGAATTATACTATTTATTCATTCATTCTTTCACAAATACATACTAATTTTCCAGATATAAGCTTATCTATGATATATACAGGAAAATTCTAAAATGTTTCCTACTCTCAAAAAGCTTACAGACTAAAGGTAAAATCAAAGAAGTCTACAAACAAGTGTCTTAGGGTTACTCTTGCCAGGGGAACCGTTTACATGACAAAGATGTTTTTTTTCTTCTTCTCTCCTTTCACTTACAGATAGAATTTTAATAGGCTCAAAATGTGAGGAGGTATCTTCCCACAGAAAAAGCAGCTACACAAAAAGGCAAAAAATAAAAGGAAAGACTGTAAATATGGGAAGGAGGAATGGTGGAACGATACAACAAATAGCCTAATGTCGCTTTCACGTATAATACATGAAAGAAATTATAAGGAAATATGCCATTATAAATAGATAAAAAAATAAATATGAAAAGGTGTGGAAACCACTCATTGTTTGGACTATGTTAGGAAGAGTGAAGACCAAAGAAGGAGGGAGACAATTAATTTTAAGTTGCAAAGTTTCTGTCCGAAATGTGTAGTATGGAATGTGCCCATAATAGGCAGATGACCTGAAAAACAATGAAATTAATACTTCTCAGGGATATCAGTTCAAGGTAACTTTGGAAGCAACAGCCTTGTTCAAAGGCTAAAAGAGTCAGGAAGTGGAGAAAGCTTAAAAGTAAAGAGTCATTAGTTTAGTTTAGTAAAAACAAGAGATGTTTTTACTATGAAACATTATGAGAATAATATCAGATTGTAAATTATGGCAAAAATAATAAACCTACTTAACCTATGATTCAAAAATATTAGACAATTAGAAAAAATTGTGGCAGATTGTGGGGAGTTAGAGGGGGAAAGAGCTAAAACTACCTGGCTCTTAAAATTTATTTTGGCCTTGACTTCATTATGAGGTTTTTATCCAACTAAACCAATAAGCTTCAAAACAAGAGAAGTAGGTGCTTTAAATAAGGAAGACATTACATATTTTAAAGGCATTGTCCAATAATATAGTTATCTGGTCCATGAATTGTGTTTTGTTAATTGATAAAATAGACATTATTTCTTACTTTTTCTCCAGTGACTTGTAACTGATAGATGAGCACAACATTACACATTTTTGAGGACTAAATTTGTGCAAGTGACCTACAAGGGAAAGACTAATGCTCCTCTGCTAGTCTTCTAAACATCTATTCCCCTGCATGAATGGTTTGTAATATCAAAAGATTGATATATGTGTGTAAACCTGTTTACATTTCTCTCACTGGGCTTTTGTATGTCCAAAGGTTGTGACAAACATTTTGAGAGAAAACTGTTTTCATTGAACTTCAAGGAGAAAAAAGAAGACTTGTCAACTCTAATAAAAATCAGTACACAAAAAACAGCGCACAGCATATGGGAATAAATGACTAGCATGTTATACATGGAATCACAATTTTTTTGAAGAGCTTTTTTTATTGTTTTCAGCATTTCATTATGATCAAAACTGATATGATACATTTTCTGGTCATCAAACAATAACTCTTATATGACCTACATTTGTAAAATGTCCTCACAAATGTCAAAATTCACTGTGTACCTTCTCCTTTCTCACCTTTCAATGAGAATTTTAATTCAATGGTTATGCATATTAATCTACATTTACTTAGGCTTATTCTGCTTCTTCTTGTAGCAAAAGTCTCCATGAAAAGAATATTATAATAAATTATGGTTTACTTTAATCCAGAGTAATTTTTTTTCTTTATTAGAAAAGTAGTGGGTTTATAGAACAATCACTCATAAAATACAAGATTACCATATATTACCATATTGTTAATATCTTGCATTGGTGTGGAACATTTGTTACTATGGATGATAACACATTTTTATAATTGTACTGTCATCTATACTCTATGGTTTAACTTAGGTATCACTGTGTATGTAGTGTAGTTCCATGTTTTATTTAATGTCATTCTTTTACCATATATACAACCTTACCTTTCAACTTTTAATCACATTTAGATATATATTACAGTGCTGTTAATTAAAATTGCAATGTTGTGCCACCATCATCACCATCATTACCAAAACATTTCTATAATTCTATATAGAATCATTCTACATTTTAAGCCTTAACTTACGATTCCCTAACTCCACTCCCTGGCGTTCTAAATTCTAGTTTATGACTGTGAGTTTGCTTTTTCTACCTATTTCAAATCATTGAGATCATACAATATTTGTCCTCTTGTGTCTGGCTTAGTTCATTCAACATAATGTCTTCAATGATCACCTATGTTGTCATATGTATCAGGACTTCATTTCTTTTTGTATCTGAATTATATTCCATTGTATGTATATGGCAGATTTTATTTATCCATTCCTTGGTTAATGGACACTTGGGTTGACTATGTCCATTTACAATTGTGAATAGTGCCACCATGATCATTGCTATGCAAATTGATGAGTCCTTGCTTTCAACGCTTTTGATACATACCTAGTTGTAGAATTGTGAGGTCATATGGTAGTTCTATACTTAGCTTTGTGAGGAACCACCAGAAAAAAACAGATATCAAATCCAATAATCCAAAGCATAAAGGAAAAGAAGCAAATTATTGCAAGTACATCCGTGCTTCTTAACAATGGACTTTGAAATGGCAAATCAAACACCTAAGTCTCCAAATCTTCTAGTAACAATTTAAGATGCTGTATCCTAAATGTTAACAAGTCATTTTTATTATTCTCTGCTTGGCTTTATTTCTAAATCATCACTATCTAAACTATTTTGCACATATCTATATTCCCTGTACTCTTGAAATTAATAAGGGCCGTGAACTTAAATAATACAACTGGACTGAATTTTGTAGGCATGAATAACTTTATTACTGGATCATAGTTTAAAATTTCAAGCTAAATTCAATAGTCCAGGAGTATTTTCTATTTCTAAAACAGTGCAAGGATCTCTCTGAATACTGGGCTTCATCATTCATATCATATGATTATTAATTCTCTAACTGTGGTTCCATCTTAGAAAAGTGTACCTTTTTGATTCCAGTTTTGCCTTTAGTGCTTTCCATGAATAAAAAAATGCTGAGATCTGAAGGCAAGAAGGCAGTGGTCTAAGATACTTAAAGAGAAAAACTGCCAACCAACAATTTTATATCTGGCAAAATTGTCCTTCAAATATGAAGGTGAGTTTATTGTATTCACAGATAAGCAGAAACTGAGACAGTACATAATCAAGAGACTGGCCTTATAAGAAATAGTAAGGGAAGTGCTGCAGCCTGAAAGGAAAACTCTGGATAGAAAGCTTCAGAGAGACACAAGAAATGAAGATCATCAGTAAAAATAATTAAAAGGGTAAAAAGAGTGGTGAAAATAAGATATGAATATAAAAGCCAAAGGATAAAATGGGTGAAATAAGTACTGGCTTTACAGTAATAACATTGAAATGGATTAATCTCCTAATCAAAAGATAAGACCAGTGACTCAGATTTAAAAATATATACATATGAACCATCTCTATGCTGTCTACAAAAGATTCACCTTAGACCCAAGGATACAAATTTGTTGAAAGTGAAAGCCTGGAAAAAGATATTCCATGCATACAAAACACAAAAACAAACAAATAAACAACAAAAAAGAGAAATATAAGGATATTAAATGTTAATAAAAAGGTAAATCTAACAAGAAGAAATAATAATTCTAAATATCTATGCATCTCACTAGGGTTCTCCAAAATATATGAGGCAAATGTTGGCAAAACTGAAGGAAGCAGTAGACATCTCTACAGTAATAAATGGAGACTTCAATATACCACTCACATCAAGAGATAGAATATCTAGACAGAATATCAATAAGGAAATAGAGGACTTGAAGACTTTGTTAAAGGAATTAGACCCAATAAAAATACAGAAAAATATACCCCAAAACAGAAGGATACACATTCTTCTCAAGTTCTTATGGTTCATTCTCCAGGATAGACGATATGTTGGGTCACAAAGCAAGTCAACAAATTTAGAAAGATTGAAATTATAGAAAGCACTTTCTCTGATCACAAAGGAATGAAACTTAAAACAAATAAGTGGCAGAGGACTACAAAATGAACAAATGTATGGAGTTTAAGCAACACATTCTTAAAGAACCAGTAGGTCAAAGAAGTTGCAAGAGAAATCAGAATTGTAATGAGACAAATGAAAATGAGAACACAAAATTTTGAAACACATGGTATCCAGGGAAGGCAAGGCTGAGAAGGAAATTTATAGGTGTAAATGCCTACATTGAAAAAGAGGAGAGAGCTAAAATCAAAGACCTAACTACACAACTAGAGATACTAGGAAAAGAACAGAAACCTAATCCCAAAACAAGCAGAAGAAAAGAAATAACAAAGATTAGGGCAGAAATAAATGAAATTGAGAATAACAACAACTACAACAAAACAATAGAGAGAATCAACAAAACCAAAAGTTGGTTCTTGAGCAGATCAAAAAAATTGAAAAACCCTTAACTAGAGTGACAAAGAAAAAAAAGAAAATGCAAATAAATAAAATCATAAATGAGAGAAGGGACATTATTACTGACCCCAAGGAAATAAATGTGATCATAACAGGGTACTGTGAACAACTGTATGCCAACAAACGAGACAATGTGTATGAAATGGGCAAATTCTTAGAAACACTTGAATAGCCTACATTGACTGAAGAAGAATAGAAGACTCAACAAACCAAACACAAGTAAAGAGATTGAAACAGTCACCAAAAAGCTTCCAGAAAGGAAAAGCCCATGAAAAATGGTTTCAAAGGAAAATTCTACCAATCATTCAAAGAAGATTTAATATCAACCTTGCTCAAACTCTTCCAAAAAATTGAAATAGGAAGAACTGCTACTGAACTTATTCTATAAACCTATCATCACCCTAATACCAAAGCCTGATAAAGATACTATTAAAAAAAGATTATCACAGACCTATTCCTCTAATGAATACAGGTGTAAAAGTTCTCAACAAAATATTCACTAATGAAATCCAACAACACATTAAAAGCATTATACATCATGATCCAGTGGATTTTATCCTAGGTATGTTCGGTGGCTCTACTCAAGAAACTCACTGCAATATTGCATTAAGAAATCTAAGAAGAAGAAGCAGACTTGGCCCAATGGATAGGGCGTCTGCCTACCACATGGGAGGTCCGCTGTTCAAACCCTGGGCCTCCTTGACCCGTGTGGAGCTGGCCCATGTGCAGTGTTGATGCGTGCAAGGAGTGCCGTGCCACGCAGGGGTGTCCCCCATGTATAGAGAAGCCCCATGCGCAAGGAGTGTATCCCGTAAGGAGAGCTGCCCAGCGCGAAAGAAAGTGCAACCTGCCCAAGAATGGCGCCGCACACATGGAAATCTGACACAACAAGATGACGCAACAAAAAGAAACACAGATTCTTGGTGCCAATGATAAGGATAGAAGTAGTCACAGAAGAACACATAATGAATGGACACAGAAAACAGACAACTGGCAGGGGTGGGTGTGGGGAGAAGGGGAGAGAAACAAAAAAAAACATTTTAAAAAGCAAAAAAAAAAAGAAATCTAAGAAGAAAAATTGCAATCATATCAATTGAGGCAGAAAAGGCATTTGAGAAAATACAACATACTTTCTTGTTAAAAACACTCTGAAAGATGGTTGTAGAAGGAAACTTTTGCAACATGATAAGACATATATGAAAAGCCCACAGCTAACATAAAAGACAGAAAGCTTTCCCATTGAGATCGGGAACAAGAAAAGGATGCACACAATAACCTGTGTTATTCGATAGTGTGCTAGAAGTTCTAACCCGTGCAATTAAGCAAGGAAAATAAATAAAAGGCACCCAATTTGGAAAGGAAGAAATAAAACTTTCACTGTTCACAGATATGATTCCATACCTAGAAAGACTCAAAAACTGCAACAAAGTCACAGAACTTATAAACAAATTCAGAAAAGTGGCAGGATACAAGATTAATATGCAGAAATCAGTAGTGTTTCTATACAAGAATAATTAGCAATCTGAAGATGAAGTCAAGAAAAAAATTCCATTTAGAATAGCAACTAAAATAATCAAATATTTAGGAATAATCTTAACCAAGGATGCAAAGGACCTTTATTCTAAACACTACAAAACACTTTAAAAAAATCAAAGAAGACCTAAATAAATGTATTCCACATTCATGGACTGGAAGGTTAACTATACTTAAGGTGTCAGTTCTACCTAAATTCATATACAGATTCAAAGTAATCCCAATATTCTTGCTGGAATGGAAAGCCAATTATTTAATGTGTTTGGAAGAGTATGGGGCCTTAAATAGCCAGAAAATATCTTAAAGAAGAATGAAAATGGACGAGTCTCTTTTCCTGACTTTAAAGCATATTACTTAGTAGCTATAGAGGTAAAACAACAACAACAACAAAAAAACCCAGCATGGCACTGGCATAAAGGTAAATATATTGACCAATGGAATTGAAATGAGAGATCAAAAATAGACTTCTCATGTCTATTGCCAAACTGTCTTTGACAAGGCTGCCAAGTTCACCCAGCTAGGGAAGAATTGTCTATTAAACAAATGGTGCTGAGAGATCTGGTTATTCATACCCAAAAGAAAGAAAGAAGACCTCTATATTACACCTTATACAAAAATTAGCTCAAAATAGATCAAAGACCTAAATATAAAAGCTAGAACAATAAAACTCCCAGAAAAAAAATGAAGGGAAACATATTTAAGAACTTGTGATAAGTAATGGTTTCTTAAACTTTAAACCCAAAACATGAGCAAGAAAATTAAAAAAAAAAAAGTAAATGAGATCTCCCCAAAATTATCTACTTTTGCATTTCAAATGACTTTGTTGAGAAGTCAGTCTACTCAATAGGAGAAAATACTGGGAAGCCACTTATCTTATAAGGGATTTATTACGAAGTTATATAAAGAGATCATACAAGTTAATGATTAAAATACAAGCAACCAAATTAAAAATTGGCAAAAACACTTAAATAGATATTTTTTCCAAAGAGGAAAAACAAATGACCAAAATGCACATGAAAAGATGTTTAATATCTCTAGCTATTCGGAAAATGCAAATCAAAACGAAAATGAGATATTATTTCATACTTTGTAGAATGGTCATTATAAAAAAATTTCAGAAATATAAAAGTGCTGGACAGTATGTGAAGAAATAAAAACATGCCTTCATTTTTGGTGGGAAAGTAGAATTGCACAGCCTCTGTATAAGACTGTTTGGCAATTCCTCCAGAAGCTGAATAGAACTTCTGTATTACCTGGCAATTCCTCTATTAGGGATATTTCCAGATGTACTGAAAGTACGTATGCAAACTGCCATTTGCACACTGATGATCATAGTGGCATTATTCACAATGCCAAAAGATGGAAAAACCCAAGTGTCCATCAACCAATGAATGAATAAATGACATAATTTATGTACATATGATGGAATACTATTACGTTTTAAGAAGAAATGAAATCAGGATGTGTATGACAGCATGGATGAACCTTGAGGACATTATGTTGAGTGAAACAAATCAGATACAAAGAGACTAATATTATTATGCCTGACTAATATGAACTAAATTTGAGTAAACTTAAGAGTTACTATCTAGAGTGTAGGTTACTAGAAGATAGAATGAGGGTTGAGAAAGGGGAGTTGATGCATAATGAATGTACAATTTTTTATATTTTGATTGTAAATATTTCAAAATGGTTAGAGTTGATGGTAATACATTACAGGGGTATAACTAACCCTGCTGATATATGTGATTCATAATCACATAAACAGTGATTGTGATTATGGCCTAAAGAGCTGTAAATGCCAATATAAAGAAAGCTAGAGCTTGATGTAGAGGGGGACTGGACATAACCATCCCAGGGTCCACAAGATGGAGGAATAGAGTAGGGATTACAGTGGACTTACTGGTGTTCTGTGGGGGAACTATTGTGATTAATAAGGGAAGAAATTGTAGTAGTGATGTGGAGAGGGTGGCCACTGTGCTGCTGATGGTCAGGAGAGAGAAGAAGAGATATGGTGAGGGGGCATTTTCAGGATTTGGAGTTGTCCTAGGTGGTGCTGCAGGGATGGATGCTGGACATTGTGGGTCTTGTTGTGGCCCACTGGGTGGACTGGGGCAGAGTGTGGATTACAATGTGTACCACTGTCCATGTGGTGCAGCAGTGCTCCAGAATGTATTCGCCAGGTGCAGTGGATGTGCTGCAGTGATGGAAGAGGTTGTTGAAGTGGGAGGGTTGGGGTGGGGGGGTTGGAGGGTATATGGGGACCTCATATTTTTTAATGTAACATTTAAAAGAAAATAAAGAAGAATAAACAAACAAACAAATAAATAAATAAAAAGATATGAAGGCTTCAAATCCTCAAGATTGAATAATGGACTAAAGTAGAGTTATTATTATTCTACTATAGACTAATTATTCTAGGAATGGAATAACTCATCATTAATGTAAAGACAGTGCCCACCAGAGGTTCTGAGGGATGGGAGAGGGAAGAATAGGTGTAATATGGGGGCATATTTGGGACATTGGATTTGTTCTGTATGACATTGTAGTGACAGACACAGGCCATTGTATATTTTGTCATAACCTACAAAATTGTGCAGAACAGAGTGTAAACTATAATGTAACTTGTAGTCCAATCGTTAGTAGCAATGCTTCAATATGTGCTCATCAATTGTAAAAAATGTAGCACACTAATGAAGGATGTTGTTAATGTGGGAAAGTGTGGGAGGGGGAGTCAGTGGGGTATATGGGAATTCCTTATATTTTTTTATGTAGCATTTATGTAATCTAAAGCTTCTTTAAAAATAAAAATAATTATTTTTATAAAAAGAAAGCTAGTGAACAGTCATGGCAGATCGCTCTGGAGTTTGGTGCCTTGCCAGTGGGCCCTATTTTGGAGTTTCTACTCCCAAGTATGACAGAGTTGGACTGAGATGCACTTTCTCTACACATACCTCTTCTGTACCTTTTATTTGAACCTATAGTTGGTGCTGGAGTTGGTATGTGTACATCCAAGAGACTTGAGTCTCTGGGTTATCCATGTGCCAGCTGGGCCCTGAGCCTCAGTGGTTGCAATACCTACTCTTTAGTTCATTGGACTAACCCAGGAAAACTACCAAGTTAGTGAGGATGGACAAACACAACACCAAAGAACCAAGAGCAAGCAAGAGAGTCCCATCCTCAGCCATATGGGATTGAAGCCCCCTCTTAATTAGAGTGGGAATGGGCATCACCATGTCAGAATCCTCAGGATTGGGAAATAAAATATGAACTAGAGTGGACTTACTGGTATTCTACTATAGATTTATTGTGATTCTAGCAATGGAAGAAATTCTGTCATTGATATGGAGACAGTGGCCATTGGAGGTGCTGAAGGCAGGGAGAGGGAAAAAGAGGAGTACTATGGAGGCATTTTCAGGACTTAGAATTGTCCTGAATGACATTGCAATGACAGATACAGGCTATTATATATCCTGCCATAACCTACAGAATTGAGTGTGAGAGTGGGTAAACTACAATGTAAACTATAATCCATGCTTAGTGGCAATGCTCCAAAACGTGTTCATCAATTGCAATGAATGTACCACACTAATGAAAGAAGTTGTTAATATGGGGAAAAGCGGGAGATGTGGGTAGTGGGGCATATGGGAATCCCTTATATTTTTTATGTAACATTTTATGTAATCTAAGTATCTTTTAAAAATAGATAAAAATATATTTAAAATAAAATAAAGCTAGAGGGTAATCTTGGAAAAGTATAATATAATGAAATCAGTGATGACTAGTACAAATACAAGTATGTTCTTTTGTGACTTAGAATAAATTTATGCCACTATTGCAATGTTTTAGGAAAATGGTGATACATGGGAAAATATAACTAATGTAATTAAGGACTATAGTTACCAGTAACAATGCAATATTTTTTGCATAAATGACAATGAAGGTGTATTAGTCAGACAAAGGGGTGCTGATGCAAAATACCAGAAATCCGTTGGCATTTATAAGGGGCATTTATTCAGATTAGAAGCTTACAGTTAGCAGGCCATAAAGTGTAAATTCCCTCACCAAAGTCTGTTGCCACATGTTGGAGCAAGATGGCAGCTGGCACCTGCAAGGGTTCAGCCTTCCTCTTCCTTTTAAGGCTCCATGGTTCCAGTTTTTTCCAATATCAGCTGTAGGCTGGGGTAGGTCTCATCTGCCTCCTGGGACTTGTTTATCTCCGGGCTCAGCTACTCTACTTTCTCCACAAAGCCAACCGTAGACTATCAGGAATGGTTCGTCCCTCTTCTCGGGCCTATGTCATGTCTAATGGATCCTCCTTTATTGCTCTGTGTTCTTCTTTTGTGGGTTTACTTCCCAGGGCTGCAATTCAAAATACCCCAACTTTCTCCTCTGCCATTCATTCTCTCTGTTAGTCCCTGCTTACAAAGGGGATGGGGACTCAAAGTCCTGCTGATGTGGCCCAATCAAAGCCTTAATCATTATTTAATCAAGTAAAATGGAAACCTCTGAATCCAATCCAAACTAATTTTGCCCAGAGGAAACAGACCAGTTCACAAGCATAATCCAATATCTATTTTTGGAATTCATAAACAATATCAAACTGCTACAAAGGTAATACATCAATGTTAAGGATCAACAATAGCGGGATATAACAGCATATGAAATTTTTGGCGGGGAAATAAAAACTTTTCTAAAATTAACGGCAGTGATGACAGCACATCACAGTGATGAAATAGAGAAGCATTGAGTGTACACATTGGATGGACTATAGAAGTCATGGGACTATATAACACAGTTTACAAATATAAGAATATTCTTTCATGAACTATAACAAATGTACAATACTAATCATAGTATTCATAATAGGGTGGTTTATGGGAAAACACACCTAATATAAGCTATGGACTATATTTAATAGTAATATTTTGATGTTCTTTTATCACTTGTAACAAACATTCCACAACAAAGTAAGGAGTTGGTGGTGAGGTGTTACATGAGAATTATGTATGTTTTTCATGATTGTTTTGTAAACTCCCAATTTCTCAAATAAATAAACAAATAAAATGCAGGGATCCTAAATCCCTAAATGTAATTAGGCAAATGTTAGAATTTCATCCCTCCAGACTTCACAGAGCTGTGGATTTGATAATGTAATATGTGATTTCTCCAGAATTGTTATTTCCCAAAACAGCAGAACATCTCATTGGATTACTGTTTTGGAAAACACTTTGGGGAATGCTGCTCCCCTCTATTTAAAAGATTAAAGATAATTTCTTCCAAATCATAGTTTTCAGCACAATGATGTAGAAGATGAGTAGTTGAAATTTAGAAAACTTCCATTCATAGTATTTTCATCACCTCAAGGAGTTGGTGCAACATGAGCTTTTAGTTTTCAGTGATATATACTCCATGTTAGACTTAGTGAAAAGGAACTGGTTGTGTAAACTACATTTGCTCATTATAGACACCTTACCTATTGATACTTTTGTAAAATTACATCTTGGGGTATGAATTGTATTAAGTGTAAATAATTCCTTCACAAATTGGATACATTTTATGGTAGTAAAATAGGAATGTTTTCAGGACTGTCAGTAGTCTTGAGGAATTTGGAAATCTATCTTTTGGCAACTGCCAAAAGCCATGAGAGCTTGAAAAAGACCCTACCCCAGTCAAGATTTCAGATGAAATTGCGTATTCAGCTGCAACTTGACTGAAACCTTGTAAGACATGTTATGCCAGAACCAAACAGCCAAGCTGATCCCAGAATTTTGACCCACAAAATTCTGAAATTAAAATATGTGTAGTTTAAAGCTTCTATATTCAAGGGCATTTTATTACAGTGATAGATAAATAATACATCTGTATTCATAATTCTCTCCTCATTGCCCTTAGCCATAGAGTAAAGTACTTTAGTTTTTTCCCCCCCAAAGTAGAGTCTGTTTTTGTTTCAGACTCATAAGCATTTTTTGAGGAATAGCCTAATTGGAAATGGCTTACTTATCTTTCTCTGTATATATGTCTGTTAGGCTTTACTCTTCTGGAGGATATAAACTATTTTCTTTGCTCATAGGACTGCCCAAGGATATGGATGATTCTCATTCAATAATACATAAAATGTATGCTCCAGATATAAATAATGCTGCTTACATTCAATTTCTTTTAATTTTCTTATTTGGCACATGTGCTGTAAACAAGAGAATACATTCAATCTATCTTATGTATCAAAATAATAATAAATGAATATCAATAAACACAGCATCCAAACAGATATAATGTTCCTGTGATTCCAGGTTCTGATGATCATGAAGCTTATAAAATTTAGGGAAACTCCTCTTAGAAAAAGATTACAAAGTTATCAAAACCAAATTAAATTCAAGTACCTGGAAGGAAACAGCAGAAGCAGGGAACAATGGCAAATTGGCTTTATCAGCTTTATAGGTGACTCTGTCTGTGGACCTCATTAATAATGTTTCAAATAATCAGTCCTAGGAGGACACTATGGTGAATATTTTGGTTTTCCTTTCCTAATTAATTTTAAAATTTTACCACAATTATGAACTCACAAATATCTTGGTTAGTTTTATTTGGTTTTAAGGAATTGGTGCTTAAAATGGTAACAAATTCTATGAAGTTTTCTGTTATTTGCTTTTTCTACTCAACATTGTATATCTAAAGTTGACTCATGCTATTACATATTTTAAAACTAAATAACAACTATTTATAACAAAAACAATTACTTTAAACTGTTGCAATTCACAGAGAGCTCCTGAAGAGTACATCTGTAACCCCTTTATATATTAGGACTTTTATCCCAATGTTTACCAGAGCTTCAGAGGGCAGAGTACTGAAATGCCTTCCTTTGGCCCGTCAAAAGATATTTTTAATGTATTGAACAAAATGCAATGTTCTCCAGCCTATAGTGATTTTATAGGAAATACCCATCTGAAACAAACATGACATTTATTTTAGGTATGCCGAGGAAGATTTGATCCACTCACTTCAGAGTGTTTCAGAGTGGGTTTCACCCTTGAAACCCACTGGATCAATTTCTAACAGATTTTAGAATCAGGAAATATTGCCCTGCTTCATATAATCTAGATTTTATATCATGGACACTGTATATTTTTATTTAATTATACCTTTTATATATTATCTATTAAAAAGTTCAAAGCTAAATATACAGTCTATTTTTAGCAATTGGAAAGGAAAATATGGCTTACATATTGTATACTAAAATCAGCTTGATTTCCATTCAATGTTTTATTCTTGTATCTGTTTTTCTTCAATCTCATTTCATGTCATTTTATGTTGTATTTCTATCTTTTCATTTTATGTATAAACTAAGTGTGAGAACTATAAAATAAAAATTTCTTACCATGTTTAAATATATTTCTTGTTATTAATAATTCTTACTTTTTTAATCATTAATTTAAATATCTAGAATTTTATAATTTTGCTTTCAAAATATTAAATACACTAAAAGTATCACATTAACAGGCTAAAACTTTGCTTTATATGATTTTTTAAATCTTTCTACCTATCTATCTGTCTATCTAATACACATTGAATAGGGAATACAGATATTTTTCATTCTGTTGAAAATCATAAAAACATAACTTTGTTTCAAGTTACCAAAGACCTTCAAACAAATATTGGTATAATTTTTATCCTGAATGGAAAAATGTTAATTAACTACACTTTATCAACTCACCTCCTTCTATTTAACGTGAATCTTGTTATAATATTTGTCAGGTCTCTGAAATATTCTTATTTAAAAAGTTGACAAAGTTTTTTTAAAGTGTGTACTTTAAAACATCACATTTCAAGACTATGCTTTTTGACAGCTGTGAAATAACAATGCAATTTCATCTTAACTGTGAAATATGACTTCTTCTTGCTTGTAGAAAGTGGATATTTGGCCAAATTCTTTCATGTACACAATAGCTTCAGGGCATCTCTTGCTTCCTAATTAAGTAAATCCCAATATCCTCCTTCCCAGGTTTATTGCCTTTTATCCAAAATTTGAGCTAAGCAAGTTAAATATTCAAGGTGAAAATAGTTAAAAAAATACAAGTTTACTCTCTTTTGTAATTACATTGTGAGAGGCAGTATACATAGAAAAATGTATGTTAAATTATTTTATGCTAATAAGTCATTTTGCTAATTAATTTTTCCTGTCATTGACAATTGTGGTAGGTGGCAGAGATTTCATACAAATTGATAGAATCATACTCATACATTAATTAAAATGCCTTTACTTATTCCCAAATGACTTTTAATTTAAGTATACAACTATGAAAGTAAAATCATTAACATATATATCATTTACAGGCAAAAAGATTATGTAATAATCCTCTTAGAGCAAAATGAACCGTAGATACAAATCATACAGTAATAAGTTCAGTCTTGTCATCATAAAAGGAATGCAAATGCCATTGATTCATTTTTTTCTAATTCACTTGATAAGCACTTTAGACTGGAAAGGGGATCATTAATTGAAGCAGTCTTTGTAGTTATATGAGAGCTTTTTAGAATTATAATACAAGATAGTGGTTTTTAGGAGTAGAATTTTCTTCATTATTAAGCTTTTCAATCTGAAGGGGAAAAATGCTTGATTTTGTTGTTGTTCAGTGTGTCTACCATTTTAAATCACTCCTGTTCATTAAAATAAAAGAATCAGTCATTGTTTTAGACCTTAAAAATTAAGGGATTAAATAAAAATATGCCAATTACCTTGAAAAACAGAAGAAGGTGTACAGCTACATGGGAGAACTAATGGGTAAGCTGAGGCTTTAAGAATGTGTGCGGTTTAACCAGTTTGAGAAATATGAAAGTAAAAGGGAGCATTCAAGTTATGAAGAATAGAATAACCAAATTAAATGAAAACTGAAGTAATAATAAGTAGTATAATATTCATACATTCAGATAAATGCTAGTTCTTTAGTATTACTAGAAGATGAAGTGTGAGATTTGGGTTAGTAAAAGGATCCATTACCATGTTCACACCCATGCTGCACACCCAAGGACTGCTCACGGCCAATGACTGAGCACAACCAGAATGAGACAATTTCTGATCCATGTGGGATGCCTCTAACAGGATATCTTTGTTATGGGACTTCCCATTAGATAGCTAAGGTTTTCATAGAAATGTGCTACAATCTGAAAATCATTTTATGCTCTCTTCCTTCCTTCTTCCTTTCTTTTCATAAATGTCAGATCTGCATTGTGACCTGAAGAATGTATCCACTTACTCCTGCTCCCTTTCCCCTTAATTTTTACAGATGTTTTTCTCCTATTTTTTCTTGGTGTCTGCTTTCTGGAATACTTGAACTGTGATAGTAAGAAGAAGCAGGCCATATTTTAAAAAGGACTTCTAACCTTATGGTTGACATTTGAGTAAGTTTAACATTGTATCTGCATGACTGATAAGTTCCTTCAAAGTAAATGATACTAAAGTTTGACTGTGTGTTCCTTAGAGCTGTCATCATTTCCATTTTCATTTTCTTCAAACCAGTGTTACATATACTGTAGAACATTGGTGTAGTTGTTTATTTCTCAGCATCAAATTCCATAACTCTACAGTATCAACTTCTTTCAAGTTAACATCATTTTTTTCAAGAACAACAATTTGCCTTCTATCTTTGACCAGCTTTACAAAGAGAACAAATGATGAGGCTAGTTTTACATATACTCATTGGTGTTTTTGGAGAAAAAAATTTCAACCTGGTCAGTGATTTCTGAAGCCTTTTTTATGTCAAAATACTTCCAAAAATCTTTTAGCAATGTTTCTTATTTGACATCTGTACCTTGGAACAAGTATTGCTTAAGTCATAAATAAATCTTGGACGCTATAATAACCTTATTGTCCATGGATTGCAAGAACAATATCATATATATGTGAAGGGCAGAAAATTACTTGGATATTAAGAATATAGAGTCACTGAAAGCAGTGACTTAGGAGCCAATGCATATTCAAGCACAGGGGCCTATGTCTGCGCAGGGCAGAACATAAGCAACTGAGGAGTGCCACATACAAAAGAGGTCCCAGGGGAAAAAAAAAAAAAAAAAGAGAGAGAGACCATGGCAGAAGTGTGGCAAGAGGTGCACTCAATCTAGTCATGTTTACTAGGCCACCTAAATGTAAAATGGACTTTCTGGATTAGCCCACCTTTCTGGACAGACCCATATAGGTCCACAGGATGAGTTACCCACATAGAGAAAAAACTGGAGGAAGAAAAGCCTCAAAGGAAAAAAAAAAGTTGAGGGAAAACTGAGCTGCTGTGAGATAGGAGAGGTCCTGGATTGGAAAACTAGATTGGGATACTAGAGAAGGAGAGAATTTAAACTAACATTAGGATCTGGGGAGAAAATTTAGCATAAAATAAAACAGAAAAGATCAAGATTTCCAGAGAAGGAATGAAAGAAAGGAAGATTTCTCCTGGTGGTGAAACAATTGCACAAAAATAGCAATCTTAAAAATTGTGCCACATATGCAGGACATGACAAAGGTGAAGATCTGAGAATATCGGAACAAATAAACATGTATTGTGCTAAAGGCCCAGAATAAGTTAGATCAAGAGTTAAAGAAGAGCCTTCATGCAAAGCCAGTTAACAATAAAACCCTAAACAAGAGAGAAAAACCAGCCTTCAGCATTAACACATCAAAATAATCAGATGCCCACAGTTCAGCAAAAAATTACAAGTCATACTAAGAAATAAGAAGATATGACTCAAGTGAAGGAAAGAAATTAAGCCTTCAGAGGAGACACAAAATTTGGAACAAGTAATCAAAGAAGTTCAAACAAATATCCTAAATCATTGCAAAGAGATGAAGTGGGAAATATATATATATACATATATATATACACACATATATGATATTATATAT
The DNA here is from genome assembly GCF_030445035.2 of Dasypus novemcinctus. Lineage (NCBI taxonomy): Eukaryota > Metazoa > Chordata > Mammalia > Cingulata > Dasypodidae > Dasypus > Dasypus novemcinctus. The sequence goes on along the minus strand of NC_080684.1, from coordinate 70,056,394 downwards.
ATGATATTAAGAAGGCAATCTGTGAGAATGAAGAAGAATTTAAAAATTTAGAAAGAAACAAAACAGAAATGAGGATGAAAGTCACAATAATGTAGATTACAAATAGACTAGATGGTTATAACAGCATATGTGAACAGGCAGAAGAAAGAATCAGTAAACCAGAAGTCAGGACAATCCAAATAAAATAAAATAAAAACAGGTAGAAGAATGGGGAAAAAATTGAGCAGTGTCTCAGGGTTTTGTAAAGTGTACAAACATACACATTATGGGTGTTTCAGAAAGAGAGAAAAAAAAGGGGAGAATGTGCAGAAAGAATATTTGAGGATATAATGGCCAAAAATTTCCCAAAATTTGTGAAAGACATAAATATGCATGCCCAAGAAACACAACATACTCCATGCAAAATAAATAGTAATAGACATATTTTGAGACACATACTAATCAGAATGTTAAATACTAAAGATAAAGAGAGAATTCTGAATGCAGCAAAGGAAAAATGGTTTCTCTTATACAAGGGATACTCAATAAAACTAAGTGCTGCTTTCTCATCATAAACTATGGAAGTGAGAATGCAGTTGCATGATATATTTAAGGTAATGAAAAGGGAAAACTGATAGTCAAAAATTCTTTATCTTGCATAACTGTCCTTCTAAAATGAGAGTGAGTTTAAATTATTCACAGACAAAGCAAGAGAGCTCACCAACAAAAGACCAACAATGCAAGACTTAATAAAAGGAGTTCTGCAGGGTGAAAGGAAAAAGCAGGAGCTAGCAACTTGGAGTAGTGTGAAGAAATTAAGATCTTCAGTAAAGGTAACTAAAATGGTAAATGCAAATTAATAGCACCATATCCTCAATATGCAAACTGCAAAATGTACAACTATATGGAAGTTAAACAATACACTATTAAACAATTAGCCAAGGTAAAAATTGCAAAGCAAATCAGTAAATATCCTGAAATGAAAAAATGAGAACACAACATATCAGAACTTACAGGATACAGTGAAGGCAGTGCTGAGAGGAAATGTTACGGCCCTAAATGCATATAGTAAGAAAGAACTAAAATCAAAGACCTAACTGTACACCTGGAGAAACTAGAAAAAGAAGAGCAAATTAAACCCAAATCAAGTAGGGAAATAACAAAGATTAGGGCAGAAACAAATGAAATTGAGAATAAAAACACAAGAGAGCATTACCAAAACCTAAGTTGGTTCTTTGAAAAGATCAATAAAATTGACAAACCCTTACCTAAACTGACAAATAAAGAAAGAAGATTCAATAAATAAATAAATAAATAAATAAATAAAATTGGAAATGTGAGTGGGGACATTACTTTAATCCCACAGAAATAAAAATGTAATTAAGATGATACTATGAACAGCCATACACCAAAAAGTAGACAACTTAGGTGAAATGAACAAATCCCTTGAAATACATGAAAAAGCTACACTGACTTTAAAGAAAAGAGAAGATATCAACTGACCAATTACAAGAGATTGTATCAGTCATCAAAACCTCCCAAAAAAGGAAAAACCCAAGACCAGATGTCTTCACAGATGCATTCTACCAAACACATTAAGAATAATTAATACAATCCTGCTCGAACTCTTCCAAAAATTCAACAGAGGGAACACTACCTAACTTATTCCATTAGACTAAAAACACCTTAATACCAAAGCCAGTTAATCAAACTAGCAGAATATTACAGATAAATTTCTTTTATGAATAGAGATGAAAAAAATCCTCAACAAAATGCTTGCAAATCAAAACCAAAAAGCACTAAAGAATTATGACACCGTGTTCAAGTAGGTTTTATTCCAGTTATGAAAGTATGGTTCAACATAAGGAAATCAATTATGTAATGCACTACATTGATGGAATGAAGTAGGAAAAATAAAAACACGATCATGGTATCAATTGATGAAGGAAAGGTTTTTAACATAACCCAGTGTATTAAAAACACATAGAAAAATAAGAATAGAAAGAAAATTCCTCAACATGTTAAATGGTGTATATGAAAAACCCACAGCTAACATCATACTTAATGTTGAAAGCCTGAAAATGTTTGCTCTAAGATTTGGAACAAGACAAGGATGCCTACTGTCACCACTGTTATTCAACATTGTGCTGGATGTCCTGGCCAGAGCAGTTATGCAAGGAAAAAAAATAAAAAATAAAAAAAAACAACAATATCCAAATTGGAAAGGAATAAGTCAAAACTTTAACTATATGAAGATAACATGATCCTATGTATAGAAAATCCTAAAAAATCTACAAAAAGTGCCTAGAGCTAATAAAAAAATCAACAAAGTTGTGGGGTACAAGATCAATTAACAAATAATAGTAGTTTTCTATAAAAAGTATTGGACAAACTGAGGAGGAATTCAAGAAAAAATTTTCCTTTGTATTAACAACTAAAGAATTAAATATCTAATAATATATTTAGGCAAGGATGTAAAGGATTTATAACCAGAAAACTACAACAGGCTATTAAAAGAAATCAAAAAATATATAAATGAATGTAAGAACACTCCAGGACATTCATGCTCATGGATTGGAAGACTAAATAATGTTAAGATGTTAGTTCTAACTAAAATGATGTACAGATTCAGTGCAATCCCAATAAAAAATCCAACAGCCTACTTTTAAAAAATGGAAAAAAAACAACGACCAAATTTATTTGGAAGGGTACTGGTCCTGAATAACAAAAGCCATCCCGATAAGAAAGATCAAATTTGGAGGACTCACACTTTCTGACATTTAAGTTTATTATAAAGCTACAGTGGTCACAATAGTATGGTACTGGCATTAGGATAGATACATTGACCAATGAAATTGAATTGAGAGTTAATCTATGGCCAACTGATTTGTGAAAAATGCTGCCAAGCCTTATCAATTTAGAAAGAAAAGTGTTATCAACAAATGATGTTGGGAAAGGGAAGTAACTGTGGCTCAATCAGTTGGGCTCCCATCTACCATAGGGGAGACCTGGGTTTGCATCCCGGCACTTCCTTGTGAAGGCAGGCTCACCTGTATGCTGCAGAAAACCATGAGCCCAGGTGCCACAGAAGGTGGCTGGCCCCCAAGCACCATGGAAAACTCACTCAGCAAAGTGATGCAACAACAAAAAAAGGGGGGGAGGGGGGGCCAGCAAAAACGCAGAATGCACAGCGAATTGATGCAGAGAGCAGACAGCAAACAAGCCTCAAGAGGGTAGGGGGAATAAATACATAAAAAATAAATACAGACTCAGAAGAATGCACAGCGAATGGACACAGAAAGCAGACAGCAAGCAAAAAAAAAAAAAAAAGCTGCAAGGCGGAGGGTGGAAATGCTAAAATGATGCTGGGAGAACTTGATATCCATATATAAAAGAATGAAGAAGGAGCCCTTCTAACACCATATACAAAAATGAACTCAAAGTTGATCAAAGACCCAAATATAAGAACCAGGACTATAAAACTCCTAGAAGGAAATGTAGAGAAGCTTCTTCTGGATCTTCTGTTAGGCAATGGTTTCTTGGACTTTATACCAAGAGCACAGGAAGGAAAGAAAAAATAGATAAATGGGACCTCCTCAAAATGAAAATAAATTTTGAGCATCAAAGGAGTTTATAATGAAACTATAGGAGCAAATATTTAGAAACCACATATCTGATAAAAATTTTTTAAATATACCTTTTAATTTTTTTATTTTTAAAGAAACAGATTATACAAATGTTACACACAATATATAGGGGATTCCCATATGCCTTCCTCCCTAGCCTTCCCACATTTTCCCACATCAACAACATCCTTCATTAGTGTAGTACATGTATCACAATTGGTGAGAATATCTTGTGCATTGCCACTAAGCAATGATTATAGTTTATATTGTAGTTTACACTCTCTCCCACACATTTTTGCAAGTTATTACATGATATACAGTGACCTGAATCTGTCATTGAAATGTCATTCAGGAGAATTTCCAAGTCTCAAAAATGCCCCCAGATTACACCTATTTTTCCCTCTCCCTCCCCTCAGAACTTCCAGCGGCCATAGCCTCCACGTCCATGATAAAAGTCCTTCCTTTGCTAGGATCAGAACAAGTCTACAGTAGAAGAACTGTAGATTACTCTAGTCCACCTTCCATTAACAAATCCTGAGGATTCCGTGATGGTGATGCCCACTCCATCTCTAATTGAGAGGGGGTTTAGGTCCCATGTGGCAGGGAGATGGGACTTTCTTACTTGCAGTTGCAGACTCTCTCTGTTCCTTGAGATAGTTGTTGTCATTCATCTTCTCCTTGTAGGTAGTCCTGGTTGAGTGCAATGAACTAGAGAGTAGGTTTTGCAAGTCTATGGAGATACTGGGCCCAACTGGCAAATGGACAGCCTGAAGTTTTAAGTCTCTTGGACATACAACTATCAACTCTAGTACTAACTATAGGTTCAAGTAGAGGAGCAGCTGAGCCTTGTGTAGTGAAAACACAACTGAATCCAACTCTGGGGAGCATAAATTTTGAAGAAGGGCCCACTGGTTTAATAACAAGAATATATAGAGAAATCCTAAAACCCAGTCATAAAAAGGAAAAAGCCCAATTAAAAATGGACAAAATACATGAATAAACAGTTCTCCAAAGAGGTTATACAAATAGCTAAAAAGGAGACTCACATAATGAGTGGGAAGGAATTGGACTCCCACAATGGGGAGGCCTGATATGTTCTCAAACGGGGGGGGGGGGGGGGGGTGACTCTCGAGAGCATTGGTGGTTCCTAAATCAGGAGGCAGACTAGTTGTGTCAAGTCCTTGGCATTGTTGAAAGTATCTATGAATCCCTTACTTCAAGGAGTGAAGCCTGGTGGTCGCTGTGGGCCCTTCAGGAGGGGGAGGGAGAAATAGAATAGTTGGAGAGGGGGTAGTTAGGGGGCAATGGAAGTGTTCTACATGATCTTGCAATTATGGATACAGGCCATGTTAAATTTTATCAAAAATTTATAAGAGTGTATGGTCTAAATTGTAAACTATAATGCAAACTACTGGCCAAGGTTAGTAGCTATGTTTCAATATTTGTATATTAGTTGTAACAAATGTACCATCCACCTGCTAAAAGATCATTAATAAGAAAAGGGGAAAAGGGGGAGGATGTTGGGTATATGGAAGTCCCCTATATTTTGTATGTGACTTTACTGTGACCCAAAATCTATTTGAAAAAAAAAGTAAGACACTGAGAAAGAAATAGAAGAAACTGCCACAGTATATGCAGGACAAGAGTTATTACATGATGAAAGGCAAAACATCAAAAAAAAATTTTTAAATATTTTTCATTTTTTAATACCCCAATTTTTTAACTTTATTTTAATTTTAGTTTTTAATTTAGTGGAGTGGGTATCACCATTCCAGAATACTCAGGATTGGAGAATAAAATATGGACTAGAGAGGACTTATTGGTGTTCTACTATAGACTTATTGTGGTTCTAGGAATGGAAGAAATTATATCACTGATGTGAAGATAGTGGCAACTGGAGTTGCTGAAAGCAGGGAGAGGGAAAAAGAGGTATAATATGGGAAAACTTTTGGAACTTAGAATTGTCCTGAATGACATTGCAGAGTCAGATACAGGACATTATATATTACGCCATAACCTACAGAATTAAGAGGGAGAGAATGTGAACTACAATATAAACCATAATCCATGCTGTGTGGCAATGTGACTATTAATAAAAGAAATTGTATCATCGATGGGGAGAAGGTGGCCACAGTAGTTGCTGAGGCTAGGGAGTGGGAAGAAGAGATGTTATGAGGGTGCATTTTTGGGACTTTGAAGTTTTCCTAAATGATATTGCAAGGTCAGATGCTGGACATTATATATCCTGCCATAACTCACTAAAAGTACCAGGGAAGAGTGTGAACTATAGAGTAAACTGTTATCCATGTGGTGCAGCAGTGCTCCAAAATGTGGTCGCAGGTTGCGATGCGTGTGCTGCTATGATGGGGGACGTTGCTGGTGTGGGAGGAATGGGGTGAGGGGATGAGGGATATAAGGGAACCTCTTATATTTTTTATAATGTAACCTTTTTTGTGATGCAAATATCTTCAAAAATACAATTCACAAAAATGATGGGGGTGGGGGTGGGGTAGGGGTTATATGGGAACCTTTTATGTTTTTTTAAATGTAACATTCTATATGATTTATTAACTTTAATAAAAATTTTAAAAATGTGTTTATTAATTGCAATGAATATACCATACTGTCCCGAGCCGGTGGGGGCGGATTCCAGGGGCCTGTGGGAAGAAGTGGGGGGGGGGGGGGCAGGAGACGAGAAAGAATGGAGGCAAGACAGGATTCTGATTAAGCCTCATTTATTGGGGGTAGAACATGGGAATTTATACTGAGGGAAGGGAACGTGTCCATAGGTGATAGGCTGGTCTTGTGGGTGGCAAACATCCAAGGAGGGGATTGGCTGAAATTTTGTGCCGGGTCAGTGGAGTTTCCCGCCTTGCACATGCGTATGGCTGTGGTCACCAGAGTTGTGGCGGGAAGGGGAGAACAAAGAAACAAAGAGGAAGAAGAAGAAGGAAATGGCGGGGCAGGGCTGTAGTAATTATGAAATCCGCCATGTTGTTGGAGGCTGTAAACAGACCTCACAGCGGGTGGCTCCCCACACCATACTAGTGAAAGAAGTTGTTAATGTGGGTAAAAGTGGTGATGTGGGGAGTGGGGCATATGGGAATCCCTTATATATGTTTATGTAACATTTTATGTAATTTAAGTATCTTTTAAAAATAAATAAAAAATATTTTTTAAAAATTAAAAAATGAAATGACTAGAAATCACAGAAAAGATTCTCAACAGCATCAGGTATTAGAAAAATGCAAATAGAAAAATGCAAATAGAAATGCAAATAGAAACCAGATACCATTTCACACCCACTAGAATGGCTACTCTTAAATAAAATAACAGAAAATTGCAAATGTTGGAAAGGATGTGGAGAAATAGGAAGATTCATTGATGGCTAGTGGGAATGTAAAAAGGTATAGTTTCTGTGTAAGACAATTGGGCAGTTCCTCAGAAAGCTAAATGTAAAATTACCATATGACCCAACAATCCCAATACTTGAGATATACTCAAAAGAATTGAAAGGACTCAAACAGGTATTTTATACTGATATTCATAGCAACTCTATTCATAATTGCCAGAAGAGGGAAACAGCTCAAGTATCCATAGATCAATGAATTGATAAACAAAATCTGGTATATACATACAGTATATTATCCAATATTAAAAAGGAATGAAGTTCTGGTTCATGTTACCACATGTATGACCCTTGCAGACATGTTGAGTGGAATAAACCAGAAACAAAAGGACAAATATTTTATGATCTCACTGATATGAAAAAATTGTAATAAATTGTTAGAGTCAGAATTTAGAATAGGTTACTAAGGGCTGGGTTTGGGGTAAAGAATGGGGAGCTAATGCTTAATTTGTATAGAAGATCTATTTTGATTGATTATAATGAATGGTGTTAATGGTAGCAAATATTGGAAATGAATGGTGTTAATGGTAGCACAATATTGAGAGTGTAATATATAGCACTTAATTGTATATGTGAATTTAATTGAAAGGAGAAATTTTAGGTTATATAATGTTACTAGAATAAAAATTAAAAGTTAAACATAGGACTATAGAACACAGTGAAACCTGTTGTTAACAATGATCTATATTTAGTAGTACAATAATAAAAATGTTCTTTCATGAATTATAGCAAACATACACACTAATACAAAGTGTCAATAATAGGGTGTATATTGGCAAAAATATATAATCTAATGTAAATTATAAACTATAGTTAATACTAAAATTAAGATTTTTTTTCATCAATTGTAACAAAGGTATCACACTAATGCAAACTATTAATAATCTGTGTGGCTATATGGGAATGCTGTAATTGTACAGCATTGTACAATTGTACAGATTTTTATGTAAACTTATAATTTCTCTAATCAAAAAAAATTTAAAAACAAACAAAACCCAATAACTTTATTCTACAGCTTTGGCTGAATGTTAAATGGTCAAAATGTTTAAAGTCTCACAAGATTTATGTTTTGCTGATATGCTCTTTTAAGGGGTCAAAGGTAAGATTATACATAATTTACAAAAATCCTCCTTTGTCAGGCAGGCTTTGAGGATCTCCAGATAGCTGGCCATTTCTCTTTGGTCATTCCTTTGAGTATATACTGTTCACAACGGTAGATTAGTTTGAGCTTTAACTTAATATTTTCATCACAAGTACCCAGATCAGTTGAATCAGCCTGTTCTTGAAGGCTCTATAACCGTATAATTTCTCCTTAGAGATAAACCTATAGGATAATACTTACTTTCAAAACAATCCTGAATTATCTACATAAAAATTTTGTTTAGTGGTGTAACCACATTTGGTTATGTTTTAAAGTTTGGAGAGGTAAACAGTCATCTTCTCATAGAGAGTTGATGCCGTGTCCACTGTTATTTTGATGCCATGAGCAAAGCTTGTATCTCAATTTTGCTGAGCAAGTAGGGCTTGCTTTGGAAGTCAACTCCTTTGCCAACTCATTTCCCTGTTATTGACTTTTCTTTAACTTCCCAAACTGATTAATATGGTGGAAAATCTGAGTCTTTGACTATCCTTTACCTCCATCCCTTTTCTAATTATTTTTCATGATTTTCCAAAATAGAATTGTGTATTCTAGTCACATACATAGAACCTATAAATGCTACTTCATTAATTCTATTATTTCACTATCTTTTGGTAGGCTCTCATTCATCAAAACATTTTAACCATATTTCTTTTTTTTTTTAAAGATTTTGATTACAAAAATGTTAAACACAAAAAAATTTTGAGGATTCCCATTTACCTTCCTCCCTACCCCTCCTACATTTTCCCACATTAACAACATCCTTCATTAGTGTGGTACATTTGTTACAATTGATGAACACATTTTGGAGCATTGCCACTAAGAGTTAATTCCTTACCTGCTTTGCTTTCATATCCACATTCTTGATAATATTTTCAACTGTTTTATGATTCATGGTATAATATTAGGCAAAAACAAACACTGAATATAAAAGACACTGTGGAAAATGTTTGAGACAAGTGCAGAAAGGTTGAGAAAGTCTTATACTACTTGTGAAACTGTGATGCCTATCTCATTTCCATCAATATCAGGGAAACAATGCACATTTCAAATGGTTCCTATGCGATTTTGACACTCTTTCAATTATATTAGGAACATAAATCTTGTTGGTTCCTTTTTTTCCACACATTGTTTTGTTTAAAATGTTGGGCTAAATTTTGCAGAGATAAACATTATTTTTCCAATATAAAGCTTGGTCAAAACTTTAATAAAATTTGAGAGGTATGTATGTTCTATAAAGGACAAGTACATTTTGATAGGTCAGAAGGTCAAATCCTATTCATTATTTACATGTAGCAATGATATTAGATCTTCTATGCAACATTCCCTAACACTCTACCTGATATGCCAATTTGGGACTCTTTCCATTATTGCATCTTTCATATATTATATTTAGGTTTCCAAATGTTTTTTTACACTTTTTAAATTAAAGTTAATAGATCACAAAGAGCATTACATTAAAAAACATTAAAAAAAACATAAAAAACATAAGTGGTTCCCATATACCCCACTCCCCCCCAACCCATCATTTTTGTAAATTGTATTTTTTGAAGATAAATACATCACACACACAAAAATGCTACATTAAAAAAGATAAGAGGGTCCCATATAACCCCCAACCCCCCACCCCACTCTTCCCACACCAACAACCTCCCCCATTATTGTGGCACACCCATTGCACTTGGCAAACACATTTTGGAGACTGCTGCACCACCTAGATAATAGTTTACTCTGTAGTTCACACTCTCTCCCAGTACATTCAGTAGGTTAAGGCAGGATATATAAAGTCCATACTCTGACCCTGCAATATCATTTAGGACAACTCAAAGTCCCCAAAAATACCCCCATATCACATCTCTTCTTCCCTCTCCCTGCCCTTAGCAACTACTGTGTTCACTTTCTCCTCCTCACCATCCCAGGGTCTACAGAATGGAGGAATAAAATATGGATTAGAGTGGACTTACTGGTATTCTACAAAATTATTCTTAATTATCAAATTATTAATACCTTGAAGCCATAATAACTGTGGATATTTTCCATTATATCCATAGTTTTTGTCATAGAGTTTCATGATGGACATAGTAACCTCAAATTAACGCTTAACTGAACATAGGGTGCATATTAAGATGTTGATTATGTAGGGATATAGAATAGGTAACATGACTTTTAATCTACTTACTAAGCATTTGATATCAGGTGGAGATTGTAAAGAAAGTAAGAACATCCAAAAAGAAGAGATAATAATGGATACATCATGTAAAACAAACTCCTCTTACATAAATATTAAACATTTTCAGAGGCTAGCCTTATCTGTAGAGTCTTGCCCTTATAATTGTTTATTTCTAATTGTAATATTTGCAGCTTAGAGAGTGCAGATGTTAGTAATTTCTATACAATTTAACTCAAGCTGCCACCATTCACACTGTTTTTTATGAACGTGAAATAAAATTATGCAAACAAGAAGTCCTTTGTAATTGGGAAAAAGATCTCATACTTGTAAAAATGTTTGTAATCTACTCAACTAAAGGGGACACAAACACCAAAAAGGCTAGAGGTATAATAAGTGTATATTTTTATACACTGGGCTGATTTTAATTCAAGATATCTTATATGCCTTAAAAGGAACTGATACTGATGAAATCAAAAAATAAAAATACAGATATTGAGCAATATTTTTTACACTTGTGTTTACCATCATTGACTTATGGGTCAGAAATCAGTTGACAATAATTAATGATAATTGTGTTTTAAAAAGCTAGCTCCCATTTTTTCTCAAAACAATATATGTATTATGAGTGGTAGGAATTTAAATTTCCAAGTTTTTTAATTTTTAAAAAAGTTTAATGTTATGCATTTTAATGTAAAGGGAAAATATTAGAATTTCACTTTTCCTCAATGATTGCTTACTCCTTATTTAAAAAGCCATCTAAACAAAACAGCAAATCTGTAATGCATCATAGGCTTTCCAAAGAATATAATACAAAGATGCTAAATAATTCAGTGCTTACTATTGTAACAGGTTATGAATAATTTAAATATCAGAATGCTAATAAGTAGATTTTAAAATTAAGAAATATCCAGATTCCAATATGTGCACACTCTGCCAAATTATTTAGAGGAAATTTGTGCAGACACCTTGTGTCAAAATGTTCTCCAAGAGAGTAGGGATTCAGTGCTAAAATGTTTTTTTATCTATTGTGATGGGGCTTTTTTTTCTTTCCAGAAATCATGGTAGTAATTTGCTTTTAACATGTAGCATTGGAATCCAGTGAGATTTCAAAAGACTGTTAAAATCACATCTTTTTAAGATGGGCATTCAGAGGTAACATGCACAGCTGTGCTTTCTGAGTGACTTAGGGGCTGGAGCTAAGAAATTCTCAATCAGAAGAGTAAGTTGCTTATTCTCTAATTTAGACCTTGAGGGAGGTCATACAAGTCATCTGAGGTCCCAACATTCTGGTACTTTATGTAGTTCATTCCCAAATACAAAGGAGTGGTAGAAGAAAATGGGAATCTCTATTTATGCTATATTACAGATTTACATATCATCTGGCATTTAAGATGATATGAAAGCAAAACAATTAATGTTAAAAAAATCTGTTTTCTCTATGTCCACATTTTACTAATTCCAGTGATGAAAAAATATATGATTGGAGAAATAGCAACATTCGGACTTCATATTTCACAAGTGAACACAGTATGTAGTTACTCCCAGCATACCCTTTCTGGCCACATATGTACCCTCTCTTAGCCCACAATTGTGATCTCAGAGATCCTATCAATCCAAAGTAAATGAAAAACAAATAAACACAAACCTTGATTCAGGTTGACAGTGATTCTACATCTTATGCCAGCACTTGGTGGGAAGGGGCTTTTGCTGAATTTCTCTCATAAAGCAATTCCTCCCACAGGTCAGAACTTCCAGAAGTACATATAATTGTCCAGTATTCCTGATGCCTACATCACTTTAAGGGTAACAATTCATAAATTGCAATGAATTTACCACACTAATGAAGGATGTTGTTAATGTGGGGAAATGTGGGAGGAGTGGGAAGCAAGGCATATAAGAATTCCCTATATTTTTTAGGTAACATTTAAATAACTTAAGTATCTTTAAAAAAAATAGGTATAATATGGTGGAATTTTCAGAACACTGGAATTGTCCTGAATGATGTTGCAGTGATGGATACAGGCTGTTATATATCTTGCCATAACTTTCAAAAATGTGTGGGAGAGAGTTTATGATGTAAACTATAATCCACACTTAGTGGCAATGCTCCAATATGTGCTCATCAATTGTAACAATGTACCACACTAATGAAGGATATTTTTAAGGTGAAAAAGTATGGGAGGGGTAGGGAATGGGGCATATGGGAATCCTCTACCTTTTTAGGTAACATTTCTATAAGCTAAGTACCTTTTAAAAAAATAAAATAAAGAAAAGATAACAAAAAGAGTAAAAAGAGAAAACTAGGTATTAAGGAAGTACAATAGAGTAAGATTCTTCAAAATGAAAACTGAAAATCAGTTTTGAAAATGAAACTCTCAAATAAACCCAGATACTAGAAATATTTTTGACTGATTACTAAAAGTTTCTCAATATTGTTAATCTTTTGGACAGGATGCCTTACTGAGCAAATGCCTATGATTAATTTTTTAATCATCAAAAATTAAGTCATTATTAAATGCTCTAAAAATAATTATATTTGCAGAGAAGGAGGAAATTCATGGACGTCATAGCATTGAGTTTCCCTCCCTGAAGATGACGAAGACATGTGTCTAGCCAAAAAATGTACATAAATATTCACTAAAAAACAAGTACCTTTTTATTCAGTGACATTTTATCTTATAGAACAGTAGAATGATCTCTTGAATATTCAACCAGATGATCGGGTAGGAGACCATATTTTGTGAAAATGAGCAGGTATTTCATAGGGTTCAGAATTTTGTCTGAAACAGTGGCCCTTAATCAGGACAAATGGGCCAGAATCCCTGGAGTGTCACTTCCCGAGATCACACCTTGTAGTGCATAGAAATGCTACTTCATAATCTGTGACTACATAATAAGGAATGCTTCTACTCAGGCCAGTTGGAATGAGAGCTTAAGGCAAAGAAGTTGAGAATGATCTAGAGATTTGTGACACTTTCAAATATGAGAGCTAAAATGTTTCTTGCTTGCTCCATAGAATGATCTTCCCTCTTTTTCTTTTTTTTTTTTAAATTTGTTTATCCCTCCCCTGTTGTCACTTGCTTGCTGTCTGCTTTCCGTGTCCATTTGCTGTGCGTTTTCTGTGTCTGCTTGTCTCCCTTTGTTGCCTCATCTTGCTACACCAGCTCTCTGCAGGCTGTCAGCTCTCTGCTGGCTGGGCCAGCTTGCCTTCACAAGGAGGCCCTAGAAAGCTAATCCACGGCCTTCCATACGGTAGATGGGAGCCCAAACAGTTGAGCCACATCCACTTCCCATGATAGTCCCTCTTTTATTCTATTCTAATAAAAGTATGATTTTTTCCTGTATTTATTCTTCTTTTTCTCTACTATACAATGAAGGAGAGATGGTATATGTGTCTTTATTTCTAAGATTTTGCATATTGAATTGGAAATAAAATAAATTGCCTCTTGAATACTCTGATTGGAATAGGTGAATGTGACATCTGGTTATCTCTTAGGGGAAAGAAGACCGTGTAGTATGATTAGATTGTGATAGACAGGTATATTTGAATGGAGGGAAGTAATGCATGTGTGTGTGCACGCATACACATGCACACATACTACATCCATAGGGCAGAATGTAGAATATGTTAATTAGGTTGAGCTCCTGGCATAAAAAAAATACCACATTCCTTGAAAATAACTGCAATTCAGTGACCAAGGTCCTTGTTGGGGCCAACCTCCCATCTCCAGCCACTACTTATTGATCTTGCTGTAGTCCAAAACTGGACTATCAGATCATCTCTCCTGGTAATTTTAAATTGAGAATGGGGAAATCCACAAACTGGAAATCACTGGAGTTGAGCTATGGTAGGCAGAGACTAAGGGAAAAGGTTTCCCAAGTCCAACTCCTGGAGCAGCTCTAGTATTTCTAATCTTCCAGCTGGAGTGTTTTCTGAGCTGTTCCTGGGATTCTGTGAGCTGCCAATCTTTCCAATAAAATTCCTTTTTTTCATAAGTTAGGTAGAAGAAGATTCTATTGTTCATAACTACAGCAATAACATTAATGGTAGTAAAATAATTCCGAAAAATCATTCTTTTGATTAAGAATTTGAAGAGGGTTTTCTGGTACAGAAAACCTCATTTGCTGCCTACAAAAATGAGGGGGAGGCTTGTAAAGGAGACCTGGGATTAGATGTTCAGAAGATATGATACAACTGTAATTCCAATAGAATTTGAATGGTTTTAGATCTGGAAGATGTCTTCAGATCTTTTGTTAAAATATTCACTCTGGTATATTATTGATTTTCTTATGTGTTATGCATTGAATTGCTCCCCAAAAGGCATGTTCACATCATAACCCATGTCCTGTAAATGTGACCTTACTAGGAAATGGGTATTTGAAGACATTATTACTAAAGATGAAGCCAAACTGGAACAGGGTATGCACTAATCCAATATGACATATTCTTATAAGAAGGAGAGAAAAGAGATAGACACAGGGGAGAATGAGGTGTAACAATTGAGGGAGAGATTGAAGCCCAAGGATTGCTGGAACCCCACCAGAAGCTAGGAGGAGGCAAGGAAGGATTTTCCTACAGATTTTGGACTTGTAGCCTCCAGAACTGTGAGAAAATAAATTTCTGTTGTTTTAAGTCACCCAGTTTGTGGTACTAAGTGACAGCAGAATGAGCAAGCTAAGACACTATGTCAGACCTATGTTTACTCCAAGCTTGTATAGGTCACAGAGCTGGTAGATTTCTATATGTGGATGCACAATAGGGACATTTTGCAAGGGTAAGATTGCTCTTCTAGATGTAACTTTCCATGCTTAGGAATACGTCTCAAAGTGTTCAGGTTATTTTTTATTTTAATCTAAAAAATTTTTATATTTATGCTTTATCATGTTTGGAAAACGGAGCAGTTTTCTTTCTTAAACAAGAGGCACCACCTCATGATGGAAAATGCTTCCTGTGTGAAACCATAATATGTATTGGTTAAATACGTGGGTTCTGGAGGGGAGCAGTGGGGCATAACAGCCCAGTGTCACCGATTATGACATTTGTGAACTTTACAAACTACTTCATCTCTCTCTTTCAGATTTCCTGTCTGCAAAATGTCTCTAGTGAAAATAACATTTGGGGAGAATTTTATTAGTGTGTATATAGAAAAACTATGAAAAGATATAAGCCTGGCCCATAGTACATCATAACGATCAGTTATTACTCTTTCTTTACACCTATTCTTTTTTTTTTACACCTATTCTTATTACTAATCTTTATAGTGACAATCCTAATTTATGCCAATTGTCCTGCAATAATTATTGCATTATTGAAAATTCCTTCTATCACTCACAAAAGTGTCCCTTTTTGGATGGCAAATTATATAGTCTTCTTGTCATCTCAATTGAAGTTTGCTTCATGCCCTAAATCTGTTTCTTCCCATCTGCACTCAACAGTAAATGTCATTATTCTCAAATTAAAAATTAAACCGGAGCCAGTATTCATTCTCCCCTTTTATTCATGCCATCCCACCAATTCATCAAAATAGTCTATCAGTTCTCTGTCCTAAACATAACTTGATTTTATTTACTTCTCTTCACTGACATTCCTTCCCACCCTCACAGCATAGTCCAGGACAGATAAGATTCAAATATCTGAAAACCTGCAAAAACCCCCTTTTGATTCTCCTTGTTTTATTCTTCACAACTCAAATAAGTTCTCTTAAAAATAATTTTTATAATGTTAATTCAATTGCACCATTTGCTTGCTTATAACCATTAACTGACCCCCACTGAATTTAAAACAAATCTTAATTTATTATAGTAGAGTCTCCCTGATTCCCTAGTGCCTCCTTCCCCTGACTCAATCTCTGTGCCTTCTGCAGACTCATTGTGTTCCAGTCCCACTAACCAGCTTTCAGTTTTTGAAAACTGGTCCACAAATTTCCCACCACAAAGCTCTTGCCATCACTGCCTGCCTTTGTGTGAAACACTCTGCCTGCTTGCTGGTCTGTTTCCTTTCCATCATGCCTCAGCTTAAATTTCACTTCTAGCAGTACCAAACCCTGATCATCCTTTCTAGAGTAAGCTATACTCACCTCAATCGTGCTTTTTAAAAAAATTGGCATCTTGTTTGCTACTTCCATTGAACTTACCACATGTGCAATCACTAAATTTATTTTTTATTTTTATCGTCACTTGCCCATACTAAACTCTAAGCTCTAGAAGCTAAAAAGCCATCTTTATTGTTCAAAGAGGCATCTGCATCCATAGAATAGTAACCAAGCCTTGAGAAATATTTTTGAATGAATAAATATGTTAATAGAATTCTATAAAACTATATATTTTTCTTATGTATCCTAAAAGTTACTTCCAGATCCCTTCATTTTATTTTTTCTCAGATCATTTAAGGAAGAATTACTTTTATATCTGTGAATTTAAAAAGAAAAACTTAACTTCTTTTAGTCCCAATTTTTTAATTTGTAAAATTGGATGGTATCAACCTTGCCTACCTGCTTTAAAAATGCAGATATATGACACTAACCTTTTATCTCAAAAGCTTGATAAAAATTTAAGGTTAAAATATTAGCAAGTACCAAAATTAGCAATATCTATTTATTCTCCCTTAGTATTATGAATTTGTTCATCAAGCTACATAAAATTGGGTGCAATATTCCTAATGATTTAAAATGTTTGTAAACTCTTTCCTTGCTCCCTTTAGTAGTATCTAAGCAATGAAGAAGGAGATGGGGTTTATCCTATTCTGTTCTATTGCGTATTTCTCAAAGGAATAATGTTTCTGCTTTCTACTCTAATTCATACACTCGTTCATTCTGTCAACAAGTATTTATTAACTTTTCCCTGTCTCAAAAATATTCTGTACTCAGGAATTTTAATCCCTTTATTTTACTTTAATATTTGAATATATTTGCACATCACCTCAAAAGCTGAAGGGATAATCAGGATGTCTTTGTCTGCAAAATGTTTGAGCTTTACCATTAGGCCCTAGGAGCTACTGAAGAGTTTTTGTTTTGACAGGAACATGATTCAATTTTAATTTAGAAAAATCATGATAATAATACTGTTTTGGATGGAATGGAGAGAGTTATAGAAGTAGAAGCTTTCAGAAGTGACTGTCCTTGATAAACATGTAGGATAATTATGGCAACAGTTGTGCAAATAATTATAATGTAACTTTAAATTTTGCAATGAGAAAGAATTTTTGACAATTATTACCAGCACAATGAGGAAAAGCGGTAGTTTTAAAAATTTGCATATTTAGTGTGAGTATATTCATCATGTATATTGAAAATTATTTTTTCTAATGAAATGAATAAGTATCTTGAAATCACTTTATGATCTTTTTATAATGATATAGAAATTAATCCATATAAAGAAAATATAGAAGAACTTTTAAATAACTTATATACAAATAAGTGAACTTTTTAGAGAATAATTTTCCAAATCATGTACAAAAATGCATCTATTATAATTGTTTACAGAGTGGCTATAGTTACTAGAATTGTATATTCATTAATTGCTTGTAGAAATTGCCTTTACAATATTAAGACCCATTTGAACTCCCTAGCCATGTAGATTACATATTCTTTTAAAATGCCTAATGTAGAAAATTAGGTAGTCAAAAGGATTCAGGGTTTTTTGTAGGCCACTCATCTGAAAAAAAATTGCTTTTCTTTATAACTCCATTTTCTTCATACTATGGTCCACAATAGGTTTTATATAATATTTCATTGCATTAAATGCTTGGATTGAAAAACAAATAAAAACAATGATTTACTTTTAACATGAAAAGTATTAATAAAGTATACATTTTTTAGTGTTTTTTAAAGAAAGAATGCAAGATCAGTAAAAAGATTGCCTATCCTATGAATACAGATGGAAAATTGTCATGGGCCTTTATAAATATATGTACATATTTTATTTTTAAAAGTCTATATTTATGTAAAATAATGAGAGGCATTTAAATATTTTCTTCGTAGTGTCATTGCACCTGAACTTGAAAAATGAGAGTAACCTTTCAATATTTCCTTATTGATGTCAATGACAAAAACCAGAAGTAATTGTGTACTGCAGTTACAAGTATGTACTTGCTCATTGATTCTGATAAGTGGTTATAACTGTTACTTTATCTTCTGATAATATTATTATCCATATTGCTGATGAGAAACCTGTGGCTCAGTATAAAATTGAAACTAGAATAAAGAGACAATGTTTATTTCTAATGGTAGTGCTAATATAAATGCAAGGCAGATGAGGATGGGCAAAATGTAGATTTAAAATTTTCATCTCAAATTATGAAACCTTACTTAAAATATTAAAAAGGAATAATTAAGGTCTCTTAAGTAATGGGTGTATATGATGAAACATTAAGTTTTATGCTATTTGGAAAACTTTGGAAATGTTAATAGAAGGCAACAATTATGAGTTGTGGGGAAGATGAGTGACTGAGCAGTCACTGTAAAATTGTAAATGAACTTCATTAGGCGTGATTGCATATATTGTGGTACATGGAGTTCTAAGATAACCCCATGTAGTGAGTTGAAAAGTGCCATCAAAAAAAATTCAACCCTCTGAATCCCATAAATGCGACCTTATTGGAAGTAAAGTTTTGCAAACGTAATTAGTTAAGAACTGAGATGAGGACATAGTGAATTAGGTAGCTCTAAATCCAATGACTGATGACCTTATGAGAAGAGAGAAGATGGTTACATGAGAATGGAGGATACAGAGACTGGAGTGATGCATCTACAAGCTAAGGAATGCCAAGAGTTCCTGGGAACCACCAGAAGTTAAGAAGAAGAAACGAAGGATTCTTCCCTAGAGCCTTTAGAAGGAATGCAATCCTGTTGACACCTTGATCTTGAACTTTCAGACTCCAGAACAAACAGGGAGTAAAATCTGTTGTTTCAAGCCATCTAGTTTGTGGTAATTTAATATGGCAGCCCTCGAAACTAATACAACCCCCAAAGACTCATGCCCTTTTATAATCTCTACCTCTTGAGTGTGAGCAAGGCTTGTGAATATGATGGGATAGTCATTCCCTTGCTTAGGCTACATTATAATGACAAAGGGATGGTGTAGTCACTCCAATGATTGCCTTATGTTATATGAGACTCCTTCATAGTAGACTGGGGTGAGAGCTTCCTGCTAGCTTTGAAGAAGTAATTTACCATGTTGCGGGAAGGCCACTGGCTTGGACCGAATGGTGATGTCTAGGAGCTGGTTGATAGCCTTCAAGAAAACAGGGACCTCAGTCTTAAAACCTCAAGGAACTGAATTCTGCTAATAACCTGAATAAGCTGGGGAAAGTACTTCAAGCCCTAAGTGAGATCGCAGCTCTAGCCCGTACCTTGATTTCAGTCTGATGAGATCATGAGCACAGAATCCAATTAAGCCAAGCCCAGACTTCTGACCTACAGAGAGTGGGAAATAATGAATGTTGTTTTAAGTGGATAAGTTTGTGGTCATTATTTACAGAATAATAGAAAGTTAAAACACATGTGGGGAGTGGGAAAATCATAAAATCTTGGGCTAAATTGCAATACATCAGTCTTTCTGGTAACTGAGTTATCAAAAACACACTTTCAGCAGCAGGCTAACACACCACAAAATATTCCTTTCTATCAATATTTTACCTAGAAATTAATTTTATGTAAAAAGACGTGTGTTTGTTTAGAATGAAGTATTCTAACACCCTGATTTGCTTATTATTAATAGTAATATCCAATTGAATGATAATTCATATAATGGATGATCAGTCTCATGGGAATGGCTATTGGAGTGACACATACCTTGTTATTTAAGAGTGATCTGCAGACCAGCAGCTTCATAATATGGCAGCATATTTGAAATGCAACACCTTAGGCTTCACAATAAACTTGTGAATCGCAATCTTCACTTTAATAAGACCTCCAGGTATTTGTTCACACATTATATATATATTTTTAAAAGATGTATCTTATTTATTTCTCTCCCCTTGCTCCTCCCCTTTGTTTGTTCTCTGTGTCCATTCGCTGTGTGTTCTTCTGTGTCCTCTTGCATTCTCGGCAACACCAGGAATCTATGTCTCTTTTTTGTTGTGTCATCTTGCTGCGTCAACTCTCCGTGTGTGCGGTGCCACTACTGGGTGGGCTGCACTTTTTCACATGGGGCAGGTCAAGGCAGGGCATACTCCTTGTGTGTGCGGCTCCCCTATGCGGGGAACACCCCTGAGTGGCAGGGCACTCCTTGCACATGGCAGCACTGTGCGTGGGCCAGCTCACCACATGGGCCAGGAGGCCCTCAGTTCAAACCCTGGGCCTCCCATATGTTAGGTGGATGCTCTATCAGTTGAACCACGTCCACCTCCCTGCACTTATATTTTGAGAAGCATTGGACTAGAAGGTAGTAACCATGGGGAAATAATCCAGATGATGACCCCACAATATAGGGCTCTAGGGACCATATGTGTAGAACCAAATTTTGAGGATAACAAAAGATGGGAATGTGATTTGTTCCTTACCAGTTCTAGGGATTCACGTGATATAAAGAATATTTTTATGGTGGATTTTTAAATTAGGAGGTTTGAAAAGTCAATGGAACCAGAGAGAGACTCAAACCAAGGTGGAACAAAAAACAGAGATGTCAGGAATTAAAAGAAGATTATGAAGACTCTACCTTCATGGAGAGGAGTTTGTAAATGTTGCTAAAATTTACTTATTTATGGTATTATATAATTAAAATTTCCTTGAAGGTACAGACTTTGTTTACAATCAACTTCTATTCATTTACCTAGTCATGAACGTTTCATATACATGAAAAAGTAAATGGTTGTTCATTCAGGATTTAGCCAGAACAGAAGCCATTCACTACATTTTCAATGAAAAGTATTTAGTATTGAAAACGAGCATAAATAATCTTTGGAAAAGCTGGACAACAAACATCATGGAGGAGTCAGTGAAGCTTGGGGCAGTCGCTATCCAACATCTTAGTCTTAAGATTGATGTCAGTGGTTCTCAAGAACTTGTGGGGATGTGGGAGATCCGCGGTTCAAACCCCAGGCCTCCTTGACTCATGTGGAGCTGGCCCATGCACAGTGCTGATGCGCAGCAAGGAGTGACGTGCCATGCAGGGGTGTCCTCACATAGGGGAGCCCCACATGCAAGGAGTGCCCCATAAGGAGAGCTGCCCAGCGCGAAAGAAGTTCAGCCTGCCCAGGAATGGCGTCACACACATGAAGAGCTGACACAACAGATGACGCAACGAAAAGAAACACAGATTCCTGTGCCGCTGACAACCACAGAAGTGGAAAAAGAAGACCCAGCAAATAGACACCGAGAACAGACAGCCAGGGTGGGGGTGGGGCGGAAGAGAAATAAATAAATACATAAATCTTTAAAAAAAAAAAAAGAACTTGTGGGGAAACTACTAATGGATTTCACTATCAGAGACTTAATAACATTTCCTCTTCCAACCTCCAAAACTGTTGGAAGTGTGCCTGTCTTTGACAAACCTGATGGCTAACCTATAAAAAGCAGATCCTGGAAAATGCACAGGAGACTTTAGACTATGGTGATAGTGGACAAAAACTAAAGTCACCTAAAAATAAAATATTTAGTATTTCTAAATAATTTTTCCATTTTAAAGAATTTTTATATATTAAATCATTAAATTTTTGCAATTATATTGGGAGGTAAATTTGCCCATTTTACATCTGAGGATATCAAGTTTCAATGAGGCTACATGACATAAAAATCATACAGTGAGTAAGTAGTTAAGTGGAGGAGGAAATTCAATTCCTCCAAAGAAAAGGTATGGAATATGTTCTATTACAATTCTTTCCATTGTGTTATTGATTTCCCCTAAGTTCTAATATCTCATATCTTGTATTTGGTTTGAGGTTTTCAATTTTTATTGGTAGAATAAATGTTAGACCTATATTTGCAAGTTCTATTGGTATTAATTTACTTTCCCTAATGTTATGTGCAATTGAATTCCTGCTATGCCTTTTCCATGCTGCTACAGAAAGATGAACACAATTTCAATTTTTTAAAAAGTAAACCTGTTTGTTGAAATACAGTGATTTAATCTAGAAATAGATTCTAATTGTTTGACAATTTTCTCTCTTCTCTTCATAACTATGAGATATAAGCACCTAAAAAGATTTAAAATAAATAAATTTTATAAAAGCGATACATCATTTTTCCACTTGAGAAACTGTAGATAAATTATTTGGATTATCAGGAAAATTGAGAATAACTAATATTTCATATCAGTAATTAATTTCTTTATGTAATCAAATAAAGAAGGTAGTATAATATGGAGTATCTGTGATTATTTAAATTCTAGGATATTTGTGTATCAACTATTAAAATGTGTGTTTGACTCAAAGGCCTACCTAAATATTGCAAGTTAAAACATACGTATTTAAACATATCATTTATATTAAAGCATGGTTTTCAATATGACAATTTCATTCATAATCTCTTCATTTTCTACATGGGTTTGGAAACCTTGATAAATTTATTGCATTGTTTCCCTTTCTTCTTCTATTTCAGCTAGTCTATAAAAATCTAGTGAAAGAGAATATTCTTGTACAGAAAATGTTTTAATAATTAGAATACTGGTGGGAAACTCAGATACGTATCATTATATAATGCAAAAGTACTATATTGAAGATCACAATTTGATTTTATTAATAATCATCAGTTATTAAAGTGAATGACTAGATAGAGTTCTCTGAAAAATAAAATGAAAAGCCCTTATTATAGAAGTGATGAGTTTTCTTTTACTACAAAAATACTATTTCTGTGTCCTATTTAATTTCTAATGTTTGGATACATGCTGACCCAGTCATATTTTATCTAAAGAAGGTTGTAGTAGAAGTAAGGTCCTTTATGCTGACTACACTCTCTGTTCCTTAAGTTTAATATATTTTAAACTAAATGATTTTATTAGATAGGTGGAAAAATTCAACTCCTTTCAAAATAGGAGTTAAATTTCTACTAAAAGTGAATTTTGAGTATGAAATCACTTCCTCATCCTTATTTTGAAAGGATTATGCACAGTTCTTAATAAAAACTGCTGACACCTCTATCCCTGTAATATTACATACTGAAGAGATAGAGATACAAAATAAAAATGTGCAACGTATTTTATCTGATTGGCTATAAACTCTCTGATGCATTTCCAGGTGGTAAAAATAGGTTTTCTTGATGCATTAAGGAATAAATTCTTTGTGTCTGATTAAAATGCAGATGAGCACCATAAACTATTGTAATTTGAAAGGACTGAACTCATGATGCAACCTGCTTCCATCTGTTTTAGATGTAAAACAGGAGGGAGTTGGGCTGAAAGTACCACTGCATTCAATATAGGTTAAAATTCAAGAAATTAACCATGCCAATCTGATATTTCCAATTTTTTTTGTTCTTTGCCTGTGTAGATTTAGGCCATCTGCATAATCATATTGCTGTTAATTATGACAAAATATGTTTTTTATATTTCTCATAACTATGATACCACACACATATGGGCGAGAAAGCTGAAATTATTGGTAAGGTTTTGAAAAAGCTTTGGAATTAAATTGACTGCCATAGGCTTATTTCCTCAATAACTTGTTTTCTTTTTCTAACATTTTTCAGTAAATATGAGGGCAGTGAAATGAAGCCATATGTAGTGAATGGGAATCAGTTAACTAGCAGAGTCTCAGTTGAAAGTCATTGGCTTCTGCTGTGGGAGCAGAAAGACCAGGGCTTTGGAAGAGATGCACTTTAGTGTGAAGCCTAAGACTCCTGCCTAATAATTACGTGGTTTAGGGCATTTTTTTCACAATGGCTATGATTAATGTGCCTCCATAGGTTTGATATGATGATCATGGCTAGAGAGCATCTAACGTAATGTCTACGTATCATAGGGCAAAATGCATGCAGTCTCCTTTTACTCTGGTCTTTATCTGCAAGGTTGTACTATAGACTTTTATTAAAGGAAACAGAATCTCACACCTCAGTATTGTCCAGTGTTCCCTGTACTTCCTACCATGCTTCTAAAAGTTCTTTACAGTAATTTTATATTATATATATATATATATATAATATTAATACTAAAATGCAGAAATATATTCTGAATCATCTGGATAACTACTTACTTTTAGGGCCTGGAGTTTGTTAGTTAGTACTTGGTACCAGGCTATTTCCAAGAATCATTTTAAAACTTGCAGGCCATTTGGAAAAATATGGAGATGAACTTAACTGATATCTTGGCCACAAGGGATGGCCAAGTGATATCACAATAAGCTGTAAACTGTGCAAAGATTTCAGAAGTCACAGAGAATGGGATACTGAGTCATCATATGGTCCACTGAGGTTAGAACAGGTCAGACAAATAAGAACAGGAGTCAGAGTTAACTGTATAATTTTCCCACTGCAAATGACACTTTAGCTTCAGTCCAAACTATGGTGTCTATCTAAGCTAATGGGATTGTGTTGATATTATTGTTCAGTAAAATTTAATTTTAAACTATAATCAATTGCATTTAACATTGTATGAGTCATTATCTTTAAAAAACCAAACCTTTGAATGCCTAGTTTTATGCATCCTATACATGTAAATAATTTTTAGAATATTAAATTAACTGGGGAGCCTGAAAGAATTTTAGTTTGGAACCATTTTAACAATTCTACAAAGAAATTAGAAATTATCAAAAATGTATTAATTTTAAAGGATTAGCAAAAGAGTTATCATTATGAAAAAAATACCATTTTATACCATATACAAGAAAATAAGTCTAGAATCTAAGAATAATATAATATTAAAGCAAAAAATGAATATATGTATAGGTTACATGAAATTAAATTATTTTACTCATGAAAGAATCTAAAAATAAGTCAAATGGCACATGATAGAAAATATTTGGTTAAACCATAATTAGTGCCATTTTTGTAGATCAAAAATTATCATAAATTAATAATACATGTGACTTAACCTAAAATTTGCATCATTTATCATAGTTTATTTTGCTACTTTACACCCCAACATTATATATGTTAAAAAAGTGAGGAAAATATGAACAATGAATATAATCTGGAAATTCATTGAAGAGAAATAACAAATGGCCATTTAATGAAAAGAAGTTCTACTTTACTAGTAATCAAGGACATGATAACTGAAACAATGTGATCTTTTTAAAAAAAATAAGTTTGATAGGAATCTGAAAGATTGATCATACTCAGTGCTGCCAAGGATGTAGCAAAATCATCACCCCTATCCAATGGAATTAATATCACTTCAAACTATGGAATTTGTCCAGCAGCATTTTTAAAAATTGAAGTGCACATTTCCATTCCCCACTGAACCAGCAATTTCACATCTGGAACTAGATTACCCAGAAATAACAGTATCAGCAAGTAGAATTAATATGATCAAGAATTTTTCTTAAAACTTTATTTGAAGTAGAAAAAAACCTGAAAGTATTCTGATTATCCATCAACAGGGAGATATTGAAATAAATGTGGTAAATCAATATTCTGTAATCTATGATGCTATTGATAAGAATGCGGTAGATTATTATATATTTATTTTGAAACAAAGTCCCTAATGAAATGAGGAAAGTAAGTTGGAGTGTATTATTTTCCTAAAATATTTTCTTTAAAAATAAATTTTATGTTTTTATTAAAAAGTAATAACTCTATATTTCAAATCGTTGCTTTGATTATATTAATGCCTACGATTGCAGTTGAGGACACAGAATTTTAATATAACTTGATACTTCTGTAATGTTGGCATTGATAAACTATGAAAATATAGGCAAAACTTTATTCTTTTATATATTGTTTATATTTCACAGTGTTTGACGTATACATAGCACTCAATATGTGCATGAACATGAATACATTGTATTGTTGTGAGTTTTAAACTATTTACGAAATTTTGGATTTGAGTATTTCTTCTTTTTGAATTCTGATCTATGGTGTGTGCACAGTTATGCTACTGAGCTTATTTGTTTTCTGTTACTTAAATAAGAATAAAAGACATTAAACCTGCACTGCTATTTAATTGGTAGCATTAAGTAAAAAAGTTAGAAATTATCTAAAATGTAGCTGTTAATATAGAAGACTGAAAAGCGTGAAAAAATCTTGAAACTTTTTCTTTGAATATAATTAATGCATTTAAAATTACTTTCAATTCTGGATAACAGTGTAGAAATATATACAAATAATTTAATAATTTTTTAAAATTTTCGTTCTCAAGATTTCTAGTTACCCTTAAAGGATTATTGAGCTCATAATATGCATAATACATATTTCCACTGAAAGATTAGTTAAATAAGCTAAAAAGGCAGCTATATATATATATATATATATTTATATGCTCAGAATTAATAAAGGAACAATTCATCTTTTTTAGTACCTCTTAAGTACAGTATTAAACTTGAAAATGTAAAACTTGAAAGCTGATTTTTCTATTTATTAACAGATGTGTTGACCTTGATAATTGGACTTCAGTTATTCAAAGGCAGATATCACCACCAAAATGAAAAGAGAAGAAAAATAAAGAACTCAGCCTGAAAGGAGTTTTACCTTTAAAATGGGTTACTGTTGCCAATGGCTTTCTTTATTTCTTTGGTTATTGAAGGAAAAGTCATTTAATATTTCATTTATTTTCTTTTCAGTACATGTTTTGATACCTTGAGAGTCCCTTTATAGGAACTCATTTCTTCAAAAAAAAATTTAAAGTAAATCTAAGAGATTTGAAATCCCCAGAGGCCTTCTATTTTGTTCTCTGTTTCTTACTATTTTATATGAAATATGTAGTCCTGAAGGCATAATGCTATTTAACACGCAAACTTTCTGAAAACCTCTTAGAGAGGAAATATTCTGATTTTGATTTTCTAAAATTTTATGTGAAAGAGGACATTGCATCTTTGAAATAGCCTGTGTAAGCTAGAGGCAATATGGTACAATTTTAATGTCCTTATTTTCCTATTTAATTCTTGCTCATTTTATGCGTTTCTTATCTGTTTTTATAACTCATGATCAATAGCGTTTTATTATTTATGGGTTATTACTTATATAATCAGTAGTTATAAATAAAGTTATATGCTCAAAATAACTCCCCTAATTACATTGGCTTGGCGCATGTAAGAGTTCTGACAGGTGGCAGGGTTATATTACTAATTCTATGGTAACTACTTGCATAGCAGTCAGCAACTACTCTGTACTCTTTAAGCCTCAGTATTCTTGGGACACTATTTCTTCCTTCCTAAACTACTAATAATTGAAACATCCCTTTAGATATCACCAGGATACTTATAAGACTATATATTTCAGTTGGCTGTTCTGATACATAGTAAATATTCAGATATCAACAAAATTACTTTCTAGGATGAAAGACTAAACAAAAGTAGTTTGATTCACTATTTTTTTACATGCTTATCATACCAATGACAACTCAGAAAATAAAACTAAAGCATTTCAAATGCTATCATTCTACCAAATCAATTATAGAGACATTGCTATTTCCTTCCAACTTTTGCCCATTTTCTTTTAAGAATTTTACTTATTTGTAATTATAATGTAGGCACAACTGGGTTTCATTCAATCTTGAAGCACCCAAATTTATCTTAAACAGTTTTGTTCTCCTGACTGTGAGATCTAAACATATGCCATATTAAGGTCTCAGTAAATGACCTCATACAAGGATAAAATATTTTATTGCAATATTAAATTATTAAAAAGTACTGTGCATTTTAAGAAGTGTCACAGGAATTCTTGTTTCTATCAGCAGATACAACATTTGATCAATCATGAAAACCTGAAAAGCGTACATGATCTTTGTATGTCTCCATGTATTTGATCTCCTCATGATCCTCATTATTTGTGGATTCTATATTTGCAAATTTGCAGACTCACTAAAATTTATTTATAAAACCAAAATCAATACTCATAGAGCTTTTTATGGTGAATTGCCAACATGTGCAGAGAAATGAAAAAGTTGAGTGACTTAACAGGAACGTTTCCAGCTGTGTCAAATGAATCAATGCTCTAGTTCTCATACTGTAAACAACTGTCCTTTTTGAGATATATTTAGTGCCATTTCAGATTTTTGTGCCTTTTTGTTGTTGTTTTCACTGTTTAACGTGCCCCCAAGCAGAGTGCTTCAGGATTGTCTAGTGTTTCTAAGAGGTAAGATGACTTTACGTGACTTATGAAGAAAGTACGTATGTTAAATAAATTTTGTTCAGGAATGAGTTATGGTGTAATTCTTACTGAATAGGTGGGCTCCCCACAAAAAACAGTTATGTGACACCAGGGTTTTGAAGAGAGAAAGAACTTTATTATAAGGCAACCAAGTAAAGAGAAAGGAGACAAGCTCAAATCTGTCTCCAAGAACTGAAAATTCTTAGGGTTTTTATGTGAATAAACAGATATATGGGGTAAATGATGAACTCTAAGTTGGTATATTACAATGGGTTATATGTATACATTTAATTTAAGGATGCAGGTAGGGTTATTTTGATTGGTTGTGCATATACTCAAATCAAGGATTGTGAGTGAGCTAGGATGATGGGTTGTGTATACACTCAAATTGAATGTCTGAGTGAGCTATTATAATTGGCAGTTTCTTGCAGTTACTGCTGGTAGGGAATAAATGTGGGTCTGAGAAGTCCTGAACTAACTGGGGTATACATTATCTGGCTGTAAATGAGGGGCATGGGAAGCATTTAGTTACAGCACAGTTATAAATCATTCAGCTACAATAACAAGGAAAAAGGTTAATAAATCATAGTCAGTAGTTTCAGATTTAAGCTTCAGCATCATCGGCAGTCACTCAACAATTTCACTAAAGGCTGTGAGTTCAGTGCTAACGAATCAATAATATATACTAAGTAAGGTATCTTTAAACAGAAACACATATAAAGCAAGAGTATGTATTGATCAGTTGATGAAAATGTTGTGATCAGAGGCTTATAGGAACCTAAACCTGTATTTCCCTTAGGAGCAATTGTTCAGTACTTGCAAATTCAGTGTTCTTGATCACTACAGAACATGACTCCTGTGAATAACGAGAATCAACTATAATTAAAAATAAGGTTTTCTGAGCATCACTCAGATTAAAAAAAGTGAATACATATGAATTTGTGAGAAGGCTTTAACTAATATGCACAATGACAATATAAGAAATTGAGGTGCAAGCAAATACTCTTAGCTCCTTAGCAGAGTACCATAGATACCTATGTCAGAAAATCTACAAGGCATTGACATAATTTTCTTATTATTGTAAATGGGAACTGCAGATAACAGTCTTAGTTAACTACTTATTAAAGATAAGGTATATATACTTTTGAATTTCTCAGAAATGAAAAAACACATTCATTAACTAAGGACTTAATTTGCAGTTAATTACATTTACTTTTTACATTTTTTTCTTTATTTTTAGAGAAGCTTTAGATTACATAAATGGCATATCAAAAATATAGGGCAGGGAGAGTGGTATATGGGAACCTCTTATGTTTTTTAGCATAATGTTTTGTGTGATCTGTTTATCTTTTTTTTTAAAAGACAATAATAAAAAAAATTTTAAAAGAAAGTGAAAAAAACCTACCCAATGGGAAAAAATATTTGGTAACCATATATCTGATAGGAGCCTAATATCCAACATATATAAATTCTATCTCTCGAAAATAAAATGACAAACAACCCATTCAAAAAATGTGCAAGAGATTTGAAGAGACACTTCTTCAAAGAAGAAATACAAATGGCTAAAAAGCACATGAAAAGATGTTCAACTTCATAGCTATTACAGAAATGCAAATCAAACTACAATGAGATACCATCTTACACCCATTAGACTGGAAACTATTTAAAAAATAGAGCAATACAAGTGTTGGAGAGGATGCAGAGGAATCGGAAACCTTATCCACTGCTGGTGGAAATGTAGAAGGACCCAGCCACTCTGGAGGACAGTTTGGCAGTTCCTAAAAAAACTAGCTATAGATTTGCCATATTACCCATCAATTCCACTGCTGGATATATACCCAAAAGAACTGAAAACAAAGACATGAACTGATATATGCACACCAGTGTTCATAGCAGCACTATTCACTATTGCCAAAAGTTGGAATCAATCCAAATGCCCATCAACAGGTGAATTAATAAACAAAATGTGGTGTATATACATACAATGGAATACTATTCAGCTGTAAGAAGAAATAGAGTACTAACACACGGGATAACAAAGATGAATCTTGAGGACCTTATGTTGAGTGAAGCAAGCCAGGCATTGAAGGACAAATATTGCATGACTTCTCTGATATGAATTAAGCAAATCAAGTTGACTCAGACAACTTGGAGAGTGAACGATAGGCTTAAAGGAAGGTTGTGAGTGAGTGCCTACACAGGTAAAATCTATGATAAAGTGGAGGTAAGTAGTTGTGCATTGAAGGGATAAGATAGGGGCGTAGGGATACTATTGGGTGGGGCTTTGCAGGTTTGAGGGTGGCTAGGGTTGGGAGGATAGGTTAGATGGTCCATGGAATAGGGGGGAGGGTTTGGGGTAAACAGGTGAACATGAGAGATTGTCAGGTATGTGATTGAAACTATAGTGTTGAGAAAACTCTTTAGAAAATATGATAAGGAAGGGTTACTTGTTTAAGGTATTTGACGGAAGGCATCTGGCACAGGGTTCACCTGGGGCAGGCTTCTAGGGAGTGTGTGAGTGCTCATCTTGTCATATTGTGTTATATATCAGTGGGTGGTGACACATACAATGAGTGGGAAAGTGTTGTAGCCCCATCCTAGGGCAGACTGATGTTCTCAAACAGAGGAGACTGTGTCTCTTGAGAGCATGGGTGCTCCCAATGTGGGAGGACAGAATAGAGTGTCAAGTCCTCAGCATTGTTGTAAGTATCTGTGAATCTTGTCCTTCAAGCAGTGAAGCTTGCTTGATTGTCACTGTGGTCCCTGAGGGGAGAGGGAGAAATGAATAGAATAGATGGAAGTGGAGGTAACTGAGGGGCAATGGAAGTGTTCCAAAAGATTGTGAAATGATGGATATAAGCCATGCTAAATTTCACCAAAAATTTATAAAAGTGTATAGTCTAAAATGTAAACCACAATGTAGACCATAATGTAATGAAAAATTTTGAAAATTGTGCAGTCTAAAATATAAACCATAATGTAATCCATAATGGAACGATGGTTGGTAGTTATGCTTCAATATCTGTACATCAGCTGTAGCAAATACAACATCCACAAGTAAAAAGATCATTGCCAGGGAAGTGGGAAAAAGGATTTGATGTTGGGTACATGGGAGTCCCCTATTTTGTTTATGTGACTTACTGTGATCTAAAACTTTTTAGAAGAAAATAAAAAAGGACGTAGACACTGAGGAAAGAATGGAGGAGATTGTCTTGTCACTGTACATGCAGGGCAACACCTATTACTGTGATGAAAGGCAAAACATAAAAAACAAAATTTTATGATATTTTTCATTTTTAATACCACAATTTATTTTTTACTTTATTTTAGTTTTTCTAAATTATTATGTATTCTATTTCTAATGTTTAAACCTGTCAATACTATTTCATTTTCCTACTAATTGAATTTGGCAATATATTAGGTTTCTTTTTTGAAGAAGTTTTAGATCACAGAGGGGTTCAACTATGGCAGGGGAGGTGCACTGGTGTGGGGTGTCATTGATGGGGGGGTTCATTGGTATAAGGGGGTTCTCCAGGGCATGTATATAAGGTATATAGATAAGTTCAAATATTCATTTGGTATTGTCATAGTGGATAGAATTACACATGACAACTGAGGTAGTGCTGAGTTCCCATCCTGGGGAGCTCTGTAACATTCCCCAATGGAAAAGCAACAATCCCCCAATTGCAAGGACAAAGACCAGTGAAGAAGGATGGTCCAATGATGGGCCCTTGAGACTGTGCTTACAAGTCTGTGTGCTTATAATTTCGACCTGGCCTAGAGCTGCAGAGTGCCTGAAAATTATCTCCTGAGAGTCTCCATGTTGCTCAAATATGGCCTCTCTCTAAGCCAAACTCAGCATGTAAATGCATTACCTTCCCCCCAGTATGGGACATGATTCCCAGGGATGAGTCTCCTTGGCCCTGAGGGATTACTACCATTGCCAGCTGGAGATGCAACTAGAAAAAGACCTTGAATAAAAGGGGGAAATGATAATGACAAATGAGTTTATGTGGCTAAGAGACTTCAAAATGAGTTGGGAGGGCATCAGAGAGGTTGGGCTTATGCCCATCTTAGCAGGACCCCAGAGACAGCCAAAGTAGATACAACCCCAGGTACTGGTGCTCCCGAGGGCTACGGAGGCACACAGGTTCTACGGTCATGACAGATGGTTCTGGAGTTCAGTGCCTTGCCAGTGGGTCCTACTTTGGAATTTGTGCTCCTGAATGTGATAGAGTTGGACTCAGATGTGACCTCTCTACACATACATCTTCTGTCACTTTTACTGAACGTGTGGTTGCACTGGGGTTTGTGTATGTTCAGGAGACTTGAATCTCTGGACTGTCCATGTGCCAGCTGGGCCCTGAGACTCAGCAGAGTTGGAATACCTACTCTCTGGTTCATTGGACTGACCCAGGTCAGCTGACAGGTAGGTGAGAATGGTCACCCACCACACCAGGTATGTGTTTACACTGCAAGAAGGCGAATTGCATCGATCAGCCCTGTGGGATCTAAGCCCCCTCTCAATTTAGAGATAGAGTAGACATCACCATTCCAGAGTCCACAGGATGGAGGAATATAATATGGAGTCGAGTGGACTTGTTGGTATTCTACTATAGAATGATTGTGACTCTAGCAATGGACGTAATTGTATTATTGATGTGGAGATGGTGGCCATGGGATTTGCTGAGGGCAGGGAGAGGGAGGAAGAGGTGTGATATGGGGCATTTTCAGAACTTGGAGTTGTCCTGAATGATATTGCAGGGACAGATGCAGGACACTGTATAACTTGCTGTAAACCACTGGATGGACTGAGGGAAAGTGTGAACTACAATGTAAACTATGGTCCATGTGGTGTGGCAGTGCCCCAGGGTGTATTCATGAAATGCAATGAATGTACCTTACTGATGAAAGGGGATGCTGATGTAGGAGAAGCAGGGTTAGGGGGGTGGGGAGTGGGGTATATAGGAACCTCTTATGTTTTTTAACATAACATTTTGTGTGATCTATTTATCTTTTAATAAAAGACAATAATTAAAAATAATAAAATAATTAAATAATTAAATATATATATATAGTTCCCATATACTCCACCCCACCCCCTCCCACACTGTCCCCTAGTATAATAGCATCTTTCATTCGTGTGGTACATTCATTACAACTGCTGAACACATGTTGAAGCATTGCTACTAAGCATGGTCAATATTTTACATTATGTTTTATAATTTGCACCACACAATTTTATAGATTTTGACAAAATATATAATGGTTTGTATCTGTCAATGCAACATCATGCAGATGATTTCAATGTCTCAAAACTGCCCAATGTTACACCTATTCTTCCCTCTCCTTCCCTTCACATCCTCTTGTGACCACTTTCTTTATATCAACGTTATAAGTTCTTCCATTACTGGAATAACAGTACGTCTACTTTAGTTCATAGTTGCATTCCCCCCTCATGTTTGTTCCTTCATCTTGAGGATTTAGGGATGGTGATGTCCATTCTGCTACCTATTGAGGGGGCTTATATCCCATGGGGCAAATGGATGGAACTGTCTTACTTGCAGTTGTACATCTCTGCTTTTTGAGATGGGCATTGTTCATCATCATGCTTTCGTTAGTTTTCCTGTGTGTGTCGGATGAACTGGGGAGTAGGTGTTGGCTACAACTCTGCAGAGATTCAGGGCTTATTTAGCATGTGAAGAGTCAAAATATGTAAGTATTTGGGACATATATTTAATGCCTAAAGTGTTAATTATAGGTTCAAATAATGGGGCAGAAGAACTTGTGTAGGAACATTATGAATCTAACTCTGATAATTTGGGGGAGATGGTCATCATTTTTCCAAATTAAGGTTCCCTGATTAGGTTCCAATTTCCTTGGGTTGTCTACCCTACCTATAGTGTCTAGGTATTTGTAGAACCCCCAGGATCACCCCTATTAGAAGCGGTGTTTATTGTGGCAGTCAGTGAGATCCTCCTGAAACAAGCATAAATGTGACATCTGGAATGACCTCCCAACTCATTTTGAAATCTTGTGGCCATAAAAATTCATTTGCATTTAATATTTCACACTTTTGGTCTTGGCCTCTCTCCCAATACATCTTTAGTTGGCACTTGGTATTAAGCCCTCAGCACCAGGTAGGCTCATCCCCAAGATTTGTGCCCCAAGTTGGGGAAAGGCATTGAATTAATATGCTGACCTTTACTTAGAGAAAGGCCACATTTGAGCAACAAGATGGCCTTCAGTACGTAACTCTTAGGCAATATATATTACCATGCCAAGTTTTGATTTCACAAGAACGAAGTTCACATGTACAAGAATCAATATCATGGGCCTGATGCATGTGTCTGACCCTCCTTTGCTAGGCACTGCCCATGTACAAAATATTCTTGTCACACTATGGGGGAATGTTTTAGGACTCGCCAGGATGGTAATTCAGTATGCTGTTGGTTATTCTGTGGGCTTCCACTTACTGAGACAATACCACATGACCACATGAACACACTCATAGTCTATAGAGGTATGTCCCAAGAGTAACTTTACAAGCACATCTCCCCACACCGACACCCTGAACCAGTGATCCTCACCTACAACAGCTCACCTACAACAGCTGCAGTTGCAGCCATTCTTACCTCTCCCAAAACAAATCCAACAAAAAAAAAAAAATAATAAAACAAAAAATAAATTTCTTTTTGCATTGTGCCTTTCATCACTGTAAAAGCTGTTATCTTTTATGCATATTGACAATTTCTTCTGTGTGTTCCCCCAGTGTCTTTTTTTTTTTTTCACTTTATTTTCCAAGAAGCTTTAGGTTTCAGAAGAGTCACATAGGAAATACAGGGGATTCCCATGTACTCCAATCCCTCTCACCCCCACATTCTCCCCTACCAATAATATCCTACATTAGTAAGTACATTTGTTAAAATTAATGAACAAATATCAAAGTATTGCTATTAACCATAGTTAGTTATTTACATTATCGTTTAACTTTTGCACCTTATACTTTTATAGGTTCTGACAAAATGTATAATGGCCTGCGTCCATCATTGTAAGATCGTGCGGAACAACTACAATACCCCAAAAATGCCACATGTTCCACCCATTCCTCCCTCAGAAACTATGACAATCACTAAGTTTCAGTTTTTGAAGAATAAGTTCATAGTTACATACATTAATATTAAGGGCTTGACATACTGGTCTATTTTCTTTTATTAGGCACTACCCATGTACACGAGATATTCTTGCCCCTTTATTTGTGAAGGTAGCAGGACTCCCTAGGATGGGAGTTTAACATTTTCTTGATTATTATGTGGGTCTCCACTTAATGAGATAACACCCTTTGGCAAGATGAACACATTTATATTCCATAGAAGCATGTCCCAGGGTATTCTTTCCTACGTATCCCCCCACCATGAACACCCTGAAGTGGTGTCTTTCCCTTGTCATATTTGACAACACACACACACACACACACACACACAAAATATTCCCACCATTGTAGTTTCAACCACAGACCTACAAATCCCCAGAGTTCACCTATTCCTTCCTCCAGTACTCCCCTCAGTTACACAGATAGTCTAACCTAATATCCCCACCTCATTCCAGCACCATTGATTCCACTTACATCCATGCACCACCATCAGGTTCCCTCCACTACCAAACCACCCCTTTCCATGTTATCATGGGTTTTGCCCATATTATGTGTCTGTTCACCCCACTCTACTCCCTTTGTGTCACCTGATAAACTTTCTTCCACATCCTAGTTCTGTGAGTCTCCTCAGTAGGCTTAGGTCATAGAATGAGGTCATACAATATTTGTTCTTTAGTGTCTGGCTTATTTCACTCAATGTAAGGTCTTCAAAATGTTGCCATGTGTGTCAATACATCATTTCTTCTTATACCTGAGTAATATTATTGTATATACCACATTCTGTTTATCCATTCTTCTGTTGATGGACACTTGGTTTACTTCCAACTTTTGGCAATAGTGAATAATGCTGCTATGAACATTGGTGTGCCTATGTCTATTCATGTTCCTGCTTTCATTTTTTCTGGGTATATATCCAGCAGTGGGATTGCTGGATCATATGGCAATTCTATATTTAGCTTCATGAGAAAACATTAAACTGTCCTCCATAGTGGTTTCACCATTCTACATTCCCACCAGCAGTAGATGAAGGTTCCTATTCCTTGACACCTTCTCCAACACTTGTAGTTCTCTGTTTTTTAATAGCCATCAGTCTAAGAGGTGTAAAATAACACCTTATTGTAATTTTGATTTGCCCTTCCCAAATAGCTAGTGATGTTCAGTGTTTTTTTAAGTGACTTTTAGTCATTTGTATTTCTTTTTGGGTGTCTATTCAAATCTCTTGCCTATTTTTTAAATGGGTTCTTTATCTTTTTATTTTCAAGATGTAGAATTCTTTTACATATGCTGGATATTATCAGATAGATAGTTTCCTAATATTTTCTCCAATTGAGTAGGTTGCCTTTTCACTTTCTTGACAAACTCCTTTGAAGTGTGAAAGTTTTAATTTTGAGGAAGTCCCATTTATCTACTTTTTTTTCTTTTATTGCTCATTTTTTTTGTGTAAAGTTTATAAATCCATTTCCTACTACAAGATATTGTAGATGTTTCCTTACCTTATCTTCTAAGAGTTTTATGGTCCTGGCTCTTTTATTTAGGTCATTTATCCATCTTGAGTTAATATTTGTATAGAGGGTGAGATAATGATCCTATCTTCTTATTTTGGCTAAGGTTATCCAGTTTTCCCAGCACCATTTTTTTAAAAATTTTATTTTATTTATTCATTTTAAAAAATATATTACATTAAAAAATATGAGGTCACCATTCACCCCCACTGCCCCCACCCCACCACTCCCCCCACAGTAACACTCTACCCCATCATCATGACACATCCATAGCATCTGCTGAGTACATCTCTGGGCATTGCTGCACCCCATGGCCTGTGGTCCACACCATAGCCCACACTCTCCCACATTCCATCCAGTGGGCCATGGGAGGACATACAATGTCCGGCAATTGTCCCTGCAGCACCACTCAGGACAACTCCAAGTCCTGAAAATGCCTCCACATCTCATCTCTTCCTCCCATTCCCCGCACCCAGCAGCCACCATGGCCACTTTTCCATACCAATGCCACATTTTCTCGATTATTAACTACAATAGTTCATGAATAGAATATCATTAAGTCCACTCTAATCCTTACTGTATTCCTCCTTCCTATGGACCTCGGCTTGGTTGTGTCCATTGCAGATCTATGTCAAGAGGGGCTTAGATTCCACATGGATACTGGCTGCAATCCTCCTGCTTTCAGTTGTAGGCACTCTAGGCTCCAGGGTGTGGTGGTTGACATTCTTCAACTCCATGTTAGCTGAGTGGGGTAAGTCCAATAAATCAGAGTGTAGGAGCTGAAGTCTGTTGAGGCTCAGGGCCTGGCTATCATATTGACAGTCCAGAGATTCAAATCCCCTAGATATATCTTAAACCCCAGCACCAACTACAATTCCAGTAAAGTAGCATGAAAGTCTTGTGAAAAGAGATCCCATCTGAGTCCAGCTCCATATATATATTTTTAGAACTCATAAACAATACCAAACTGCTAAACACACCCTCCCTACCCTACCCCCTCACAGACTAGCACCATCCAGCCCAATAGCATCACTGCACCACTGTTATGCCCAGTGATGATATTCCCTCTCTCAGTTCTTTTTATTTTATTTGCATCTTCTCTCTTTTTTGTTTGTTAGTCTAGCTAAGGTTTTGTCAATTTTATTAGTCTTCTCAAAGAACCAGCGTTTGGTTTTGTTAATTTTTTCTATTGATTGTTTTTTATTCTCAATTTCATTTAGTTCATCTCTATTTTTTATATTTCCTTCTTTCTGCTTGCTTTGGGATTAGTTTATTGTTAGTTGTTCTCTTTCTAGTTCCTCTATGTATGCAGTTAGGTAATTGATTTTATCTCTTTCTTCTTTTTTGATATAAGCATTTATGAGTATAAATTTCCCTCTCAGCATTGCTTTTGCTGCATCCAATAGGTGTTGATATGTTGTGTTCTCATTTTCATTTGTTTCAGGGTAGTTACTAATTTCTTTTGCAGTTTCCTCTTTGACCCACTGATTGTCTAATAGTGTGTTGTTTAATTTCCATATCTTTGTGCCTATTCTGCTTCTCTGCCCCTTATTAATTTCCAGTTTCAATATGTTGTGGTAAGATAAATTAAGTTATAAAATTTCAGTCTTTCTAAATTCATTGAAATTTGTTCTGTGACCTAGCATGTGGTCTATCATGGGGAATGATCCATGTACACTGAAGAAGAATGTACATCCTGCTGTATTTGAGAGTAATGTTCTGTATACATCTATTTGATCTAGATCCTCTAATTTATTACTCATGGTCTTTGTTTCTTTATTAACCTTTTATTCAGATATTCTTTCTAATAGAAATAATGGTATATTAAAATCCCTCACTATAATTGTAGAGGCATCTATTTTTCCCTTTTTTTTGTTCCAATGTTTGCCTCATGTAATTTGGGACACCATGGCTAGGTGCATAAATATTTGTGATTACTCTTTCTTTTTGATAGATTACCCCTTGCATTACAGTAGTTTTTCATTTAAAGTCTATTTTGTCCAATATTAGTATAGCTACTGTCACCCATTTTTAGTTATTGTTTGCATGGAAAGTCATTTCCAACCATTCCCTTATAACTCCCTTGTGTCCATGGGTCTAAGGTGAGTTTCTTATAGATAATATATAAATGGGTCATAGTTCCTTATCCATCTGCCAATCTATGTCTTTTGATTGGAGAGTTTAA
This sequence comes from Dasypus novemcinctus, assembly GCF_030445035.2. Lineage (NCBI taxonomy): Eukaryota > Metazoa > Chordata > Mammalia > Cingulata > Dasypodidae > Dasypus > Dasypus novemcinctus. The sequence goes on along the minus strand of NC_080684.1, from coordinate 70,017,056 downwards.
TCCATTAATATTCAGTGTTATTACTGTCAAGACAGTACTTACGTTAGCCATTTTTCATTTAGGATTATATGTCATATTTTTTGTTTTCACTTTATCATTTTAGTTATTCTTACTAATAATCTTCCTTTCTACAGTCTCCTCCAGCCCTCTCTCTCCTGTTTTTTCCTTTCAATCTGCAGAATTCCCTTTAGTAATTTTTGAGGGCAGGTTTCATTTTGACAAACTCTCTTAATTTCTCTTTATCTATGAATATTTTGAACTCTCTCATTTTTAAATGACAGTCTTGCTGTACACAGAATTCTTGGCTTGTAATTTTTCTTTTAGCACCTTAACTATGTCATATCATTGCCTTCTCACCTCCATGGTTTCAGGTGAGAAATCAGTGCTTAATCTTAATCCCGTGTATGTGGTGGATCTCTTTTTTTTGCTTTTTTTAGTATTCTCTCTTTGTCCTGAGTGTTTGTCAATTTGATAAGAATATACCTCTGTTTAAGCCTGTTAGGATTTATGCTGTTTGGAGTGTGGTATTTTTCTTGGCCATGTACATCCATGTCCTTCAAAGAAGTTGGAAAATATTTTCAGCCATTATTTCCTCCAACACTCCTTCTGCCCCCTTTCCCTTCTCTTCTCCCTCTAGGATGCCTATAATGAGTATGTTTGTCCATTGCTAGTTATCATTCAATTCCCCAAGTCCCTGCTGAATTTTTTCTACTTTTTGTCTGTCTACTATTTGTGCAGTCTTCCATGTCACTAATTCATTCCTCTGCCTGTTCAAATCTGCTGGTATATGCTTCCAGCATATTTTTTAAGTTCTTGCATTGTGCCATTTATCACCACTAGATCTGTTATCTGTTAACTTTTTATGTATTTTTATTTCTTCTGTGTGTTCCTTCAGTGTGTCTTCTTAATATCCTTTATCTCTTTCTTCACTTCATTAAGTTATTCATATTTCTTTGAACATCCTTGATTAGTTGTTCCACGCTATTCATCTCCTCCTGATTTTTAGTTTGTTCATTAACATGGGCCATGTATTCTTGTTTCTTAATATGGCTTGTAATTTTTTACTGGGGTCTAGACATCTGTTTATCTTAATGGGCTAATTCAGGTGGTTAACTTCTCTTTTTACTCTATGGTTTTATTTTGTTTTGTGTTAAATTTCTTTTTTGACACTTGGTCCCACTTATTCTAAATCCTTGTAGTTGTTCGTGCTTCTCCAAAAAATATTAAAACAATAGAAAAGGAAAGAAAGGACAAGATAAAAATAATAATAATGATTTAAAAGATAGAAAAAGAACTTTAAAAGAAGAAGAAAAGAAAAAATAAATACCAAATAAGAGTGAAAAATCATTAAAAAAAAGTCAAAGGAGTAAGGATGAAAAATGTGGAATAAACATAAAAAAAGAAGCAGGAAAAAAAGAATAAAATAAAAGACCAGAAAGATGAGAAGAGAAGAAAGAAAATAAGGACCTAACAAAAGAAGGTGGAATGAAAGAAACATAATGGAAGAAGGTAAAATGGAAAAAAAAAAAAAGAAATAAGGAGAAAACACAGAAAAAGGAGAAAGAAGAAACAACAACTGTTTAACAACTGTTAAAAAAATCATTCAGACCAGTTAGGGTTTTAAAAATTGTGTTATTATTATTTTTTTAGGAGATCCCAGATTCAATACCTGGTGCCTCTTATATGTCAGCCAGAGTTTAGCCACGGAGCTGCACTTGCTCCATCACCTAAAGTAGGCTGCTGAAGGTTTCTGAAGGCTTGTCATCTGCCTAAGCCTGCCGTTTTTTACCTCAGGCCAGTTAGGATTCTAATGTTTTGGCATTTGCCTCTCCAGACTTCCCACCCTCAGGAGCTGTTAGTTGCCTGTCACCCTACCCTGGATCACTGACCCATTTCCTCTCTCTTGCAGGATTGGTGGGGGTTGCAGCCTGCCTGATCACTTCCCCCTTCCCCTCTCCTAGCTGTTTAAGCATCAGCTAGCTTCCTTTTTTTTTCTCCCTGAGTTGACAGGGTGCTGGACACCCACACCTATTTGAACCACCTTAAGAGCCAGCTGGGTACTGGGATGCTCTCCTGGTTGCCCAGGGGGCAGGGATTTAACTCATTCAATGAGGTGGCTGAGTGCTGGCCTTCTAGCCAGGTCACTTCCCTGGCTTCCCTTGCCGCTGAGCCAGCTTGCATACTCAGTCGCTTATGGGTTCCCTTCCCCCTTCTCCCGGCCAACTGGGAATCCCCTCTCTAGCGACCCTTTCCAATTGCTGCTGCTGTCACGTGGCTTCCCTTCTGCCAAGTAAACTTGCCTACCTTCCTGCAGTTTTGGAAAAGGATCGAAGCCTGCCATTCTCTGTTCTGCCATCTTAGCTCTCCCCATCAGCTTCTTGCAGTTATGGATTGTCAGCAAAGGAAAACAGTTTGAGATTAGATAAGAATGTTAACAAACCTATGTGGTTTCAATCAATTTTTAATATATTCGTGTGTAATATGGTTCCCTCAGAACTATTTATTCATAGCAGACATATATGAACCAAAGACTCCTGAGGAGCAGCCAACTAGAAAAAGTGATATTTCTTTTAGATCCATGATTGAAATGAAGGAATCTTTCAATATTCACTTGTATACTATAGAAGCAAACCAGCCAAGATTACGCACTTATGAAAATATTACATTAAGTGGAAAATCAGTGCTCTGAATCAAGAGGTCCTGGTGTACAATCTTGGCATGTTAGCTATTTTTCAGTTCAGAAAAAAAGAAATATACCTACGCTATTATTAGCAGAAAGAAATTAATACAGGGATTTAGATGCTTCCCATCCCTGTAAGAGACTCTAAGCATGACATTCAGAACCCACTCTGTGTAGAACTGGCTTGTCAAGGAGCTGTTACTTCTGTCAGACTTAAAGAAAATTCCACCGTGACTGAGATCCAGGGGCCAGGAAGTCATCACTGCTGCAATTTCTTTTAAATACCCATAAAGTTCGAAACTGGACACTGGAGTCTGTTGCAGAAAATTCCAACATCATAGCTTGTGTGCAGTAATAGTTAAAGCAAAGAAAGAATGGCCTCTTCTTTATACCTAGCTTCTAAATCTTACATTCTGTTTCTTGCAAAACCTAATTCATACTAAGAAATGTAGCTGTAGTAAGACTAGGGAAAAGTTTTCAGCTTTCCAACCATTGGAAACAAATCAAATGATGCTAAGTGCCAATTCATTAACCCCAGCACACATGATGTGCTTTTATTTACTTTTGATATCTGAATTTATGTGTGTCTTTCAGGTAGATTAAGCACTTGTTCTATTTGTTTGGGGTATCCCTCGTATATGCCTGTTGTCCCACTATAATTATAAATAGTTCCCCTTTGACTTTTCAATGAGTTATGGTTTGGAAGTTAAATTACACATTCACTTTACCTTTATGTATCTATATCTTTATATTCAGGTATAGAGAATAAAGAGGGGAATGACACTAAGTAGTGAAACTCTTCTTAGTTAATAGTCAAATAAAGGGTTGTGAGGGACTTATTGGCATTTTTTGGCTTGAAGAAAAAACTAGCCTATGGTAAGATAGTCAATAAAAGATTGATTAAGGATGAATTTAAATTTAAACCTGTCTAACTTTCAAGGACATGGGTTTTGGTTAATTACGTGGCTTTTAGCTATAATCGATTCTATGCTAACTGGTTTTCCTGCCAAACTTACTATGGACTTCAAGAATTTTATTTTTAACAATTACTTATTCCACAAATATTATCTCATCATCTACTTTGAGCCAAGCTTTGTTCTATTCTCTGGGAATACAATGAAGAGAAAACAGACAAAATCATTGCTGATATCAAGCTTACAGCCTAGAGATAGGGCATGTATTTAAAAAGAAAGATTCAATTTGTCAAATAATAAAAAATGCTAAGGAGTAAAATATAGAAAAGGGACATGATAGCGAAAAGCTGGGACTTAGATTTGCTATTTAAATGTGAGCAGTCACTAAGTGAAATTTTGAGACCTGAAATAGGTCAGTTTAACATGAAGGTATCTATGTAAGAGCTTTTAAGGCAGAAAAAAGCATATGTAAATCCATTTGGCAGGAGTGACTTTGGAGAGTTGGATGAAGGACAATGAAGCCAGTACAAGTGACATGGATGAATGAGAGCACAAGTAGAAGGAGATGAGGTCAGATATATTATGTGTATGTTTGTGCATTATTTGTTTGCTGGAAGAAGGGGTCAGATAACATAACTCTGGCCAATGTGGGGCTGTGGCTCTGAAGTAAGATAGCAAGCTAGTTTATTGATTTAATACGCAGTTATATTGGTATTCTTTAGCCAACTATAGATGTAATCATTTTATCATACTGGTAAAATAATATTTTTCACAGATGAATTTTAGAAAAGTGTTGATGATATTATAAATATTATTTAACTTCTTTAATCCTCATATGCTTCACCAAAAAATAGGATAATAAAAAAGTTGTGCTAAGCAGTCAATGAAATTCTAAATATATTTGTCTAAAATGCACTAATTGTGCAATCAATGAAGGCGGTTATTATAACTTAAATGAGGAAAAATTTTTAAACATGTAAGTAGCATATATTGCTAATTGCATTCACTTTGCTGTTCATGAGCCAAATAACAGGATTATTAAATCTTATACAAGATTTAACCATTCATCTATATATGTATATAACTAGCCTTAAACATTTTGACATCATGCTAAATAGGGGAATCTGGCTGGTTCCAAATATAATGACTAAATATATTATAAGATTGATAATGTGATTTAATTGTAAAATAAATTAGAAAGTTGGTGTTTTGGGTTGGAACATGTGTTCTAGAGCTCAGGTCAAGAATAACCTCTTAGTGATTACAACTGAAAATGGGAGGACTGCATCCAGCATCCATGTGGAATCTGAGCCTCCTCTTGACATAGAGGTGCAATGGACACAACCAATCCAATGTCCACATAGAAGAGGTGGCATGGAATTGGGAAAAGTGGACATGGTGGACGATGGGTATGGGGAAGGGCAGGAGGAGATGAGAGATGGAGGCGTCTTTGGGACATGGAGCTGCCCTGGATGGTGCCTCAGAGGTAATCACCAGACATTGTAAATCCTCACAGGGCCCACTGGATGGAATGGAGGAGAGTGGGGGCCATGATGTGGACCATTGTCTATAAGGTGCAGAGGTGCCCAAAGATGTACTTACCAAATCCAATGGATGTGTCATGATGATGGAAACGAGTGTTGTTGGGGGGGGAGAGGGGGGGGGTGGGGGGGGTGGGGATGAATGGGACCTCACATATATATTTTTAATGTAACATTATTACAAAGTCAATAAAAAAAAATTAATTTAAAAAAAAAAAAAAAAAAGAATAACCTCTTAGTATCTGAGGTTCAGTATCATGTGTTGATATTCCAAAAGTTAATAACATATTTCAGTTTATTGTGATTGGTGATAAATATATAGTTCCTATAAGGTCCTTTGGGCCAACGGAGAAACATCCGTATCAGCTTAATATGAAGTGAAGGCTTATGGATTGAGATTTTCTGAGGATATGAGCCCCTTTGATTGTGTAAGATTCAGCTGAGATGACTGATTAAATTATGTTAAGATTAGGACTTTGATACAACCGCATCAGTAGTGTGTAACTCTGTTTAAGTCCCCACCCCCTTGGTGAGATACAGAAACAGGAACTCACTCAAGAAAACACACAGAAGCAGAAACAGAAGAAGAGAGAACTTTGTCACGTTTGATCATCCTGAAGACCCTGAGAAAAATAAGCCATTTGCCTGATAGTTTACAGCTGACCTTGTGAAGAGATCAGAACGACTGAGAAGCCCTGAGAGATGAACCCTATTCCAGCCTACAGCTGGAGATTGGAAAAAGCTGGCTTCACAGAGCCTTAAGAGGAAGAGAATCGGCCATCTTGCTTTAACACATGGCTACAGACTTTGGTGAGAAAATACCTCTTATGGGATCTTGAATTGGACTGTTCGGAGCCTTGTTACTGTGAGCTCTTACTCCAAATAAATACCCTTTTTAAAAGCCAACAGATTTCTGGTACTTATATCAGCACCCCTTTGACTAATACACTAACTATAGATATTTATATTAATTTTAGATTTATAGCCTTCCAAACTGTGAAACTATAAAATCCAATCCATTTTGTGGTATTTGCCATAGCAGTCCTAGAAAACTAAGAAAGTTTGATCTTGTAAATTGGTGTGCTGCTGTTATGAATACCCAAAATGTGGAAGAGGCTCTGAAATAGATTTTTAGTAGAAGCTGGAAGCATTTTGAGACACTTGGTAGAGAAAGCATAAATTGCTTTGAAGAGACTACAAGTAGATATAGATATAAAAGCCATTTCTGATGAGGTACAGAAGTAAGTGAGAGCTATGGAGAAAGTTTCTTTTGTTTTAGAGAATAAATAATTCATCATGAATAGAATGTTGGTAGAAAAGTGCCTCCTTAGAAGGAAATGATTAATGTGTTATTGGAGAGTTGAAGAAAGATGATCCTTGTAATAAAGTGGCAGAGAATTAGGAAAATCGTGTCTGAAGTCATATGGAAGGCAAGACTTGTAAGCAATGAACTTGGATGATTACCTGAGGAGATTCCCAAGCTAATCTGGAAGGTGTAGGCTGGTTTATCCTTGCAAATTAAAGTAAAATGAGAGAGCAAAGAGAAAAACTGAAGACTGAACTGTTAAGCACAAAAAACCCCAGCAATTAATTATCTGGAAAAATATCAGCTTGACCAGATAACATGCTCTGAGGCTAGGGGCAGAAGTGGCTCTATTAGGACTTTCTCTGAGCTCCTGGGAAGTGAACTCTTAGAGAATGGGCCCCCAATTAAGGGTTTTGCTTAACAGTTGTTTGCTAAGGGGATTAATTATATGCCCTCATGGATCCAGTCAGCCATCTCAGAGAAGTTAGGATTGGAAATGCATTTATCCATAAATGAGGGTTTGTGGAAGATCATTCCATCTGATGGCTTGGACTCCCTTGAACTTCATGCCAAAATGACAAATTTATTTGAGAATGTTTTATGAACAGAAGCACTGCTAGCCTGTATTAAACGGGGCAGAATTGGGATGAAATGAAGGAAAAATAGCATCAAAAGTAGAATCATGAAACAGAGGGCTGGGCATAAGAGATTTCCTCAGGCTAAGATACAGAGGTTTCTAGCCATGCCTTTGGATAGAGTAAGGTTTCTACCCAGGCACTGGGAGATAGCTAGCCTTCCACACTGATTTTCAGGATGATTGGGGAGAATTTGGTCCCCACCCAAATGCTTATGTTGTGGGAAAACCTACCTGCTATTCAAGTGCTCACAGATGATAGAGCCTGTACCTCAGCGTTTGGGGAGAGTGCATCCACCACACCAATGCTTGGAGAAGAAGGGGCCTAACAACCCAATTTTAGGCAAAGTGTGGATGTCACTCTGGGGTTTAGAGAGGCTGGGGCCTAGACCATGGCGTTAGGGGAGAGCATAGCCATGATTGCCCCAATACTTGGAAAGGGTGGGGCTTCTTAACCACTAGGCCTGGCATCAGTCCACAGATGAATCTCAGACCTTGAAATCCTTTGCCCTGAGGGCTTTCAGACTAGTTTAGGAATTGTGACCCTTGTTTCCCTTCCAAATCTCCCTTCTGGGATGGGATTATCTATCCTATGCCTGTCCCATCATTGAATTTTGGAAGAACATAACTTGTTTTCTAAGTTTCATAGGTCCACAGATGGAAAGGAGAATTGCCCAAAAATGAATCATACCTGAAATAATTTTGATAAGAATTTGTTGTTAGAGTTGTTACTGAAATGCCTTAAGGCTTTGGGGTATTGGAGTGGGGAAATGTAGTTTTCTTGTGAGGAGAACATGTGTTTTTTGGAGTTCAGAAGACAGACTATGGATAAGTTCTTATCCACTTTCCTGTGTATGCGTGAAGACACCTGTAAATTGGACAAGTTGAAGACATATTATGATTTAATGTGTGTGACCTCATTTATGAATAGGATCTTCTATAATTCTATTCATGTGCAGTCAAAGTGAATCAGGGTGGGCTTGAGTTCAAATTACTGGAGGTATTATAGAGAGAAGTCAGAATAAGCCAGAAGTCAGGAACAGCCAAAGGAAGAAATCAGAAAAGCTGACAAAACAGAGAGAGAATACCATGTGGCAAGAGGCAGCAATGCAAGTCAAAGATTATCAAGGATTATAGCAAACCAGCATGAGAATGTTACAGATTTCAAAGGAACACATGATCTTTTGGACTTCTAGCATCTGAAATCATGAAAAAAGGAATGCTTCCCATTTAAGCCAACACATGGTGTGATAATTTTCATAGCAGCCCTGGTAAACCAAGACATGCACATAAGGAACTGTTTTCCAGAACACTAAAAAAAAATTACAGACATTACTTCTACCATATTGAGTGAACACATACTAATTGCCAAGGACCTCATTACAGAGCAGCTAAGAAAGCAAATGTCATTCCTGCCTCATGGATCTCAGATTGTAGTGTGATTTTGCAGGTGGTAGGTAAGTTCTACAAGTATGTATTCAAAATTGGGCTATATGCAAGCATTAAAATTAGTTAAATACATGTAATGCATCAATATGTATATTTTGAGTGTGAGAATGCATAAAATTGAAAGATTACTAAATAAAATGGACTCCAGTTCTTAATCTTCCATGACACTGAACTAGTTATTTAACTACTCTGAGCTTTTGTTCATTAATAGATAAAATAGAAAGCAATACACAACTTTTAGATAACCCCTTTAATTCATGTTTTCCCTCATAATCTCTCATTTTACTCTGTATAAAATATACATGGAGTATCATGACCACACACAAAATTTTAATAATAAAATAGCTAGTATTTCTTGAAAATTTATTGGGTGCCAGTGCTTGCGATATATTATTTATCCCTTCAAACAATCTGATGAGTTAGGATTAAAAAAGAAACAGAGATGTAGAAGATAACTAATGGGTAAATGTTTCTGTTTTTATAGGGTTAGAGAGTAGATTAAAGGAATAAATAATTTCCATCCATCAGAAACTAACATTCTAGTTTGAATGCATTTGAGTACTTATATTTCTAAAAACTTAAGCTTTGATAATTAAATTAGGAATTATATAAGACCCTAGAGAGAAAGATGCTTTATTAATATATATCCTTATTTATGATTAAGGGCACAGAACCCTGCTTGATTGATATTAAGCATGGGAGAGTCACTGTTGGCCCCATAAAGGAGGTGAATTTTGAGCTGGTTTGGGCAAAATGTAGAAGTTTACTTAGGCAAATATCTTAGAGAAATGGTATTATGTATCAAGAGAACAGCTTATTCAATGACAAGGACCACATGACTGAACAAGACCCATTTGGAGAAGAGTAAATAGTTTACTATGACTCCAGAGTCAGAGGATCCATAGAGGTGAGTTGTAGGTAATGTAGATAGTAAAGAATTTGTTATTCCATGTCAGTCTTGAAGGATTTGGAGCAATAGGGTGATGCAATCAGGATTATATTCCAGTAAGAAATATTGTAAGGAGTAAAGCAAAATGTGAATGGTTTATTGAGTATAGAAACCAAAGGATTGTGTGAGTGATTCAATACAAAGGGGATAGAAGGTGAAGGAGAAGAAGGAGATAAAAGCTATTCCCAGAATTTGTGGAAGCATTTTCTAGAAAGAAATTGACTGATTATGTATATTTTTCTTGATATATATATTTATATACATATTTAATATATTAGAGAAGTTGTGGGTTTACAGAACAATCATGCATAAAAACAGGATTCCCATTAACACCTTGCATTGGTGTGATACATTTCCTTCAATTGATGAGAACATATGTTTATAATTGTACTATGCAGCTAATGCTGTAATTTTCAACTGAAGGCAATTTTTCCAATAGGGAATATTTGGCAATATTTGTAGATAATTTTCTTTGTCACAACTAGGGGAGGGTGTTACTGGTTTGTAGAGAGTAGAGGCCAGGAATGCAACCAAGCATCTTATAAGCCATAGGAATCACCTCTTCCCTCAACCCCACAATGAAGATTTGGGCCCAAAATATCATTAGTGTGGAAGTTGAGGTATTGGTGTAGTGGGAAAAAAGATCATTTAAATTTTAGATGGCATTCTTGTAGACAGAATAGTGGAACCTCAAAGATGTCTCCATCCTAATTGCTGGGAACTGTGACTATGCTATCGTACATGGCAAAAAGGTTTTAGGAGGAATAATTCCTGGAGCTGGAGAGTAGCCTTCATTATTAAAATGGCCTAATGTAATCACATTGGTCTTTTAAGGGAAAGACTGAGACAGGAGTATCAAAGGGGAAGATGCGATAATAGAAACACAGGTCAGAGAGAAAGAGAGATTTGAAGATGTTACACTGACAGCTTTGAAGATGGAGGGAGATGTTGTGAACCAAGGAATGCAAGTGGCCTTCAGAAACTGGAAAAGCTAGGAACCAGATACTCTCCAAAAGCCTCCTCAAAGGAATGCACACACTTTGATTTTAGCCCTGTAAGACTCATTTCAGACTTTTAACCTATGAAAGTGTAAGACAATAAATTCGAATTCATAATCACTAAGTTTGTGATAAATTTGTTACAGCAACATTAGGAAACCAATACAGACACATTGAGTGAGTTGCATAACTAGAGATAGCTAGTAGTGAGAAAGACAGAACTAGGCTAAGTATACTGTTGGAGGTCACTAATACTTAGGTTATTTTTGAAACTACATGTGTTAATAAGATTTTGCCAACAAATAATATGCAGGTTGAAAAAAATAAGATCAGGTAGAAGTTCTGGAAATATCCAACATTAACTTGAGGTAACAGAAGATTCTGTGCAATGGTAACCAAGAAGAGTATGGTGGCAAGAACCAGGAGAGACTAGCATTCTAGCAAACCAAGGAGAGAGTATTTCAAATAGGGGAAAGCAACAAATAATAACAGGTGTTTCTATAAGTAAAATAATGATTGATAAAAGTTTATTGGATTTACCCAGAGAGCATTAGGTACTTCATTCTATGCAATTTCAGTGGCATGTGAGGTATGGAGAGCATGCAGTAATGATTCAGTGGACTAAAGAACAGAAGTGACTCCAAAGAGATTTCATTTTTTTAGAAGTATGTCTTAGAATATGTCTTAGAAGTAACAGAAATATTTGATAGAGATGTAGTGCTTCTTAAATATATGTGCCTGTATGTATGTATGTATGTATGTATGTATGTTCATGTATACTTAAGATATGAGAACTTTGGACATGTTGAAGGTAAAGAGAAAAAGATGTTGAACAATGGAAAGAAAGGGATAAACAAATGGTCGATGAGATTTGAGTTACATTAAATGGATGAGTCTCTATGCTAAAATGGAAAGAATGGATGGAAGAATGAGTATGAATTCAAAGCCTTCTATAAATGGTCAGGGGACTGACATGTTCTGGATATTTTTTACTTCTGCATTTTCTTGTAAACTTGGGGGAAGGAGTTCTTAGATAAAATTGTAAATTTACTCAGGTAAGTGAAGTGGCAAATGATGGTATAACTGGAAGATAAGTTCAAAAATTAGCATTTTTAAATACAAGCCTATCAAGTAGTAATCATTTAGAGTTTTAATAAAATAGCTTCATGTAACTCTACTGTCATAGATTTTGTAGTATTTGGGGAAAGAAGAGCATGTATCAGTTTATTCAGTGGGTTACAGCAAACTGGTGCCATTGGGAAAACTAGTTTTCAGATGAAAACAGAGAACTGGAGAAAGTTGTTTTGAAAATAGAGAAGATGGGGAGCAGGTGATAATAGAACAAGCTTATAGAGGGAATCTGAAGCTACATCAATGAGAAGAACCAGAGTAGTGAAGTGGGTGGGCCAAGAGGGTGATAATTAACCAGGACCAAATACAGTAGTTTAGTTATATGCTTTAGAAGTCTATGTTAAGCTTCTTATAATTTATTTTAATACAGGATGATTTAATTATGTTTTCTTTAGCTTAGAATTTTAAAATATGTGTGAGTTTTAAATATTTAAAGAAATTACTCTTGCCTTTATTGGTAACATGCCCATATCTAAAATAAATGGCTCAAGATCAGTTATAGAATTCTGAATCACACTTTCATTAAGCCAGCAACAATTAGAATAGAATTTTCAGAACAGAATAAAGGTTATGCCAAGGTTTTGCTGACGAGACTGCAACTTTATTGCCATGAGTTTTATATAAAAATGACCTTAAGCAATTTTCCCAATAATTATGTGTTGTTATACAAGGTTTCAAATTACCTTTTAGGAATACTTACCTAGATAATATGATGAGATCTCAAAAAAAAAAGTAAATGGATTATTATTTCAGCATTCCTTATCACTAAGGAAAAGAAGTTTATGACTACTATGAAAGTCGATTATGCATCATACTTGTACATATTTTTGTTGATGCAACCCATTAAAATCAAGAGAAGTGTCTCTGCAATTTCTTTCACAATAGTTGCCTAGCAACCATCAGGAAATCAATAGCTCAATTTACAAAGACTTTAATTTATAACTCCCTTCATATTTTTTCATTTTCTCTACCCACCTAATTTTAATTTGAAATTGTCATTTATGATTAACAGTTATAAACTACATACAATACTAAAATGTTTTAGGGTGAGGAAAAAAAATCAGTTTTCTGATAGGAAATATAGTATTATCAAACCTAAAGCTATAACAGATATAATGTAAATTAGCTTCTTCCAATTAAAAAGAATCACATCATATTTCTAAGTTGACAGTTATAGATTATAATTGAACTTGTCAATTGACTTAATAGTTAAATGCCTTTGACAGGAATTCAGTAACATTCATTAATGAGTAATTTTGTCTGTTCCTTTCTGATGAAACATTGGCAGCCAGTTGCACTTAATGCTCAATAACACTAATATTGCTTTTATTTATTCAGAAAAAGTTTTATAAACAAAATATGTTAACCATACATACCAGTAATCTACCATGATATTGTCAACATTTTACCATATATCTTGAATACTTTTTTTAGGATAATTACTATCATCATCATCATGAAAATAGCTAACTTTTTATGAAGTGTTATTACATACCTGTTTCTGTTGTAAGGTGTTTTCATATTTTAACTCATGTGTATCTCGTGAAATCCCTGTGGGATAGGCAGTTTTGCCATTATTCCAAATTTATGGATGAGCTAATTAGATACAAAGTAATTAAATAACTTGAACTTTTTACATAGACTGTAAGTGGTAGAGTTAGTCTACAACATGGTCGAAGTCCTCCATTAGAGATAACCTCTTCCCTCCATTTCCTAAAGATTCCTTCTTCAAATATCTATTAAAAGTAAAGATAAAAATATTGATTTTAACATACAACAAACAGTTCTAAGTAATTTACATATATTGTTGATCTTCCCAAAAAATTCGTGAGTGGGTGCTATTAGATTTTGCAGATCAGGAGACTAAGACCAGTGATTAAGTTGCTCAAAATCATACACGCAATAAGAAGAGCTGAGATTTGCACCAAAGGCAATATGGCTATAGAGTTTGTCCTCTTATCCCTAATCTAAACTTTATTCTTAGAGCCTGCCTAAGACGTTCACCTGACTTTGGTCCTCAGTTTCTTATTCACACCATTAAGAAAGTTCACAATTCATTCCCTGGTTCCAAACCTGAGCAATTGCTTGGAAGTTGGCTAAAGCAGTAGAGCCTTGGGGTAAATAAAGGGAATTATAAGTTGGTATTTCCTTCCCTAAGTGGAAGATATCAAAGAAATGTAGCCCTAGAGTGAAGATTCTATTGTGGACATTTTGATTCAAATTTACAAGTTTTTATTTAGTATTTCCTACATGCCTGAAATTATAAAAATATCATTTAAAAAGAAATAAACAGTGTGGATATTACAATTTACCATTGGGGAAAATCTCCAGTTTCTTACTTTGATTTCTTTTTACTATGGACTTGTATAGATCTAGGGAATACAGTTGGAGGAAGATAGAAAATAATCCTGCAAACAATCCACACCCTGCCCACGGGTCTACGAATTTATCTTCTAGTGGGAAGTTAATGTGAGAGCCAGAAAACTATAAAGTAAACACATATACAAACACACGTGCATACTCACCCACACATGGTCACATAGACATATAAAATGGTCTGAAGATATTATGAAATAGACAATAACAGGTGGGGAATCTCTTCTAGATAGGATAAAGGGGAATAGATATCTTTTGCAATTGACATTTTTACTGAAATTTGAAATAAAAGAAGGAATTAACCAATAAATGTGCTGGGTAGGAAACATTTCAGGCAGAGAAACTTGCCTTGCAATAAGAAATACTTTAGTCTGTTCTGTAATATTCTAGAAGCATCCTTCCCCCTCAAGCAGGGAACATTACTCAGCCATCTTTCAGTCAGACTTGGCAAAATTCAGGATGCTTTGTCCCAGTGATTTGATTCCAACACTTTGATTATGGTGTTTTAATTGCATCACGTTTTAAGATCCTTTAACTATGCCCTAAAACATTTGCTTTTCTTCCAAAGAATAAACACATATTATGAAATATTTATTTAAGTTTATGAGAAATGGTGCATACATGCAACTGACAGAAGCTAAAATTGCAAACTATTATATAATATGTGCCATTTAACTAAAATTTGCCTGTAAATATTTTGAGTGCTTACTATCAGCCATATACTAATAGAATCACTGGCAATATATCATTTAAAAAAAAGAAATACTTGTCCTCATGAATATTATAATTTCTTGGCATACTTAGCCTTCTCAGAAATGAAGCAAGACCATTGGATTTAATAATAAACGATAAAAATACTAAAAAGGAGGAAGTGTTTGAAAAGGATAAGGGGAGAGGAGAAGGTATAGGAGAGTGCAGGAAGAGAAGAAAAAGGAAGGACGAGAAGAAGGAGAAAAACTGACTCTGGTAAAGGCTAAAATTATTAAGATTAACATAAGCAACAAACAAAAAACCACCTTAATGAGGAGTATAATTTTATTCTAAAATTAGAGAAAAGTCTATTTTGATGAAATTTGTTATATTAAAATAAAATGGGGAAATGGAAATATCTGAGGTTCACAGAAAATTGATCAAAGATTTGTATAGTCTTATTTAATTTCCCCTGGAAAAATTAATTTTTCATAAAATAAGTCAGTGTTGGCATAATGATGATCAAAATGTTATTTATTAAAAATACAATATCTTTAAGTCAAAATTGCAGAAGTAATTCTATATACTCAGTCTATCCTACTTTCCACATATCTTATCTCAAGTGTTTCTGTTCTTATCATGTTACTTTCATGTTACACACAGACACTGCTTTTTGGGGTTGTCTTCTTAGTTACAGTTGTCTCCAGAAACTATTTTGGAACGTTTTCATGACATTTCAGCTTCAAAATCCAGTGTATTTTTAAGGCAACGTCCTTTAAAACTCAAAATGGGTCCATAACATAGAAAAAATAATTTTTAAAGTGTTGGAATAGGTACAGTTTTCACAAGAGGTAGAATTCAATCATATAAATAATGCAAAAAGTACAGGCATGGTTTATTTTTATTTACTTCTGCTTAATTTTGTGAACTTTAAGAGATGGCTAGTTTGTCTTAATGCCTAAATGGAAGACTTTAGTGAATTAAAAAATGTTTGGGGAAATATAGTTCCACTTATTTTAAGCAATAAAAGATTTTCCCCTACCAAATAGCAAAAGTATCTCATGCATAATTACAAAGGGAAAACTGTTTTTTCTATATCCCATATCTATGGCTACTAAATAAATGAAATCGTATGTGAATATCTTAATAATTTGCTATTTTCTACTTTAATGTACAATAAATAATGATGAAATAATTTTTCAAGCTTAGAAAAGGTAAATGTAAAGAGATATTTAAAGTCCATGAAAATTGTTGAATGTTAGATGATTTCCATATAGAAGACGAGAACAAAATACACAAAATGCTTCTTCCATTTCATTCTAAAATTTAGTTATATAGATATATACAATTCCAGAATTGGGGAGTTGAGATATAATAAAAATAAGAATACATATCCCTGAGTCAAACAGATCAAAGTCATGAGCTTTGGGATTTATTTTTAAAATGAATTTCATTGTAGAAAACAAGGATTATAACCTAAGAGAGGTATTTCTGCCAAGTTTATATTACACTTTGAGAAAAAAAATAAAGAACACTAAAAACCTTTTTTATGAAAGTTGTTTAAAACTTCAAGTATTGTTGCCTTTCACTGACATTTATAAAAGAAATAGAAATTTGCTTTTGTGACAGTGTTCTTGCTACATTTACTTTTTGGATGTTAATTGTAAGCCTGAATGCTTTTCTAGTTAATTTCAGTTTTTTCTATGTCAAAATATTATAATTCTCTTCTATCAAGCTGAGATTTAAAGATCATTTTTCTGCTATTTCCAACATTTTGCTCTCAACTATTTTCAAAATAAAGGTTTATTTTATTTGATTGCTTGCAGGATAATGCCACAATGTTTCTAAAATCCTAAGTAAATACTTAGAAACATATGGTAATTGAAAAGTCATAATCTGGCACTATAGAAACAGCCAGTTTATTCAAGAGGATTTTGTGATTTGAATATTGCTTTTTATCTAATCTGGCAAGAAGATATAATATCAAATATGTGCTTTACTTAGAAGAGGCACTGTTTATGCTTATGTAAAATTATCTGACTTATATTGAACTACAGAATGAATTCTAGTTGGAGTATTTTTTTTTTGTAATACAGCATCTCCTTGAGGTTATAGAAATTACCATATCATTATGAATTTTTGGAAAAAAGTCATAATTTATTATCCAATTGCTACTGAATCTATTTTAGAAAAATGGATTCTTAACTAATGAGTTTCACAATGCAGTCTTCTTGTCAATAAGTTGTATTACTCTCAGGGTAAGTGTATAAATTATCATTTCTAAATCAATCCTTATTTTAATGTACCAGTACATGGCTTTTGAAAGGAATATTGTGACGAATGATTTGTGAATTTTATGATCATCACCTAATTTATCCCTTTGGATCCATCTCGAGAAATGTTTTTAATCTTTCTGAGTTCAAGACACACAATATATAAAATGTGTGTAGGCTTACTTGGATTTAGAAGACTGACAATGAGACTATAGAAGGTGGTAGTAATTCTGAAACAATCACTATTAAATTTTAAAAGGACCGCATGGTGAATATGAAAGCAGACACAGATATATTATTTTTCATTTGATCTCCCTCCGAATAATGTAGCTGCTTGAGTACATAGAGTATTTGTGCATAATGGAGAGAAACTATGGAGAAGTTTCAACCAGTGTGCTGCAGCACATGATATCCTGGAAACCTCTCCATGGTTTCCCTCCAAAATGCACACAATGCTTTTGTTACAACACTGTGTGCGTATAGTTAGAACATTGTCTGTTAAATAGAGGATGGCTCAGCCAGTTAGATCAATGTAGTGTGGAGCAGGATATGGCTTTCTTTGAGTAAGAAATAAAAGGCATAACATAACATTAAAGAGCTGCAAAGAAACATGCTTATTTCTTGGAAGGTGGAAATTGTTACCTTAATAATGAATCTTAACAAGTGGTTTGGCTAGTAAAATTTCCTACTCCAGCAGCTGCATCATCCTGAGGAAGATCAAATGAAAAATAATATATCTCCAGACCAAAGTATAGGGGCCTTCCTGATCCTTTCTATGCATGTGTCTTGTCTAGGTCATGTGTGTATGTCCCTAGGAATTCCTGTTTATATTGTTCTGAATATCTTCCCTAAGAACAATTTCCCTCAGAGTCCCAGGTACTGAACTGTATGTTCTACAGCCAGCAATTCCTTGATCCTGGCAGCACAACTTAACTGCTTTCCCATGACATTCTCTAGGAGACTACTGTGAACTCTTCTATAATGCAGAGCAATTTTCTGGGATGACAAATTCCTCAGGCCACCATCAGACAGACTGGCCAAACATATGCTCCCATTTGTACACAAGGGTTACTCTGCTCCCTCTGAACTGGTACCACGAATTCACACTGGGAGCACAGGCAGACTTCAGGCTAAGCAGGTGCAGTGTGGGGAAGGGGCCAGCCTGGTTACCACAAAATCCTATAGCTTTTAAGTAGCCTTTTTCTTGGTTTGGTGCATGCTCTTTTATTGCACTCCTTTAACTTTTTCTGGAGCATTGAGAAAGATGCTTCTGTCATATTGAATGCTGTGGGGCCTAGAGGATGTGTGTTAATCAAAAAACTCCTTTGACATTGGAATGACTTTTACTTTTCAATCCAACTAAAATGAACTTTCAAAACCATAAGACAATCATTATGGAAATGAACTACAAAATATTAGAAAAAAGTAAATTTATGGTCAAGATAATTCCACTAAGTTCCTCTCTGAGCATAATATGTGTATAGTAAATTTTTACTAAAATATGATTATATGGATTAAACATATTTTAGTAGATGTCTCCAAACAAATAATGAGCAAACTTTCGGTCACTTGCCATGAGAATATAAGTGTATGTATGCATAATTATGCAAGCAAGAATAGGCCTGTGCCTACAATACGTACAATTGAGATTATTTGTTTAAAAATGCAAAGCAGTATAGTAATTTTTACTGTATAGTAAACATTTTCTTGTTCCTTTGAATCTAACTTTATATAATCGTAAGGCATCCAGAAGAATGCACCTGCAGAATAAAGCAAATTAATGTTGAAACACTAAAACTTGTTTAATTTTGTTAGACATATACTTTGTTCATAGATAGCTTTACCATTCTTTTAAGAAAGTCTTTCTTTGACTTCTGCAAACCTCCTGAATGAAGGAGACTGACTTTTCCTCTAGTCTCACTACTGCATTCTTGTAATGTGATCAAGTGTAGTTTTTCTTTGCCCCAGATTGGCACGAGCAAAAGCTGCCATCAGAATTCATTATCTCGAGTGCTATTGACAGCACCTTCCAGTCTACTATACATTGCATTGGGCTGTGCTCTGTAGTTTACTTTATGAATGCTCATAGGGAGAAAGGTAACTTTAGGAGGAAAATGAGCAAAAAATTATGGCTGCCTCTGAAGATGATATCTTCAGAGTAGAAAGGTAGGTATCTCTTTTGTTTTTATTTTGGTTGGAGTAACACTTTCTGCTTTTCTAAAATGGATCACTAATAAGGGTGAGCCCAAACCTCTTCCTACTTATTACCTGACTTGAGACGTTGGGTTTTGCAAATAAGCGTGCAGTTTTGATTGTTTTTTCAGTCCAGTTTCTTCTACATTCTAGTTCAGTGGCCCTCGGTCTTTAGTATGCATCAGAATCCCATGAAAGACTTATGAAACACAGATTGCTGAGCCCCATAGTTTCTTATTAAGTATGTCTAAGGCAAGGTCTAAGAGTATATGTTCTAACAGTTTCTCAGGGGCTATGGGTAATGCCGGTCCAGGAACACTTTGAGAACTACTGCTCTAATTAGTGAAAATTCCTCTCAGACCTTTGCAAGTGTTTAAATGTTATGTCTCAATTAAAGATGATTAGTTTTGTTTTTCTTAATCTACATCTTTGACAATATTTCAATAGAAATTGGAGAGAGGCCTACTAGGGAAAACTAGAAGTGAGTCAGAAAAATCATTTGCCTGAAATGCCCAGACTGATTTGTCTATACACAGCTAAAGATGGCAAAAAGCTCAAGGCAGGAGTAAAAATCTTGTTGCAGATGAATTAACACTGGTATCCAACGACAAAGTAACACTTAGCTTAAAATAAAATTCAACCTCTAAAATTACCTAAGTAATTACTTAACAGCTTGGTTTGGCTTTTTTTAAAAAATGTGTTTGTTTGTTTGCTTGTTGTTGTTTATAACTCTAGATTATCAAACAGACTTCTTTTTTAAAAATTTCTCTCCCCTTCCCTCCCCCACCCCTACCCCAGTTGTCTGTTCTGTGTCTATCTGCTGTGTGTTCTTCTTTGTCCGCTTCTGTTGTTGTCAGTGGCACGGGGATCTGTGTTTCTTTTTTTGTTACATCATCTCGTTGTGTCAGCTCTCCATGTGTGTGGCGCCATTCCTGGGCAGGCTGAACTTTTGCGCTGGGCAGCTCTCCTTGTGGGGCTTACTCCTTGCGCGTGGGGCTCCCCCTACACAGGGGACACCCCTGCGTGGCAGGGCACTCCTTGCGCACATGAGCACTGCGCATAGGCCAGCTGTACACGGATCAAGGAGGCCCGGGGTTTGAACCATGGAACTTCCATGTGGTAGACGGCCGCCCTAACCACTGGGCCAAGTCCGCTTCCCTCAAGCAGACTTCTTGAGTAATTGATCGACCAACTTCAATTTGCCATTTTCAGCTGTTTATGTTACAAGTTGCAAATATGATGGTATTTACAGATGGACTGCTCCATGTAAAATTGACATCAATAAAGTCACTGCATTTCTTTGGAAAATCATTTTAAACATTCTAATTTGCATTTTGGAACTATTGCATGATCCACTACTTAGTGTTTGCCAGTCATCAATAGATTTGATTGATTCTAATAGGCAAATTACATAATTCTCTGACATCTGATTGTCTTTCATAGATTTGGTGTGGCTTGTTAAGAAATAATTTTGATGCTGAAAGCTTATTTACACTAGGTAATAAGCTTTTCATAATGTTTCATTATGGGAACATTTTTGGAATTACTTTTCCACAAGAATTAATTGGCATATGTCTCACTATTGATAACAACTTGAAACATAGGGGAGGTTTAATACATTTATCTTATTTTACAATATCTTATCCTTTGGTATATCTGGGCTCCTTGGACTTATATCTTTAGTGAGATCATAGATAATTTCAATGAAAAATGCCTTAGAAATCAAATCCATAATATTGCCTTTGTGTGTCAAACCTGGACATCTTAGTTTAGGCATTTATGGTTAATATATACCAAGTAAAATATAACTACTTAAATATTTTTAGGTGTTCTCCACATGAGTATAGTTCTAAATGGATATTTCATTAGCTATCTATTGCTGCCTAACAAACCACCTCAAAATTTAGCATTTTAAAATAGGACAAATCCCTTACCCCACAGTGTTTCATTGTCATGGATTCAAGAATAGCTTATCTCGGTGGTTGTAACAGTGTTTCTCATGAAGTTTTAGTCATGGCTGCAATCATTTGAAGGCTAAACTTGGGCTGGTGTATCTGCTTCCAACATGACTTACTTAATTTGCCTAGTGAGTTAGAGCTAGTTGTTCATAGGAAAGATCAGTCCTTTACCATGTTGACCTCTCCAAAAGACAGCTGGCTTTTCCCAGAGTCATTCATCCAACAGAAGCCAAGATAGAAGGCACAATAACTTTAATGACCTGGCATCAGAAGTCACGCTCTATTCTTTGCAATATCCTATTGTAGAGGTCAGCCCTATTTAGTGGCGAACAGATGAAACACTGAAGGAAATACCAAAAAGCAAACATCACTGAAGGATATCTTGGAAGATAGCTACAACAGATTACAAGCAAAACACAGGGAAATTATTTTATTTACCCTAATTTTGTGATCAATGACTAAGATATTATCAATTCATAATATCCCTTTCTATTAGTTATAAAGGGCTACCATAACAAATTACAACAAACTTAGTGGTTCAGGGAAAAATCATTCTCTTACAGTTCTGGGGGCTAAAATTCCAAAATCAAGGTGTTGACAAGGCCATGCTCTCTCAGAATACTCTAGGTCAGAACCTTCTCTTGATTTTTCCCAGCTTCATGGGGTGGCCAACAATTCTTGGTATTTTATGACTTATAACTCATAACTCTAGTCTTTGCCTTTAACTTCACATGGCCTTTTCCCCCACGTATTCTTGTCTCTGTATCTCTTCTCTTTTTACAAGAATACCAGTCATATTGGAGTCAGGGCCTGTCTTGTAACGCTATGACCTCATTTTAGCTAATTACATCTGGAATGACTTTATTTTTAAATAAGTTCATTATCTGAGATACCAGTAGTTAAGATATTAATATATCTTTCAGGGGAATGCAATTCAATCCATAGTAGCCTGCTCTATGGACTCTCAAAATTCATGTCCTTCCTATGTGAAAAAATACTTTCATCTTATTCCAACATCCTCAAAAGTCTTAACCAAATCCATTTTCACTTTAAGTTCAAAATTTTATCTTCTAAATCATCTAAATGAAGTTGGGCAAGACTCTGAATATGGTCTATCCTAGGACAAAATTCCACTCCACATGTAACCTAGAAATCAACCTATCTGCTTACAAAATACAGTGCTGGGACAAAATATAATAACCGTACTGAAAGGGAGTAGTGAGAAAGAATAAAAGGGTCTAAAGCATATTTGTAACTCAGAAGGGCAAATTCCATCAGGCTTCAAGACTCTTCTTCCAAGGCAGTGATCCCACCCTCTCAGCCCAAGACATTGCACCTTGTAACATAGGAAGTAGTGGCCTCAGTCCCAAGACTAGCACTTCAGCCTATGGGAGTTGTTGCAGCTCCACCAAGCCTCTGTGCCACTCTCAGAGTAATTCTTCCCTTTTCTTGAAGGATAGCACATGTTGATTGCAGAGTAACTCTATTGCCTTGTTTCCTGCAACAGAATACACAGAAGTATGAGAGCCTTCCTTCATTTAGTCCTTTATTTAGTCTAGTAGCTGTTTCCTTCAGTCCATGCTAACAGTGTTTTTGCCAAAATGATTTACTGGAATGGTGAATTACATGCTTAATCTCTTTAGCAAACTGTTGATAAGTAACATTCTTAGCCTTGTTTCAAGTGAATTATCCAAATCATCATACTCTAGTTACTTTGTAGTTAACATTTTATTCCTCAATTTACCTCTTTCTTCTAACGTTTTGCTATAAGCAACAAAGGTAAGCCTTCCACATTTTGGAATTCTCCTCAGCTAAGTTTCCATTAATTACAAGTTTTACCTTCCACCCGAAATACAATTCAGACAAGTTTTCTGCCACTTTTTAACAAGGACAACCTTCTTCCAGTTTTTTAAAACCTATTAATTATTCTCTTCTAAGGACTCACTGTAATTGCTTTGGTCTATAGTTCTACCAACCATCTCTTCAAAACAATTTAGACTTTTTCTATCATGCATCTCAAAATTTTTCTAGCTTCTACTAATTACCCAATCCCAAATCCACTTCTACATTTTTGTTATTTCTGAAAGTGCTACCACACTCTTGGTATGAAGCTCTGTATTCCTTTCCAAGGGCTGTCAAAACAAATTAGCATAATCTTGTTGGTTTTTAAACAGCAGAAATTTATTCTCTCCAGTTCTGGACATTAAAAGTCAAACTCAAGTGTTGGCAGAGCCATGCTCACTCTAATGGCTCTAGGGAAGAATCCATTCCACAGATTTTAGCTGCACAACTCCAGTCTCTGGTTCTGTCTTCCTATGGCCTTCTTTCCTCTGCATGCCTCTGTCTCTCTTCTTGTTTTATAAGGAAACTTTTTGTATTAGAATAAGGGCCCACTCTACTCCAAATGACTTCACTTGAACTTTATTTATATCTGTAAAGACCTTATTTCCAAATAAGTTCATTTATTGTGGTACTGGGGATAAGGACTCCAACATATCTTTTATAAAACTCGCAACACCTATCAACTTTACTTACCTCTTCTTAGAATGGAGATTTTTTTTTTATGCTGACCTTTTTCTCTATCCACAGTTTACCTAATGCTTTTACATAGTTTTCTTGGGAAATGTATTTATTTCATGTTCTTTTTTCCTCAGACCTCTGGTTTTTTTAGGCAATATTTTATGAAATTAATATGCTTATTTGTTTATGTAGTAGCAAACTTACACACATACCACAGCCTTCTGGAAGAAATAACTATTATTGTGAATATTTCAGATTTAAGAGAGAGAAAGAATACATTCTGAGGATCAAAATAGATTGAATGACCATAAACATCACCACAATGATGTTTAGAGACGGCTCAGTTTAGAATTACCAGAGGATAGATGGCTTCCTATGAGTATGTTAATCTATAGGGAACTCCATGATTCCATATTTTCCTCAGACAGTGTTCCTAATTTTATTGCTTTTCCTAATTAAATTCCATCTATGATCATGGCTTCAACTAGCTACTATATAATATTTGGATTCACAGATTTATATTTCTTGTCCAGGCTTGTCTTCTGAGCTTCCAACCCAATTTCCACTGGCAATTGGATCTCATTATGTACTAAAAATAGAGTGCAGTTGGAGTCATACAGACTTTGGATTTAAATACTGGCTCCACAGCTGTCATTGCTTTGTGGTATTGGACGCATTACCTAAGAACTCTGAACCTTAGTTTTTCATTTATATAACAATAATATCTTTGTGAGGTTGAAATATTATAATACTCAGCAGTGGTTACCAGCCAAGGGCAATTTTGTCCTTCAGGGACAATTGACAACATCTGAAACGTTTTTTTTTTTTTAATTTTGGTTGTCACAAATGAGGAAGAGGGGTGCTACTCACTTCTAGTATTGAGAGGCCAGGGATGTGATTAAACATTCTCCAATGCACAGGGTAACCCTCCCCAACAAAGTTGTGGCCCCAAATGTCAATAGTGCCTTGTTTGAAAAGTCCAGATATGTGTAAGCATCTGGTATAATTTCTTATAGTTTAAAGGCAATCAAAAAATGTTAAATGAATTAAAGTTTCTATTGTGTTCTGTACCAGAAAATCCAGTCAGCTGGATAAATAAAACAATATTTTTCACTATAATCCTAGGTTTCCAACACAATGCCTAAGATTAATTAAGATCAACACTGACAAATCCTCTATATAAACAACGTTAATTATAATATGTAGTTGCCATCAACACATACACTTCGTAAATGAGTAAGTTTACAATTTTGGTTTTCTCAAATTTTGGTATTTTTGATGTCATTTTAATAATTTTCTAGATTTTCGTTTGGTTTTGTGTTTTGGTGTTTGGTTTCTTAGTTAGGTTGGCTTGTCTATTTATTATTACTCCTTTATTTTTGCCTGTTTGGGTAATGAGGAAAGCATCACTTTATATCTACTTAGTCATTTTACTATATTTAGTCTTGATTACATAGCACTTCCAATTATATCTTGGATAAAAGTCTAAATTGCAAATTTAATTAGGATCTTTGGAGAATGAGTATTGTTACTCCTAGAAGAAAAGATGTTTTGATAGTCATTACCAAGCATATGCTGTTAATATTTATAATCAAAGATGAGAGAGTGTTTTCTATTTCCCTGGACACACAATTATTGGGATTAGAATTTTTTAATAGTAGGCTTCTTAAGTTTACATTTCATAAATATCTAGGTGACAAGCTTGACATGCTTCAAATGCTGCTAGGGACAGAAAGAAAAAATCTATTCTAACTTGAATGCTTACTCACTAAATTTGATAAGAAATCCTTTATTAGTAATGAAACGTGTCAGACTCCAGTTTTTGCTTCTGTTGATCACAGCTGCCATAACTTATTGCCCTGTCCAAAGATTGTATATTTATAGTTATCAGGTACTCTTAGGAGTTCCAGTCCCTCCATGTCAATGTCATCATGAAGCTCTCTGGATTATAAAGCCCGGTTCCAAGACTTTGCAGCCCTCATAGTCACTAATGCAGCCATACTTTTCTTGGGCCTCTGCCATGTCAAGCAAAATTTATTTCAGAAAAATCAGGTTTCCTATTGATTTTTCTACCACTATCCTCTCCTTCCTTAATCCTGGAATACAAACAATCTCCTGGATGTTTAGACATTATCTTTCCCATCTCACCATATCATCTCATGTCCCTTCTATTGTGACAATTTGAAGCTTTTTGTGACTCCCAGAAAAGATCATGTTTTTGGAGCTAATCCATTCTTGTGAGTGTAGGCCCTTTGATTGAATTGAATTCAGTTGGGGATCTTCAGTGAGGTGTGCCCCAGGGTGGGTTTTCGCCCTCTTGCTGAAGTCCTATATAAATGAGAGAAACATGCCCAGAGACACAGAGAAAAAGATCTCCATTTTACCCAGCCATGTGAGAGAGGACTCCAGGATGTCCTGCAGCTGCAGAAAGACAGAGAAACCCTGAGTGGGTAAGAGAGAGAGACCAGAAGTTGGAATCAGCAGAGTACCCCAAAGCTGAAACGAGTACTGGAAGAGAGGGGAGAGATGAGCCATGTGCCTGATCACCCACAGCGACCTCCAGGAGAAAGTGAGCCTGAAAGGAGAAGCAGAGACCTTGGAAGGATCCAGCTGACATTTTGCCTTGTCACGTGGCAGAAGTCCAGGACCTCCAACCACTAATCTTTGCTGACAGCTTCTCGGAAGATGCCTTGATTTGAACATTTCCATGGCATCAGAATTGAAAGATTTTACCCTAAAAAATTCCCATTATAAAAGACAACTCATTTCCTGTATTTTGCATTGGCATTCCTTAGCAAACTAAGACACCAGTTTAAGACTGCCTCTAAAATGAGAGTTTCAAAATCAAAAGATTATTTTGATATGCCAATGCTTATCTTTTTGGAGGTATGTGCATAATTCTATAATCATCAATGTCAATAATAAAGCCATATTTACTCCTTGTTCTCCATATCGGAGTCATGAACCCAACAAATATTTGTTAATATTAATATAATTAAAAAGTATTTATAATTAATGTACCAGGAATTTTGCTGGGCAGTGGAAATACAAAGGCAAGCCAGTGAGAAATAAAACACAGTATCAATAGATTACAAACTAGAAATTAAGCACCATTTATAATACTTCTTTTGCTTCACTTAATTTTCCACTTTTTAGTTGGACAAAAACTGAAGCTGCTAATCTATGGTAATTATTATCTCTATACTGTGTATCATTTATTATTAAAGAGTTCATTTTTCATGACCACATTAGCAAATAATAAAAAAAGCCAGAACAGTCATTTCCCTTCTATCCTGGCTTTATTAACTTGAGTTCTTCATTTCTATTTTATTCTCATTCATTTAAAATTCATATTAGAGTAACTTTCTCAGAAAGGGCACATGGGTAGTATATTTTCTCCAAATTTGCCTGTGAATGGAAGCACTGCTTGGTAGATAATTACTGAATCACAATCTTTTCTGTTTGAAATGCTCCAGTGGTCTTATTGTCCTCACATTTTTGTTTATCTATTGGTAACCTGTTTTTCACTGCCTGAATCATTAAAGGGATTTTTAAAACTTATTTACAGTTTTCAGTGATTTTGTCACCTTAATATTTTGTTTTATATATAATGAATCCCTTTGTCAAAACACTTTCTGTTAAGTAATATTTTTTGTTCTTGCATCTTTTAGAATACTATTCTTATTTATTTCTGCCAAAATATTTATCGATGGCTTACTTATAAGCAGCACACTATGCATGCACTTGGGAGTCACATTTTAGTAAGAATAAATGATGGCTGCCCTAATGAAGTTTGGACTGTAGTTGTATGTGTTTTATGAATTCTGGAATTCATATTAGATGTATATTAAATACTGTAGTGTCTGGCAATGCTGTAATATCCAGCAATGTGCTATTCTTTGCTCTGTGGCAAATATAGTTTCTTCATTAGAAGGCAGCCTTGAAAGTTTGAAAAGCAGACATTTTAAGCATGGTGGATACATTATAGCTCAACTGAGATTATATGCTAGCTTTTGAATAAGAGATTTATATACCAACATAAGTGGTCCTTTTAAGTAGCCATAGAATGTTTGCATTTCCCATGCAATGTACTTGTAGTGATTTTTAAAATGTTCCAGATATTTAGCTGAAGTTGTAAGTAAATTCCATTTTATGAGGAATATGCTTTGATAAGTGTTTCATCAAAAAATGTCCCCAATAAGAAGATAAAGACAATACTCAATGAAAATATCTAAAATTACATATGTTTTGTTAATATGCATAGTATGGCTTTTACTTTACACTTCCTTTGAATCCAAACTTTCATTTAAACAAAGACGTGAAATAATATGAGTATTAATAAAACTGTTCTTAAGTTAGCATCTAAATAAATAAATAAAGTAATAAAGTAATCACAAGCTCTGAATTGGCAAAGTAACTATGTATCTATTTGCGTTTATAGGTGTCTTATTAGTGATTTCAGTTGTTTAGTTCAGGAGGATTAATTGCTTGATTTTGTGCACGTTCATTATTATCACTAAAAGGCCCATCGTAGAAGGTTTTCAACAGTGTAATGTGTCATTTACTAAAATTCTTTCTTTGGAAAGCTGACAAAGAAGTATCTTAGATGTTATTGTCTAATTACATGGCTTGAATCTAACAATTATTTCCAATTTTTTGGTCTTAAGATATGAGAATGGAGAAGATGAGTGAATCAACTATTAAATCTCTTTGCATGAGATCTATCTACAGAGAATGAACAGATGGTTTACAAACTTTCAACATAAAATGTGTGGATGCTTATGCTGACATGAAATTACACTTTCTGAAGAAAAAATTTTGATTAAGGATATTATGAACACATGAAGCCCTTTTATCTAAATTAACACATAATTAAGAAATAAAATAATAATTATAATGTATGGAAATTAATAATGACTAGGCTTGCATAACATTACATGCTGCTTTTACTGAATTAAAATAGATCATTTTACTTATAAAAACATGGTTCATTGGCAAATGATATTAGTTTAAATAAATCTGTTAAAAAGCTTATAAGGCAACATAATTACTATGATATAAATAATTAGATGGAAAATATTTCTCTTTTAAATTATAGATTCAAAATATTTCCCCTTTTGATTCTTATTTGTCTTCATAAATGTCTGGCATATTTTTTTAATTTAGTTTGTTTTGCATAATTATCCCCTCAAAATGAGTTGACCTCTGAATAGTAGGAAAGAAGAACACCATTTGGATTGGAGAAATTATTTGAAAGGACATGCTTTAGTAGGAGGTCCTAACTTAAGGACTTAAGGACTTAATAACTATAAGTTATTTCCAAATGTAAAGCAGAATACAAAATCATGTTAGTAGAACAAGGAAGATAATTGAGGCACCACAATTTGTGATAAAACTTAGTCTGAAAAGGTCAAAATGAAATTAAGAATTATAATTACTTATTTTTTTAAGCAAAATTTATTGAGTTGTAGATTTGTAAGAATGATTCTCTGGGGCAAGGGGGACATGGAATCACAAAGACATAGTCACTCACCATCAAGACTGGTCATTTCTTTTTTCCATAACCGTGGGTAAAACATTAAACTTCTCTGAGCCTTTTTAAATGAAATAATATCAATTCCACACGGATAAATTAGGAAATGCAT
Organism: Dasypus novemcinctus; assembly: GCF_030445035.2. NCBI lineage: Eukaryota > Metazoa > Chordata > Mammalia > Cingulata > Dasypodidae > Dasypus > Dasypus novemcinctus. The sequence goes on along the minus strand of NC_080684.1, from coordinate 69,987,799 downwards.
ATTTAAGTCCTATTATGGGTTGAATTTTACCCTGAAAAAATAAATATTAAATCTTAAACACCCCTGTCTCTTGAATCTGCTCCTCTCTGGAAATAGAATATTCTATTACAGTGCACTATAATCCAACATGAGAGAAGATGGCCATTTGATGGAGGCAGTGATGGAGTTATGCTGCCACAAGCCAAGGAATGCCAAGGATTGCTGGTATCCATCACAGTCTTGAAGAGGCAGACTTTGAAGAAAGCAAGTCCTTGCTAATACCTTGATTTCAGATTTCTAGTCTCCAGAACTGTGAGACAATAACTTTCTGCTGTTTTTAAGTCTCCCAGTTTTTGATATGTTGTTATGACAGCCCTAGCAAACTAAGACAAATGCCCATCCTTGAATTGAAAATACTCAATGAATGTTAGAAGAATTTGACATACTAGAGAAGTGTTTTCCAAGAGGTTAGTTAAAAGTTCTGGGAGAAAATTTCAAGTAGGCAAATTTCAGTGCAAAACAAGAGATAACTTTTGGACAGATTGACTATTGCTCCCTGGAATGAGCTGCATTTTGAGCAAGTGAGGGCCTCCTTGGAAAGTTGAGAGTGAATTCTGTAACAGCTTGTTGAGATTATAGAGAAAGTTAATTACAAATTTGACTGAAGATAATCAAATTCCCCTACACTGTTGAAAGACAATGGTTTGTGAAAATGCCAGTCCTTCTACTTTAAGGGGACAATGAAGTAGAATGATTACATGTTGGAGTTCTGAAATCCAAACTGATGGCGTTCACATTCCAACACCCTTCCTACTGATGAACTTTGTTTTATAACTTCTCCAAAGTTCAATTTTCTTATCTATTACAAAACAATAATGATTTGCGTCTTAAATGGTTTTGGGGAAGGTAAACAAAATAATGAATGGTAAAGACTTAGCAGAGTGCCTAGAATTTAGTAAATGGCTTACTATATTTATCAGCATTTTATCATTATTAATCTTACTTGCTTGGTAGAACTGATAAGCCAAATATAACTCTATCTTAAACTCTAAGTGAGGAAACCAGAAAGCAAAGTTTAGAAATGCAATGTTGAACTGGATAAGAAGACAAGTTTAAGCAACAATATTTACCAAAAAATAAAGTAATAAAATGGCATTTATATTAAGCACAGTGTAACTGTCCAAAGACAGCCAGTATTTATGATGCAAACTTATCAAGACCATGCTCAATATGTAGTTACTAAACTAATGCTATTACCTAAATTTATAAACTTGAACTAACTGAGCTTCTAAAAAGTAAAAACATTTTGGCCATCAGATAGTTCTACTCTTTTAAATATGCTTTGCTAATCCTTCTAATAACAAATAATATCAATGTAGTGCATGTTTCAGTGATATATTGTGAAATATACAGTGTGATTATTAGAAATTATCTATGAATTTTTTTTCATTTTAACTCACTGATGATATCTTTGTCTTGTCAATCTGTATTAATTCATATTCTCTGAAAAATTATTGTGATTTTCACATTTTTGACATTGTTAGTCAATTTCTCCTCTACATTAAGAGGAACTTTGTCATTTATTAGAAATCTCTCAGAGCATTCTAGTTTCAAAATTTCTTAGACTTAACACCAATTTTTGAGTTATCTTAACAAAGAATGGCTTTATTAGCTATCATTTATGAAACCATTGTATAACTGTACAGATTGTATAATCAATGTAAAATGAATTATTACTAATAGTTTCTGCAGTTCTTTCTCTCAAATATAGTCTGAAAATTGTTTTCTCATGTAGCCTTATCTGAAGAATAAGAAATTCAGTCAGTTATTTTAATGGCTAAAAAGTAACTCATTTTTAAATTAGCTAAACTCTTATAACTGTAGTGTATTGGCTGACACTACCATTTTAAAGTAGGAGTTCATGTATTAAGAAAATTAATTTGAGTTTGTCATTCACCAATTACATGATTCCATAAGGTTGGTTAATCCATTAGTCAATTTTTAAACACAGTTATCTGTGTTCCTGTAAATAGCTGCCATTGCACTATGAATTTCATATTTGTCAGAAAATGTATTATTTTCTTAGTTTTAAAGATCAAGCTGTTACCAAAAACTGTGAGAGCAAAACAGATGATAAAATATTAACATAAACATTCAATTCAGAATAAATTAAAATAAACGACTAAAATAAGGTACATAAAAATGGAGCTTTCTCATTACTATACAATTGAATAGAGAAATTTGTTAAAAAATATCTTCTGTCCTAAGTTGTACAAATCAAGGGGTGGATGAAAGTGTGGAAGAAACATTTTTTTCCAATTAGAAAAACTTAAACTCGAGAGGTTTGGGAGTCAAATTTGAACCTGCAATTGTTGTCTTCCTGGTCTTGGTGGTAAGTGAAGGAAAGGGCAATCAGTAAACAAGTGAGGTTTTTTATCACATATGGCTTTAATAACCACAGGCAATACCTAATATCACACTGGGAAGCAAATTGTTAGTTACTGAAGACTGCTGTGCATTGGTGTGATATTCCCTGAGGCTAAAACCAATCAGCAGGGAGGTCATGCTGTATCCTATGAAACTTATGACTGGTTTCCAGGGGTAACCTTTTCAGAGCACATTAGAATAATCTAATTTGGGGTTTCAAAAGTGGAAAAAATGATGGACAGTTTACTTGCTAACAAACATTGTTCCTGAAATTGCAATGGAGAAAGTCTCGTATTTGCAACAGGTTCTGATGCATTCTTGAAACAAAACAATGTTACATATGTTATTTTATTTGGCATAAACATAAAATTATTTTCCAATGATCTGTTATCTAAAAATGAGTTTACTTATGCCTTGAGTACTTAAAAAGTCACTTTTTCTTTTTGAAAATAGTGGAGGGGGTGCTATTCTTATTCCATTACCATTAAACAGGTTTTTGATATTAAAATAATAAAGGTTTTAAAATCCTCATGTACTAAGTATGTATAGGCCTTGACTGTTTCTATTATTATATGAAATATTTATAGAATACATAGTAGGTAGTGTATATCGTGCCTAATATCATATTGTCTTTCAAGAAGTGTATATTATTCTCTTCAGAAGTGTTCAAAACAAAGTCATGTTTAAATATTTAACACATCAATAATTATTTCAGATGACTCCTGGGGATTCCCCCCCAAAAGGGTATAGTTAGCAAAATGTTTATATTATGTGAACTTATTAAGGCTACTAAATGGGTTATTGAAAGATGAATACTTTACTGAACTTGCATATGCCCAAATCAATGCTTTCACATTACCTTACCAATTTAAAGTTAATAATCTTCTAGAAAATTAGGAACACCTAAGAAATTGAAGACTACAGCAAATAAAGTATTAATTAGTTCACCGAGATGCCTGAAACAAGTCAGTGTTGCTTCTAAAACATTCAATTTATTCCAAGGAAATATATATACTGTCGTTGGTTCATCATTATTGGTGGAAGAACTTGGCTAGTGACACATCTACTGGGCAGAGGTGGGACAGAACCAAGATTTTGGGCAGATCCATCACTTTTTATGAGGCTATCTTCCTAGGGCATAGCTGAAAAAACTTAGATGTTTGAATGAAAATGGACAAACATTGTACAAAGTGTAGGTGTCTAGAGAATTAGTTAAAAGTCAGAGTTGGTTAATAGTAACAGGAAACATAAGAAAGGGCTTTCAGGGCGGGAATCCAGCCACAAGTAACAATGGAGATAGCATAGCAATAACCAAGTCTAAAGAAAGGATATGCTCCAACAGACTATTTTATAATTTAGTATACAGTCCAAGCACAATGCTAGGCACTGTAAAAAGGAAGAAACTACAAAAATATATGTGACTTTTACTAAGGTAGAGGCTGCCATAGAAGTATATAAAAAGAAGTGAGTTACTGCACCTAGATGTCAAGATATTGGAATGATTGCAGACAAGAAAACAACCAGGAATTAAGCCTGAGGTATCATTTAAAAGAGCGGGGCAGCACAGCCAACTTGATGCCAAGATAAACCATTTTCTTGCAGTCCCTTAAATTGATTCTTAAAGGAGGATAATTTTTAACAATTATTAGAACAACCTGAGTGTCTGGATATGTGGATCCAGCAGGCAAGAAACTAGGATACATGGCAGGAAAAGAAGAGGTTGGACTGCCCATATTGGTGCTCATTTATATCTCTAATAATGGTATGGCATTCCAGGGGAGAGAAAAGCTTTCTACCGAAATGGCATTTGTCCCCAACATTGACTTTATTCAGTTGCATATGGGTTTCATAAAGAGAGTCATTTCTCATCAAGTACTTTATCTAGACTTGAAAAAATTATTTGCTGGAGCCAAGCGTCATTTGGTATATGTAAATGACTTGCCCTTTTGGAGCACAGTTAAGGCCAGTATACCAAAGAAGGAGACTATGGCAAAAATTTCCCATTTCTTTTTTGCTACTCTAACATCTATCTGAGTGTCTCTATCAAACTGGAAAAGAGATTTTTATGTATTTTACTTTGAATTTGCTTTTAATATTAATTACTGCTTTTGCTTTTATGTGATACTTCCTTTATCAATTGTCAAAAACTTATTATGAGAATAACAAGTAAGTAAAGATGTAAACAAGTTGTGAAAGGAAAATAAATATATGAATTAATGAACTAAAGGATGTGCCAAAACTTTAAATCTTGAGCGTATCTTATGAAGCCAGAAGTGAAGGCTTTATGATTATATTTTTATAAGAACAAAAACTTATAATCCCCGTAGTAATCTTTGCATTTTGTTTAATTTTTGTATAAGTTCAAATTATTGTGTGATTAATGTCCTATCAGCAAAATGAAAAAAAAAAAACAATATAATACCAACAGAATGCACTACAAAATCATTTTATTTCAAGCACACTTTCTAAGCTAAATTGAAATTACATTTTAACACTGAGTATTATTGTTTGGCATATACATATAGAATGAAACAGAAGATATAAAAACATTTAAATGTTCTATTGAAAATTTATATTTCCTATAAAAGTAAATATAAGATCAGTAAATATTTAAAAATACAAAGTTTCCTTTCTCTGAGAAACAATGCAAAATTGCCAGTACAGTGAGGACTCCTCTGTTTTATATTAAGGATCATTTTGTTGGCCATGCATGCTTCAGTCCGACACTCTAATCATCTCATTAACAATGACAATCTTGCTTTATTTAAATCTTATTAATAAAAAGAAATTGATTATTCTATTTTCAAATGTTTTCAAATGTATTTCAGTAGTATATTAGAAATAAGGTTAAACTTTTATGGAAATAAAAGTAAGATTATATTAGGTAGTGTCATATTATTTTGACTCAACTTTAATGAAGTGTAATTTACACGTGATAAACCCATTTTAATCAATCATTTCAATGAATTGACAGATTTATTTCCCTTGATGCAAAGATTTCCATCCCACTAAATTGTTTCCTTGAATCCCATCACAGACAATCTCCATTCCCTCTCCTTCCCTGCCACCAGGCAACCACTTAACTGCTGTCATTCTAAATTTGATTTGTCTTTTCAGGAATTTCATATAAGCTGGAGTCATACAGTTTTTATTCTTTTGTATCTTTTGTACCACATATTTTCTTGAGGCATACATTTTGTTGTGTATATCAATACTTTGTTTCTTTTAATGACAAGCAAATTTTCATTGAAAAAAAGATATACTTATGTATTTTCCATATACTACAGTGAATTGTGAATTAATCACTTGATGGAAATTTGGTTTCATGTGGGACAATAAGGAATAAACCTGGTATAGACACTGGTGTACAAGTTTTTGCGAGTAAATATTATTTCGTTCTCTCTGATAAAGCTTGTGAGTTGATCAGATGGGTAGTGGAGTAAGTATATGTCTAAATTTATTTTTTTTAAAGTGTTTTCCCAAGCAACTGGATACTTTTACAATCCTTCCAGCAATGTTCAGATATACCTCCACATCCCCTTCAATACTCATTACTGTCAGTTTTTCTAATTTTGTTCATTGTAATCTGTGGATATATGTATATCACTGTAGTTTTAATTTACATTTCCCTGATGAGTAATTATGGTGAGCATCTTTTCAGAGGATTATTGACAATTTGTGTAGCTTCTTTTATGAAGTGATTGTTTAACTTGCTTTTGGGTCTGGGTCTTGTTACCAATGTAAAAGTTATTTATATATTCTTGGTATAGGCTCAAAATATTTTATACATATCATCCTCACTCCATCTTCCCTTTCTGTCCCCTATGTGGGCAAGCTGATAATAAGCCATCTGTGTTCTGTCCTTTGGTATAGTGGGAAGTTCAATCCATGCAAGGGAGAGAACCTATACTCCAGTCCCATTCTCACAACGGAAAAAAAACAACAACAACAACAAATACACAAGCCAGTATCTTTTCTTTATTCTCTCAAGCCATTTTTGAGCCAGATTGGGAAACTTGTCCTGTTATCACCAGAAAGCCTTCTTATGTTAGTAATAAACCTTTCAAATACTCTTAGTGTGCCTATGTGAGCATGTGTCAATCGGCTCACCTTGATCTGCAGAATTGTCACAACAACAAGGATGGGAATATTTTTTCCTATGATTTCCTCTCAAAGTTTAATGATTTTAACTATAGTTTAGATTGGTGACCCATTTTGAGTTGACTATATGTATGGCATGAAGGAAGAGAATAGATTCATTTTTTCAATTGAGATATAATTCATATACCATAAAATTCACCCTTTTAAGGTATACACTTTAGTGGGTTTTACAATATATGCAAAATTGTATAGCCATCACCACTATCTAATTCTAGAACATTATCATCACCCAAAGTTCATATCAATTAACATTCACTCCCTGTTCCCATCTCCCCCAGCTGTCACAATCTTTAATCTATTCCTATCTTTGAGGATTTTCCTATTATGGACGTTTCATATAAATGGAGTCATTCAATGTGTCGTCTTTCATGTGTGACTTTCACTTTGGGTTGTTAAGATTTATGCATGTTGTTGAAGGTATCATTTCTTCATTCCTTTTTAAGACTGAATGTGGTGGTTTAGAGTCATGTACCCCAGAAAAAACATGTTTTTAATCTTAATCCATTCCTGCGGTTATGAACCTGTTATAATCTGGACCTTTGGATGAGAATACTTCAGTAAGATGTGACCCAACTACTCAGGAGGGGCCTTAATCCTATTACTGGTATCCTTTATAAGCAAAATAAAATTGACACATGGAAAGATAGAGAACCACAGGAAGAAGTCAAAAGTCAAAGGAACGCAGAGAAGACTGGAGAGGCTCCCATGTGCATAGCATGTGACAGAAGAGCCAAGGACCAAGGATCAATAGCAGTTGGCCCCAGAATGACAGATTTCTGGGAGAAATCTTTGCCTTGATAATGACTTGATTTTGTAATTTCCTGGGCTTCAAAGTCATGAGCCAATAAATTCCCATTATTTAAGCCAATCTATTGCATGTTATTTGTTTTGGTAGCCACGAAACTAAAATATTGATTAATATTCCAATCTATGGATAAACCACATTTAGTTTATTCATTATCAATGATAGACAGTTGGCTTCTTTCCACATTCATGCTATTAAGACTAATGATGCCAAAATCATGCATTTGAAAGCATTTATAGGAACATACGTTTTCAATTCTGTTGGGTATACCTATGAATGAAATTATTGGGTGACACAATAACTCTAGATTTACTTTTTTGAGGAAATGCTCAATTGTTTTCCAAAATGGCTGCAACATTTTACAGTCCTACTAGGAATTTATGAGCATCCCATTATATCCACACCCTTCAGCAGTTGTTATTGTCTGTGTTTTTAAAAACTTATTATGGTTATCCTAACAGGTATGAAGGAATATCTCACTAAGGTTTTGATATGCATTTTCCAAATGACTATTGGTGTTGAGTATCTTTTAGTGTGCTTATTGGTCTTTTTAATATCTTCTTTGGAAATAATTGAGTTATTTTTCCTTCAATTATTGAGTTGTAAAGGTTTTTTGTATATTCTAGATAGAAGTCCTTTATCAAATGATTTATAAAAATTTTATCCCACTTTTAGGTTGTCTTTACACTTTTGTGATGATATCCTTTGAAACATAAGAGTTTATAATTTTGAGAAGTCCAATTTATGTATTTTTTCTTTTGTTACTTGTGCGTTGGGTGTCCTATTTAAGAAATCATTCCCTAATCTGCTGTCAAGAAGATTTAGTCTTATTTTATTTAAATATTTTAGAGTCTTAGCTTTTAAATTTAGGTTGATGGTCCAGAGTTTTTTTTTTTTGGATACAATATGTGTTATGTATCCGACTTCACTCTTTACATGTGGATCATCATTTTTCCCATCACCGTCACCATTTGTTGAAAAGAATATTCTTTCTCCTTTTATATGATTTGACACTCTTTTCAAAATTGAATTGCCCTTAAATGTAAGGATTTATTTATTAACTCACAGTTATATTCCACTAATTTCTATGTCTATCTGTATGCCAGTAGCATGTGATCTTGTTTAAGGTAGCTTTTAAGTATATTTTGAAATCAGAAAGTGTGTGTCTGCAAACTATATTCTTATTTTTCAATATTTTTGGTTATCTGATTCTCTTACATTTCCATGTGGATTTTGTATATGCTTATAAATTTCTAGACAAAAAGCCTCTGGAATTAAGATAGAAAATGTTTTGAGATTGTATACTAATATGGGATATAATGCTATCCTCACAATACTAAGCCTACTGATTTATGAATACCTTTCCATTTATTTAGGTATTCTTTAATTTATTTCAATTATTTTCTGTAGTTTTTATTGTATGACTATTTTGTTAAAGTTGTTCCTCTGTATTTTATTGCTTTAATTCTATTTAAATGGAACTGTTTCCTTAATTTCATTTTTGGATTTTTCATAAATAATAAAGAATGTTCTTGATTTCTATAAATTGATCATGTGTTCTGTAACCATACTGAACATGTTTGTGAGTTCTAATGTATTTTGGGGAAAGATTTAAGATAATACAGAAACCAGATAATATCTTCTAGGAATAGAGGGAGTTTTATAATTCCTTTCCAATCTGAGTGCCTTTCATTACTTTTCCTTGCCTAATTGCCCCAGCCAGAACACCAGTACACTGATGAATACATGGGGTGAGAGCAGCCATCTTCCTTATTCCTGATTCTGGGGTAAAGTTTTTCACAATTTAGTATGATGTTAGCAGTTGGTTCTTGATAGATGCCCTTTATGAGGTTGGGAAATTTCTTTCTGTGGTAGGTAGAATAATTGTCCCCAATGATGTCTGATGTCCTAATTCCTGAATAGTAAAAATACATAAGCTTACATGGATAAAGGGAATTTTAAAATGTGAATAGGTTAAGAATTTTGAGATAGTAAAATGATCCTGGATTATCTTGGTTGACTCAAAGTGAACACAAGGGTCTTTATAAGAAGGAAAAGTTAGAGTCAGTATCAGAGTAGGAGACGTGACAATGGAAACTGAGGATGAAGTGACATGTGCTATTAACCAAGGAATTTTCTGCCAGGATTATTAGTGGCAGAAGTGCAACCCACAGTGAGGACATGGGGACCAAGAAGGTCACACCATCAATTGGGGGTATGCAATGTGTCCTTTTATTTGTGAAGTTATAACTGTAAAAGAAAGTCATTGTATCCTTTAATTAACTAACTAAAATCATATTGTTTCCTTATGTATACGGTGTTCTTCTGTTAATTAGCACCCCTCACTGTAGGGGTAGGCAATGTGTACCAATGATTAAGAACTTGGACTATGGGGTCATATTGGCAAATTTTTCTTGTGGCTTCCTGGTACTTACTAGATGTGTGAACTCTAACATATTCATACCTTGATTTTCTTACAGGTAAAATAAGGGAATATTTGGGTCTCTCTAAGGATTGCTGTGGGGATTGAATTAGTTTATATACATAAAGTATTGTTATAGTCTTGAAGTACTAATTGTATCAGTTATTATTATTTTTATTTATTTAAAAGAAATTTTAGATCACATAAATGTTACATAAAAAATATAGGGGATTCCCATATGCCCCACTCCCTCCCCTTCCCACACTTCCTCACATTAACAACATCCTTCATTAGTGTGGTACATTTTTTGCAATTAATGAACACATATTATACCATTGCCACTAACTGTGGATTACAGTTTACATTATAATTTATGTACTGTCCTGCACAATTTTGTAAGTTATGATAAAATATATAATGGCCTGTATCTGTCATTGCAACATCATGGAGAATCATCGCAATGTCCCAAAAACACTTCCACATTACACCTATTCTTCCTTTTCTCATTCCTCCAAACCTCTGGTGGCCACTGCCTTTACATCAATGATAAGAGTTCTTCCATTGGTGAAACAATAATAAATCTATAATAGAGTAATATTAAGTCTACTTTAGTCCATTGTTCATTCCCTAATGATGAGGATTTTGGGATGTCATTGCCCACTCTGCTTCTAACTGAGAGGCACTTAGATCCCATGGGGCAGATGGATGGAGCTATCTTGCTTGCAGTTGCAGAAACTCTCTATTCCTTGGGATAGGCATTGTCCATCATATCTCCTTGTTAATTGGCCTGGATTAGTCCAGTGAACTGAAGAGTAAGTATTGCAAATCTGGTACAATTCAGGGATCAACTGGTTCATGGATAGATCAAAGATTCAAGTCTCTGGGACATATATTTATCAAAGATAGTGCTATTATGGGTTCAAATAAAAGGGGCAGAAGAACCATGTGTAGACAACTCTGTTACACTGGGGAGCATAAATTCTAAAGTAAGGCCCACTGACATGGTACTGAATTCCTGAAATGTTTGCTCTGCTTACAGTTTCTGGATATCTCTACAGCACTCAGGAGCCCAGCTATTTGAGACTCTGCTTACTGTGGCAGTCAATGAGATCCTGCTGAGACTTGTATAAGCATAACCTCTGGAATGACCTACCAACTCACTTTTAAATCTCTTAGCCATAAAAACTCATTTGTATTTAACAACATTCTTCATTACTATGGTACATTTGTTGCAATTAATGAACACATATTGAAGCATTGCCACTAATTGTGGATTACAGTTTGCATTATAGTTTATATTCCATCCCACGCAATTTTGTAAGTTATGACAAGATATATAATGGCCTGTTTCTGTCATTGCAACATCATTCAGGACAATTCCAAAGTCCTGAAAATTCCTCCATATTACAACTATTTTTCCATCTCCCTCCCCTCAGAATCCCTGGTGGCCACTGCCTCCACATCAATGATAAAGTTTCTTCCACTGATAGAATCACAATAAGTCTATAGTTGAATAACAGTAAATCAACTCTAGTCCATTGTTCATTCTCCAATCCTGAGGATTCTGTGATGATGATGCCCATTCTACCTCTAATTGAGAAGGGGCTTAGATTTCATAGGGCAGATGGGATAGGACTATCTTGCTTGCAGTTGCAGACTTTCTCTGTAGCCCATCATCATCACTTGTTAGTTGTCCTGCATGAGTCCAGTGAACTGAAGAGTAGGTGTTACAACTCTGCTAAGATTCAGAGTCCATCTGGCACATTGACAGACCAAAGATTTAAGTCTCTTGGACATACACCTATCAAGTATATTACAAACATCATTTAGAAGTGACAGTGAACTCAAACTGTCTTTATTGGTTGATTCATTCATTGAACTTATACTTATTGATAGATTAATATATGTCATTCATTCTTCAGGAAGCTGGGGTTATAGCAGTGCACAAAACCATGTACATTGTCAAATAGTAGTAAGTTTGAAGAAAAAGAAAGCAAAGAAGGAGATATAGATTGAGTTCATAAGGCTATTTTAAATAAGTTGATAGGAAAATCCACTATGAGATGATAATATGTAAACAGAAGCCTGAAAGAAAAAGGTGTAAAAACTAGGAAGATATTTAGGGAAGAATGTTCAAGAGCAAGAAATATCAAAAACGAAGGCCTGAGATCAGAGTGTGCTTGGTATGGTTCAAGAACAGCAAATAAGGCCAGGGTGGCTAGCACAGAATAAGCAAGGACATGAGCAGGAAGACACAGCCACAGCAATGTCCTTCAGGGCCTTGTAAATGCAAAAAATTGAGCTTTAATTCAAAGGCTTTGAGAAGGGGAAATATGTGATCTGAATTAGTTTTGTTTTTAAGGAAACACTTATGAAATGTATATTTGCCTATAGTAGTTTGTTCAATTTTCATTACTGCATTTAATAATCCATCACAAGATTATGCCACAATTTTTCTTTACATACTATAGTAGATGGATATTTAGATGATTCCAGTTTTGGGCTATTACGAATAATGCTGCTGTGACTATTCCTGTTTATGTCTTTTGCTACACATATGTACGCATTATTTTGGTTATGTGTCCAGAAGTGGGATTGCTAGGTTATCCGTTAGTTTTTTAAAAATTTTTTCAGCTTTATAGATAATACAAACTTTTAAAGTATACTAACAGCATAAGAGAATGAAAGTTATTCTACTTACTCAAAATGTATTGTCAGGTTTTTAATTTTAGCAATTCTAAAGATATGCAGGAGTATTGCTTTGTGAATTTAATTTGGACTTACCTGATGACAAATGAATTGGAGCACTTTTAACCTATATTTATTGGCCATTTGGCCATACTAGATTTGAAGTATATATTTATATGTTTTCCCTACTTTGAAGTGGCTTCTATTATCCTTAGTGATTGGTGAAAGTATTTTAGATAAGAATTCCTTATTGAATTGCAAATATAATTTCCCACTCTGTGGATTATTTTTCAATATTTACATGGTGTCTTTTGTCATTCATACTTAATTTTAATGACTTCCATGTTCCTGGAATGTAGTTGCACAGAGCTCAAGATTCATCTTTTTCCATGTGGATATACAATTAAACTGGACCCGTTTATGGAAGAGTCCATCTTTTCCCCACTGCACTGCTGCAGATGCTTTTTCATAAGTCTGGTCAATGTATATGAATGTTTCTGAGTTCTTTTTAAGGTTGAATAAAATAAATATCCATGACAAGATAACACAAAAGAGTCTCATGAATATTGTCTTCCAACCCAACAGAGATATTGTCTCATTCTGACCTTATTTAGAGGAAAAGTACTCAATAGTTCACCATTAAGCATGATGCTTATGAAAAGTTTATTTATTTTTGCTAGGTGGACTTTTCATATTAGGAATTATCCTCCTATTCCTAATCTACTAAAGTATTTTAAATTTGTTTTACTATGACAGAAAGTTGAAATTTATCAAAAAGATTTTACTTCACCTATTACATTTATATTATTATTTTTTATGTTTCCAAATTGATAATATACATTGGCTAATTTTCAAATAATTAAATTTGTATCCATGAAATAAATTCCGTTTTATTTTTATCTATTATTGTGTTTATACTTTGCTGAATACAATTTAGTAATATGTTTAAGGTGTTTGCTTTTATATTTCTGTAAGGTCTCATTCCAGTTTGGATTAAAAGGTGATATAAATGCATATGAAATACATAATGGGTCCTCTTTTCCTCATGTCTTCCTGAGTTTTTTATTAAATTGATAGAACATTTCTTCCTAAAATGTTTGGGGAGATTCATATAAAGTAGTCTACATTTGGAGTTTTCTTTGTGGAATGATTTGTATTTATAGATTAATTACTTTAATAGAGAAAGGACTATTCATGTTTTGTATGTTTTCTTGTGACCATTTTATGTTCTGCTTTTAAAGGATCTTTTTCTATTGTATCAAAATTTCATATATTGGTATCATTTTTCATAATCTCTTATCTATACAGGCTGTAGGATATTTATTTATGTTCTCTCTACATTCCTAATTTTTATATATGTTCTTTCTTTGTTTTTTGTTTTTTGACTCACCTTGCTGTAGTTTATTACTTATATCAGTCACATCAAAGAACTAACTTATGACTGCCAATTTTCTCTATTGGATGACTTGCTTTCTATTTCATTGATTTCTTTTTTTTATTTTATTTAATTTTATTATTTTTTTTACTTTTTTTAAAATTAAAATTAATAGATCACAAGGAATGTTACATTAAAAATTAAAAAAACAAAAAACATAAGAAGTTCCCATATAACCCACTCTCCACCCCCCACTACATCATTTTTATAAGCTGTATTTTTTTGAAGATATATACATCATACACAAAAATATTACATTAAAAAATATAAGAGGTTCCTGTATACCACCCCCTCCCCAACCCACTCCTCCCACACCAACAACGTCCCTCATCATTGTGGCACACTCATCGCACTTGGTGAACACATTTTGGGGCACTGCTGCACTAAACCAATAATAGTTTACCCTGTAGTTTGCACTCTCACTCAATACATTCAGTGGGTTATGGCAGGATACATAAAGTCCTGCATCTGACCCTGCAGTATCATTTGGGACAACTCAAAATCCCAAAAATGCCCCCACATCACATCTCTTCTACCCTCTCCCTGCCCTCAGCAACTACTGTGGCCACTTTCTCCACCTCGATGCTAAAATTTCTTCTATTATTTGTTGCAATAGTTTTATAGTAGAATATCAGTAACTCCACTCTAGTCCATATATTTTTTTAAAGATTTATTTTTTATTTATTTCTCTCCCCTTCCCCTTCTCAGTTGTTGTTCTTTTGTGTCCATTTGCTGTGTTTTCTTCTGTGACTACTTCTGCCCTTATCAGTGGCATCAGGAATCTGTGTTTCCTTTTGTTGCATTATTTTGTTGTCAGCTCTCCATGTGTGCGGCGCCATTCCTGGGCAGGTGGCATTTTCTTTCACACTGGGCGGCTTTCCTCACGGGGCGCCCTCCTCGCTTGTGGGGCTCCCCCTATGCTGGGAACACCCCTGTGTGGCAGGGCACTCCTTGTGCGCACTGCACATGGGCCAGCTCCACCTGGGTCAAGAGGCCCAGGGTTTGAACTGCGGACCTCCCATGTGGTAGGCGGACACCCTATCCTTTGGACCAAGTCCGCTTTCCTCTAGTTCATATTTTATTCCTCCATTCTGTGGACCCTGGAATGATGATGTCCTCTCCACCTCTAGATCAAGAGGGGTTTAGATTCCTCATAGATAATGGATGCAATTCCTCCACTTACTGTTGTAGGCACTCTTGATTCCCTGCTGTGGTGGTTGACCATCTTCACCTCCCTGTTAGATGACCTGGGTAATACCAACGAACCAGAGAGTAGGAGTCACCACTCTGTTGAGATTCAGGGCCCAGCTGGCACATGGGCAGGAGATTCAAGTCTCCTGAGTATGAACCATCCCTAGCACCAACCACAGTTTCAGTAAAAGTGACAGAAGAGACATGTATAGAAAAGTCACATCTGAGTCCAGCTCCATCACACTCAGGGGCACAAATTCCATTGTAGGGCCCTCTGACATGGCACAGAGCTCCAAATCCATCTGCCATGACTATATATCCTGTGGATCTCTGTAGCCTTCAGGAGAACCAGTACCTAGGGTTGAATCTACTTTGGCTTTTTCTGGGGTCCTGCAGAGGTGTGCATAAGCGTGACCCCTCTGATGACCTCCTGATGTTTTTTGGAAGCCATATAAACTCATTTGTCATTGCCATTTCCCCCTTTTATTCAAAGTCAAAGAGCAGTTTTTAACACTTGATCCAACATGTAGGCTGAGATATTCTCCTGGTCTGAGTTGACCCTTTTTTTTGAGGTCTTTCTAGTTGCTTCTTCAGTTAGTGATTTGTAGAAATCCCTAGGTGCCAGGGAGGCTTATCCCCAGGAGTCATGTCCCACATTGGGGAGAAGGTAATGCATTTACATACTGAGTTTGGCTTAAAGAATGGCCACATTAAAAAAAAAAGTGGCCATATTTGAGCAACATGGAGGCTCTTAGGGGGTAACTCTTAGGCACCCTACAGCTCTAGGTCTAGTTCATATTTCAGGCACACAGGCTCCTAAGCATAGTCATCAGTATCAAGGGTTCATTATTGGACCATCCTTCCTTGTTGATCTTTGCCATTGCACTTGGGGGATTTTTGGTGTTTCACTGGGGATTGTGACAGAGCTCCCCTTGGTGGGAACTCAGCACTCCTTTCAGTTGATGTTTGTAACTGCAACTACTATAAAAATACCCAACATATATCTTAACATATTTACGTTCCTATTTACATAACCTGGAGAATTTCCCCCCACCCATGTATCCCCCATCAATAACATCCCACACCAGAGTTCCTCCTCTGCCATAGTTGAACCTCTCTGTGGTCCAAAACATCTTCAACAAAGAATCCTAATATATTGCCAAATTAAATTAATAAGAAATTGAAATACAGTGATTTCTAATCTCATCTTCATTGTTTCCTTTCTTCTGCTATTTTTCCTCAGTTTAATTTGGTGTGCTGCCTCTAACTTTTTAAAATGGATATATATGTGTATGCATGTATGTATGTGTGTGTGTATACATATACATACACACATATATACCCATTTATTTGGATATGCATAGATTCATTATATATATATATGTGCACATACTTACATATATATACACACACACACACGGCAGGATGCTGCTGCTTTTTGCTTGGTCATTAGCCAGCCCCCCTCCACCCAACACACACAGAGAAATCATCAAGCCCTGCTAGGAAAAAAAAGTAGAAAAATGCCTCACACACTTTTATACATTTCTTTTCTCTCAATGATCAGGGGCATTTTGCTCCTGAATGAAGATGCTCTTTTCCTTTTCCTTCTCCTCCTTTTCCTTTTCTTTTTCCCTTTCCTTTTCCTTTTTCTTAAACACAAGAGAGACTTTTTCCCCATAGAACAAAAAGTTCCTGTGTGGTGCTGTTTCCATGATAAAGCTTAGGCTGAACCAGGCTATTCTGTATTACAGACAATTGGGCTGCAGCAACTTCACCTTTTATATCTCCCATTTTTAAGTCCTCATATTTTTTATTTACCTCTACCCATTCCTGAGGCAATCACTATGGTCAGTTTTTGTTTTTTTAAGTCACAGCCAGAAGGTACGATATGAGAAAAAGTTATGGTAGTAACATAAAAAGAAAAAGGAATGAATGTTCACAACCAAAATGCAAAAATATTTACCAGGGTAATTATTAATAAGGTATTCATAAGCAGACATTGGAGTAAAGATCATGTAAAAATAGAAAGGCATTTGATATTTACTTGTTGAATAATTGCATGGAATATACAAAAATCTAATAAAAGAGGTAAGGATAAATATTTTCTACAAGTTTTCTACCATTTCTCTGAAGTAAGGCATTTATTTACAACTGCAGGAGATGAAGGTGAAAAATGAATATCACAATAGGGTCAAATTTTAAGAAAAGGTACATGTAGAGGGAACATGCAATTTTAGAGGGGAAATGTAATGACTTGAGTAATGTGCATCTTGGAAGCTCTATGGAATTATCAGGTGTTTACGAGAATGGACAGCATACCTCTGGGAATCCTAAAACATTAATATGTTTTATAACTTTTAGTTTTACTGTTCAAAACCTTGGAAGCTCTATGGAATTATCAGGTGCTTATGAGAATGGACAGCATACGTCTGGGAATCCTAAAACATTAATATGTTTTATAACTTTTAGTTTTACTGTTCTAAACCTACATTTTTAGAAATATTGTTGAAAGCAAGTGAACAGAATCCACTTCAGGAAAAGAGGGATTTGATTATGACTAAACGCGTTAGCATTAGATATTGCAAATCAATTTATCAATGACAATAATAAAAGTAACTATTTCCTTCTTTTTAAAATCAGTAAAATATTGATAGAGGCAGTTGTACATTCAGTTTCTTATCTCCTGGTCAAAGCATAAAAGATGTTGCTTTGATTAAGAAATGACATGGTTCATGGATATATACTTCCAAAAGGTTAATTCATCAATGCTTAGTTATTTGGATTATTTTCTTAGTATAAATTTGGTTTTACTAATGACATAAGTAATGCAGGAAGGAGTCAAGTAATTTAAAATCAATTATATGAAAGTACACATTCTGAATCCAAAATATTTGTAGTTAACTAAATCTTCAGCAATTAAAGCCATCTGGATTTTATCTGAAATATTTGGGTTTTGTTAATATATGAAATTCAAAAATTTCACAGCATGTATGTATATTTTAATGCCTTTCCACCTTTACTATGAGACTATAAAAGAGGAGATAAATTTTGATTTTTTTTCTCCTGAGAAAAAGCCTACTGATATTCTTCTCTACAATTCAGATCTTGATTCTATGGTTATTTTTCAGAACTTCATTAGGATAGCTTTATGAGAGACAAATATGGTAAAGGAACTATTTTCCAGCATTAACCACTGTGCTTACAAAAATATAGCAATTACAAGATTCATAAGATATTTAAAAGAATTTAGTGATGAGTTTATAAATAGCAGAATGATGACCTCAATTACACTGAATCAATTAGCTGAAGAAGCATTTCCCTATAATCAGTGTTTGCTTTAAATATAACTTCCTGTGTGATTTTTCTATTTAACAAAGTTTAATAATTTTTCAAAATCTATAGCTTTCCTTTCTTGAAAACTACACAATTATTAATGAAAAAACAGAGAACACAACTCATTTTCATTGTACTTTGAAACATTCCTGAAACAATTACACATATTACCACGTAATTTTAGGTATTTACACGTATGACTCCCTATTATGTACCTTACTGAAACAAAATTTTTGAGAAAATGAATCTCAACAATTTCCTCAGAGTTCATATTTTCTTTTCAGTTAAAATATCAATAATTAATTTCTTTATGTGCCTTTATACTCACTCATTTGTTAAATGGTTTCTACAAGTAAGCATTGGGCTAGATCCATTAGTTAGACTATAACAAATGTGTTTGAATGCATGTGATGAAACAAAATGAAATTTACTTCTTGCACTTGCAGTAGGCAGGAAAATCCTCTTCCATGAGGTCATTAAGGATTCAGCTCCTAAAATATTTGTCTTTACCACTCTATAGTTATCATCATCAAATTTATCTAGTCGATGGAGGAAACATTTGGGAAGTTTTTAAGGGCCCAATTTGGAAGTGACGCACTGTAATATTTATTCATATTCTATTGGCTAACAGTTACAAAGGCACACCTACATTCAAGGGAGGTTGGGAAACAGCCTATTTTCTGCATGCCCAGAATAAAGATGGGATTTAAATTGATAGAGTTAGAAAACTTTAGTATACTGCATAAATAAATTCAAATATAGATATGAACTACTTTCTTCTATCAAGAAACTTAATTTTAGTGTGATAGGACAGTTAAATTAGTGACTGACCAGGGTGAAATAAGGTAAGAGCTATATTAGAAATAAGGACTATATGAAATTCTTTAACAATACCAAAGAATGTATAATTCCCACAATACAAAAGGGCAGATGCAATTACATATAGAAGGTAATGATTCAACATTATTTCAAAAGATAAGTATAAATTCATTAGGTAGATGGGACAAAAAATTGACAAAGTATATGTGTATAAAATTATGAAAAATAAAACAACTTTGTATTAACTAGTTTATTATCTATAACCCTATTTAAAATTAGGAAATGATTTAAAAATATGAAAAAACAAGCAAACAAAAAGAAAAGTAATACAGGCACCCATATACCCACAAATCAGATTTATCAAATATTGACATTTCTTACAATTGTTTCACATGTGATAGATGGAATTATTCTTCATTTTTTATCAAGAGAAGATACTCTATTTTTTTTCAAATGCCTTTTCTGCATCAATGGAGATTATCGTGTGATTTTTTTTCTTTGATCTGTTCATGTGATGTATTACATTGATTGATTTTTTTTGTTGAAACATCCTTGCATACCTGTGATAAAACCAACTTGATTACGGTGTATAATTAGTTTGATATGTTGTTAAATTCAATTAGCAAGTACTTTGTTGAGGATTTTTCAACTAAGTTCTTTAGAGAGATTGGTCTGTAGTTTTATTTTCTTGTAGCATCTTTATGTGGCTTTGGTATTAGGGTGATGTTGGCTTCATAGAATGAGTTAGGAATTTTCCCTCCTATTCAATTTTTTTGGAGAGCTTGAGCAAGATTGGTACTAGTTCTTTCTGGAAAGATTGATAGAATTCACTTGTGATGCTATCTCTTCCTGGGCTTTTCTTGTTTGGGAGGTTTTTGATGACTAATTCAATCTCACTAGTTGTGATTGATCTGTTGAGTTCTATTTCTTCTTTTGTCAAGGTAGGTTGTTTGTCTAGGAATTTGTCCACCTCACCTAAATTGTCCATCTTGTTGGCAAACCATTTTAAAAGTATCCTCTTAGGATAGTCTTTGTTTCTGTGGTGTCAATGGTGATATCCCTTCTGTCATTTCAGTTTTTATTTATTTGCATCTTCTCTCTTTTTTTCTTTTTTATTCTAGCTAAGAGTTTGTCAGTTTTATTCATCTTCTCAAAGAACCATATTTTGATTTGCCTATTCTGTTAATAGGTAATATTTTATTTATAATAATTTTTATTCTCAATTTCATTTAATTCTGCTCTAATGTTTGTTATTTCCTTCTTTCTGCTTGCTTTTGGGATTCATGTTTTTGTTCTTTTTCTAGTTCCTTCAAGTGTGATCTTAATTATTTGATCTTAATTCTTTCTTCTCTTTTAACATAGACATTTATGGCTATAAATTTTCTCCTCAGCATTACTTTATTGTGTTCTCATTTACTTTGAGGCAGTTACTAATTTCTCTGACAATTTCTTCTTTGACCTACTGATTGTTTAAAAGTGCGTTATTTAACTTCCGTGTATTTGTGCCTCTTCTGATTATTTGCCTCTTATTAATTTCCAACTTCATTCCACTATGGTCAGATAAATTGCTTAGCATAACTTCACTTTCTAAATTCTTTGAGACTTGTTATGACCAGCATGTGGTCTATCATGGAGAATGATTCATGTACACCCAAAAAGAATGTATATCCTGCTTTTTTGGGCTGTAATGTTCTTTTTGTGTCTGTTAGGCATAGTTCCTCTAAAATATGATTCAATAACTCTGTTTCTTTATTGAGCCTTTGTTGAGATGTTATATCTAGTGGTGATAAAGCTGTACTAAAGTCCTCTGCTATGATTGTAGAGGTGACTATTGTTATCCTTAGTTTTGCCAGTATTTGCCTTATGTATTTTGGGGCACCCTGTTTAGGTGCATACATATTTATGATTGTTCTTTCTTCTTGGTAGAGTATCCCTTTTATTAACATATAGCAACCTTCCTTGACTCTTACAACAGTTTTACAATTAAAGTCTATTTTATCTGATATTAGTATAACTATTCCTACCCTTTTTTTTTTTTTGGTTACTGTTTGCATGTAAAAGTGTTTTCCAACTTTTCATTTGGAACTTACTTATGTCCCTGGTGTAAGGTGAGTTTCTTGTAGACATCATATAGCTGGGTCATAGTTCCTAATCCATTCTGCCAATTTGTGACCTTTGATTGGAGGGCTTAATCCATTAACATTCAATATTATTACTGTAAAGGCAGGACTTTCTTTAACCATTTTCTCTTTAGACTTATATGTCATACTTTCTCTTTTTTTTCTTTATGTTACTATTACTAATAATCTTCCTTTCTATACTCTCCTCCAATCCTGTCTTACTTGTTTTTTCTTTTAAACCTGCAGAATGCCCTTTAGTGTTTCTTGAAGGGCAGGGGTCTTGTTGACAAATTCTATTTCTGTTTATTTGTGAATATTTTGGATTCTCCCTCATTTTTGCGTGACGAATTATCTGGATATTGAATTCTTGTCTGACAATTTTTTTCTTTTAACACCATAACTATGTCAAACCGCTACCTTCTAGCCTCCATGGTTAAGATTACATGCTGATTTCTCATCTGAAACCATGCCAGTGCTATTTTGCTACTGAAAACTTTATTTTAAAGAAACACTAATTTTATTCTAATATTTCCACTAACTAGTGTAACTACATTAATGTGGAAGATCTTGGTATTTATTAAATTTTAAAATGACCCTCATGATTAGAAACATTTGGAAGGAAAACTGTTGTAGAAAATAATCTTCAACGGAGAAATAGGCTCCCCAGGTATTTTAGAATGCTGATACTGATTAAGAGAAAGTGCAAAGGTTGGAGACTATTAAAATTTTCCAAGTCATCCCATTGGAAATAGAAGATGAGAGATGTCCCAAAAATGTTTAAGAAACAGACAAAATGAGAAGTTGTTAATCAAAAAGATATTTTTCAGAGATATAAATATAAGAATTTGTAGAAGTCTACTTTGGATGAGTTGCCCTATGATGTTTTGAAGTTACCATTGATTTCAGGTAGCCAATCCTATCTTCTTTAATCTGTATCCTGAGTTAAATGTTAAGGAATGCATTATAATAGTTTAAAATCTGGCTCTATTTCATTATTGTTTTTACAAGTTTACATAAAAATTTTACATTAAAAATGTTCATTTAATTTTGCTATAAAGTGGAAGATATTGTGGAGGTAAATGTTTGGTCTTAATGCTATGTAAATATTAAAACATTGGTTACTTTGTTTAACCATTGGTTAACTGATGGAGTTTTAAAAAATAAAGTTAGTAAAATTAGGAATTTTTTACTTGACTTAAGTATCAAGGGGAACTTCTCAGAGAATATTAATATTTATAATGATGCAGGAAGCTTGCTTTCCTTTGTCATTATTTAATTTTATTTGGAATTTCAAATGCCATAAAATCAAATTACATTAAAATGTACATAAATTATTGAAATTTCCCTCAACTTAACTTTTGGTAATTAGAAATTAGAAAATCCTGATATATTTTTAGCTATGCATTAGCTTAAAGTCAGCTCTAGGAAAATTCAGAATCCCTATAATTATGATCATGAAACTTTAGAAACAATTGAGAGTTAAAATAATGTACAGGATGAAATCTGGTATGCAAAGTCTTCTTTTGGAGGAAAAATGATTTCCAGGCATGAGTAAGCCTTAACTGGATATGTTCAATGGAACAATACATGTATCAGAAAGAAGAGTTGGGGAAAATGTTGAAATTGTGTGTCAGTATCTAACTCTGCACTGCTTAGGAGCAAGAATGCTCTGGTCCCTGTGATAACAGATTCCATTCACAAAGAATGTTGATCCTTTTAAATATCTGAACCAACCAACTAACTCTGATTACATTGTTTGTAAAGTAACTATCTTCAATCATTTTATAGAGAAAGAAAATTCTGGCTTTGACACCATAAATATTCAGACACTTACAAACATCACAGTCCTCATTATATATTAAAACATAATTGGAAACCAGTTTATAAATAAGCCTATTGTGAGTATTCAGTTGATAGTCTTCTAGCTGTGAGCCAAAATTGCTTGCTAAGCCTACACATTTGAAGACTAGTGAATTCAGCAGCATTTAGGCCAGATAGTGAGGACTCCCTGCTGTATTCAACCAGCAACATATGAACTTTAACACACATAGATTTTCACACTGAGGATAGTTACCATATGCCAGAATTAGGCAAGGTTATAGGATGAAAGTGGGGGATTTCTTCAAGGCAAAGTTATTTCATATTCAGGCACTTTAATATTTAATTCTTTACATATATCTATGAATTTTGTTATTCCTATTATAAACTGAGGTACGTACTCTATTACTTTCATTCTTACTCAGATTTGACTCAGGTTTTCTGACTTTCAAGTACATTACACTTCTATTACTGTTTCCTTGTTGTTGTAGATTTTGTCTTTTAACATTTTCATTCTTTTAGAATACTTAATCTTGGAGCCCACAGACCTTCACTACCATGTATTTAATAGTATTTTAGGTAAATTTGATCCCTGAAGAAAAAGTAAAAAATTGTGATGGCTATTGGAGTTAATAATCTACATTAAGAAATGTATGCAGAATTTTATCTTGATAATCATCATTTCAATTAAAATGTAGATAAGTGATTGTTTATTTTTCTGTTACAAATTACAACTTTTTTGTGTCCTGAGTATATGAAAAATGTATTCAGATCCTGGGATGATTGTGTGAGACCAAAGACCTTACTTTTAACATACCTGACCTATTTCAGAGAATTTTACTTATAAAATGAGACTAGGAGGTAACATCCAGGTTTCATCCTAGGAACATTAATGATTTTTGCATTTAATGTTTGACAAAATAATTTTTTAGGAAAATTGAGTGCCATGGATATTCAATGTTTCATATCTTTTTTCAGATTATGTGACAAATTGAATTACCATCCCCAAATTAGACATGTTCTTAATCTTGATTAACATTTTGTGGATATGAACCCACTGTATGTAGGATTTCTTTAAGATGTTATTTTTAGTTAAGGTGTTACCCTACTGAATGAGGTTGGGATTTTATCTGGATTACTGGAGACCTTGTAGAGAGAAAGAAACCAGAACCAGAGCGAGAGAAAGCCACACAGAGAAGCTAGAGGGAAGGCAGATAACAATTCAGGAAAAAGGAGAGGACATCGCCATGTGACCAGAGGCAGAAATACAAGACAAGGGGCCCCACGGACAGCCAGCAGGCAGCTCCAGAATGTTGCAGACTTTGGGGAGAAAGCTTCACCTTGTTCTCAATCTTGTACTTTTCCTAGCCTCAAAACCATGAGCCAATAAATTCTCATTGCATGGTATTTGTCATAGTAACCTGGCAAATTAAGGGAGATGTTATACTCTAAAGTACTTTAAGGAAGAAGAGAATCCTGTTCAATATAAAATTTCCTGTACATAGCATAGTGTCTACGATATATGAGACCTTTGATATACATAGCTGTTGAATGAGTGGAGGAAATGTTTTGTGCTTATAGTCAATGCATATGTTTCCAAATGGCATGATTTATATTAGGTCATTTGTTCCTTGATCTTTATTAGTCAGTCTCGGTCATAACCATCCTTTTACTGGGAGAAAGAGAAAGAGAAATGCATACAGACACAGTGAGTAGGAGAAATGGGATCTTTTGTAAGAGGCTGATATTCTCCAGTATACAGGGCTGTTTTCCTGGGACAATATCATTAATGTAGCTTAAACTGTTTAGCATAATAGCAAAGGAATTGTGCACAGAGAAAGTGGGCTACTCAGTCTTCTTTTAGGAGTAATAATTGAAGATAATTAAACAACAGTAATGAGGAGGAAATGTTCTAGGCAAGAATGAGGCTAGACAGCTCCCTTGGTAGAAGAAAATCAGGGGAGAAAAATGAATGGTAAATGTGTGTGGCTATCATTTTGTAATTAACCCTTTCTCTTATTAAGTCCATTTTAATTGCTACAAGGGAATCTTATTTTATTACATCATTTATGTTTTTATTCACTCATTCATTCAACATTTATTGAGCATTTATCAAGAAATTATATAAATTACTGAGGGTGAAAAAGGCAGCTAAAACAAAAAGCCTCAAGCTGTTACGGGAAACAGGCAAGTAAATAGCCAATACAATGAAAGGGTTTCTCTTAAAGTAATGGAAAAAAAAAAAAACCCATGGGAATATACATTTATATAAGTAGAGATTTCAGGAAAACGTTTGGAAAGTGGAAATATAGGAGAATCTTTTAAAGAAGGATCTAGAAAGACAATTGAGGGAGGATGGTAAAGGCTTTTAAAGTGTGATAAGCGGCTTGATTAAGGACTAGTGACATGTATTTATGAAATCATGGTAGTTGGTCTGGTTATTATAAACAAAAGGTGGATGGAAGTAAAGATCAGTTGAAATAAGCAAACAGAACCTCGCAGGAAAACTGTTTAGAATGTTAAGAAGAAATGATAATTGATTAGATTTACATTTTATAAAGATCACCCTTTTGATAATAGAGAATTGTCAGGGAATTCAAAGCAGGGATAAGTCAAGACAGTGAAACTAATTAGGAGAACTTAATGAGTCTTGGCTAGAAAGTGACTGTCCTAAAAACTAAAGAAGTGCAACATAAGAATTTGAGTGTGTTGTTTCAGAAAATAATAGAATTAGTCTCCAAACTGCAAATGAGTTCTTATTTTCTGATGAATAAAGTATATTATCTTTAACTTTACATTCAAGCTCCTCAGGCATTTTCTGCTCCCAACATATCTTTGTAGCTAAACTGGACTTCAAACAACACCTTGATCTCCATAAAGCCTTTGGCTTTTTTTTTTTTTAAAGAATGTTGATTTTTCCATTTAGTATGTGGAGTGTTACACATTAATAAAATGACACATTTTATATAATATTTTACACAGAAATTATTTTTCTAAATACGATCTTGTTTAAATGATAGCCTCCATTGAGAAAGAATTATAAAATATTTTTCTTTTTTGCTATCCATTCATAATAAACAGAGTGCCTAAACCATTTCTGTAAATCTCAAAATATGTTTGAATGAATGCCTAATTAAAAGTTAGTATTCAACTCAGACTGTTTTCCTTTGAAATTCCTAGAATCTCAGTATGAGTAATATAAAAAAAGAAACCCAAATTTACATGCTGTAATAAATATAGACTTAAATTGTAAATTCTGTGGTAGAGCAAAAAGAAGAGTTTTATATGTGACTATGATTTCTCAGGACCTTTTCATATTAATTTGTCATTCTTATCAACTTTACCAGTGAAAAGAAATAACCTTTAAGAATTGAGGAAAATTATTTCTAAATATATGATTCCTTTTAAATAAGAAAACACTAAGAATTCTGTAAGACATTTGCAAGTAATCTCTTTCTTTCTTGATAATATTTGAGACTATAAGTTTGTAATACTCTTGAACAAAGATATAAATCAAGAAGGCTGAATACGGAAATTTCTAATCTCATACTCATTTAAATTCCTATCCTTTGAATATTTTGTTGCATTTTATGAGATTATGCTTTTCTCAAGAGTTTATTTTTAATTAAAAATACAGTTGCATCTACTTTGTCAAATTGATTATTATAGAAAACATTTTAACTTTAACCATCTTTGGAGAATTAAAGACTGAATTCATAGCAGCATATTGAATTTTCTTCTCAGAGAGTTACTTTACTGAAATGTGATAACAGCTATAAAATTTATTGCTCACGGATATTTACAGACTGTTGTTTTCTTTTACCCAATTAAAATTTCATATAAAATTGGAGTAATGTCACTCTTATGCTTGTTTGTAGGAATAAAACTATCCTTACCAAACTGAATAATGTTCTAGGAATGCTTTTGAAGTGAGCTTACAACTTAAACTGATTTATTTTGTTTTCCAAAGAGATCTGTGTGTGTGTGTGTGTGTGTGTGAGCACACATGTGAATGTAATGGGAAATGTAGAACATGAAAATAAGGGAAGGAAGACATCTTCCATTACCCAGCAGCTATCACTATCAAGGATATTTCAGTATATGTCCTTCTAGTATTTTATATGTAGTATGTATTTTAAAATATATTATATATATATGTTGTAGTCTTTTATCTAAAAAGCAAACTTTGAATATTTTTCAAATAATTAAATGCTCTCTTTGATTTCTGTTGGTTAACTAATTTCTACTCCATATATGTGTCATGATATAATAAATCTTATCCACGTTGGTGAATTTTTATATTACTTCTTATTTTTCTGCTATAGTGCATGTGTATGTACTAATATACAAAATCATCTGCTATGAATCTCTGAATCTTTGTCCATCTCCTTTTTAGCATTTTCCTTTAATATGCAATCTATGAAAGAAAATGCTTGGTCAAAACTATTATGCACATTTTAGATTGCCAATCTATAATGTTCAATTGAGATTTAGATCAGTTGTCCCGATCTCTCTCTCATATATAAGGTATCAGAGCAATCATTGCCTTGCAGCAAACCAATACTAACTTTTATAAATTAAAAGAAAATATTTGCCAATTCAATTTGTCCTGTTATTAATGATTGTAGTGTACAAATATTTCTGACTTTCATATCATTTCCATTTTAACTGAGCAATAAAAGAAAACTATCTACTTATCACAAAATATTTCTTTAAAAGTAGGGAAAAAACAATATTTCCCATATAAAACATTAAATTTTATACCATTTTAAAACAATAAGTGGTTATTTGGTTTAACTTCTTCTTTTTTTGCATCCCATATGCTCTACATTGTTTCCTTGGGGTCAGTTATACTCTCCGTGATTATGTTCTATTTTGTAATGTTTTATTCCCCAGTAGAGAAATTTCATTTCTAACTTTCTCACACTAATATATGGTTGGTTTTAATTTGAGGTAGTTGGATATTTTGGAGTTCATACAAAAGTCTTGATGGGCTTAAAGATGAGTGAAAGGCATCATTTCAAATTTAGTCAGAAAATAAAAACAAACTTGTTTTTGCATAGAATTGCAAACAGCATCAACAGCAGCAAAAACTGAGTACTACTTACTTTAATTACTTCACTGAGGTTAAAGGACACTATAAATTATAGCAGTATATGTTTATTACATTATAGGTCTCTAAATGTTCTCGCATGGGTTATATAATTTAATTCTTAGAACAACTGTAGGTCGATGTAATTAAAATTTTTTTCCAGACTTGAAACCTCAGGCTGAAAATGTTATTTAATTTGCTGCACTTCAAAGGATAAATTGGTATGTGACTAAGGATTCAACCCAAAGTGTCTAAAATCCAAAGCCTGAATCATAAATCTAGATAGAAAGAAGCCTAAATCTTGAAACTATCCAGAAACAATATCTGGCAACCAAAATTATAGTAGCTAAATTATTTGTACAGCGTCATTTAAAGAGACAGTGGAAATGGAGGGGGGGGGGGGCGGCAAGGGGAGAGAAATAAATAAATCTTAAAAAAAAATAAAGAGACAGTAGAAAAATCAAGATGGACTTATTTCTCTATGAGGAGTGTAGCATATATTATTTTTTTCTTAAAAACTTGTTGCTTCTAATAGTCTGTATCAGCACTGTCCAATGAAAATATACTGCAAACCAGAAATGGACACTACATGTTTAGCTCAGCATTTTCTATCTCCCTTAAAAGAATAAACAGAAACAAGTGAAAATAAATTAACAGTATGTTTCACTTGAACAATATATCCAAAATAGTAGTATTCTAAATGATATCAATATAAAAATCATAAATGAGACATTTTGGTTTATTTGTTTCATAACAGGTCTTTAAAACCTGGTATGTATAGTATTTTATATGACTCCACATTTCACTTCAGGCAAGCCACATTTCAAATTTTAATAAACACATTTGGCTAATGGCTACCATATTGCAATGTTCAAATCTATACTTAATTCTCATGAGTACATTCTACATTCTTTAACCTAAATATTCTTCCTTCTTATTTATGTCTCAGGAATATCCATGCCTTCTCTATATTTAATTTCTGAAAGAAAATACTGAAGTAACCCAAACATCTGAAAGCAGCCAAAGCTAAGGAAGATTGAGATCACTCTCCAGAATTAAGAATTTTTCCCACAGGAAAAAAATAATCACAAATTGACTAAAATATATTTCTACTACAATTTTAAATTTTAAAAATATAATTGCTTAGAATCAGAAGTATAATCACTTGAATTAATAAAACAATAAACTTTGAAGAGCATTAATAGTACAAAATTGTGCCATATATAGCAAAGTTCAATTTCTTCCTAAGAAGTTATAAAAATATAAACCAATTGTCTCAATTTTACATTTTGACTAAAAATTTGTGAATACTCTTTTTAATATGCACAAAAGATAAAACTGAGACAATTTTAAATATCCCAAAAAAAGAAAAAAATAATTATGACAAGGAAAATTACTACATTCTTATGATGACCATGATATATTTTGAAAAATTACAATCAATAATTTCCTTTATTTATAATTTAATATTTCTGTATATTTAAACTTATTTTTAAAAACAACTTTTGTGATTTTCAATCAAAAAACTTATATAACAATAAAATAGTACAAAAAATAATAGAAAAATGAACTTAAATGAGCAAAAATAGCAAGAATAAAAATACAATTTAGTGCTGTTACTTTAAGTGAGCATGTACTTCATTTAAAGCTACTTAAAAATAGAACTATTCATAGAAATTTTAAAAATATTAGAGAAGTTGCACATTTACAGAAAACATCTGTAGGAATTTTTAGCAAAAATTCTCTTCATGTAGCATTTACCTTATTATGATGACATTTGATAAGCCTCAAGATGGTAATATGAAATCTAAGGTCTGTGATGACATCTCTATCTGGAGTTGTTATATAATTCAAGTGCATTGCCAGTCTTAATAAAATGATCATAGTTTGCAAATTATCATGGACGAATTGTTTGTAAGTCATTTAGTAAGTTATTTAGATCCTTGCCTTCCCTGAAACCATAGTATGGGAATCATTCAGGAGTTTGTTGGAGATGCAAATTGCAGACCCCATTCCAGAGTCATTTAGTCAAAATCTAAATTTTCATAAGATACAGGTGATTGTTAAACATGTCTTACATTATTTTTATCTAACAACATTTTTTGGATTCCAAAAATATGGCTACATTTGTGGCAGAATTTTGTTGTGATCTCCCTGACTAAGCATAAAAATATACCTTACAACATATAGCAAAGTATAAACAACAACAAAAACACAAGAATACATTTGCAGCAAAAACTAATTAACAAAGGAAAGAAATGAAAGCATGTCAGGATTAAAAGAGACTTTAAAAACATGTCAAGTTGCAAAAGAGAACTGGCAAAATTACAGTGTCTAGGTGTACACATTTGGGTGATAAAGACAAAAAATGACAAGGATATGATGACTATGAAATTCAGCATATTGGTGAGGTAGAGAGTAATGAGAGGGGCTATGATTGCGATAAGGCACATGGATGGGCTGTTGGAGTTGGCTTGGCAAAGTTATTATAATTATTTTTAACCTTAGAGGTTACAAAGATATTTGCTTAATTACAGTTATTAAGCTATGCATTTGCTTTGGATAGTTTCCTGAATCTGTGTTTTACTTTAAAATAAAAGTTTCAAAACAATTAGTTTATCTGAAATACTTCATAGTTGAACCTGGAGACAGCATCTGTGATTTGGATATATTGTTACAAGGTAGTTCTAATGATCTACTTTCCCAAAATAGAGGCAAAATAAAAATCATTCTTATGACAGTAAGCTAAAACAAAAGCACATTGTCTCTTTTAGTAAACACTCTATTATCTTGGATTTGAGAAATTTAGGGACTTTGATAATCCTATATAATATGTACATCACACACAGGCATATATATGATATATATTCATATATGTACATCTACATTAGAGATATTATTTATATTCTGGGTCTACTGAGAATGTTAATACATAACATTCAGTTGTCAGAATTCAAATTCAAAAGTTAAGAAAAAACATAGACAAAGAAAAATCCACTAAACAAAACCACATATATTAATAATAGTTTATTGAAGGTTTGCTTTGCTTGAAACTGTCTGCTATGTTTTACAGTACTTACCTTCTTGGGTGTTGAAGATGGCATACTAACACTTTCAGATTTAGACTCTAAGGAAGCCAAAGACATTGAAAATATTGCACTATCAATTTTCATTTTGTCATATATATTAAATTTAAAGAAATGAACACCCCTTTAAATTGTCGATCTATGTTTCTCATACATTACCAAAGTACTCTAAAATTTTCTAGATGTATTTGTCCTGCTTCATTTCCTCCCATAGCATCAAAGTTCAATTATTACATGACCATTTAAATATTGTCTAATGACAATGGCATTGTTTCATAATGCCATGTATCCTTGGTGTCTACCTTTCAGAATCTTTTCTCACATAAAATAAATAAAATAATATGATTCTGAATTCATTCTAAATTATTTGTGTATATGTGTGTGTATGAATCAGTGAAACATAGATTTTCAATTTTATACTAAATCTAAAAACTTACTTAAATGAACAAGTTTTCATTTGGTAGATTATGTATTATTAAAAAATTAATCAAGTGATAAATTATTTTGGATTTATTTCTCTTCCCAAGATTAATGATAAGTTCAAAATATGTATTAACAGGCTTCGTGGTGTTCAATTTTTAGTCAGCATAATCTCCAATTTATGATTGCTTTTTTCTATCCTCTTTTGCGCTTGGATTTCTAGGATTTCTCCTTATACGGTTAATTCGTTTTGGTGAGGTTAAATCAGCCCAACTATTACAGCTAGATGAAGGAACCTTTTAAGGTATAAAAGGACTTAATATTGCTTTATCATAAAGTCATTTCACTTACTAAAAGTACCAGGTACTTGGCAATTACTGATGACAGGAGATGTAGATAGTCTGTATCAATGTAACCATCCATTAACCTTCTTTATCATTTAAATCAGATTTGGAATGAATAGTATAGTTCAAAGGATTTCAAGTATAGAACAAAATGAAATTAAGGTTAATATAGTTTGCGTTCTTTAGAAATTAACCATTGGAATGTAAATCTATTTTGAATTTGACCCTAAAACTCCTCCAAATAGCAATAAAATCATGTACACACACATAATACCACATATACACATATGCACACAATCCTATTTTTTTTCAGAACAAAGTATCATGGTAATGTTTTAAAACATAAGAAGCTTTAAGATAGTAGATATTATTAAAAAAAAATACTTGCCCTGCTGTATTTATTAACTTCTCATATGCCACAAAATAACTATTTATGCTTAATGTTTATTGGTTGTCTCTTTTCCCATATATTGTTAAGAACAGGGATCTAGTTTTCATATATTGATTTAGCTGACCACCTCTTATACGTATTGACACAGTATCTTTGTTGAATGATGAGCATAAATTCTTCACAATTTAGTGGGTTTATAGAATTAGATTTTTTGAGATATAGAAAAATGTTGGCTATTGAATTGTGCTATTGATTTATTTGTAATACCTTTGCTCATTCACTCACACAGAGTTCAACTTTTCCAACTAGGAGAATGTTAAATTATAATTCAGAGTATTCAAAAAAACTCCAAATACGTGCAATTTCAGAGCCTTAAAATTTTCATTTTAGGGCCACAAAAATAATTGATTCTGGAAAAATTTCTTAAATTTAAAACTAGTTAAACAAATTTGACATCCAGGGTTTAATCCTTGATCTCATCATTTACTAACTGAATAAACTTAGGAAGCTGAATAACTTCCACCATTTATTTCTAAGTTTCTTTACAACTAGTGTAATAGTAATGTGATAAATAATATGGTGTAATGCTTAGTTAGTTTTATGTGTCAACTTAGCTAAACTATAGTGCCCAGTTATTTAATCATGTGGTTAACATCTACACATAGCTGATAATAAGTAAAGGAGATTACCTCCAAAAATATGGATGGATCTCATTTAATAAATTTAATAAAGGACTTAAAAGCAAAAACTGAAGTTTCTCAGTGAAAAAATAATTGTCTGTCAAGACTATATATCAACTCTTTCCTGAGTTTCCATCTACCAACTGGCCTTAAAAATTTCAAAATAGCAATCTAAGCCAATTCCTTAAAATAACTCCCTTTATATGTATATGAATAAATAAACTTATATCATATTGGTTCTGTTTCTCTGAAAAATCTTAACTTATACAAATGATGTTGTGAGAAATAAATGGCATAGTGTTGTGAGAGGTAAATGACATATTCTTAAAAAGTGTTTGTATTAACTCTTCAATATTTTTTGGCAATGATAACAATGATGATGATGATAATGGTGACCATGATCATGATCATGGGTCAGTAGTGGAAAAATCATGACAGTTCACTTTATTATAGTGATTTGCATCAATTTGTATTAATAGCATGCTTATTTAAGAGAGTTTTCCATGAAAGTTGCTATATCCAATACAAGTTCCCACATTTCTTATCTGCTACTCTTCTGTAGATTATTTGTAGAGCCATTGAGTTTTATCCTTAGAAACATTTTATTATGTTATATATTTCTAGGAATTCATGCCCAAAGATAAATTGAAGTACAATGCTTATCTTCTAAATTACATATTGATTCTATCTCATAAAACCATGTCTTTTTTGCATAAAACCTTTTCAAATTAATGACCAATAATTTTTTATATTTGAAACTACTCTTAGTCCAAATTCTCTATTGGTAGCCTCAGCAGACTTGCAACTCCTACCCTCTCGTTTATGGGACTTATCCTGGCTAGCTAATAGGAAGTGAAGAAGGTCAATCACCACGCCAGGGAGTCAAGAGTGCCGACAACAGCAAGCAGGAGAATTGCATCCATCATCCATGTGGAATCTAAGTCCCCTTTCGAAATAGAGGTGGAGTGGACATAACCATCCCAGGGTCCACAGGATGGAGGAATAGAGTATGGATTAGAGTGGACTTACTGATATTCTACAATGGAACAATTGTGATTATTAATGGAAGAAATTGTAGCATTGATGTGGAGAAAGTGGCCATGGTAACTAATGAG
The DNA here is from genome assembly GCF_030445035.2 of Dasypus novemcinctus. Classification (NCBI taxonomy): domain Eukaryota; kingdom Metazoa; phylum Chordata; class Mammalia; order Cingulata; family Dasypodidae; genus Dasypus; species Dasypus novemcinctus. The sequence continues at coordinate 69,953,473 of NC_080684.1, read as the reverse complement.
GGTAGGGAGAGGGAAGCAGAAATATGATGTGGGGGCATTTTCAGGACTTGGAGTTGTCCTGGGTGGTACTGCAGGGACACATGCTGGACACTGTATGTCCTGCCATGGCCCACTGGGTGGACCAGGGGAGAGTGTAAACTACAATGTAAATCATTATCCATGTGTGCAGCAGTGCTCCAAAATGTATTCACCAAATGCAATGAATGTACCATGATGATGAAAGAGGTTGTTGATGTGGGAGGAGTGGGGTGAGGGGGGGTTGGGTATATGGGGATCTCTTATATTTTTTTAATGTAACATTTTTAAAAATTGAGAAAACAGAAATTAATTATATAGTGTAAAAATATATCTATGCATTTTAAACTTAACCATTTTAAAAGAACATATAAATTCTTTATTAATTATTTTTCTAATAGTCTATATAATTTTTAAGTGATCAGTATTTATCCAAATGCCATATAGATCCAGTGCATGTTATGGCCTGATCATTATAATCAGCACTTTTCATGGTTTATCTCAGTATACATCACAATAAATTCTTGAGTTAGTGAATATTTTCTTTCCATTTTACAGTTAAAGAAGCTAAGTTTTAACAACTTTAAGAATTTAACAAAAAGTTATATAGTAAGTAGAGGAATTGGGGAGTTGAAAATAATCATTCTGGGAAACGGACTTTGGCCCAGTGGTTAGGGCGTCCGTCTACCACATGGGAGGTCCGCGGTTCAAACCCCGGGCCTCCTTGACCTATGTGGAGCTGGCCCATGCGCGGTGCTGATGCGCGCAAGGAGTGCCCTGCCACGCAAGGGTGTCCCCCGCGTGGGGGAGCCCCACGCGCAAGGAGTGCGCCCATGAGGAAAGCCGCCCAGCGTGAAAAGAAAGTGCAGCCTGCCCAGGAATGGCGCTGCCCACACTTCCCATGCTGCTGACGACAACAGAAGCAGACAAAGAAACAAGACGCAGCAAATAGACACCAAGAACAGACAACCAGGGGAGGGGGGGGAATTAAATAAATAAATAAAATCTTAAAAAAAAAAAAAAAGAAAATAATCATTCTAACTTTTTGCTCTGTATACATGTGTTCATGCATATAATTTTCATGCATTTATTTTTGATTATTGACTCAGAGGTCCTAAAGAGCTCAACTGTTTTCTTTGTACAATATAGAAATAAACTAATTCATGTTAGAATTTGTCCACATAGCTCAAAAGTACAAAAAGATAGGGTAAAAAATGCACAATTTTTTATTCAACATTATTCTCACTATATACTCAAATTCCCAGAAGAAAATGTCTATTCATTGTTAAACAATTGATTCTCATAGAAGAAATAAAAATGTCTGTATATCTGAAGTATAAATCCCCTTAACTAATATGGAGAGCTTTTGTCATTTATGCAATTTATGAAATCAACCTAACCTCTGCAGACAGAAGGGTATATATATGTAATTTAGGCACTTAATTACTTTTATCCAAGAGGGAGATTTAAATATTTCTGTCCCTGACTTTCTATTTGCTAAAAAAGAGAGATGATGTTGTTACAGTTTAGCTAGGGAGTCTGAGAGATGGTCAGGAAGGAATATGACATTGTATTGAAGTAAGAGAGTAAAGCTGTAACACAATCTTGTCTTTCAGTTATTCATTCATAGAATTTTCTGGTTTCTGTTGCACAGTAGATCCTATTATATAAATTCTCCATAGTCTGAAACTAATTTTGTGAATCATCTTGCCTCATGTATATTTGGCATGAAGAGGCCCATTGTCAAAATTGTAATATCTAGCTTTCCCTCATCCTGGTAATTGTTTGTTAAAGGTAGACTTTATTTATTAAACCAAAAAGGACTGAATATGTCTCTATTTAGGGAAACAAATTTAGAAAATCTTAACATAGAGTTTAATAATATGTGATGCAATAAGCAAATCTCTAGTATTTTAAAAAGCAAAATTGTTAAGGGCTATTTCTCTTATTTTATTTAATCCTCTTGACAACACTGCTTTACATAATTTCCCAGAAACTTCCAAGTCATTTAATGGCTAGTCCTTGAATGTCTTCTTCTAAATGTCTCTTTTCTAATAACAGATTCAAGATATTTTCCTAAATATACCATTGTTTTACCTATCAATTTCTGGGCATGTGTAACTCAGCTTTTAAGGAATAAGTACTGGTGATAAATGTTCTAGCAGAGGTATGCGTGAGTGAAATATATATATCACAAATCTTAAGAATGATACTCTTTCATCACAATATTTGTTTATTCATAGTTTGTCATATCCTCTTATATAGATGTCATCTCAAAATTCTCCTGGACTGACTACCTGATTCCCATTTCATCTTAAAAGAAAAAAAATAAACTACTAATATCAAGTTTTCCCCTTCTCCCTCCATTTCTCCCTGTTATCTATCTAATCTGCTATCCATTATAGGATTTATTTCATTTGAAAGCTCTGGCTTCAAATGTCTTCTTCTCTTTTTTCTTTTAATAAGAACCTTAATTGGACAAGCTGTGACTAAAATTCACATTTATGGGTCCCTTAGGAAATCATTATTTTATACCATCCTCCAAATTATAGCTGATATAGAATTTTAAATTGCAAAACTCAGAGTTTGCACTAGAGATTATTTGTTACAAGATCTTCATTCTCTGGAATAAGCCATATTAAAACTACTGAAATAAGAGAATGTTTAACAGAATTTTGAAACTAGAACAAAGACTTCACTAGAGTAAGATTTTATCCATTAATTAAATATGAAGATAATACACATATTTTAATAAAAAGTGAGAACTTCATTTTCCTTTTTCCAAAATTTAATAGCATGTAAAGACTATTAAATGAATAATAATAACATATATAACTCTGTATGGGAAACAATTGTGAACATATAATTAAAGCAAAAATGATGTTATGTGGTCTGTAAATATAATAGCTGAAGACACTAAACCACTTTAGGCATGTACTTTCAGCCAATTTATTAAAAATCCCATATGAACTAAAAGCTTGTATGTCAGTATGTGAAAAAAATATGTTGTTAATATAAATATTAATGATAAATATCATAATTTAATTAAATTAGTGAATCATGCAATCTAGAAAGCCTATCAGTCTGGTCCATAGCAGTTGTAGATACATTTTAACACATATGAATAATAGTAAATAAAAAGAAGTATCCTATTCACTCACTATAATGTAATATCCACCCAATTAAGATACTGTCTTATACATCATATCAAGTCTCATAAGTATTTATCTGTAGCATTACAATCTCTGCTCTGTGGCTCACTCCATTTTCTTCTAAACAATGAGAAAAATTCTCACTTCATTTGCTTTCTTGGGGACCAGAACTTACAGTATATTATTTTAAAACTTTATATTAAAAAAAATATATATTCTGATTTTGTGCATCTGTTCCCTTTTTCATTTTCTGCCTTATTTGAATATATTTAGTATATTATTTTAACTTGTCTATTGGCTTTCTGGGTATTTACCATTGTATTTTTTTTTTCAGGGTTTCCTCTAGGGATTATAATATACATACCTAAAAATCACAATTTACCTAGAAATAATAATTTACAATTTCCTCTAGTGACATCTATATTACAGTGATAATATACAACATGTATATCTATACTGACATTGAAAACTCAACCATGCAATGTAAGACTTTTTCCTTTCAACAGCTATACATATTTTAAAGCCCCTAAGTAGAGAAAATTAGCTCTTATTTTGTCTTCACTTCTGAAGAATATTTTGCTGGATATAGGTTTGACAGTTCTTAAACATGTTCTAGTATTTTCTGGCTGCCTTTAGTTTCTGGTGAGAAATTCACAATCATTTAAATCATTATGCCTCTATAAATGAGATGTTGTTTTTCCATAGATGCTTTTAAGTTTTTCTTTAGCTTTAATTTTCAGTAATTTGCTTATTATACATCTGGATGTGTGTGTGTTTTTCTTTTTAACCTTGTTTGAGGTTTTCTGGGTTTTTAGAATCTGAAAATGAATCCTTCACCAAATGTTGGAAGTTTTATCCACTATTTTTTAAAATATATTTTCTGCACCAAATATTTCTTCTCTTCCTGGGAGAGACATTAAAATAAATGATAATGCTTTTGATATTATCTGCAGGCTTCTGATATTTTTATTTTATTTTCAATATTTTTCTCTGTCCTTCTAAATGGATTATTTCTTTGGATCTATCTTTTTTTTATATTTATTTATTTATTTATTTTTAAGAATATTACATTCAAAAAATTAGAGGTCCCATTCAACCCCACCGCCCCCACCCCCCACTCCCCCCACAGCAACACTCTCTCCCATCATCGTGGCACATCCATTGCACCTGGTAAGTACATCTCTGAGCATTACTGCACCCCATAGTCAATGGTCCACATCATAGCCCACACTCTCCCACGTTCCATCCAGTGGGCCCTGGGGGGATCTACAATGTTCCCTAATTGACCGTGAAGCACCACCCAGGACAACTCCATGTCCCGAAAACGCCTCCACATCTCATCTCTTCCTCCCATTCCCCGCACCCAGCAGCCACCATGGCCACCCTTCCCACACCCATGCCACATTTTCTCTGTGGACATTGGATTGGTTGTGTCCATTGCACATCTATGTCAAGTGGGGGCTTGGATTCCACATGGATACTGGATGCACTCCTCCTGCTTTCAGTTGTAGACACTCTAGGCTCCATGGTGTGGTTGACCTTCTTCAACTCCATGTTAGCTGAGTGGGGTAAGTCCAATAAATCAGAGTGTAGGAGCTGAAGTCTGTTGAGGCTCTGGGCCCGGGCATCATATTGTCAGTCCAGAGATTCAAATCCCCCAAATGTATCTCAAACCCCAGCACCAACTACAATTCCAGTAAAGTAGCATGCGAGTCTTGTGAAAAGAGATCCCCTCTGAGTCCAGTTCCATCACGCAGAAACACCAGCTCCAAAGAAGGGCCATCTGACATGGCAGTAACCCCATCAGCCATGACCATAGAACTCGTGGGTCTCTTTATCCCTCATAAGAACCAATACCTGGGGTTGTATCTACTTTATCTGTCTCTTAGACTCTGCTCAGTTGTGCATAAGGGCATTCCTTTTGACAATCTCCAGACTCTTTTTCAGAGACTCGTAGCCTTATAAACTCATTTCTCCTTTCTATTTCCCCCTTACATTAGGTCAAACAGCATTTTGAAGTCATGTTATTATATGTAGACAGGGATATTCTGCTGATCTGCATTGAACCTTTAATTCAAGGTCATTTTCTAGTTGCATCTTCAGCTGGTATGTGGTAGTGATCCCTCGGTGCCAGGGAGGCTCATCCCTGGGTGTCATGTCCCATGCTGGGGGGAATGCACTGCATCTACATGCTGAGTTTGGCTTTGAGAGTGGCCACATTTGAGTAACATGAAGGCTGTCAGGAGGAAACCCCCAGGCACAATGCTACTCTAGGCCTTGTTCTTATTGCAGGTGTATAGGCTCACAAGCATAGCCATTAGTATCAGGAGCCCACTGTTGGGCCCTCATTCCTTCCTGGTTCTTACCGTTGCACCTGGGGGACTGCCGCTGCTTCCCCAGGGACCATGACAGAGACCCCCCAGCCAGAAACCCAGTACCCCCCCAGCTGTTGTTTTCAATTGTTTCCACTATGAGTATATCTAAACATTACCATGTACCCTGGACATATGCCCTGTATAACTCCCTGTCAACCATATATAGCCTGTCAATAACATCCCATATCAGTATTCCTCCACCACCATTATTGAACCACTCTGTGATCCAAAACTTCCTGTAAAGTGAGTCCCAACATAATGTCAGTTTCCCTTACTAGTAAAATGGAATATAGCGATGAGTTTAAAGGTTAGATCTAGAGTACATATTGATTTGGAAAAATTTCTACATCCTATCTTTTTCTTTTCATTTTTTTTTCTAATTATTGAGCTTCTCTTCACAAGAGTCTTAGATCACAGTAATTCATATATACAATATACAGTACTCCCACAGATCCACCATAAAACCTTTTCCCTTCCACAGCGACAATCTTTTAACTTATTCATATCATATTTCCTGAAACTGATGTACATATTCTGAAACAATAGCTTTCAAACAAGGTGACACCTGTGCTTACAATGAGGTCCATACTTTAGGATGTACAGTTTTCTAAATTTTTTAGTTATCCTATGTTTTGCATTACGGTTTACATTATTAGTCTGTCGTCCCCTATATGTTTTTGGTGTAATATTACATGTTTTATATTCATCCTCGTGTACTCTCACAAAACTCCTCTCTTGCCCCCACATTTACCTTGGTTCCATCCCTTCCACATCCATTTTCCCCTCCCCTTGGGGCCCACAGCGACAGCCAATCTCCATTTCCCGAGAAGCCACGTCCAGAGATACTTGCAGCAGTGTTCAGGGCCTGACTTTCTCAACTGCCCTAATGCCCTGGGAGCCACCCTTTCTCACGAGAGATACAGTTCTCTCTATTTGATGGCATTAGTCCTCCCCAGGATGTGGGTCCACCCCAACTCTCACTTCTTGGGTCTCTACCCAATGGTACAACCCACCCTGGCAAAATGAGCCTTCAGCTATTCCCCCAGAGTCCGTCCCACATCAGACCATCCCTCCTGAGCATCCTAAACAGGTAGCCCTCCTAATTATATTTTGATACGATTTTCTCAACATTTTACTCTCAACGAACACCTGTTCGTATGTTCGTATGTTGCCCCTCCCTCCCCCCAATTTTTGGACAATATTACCCCTCCGCCCATCCCCAGCCCCCCTCAAACCCGCAAAGCCCCACCCAAAGGCAACCCCTTGCCCCCATTTTGTCCCTTCTTTGTGCTCATACTTACCACCAGCTCATCATAGATTCCACCCCTGCAGACGTCGGCTCACATCCTTCCTCCACCCCCAATTTCCTGTAAGCCTCTTTTCCAGTCTCCAGCTCTCTGAGGCAGGTTGCTTATTTCATATCATTGAGGTCATGTAGTATTTGTCCTTCAATGCCTGGGTTGCTTCACTCAACATAAGGTTCTCAAGATTCATCCATGTTATCACGTGTGTTTGTAGTGTATTTGTTCTTACAGCCGAGTAGTATTCCATTGTGTGTATATACCACATTTTATTGATCCACTCGTCTGTTGATGGGCATTTGGATTGATTCCAACTTTTGGCGATAGTGAACAATGCTGCTATGAACATTGGTGTACATATATCGGTTTGTGTCCTTGTTTTCAGTTCTGATGGGTATATACCCAGTAGTGGTATTGCTGGGTCACATGGCAAATCTATGGTTAGTTTTTTGAGAAACCGCCAAACTGACCTCCAGAATGGTTGGATCCTTCTGCATTCCCACCAACAGTGGATGAGTGTTCCCCTTTCTTCACATCCTCTCCAGCATTTGTATTCTTCTGTTTTTTTCATAGCTGCCAATCTTATGGGAGTAAGATGGTATCTCATTGTACTTTTGATTTGCATTTCCCTGATAGCTAGAGATTTGGAGCATTTTTTCATGTGCTTTTTAGCCATTTGTATTTCTTCTTTGGAGAAGTGTCTGTTTAAATCTTTTTCCCATTTTTAAAATGGGTTGTTTATCTTTTTATTTTCAAGATATATGAGTTCTTTATATATGCATGTTATAAGTCTCTTATCAGATATATGGTTGCCAAATATTTTCTCCCATTGTGTGGGTTCCCTTTTTACTTTCTTGACAAACTCATTTGAGGGGCAGAAGGCTTTAATTTTGAGGAAGTCCCATTTATCTATTTGTTCTTTTGCTGCTTGTGCTTTTGATGTGATATTCATGAAGCCATTTCCTATTACCAGGTCCTGTAGATGTTTTCCTACACTGCTTTCCAAGATCTTTATGGTCTTGGCTCTTATATTTAGGTCTTTGATCCATCTTGAGTTGATCTTTGTATAAGGTGTGAGATGGTAATCCTCTTTCATTCTTCTACATATGGCTATCCAGTTCTCCAGGCACCATTTGTTGAATAGGCCATTCTCTCCCAGTTGAGAGGGTTTAGTGGCTTTATTGAATATTATATGGCTATATATGTGGGGGTCTATATCAGAGCTTTCAATTCAATTCCATTGGTCTGTGTGTCTCTCCTTATGCCAATACCATGCTGTTTTCACTACTGTAGTGAGGGAAGGCTATCTAGGCGAGCTACGGTGGGCTAGGGAAACCGGTAGAACGGACGGGCTTCCTGCTCTCCGCAGGGGCATGGGCGAGTCCCGCCCTCCCTGTCTGGCGAACGGGCCGCCCGCTCTTCGCAGAGGTACGGGCGAGCCACGCCCTCCCGACCATTCCTGCCTCACCGCCGAGCCAGACCTACTGCCTCCCCCTCTTCCCCCTCGCCGGGGCCATGCCATCCAATGACCACCGGCCAATCCCCGCCGGCCAACTTTCACATCGCCTAACTCCCACCAGCTTCAATTGACCAATGCCCCACACGCCGTCTCCTGCCTGCCCCGTCCCCTCACCCCACAATATATATTGTCCAGCACTTCGTGAATAAAGCAGACTGCACACTGCCACCACTTGCTGTCTCCGTAGCATTCTTCGCGCCGCTGTGCATCCGCCTAGCCCCCCCCACCTCGAGCAGCCTGGGCAAAGCCAAAGGAACCCTGACATCACTGTAGCTTTATAGTATGTTTTGAAGTCAGGAAGTGTGATTCCTCCAATTTTGTTTTTCTTTTTCAATATGTCTTTGGCTATTCGGGGCCTCTTTCCTTTCCAAATAAATTTCATAGTTAGTTTTTCTAGTTCCTTAAAGAAGGCTGTGTTGATTTTTATTGGGATTGCATTGAATGTGTAGATCAGTTTTGGTAGGATAGACATCTTAATAATATTTAGTCTTCCTATCCATGAACAGGGAATATTCTTCCATTTATTTAGGTCTTCTTTGATTTCCTTGAACAGTCTTGTAGAGTTCTCGGTGTATAAGTTTTTTACCTCTTTAGTTAAATTTATTCCTAAGTATTTGATTTTTTTATTTACTATTGTGAATGGTATTTGTTTCTTGATTTCCTCCTGATCTTGCTCATTATTGGTGTACAGAAATGCTACTGAATTTTGCTCCTTGATCTTATAACCTGCAACTTTACTGAACTCATTTATGAGTTCTAGAAGCTTTGTTGTAGATCTCTCAGGGTTTTCTATGTATAGGATCATGTCATCTGCAAATAATGAAATTTGACTTCTTCCTTTCCAATTTGAATGCCTTTTATATCTGGTTCTTGACTCAGTGCTCGAGCAAGTACTTCTAAGACAATGTTAAATAGGAGCAGAGACAATGGGCATCCTTGTCTTGTTCCTGAGTTTAGAGGGAAGGATTTCAGGATTTCTCCATTGTAAAAAATGTTGGCTGTAGGTTTTTCATATATACTCTTTATCATGTTCAAAAAGGTTCCTTGTATTCCGATCTTTTGGAATGTTTTTATCAAGAAGGGGTACTGTATTTTGTCAAATGCTTTTTCTGCATCTATAGATATAATCATGTGATTTTTTTTCCTTCAATCTGTTTATATGGTGTATTACATTGATTGATTTTCTTATGTTGAACCATCCTTGCATACCTGGAATAAATCCCACTTGGTCGTGCTGTATAATTCACTTAATGTGCTGTTGAATATGATTAGCAAGTATTTTATTGAGGACTTTTGCGTCTAGGTTCATTAGAGAAATTGGTCTGTAATTTTCCTTTCTTGTGGTGTCTTTGTTTGGCTTTGGTACTAGGGTAATGTTGGCATCATAGAAGGAGTTAGGCAATGTTCCTTCTGTTTCAATTTTTTGGAATAGTTTCAGCAGGATTGGTGTTAGTTCTTTCTGGAATGTTTGGTAGAATTCACCTGTGAAGCCGTCTGGCCCTGTCTTCTTAGTTGGGAGATTTTTAATGACTGATTCTATCTCTTTGCTTGTGATTGGTTTGTTAAGATCATCAATTTCTTCTTTCGTCAATATGGGTTGCTTATGTGTTTCTAGGAATTTGTCCATTTCCTCTAAATTGTCATTTTTGTTGGAATATAGTTTTTCAAAGTATCCTCTTATGATAGTCTTTATTTCTGTGGGGTCAGTGATGATATCTCCTTTCTCATTTCTTATTTTGTGTATTTGCATCTTTTCTCTTTTTTTCTTTGTTAGTCTCGCTAAAGGTTTGTCAATTTTGTTGATCTTCTCAAAAAACCAGCTCTTGGTCTTGTTTATCTTTTCAAGTGCTTTCTTATTTTCTATTTCATTTAGTTCTGCTCTTATCTTTGTTATTTCCTTCCTTCTTCTTCCTGTTGGGTTACTTTGTTGTTGTTTTTCTAATTCCTTCAAAAGTGCAGTTAGTTCTTCAATTTTTGCTCTTTCTTCTTTTTTGATATATGAATTTGTGGCTATAAATTTCCCTCTCAGTACTGCTTTTGCTGCATCCCATAAATTTTGGTATGTTGTGTTATCATTATCATTTGTTTCAAGGTAGTCATTGATTTCTTTTGAGATTTCCTCTTTGATCCACTGTTTTTCTAAGAGTGTGCTGTTTAATTTCCAAATCGTGGTGTGAAGTCTGGGCCTCTGTCCCTTGCAAATTTCCAGCTTGACTCCACTGTGTTCAGAGATATTATTTTGTCTGATTTCGATCTTTCTGAATTCATTAAGCCTTTCTTTGTGGCCTAGCATATGGTTTATCTTGGAGAATGTTCCATGTGCCCTTGAGAAAAATGTATATCCTGCTGTGTTTGGGTGTAGTGATCTATATATGTCTATTAGATCCAGCTCTTCTAATATACTGTTCAAATGTTTTGTTTCTTTAGTGACTCTCTTTTGAGATGTTCTGTCCAGAGTTGATAATGGTGTATTAAAATCCCCCAGTATAATTGTAGATGCATCTATTTTTTCACTTAGTTTTTCCAGCGTTTGCCTCACATATTTAGAGGCACCCTTGTTAGGAGCATAAATATTTATGATTGTTCGATCTTCTTGACAGATTGTTCCTTTCACTAAAATGTAGTATCCTTCTTTGTCTCTCACAATTGTTTTGCATTTAAAGTCTATTTTGTCTGATATTAATATAGCTACTCCTGCCTTTTTTTGGTTATTGTTTGCTTGTATGATTGGTTTCCAGCCATTCACTTTCAACCTCCATGAGTCTCTGGGTCTAAGATGTGTCTCTTGTAGACAGCATATAGATGGGTCAGATTTGCTTATCCAGTGTCCCAGTGTGAATCTTCTGATAGGTGAGTTTAATCCGTTGACATTCAGTGTTATTACTTTCAGGGAATTACTTGTGTTAGCCATATTTTGATTGGATTTGTGTTTGTCATATTTTGTTCGTATTATTTTTTTTTCCCTTCTATTTTTGTCTTTTTTGTTGCTCTTACACTCTCCTCCAACTCTGCCTGTCCTGTTTTTTTCCTTTCTTCCTGCAGAACTCCCTTTAGAATTTCTTGAAGGGGAGGTTTCTTGTTGGTATACTCTTTCAGTTTCTGTTTATCTGTGAATATTTTGAACTCTCCATCATTTTTGAATGCTAGTTTAGCTGGATAGAGTATTCTTGGTTGGAAATTTTTTCCTTTAGTACCTTGACTATATCATACCACTGCCTTCTTGCCTCCATGGTTTCAGATGAGAAATCAGCACTTAATCTTATGAAACTTCCCTTGTATGTGATGGTTTTCTTTTCTTTTGCTGCTTTTAGAATTTTCTTTGTCTTGAGCATTGGATAATTTGACAAGTATGTGTCTTGGGGTGGGCCTGTTGGCGTTTATGACCAGTGGAGTGCGCTGTGCTTCTTGGATATGTACATCTGTCTCTTTCAGTAGATTTGGGAAGTTTTCAGCCATTATTTCCTGCAACACTCCTTCTGACCCCTTTCCCTTCTCTTCTCCTTCTGGAATGCCTATAATACATATGTTTGAGCGTTTTGCATTATCATTCAGGTCCCTAAGTCCTATCTGGATTTTTTCTATCATTTTATTGACCACTTCTGCTATCTGTTTGATTCCCAATGCACTATCTTCCACATCACTAATTCTCTGCTCTGCCTCTTCTAATCTGCTGATATTTGCTGCAAGTGTATTTTTGATTTCTTGAATTGTGGTGTTCATTTCCATCATATCTGTTATTTTTTTGCGTATGTCTGCAATTTCCCCTCCAAGTGTTATCTTCACATTGTTAACCTCTTCCTTTACTTCATCAAATTTGTCGGTGATAAATGTTCTGAGATCTTTCATTGCTTGTGTGAAGTTCTGCTCCCCTTCCTGATTTTCAGTTTGTTGATTGGATTCAGCCATGTTTTCCTGATTACTGGTTTGGTTTGTAGATTTTTGTTTCTGTCTGGTCATCACATTTTCTTGACGGGTTTAATCAGTTCCTTAGCTTCTTTGTCTAGTCTTGGAGATTAATTAGCTGTTGTTTTGGCCTAAGTGTTATATCTTCTCTTTGTCACTTTTTTCTTCTTATTCTAATTTCTTATTGCTGGTTAAGTTCACTTTAAAGGAAAGTATTAGTGCCGGGGAAAGGCAATTGTGTAAGGAAGGAAAAAGTGTAAAGTAGTATTGGTGATATATGTTAACAAAGCAACAGTATGAGTTCTGGGAGGATGGAGGTTAGATTCATGTAAATTGTGTAGAGTTATATCAGTAGGTAGAGTACCTATAATGAGGTAGACGACTGAATATGGGAGGAATATGGTACGTACTAAGAAGCTATTGTTTTTTCATGAGAGAGGGAAAGAGAAAAGAAATGTAATCATTTCAAGAGCGGATACCAGACAGAAAACAAAACAAAGGTATTAGAAATTAAGAGTTAGACACTTTGTGGATCAAAGAAAGGGAGGTGGAATATAGGAGAGATAGTAGATGGTGGAGGATATCAAGATGTAGGGGAAAGGGGATAGTGTAGATAGCAAAAATCTATTCACAGAGAAATGAGGCAGTGGAGGATGAGGAAACCCAGCACATGTGAGGTGTTTCCTGCAGAACCTATTGTATTGTTAAGATAAAATAGAATAAGAAGAAGATAGGGGATAAGAAAGAGAGGAAAAAAAAAAAGACTTTGGGGGATACGCTGGGAGAAAAGACTAGGGGATAATGCAATGCCAGGAATCAGAACATTAAAAAAATAGAATAAAAAATAGAAATAGAATAAAAGTAAAAACAAAACAAAACCAAACAAAGAAGAAAAAATGCAAATGTTGAGGGCTAGGACATTCAAGGACCTCAGATGGACCTCAGGGCGTGGTGGATTCAGGGATGGAAAGTCTGAGATATTGAGGACTCAAGAGGTGTGAGTCTCTGGGGTGTGGGCCACCAGAGTCCAGGGAACTCAGACCTGGCAACCTCAAGTCCGGTTAACAGGAAGCTTGGGAGCACCGCAGTGCATCACAGCCTTCAGGGATCCCTGCAGCTGGGTGCCAGCCCTATGGGTGAGGTCACATCCACAAGCTCTATCCTGTGTTCTGTACCTTACAATTCGCTCAGTTACTAGGGTCTGTTGTGTGGATATATCACCAATTGACTTCAGGAGTGGCCACCTGGGGGCGCCTCTAGGCTGCAGCCAATTGAATGATTCAGATCAATATCCAGGTCCAGGGGAGGGGCTCCAGCCCGAAATGTTAATAACAGAATCCAAACCCGAAATTCCCACATTTCGCAAAATATTCCCCTAATCAGCTTCCAAACATCTCCCACCCTAGGAGACCCTGGTAGCGTCTCTTTGTTGCTATCACTTTAAGACTACTGTAGGTCGGCAGCCGTGCTTGGGGGGGGGCGTGGCTCTAGGCAGAAACGCTATTGTTTGTGTCCGCAATCAAAAATTCCCCCCGCTTTGCCAAAAAACTCCCGTCTGTCTGCCCAAGTCGGTCTGCAAGCGCCTCACCTCCCACTAACCCCCCAATAGGCCGCCCAGGGCCCACGAACTCCCCAGTACTGCAGAGCCTCCAAAAAAAAGAAAAAAAACAAAAAGAAAGGAAACCCCGCTGTGCTGCGCTGGCTCCCCACGCTGAGACAACTCCGCCCACCCAAGGAGGGAATCTTCTGCGCACAGCTGGGATCTCCGTGTATATTTCACAGACGCATCCTCTCTGTTACCTTCCCTCCAAATTGATGTCCAGACACCTCCTGACCAGCAAAAATCCCGAAACAGCCCGGTCCCAAAGAGCCTCCAACGCTGTCCAGCCGAATGCCTGCAGGAGATACTATCAGGGAAGTTCACTCAGCCACCATCTTGTCCTGCCCTCCTGATCTATCTTAAAGTTCACTGATTATTTTATGTCATTTTCATTCTGCTCTTGAGCCCATCCAGTGACTATTTTTATTTCATATGTTGTACTTTTCATTTCTAACATTTCCATTTAGTTATTTTTTAAAGTTTCTATTTCTCTGCTAAAAATTTTCTATTTTTCTCTTAATTTCAAGCATGATTATGAAGATTCTGGATTTTGTTATAACTCTCTAGAAAAGATTGATTAGTCATTTAAGTTCATACCCCAAATTCTCTCTTGTCATATATATAGGAAGTGGTTCTAGACTCAGATTAGATTTCTCAATTTTTGTTCTGCTGCTGTGCATCTTCTTGTGCATACACAACTCAGTTTTGAGTACAGGACTCATGTGGTTTGATACCCAAAATTACTCTTCTCCAGCTCCTCTACTCAATTACTCCCACACTCTTTTGCTGTTTCCTAATTCATTTTCCCAATTATTCTGGTCAGAAGTCTGAGTTTATTTTAGGGTTGTAGTTTCTTTGCTCCCACAACTGTGTTGCTAACAACTGGGATCAACAGCATGAATAAATTCCTGCATAGATGAAAGTGGAAATTACTATAGGTAAAGTGGTAAAGGTCTTCTGACATCACTCACAATAGGATCTAGTACCAGTAAGTTAGTCCAGTAATATGCATACCACATGCTCATTGAATGGTGAGGGGGATGGGAAGCAAGAGAGGCTCAGTGTGTTTTTGGATTTGACAAAGCCCAAACCAGGGCAGAGGCTATGGCTAGAGACAGATGCTGGGAAAGGGATGAAGAGGCAGATGGGAATAGAGGTGAATGCGATTTATGGCTATAGTTCTTCAGCCATTCAAAGAAGGTGGCCGTGCCAGGCCCTCAGTGGCCCGTGGGAGTGGGAGCCTATCTTAAGTCCCCTTGAAGATGACAGCCCTACCCCAACCCCCTCCTCCCAACCCTGCCCCTTCCTTAGTCTCTGGAGCACAAGCAGCCAGGCTTAGCCATGGTGCTGGGTGCTGGGTGCTGCTGACCATTTTCTCAGCAGAGGGGCCCGTCAGTGCCAGTGTCCCTAATCCTTGCCGCCACACAGAACCTGCAAGGCCTTTATGAAGTCTCCGGAGGTTTTGCCCTCAATGGCTTGGTGGAGAGACTTGTCGTATTTCTCAAGGAACTCCCGCCAGATGTTGAGCAGGTTGATCTCGCTCCGGGAGACCATGACCCTGGTGAGAGTCTTCTCATCCGTGCCAGCGCCCTTCATGGATTTGTTAAGTTTGTCAGCAAAGAAGAGAGGCTTGTTCTTGAAACTTTGAACCATGGCCACGAATGAGGTCCTGACGTCTCCAGACATCTCCTTAAAGTCTTTGGATTGAGCTACCTTTCAGTGTCAAGAGTGGAAAAAGAACACCATTTTCTGATTCAATCCAGTGTTATTTCTAGCCCATGGCATTTAATTGAAAACCACAGTATGTATTTTCTTAGAATTCAAATATTTAGAGTGGTAGGGATAAATTACAAAGTATAGTTCTTTCAAAATTATTGTCCAGAAAGGTTTTACCTGAAGTCTTTTCCTTTGGGGGGGGGGGGGGGGGGAGTCACAACCTAAGATACACTATAAATCAGCTAATGGATCTGAATGTCATGTTTGCAGAAATTTCAAAGTTAAGAGTGGTAGGGGCATACTTGCAAATGCTAGCTTATCTTTAGTATTTTGTTACTAATGGAAGTTATTATTAGATTCCTTTAAAAGACTGAAAAAAATGAAAGTAATAAAACTTAGCATTTAGTATTTTATGTTTGACTATATTATATGTGTGAGTATAAGAAAGAAGGAAAGTTGAACACTAAAATCTTAAAACCATATATTTAACTTCTAACATTCATGTTTATTACTACTAATAATAAGAAGATAAAATAAGATGATGGATATGATTTGGTACTGCTTTGACTTGGGTTTAAAGCCCAATTATACTTTTGTTAGATATAAACTTTACCAAAGGGCAAAACAAACAAACAAACAAAACAAAACAAAATATTAAAATACCTAGGTTTCCAAAGTTTCTATAGGAGGATATGGCCTTCATTCTAACACATGATTTTGTGTTGAAGATTGTTTTAGTAATCTATGGTTTCATAACCAATAATTTAAAAGTGTTATAGCTTAAAACAACACTTTTTTATCTCACAGTTTCCATGGGTCAGGAATCAAGTTCATCTGGGTCCTTAGGCTGTCTTAGGGCTACATTCATCTCAAGGCTTAACTTGGAAGGCTAAATTTCTGTCAGGATTCACTTCCTCACTGAGACTGCAGTTGCTTATGAATGGTTGACCAGAGGACCCCTTCAGTTCCTCATAATGTGAACATCTCCACACATCATATCACATCATGGCAGCTGGCAACTTGATTTATCAGTGCCAATAAGTGAGAGGTCAAGAGACAATGCCAGCAAGACAGAAGTCACAGTTGTTTCTAACTTAATCATAGAAGTGATAACCGATTACTTTTTCCATATTCTGTTCATTAGAAACATGTATCAAGGTCTACTCCACAATCAAGCAGAAGGGATTACACAAGGATGTGAATGTTAGGAAGCGGGATTCATTGGAAGCATGTCAGAAGCTACTTACTACAGTATTAACTGATACTATATACTTAAAATATTTTGTACTATAACTGAAATATAGCAGATGTTTACTATTTCAAGAAATTTTTTTAAGTAGATATCATGAATTATAGTCATGAAGAGTGAATTAGGGGACAAACTATACAAAATTTCCTGCCTACATCAAGGAAGAATGAGAGATAAAAATGAATAATAAAAAGAAACAATACATTCCATAGTATGTAAGAAGGTAATGTATATTATGGAAAGAAGGATAAGTAGAGCATAGTAAAGGAGTTGAGAGGGTGAGAAGTGTACATGAATAAAGCTAGAGAGAAGTTGTGGTATCAAAATTTTTGTCTGACGTTGTGTTCATTGAGAAGGTGATATTTAAGCAAAGACATATTTTAAAAAGTGGAGTAGTTAGTGAAATAGAAGAGCACATCAGGCAGAGAGAAAAGCTGGTATAAAGGCACTAATATGGGAATATGCCTGGAGTTTTGTGAAACTGCAATGAACTCAGTGTTGTTGGAACAGACGGAGGAGGGGGAAAAGTCAAAGAAGAGGAGGTTGGAGAAATAATAAAAAATAAAGTTCATGTAAGAACTTACAGACTATTAAAAGGACTTTGACCTTTATTTTAAATAAAGTGGGAAGCAATCACAGCATTTCAGCAGAGGCATGATATAAGCCAATTTACATTTTTTTCGGAAAATTTATTTTATATATTTCTTCCTACCCCCTTGTTGTTTATTGCTTGATGTGTCCGTTCATCTTCCTTGTTTCTTTAGGAGGCACCAGGAGTCAAACCTGGGGCCTCTGGTGTGGGAGGTGGTGCCTAATTACTTGAGCCACCTCTGCTCCCTGCTCTGTTATATCTCTCATTCTTCTTTACCTCCCCACATCTCCTGTTGCATCATCTTGTTGCTCAGCTCACCAGCATGCCTGTTCATTGTATCAGCCTACTATTGTCTTTAAAAGGCACTGGGAACCTCTGCTCCCTGCTTTTGTTGTGTCTCATCTCTCCGTATTTTTTCTTCTGTGTCTCTTGTTGGGTCAGGTCGCCATGCCTGCCCTTCATGCCAGCTCGCTGTCTTCTTTAGGAGGCACAGGGATTGAAACCAGGAACCTTCGAGGTGGTAGGCAGGAGCCCAGTCACCTGAACCATGTCCACTTCCCTACATTTTTAAAAGACCACTAGCTCCTGAATTTAAATATATTATAGTGGAGAAAGTGTGAAAGTTAGAGCATAGTGGTCAGTTAAGAGACTCTGTCCAGAAGGAAAATGAATGGTGTCTTGGTCATAGTGATAGCAGTGAAATGATTCAGAACTGGTTATATTCTGGAAAATTTTTGAAGATACAATCAAGAGAATTTTCTGACAACTGAATGTGAAGTATGAGGGAAAGACAAGGTCAAGAATCACTTCAAAGTTTATGACCTGCAATATTCTTGGGCTGAAAAACTAGAGTATACAAATAACTGTCATCGGGAAGGTTGGATTTGTAATAGGTATTATTTTGAGGAGTATGGACTCTGTTGAGATTTGGATATGTTTAGTGGAAGTGCCATGTAGAGAATAAAATATATTAATTTTGAGTTAAGCAAAGAGATTTTGGCTGTAGATATAGTTTTGAGACATGACCCTCTATAGCTTAAGAATAGATTTATCACTAAAGAATAAAATAGGTAGAAAGAGAGAAACATTGGTAACTCCAACATTGTTAAAAATGTGTGAAAAGATATCGTCTAATTCAAATTAAGTAAAAACCTGAGTCTTTCTTGGTATAACTAAATTTAATTTGATATTTGCCAATCTATCATGTTAATTAGCTGTGACTTGAGAGCTATGGTTCATTTAAGATTTCTCTGAATTAATAGACAGTTTTACCCTTTATCATAGATGCTATAAAGAACATTGAAAATGTTATGTAAACTGAAAGAAGAAAAGATACATATGTTCTCAACTGAACAGAGAGCTATCTTTATTATGTATTCATTAAACTGTCCATTAAAATATAAATATACTTTATAACAAACCATGTATACTTCAATTACATATGAATATATGTGAATTGTAAAATTTATATTTATAACACACGGAAGAGAGATCCCTCAATTATTAATAGCTATGTCCCTTGACTATTGCATACGTTTGTGAGTCTTTGTGTATATGTGTGTGATTTAGAAAATAGGCTCTTGCTGTTATTACAAGATCCTATTATAACTGATTATAAAAGACAGAAGTTTATTTCTTTCTCATGTTTTAGTACAAAATTTACAGACAAAAACTGATGGGGTACACCTCCTCCACGGTATCTTGGCCTTAGGCTCTTTACATTTGTTGTTTTGCAAACCTCATCACAGAATTTCTTTGTCTGGGTCTAAGATGGCTACAGAATTTCTTTGTCTGGGTCTAAGATGGCTGCTCTGACTCTCACAAACATGTACAGGCTCAGCCTATTGGAAGCAGAAAGAAGGAATAAGGCTCCCTTTTAAGAATATGACCTGGAAATTGTGCATGTCCCTTGCATTCATGTTTCACTGACCCAAAAGCTAGACTTTGGTCACATGTGCTACAAAAAATGCTGGGAAATATAGTCTGTAGCTGTATGAGTGAATTTAGTGAGGAACTACTTGTCTTCTATGTCATATGACAGCTTGAAAAGCATTAGCCTTAGCTAAGCCTTGTTTCCTTTACATATGAATGAAATACGTTAAAAACTAATAAATTGTATTCTATGAATCAGAGTAACTATATCTGTGATTAGTGAAAAGTATACATTCTAAAAATTTATAGCAACAGATAGAAATTATGTGAATTTTCAAATGTTTAGCATAATGACAAAATGGAGGTATTTTTCAGTGGAAAGGTCACTGACTATTGATACAGTAAACCCAGTGTTTATACTTGACTCCACTATTTACTACTATTTGACTTTCAGAAAATTGTCTCCCTCTTCTGAATCTCAGTATCCTCATCTGAAATATGGGGTTAGCAGTGATTTCACTGCCCACCTCAAAGAGTTTTTAGAATGATCCAACAAATTCTTTGATATTAAAATGGTTTATACAGTACTACACATCATGCAAATATAATTATTAATATCTGAGAAGAAAGCTAATTGTTACATAAAAATCATTAATTAATTTACCAGAAGTAAGTGAAATGATATTAGTATTAAAAAACAATTGTATAATTCTTCATATTTTTATTAAAAAGCATCATAATTTCTTATGTGAATGCCATTTCAGTATTAATATTTTAATAGAATAATCTTTCTTTCAGAATCAAATTTAAAATGAGAAAATATATAGCTATTTTACTACCTGGATAATTGTACAGTGTAATACCTGAACTGCTTATGTCAAAGGGACTGAAAATATTTGAATATGTGAGGTTATTTCACTTTTCAAGAATTGTAAATTTAGAAGAATCAGATACTTAAGACCTAATTTTCATAAACTTTTTCTCAAAAAACATATGCAGAAATTTGAATGTACACTCATAAAGGTAAAATTTTAGTGCAAATGAATTTTGTGTGTATCTAGAGGATAGATGGTTATTTGAAAGATGGATGTTACAATCAAATACAAGCAGGTGCACATATTTGAATGTTCATAACTTCCATATACAGTCATTTCAATATAAAATCACTTTAAGAAGTGCATATGCAATTTTCTCTATTCTCACTGCTTATTCTTTCTTACTTAAATACTGCAGAATGATTCCTTAATGTTTTAAGTAAACAATTTGCCTCTAATGTTTGAGAATTTCATTAGATTAGTAGAAGACAGAGGTGCAGTTCTGTATGTCATTCCGTGTGGTTAAACTGTTCATATTCTCTGAATTGCCTAGTAAATTTTTCTTGGAAGCATCAATGGAGCATCAACGAAAGCTACTCTCCAAGTAGGACCCTACTTTAGTATAGCAACACCTGTGAAGAAACTAAATGATCTACCAAACATAAAAGCACCCAGAGAGAAGTTGGCTAAATTAAAATCTCATTAACTCTGTGGTGTTGCTTTCTTAAGTAACAAGAACTCTGAAATTACATAAAGAATCTAGTGAATCACAAGAAATATGTTTTTATTTAAAGGAAGCCCCTCTGTTATGGATTTTAAATCTTAAGTTTTGTGCTATTTCCTCCGATTGCCCTCTGCAGATCATATTCTCAGACGACACAGATACAAGAAAAATTGACCAAGTAGGGAGGTATTTTCCTTAATAGAAAAGGGAGAGTACATTCTTGTTTATTTGTTTACTGTGTTTATTAAATACCTAATTATGATGTTAATATTATTGTTGCACATGGTGTTTGGGAAGCAAGGAATTACAGTCAAGTTAGATGAATGTTATTAAAAGGAAATTAAGAATTCTAATTGAAGATATTTCATGTGAATCTAGCCTAATTTATACTTAAGGGAATTTCTGTCTAAAAAAATTGATCTTTTAAGCTGATTCCTGAAAGTTGAATAGGAGTTTGCAAGAGAAAGGCCAAGGAGGATATGAAGATTGAAGTGTTCTTGACAAGGGCAGTAGCATATCGAAAGGCCTAGAAGGCAAAGGAAATTCTACATATATGCCAAGGACTACAGAAAAAGTAACAAAACTTGACACCTGTGCAAAAATTGTTCAAAGATGTGACTCAAATCATATACTAATGACAAGATATAATCCAAAGCAAAATACTGAGAATAATATAGCATTCTGTTATCTAACAGGGTCATATTGTTTTTCAAATAATTGCTTCCTGTTGTATATATTTAAAATTCTTATTTTTTTTAAGTTATTTTGATATTTTGAAGGAAAAGAGAAAGGAAATGTAAAGATTGAATAATAAATTAATTTCTCTCATGCCTGAGGGAAAAGACAGAGTTGCCTGACTAGGCTCCATTCTATAGCTCCAATGTCAACTTGTTGCAAGAAGCATAATTGAAGGCTTAGAATCATGAGTGTATGAAAATGCCACAGACATATTCACTGCAACTAGAGGTGATCCAAATGCATATTTTATGCATCTTTTTGTAAATGACATTTGTTGTCAATGTTTTTGCAACATCTCTATCATTTCTACTAGATCATGTTGTACCTTGAAGGCAGGGACTGTGTCTTACTCAAATTTATAAACAACTCAATACCATGCACAGTGCCTGAAAATAGCAGGTGCTTAGGAAATATATACTGAACGAATTACTACATTTTTTTAAGTTCAAAAAATTCTTTTGAGTAAACCCTAACAGCAAATTTCCTCATGTAGAAAACTGTTGCTAAAGACACATTATGTGTAGTCTATTTCAGAAAGTCACAAGCCCATTTTATAGTGAACTAAACTTCTGTTTTATCAAGGAATGCATGCAATATCAGTTATTTTAATGCTCATATTAGTTTAAAGTAAGCCTTTTACCATCTGTTCCAACTCTTAACCATGAATGCAAAAGAACACATTTCCCTATTACCTTTGTAAAATGTAAGATATAAATTATTTAAATACAGTTATATACTCAAGAAGTAATACTGCATGCAGCTGGTATGAGGCTCCCTTATGTTACAAACAGAAATAAAAGAGGGAGCCTGCTTGTCCCTGACACAAAGGGTTTCATTCTGCATAACGTTTTGTAATGGCAATGTAAGGTCACAGTACTAAATTGACATTTCTTAGTAATGAAACTCATATTCATCTCATTTATAAACTAAGATTTTCTCTTTCTCTCCCTTTATCTCTCCCTCCTTGTGTCTCTGTCTCTCTCTCTTTTGCTAAATCGTACATTTATGAGTTATTTCAATTTTTCTAAGAGAATAATTAATTCTGTGAAGTGCTCAAGTAATGGACATTTCTATCTCTATTGGATTTCTGAGTGTACTTTGTGAAGGTTTATTGATTTTGCTGTGGATTCTTTGCATTGAGGCACAAAGGCCCACCACATGAACTGTTTATTGAGAACAATTATAGTCGTTAATATAATCATTGGTAAGAAGACATTTTCAAGTTAGAAAAAAAAGCGTTCTTAATGGCCTCCCTACATTTTGAACTAACTATACAAATAATTAAAAAGTAAAACAAAATGTATATTTTCATGCTTTTTGTCATATCTGTATCCATTTCCAATGATACACTTGAATGTCTTTTAAACTTGTGATTTTCCGGTTAGTTACAGTTTTGAAAGGGACATGAAACACAGTAAGTATTTATACTCTACGGAGTATAGTGGAAGGAAATAGACTGGAAAAATACTGGCAAAACTTTAATACTCTTTTACATTATTACAGCAGCAACCATTCTCAAATTCCTTTCCTTTCCACCCCTGAAAATACAGTATTATCTAATTGTTTGGTCTGCATTTGGGAAAGATGTTATGTCTTCCATTGCTAGGCTTACTATTACCATTTAGTGATAATATAAACAAATGACTAGGAAGAAATATAAGAGTTTAATTTCTGTGAATCAGATTAGAGACTCAAAATCTGTATTTGTAAAATAAATTATTTGGAGAAGAAAAAATGAAAAGGCCATCTTTTACTTATACCTGGGTTAACCTCAGATATATAGAGTATCTTTAAAATGTTATTTTCTATAATTAGAGATAAAGTCTACAAGTAAGTACACACACATATACACATATATAATATGCTACAGTCTGGCAAAAATACTATAAGACCATAAGAAGTGATTCTGGAAAAGGCTATGGAAATTAAACCAGATAGACTGCTAAATATTAAGTTTAAATTTGATATTAAGAAGGGACTATCTTCTCTAAGTTTAATGTATGACAGTTGACAGATCTGCTATTGTGTTAGTCTACTTTTGTTTTTCCAGATTCTACAATCATAACCCTAAATATGTTGGCATATTGAAATAGGCAGCATAACCTCAATACAGACCAAATTTTTCCCTAGTCTCCTGCTGGAACTTCTGCCTAGGAAGCAGAAGTATTTAGAGATCAGGTATATCTCACACAAACTTAACTGTTTTAATGCTCAAGGTGTGTCTAGGATTGAAAGCCTTGAGTTGCAAGTCTTCAAGATCAGTAGGAACTCAATATTTAATTAAACAAAGATATCTGAATGCCATAAAATATGAGGAATGAAAATTAAAAATTAAGAAGTCCCTCAAGATTAGAATCTTATTCATATTCCAGGTGGTGTTATGTGTAATTTTATTCAGATAAATTATTAATCTCACTATGCTTCAATTTGCTTACCCTCCTGGTGTGTGTATATAGGTGGACATAAGGAAACAGTTATGTTTCTCAGGGTAAGTTTGTGGTTAGCTCCTCTTAACTCAAGCTAGGTTTGCTCATATCCAGGAACCACATGGCTAGTATGTGTATATGTTATATATATGTATATAATTTATAAATATGTTATTTTTAAATACACTGAAGTAATTCCTTATTCATTTACATTTTACTTTTTATGTTCACTGTATCACTATTCCAAAGCATACTTTCTGTCCAGAGGAAAGAGAAAAACAAAAACAAGGGCAAAAAATATTACTAGGAAGGGTTGAAATTTGTTTTGCTTCCCCTTCCCATGTCCTTAATTGCCTGTCCCTTTAGTACTGTTAGCACTAGGGAACAACAGCAAAGGAAAACATCCTTTAGAAATGGATCTGACACACTGACTTATACTTATTCATAACACTTTTAAAACCAAAAAATGTTCATTGACTGCCAAGTGTGTGTGACTATTATTCTAGGAGCTTGAAACAGGAATTAATTAAGGGGATAGTGTGTGATGGTAAGGACAATATTTAAAGAGACTGGTAAGGTAAGAGCGCCTTCAGATTGTGATATTTCAGTAAAGGTCAGAAGGTAATGGTAAAGTGAATAAGGTGCTATCTGGGAGAACATGATTCTGGGTAGCAGAAAATCAAGGTGAAAGATCTTGAGAAAGGCATATTTGAGGCAGAGCAGAGAGGATGTTTTGGCTAGAGCAATAGGAGTGGGTATATTGGGAGAAGGGGAAAGAAAAGAAGCAGTTGGGTGTAGAGTAAGACCTCCATGCCTTGTTTCCTCTTCCACTTCTTCTAAAATAGCAGACGGCAGGGCAAGGTTGGTTTACCCTGAGTGTAGGCAGCATGGTAAGTTGGATCTAAGAAAATACAATTTCTAATTTAAAAATGCTTTGTCAAAATTATGTACTATTTAATATACATATATATTTTACACTTATTATATATAAATGTACTTTTATACATATTATATATAACAAAATATATACATAGTATATGGTTATATATAGACTCTATAAGCTATATATACCAAATACCATACATGCCAATCATTATAATCTTTACCAGATATGTACTTTATACAATAAAAATTATGAACATTTAAAAATAATATTCACCAAATGCAATGAATGTCTCATGATGATTGAGGAGGTTGTTGTTATGGGGGGGAGGAGTATGAGGGGCTGGGGGGTATATGGGGACCTCATATTTTTTTAATGTGACATTAAAAAAATAAAGACAAAAAATAAAAAATAAAAAATACTTGTAATATTTGCCTGTCTTCTTTTGGTATATGAATTGACATTAGGGTTCTTACAAGGTTCTTTCCTGGTCATATGTCTCCTTTGGAACATGAATGTATACTGAGAGCAAGAGTATAAATTCTAGAGAGAAAGTAGACAAATATGCCCTTGCAGGTTCCTTTCCTTTCAGTTTGATATGACTTACAGAAGTTTGCTTGCAACCATTCAAATAGTTGTAGGGATTATATAATCTAGATTTAGCTCAACTAATTTTCACAAAGTGGACAAGGGGATTGAAAAAGTCCCTGCAGGAAATTTGCAGAGATATAAGAGTAATAATATAATGAAAAGTAAATAAGACACGGCAAAGCAGATACTTAATGCATGTCTGTTAATCATATTAAAAGTTAACAACAATGTAATTCTAATAATTTTTGAAAAAATTAGCATGAAAAATTAGAAATTGTCAGGATTAGAATTCATAATATGTATTTACGTTCAGTATAGTTTTACTGAATGTATTTTGTGGTAAGAGTACCTTGAGCTATTAACTAATTAAGCTAGTTTTCTATAGCTGTTTAACAAATTACTGCAAACTTTGTAGGCTTGAAACAATACACATTTATTATTCCACAAAATTTTGTATGTTAGGTGACCCTATGTGAATTATTTAATGCTTTTTGTTCAGGGTCTCAGCAGGCTGAAATCAAGGTATGATTTTCACCCAAGTCTCAGGTCCTTTCATCCATTGTGTCTTTCATTATTACCTTTCTTGCATGCTTTCAAATTGTTTTTTTATGCTCATTCAGCATCCTCTTAATATCCATTATCTCTTTCAGGATATTTGTTTGAATAACATTGATTAGTTGTCTCAAATCATGTGCCTCATCAGAATTTTTTTTTATGCTTTAGCTGGTCCATATTCCTCCTTTCTTAATATGGCTTGCAATTTTTTGCAGATGTATAGGTATCTGATTATGTTGGTAAATTTACTCTGGTGGTCAATTTTCTTCTCTCTTGCCTAGTAGTTTTTTTTTTTTTTGAGGTTCTTCTTTGATTTTTGGTTCAACTTATTCTAAAACTTTAAGATTGTTCAGTTTAAGTTATCAAAACAGGGTCAATGATCAACTACTGGGGAACAGAGTAGATCAAGGGGACCTGGGACATGAGACTCCAAAAAGTGTGTTTACATCTTGCAGTTCCTTGGCCTGCCAGCAGATAGTATTCTTCCCATAGAGATGTCACTTTCAACTTCTATTTGTTGGAATTCTGGTCTGGCCAGAGCCAAGATTCAAAATGGTCACTATCCAAACTCACAGAAAAGAAACCAATCTGTACCCTTGTGTGATCCTTCTTTCCAAGGAGAAAGATGTCCATTCCCGACTTAGTTAGCTGTAATGAGCCCTAGGTTTTACCCAGGCAGTTCAAATTGAGAGATGTGGATGAGTGACATTCCCTGTCAAAAGGATGAGTACTTTCATGGATTTTACTTCAGCCTCTGTCTCTTGGTCCTTCTCTCTCCTAGATGGCTCACAGCACTTTCCTGGTCTGCTGACCCCCAAAGAAGCTCCCTCAAACTACTTTTTGCCCTTCCTGTACTGTTTTTGTAAGAGATTTGAGCCCTGACACCCTATTCCAACACCTTCTTCCCAGGAGTCACCTCTCTTCACACTTGTTTAACAGCTCACATGATTAAGGTAGATCCACCCAAAAAAGTCTCCCTTTTAATTATCTTCAGAATAAACTAATTGGCAACGTATTGACAGATTCTGCCCACCTCAAAGATGGCTATTAAGCCAGGGGTGGGAATCTTGGGGGACATTTTAGCAACCTGCCAACTACACTAGTAAAAACATAAAGCCATCTCTATCAACATGTTTTATTTTTAATCTTCATCTCATCCTTTTATAAGTTCTATTTTGCGTGTGTATTATAACGTGAATACTCTATTATAGTGCAGTAATAATGTGAAAGGAGTTGCCACAATGGTGCATTGTGGGATCACAGGTCCAGCACACAACAGAAACTTTCAGCAAATGATCCCTTTATTACTTACACAGTGTAAAGATTCCAGAAGAGCAAATTATTTGTTATTTCACAGCACGGGGTATACAAAGGAGCTGGAGAATAAGTTCTATTTCAGCCAGTCTTCCTGGTGACCAAAATTGTTTGGATTGTGGTTGGTCTATGACAACTCCACAGCTTGACTTAATGTCAAACAAGAGAGACAAGTCGATACTGTTTGAGTGTGGTTTATATCAACTTCTGTGTGAATGCACTCTACCACTGAGAATTCTTATTCTGATAAGCATCTGGGGCTTCTCCAGAGAAGAAGGTGGGGTAGTTAAAGTCTGGGTGAAAGCTCCCTAACAGGTGTCTGTGACTTCCCTAAAAATACCTACATGATTTGTAATATATTGGGAATGACTTTGCAAAATATCTTCCTATTGGGCCCCTTCTTCAAGACATGCAATGACTTTGGAATCAGTTTCATAAAGATGAAAGCCAATTCTTTAAGAATCGAGTATAGTGATGATGTTGTGGTGGTATAAAAATATGATTAGAAAACTCAAAGTAGACTCACTGGAGAGGGCATCTGAAAGTTTACCTTACTCTGTTTTAACATCCCCATCTCCAAAATTGGAGTCAAGATTAAAGAACCTGGTATGCTGTTCATACATCCCCAAAGTATTTTGCACATTATATAAATGTTCTCATAAAGAGCTTTTTCAAAAAAATAAGAAATTGTCTTGCTGGAATTAACAATATCATGAGATGATAATTTTTTTCCACTTTTTACATATTCTACTCAATCTGAAAGGAACCTGTGATAGTCATTCCACATGTATAGATCACATCTGTTTATGGTTTTCCTATTCTCCTAAGTATAGCTAATGAAAACTGTGCTGATTAAATTGAAGGTGTATGGAAACACCCAATATATTGACTAATAAATCTTGTGTACCTAGTGAGTAATTGTTGTCTTCTTTCCCATTTCCTACCTCCAAATGGAAACTGTATGATTGTCTTTGTGTGCACAAATATTGAATGTAAATACAACTAAGCAAAATGGTTGAGGTTGACTCAGAATGATACCATATGAAGAATTGGAAACCTGCATAAATTTGATGTTACCCTGGTAAAAAGATGATTGAATTTTAAAAGCCTTGAAAAAAGTAATAGTAGGGTGCAGTCACCCCTCGGGCTGAAGTGTGGTTTGCTGGCCTGGTGGGGGAGCAGCCGCGGCAGGCCAAGTCACTGCCCCCATAATAGGGTGGCTGGTCGGACTCACCGCCACCCCTGAAGGGAGCTCGGCATGGGCGCAGAGTGCCCTCGGGTCTCCCCTTCTCGGCAGCCATGCTTCCGCGGCCGCCCCTCCTCCCGGATGGCGCCACCCGATGCCTGTGGGGCGGCACCCTTCTTCTTCTTTCTCCCTGCGCAGGCACAGGGCGGAAAATTCCAGTCTGCCCTTTTCCCCTCCCCCGACAGCAGGAACAGCCAGGCGTGGGCGGAAAAATCCAGTCTGCCCTCCACCCCAGCAACAGCAGCCACCAATCCCTAAACCCTGCCCCTTCCCCCAGCAACAGCGACAGCCAATCCCTAACCACCACCCTCCCCCGTCCAGTACCGCCCACTGACCTTTCGCCGGCAACCAATCAGAACAGGGCGTGGCTTCGACCAATCAGCCTTCCCCAGCCCCTATAAAACTGTTGCCTCTCCCTCAATAAAGTGGACTTGCGTGTTTACCTTGTCTCCGCGGTAGTTCTTCTGCCGTGCGCCCTCCAGTCCTGAGAGCCCCCGACAAGGGCCTGGCCTCCCTTGTCCCCAGTTCGTCGCCTGCTTCTCCGGGCGACCCCTTCGTCGCCTGCTTCTCCGGGCGACCCCTTCGTCGCCGGCTTCGCCGGGCGACCCCGTCAGCCGAACCGCGCAACCCCTTGTGAGACCGATCCCTCGTCTGCTGCCGGACCGACCCCTCGTCCAGAGCTGGACCGACCCCTTGTCCGCAGCCAGACCCCACCTCTACTGACCGAGCAAGCCGCCGCAGTAGGGATTGTAGTGTCACTTAGACAACTGAGTCAGTGAAGACTAGAAATATGGATGGGAATGGAAAACAAAATAAGGATTTTGTCTCCCATATTTGTAAATGATTATAAGGTGTTTAAAATTACTTACACTTGCTCTTATTCTAAAATAAATTTAGCATAGCTGTTATAATATTTCTGTAGCTAATCACAGGTTGCTCACCTTTGAAAGTAATAGTGAATTCAGAGATTTATGAATTACTTAGTTTGTTTTGCTGTGGGTAGTATTTCCTCTTATCAGTTTGTTTCTGTTTTGTACTGACAATAAAACCAGTTCCAATACATGGTTTTCTGACTTTCACACTCTAGCTCATTTAAATTTACCAAGTTAAAAATGTCTGTCAAAAATATTCTATGTCAATAGATATTTATTTGCATTACTGTGCATTTAAATACATGAAGTGACAGGGGAGAGAGAAAAGAAGAATCTGTGATTTATATTTTGGTGTTTGTAAGTGGGATCTGCTAAAGCAATATGTTTTTATTTTCTGAGAGACACCATTATTCTTTTAGTGGGTGAGAATAGTAGCAATGGTTGACAGTTTCACCACCATCCATAGCTTCTTGAGTCTAAAATCTGTGACCAAAAGTCTCTCTTGCTGAATAAATTAACATGCTATTTCCTTTCCCTTTAAAAGTAAAATGACATTTCATCTAAACTATATTGAAAATAACTCCCCACATAAAAACACTTCCAACAGGCATATTCTTTTTATCATGAACTGAAAGTAAATGGACAGCATTATGCCAGAAAAAGCATGATCTTTCCACCCAGATTTGC
Source organism: Dasypus novemcinctus (assembly GCF_030445035.2). Taxonomy (NCBI): domain Eukaryota; kingdom Metazoa; phylum Chordata; class Mammalia; order Cingulata; family Dasypodidae; genus Dasypus; species Dasypus novemcinctus. The sequence continues at coordinate 69,923,328 of NC_080684.1, read as the reverse complement.
TGTGTGCTTAACTAAAATAAATCTATTCATAAAAAAAATCAAGCATTTTCATTGAGACAATGATAAAAATCTATTATTTTCAAATTATCATTTTCAAATTGGCTTTTATAGATTTTTCTAACAGATTAGTAGGATTTAGTATCAATTTGCATTAATTCTGTGTTCTGTGCTTTGGAAAATGAATACAAAAAGTTAAATAATGAAAAATTTAAGCCTGAACTGGATAAGACTGTAAGTAGTAGACCAGTTGCAAAATTGTTTAGTTCTTTGAAAATGACACTAGGAAATCATAAAATCATCTCAAAATAAATTGAGATTCATGAAAAATTCAATCTATTCTGACATTATAATCCTGCCATAGTGAAAATGCATCCAATTTATACATCCTAGAGCAGTGGATAGAATCACTTAGAAAACTTATGAAAATAAGGACTCCCTGGATTACTTTGCCTAACTAATATTCCAATTAAATTTCCCTGGAGTTGGATCCAGGAATCAGGGGTTTGAAAATGTTCCCCATGTACATTTGTGATGGTAGTTGGGTTCATATCAGTAGACTGACACCCAGAAACCACTATTGTATACAATTCTAGTCATAAACCTAATTGCCAGGTTGTGGTCAAGTTTCTAAGGAACTTGCCAGAGAGAGAAGAAGATAGATAGCTTATAACTCAAGATTCTCTTAAATTTTTTTATTTTATTTTATTTATTTATTTATTGTGCATCCTTTAAAATATGTGTTTTCAGCTTGGTTAATCTCCCTTTTCTCAGTGGTCATACTAGTTATCTCTTGCCAGATAGATTAATTTACTTCCTCTCCAGGCTTATTGAATGAGAACCCTGTTAAAATAGACATATCTTGAATCAAAAGTTTAAAACAGGTTCAATTCTGCCTCTGTTTTATGATGCTCTTAAATTCATCTTGATTATATTGCATAACAAAAGCCCTTCTTAAAATATCTAAACTTAAGACAAAAAGGAAACCTTTTCAATTTGAGACAGTTGGACTTTGTACTCACTACACCTCCCCATACACAATTTTTCTGATCTGCACTGTGTCTTTTTACTGAGTGACTCTACCTGGGCAGTTGTGTTCTTAACAGATGTTTTAGAATAGCCACATTTACAGTCCAAACTTCCAGGAACATGCATGCTCGACAGCAAGACACTCAGGCAATAAATAAATACTCCTTTAGGAAATTTTTGAGCCATTTAGCCCCACAAGAAGCCACAGAAAGTATGTGATAGTGCTTTTGAGGATGGCTTTTGGAGCCCATATAGATTTTAATCCCATTCTGCTGTTTACCATCTGCCATTTACAATGACTTTGGTTTGATGTCTTAAATTGCCTAAAAATCAGTGTCATAAAGATGATGAGATATCTAAAATTGATTACAGTCAATTCTCTCTCACTGTAGTTAATTCTATAAAGTCTTTAAAACTAAATTATTGAATACTGAAGAATTGCCCCTAGGGGAAGAACAGGGTTTGATTCCAGCCAGCCTCTGGTCACAGCCTATAAGCAACCATCACTACATAAACATGTTTTTATGCTCGTTTTTGTATAAAGACATCTTAGGTCTTTTGATGCTTATATTAGTCAGCCAGAGAGGAACTGATGCAAAGTACCAGAACATTTTTGGCTTTTTTAAAGGGTATTTATTTTGGGTAAAAGTTTACAGTTACAAGGCCTTAAAGAGTCCAACCTAAGGTTGATTTCTACCAAAGTCAGTTGCCATCTGCTTAAGCAAGGTGGTTTCAGATCTCTGTGAGAGTTCAGCCTTCCTCTCTCTCAGCTTCAGGCTGGCATAGGGCTTGTTTGTTTCTGGGCTTTCTCAGCACTGCAGACTATCAGGCGAATGGCTCATCTCTTTTCCCTGGCCTTAGGATCATAGTTTTCAACTCTGCCATGTCTATGGTGCTCTCTCTCTCTCTCTTCCACTTGTGTATCTTCTTCTGTGGGTCTTCTTGAGTGAGTACCTGTTTATGTAGCCCACCAAGGGGCAGGGACTTAACCTGAGTTACACCCTACTGATGTAGTAGAATCAAAGCACTGATCTTTACATAATTTAATCAAAGATATCTCTGCTAAATCTAATACAATCAAAGGGTATCGCATCCAGAGGAATAGACCAGTTTACAAACATAATCCTTATCTTTTTGGGGGTTCATAAGTAATCTCAAACTGCCACAGTCCTCCGCCTTGAATTGGCATATAATGATTTGCTAGGAAGTTCTTTCCTTCCCCAGCCTTTTATAGACTGTTCCAATATAGCCCCATCTAGAAACATTACCATTCATTGCCTTCAGAACATTTTAGAGCAATATGCAAACAAAACCACTGAACATAAATTTAAGCAAGTTTAATCATAAACCCATTAGAAGGGGCAGGTTAATTGGAGCTCATTAAATAAGGTATTGATTCATTAACGTTGAACTTAAGGTCAACAGAACTATAATTCATTCCTGAACGAAGTTTATCTAACACATTTTTCCAGTTATGTTCTTCTTAAGGTATATCATAGCTACCTTGGGCTTTGAAATACTATTACTTCAGCACTATTCTTGGGAGCCATCTAAACAGCAAAATCATTTTAAAAAGCAAAAAAAAAGTGAAATATGTGGCTTTAAATATTTTGCAAAAATTAGACTTGTTTACAGCAGGACTGCTGAAACATGAAAGCAGATGTTGGCCTTGTTCAGTTCAGCTTCAGTTTGGGATGTGTGCTTTGGGCAACTCAAATATTGTGCATCTCCATGAAAGACCAGGAAATAATTGCATATGTTAGTTTTGGGATTACAAAAAAAATTTAACAAGTTAGGCAAATTAACAATAAATAATCAGTGAATCATGAGGATCCATTGTTTATACTTGCCCTGTCCTAGGAATTCTCAAATATGTTTAAGCTTATTTAATCCTTATAACAATTCTGTAAGTTATAGATTTTCATCCATTCCATAGGATTGATAAAATGATAAATAATGTGATATATATGAGGAACCAGCTCAGTATCTAAGTTATGGTTAGTACATAGCATTCAATTGTTATTATCTTGATGAGAAAACCTGCTTGCAATAGCACTTCCTAGAACTATAGCAGGGTCTTGTGGGAGTAGATTCTGGAAAATAGAATATCAAAAAGGCCAATGTAAGTTTGGGTGATGACAAAAAAAGCATTTAATAAGACTCTTGGAAGCAAATTTACACAATAATGATACAATTAAAACACCTCATGTTTAATAAGGGATAGACAAATACCTGTAATAAAGGATTCTACAATACTTAAGGCTGAAGAAATATAACAAAGCATGATGAGGCTTCTTATGGTTATATATCAATAGTAATACTCTCCATTCATGAATTTTGATTCCAACAATACTCTGGCCAAATTTAGCCAAGCCAACTTGGGATGAGATGTATCTTGCAATCCTTTCTGGAAACTAGTTCACTCTCAGAATAAGGCTGAAAAAATATCCCCTTTGACTTATTATATAAATAAAACACTGTCCTGAAGTTGGTAGGTAGCTTCAATAATATAAAAAACTTGGTGGTGGACTTGGCCTAGTGGTTAGGACATCCGTCTGCCACATGGGAGGTCTGCGGTTCAAACACTGGGCCTACTTGACCTGTGTGGAGCTGGCCCATGCGCAGTGCTGATGTACGCAAAGAGTGCCCTGCCACGCAGGGGTGTCCCCCGCATAGCGGAGCCCCACGCGCAAGGAGTGGACCCCATAAGGAGAGCCGCCCAGTGCAAAAGCAAGTGTGGCCTGCCCAGGAATGGTGCCACACACACGGAGAGCTGACACAACAAGATGACGCAACAAAAAAAACACAGATTCCTGTGCTGCTGACAACAGAAGCAGACAAAGAAGACGCAGCAAATAGACACAGAAAACAGACAACCCGGGTGGGGGGAAGGGGAGAGAAATAAATAAATAAATAAATCTTTAAAAAAACACAAACTTTATCTCGTAGTCTCACGGACCAACCAAGGCAAACTTTTACAGTTTAGGCAAGGTAGAGGGAGTGTGAAAAGAAAATGGAGGGCATCAAAACCTCAACACCAGGGAGCAGATGGGAGGAAAGAGCTTGTTTATGAAATGAAGGGTCTACTGAAGTGAAAAGGAAAAAAGAAAAAAAAGTGAAAGCGTTTGGGAATATTTGACTGTAAAGTTTGCTTAACGTTTTCTTGAAAAAATAACTTTTTTTTAACTTTTAAATATTGAACATATTAAAGGGGATTTGGGAGATATTTCAAGTCCAAGGTACCATTTTAGTATTTGAGAGATATTGCAACTAGGAAATAGTTTGTCTCCTAGTTTTGGAATTTCCCGTTTAAGCTTTCCAAGAACACATTTCTTCCACATGCACATATCCAGGTAGGTGGCCAAATAAAGTATCTCAAAAAGGTTCTCTGGTAGACTCTATATTGTTAGGCACTTATCAAAAATATAACTGATCCTACCACTAACCACTTCCTAGTTCATGTTCATAACTCATAAATAATTAGAGTAATTCACATTTTTGAGGGTTTGATGTTAACTGCAGAAAAATGTGCTCTGTGTGTGTGTGTATGTGGTGTGTATCTTGCTTAATCTTCAAACAACTCTATGATGTTCGTACTAACATTAGTCTAATTTTACAGGCTCAGAATGTTGGTCTGACTTCTCTAAGGTCAGATAATTTTTGGGTAGTGGAAATAGGATTAAACCCCACCATCCACAGAATGCTTCCAGTTCATGCTTTTAAAACCATAGTATAGGGCATACTTTCTGAACATTTTGTTACACTTAAATAAAATCATCTACTACCATGATTTCCTATCAAAGTCATATCAAGAATTTTCTAGCAACTTATCTGTACCTGGAAATATAACATAACAATAATATCCAGGACATTTTTTGTCTAAGAAAGGAATGAGACAAAAGACAAAGTATGATGACTTTCCTTAGGTCATAGGGGAGAAATATTGAATGGAAGATTTTCTGTGATCCACCTCTTAGCACATGTGTCATTCTTTAATTGTTAACCCATGGCTTTCCAAGTTTGTTTAACTTCTCTCATTCAGTTCTGCTCTTTAACCTTTTTCTTCTCTGAAATTTTGATGAAAACTTCACCATGAACTGATACTGCAATGTCATGTAGGAGATGCTAGATTCCCAGTGACACTAAAGCTATTTCCGTTATGAGTTACTGGTCAAGGGGGTGGAGAAATGGGCCAGAGGCACATTCCAGTTTATAACCCAGATACCTGAATCTTACAACCCTCAAATTACCAGTTGGAATATCTCAATCTTTTTCAGGTCTTGCCTTGCCTATAGTAAAACTTCCGTAGCTTAGCTTAGTTTAGCTTTCTCCTTTGCTCATCCAAGAAACTCAGAAGTCCTGTCTGGATGATGGTGATGATGGTAGTGGTGGTTGTGTTGAAATAACAAAAGCAATAATAATAATGAAAGCTTAGTATGAACAAAAACCTGAATATATCCTTTTCTTTGGGATATAGACCTTCTGAGTTCTGGGTGACTTTGATGATATTATTAACTCTATAGTCCAATGAGACATATGTTCAACAAATTAAATGAATCTATGCCTTTATTTGTATTTACATTAATGACTGGGTAAGCAACAGTAAGGATTTATTGAAAAAGTCCCATGTTTACCATGATTTTATGGAACACTTTAATTATCATAGAGTTCAATAATAGAAGTATCTTTTTAAAATATTTAAGACAGTTCAATTATTATTCTATTTCTTTTCAGGCACCTTAGAAAAATATTTGTTATAAAGCTTAGTCATTCTTGAAAAATATCCTTTATGATAAAATGCTAAGTAAAAAAACAGTACCACTTCTTAATGATAAGACTAGGGAGATGATTGATTATTTGAAATCTAGATATTATAAAGTTTAGGAATTCAAAAAAATCACAAAATACTTTGTATTTTTGATATTGCCCACTTTTTATTTCCTTCAAGAATGGGTATGTGACTTTGCTTGCATATTTTCCAATTTTAAAAGTCTATTGTTTCTGTAATTTTATTTGAACATATATTTTAAAAGGTTCTTTTAGAAGAAAATGTGGGACGATTTGTGTGATGCTTGTCACCACATCCTTCTCCTAAACTCTTCCTTGCAGAGGATTGAGTTTAGAAAGACTTCATTGTACCTAGGAAGAAAGAGTTTTCTTTTATATATTATTTTTCACTCTCTATTTTTAGAAATAATAAGAAGTTTAAAAGCACCATTTCTCCACTAAAATTGTGTGAAAGAAATACAACTTTCAGTTATTTAACAAGGAGACATTTTTGGTAATAGGAATTGAACCGGGGTCAGCCTTACCCAGAAAAGCAAAAACTGTCCTCAAATACATGCCCCTCACACAAAGAGTGATTTATTTAATGTCTTGGTATGTGTAGTTGTAGGCTGTTGGACGAACAAAGAATTGTATTGAATAATTGGGGTATGCTATTGAAGGAAGTCCTACTTGCTCACATGGCTGGATTATTTGTTACTAAAATACAGCAAGAATTAAACCCTTTTCATTCACGTACATTTACTATTCTTTTTATGCTAAAGTTATAGAGACTTAAGTAGTGATATAAGGACATTTTAAATTAAATCATGAATAAGAAGATTCACTGTCAGCCCAAGCAGGTAATCTGAAAATGGCATGAAAACTAGTACAATAAAATAACTTTGTTATCAACACAAAGACAGCACAAGTAGCTTTGCAATGTTGATTATATAAGAAGAAATATATTAGGAAAGAAGAGAGACTAGACAAATAACGTTCAAACAGAAACATCATAAAATGTATTGGATAAATATCTCAATGCCAAAATCTGAAGTTCCTTACAATATATTTAATATTAGTTCTCAAAATCTTTGGGAAGTTCATTGCTTTTCTAATGTGTGATTTTTTAAAAGTCAAAACACTTTTGCTAATTTTAAAAATTATTCTCAATGTCATTGAATTTTTTCTTCGCTTACTTCCCCAGGGCTGAAAATATGAAATACTCAATGGATGTTTTATCCATTTCATTTGTAGACATTACATAGTACTTATGTTTGAATTGATGAGAAAATACTACCTATGTAACTTGCATAGCAATATTTTGCCTCTATCATCTATTAACTATGTATCTATCTATGTATCTATCTTTCTAATCTATCTTCTCTATCTTTCCCAATGTATGTTTATATGTATACTTATATAAATATGTATATGCTTAATTATATATAAACTATGATATATCATAGTTTCCCAAAGAGAATCCTAAAGATTGTGACCCTGCTATTTATTTACTTATAGATATTTTACCAAAAATAAACTTTTTCAAAAACGCTTTAAAAAATAACTTACAATTATTTTCCACAGGAATTTTCTGAGCCTTTTATTGACTTTCAAAGAAATATTATCATATAAAGTGATTCTGAAATATATTTGACTTTACAGTAATTTTTCATGGCTCATCATAACTTGAGCAACCGTAAAGTAGCTAATATGTATTTAAATATACCCCTGATAAGTGTGAATAAATATATGAGAAAATTTTGGTTTGAGAAGGTAATGTATCTAACTCAAAATGCTACAAATAGCCCTAACAGTATTGGATGAAGTCATTATGGCACTGGAATCCCATAAGCAGAAGTCTATTCATAATTTCTGGGGAAGTTTACTTCCCTGACATTGGAATGACCACTTCCTAATTATTGCTGCCAACTTCCTATTCTTGCCTGTAATGCAGACATGAGGCTGCAGGAAGGTCGGCCTCTGTGCCAATAGGAGGCAAACATAGAAAGGACAGGACAAAAGCTAAATACTAAAAATGATGGAGCAGAAAGATTGAGGTAGTCAAGTCCCTGTTGTCACCTTTGAGGCACTATACCTGTCTGTTATGCCTATCTCTGGACTTATGCTATTAATAAATCAAAGCATCTACCTCTTCCTAGTTTAAGACAATGTTTTAAGTCTTCTTTTACTCACAGCTGAATAAGTGCCCACATAATTGCTAAAACAGGGTGAGGTCATTTGTAATACATCTTCTGGATCGCCTTACCTATGTCTATATCTATATCTATCTATCTCTATCTCAATCTCTATAACTATATCTGTACCTGTATCTATATATCTATATATATTTATACCTTATCTATCTATTTCTATTTCTATCTATAATCTATATTACCCAAAACAAAAACAAAAAGGAAACGTAGGAAGTGAGAGGGGACAGAGGGGGAGAGAGAGGGAAGGAAAGAAGAATGGAAGGAAAGGAGGGAGGGAAGGAAAGTGGGAGGTAAAATAACATTTGATCACTACTTTATACTTAGTAATACAGAATACTTAACTCTTAAATCCAAAGGAACTTGGACCTAAATATGAAATATAATAAATAAACATCTAGAAGACAGTATAAAATATACTTGTGGGAAAATACCTGAGTAGGTAAATACATGTTAACAAGACTCAAGGAGCACTAACCAAAAGAAAAAAAATGGAAATTGAATATATTAAAATAATTGTGCCCACTATTAGGAGAGTAAAAATCAAGTTACTGAGTAAGAGAATATTTTATTAGTTTGAATAATTTTCAGATAACATTTTATCATATAATTTTTATCTATAATCATAAGGAATTCCTACAAATCTTTATAAAAAATACATCTTAATAGAATGAGACAACCTTATGAAAATTACTCATTTCACTGAGATAGTTTATCTAAATAGCCATTAAGATTGGTAGAGGTGTTTAACATCATTCATCCTCAGAGAAATACAGATTAACCCCAAAATGAATATTGGAAGAAACAAACAAAACTAATAATTTAAATGTTGGCAAAATGTGGAGGAATTAGAATTTTTTTTATTGTTGGCCAATGTGGAAACTGTCACTGCCATCTTGTAAAGTTAGCAATGTTAATTAAAGCTGAACATAAGAACACTTACTATATATAGGCCAAAGAATGTGATAGACTGCCCAAAGTAACACAATTTTTTGTCAAAAGTATCTTAAATTCTCATTAGAGACTGAACTGATAAATTAGCTGTTGTCTAGTCATATAATTTAAAATGATAGAAAATGAAAATGATGAAACGGCTTCTACATGGAACAACAGTACTGGATCTCACATTTACAATGCTGTGCAAAAATCTGACCTAAAATATTACATACTGTATAAGTCAATTTATTTAGATTTAAAATACAGAACAAACTGATCAATAATGAGAGAGTGGTTACTGGAGTGAGGTAGGAAAGAGTCATAGTTATTTCAGGCTATGATACAGGCTTCTGCATAGAATATTTCTGAAAATATTCTATAAATTGGTTTGTTAAATTGCTGGCATGGTGAATGTGTTAACTTTGTCAAAATTCATAAAAATTTACAGTTAAGGGTTGCACATCTTGCCTTATTTATTTTGTTTCTACAAGATATGAAAAATTGAGAATACCTGGAATAATTTGCCTAAGATCAGACATTTAGTATATTACAGAGCTGGAAATTAAATGCAAGCCTAACTGACCTAGATGTCTTCTAATAACTATAATATTATCTTATTTCTTTTCCACAGGAATACTGTAACCTTTTTATATTTTGTAGAGAAACAACTCCAGTTTACGAGAAATTGCCATTACTTTATTATTAACATTATCATTGGTAATAATTGAGTATTCTTAATCATTGTTATTACTGGTTTGGCACAATGTATTACATACCACCCAAAAATCTAGTAGCCTCTCCAATACTGTAACTGAGTTGTGTATATCCTGTCTTATCCCCATTGACTTTTTATTGCCAGATCAGATCCATAATAAACCAATACTCTAATTCTTTTCAGAGGTAAGAGACCCTGTAAAATTTATGGCTGCACACCCCAGGATTGAATCATTGCTTAAATCACTTCTTTCCTGACTATGGAGCTATATAAGAAAAGGTCCTTTTTGGCTTCCTTGTACAGTTTAAAATTATATTTCGGCAAGAATCAATGCTTTAATTTGAATCATATTTCTGCATTTGTTATTTTAGACTTATTTTTCTCCAATTTGTGTGGGGGAGAAACAAATCAAGTTGGATTAACCACTATTTCCTTGCCAATGTTAGGCATCTACCTTATTAATCTCATAGAAAACTTTTTTGATTTTTATTTAGTTTCTTTCAGGATTAATTTCCATATTCATTCCTTCAAAAATAATTTATTGAGTACCTTACATACATCAGGCCTTATTATATGTCCTGGATGCACGACAAGCAAATAAAAATTCCAGCTCTCATAGCTTTACTATCTTTTTCAGACTTAAGTAAAAACAAATAAATGAGTAAGCTATATAATTTGTTAGTTCATGTCAACAAAATGAGGATATTAAGGAAGGCTTTAGAGATAGTTAGTGATTGTTTTAGGGTTGAGTTGCCATTTTAATTAGAGTGGTGAGAGAGATTTGCATATGAAGAAGGTGTCTGTCCTAAGTTGGATTTCTGAAAAGCTGACCTGGAAACAAGGAATTGGGTGCAAGTATTAATAGATTGTGTGGTGATCTCAGGAACTAGGGAATGAAACAGGAAAGGAAATGAAAGGAAGTCAATATGAAGCATAAGCACGAGTAGGAAAAGGCCCTGCAAGTAAGGAAATCATGATTGCCAATGGGAACTGAGCAGAGCAAAGAAAACTCAGCAACGGTGACATTTTGCAGAAACTCGAATGAGGAGAGGGGAGTGTTATGCCAAATGTGGAAGAGGAACATCCATGGGGAGAGAATACCAAATGCAAAACCCCTAAAGTAAGTCATAAATGGGATTTGCATGCACTTATATTTTCTTTCTCCTAAGGCAAACTTTACCTAAAAACATAGTTCATAGGCTCTATATATCTATACCATTTCTATCTCTACTTCTATAAATGCATTTACATCTATATATATACATTTGTATATTATCTATATCTATCTGTATTGACATCTCAACCTACATCTATATTATTTTTCAACTTTCATTTACTCTAATAGAACAAATGGCTGACCTAATCATTTTAGGAGGCTCAGTCACCAATATAAATAATATATATGAGATGCTAACTAAATTGCTATTAAATAAATGAAGGAGTGAAAAAAGAATTAACCAATTAATTAAATAATTAAAGGCAGGTTTGATGCAGATTTATCTGGAATCCCAATAAATAGAATGTTTTCCTGAAAGCTAACCTTTTGGTAATGCTAAATGGTACTAAATGCAAAATGCGGGAGCATTTATCCAAAAATGAGATCAACACAGTCTTCATTTTCTTATTGCTATTGTGCATTCTCAATTTTTTTTACCTAGATTGCAAGTTCTTGAGGACTATGTTTTGTTCAATACTGCTATTAATCACAGTTCTAAACACAGTATCTGTCAAATCATAGCAAATGGATATAAGGCAGTGAGTGATTAAACTGGAAATTGTAACACCAGAAGGAAAGTTTCTGAATTATTCCAAATATGGGATACAGGATGGTTATAGTGACAATTTGAGATTTGTTGAAGGAAAATCAGGCTGCAACAATAAGATAGTATTTCAGATATTGTTTCTTGTGTGGGTGTTAGAAATATAAATGAAAATCATAAACAAGCAAAGTAATTCAGAGAGTTCAAGAATAAATAATACTGACACATATCTACAAATAGAAGTAGTAAGGTCTAGAAGTAAGTGACAGGAAGGAAGAAAATAATAACATGATTATATCCTACAGAGTTCATTGGTAATTGAAATCCTGAATATCAGTGGTGTATTAAACAAAATACTAAAAATCTGTTGGGTGTTATAAAGGGTATTTATTTGGGATAGTTGCTTACAGATACCAGGCTATAAAGCATAAATTACTTCCCTCACCAAAGTCTATTTGGAGCAAGATGGCTGCTGAAGTCTGGAAGGGTTCAGGCTTCCTGAGTTCCTACGTTCCTGGGGCTTGCTTTTCTCTGGGTTCAAGGTTCCTTCCTTCCTGGGGCTGGCTTCTCTTTCCTCTGTGAGCTTACTTCCCAGAGCTCCAGCTTAAGTCTTCAGCATCAAACTCCAACATCAAAACTTCAACATCAGAAAATCCCCAACTCTGTTCTTTGCCATGCCTTTTATCTGTGAGTCCCCACCCACCAAGGGGTGGGGACTGGGTGGGGACTCAAAGCCCTAATCATAACTCAGTCATGCCCAGGTACAGATCAGATTACAAGCATAATCCAATATTTCTTTTTGGAACTCATCAATTATATCAAACTGCTACAAATGGATACCACAAGGTGGAACTGAAAATAAAGAAATAAGTTACTTTGAAAAGTGAAAGACAAAGGGCCTAATAAAGAAGAAAATATGGCAGATATTAACGGGGAAAGAAGGGAACTTCTGAGCCTTGCAAAGCACTCAGACAAGCACCCAGCACATTATGAGTCAATAAGTGTTAGCTGCTATAATAATGAGAAGTGGAAAGAAAGAATAAGATGATAGAGAGAGAGGAAAGGTGATTGGGAAGAGAGAAAACATAGAGGATAAAAAAAGGTCAAAAAAGTAAAAAGAAATAGTATCAGTTGTGATGGGAGTATTAACCTTCAAATTCAATGTCCACTTAATCATCATTCTTTTCTGCATGCTGCTTTTTAATGTTTTTCTTATTGTCAATGCTGTTATAGCCTATTATGTGTTTGTTTAGTATTTTGAAAACTAATATGAAGACCAGCTTATTTATTATGGAGCAGTTTATTATACTCTATTAAAAGATGATTATCATAGTCATTTCATACAAGAGCAGTTTTGTGCATACTTAATTTTATTAAATTGAGAGATCTGCACAAAAGAGAAAAATGGAAGAGAGTGTGTATTTGATAAAGACTTTGCACTGAAGCTGAAGTTCTACATGGTACAAAGAAGATGGTGGTATGCATAAAGGGCCACCTGTGTTGCCTGACTCCAGAAGGCACCATTTACATTTTGAAGAATGAGTGTTTGGAGTTGTATACTGCTGTGACCCAACAGAAATTCAATTTCTTACTGTTTCTCGGCCTCACCCTTTTAATTGTAATTATTATTGATAGATTCTTTTGAGTTATAATTTATACACAACAAAATATACCCTTTTTAAACAATTTGATCAGTTTTGACAACTATATGCACCTGTCTAACACAACCACATCTTAACATGGAAGTTTCCTCATCTTAAACAGTGCCCACTCTGTCCCTGTATAGTGAATACCCCACTCCCACTCTGATCCCCAGAAAATCACTGATCTACTGTCTAACAGAGACTAGCACTTGGAATGAAACTGTATATTAAATTGCAATTTGTATATTTTTTATATTAAATAGTAAATTGTGTATTGAATAAATACCCAAACACAAACATAGTCTCTCTATTAACAGACAAAACAATGTTAAATGACATATTTTAGATGGTTAATCATAGAAATACAGAGAAATCCTGAAAATACTAGGACAACTGATATAATAAACATGTCATGTCATATACATCATGATGAGAAAATAAGTAATGACCTGACCTTCTCTGGGAGTTTTTCCATTTTATTTTCTTGCTCTCACTTGCTCTTATCTTTCATATGTCTTTTCCTCTATCTCTCTTCTGTTTTTACATGCTCTCCTCACTATTTAAAGAGCTCCACTTGTTTTTCCTGAGGAAATAGTGAGAAATACTATAAACCAAGTCCACTTACAGAAATAAAACTTACAATGCAACTCAGATTCCAGACAAGTCATGCACTTTTAGTGAAACAATTCCTTTAAACTTGTTCCTTTTTTATATAACTGGTGCTTAGGTAATGTAATAATTTTTTTAGTGGCAAAAAATAACCTCTAAAGTTTTATATTTTTATTGTTATGGTTCCTACTACTTTTAGAAGAAGCTAAGGTGTTTCCAGTCATTCTTGTTTCTCAGTCCAAAGTGTTCACTAGCAATGTGATCAGAATACTGCTATTTAGAGAAAGGGCACACTTTCAGGACACAGTTCCTGCTATAGTAGCACTATTCTACAACATCTGTTCTTTTTGGTGTTATTCAACTTGTTTACTAATTTTCATATCATTATATTCTAAGCTAATCTTTTATATAATACACTAGAGATGCATGGCCAAATAAGCCCTCTTGTTACTGATGCATTACTTGTTAGTGGTGACTACTTAGAATAGAACACATCTTCTATGTTCATGGATAATGCTTATATTTACATTGTGTAGAGGTATAAGCACTTCACATTCATCACGTTATTGTCTCCTCACAATTAATCTGTAAGTTGAGTGTAAACATCCCCCTTTCAACAATGAAGAAAGGGAGGCATAACAACATTGAACGATTTGTCCAAGTTTGCATATATTCAGATTGGATCTGCATGACTGTGATATCCACACTCCACCATGGCTAATCTAATTCATGTAAACCAGAAGAGTGAGTCATATTTTAAAGTCCAAGTACTGGTAGCCATTTTCAATTAAATATATAAACAATAGAAAATATATGCAATAATATGTGCAAATCATAATATTAATGTGAGAAGTGCAATGAGCTAAAATAAATAAGATGGTATCTATAGTTTTCCTTTTCCCATTGAGATGTTGATTTTGCAAATCTGCAAAAAAAAAAAAAATCAAGTTGTTTTTTCCAAGTCAGAATCACAAGAAATTCCACAAACAGAGGAGAAATGAATACAAATTATCTGTGACTTCATTTTTCACTTTCCTGATGGTGTCTTTTGAAATGCAAAATATTTCAATTGTTTAGAATAAAACTTCATTGAAGTATATATCATTCATACATGAACAGTAAATCTATAGTAAAATTTGCAAATTTACAAAACAAATATACATGTCCTCATGAAAGACTACCATACATCTTCCCATTACCAACACCTTGCATTGTTGTGAAACATTTGTTACAAAATATGAAAGAAAATCATCTAGATATTACTAATAACTATAGCCCATATCTTATATTTGGTGTACTTTCCCCCATCCAATTATTAACACTATTTATTAGTATTATGTATTTGTTATCTTTCAGGAGAAAATGTTCTCATATTTGTCCTGTTAAACACAGTCCATCATCCACCAATGGATTCCTTGTGCTATACAGTCCCATGTTTTGTACAATCCATTCAAAGTGGACACTCAGGGGCTCTCATTTTCATCATAGATTTGTGCTGTCGTCATCTCAGTCAATTTTAGAATGTTTCAATACTCCAAAAGGAAAATATTTTAATTTTTATGAAGTTAATTCATTTATTTTTTATTTTATCACTTCTATTTCAGGTGTCATATTTTAAAAAGCCTTGCCTGGTCTATGGTCACAAAATTTAGCATTTTGCTTTCTTCTAAGACTTTTATAATTTTAGATCTTCTTCAGTTCTTTGACATATTTTGAGTTTATTTTTGTGTTGGTATGAGGTAAGCATTCAAATTCGTTCTTAAAAATGTGTCTATTCATTGTTCCATTGCTATTTGTTGAAGACTCTTTTTTCCCCTTTGAATTGCATTGGTATGTCTGGCAAAAATAAATTTATATTAGTATTTATTATGCTAAGGTTATATGAATTTCCTAAATGAAAAGTATTATATTGTATTTATTTATCATTTTTAAAGAAGATTTGGATTACATAAATATTACATTGAAAATATAGGAGATTCCATTATACGCCCCCTACACTTTTGCCCAATGACAACGTCTTTCATTAGCATGGCACCTATGTTACAATGATGAACACATATTGAAGCCTTGCCACTAACCATGGTCTATAGTTTACATTATGGTTTACATTTTGCAATGCACAATTTTATAGGTTTTGACAAAATGTATAATGGCCTGTATCTGCCATTGCAATGTCAAGCAGAACAATTTCAATGTCCCCAAAATGCCCCATGCCACACCTATTCTTCCCTCTCCCTCCCCTCAGAAAGTCTAGTGACTGCTGCCTTTATATCAATTTTACAAATTCTTCATTACTAGAATAAAAACTCTACTTTAGTCCATACTTTCATTTCCCCATTATGATTGTTCATTCCTCAGTTTTGAGGATTTGGGGACGGTGGTGCCCTTTCTGCTTCCAATGAGAGGAGGTTTAGATCCCATTGGGCATATGGGTGGAATTGTCTTGCTTACAGTTGTAGATACTCTCTGTTTTATTGGGATGGGCATTGTCCATCATCATCATTTTGTTAGTTGTCCTGGGCAAGTCTTATGAACAGGAGAGTAGGTGTTGGCTGCAACTCTGCTGAGATTGTGGCTCAACTTACATATGAACAGACCAAAGATTTAAGTCTCTGGGACACATATTTATATATATATATATATTTTTAAAGATTTACTTTATTTATTTCTCTCCCCTCCGCGCCCCCCCCCAGTTGTCTGTTCTCTGTGTGTATTTGCTGCATGTTCTTTGTCTGCTTCTGTTGTTGTCAGCCACACAGGAATCTGTGTTTCTTTTTTGTTGTTGTTGCGTCATCTTGCTGCATCAGCTCTCCATGTGTGCGGCGCCATTTCTGAGCAGGCTGCACTTTCTTTCGCGGTGGGTGGCTCTCCTTACGGGACTCACTTCTTGTGCGTGGGGCTCCCCTACGCGGGGGACATCCCTGCGTGGCACAGCACTCTTTGCGGGCATCAGCACTGCGCGTGGGCCAGCTCCACACGGGTCAAGGAGGCCCCGGGTATGAACTGCAGACTTCCCATATGGTAGACGGACACCCTAACCACAGGGCCAAGTCCGCTTCCCTCTGGGACACATATTTAATGGGCATAGTCCTAATTATAGGTTCAAATAAAAGGGGCAAAAGAACCATGTGTAGGAAAATTATAAATGTGCCCTACCCTGAAACATTGGGGAGATATAAGTATCAAATATTTCAAGGTCAAGCCCACCAAGTGGGTGCTGATTCATGGAGTTATTTCTTTTGTCTATAGTGTCTAGACATCTGTAAAGCCCTTAGGATCACTTCTGTTTGAACTTTCTTTAATGTGGCAGTTAGTGAGATCTGCCTGAAACCTGCATAAGTGCAACCTCTTAAATGACCTCCTCACTCACTTTGAAATGTCATAGCCATAAAAATTCTTTTGTATTCAACTATTCCCCCATTTGGTCAAGGTCTTTTTCCAAATGTGTCATTGATTGGTGTTTGTATTAATCCCTCAGTGCCAGGGAAGCTTGTCACTGGAAGTCGTGTGCCAAGTCAGGTGGAATGTTTTAAGTTTATTTGTTGAATTCACCCCTTTATCAATATAACATGTCTTTCTTTGACCTTTGCTAAGTTTTATTTCTAACTAATCTATTTTATTGATACATAGTAGTAAAGCATAAATCCATCTGAAGCTTACAATCAGTGGTATTTGGTATAACTAAGTAGCTGTGCATTCATACTTCAATTATTTTTGGAGCATTTTCATTTTTCCAGTAATAATAATAATAATTATATAATATACAAAACCAAACCAAACAAACAAAATTCATCACCTCTCATTCTCTCTGTGCTTCTCCTGCTGTACGTAGCTGTTATTCTTTTTCCTTCTTTCTAGTTTATTCGCATTTACATTTTGTAAAAACAGACATACATGCAATATGTATTTTAAATTAGGTTTCACTATGTTGTACAGTCCCATATTACATTTTTAAGCTTTCCTTCTAATAATATCCATGTCCTTAGACTTTCCCTTTCAACCACTGACATATCTCTGCTAATCGCAAACACCATGACGCTCTCTCATCATTTCCATTCATTTCCAAAGATTTACAAACTACACAGATTAACCATCAGCATTCCATTCATTAAACTCATTCTATTTCTGGTGTCCTATATTCTAACTATTAACTCCAAGAATTTACATAATATATTTAGTTCATAACAGCATAATCATACAGTATTTGTCCTTTTATGTCTGGCTTAAAACATTATTTTAATTACTGTAGCTTTTTAATAAGTTTTTAAGTCAGGAAATGTAAATCATCCAACTCTCATGATTTTTTCTAGATTGTTCTGGTTATTTGTGTCTTTTTCATTTTCATTCAATTTGATGATCAACTTGTCAACTTTTCAAAAAATGTCAACTATGACTTTTATAGAGATTACAATTAATATATAAATTAATTTGGAAAGTTTAACCATTTTTAAAACAGTGACTTTCCCTATTCATGAATATGGAATGTCTTTTTAAGATAAACCAGCAAAGAAGTGACTTAGAAGATATGAAAATTAAAGGATGAAAGAACATAGGCAAATGAAAACATGAAAACAAATCTAACTTCAAAATAATTGTTTTAATGAATTACACTAATTATCTTATATATGAAATTACCAAATAGAGCTAAGTAGTATGTTTCAAGAATAACATTAACAAATACCTTGAAATTAGCAAAAATGTCATAATAGGAACTCCAAAGGGCATTCTTTCATGGAAACACAAAAAAGAAAAAAAAATGAACAAAACCTGACTGAACCAGCATTTTTGGAACTCTGGAAAACAGTCAAAAGTTTAGAACAACAAAATCCATGCTGAATCGAGACTTCGTAACATTTTTACTATACTATGTTCAACTAGCCTTGAGCACTCCAGACCATGTTCCCACTGAGGGATACTGATTCCTGCTTCTGGAAGGAGCAGAGTTGGTTCTTGTTCTTGTTCTCAAAGAATTGCGTGTGTGTGTGTGTGTGTGCGCACACGCACTAACCTGTCTGGGTATCTGAAGAATTGATGGCTATATTTAATGATCAAGAGAGTGCTGATAGCCCATGATGTGACTTATCAATAAAAATACCCAAAATATAACCATTGGATATACTTACTCAAATGCTTATACTAAGTATGTCTTTTGCTGACAGTGTATTTGATTCATTTGCAGATTTTGCTGGTTGTTGATCAATATTCTGGATAAAGTTGTTAAGGAAAAGAATGAGGTCAGAGTTTTAATTCCTAGCTTTAGTACTGCATAAATGTCATGAACATTTCTTTGTGTTCTATGAAAACTTGTGTCCTGTAGCCACAGACTTGAGATTTCTGAAAAACAAACACAGATTCTCATAGTATGAGTGGATGACTTACAACACAAATTGAATTCCCAATCTTTCAGGATGTCTGCTGTTAAATGAGACCATTGATTGGGAAGGAACTGGATCCTGAAAATTGGAATGGGGATGAAAGTACTGATGATGATGAAAGTGAGGATATGGAAACCCTTAATTCTGCTGAATCTATTTTGCCAGAAAAATTTATATTTGTGCGCCTTGAAGAATCAGCCATTTCTAGTAGGCAACTAGTGAAGCTATTACTTAAAAATGGCAAATAACAAGTGTTGGTTAGGATGCAGAAGATTAGGAACACTTACACATCATTCATGGTAATGTAAAATGTTATTGCCTTTGTAGAAAACAATTTGGCAGTTTTTCAAAAAGTTAACCATGTGATTATCATATGGCCCAGCAAATCTACTCCTAGGAATATACACCAAATAATTGAAAAGAGGTATTCAGATAAATTAATTACGTGTACACACGTATTCATAGAAGTACTATTCACAATAGCCAAAGGAGGAAATAACCCAAATCTTTATCAATGGATGAATAGACAAACTAAAGTCCATAGAATGGAATATTACTTAGCCATAAAAAAAGAACGAAGTGGGGAAACATGTTAAAATATAGGTGAACCTCAAAAATATTATGCTAAGTAAAAGAAGCCAGGCACAAAAGTGATGTATATGATTACATTTATATGTTATATTCAGAATCTGTAAATCATTAGAGAAGACTGGTAGTTGCCAGGGGCTGGGGTATAAGTATAATGTGGAGTAACTGTTAATACATATGGAGTTTCCTTTTAGAGTGATAAAAAATATTTCCAAGCTTCATTGAATTGTGTTTGTAGAACATTTTAAATGTATTAAAGCCCCACAGTTTTGAAGTTTAAAATGTAAAATTTCCTGTTATGTGAATTTC
This sequence comes from Dasypus novemcinctus, assembly GCF_030445035.2. Classification (NCBI taxonomy): domain Eukaryota; kingdom Metazoa; phylum Chordata; class Mammalia; order Cingulata; family Dasypodidae; genus Dasypus; species Dasypus novemcinctus. The sequence goes on along the minus strand of NC_080684.1, from coordinate 69,903,390 downwards.
ACGTCAAATATTATGGTTCCTTCAAAAAACACAATTTAATTGCAAGAATTCTATTACTGTAATTGAACATATTAAGAGATCAAAGGAAAACAATTGTATGATAATTTTAACAGATAACTGATACACATTTATTTTAACTCAAAATACTTTTTAAAAAGATTTATTTGTTTATTTTTTCCTCCCCCCGTCCCCTGCAGCTTGCTTGCTGTCTGCTCTCTGTGTCCATTCACTTTGTATTCTTCTATGTCTGCTCATCTCCCTTTGTTCCATCATCTTGCTGCATCAGCTCTCCATCGGCAAGGGCCAGTTTGCCTTCACAAGGAGGCCTGGGATGTGAACCCAGGACCTCTCATATGGTAGATGGGAGCCCAATTGATTGAGCCATAGCCACTTCCCAACTCAAAATACGTTTTGTTAAAAAATAGAAAAGTGTCAGAAGGTAGGTCTATATATTTTTCCAATGTAAAGTGAATTTAGAAAGAAATTAAATGTTAAAAGATAGAAGACTATTCAAAGTATCTATTCAACAAATATTTATTAAGAACTGTGGTAACACAGTTACACTCTACCTAAGGGAGATAGATAATACACAGGAAAAGAAAATTCGGGTACATTAATATCAAATACATTAGTATGAAATATAAACACTGTAATAATTGGAATATGGTCCACAATGAGTTAGGATAAATGTTTATTCATAGGATCATAATGAGTGATCATGAAAAATCTCTCTTAGGAGGTGATATTTTAGCTGGGTCTCTGTGATGCAAAAAATTACATAGAATTCTAGATAAAGTAGGCAAAAGTATAAAATTCTAAGAATTGGAATATGTGGCTAAAAGAGCCAAGTAATTCATGTCACTAATCCTGACAAGAGAATGTGGTGGATTGGACTGGGGTGGTAGTAGAAAGACACATAGGATGTCAAATGTAAAGCAAAGATATTTTTAAACATCCATGATTTTTAGCTTGACAATTGGTAAATTTTACTAACATATGGAATACACGAGAAATGTCAGGCGTGCAAGGGCATGGTAGAATCAATTATTCTATTTTGGCCATGACTGGATTTAAAAATGCCTGTTGGAGTGCCAAGAAGAGAAATTAGCAAACAGATGGAAAATCACATTTGGAGCAAATTGGAGAGATCAGGCTCCAGATAAAAATTTGGTAGTCAACAGGACATAAACAATATTTAAAGCCATGGATATGGATAAGATCACCTTTAGGGAAAACTTAGATTGAGAAGAGAAAGTGGTCCAGGGCCATTTAAGGACCATTTCCATCATAATTATTCAGAGAAAAAGCCAGCAAATTAGTCTGGAATTGAATGGCCTACATGACATGCAAAACATCACAAGAATGTGGTGTCACTAAAGCCAATAGAAGAGAATATTTTAAGAAGGGATTAGTCAAAGGTCAAATACTACTAGAAAATAAGGTAAGATAAAGTCTGTTTGAATGGCTTTGTTGGGTGTAGATATTCTGTAAAAGTGGGGTGAGGAGGTATTAGAGGATGAGATGCTGTATTGATTTCTCCCCAGAGAAATGAAACTGATGGGATATGTCTATGTCTATTTCCATCCACTTCTGTCTCTGTCTCTATCTCTTTCTCTACCTCTATCACTCTCTATCTCTATCTCTATGTATGTCTATAGCCATACATTTGTACATATTAAAACATTTATTATAGGAATTGGCTCACATGACTGTGAGGATTAACAAGCCCAAATTCCTTAGGGCGGTCTGTTACCCTATGGTGACACTGGCTACCTCAGGAGAAGCTGCAAGTTGGGAAATCCTGTGAAGATGACCATGAATTCCCCAGAAAAAAAGCAGGCTGACTGATGTAGAGATAGAAATTCTTATCTCTGATTGCTAAAATCTTGAGTTGTCCCTTTAAGGCCTCCAACTGATTGGATGAGGAGACTCCTCTCATTGCTGAAGGCAATCTACTTTGTTAATCATAGAAGTAATCAATCATAGATGCGAAAAACTAACTGATTTAAATCCACGAAATGCTCTTACAGTAACAAATAGGCCAGTGAGTGCTTGACCAAACAGATAGATAACATAACCTTACCAAGTTGACACATGAAATTAGCCATCACTGATGGTGATAGGAGGAAGAGGCAGGGTCCTGAGAGTCTTTTAATTTTAAATACAAAGAAATATGAAAGCAGGGTTTTACATTCATTAATGAGAATGATTCATAGCAGAGGGAGTAGGTAATGTGAAAAGAGAGGAATCAGCAAGAGAAATTTTCTTGATTATGTAAAAATGGTCACAGGTAAGGGTCAAAGTTTGACAGATACTTAGAGTGGGTTTGGACAGTTGGAAATTCCTATACGGTGACTACTATTACCTCAGTGATGTTTACCACAATACCATTCATTGTAATTAGGCAGATTCCTGGACAGTATTGAATGCTCTTTTGATATTCCTGGTCAGGATTTTAAAATGGTAATAGTCAGTAGGATTAAAAGTGTTTCTCCAGGGCATTCATAGTTCATCTGTGAGATATGGGTGGAAATACTGTTCAACCCCTGCTGGGATTTGCATCAAACCTACATCCACATTTATGGAAAATTACATTTCAGAAGTCTATGTAATAGCATGAAAACTCATTTTTTTTGTTAATAAAACAAACATATTCTATGTTTAGAATGATTACATCATTGAGAATACTTAATGCCTGAAACATACAAAGTTCTCAGTGCTAATTTGGTAGTTTAGGACTATTTCTTTACATCTCAATTAGTTTGTTCTTATTGTATACATTCTTTACAGAGTACTAATAATCTTCTGTGAAAATGTTTATTTACTATCCAAACAAATTATATAATTGTTGATCTATTCCAAAACTCATTATTTTTTTTTTATTTTAAATTTTTTTTTAATTGACTTTGTAATAATATTACATTAAAAATATATATGTGAGGTCCCATTCAACCCCACCCCCCCACCCCCCCCTCTCCCCCCCCCCCAACAACACTCGTTCCCATCATCATGACACATCCATTGGATTTGGTAAGTACATCTTTGGGCACCTCTGCACCTCATATACATTGGTTCACATCATGGCCCATACTCTCCTCTATTCCATCAAGTGGGCCCTGTGAGGATTTACAATGTCCGGTGATTACCTCTGAAGCACCATCCAGGGCTTTTGATCAAGAATATTTCCAAAGTTATTAGGTCTACAAAATGAACTTTATGTTCCTCAATGTACTGCAGCCACAAATACATTACTCTAAATGCTTATTCCTCATTTCAAATCAGCCAGCTAAATAGCACAGACTTTTTATGTTTAAATTTTGGATATGTTACTTTACAAGAAAATGTTTTAGGACTTAGTTGAAAATCAGACTATGCTCCTGTTAAGAGTTTTGTTATTTCTGAGCCTTAGCTTTATCATGCACAAAATGGAGAACAATGATGCCCTATTCACTCTTCTGTGAAAGAATTAAATAGAAAATAATGTGGAAAATTTTATAAAGGCAAGTGCTCTATGGTGATAAGAGACAGAATGATACCAACCTTAAATATATATATATAGTTCCTTCCCCATACCCTGTGTCTCTAAGTAACATAATGAGAAGATTAAAGACATCTGTTTTTGTAGGAGCATCTATGGTCTATAGCAGATTGAATTACAGTCAAAATCTTTAAATGGCACTGATATCTGTAAAGAAGAAATGTTCAGTTTCCAAGGATTTAGGTTGTTTTTAATTTAGTTAAAGATGTCATGCACAATAAAAGACCCAGCAATAAATGGAATTTTACAATGGTAGAATATCTAAAACTTTTACTTGCTTTTTATAAGACACATCTTATACATAATTTTAATTATTATACATAATCTCAATTTGTTAATTTTAGAGATTTATAGAATCATAATTTATATAGCTATAAAATAATTTCTTTATATTTGTTTCATTGGTATACTTGATAAAAAATAACAGACCAGACTTATAGAAATGAAAAAACCTCTAGGCAGTTAATTCATATTTTTCAAATGGTAATATGTCTGATAACTGTTATCCAGCCTCTATGCTTTTGGGAAACAAGACAAAGATCCTCATGTAGTTGTAAGATCAACATATTGCTTAGATCAGAAGAGAAAATGATACAGATTGAGACTGTTTTTCACTAAGGCTTATTTTTTTATCTAATGTTCATAACAGGAATATGCCACTCATAGTTATAATCAGTTATTGCTTCCATAAAAATTGAATGTTTAAAATCAGAAGAAAGCTCAGACTGTGTGACCCTTTCATTGCTCCCATAAAAATTAAAGGAAATGATTGTATCTGGGCTTCTTTGAAGGCTTGGGCAAAGGAACAGTGGAATATTTAATGAGACTTAGAAATCCAGCAGAGTTGGTCTTAGGCTCTGGAGTATATTGTAGGCATTATTGATGTGGCTTCTGTGCAAAGTAGAGATGTGGAATGTTAACTTGACTTGTATCAAATAGTGAATGAAAAATACTTAATAATACTGATATCTCATTTGCCTCTGCAGAGTGCCCTACATACTGACCAATTTAAAATAAATGTGAAAATCGTGTTTTGTTTTAAAGTCTTAAACTACAATTTCAGAACTCAAAGGTCTTGACATGGTTGTAGAATTAACACTCAAAATTCATGGTATCTTTAAAGATATTTGTCGCAGCAGTTTATTAAATAGAGGAAAACAGCAAGTATTGAAAGTAGAATTATAATTGGTGTGTTTGGAAAAAGCCTACTGAGATAATGATGACTAGATTCAACATGAAAGTTGCCATCATGAGGAATGTTTACAACAATTTTATGAGAGCCAATTATACTGTTTTTTGTGCAGGACTGGAGATCAGCCAAATCAGTTGTGTGCACGAAGCTGCTTTGGATCTGTCCTTTTCAAACAAGAGCTGCAGAAAACGTTATAGCAAGGTTGAAGCTTTATCCCACTCTGGTAAGACAAGCTTTCTATTTCTTTGTTGTGGTGAGAGTTTGATAAGAAATCCTTTTAAACCATAATGTGGTCAGGGAGAGGAGAAGCTGTTCTATATTATGAGTCATAAAATATTTTCTTTTCTTTGGAATTATTTGTTCATTATGCTCTTTGCCTGCACTTTATGGTGCAATAAAACTGAAACACCAAGTCATATTGCACGTGTTAAATTTGTATTGGAGGTAGGGGAATTTTAAACTACTCTCCTGTTGAGTGAAATGTGGTTTATTTTATGTTTTATGCTGTAGATCTTCTGGTCAGGACAAAAGGGAAAACCTCACTATTCTGATACAGTGGCTGAGAGTCAATCCATGTGTGTAAGATTTCCAGACCAACTGTAGTTTTAGTGTGAGCAGCTTACCACCATAAAAGCTCCAGAACCCAATGAAATTTGGCTTTTGGATTTAGTTTCAGACATTTCAGAACACTATAACCTCCTTTCTTTTTAAAAATTGGAAAAGCTGGAGAAAGTAATTCTGGGTTTGTATGCAGATGACTTTTTGATACTTTCTCCATAAAGAATAAATTTGTGCACATATTTGCAAAGTAAAATATTTTTGTGTATCATATAAATTTCTTTAACCTGTAATGTGCTTCAAATATTTACCCTCAAATCTCAACCTGTTATAAATTATGCCTGAATTCCTATCCACCCAAAATGACAGGGCAGTGCAGAATGTATACACATACATATGTATAAGTATATAGATATTTTGACTTGTGAGAAATTAATTTTAGGTAACGACAGATTTTTATATTATAGCAATATAATCCATACTGAAGTATGTTGTTTAAAGTTCCATTTATACAATTCTTCTTTAGCTTCATTAGCATTCACTAATAAATAATAAGTAATGATGTAAATATGAGAAAATACTTTTCAATCAATGAGCTGTTTAATGATAAACTATTATTAAAGTGAACATGTATGGCACAATATTTCAACTTTTCAGTTGCTTAGTTACATTGTGAATGAATCGATACATCCTTATGATGTGAATATACACCTTTTTAGGGTTTATCCCTGAGTGGCATTCCCAGTTTCAAAGTTGTAAGCAGCTTTCAATGTTGGTCTGACTAATGGGTCGCTAATAAATATTCACATGCATTCGATTATTTCAATAACTATTTATTAAACATCTGCCTTTCTAAATGCTTCAAGGTGATAACATCTCTATAAATGGGATATGTAATATCTGTACTTATTTAATGAGTTTTCAACAAATGTGCTTGAAAAAATAATTTATATTGAGGTGTCAAATGAGGAAAGAGTTAGCAGTAAGTAAGAAAATCCTCACAAGTATAGACAACTAATCAAGGAGGGAAATTTAACTATAAAAACTAGGTAGGGGAGCAACTGAAAGAGGAGCTAACAATATAGACATAGGATATATTTAAATGATGATGGAAGAAGCTGTTAGATCAACTGATCTGTAATATCCCATTTGCATTAATAGACTAATCAGTGTCTTTAAAAAGAGTAAGAAGCCCAAGAGAAAGAATATCAATGCAAGATTAAAAAAAAAAAAAGAAGAAAATCTGGGCAGAGGAAAGGTTAGTAGGCAGAAATGGCAGAAATTTGAGTCACAGTGTCCTGTTCCTATATATTACTACTCAATATATATTGATTCTCAACTTCCAAGTAGCAAAAGAGCAGTGTGAAATCTGAAAAGGAATGTAAGAAATCAAAACTTTAAGTGTGGTTAAATATTATTCAAATTCTTAATCTCTCATATTCTGGAAACCAACAATAGTTTGAATGAAAACATGGTATTTTGAGTGATTTAGATACATTTACAAATAAACTGACATTAATTTTAATTAATTTATTTTCTTATGTAAGACTGTGTGAGAAATATGTGGTGTCTTCAAGGAAAACATTATGATTATACTAGGTTTTTATCATGTTATTCTGTGTCTGGATGGTTCTGTTATGAATACACACACAGAGTATATTAAGCAAGCCTTTGCTATTTACACAGGAATGAAAATAAAGTCCTTTGCTATTTACTTAGGAATGAAAAAAAGGTGGAATTTGGTTTTTTACTTATCAAATCACATGTCTTTCAGAGAGAAAATGTTTCATGCATTTCTATGAGTAATTTATAGAAATTGTTCTCATTCATTCATTTTAATTCTTCAGGTAAGTCTACTGGTTAAGTCCATAAGGTCCTGAGTCTGACAACTTTTCTTTTCATTCTGCCATGAGCCCTTACACTTTGGAAATTAGGATAAATAATTTAAATTGTCTTTGCCTTAGTTTTTCTCATAAATAAAATAAACATAACAGCATTAGTATGAGTGGGGTTGGAGGTGTGTTTTGGGACATCCATGGAGCTGAGGGGAGGGCTAGAATAAAGAAGAGGTGAACTCAGGGAAGGTTGAGGACTGTGGTTGAGAATACATTTGTGGGAGTGTTCTTGTGGGAGTATCTGGCAGGGAAGAGTCAGAGGTGCAGGGTGTCAGTGATGGGGGCATGTGTGGGGAGGGTCCACCTGAGGCGTATCTCTATAGTATATGAATGTGTTCAGATTGTCATATGGTGTTATCTCAGGGAGTGGAAACCCACACAATAACCAACAAAATATTAAGCCCCCATCCTGTGGAGTCCTGATATGTGCTCAAATAGAGTGGCAAGAATCTCTAGAGCACGTAGGAAGTGACCATTAAAAGGAAAACTGATCAATATGACCAGCCTTTGATATTAATGCTTGTACTTTATTCTTGTAAAATTGAAATTTGACCTAATAATAACTATTGTTTAAGAGTTACCTCCTGAATACCTCCTTGTTACTCAAATGTGACCTCTCTCTAAGCTTAACTCAGCAGATAAACTCATTATCTTCCACCTGGCATGGAACATGACTCCCAGAGATGAGCCTCCCTGGCATCAAGGGTTTAATATCAAGCTCCAACCAGTGATGCATTTGGAAAAAAGTCCTTGACCAAAAGAGGGGAAATAAAATACAAAAGGGTGTTTATAACTAAGACATTTCAAAGTGAGTTGGGAGGTCATTTAAGAGGTTACACTTATGCAGGTCTCAGGCAGCTTTCACTAATTACCACATTAAAGAAAACCCAAACAGGGATGCTCCTGAGGACCCATACAGATGTCTGGACACTATAGCAAAGCATGAAATCAGCACCCAATTGGTGGGCCTTACCTTGGAATATATGATAACCTATTTCCCCAATGTAACAAAGTTAGACTTGTTTATAATTTCCCTACACATGAAATTATTCTTCTACCCCTTTTATTTGAACTTGTAATCACCATCCCCAAACCCTCAAGATTGAGGAATGAACAAACATAAGGCAGGGGGCAGGGGTGTTGCAACCATGGACCAAAGTAGACTTATTATTGTTGTATTGAAGAATTGAAACATTGATATAAGGATAATGGTTACCAGAGGTTCTGAGAGGAGGATAAGGGAAGCATAGGTAGAACACAGGACATTGTTAGGCCATTGGAATTTTTCTGCATGATATTGCAATGATGGATGCAGGTCATTATACTTTTTCCCAAATCCTATAAAATTGTACAGTGCAAAGTGTAAACTATAATGTAAAATGTAGATCTTTGTTAGTAGCTCTGTTTCAGTATTTTTTCAGTATTTTACAGTAACAAATGTACCACAATAATGTAAGATATTATTAAGAGGGGAAAATGTGGAAGGGGAAATACATGGGATATATGGGAATCCTCTATGCTTTCAATATAACTTTTACATAATCTAAATCTTCTCTAAAATTAAAGTTTCCCTTCTTTTTTTGTACAGAAAAAAATGAATAAGTAAGAAGTGCATATATAGAATTTAAAAGAGTTCCCAGCACATATTATTATGTACAGGTGTGCCATTAATGTGTTGTTATTTTGATGTCTCAGACATACTATGCCAATTGTTTTTCCTCCATATGATAACCCCCATCAGACAAATATTCTTTCTAAGATTATCATTGAAGATCAGGTCTTCCCTTTTGCTGCCCTAATTTTAATAACCATTGTTCTCACTCTTAGTCTGTTCCTAAACTTTGATATACTCTTTTCCCCAGCCACACATCCCTGAAACAAGGGCATAATCAGTGTTGAGGTCTAGAGTTTATTGTTCTTGAAGTATCTCATGTTAAGACTTATCTTTTCCATTGCCTTTAACTTACCTTTGTATTGTACCTTTTTCAGTTCTTATTTATATTGTTGAAAAGCTCTAATCTATTCGTCCTATCTTTTAGTTTTTGCCCCTACTCCATTGTTCAACTTAAGTACTGATCATGTGAACCCTCTTCAAATTAACTTAATTGGCCCACCATTTTTACAATGAATTACATACAATAGGTATCTGAAACTCCTGATTTTAACACTTGTGAATTTTATGAGAGTATTTATTATTGATATCTATACACTGACATGTTGGAATTTTTTAGTTTTGCTCCACATATCTCACCCTTTCCCTGGGACCACAGGCTTGCTAAAATATGCCATTTTTTCTTGTGGTGATGAGAGAAGAATGAGAGAACACATCCAAGAACTTTTCAAGGATTCTCAAGTCTTTTTCATCTTCACTAACATTATATTGGCCAAAGCAAGTCTTAAGACCAAGCCCAATGTCAAGGGTCACAGACGTAATTCCTGCTTATGGATATGGAGGAAGAAAATGAATATTTGAAAACAAAAATATAATTACCCTATCTAAGGAATGCTCAGATATTCTAATCTAATTCTTAAGATTAGAAAAACCTAGATGTACTTGACCCACATTTTAGTTTCATAGGCTGCTCAAAGCAAATACCATAAAATGGTTCAGCTTAAACAATGTGAATTTATTTACTTACACAAGATCTTAGGGTACACAAAGATTTTTGACAGCAGTTCAAAATCCTAGTGGGATCTTGATTGGAACAATACGGAATAGGCAGAGAAATTATATTTGCCGATATTTGGAAGTTAATATGAAGAGAACTATGGCTTTTATTTCCAGTTGGCAGATACATTTTAAATTCTTTAAAATACTAATTATATCATATTATTTCTTCTTTTACCAATTATAGCTTGAAAAACTACAAATAACAGTCTGATAGGTATTATATCTAAATATATTCTTTAGGGGAGCTATGATTATTTGTAAATTGGAATAAAATATTTGGAATGAAGTCAATATTAACAACTTTAGTAGGGAACAGTTATGCTTTCTCTTCATAATTTTATTTTGGTCAGATCACATAAAACAATGTTCTCCTAACCTCATAGTAAATTTGTGAGTACATTCTGCCATTCTATTAATTGCTTATAATATAATGTTATCAATAAAACATTTGGCTTGATATTTTATTCTATTTCTCTCAGACTAGATTTGCTGCTCAATAAAAAGAGCCAAAATTTCTTTGTATCAGCATCTTGATGTCTGGTTCTTCCCTGTGCCAAGTAGTGGGGACTTTCCAGCACACTTTGGTAAATGAGCTAGCAATAGAATTGAGCCTTGCCCTTCAGAGATTCCTTTCATTATACACCTCAGCCTTTTTCTCCCTAGGCACTTACTTAAGAGCATGTGCATTGGAAATGCACACCTTAGTTTAAATACTAGTTCAATCACTTATCAATGGTAGCAACTTCTAACAATGAGCAGAACACAATACATCTCCACTGCCTCATCTCTGACAGGAAGAACATAATATCTTTTTATAAAATTCATAAGATAATCTAGGTAAGAAATTCAGTTTTGATGCATATACTATATAAGCATTTCCTATTCTATAATCTGATTTAAAGTAATTCAAGACAGGTTTTATATTATATTAACTTTTAAACATTCTATGAGAAATGAAAAGTCTCACCCTTCGTGACATTTTAAAAAAATATATGACAATCATATATTTCACTTCCAGCAAAATAAATGGAATAGTTGTTTTATTATTGAACAAGGAAGAATATGGCTACTAAGAATACAAAAGCGTCCCTTCCTGGGGATTGTGGGAAGATGGCATCTCACTAACAGGCAAAGTTCAATGCTCTCACTAAAACAATGGAGAAAGAGCCTGAAGTTGTCTGAGGGACCTGTTTTTGGGGGCAGCAGACTAGGACATTGCTGCACAACTCCCAGGAAAGTGAGGGGCAGAGAGATGAAGTTGAAGCAAAAAATGTGAGTTACCAAGCCCCCACTGCAGACGGAAAGGGGTTTGCTCCCTCACCCAGAAGATATTAAGCTGTGGTAAAACCCATGATTCACCGCAGCCAAGTAAGAGTGGAACAGACATCTTCCTCCCATTCAGCTGTTTCAAGTGAAAAGGGAGTAGGAGTTGGGGCAGTGTGGGGTGGCATTTCTTCAGTGAAAATGGCCAGCAGAGCCTGCTTTGAATCTCTGCTCTGGAGACTGAGCGCCAAGAACAGAGGAAAGCCCAGACTGAACCATCTCTGTGGAAAGGTTTGCTGAGGAGCGCTATCTGCTGACCTGTCTGCAAATTGCACAGACAAAAACTGGTCTCTATTCTATCTGTATACTAACCCCTGGGAGAAAATCTGCACCTTGCAAGTGAGTCCCTGGCCTGATTGTGATAATTTAAGACTGGCAATTTTAAAGATTTAGAATAAGTTGGACCAAATAACAAAGAAGAGTTGTGGGGAAAAATAGGCAAGAGAGAGAAACTGGCAATCAGAATTAATTCACCAACATATTCAGTTGCCTAGATATCAGCAGAAAATTATAAGCCATACTAGGAAACAGGAGGAGATGGCCCAGTGGAAAGAACTAACCGAATATCCTGAAGAGATGCAGGATTTAAGATAGTTAACAATGATAATCACAAAACTCTCCTAAATCACATCAAAGATTGAAAAAAAATACTAAAGAAATAAAGGATATTAAAAAGATACAGGGTGAGCATAAAGAACAATTTGAAAGCCTGCAAAGAAAAGTAACAGAACTTATGGGAATAAAAGCATGATGAATGAGATTACAAATACATTAGAGGCACATAAGAGCAGATTTGAAATACCTTAAAACAGAATTAATGATTTCAAAGACAGAACATCTGAATTAGAAAAGACAGGAGAACATAAAGAGAAGAGATTGGAAAAAATGGGGAACTGAGTCTCAGGGAATTGAATGACAATGCAAAACACACAAACATTCACATATTCACTGTCCCAGAAGGAGAAGAGAATGGAAAAGGGGCAGAAAGAATATTTGAGGAAATAATGACTGAAACGTTCTCAACCCTTATGAAAGACATAAATATCAATATCCAAGAAGGACTACACACCCTAAACAGAATAAATACAAGTAGACATACCCCAAGACACCTGCTATTCAGAATGTCAAATATCAGCTATAAAGAGAGGATTCTAAAAACAGCAAGATAAAAGCAAAGCATTACATACAAGGGAAACTCTAAAAGATTAAGTGCTGACCTCTCAACAGAAACCATGGAGAAGGGAAGAAAGTGGTATGATGAGTTAAGATACTGAAAGAGAAAAACTGCCAGTCAAGAATTCTGTATTCCAGAAAAACTGTCCTTCAAAAATGAGTGTGAGTTCAAAATCTTCACAAACAAACAAAACTGATAGAATATGTTACCAAAAGACCAGAATTAAAGGAGATACTAAAGGGAGCGCTGCAGCCTGACAGAAAAATACAAGGGTGATAGACTTGGAGAAGAGTTTGAAAATGAAGATTATTAGGAAGAATACAAACAGTAGAACCATATGACAACAGAGAGCTGAAGGAAAAAGGATGAATTAAGTAATGCCTTTACAGTAATAAAATTGAATGTTAATGGATTGAACTCCCCCAATCAAAAAACATAGACTGATTGAATGGATTGAAAAATATGAGCTGTCTGTTTGTTGTCTGCCCTCCTCAAATGTAAGAACATAACCAGGTTAAAATTGAAAGTTTGCAGAAAATGTATTTCATGCAAAAAGTAACCAAAAAAGAGGTGGAGTAGTGATACTAAAATTGGGTAAAATAGATTACAAATGCAAAACTGTTACAAGACATGAAGAAGGTCATTATATATTAATAAAAGGGACAATTCATCAAGAAAACATTACTGTACTAAATATTTATCCACCTAATCTGAGTGCCCCAAAATACATGAGGCATATACTGACAAAACTGAAGAGAGAAATATACAATACTACAATAATAATTGGAGACTTCAATACATCATTCTCAGTATTGGGTAGAACATCTGGACAGAGGATAAATAAATAAAGAGAACTGGAATAGCATGACAAATGAATTAGACCTAACATATTTATAGAGCATTGCAGTATAAAACAGCAGAATATATTTTCTTTTCAAGTACTCATGGATACTTCTCCAAGGTAGACCATGTGTTGAGTTATAAGACAGACCTCAATAAATTTAAAAAGATTGAAATTATGCAAAGCACTTTCTCTAATCATAATGGAATGAAGCTGGAAATGAATAACGGACAGAAAAAGGGAAATTTCATAAATATATGAAAATTAAACAACCAACTCTTAAATAATCAGTGAGTTAAAGATGAAATTGCGAGAGAATTCAGCAAATATCTTGAGATAAATGAAAATGAGAACACATCATACAAAACCCATGAGACACTGCAAAAGCAAGGCTGAGAGGAAAATTTATAGTCCTCAATATTTATATTAAAAAAGAAGAAAGAGATAAAATCGAAGACCTATTGGCACACCTGGAGGAACTAGAAAACGAACAGAAAACTAATGCTAAACCGAGACGAAGGAAAGAAATTGTAAGATGAAAGCAGAAATAAATGAAATCAAGAACCAAAAACAATAGAAAGAATCAGCAAAATCAAAACTTGGTTCTTTGAGAAGATCAACAAAATGGACAAACCATTAGCTAGACTCACAAAGGAAAATAAAGAGTAGAGGCAAATAAATAAAATCAGAAATGATAGGGTTAACATTACCACTGACCCCAACAAAATAAAAGAGATGATGAGAGAATAATATGAACAATGGTGTGGCGAAAAACTAAACAATGTAGAGATGGACAAATCCCTGGAGATGCACAAGCCACCTAAACTGACCCTGGAAGAAACAGAAGATCTCAACAAACCAAGCACAAGGGAAGAGATTGAAACAGTCATCAAAAACTTCCCAAAGATGAAAAGTACAGGACCTGATGTCTTCACAGTTGAATTTTACTAATCATTTGAAGATGATCTAATACCAATCTTTCTTAAGTTCTTCCAAAAAATTGAACAGGAGCGAACACTATCACATTTATTCTATGAAGCCAACATTACCCTAATACTAAAACCAGATAAAGATGCTACAAAAAGAGAAAATTACAGACCAATATCTCTAATGAATATAGATGCAAAATCCTCAACAAAATACTTGCAAACTGAATCCAAAAGCACATTAAAAGAATTATACACCATGGTAGCAGTTTGATATTATTTGATGAATTCCAAAAAGAAATGTTGGATTATGTTTGTAACCTGATCTTTTCCTCTGGGCATATGAGGTTATATTGGATTCAGAACTTTACTTGGTTAAGTAAACCAAGGTTTAACTGATTAAGTAAATGCCCTGTGTCAGTAGGACACTGAGTACCCACCCCTTGGTGGGTGGGGACTTGCAGATAAAAGGCATGGCAAAGGACAGAGTTGAGGGTTCTTAATGTTGTAGTTTTGATGTTGGAGTTTGATGCTGGTCTTAAACTGGAGCCCTGGGGAGAGAAACAGAACCGTTCATCTGATAGTCTACAGATGACCTTGTGGAGAAAACAGAGGAGCTGAGCCCAGAGAAACCCAGGAAGCCTGAACCCTTGCAGATGTCAGAAGACATCTTGCTCCAACACATGAAAATAGACTTTGTGAGGGAAGTAACTTATACTTTATGGCCTGGTATCTGTAAGCTTCTACCCCAATAAATACCCTTTATAAAAACCAATCAATTTCTGGTATTTTGTATTAGCACCCCTTTGGCTGACTAATATGACTATTATCAAGTGGGTTTTATACCAGGATTCAAGGGTGATTCAACACAAGAAAATCAATTAGTGTAATAAACCACACTGATAAATTGAAGAAGAAAAATCACATGGTTCTTTCAATTGATGCGGAAAAGGCATTTGACAAAATACAGCATCTATTCTTGATTAAAAACATTCCAAAGATAGGAATAGAAGGAAGTTTTCACAATATGGTAAAGTCTATGTATGAAAAACATACAGCTAGCATTGTCCTCAAGGTGAAAGACTGAAAACTTTCCCACTGACATCAGGAACAAGACAAGGATGCTCACTGTCACCATTGTTATTTAATATTGTGCTAGAGGTTCTAGCTAGAGCAATTAGGCTAGATAAAGAAATAAAAGGCACCCAAATAGGAAAGGAAGAAGTAAAACTTTCAATATTCGCTGATGATGTGATCCTATATCTAGAATCTCCTGAAAAATCCCTAACAAAGCTACTAGAACTAATAGTCTAGTTCAGCAAAGTGGCAGGATACAAGATCAGTATGCAAGATCAATAGCATATCTATACACTGTTGATGTTCATTGTGAGGGGGAAATCAGAAAAAATAATCCCATTTATAATAGCAATTGAAACAAATATTTAGGAATAAACTTAAGCAAGGACATAAAGGACCTGTATTCAGAAAATTACAAAACATTGTTAAAAGAAACTGAAGAAGACAAATAAATGGAAGAACACTCCGTGTTCATGGATTGGAAGGTTAATTATCATTAAAATATCAGTTCTTCCCAAACTGATTTACAGATTCAACTCAATACCAATAAAAATTCCAATAGCTTTTTTTGCATGAGTAGAAAAACCAATTACCAAATTTATTTGTAAGGGTAAGGGGCCTCATATAGCCAAAAAGTTCTTAAGAAGAAGAACAATGTTGGAGAACTCTCCCTTCTGGACTTTAAAGCTTATTACTTAGCTATAGTGCTAAAAACAGCATGGTACTGGAATAAAGACAGATTAACCAACAGAATCGAACTGGACACTCAGAATTGCACCCTCACATCTGCAAGTGATTTGTCAAGTGATTTTTGACAGGGCAGTCAAGCCCTTCCTGCTGGACCAAAACAGTCTATTAACAAATGGGACTGGGAGAACTGGAAAGCCATATTCAAAAGAAGGGAAGAAGACATCTATATCATATCTTATACAAAAATTAACTCAAAATGTATCAAGGACCTAACTATAAAAGCAATAACTATAAAAGTCCAAGAAGAAAATGTAGGAAAATATGTTCAAGATGTTGGGGGTAGGAGGTAGTTTCTTAAACCTTACACCCAAAGCATAATCTACAAAAGAACAAATAGATAAATGGGACATCCCTGAAATACAACACTTTCACACCTCAGAAGACTTTGTCAAAAAGGTGAAAAGGCAGCTGACTCAACGGGAAAAAATATTTGGCAATCACATATCTGATAAGAGTTTAATATCCTTGATAGACAAAGAGATCTTACAACTCAAAAATAAAAATTCAAACTACCAGATTAAAAAATATGCAAAAGGCCTGAAAAGACAATTGTCCAAAGAAGAGGTCCAAATGGTAAAGAAACGCATGTGAAAATGTTCAACATCACTAGTGATTAGGGAAATGCAAATCAAAACTACATTAACTATCATTTCACACCTATTAGACCAACCACTATTATTATAAAAGTCAGAAAAGTATAAATGTTGGAGAGGATGTGGAGAACTAGGAATACTTATTCACTGTTTATGGGAATGTAGAATGGTACAGACACTGTGGAGAACTGTTTGGCAGTTCCTAAGGAAGCTGAATATAGATTTGCCTTGTGAACTCTCAATACCATTATCAGGTATATATCCAGACGAACTGAGAGCAGAGACCCAAACAGACATCTGCACACCCATGTTCACAAAGCCAATATTCAAGATTGGCAAAAGTTGGAAACCAAACGTGTCCATCAACTGATGAGAGGATAATCAAATTGTGGTGTATACGCACGATGAAATATTATGCAGCAGTAAGAATAAATGAAGCTGAGAAACATATGACAATATGGATGAAACTGGAGGACATTATGTTGAGTGAAGCAAAGGGCAAATACTGTATGATTGCACTATTATGAACTAAAAATATTATGTAAACCCATGAACTTAATAATTAGATTATAGGTCACCAGAAAGTAGAGGGAGGGTAAAGAATGGAAAGCTGAGGTTTAATCTGTGCAGAATTGGTGAAAGGTTGTTTGTAAATGTTTGAAAATGAATAGAAATGGTGGAAAGCATATAATGGTGTTTATAACTAGCAGTGTTATTGTATGGATATGACAGTGTTTGAAACACAAATTCTAAAGTCATGTATATTACCAGAAAAAAAGCTAAAAACTGTAACTGGTACTGTGTATGACAGTAAAACCTCATGTAAAACACGAATGTGTGATATTGCATGTATAAAACTGTTTTTGCAAAATATAAATGCAAATATATTAGAGAGAAGGAAAAAAGAATAACAGCTACCTAGAGCAGGGGAAGCATAGAGAGACTGAGATGTGATGAGTCTTGTTTGGTTTTTGTTTTTTATTATTATTTTTATTGGAATAATGAAAGTCCTCTAATAATGATTGAAGTGATGAATGCACAAATATGTGATTGCACCAAATATTGTTGACTGTACTTTTTGGATGGATTTATGCTTTATTAATATGTACCAATAAAATTGATTTGTTTAAAAAAAATTCTCCCTTCCTGAATACTTGGAACTGTGTGCATGTGTATGTGTGTGTGTGTGTAAAGGGGGTTTTGAGAAAAAGAAAATTTCCTGCAATTAATCAACAAAGGACGCTCGAGTTGGTAAAGTGCAGTATATATGATATTGGAAATTCTTCATTTTGGAAGAGTTGGAAAGAGAAAAGCAGAAAAATCTAAATCTTGATAGATTAAAATAGGTGTAACTATAAATTTAGCATGGTAAATGTATCAAAATTAGTACTCCTCACTTCCCCAGTAACTGGATAGTCAAAATTCAAGATAACAAGTAAGAAATTTATATCCATAAGTGGTCCATGCATTTCTATGTGGAAACACAGAACGGGAACACCAGACTTGCATGCTAAAAGGAGAAGGCAACCCATTCTTAACAATCACAATCCTCTACTTTACTAGAAGCATATAGAATAAAGCTATAGGAGAAATATCCCAAACCCATAACTGTCTTCTTTCCCCAATATCTCCTGCCAATGTTTACTAACATTAACAAGGAATGGGCAGTTGAATATGACAATTGGGTAAACAGGTCCAAGATGTATACTGAAGTATGCTTTCTCTTTACACCTTAGAGCTTTAAGCACATCTCCCTGTACCACTGAAGGGAATATGTGTTTGGAACAGGGCTATATCTGCCACATGTATAACCTTGGGCAATTAGCCTAACATTCCTAAACTTTTGCTGCCTTATCTGTAAAAAGCAAATGATTCCTGTAAATCCATATGATTTATAACCGTTATATATGAAAATTAACTAAGATGATAAATCTACTTCCTGAAGTGTCTAGTCTGAAGTCTTATAAATGATTAATAAATGATAATTATAAACTTATATTTATGATATATTTTCTCTTCCACTGTTCTCAGTGTCTAGCAATAAAGCAGCAGGCTTATAAACCAATGGGTGCAGAAATGACAAAATAAGATTGTACTTGTTCTTAAGATAAAAACACACACTAACACTTCAAGGGCCTTACTGACACAGAAAATACTCAGGAAGCCTATGCCTGTGATGATCGCATGCCCAGAGCAGACTTGTCACTGAAAAGATGTCATAATATATTGCATATCATGATTGCGCCAAACAAGTAAAATCCTTCTAATAATGAGAATACAGTTTAAAAATGAAAGGTCTTCATTAGATATATAAACATGTGTTACTGCACTCACACCACGTGTTCTAATTGTGGAAAGAGGAGGCTTTAAAAATTTTATTGCTATTTTATTGAGATAGAACACACCAAGTTTTACTATGTAATGGTGTAAAAATAGCATAGTGATATAGGCATACCATTTTTATTATTAATATAATCGATGTTATTATTTTAGAAAACACTTTAATTCTGCAGAGACAAGTCTTTCGAAGTTCTTTCTATGATCATATATATACAGATAAAATTTAGGTGTTAGTTTAGATGTTAGCCAAGTGCTCCTAACACTTACTTCAATTACCTAGCAAGTCTAGGCTGTGAAGAAAAATCACACTTTAGTTTGAATTTCTTATATGCTAACACATGTATCCAGGTCAGTTATTCATGATCTGCTAATCTATGCTAACAATTTTCTTTTCCAAATAATCCCTGTGAAAAGTATATCTTCAATAAGAATAGACTCCTGTTTTCAATATCTGGCTTGTACGGTGTGTAGCTCTAGGTGGACTTATTTACACTAGAGATTCTTACTTTATTTTCTCATAATTGAGGAAGGAGCTAGGATAAATCCTGATGGGAATAACCATACTATAATTTTCAAAATATTTATGGATAGGTATTTTAACAATTCCAGATTTGGAATTTCCTGGTTTTAACTTTCAATCCCTTCTCCTATGAGGCATTTATAGCATCATAAAACTTGTATTTGCTTTGCAATATAATTCAATTACAGCATATTTCTCGCATATACACATTTAAGCTTGTACTTATGCACACATGCCACACATATGCACAAACATGTTCAAACAGGAAATATACGTTGTTGGTAGTCAAATTCTTAGTTGTTCTATTTAGAAAATTCCATGTATGTAAGTAGAATTGAAAAAATATGGTTGTCATATATTTTCTGAAACTTCCCAAAGACAAATAATTTTATTTCAGTTTAAATTGTATATGTATACACATACACACACACACCTATATTGATTTAGAGATTTAAATCATTTAAAGCCTTATTATTTTATTTAATCTACCTTGATTCCAAGGATAATACAGTGAAACATATAATATCATTTTGATACAAATAGAAAAGAGTTTTACATTTCCAAAACTTTCATTTAAGAAGTAATATAGCGAAGTTAGGAGTAATTTGCATTCTAGCAAACTTAGTACAGGCAAAGAATTAGTTACAAAGGAACCTCAGAAAACATAGCTCACTTTCCAATTCTTCTTGCAACTTTCTTATAGATGTGTTCAAAAGACCATTTTATTCTGATGTTTGTGCAGATTACTTTCTTCCTGTTGTACATCTTTCTCCCTATACTGCACAACAAAATAAATAGGTGATAGTTCTCAACATTTGATACTGGTGGGAAAGATTAGGAGGATTGTCGACTTTGACAAATCAGATATATTTTACCTTCGCTGGAGGGATATATTGCAGAAAAGCTGGTTTGTCACTGTAGTCAAGATATTCCTTATTTTTTTCCAAAAGCTAAAACACTTTTCAGAATAGTACATAGGTAAAAGCAATTACCTGCACATATAAGTTTTAAATTAGTTCTTGTTTAGTTTTATGAAGTTAGCCAAAATATTGACACATATCATTTTAATATAGAGATTTTATATTTAATTTTTAAGTAGCAATCACAAAAGTCCTAAAAAGTGATTTTAAAACACTGCCTTTTTGACACAGAAGTTGCTTCTTGGTCAAAAGATTTAGAGTCCATTCCACCTTTATGACCAGAGCTACTGGATGTTTGTGTATTTATATGCTATAGCAAATTTTAAGATTGTCAAATTTTAAGATTGTTTTAGGTATTTTTCTAAATGCATGATTGTTTCAGTGATATTGATGTTGTTTTAAATGTAAGTTTGAAAAGAAATTAGTTTCCCTTAAATCATATTTTAATGGTTAAGACAGCTATCCAGGGATTTCCACAATTCCAAGGCTTTGAACATTAACGATATATCTGCCAATAGAACTTTGTACTTCAGTTTACCTTGTGTTTAAGCTAGTGTGAGTGAGAGAGGAAGGAAGCACAGAAATGGCAGAAGATCAGATTTGAATAGGAAACTATTTGGGTGGTAAATATGTAGTATTAACTCTATCTCTCTCATAGAATTTTGATTTTTGGATCCTTGATTTTCATCATTTATCATATTACATCACTCTATCTTTCTTTTGAGAAAACTCTGATTCTAAGTCTTGAATCAAAACAAATCATATTTTTCACCAAGAGTCTAGGAAATAACTCAGTTTCTCATCCTGCTCTGACCTTGCCCTTACATGTAAGTATTGAGAGTGACTATAGTGAATGTTTACAGATTAAGTCTCCTGATTTCTAGTTATAATTCATCTTTACATATCTTGCATTTCCTTGAATATGTGTCAGATATACTTACAAATTTTGTATGGGTTATATATATTTCTTCTTACAGTTTAGATTAGGCATTGTATCTAAGGTATTTTAAAAGTATAAGGCTACTTGGCAAATCATTATATATGATTCTTTGGAATAATATCTTTTGGACGTTTCTTCAGGGTGAAATTACTATTTATTGCATATAGGACTTTGAGAACAAAAGAATTGAACCTCAGCTGATGTCAATAATTAAAGAATAAGAATAAATTTGAAGAATATGTCAAGGGCCCAATTTATGGAAATCTAAAAGTTATAGTCCTTCTCCAGCAAGGGGTAGAGTAATTATCTTAATCATAGATATGCCCTAAACACATCATTAATTAAATGATGCATTCAGTCATCAAAATTATTACATATAAATATTTTCTGTTTCTTCGGCCATGTAGAGACACTCAAATTGAAAATCAGGGTAAAGATGATCCAAGTTTTAGGTGTATGTTAGATTATCCAAGTTAACTGTTTATCTCATTAGACCTGATTATTTTGGGTCCATTATGAAAAAATTTTTAAATGTATATCATTTTGAAAGGATATTCAGAGCTTCAACATGGCTTTGAGTTGGCTATTACTTGATTTTACCAGAAAAATTATTTCAATATATTGGGCTTTATAAGGCCAAATGGTTCAAATAGTAGACCAAATGGGGTTGAATCATATTCATAAATTAGGGTTGTTACAAACTCTTAGAGAATTTAGAACAATGTGTTTGTAGAGAATTGTGAAATTTTATGACTTTTTCCCTAAGAAGAAAAGTTGGTAATATTTGGAGTTCACTTAGATAATGACTTCATATTACAAGCTGCTAAGATTTGGCTCAGCCTTTTTTGTTGTCTTAATTATTTTTCCTAAATTTAGAGAAACTAAGACTATGCTTGCTGCCTAGAAATTACCCTAAACAGTAAACCCATGTAGATGAATTTTTGCCAAAGCTCTCTTGAATAAGCTAGAGAATCAGAACCACACTTAAAATAGTTAACCTTTTATTTACAAATTATGGGCTTTATTGGCAAAATCTTCACTAAAGGAAACATAGTCATAATTAGGTTATGACTTTTTTTTAATTAGGTTATGGTTTTTTCTCTAATGACTTTCCTCACATTTGTTCCTCCACTCAACACACACAAACAAAATGATCACCTCTCCAATCTTTTCCATGCCTCACCACAATTCACTTAATATGTAGAATCAAAATTAGCTTACCTTCTCCCAATACCACCACGCAAACTCCTTACACTATCATAAACACACTGATTCTTTGAGCATCCAGTGCTTATTATCCTTTTATTATTCAACTACCACAAGATTATTCCATAAAGTAAAATGTATTTGTCCATTCATCTTCACTTGTGTACCAGATTATCACTTTCATTTGTTCTATATATTTTGGTTGTCTATCCTACCCCTTTGGTTACTTCTGTCTAAAGTAAACTTTATGCTTTTTCTTTTCTAGCCTTCTTTCAGTATGACCTCTTCTTTCTTCTTTGATCTTGGGAACTGGAAAACTGGTTAAGCTGCAAAACACTCTGTTCTCTAATATAAAAGTGTTGCAACAGCTATAACCCCAAACTAGAGAAAATTTTAAAAATTGTTCTAGACCAAAACAAATAAACAAAAAAAAAACATATTAGGATATTTCTAGGAAATCATTTCAGCAGAAAATTGACTTCAACCTTTCACCAATATCATTTTACAGAGTCATAAGTGATTTCTTGGCAAAATCCAGTTTTCCTCACCATTCTTCTTTCTCCCAGTTGTATTTTGCAATCATTTTAATACTCTTTTCTCCTTTATCATGCATGAAGTTTTTCTGTCTTTTAATAACACTGTCTCTCCCTGCTAACTCTTCTTTTTCCTGTCAATTGTTGATGAGTTCAATTCTTCAATTCTTTTCAGGGTTCTCTAAACATATTTTCATTCAATTTTTTTCAATACAGTTGAATAATTATTTATTGCCTGTTGTGTGTTAAAAACTCAGGCAATCCATCAACCACTCTGGTATATCCCAGGCCTACGTCTACATGCATGACACACAAATCATTTGCTCTTACAATCTCTGGTTAGTTATAAAAAGGATTTGAAATGAGAAAACTAAGATCATAGAATATTTTATCAGTAGGTACAGTCCTTTCAAATAACTTCTGCTTTTAAGGAACAAGAAAGTTAATGAGATTATTTATACTAATTGAACATAATTATGGAAAGTATTCAAGCAAGGTTTTGGTATGTGACTAAGCTCCAATCCTATTTCCATGATTTCTTTGCTGTATGATCTTGGGCAAGGAATTCAGTCTGTCTAAGACTAGGTTTTCACATCTATATAAAATGGGTGTAATA
Organism: Dasypus novemcinctus; assembly: GCF_030445035.2. Taxonomy (NCBI): domain Eukaryota; kingdom Metazoa; phylum Chordata; class Mammalia; order Cingulata; family Dasypodidae; genus Dasypus; species Dasypus novemcinctus. The sequence continues at coordinate 69,879,777 of NC_080684.1, read as the reverse complement.
ATGAAAGCTAATTTATAGTTTTTAGTATTTTTATTAGTTTTTGTTTTTTTAGGATTAAAGCAAACAGTCTTTGTAAATCTAACATATTGGAAGCATACCGTAAAGCTTAGGTCTTCCTATTACCATTAGCACCACTATTATTAGTAGTATAAGAGAAAGAATCTGTTCATCCCTTCTCCCTGTCCTATAAACCATCATCTAAGGTGACAATTGAATTCTTAACTGCTAATAATGCCAAAAATAGTATCTACTCAAGTAGCTTAAATGTGCACACTAAAAAAATATATGGATACCCATGTTCACAGTCAGAGTGAATTTTTTTCAATAATATATTTTGTTAGTTTTCATTTTTGCATTATTTATTGATTAAATAGGTATTTCATAAAGACAGGTAAATGGAATCATATTTGCTTTGTAGGTAGTAGAAAATGCAATTAAATCTTTCCCATCAATTGATTTTGTAGCATTTACATTATAATATGCTTGTATTTCATTGTTTATATTCATTTTAATGAATTCTACTCTAGCCTCAAAGACCATTGAAAATTCAGACTTTTTCTACTTTGAGAAACACTGTGGTCATTGAATATTTTAGTAGAAGACGTTAAAAACTTTTAAGACTGCTGTATGTAAAGGTTTTTGCAATTCATTTATTATGTATTTGTCATCTATTATATACCAAAAAAATTGAGAAAAACGTAATATGGAAAACATTGTTTGAGTATGATATAATTAAATAACTGTCTCCTCATTCTATAAAATAAATAATTCATGCAAATTGTTGATGATAGCTCTCATTAGATACATAGTTTCTTGTTAATTCCTTCTTCTAGTCTTTCACAGCCTTCTCCTGGCTTCAATTTCTTGTTTATTTGTTCTAAGTCCCTGATATCTATCTCTATCAAGACCATGTCGATAAATACCCAGAGTCCTCTCACCCTGTTATTTTTTTTCTTTTATTTATTGACTTTGTAATAATATTACATTAAAAATATATATGTGAAGTCCCATTCAACCCCACCCCCCCACCCCACCTCTCCCCCCCCCCCCCCAGCAACACTCATTCCCATCATCATGACACATCCATTGGATTTGGTAAGTACATCTTTGGGCACCTCTGCACCTCATAGTCAATGGTCCACATCATGGCCCATAGTCTCCTCCATTCCATCCAGTGGGCCCTGTGAGGATTTACAATGTCCGGTGATTGCCTCTGAAGCACCATCCAGGGCAACTCCATATCCCAAAGACGCCTCCACCTCTCATCTCTTCCTGCCTTTCCCCATACCCATCAGCCACCATGTCCACTTTTCCCAATTCAATGCCACCTCTTCTATGTGGACATTGGATTGGTTGTGTCCATTGCACCTCTATGTCAAGAGGAGGCTCAGATTCCACATGGATGCTGGATGCAATCCTCCCACTTTCAGTTGTAATCACTCTAGGCTCCATGGCGTGGTGGTTGTCCTTCTTCAACTCCATCTTAGCTGAGTGTGGTAAGTCCAATAAATCAGATTGTAGGTGCTGGAGTCTGTTGAGGCTCAGGACCTGGCTATCACATTGTTAGTCCAGAGATTCAAATCCCCTAAATATATCTTAAAACCCAACATTAACTGCACCTCCAGCACATTAGCGTGAAAGTCTTATGAAGGAAGATCCCATCTGAGTCCAGATTCATCACACATAAACACCATTTCCAAAGAGGGGCCATCTGACCTGGTAGTTAACCCCATTGGCCATGACCATAACTCCCATGGGTCTCTTTAGCCCTCAAATGAATCAATATCTGGGGGTTGCATCTGCTTTATCTGTCTCTCTGACTCTGCTCAGTTGTGCATGAGGGCAATCTTTCTGCCAGCCTCCAGACTCTTTTTTAGAAACTCGTAGCCATATAAACTCATTTCTCCTTTCCATTTCCCCCTTACTTTAGGTCAAACAGCATTTTAAAGTCATGTTATTTTATGTAGACAGGGATATTCTGCTGATCCGCATTGAACCTTCCATTTAAGGTCATTTTCCAGTTGCATCATCAGTTGGTAGTTGATAGTGGTCCCTCGGTGCCAGGGAGGCTCATCCCCGGGTGTCATGTCCCACGCTGGGGGGAAGGCATTGCATTTACATGCTGAGTTTGGCTTCGAGACTGGCCACATTTGAGTAACATGAAGGCTGACAGGAGGAAATTCCCAGGCACAATGTTGCTCTAGGCCTTGTTCTTATTTTAGGCTTATCAGCTCACAAGCATAGTCATTAGCATCAGGGGCTCACTTTTGAACCCTCACTCCCTCCCAGTCCCTGCCGCTGTACCTGGGAGACTGTCACTGCTCCCCTAGGGACCACAACAGAGCACCACTGGCCAGGAACCCAGTACCCCCCCTGCTGTGGTTTTTAATTGTTGCTACTATGAATATATCCAAACATTACCATGCACCCTGGACATATGTTCTGTACAGCTCCCTGTCAGCCATATATCACCTGTCATTGGCATCCCATACCAGTATCCCTCCATTGCCATTGTTGAAGAAACACTCTATGATCCAGAACTCCCCAAAATTTGAAGCCCAATATAATGTCATGGTCCCTTACTAGGGAATGGCATATAGCGATGGGTTTAAAGGTTAGATAAAGAACTTGGATAAAGTTAGATAAAGAACTTAGATAAAGAATGTTGACTTGAAAAAATTCTACATTCTATCATTTTCTTTCCCCCCCCCCCCCCCCTAATTATTCAGCTTCTCTTCACAGGAGTCCTAGACCACAGCAATGCATATATATAATATACAGCACTCCCATACATCCACCACAAAACCTTTTTCCTTCCACAGTGATACTCTTACACTCTATTCACATCATATTTACTTAACGTGATGTACAGAGTCTGAGACATTAGCTTTCTAACAAGGTGACATCTGTGCTTACATTATGGTGCATACTTTAGGATACACAGTTCTTTACATTCTTAGTTATCCTATGTTTTACATTATGGTTTACATTATCAGTCTGTCATCTCCTATATGTTATGGTGTAATATTACATGTTTTATATCCATCCTTGTGTACTCTCAAGAAACTCCTCTCTTACCCCCCATTTACCTTGGTTCCACACATTTAACGTCCATTTTCCCTTCCACCTTGGTGCCCACAGTGACAGCCAACCTCCGTTTCCTGAGGAGCCACTTCCAGAGATAGATGGAATAGTGTTCAGGGCCTAACTTGCTCAACTGCCCCAATGCCCTGGGACACCCTTTCTCTCGAGGGATACAGTTCCCTCTATTTGATGGCATTAGTCCTCCCCAGAATGTGGGTCCACCCCCACTCTCACTACTTGGGTTTCTACCCCATGGTGTCACCCACTCTGGCAGAATGAGCATTTAGACATTCCCCAGAAGCCCTTCCTGCATCAGACCTTCCCCTCCGAGCATTCTAAACAGGTAACCCTCTTTATTATATTTTGATATGATTTTCTCGGCATTTTACTCTCCACCAACACCTGACCCTCTCCTGTGTTCGTATGCTACCCCTCCCTCCCCCCACTTTTGGGTAATGTTACCTATCCGTCCCTCCCCAGCCACCCTCAAACCCGCAAAGCCCCAACCAGAGGCAACCCCTTGCCCCCCTTTTATCTCTTCTTTGTGTTCATACTTACCACCATCTCGTCTTAAATTCCACCCCTGCAGACATTGGCTCATATCCTTCCTCCACCCTCCGATTTCCTGTAAGCCTATCGTTCAGTCTCTTGCTATCTAGGGCAGCTTGTTTATTTCATATCATTGAGGTCATGTAGTATTTGTCCTTCAATGTCTGGGTTGCTTCACTCAACATAAGGTTCTCAAGATTCATCCATGTTATCACATGTGTTTGTAGTGTGTTTGTTCTTACAGCCGAGTAGTATTCCATTGTGTGTATATACCACATTTTATTGATCCACTCATCTGTTGATGGGCATTTGGGTTGATTCCAACTTTTGGCAATAGTGAACAATGCTGCTATGAACATTGGTGTACATATATCGGTTTGTGTCCTTGTTTTCAGTTCTGCTGGGTATATACCCAGCAGTGGTATTGCTGGGTCATATGGCAAATCTATGGCTAGTTTTTTGAGAAACCGCCATACTGTCCTCCAGAATGGTTGGATCCTTCTGCATTCCCACCAGCAGTGGATGAGTGTTCCCCTTCCTTCACATCCTCTCCAGCACTTGTATTCTTCTGTTTTTTTCATAGCTGCCAATCTTATGGGTGTAAGATGGTATCTCATTGTAGTTTTGATTTGCATTTCCCTGATAGCTAGAGTTTTGGAACATTTTTTCATGTGCTTTTTTGCCATTTGTATTTCTTCTTCGGAGAAGTGTCTGTTTAAGTCTTTTTCCCATTTTTTAAATGGGTTATCTTTTTATTTTCAAGATATAGAAGTTCTTTATATATGCAAGTTATAAGTTTCTTATCAGATATATGATTGCCAAATATTTTCTCCCACTGTGTGGGCTCCCTTTTTACTTTCTTGACAAACTCCTTTGAGGTGCAGAAGGCTTTAATTTTGAGGAAGTCCCATTTATCTATTAGTTCTTTTGCTGCTCGTGCTTTTGGTGAGATATTCATATATCCATTTCCTATCACAAGGTCCTGTAGATGTTTCCCTATACTGCTTTCTAAGGTTTTTATGGTCTTGCTCTTATATTTAGGTCTTTGATCCATCTTGAGTTGATCTTTGTATAAGGTGTGAGATGGTAATCCTCTTTCATTCTTCTACATATGGCTATCCAGTTCTCCAGGCACCATTTGTTGAATAGGCCACTCTCTCCCAGTTGAGAGGGTTTGGTGGCTTTATCGAATATTATGTGGCTGTATATGTGAGGTTCTATATCAGAGCTTTCAATTCGATTCCATTGGTCTATGTGTCTCTCCTTATGCCAATACCATGCTGTTTTCACCACCGTAGCTTTGTAGTATGTTTTGAAGTCAGGTAGTGTGATTCCTCCAATTTCATTTTTCTTTTTCAGTATGTCTTTGGCTATTCGGGGTCTCGTTCCTTTCCAAATAAATTTCATAGTTAGTTTTTCTAGTTCCTTAAAGAAAGCTGCGTTGATTTTTATTGGGATTGCATTGAATGTATAGATCAGTTTTGGTAGGATAGACATCTTAATAATGTTCAGTCTTCCTATCCATGAACAAGGAATAGTCTTCCATTTATTAAGGTCTTCTTTGATTTCCTTGAACAATCTTGTATAGTTCTCGGTGTATAAGTTCTTTACCTCTTTAGTTAAATTTATTCCTAAGTATTTGATTTTTTATTTACTATTGTGAATGGTATTTGTTTCTTGATTTCCTCCTGATCTTGCTCCTTATTGGTGTACAGAAATGCTACTGATTTTTGCGCATTGATCTTATAACCTGCGACTTTACTAAACTCATTTATGAGTTCTAGAATCTTCGTTGTAGATCTCTCAGGGTTTTCTATGTATAGGATCATGTCATCTGCAAATAATGAAATTTTGACTTCTTCCTTTCCAATTTGAATGCCTTTTATTTCTGGTTCTTGCCTCAGTGCTCGAGCAAGTACTTCTAAGACAATGTTAAATAGGAGCGGAGACAGTGGGCATCCTTGTCTTGTTCCTGAGTTTAGAGGGAAGGAGTCTAGGATTTCTCCATTGTAAACAATATTGGCTTTAGGTTTTTCATATATACTCTTTATCATGTTCAAAAAAATTCCCTTGTATTCCAATCTTTTGGAGTGTTTTTATCAAGAAAGGGTGCTGTATTTTGTCAAATGCTTTTTCTGCATCAATAGATATAATCATGTGATTTTTTTCCTTCAATCTGTTTATATGGTGTATTACGTTGATTGATTTTCTTATGTTGAACCATCCTTGCATACCTGGGATGAATCCCACTTGGTCGTGGTGTATAATACGTTTAATGTGTTGTTGAATATGATTAGCAAGTATTTTGTTAAGTATTTTTGCGTCTAGGTTCATTAGAGAAATTGGTCTGTAATTTTCCTTTCTTGTGATGTCTTTGTTTGGCTTTGGTACTAGGGTAATGTTGGCATCATAGAAGGAGTTGGGTAATGTTCTTTCTGTTTCAATATTTTGGAATAGTTTCAGCAGAATTGGTGTCAGTTCTTTCCGGAATGTTTTGTAGAATTCACCTGTGAAGCCATCTGGCCCTGGGCTCTTCTTATTTGGGAGATTTTTAATAACTGATTCTATCTCTCTGCTTGTGATTGGTTTGTTAAGTTCATCAATTTCTTCTTTCGTCAATATGGGCTGCTTATGTGTTTCTAGGAATTTGTCCATTTCCTCTAGATTGTCATTTTTGTTGGAATATAGTTTTTCAAAATATCCTCTTATGATAGTCTTTATTTCTGTGGGGTCAGTGGTGATATCGCCTTTCTCATTTCTTATTTTGTGTATTTGCATCTTCTCTCTTTTTTTCTTTGTTAGTGTTGCTAAAGGTTTGTCAATTTTGTTAATCTTCTCAAAAAACCAGCTCTTGGTCTTGTTTATCTGTTCAAGTGCTTTCTTATTTTCTATTTCATTTAGTTCTGCTCTTATCTTTGTTATTTCCTTCCTTCTTCTTCCTGTTGGGTTACTTTGTTGTTGTTTTTCTAATTCCGTCAAAAGTGCAGTTAGTTCTCCAATTTTTGCTCTTTCTTCTTTTTTGATATATGAATTTATGGCTATAAACTTCCCTCTCAGTACTGCTTTTGCTGCATCCCATAAATTTTGGTATGTTGTGTTATCATTATCATTTGTTTCAAGGTAGTCATTGATTTCTTTTGAGATTTCCTCTTTGACCCACTGTTTTTCTAAGAGTGTGCTGTTTAATTTCCAAATCCTGGTGTGAAATCTGGTCTTCTGTCCCTTGCAAATCTCCAGCTTGACTCCACTGTGGTCAGAGATAATGTTTTGTATGATTTCAATCTTTCTGAATTCGTTCAGCCTTTCTTTGTGGCCTAGCATATGATCTATCTTGGAGAATGATCCATGTGCACTTGAGAAAAATGTATATCCTGCTGTGTTTGGGTGTAGCGATCTATATATATCTATTAGATCCAGCTCCTCTAATATACTATTCAGATGTTTTGTTTCTTTGGTGATTCTCTTTTGAGATGTTCTGTCCAGAGTTGATAGTGGTGTATTAAAATCCCCCACTATAATTGTAGATGTATCTATTCTTTCACTTAGTTTTTCCAGCGTTTGCCTGACGTATTTAGAGGCACCCTTGTTAGGGGCATAGATATTTATGATTGTTCAATCTTCTTGACAGATTTTCCCTTTCACTAAAATGTAGTATCCTTCTTTGTCTCTCACAATTGTTTCACATTTAAAGTCTATTTTGTCTGATATTAATATAGCTACTCCTGCCTTTTTTTGGTTATTGTTAGCTTGTATGATTGTTTTCCAGCCATTCACTTTCAATCTCCATGCATCTCTGGGTCTAAGATGTGTCTCTTGTAGACAGCATATGGATGGGTCATATTTCCTTATCCAATGTCCCAGTCTGAATCTTTTGATAGGTGAGTTTAATCCGTTGACATTCAGTGTTATTACTATCAAGGAATTATTTGTGTTAGCCATATTTTGATTGGATTTGTGTTTGTCATATTTTGTTTGTATTTTTTTTTTGTCTTTTTTGTTGTTGTTGTTGGTCTTATACTCTCCTCCAACTCTGCCTTTCCTGTTTTTTCCTTTCTTCCTGCAGAACTCCCTTTAGAATTTCTTGAAGGGGAGGTTTCTTGTTGTTATACTCTTTCAGTTTCTGTTTGTCTGTGAATATTTTGAACTCTCCATCATGTTTGAATGCTAGTTTAGCTGGATAGAGTATTCTTGGTTGGAAATTTCTTTCCTTTAGTACCTTGACTATATCATACCACTGCCTTCTTGCCTCCATGGTTTCAGAAGAGAAATCAGCACTTAATCTAATTGAGCTTCCCTTGTATGTGATGGTTTTCTTTTCTCTTGCTGCTTTTAGGATTTTCTCTTTGTCTTGAGCATTAGATAATTTGACAAGTATATGTCTTGGGGTGGGCCTGTTGGGGTTTATGACTAGTGGAGTGCCCTGTGCTTCTTGGATATGTACATCTGTCTCTTTCAGTAGATTTGGGAAGTTTTCAGCCATTATTTCCTGCAACACTCCTTCTGACCCCTTTCCCTTCTCTTCACCTTCTGGAATGCCTATAATACGTATGTTTGAGCGTTTTGCATTGTCATTCAGGTCCCTAAATCCTAACTGGATTTTTTCTATCTTCTTATTGACCCCTTCTACTATCTGTTTGATTTCTGATGTACTGTCTTCCACATCACTAATTCTCTGCTCTGTCTCTTCTAGTCTGCTGATATTTGCTGCAAGTGTATTTTTGATTTCTTGAACTGTGGTGTTCATTCCCATCATATCTGTTATGTTTTTGCGTATGTCTGCAATTTCCCCTCCAAGTGATCTCTTCATGTTTTTAACCTCTTTCATTACTTCGTCAAATTTGTCGGTGATAAATGTTCCGAGATCTTTCATTGATTGTGCCAAGTTTTGCTCCCCTTCGTGATTATTGGTTTGTTGATTGGATTCAGCCATGTTTTCCTGATTACTGGTTTGGTTTGTAGATTTTTGTTGCTTTCTGGTCATCTCTTTATTTTGACGGATTTAATCAGTTCCTTAGCTTCTTTGTCTGCTCTTGGAGGTTAATTAGCTGTTATTTTTGCATAGGTGTTATATCTTCTCTTTGTCACTTTTTTCTTCTTATTCTAGTTACTTGTTGTTGGTTAAGTTCACTTTAAAGGAAAGTATTAGTGTTGGGGAAAGGCAATTGTGTAAGCAAGGGAATAGTATAAAGTAGTATTGGTGATATATGTTAACAAAGCAAGAATATGAGATCTGGGAGGATGGAGGTTAGATTCATGTAAATTGTGTAGAATTATAGCAGTAGGTAGAGTACCTATTATGAGGTAGATGATTGAATATAGGAGGAATATGGTATGAGCTAAAAAGCTATTGATTTCGTGAGAGAGGGAAACAGAAAAGAAAGGTAATAGTTTCAAGAGTGGATAACAGACAGAAAACAAAACATAGGTATTAGAAATTAAGACTTAGACCCTTTGTGGATCGAAGAAAGGGAGGTGGGAGGTGGAATTTAGGAGAGCCAGTAGATGGTGGCGGATATCAAGATGTAGGGGAAAGAGGATAGTGTAGGTAGCCTAAATCAGTTGACACAGAAATGAGGCAGTGAAGGATGAGAAAACCCAGCGAATGTGAGGTGTTTCCTGCCGCACCTATTGTATAATTGAGTTAAAATAAACTAAGTAGAATATGAGGGACAAAAGGGAGAGAGACAACAGAATAAAAAGGGAAAAAAAAAAAGAAAAAAAAAAGGGGGGGGGTGGAAGGGACGAGAGGAAGAAAGGAAAAGAGTGTGGCCAGGGGTGGGGAACAGGTAGGGGAAAGAAAAAAAAAAAAAAAAGAAAACAGATATACACGAACCAGAATTAAAACACCCACTCCACAGCACCTACCAAAAAAAAAAAAAAAAAAAAAAAAACCCTTAAATAACTGAGTAAAAAAAGACTTTGGGGGATATGCTGTGAGAGAAGACTAGGGGATAATGCGGTGTTAGCAATCAGGAAATTGAAAAAAGTAAAGAATAAGTCAAAATGAAAATAAAAACAAAACAAAATGAAACAATAAAGAAAAAACGCCAACGTTGAAGGCTAGGGCATTTAAGGACCTCAGATGGACCTCAGTGCGTGATGGATTCAGGGATGGCAAGTCTGAGATATTGAGGACTCAAGAGGTGTGAGTCTCTGTAGTGTGGGCCACCAGAATTTAGGGAATTCAGACCTGGCAGCCTCCAATCTGGTCAACAGGAAGCCTGGGAGCCCTGCAGTGTAACACAGCCCTCAGGGATCCCCACAGCTGGGTGCCAGCCCTATGGGGGAAGTCAGATCCGCAAACTCTATATTGTGACTGAACCCTGCAATTCACTTTGCTGGACTCATTAGTAGTTATCTTTCATTTGAGCTTTTGGACAGCTCCCGTCCTGTGATTCCAAACCACTGCCACTAGAGGGCGCCTCTACACCGCAGCCACTTTACTAGTACAGATCCGAAGCCCAGCCAGTGACGCGGAAAACAGATTCCAATACCAGAATTCTCAAACTTCGCAAAATATTCCCTAATCTGCTTCCAGATGTGTCCCCCCGCCTTGCCGCAGCCTAGATCAATTTTCCAATTACTTCTCTTTATTGCCTACAGCCTATTTGGGTTGGAGAACGGTTACCGGGCTTTTGGGGGCGGGGCTTCAGGCGGAAGCACTATTGTTTATATTCGTACTCAAAAGTTTCTCCCGCTTCACAACAAAACACCGTCTATCTTCCGAAATCGATCCACAAAGGCGATCTGTCAAATCAACCTGTCAACAGCTCACCCAGAGCTCCCGAACTCCTTAGCCCTTCAGAGTCATCTAAAAGCGGTGCCGCCGGGCTGGACCGCGGTTCCCCCCACCCCCAACAGGGAGGAGCCCGTGCGCGGGTCTCACCTGCGGGCAATAGAACCCAAATTATATCTACTAGACCAATCCTCTCCGTTACCTTTCCACCCAATCGATGTCCCGACACTTCTGCCCTGCAAAAATCCCGAAAAAGCCTCGCCTTGGAGAACCTGCCGCCGCGCCCAGCCGTCTCTTCCCGGGACAGACCACAAAGGCAAGTTTACTCAGCGACCATCTTGTCTCCACCTCACCCTGTTATTTAACACAACTCAAACTAAGTGATCGCCTTCCTTCCCCATTCCACCAAACCTGATCAGTGCTTTTTCTTCTTCTGCACCTATGTGACTGTGTACTGATGGATATCATTTTGAAATTAATAAGACAGGTCACTCTCCAGTTAGAGTATCAATAATCAGGTGGGTTACTGGTGACTGTGTATGTTTCAAAATGTCATACCTAGCACAACTTCTGTTCTCTGAAGCACCAATTTGAAAGCCCACAGCCTTCTCCCTAAAGTCCCTACCATGTCATCATAAACCTTATTCATAATTAAATCCATTATTGATTCATAGAAAAAAATGACTCTCACAAGGTAAAATTTTCCATGCCACAATTAAGTTATCATGGAAAGTTATACCATCATATTTCTTTTCATCTCAGCAAATGAAATATTACTTCTATTAAATAAGATATATTTTCAACTGGTTTTGCATCCCATCTAATCTTTCTTAACCATCCTATCTAGTCTTTCTTAAGCCATCGAGATAAACTTAGTATTTTATGTTTTCCTGCTTGGTCCATTTTTCAATCTCTTTCTCTCCTATGTTGTACACACTTCTCTCAATATAAAAACAAACAAATATAGCATAGATAAAAATGCTCTACCTATGAGCCTATTTTCCCCTCTAAATAGCAAACCATTTCAACTTTTCCTCGGCCTAGTATTCTTTTATTTTTTTTAAAGATTGATCCTTGTCTATTTCCTTCAAATCCTATTTGTGCAATCAGTTTTACCTCCAATAGTTCATTGAAAACACTATGTCAGATATCACTAAAGATTGCTAATTGCTACATTTCAGTACAGATTTAAATATGATTTTGTGCCATTTATTATAACAACACTACCATCTTTCTAATACTTTCTTAGTTTCCCTTTTGCCTCTTTCTTTTCAATGATCATTTAAATTTGTCTCCTTTTTAAGTGTTAGGATGCTTTTTAAATGTTAAGATGCTTTAGAGTTCTAATACTTGGTCATCTAGTAGATACCATATCCTTGTCTACTTGGGAAAAAAAATCCAACCTCCTCAGATTGCCGTCAAGGTTCTTAATAATACCGACTCCATCTCTCAGTCCAAACTCATGTCCCATCATTTCTTCATAAATATAGTACATGCCTATGTTCATGTGCCCTCTACTTAATCGTCACTTCTCTCCACTTTCACCTCCTCCCCTTCCAGGCACAATGGCATTGTCAGCTGTAACAGTTTGATATGGTTTATGAATTCTAAAAATAGATATTGGATTATGTTCATGAACTGGTCTGTTCTTCTGGGCAAATTAAATTGTTTTGGATTCAGAAATTTCATATTTACTTGTTGAGTTGTGATTAGGGCTTTGATTGGGCCACATCAGTGGAATGGGATGTTGAGTCCCCACCCCCTTGGAACACTAGGAAATAAATACACAGAAAAGCAGATACATGAGGAAAGAGACATTAGACAAGAGATGAGTCATTTGCCTAATAGTTTACAGCTGAGCCCGGAGAGGAACAATCCCCAGGAGAGCGACAAGACTTATCTCAGCCTACAGCTGATATTGGAAGAAGCTGGGACCACAGAGCCTTAAGAGGAATAGGAAGCCTGAACACTTGCAGATGGCAGCAGCCATCTTGCTCAAACATGTGACAACAGACTTTGGTGAGGGAAGTAATTTGCACTTTATGGCCTGGTAACTGTAAGCTTCTACCTCAAATAAATACCCTTTAAAAAAACCAACCAATTTCTAGTATTTGGCATCAGCACATGTTTGGCTGACTAATACATATACTTATGATGTGAGATTATTAACAAAATATTCAGCGTGCTATAGGTGTTAGTAAATATAGAATGAATAATGATTGAAGAAATGGAGTCTGATACCCATGTTGTTCAAGGGGACTATTGCATATTTGCCTCAATAAGAACCCCTGAAAGTGAGTGAGATCTCTCCTGTAATCCAGATTTGTTGATGTGGAGATGTAATTTACTTTTGCCAGAGATGAAGAATCAAGTTACTAGTATCCAGGTAGCACCCTGTCCCTCATACAATTCTCTCTTCCCCCCACAATTACACTATAGCTTAAACTGTCCTTTGATGCTGCTGGATGGGACCAGAAAGTAAAGAAAAAGATTTGTCTACTATTACCAGTTGAAACTGAAGATGCATATTAATGTAGATCATTGTTGTAGATGCATCCATGATGCAGTAAAAATCAAACTATGCTCAGCAACATTATAGTTTAAATCTGATTTGCAGGGAGAAGAGGCAATTGGCCTATGAAATGAAGTATCATTCACAAACAAAATGCAACAGCTTCCAAAAGCTACTACTTCTTCTGATGAAATTAGGGAAATGTCAGTTTGGGAAAAGTGGCTTGAATTAATTAGCAGTTCTCACCATCTGGTTCAAAGTGAAAACACCCTGTAACAAGTACATTTGTAGCAAGACATCTCATACTGAGCAGTCAGCCATTAAGGTATACTAGTTAGAAATACTAGAAAAGACACAATGATTAGGAATATAGATCTTCAACGTAGTAATTTATTTTAGCTCAAAAAGGTAACTAGTTATTGTTTTAAAATATCTATAGTTAAAGAAATCTTATTATAGCTATAAAAAGGGGATTTTTCTGACACTCATATGTTGTCTAAATCAATAAAAAGTACCTAATATGTACCCAGCATTTTATAAAGAAGATACTCTTGGGTATAAAATTGCTCTTAGGAGAATAAGATTAAAATGCTGCATTTTGCTGAATGAGCATAATGTTGTAAACACTGTTCATGAGAGGAATAATTAAAATGTAAGAATCTATTTTTCTATACAGTGTATTGATTGATGCATATAACTTCTTGGTCTGATAATTTGTTTAACACAAATTAAAATCCATTCTTAGAAAATTCAAGTGTATTTCCCACAATATTCAGTTCAGTTCCAGGTCTTGATTCTTAAAAATAGTTTGTAGATGCCTAAAATCTATCAAACAAATTATTTGTTTCACCTTTTTTTAGACTTCTCCCCTCAATCTTTTATTTATTCAAATTTTACCTCACACACTTATAAAAGAAATTGGAAAAACAAAACCCACACAACTCTGTTCATGTACTTTAAATATTTTCTTGAGAACTTTCTTCCTTGAAATTCTTTCTTATTCTGAGTAGTCAAAAACTGCAATTAACTGTATATGATTGCAAAAAATTCTTATTAGAAACAAAACAAAGAAACCATTCCCTCTTTCTCTCCCTCCCTCCCACCTTCCCTCCCTCTCTCTCCCCCCCTCTCTCTCCTGCCCCTTCTCTTTCATTTTACTAACTTTGCCAAACTAACCTGGTTAAATCTGACCTTTATATCTATACATGGAAAACTAAAGAGGGCAGAAGAAAGCCACATATTCCTTTACTGAATTGTTTCATGTTCAATTCATGACTACTTATTGAAATAACTCCCTTGGAACTACAACAAAATCCTACTGCATTTCCCTTGAAAAAATTTCTCTCATGTATCTCCAAGACTTTTATTTCATAACATCTTTGCTCTCCTAAAATGTCCAGCATCTTCCCTGTCCCTTAACTTTCTGCTAGTGCTTGCCCTTCTATTTTATGGACAAAAGCCCTCAGGGGAACCTCCACACAGTCTCATTACAACATCTATTGTCCATCTTCTCTCACATAATAGTTTTTCTTCCTTCTCACCGAATTTAGGATATGGTTCCATCAACACATCATTTGCAAACTGCTGTTTCTGACTAAGAATGCTCTCCTAAGTTCCAAAATATTATTTCGTTTTTTTTTAAGGCATCTTAAGCTCAGAGATAATATTTAATTTATTTTCCTTTCAAGAAACTTCTTGGCCTCATGTTTTTTCCTACTATTTTTTTTATTAGCTAAAACCTACAAGGGTGAATTCATCTGTCATCCTTTTTTCTTCCTCAAAAGGAACTCCTGACATTAATTTCAGTTCTATTATCTATGAAATGTCTGTAGTTGGTCCACATTCCTTCCATTTTTAATGCAAGTACCTTTGTACCTTTTTTCAGTACTCTAACTTATATTTGGGGGTATTAGAATGGCCCTGCAGTTAATCTTCATACCTCCATTCTAGATATCCTCTTATACAACTTCCACACTATTACAGAGAGTAATCCATCTAAACACAAATATGACTTTATGCATTTGTTCCCTGTCTGTAAATTAGAAATAATAGGGTAACTTTTAAAAGGTTGCTATAATGATAAAATGAAGTGATCTCTATAAATATCTTAGCTTCCCTAAACATACTCAATTTTCTATAAAGCCAATTTGCATTATCATCATTACTCACATGGTTTTGAATTCTTTAGTTGCCATAAAGCCAATTTGCATTATCATCATTACTCACATGGTTTTGAATTCTTTAGTTGCCATGATTATGGCATTATTATTACTATTATTATGGCTATTGGATTGCTGCAAATATTATTTGTTAATATTATTTTCAGCACTGAGCACAATTCTTAGAAAATAGTACCTGTCTGATAAAATTTTATTTGTCTAATGAGTAAATACAGTTACTCTTTTCATGACTATTTGCCTTAACTGTTTACAGAAATAAAGTAACTTAATGGAATAACTAGTTTTCATTACAGAACAGTGTAATGAAATGGAATCTTTTGCTCACTATAAAATCACTTTCTTTCCTGGTTGTTTAATATATGTATCAGCCCTGCTTTCCACACTACACTCGTACAACCCACCCAGAATGGTGTGCATCATAAGAAAGTATTTCAGAAAGAAATCCCCTGAAAGCCTTTCCCAATCTTTATTAAAATTCAGCAAACAGCTGAACCTAGACAATTGTGAATCATCCTGGTATCAGTTTCAGCAACTTAAAAAAATTAGATACAATTCAGAGGAGAGTGAAATTTATCAAAGTATAAGTGGACATTTTATTTTGGAAAGATGAGTACTGAAGTGCCATCTTACATTGTGTATAACAAAATAAATAGTGAGACTAATCTAGTGGTTTCTTCAAAGAAGAAAAGGGAAAAATAAGAAGATTGTTTTGCAGAGTGACAAATATAACAAATTTTTTTCTGATATGACCCTGTAGCAGTTTGATATGATTTATGAATTCCAAAATTTGATATTGGATTATGTTTGTAAACTGGTCTGTTTCTCTGGGCATATTAGATTATATTGGATCCAGAGGTTTCACTATTGCTTGATTAAATAATGATTAAGGCTTTGACTGGACCATGTCAATAGGACATAAAGAAACCACACAGCAGAAAAGAGAGGTTGGAAGCACATCTTATGGTACCTTGAGTTGGACTCTAAAGGGCCTTATGACTGTAAGCTTCTACCCCAAATAAATACCCTTAAGAAACCCAACAGAGTTCTGGTACTTTGCATCAGCACCCCTTTGACTGACTAATACAGCCCCTATTAAATATTTTATAATTTCTCCTTCAGTAGTAGACCTCTTTATGTGAACTTCAGAGAGAGAATCTGGCTATGATGGACCAAATAGGAAAGCAAAAAATAAAATAAATGTAAGAAACCAGACACAAAGTATTATTAAATAAATGTAAAGAAACCAGACACAAAGTAGTACAAATGGTATGATTTCATTTTATAAAATATAAACATAAATAAATCTAGAGAGACATAATTAGATTACTGACTGATAAGAGGTATAGGTTTTTCTTTTTGAAGTAATGAAAATGTTCTAAAATTGACTATAGTGATGAATGAACAGCTCTGTAATTATACTGAGAGCAATTGATGGCATACTTTGGATGGATTGTATAGTGTGTGAATATATCTCAATTAAACTACTTTAAAATAAAATAAAGTTAAAAAGATGTTTCTAAGGCAGAAGATACATGTATATTTTAACTCTGTCATACCATTTTATTATTGCAGTTATCTGAATGACAAGAAAATAAAAGTCATCACTTCATTCAGTTCCAGTTAATTTTTCCTTCACAATACTTTCCTTAAACAGCGGTATAAATTCTCTAAGAACTCTCAGTTCATCTAGGAAAAATAAGTTGTTTCATTCCTCAAATATACTGTGGGTGTTTAAAATATATTGTGAATGTTCAAAGTAGATTATATTTTTATTAAACGTTCACACAAAGAAGCATACATTTTATAAAACAGAATTTCATTTTTATGCATGCAGGTGAATGTTATGGTCCCACTATTTTTAAAATTACAAGAACTTTGGTCATTCCTACATGCACACACACACACAAAGACATCCTGATAACATCAAATTAGAGGAAGTGTGTTTAATCTCTCTTGGGAAGTTGCCTGGCAACAACATTAGAGTCAATTCTATGGCAGGGTGCAATATTTTCCCATGTTTAGATTGCTGTTTATCTTCATTATAACTAAGTAATTTAAGTTGTCAACTCTCTTGTGACTATTGGGTATCTGTTAACTACATATTTAATGCTTGACTAGACTGTGCTTCCAAAAAGTAAAAGCAGCTATATATTTCTACGTTAGGTTTAAACCTTATAGAAGACATAAGGCTACAATATATCTTAATCTTCTTTGAAAAACATTGTCTTTCTAGCAAGCGAGCATTAAATGAACCTTACAGAGTAGAGGGTGTGATTTATTCATAATTCAATAAGAATAAACAGTTTCATGACACTGAATCAAAGTACACCTGTGGAGATTTTTGAACTAAAAGGCAAATGATTATATTTTTAAAAAAGAGTAACATGCAACTCTGGTAACCTTCACTTTAAAATGACATTAAATTGAACCACAATGTAACAAGTATTCTTAAGCAAATAAAAGCTTTACCCAAATATTATTTTCCTCCCTACAAATTTCGGACACTGTATTCCCAATATTCCCATATTTTTTGAATAAGCATGTGATTAAATCACAGTAAACCAAATATTATTTAATCATTTCCTCATTATACCCATTAGTTATATCTCAATAGCATGTATATTCTTCACATGTATCTTCCAATATAATTTAGTATAATAATACTTAACATTTTAATACTGACTAAATATGCTTGATTTTCTATTATTTAAATGTAAAGCTTAAAATTAAAATGCATTTTCATAAAATCATATTTCCATTGCATTAGAATTAAAATGTGTTATTTTGTAAAGTCTGGGAAACTTTGAGATTTTATTCAGTTGAACGGCGAGGCATCAATTTCTGAAATTTTAGAGTAGATAGAGTATTGCAGTAATGGATTAATTGACATAATCTTTGATTTTACTATACCGAAAACATGAGCACAAGAAGTATTTTATTTCTTTGGTTCTTCTCTGCCATCCTTTCTCTAATTATATTTTTTATTTATTTTTAAAAGGTACTTAGACTACATAAAATGATACATTAAAAAATATAAGGGATTCCCATACACACCACTCCCCACACCTCCCACTTCAACCCCACATTAACAACTTCTTTCATTAGTGTGGTACATTCATTGCAACTGATGAACACATTTTGGAGCATTGCCAGTAAGGATGGATTATAGTTTACATTGTAGTTTACACTCTCTCTCACTCAAATATGTAGGTTATGACAGAATATATAATGGCCCATATCTGTCATTGCAATGTCATTCAGGACAATTCCAAGTCCCAAAAATGACCCCATATTACACGTCTTTTTCCCTCTCCCTGAATCAGCACTTCCAGTGGCCACTGTCTCCACATCAATGATATAATTTCTTCCATTGCTAGAATCACAATAAGTCTATAGTAGAATACCAGTAAATCCACTCTTCTCCATATTTATTCCCCAATCCTGAGGATTCTGGCATGGTGATGCCCCCTCCACCTCTAATTGAGAGGCGCCTTAGATCCCACATTGTTGATGGATGACATTCTCTTGCTTGTAGTTGTAGACTCTCGGTTCCTTACTTTTCTATTTGGAATTTGTCTGGTGAAGTATTGGCAGATGAGAAATTTCATTTACTAAATTAATATAATGAATCTGGTATACTGCTAGGCACTTGGTATACATCAAAGGATTTAGAATTTTCCTGATCCTAAGAGTCAATTTTAGGCCTTTTTATAGATGAAGAAACAGATTTTGATCAGTGAATCATAGAGCAATGACTGAAATGGAGCTTAGACTATTTTCTTTTAAATTTGTGGATGTGGCCTCTGCTATACTGTTCTTTTGGCAAAAAAAAAGTGCCAAAATATAATTTATTATTTTTTAAAATTCACTTTTTACTTTTTTGAAAGATTTGTAATTCCCTCCTTTTTAAATCTCCCATATTTTTAATTCTAATCAGTCTGCTAGAAACTTTGTTCATGTTAGAGTAGAGCTGCATCCTTTTTACTTTTTCAGCATATATTGTTTTACACTCTCCTGGGTATGTTTTCTTCTGTACTCTAAGACCTATTATTTCATTACCAAGTCTCAGGCAAACCTTTTTTAATTTAAACTTTTTATTGTAAGTAAAGTATAGATTCAAGGCAGTTTAAGCATTAAGAGTGAGAGGTTCTTTGCAATCTATACCTAATTTTCCCCAAAGATAACACTGAAAAATTCTACTGCAATGTCACAACCAGGATATTGGTATTGATATAGGCAAGATGCAGAACATTTCTATTACCACACCATTACCATGAGGATCCCTCATGCTGCTCTTTTATAGCCCCAGCCACTTTCTCTCCATCCCTACCCTTTCCTTAAGCTCTGGGAACTAGTAACCTGTTCTCCTTTTCTGTAATTTTCTCAGCTCAAAAAGATTATAGAGATGGAATGATACAATATTATCTATTAAAAATCATTTGGGATATATTTCTTCACTTGATACAACTCCCTGGAGATTCAACCATATAATTGCAGGCATAAATAAGTTCATTCATTTTGATTTATGAATATCATTCAATGGCAGAGGTATATCAAAATATAGGTGTATCACAGTTCATTCACCCATTGACAGGCATCTGGATTAATTTCAGTTTTGGTCTCATGAATAATGTAGCTGTGACAGTTCAAAGCTGGATGGACCTCAGTAGGTTATGTCCATAGAGTAAATCCATTCCTGTGCTTTTAAACCTATTGTTAATGGAGCATTTTGATTAAATTACTTATTTAAGAGCCTTTTATTAGATTGTGTGACCCAGGTTGTGTCTTAATTCTCTTACTGGAGTCCTTTATTAATGGAGTAATAAAAAGTCGCATACAAGAAAAACACTGCAGAAACAGAGGAACCCAGAAGCTGGGAGAGAAGGCCCCAGGAGCTGAAGAAGGCACTTTAGCCAGAAGCCAAAAGCAATGAGGCCCAGAGGAAAGGGGGGAGATGAGTGTGTGCTGCCATGTTCCTGACTGGCCACAGCTGCAGTACAGGGAGAAAGTGAGCCTGGAGGAGAAGGTAGAGAACAGCCGATGCCACCATTGTGCCCTGCAATGTGCCTGATCGTCCACAGCTGTAGCTCAGTGAGACAGCATCTCTGATGATGCCTTGATTTAGACACTTTCATGGCCTCAGAACTGTAGGTTTTTAACCTAATAAATCTCATTACAAAAACCAACTCATTTCTAGTACATAGTTCCCAGCAGCTTTTAGCAAACTAAATCAAATGCTATAAATATTTGTGTACAGTCTTAATTTCTCTGCATAAATGCGCAGGGATGCAATTCCTGGGTTTATGGTAGCTTCATGATTAGTGTTTGAAGAAACAGCTAAGTTGTTTCACAAGTTGGTTTAATCATTTTATATCACCACCATTGGTATATGACAAATCCAGTTTCTCTGTATCCACATCAGCATTTGATGCTGTCACTATTTTTATTTTACCAATTCTGAGAGATGTATAGTGATATCTAATTGAGATTTAGTTTGCATTTCTCCTATGTGTAATGATCTTGAACATCTTTTCATGTGTTTATTTGCCATTTATACAGCTTCTTCAATGAAATATCTCTTCATGTCTTTGGACTATATTCTAACTGGATTGTTTGAATTTTTAACTGTTGTGTTTTGAAAGTTCTTTATATATTTTAAACCTCTTTGATTTTTTTTCATGAAAATTTTCTGGTTTCTGGCATAGAATTTCTGTACATGTATTGTTAGATTTACACCTATTTTGAACAACTTTAAATGGTATTTCATTTAATTTCTATATTCACATATTCATTATCAATGAGTAGACATACAATTGATATTTGTATTTTTATTTTGTGTCCTTTGATATTTGCTGAAACTACTTATTACTTGTAGATTTATTTTGTAGATTCATGAGATTTTTAAGATGGAAAGACATACAATCTGCAAATAAGAATAATCTTCTTTCTTCCCTAATGATCCATATGCTTTTTAATTATCTTTCTTGCCATATTTCATTGGCTGGAAATAACAGTACTATGTGGAATAAGAATGATAACAGCAGACATCCTTCCCTTTCCTGATCTTATGAAGAAAGCATTCATTCTTTCACCATTAGGTATAATGTTAATTATTTCTAGACATTCTTTAATAAGTTGAGAAAATTCTACTGTATTCCTGTTTCTCTGAAATATTTATCATGAATGACTGTTAAATATTATCAAATACATTTTCTGAATGGATTGATATAATCATATGGCATACTTTTTTCTTATAATATACGTGATTATGTTGATTGGTTTTTGAATACTGAACTGCCTTGCATACCTGGAATAAACCTCACTTACTCATGGAGTAAAATTCTTTTATGCATTGAATTCCACAAGTGATTTTATGTTGATGATTTTTGAATCATGAAATATATTAATATGCAGTACTTCCTTCTTAATTTTCTTTTTTAGAGGTATGAGGGCTGGGAATTGAACCAGATGTTGCATGTGGGAAGCTGGTACTCAACCACTGAGCCACATTGGCTCCCTGAGTTGATTTTTTTGGTTTGTTTGTTTTTAGGATGCACCTGGAAACAAACCTGGGACCTCCCATGTGGGAAGCAGGCACCCAACCACTTGAGCCACATTTGGTCCCTAGTTTTTCATTTCTATTGCCTTGTCTGGTATTGGTATAAGGATGGTGCTAGTCTCATGAAATGAACTGAGAAACATTTACTGCTATCCTGTTTTCTGGAAGCGTTTGTATGGAGTTTCTTTTAATTCTTCTTCAAACAGTTGGTAGAATTCTTTAGTGAAATCTTATGGACCTGGAGACTTCTTTCTTGAAAATTATATAGCAATGAATTGAATTTCCTTAATAGTTATGGAGTAATTCAAATTAATGTTTTTCCTATTGAATGAGTTGTGGTAGTTTGTGTTTTTTTATGATTTAATCTATTATATTTAATCCTCAGAAATAGAGAAAGAGGCATCTACTCCATTTTCCAGTTGCTTTTAATAATTCCAGGATAATATCATTGAGGGTCTCCTGATTAGGACCACAATATTGAAAGAGCTTGGAAAAGGTGAAAGGAGTAATGTCATTGTTTAGAGAAAAAAAAATGACAAGAATCAATCTTTTCTGTAGCCTACTTTCTTTTGATTTTCTTTTATGCTAAAAAGAAAAATAAATATTAAAGATATTTGAACAATTTATACTTACTTTTATTTTATTGAAATCTAAATTAAAATTTAAGAAATAAGGAACAAAAATTATGAAAACAAATATGTGCTTAGACTCCCTCAACGAATCAATAAAGGTATCACAGAATCTTCAAAGAGGAGTTATATATAATATTTGTTTGGAAAATTTGTACTAGTTTTTTTCTATAATTTATTATTAAATCATTGATAAAATTAAGTCAGAGTAATATTTAAATCAATTTTATTGATAAAACTTAAAATACTTCAATATTTATGAATATAAACACTCTAGGGAATTGTTCATATTTCCTGAAATGGTTTCTTTTTTTTATTCCTGCTTTCTTTATTTGATGTGATTTTTTATCTTTAAAGATTGAGAAATAATTTATAGGGCTTTTAAAAAAAATTAAATCTATTGATCTTCTACCAGGAGGATCCAGGCAAATCAAACCACATAACATAAATTATTACCTGCTCTCTAATTTAGCTATACATTTTATGTGTAATTGGGTTAAAATATGATTTTCCCATGTGATGCTAACATGAAATAAGTATACTTACTTTAAGTGATTATTTTCACGTTGTATCTATTTTTAATGCAGGCATATTTGTTTCCTGTTGCAGCGGTAACAAAATACCACAAACTTGGTGGCTTAAACAAAGAGATTTATTCTCTCACAGTTCTGGAGGTCAGTAGTCTGAAATCAGTATTACTGAGACAAAAATGAATGTGTCAGTAGAGGCGCACTTGCACCTTCCGTCCTCTGGATTCTGGCATATAGTGACTTGTGACCACTTAGCTCCTATTTCTGCCTCCGTGGACCAATTGCATCCTCCTCTTCTGACTGTGAAATCTCTTTCTGCCTCTCTCTTATAAAGATGCATACAATTGTATTTAGGGCCTTCCTGAATAATCCAGGATAATCTCTCCATTTCATGATCCTTTCTTTAATCACATATGCAAAGATTGTTTTCCATGTTAGGTAACATTTACAGCTTCCAGGGATTAGGACCTAATATCTTTGGGAGCCATTATTCAGCCCACTATAGCAGGTGTGTTTTAATTAATTTAGTTTTTTTTTCAACGTTACTTTAACTATACTGCTAAACATATTCCATAGCATACATTAGGGTTCACGGTGTTGTCCTAATTTTTAAAAATATTCTAGTAACATAGATACAACTTAAATTCCCCTATTAATCAAATTCAAATATATCATTCAGTGGTATTAACTACTTTCTCATTTTTGCTACCATTACCACCATTCATTACCAAAACTCTTTTACCACCAAACAGATACTCCGTTCCCTACCTTCACCCTGGCCCTTGGCAACATATATTCTAGTTTTTGACTCTATAAATTTGTTTCTTCTCATCACTGCATATCAGTGATAGCATACAATATTTGTCCTTTTTAAATCTGGATTATTTAACTCAATGTAATGTCTTCAAGGTCACATATATCAGACCTCCATTCATTTTTCTTGCTAACTATTCCATGGTATGAATATACTACATTTTCTTTATCCACTCATCTGTTGATGGACCTTGGATTGCTTCCATCTTTTGGCAATTGCGAATATTGTCTTTGAACATTGATATGTAAATATTTTTGAGTCCTAGATTTCAATCTCTTGGGTATATACATAGAAGTAGAATTGCTATGTCTTATGGTAATTTTTTGCTAAAATTCCTGAGGAACAGCCAAATAGTTTTGCACAGAGCTTAGACCATTTTATATTCTCACAAAGAATAAATGAGTGTTCTTATTTCTTCACATCCTCTCCAACACATGTAATTTTCCATTTTTTTAATAGTAGCCATTTTACTGGGTATGGAATGATATCTCATTGTGGTTTTGATTTGCATTCCTTAATGGCTAATGATGCTAAGCATATTTTTTTTATTTCTTTTTTTGTTTGTTTTTTGGTAGTCCACACAGTTTATTCAGCACTATGATAAGAGAGAACCTATATCGTGATGGAAATAAGGCAAATACAGGACAAATCTCTGGGGTATATTCTTAGTAGAGTCTAATACATAAATTTAAGTTTCACAACACATGGCAGGCATGATATGTTGCATACCAGCAACTATCACTTCCCACTTCGTCCTTCCTAACAGAGCTCTTATTTTATTAGCAAATGAAATGTATCCTGTCTAGGCAATGCCAACCCTAGCCTCTTTGTCAGGAATTCCAAGGCTATCTTGTGAACTAGTGCCTACTGGTGACATGTAAAAAGAAATTCTTCTAGGGACTTTGGAGGAAGATTTTCTTTTCAACTAAAAGAACAGAAACTTGATTGGAGAAAGCCTTTTGCTCCCTAGGTCCAATCTTTGATTGAGATTGAAATATTTGGACCAGCAATAAATCAGCAATAAACAAAGGGAAACAACCATGAGGAAATGTGCTTCTTTAAATGTCTATTGAAATTTTTTGCCCTATTTTTAATTTTTGTCAAAATTTTAATTGGATTGTCTGATTTTTTGTTGTTGAGTTGTAAGATTTCTTTACATATTCTAGATGCTAAACCCTTAATGGAATTGTGGTTTCAACATATTTTGTTTCATTCTTTATGTTGTCTTTTCACTTTCCTGATGAAGTCCTTTGATGCACAAAATTTTTTATTTTAATCTTTAAATACCTACATGTATTTTTATGCTTCTACCCTTGTTTTATGGTTGCTTTAATATCAAGCAGTCTCCTAAATCTCAGAATGTCTCCTAAATCTCAGTCGAACCATCGTGATTCTCTTCAGTGCCATGAAAAGGGCATACAGCCCACCATTAATTCCATCAACTATATATTGGCTAAGAAATATTTAGATATTACCCACACTGCTTTTAGCACTCTAAGAAAGTAAAAGTTCAAAAATTCAAATGGCCCTAGGCTCAGATACTGCCATTTAATTTTGCGAAACATTAAAAAACAGGATATTAGATAGGATACCTTTTTCCTATAATGGATGGATGCCTGAGTTATAATTCCTTCTTCAAATGAAATTATAACTTCTTTGTGGTTGAGATTTCTGTGACTCTGTTAAGTATAACTGATTCTGTCCTAACAAGTATCCCATTAGATTATTTCTCTATCTGAGGAAACAAACTTCTAACGCGGAGTTTGTGTATATTCTTCCTTAGCACTAGCATGCTATGGAAAGCTACTGAGACCTCCATTGGCATTATATGCTAAAGGCAGGTTATGGAAATAATAATTATCAATGTCAATTGCAGGAAAGCAAGCCATACCATTTGTACAACAAAGTGTTACTAATAATAATTTGCTAGAACACACTGTTATTTTAAATAAATTTGCCATAACAGGAATGATGTGGGCATTGGAATCAAGAAGTGGTGAGTTCAAATTTTCTACTCTAATTAGACAAGTTATTAACCTTGCCAGGTTGTCAGTGGGGAATAGATGTTCAACAAATAATGATTCAGTGTATTTACTTCAGTAAAGGTGTTTTCAATTTCAAAATTACCTTAAAGAAAGAAATTACACCAGTAATGCTGCAAATGTTCAAAATATTTTAGGAAATTGTCTTTTAGAATTGTCATCATAACAAATATAAAGTAAATTTTAAAAGTCAGTCTCTATCTGAAAATGCCCCTATATTACACCTATTTTTCCCTCTCCCATCCCTCAGAACCTCTGGTGGCCACTGCATTTACATCAATAATAAGAATTCTTCCATTGCTAGAATAAGTCTAAGGTAGAATAATAATGTTTACTTTAGTGCATTGTTCATTCCCCAATGTTGAGGATTTGGGGATGGTGTTGCCCACTCTTCTAATTGAGAGAGGATTTGTTCTGTGTAACATTGCAGTGGCAGAGACAGACCATTTTATATTTTGTCATAACTTACAAAATTGTGCAGAACATAGTGTAAACTATAATAGAAACTATAGTCCATGGTTAGTAGCAATGCTTCAATATGGGTTCATCAATTGTAACAAATGATCCACACTAACGAAGGATGTTTTTAGTGTGGGAGGCAGAGGAGGTGGGCCATATGGGAATCCCTTATATTATATAATCTAAAGCATCTTTAAAAATTAAGAAAATAATTAAAAAACAAAAAAAGTCAGTCTCTAAATCAGTAAATACCTACTATGTGGTAACTTCTATGATAAGCATTGGAAGTTCAATGGAAACAAACAACCCATCAGGAATACCAGTATTAACTATAATAGAATTTCATATTTCCTCTACTGTAGTTATAAACATTGTGTTTTAAGAATACAGAGAAGGGAGCAATTAATCCCTTCAGATTTTTAAAAATTATTTAACTCAAAATAGAAGTGTTCTTTTGTTCATGTGTTAGCCAGGCTTTACAACAAAAGGAAACTGTACTCTAAAAGATAATGATTTTTGACATTAATAACATTCAAAGAAAAGGACATATATTATACTACCAAAGCAGGAAATTTATTTTCACATAAAATGGTATTTTCAAGAGGCCTGTAGGTATCTACATGTCTGTTAACTACTATGTAATTGTTAAAATATCAAATTGCTTTTGAGAACTCTTCCAGGTTGCTTTTATACCTTTAGGTTTATTTTTACATGAGAAATTTTTAATATTTGAACTTTTTTCCATGATTAATTTATCCAAATAATGAAACTCTTTTATTATTTGAAAATATTTGAAACCTTACAACTTTTTATCTTCAAAAACTTCAATTCTCAGGGTGATGTCATTAATATTATATTGTATCAGACATAGAGTATAATACATATGTCACAAGATATGAAATGAAGACTTTTTTCTATTTTTGCCTCATCAGTCAGAATTTAAAACTTCTTTTAGAAGTTAGGAGCATAAAAGTAAAAAAAAACTGATTTGGGGATTGTATTATATTTTTTATAATTTGGAGCAATTTCAAAGTGGTAAATACAATTTGATGCAAATTATTGCTCTTTGCGTTAACTTTTTTCAAAGTATATAACAACAAATACAATATGATAATGATGAAAACACTGGTGAATTTTTTGTTCAAATCACGTTTACTATTACTATCCCAGGACTTGTCCCTAGCAAAGTAAGGACTCCATAAATATCTGTGACTCTAATGAGTAATCCTAACAGAAAATATAGAAGATCACAATTTAGTTAGATACAAACCTCATAATATGTGACCTGTAACAGTTCATAAAAAATTTGATTTTGTCCCCCCAAAATTGAAAAATCATTCATTTCAATAAAATAGCTAAATTATGTCAAGTAAAATATTATATTGAGCTAGTTAATTTAAAATACTGAAGTAAACAAAAAATTCTTTTAAAAAAACACTTACGGTCCTTTATAAATGGGGAAATCATGTTTTTCTGTTGTAAAGTCTCTCCTAGTTTGCTGATGCAAGGGCTAGAGATGATCAGAAACACAAATTTATACTATTAAATTATTGGGCACAAGACTCCATTCTAAGTACTTCAGATATCTCCATAACCAGCCTTTAGCTACATTAGTTGAAATATTGACTCACAAGTGTGTTATAAAGATCCTTACTCAGTATAGTTTAAACATGGTGTTATTATGTCATATTAAAGTTCAGGTTTATGTGGCAGCTCAGTTCAAAGAAGACATCAGTAACTCATACTTCACTCTTTTTCCTTTTTCACCTCGTTTGCATGGTCCAAGATGACTCACCATCAAATTCACATCCCAACCCAATGAATGGGGGAATAGGAAAAGAGGATTTTATTCCTCTTTCCTTCAATGGCATGACCCAAAAGATGTCCGCATCATTTTCTTTTATATCTAATTGGCCATAGCTTCATCATACATTTTCACCAGTGATTAAATGGAAGATGGGTAATATAGTCTGTGTTCAGTAAAAATATTAAAACTGTAGAATAAGGGAAGAAGTGATTATTGGAGGTAACTAGAGGGCTATGCCTCTTTGTCACAATGGATATGGACCATTATGGATAATGAAGTGCAAAGATATCAGGTCCTGATCCTAGAACCTATAAATGTTACCTTACATGAAAAACATCCTTCGCAGGAATGATGATTTAAGAATCATGGGATAAGGAGATTAATCTGGATTATCTGGGAGGGCCCTATATGCAATCACAAGTGTCCTTATAAAAGAGAGGCAGAGGGAGATTTGACACAGACAGGCGGATGTCATGTGATCATGAAGGAAGAGTTTGGAGTGACGCTGCCACAAATCAAGAAAGTCATGAAAAGCCAGAAGAGGCAATGAACCAGCCCAGTGGTCCTGATCTCAGACTTCTAGTTTCCAGAAATGAGACAGAGTGAATTTCTGTTGTTTTAAGCCGCTAAATTTGTAGTAATTTGTTAAAGCAGTTGAAGGAAACTACCACATACATCAAAATGGGTTTTTTGTTTCCAAACTAATAGATGTTAATTATTTTTCATGATAAAAATTCCCCAATATTCTGATTATAAAATTTTATTTTAAAAAGCTGGTGGTTATATAATTATATGTAATAAGAAATTCAAATTATAAAGTTATTTCAAAAATGTTTATTGAGGAACCAAAATATGCATTGTAGAGATAAATATTGGAAATAAAAATTAGTAAGAGAGAAAAGCCATATTCCATATGTATAGATGGGACTGAGTTGGCACATGGGTTGCTTTTTGGGCTTTTAATCAGAAACTCAGAACCCAGGGAAAAGTCAAAATTAATGTCAAGGGAGGTCAGACCAAATCAGCAATTCCAATTGCTGGATCAAATTGTAAGATGTATGAGGCAAAGCACATCAATTTTGGAAACCAGTGAAGACCAAGAAGGTTTAAAACAGAGTTTTGGAGGCAATGACATTGAATTTCTTTTGAGGGTTTAAACGAGCATGGAGATGATTGTCTACTTGATTGAGCCATTCATACCACACATTTGGATTAACATCTGCAATTTGCCAAGAATTATGCTAGTTGCTGGAGACATATAGGAATGTGCCCAATTCCTGCTCCCATGAAATTTCTCTGTATTTGGACCTATTTCAATAAAATATGATAAGTTTATTGACTGAAGCTGAAGTAATAGTGAGTTTTGATACTGTTAAGGTATACAGCATTTTCAAATGTTAGTGTGCATAGTAATGATATGGAATGTATTTACAATTATACAGGCACAAAATCTTGGGAATTCTAATTCACTGCATCTGAATGAAGTCTTGAAATAATCAGGTTTTGGTAGTTTAGGTGAATGTGGTCTTCAAACCACGCTTTGAAAAATGCTTCTGTAGAGAAGGCTGATAAATATATGCTGAAGAACATCTGCACTACAAAAATAGGGTAAAGAGTATCTAGAAGGGAGTAGATCTAGCTCAAATGGTTGAATGCCCGCTTCCCACATAAGAGGCCCTGGGTTCAGTCTGTGCCTCCTAAAAACAAAACGAAACAAAAAGCAACAAGCAAACGAATGAAAAAAAAACATCTCAGAGGAGCCAATGTGGCTCAGTGGTTGAACGCCGGCTTCTGACATATTAGGTCTCAGGTTCAATCCCTGTCCCCAGTACCTCAAAAGAAATAATATCTAGAAATGGGAAAAATAATTAGGTAAAACCACCTGAAAACATTTATCACAGAGATATTTTTACTGTCACAATTATAGCTGGTATGAATAGAGTGATGGCTGTACTTTATATTCATGAATGAAGTCAATTCTAGTTTCATTATTCTGAAGGAATAATTTATTACATAAAAGCAAAATTCATAGTGATATTGTATCTTTATCTCTCCCTGTTCTATGCGCCACCTTCTGCTATTCTCCAGTCTACCTCAGTCTCCCTCCATCAACTTCTACAACTCATTATTTTTTTTTTAAGTTCCATGAAACATGGGTAAAATTCTTCTAGAAAAGTGATAGTGGCCAAATTATGGGTGGACATTGTATTGCTTGCCAAAGGACTGCTGATGCAAGGAACCAGAAATCTGTTGGCTTTTATAAAAGGGATTTACTTGGAGTAAAAGCCAACAGTTCCAAGTCCATGGAAAGTCCAACTCAAGGCTTTGTAAGAGATGCTGTCTCACCAAAGTCAGCAACTGTTTATCCTGGTGTGTTTCCACGTGGAAAAGAAAGATGGTCTCTGCCCAGGTTTCAGTCTTCCCCTCTGGGCTTACCCTTTCCTCTTGAGCCCCATGGGTCCAGCCTCTTGAGGTTTCATGCTTAAATGATCCTGTCAAATGGCAGGATCAAAAATGACAGAGTTCTCTGTCCCTGTGTCTGTCCCAGTCTTTCTCTGTGTTTCCATTTATATAAGGTACAGTAAGAAAGTAGAGACCTAACCTGAGTTATGTCCACTGACTAGCCCAATCAAAAACCCTAAAGCAATCTTACCAAGTTATCTAAACAAAGTTTCCTCAGCTGAATTTAATGCAATCAAAGGGTATCACACTCATAGGAATAGATTAGTTTACAAATATAACCTTTCAATTTTAGGATTCATAAACTAATCTCAAACTGTCACATTCTACCCTTTGAATCCCAAAAGGACATTTCACAATTCCCCCAAACAACTGAAACCATTTCAGTAGCAATGTTAAGTTAAAAAGTCACATCAGTCAGTTCTAGGAATATAGTTTGTCTTGGAGCAAAGTTCCCACCTGGCTGTAGATCTGTGAAACTTAGAAAGTAAATTGACTTTTTCTAATATACAAATGCGGCACAGACTTCTACACTTTATTATTATTTTTTTAAGAAAAATTCCTAGAAACATGAATTCTTCTTCTAGAAATGTGATAGTGGCCAAATTATGGATGGGTATTCAAATAATTGCTACTGGCATCAATTCCTTGATGGTGTTCAAAAGCAAGAGTATTCTGTAGCCTAAAGATGTGTAAGAAATCAGTCTTTTTTTTAAGCAATTTATTGTAATATCATATATAACTCAAAATGTCCTACTTTAACAACTGTCAAGTATACAATTGAGAATTATTAATTACAGTCACAATATTGTGCTACCATCATAAACATCTATTACTCCAAGGGTTGAACATTTTTTAATATCTGTTTTCCATTAGGTCTTTTTTTCATCTATAACCTACCTACTTGTTTTCTTTGCCCATTTTTCGATATGATTTTTGGCTGTCTTATTTTTCATATTGATTTTTAAGAAGTCAGTATAATAAGAGAATTAGCTCTTTGTCATGTGTTGTAGTTTTACCTAGTTTTGTTATTTGCATCTTTACTTTGTTTATGGTCGTTTTTTAAAAAAGTAATGTCTTCTGTTTTCTCAGTGAAATTTGCATTTTAAAAAGAGGGTTATTTAACATGAAATTAAAGCCATCCTAATAGATAAGAGGAAAAATATTTTGGTTGACTGAGGCCAAACTAAGAAATCTTCTGGAATTTTCATGTCTCTCTGCTTAGATGAAAACTTCATTCAATGATCAGTTCCTACAACAAGGGAATATTTTATATACCCTATGTTTTTATCCCCTTCTGGTCTTCAACTCCAGTAGTACTGTTTGATTCCTTTTTAAAATTTCTATCTCTTTATTGAGATTCTCATATTGTTCATTCTTTGTTTTCCTGATATTCTTTAATTCTTTCTCTGTATTTTAATCTACTTCACCATACTGAAGATCATTTTTTTCAGTCTTTGTCCAGTATGTTCACATTCAGATCTTCTTCACTGAAATATATATATATATAATTTTATCAACTTTTCCTTTGGATGAGCCATCATTTATTATTTGTTTTTCAATCTTTTTTGGGGGCACACTATACTTCTTAATGTCTAAAAATGTTAAGTTTGAGATTTATTCCCCAAGAAGTCTGATTCTTAAGTTTGTATCCAGCCACTGATAGGACTGAGATTTTCTTGAGAGTCAGGAGCTAACAAAACCAAGTAAATTTAAGCAAAAACACTTTTCACCATCTTTGCATATTGGCTTTATTTTAGCTGGTGCACTCCTTCAGAGTTCATCCCTCCTATCAAGAAGGTCAGATGAATGTTAAGTACAGGGTCCTCCCATTCTTTTTTGGACCTGTTTCTTATCCTGAGCTTGTGCTTGCTAGTGGCCTTAGGAGGGCCCCTGCTTTGAATGTCTTCTCTACTTCTCAGGAAATAGACCTTGTCCTTTTCCCAATTCTCCAAACTATTTAAGCCCCAGACCAGCCTCCTCAGTTGCTCATTACACTGTTGTCCTTGTCTCAAGTTGCTTGTGCCTGGAATGTAATTTCTGGAGCAGGGACAAGGAGAGGTCTGTCAGAAAGGATATATCCAGTCAGTCTTTCCCAGCTGGAGTAAGGTCAGGGACCCACAAAATGAATGCCAGCCACCTCCAAACTGGCCTGGAGAGGGGCTGAGGGAGGTGCCTGGAAGAGTGCAGAAGCTTTTTCCAGGGCTCCTCAAAGCTCTACTTTCTTGACTTAGCATCTGCCCAACAAATACAACCTCTCAACTCTCTCTGCAGCTCTCAGGGAAACTAGTAATGTCTTCTCTTTTTTTTTTCATGGAAATGTTTTTTTTTAATTAAAAAGAAAACAATAATTTCCTTTTTTATTCCAGATTGTTTATTTACCTTATTGTAAAAGGTATGCAAGCTCATTGTAAATTTAAGCAAAACAGAAATAAAAATTAAGGCTTGAGTTCCACTCTCACCCATCCTACCTAACCTCACTCCTCAGAGAAACCACATTTTCTAGGCACATACAAACCTGTGTATATGTACATAAATTGTGTATTCAATGGAAGCACTCTTTTAAAATATATTATGGGAATTAATGACATTGAATATATTAAACAACCAGTGTGATGGGATACCCACTAATCGGAATAGATGTCATTGGTGAGCAACTAGATTGCCTAGAAGTGCCATATTTTCTCAAACCAGTCAAAATGGCAAAGTCCAATGAGTTTATATGGCTAAGAGTCTTCAAAAACAAGTCAGGAGGTCATTAGAGGGGTCACACTTATGCACTCCTCAGGAGGACCCCAGAAACAGCCAAAGTGGATACAACCCCAGGTACTGGTTCTCCTGAGAGCTATAGAGACCCACAATGATATGATCATGGAAGATAGCTCTGGAGCTCACTACCATGTCAGGGACTTACTTTGGAATTTGTGTCCCTGAGTTGGACTCAAATGTGACCTTTCTCCACATGCCTCTTCTGTCACTTTTAATGATCCTTTGATTGGTGCTAGCGTTGGTGCCAGCTGGCCTGCTGTGATCCAAAATAGGGCATCAAAAGCAGAATTTATGCTCCTGAGTTGTGATGGAGTTGGACTCAGAAGTGACCTCTCTACGCATGCCTCTTCTGTCACTTTTGCTGGACCTGTGTGCTCAGGCGACTTGGATCTCTGGACTGTCCAGGTGCCAGCTAGTCTCTGAGGCTCCAAAGAGTTGCAAACTCTCTGGTTTGTTGGACTTACCCAGGTCAGCTAACAGGGAGATGAGAATGGTCAACCACCACACCATGGAACCAAGAGAGTCTCCAACTGCAAACAGGAGAATCCCATCCATCAGTCATGTGGGATATGAACCCCCTCTCAATTCAGAGGTGGAGTGGACATCACCATCCCTGGGTCCTCAGGATGGCGGAATAAAATATGGATTAGAGTGGACTTACTGGTTTCTACTATAGAATTATTGTGACTCTAGCAATGGAAGAAACTGTATCATTGGTGTGGAGATTGTGGCCATGGTGGTTTCTGGGGGCAGGGGGAGGGAGGAGGATTATGATGAGGGGGAATTTTCGGGACTTAGAGTTGTCCTGAATGATATTGCAAGGCAGATGCAGGACATTGTATATCTTGCCATAACCCACTGAATGGACTAGGAGAGAGCGTAAACTACAATGTAGACTGTGGTCCATGCAGTGTGGTGGTGCTCTAGAATGTGTTCAAGTGCGGTGAGTGTGCCATACTGATAGGGGAGGTTGTTGGTGTGTGATGAGTGGGAGTGGGGTGGGGAGTGGATTATATGGCAACCTCTTATATTTTTTATTGTAAAATTTTGTGTGATCTATGTATCTTTAAAAAAAAAAAGGATAATAAAAGAAAAATAAACCCACAAAACAGTGATTAGCATTCAGACCTCCATGCCCCACCACCACCACTCAAGAATCTGGAAGCACTAGGTTTTTATGACCCTCTCTGGCACCATCAAGCTATGCCAGGTGCCAGAACCCACTGCTGCCTGTAGGAAGAGTGGGAGAAGGGAAACTGTAACCACTAGAGAGAAAGAACAATTCACTGATATTTTCTACAATTTACCAGCCTCCTCCGCCTGCCCTTCCCTGGATGCTGAACAGTGTTCTTCTGGATTTTGGAGTTTTGAAATAGTTGATTCAGAGAGCTCTTACCTGTTTAATAGTTGCTCTGGTGGAGGGACTGAATCTTGTAAATTCCTAACCCTTCATCTTTGAACAATTCCTCTGGAAAGCCAACTCTTTTGAAGTATCTGGAACGTGATACTCTCCAAATCTTACTATGCTTAAAAATGTCTTGATTCTAAGCATTACTTTTTTATAAATGGATATATTTTTGATTAAAGGGTATAAATTTTGGCTATCCACATGAGAATTACTTGAGATATTTTAGAAAATAATGAAATTATTTTCACTCCATATTGAAATTGCTCAACTGGGTCCTTTTGCCTGAGGCACACAGTGAATGGCATTATAGTGAAACCAGGATTTCCAGAAAAGAATGAGTTTATTAGAAAGGACCAGTCCAGTGGAAACTGGAGGACAGTAATTTCCTCAAATTAGTCTACCCTAGCCAAAAGTTGTGCTTATGTTTCTGTGAGTCAATGGGAGCTTGTTTATTATAATGAGGTAGATGGAGTGGGATTATGTGAGGTAGGAAGTGGGTTTTAGCTGAGCATGCACTGTTTCAAAACATGCTTGGTCACATGTCATGTAAGAAAATGGTGGTACAGTGACTACTGTGGGCATAATATTTACTATTATAATGAAGGAAAGATAACTTCTAGCTTAAGCTTCTCTTAACAGTGCATGTCCTAGTAACAAGTACCTGTTTATTCTAGTTCTAAAGTGAGAGTCGAAAACAGGATCAAACCCAGATTTTGGGATTAGATCATCTAATAGTCTCATTATTATGCAGAACTTGAGAAAGGTTTTCTATTAATACACATAAAGGGGATGGAGTTTTAAAGCTAGGGAAACAGAAACTTTAATAAATAAGTAGGAAACATTACTTCTGTCAGAGGTTAGTGAAGTGATGGCTTCAAGATCAAATTAGAGTTTTTATAACAGGACACAGGTATCATTATTTTTAAATATGCCTCAATTAGACCCAATGTGCATCCAGTGTTTAGAACCATTATTTGAATTTTACCTTACCCAGTTTCTACTTTATCCAATATATTGTTCAATGCTAATTATTATCTGGAAGAAAAATTCTGCAGAAAGAAAAAAATAGCTAAAGAAAACAAACACAACCCAATAATATTTACAGTACATTTTACTGGGCAGCATGAAAAAGCACTTGAGAGGATATGATACTGATGAAATAAAAATGTCATTTATAAAATGTAAATTTATCATTGGACTGCATTTCTATATATTATTTTTCTACAGTAGTTTTTCTTAGATTATTGACTCATAATACTAATTTTATTATTTTGTGAAACTAAGACAAATTGTTAGCACAATTCGTCCGCACTTCTCTGACGTATCACTACCAACAAGCACACTCAAAAATACAAATGAGTTCATGCTGTGAGGGTACTCTAAAACTATGTTGTACATTACAAGGAAAGAAGACAATCAGGAACTTGTTAAGGTTTTATAGTTACTGTGCACTGAATTGTAAAGCTAAAAGGCCACTGCACTTTTAAAACGCAAGCTCTCAGTGCCACACATCAAAAACCTATGTTGGTTGACTAGGCATAATAAAGCACAAATTTTATGGCCGGAGTTTTCCTTGCATGTGGTTTAATAATTCCTCTCAATTCTCTCTTAGTTGTTGGGTGATAACAAAAATCGTAAGGACATAAAGTAGTTTGCAGTCTTCTGTGCTTATTTAAAAGTGGGATTTTAAAATGTGCTGAATGTGCATTGCTTTTGATATTAAAAACATTTTTCCTTATGAATGCTTAAATAGATTGGAAAGATAAGTAAACCATGACCAATGTTTTAGTAATAAATGTTAAAATAAGTCGAAGACCTCTTCATAATGTAAAAGATGATATCTTCTTTTTCCAGCTCTAAAGTTTTGCAACATTTTCCAATGTAAGGGAAAGAAATTGGCTAGAACTGAAATCACAAACCTTCAACGCTGAAATAATTTGGATTAGATGGTTTGTGAAAGTCATGTATTATGTTCTAGTTTTATTTTAAACTTACATTACTTTACTAAAATAGTTAATGCCCCTGTTTATTATTTAACGATTACCCTGTGCTACCCCCTTTTAAACTCAAAGAATAATTTTTATTGGCAAGAGAACATTGAAAAAAAATTTGTTGTATGTGGGTCTCATGTTTGTAATATCAAATATCAGTTAAGTATTTATATAATTTTAATTTTCTCTCTTCACATAACATTTCTCAAATAAAAGAGTCAGGTTTCTAATAATTAAAAGTTATGAAAATATACAGTGGCTGATATCAATGGAGAGTATAACCTCTTTAAAACAAGCATTAACAATATTAATAGAATGGCTTAACAATAGCCAAACTATAATCACATATATTATTTCCAACTACCAAATTTACCTAAGATACTGTATCACTTAGCATGCCTTGAAGATAAAGTGGCAGAAATCCTGACTCACAGTATTTATCTCATATGGCTATGTACTCTTTATTAATTGAGAGGTATGGAATTACAGTGTCCCTGAGTTGATTCTGTGGTTCTTCCACCCTTCTCTGCCATCATTTTGCTTTCGTTATTATGCTTATGGCTTTAGCTCACGTGGTGGTGGCTTAGAGCCAACCCTCATAATGCAGGAGAGAAGGATACAGGAGCAAAGAAGAACTTTCTTCACAGGCCTTCCTATTTACGTCAGGAAGGAAAATCACTAAAGTTAACTACAGATGTCATTTTATATTTCATCAGACTGAACTGGGTAACATGACCATCCCTTTATGAATTCCTGGCAAAATGGGTCAAGATAGGTGTAATTAATTAAGCCAGTGTTTCCAATGGGCAACTCTGGCATTTAAAGTGAATTAATTCTTTATTGTGCAAGACTGTCTGATGATCTCTGGCCTCTTAATACCTGAGACTAATCATGACAGTGGACTTCACCTTTCATACTTCCTGGAGGAGCAACACATATAGAAAACCATTGATTGGAACATCCATGATTCATCCTTCAAGGAAATAAAAGATAATGAAGTCATTTTTGATTAGCAAAGAAAAGGGGAAAAATGGCCTTGGTATGGTGCTGAAAGTGTCTGCCATGACTCTGAATTAAAATTAGTTAAGGATTGGATTATATCATTTTTACTCATAGATTCCTTCTCTATCAGATAATATAGGAGAATAAAGTGCTTTCAGCTAATCATTCAAATTCTCCTTGCTAATTGGGTTTCACTGGGAAAATTGTTTAATCTCTCTAAACCTCAATTTACTCATTTCTGAAAAGATGATTTTAAACTGCATTGTCTCTGATAATTCTTTCTAATTCTAAACAAACTTGGGTATATAATTTATTTTTACTTTAGGTATTATGGATTAGATATGTTGTAATTAAGAAGTGATAAAAATCATATCATAATGAGAACATGGGTAAAAGAACAATTTAGAGTTTTTCTATGCTTTGATGTGGCTTTCCACAAAAGGACACTTGGTAGATAAGTAAATAAGAACGTTCATTTGTTCATATGTACCAAACAAACTTAGAACGTACTTAGTACATAATTGTAATTGTTTTTGAAAAAGGATAAACATGTGCTTTTTAGACTAATTTTCCAAAAAGCTGAAAACGTAGCAATGTTTCCCTGGGAAAATTAACCTAAGGTTTGTTTTAATTTAAGTATCTCTTTCTATATAAAGCTACTTTAACTTTTTTTAAAGAGGCAAATATTTTTCTTAGTTAATGATAGGATAAAATATTTCACAATAGTAAATAAAATCCATGTAAAATTTTAAATGATCTACATATCAAATTCTGGTAATATTTGGATTATTGACCATATGAAATTAACAGTATAAAAAATTTTTCCAACAATGGTGATTTTCATCCAATAATCATCATAGGAAAAATAAGTAGTTTTTTCATCAGACCAAGCATCAATTAAATTATTCATTCACATATTTATCAATCAAACTCATACTGAATACTTAATGCATAAAGCAGACTGACCATTTTGATTTCCCAACATCCACTTCTTTGCCTGATTAACTCATGCACATCCTTGAAAGCTCAGGTAAAGAATAACATACTCTAAGAGCCTTTCCTCACCATCTTGTCGTGATTAGCATTCTCCTTCATGGTTTTATTGCACCTTTTTTTATTAGCACTTATTACTTACTGAAATTACCTAATTACTTGTCCTTCATTCTCCCCAAGAACAAAATCTCTTTTTCTCTTAGTATTTCCATTACCAAACACTGCTGTTGCATGATAAAAGTTTCCCAAAATCACATCTATATGATAACCACTTATATACATATTATTTAACCATCACAAAAATCCTACAAGGTAGTATATTAATAGCTTTATTTACAGGAAAGAAAACCAGGTTTTAAAAAGAATAGATAATGGACTCATTACTCTAGTGTTAATATAAAGCAGAACTGTGAATAGAACCAGATCACTTGTGTTCCATGGGCTTTTTAAAATTGCCACCTTTTTGAATGAATAAGTTACCATGTTTCTCAGAAAAAAATTACCACTGGACTTCGTCAACTGCATACAAGCACACACACTTCTCTCCAGAGATCAGTGATATTCCTTCCTCTGTAAAGACACCATTATAACTATAAATGTATTTGTCCAACTATGTACATTCACTATCCTTTCACATTCTGGTTAGCCCATTGCAGTTACTTGGCTACTTGGCATTATTGCTCTCTGTAGTTTTACTCCCAATACCATTAGATAATCAGCAAATGCCTTATTTTAAATAAACAAAGTTTACCAGTAGTCTTTCATATGTTGGAATTCCTCTCTCTGAACTGGACTATCTTTTCAGATCGTAGTTGTTTCTCAATGTTCCACTGTCTTTTATATTGTCCAAAAGATTGCTGTTTCAAATAAAAATTTGAATACTCCAGACCACTCTTGCTGATTAGTTGCCCACTTGCAAGAAATTTTATAAAGAAAATAAATTTGGAATACTTTCTCCCACAAAAGAAGAAAGAAGAAAAAATGATGCATGATTCTGTAAACCCACATTTTGTTAGCATTTTAATCCTTTCTGGAAAAAAGATATGCCTAGTCATAAGAAATAGTTCCATCTGGGCAATGCATGTATACTAGAAATTATGGATTCAGCAGAACTGAGATGAGCTCTTGAAACTACAATATGAAAATTCTGTGTCATTGGACCAGATACAGATCTTCCTGAACCTCACTTTCTCTTATTAAATTCAAATTCCTTGTTCTAAAACTAATTTTTATTACTTATAATTAAAATTTTAAAGCTTATTTACCATGATCTCATAACTGGATCAGTTAATAAACACATAAAAAGAGACAGTTGTTAATACTCATTACCAAATTCTTTTTTTTCCCTCTATTTTTTTTTAAATGTTACATTCAAAAAATATAAAAGTTTCCCACATACCCCCCACCTGCCTCACTCCACTCCTCCTACATCAACAACCTCTTTCATCATCATGGGATAGTCATTGCATTTGTTGAATACATTTTGGAGCACTGCTGCACCACATGGATAATGCTTTACATTGTAGTTTGCACACCCTCTCAGTCCACCCAGTGGGCCATGGCAGGACGTAAAATGTTCAGCATTTGTCCCTGCAGTACCACCCAGGATAACTTCAAGTCCTGAAAATGGCCCCATATACTATCTCTTCTTCCCTCTCTACCCTCAGCATCTACCATGGCCACTCTCTCCACATCAATTCTACAATTTCTTCCATTACTAATCACAATAGTTCCATAGTAGAATATTGTAATTTCAATCACTGTCTAATAAAGGATCCCAAAACAAATTTGGTAGAATATCAGGGTCCACAGGATGGAGGAACTGACCAAATTTGTTTTGGGATCCTTTATTAGACAGTGATTCAAATTTGGGGTTAGAAACTGATATTACAAAATATTTGCTTCTTTTTTATAGATGTGGCCTTAAATTGGTTCTCAAATATATTGTCCATGCAGACTGAATTGATAAAATAATTATAAATTATTTTGTCCTATTTAAAATGTTAATAAATTTTAAAATCATAATTGGAAATATTTCTACTATTGTTTTATTAATTACTGTAAATATTTGTCCAGATGAAAACACAATCACTAACCATCTACTCAACAGTAAACTGCATTAGACCTGAAACATTTATTTATTCTATTATATATTTATTCTATTCTAGACCTGAAACATTATTCTAACAAAACAAAATTAATTTGTTTCTTAACTTTAGTACTACACAGAGAGTCGTATGTGTATTCATGAGGCATAAAACAATAATGCTCTGTAACAAACCACTTCAAACTCGACGGGCTAAAAAAAAACCAACAATTAACATAGGTCTACACGTCAAGTGTGGCTCTGCAGGACTTTGCAGGAATCAATTTATTGACTACTTCAGGGTCTGGGTCCACAGACTCTCTGGATTCTCAGTTGAGTCCAGGTATGTCCCATGAGTCTCAGTCTGAAGCCAGATGGAAGGTGAAGCTGTTCCTAGAGTGCATACTCTTCCACGGATATAAAAAGCACCAATGCCAGATCAAATTGCTCAAGCACATTTGAAGCCTTTGTCTCATCTTCTTTCCTGTGGTCAAAGCAAGACAGGTGGCCACACCTATAGAAATTTATGTGCAGAATTATAATGCACCCTAAGGGTGGAAAGAAGAAAAGTGAATATTTACTGAGCAAGAATCCAATTTATCATATATGATATTCATTAGGAAATATTTTTAAAAATTGACAGACTTATGTTGCAAACAAAACACCCTTAGTACTAGATATAACTCAAGAAATTGTTAAATATAAAAATTTGATGTTGAGATTTAGTAGCTTCAGTAAGTTTTGAAGAAAGGAAAATAAATGGAATCTAAGTTCAGGAATGAAATCAAGG
This sequence comes from Dasypus novemcinctus, assembly GCF_030445035.2. Classification (NCBI taxonomy): domain Eukaryota; kingdom Metazoa; phylum Chordata; class Mammalia; order Cingulata; family Dasypodidae; genus Dasypus; species Dasypus novemcinctus. Next base: position 69,838,377 of record NC_080684.1, on the reverse strand, counting down.
AGTTTATTAATCATAAAGTTTCATTGACAGGCAGTGTGATTTAGTGAAAAGATCTCTTAGTTGGGGGGTAGTTTTTTCTTAGTTTCTATTTTCCCCTTTTCTAATAAGCTTGTTGGACCTATTTAAACATGTTGCAACTGCTTTAATACCTTTCTTTTTGCTGTGATATATTGTTTTATTGCTACCAATATTATTTATATATGAAAAGAGTTATAATGAGCTAATTTCTTATTTTAAATCTTTAAGAAAAAATCTATAAATCTGTATTTAATGTAGGAATTGCTTCCATTTTGGAAATTGTAGTGTTTCCTTTTCCTGAAGGACAATAAAATTAAAATCATATACATTAGTTATTCATTTCTTTATCCCAAAATATATATTTCAAACCCAGTTAAATACAAACTCCTGAATGATGTGAGAAGCTTTTAATTTTTCCATGTGATTCTGATTATTTTCACATCTTTCTGATAAAATGAGAACCCTAATATATTAATAATATGTTATCATTATAGCCTTCCTGCTGAATTTATGAAAATGCTTTGCAGGAATCACTTATGATAGATGGCTTGAATATTTATATTACTGAAGGAGAAAGAAATTTTAGCCAGCTGTGTCTGAATTATAAGCACCTATTCTGTCTTGTGTAAAAGTGTCTTGAGCATTCGTATCTTGAAACTACACTCTTAACTGAATTTTATAACACTAGTTGATGCTCCTGCTTTGTAAAACAATAGGGCATTTTGTCATCATGACTTTACAATATATACATTCATCAAATTATGATTAGCTAAGGTCAAGCTTGCTGCTACAAATAACATCCACAGTATTTGATAAATAATTCAATGAAATATCATTAACTGCTCAATGTAATGGATCATCTACTTTTTCCCCTTCTATTGCTCAGCTATAATCTTTAGGGATGCAGGAGTCACACTACAGCTCCAGCAATAATGGGCTTGTTATTGAATCCATTAACTTAATATTTTTCCATTTTATTGCACATTCTAGATAAAATAACCATTGACATCATTTATAAATAATGTCATTGAACTTCAGTTAGATAGATTTTACTGTGTTCCCTCCCTCAATTGTTTTTTGTGAATTTTTCATAAATATAAATATATAACAAAATATTTTATATAAAAATAAATATTTCCCCAGTTCTTGAAAATGAACAAGTAAACATACTGTGTTTATAAATAAATAATATATTTTCAATGCTGGATGAATAATAATAACAAAGATAGTACACAGGTATGAAACATGTATTTATACTGTAATATGAGTAAGAAGTAGGAGGATGCTTTGAACATTAATTTATGCAAAAGTCTAGAAATCAGGGAGGCATAATCATTATCTCTGAGAGGATTAGGCCTAGTAAATAAGTAGGCAGTAAAATTTCCATTGCCACGGGCTCAAGATCATTTGGAAATTCATCAACACATAAAGGGATTAATTCAGAAATCTATTTACATTTTGTATTTGGAAGAAGTCTGTTAGAAGGGAGAGAAACTAATTATACTGCCTGCAATATTGGCATTAGCTATGTAATATTCATAAAATTGTGCCAATATTTAAGCCAATTTATATAAAATGAGGAATAAATATGGCAAATTATATTCTATGCAACTTGTCTAAAATTTTATTCATTTGGTGGCTTAGATTTCGGAGATAAAAATTAGAATGTGTTTTTTTTTAATCCACTGTGCATGTACAATAGCTGAATTGAAACTCATATTAATATATTTGTGCTATATGGTCAGTAAGTGAAATAGAAAAGAGACAATTTCATTTCTTTTAGACATACCTTATGTGATTTGATTTTTAATAATATTTCACTGAGGTCCACTGAGATCCTTGAATCATTATAAATTGTATTCTCTGGTGGTTTCTTTTTTCCCCCACTGAGAGTTGTAGTCCAAAATATTAACTTGTTTGAGTTTAAACAATTTCTTATCATCTTTTGCCTTCAGTCACCACAGGGAATGAACTTTGGAATAAGGAGAAAGGATGTAATTGAAATAAAGACAAATAAGCTGTGTATACAATTTTATTTCACAATGTACACCAGGGGCAATCTTTCAAAATAAAATATGTTACTATGTGATATTAAATCCCTAAGTATAAACAGACAGAAACTTCGCCCCACTAGACAGAGGAAGTTGGGAACATAGAAATCAAAGGCAGACCCCATTTCTTCAAAAGTTCACTGTCTAGCAGGAGGAGGAAGGCAAGAAACGTGGGCATCTGCTTTGTTTGCCACAGTGGCCCCTGTATTCCCTGAAACTACCACACCACCTTGTAAATAGTTGATTCTCAAAAGTAAAAATAAATACGAGTGATGGCATTGTTAGTACAAGATTGAGAAGGAACACATAGAATGCACATTTAGACTATGGCTGGAAAACAGGAAAGGATGTCATAAGGAGGTAGCATCTGGATTTCATTTTGCACAATGAGAAGGAATTAGCTAAATGAATGGAAGGATCTCAGCAAGATGGGTATCAATAGAGAGCATATAACACACTGGCAGGAGAAAGAACAGGTGACCAGGCCCAATCCCATAAAGTTCAGGGTGCATTTAGGTAATTTCCTGTTGTCAGAATGGGGTGAGTCTAATGCAAGAGAGGAGACTGGTAACATGTAAGGGCTCAGATCATGAAAGTGCGTACATGCCTTGCACAAGCCCTTAGATTTTATCTGATGGTCAAGGAGGAGCTGCCCAAAGATTTTATTTAAAAGAGTTTCAGGCTAATATTCTCTTTGTATAAAAATCACTCTAGCACCTAATTGGAGTTGGGGAGTGGAGACAGGGCGATTAGCAAAGAGGCTGTTGAACTAACCGTGGCATGACATGATCAAAACCTGAAATATGGAACAGATAATAAGAGAACAGCTTAGTTAGATTTGAAAGCTGTAATTTAAAAGTAGGAACGAATAAGATTTGCCCACAAGGAAAACCTTCCAGGCCTAAATGAACAGCAATACATTACTTTATTATTATGTATTCAGTTATTGAATGCTATTTTTGTTTTTATTTGTCTTGGGTTGTCATTTTAGTTGCCGAAAAACATCGTAAAACTTTTAGATGGATTCCTCCAAAAAGTGTTTATTGAGCTCCTACTCAAATCTATACCATGCCTGAGGAACACCATAGCAAACTTCACAGAAAAATTTCTTTAGTTGGATTTCAGATGGTAATATGGAATTCTTCAAAATATTTTTCTTGCTATATGGAGAAGAATAGTCTTGGAGAACGTAGGAATAGGAGAGTGGGTTAGTAGCAATTAAATGGAGTAGACATTGATAGAAATTGGCAATACAAATCAACCATCTAAGAGAGAGCAGTTATCTAAGTAGAGCACGTAAATGGACAGGCATCTATATTTGTGTGTGTCAGGGGAGTAGCTGTCAATAAGGAGTGAGGAAGGACATCTGCAAAGAAAGTTACAGCTATAAGTTTAGACAGAGTTAGAGTCCCATCCTGAGCATCAGATTGAATGCAGAAAGCTAGTTCTACATCTGGCTAATGTGACTGGCACTTTGATTATTCAGATACAGAAGGAAATGAGAAAATATAAATGTTCTGTTGCACACTGATATAAGTTGGATGCAGGAGAACAGTTAAGTAAATACCATTCTCTCAAGGGTAGAATATTTTCACAATTTGTGTTTGATTTCTTGCTGTCCCACATACTAACTGTGTGACTTTGGGCAAGATATTTAATCTGCTTTAAGCTTGCCTGATCTTGGGAGGATTAAATGCAATGGCATAAATAAAGGGCTTAGCACAGTACCTGGTGTAATGTTTAGGTTTAGTTCCAGCATAATTATTCATTCATTCACAGTGTTAGGCACTGAAGAGACAGCTCTGACTAAAACAAAAATCCATTGCCCTCCTGTAGCTTACCTGCTCCTGAATGAAGTCATCATATCATTCATTTATTTTAGCATTAACAATTTTTTCATCTCTGACATGTTCACGGTATTCCAATGTGTGGCATGATTGCAGAGGATATATTTAATGATGCAAAGCAGTAAAGCATAGTACTTTCAGCAAAGGAATATTAATAAAGTATTTTTAACCAAGAATAGGAGAAGGTGGCATCAGCCCATTTCAGAAAATCTGCAAATTTCTTGAATTTTCTTTTGTAGTTTTCAACATCAGTGAAAGTTTCTGTAGCCACTCTAATTCTTGGCATTTTCTACTTTACAGGAAGCATGTACAGAGTGATGTAGATTAGAATTTATTAAACAGAACAGACATGTGTATTTCAGTGTTACAGCACATTAGCAAATGTTACCACTAAAAGAAAGAAAAAGTGAATCATGTAAGAAATACTTGTACAACATTTACCTTTTTCCAGACTTTGGCTCTTACAAAAACGTCTAGCGTGCTAACACATTTACGAGTCATTGAGTAAGGCTGGAAAACTACCTAGCTCTAATCTCTCCCACTGCACAATGCCGCCTTGTGAATTCCCACATAATTTTCTTTGCTATGAATTGCTTATTTGTGTAAGAGTTTGTCTTGGGATTTAAAGCAGTTCATATAAGAAAATCCCTTATACTACATCAGAAAAAAAATGGAATCCAGTGAATGGAACATGAAAGAATTGGAGAAAGATATGACAAATATAAGGTCATTGGTAATTGCAGCAGGGGTGAACAAACTTTAAATTATAATGGTCAAAAATATAATCTTAACTCATTTTCATCTATTTTAAAATTTAAAAACCCACCACTTTATATAGTGTTCACTTAAAATGCTTAAAGCCACAGGGATTCCATTCCCTCATTCACTCAGCAAATATCTATCTAATGTTTCCTGTGTACCAGTAGAGATATAATCATGAGCTGGTCAGACATGATTCCTGATTTCAAAGAGGCAATGCCAGACAGGGATGGCAATAGTGTTTAGGGCAAGTGGGATAGCTCTTTATATAGAGAGCTATTTTTGAAGTCAAACCTGTTCACAAGCACCTATATGGCAGGGCAGAATGTGTAATGATTTTTCTTAAAATCTGCTCTGTAAGATCTCTAATTACAGCCACTTTTCATTGGTTCCACAGAAGCAATATGATGGTTAAGGTCATAAAGGGGGATTTTGATTCACATGGGAGAGAGGGTAATAAAGACCAAGGATAACCTTGTTAAGGACAAGGCACCCTATGTACCAGAGGAAACCAGGGGCCAATGGATGGTAAGGGTAATATCTTTCTATACACTTTGCATGCATTTGTTCATTTTAATTTTTCAAAAACTTTATGGGGTGTATGACATTATTATCTCCATTTTTAAAATGAAGAAATTGTAAACATAAAACTACACATCTTCGGGGAAGCGGGTTTGGCTCAGTGATTAGGACTTTCATCTACCACATGGGAGGTCTGCGGTTCAAATCCCAGGCCTCCTTGACCCGTGTGGAGCTGGCCCATGTGAAGTGCTGATGCGCACAAGGAGTGCTGTGCCACACAGGGGTGTCCCCCATGTAGGGGAGCCACACGCACAAGGAGTGTGCCCCGTAAGGAGAGCTGCCCAGCGCGAAAGAAAGTGCAGCCTGCCCAAGAATGGCACTGCACACACAGAGAGCTGACACAACAAGATGATGCAACAAAAAGAAACACAGATTCCCGTGCCGCTGACAACAACGTAAGCGGACAAAGAAGACGACGCAGCAAATAGACACAGAGAACAGACAACTGGGGCGGGGAGCAGGGGAGAGAAATAAATAAATAAATCTTAAAAAGAAAAGTAAACATCTTGCCTAAGGGTACCCATTAGTAAGAGCCAGGGCCCAGATTCAAACCAGGTGGTCTTTATGGTTCTAAATCTACACCTTACTAGGCAAGATAACAGAACTGTGGTGGAGTGGATTGTGTACAGCAGTTTAAACATGCTTTTGGGCTTGATTCGCATTCCTGTATGTGTGAACCCATGGTAAATAGTTAAGGTGTGGCCAAGTGGATGACAGTTTCATCGAGTTTACTAATCGGAAAGCCAGAAATCAACAGAACCTGGAAGAGATCAGAAAGGACATTGCAATGTGATAGGAAAGCCAAAGTTTGTTAATCAGTCAGAACGCTATGAATCCCAGGAGGAAGCAAACCATTTTTTGCCTCCAAAACTGTGAGTCAATAAATTCCTGTTGTTTAAGTCAAGATCAGTTTGTATTATTTGTCATAGTAGTTTAGCAAAGCTAAGATAGTGACTTTTTCAAGTTTAACTGACCTGGATCCTAGGTATTTGCAAATGCTTCATTCGAGGACTAGGTGTCTTTTACCCCTCCATTAAGTTACTTGAAATCTCATCATCCAATATTATATTATGTCAAACTCAAAGTAAGTGTAGATTATTCCCAGATTTATATTGTTAGATTTAATTACTCACTCTCATGCTAATCTTGTATTTCCTATTGCCTTCACATAATAAGCCAGTCTTCCCTTGGAGAAATCATGTCAAAGATTGAACTCTATAGTTCATACTTCCTCTATATTTTTATTCCCACATGTCTGTTCACTAACATTGGTGGCATTTTTTTATTATTCACCCTTCAAGCTCACAATTTTTAAATTAAAACATGCTGCCTAAATGATTTCTTTGAATCTGCACTCTTTTATTTTCTCTCGTCCATAAAATTGAAAAATCACAGATATAGGAGGTGTCAAACTTCAAGTAATATTACATTTATTTTTTCAACATCTTTTTCAAGTTATAGGTCTGGAGAATTTATGTATCAGCTATGGTAGAATCAAATTTAAATCCCTACTTTTGATTCCAAATTCAAATATAATTTCCAGCACATTGTACTCATTCTCTCACCAGGTAATAATAATAATTATTCCACTGTACTTTGTCCCAGTTATTGATTTTTTTTTGCTCAAAATTACCACCCTAGGTCCACTGTTTAGCAGTGTGTAATGGACACTAAGTCAGCTATTCTCCCTCTCCATAACCCCTACTCCCACTCTCCAGTACTTAACTTCTCTGCCCCAGCTTACTATATGCTAATATGCTCTACAGGTAAAAATAACCTCCAAAATACCATTGCCACCAAATACCTTTCTGTGACTATAAATCTCTCCTTCTTCATAGCTGAACCGAGCTACATAAGTATTATAATTCCTCAACTAACAGCTGTTCTAACCTTTTCTCATACCTATTCTCATTATTTCGACCAGGCAATGTATTGGTGATTTGCCACATTTTTTATACTTTATTTTGACTCTTTACAATTCACTGTTACAACATTGTTTCTTTTTCCTTTTTTGGTGTTAGTGGGAGAAGCACAAGTAGTTAAAGGGTGAATTGAAAAGAATCACATTAAGGACCTAAATCAAATAGATTTCTCTAAGAAGAAATGCCAGTAATAGTCAAATTATATTTCACTCAAATTACATCTAAAATTAAATATTAAAGCATTATTGATCTCTGACAAAAAAAAATTAAAGTGGTTAAAAAAATAGGCATTTTCCTAATTGTAAGGCAAGGTAATGTTAACAGCTAAACATTGAACATATATGCTACTTTTCTGTATAATGTAAATGCTCTGAAAAACCTGTGCCTTATTTTGAGTCACAGGATACTTCAATTATTATTCATTACCAGTTCACCTTAAAATGAAAGAAAAAATACAATAAGTTCCTTGAATAAATAACATAATTATGTAAACATAGAAAATAAGTTTTTTGTGTTATGTACAAAGAGGATTATATATACATTCATTGTAGAAAAATCTGAAAATAAAGATTAAAGAGAAAAATAAAATGTCCCAATCCACCAGTGTCTATTTGTCAAGGATACACATACACAGACAAATAATATATACACACATGTAGAATTATATAGATCTTATATTAATTTTCTGTTATATTTGTGCACAATTAAATGTAATGTATATGTATAATTTATGTATAGGTATAATGAGTCATATTGGAAATTGTCTGTAATCTGATTTTTTTTTCACTTAACGAGTGATTATATACCTTACCCCTGAATATACCCATTTGTGGCCAATCTGTGTTTTCCCTAATTTATTTAACCAGTTCCCTCATCATGTGGTAGTAAGGTTTTCGTTATTTGCTATTTTAATGATACAATAATGAATATTCTCATAGCTAAATCTTTATTAATGATACAATAATGAATATTCTTTTAGCTAAATCTCTACTTAAATTCTTAATTATCCTCTCAGCATAATTATTTAGATTTAGATTGCATGAGTTAAATGGTCTATATGCACATCTTAAGGCATTAAAATGCCTTTACCTTTCTGTTCAGAAAGGTAAAGAGTAAATAATATAAGAGTACCTATTTCCGAGAAATTTTGTCAACAGTGCAAAATATCTTTGTCAATGTGATAGATGAAAATAATTTTCTAATTTAATGCCAATTTGCAGCTGTTAAATTACTCTCTATAGAGAACATCTTTTCATATTTGATTGGATTGGTCTCTCTCTCTCTCGTGTGTGTGTGTGTGTGTCTGTCTGTTGTGGTAGGTGGAAAATTGGCCATATTTCTTATCCATCATGCCCTTTGTATCTTTTCTTTCTTTTTTTTTTTGTCTTTTTTTTTTTATATTATATTAAAAAAATATGAGCTCCTCATATACCCCCCACCCCCCTCACCCCACTCCTCCCCCCATAACAACAATCTCCTCCATCATCATGAGACATTCATTGCACTTGGTGAATACATCTCTGAGCACCGCTGCACCTCACGGTCAATGGTCCACATCATAGCCCTCACTCTCCCACACTCCACCCAGTGGGGTTTTTCCTATTTGGTTAATAATGATTTTCTGAAAGACTCATAAGTTATCTTATGGTTATACATTTTTATATTCTCCATCTATTCATTTATCTTGAAACTTATTTTTCTTTTTATTTAAAATATAGAGCAGGGACTCCCCTATTTAGTCATTTTACAAAGATTTCTTGAAAGCCTTTTATTTTGGCATTGCTCTAGGCACAGAGTATAGCAATGTACAGAAATGCATTTACATTCTAATATAACTAAAATATTATATGATATTCAGTATTATTTTTGTTTTATTTTTAAAATTTATTTGTTTTTATTTGGGAGAGATGAAAATATTGTATATAGAGATCTAATTTTATTTTACCAAATTAATGTATAGTTATTGCAACACACTTTGCTTTACCTTTCAATCTATTCACAGAGATTTACATGAAAAAAATGTAATGGATGCACCTGTTTCTTGTCTTTCTATAGTTTCTTTTGCTTGACATTTATTTACCTGTGTCACATCAAAATTACCATCTACTCTGTAGTCTTCTTCTTTTTATAATTAAAATTTCTAGAAGTATATTTATTGTTCCACTTGTAGCTTTTGGACAATTTTAGCAATCTACAGGTATTTTCTAATAGTTATTTTTTCCTTATTTCCTATTATTATTTTTTCTAATTACTTTTATGGTCTTTTGTTGTTCAGCTTTTGTGACATTTTAAGTAGATTACTCATTTATTTTCAGGTTGTTTTTTTTAATTAATAAGAACATTTCCTCTATGAATTTTTTCTGAGTATCATTTCGGTTATATTCCAGCGATTTTAATATCCAAGTATCTCATTGTTGTTAATGACAATATTGAAGGTTGTTGTGAATTTCCAGTTTTAAGATTTATCTTAGTTTTCAAAAATTAAAATTTGAAGACAGAAATATAGATAAAAGACATGTAATAAACAAATACCCTGGTTCTATAAGAAGGCTAAAGTTATATAATCTAGTTTGGAAGAAATCTGTCAAATATTTACTTATGCTTATACAAATTTCTCGTTCTTGCCTGAAAATTCAAAACTTTAAGAAACAGATTTACAAGGTTTTTAATAAAGAAAAAAATCTTGGAATATTAAGAACATTTATAGTCAGTAGGCATCATATCTATTCAAATCTTATTTTTCTGTTCACATTTTTTAGATTTTTGCAGAACTCTAAAAAGGATTTTCCTAACACTTTATTAATGACCCAACACAGCACTTTTGGAATAGAATCTCCATGCCATCTCTCCATTCTCTCCTACTCTTTCTATCTCAACCAGTGAATGAAACACCTTGAGTGCCCCCAGTCTTTTGTGTTCCCTATTTCTATATCTCTGTATGCAAGGCTGCTTGAAAAAGGTACTTAGAATGAGTGGTCTATTCTCTTAAATAAGACCTTAATACTCTTTCCTATTTCATTATGAAAAATCACAAATGAATGACAAAAAGCAACTCTTAAAAGAATTTATTTTAGCTGTAAAGAAGAGTATTCTGGCAGTAGGGAGTGCTAAACAAAACCTGCTGCCAAGGGGAGTGGATTATCGTTCCTACCATTAAAAAATACAATTGTTTCTCCCTTAGTTATCTTGTCCTGGAAATTGTTTGTTCACAAACTCCATGTATTTAAAAGTCAATTTTGAAAATGTTAATAAGCTAGTACACCAGAGCCTTATTGATTCATCTCTAAACTATTAAATGGCTTTTATTTTTAATTTTCCTTAATAATTCATATTTTAATTAATTTTGAGTAGTATGCCTTCAATAGCCGCTCCATTAAACAGAAAAGTCTCCTACACAAAATCTGAAGTTTTTCTTCTTAAATGACAAGTACATAGTAAAGCATGAGCTGTTAAGCCAGAAGTGCACATTTCTAATCTCCATTTGGCAAGTTGCATAACTGAGCCTAAATTTTCTCATTTGTAAAATTGGAATAAATAGTAAACACCTTGTAGGATGTCTCTAAAGAATGCCAATATAAGTATTCAGTAAATGGTGAGTACTCTTGTTTCTATCATTATTTAAATTTAAGAAAGGATATAGCATGCTTTTAATAGATTACAATTAATTTTATTTTAATTGTTCATTTTATAGCCCTGTGGCTGGCATCTGGAGGATATACTGCTGTTACAAAGTTTTCTATACTAAAACCATCACTTTTGGCACATCATTCCAGGGGCTAATCTCTTTCAATTTCTCTATAACACCTGTGGATTGAAATTCAAATCCTTCGCATGAAATTCAAACAACCGACAGCGTGGCTTTACCACATTGTTTCTTCTTACCTCACCCTGCAGAAACCTGCACTATAGCTGAAATCATCTTCTAATTTTTCGCATGTGGTCTTTGTTCATATCTTTCTATCTTTCACACACACAGAAAATCAGATAAGCAGAATGACTTATAAACCTCTCTCACTTCTCTAGAATTTAAGATAGGTCCTTAATGGGAGGGCCCTGAACCCTTCATTTTCATGCTCAGGACATACCACAATGCTTGAAACCTAATAAGCACTCAATATATTTGTTGAATGTATGAATAAAAGTTAGAGCTACGTGCCTGCATAGTTGACAAATAAAATATAAAGACTTCACTGAATAAATTAATAACAAAATCTTGAAAGGTGGGTGGAGTGTGGGATAGAAAATAAACAGATTAAGGAACTTTAGCAGGTTTGGTGGTGGTGTTTGATAGTTATTACCTCCTAAATAATATGGACTCTTATAGATGGGTTTCTTCACTCCAAGATTCCAGTTATTCAAATTAATTCTACTGTGCTTAATTCAGTAAGTATTTGAAAACTATCACAATCGCTATTACAAAATTACTATTTTCTTTTGTGATGGCTTTTCCCCCCACCAATAATTCATATTTAGTCTGAAAATATACATGGAAATACAACACATTTCTTTTTTTATCTAAGTTGAGGTGCCATTTATCTACTTTTCAAAGTTTAACAATTGACTTTTGTTGTGAAAAAATGGGCGAAAAGAAAGACATCTAAAATTCAGTGTGTGGAGTATATGATAAGGATGGTATAGATTCTTCTTGGCTGTTATCCTTTCATGGTCTACCTTACTAAGCAGTCATGATGAATGTTCACAACAGAGTTGGCCTGAACTGCTGGACTGATTGCTGAATCATTAAAGAGGGTCAGTTCTGATAAATAAAGTTTAAATGGGTGAACACATTTAGTTTAATGATGTTACAGATAAAATGAACCAGCTTTGCAATTACACACTGTCCAGATCTGATTCCTTGTACATCTTAAGCAATTTCAGATAATTGTATGAACAATGTAGTTAAATATCTCTAAGCTTCAGAATTCTCATCATTTGTCAGGGTATAATAAGGCTTTGTGCTAAATGTTACTTGGAAATTAAATGAAACACCATTGAAAATACTGCTGATATTGGAAGTTATATAAACAGATGCTTCCTCTTACCTTTTATACTAGTTTTATATTATGGTAATCTTGAATTAATATAATAGATATGTATAATCAATTTTATTTATAATTCGTTCACTTCCAAAATGAAATTAAAGATTATTTAGTAAAATAATTACTCATTCACTTAACTACTGTATTTGATGGGCATGCTCAATTGCCCATTGACAATAATGGGTGTGACAAATGTAGTGACAAAAGAAAAATTAAGTAATAAACACAGCACAAAAGGAAAAGCTATAACAAGAAATGAAAAGTAAATGAAGGTCAAACTTCTATAAAGTATATGGTAAGTTTATGTTTATCAGACAAATTTAACTAAACAAAACATTCCATTGCCTTATTCTTTTGTTTTGGATTGTCACTATATTAAGAATTACCAGATCTAAATATATAATGTTTCACATAGACTTAGGCTGTCTACCCAATAAAACTGTTAGAGTAGACGTATTTCTTACTATTTCAATAGTTTAACTGTATAATTCATCATTGCTCTAGTAAAGCCCTAACAAAGAAACCCCTACTGTTTTCCTTTTGTAACTTGTATGCAATAGGTAACAGTAGAATGGTTTGATTTAAAAGTATGTTTTGTTCCAGATTAATTGTTTTTTTTCTCCTTTTAATAAGAAGTAGGAGACATATTATAGGATTAAAATACTCCAGGGTATACTTTATTGATCTACTAATACATGATTTGGGTGGTTAAAGCACTTAGCCTTTAGGCTTGCAACTCATAATGTACCCTAGGCATGAATAAATGGAATAATAAAATGTACCCTGGAGTGTCTTGATGTTATACTAAAAATAATAAAACACATGAACTGATATATTCTGAAATCAAATAAAGAAAAGGTTAGCTTTGCAAACATTAGATACTCAGAATTGAATCGATACTTTGTAAAATATAGTAATATGTATACTATACATAAATTTATTTGATTCCATATATTTTGAAATGTTTTCTAAAAATTTCCTAATGCACTTAAAACAAAAACCCTCCTGATTAACTTTAAAGCACTCAAAGGCAAATTTTTAATACATAAATGCAGAGATATCTTGTGGAAATTTAGTAGAGAAAGAAATGACTGAAGAGCAGTTGAGCTATGTTATTGAGTAATGAGAAACATTCATGGACATTTTGCCATCAGTACTTTAAACTGTTGCCCTAATGATCTTTCAAATCTGCAAAGCTAATTAGTTATTTTCTTGATTAGTATCCATCAACATATCCCCAATGCCTTCCAGACAAGATTAGACCCCTTCACAGAGAACACAAAGATAGTTAAGATCTGTTAACTATTTACACCTGGAAGTTCATCAATGCTCATCACTAACCAAATTTTCACATACAGCATATGGGTCAGCCCTAACAAAAAGCTGGCATTTTCTCACAAATCATTTTTACTCACTCCTCGATATTCCATACATGCTCTTTGCTCTAACTGAAAACGTCCATTATTTTAAGTGCTAGCGAAAGTATCATCCCCCTGGGGGAAGATTGTCTTGTCTGAATAAGATGCCCTGCCTTTGTGTTCCCATAACCTCTATTCCAACACTTAGTTTATTATACTATAACCAAACTTAATTTATTATACTATAACCAATTACACACTCACTTTTGACTATGAGCTGCAACTCATTCCTATTTCGGTAATTGTTACAAAGTTGGCACTCAATAAACACTTCTGAATGAACAAGAATCTGAGTTTCCTCTTGGTGCCCCAATCCAACTCCTTTATGACAAAGCAGCGATTTAACTATAACGTATGCCTCTTCAGTTTTCTAAAAGGGAAATAGGAAATACAGATGAATGGGATTTGAATGAGGACTTAAAAAGAAGAGGAAAAATTATCTATTATACAGGATTCAGTATGATATTTTAGCAACCCAATCAGGTGGGATCGAAGCAAATAGTACTAAATCTGAGTTTATAAAGTGAATAAATGCCATAGGAGAATCTAACAGATAAAGAACCTATTGCAAGATTAAAAAGAAATAGTCCTTTAAATTCAACAGCAGAATATCAGTAAGTCCACTCTAATCTTTATTCCTCCATCCTGTGGACCTTGGAATGGTTGTGTCCACCCCACATCTGTATCAAGAGGGAGCTTAGATTCTACATGGATGCTGGAAGCAATTCTCCTGCTTTCAATTGTAGGCACTCTTGGCTCCCTGTTGTGGTGGTTGACCTTCTTCACCTCCATGTTAGCTGAGTGGGGTAAGTCCAATAAACCTGTGGACAGGAGTTGCGAGTCTTTTGAGGCTTAGAGCCTGGCTACCACATGGTCAGTCCAGAGATTCAGGTCCCCTGCGTATACACTAAACCCCAGCGCCAACTACAGATCCGGCAAAAGTAACAGGAGTGGCTTGTGAACAAAGAACACATCTGAATCCACCTCTATCACACAGACACACAAACTCCAAAGTAGGGCCAACTGACATGGCACTGAACTCCATCTTCCATGACCATAGAACCTGTGGGTCTCTGTAGCCCTCAGGAGAACCAATACCTGAAGTTGTATCTATTTTATCTGTCTCTGGGACTCTGCTGAGGTGTGCATAAGGGTGACCCTTCTGAAAACCTCCTGGCTCTTTTTGGAAGACTCAGCCATATAAACTCTTTTGTCCTTTCCATTTCCCCCTTTTATTTAGGTCAAAAAGCATTTTTAACTCCTGGTATTATATGTAGACTGAGATATTCTGCTGGTCTGAGTTGACTCTTTTATTCAAGGTCATTTTCTAGTTACATCATCAGCGGGTACTTGTTAGTAATCCCTTGGTGCCAGGGAGGCTCATCGCTGGGAGTCATGTTCCATGCTGGGGGGGGAGGCAACGCATTTACATGCTGAGTTTGGCTTTGAGATGGGCCACATTTGAGCAACACGGAGGTTCTCAGGAGGTAAATCTTAGGCACCCTGCTGCTCTAGGCCTTGTTCTTATTTCAGGTGCACAGGCTCACAAGCCTAGTCATTAGTATCAAGGGCTCATTGTTGGACCTTCCTTCTTTTTTGGTCTTTGCCATTGCATTTGGGGGATTGTTGCTGTTCCTTTAGGGAATGTGATTCCCTCAGTATTCCCTCAGTTGTTGTTTTTAATTATAACCAATATGAAAATATCCAAACATTTTTATGTACACTGGATATATGCCTTGGAGAACTCCCTGCCAACAATGTGTCCCCTGTCAATAACATCCCATACCAGTATTCCTCCCCTAGTAATTGAAGAAAATGTGGCATTGGTGTGGAGAAAGTTGCTGTGGTGGCTCCTGGGGGTAGGGAGTGGGAGGAAGAGATGTGATATTTCGAGACTAGGAGTTGTCCTGGGTGGTGCTGTGGGGACAGTTACCAGACATTGTATGTCCTCCCATGGCCCACTGGGTGGACTGTGGGAGAGTGTAGGCTATGGTGTGGACCACTGATCATGAGGTGCAGTGGTGCTCAGAGAAGTATTCACCAAGTGCCAATGATTGTCTCATGATGATGGAGGAGGTTGTTGTAATGGGGGGAGGAATGGGGTGAAGGGATGGGGGATATATGGGGACCTCATATTTATTTAATGTAACATTAAAAAAATAAATAAAGACAAAAAATAAATAAATAAATTCAACAGCAGAGGCATTTTGAGTTTCTTTTTCAAATTGGCAAGAAATAAAACAGTGTGTATATAAGATGCAACTATAGAAATGAATAAAACATTTTATTTTTGTCAGTGATATTGAAAAAGGGTAATATATAATTTGACTTAATTTTACATAAGGTGAATTCCAAAGAGATATGAAAATCAGCACTTTATAATTATAGCAGAAAAGGGAAGGGGATTTTTTTGTTTCATAACCATATTAATTGTTTCTGGCAACATGGTGCTTTGACTCATTATGGACCTCCCCAATTTGTCACAAACACTTGACAATAGTGAATACGTGATCATAAACTAAATCGCAAATGCATAACGTGGAGAAAAAGGAATAAAGGAAGAGAAATCCCCCGGTGCAAAAGAGAAGGAAACCATGGCTATGACAGTATCCTCTTGAGCTGACACAGTAATAGCCAGTAGGCAGATATGATACCAGATCCAGATAATTCTTGAAGGAGCTGGACTTTCTTTTATTTATTTATTTCTCTTCCTTCCCTCCTCCCCCCCCCCTCCAGTTGTCTGCTCTTTGTGTCCATTCACTGTGTGTTCTTCTGTGACCACTTCTATCCTTATAAGCAGCACCCGGAATCTGTGTTTCTTTTTGTTGCATCATCTTGTGTCAGCTCTCCGTGTGTGTGGCACCGTTCTTGGGCAGGCTACACTTTCTTTTGTGCTGGGCAGCTCTCCGCATGGGGTACACTCCTTGTGCGTGGGGCTCCCCTACATGGGGGACAACCCTGAGTGGCACAGCACTCCTTGCGTGCATCAGCATCGTGCATGGGCCAACTCCACACGGGTCAAGGAGGCCCAGGGTTTGAACCTTGGACCTCTCATGTGGTAGACAAATGCCCTATCCTTTGGGCCAAGTCCACTTTCCAAGCTGCATTTTCGAAGTCCACAAAAGGAAAGGATAAATGGGCTTGTGGCAGGAGATGACCTTGAAGGGACATACCAGGAAAACATCAAGAAATTTAACTCAGAATCCTTTCTGGAAAAAACAAATCTCCCATGGAACCATAAAAACACAAGTTCACAGCATATAGTGTATAGAACTCAAATGTAATTCCTATATGATATGGAAATACAGTGTCCAAGGATCAACATAAGCAATAATAGCACAATGAAAACAACCCGTAAAAAAAAAAAAAAAAACTTTATTCTTTCTGTGGTTCAGATAGGATAATTTCCATTGATATATCTTCAAGTTTGCTGTTTCCTCTGTCATTTCATTTCTGCTATTGAGCCTCTCCAGTAGACATTTTTGCATATGTCATTTTATTTATAAACTTTGGCCTTAGTTTTCCAGGGCTGATATAACAAATGCAGCAGACTGGTTGGCTTAAATAATAGAAATCTGTTGTCACACTTTTGGAAGACAGAAGTCCAAAATCAAGATATTGACAGGTCATGCTTTCTCCAAAGTCTGTTGCTTTCTGCTGATGCTTTGCCAGCAAGCCTCCTTCACGTGGCTGTCTTTCACCTTCTGCTTCTTCCTCATACATCCTACCATTCCCAAATTTCCTTTGCTTATAAGAATTCCAGTTACATTAGATTAAGGTCCACCCTGTTTCAGTTCGCCTTCATCTTAATAAAATCTTTGAATACCCTATTTACAGTTGAGTTCATATACACAGAACCAAGGGTTAGGACTTGAGCATGGCTTTGAGGGGGACATGATTCAATCCACAATAATCTCTATTGCTTCTTGCTTATAACTTGTGTTTCTTTGCTGATAACTTCTATCTTTACATTTCTTTCAATAGAGTCTGTACTTCAGGGAGACATTGTTATAAGAGCTGGTTGCCTCTTAATTGGCATCTTAGTTTCCTAGAGCTACCACAGCAAAGAACCACAGACTGCCTCATTGAAACCCAAAGAAGTTTATTCTATCACAGTCCTGGATGCCAGAAGACCTGGTCAAGGTGGGGCAGGGTCATGCTTCCCCAGCAGACTGTAGGATTCTGGCAGTTGCTTGTGGGATAAAACAATTTCTCTGAGAGTTATTGGGGTCTGCCTAGTTCTTTATTTTTTATTACTTTAGGAGTGTGTCCTGGACATCTCAAATATTGTGATGTTCTTGGTGGTGATGAAATCCTCTGGAAATTGGTTTTCCTTGTTTTTTGTTTTGTTTTGATTTATTTTAGCAAATAACCAGACAGCATGTTATGATCCAACTTCTTTTCACTGTATTTCCAATAATAGTTTAGTTTCCAAAACCTTTGACAGTGATATTCTGTTCTACCCAGCACATACAATACCCAGGTGCTAATTTGCATATTGGAAGTCATCTACATCATAAGTCAGTTCTCAAAGTTTTGATGTATTGATTTAGGTCAGTTCCACACAGGCACAGCTCTGGGGTGAGCTATGGACTTCATGTACCGATTTAAATTATCCCCTTTCCACTTCTTTCTTCTTCATTGTTAGCTAAACTCTCTGGGTTTTTTGACACTCTGACTATTATCCCAAGGTATTGACTCTACTAAGTTCTTGTGAAGTTTAGCCTACAATAGAGTCCACCTTGGAGTAAAGCAGTGGAAGAAAAGAGATAAAAAAAGAGATTCCTCCCACACTTCTCATATAACAAAGATCCCTTCCCCAGTTTTTCTGGTTAGAGAACAAGGGATTTTTGGTTCGTTATTTGTTTCTGAGATTTAGGTGCCTGCTAGTCCAATGCTGCCACCCCCACTGCTACCTTTGCTGCTACTCCCACCACCATAGGAATGACAGTTCATGACTGGGCTTTGCTCAGGGGGGAATTGGCACAGTAAAAAGAGAAAGTCAGAAGGATAGAATTTCCACTTACATAGCCCATTCCTATGACACTTAATTTTATGTGTCAACTTGGTTAAGTTATGTTGTCCCATTGTTTGGTCAAATACTGGCCTATAATTGTCATTAAGGATAAATTTTGTAGATAGGAGGAACATCTAAGAGCAGCTGATCTTAAGAAAATTTCCCTTCATAATGTAAGTGGACTTCGCCACCTTAGTTAGTGTTCTTAACAGTAGTAACTGTGGATTCCAGAGATTAGAAAGAATTTTGTCTCAAGAATGCACTTTCCACTCTGCTCTAAGTTTCCATATGAAGGAATTTGGACTCAAGAATTCAGCATCACTCTCACTGGAATTTCCAGACTCTGGACTGCCCTACACATTTGAACTTGCCAACCCCCACATTTGTTGAGCCAGTTCTTTAAAATAATTCTCTGTATATGCATATACAACATACATAATTTTCTGTACCAAACAGAGAAAGATATTGTTTGAGATTTTGCAGCCCATGCTAGCCAGCCAGCTTTACAATTTCAGGATTCACAGTGGTCTGGAGTCTAAACCAGGAGAGATGGGAGAAAAAAATCAAACAGAGACTCACTACAATATGAGTCCTTCTGTGAGACTTAATTAATTTTGTCTACCTGCTACCATTTATTTTCAGGGTCTTCAGATCATTGTTAATGTGTCCTGTCTTGAGTTCTAAATTTTATTTGGTGAGAGAGATATAGTGGTGAGTGTTTACTGTATCAGAACCAATCCTGGAAGTCCTTTCTTACATTTTAAAAGGACTATTGTTTTGAGACTATGCTTTAAGGGGCAAGCACTGAAAGTGATACCATTTAAGAGACAATTATATTAATCCAGGTGAAAGGTAATGATAACTCAGTGGAAGTGGAAGGAAATGGCTGGATTTTGGATATATTACTAAGGTAGAATGAATAAGATTTCCTAAGAATTTGATATTGTTTATGAGAGAAAGCTTTAAAAATACAAGAATTTTCAATTTTGGATGTTGTCATTTGTAGCAGATCAACAAATACAAGGAAAGAAACTGAAAATGCTGAGCCAAAATAAAAATTCTTATGAGTAACAAATAAAGTATGATAAATCCATATATAGAATGCTATGTGGCAATAAAAGGGAATGAGAAGGCCAAATTTGAACTCATATGGAAAGATTTCCTAGATATATTGTTAATTGAAAAAATCAATCTGCTGTAAATTATTTATAGTAGGCTTTCATGTAAAAAAGGGAAAGCAATAAATATATGCATTTGTTTCTATATGTAGGAGGAGAAAGTAGCTGGCAGATGATGGTAGTAGGGAGAATTTTTCCAGTGTGTTTTCTTTTCTTTTTTTTTTTTTATTTTGATCCACATACAAATATTACCTATTCAAAAAATTAAATTAATTTTAAAAGGATATCAAAGATGTATAGTCTTAAAATTTAATCCAAAGATATTCATTATGAACCTACTATGTTCAATCCCATTGTTTTAGACATTAGCACATCTCATGTTGGATAAGATAGATACATTTGTCCTTTAAACATTAAATGGTGGTTAAGTGCGAGTTGGATAGATGCTTTTTTGTTGTTGTTATTGTTTTTACTGGCTAGTACCCATACCAAAACCTAAATATAACAAAAATTTAATATATTTTCATATGGCAAAAGCTTAATATAAGTAACTGACTGTGTGGTATAATTTATCATTTTCCTTTAGTCAGATATTTAGATTGTTTAAAACATTTGTCATTAAAATTAATGTTAAAATGAACATTTCAATTCACTAAGCTGTATTCATCTTTTGATTTAATTTCTAAAGATTAATGGCCAGAAGTGAGATTATTGAATCAAAATATATGCATATTTCTAGTTCCTGGTAATACTTCATAAACCACTTTTCAAAGTGATGTTACTGGCAATAATTATGTTAGGATGAGAGGATTATGAGTGATTTCATTTTAATTTGAGATTTTCATTTATTTTATTATAATTGAGAAATGTATTCAACAATCTCTCCTTACTTATTTCTACCTTAGGCAAATTTTTATTGTTCTTGATTACTTCTTTCTGTACATCATCTTTCATCTACTCAATATTTGATCAAATATATCTATACTATAAGCCATCTATACTAATTATTTAGAAAAATTTGAAACTGGGGAGCAAGAAGTGTATAGTTTAACAGAATATCTTATAATACGTTTTCAAGAGAAATAAAAGAATGTGAGACAAAACTGGCCAAATGGAACTAAATAACTTTCAGTATCTAGAGTAGGCTCCCCATTCCAAGCCAGAGATCTGCTTGGCACACATTTGTTATACTTGAAATGAATATTATCTATGGCTGTGTATTGGAGAAGAGTTTAGAAATCCCCTTGGTTGAATGTGGGTTTTTATTTCAGCCATATAAGTTAAATTGGCTAGGCCAAGGTAAACAAAACTTCCCCAACGCAAGAATTCAAGTCTTTATTTCTTGAAAAACTAGAACAAAGTTTTAGAAAAGCTAGTCTGTAAAATATTTTAGCCAGTATATTTAGTACATATCTATTTTACATGACTTACATGATAATAAAAATTATTAAATACAAAAAACAAGAAATTGATCTTAATTATTTAAATGATAATCTATGAATAAATTCAAATTTTAATTTCCCAGAGCTAAAGTGAGACAGCTATCACAAGATTTTAAAAAGAATGATAGAAGACCCATACTGTGATATCTTTGAACACAAAGAATGAATAGAAGATTCCAAAAGGCTGAATGGGAAAAAATGAACAAATCAAAAAGCACCTACAAATGATTTAGAACCATACAGACAGCTACAACACTGGGTAAATGTTAAAAAGATAGTGACACAGGGCCTTCAAAATTCTGAAATTCTATACTCAGACAAGCTAGCATTCAATATTTCGGTCATATGAATAGAGTAAAAATTACTGCAAATAAACCCCTTTTATGGAAATTACTTGACGATATAATCCAGTAAAACTAGGATAAAATAAAATCCAAGGAAAAGAAATACATAGCATGCAAAAATGATGAAATTGTCAGAAGATATAAGTGGACAAAAATCCTAGTTATAGAGCAGGGTTGGAAAACAATTAATTCAATTTAAATTACTATATTAGTACATTCCAAGAAAAATGCCTTGGAAAAGAAGAGTGATATGTATTTAAAGAAATGGAGAGTGACTAAGTGAATGATGTTAGTAATATAATAGGAAAAAGTATTTAGGTTCTCTCACAATGCGGAAGTCAGATAGAATCAACAAATGGGGAAGACTTTCACAGAAATTTATTGCTGGAATGTGAAGTAAATTAATATGTTCAATTATTTCAAGCAATTAATGGAATGTAAATAAAATAATTTATTTCATTTAGAAGTTAGGAATATTTTCTTTGCTTGGCTTAGAGTTATGGACTGGAAATAAAAATTTGCACACATCACCCTGATCTACAATTATAAATAAATAAATAATAAATAAATAAATACATACATATATTCATAACAAGCAAATATTTTTTATTTTTGCATAACTGGAATAACATAAAGAAAAAGTATTGAAGACAAAAAATGATTTCATTAATATGAAAAATTTAAAATTCAAATTAGAGCATGATCACTCAAAGTAGAAAAGGAAGGGTAAAAGTCAGTTAAAACAACTAATTTTGCTTTATGTTCTTGAATGAAAAATGACAGAAATTGCTGACTGGGAAACATGGGCCATACTTATGGTCTGGTTTATTGGCTCATCCCAGCAAATGACTTTATTGGCTTATCCCAAAAAAATGAACCACAAGAATAAATGTTATCTATGCCTTCTGCCAGAACTTGAAGTAAAATATGTGTATGTGAGATGACAAGTACCAAAGTTTGTAACTGCTTTAATTTTATGTGCAGCTAAGGCAGCCCCATGGAGTTAAGTTCTTAGGTATGGAATAGATGGATTTTTCTGGCAAAGCATTCTCTTGAAATGGAGTCAAATGGTGCTTGTTCCAAAGCTGTATGGAGATTGCCTCACCCTATGAAGCAAAAAAACTGGAAGATGTGTATTAGTCAGAGTTCTCTAGGGAAACAGAACTGACAGGAGACATCTATAAATAGTGTGAGATTTTATAAAATTGTTCCATGCAACAATTTTATAAATTGGATGCACAAGTCCAAATTCGTACAATAGAGCAGGCTGCAAACCAGAAGCCCCTGTGTTGGTCCTTGATGAGTTCCCAGAGAGATGCCGGGTGTCTGAAATAGAGATGGGAATTCTCTTCCTTGAATGCTAAAATCACTTGCCCCTTTAAGGCCTTCAACTGATTGAATGAGATGTCACTCATTGCTGATGGTAATCTCCTTAGTTGATTGTAGAAGTACATGCCATCTATGTAATCAACTCACTCATGATTAGCCCATGAAACGTCCTTTTATTACAATTAATCCAATGCTTCCTTGAACAAACAACTGGGCACCATAACCTGGCCGAGGTGACACATTAGCCTAACCATTACAGCATGTTTTTCATAGAAAATATTTTTCCGTAAACCATTCATTCAATGATCAGACATTGCAAATTTTAAAAGGAATCCCAATGCAGGAGCGTTTATAAAAGATATCATGCATGATACAAAAGTTATGGTTATCCTCCAGTATGAGAACTGAAAGAATTGTATTTATTTTAAGTGGCAAATCTTTATTAACTCATTTGCTATTCCTTGCTGATAATAATCCCTACCAGCACGTGAATGGATAAACAAATTGTGGTTTGTTAACTTCAGTGGATCAACTAACCAATATTATAGTTTTGGTTTGTATAACAAGAGATAGATAACCTGTTTCTGGTGCTGTATATTAAAACAGAAAAATAGAGGGTATAATTTATACGAACTAGACTTAAATTTCATTGAAATTTAGAAATGAAATTAATCACCAAAATCTCTTTTTGCTAATCCTTTAGGATATGTATTATAAGTAAAAAAAAGTTTAAAAATGAAGAAACAAACAATTATAAAGGTAATTGTTAGTCTCCTTTAGAACATCAAGGTGAGCCACAACTTTTAATCTAATATTCCTAGAATTTTCTTAAATGCATATATTATATTATTTCTGAATATATTATGAGTTATAGTTACATGATAAAATTATTTTGTGCTAAAATTTTTAAAAAATTAAAAATGGAAACCTAATATATTGAAGGAGAAATAATAAACTATTTCTACGATTATTTCATCAGCATCCTCCTAAGAAATGTTCACAGGATCTGTAAAAGCTAAAATAATAATGTTTTCACCTATAAATAGTAGTCTGTATAGTCCCAATCTAAATGGAAGCAAGCCATTGGTAGATGAGCTAACAGTGTCCTGTAATTGGGCCAATAGGCAGCAGTCTCCTCTTCTTGGGAAATCTTGTGTTTCGTCCTTTGTATTTAAACCCACCCACCTCATCCCTACCCCCAACACACTGAAAAGAATGAGATCTGTATTGATGGCTACCTAACACTTGAAGTGATATTTTCTCAATATTTTTTACTTTAAGGATTTTTAAATTCTTTGCAAAGGCTCTTCTTTATGTGTGTAAGGTACAAACAGAACCTGTCTGGTACTTGTAAAACACTAAAAGTGTATGATAGAGAAAGAAAAATTAATTTTATTTAATTTTAATTTTAATAATGTCAACAATTAAAAAGTGTGACTTCTCAGAAGCCCATTCTTTCTTTTTCTATAGCCATGCTTTTCTTTTTTGGAGTAGCAAAAATGTCTTGGAGCAAAGTAGTGCTCTATTTAGTCTTTTAGGACTTTACTAATCATTTAAAAACAAATTCTCTTTTGACAGAATGCTCCCTAAAGTAAGTTTAAAACTAAAAGCACAAATATAAATATGATTTTAATTCAAATTATAATTCACTTTTGTTTCACTGTATAGAACTTCTTGCTTCTAAATTTATTAGGAGTGCCCCTATACTTTTTAAAATATATTTTCATTAGAGAGGTTGTGAACTTACAAAACAATCATGTTCATGTGTGGAATTCCCATACGCCCTCTCTCCAACTTACTACATTGTGTTGGAACATTTGTTACAAATTATGAGATAATGTCATCAGATTATTATCACTAACTATGGTCTACAGTCTACATTTGGTACATTTTTTTCCATACCTTGCTTTTATTAACACAGTTCATCTTTGCCATTGAAGCAAGAATATTACAGTATAGCTGTTAACTATAGTCCATAGGTTATACTAATTGAATTTTTCCCATGTTTCTCCACATTCTTTCCACCTTGCAATAGCGATGTACATTTGTTCTAGTTCATAAAATGACATTCTTGCATTTGTACTGTAAACCACAAATTCACATCCACCTCTGAGTTCACTGTTATTCAGTCTCTAGATTATTTTCTAGCTTTCTTTCAATCAACATTTATATCCTTAGATGGCCCTTTTCAGTTAAAAACCAGCTCTGTGTCAGTTCTACTCACTATGATGTGATGGATCAACTCTATCCATTTCCACACTATTACAGTCCATTTCCACACTATTACAGTCCACACTATTACAGTCAGTATACCTTCTCAGCCTTCCTCTTATCTCCTAATAGCCTATACTCTAGGTTTTAACTCCATGCATTTATTCTTTGCATTTAGGCTCATATTAGTGAGAGTATGCAATAGTTGTCCTTCTGTGTTTGGTTTAATGTCTTCAGGTTCATTAATGTTACCATTTGTGTCCCAATTTAATTTCTTCTTACAGCAACATAGTATTCCATTGTATGTATATCCACATTTTGTTTTCCATTCTTTGGTTGATGGACCCTTGGGCTGTTTCCATCTTTTAACAATTGTGAATAATACTGCTATGATCATTGGTGCACAATTTTCTGTTCACCTCACAGTTTTCCATTCTTCTGGATATATTTGTAGTAGAAGAATTACTGGATTATATGGCAATTCTATATTTAGCTTCCTAAGGGATCTCCAGGTGTTTTCCACAGAGGCTGCATCATTTTACATTCCAACCCACAGTGAAGGAGTGTTCCTGTTTCTTCACATCCTTCCATCACTTACTGTTTTCTGTTTTTTAAAAAATGGTCATTATATATGGTGAGAAATAATATATGATTGTCATTTTGATTTGCATTTCCTTTATAGTGATATTGAACATTTTTCCATGCATTTTTTGGCAATTTGTATTTTCTCTTTGGAGAAATGTCTATTGAAGTCTTTGGTCCATTTTTTAAAAATTGGATCACTTGCTGTTTTATTGTTGAGTTGTGTGATCTTTTTATATATCATGGAAATCAAGCCCTTTTCAGATAAGAGGTTTTCAAATATTTTCTCCCAGTGAGTGAGTTGCTTTTTCATCTTCTTGGCAAAGTCCTTTGAATAACAAATGTGCTTAAGTTTGCGCAGGTCTCATTTATCCAATTTTTCTTTCATTGCTCGTGTTTTCAGTGTAAGGTTTAAGAATCTACCAACTACCACCAAATCTTGAAGGTATTTCCCCATGTTTTCTTCTAGATTTTATAGATTGTAGATTTTATACTTAGGTCTGATCCATTTTGAGTTAATTTTTGTCTAAGGAGTGAGATAAGGCTCCTCTTTCTTTCTTTTGGCTATGGATATCCAGTTCTTCCAGCACCATTTGTTGAATAAACCGCTCAGTCCCAAATGGGTGGGTTTGACATGCTTGTCAAAAAGTCACTTGACCATGGATGTGAGGGTTTATTTCTGAACAATCAGTTTGGTTCAATTTATTTATGTGTCTATTTTTATGCCACTACCATGCTGTTTTTACCACTGTAGCTGGGTAATATATAAAGTCCAGAAGTAAGCTTTCTCCAACTTTGATCTTCCTTTTGAATATGTTTCTGGCTATTCATAGCCCCTTACACTTCCAAGTAAATTTGAATTGTGTTTTCCATTCCTTTAAAAATACGTTCATGAAATTTTTATAGGAGTTATATGGAATTCATATGTCAATTTGGGTAGAATTGAGAACTTAATGATACTTCATCTTCCAATCTTTGAGCATAGAATGTTCTTCCATTTATTTAGGTCTTCCTTGATTTCTCTTACTAATTCATTGCAGTTTTCTGAGTAGAAGAGCTTTATATTCTTGGTTAAGTTTATTCCTAAATATTTGATTCTTTTAGTTGTTATTATAAATGGAATTTTCTTCCTGATGTCCTCCTCAGATTGTGCATTCCTTGTGTATAGAAACAATACTCATTTTTGCTTATTAATCTTACATCTTGCCACTCTGCTGAGGTCATTTCTTAGATCTAGCAGTTTTGTTGTAGATTTCTCAGGACTTAATAGGTATAGGATCATGTCATCTGTGAATAGCAAAAGTTTTACTTCTTCCTTTCCAGTTTGTACACCTTTTATTTCTTTTTCTTACCTGATTGCTTTAGCTAGAAACTCTAGCACTATATTGAACAACAGTGGGCTTCCTTGTCTTGTTCCCAATCTCAATGGAAAGCTTTCAGTCTTTCACCACTGAGTACAATGCTAGCTGTGGGGGTCTTCATATATGGCCTTTGTCATGTTAAGAAAATTTCCTTCAATTCCTATCTTTTGTAGTATTTTTACCAAAAAAAGGATGTTGTATTTTGTCAAATGCCTTTTTTGCATCTATTGATAGGATTGTGAGATTTTTCTTCTGTGATTTATTAATGTGGTATATTGCACTTACAGATTTTATTATGTTGAACCACCCTTCCATGCCTGGTATAAATCACCTTGTTGAATTTATTGAGATATGCTTTGTAACCTAATATATGGTCTATCCTGGAGATAGATCCATGAGAGCACTTGTAAAGAATGTATATCCTGCAGTTTGGGGGTGCATTTTTCTCTATATGTCTATTAGGTTTAGTCACTTTATCATATTATTCAAGTTATCTGTTCCTTTATTGATCGTCTACCTAGATGTTCTATACAATTCTGAGAATGGTGTGTCAAAGTCTCCAAATATTATTGTAGAGACATCTGTTTCTCCCTTCAGTTTTACCAGTGTTTATATCATGTAATTTGGGGCATCCTGGTTAGGTGCATATACATTTATGATTGCTGTTTTTTCCTGGTTAATTGCCCCTTTTATTAATATATAATGCTCTTCCTAGCCTCTAATAAGAGTTTTGCTTGTAAATTCTTTTTCATCTTATATAAATATAGTCACTCCTGCTTTGTTTTTTGTTACTGTTAGCAGGAAATAACTTTTTCCAGCCTTTCACTTTAAACCTATTGGTTTCCTTGGTCTAAGTTGAATCACATGTAGACAGCATAGAGATGGTTCATATTTTCTTATCCATTCCCCCAGTCTGTGTCTTTTAGTTGAGGAGCTTAATCCATTCATGCTCAGTGTCATTACTGTAAAGGCAGTTCTTCACCACTATTGACCTTTCTGTTTTATCAGTCACATTTTTTCACCATTCTTTTTGCACTTTTAATTACTTTTACTAATATAATCTTCCTTTCTAGATTCTTCCAAGCCTCTCTCTCCTGTCTCTTCAGGCTGTAACATTCCTTTAATATTTTCTGCAAAGCAGTCTCTTGGTTACAAACTCTCTCAGTTTCTGTTTTCTGTGAATATTCTA
This sequence comes from Dasypus novemcinctus, assembly GCF_030445035.2. Lineage (NCBI taxonomy): Eukaryota > Metazoa > Chordata > Mammalia > Cingulata > Dasypodidae > Dasypus > Dasypus novemcinctus. Next base: position 69,810,148 of record NC_080684.1, on the reverse strand, counting down.
AACTCACCATTATTTTTGAAAGACAATCTTGCTCAATATAAGACTTTTGGCTTGCAGTTTTTCTCTTTCAATATCTTACATATATCATACCACTGTCTTCTTCTTGCCTCCATGGTTTCTGATGAGAAATCTGCACTTAATCTTAATGGGCTTCCATTGTGTGTGATACATTGCTTTTCTCTTGCTGCTCTCAGAATTCTCTGTCTTTTGCACTTAACATTCTGGTTATTAATTGTCTCAGAGTAGGTCTATCTGGATTGATTCTGATGCAAGTATGCTGTGTTTCTTAGGCACAGATATCTGTGTTCTTCAACAGAGTTGGGGAATTTTCAATCTTTACTTCTTCAAGTATTCCTTTGGCTCCTTTTCCCTTCTCTTCTCCTTCTAGGACTCCCATGACATGTATGTTTGCATATCCTTTGTCATCATTTAGTTCCGAGACCTTGTTAATTTTTTTCTGTTATTTTCTTTATCTATTCCTTTTTATGTTCACTTTCAGAGGCCATGTCTTCAAGCTCACTGATTCTTTCCTCTGCCTCTTCAAATGTACTGTTAAATGCCTCCAGTGCATTTTTTATTTCATTTATTGCACCTTTCATTCTCATACAATATGCTATTTTTCTATTTATGCTTTCAAATTCTTCTTTGTGCTCATCCAGTGTCATCTTAATACCCTTAATCTCTTTAGCAATCTCACTGAATTTATTAAGATTTATTTGAACATCTATGATTAGTTGTCTCAACTCCATTATATCATTTGAAGCTTTGTCTTGTTTCTTTAACTGGGCCATAGCTTTCTTTTTCTTGATCTGGATTGTAATTTTTTTGTTGGTATCTTGACACCAGGATAACTACATGAATTTGTTCTGAGTGCAGTTTCTCTCTTTAGTTTAGGGTTTTCTTGTCATCTCTCCCTTGCTCACTGTGTAGTAGGAGCTGAGAGTGTAGCTGGTGCTGTAAACTGTGGAGGCTGAAGCTGCCCACATTGCCCCAGGAATGGATGAAGCTTCTCCCACCTTTCTCCTCTGCCAGGGGTAGGGATAGAGTCATAGCCATGTAAAGTTGTCCATACTGTGAAGGCCAAGACTGCCTGTAGGTGCCTGGAGAGACTGATGAAGCATCACACCCCTTTCTTCCCTGCCTGCAATAGGGATGGAGCCGCAGGTGTGTGAAAAAAAAACTAAGCTGTGTTGGTGAAAACTGATCACATTGCCCAGTTACACTGACATAGCAGTGGTCTCCTTCCTCCCCTTCTATGAGTGGGGATAGAGCCTCTGGAGTACCCAATAATCTAATATGTGTTAGCAGAAAACACCTATATTTGCCCTGAGACTTGAGGGAACATTGTCCCTTCTGCCCTTTAAGTGGTAGGGATGGCACCATAATTACCCAACAGATGAGTCTTTGTGGACTGAAAGCACTTGCAATTTCCCAGACGGACTGGGGAAACACAAGTCCCCTCCTGTCCTATTGGGGTTTGAAAGTTTAGACATAGGTACCAAACAGTCAGTCCATGTAGTCCAGATGGGCCTGCAGTTGCCTGTAGAAGCTGAGGAAACACAGCTTCCCTCCTATTCTAAGGGTGAGATGGAGTCACAGGTGTCCAACTCTCCTGACTAAGCTGGCCAAATGCACCTGCAGTTACCCAGAGTGGCTAGTGCATGTTCACCCAGCTTACTCCCAGTCAGAAGTGGGGCTGGAGCTTAGGCTAGAGCTGCAATCTGATCTGTGTAGAAAGAAGTCAGTCCCTAACATCACTGTGATTTTCAACCAACCCTGCTTCCCTTCATGCCAGAGGCAGAGCTAAATTGTTGCCTACCAGCCTCTTTCTGCCTTGGACAGGCTCAAACTTTATCCATTCTTAGGATTATACTTTAGGCAGCTGAATTTACTAATTAGTAACTGAAGTCAGTGCCTGACCATTTCTTCCTCCCCCATTTTTGGTAAATGGAACTTCCAACTCCAGTCACGAAAAAGTTTCCAAGATGGTTTGTACTGCCAGTGGAGGATGGGTACTGGTCTCTGTAGCATAGAATGCTCTACTAATGAATCTTCACTGCAGATGGGCAGTGTCCTTCTTTAATTCTTTCAAGGATGTTGCAGGATGCTCTTCTGGTCTCCTGGCCCCACGAACAGGTGCTTTGATAGCTTTGGGTGGTTACTTTCTACCTTGAAGGATGAGCTGACTCTTGGAGTTCCTTACTCTGCTCCCATCTTGCCCATGCCCCATATACTTTTTAAGTGGTTACTTTCTTGACCTTTCAAGTCCATCTGTTCAGATTATCTAAAAAGATTACCGTTGAAATTTAAATATCAGGCTATTTTCCCAGTGTAGATAAATTTGAGAATCTGTAATTCTCAAATCATTCTGGCAGATAATTTCACTTTAAGCTTAGAATAAGTAACAGAAAATTTCAGCAAAGACATGGGATGAAGAAATGGTAGAGCTGCCAAACTCCTCCCCATTCAGGTCATCGCCATATGTTTGGATGTTTGCTGTGAAAAGAATAACAAAACCAACAAGTATACATAAGCGCACCTATTCAAAGGCATATTGAAAAGCAAAAAAAAAAAAAGCCCAGCCTGCTTGCTGCTATGGCTTTTATTCAGTAGTGTTCAATATCAAAAACTGACTGAGACTTCATAAGGTTTGAAAAGAGCATACTTGGTGAAAGGAAGATGGATAATAAGTAATGTCTTATCAGGTTGTTCAAGAGTGATTTAATCACACATCTCACAAAAGGCATGTTCAGATCTTAACTCCTGGTCAAGTGGGTGTTATTAAATTTGTAAATGGAATCTTTGAAGATTTGTTTAGTTAAGGTTTGCCCAAAATGAATGAGGGTGGGCCTTAATCCAATATGGGTAAAGTTCTTACAAGCTAAAAGAAGCCATGGGAAGCAGCCAGAAGCTGGAGGCCCACCGAACACAGAAGAGAAAGGATTAGATGCCACCATTTGCCTTGCCATATAACAGAAAAGCCAAAAACACAAAAGATGCTGATCAGTCCATCAGAAGACACAAACCAGGGAAGAAGCAAGACTTCTAGCATGCCTTCTAGCCTATGAAATTCTGAACAAGTAAATTCCTGTTGTTAAGCCAATCCATTGTATGGTATTTGTTTTAGCAGTTAGAAAACTAAAGTAATGGGATGTATTTGAAAGTGAACAGAATATAAAAGAAATTCTTGCATGTACATGTGTATAAAATTTCTGGAATCTACTTGAGATTTTCCTTTAGCTTTACCATAATATATTTTACAATTCTTGATACTTCAAGCCATGAATCCTGTTCTAATCTAAAGTTCCTTCTGTTCTTTTTTGTTTGTTTGTTTGTTTTTGTTTTGCTTTAGGGCAGTAGATTTAAAGGAAGAATATATAATAAAAAATTATTTTGCCAAGAGGTGTTTCCAAAAGTGTTAACAAACAAAACATAGTTAGTTTTATTATGCAATTTGCTTAAAAAATTTAAAACAGGACTTTTCAGAAAAAAAGAAAAATTAAGTTTCTCCTCTTTACCTTACTAATAATTCACAATATCCCTTGAAGTGGCAATAGATTTATCTAAGTATTTATGCTTTAAAGCTTTACATCTGAAAGCGTTATCCAATGATTTAAGGTGAGGTTATTGGTTTAGGGTCTAGAATAGCTCTTTTTATGAGGCAGACAGTCAGTATATGTGGATTTCTGCTCTCCTACCTTCCTAATTTCTGTTTCTTTGAACTTATAAATGATGCCTGAAACTGGAATAGAAATAGGCCAAACACCTTGAAAAATGTAAACTATGGGCATAGTATCAAAGTAGAAATAGTCATGGGTATTTAATGACCATAAAGCTGCCAAAACCATCTTGGAATTTCTAAATCAAGTTCATTTTGAGACATTGTATGGATGTATATATGTATGTATGTACAAAGGTATGCATGTATATATCACGATTCTTTTGCATTGTATACATTTATCCCTCATCAAATTGAACAAGTCATCATGATGAAGACAACAGAAAATATTTGCAATAACTTCTCTTTGGTAATTTTAGTTTATAGTCATCATTGGCTTTTTCCTATGAAGTGGTCAATGTATATGCATGGTTACTACAAAGTTACACATTATTTATTCTTCAGTTATTATTCTGTCTGACATTGCTTTAAGTACTGCAGATATGCCACTCTATATAAATAGACAAGGGCTCTTCTCTAGTGAAACTTGTAACTGGTAATGATTTAATCAATAAACACAGATACACATGTAAAGTGACCATTGTAACATGCTAGGAAAGAGAGAGACACTCTACTACCAGCATCTAGTCAAGAGAGGTAGGGATTGGCTTCATCAGGGTTGTAAGAGAACATTTCTCTTAGGCAGTGTTACCCATTGAGATATAGAGAATGAATAGGAGTTAGCTAGGTGAAGAAAACAGACAAAAGAAGACATGTGCAAAGATGCAGTGGGGGCAAAGACCATGGAAGGCCAAAAGAATAAAAGACTTAGATGGTGAGGAAGCAAGAGTAACAATAAAAGGAATAACAATAACAAAAACAACATGGATCATCTACTTATTCCTGAGTAATAACTCAAACACTTTTTAAAATAATTTCATTTTGCTGTAACACGAATATAGAAAAGTGCATAAATCTTGAGTTAAGTGAGTTATCATGAAACAACCCTGCCAATAATTATCCCATAATGGTTCTCAAATTTAACTACTGTCTTGACTTGTAACACCAAAAATTAAGTTTGACTGTTTATGAATTTTATATAAATGTATTACTCTATCTATATCCATCTATTTATTTATCTATCCATCTAACCTATCTATCTCATCTTTCTACCTATCATCTGTATCTATTATATTGTTTTAGTTTGCCAAATGTTGCCAAAATAATATACTAAAAATGGGTTTTCTTTTATAATGGGGATTTATTAACTTATAATAAGCTTATAGTTCTGAGTCTGCAGAGATGTCCAAATCAAGGCATCATCAGGAGATGTTTTCTCCCTAAGCTGTAGCTGTGGACAATCAGGCACATGGTGGCATCAGTTCCTCTCTTCTCTCTCCTCCAGGACGCATTAGTTTCAGCTTCTGGCTCCTGAGTCCTTTTCTCTCAGTTTCTGGATTCCTTCCTGTGTCTGCAGGTTTTTCTGGGTCTGTGACTCTTTATTCCTGCATTTATAAAGGACTCTAGTAAAAGAATTAAGATCCACTCTGAGTCATGCAATCTAATCAAATTTATTCAGAAGTTCGCATCTACAATAAGTTTACACACATAGGAATGGTTTACCTTTAAGAATAAAATTTTCTAGGGTCTGCAGAAGCCTCAAATTGCCAAACATATGTATCTATTAATCTATGTTCATCTATCTATCTATCTATCTATCTCTCTCTCTATCTATCTATCTATCTATCTATCTATCTATCTATCTATCTATCTTTGTTCCACTTTATATTTATGAAATTTGACCATATTAATTCTCACAGCAGTGCTGGGTTCATTTCACTGTTGTATTATATTCCATTGTATGAATCTACAATGATTTATTTATTAATTCTATTGTTGATGGACATTTGGATTCTCCTCATTTATGGTTTGTTATAAATAAAAATGTCTATTCTAAAAGGAATACATTTCTATTGGGTATATGCTCGGAAGTGTAACTTAGGTAATGCATATATTACATTTTTGAATATACTGACCAATCATGTGCTAAAGTTGCTATACTAATTTATACTTCTTCAAGAAGTATATGAAAATCCCAATTGACCCATAGTCTAGCCAAATGTAGTATTGGCTAGTTTCCTAATTATAGACATTTTGTTACAGGTGGCATTACATCAACTGTGGTTTACTTTTTTCCAAGCACTAATGAAGTTGACCAGCTTCTCATAAGGTTATCAATCATTTAGAAATACACTTTACTAAACAATTTAGCCTATGCTCTTGACTGTTTTTCAACTGGAGTTTCTGATTTTCCTTACTAATTTTTTAAAGATTTCTTTATATATTTTTATTTTGATTTATACTCTTTTGTGGGTGTATATATTGCTAATATATTCCAAATTGTAAAATAATATTTTATTAGTGAAGGTTCTCTAGGGAAACAAAACTGACAAGAGATATCTTTAAATATTATGAAATTTTTATAAGAATTGTCTCTCATTGTAATCATCATCATGTATCTATTTTTATGTATGGGCACTGAACTGAATATTTGATGTGGATTTCCCCTTTACTCCTCACAATAATTAGATATATTTTTTTATTATCCCTATTTACTGAGTGATGAAACTGAGGCCTAGAGAGCTTTGACATCTTATCTAATATCACACAACCAGAAAGATATAGAGTCAGGATTTCAAGAGTGGCAATCTGACCTTAGACCCTTTGACACTGAACATTAAGTCATATTCCCTCCATGGCAAAGTGTTCATTAAAAGAACAAATGAACAAACAAGTAATTGACTGAGTGCCCTTCCTGATTTCCCTGTTGTTGCATCTCAGCCTTATGTCTTGTCATTTCCCCTCATTACAGTGTAAAATGCAGTCTGACCTTTTCGTACTTGTCACTACTATGCTCCTTTTGCCTGTAGGTTTTCACACATGTTGAACACACTTCCTGGAACAACATTTTCCCCGGCCCAATATACCTGGAAGATAACTAATCATGGTGAAAGTCATGGTTTTGATGGCACTTATTCTACTATACTTTTCATCACTTGCTCCACTTTTATTTAGATTCCCCTTTTCTGTCTTCCCAGTCTCAGTACTAATGACACTCCATTTCATATGTCTATTTACTTTCTTTCTTCTAAAAGATTTTAAAAATTGCAAAGGCAAGTGCCGTGTCCACCTGTACACCACTGATAAACTAGGGTACTGCCACATAATAGATATTTGAAAACTATTTGTTGAACTAACGGATAAATAACCATACAGAATAAAACTTTTGATATAAAAGAACTATTATATGGTTTTATATCATTCAAATAAACTTTATAACAATTAATACATGACATTTGTCTTTTTTAACATTTGAACTAATTGTTCTAATTATATGTTTCCATTTCCTAATTCATAAAAAAATTAAGTAGTGTTAATATGTACTTCACAAGTAGCATTTAATGCTGTAATTGAGCATTTTAATTCTCCATTCACTGAAGCTTCTAAGAAATTACTAAGAATTTTAAAGTACATTGTAAATAAAATAACTCAGTATAACTATGGTAGCTAGATAGAGCAGAAATAATACTTTTTATTGCCTACTAAATGAAGTTCTTGCATATTTTAATTGGTATTTAATGTTGCTAAAATTATTGTGGCTGTAAAGGAAATATATCCAATCTAATTAAACCTGTGCAATTTCAAAGTAGGTAAATTAAGTAGTTATATTTATATTCCCCAAAGTGTCATTGAATATGGTATTATAATATTTTCAAAGTATGTCTGCTTTCATTTTCACACATATAGAGTTCTATGAGTCACCTCATATATAGGGCAGCAGTTAATTTAGCTAAGCCTTTCTTATTGTACATGCTCTAAATTATAAAGCTCATTGGTTTTTTTGTTTTTTTTTTTCCTGTTAACAGTATTCCCTTTTCCCAACTCTAGATTCCCAGCAATTTTGCATGTTTAGAGAGCTTAATCCAAGACCTGAAGACCTGAATTTCATTGACTATATATAGTTGAGCTTCCATAGAAAAGTAGGCATTTGACCTAAATTTTGCAAAGATATGGGAAAGGGGGAGGGATAAATATCATCTACATATGAAAATACCAAGTTTACAAACCAGTACTCCTAATGCAATTTTTCCACTTTGACTAACTGGAGGTATTTTTGCATGCATTCTAAATAGCAGTGGCATGGGAAACTAAGATATTTGTCATTTTGGTTTAAAACAGCCTCACCTAGAAAGCACATGCTGACTTTGCCTGAGAAGGATCACTTCTGCAGAACCTAAAACGTGAGTCCTGTTGATATGTGCTGCTGAATCCTATTTTGCCATATAACTTGAACTAGTAATGTAACATAACATTTCTTAAAATATATAATGAAGAAAATCTTGATGAAGTATAGTTATAGAATATAAGAAACGCAGGGAAGTGATCTGCAATATGTCTATTCTATAGTTCAGTTTAAAATAAGTCTAGACATCCATAAATATTCAATTTTGAAGACAAAGAATTTGTGCCACTCACCTATATTCTGTTTCACATGGCTTTGGTATTCCAATTTATGTATGGTTAATATGGGGTGTAAATTAACTCCCTCACAAATAAATATTTTCTGTGTTACTTTATGCATAATTTCTTTTTTATCTTCTCTATGACTGATATCTCTAAATACCTCAAGCACCTACTTAGCGTTTCGAATTTTCCCTGGATATTTCAAAATAAAGTAAGTGGTTCATTAACGATGAAAACTCAATGTTCCCTTTTTTCCTGTTAAGTCATTGACCTGTATTTCAGGTACTTACTAACAGTTGGCGTCTCTTCTTCCTGTCTGGCCTCTGATAAGTTGTCTTTGATAACCTGCTGTCATGTTCTTCAACTTTACCATGGCTATAACTGTGGAGTATAAGAACTATCAAAAATAATAGAAGTGTGCAGGAGGCACTAAGTCTATGAAAGTTAGAGAAGACATAAAACCTGGTAATTGACTGATGAATTTTGAACTGGCAGATAGTTTACACTTTATCCCATTTGCTGTCACAGTACTTAAAATAATAAGGGATTTTTTCCCCAATAATGGACAATGGGGGCTGTTTGCTTTGTGACAGCCTGCCAAGGCAATATGCCATGTGGCTTTATCTTTGAAAATGAGGTGAAAACAAGCTTGCCTGGCTGCAGATAAGCGACTTAGAAGGAATCCTATTCAGATGTACCTGTCACTAATTTATCTGGAAGTTTGGTGATTCATATATACTGTTCTGTGTGTGATGGAGCATTAAATTGGTTTCCTCTGGGAACAGGTCACATTCAGGGGTCGACAGACCCATGCTATGGCATAGTGCATGCTTGATTCATACTTCTTTTTTCTACTGAAATTTTATCTCCTAGAAGGCTGGTAACAGAACATGTGTTAGATAACCTCTTGGAATATTTCAACAACAAAGGGATTGACAAAAGCTTGACTATTTATTAATGTGAGTATTCATAACAAAAATTAATCAAACCCTCACCTGTTAGTATGGCCATTTATTTTGGTAATTAAGGAGTTATAAATATGATTCCCATAAATGGCCTAGATCTTGATGGATCTACTTTCATATCACCTTTATTTATCTCAACAAAAGAATGTGTAATTAAGAACATTAATGTACACTTAATAAAATGAGGAGTTGCTCTGAAATGTCTCACTAAGAATAATATTTAGAAAATAAGGATTTTTCCATTCACAATGTTTCTTTTCTTACTGTGGAAATCCTACTTTACCACTGTATATTTGAAAGAAATCGGCCTATCTTGGAAAAGATCGGATACTGATTTGAATGTGCAAGGAACACAAAAGGAGATGTTTATTTTTGTTTTTTAAGATTGTGTAGAGAGAATTTAGTAGAGATCTATTTCTTTGAAAGTGCAATTCATAGCAAATACAATAAAAAAATCATTTTATTAATTCCAGGATTAAATATGTAAAATTAAAACTTAATATCTTCTCTTGGGCTTTAAATGCTCTACATTTTGTAAAAATTTAAATCTATAAATGGCAAAGAACGAGTTAAATGAAAGAAATCAGTGAAATCTTCTGTAGTGTTTTTAGAATGCCATGACTACAGTCTTCATTGTGAGTAAATGAGCCACAGAAACTGTTTTCTCTATTTTTCTCCTTATTTAAAATTGTTCATTTTATTTGGTATTGTAATGGAAAACAAACTTGATCTTTTCATGAAGTGTCAAAAGGAAGACTCTTTCAAGAAGATAAAAATGATGACTTTATGCAATATTTACATGGTATAATTCTCTTTATATTTTCCCAGTTGTTAAAATACAGAATATTCACCATAAACCAGAATTTTCCTTTTAGGGAATTAATGCATAAGTAGGGCATTACTGAAGGAAAACTATTAGGTCATTCATGCACAATTCACAATATATAAATGAGATATTCCTCACATTTCCCAATTTCTAATTTAGACTGTGAATTTAAAACATTGTAAAGACTCCTAATAATCAGTTGTGAAATAAATACTTTAATAACGTTATTTTGGAGTTATAAATGCTTTTAAGATATTCTGGAAAACATTTTCCTTTAAAAAAAATAAAGTCCAAGACAACCAGTAAGATGGTGGCAGAGTAAGGAACTCTTAGAGACAGCTCCTGCTACAGGGAAGAAAGTAATCACCCAAAGCTATCTAAAGCACCTGTTTGGGGACTCCATGAGATGAGAAGAGCACCCTAAAACATTCTTAAAAGATTGGAAGAAGGAAACTGCCCATCTGCAGAGAAGATTCATAAGCCAAGCACTCCATGCCATGGATGCAGTGCCCATCATCTACTGGAGACACAAGCCTTCTCAAGAGCTGTTTCAGGGTTGGAATTGGAAGCTCCATCTCCCAAAAACAGGGGAGGAAGAGACTGTTGAGCAACATCAGCTATGGATTAGTAAATTCAGCAGGCTAAAGTATAATCCTAAGAATAGCTAAAGCTTGAATCTGTCCAAGTCAGAAAGAGACTGGTAGCTGCCATCTTAACCCACACCTGGCATGAAGGGAAGTGGGTGACTGAAAATTACAGTGGTGATAGGGACAGGCTTCTTTCTACCCAGATCAGATTATAGCTTTAGTGTAACTCCAAGCCCAACATCCAGAAGGGAGAAAGCTGTGGGAACCTGTGCCAGCATTTCCAGGAAACTACTGGCCATGCCACAGAGGCTAGTGATCATCCTACTTTTGCAGGGCAAGCTGACACAGGAGATATTATGAGACTGGAGTTGGAAACTCCATTTCCCAAAAACATGGGGGGAAAGGGAGGAAGATTTGGTTGGCCACTGAATTCAGCTACAGATTACTCAACTCAGCTAGCTAAAGTATAACCCTAAGAACAGATAAAGTTTGAAATTGTCCAAGTTGACTATCATTTTGACTCCACCCAGCTGCATGAGGGGAAGCCATGCTGACTGAAAATCACCGTGTTGGTAGAGACCAATTTCTTTCACCCAGGTTGGCCTGCAGTCCTACCCTAGGCCTCAGCCCCACCCCTAGGAGGCAGGAAGCTGATGGGCCGTGCACCAGCCTATCCTGGTAACTGCAGGTACATTTGGCTGGCACAAACTGAATAATCAGAACTCTACTGGGACAAATGCAGTCATCTTGGACCCACACTACAATGACTACTGCTCACACCTGGAGCTCCATCTCCACTCCAGGCAGGGGAGAAAGGGGCACAAAGCTTTATCAGTCTCCCTGGGTAACTATAATATAAGTCTGCATGACTTGGATTATTACACACAACTGTGGCTCTGTCCCTACCCAAGGAAAAGGAGAAAGTAGGAAGAAGCTTCATCAGTCCCTGGGACAATGAGGGCAGCTTGAGCCTCCATAGCTTATATCACCAACTACATCCTTGGTTCCTACTACACAATCAGCAAGGGATAAAGGGCAGGAAGTCCCAAACTAAAGAGAAAAAGTGAATGCAGAATAAATACTGGATGCCAAGACAACAACAAAAAATTACAATCCACACCAAGAAAAAATATGGCTCAGTTCCAAGAAAAATATAAGCCTGCAGATGAAATAAAGGAGCTGAGACAATTCATCATAGATGTTCAAACAAATCTCCTTAATAAATATAATGAGATGGCTAAAGATATTAAGGATATTAAGAAGACATTAGATGAGCACAAAGAAGAATTTTAAAGCATACCTAGAAAAATAGTATATATTATGAGAATGAAAGGTGCAATAAAGGAAATTAAAAATTCACTGGAGTAATATAATAGTAGATTGGAGAAGGAGAAGAAAGGATAGGTAAGCTTGAAGAAATAGACTCTGAAAGTGAACATATAAAAAAACAGATGAAGAAAAAAATGGAAAAAGTTGAACAAGATCTCAGGGAACAAAATGACAACAAGAGATGTACAAACATATGTGTCATGGGTGTCCCAGGAGGAAAAGAGAAGAGAAAGAGAGCAGAAGGAATATTTGAAGAAATAATAGTAGAAAATTTCCCAACCCTATTGAAGAACATAGATATCCATGTCCAAGAAACACAGTGTACTCCCATCCAAAAAAAAGCTGAATAGGCCACCTCTGAGACACATACTAATCAGGATGTCAAAGGACAAAGACAAAGTGAAAATTCTGAGACCAGCAAGAGAAAGCAATGCCTATCATATAAGATACACCAAACAAGAATAAGTGCTGATTTCTCACGAGAAACCATGGAGGCAAGAAGACAGTGGTATGATATATTTAATAAACTGCAAGAGAAAAACTTCCAGCCAAGGATCTTATATCCAGCAAGATTGTCTTTCAAAAATGAGGATGAATTTAGAATATTCACTAATGAACAGAAACTGAGAGACTTTGTAACCAAGAGACTGGTTTTGCAGGAAATACTAAAAGGAGTGCTATAGCCTGAAAAGAAAAGACAGGAGAAAGAGGCCTTAAAGAGAGTCTAGAAATGAAGAATATATCAATACAAGTAACTAAAAGTGTCTAGAGTGCAGAAAATAAAATATAACAGAGAAGACCCAAATATTCATGAATAAACTTAACCAATGGTGAAAAGCACTTTTATTCAGAAAACTACAACTTATTGTTAAAAGAAATTTTTAAAATCCCAAATTGGAAGAACGTTCCATATTCATGGTTTGGAAGACTAAATATCATTAAGATGTCAATTCTACCAGATTTATATATAGATTTAATGCAATCCTGATTAAAATTCCACTAGTATTTTTAAAAACAAATGGAAAATATGTTTGTCAAATTTATTTGGAAGGGGTCCTGAATACCCATAAAATATTTTTAAAAGGAAAAGTGAAGTTGGAGGACTCTCTTTTCTGGACTTCAAATCATATTACCTAGCTATAGTGGTAAAAACAGCATGGGACTGGCATAAAGACACATAGACCAATGGAACTGAATTGATGCTTCAGAAACAGACCCTCACATGTATGGCCAGTTGATTTTTGACTAACCTGTCAAACCCATACAACTTGGGCAGAACAGTCCATTCAACAAATGGTGCTGAAATAACTGGATATCCATAGTCAAAAGAAGGAAAGAGGATGCCTATCTTACACGTTATCCAAAAATTAACTCAAAATGGATCAAAAACCTAAAAATAAAAGCAAGAACCATAAGGCTTCTAGAAGAAAATGTAGGAAAATATCCTCAAGCCCTGAAGGTAGGTGTTGGATTCTTAAAGGAGATAAGAGGAGGATTGAGATGGACTACTGATGCTTACTATATGCAGAAGTTTTAATTAGCTTTACTGAAAAATGCAGAAATGTGCAGAGTTGATGGAACACATTCTAGTTAATAACAGTAGTTTATAAATGGGGATGTGGCTGAAAATGATAGTCTAGGGATGGAAATGCAAATTGACAGAATGCGAGAGAATAAATTAGGAACTGATAAGCACAGTAAACCCAGAAGTGGTGAAAATTGTGGTTGATGGTACAGATATAAGAGTCTTCTTTGAGAGCTAGAGCAAATGTACAACACTATTGCAGGGTGATGGGAATGTGGAGAAACATGGGAAAAATACAACTGGAGTGAGTTATAAACTGTGGTTAACAGTAATAATGTAATATTCTTGAGTCTATGCCAAAGATGTACTGGGTTGATAATGGGGAGTATGGAGAATCTGTGCCAAATGTACACTATGAATCAGGTAATAACTGGATGATATTATCTCATAATCTGTAGCAAATGTTCCACCACAGTGTGGTGTGTTGATAGAGGGGTATTGTTTGGGAATTCTGCATATTTTCCTGATTTTTTTTTAAGTTCACAACTTCTGTCATAAAAATATATATAAAAATTAGTAATAGGGTGTGTTGGGGGAAAGTACACCGAATGTAATATAAGGATTCTAATTAGTAGTAACATTTTGACAATATTCTTTCATAATTTGTAACAAATGTCTATGACAATGCAAGGTGTTGGTGGAGGGTTGATGTATGGGACTGCTGTTATGCATGTTTGCTTTGTAAGTTCACAACTTTCACTGTATAGTTATTGTTTATGTATGTTCATGTATAAATGATATAAATAATAATAATGGGGGAAATACTTTGGTTAGTAGTAATATTTCGGGGATGCTCTTTAATCATTAGTTAAAATTATGTAACAACAATGCAAGATATTGGTGAGAGGGTGAGGTATGAGAGCCCTGTATGATGTTATGTATGTTTGTTTTGTAAGTTCAAAAATTTTACAATGCACTTATTATTTATGTATGTTCGTGTATGAATGATATACTTCAATAAATTTTTTTATAAGTCATTGCAACTAGGAAAAATATATGGTTAAACCACTGGTGAAATAAACACAATTAGGCACATTTCTTCCCTCTCATATCCATCCTAAAATGTAATTTTTATACAAAAAATGAAGGCTATCTATCTAAACTTTGAATTTTATTCTCAAATACTTAATAACCATGAGAAGTAGAAGAGCAAGTTACCTTTAACATGTTATTTCTCAAAACATTGCATTATATTGCAAATAATGCAATTTGTAAATGGAAATTTTTATGATTTTTTTTCTGGTCAAAGAAGTTTGGGAAATACTATATCAAATACCTGTTTTAGAGAATTAGAAAGTATATTCACCTATTAAAAGTATTAAGATTTACTACATAAAGAAATCTGTTTTTTTGTTTAGCCTGGTATTCAGCAAACTGAGCCAATCAGGTAACATTTATTCAAAGGCCATATCTGCTTTTTTCATGAGTCCTGTAGTCTAAGACTATATTTGAAATGTCCTTTTGCAATATGAAAAGTGAATGCAACTTTTATTTTTCCTATTTAAAAACTGTTAACATATTTCAAGATTGCAAATTTAATTTTCTGTGTTTTCTTCTAGAATCTTTATGCTTACAGCTTTTGCACTTATTTCTATGGTTCAGATAATTAATTTTTATATATCAAAAGACATAGGGATGAAAAACCATTTTAAAAATACAAATACCCACTAATTCTAGCATCATTTCAAAAATACTTTCCTTTTCCCATTGAGTTGAATTAAATCTTGTTCTGAAATCAATTGAATATATATATATTTTTTATTTTTATCCGCCCCCCCCACACACTCCTCTGCTGCTTGTGGCTTTTTGCATGCTCTCTGCTCTCTGTGTCCATTTGCTGTGCATTCTTCCGTGTCTGTATTTATCTATTTTATTTCCTCTCTCCCCTTGCACCTCTCTGTGTCCATTTGCAGCATGCTTTTCTGTGTTTCTGCTTGTCTCCCTGTTTGTTGTTGTTGTAGTTGCATCACCTTGCTTAGTCACTATTCCATGGCACCTGCGGCCGGGCAGTGCTCCACAGCTTCTGTGGGCCAGGCAGTGCTCTGCTGCACTTGTGGGCCAGGTGACTCTCTGCAGCATGCAGGTGAGCCTGCCTTCGCAAGGAGGCCCTGGAACATGAACCCATATGGTAGATGGGAGCCCAACTGACTGAGCCTGAAGTAATTTTTTACTGGGCACATTATTCTTTTCTACCAGTCTATTTGTCTACTATTAAAAAAATGATATATTCTGTTAATTATTGTAGCATTATAGTAAGTTATGAAGTGAGTTGTAACCCCACCAAATTTGCTCATTTTGAAGATTATTTTAACTAGTCTATACCCTTTTCTTTCCATTTAATTTTAGAATCACCTTGCAAGTTTCTTCAAATTCTTATGGTATTTTATTTGAAATCAATAAAAAATGAAAAAATATAGAAAAATCTGCAAAGTCAAATTTTGTTTCTTTGACAATATTAATAAATTTAATATACCCTTAGATAGATTGAAAGAAAATAAAGGGGATAAAATCACAGTACCAGTATCAAGAATTAGGTATAATCACAGCAGATCCTACAACATTAAATGTTTCATAATAGTATCTTATGAATAGCTTTATGTAAATAGATGCACAACATAAATAAAATATAAGTTTCCTGACAGACATAAACTGCCATAATTGACATAAGATAATATAGAAAATCTTTGAGCATTTAATAAAGTTCACTCATGAGGTTATTTGAGCCTGGAATTTTCATTATGGGATAGCTTTGAGTTGTAAACATATCTATTTCCTTAATAGATACTTGGGTATTTAGATTTTTCAAATATATCCTTTATGAGATTGAGGGCATTTTTCTCTATTTCTAGTTCTAGTTCTTGAGAGTTTTATCATGAATGTGTGCTGAATTTCCAATACTTTTTGCAACTATTCAGATGATTTTTATCATTTTTTTCTTTACATTGTTAATATGTCAAATTACAAGAATTGACTTTTTATTACTAAACCAATCTTACCTTCCTTGAATAAGAACCACTTTGTTGTAATGCAACATCCTTCATATATGTTGCAAAATTTGATTTGTTAAAATTGTGTTAAATATTTTGTGTTTATGTTTATGAAAAATATTGGTCTCTAATTTTCTTTTCTTTAAATCCTTTATCTTATTTTCATTGTGCTGTGCTCATAAAATGAGTTTGGAATTGTTCTCTTTCCTCTATTTTAAAAGTTTATGTATTAATATTATCTGTTCATTTCTTTTACTTATTTTGAATTTTAAATTGATTTTCTTTTTTCTAGTTTTTAAAGGCAAAATATTAGGTTTATACCTTTACATTTTCCTTATTTTCCAATAGAGTAATTTAATACTACTAATTTCTCTATAAGTACTGCTAAGTTGTTTCCTAAAATTCTGTCATATTCTGCTTTCATTACATTCAGTTTGAAATAGTTTTCAAATTACTTGGTGATTTTTTTGTCTTTGAGCTCTGGAGTACTTAGAATTTTGTTGCTTAGTTTTTAAAATTTCTAATTATTTGAATGGTTTCTACCTATCTTATTTTTCATCAACTTCCAAATACTATTTGAATGGTAAAATAGTAGTCTATGTGGTTTAATTATTTAAAATTCATTGAGTATTGATTTATGGCCCATCATATGCTGGATATTTACATATCCAAGAATTTGGGAAATAGTTTCTATAAATTTCAATTGGTTTAAGAAAGTTGATAATTTTAACTTCTTTCTTTTGTCTTCTTATTCTTTCAATTACCAAGAAAGCAGTGTTAAAATCTTCTTCCAGAATTGTGATTTTGAGAATATCGTTCTTTAATTGTTAATTTGTGTTTTTTTTTATTTTGAAGTTCTGCTGTTATGTGAATGTTCTACACATTTAATTAGGTTTGTTATATCTCCTGGTGCATTGACTCCTTTTATCATTGGGAAATATTCCTCTTTATGTCTTGTAATAGTCTTTGTCTTTGTATCTACTTTGTCATCCTGTAATTTTTTAAGAATCTTTTTAGGTTTATGTCATATATTTAGGTATAATATATACTATATATATCATAATTGTTGGCTGACACTGAATAAATATGAATGACTTTTCTTACATATTTCCCAATTTGCAATTTAGTAATTTTCAATACTTACTCCCATTCATTGAAAAAAATACTATTAATATACTTATTTCATGTGGAAAGGGATTTAAAAGTTTACAAGGTGAAATTTGAATCACAAAATGCATATAATATTTAAACGAGAGACTTTAGGAACTGTGTAAAAATTAAAACCTAAAGGGAAACGGACTTGGTCCAGTGGTTAGGGCGTCCGTCTACCATATGCGAGGTCCGCGGTTCAAACCCTGGGCCTCCTTGACCCGTGTGGAGCTGGCCCATGTGCAGTGCTGATGCACGCAGGGAGTGCCCTGCCACACAGGGGTGTCCCCCGCATAGGGGAACCCCAAGCGCAGGGAGTGTGCCCCATAAGGAGAGCTGCCCAGCACGAAAGAAAGTGAAGCCTGCCCAGGAATGGCACCGCCCACACTTCCCGTGCTGCTGACGACAACAGAAGTGGACAAAGAAACAAGAAGCGGCAAATGGACACAGAGAACAGACAACTGGGGGAATTAAAAAAAAACAAAACAAACAAACAAACAAAAAAACCTAAAGATAGCAATTTACAGTTAAAAGGGGTATTAGTAGTCATTTTTCAGTTTTATACTTGAGAAGTTAACACTCTGAGAAGCTGAAAAACTAGTACCAGAACATATAAATATAATTAAAGTCTAGAATATGAATATTATTTGTTTTATAAGAAATCAACACTCATGAGTAAGGCTCTTACTTAGTCATGGAGATATTCAAAACTTAAGGAAATAAAGACATTAAAATTTTATTGATGATGATAGAAAGAAAGCTGAAGAATAATCTAGGGACTGAATAACACAGTGAACCCAGAGGTGGATGAGGACAGTGGTTAAGGATAAAAATACAAGAGAGTCCTTCTGTGAGCTAAAGCAGATGTACATTACTACTGCAGGGTGATGGGAATAAGGAGAAGCATGGGAAAGCTACAATTGATGTGACCTACAGACTGTCGTTAACAACAATAATATAATATTCTTGCATCAATGCCAAAGCTGTACTGTGTTGATAATGGAGGTGTATGGAAAAAGTGTGCCAAATGTATGTGAAGGACCATGATTGGTGATAATATCTGATAATATTATCTCATAACCTGTAACAAATATTCCACCATGGTGTGGTGTTGTATGGGAAATCTACACATCTGTATGATTGGTTTGCAAGTTCACAGCATCTGTAACAAAAACATATTTTTAAAAAATAGTGTGGGTTAGGGGAAAAATACACCAAATGTAAGATAAGGACTATAGTGGTAGTAATATTTTAATGATGTTCTTGCATAGTTTGTAACAAATGTTTCACAACAATGCAAAGTGTTGGTGGAAGGGTGATGTAAGAGACCCCTGTGTGATGTTATGTATGTTTATTTTCTAAGTTCACAATCTTTTACAATTATTGTTTATGCATGTTCATGTATGAATGATATACTTCAATAAAAAATATAAAAATTTTAAAAACACTGGAAATGTGGAAATACACACAAAAATATTTTACTGATGCATAAAAAATTCAATGACATAATTGCCCTAATTGAGTGCAATAATCTAAATCTTCCATTTGTCTCAGCTATAAAAATGATCCTATTAGAAAAAACAATTCTTTGTTTTCCCTTTTACCTTGGGAAAAAAGCCTATGGTTCCAATTTGAGAGCCACTGCTTCATGAATCAAATATCCTTACAAATAAATGAGTGAACATTTGCCTGTATAATAGAAGCATGAGAAGAGAATAGTGTGTGTAAATACCATTCATGGCAAAATAAACACCAAAATATTCTTCTAGGAGAATAGACTTACTTCCATGTTTATATAGGGAGAAGGAAACACAGTTGTTTAACCCATGTCTCTGTTCTCGCATGTGAACTTTTGTTGTGGGTGTACTCATTTTGGTTTCTTAAGAGTTTGACTTCCATGCCCTTAAATAATTTTTAAAGTACATGGCAGAATCTACATTCTATTAATTGTTTTAATGGGACTAGTGAATGATTAATTAATCATAAATACATAGACAAAGACTGGCAGTTACATTTCTTGGCAGAAAACAATTAGGTGGGGATACCATTTTTAATAGTGCATCAGGAACATGACAATTAAGCTACAGGGAAGTCCTTTGAAAGAAGTGAGACCTCAAGGCAAAACATTTACTACCTGGGTGTAAATATGCTTTTATAACTTTCTGAAAAGCAAGATGTGGCAGTTTGATATTATTTATGAAATCCAAAAATAGTATAGATTATGTTTGTAAACTGGTCTGTTCCTCTGAGTGTGATAATTCTTTGATTGTATTAGATGCGCCTGAGATGTCTGATTCAATTATGTTAAGATTAGGGCTTTGATTCAACCACTATATTAGAGTGTGACTCATCGTTTTAGTCCCCACCCCCTTGGTGGGTGGACAATCACAGAGACAAAAACACGGCAGAGGAGAGGACTTAGTTTTGATGCTGAAGCCCTGGGAAGAGTGATGAGCTTGAGAGTTTATAGCTGACCTTGTGAAGTGAACAGAGCAGCTGAGCCCAGAAAGAAAGGAGCCCTTGGAAGAGAGACAAGCCCTATGCCAGCCTACAGCTGAGATGGGAAAAAGCTGGACCCCTGGAGCCTTAGAGTAAAGATGCAGCCATCTTGCATCAACTCTTGGCAACAGACTTTCGGTGAGAAAATACCTCCTATGGTACCTTGAACTGGACTCTTTAGGGCCTTGTGACTCTAAGTTTCTACCCCAAATAAATGTCTTTTATAAAAGTCAATAGATTTCTGGTACTTTGCATCAGCAACCTTCTTGGCTGACTAACACACAAGAAATTTTTAAAAATTCAATTTGCTGCTACTTCATTTGTTGATTGAGTTTTACCATTTAAGACATAGAAAAATGTTTACTAGAATGAAAAGTCAAGACACTGTTAGAAAGCGTTGTCAAGACTCTAACGTTAGTATCTCATGGAAAGCAAAGAATCAATTCATGTTTCAGCATGTTTTCCTAATGCAATAATGTGTACTAGGATCAGGCCACAGAAGTTTAGAGTGCTGTCATTAGCATTTGTTTGTTTCTGTCATAAGATTCATAAATATAAATTTCTTTCACCCAGGGTTCATATCTTATAACATTATTATTTTTTTAAAGTAAATCTAAAACCTAGATAATGGCATAGTGTTTGATAAATTGTATAGTAAATTTTTCTATTTAAATTCTATTTGTAATTATATTTTCAATATGCAATATTCTTACTCAGTAAAGAGTCCCAATTATGAATTATAGAATTTCAAAAATGTGAAATAAAATGAATGGAGAAAGTCATCAATGAAATAATTCAATGAAATGATTTTCAATAATTGAACATAATTTTCCAGATTAAAAGGATCCACTAAGTACTCAGGACAATGAAGGAAAGTTAGTGAGGCATAACCTTGAAAAATATATGGAATATTGAAATTTCGACAGACTTCTTAGGGCAGAGTTAGGATAATAAAACAGATTCCATGCAACCAGAATGGGTTGGGACTTTTCAATAACAGCAGTGGAATCTAGAAGACATTAGAGCACACATTTTAAAAATTCCAATAGAAAATAGTTTCCTCTTTCCATTGTATTAATAAGTATCATTCCACATAGCCAGATTATTATCTCAGAAATATTTTTATGTCATTCTATAGGGACACACTTAATGTGAACTACCTAGAGATGCACAAATAAGAATGCCAACCAAATATATATATATATAAAATATAAAATATATATATATATATAAAGAAAGGAAAAAAAAGGGGGAGAAGGACAAGGAGAAGGAAGAGAATAAGGAGAGGAATAAGGAGAGGAGGGAAAAAGGGACAAGATCAATGTGAAGGAGCAGGACCAGAAGCAGTTCCAAGTTGACACACAAAGAAGAAATAGAAAATGCATGTCTGAAATTTGCAAGAGCTGTACTCTTGCCTAAAGTTTGATCAAGGGTGTTGTAGGGGGTATCTGTTTTAAGAAGATACCTGTGAATTATTAATTCCTTTCCAATAATATTATTCTAGGGAATGAATTACTTGAAATCCAAAACATCTTTGGTTAAAAATATGCATTTGATAACATGAGACCAGATATGCTTGTTGGGTTTCCAAGATAATAATAATAATAATAATAATAATTTCTTTCAAATTCATAAGCCACAATCTATAGAAATAAGGATATCTACAGAAAATTAGATGGCAAAATCTTCCTTAAGAAAAGAGCAGGACAAGTTGATGAATAAAATCTACTGTGTGCCCAGCTGTACAAATATCAAGATATAGAATGACACCTAAAATCAACATGTGTTATTTTTTAAAGTATAATTAAGCATTCCTACTTAAAAATTTCTGAGGAGAAATAATTTCCAACTTCGAATTCAATATTCAAACACTATCAGTCAATTGTGGGGGTAAATTACATAGCATGAAATGAGAGAGTTAACTCATGAAACAGGCAACGAACATCCGTAGCATAATAACATAGGTGAATCCAGGATAACAATTGTGCAGCAGATATAGAGGGGCAAGTATGCCAGATTCGAACATATCAGAAGCCTCTGAGAGATTTAAGAAAAGGAAATTCATAGAATACTTTCAACGCCTACTCATCTTGAGAAGAAATTTAGAAAACTGTTGGAAAGTTTCAAGATGAATAAGTAATAACAACAAAAATAACTATAAGAAGTCCAAGTAAATTTACTTTGAAGAACTATAAAAAGTTATATAACATGTAAGCTGATAATCATTGGATTGCCTGTTCAGCTCTCATCTAGTTAGCATTCACTTGGTCAAAGTAATGTAAACTTTGGATTTTTGTCTAGGCAACATGTGTAGTTAGGGTAGGGGGAAAGCATTCTAAATTATGTTCTATTCAAGTGAGATGTTAATATATAGTGCCTAGAAGACAAAACCCAGTAGTGATAAGGAACAGCTACACAAATTGAAAGGAGTTTCAGGGCTGGTGAGAAAAATATGTGGAAATGGGGTGTGACTTGCTGTTTTTATGAGTTAAACAAAAAGTGCAAAGTGTTTCAAAGACAATGTCCTTTAAATGCTACTTTTTAATACTCTTAACATACACTGATTGGTCTAATTTTCAATACTTTATCTGCATGTGCTCTACAAAGACACACATATAACACACACACACACGAAAAATCTCATGCACTCAAAAACATACAACAGAGCCTAATACAAAAGTTTTCTAAGTATTCTTCTCCAAACAATGATGTTTAATCATTAGATTATATATGCATGGAGATAGACATAGAGTATTGATGTAGTCAAAGTGATAAGCATAGAGAATGACATATAGATAGATACAGTGATGTGATATATTAAAAGCAACAATAAAATAAAACATTTTATTGTTAAACATAATCTCATTTAGGGACTATTGGGTATAGTAATATGATAATAATAAGGGCTGGTTTACTGAGCATTTATCACATGCTGCTCTTCCCATTCCTTAGTGAGAAATTATATTATTTAATCCTCAGAGTAACTCTAAGAGTATGCATGGCTATTTTCCATATTTTGAAGATAAAAAACAGAAACATGTTCACCAAGGTATCTACTTATACAAAAGTAAATATTTGAGGCAAATAATATATGCTTAGTCTTTACCCCATCTTCCATAGTTTCTAATGACAACATCAAACGGGAAATCTGTATTTAGCAAAACTACAATAGCTAAGCAGGTGGTCTTCAAAGCAGTATTTCAGGAAACAGTTAAACAGAAACTGACTTAGAATAGTTGTCAAATAAATGGGTTTCTACAAATGTGTAATTCCTGTTGCATAATATGCACAATATCTTTCCTTAGAAATGTCAGGAATACTGTTGAAATCACAATGTATGTCACAAAATGTACCCAGAAATTTCTCAGTAAAAACTTCCAGAAAAGTCTCCAGAGATTCCCAATATCTTTGAATGCTTTGCTAATAATGAAGACTCCAAATTCAATCTCACTTCTCTGAATTCTTTAATTCACTGCTTATGCCAAAAGCACTCTTTGAAGTGGTGAGAATAACTGTTTTACAGAACTTTAGTAGATGTCTCGGGTCTTTAAGTTTCTAAAGAGCTGCATGAGTTGTTGAGTTTGGAGATCAAAGAAATGGAAAAATTATAATGCATTATTATTACCATCTGATGCACAAATATATGTACGCTTCAGAAAAAATTCTTCCTAGTATATGTAACCCTCATTAAATGGATGATAATTGTGATGAATAATTTCATGGGTCTTAGTGTACAGTTGGTTGCTCAAGTAAGCACTTGCCTGATGGTTACTGTGAGGGTATTTCATAGATTTACATCATTAGTAAGTTGATTCCAACTAGGGCCGCTTACATCACAACAAATGAGATTGCCTTCAGCAAGGAGAGAAGTCTCCTCATCCAATGTATTGAAGACCTTAAGAGGAAGATCAATGATTTTGGTAATCAGAAAGAAGAATTTCTCTCTCTACTCCAGACAGCCAGTTTATACTGGGGAATTTAACTTCACCTTTCAGTTTCCAACTTGTGGCCTGCTCTTTGGAATTTAGACTTGAAAATTCCCACATTCTTAGGAGACAATTCCTATAATAAATCTCTTAATATTAATCCCTTAACATTGCATCTCTGAATATCCTGTCAGTTCCATTTCTGGAGAACCCTAACACAATAATGTAGGAAATATTGCTTAAAACAAAATAAAAACAACAACAACAAAAACATGGCTCCAAACATCCTAACATTGTCCACAACTTCCACCAGCAGAATCCCCATTCCAACTGTGTTCTAAATTAAAACATGATGGAGAGCAAACACATCTGTAACTTCAACAAGCTAGTTGGAACAGGTGGCAAATAGAGATCCGGGAGAAAATGAATCTTGTCCTACACTTGACATAAATCTTCTAATTTTGCATATCCCCAATGACAAGATTTTAGGAGCAGTGCCTTATGGAATATCCAGGTGCCTTATAGTGATGGCAGAATGGTGTTTTGTAGTAAAAGGATAATAAGGTAATGGTGAAAGCATGTTTTTTTTTATTTTTTATTTTAGAAAAGTTTTAAATTTGCAGAAAAAGTACACAGAAAGTACAGAGTTCCCTTATATTCTCCTGCCTCCCCCACATATACATAGTTTTCCCTATTATTACCATCTTACCTTAAAGTGGTACCTTTGTTAAAATTGAAGAACCAATATTGAAGCATTGCTACTAACCAAAGGCTATAGTTAATTTTATGTATTATGGCATATTATATACATTGTGCCATACAGTGTTATAGGTTTTGAGAACTTTACAATGCCATGTATCCATCATTACAGAATTATACAGAACAGTTTCATTGCCCTAAAAATGCCCTGTGTTCCACCTATTCATCCATCCTCCCCCTTCTGAACCCCTGTCAACCACTACCTTTATAAAAATGTTACAAATTACTCCATTAACCTGAGATAATAACTGTAAAAGCAGTAAATCTGCTTTTGTCCGTGGTTACATTCTCCTTATGTTTGTCCATTTCTCAATCTTGAGGGATTTGGGGTGATTTTCACTGTAACTATTTCAGGCTGAGATGGGACTTAGATGTCATGGGGCATAGGGAAGAAATTATGTTGCTTGCATTTGTAGATACTCCTTGTTTTGGGGTGGGACTTGTCCATCATCATCATTTCATATGTGTCCAGAAGTCCCTAGACCTTTAGAAACACTTTTTTCTTTTTTTCTCCCTATTTTTTTAAATGTTTCATTAAAAAGATATAAGAGGTCTCCATATACCCCCCACCCCTCTCACCCCACTCCTCCCACATCAACAACCTCTTTCATTATCGTGGGACATTCATTGCATTTGGTGAATACATTTTGGAACACTTTTGTACTGCATGGACAATGGCTGACATTATAGTTTACACCCTCCCCAGTCCACCCAGTGGGCCATGGCAGAACATACAATGGCCAGCATCCATCCCTGCAGTACTACCCAGGACAACTCCAAGTCCTGAAAATACCCCCACGTCATATTTCTTCTTCCCTCTCCCTACCCTCAGCAGCTACCATGGAGTCAGATGTGAACTTTCTACACATGCCTCTTCTTTTTTCTCTTTATTCATCCCCACTCTGTGGCTTACTTGTCCGCTCTCTCTGTCCATTTGCTGCACACTCTTCTGTGTTTTCACTTGTCTCCCTTTTTTGTTTTGTCATCTTGCTGAGTCAGCTCTCCGTGACATTTGTGGGCCAGGTGGCACTCCATGGTGCCAGGGCCAGTGGCTCTCTGCAGCATGCAGGTGAGCCTGCCTTCACAGGGAGGCCCTGGGACATGAACCCAGGGCCTCCCATATAGTAGACGGGAGCCCAACTGATTGAGTCACAGCTGCTTCCCCAGGAACACTTTTGTTTGAGACTTTATTGTGGGAGTGAGTGAAATTTGCCTGGGACCTGCATAAGTGTAACTTCCAAAATGACCTCCCGACTCACTTTGAAATCTCCTAGCCATGAAATCTCTTTTTACATAGTTGCCCCTTTTTGTTAAGGTATTTTCCAGGTGCATTGCTGATTAATGCTTGGTAATAAAATCTTGGTGCCAGGAAGGCTTATCCCCAGGAGTCATACATTATGTCAGGGGAAAGGTACTGAATTTATTTGCAGAGTTTGGCTTAGAAAAAGGCCACATTTGTGTAAAAAGGAGGTTTTCAGGAGGCATCTCTTAGGTATTAATTCTAATTAAGCTTAGTTTCATTTTCACAGGGTTATGGTTTATAAGAACAAGCTTTACGATCAAAGGCTTGGCATATTGGCCTTTTTCTTTTTTATAGGCACGGCTTATATATTCCAGATATATTTGTCAACTTACTTAAATATGTAGCAGGACTTCCCCCAGATGGAAGTTTAATGTTCTTCTAGCTACTGTGTCTCTATTTAAAAACAAAAAAACCTATGAAAACAAGAATACAATTACATCCCATAGAACTATACTTTAGATGGATTTTCCCCCACATACCACTTACTTTCACCACCCAATATCAGTGATCTAACTTTATTATAGATCCTGAAAGAACATTTTTATATGTGTCTTAATCCTCTGCCACCCCAGAGTTCACTGTGTTCTACAGTCCCTGTTTCATCCTCTAGCTTTCCTTATATCAACCTGAATAACCCAGATCTTCCCCTTTCAACCACATTTATACTCATACTTCAGCACTGTTAATTACACTCACATCACCATGCTACCATCCCCTCCATCCATTTCCAAACCATTGCAATCCCATTTTTAAATTTTGCACAAGTTTTGCACCATTTTCTACTCCCATTCAATCTCCTTGTTATCTAGCTTCCATATTGTACCTCCACGAGTCTGCTCACCATGCTTAGTTCATATCAGTGAGACCATACTATATTTGTCCCTTTTTGCCTTGCATATTTCACTCAGCATAAGGTCCTTAAGGTTCAACCATGTTGTCAATGTGTCAGTACTTTATTCTTTCTTACAGTTGAGTAATATTCCATCATATTTATATACCATATTTTGTTTATTCATTCGTCTGTTGT
Organism: Dasypus novemcinctus; assembly: GCF_030445035.2. Lineage (NCBI taxonomy): Eukaryota > Metazoa > Chordata > Mammalia > Cingulata > Dasypodidae > Dasypus > Dasypus novemcinctus. The sequence continues at coordinate 69,783,024 of NC_080684.1, read as the reverse complement.
TGGACACTTGGGTTGCTTCCATTGTTAGCAATTGTGAATAATGCCACTATGAATATTGCTGTGGATATATCTGTCCTGTTTTCAATTTTTCTGGGAATATACCTCATAGTGGGATTGTAGGATTCTATGGAAATTCTCTATTTTAGCTTCCTGAGGAACTACTTAACTGTTCTCTAAGTGGCTGCACTATTCTACACTCCCAACAGCAGTGAATGAGTGTCCCAGTTTCTCCTCATTCTCCCCAACACTTGTAGATTTCTGTATTTTTTTTAATAACAACAAATCTAGTAGGTGTAAGATGATTTCTCATTGTAGTTTTTATTTGCATTTTCCTAATAGCTAATGATGTTGAGCATCTTTTCATGTGCTTTTTAGCCACTTGTATTTCCTCTTTGGAAAAGTGTCTATCGAAGTCTTTTGCCCATTTTTTAATTGGGTTGTTTGTCTTTTTCTTATTAAGTAACAGGGTTTCTTTACATATGTTGCATATTATACCATGATCGGATATGTGGTTTCCAAATATTTTCTCCCACTGAGTAGGCTGCTTTTTCACTTTCTTTAGAAACTCCTTTGAAGAACAAAAGTTTTTAATTTTAAGAAGGCCCCATTTATTGATTATTTTTCTTTTTACTCATGCTTTAACTGTAAAGTTTATTAAACCTTTTCCTACCACATGGTCTCATAGATACTTTCCTACATTATTTTCTGGGATTTTTATGACTCTGGTTCTTATATTTCTTTAATTCATTTGAGTTAATTTTTGTAGTGAGCATGAGATAGAGATCATCTTTCTTTCTTTTGAATATGGATATCCAGTTCTTCCAGCACCATTTGTTGAAGAGGTTAATCTGTCCCAGTTGAGTGGACTTGGTGGCCTTGGCACATATCATATGGCTCTAGATTTGTGGGTCTATTTCTGAACTCTAAATTTAATTCCATTGACCAATATATCTATCCTTGTGCCAATACCATGTACTTTTGGCAACTATGGCTTTGTATTATGATTTATAGTCAGCTAGTGTGAGTTTTCTAATTTTCTTCTTTCTTTACAAGATGTTTTGACTATTAAAAGGCCCTTATCTTCCCAAGTAAATTTGATATCTGGCTTTCCCATTACTTTAAAATTTCTTTTGGAATTTTTTTTGGGACTGTGTTGAATCTGTAAATCAGTTTGGGTAGAATTGGCATCTTAATGATATTTAGTTTTCCAAACCATGCTCATGGAATATCTTTCCTTTTATTCAGACCCTCTTTGATTTCTTTTAACAATGTTGCACAGTTTTCTCTGTATATAAGTCCTTTAACTCCTTAGTTAAATTCATTCCTAGATATTTGATTGTTTTAGTTGCTATAGTAAATGGAAATTTTTTCTCAATTTCATCCTCAGATTTCTCATTCTAAGTGTAAAGAAACGTCTTATTTTTGTGTGTAGATCTTATATCTCCCCACTTTACTTAAGTTGTTTAACTCCAGTAATTTTGTTATAGATTTTTCAGGACTTTAAAAACATAAGGTCATGACATCTGTAAATAATGAAGTTTTACTTCTACCTTCCCAATTTGATTGACTTTTATTTATTTTTTTCTTGCCTAAGTGCTCTAACAAGAACTTGTAACACAGTGTTGAATAAGAGTGGTGATATTGGGTGACCTTGAATTGTTCTGGATCTTAGATGGAAAATGTTTTGTCTTTCATGATTGAGTATGATGTTAGCTGTGAGTTTTTCATATATGCTTTTTATCATATTAGGATATTTCCTTCTACCTCTATCTTTTGAAGTGTTCTTATCAAGAAAAGATGCTGAATTTTGTCAAATGCCTTTTCTGCTTCAATAGAGGTAATCATGCAATTTTTCTCCTTTGATCTGTTAATACAGTGTTTTACTTTAATTAATTTCTTATGTTGAACCATGCTTGCATACCTGGGATAAAACCCACTTGATCATGGTATATAATTCATTTAATGTGTTCTTGTATTCAATTTACTAGTATTTTTTAAAGATTTATTTACTTTTTATTTATTTCTCTCACTTTCTTCCCCCTCTGCTCTCTGTGACCTTTCACTGTGTGTTCTTCTGTGACCGCTTCTATCTTTATCAGCAGCACCAGGAATCTCTGTTTTTTTTTGTTGCATCATCTTTCTGTGTGTGCGGCACCATTCTTGGGCAGGCTGCACTTTCTTTCATTTTTGGTGGCTCTCCTTACAGGGCACACTTCTTGCGCGTGGGGCTCCCCTACGCAGGGGACACCCCTGCATGGCATGGCACTCCTTGTGCGCATCAGCACTGTGCATCGAATTTGCTAGTATTTTGTTGAGGATTTTTAATTTACATTGATTAGAGAAATTGGTCTATAATTTTCTTTTTTTGTAGCATCTTTATGAGGCTTTGATATTATGGTGCTGTTGGCTTCATAGAATGAGTTAGGTAATGTTCTCTCCTCTTCAATATTTTGGAAGTCTTTGCGTAAGATTGGTACTAGTTCTTTTCAGAATTATTGGTAGAATTCACCTGTGAAGTCGTCTGGTCCTGGACTTTCCTTTGTCTGGAGTTTTCTGATGACTAATCCAATCTCATTACTTGTGATTGGTCTGTTGAGTTTTGCATATCTTCTTTTTACAGTTTAAGTTGTTTCTACAAATTCACCCACTTCATCTAAGTTGAACAACTTCTTGGCATACAATTTTTCATTGTATCCTCTTACGATGTTCTTTATTTCTGTGTGGTCAATGGTGCTGTCCCCTCTCTCATTTCTGATTTTATTTGCATCCCTTTCCTTTTATCTTTCTAAATCTAGCTAAAGGTTTGTCAATTTTATTAATCTTCCCCCAAATCAACTTTTGGTTTTGTTAATTCTCTCTATTGTATTTTTTTCCAATTTCATTTACTTTTGCTCTAATCTTTGTTATTTCTTTCCTTCTGCTCACTTTGGGATTGTTTTGCTATTCTTTTTCTAGTTCCTCCAGATATACAGGTAGGTCTTTGATTTTAACTCTTTCTTCTTTTTTAATACAGATCTTTAAGGCTATAAATTTCCTTCTCAACTCTGCCTTCGTGGCATCCCATAAACCTTAATATGCCATGCTCTCATTTTCATTTGCTTTGAAATATTTACTGCATTCTCTTACAATTTCTTCCTTGACCCACTGATGGTTTAAGTGTGTGCTGTTTATAACTTCCATGTATTTATGAATTTTCCATTTTTCCACCTAGCTTCAATTTCCAGCTTCATTCCACTATTGTTAGGAGAAAGTTATTTGTATAATTACATCTTTCTAAATTCACTGAGACTTGTTCTATGACCTAAGATGTGGCCTCTTCTAAAGTATGATCCATGATTACTTGAGAAAAATGTATGTCCTGCTGTTTTAGGGTACAATGTTCTGTTTAGGTCTATTAGATCTTGTTCCTTTAACATATTATAAAATATCTCTTTCTGTATTGATCCTCTATCTACATGCTCTGTCTATTGCTGCGAATGTGTATTTTGAAGTCCCTCACTATGATTGTAGAGGCATCTATTTCTCCCCTCAGTTTTGCCAGGGTTTACTTTCTGTACTTTGTGGTACCCTGGTTAGGGGCATGAATATTTATGATTGATCTTTCTTCCTGATAGATTGCACCTTTTATAAATATATAGTGTCTTTCTTGTCTCTTATTACAGTTCTGCAGTTAAATTCTATTTTGTCCTATATTAATATAGCTACTCCAGCTCTTTTTTGATAACTGTTTGCATGGGAAATCATTTTTGAAGCTTTGTCTTGCAACCTATTTGTATATTTTGGTCTAAGGTGAGTCACTTGTAGACAGTATATAGATGGGTCATATTTTTTGTTGTTGTTTATTACCTTAATTCATTATTACAGTAAAAGGAGTACTTACATTTTATCTTTAGGCTTATATATGTCATATCTTATGTTTGTTTATCTTTTGACCCTTTTCCAAATCTCTATATCCTGTCTTTTCCTTTCAACCTGCCCAGCTCCCTTTAGTATTTCTTGAAAGGCCAGACTCTTGTTGATGGATTCTCCCAACTTCTGTTTATCTATGTATATTTTAATCTCTCCTTCATTTTTGATGGATAAAGAAATATTTTCTGAGAGTTTTTTCTCTTTCAGTACCTAAATTATGTCAAACCACTGCCTTCTCATCTCTATGAGTTCAGGCGAGAAACCATCACTTACTCTTACTGAAGAACTCTTATAGTTGATGGGTGTCTTTTCTCTTGCTGTTTTCAGGATTCTCTTTAGCTTTTGGATTTGACAGTCTGATTAGCACATATCTTGAAATAGACCTGTTAGGATTTATTCTATTTGGAGTATGCTGTTCTTCCTGGACTGGTATATCCATGTCCTCATAAGATTTGGGAAATTTTCTGCTATAATTCCCTCAAACACAGCTTCTGCTCCTTTTCCCTTCTCTTCTCTCTCTAGGATTCCCATAATGTGTGACTGTGCATTTCATGCTCTTATTCAGTTCACTGAGTCACTGCTGCTTTTTTTCCCATTCTTTTCCTCTCAATCTCTTATGTCTGTGCAATTTTGGATAATCTATCTTCCAGTTCACTGATTTTTTCCTCTGCCAATTCATATCTGCTGTTGTGTGATTCTAGTGTATTTTTAATTTCTTCTATTGTGCATTCATTCTGAGAAGAAATGTTATTTTTTATGTATGTTTGAAATTTCTTCTGTATGCTCACCCAGTGCCTTCTTAATATCCTTTATCTCTTCCTTCATCTCCCTGAATTGATTTAGGAGATTTGTTAGGATATCTCTGATTAGTTGTTCCAAAGTCTGGGTCTCATCTGGCTTTTTCATTTTTTTCCTTTGACTATGTCATAAGTTTATGTAAAATTAGTATGGGTTGTAATAGTTTTAATTATATTTTTTTCAATAAGTTTTGATTATAGAAGTTGTGAACTTAAAAAACAATCATGCACATGTGTAGAATTCCCATAAAACACCGCTTCACCAACACACCACTCTGGGTGACCAGATGTCTGATCATGTTACAGTTTTCAGCCCTTCAGGATATATTTCCAGTAGAGAACTTGCTGGATTGCATGGCAGTTCTATATTTAGCTTCTAAGGAACTGCCAAACTGTTTTCCATAGAGGTTACACCATTTTACATTCCCACCAACAGTGAAGGAGTATTCCTATTTTTCCACATCCTCTCTAGCACTTATTGTTTTCTGTTTTTGTGATGGCCATTCTATGTGGTGAGATGATATCTCATTGTCATTTTGATTTGCATTTCCCTAATAGCTAGCAGTATGGAACATTTTTTCATGTGCTTTTGGCCATTTGTATTTCCTCTTTAGAGAAGTGTCTATATAAATCTTTTGCCCCTTTTTAAATTGGGTTACTTGCTTTTTTATTATTGAATTGTATGATCTCTTTATATAAAATGGAAATGAAACCCTTATCAGATATTTGATTCCCAAATATTTTATCCCATTAAATGGGCTGCCATTTCACCTTCTTGACAAAATCCTTTGAGGTGCAAAAGTGTTTAATTTTGAGGAGGTTCCATTTATCTATTTTTTTCTTTTGTTGTTCATACTTTGGGTATAAAGTTTAAGAAACTACGACCTACCTCAATATATTGAAGATTTTTCCTACATTTTCTTCTAGGCATTTTATGGTTCTTGCTTTTATATGTAGGTTTTTTATCCATTTTGAGTTAATTGTTGTATGAAGTGTGAGATAGGGGTATACAGATCTTCCATCACCATTTGTTTAATAAACTGTTCTGCTTCAGCTTGTTGGGTTTGACAACCTTGTGAAAAATCACTTTCGATCATAGATGTGAGTGTATGATTCTAAATCATTAATTTGGTTCTATTGGTCTGTCTATCTTTATGCCAGTACCATACTGTTTTGTTTTTGTTTTTGTTGTTGTTGTTGTTTTACCACTGTAGCTAAATAATATGATTTAAAGACCAGAAGTGAGAGTCCCCAATGTGTCTTTTCCCTTTTAAAGAGGTTTCTGGCTATAAGGGCTACTTAACCTTCCAAATAAAATCATAATTGTGTTTTCCACTTGTTTAAAAAATGCCAGTAGAATTTTTTATTGGAATTACATTGAATCTGCACATCAATGTTGATAGAATTGACATCTTAATAATATTTAGTCTTCCAATCCATAACCATGGAATGTTCTTCCAAAATAAGGTGCTTTTAAAATTTCTTTTAACAATGAATTATGGTTTTCTGAATACAGGTGTTTTACATGCTTGGTGAAGTTTATTCTTAAATATTTGATTCTTTTAGCTGCTATTATAAAAGAATTATTTTTCCTGACTTCCTTCTCAGAGTATGCATTACTAGAGTATAGAAACATCACTTATTCTTGCATAGTGATCTTCTATCATGACACCCTACCAAAATTTTTGACTAGCTCTAGCAGCTTTTTTGTATATTTCTAAATTTAGAATCATATCATGTTTTAGTGAAAGCTTTATTTCTTCCTTTCCTATTTAGATGCTTTTTATTTCATTTTCTTACCTTTTTTTTTTTAGAACCTCTAGTGGTATATTGAACAACAGTGTTGACAATGGACATTGTTGTCTTGTTCTTGTTCTCAATGGGAAAATTTTCAATCTTTCACCATTGAGTTCAATGTTAGCTGTGGGTTTTTCGTATATGGACTTTATCATGTTTTTCCTTCAATTCCTCCTTTTTGTAGTATGTTTATCAAGAAAGAATGCTGTATTTGGTAAATGCATTTTCTGCATCTTCGATATGATCATGTGATTTTTCTTGTTTGATTTATTAATGTGGTATATTATTCTGGTTGCTTTTCTTGTGTTGAATCATTCTTGAATGCCTGGTATAAGGACCACTTGATCATGAAGAATAAGAATTTTAATTTGTTGTTGGAAGAATTGGAAAATATTTGAAAATCTTCAAAATTCATTAGGTAAATGGGTCTCTAATTTTCTTTTTTTTTTTTTTTTTGTAACATCTTTATCTTGCTTTGGTATTAAGGTAAGATTGGCTTCAGGGAATGAGTTTGGTAGTATTTCTTCTTGTTCAATTTTTGAAAGAGTTGAGTGAGATTGGTATTAAACCTTCTTTGAATGCTTGGTAGAAATCACCTGTGAAACCTCTGACACTGGGCTTTTCATTTTGGGGAGTTGTTTGATGACTGTTTCAATCTCTTTACTTGTGATTTACTTGCTGAGGTCTTCTATTTCTTCTAAGGCCAATGTGGTTGTTTGTACATTCCTAGGAATTTTTCCATTTCATTAACATTGTCTAGTTTTTGACATAGAGTTGTTCATAGTATCCTCTTATGCTCTTTTATTTCTGTAGGGTCAGTAGTAATGTCCCTTTTTTCATTTTTAAAATTTCATTTATTTGTATCTCCTCTCTTTTTTCTTTGTCAGTCTAGCTAAGGATGTGCCAATTTTGCTAATCTTCTTGAAAAACTAACTTTTGGTTTTATTAATTCTATTTTTTTGGTTCTCAATTTCATTTATTTCTGCTCTGATTTTTGTTATTTCATTACTTCTACTTGCTTTGGGATTAGTTTGCTATTCTTTTTCTAGTTCCTCCAGCTGTGTGGTTAGGTCATTGATTTTTAGTTCTTTCTTCTTTTTTTTGGTAAGCAATCAGAGATATAAATTTCCCTCTCAACATCACCTTCACAGCATCCCTTTGGTTCTGATATGTTGTGTTCTCATTTTCATTTGTCTCAAGTTATTGATTGCTCTCAAAATTTCTTCTTTGATCCACTGATTATTTAATGTGTTTAATCTCCATATATTTGTGTATTTTCCCTTTTTTACATCTAAACCTTATTGTCAACTTTATTCTATTATAATCATAGAAAGTTCTTTTATAATTTTGACCTTGTTGAATTTACTGAGATCTGCTTTGTCTACCAACATATGGTCTGTATTGGAGAAAGATCCTTGAACCCTTGAAAAGACTGTAAATCCTTCAAACCTTGCTGTATCATATGCAAAGTTCTGTATATATCTATTAGGTTTAGTCCATTTATCATATTATTCAAGCTCTCTGTTTCTTTATTGACTATTAGCCCAGATATTCTATCCAGTGCTGAGAGTGGTGTAATGAGGTCTCCAACTATTATTGTAGTCATATCAATTTCTTCCTAGTTTTGCAAATGTATGCTTCATGTATCATGGGGCATCCTTGTTAGGCACATACATATTTATTGTCCTTATTTCTTTCTGGTGAATTGTTTGCCCCTTTTATTAATATATAGTGTCCTTCTTTATTTCTTATAACTGTTTTTTGTTTGTTTGTTTGTTTGTTTGTTTTTTTAAAGATTTATTTATTTATTTCTCTCCCACCCCGGTTGTCTGTTCTCTGTGTCTATTTGCTGCATCTTTTTTGTCCGCTTCTGTTGTCATCAGCGGCACGAGAATCTGTGTTTCTTTTTGTTGCATCATCTTGTTGTGTCAGCTCTCGGTTTGTGCGGCGCCATTCCTGGGCAGGCTGCATTTTCTTTTGCTCTCAGTTTCTGTGATCTGTGAATACTCTTAATTCACCATCATTTTTGAAGGACATTCTTGCTGGATATAAGATTCTTTGCTAACAGTATTTCTATCACAGTAGCTTGAATATATCATACTACTGACCTCTTGTGTCCATGGTTCTGATGAGAAATTGGCACTTAATCTAATTGGGTATTGCTTATATTTTATGCATTGATTTTCTCTTACTGCTTTCATAATTCTCTCTTTGTCTTTGGCATTTGACATTCTGATTAGTATGTGTCTCAGAGTTGTTCTATCTGGATTTTTTCAGATGGGAGTATGTTGTGCTTATTGGACATGGCTATCTTTCATTGGGTTGGGAAATTTTCTACCATTATTTCTTCAAATATTTCTTCTGCCTCTTTTCTCTTCTCTTCTCCTGGACTCCCATGACACATATGTTTGCATGTCTCTTGCTGTCCTTTAGTTCCTTAAGACCCTGTTCAATTTTTCCCATTCTTTCCTTCATCTGTTCTTTTTTATGTTCACTTTTCAGAGGCCATGTCTTCAAGCTCATCAAGTCTTCCTTCTGCCTCCTCAAATCTGCTTTTTTATGCCTCTGGTGTATTTTTTAATTTCATTTGTGCCTTTCATTCCTGTAAGAGCTGCTATTTTTCTTTGTATGCTTTCAAATTCTTCTTTGTGCTCACCCAGTGTCTTCTTACTATCCTTAATCTCTTAAACCATAATATTGAATTTATCAAGGAGATTTGTTTGAATATCTATGACTAGTTGTCTCAACTCCTTTATGTCATTTGGAAGCTTATCTTATTCCTTTAGCTGGGCCATATCTTCTTGTTTTTTGGTAGGGACTGTCATTTTTATTAGTGTCTTGGCATCTGGTGTAATAGGTGTATTAATTCTGAGTGCAATTTCTGTCTTTAGTTTATAGCTTCCTTGACTTTTCTCTCTTGTTAGCTTTATAGTAGGAGCCAAGGATATAGTTGGTACTGTATGCTCTAGAGGCTGAGGCTGCCTGCATTGCCCCCAGGGACAGATGATGTTTCTCCCACCTTTCTCCTCTGATAGGAGTAGAGTAGAACCACAGCTTTGTGTAGTAATCCAAGTCTTGCGGGCCTAGACTGTCTGCAGTTGTATGGAGAGACTGATGAAGCTTCCCACCCCTTCTTTCCTTACCTGGGGAGGGGATGAAGCTACAGGTTTGGGCAGTAATCTATGCCATTTGAATCCAAAATGACTGCTATTATCCTTGTAGACTGGTATAGCATTGGTCCTCCCTCCTTGTGAGGGGCAGGAATGAACCCTCCGGAGTTCCCAACAATCTTATCTGTGTAGGCTGAATGCACCTGCAATTGCCCAGAGAGACTGAGGAACACCAGCCCCCTTCTGTCCTATTAGGGGATGAGGGTGGATCCAAAATCACCCAAAAGTTCAGTCCATGTAGGCCAAAAGTACCTGCTGTTACCTGGTGAGGCTGAGGAAACACAAGTCCCCTCCTATCTTATTGAGGTGTGAGGGTGGCTCTACTGTGAGGGTGGTTCTACAGGTACCCAACACAGTCAATTCCATGCAGCCTGAAAAAGCCCACCATTGCCTTTCCAAAGGCTGTGGAATCACTAGCCCCCTCCTATACTTTTATGGTATGAGGGAGAATCCACAGACACAAGTACCCACCAGCCCAGACTCTGTAGGCAAAAGTGCCTGCTGTTGCCTGGAAATGTTGAGGAAACACAGGTTCCCTCCTATCCTACTTAGGGATGAGAATGGAACTACAGGTGTCTGACTACTCAGTTTGTGTGGGCCAAAAGCACCTGTAGTGCTCTGCAGAGAGTCTGGGGAAGCACAGTCCCTCTCTTGTCCTAACAGGGGTGGGGGCAGAGCCATGGGCATCCAACAGTGGAGTTTGTGCAGATCAAAATTGCCTGCAGTTGCTTTGAAAGACTGAGGAAACACCAAGCCCTACTATCCAAACCAATTCATGTTGCTGAAAGCACCTACAGTTGCACCAAGAGGCCAAAGAAACACAGCTCCTTTCCTATTTTATTGAGGAACCGGGATGAAGCCACAGATATCCAACTATTCAGTCTGTGCCAACTGTGAGTGCCTGCAGTTGCCTGGAGAGGCTGGTACAGATCCCCCGAGCTTCCTCCCTGCCAGAGGTAGGGAGGGAGAGTAGGCTAGGGCTGACATGTGATCTTGGTGCAAAGAAGTGAGATGCTACCTTTACTGTGAATTTTAGTCAGCCTCACTTCCCCTCATGCCAGGAGCAGAGCTAAAGTGGCAGTTACCAGCCTCTTTCCAACTTGGACAGATTCAAACTTTAGTTGTTCTGAGGATTAACCTTAGTCAGACATGTTTACTAATCAGTAGCTGAAGTTGGTGTCCAACCATCTTTTTTTCCTCCATTTTTGAGAAATGGAGCTTTCGACTCCAGAAATGGATAGCTCCCAAGGCAGCCTACACTACCAGTAGAGGATGGGCACTGGCCTCTGTGGCATGGAGTGCTCTACTCAAAAATCTTCACTACAGATGAACATTCTTTTCCTTCCATTCTTTCAAGGATGTTGCAAGATGTTTTTCTGGTCTCCTGGGACCCTAAACAGGTGATTTAAATTGCTCTGGCTTATTACTAACGGCCCTGTAAGATGAGTTAACTCTTGGAGCTCCATACTCCACCCTTTATGGCTTGACATTTTTTTCCTTATATCTAGGCACCTGCTTCTCTTGATGAGTTACTCTGTTGGTCAGTTTCTCTCTCTTGCCTAGGGTTTTGTGTATGTGTGTGCTTGGCTTTGTGTTAAGGCTCTTCTTCGACACTTTGTTCCACTTATTCTGAATCTTTAGAATTGCCTGTGTTTAATACAAAAAAAGGGGGAGGGGGACAGCAAGACCTCCCTCCCTCTCAGGCCACAGGAGTCCAGCTAAGCTCCTATTTGCTGGCCACCTGCCACCATGCTGCTCAGTGGGTACATGGAGGAGGAGAGAAAAAATATTGACTGGATTGCCCAGCTGCCCATTGCTCCTCCAGTGCCTGGCTGGGCACCCTTTTGCCTTCTAGGTCGTCTCGTGGCCTTCCACTACCTAGTGCCTGGCAGGGCTGCTCCTGCTCTGATCTTCCTGGCAGCCCACAGCTTCCCCTATGCCAAACAGCCCTGCCATTCTTCTTCCAGCTTTTGGAGACAGAGTGCAGTCTGACACTTCCTACTCTGCCATCTTAGGTCCCCTCATGGAAGCATGTCCTTGTCCTTTTACATTAGTACATGCATATCTTTTGTCTTACTGTACTTACATAACTGACCATCACCGTTTTAAAGATATGTTCCTTGTTGTTTTAGGGAAAATTTTAGGGAAGGGAGTTGAGCCACCCAACCGGCATCCTGCTATTGATATAGTCCTGTGACAGGCTTTCTGACATCACCATACAACCTTCTAATTCAATTCATTCTCCATTGACTACCTTAGTACTTTGATGTTTTGTTTATTTAGGGAAGAGTGAAGCAAACCTCTTTAAACACAACTTTTTGCTAGTCAAAATATTTTTAATCATTAATTGGTTTCATTTGATTTTTTATACTCTATTGAATATATTATTTATTTTTGGAATAGAAAAATTGATATGATATTTGTGTACTTCCAGAAATGTAAATGTCCAAGTGGTTTTCTTGATTTTTTTCAATGATTACCTATACTGGATTTGCAAACATAACTAAAATTTCCTTTAGTGACCTAAAAACAATCCTGTGTGTTTATAAATTAAAGAGATGTTTGCTCTTTAGGAATTTCATTTACATTTTCAGTAATAAAATTTTACCATTTTTACTACAAAGTCTAATTGTTGTAAAAATTTATGATGCTTTTTTCAACTGTATTAGAAAAGGAAGTGCAGGGAATAAAACTAATATTTATTGATAGTATGTGGCTTATCTCATGTAATCCTCTAACAATATTGTATGAAAAAATCACCTTCATTTTTAAAATAATAAGCAGAATGAGACTGGTAAAGTAACTTGCTTAAAATCACAACATCAATTAACAGAGTCAAAATGGTCATCTTAATTTCAAAGCCCTGTGATGTTCACCACGCCATTCTGACATGAGGAGTGTAATCCCCTTTAGAGAAATATAAAAAACGACTATCCCGCCTGTGGCAGGCACTGTTTTAATGGTCCTTTCAATTCAGTATCTCTTTCAGATCCTTTTATTTTACCCACTTTACAGATAAACTGGGCTTTAGAGAAGTTTGAACTTACCCATGTCCAAAGACAGGTTAAATCATGGAATGAGTATTCAATCACAATCTGTTTTAATTGCAGGAGGAGAAATGGAACACTTTTCCTCTATTCTATTGAGTATTTATTTGTGAACTAACTTCAGATATTTTTGCATCCTGCAGCATGAAGCTACAGAAGTTCTAAATGAATTCTTATTTGTTTCATATGGCACTGGTATATGTAATAGATAATAAGAACTTCATATGGAAAAATGTGCAAGAGGCTCAAAATATTGCTGCATGGAAGGAAAAGCAACCTTCTATAATCTTCTGTATTAGCAGTTACCATGAACCAAATAAATTAGTTAAATGAATCTAAAATATGAACAAAATGAATGCCTGTGTTTAAATATTTACTAGCTGCAAATAAATGTGCATAGTAAGCATCTAGTAGCTTCAAATTTTTATTCATCCTTATGTGATAGAGCAGTGAATTCAGCAATATTTATAGTAAATTGTGAATTGATTTACTTCTAAACAGTTATTATAAGACCTTGTAGAAAAGGTATTAGAGCAACAGAAATAATAATAAACCCTCATCTAAAATCAGGCATGTCATTTTTTTAAATTGCAGGTCTAAATAATATTCATTAGTAATTGTTTCTTTGGGAAAACAAGTATCAGACTCCTAAGCCCTAGTGGCTCTAATGAGCCACATCTCTTGAGAATGAACAAACCAAGCAAATATTTGGACATAAATCTGGAGCAGAGAGCAAATATTTCTGAAAAAGGAATATTATTTTTCCTATTTGCTTTGCACACGCAGAAAAGCCTTTTCTCCTCTATGGGTTCATTACCAAAATATTTATATATTTACTATCTTGCCTCCTAAGACAATGTTAGAGTACTCTAAATAATACAATTGCTATTATATGTTAGTCACATAATTTTTGCATTTAAAATGTTATATTTACAGCTTTAAAGATAGACTCTATAGCTAAAAGCAATTAAAAAAAGAAAGGGGAAGGAAGGAAGGAAGGAAGGAAGGAAGGAAGGAAGGAAGGAAGGAAGGAAGGAAGGAAGGAAGGAAGGAAGGAAGGAAGGAAGGAAATCAAACAAAATAAAATGAAAGTAAAATGTAATCAATAAATTACTGAGAAGCACAAAAAGAATGGGAGAAACAAAGAATGTGGAAACAAATTATTAGAAACACATTATGATGAAAGTGTGTACAATTGTGATATTACAGTAAGTGTTTGCTTGCAATGTGGATGGATTAGATGGAGGTATCAGACACTCTTGTCACCTGTGAGAATCTGCAAAATTTGTGAGATAAATAAAATGAAGGGATACTATGAAACCACAGAAAAGAATTATATTTTGTTTTTAACTGTGAACATTTAACTTCCTAGTTAAGACAAGGTCAGCAAGTTTGTGCTAATATCCTTGATTTACTTTATCGTATTCAATGATAATAATAAAAAGCACATCTGCTTCCTGTAATATAAAATAATAATAAAACTAAACTAAGTTCAATTTTTATTTCCCAGTTTTTTCATTGATAATTTTATATCATAAATGCAACATCTTCTGTATTCAAATACAACGTTTTGATTTCAACTGTGTTTAAATGTACTATTTTACAATCCTGAATGATTCTTGTACTTGAAACTATGTTGACTGATTTAGGCTAATAAGGGAGACATAGTTGCTTTAGGTGGTCTTTGATTTTAAATATCAGATTAGTATGATAGAACTGTAAAAATATCAGCAGTTTTGTTGGGACGTTTTTCCGTTAGCAAGCATGAAGCTAATTTTAAATAATTTTAAATATATTTTAAAAATACGAAAGTTAATTTAAAATCATTTTAGAGTTTTGACTGAGAAATAACAAATTGATCTGCAAAACAACAAAAAATTTGTTTACTTAGGTTCTTAGAATTGCAATTCAGGGAGCACAGATTCAGGTAACATCCCAAACGGTGTCCCAACTTGGGGCTATCAAGAGAGGGTTTTTTAAAGGAAAGGGGAAAGGAAATAAAGAGGAAGTTGGTTGAGGCAGGGATCTTAGAAATAAGTTTTGCTTCTCCAGAAAGACAGGTCATTTTGCAAGCGATTTAGGTTTCCCTAACAACATTCAGTAAGGGCAGGGGTGGCGAACATGTTTTCTGTATGCACAGATCTCTGATTCCATTTTAAGTCCCTTAGCCAAAGTTACTCCATTTTCCTTCTACATCTCTCCCTCCCCCCCCCACCCCCGCCCTGCCTTAATCAAGATCTTTGTCTGAAATCAGGACTTATCACACCTTAGTTTCTAGTTATCCTGCAGCATCAGGGAGGTTCAGTCCTGAAAGTCAAGCTCCATGTAAAGGAAGAGTTACAGGTTTATGGGGTTTCTGGGCTTAGAGAAGGCCACATTTGAGCAACAAGAGAACTGGCAGGCAGGAAGTTCATAGGCATTAGAAAATTTTATGACATTAAAGATAGTTTGGGGAGAAGCAGATTTCAACAAATCCTGAGTCAGTCCTATGGTATGGTCTTAAAATTCTTTTTTTTTTTAAGATTTATTTTTTATTTATTTCTCTCCCCTTCCCCGCCAGTTGTCTGTTCTCTGTGTCCATTTGTTGTGTGTTCTTCTGTGTCTGCTTGTGTCAGCGGCATCCGGATTCTGTGTTTTTTTTTGCTGAGTCATCTTGCTGCATCAGCTCTCTGTGTGTGCGGCGCCATTCCCGGACAAGCTGCAATTTTTTCACGCTGGGAGGCTCTCCTTATGGGACGCACTCCTTGCACTTGGAGCTCCCCTATGTGGGGGACACCCTTGCGTAGCACGGCACTCCTTGCGCGCACCAGCACTGCACGTGGGCCAGCTCATCACACTGGTCAGGAGGTCCTGGGTTTGCACCTTGGACCTCCCATGTGGTAGGCTGTCATAGTCATTTCCATGAGTCTTTGAGACAGTATTTTTTTGTTGAAGATGAAGAATTCTGGCCTGAAACTGATTGCAACTGTTTTCAGGGAACATCAGAATAAAACAAACAAATAAAAAACTATCTGAGGAATACAAAAGACCTAAGACACAAAAGACAAAAAGTGACTATTGTGGACTTAGTACTATTTTATAAAAATGAAATATCTAATGAGATAATGTAAGTGAGAAGGAAATTTGGTAGTTTCTATGGCATGTAACATACGTTTATGAATTGCAAATTATGCCTTTTATCATTGTACTGTTATCTAATAAGAGGCAAATCACTACTAGGATATACCATGGACAGTGAAGATATTGACAAATCTGTGGGAAATTTTTATAATTTCTGGAATATATATATATATAAATAACATTTTATCTACATAAATCCAAACAATAGAAGGTTAGAAAATCCCTCTTAATTTGACAGCACTCTCTGCAATTTATACACATCAAATAAACCTATTTCTTTTTCACAAGGTGAAGGAACAAATTCTCTGTGGTTCTCCAAGGGCTGGAAATCCCAAAGGCAGTACAAAATATAAAACATATTATTTATCATTTGATTTGAGAAGGTAAAATGTCAAAAGTTGTCAGGAGTTTTGAACACTTGTTTAAAGAGGATCACAGGTTACTGTGAAACAATACTTGGCTCTCTTCTTGAAACAATATGGCACTAAAAGATTTTTAAAATAAACATAAAAGGCAGCTTTCCCTTTGAGTATGCCTGGACTCCAACCTTGAGTGTGTACTTGCACTTAGCTCTGTAGTAAAACCTTTCCTTCATTCTTTAAAAATTAAAAAAAGGAACTTTTAACCATAAGAAACAAAATTCCTTCCTTTTCCACAAACCTATCATTGTCCATATTTCTTTAGTTTTTGTCCTGCATTTCCTCTTTCTTGTTCAGTAATAACCAGTCATTTTATTTTAAGACAAAACTATTTATTTAGAAAATACATCATTTGTACCTTACATACTTAAGTTAAAATGATTTTAAAAACTGTCTTTAAGCTGACATCTTGCAAAGCACAATAATTTGTTAAAATAAAACTTGTCAGGTTAAAGACACAATTTGGTTAAATGCAAACATATATATATACCCATTTTAAACATCTAGTAGATGTAACACTAACTTATTTCATCAGTAAACCTGTATATGTAAAGGAAGAACATTTTTTTAAATGCATGCTTTTTTTGTACATAACTCTGACAAGTTAGAAGATATATTTGGTTTCCTTTAAGTTAACAATGTTAAATTAGTAAAGAAATAGAGGATTTCAGCTTAAAATTTCCAACCATGTGTCAGAAAAAACAGAAACACAGAAAGAAAAAAAATAAAGAGATCTAAAATGCACTTATTTATGTAAAGTGTGAAAGGCTGCCTTTTTGTCCCTGCCCCACTCCCCATTATATAATTTTAATCAGAGTTTTTTGTGGTTTTGGTTAAGAAGCTATTGTCAAATTATGATACCTGTTAGAAACTTTTGAATGCTAATCAAATAATGTACTCCATTCCTTGGTGGAGACTGGGAACATTTTAAAAAAATAAACAACAAATCTCTATTCTTAAATAGGGGGAGGAAAGAAGGGTGGAGGAGGAACTAAGGCAACCTTGGAATATTCAGAGGTTTCAGAGAGTTTTCCATGTTTAGTTGTGAATTTAGATGCATCTTTACTTTGTTAATGTGTTATTTGTTTTTTCAAAGAGAAGGAATTTTGGAATTTGTTACGCATTTAGAAGCTTCCAAATACCAATTAAAAAGAGATATCCCATTCAGGTTGCTTGATTTCATAGCCCTATTCTCTGTCTAGGTGTACAAATACAATAATTTGGGCATATTAAGAGAGTCATATTACAGCCACTGTATTTAAAGATTTACTCTAGTATGCCAGTTCCAAAGAGACAAAAATTTACAAGAAACAGGACAATAAATTCCGTACATGAAACCAGCTGTTATCCTAGGTCTGGCATTTTGATATTGTTTATGAATTTCAAAAATAGAATCTATGGTCTGTCCCTCCAGGCTTATTAGATTATATTGGATTCAGAGGTTTCACTTTTCATTGATTAAATAATGATTAAGGCTTTGATTGGGTCACTTCAGTAATTTTTGGCATCCTTGCCCCCTTGGTGGGTGAGGACACACAGAGAAACTTCATTGTGGAGAAGAAGTTTGGAGTTTTGATCCTGGACCCCAGACGTAAACACACAGAGAAGCAGATACGTGAGAAAGGAAAGAAATCTCCATCAAACACAGGCACGTGCTCAGGAAGAGAGATGAGTCGTTCCTCTGATAGTCTACACCAGGCCTTGTGGAGAGAGCAGAGTAGCTAAATTCAAAGAGAAATGAGCCCCAGGAAGAGAGAAACCCAGGAAGACTGTACCCTAGCAGATGTTGGTAGCCATATTGCTCCAACACATGGCAACAGACTTTGGTAAGTGAAGTAACTTATGCTTTATGACCTGGTAACTGTAAACTTCTACCCCAATTAAATATCCTTTATAAAACCCAACACATTTCTGGTATTTTGCATTAGCACCCCTTTGGCTGCCTAACACAGAATTTGGAACCAGAGATTGGGGTCATGCTTTTGCAATTACCAAAATGCTGAAACAGTTTTATAAATGGGTAAAGGGATATTTTTTGGAGGAATTGTGAGATGCTTGGTAGATAAGATCTACAGTGCTTTAAATAGACTGTGATAGGGATATACATGCCAAAGAGACTTTTTATGAGGACTTAGAAGTAAAGGATGGAACTATTATTGAAAACTGGAGGAAAAGTGATCCATATTTTAAGGTTGCATTGAACTTCACAAGATTAACTTCTGGTGTTTTATGGAAAGCAGAATTTGAAAATGGCAGGCCTGAATATTTAGCTGAACAACTTTCCAAAGTAAACTTGAAGAATGTGGCTTCGCATCTCCTTGCAGCTTATAGCAAAATGCTAGACAAGAAGGATAAGTGGAGAACTGTACTGTTGGGCACAAAGAAATCAGAAACTGATTTCAGAACTTCCAAATCTCTGGAAACCAACCCCCCCACATGACAGTGCCCTATTTAAAGACTTAACTAACCTTGGAACTTGTACATCAGGATTAAAGATGCAGTTATTTGAGAAAGAGTTGTGGACAGTCTTACTGTCTGATGATGTGAACCCATGCTTCTTGCATGCTAAACCAACAAGCTTTTTGAGAGAGCTGTATGAACAAAACCATGTCAGCTTGGATTAAAAGGGACATGGAAAGGAGACATTGAAGGAGAAACAGCTTTAAAAGGAAAACCATGGAAGCTGAGATATGGAATTAAGACATTGCCTTGGGCCAAGAGAGAAACCCACCCATGTGTACAGAGAGGGTGAGTTTGCCCAAGCAGTTGAAGAGAATGTTCACACTGGATGTTTGGGAAAGGTTTTGTTGTCCCAGGGTACAGAGAAGGTGGAGCACATTTCCCCAAGGATTAGGGAAGTTAAGGTCACCACTCCATAGGACTGAGAGGGGTGGATTTGTCCCCCATGGATTAGGGAAGGCCAGGTGCTCAACTCATTGCTCTGAGAGGGTTGAGCCTGTATGCCAACGTTTAGGGAGAATGATATCTTCACTTCACTGTAGAGGGGAGTTAAGACTCTAACCAAAGATTGGGTAAAGTGTGGCAATCACCCGAATGTTTTTGGAGGGTGAGTGCTAGAGCTTGGTTGACACCCAGATGCTTGATGAGGGTATAACCAAGAAAACAGCCATTGGGCAACTCTCTGGAAAGGGTGGGACCCCATGAGGCCCGAGGGAGAAGAAACCATCATCATAAAAATGACTCAGACTTTGACATCTAATGAAGCATGTCCTGCAGGTTCACTGAACTGTAGATGACCCATATAGCAGTTAGATATGGTTATAAATTCCAAAAACAGATACTGGATTATGTTTGTAATCTGGTCTGTACCTGAGTGCAATTAAGTTATGAGTAGGGCTTTGATTGGCCATGTCATTAGAGTGTTGAATCCCCACCCCTTGGTGGGTGAGGACTCACAGATAAAAGGCATGGCAAAGGACAGAGTTGAAAGTTCTTAATGTTGGAATTTTGATGTTGGAGTTTGATGCTCAAGCCTTAAGCTGGAGCCCCAGGAAGTATGCTCACAGAGGAAAGAGAAACAAACCCCAGGAAGAGAGGAACCCTGAGCCCAGGAAGAAGCAAGCCCTGGGAAGAGAGGAACCCTGAACCAGAGAGCAACAAGAGCCTGGAAGTGAGGAACCCAGGAAGCCTGAACCCTCACAGATGTTGGCAGCCATCTTGCTCCAACATGTGAAAATAGACTTTGGTGAGGAAAGTAGCTTATGCTTATGGCCTGGTATCTGTAGGCTCCTACCCTAAATAAATATCCTTTATAAAAACCAACCAATTTCTGGTATTTTGCATTAGCACCCCTTTGGCTGACTTTTTTTTTTTTAATACTACTTTTTTTTAATTGATTTTGTAAAAATATTACATTAAAAAAATATGAGGTCCCATTCGACCCCACCACCCCCACTGCACCCCTCCCCCCCAGCAACACTCACTCCCATCATCATGACACATCCATTGCATTTGGTAAGTACATCTCTGGGTATCTCTGCACCTCATGGTCATTGGTCCACATCATGGCCCACGCTCTCCCCCATTCCATCCAGTGAGCCCTGGGAGGATTAACAATATCCGGTGATTGCCCCTGAAGCACCATCCAGGGCAACTCCAAGTCCCAAAGGCTCCTCCACATCTCATCTCTTCCTGCCATTCCCCATACCCATCAGCCACCATGTCCACTTTTCCCACTCCAATGCCACCTTTTCTCTGAGGTCCTTGGATTGGTTGTGTCCGTTGCACCTCTATGTCAAGAGGAGGCTCAGATTCCACATGGTTACTGGATGCAATCCTCCTGCTTTCAGTTGTAGGCACTCTAGGCTCCATGGTGTGGTGGTTGTCCTTCTTCAACTCCATCTTAGCTGAGTGAGGTGAGTCCAATAAATCAGATTGTAGGAGCTGGAGTCTGTTGAGGCTCAGGGCCTGGTTATCATATTGTCAGTAAAAAGATTCAATCCCCTAAATATATCTGAAACCCCAATACCAACTACAATTCCAGTAAAGTAGCATGATAGTCTTATGAAAAGAGATACCCTCTGGGTCCAGTTTCATCATGCAGAAACACCAGCTCCAAAGAAGGGCCATCTGATATGGCAGTGAACCCTATCTGCCATGACCATAGAACCCGTGGGTCCCTTTAGCCCTCAAAGGAACCAATACCTGGGGATTGTATCTACTTTATCTGTCTCTTAGACTCTGCTCAGTTGTGCATAAGGGCAATCCTTCTGACAGCCTCCAGACTCTTTTTTTTTAGAGACTCATAGCCATATAAACTCATTTCTCCTTTCTATTTCCCCCTTATATTAGATCAAACAGCATTTTAAAGTCATATTATTCTATGTAGACAGGGATATTCTACTGATCCGCATCGAACCTTCAATTCAAGGTCATTTTCCAGTTGCATTATCAGTTGTTAGTTGATAGTGATCCCTCGGTGCCAGGGAGGCTCATCCCCAGGTGTCATGTCCCATGCTGGGGGGAAGGCATTGCATTTAGATGCTGAGTTAGGCTTTGAGACTGGCCACATTTGAGTAACATGAAGGCTGTCAGGAGGAAATTCCCAGGCACAGTGCTACTCTAGGCCTTGCTCTTATTTCAGGCATATAGGCTCACAAGCATAGTCATTAGTATCAGGGGCTCACTGTTGGACCCTCATTCCTTCTCAGTCCTTGCTGCTGTACTTGGGGGACTGCTGCTGCTCCCCTAGGGACCATGGCACAGCACCCCCGGCCAGGGACCCAGTACCCCCCCAGCTTTAGTTTTTAATTGTTGCCACTATGAGTATATCCAAACATTACCATGCACCCTGGACATATGCCCTGTATAGCTCCCTGTCAGCCATATATCCCCTGTCAATAGTATCCTATACCAGTATTCCTCCACTGCCATTGTTGGACCACTCTGGGATCCAGAACATCCTGAATATTGAAGCCCCAATATCATGTCAGGATCTCTTACTAGCAAAATGGGATATAGCGATGGGTTTAAAGGATAGATATAGAATACGTGTTGACTTGGAAAAATTCTACATCCTATCTTTTTCTTTTCCTTTTTTTTTTTTCCCCTAATTATTGAACTTCTCTTCACAAGAGCCCTAGACCACAGCAATTCATGTATGCAATATACAGCACTCCCACACATCCACCACAAAACCTTTTCCCTTCCACAGCGATACTCTAACAGCCTATTCACAGCATATTTACTTAAAGTGATGTACAGAGTCTGAGACAATAGCTTTCAAACCAGGTGACATCTGTGCTTACAGTGTGGTGCATACTTTAGGTCACGCAGTTTTCTAACATTTTTAGTTATCCTATGTTTTACATTATGGTTTACATTATCATTCTGTCGTCCCCTATATGTTTATGATGTAATATTACATATTTTATATCCATTCTTGTGTACTCTCATGAAACTCCTCTCTTACCCCATATTTACCTTGGTTACACACATTTAACATGTGTTTTCCCATCCCCTTGGTGCCCACAGTGACAGCCAACCTCCGTTTCCCGAGGAGCCACATCCAGAGATACTTGCAACAGTGTTCAGGTCCTAAATTGCTCAGCTGCCCCAATGCCCTGGGAGCTACCCTTTCTCTCAAGAGATACAGTTCCCTCTATTTGATGGCATTAGCCTTTGGCTGACTAATGCAACCCATGACTCATGTTTCCCTCCCAATTTCTCCTTATGATAATGAAAAATGTTTATCCTTTGCCCACTTCTGTATTGGAAGCAGATAAATGGTTTTGTAAGTTTCAGAGGGCTAGAGCAGACAGGACTTTGCCCCAAAACAAACTATTTCTTTAAACCGATTATGATTTTGTACTTAGTATTTCTACTGAAGTAAAGTTTTTGAATAGTGTAATATCTTTTTGGAATTCAGAGGGTGGAGTGTGGAGGTTTGATATTATTTATGAATTCCAAAAATAGATACTGGATTATGTTTGTAAACGGGTCTGCCCCTCCAGGCATATTAGACTATATTAGATTCAGAGGTTTCACTTTTACTTGATTCAATAATGATTAAGGCTTTGATGTGGACACATCAGTAGGATATTGCATCCCTGTCCACTTGATGGGTGGGGACACACATAGAAACTGCACCATGGAGAAGGGAATTTGGAGTTTTGATCCTGGAGCCCAGGAAGTAAACACACAGAGAAGCAGATACATGGGGAGGAAAAGAAGTCTCCATTAAACACAGGCAGAGATCTCAGGAAGAGAGATGAGTCATTCATCTTATCTACAGATGCCCTTGTCAAGAAAGCATAGCAGTTGAGTCCAAAAAGAAACCAACCCCAGGAAGAGAGGAACCCAAGAAGCCTGAACCTTAGCAGACATCAGCAGCCATCTTGCTCCAGCACATGGCAACGGACTTGGTGAGTGAAGTAACTTATGCTTTATGGCCTGTAACTGTAAGCTTCTACCCCAAATAAATACCCTTTATAAAATCCAACAGATTTCTGGTATTTTGCATCAGTACCCCATTGGCTGACTAATACAATAGGCATTGCAATTTTTGAAGGAAATAGTTCCCCTTTTAATTCATTCCACTATAATCAATTTAGTTTGTCCTCTAAGAGGCATTCATCCACTGAAAAGAGCTCAATAACAAAATGTAATTTCTAAAATCACACTTGATTACTCAATAGACAAGGAATGTTTCCTTGAATGTCAAAAGAGGTGAACAAAAGGACTGTTTCCACTAGCTCAAACCTGAAGAACAAAAGTACAAATGTCCCTTACCAGAGGACATCCAAAGAAAGACCAGAACCTCAACCAAAAAAGGAGGTACAGAACTGAGATGATTTACCAACAGGAACCTGGAGACATTGGGGAGAAGATAAAGTACAACAGGCTCTAGTAGGCACCATGCTTACATAGAATAGAAGCACCAGAGTCAGGTCAGTAGGTTGATTTGGATGTCACTTCTGACACCATGTAATATTGTCTTAGAATTAACAAATTGAGATGTAAAGCAACAAAAAAGGCATTTATGTAGGGTCTTAGACTTGCACTCTGAGGAACACAGATTCAGATAATGTGCCAAACTGACAAAAGTTGGGGCTGGCAAATGAAGCTTTTTAAAGGGAAAAGTGGAAGAAAAAAAGGGAGAAGTTGGTTAGGGCAGGGGTCTTAGAAAAGTTTTGTTTTTATAGAAAGACAGATATTTTTACAAGTTGTTTAGGTTTGCTGACAATGTTCAGTAAGTAAGGGCAGGGATGGCATAAGGGCTTTTCTGTATGCACAACTGTCTGATCGATTTTATATCTTTTAGCCCTAGTTACTCCATTTTCCTTCTATATGAATAATACAACAAAAGAAGGTATATTTTGAATTTAGTATTTTTAAAAATTATTTTAGGGTTTTCTAACTATTTTTTCATTCCTGTGTAGTTCCTTTGAATAATGACTTGAAACATAACACATCTGAAATAAAGATAATATTGTGCTTTTCTTAAACTATATTAACTGTGTTTTTGATATTTTGCATAGTAATATATTTGTCATTGTGTACTGCATATTGAAATTGATCTGAATACTTTTACAAGCCTAAAGAGCTATTGATTCTTTTCATATTATCTGTTTAATTTTATTTTAAGTTAAACTCAGTTTAGCTTTATTTTAAAAAATAAAGATGGGATAAAATTAAAACTATACTAAATCATTTATAAATTATCAAATTTAAATAGCAATAAAATATAGAAGATTATAATAATCTCCCCTAAATTCATGCAACTTTGCAGGGGGAGGAATATGGTATTATCCTATGGGTCACTTATACTTTCTTCTTGGGCTTTCCATTCATTGACACAAAATTAAAAAACAATATGACAGTATGAGCTTTTATTATTCTAAACAATTCTTCTGCCATTCTATATAGGACAAACACTATTCGAACTAAATTGAACACTTTTAAGGTATATTTTGAAGAAAATGGAATAATAAAGTATATATTTTTTCTAAAGCTTTCACAGATATGATATTTATGAATAGCACTTATAATTAGTTAACTTTTTAAATTATTTCATTTTTTCAATTTTTATTTTCTTAGAATTGATTCATTTATATATTTAGATGGAAAAAAACTAACCACAACAAAATATGTTTTATAAAAGGAAGTAAATTTTTTACTAAAAAATTCTAATAATTTACATTCTAGAAAATCATAACTCATATATGATATATGTAGGAACATGTTGACTACTTAAGTGTCTTTATACAAATCAGCATAATAGAATATATGAGTAATGATGGTTTTATGGCTACATATTCTACAAAACGACTTTCATATAATAATATTTTATCTTAGTGAAATAAAGATTGCTTAACTTTGAGGTAGCTACTATATGTATTCTCATTTAACAAATGAGGACCTTGAGATTTCGGTAAACCCCTAAGTTCACATAGCTACAAAGTGATGGAGTCAGGGTTTGATCTGATCCAGTCTGGCTCTAAATTATGTACTTAGTCAATATTCTCTGGTGATAGATAATATATACTTACCATCTGAATAAGTAAACAAGCTTTAGCTTCAAATGTAAAAACAAGTGGCTTAAACAAATATGGATTCTGTTTGTTTTTATAACCAAATGGGGTTCAACACTGCATGACTCAATAACATCAAAGCCAGAGTCTCTGTAATTCTATTGACCTTTTTTTCTCATGGTATCTGTTTAGCAAGGAAACATCGGCGCTTTTCATTAGAAAAGCAAAGACTGTCCCAGAACACCACAGCATTCTTTTGCCTCATTGAACAAAATTGGGTCCCAAGATGATTCTAGCTACAAGGAAGACAGGGGAAGTATTTAACTTTTCTAATCTCTGTAATGGATATCCACAAAGGAAAACTGGATTGAAAATGCCTCTTGGATTACTCAACCAGCAGGGTCTCCTATATCATAATGTATGCACTTGTAAAACTTTAGAGATGATATTGATTTTATAGCAAATATATAATCTAATTTCTTTCTTTTAAGAGTGAGGAAACAAATGGCTTATTTTGAAGACCAGCCTTGGCACAACAGAAGCAATTAGTCTCAAAATTTGTACAGTTCAATCAATCTCATAATCCATCTGACACATGAATCCCTTTCCACTTCCACAAAGAAATATTGTCTACCTAATGCTTCAATATATTTAATAATAGAGACTTCATGTTCACAGATAACCCTTTCTATTTTTCAGAAAATTCTACTAGAAACAGTTTTTCTTTAATGTGTATTGGATTTTTCTGTAACTTTCAAATATTAATATAAGTGCACATTTGTTGTTTTGCCTTTACAGCATTCATTTTTTTACCCAAAGTTTTTCTTCAGAAGGCAATCCTACCAGTACTGTGCAATACCTTTGTAATTTTGATAAGGTTGTCTTTACCCCAACTATAAGTTTAGCTCTGATTGACTTTCTCCCCTTGTTCAAGTAAGTGATTATTATAGTGGTTCACAATCGAGACATCTGCAAATTTGCAAATTCATGTATGGCAATACTCTATGTAAATGATTTGTTCATGGGTTATTTATTCACAATGAATATCTGGACTTATTCTTTAGTTTTGGGGAAAACACATTCTTGACCTTGCTTGACATGGAAAACCAAATGTAACCCACAGTAGCATTTTGGTATGTTGAGAAAGACCAGTCTAAGGGTGAAGCAAATATACAAGGAAGGAGAGAACCGAAGGATATACAGAAAAAAAAAAACTGTATATAAGACTGTATAACTGGTCAAGCTGGACCTAAACCTTAACCATGAATAAAATTATTTCCCCTTTTTGTTAAAAGAACATTGAATTTATTTTCTCTTATTTGTAACTAAAAGTATACCAAATGAAACAATTAACTCCTCCTTAAGAACCACAGAGGATGAGTTTAAGCCCATTTCCAAAAGACAAACTTTCAACCTTTTAAAGAAAATTATCTTCCTAAAAATTTCCATCTGTAGGCTAACCATCCCAGGTCCCTTTAATAATTCCTTATGTATAATGCCTTTAATTCCCTTTTTTAAAAATACAAAAACAAAAACCTCATCACTCTCCTTCTAATATATTTGTGTATACTCATGTTTCTCATAAAAGATAGCAATAGAACTGAGAAAACTACTATTATTATTATCTATGAATAAGGAATATATAAGAAACAGTTCTTCATGCAAAATGGTGACTTTTACTAATGAGAATAAATGTGGAAGATTTGTCACATTATTGAAACAAACTGAAATGGTACCACACTAACAACTCTCCAATTCCTCCATATATAAACTCTTATAGCTGAAAACCTACACAGAAACATGAAGATAAAAAATTTTAAAGATAATGAGATTCATGTCAAGTAATTTAGTACTTTAACAATTCTGACAATATTTGTATTGAGTCACTCTGCTTCTATCTATTTCTGTTTTGTTATGTATCATACTAACCATTATATCGTTTCCCAATTTATTATTTAAAAATTGATAGTGGATACTATTATTTTGTTCTACTATTCAACTTCTTTTCTACCTTATATCCCAGTTTTTCCTTCTCTTTTATCATCCCATCAATAAATTCCGCCTGAGAGAAATATTAAAAATTGTGATTAAATTAAGGATCTTGAGATGGGAAATTATCTTGAATATAGCAAGTGGACCCTAAATGTAATAGCAATCCCTTATAAGTGGAAAGAAGGAGATTTAAACAAATAAAGTAGTGTGAAGAAGGAAGCAATATTTGATACTTCTGGCTTGATGACAGAGGAAGGGGCCATGAACCAAAGACTATCAGAAATGTAACTGTAGTTGCTGAAAAATGCAAGGAAAGGAGCTCTCTAGAATCACCAATGTGAGCAAGACCCTGTAGAAGACACATTGATTTTTGGCCCAGGGAAACCCATCTTAGACTTCTGGCCTCTAGAACTGTAAGAGAATAAATTTGTATTGTCTTAAGCCACCAACTTTGTGGTGAATTTTTATTGCAGTAATGGGAATCTCACACACATGGCATGCCCAGAACCCTGTTCAGTTTAGTGCTCTTGCACTGGCCTTCCTGCTGCCCAGATGCAGTTTCCTCAGGTTTTTGCTGGGCTTAAATGATAATGATGATCATCTGACCAAAATTAAAATTTCAGATCCTATCACTTTCCTGATCACCTTCAACTATTCTAATTTTCTAAGTATATAACACTTTCTGATATACTGTATAATTTACTTATTTTTAGTTGTGGTTTACCTGTCTCTTCCATTAAAACATAACTCAGATGAAATCAGAAATTTGGATGCGACTTTTCACTGACATATCCCAGACTCCTAGTTGCCTGATATAAATACATATTTTCTGAATGAGCTAATTAATCAATAATTAAAGGTAATCCTAATTTACATTAGAAAGGTAATACATAATTTACATTAGAAAATTAAATGAATAATGAATCTGAATGAGAAAAGACCTAGATACCATATATATTTTTCCTATTTTCTTTTTGCCCTAATGTCAAGAAGAAAGGGAATGAGAAGAACTGAAGATAAAAAAAAGAGAGACTAGATGGGAGGAAGGAGATATTTATTAAGAATTTATTCTGATAGGTGCTTTTTCTTAAATGAATTCATTTAATGAAATCATCTTTTTAGCTACTATCTTTGTTTCGTACTACTGTTACCAGAATTTTTCTAGATTCTTGGCTAAGCTACCAGAAATGAATTCAAGAGCAAGTCAGGTTAGTTAGGCCAGTAACTTATTAAGGAAGGGTCAGAAGAGAAATGGGAGAAAATAACAGATCATGGGTCCCAGGTAGAGAGGAAGGGGCTGAAAAGTGATAAAGAAGGCCAATTTACAGACTACAATTCCCCATTATAGATTATAAATCCCCAGGTTTACTTGCATATTGATCGAGGCAGGGAGCAAGGAGAGCCAGAACAGGGAGTTTTTGCTTTTGCACTTAATTGTTAAACCATTAACTATTCCACCCTGTTGCTAATGACACAGGAGGAGTCCCAGCAATTTGCTGTTTTGATTATTACTCCACCCATCAATCCTCCTGGAGAACCCAGTAATTAGGCCCCAGAGAATATTTAGGGTTTCTCCTGGCTTCCAGAGGAAATCTCATTCTTAATGGGAGTTCTCATGAGTCTTCCAGTAGCCATCTTAGGGGTATTCATTTCCATGTGGACTTCTTGCCAGGCTCCAGATCCATCTATTGATTCCCTATTTTACTAGCCTGCTTCAGTACCACTATGTATCTATCCAAAAGTTAGTTTTCTGAAAAAAATACATGAAAATTTTGCTAGAATTTCTAAAAATTTTAGACTTTGATAGATAACGATAAGCGGAGACCTGTTATGTTACCAAGAATATAATTATTTTTCTAAGTATTTACCTTATCTTAAGAGAATTTCCATATTATAAAATTAACTATTAATCCTATTTAAGATAGCATTGGGATATTTAATATTCTACAAATTGTTTTCATATTTTTTTGGGAGGTAGGTACATATGATTAAATGCTTTTGCTAACAAAAATATCCAATTCTATAAGAATATTTTTGTGGGCTTCATTAAGTCTTTCAAATCCCTCTAAAATTATACTACCCATCCAACCTCTTGTGTTGCTGAATTTTGCAATAGCATTTTAAGCTCTGCCACAAAGCCCCTAAAGATGAGCAGTACTTGTGATGAGCTTATAATCGTCTTTATTTGAATAATAACTAAAATTTGAAATTAACCTTTTATCGCCTATCTTAGCAATAAATTTAACAATATATACAGAGTTGAAGCAGGCATTACTATGATTTTGAAACTTACACTGTCGCAATCTAAAGTGGGGAAATGGATGTAGCTCAAACAATTGGGCGCCCATCTACCATATAGGAGGTGTAGGGTTCAATGCCCAGGGTCTCCTGATGAGGGCAAGTTGGTCCACGAGGGGTGCCGGCCCAAGCGAGAATTCGGCCAGTGTGGGAAAAGCCGCCCCACACAGGAGCGAGGGCCAACGTGGAGAGCTGGCGCAGCAAGTTGATGCAACATGAGACACAAAGGAAAGAAAATAAGAAGACCTACCAGAACAAGGGAGCTTAGGTGGTGCAAGAAAATAATCATCTCTCTCCCACGCTGGAAGTTCTCTGGATGGGTTTCCAGAGCCACCCAATGAGATTACAAGCAGACACAGAAGAACACACAGCGAATGGACACAGAGAACAGACAACAGGCCGAACAGGTGAAGGGGAGAAATAAATAAAAATAAATAAGTGACTTATCTCATGCTACTACAATTTTGCAATCTTAAAAATGTATTCTTATATAACTCATATGTGAACACATTCCTTGGCTTGCAGAAGTGGCAAATGGTAATATATTGAGAAAATGCTTCGTGTTTTTAAGTCAGAACAATTGAGTTGAACTTCTTATTGGTCATTTCTACATAATTTCAATAAAGTGGCAGTTGTGATAGCTCTACCAACAAGAACTTTAATTAAAAAAATACATTTTTAAAAGAAACTTCTAAATCCCTTTTTTCTAAATAACAAATTCAATATAATATGGACCTTGCTTCCATTTCTTTAAAAATAGGGAAAAGAACAGATTATGTCTCTTAAAAACGAATAGTAACCTTCTTCAGTGTCAAAGGAGTTTATTTTTTCATTTATAAAGGGTTTTTTATTTCATTTATAAAATGTTTTTTTTTGCATTTGTAAAGGTTTTTCTTTGCATTTTAAAGCTTTTTTTTTGTATTTATAAAGTCTTTTTTTGCATTTGTAAAGGACTAAAGCAGTTTTAAAATATAGAACCATGTAAGCAACTGTCTGATCTAAAAAGTACAAAAAAGAATATTTTTGACAGACCATAGAGGTACTTGAATAATTATATTTTATAGTATCCATTTCCCACATTTCCTTAAAACATTCATCTGGTATTGTTTCAATAAATGCAAACATGAGATTGCAGTGCTCTACAGGTGGCAGCATGCTTTAGCCACACTTAAACCTTTAATATCTGGCACATTTGTCTGCCACATGGTATGCATGCAATTCATTAATTCACCAGTATTTTGGTCCTAGTACCCTCTAGACACAATCCTAGGTTCTAAGGTTTCAGCAGTGACCCAACAGACAAAATCTCTGCCTTGTGGAACTTCCCTTCTAGTGGAAGTGGATAGACAAGAAACAGTTTTAATAAATGATATGTCAGGTTGTGTGGTTACAGGAGGAACTTCCATCATCATGCTATCTAAAAAAGCAGTCTTGCCTCTACTCAACCCATTTCATTTGTTTAGCATACTATAGTGGGTTACAGAGTGTCCCCCCATATTCATGTTCACCCAAATTCTCACGATGTGCTCTCATTTGGAAATAGGATTTTCGGAGGTGTAATTAGTTAAGATGAGTTCATATTGGATTAGGGTGGACCCTAAATCCAAGGACTAGTGTCCTTTTAGGAGAGGGAGTTTTGGACACACACACAGACACACACACACACATATATACAAAGAAAGCTATGTGATGATAGAGGCAGAGAATAACTTTTAAAATAAAAATTACCACATCATCCTTTTCTCATATTGGCCAAATTTTTAAAACAACCTTTCACACATAGGTTTTAGAGAATGTTGGAAAATAAACCAGGGTTGTCACTTGTCTTAATTTCTCAGGTGCTAAAAGAAATACCAAGCAGCATTTGTTTACCAGTTTATTGGCTCATGGTTTTGAGACTAAGAAAAGTCAGTAAGGTAATGCTTTTTCCCTGAAGACTGGCTTTCTGGCCTGGCTTCCTGGGATCATTGGGTCCATGGCTTTTCCACGAAGGTGAAGCACATAGTAATGAGTTTCTTACGCAACTGGTCAAAACAGTCATTCACGCACAAAATAAACATTCAGTGCTTGGTGTTAAATTCTGATATATTCAAGTGTTAAGAAAATAGCAGAAAATCGGACAAAACCCCTTTTATTAAACTTGCTTTAAAATGGAAGAAGCCAGAAAAACAACAAACAAACAAACAAACAAATATACAAAGCTATTTCCAACAGCAGTAAGTGCTATGTGAATATATTGCAGGGGATGAGTAATGGTGAAGGTCATTTCAGAAAGGGAGTCAATAAATGACTCTGAGGAAATGCTATTTGCATGTAGATCTAAATGATGAGATGAAAAGAATCAGACACTGTTTTTCTAACGGAAAAATTGGGTAGGCTGGTAGAGTGTAATGAGGAGAGCTTGGATGTACATGTGATATCAAGAAATTTACAGGGAACAGATGTAGCTCAATAGTTGAGCTCCTGATTCCCATATATGAGGTCCTGGGTTCAATCCCCTATAACTCTTAAAAAAAAATTTCTTATCCATTCAATACAGAGTTAGTTGAGAAATGACTGCAAGGAATTAAACCAGAGAAGTAGCCAGGGACCATATCATGAAGAACCTTATGTTTTAGTTTCCTAGCTGCTAAGACAAATACCATAAAATGGGCTGACTTAAACAATAGGAATTTATTGCTTGGTTTTGTAGTTGGCTGAAGTCCAAATTCAAGGTGTCAGCAAAGTGATGCTTTCCCCCAGAAGTCTGTAGCTTTCTGGGTCTGCAGGTGATAATTATTACTTGGCTTTGCTGTCATATGGCAATGCATGTAACAGTGTCATCTTTCTCTTCTGTGTTCTTTTCACTTCTAACTTCTTGCTTCCCAAGTTTTTCTTTTTTCTTTTTTAGCCTTTATACTTGAATGTCATTCTGCTTGTAAATGACTCCAGTAATTCAGATAATAGCCCAAACAGATTTAGTTGGCCACAACTTAATTAAAAATAACAACTTTAAAAGATCCTATTACAATAGGCTCACCCACAGGAATGGATTAAGAACTTGTTCCCTTTTTTACAGCTGGATAATATTCCATATTTTGTTTAACCACACATCAGTTGATGGGCAGGTGAGTGGCTTCCCATCATTTTTGCTATTGTGAATAGTGCTAGTATGAACATTGGTATACAAATATCTGTTTCTAGTCCCTTCTTTAATTCTTTTTGGTATATACCTTATAATAGGATTGCCTAGTCATAAATTAAGTAGTTTTATACTTAAGTTTCTGAGGAACAACCAAACTGTCTTCCACAGAGATTGCTCCATTTCACATTGCTACCAGTAATGAATGAGTGTTCCTATTTTTCCATATTCTATCCAACACTTGTAATTTTCTATTTTTTTAAATAGCACTCATTCAAATGTGTGTGAAATTGTACCCCATTGTAGTTTTTATCTGCATTTCCCTGATGGCTAATAATGTCAAACATATTTTCATTTGCTTTTTGTTCATTTGTGTACTTCCTTGGAGAGATTCTATTCAAGTCTTTTGACTATATTTTAGTTGTGCTGTTTGTCTTTTTATTGTTAAGAAAGGATTTCTTTTTATATTCTGGATATTAAGTGATTATTTGATATATGGTTTCCATATATTTTCTTTCATTGTATAGGTTATCATTTTACTTTTATGATAAACTCCTGTGAGGTACAAAAGTTTCTAAATTTTGATGAGATGTTATTTATCTTTTTTTTTTTCTTTTGTTCCTGGTGCTTTGGCTGTAAAGTCTAAGAAACCATTGCCTAACACCAGGTTCTGAAGATACTTCCCTATATTTTCTTTAAGTGTTTGAGAGTTCTGGCTTTTCTATTTATGTCTTTGATTCATTTCCAATTAATTTTTGTATATTGTGTGAAGTAAGGGTCCTTCTCACATGGAAATCCAATTTTCTCAGTACCACATGATGAAAAGACTATTCTTTCCTAATTGAATGTTCTTTGCCTCCTTGTCAGAAATCTTCTGATACATGTGACAACATGGATGAACCTTGAGAACATTGTGTTGAGTTAAATAAAAGGACAGATATTGTATCATCTTACTGATATGAAATAATTAAAATAAAAATTCCATAGAGTTAGAATCTAAAATATAGTTTAACAAGGAATGGAATGGGGATAGGGAATGGGAAATTATGTCCTAAAATATAGAGGGTTCCTATTTGGAATTATGAAAATGTTTTGATGATGGTGGTATTGGTAGCACAACATTGTGTATATAATTTAAAGCACTGAAATATATATATCCAAATTTGGTTAAAAAAGGGAAATGTTAGATTGTGTATATGGTAACAATAAAATTTTTTAAAAGTCCATGGAATTGCACTACACATACCACGAACCCTAAGTTCTATAGGACTATAGAACTATATTTAGTAATGTGCTCTCATCAATTGTTAATATAGTTCCACACCAATGTAAGGTATTAATAATAGAATGGTATGTATGAATCCTGTTTTTTATGCATGGTTGTCCTATAAACCTAGAACTTCTCAAATCAATTTTTAAAAAAGATTAAGAACATGTTTTTCTGGGGTACATGACTCCAGGCCACCACACCTTATACGCTATGTTAAATGTACTAGGAACTTTGAATTTTATTCTGATTATAAGTGGAAGGAATTATGAAGGGAAATTATACAATCAGAATTGTACCATTACAAGATATGTTTGGCATTGTGGAGAATGATTTGGTGTATAGAGAAGGTAGGTAGATCATAAAAGAGTTTGATATAACAAAATTTTCCTTGATAGATAACAGCAGTAGTCAGTAGAAGTACAGAGTAATGACTTATATAAGAAGTGAGTAAGAAAATGCTTCTGAACAGATAACATTTAATCTGTGTCTTGTAAGAGCAGTAGGTATTTATTATACTTTGAGAAATAGGGACTGGGTGATAGAATTTGAAATCCCAGGCAAAACGAGAAAAGTAGAAAGAAGTATAGATATGGAAAATGTATTGGTCACTAAACTAACACTTTACCTTTGCAGTAAAGGTCAAGAAGAAAACTGGTTGTCTCATCACTTGAAAGTGATAAAGGACAGCTGCCTAAAGGCTGTTAATAACAGAAACCTAGGATAGTCTGCCTTAATATAGCAGAGGAAGATTGTACCACTTGTGAGGAAGATATGCCATCAGGATTTTGCGGAAACTAGGAAAAATATATTCTATCTTAAGCATAGTATAATATGCTATAATATAAAGTAATATAACAATATAATATAATACAATATAATATAATATAATATAATATAGTATAGTATAATATAATATAATATAATATAATATAATATAATATAATATAATATAATATAATATAATATATACAATACCCATCGAGAATCTTTTTTGTTGGTAGCTTAGAACTGGAAGCCCTCACTTAATCCAGTTATGTAGTAAGCTTATAGTATAAAAATACCATGATATTTGGAAGACAAGCTATATATTTAATTCGTAGAGTTTAAAATTTGAGCTCCATATGAGGAAATATGTTCCAACAATTAGAGTTGTCCAAGAATGAAGTGACCTGGCTAGTTCTAGTACCAGCTCTTCAAGAAGGATCCTTTTCATTTTTGAGGCTCTCAGACATCAGGAGCCAAGTGGTGTGTCACCCTAACATGTTACGGCTGCTCCCTTAGGCATAGACAGTGCTGACTAGTGCTAATGTTCCTATTCTGTGAGAAGTGTTGGAAAATATAGTGAGGCTAGACAGGAAGACTCAGCATTATCTTGTTGTTTGAAGTATACATTAAAATTGGTTATGGACAATAGGAAAATAATAATAAATTACAATATACATTTTATTTTATATTACTCAAAGAAAATTAAACCAAATATACCTTCACCGAACCAATTTCTTCTCCATAACTTGTTTGTGTACTTCTAACTTCTTTTTTCATTTATCTCAGAATTTTTCAATGGAAATTTAATATAAAGGTTTATTATGTGTTAAATTTTGTTACTTCATTTCTAAGATATAAAGTTATTTTAATATAAAATATACATGGAGAAGAAAAGGAATAATTGTGAGACTTTTTATTGAAACAAATGTAATTCAAAACCTCTATTATTTGCCTTTGGTACCTAAGTAGCAGCTCTTTGAAAATCTTTCTGCTGAAAATACATTAAATCATTGATCTCAGATTAGAATGCCCTTATTTGTAGGGTGGTCCATCCACTGAATGATATATGAAACATCCCTCAATTATCTTATTGAGAATTCACTCTTTTACAAGATGATCGCTTCCAATGGCACTCATTAGAAAAACATTCTGTATTTTCAGTCAAAGTTTGTCTCACACCTCAATGCCCCAACTTCTTAAAGTTGCCAAGCTCCTTTATGATCTCAACCTGGTACTGTAGTCTAAGTAAGACCATCCAGGCAGAAAGCCTCAATATGCATGGAGTTCAGCTCTTTTATTTCCCATTCTTTGGGGATCATAATTTTGAATTCTCTTTGGCAAATGTCTAGACTGTATCATAATTTTAAATATTTTGTACTATTTTGTAGCTGTGTAGAAAGGAATACTGGTTCAGTAGCAGTTATACTTTCAGGGTTGGAAGTGAGAGACCAGCCTTGATGTATTTTTAATAGTTTTATTGAGATAAAATTGACATGCAATGAATTGCATATATGTAAAACATGCAATTTGATAATTGTTGATATACACCTGCACCTGTAAAACCATCATTACTGCTATTTCTTTCTAGATTTATCACCAATCAAATAATTATTTCTAGTAATTTTGGTAAGTAGAATCTAGTTGTTTTTATCATCTTAGTTTCTTTGCTAAAATATAGTTTAGGTAACCTGATCACATGGAACTGCTGAACAGATTATATTAAGAAGGCCATTTTAACCATCTTTCCAAATAAGCTTTCTCTTCTCTTTTGATTGGATAGATTTTATGCAAGTCATGAGAGAGTAATTGAAGGTTTTCTTTTTGTTTTATTGTTTGTTCTATGATTTGCTCTGCTTTTACTTAACCGTGTTAAAGGACTTTTTGCTGCCTCCTGTTAATCATTATTTGCCTATGCTTTTAATGAGTGTACAGACTGCACTTATAATTAACTAACTTATGTGATATCTTTCAGTAAGCAGGATATGATAGTTACCAAAGGCTAAAGTTGGTGATTAGATGACCTTGAGCAGAAGATCATGAAATTTAATACAAGTGAATTTTGTCCCTGCATAAATTGTTTCTTCATAGCTCTGACCTAAATTGTGTTTTTATTGCAAGAATGATCAAATTAGATGCTTCATCTGTGGATAGCTTCGATAACTTCTCAGAGACTATTTAAAGGCACCTCAATAGGTAATTATAGCTTATCTGGAATTTTATTTTCATTATATTTTAAATGGTTGTAACTTCACAAATATTGTTTACTGCAAAATAGAGGTAAAAAAGATATTCAGATTCATGCTTTTGCCATTTTTGGTTATCATAGAAATCAACCACTACTCTAACTCTATTAAAGCATGCAGATCATAAAAATAAAAAGCCATATTTCATGCACACTAAACTTTCACATGTCAAAAAGCAATTGAAAAAATTGGACTGTCTCTGAATAAGAGGAGAAAAATCTTATGGTTTGTGAAACACTTGAATACTATGCTTGGGGCTCAGTGGTTCAAAAGGCCTTAATTAACTTCAGACTTGCCCCTGAAAGGCACTCTTTGCCAACTCAACTGTTCCTCATGATGACAGTTGATGGTTCCCTTCAGGTTCAGCATGTACAGTCTTAGAAACACTATACAATGACTTATGATCATTTCAATTAACAATGCAAGTACTTTATATTTGATACAAACAAGTTTACCTGTATGCATGGCAGTATTAAAAAATAAAATAATCTTTAAATAGCATATATATATATAATTTTAATAAGTATACCTGTACTAAATGCTAGGCATTATTACTTCGCATTATTCCATTCAATCCTAACAATGCAGCAATAATATTGTTAAAATTGTTTACAGACGATTGAAACTGGCTAAGAATTGTTAAGTAACTTGCCAAAGGTCACCCACTTAGCAAGTGGCAGACTTGGGATTTGAACAAGGATCGTCTAAGTACATCATGACTGCCTCATATGCACTAAATGTGTCTAAAGAAACTAATGTTAATGAAGCAGGTGCACTTAAAAAGTGATAGCTGTTATACAGGTACTTGCTATTCATACTTTTTAGATTTTGGGAATTCAGTAATGTGATAGTTAGGCTAATGTGTCAACTCAGCCAGGTAATTGTGTCCAGTTGTTTGGTGAAGCAAGCACTGGCCTAATTTTGACACTTTAATGGACTTCAGTCACCAATGAGTTTACTGCATAGGTGGTTGATTACATCTACAATTAACTAGTGAGATTGCCAACAGCACTGAGTGATGTTTTATCCAATCAGTTGAATGCCTCAAAAGGGGAAGTGATTTCAGCATTCAGAAAGTTTTCCAGGTAGTCTTTGGACAGCAAATGTCTCCCAGGAACTCATCAAGGACCTTCATCAAACCTTTGTCTGAGCCCCTGCTTTGCAACCTGCCTGTGAAATCTGGTCTTATGCATCCCCACAGTCATGTGAGAGAATTTTGTAAAATCTCATCCTATTGACAGATATCTCCTGTTAAGTCGGCTTCCCTAGAGAATCCTGTCTAATACAGCTTGGTACCAGAAGTGGTTCTTGAGGAACAGAATCTTAAACATGGGATTTCTGAAGTGGTTCTGGGAGTTTTGCAATTTTCTCTATACTTTAATTGTACTGAAGGGTCCTAAGGGTACTAATGACTCCCTTTCCAATAGTTGAGAGGCTACTAACAGTTCATGGTGTGAGTTGGTGATAGAGATATGCAAAATATCATCACTGGGATTCCTTACTTCCATACTTATAGGAGGCAAGGATCTGGGTGAGAGTGTTTTCAACACCTTATCAGTTTTGTGGAGTCAAAAAGTATAATGACATTGGCTGACTCATACTAGCTACTCCGAATACAGTTACAAAAGAAAAGGATGAGCTAAAGACTTCAAATCTGCAACTTAAACACTGCTTTAATGATGTGAAAGTTTTTATGTGTGCTCTGAAAGAAAATTTTGTTTCCTGTAGCCACAGACTTGAGATCTCTGAAAACCAGACTCAGAGACTCAGTGTATGAGTAGCAGAGTTACAAAGGAAAGTAAAATCTCAACTTCACAGGGTGTCTGCTGTTAAAGTGAAGGCATTGATTGGAAAGGCATTGGGATGGAGACATATGGGATGATGATGATATTGGTGGGGACATTGGAATCCCAAATTCGACTGAGACTTTGCCAGATACACCTATGAAGGCCTGCCCTGTGAAGACCACACAATGTCAACCTTGTATCACCTGGTCTCCAGTCTGCCCCAGGGTGTCCAGACCTCCTTCCAACCCTGTGTTGGGGACCAGCCAAAATAAGCCTGCAGTGCCCACCACCTGACCTGCCCCAGAGAGTCTGAACCTCCTCCCAGCCCTGAAGCAGGTTCTAGCCAAACAGGAACATGCACTGCCCAACCTCCACCCTTCCCTGAGTAATCTGTCTTCCAACCCCTGCCTGAAGAGATTAATCCTGTTTTACGAGATGAACGTGCAAAGGAATCCCCTGAGGTCAGTAGGATGCAAGTCTTTTCTAGTCTTCTGTCACCTTCACCATCCCTCTTCTCTTCCAGTACTATTACTAGACTAAAATAGC
Source organism: Dasypus novemcinctus (assembly GCF_030445035.2). Classification (NCBI taxonomy): domain Eukaryota; kingdom Metazoa; phylum Chordata; class Mammalia; order Cingulata; family Dasypodidae; genus Dasypus; species Dasypus novemcinctus. The sequence goes on along the minus strand of NC_080684.1, from coordinate 69,743,750 downwards.
AAACCCCAAAGGGGAAATACAAAGTGTAACCCATGAGGAAGTATACTCTAAAAGAGCTGTATGAGTTTACCAATTTAGATAGACAGAAATCCGGGGAATATGTGTGAGAATGGATACTCTTTAATTTAGGTCCCCTATAATGGTAGAAAGAATATAAATTTGGATCAGGCTGAATTTATTGATATGGACCTACTAGGCAGAAATTCTGGATTCAGCACTGTAGCTCAAGGGGTTAGAAAAGATTCTAACAGTTTTTTCCTGTGGCTGACTGAAATATGGGCCAACAGACGGTCTAGCATGTCCGTGGTTGAGATGCCCAATTTACCCTAGTATACAGTAGAAGAGAATACTGGAATCCTAGAAAGGATTTACCATTTAAGACTTACCAACCCACCCCAGGAATATCCAGAGGAAACACCTTTAAACAGGACCGCGAGGAAGAAATTTATAAGACTAGCTCCATCTTCTCTGAAGAGCTCTGTGCTTTCTCTTCCCTGTAGTCCAGATATTGCTGTAGGAACTGCTGCAATCAAACTAGAATCCTTAAAACTAAGTAAATGTCAAGTTTCAGCAATTAATCACCAAAGACAAGGGGGTGTGGCTACCGCAGTGAAAGGCAGACTTAAAGTAGCAATCAAAATAGTCTGAGTGGCACAGAATTAGGGTGTTGGGTAATAGAAGTGAAATAGATGGGAAGTCTACTAAATTCCTTCTTGATCTGTATAAGCAGACATATTCTAGGTTGAGTGCACAAAACTCTAACTTGAATTACAGACACAGAGAATCATGGTCCCTTTGTCAATTCCCAGTCTTGAGAGACAGTTTATAGACCCAGAGGCCCTTGGATGAGAGAAAAGCCAGGCCCTCTCGGGATAAGGATCCTAACACACTGCCAAAAGTTTTTACTGTTAATCTTCCTCCTAGCTTCCCCCAGGGAGACCTACAGGCTTTTGCCAGATCTGTGCATTGGGGAAAAAGAAATGATCAGACATTTGGGGGATTATTAGACACAGGCTCAGAAGTGACATTAATTCCAGGGGGTCCAAAATATCACTGTGGTCAACCAGTAAAAGTAGGGACTTATGGAGAGCAGTCCATAATGAAGTTTTGGCTCAGGTCCATCACACAATAGGTCGTGTGTCCCCAGACCCATTCTGTGATTATTTCCCCAGTTCCAGAACGCATAATTGGAATACACATTCTCAATAACTGGCAGAATCCCCACATTGGATCCCTGAGTTGTGAAATGAGGGTTATTATGGTAGGAAAGGTCAAGTGGAAGTCACTAGAACTGCTCCTATCTAGGAAAATAATAAATCAAAAGCAATACCAAATTCCTGGAGGGATTGCAGAGATTAGTGCTGTCATCAAGCATCTGAAGGATGCAGGGGTGGTGATTCCCACCACATATACTCAGCTCTCCTATTTGGCCTATGAAGAAAACAGATGGATCTTGGAGCATAACAGTAGATTGTCATAAATTTAGCCAAGTGATGACTCCAATTGCAGCTGCTGTCCCAGACATTGTATCATTGCTTGAGCAAATTAACACATCCCCTGGTACTTGGTATGCAGCTATTGATCTGGCAAATGTTTTTGTCTTAATTGCTATTAGTAAGGACCTCCAGAAACAGTTTGCTTTTGGCTGGCAAGACTAGTAGCATACCTTCATTGTCCTGCCTACAGGGAATAAAACTCTCCAGCCCTATGTCATAATATTGTATGCAGGGAACTTGATCGTTTCTCCCTCCCACAAGACATCATATTGGTCTATTATATTGATGATATCATGTTTATAGGACCTAGCGAGCAAGAAGTAGCAAAGACTCTAGACTTATTGGTAAGGCATTTGTGTGAGAGAGGATGGGAGGTAAATTCAACAAAAATACAGAGGCCTTGCACCTAAGTGAAATTCTTAGGTGTCCAGTGGTGTGAGGCATGTCGAGATATCCCTTCTAAAGTGAAAAATAAGCTGTTGGATCTACCCTACCTATGATCAAAAAAAGAGTCACGATAGTAAGTTGGTCTCTTAGGATTTTGGAGACAATACATTCCTTATTTGCATGTGCTACTTCAGTCCATTTACCAAGTGACCAGAAAAGCTGCTAATTTGAATTGGGGGACCAGAATAAGAGGAGGCTCTACAACAGATCCAAGCTGCTGTGCAAGCTGCACTACCCCTTAGGCCATATGATCCAGAAGTTCCAAAGGTGGCAGAAGTTTCAAAGGCAAATAGAGGTGCTGTCTGGAGACTTTGGCAGACCCTTCTAGGATAAACATAATGCAGACTCTTAGGATTTTGGAGCAAAGCCCTGTCATCCTCTGCAGATAAATATCTCCTTTTGAGAAATAGCTTTTGGCTTCCCACTGGGCCTTAGTAGAGACTGAATGCTTAACCATGGGCCATCAACTTACCATGAGGCCTGAGTTGCCTATTATGAACTAATTATCGTCTAACTCACCAAACTATAATGTTGGGCATGCACTGCAGCACTATATAATAAAGTGGAATTGGTATATACAAGATAGGGTTCATGTGGGTTCTGAAATCACAAGTAAGTTATATGAGGAAATAGTCCAAATACACATAGTCACCACCACTGCCATGTTACCTTCTATTTCCCAGTCCACAACTTTGGCCTCTTGGAGAATCCCTTAAAATCAGTTGACAAAGACAAACTTGGACCTGATTCTGCATGATATGCAAGTACCACCAAAAAGTGGATAGCTGCAGCACTCCAGCAACTTTCTGGTACATCCCTGAAGGACAGTGGTGAGGGCAAATCTTCCCAGTGGGCAGAACATTGAGCAGGTCACCTGGTTATTCATTTTTCTTGGAAGAAGAAATGACCAGAGGTGCATTTGTACACTGATTCATGGGCTGTGGCCACTTGTTTGGCTGGATGATCAGGGACTTGGAAGGAACATGTTTGGAAAATTGGTGACAATGAGGTCTGGGGAAGAGGTATATGGATAGACCTTTCTTAGTCTGCAAAAAATATGAAAATATTTGTGTTCCACATGAATGCTCACCAGAAGGTGACCTCAGCAGAAGAAGATTTTAATGATCAAGGGGATAAGATGACATGATCTGTGGCTGATGCTCAACCTCTTCCCCATCCACTCCTGTCATTGCCCAATGGGCTTATGAGCAAAGTGGCTATAAAGGTAGGGATGAAAGTTATGCATGGGCTCATCAACATGGATTTCCCCTCAACAAGGCTGACTTGGTTTCAGCCATTGCTTAGTGCCCAAACTGCCAGCAGCAGAGACCCACACTCAGCCCCCAATGTGGCATCATTCCCCAAGGTGATCAGCCTACTATCTGGTGGTAGGTTGATTACATTGGATCACTTCCATCATGGAAGGGGCAGCAATTTGTTTTAGACACACACTCCAAATATGTATTTACATTCTCTGTACCCAGTGCTTTTTCCAAAACTACCATCTCTGGGCTTACAGAATGTCTTATTCACTGCCATGGCATTTCACACAGCATTGCTACTGATCAAGGAACACATTTCACAGCAAAGGATGTTCAGGAATAGGCAAATGTGCATGGAATTCCCTGGTCTTACCATGTTCACTATCATTCTGAAGCAGCTGGATTGATAGAGTATTGGAATGGCCTTTTATAGACTCAATTATGGCACCAACCCAGTGGCAATACTTTGTAGGGCTGGGGCAATGCTCTTCAGGGGGTTGTGTATACTCTAAATCAGCATCCACTCTATGGTGCTGTTTCTCCCATAGCCAGGATTCATAGTTCCAGGAATCAAGGGGTGCAAATGAGAGTGGCACTACTCACTATTACCACTAATGATGCACTAGGATACTTTTTGCTTCTTGTCCCTGTAACCTTAAGCTCTGCTTATCTATATGTATTAGTGCAAAAAGGAGGAGTGCTACCACCAGGGAACACAATGATTCCATTGAACTGAAAATTAAGACTGCTACCTAACTACTTTGGGCTCCTCTTACCTCTGAATCAACAGGCAAAGAAGATAGCTACTGTACTGGCTAGATTGATTGATCCTGACTATCAAGGGGAAATAGGACTGCATCTACATAATGGGGGTAAAGAAGAGTTTGCCTGGAATACAGGAGCTCCTCTTGGACATCTCTTAATATTGCCTTGTCTTATGATCAAAGTCAGTGGAAAACTGCAACAACCCTATCCAAGCAGGATTAACAAAGACCCAGAATCTTCACGAATGAAAGTTTGGGTCACCCCAGCAGGCAAAGAACCATGGCGAGCTGAAGTGCTTGCTGAGGGTAATGGGAACATGGAATGGGCAGTAGAAGAAGGTAGTGATAAATATGAACTTCGACCACATGACCAGTTACAGAAATGGGGACTGTAATAGTCATGAATCTTTCTTCCTCGTTTTATTATGAGTATGATTGAATATGTACATAAAACAAAGATCTTTGTTTTCTTTCCTAACCTTTTGCCTTATCATATGACAAGATGTATTAGTTTCATGTCATAATATTTAAAGATGTCACGTTTAAGAGTGAATATTACCCAAGCACTTGTTTTTGGGGGGAATTAATACATTTCCAGGTATTTGCAAAACTGTTGACTATTGTTAGGCAGAAGGAAAAAAAAAAAAGGTCCTACTTATAATGGGTAAGGAAGGATTAGATTTAAGAACATGTTTCTTCAACATCTTTTCCCACGGGATAGGATTAGAATTAAGCACATGTTTTCTGGGGTACATATAGCTTCAAACAGCACAAATGAGTTTTCTTTTTTTTCCCTCTCCCCCTTCCCTGACCTGCTGTTTTTGCTGTGTCCATTATTGTGTGATCTTCTGTATCTATTTCTCTCTCTCTCTCTTTCCTGTCTTCTCATCTTTCTCCTCTAGGATTCATTCCTGGGGACCTCTGATGTGGAGAGAGGCTCCCTGTCAAATTAGCCACCTCAGTTGCTGGTCTCTGCTGTGCTTCATCTTGACTCTCTCCTTCATCTCTCTTTTGTTGCATCATCATCTTGTTGCATGACTCACTTGTGTGGACACTGACTTGCTATGCAGGCACACTTTCTTTTCTTCTTTTTCATCAAGAGGGCCCAGGGATCAAATCCAGGTCCTCCCATATAGTAGGAGTAGGCCCTATCACTTGAGCCACATCCGCTGCCCCAAATGATTTTTTTTTTTGGTTGAGAAATATTTCTTTGTGCTTAGTTCTCTATCGAAAGTAGAAAAGGAAAGCCATAGAAAGAGAAATATGCTTTTCTTATAACCCAACCAATTCACTCACTTATAGTAGCAATCTGGCCTCAAAAAATGAAATTTAGTTTCAGATCCTCATTTGTCACTTCCATTCTTGCCTCCTTTTAACCATATTACATAGATTTCACTACCTACTACTGCCCTTTGTCTTTTTCTTTTTCCTATTTTTCTATTATATTTATTTTCCCAAATTAGTCTTCTCCTTCCTCTTTCTGTCACTTTATCATATCCTCATTCTCCCCTTCTTTCCATCCTCCACTCCCCCATCAGTTCTTCTTCCATGGATATTTTGTATTTCCTCCTCTTTAAATTAGGTCTATATTTTGGAAACAAAATTTAGTATTATTTTTTAGCACACTCTGTACAAGAGCATGCAAATTTTGTGCTCTTCTGGGACCAAGTCTATTGAAACCTGAACAATTTAATAATTTAATCAAAGAAAAAAGAGGAATAACATAGCCTTTTAAAAAGATTTTTGTCCCTAGATTTTATTGTTTCAAAAGAAGTTTCAAGCACTGTAGACACTGATTCAGAAAACCTTTTCTTCTACCAGCTTGAATCTAGAGATAGAGTTATTGAGTGTCAATGAGCTGTATACACTTGATTAGATCCAGGTTGTGTTCAATTCTGCAAGCATTAACAAATCCTCATCATTTAGGGTCTTATAAATAAAGGTCAAAATACTTATTTGATTCTGTTTGGGATCAGCAGGCAATTTAAAGATTAGAGGATTGGGATAATGTGGTAGCTGTCTAAATACTGTGCTGGCAGCTGAATAAATGAGAACTTTTTGATAGAACTAAACCTTATAGTATTTTGGAAGCACAATGGATAGTAATAAAGAGTGGTTTTCACTTTTTATTATTAAATTACCTTCTAAACTAAACCATCTCTTCAAAAGATAATATAGAATTCTGGCTATAGATAGTTCAAAATTCCACTAGTGACTTCAGTGGGGCAGCGGATGTGGCTCAAGTGATAGGGCCTACTCCTACTATATGGGAGGACCTGGATTTGATCCCTGGGCCCTCTTGATGAAAAAGAAGAAAAGAAAGTGTGCCTGCATAGCAAGTCCCTTCACTTCATTTACATCATTTAAAAAAATCTATAAAATAGCGATAATATCCACTATCAAAGAGATTTTGTTAACATCAGATGACTTAATGACTACAGAAACACTTAGCACATGCTTCAGCAGTAGTGGGTTCATTGTAAACATTAATGTAAAAGAAAAGAAAATGTCGTTATCCACTGAGACTCCTGTATGTGATGAAGGCAGGAGAAAATAGCTTTCTTTGTGCTTCCTTTACCTCTCAGTGGTCTTTCACTTTGCCATTCTTTTCCTTTTTCTTTTTTTAATGGTCTATTTACTGGAATCACTACCATTATTGTTAAACTATCACATGATGAAACAAGTAATCAACCTTTTCTTAAAACAAGTAAATGCCTGAATCTCTTTGATTTTTTTTCTTGCCAAAGGAAACTTTCTTTTTCTCTCTCTCAGATCTCTTTCAAGTGAGAGAGTATTTGGCAGTACATTGGTCTCATAAGCATCCAGAGATTTGTCTACATTCAGAGCTTTTGGCAATCTATATTTGGAGAGAAATCACAATGAAAACTCTGTTCTCACTAAGAGTGGGGTGATTTTTAAAATAATTTATCTCTAATGTGTACCTAACTCAAAAGAGGCATGTTTAAATTTTAATAAATGAATAAAATAAATGATTAATAAAAGGTACCACACTTCTAAAAAGTAAGACTTTCATCACGGTAAAATACTATCCTCCTTAATTTGCATGCTTGTGTGTGTGCATTTGTATGTACATAAACATATTTCATGTTTCAAATACTTTTTCAGATGTCACACCTTAAAAAAATTAACACCCAAACAAGTAGCTGAAAATATGTATCCTTAAAATATCTCAAAACAAAATAACTACGGGCAATATCACTAATTGTTCTGGAGAAAACAGTGTGCTCCCATTATTTAAGATAAAATTATTGCTGAAAGCATTTGTGCAAACAGAGACATGATTTCCCAGTCCTGTTTGCTTTTGACTGGAACATTTGGACTAATTCTAGCTATCTAATAGGTGACAGTTCTCATTAGCATTTCAAATAGAATATATTTATCCAATGTTTCTCTCCAAAAAAAGATTTTTAAACATCTACTTTGTGATAAGTAATATATTAAATAAGATTATAAACAACGTCGCAACATAGAAATACTTCATTTGTTCATAGGTAAAATACCCCAATGCCTCTAATTAATAACCATAAATTAACTTCAATATTGTACCAATTTATGAGATATCTATAACACTATCCAATTATATGTAAAAATAGTTCTTGTGATAAATACAGACATTTAAATAGAATATCTTTGCTACAAAATTATATCATAGTGATGGTTTTGTTTTTGAGATTTTCATTTAATATCTTTGTGTTAAACAATTGTGGCCAGTGGGCTCAGGAAACAATATAATTTAAAAATATTAGACAAAAAAAATAATATGTTCATTGTGACTATTTGGAAAACACACCCTGGAAATTATTTGTGCTTATCTGTCACAGAATTTTCGCATTAAAATGTTTCCAAATTTTATTATGAAAATTTTCAAACATGCTAAATCATTGAAATAATTTTACATTACCCATATACTCAACATTAACATTTAGCCACCATTAATATTTTGTTGTTTTACTAAATTTTCTTTATTATTTATTCTTACATATATCTATAATTCAATCTTATTTTACATATTTCTAAATCAATTGTAAATATCAGTACTATTCTCCCTAAATGCTTAGCATCTATATAACCACTTAGAATTCAATATTCAATTTTAAGCAAAAACATCCAATTTTTAGCAAAATGTCCGTACAATGTAAAGCACACATCTTAGTGTAATATTTCATGAATTTGGACAAAAGCATAACACCCTATCTATTGTGACCTTCAAACAAGAAAATCCTTCATGCTTTTACATAGTCAATCTCTTCCAATCCAATCCCAATCCAATATCACAGGCAACCACTGTCCTAATTAATTTCGCCTTTTTCTGTAAATTCGTTTAAATGAAATCATATTGCATTTACTCTTTTGTGTGAGCTTTCTTTTATTTAACCTAATGTGTTTTAGAGACTAATCCATGGCATTGTACATATAATTTCTTCATTTTCATTGCTGAGCAGGTTTTCATCATATAAATATATCTTACTGCCTTTATCCATTTTGCTAATGGAAATTTGGGCAGTTTTCAGTTTTTGCCTATTCTGCATAAGTCCGCTATAAATGTTTTTGATGATCTTTGTGTAGACCTATGTTTTCATTTCCCTTGGCCAAATACCTAGGGGTGGAACTCTTAGATCATATGGGTTATATATTTTTAGGTTTAAAGATACTGCCTAATGTTTTTCTCAAAATGATTATAACACATAGTTTTATTCTATTATAAGTTTCAACTTGAAAATTAGACTTTCCAGTCTAATTAACACTAATTGCACCTTGCATGTGTGTGTGTATGTGTGTGTGTATACTCAATTCCTGGTAAAAGAGGCATAAGGTGATATTCACAGTAAAGAATTATTTCATTGCATGCGGAATGCTTTTTTGACTAAAGCAATTTATTTCACAAGTGAAAGTGGAAAAGTTTATACAATAGGAAGATCCTTCCCCCCAGCATGGGACATGATTCCTGGGGATGAGCTTCCCTGGTGCTGAGGAATTACTACCAATCACTAACTGGTGATACAACTAGAAAGAAACCTTGAATAAAAGGATCAACTCAGACAGGCAGAATATCTCAGCCTGAATGTCAGATCAAGTGTTATAAACTGCTTTTTTGACCTTGAATAAAAGGGGGAAATGGCAAAGACAAATGAGTTTATATGGCTAAGAGTCTTCCAAAAACAGTCAGGAGGTCATCAGAGGGGTCACACTTACACACATCTCAGCAGGACCCCAGAAAAAGCCAAAGTAGGTAAAGCCCTTGGTAATGGTTCTCCTGAACGCTACAGCAATCCACAGGGTATATGGTCATGGCAGATGGATTTGGAGTTCTGTGCCTTGTCAGATGGCCTTACTTTGGAATTGTGCTCCTGAGTGTGATGGAGTTGGACTCAGATGTGACCTTTCTTCACATGCCTCTTCTATCACTTTTACTGAATCTGTGGTTGGTGCTAGAAATGGTGCATACTCAGGGGACTTGAATCTCTGGACTGCCCATGTGCCAGCTGGGTCCTGAGCCTCAGCAGAATTGCAACTCCTAGTCTCCTTTAGGTTGGACTTACCCAGGTCAGCTAACAGGGAGGTGAAGATGGTCAACCACCACACCAGGGAGTCAAGAGTGCCTACAACTAACTGCAAGCAGAGGAATTGCATCCATCATCCATGTGGAATCTAAGCCCCCTCTTGATTTAATGTATTTCATTTTAAATATTTCATATATAAAAGGAAGATCACATTATTTCTGAAGATCACATTATTTCTTTAAATATATTTAACTTTAAACCACTATATAGAATATTGTAGAATTTTATAAAAAATAATATATAGGCTCTATTCCTATAAATATTAACAATAAAAGTATAATTGCTGTTTATGTGACATTCATTTTTACTGTTGTACAACATGATATACAATTTTGAACCAAAGATAGTTGAAACCATAATTCCACTATGAGAGAAAAAACTAAATTTTTCTTTAATATAGACAATGACTATTTGACATTTTATTCATTTCCCATTATAAAGAGGTGTGCTATGGCGATAAGTTTAAAATTTTGATTATTTCTTCTTAAATATATTAGATTGTTTGATGAGGCAGAAATATAAAAGACTTGACTCTTGGAGTAAGTATGTATTTTTTATTTCAGTGGATGATTTTCCATACTCTTCACCTAATAGTGTTGCAAACAATTATGTAGAAATTAGAGTGTGTACATGCATGTCTCCACTAAGCCTTTTCACAAAACACCAAAGCCAATAACAAGTTGTTTCACAAAATCAGTAAAACATTACTGATAAAAAATATATATATCAACTTAAGGAGTGTGTTTATATAACTCTCTACACCAGGAAAGCATATGTACCACAAAAATCATTGGGAAAGCTAAAAACAATCTTTATTTTTTAAAAAATGCTAAGTAAAGATATTACAGTCATGAAAGTCAAAATTTCAAAAAAAATTCAAATATTTTTCATTATTTTTAATTCCCAATTTTTAAAATTTTATTTGTTTTTTCTAAATATTATGTGTCTAAACCTATCACTAGTCTAAACCTATCACTAGTATTTCATTTTCCTATTAATTGTATTTGGTGATATTCTTGGCTTGATTTTTCAAGAAATTTGGATCACAGAACAGTTACAACTGTGGCAGGGAAGTCTCATTGATGTGGGGTATCAGTGATGGGGGATACATGGAAGGAAGTTCACCTGGGCATAAAAATAAGGTATATTAGTGTGTTCAGTTATTCATGGAGCATTGTCATAGTGGGTGGAGAGTCACACAATAACTGAAAGAATATTGAATTCCTGTTCTGGGGAGCTCTGCCATACTCTTTAATGGAACAGCAACAATCCCCCAATGTAGGGCAATGACTAGTGAAGAAGGATGGTCCATTGATAGGACCTTGATATTGACAACAATGCTTGTGAGCCTTCGCTCTTGAAATTGCAACTTAGCCTAGGGCTGAAGGTTGCTTATAAGTTACCTCCTGAGAGACTCCATGTTGTTCAAATGTGGCCTCTCTCTAAGCCAAGCTCAGCATATAAATGCATTACCCTCCCCCCAGGGTGGGACATGACTCCCAGGGATGAGCCTTCCTGGCACAGAGGGATTACTGCCAAGCACCAACTAGAAATGCAACTGGAAAAAGTCCTTGACCAAAAGAGGGAAAAGGTAAAGACAAATGAGTTTATATGACTAAGAGACTTGAATGTCAGTCAAGAGGTCATCCCGGAAGTAACATTTATGCATGCCTCTGCAGGATCTCATATGCTGACAAAGCAGATACTACCCCAAATAGTGGAACTCCTCAGGGCTCTAGACACACCGAGATCCTACGGTCATGGCAGATAGCTCCAGGGTTTGATGCCTTGCCAATGGGATCTACTTTGGAGTTTGTGCTCCAGCATGTGACAGAGATGGATTCATTTGTGATTTCCCTACACATGACTCTTCTGTCTCTTCTATTTGAGCCTTTAGTTCGTGCTCTAGTGAGTAGGTGTACATCCTAGAGATTTGAATCTTTGGGCTGTCCATGTGCCAGCTGGGGCCCTGAGCCTCAGAGGAGTTGCAACACCTACTCTCCAGTTCAGTGGACTCACCAAGGACAACTAACAAGGAGGTGAGGATGGACAACCACTATACCAAGAAACCAAGAGAGTCTACAGCTGCAAGCAAGAGAGTCCCATCCATTAGCAGTATGGAATCGAGGCTCCCTCTCAATTAGAGGTGAGTGGGCATCACCAGTCCAGAATCCTCAGGATTGCGGAATAAAATATGGACTAAATTTGACTCACTGGTATTATACTACAGATTTATTGTAATTCTGTCAAGAGAAGAAATTATATCATTGATGTAGAGACAGTGGTCACTGGAGGTGCTGAAGGCAGGGAGAGAGAAAACCAGATGTAATATGGGGCCATTTTCAGGACTTGGAATTGCACTGAATGATATTGGAATGACAAATACAGACCATTTATATATTGCCATAACCTACAGAATGAAGTGGGAGAGAGTGTAAACTACAATATAAACTATAATCCATGCTTAGTGGCAATGCTCCAAATGTATTCATCAATTGCAATAAATGTACCACACTAATGAAAGAAATTGTTAATGTGGGCAAGGGTGGGAGGTATGGGGAGTGGGGCATATAGGAATATCTTATATTTTTTGTGTAACATTTTGTGTAATCTAAGTATCCTTTAAAAAATAAAAAATATATTTTAAAAAGTACTATGTAAGATAACCTCAAAGACTATGCTTATTAATTAAAATTCTAACAAAGCCACTCACATTCTTTCTGGTTTCAGACTAATGGGAGTTTGGCATTCATAAGGCAAGAGAAAGGCTAATTATACTCAAACTCTATGAGAAAGTAGAACCGCCTCACCTGGTACAACTATGAGGCATCTACTAAGCTTTCTTTGCAAAGCTTTCCTTCTATACTAATAGGAAAAGAACATGAGAAAGATCTATGATATTGAATTGATAAAGAGAGAGAGACAACAGAAAATTGCAAAATTCTGAACAAAATGTATTTAATTATTTGAAAGCTAGTGTATTGTAGAAGTGGTAAAAGAAAATACCCTAATTAGATGATGCATCTAGGACAACATAATTCAATACAATATATTAATATTTTTATGTTTTGTATACAGGAGGTGAAAATGTTCTTGACTGGCCTACATTACAATATGCAGAAACTGAGATCCAGAGTTATCTCAGGTTACTTAGCTAGTCAGAGCCCAGAAATTGATTGTTTTGTTTTGTTTTGTTTTTCTTTAACTTCACTGGAGTTATGCAGCAATTTTCCTTGTCTCTTAAAAATTAGTTTCCTTTAGCCATCATCCAGAATTTATCTATAAGAGTTTAGTTTAAAATCCCAGGTGTGTAAGAGACTGAGTCAGAGTAGAAAAACATATTAATAACACCTTCAAATACAATTCTATCATAAGATTTTGATGTCACCTGTTCCTATGAGCACAATGCAGCTAAAGCAGCTAAAGATTTAAAGGCTTATAAATGTGTGTAGGTAATTCTATTAGACCCTAAATTCATATTTTAATTTCAAAGAAGTCAGAATTATTTGGGGGCTAAAAAGGCAGAATACAGACATGTCAATAAATAATAACAACTTGGAACATTCATCTTAAGAGAATAAATAATTTTAATAAATTGTAAGTTATTTTTTCCTACTTTCCTTTATATTAGAGAAATAAAGCTGAAATTGTTTCCACAAAAGAAAAGGATTAAAATGTTATGAATTACAATGAGAGCACTGGAAAAAGATGTGAGGAAAATTGAAAATAAAGCTATTCTCAGCAAACTAAGAAGAAGGGGAAAAAAATGATTGAGACTCTGTTCTATGAGCTGATGGCAAAAGTCCACATCTTCACAAATTGAAACACGGGAGTCCTTTCCTTAGGGTAAAACTTGTCTTTGCTTCTTGGAAACTTGATCCCTTAGGTTTCATTCTCCATTCTCCATACCACCATCCCACAATTCAAACACAGCTAACAAAATGTGTCAACTGTTGAAGTGACTGGAGTCCTGAGATGTCAATTGCCCTGCTCTTCCTAAGGCAGAAAACAAGACAGGTTAGAAAAACAGATTCGACAGACAGACAGATAGATAGATAGATAGATAGATAGATAGATAGATAGATAGATAGGCAGACAAACAGACAGACAGAAAGGCAGAGAGACAGGTTAAAGATCGCAGATGTTGGCTATATCTCGTTGGCAATTTCCTACAAAATACAAATCCTCATCCAGAAAAAGCAAACAAATTCTACTAAAGTTTATTTATAATTTGTCTATTTTTTTCATTTTCAACTATTTAATCAGTTGTGTCAAAGCTTAGATTTATTTGAAGTATTTTAGAAAATCTGCATATATAAACAATTCTTTTATCAGAATATTTTGAATGCATGTGTACTTACACATTGGAGCAAGACAATAATTCTCAGAAGAATAATTTCAGTGACTGAATATTAATGTTACATTGGGAGTGAGACTTGAAACAGATTGAATTTAGAAATAGATTAATTCTAGAGTCCTAAGGTGAATAAAGTAATATAATGCATAACCAATTTTCTCTTTAGCATATGATAGGAGTAGATGTTGGCTCTTTATGTATAGGTTAATACTATAAATACTATATTTTATAAATATTAAGATTCAAACTATAAAACCTTATTGAACCTTTTTAGGGAAAATTATATCAATGCCCATAGCAATTTAGGATGAATCTTGATTTAAGAAACATTAAAATGAGAAAAATAAATTTTGGAAGTAAAGAAATAGACATGATATTTTAGAAAGTTTCCCTGTTTTTATTTATTAAAGTAGAAACTTATACTATGTGTTTACAATGTACAGCACACTATCAATTCAGACAGGGCAGAAGGAATTAAATGGATATTATGTCTTTAAAAGAAATAGAATGAACTTTTCCTCCAATACTGTGCCTTAAATTTAATGAGAAGACTCACAAATATAAAAGCAGAAAAATTTTTGTACCTAGAAACATATCAGAAACATATCAGAGTGGTGTGAATTTGTATTTCATAATAACCGCAGTATGTTGTATTGGAATTTAATTTTACACTCTAAAAAATAAGGTTTATCAAGCAAATGGATAATGTAAACATGGAAATCATTTAGCCAGCTTAAGAGTGAAGGTCAGCAAATTTTCAAGGATTGAAACAGTGCTACTAAAAAATAAATGAGCTCATGATAAATGACTCCTATCTTTAAAAGTACTTACAAGATTCCCTTAGAAACAAAGGCCAGCTTAGCAATATCAGTTTTGTTCAGTAAGCCTTTGAAATGCACTGCATGTCAGACTTCTCACTGTTAGTGAGTTCCTAAATGTGGATGAATTAATGAGGCTTTAACATTGTACTACCTCTGTGAAGAATATAAAAAGTTGAGGAGGAGAATTAAAAAGAGGTAAGTCTCTCAGTGTTCCCTTCTTGCCCTCACCAGTTTTGGGGTGTCTCCCTGGTGACCTCCTAGTGCACAGCAAATAACTCATTTAGAGCATTTGGCCCGCTGTTTTGAATTTATTTGATCATTTTCAGATCTCCCTCATTGCACTGTAAACTTCTCCAAATTAGTATCATACCTATCATTTCATTACTTTTTATTTCCCATTGACTAGTGGTCAACTGACATATCCAGGTGCTTATAAAGTGTTGAAATGACTTAAGTAATATTTAGGATCTATCATGAAAGGAAATATGCTTTAGGTGAGTTTTGGATGGATTTTGAAAAAAGAGGGGTAACTTTCAGTTGTGGTTAGTGCTAATGCTATTTAACAACATTATCATAAAATAAATTGGGTTTATGAAAGAAGCTAACAAAGAAATAGCAAAATTTGAAAGCGGTCATTAAGATATAGATCATTGAAATTATATATTTAAAAGTAATACGAAATTTTTATCGAACAAGTTAATGTCTTTCTCATGTGGAAACTGGAAATATTTCTGTTCATACTGGACATAGAGGGGGAGTGGGTTCCTCTTCATCATACATATATATTCTTCTCAAATTTTCACTTTTTGCATAGAGGGATCTCAAATATTCGCTTCAGGACTTTACTGAGATCTCAATGTTTTGGATAGGGGGTTAAGTTTCCCAGTTGAGTTGATTTTCTAGTTTCATGCAGTGCAACTCTATTTTATCCACAGATCATAGAAAGTAATTGAAACTGAGTTTTCAGAGAGACGGGGAGATAGAGAGAAGGAAAGGTAGAGGAGAGATTTGTTATATGGTAGGTAATAAAAAATAAAACTGTAAAATGCAAGTTGGTTTTCAGTAGCAGGATGTTGACAAGCTGAATGTATATGGAACCTAAGATTCTCAATAGTGCTTTTATTTCTTGGATGAAACAATCACTTCAAATCTGTCTATAGTGAAAGAATCACTCTTCTCTGTCATTACCCCTACTATTTCTAAATACACACTCCAGGTAGACCTAGACAGGTTTTGTTCAGTTTCTGAATGTCTAATTTGAGTAGTTATGTTTAATTTCATTATTTCAATTTAAGAGATGGTAGGGTTGCCTGGAGCATTTTTGTGGTTTTTGTTTGTTTATTTTGTTTCCTTTCATTTTGTTTTGAATCTCATCGCCATGTCTTGATAGTTAGGAGGGAACAATCAGTTTCTTTCATGATTTACTTTTTAATAGAAGAAAACCTGTTTTTCTTTAGTGATAGGTATTTTTGATGACTTGTATGTCAATGTGAAACTTTCCTCAATTCTAAACTAACAACAAAGAAAAAGAGTAGAAAAAAATTGAATGCACAAGGAGTAAAATGCCATTTCACACTGGGTGCCTTGTAAATGTGAGCCAACTCACACAAATCCTTTAGGCATCAGTAGAGATGGAGCTGAGCCAGAAGAGAAGAAACATGACCAACTAGAGGAAGTTTGCTCAGCAAATTGAAATCCAAGCCTGAAATTGAAAAGTTTGAGTTAAATCTATTGCAAAGGGTATATTTCATCCATTACTCATTTTCCCCTAAAATGCAGTTTATTAAATATTGATTTTTGTTAGATTTTTGCTTATTTTCAGTTTCTCCTTCCACTTAATTTCCTGACATAGTAATTATCACTCAGGTAAATGGGAAAAAATACAGTGCTAAATATTTGAATAATTTCATTTGTTTGCATACAGGGAAAAGTAAAATATACTCCTTTGTGTAATTACAGCTCAATATAGAAAATATGATTTGCATTATGATCCCAGAACAAACATCTTTCATATTATTGTATAATATATTTAATATAAAAGTTGTTTACATGTAAATTGGAAAACTTTTGCACTAAATACTGTGTAATTTTGAGGTACAATATCAAGCACATATATGCAAAAGCATTTTGTAATGTAGATATCAAATTGAATACATTATATAGTTAAAAATTACTGACATAACCAAAAGAGGTGGAGTTAATGTACCAAAATGTATTTGGCTTTAATGACTGCCAAATGAAACATAAACATAGCTCTCTATAAATTTCATGAGTTTTTGTCTACACACTAAACAAAGAAAGAAAATAGCATATGTATTCTTTATGCCTTCCAGGGATTTGTGACAGACATATTTTAAAATAATATTTATATTTTATGACTATAAAAACAAAATGCATTAATTGGTAAGAATATCCAAATTACAGGAAACTGCAAGAAACAAAAAAATTTCAAATTCAAGTTCTTTCTTTCAACAACTATTTGATTGAGTGGGTACTATGTGCCAAGTTCTGGGCTAAGTATTGAGCATTTAGAAGGAAATAAGGTACAGTATACTAGAATGTATGGATAATGACAATATTTTGTTGTATTTCCAATCATATAGGGTTTCCCATCATGCTTTTTTTTTCACATAATATAAATATTTCTTTCTTTAACTCAGTAAAATCACCCAAAAACAAACTTTTCATGGTCATGACTACATCTGATAGAGCAACACAAATTATTTAACTTTTGCAATATTATTGAGATTTTCTATTTGTTCCAGTTTACACTAAAATAAAGAGTGCTGTCAAAAATATAATTTTGCATCTTTCTGATTATTCCCTGATTATAGCATTCTAGAAGTAAAAATCCTGGATCATAGATTATGAACATTTTAAGGATCCTGATGTTTAGTGTCAAATTGATTTTTAGAACAGTTGCAACAAATTTACATGACTTCCAGTGCTATATATATGCAAGTTCATCAGACACTTGCAAACATTATTCCATTTTATAACATCTGATGACTTAATATGTGTAAAAACAACTTTTATTGGATTTTTGTTCTCCATGACTAATGAAGTTGAATATTTTATGTATTTATTAACCATTTGAATTTCCACTTCTATGAATTCTCACTGAAATTCAGCTATAATATAGTGGTTTTAGAATGTATACTTTGAAACCAAACTTCACCAGTCTACACACCTACTATCAGTGAACGCAAATTCTCATTTCTTCATGTCCTTACCAATATTTGATTCTACTGAGCCTTATACCTTTTCTGATTGCCAGTGAATTTGCCTGTTTTTATTAGGTTCCTTCTCTTTTTTGGCTTCACTCACCGGAGATAGCCCAAAGGTATAAATATTAAGCTCTTGCCAGTGTTTGTGTTGGAAATGTATCTGCATAATCATGTTGTCCTTCATTGAATAGCAATAATCATTTCGATATAGCTAAATCCATCACTCTTTGCCTTTAAATTTAAATTTTTACTCTTTGCATTTGTTTGGAAAGGTTTTTTCCAAACCATGACCACATAGATAATGTCCTATATTCTATTTTGTTAGTTGTATATATGTATTTGTGTGTGTGTGTGTGTGTGTGTGTATATATATATATATATATATATCATCTATTTCCCTATCTCACACACATCTATTTATCTATTTTTACCCTTATATTTTCCTCCACATAGGGAACTATTTTATCCATTATCATTTACTAAGAACTGCATTATTTCTGCACAGATTTATGATGTCCCTTTTATCATATATTAAGTTCTCTTTTTTACATGACCACTCTACTCTGTCTCATTTATCTGTTAGTAACATAATAGTTTATTAATATGGCTTTACAGTATGTCTAAATAGATAGGATGAGCATCTCTTTATTCTCCTTTTGTCAAAATTGTATTTGATTTTCATAAGCTTCTTAAACTGTATATGAGTTGGAGAATATAGTCAAAATTGCAGCAAATTTTAAATTTTCATCAGGACCCATTGTGTCTTCTATGGGTAGACCCACCACCTAGATTTGGAGGGCTTTTCCATGGGAATCTTTTCAGTATCCCACACACCTGCAGTGTATCTCAGTCAGTGACAGAATTGGGAAGAAACTATACATAGATTTTGGCTCCTAAATCCTTTGCAACTAACTCACTTCCAGAATTTTCCCCTTAAATATTTAACTGCCCATTTTTCCTGAAGGACGATTGGAGCCAAAGCTGCTGCTTTCACCCTTAAGAGCTAGAGAATTTGGGAGCAGGAGCACCATGGCAAAAACAAAATGAAAACAAAACAAAACAAAACAGAAAACTCAACTCCTTCATTCTTTTTTTTTAAAGATTTATTTTATTTATTTCTCTCCCCTTTCCCCCCTCCCCCACCCATGTTGTCTGCTCTCTTGTGTCCATTTGTTGTGTGTTCTTCTGTGTCCATTTGCATTCTTGGTGGCACTGGAAATCTGTGTCTCTTTTTGTTGCATCATCTTGTTGCATCAGCTCTCCATGTGTGCAGCGCCACTCTTGGGCAGACTGTGCTTTTTTTGTGTGGGGCAGCTCTCCTTGTGGGGCACACTCCTTGCACATGGGGTTCCCCTACAAGGGGATACCCCTGTGTGGCATGGCTCTCCTTGCACATGGCAGCACTGCGTGTGGGCCAGCTCACCACAAGGGCCAGGAGGCCCAGGGTTCGAACTCTGGACCTCCTATATTGTAGGTGGACACTCTATCAGTTGAGCCACATCTGCTTCCCAAACTCTTTATTCTAATGCTAGACAGTACCAGTCTCTCAAGAGCATTGTCTTCAAGTTTATAACTGCCTTAGTCATTTCCCAATGCCTTCAAATTGTTGTTTTTAATAATTATACACAGTTGTTTTATAATTGTCTCTTGTGGAAGAAATTGTCTGAGTTATTGACATTACCAATACTAAAGTCCTGTCCACAGGGTATTGGTTTTGCCTGTTATTTGACTACTGAACCCCCAGAATCTAGAGTACTGACAGCAAAAAGAAGGTGCACCATGCAAGTAATACGTTAAAAAATATTTTACATACTTTAAATTTACTGTCTTACAGAATCCTCATGAAGCCACGTGAAACAATATTCATTAAGTACTTATTAGGTGCCAGATATTGGGTAAAGCATATGACATATATTATGATATTTAATTTCCAATAATATGCTATGATATAGAACTATCATTATACCCATTTTACTGAGAAGAAGACTGTGATTCAGAGACATCAGCAAATTAACTATCATTGGCTGAGCAGGGATTCAAACTTAAGACTGCTGGACTCCAAATACAGTGCATTTAATGACATTACCTTGCTTATCAGTAGTACTTTCAACAATTATTTGTTAACATTCATAGACTTAAATGTGTAAATTAAAAGTCAGCAAGGAAATAGGGCAACATTCTAAATACATCTGAAATTATTAAAATTTCTTTTAATAGTATAGTATATAAGTATAGTATACAATATGCTTCAAAGATTGTACTACATACACTCCCTGCCCCCCTTCCACTTTTTATATAAGCATAAACTCTCCAGAACATAATCACCATGGCTGTTAAATATTCACAAGCTAAGGTTATCCTACTTACATACTGATAACTCTTAGCTTTTGTGTAGTATTCAAAAGCCCAGGTCACCTTGTCAATGGTAAAATTAGAGTATTACTTTGACTCCCTGTGGGTATCTTTTCTGTTCATTTCATTGGGGTTATATCTTCTGTCAAGTTTTTCATTGTAAATTTAACCTTTCTTTTATTCACCTGGGAAATATTTTCTTTTCCAGAGAAAATTACATATCTATGATTTCAATTTGCCTTCCTCCAGCTTCTTTAACAGAAAATATTTTAATCTTTGGCTGTTACTTTTATGAAATGATGCAAAATAGAAATTATCAAAAAATAGGTTTAGAAATATTTTTATTTGTAAAACTTAATATTCTTCTGAAATGAGTTTCAAAAGAATACTAAGGTTTGAACAAAAGATCCATGTTAGCATATACCTAAATAAATGGGGTTATATACATGCATGTAAATGCCTATACACACACTGTTTAAACTAATTATTTAATATCAGGTTTTAGGGAACTGAAATATGCCCAGGAAGGCTAGATCTTTGAAATCAAAAAATGAAGAAATAAACAGGGTAAAGTGCAAAGAAAACAGCAAGTCATTAGAGGATTTTGATGCAAGAGACTTGTTATAGGATCCTATTGTGTTTTTTTGTGTTTTTTTATTCTAGCATACTACAACCTAAAATTTCTCCTTTAACCACATTCAAATATATAATTCAGCACCATTAATTATATGCACAATGTTGTGCTACCATCACCACCATCCATTACTAAGCATTTCCATCATCCCAAATAGAAGCTCTACCTTTTAAAACCTTAACTTCCTATTCTTTAAAACTACCCTAACCCCTAGTAGCCTATATTTTATATTCTGAGTCTATGACTTTGCTTATTCTAATAATTTCATATCACTGAGATTGTATAACATTTGTTCTTTTGTGTCAGGCTTGATTCATTCAGTATAATGTATTCAAAATTCATTCATATTTTTACATGTATCATGATTCCATTCCTTTATACTGCTGAATAATATTCATCATGTATATAGATTGCATTTTGCTTATCCATTCATTTGTTGATTGACTTTTGAATTGTTCCTTTCTTTTGGTATTTGTGAGTAATGCTACTGTGAACACAGATATGCAAATATCTGGTTGAGTCCCTATTTTCAATTCTTTAAGGAATATAGCTAGAGTGGGACTGTTGTGTCATATTGTAGTTCTGAGAAACTGCCAAATTGTCTTCCACAGCAGCTGCACCATTTTACATTTACATCCTACCAACAAGGAATGAGTGTGCCTATTTCTCTAAATTCTTTCCAACTCCTGTAATTTTCCATTTATTAATAACAGCCATTCTAGTATGTATGAAATGATATCTAACTGTGGTTTGAGTTGCATTTCCCTGATAACTAAAGATACTGAGCATCTTTTCATATCCTTTTTGGCCACTTATGTATCTTCATCAGAGTAAAGTCTATTAAAATCTATTGTCCATTTTTAAAATCAGGGCGTTTGTCT
This sequence comes from Dasypus novemcinctus, assembly GCF_030445035.2. NCBI lineage: Eukaryota > Metazoa > Chordata > Mammalia > Cingulata > Dasypodidae > Dasypus > Dasypus novemcinctus. Next base: position 69,721,927 of record NC_080684.1, on the reverse strand, counting down.
TTTTTTTTTTTTTATTTGAAGGATTTTTTGGATATATTCTGCATATTAAACCCTGTAAGATGCATGGTTTCCAAATATTTTCTCCCATTGTGTAAGTTGTTGTTTTACTTCCATGATAAAGTCCTATTGGGACAAAAGTTTTTAATTTTGAGGAGGTCCATTTATCTATGCTTTTCTTTTGTTGCTTGTGGTTTGCATGTAAAGTCTAAGAAAACATTGCCTAACAAACCAAAAGTCCTGCAGATGCTTCCCAATATTTTGTTCTAGGAATTTTAAAGTTATAGCTCTTATATTTACATCTTTTATCTATTTTGAGTTGTTTTTTGTATATTGTGTAAGATAGAGATCTAGTTTTCCCAGCACCATTTGTAGACTATTCTTTCCCAATCGAGTGGCATTTACACTCTTGTCAAATATCAACTGACCATAAATGTGAGAGTTGATTTCTGAGCTTTCAATTTGATTCTACTGGTGTATAAGTCTGTATTTGTGCCAGTACCATGCAGTTTTATTTCTATGGCTTTGTAAAAATTTTAAGTTAAATAAGTGTGAATCCTCCAAATTCATTCTTTTTTTCAAGATGGCTTTGGCTAATCCTAGCACCTTTCCCTTCCAGGTAAATTTGAAATTCTCTATTTCTCCAGCTAAAGAAATTGGAAATTTGATTGGGATTGTGTTGAATCTGTAAACACCTTGGATAAAACTGACATCATAACAATAGTTAGTCTTTCAGTCAATGAACACAGAATGTCCTTACATTTATGTATGTCTTCTTTGATTTCTTTTAGCACTGTTTTGTAGTTTTCTGTGTACAAGTCCTTTACATCATTGGTTAGATTTAATCCTAATATTCGATTCTAGAAGTTTCTATTTTAAATGGAATTTTTTTCTTGCTTTCTTCATCCATTTGTTCAATTAATGTATAGAAATACTACTGATTTTGGATGTTGATTTTGTGCCCTTCCATTTTGCATAATTCATTTATTAGCTCTAGGAGCTTTGTAGTTGATTTTTGAGAGTTTCCTGCATATAAGATCATGTTATCTGCAAATAGCGAAAGTTTTGCACCGTCCTTTCCAATATGGATTTATTTATCTTGCTTAATTGCTCTGGATTGAATTTCCAATGCAATATTGATTCACAGCCGTGGCAATGGGCATCCTTGTCTTATTCCCTATCTTAGAAGGAAAACTTTCAGTCTTTTCCCACTAGGTCTGTTAACTGTGTGTTTTCCATTTATGCTCTTTATCATGCTGAGGAAATTTCCTTCTATAACTAGTTTTCTAATTTTTTTTCAATCAAGAAGATGTGCTAGATGTTGACAAATGCCTTTTCTGCATCGAGATGATCAATGATGTTTTTAAAATTTATTCTGTGAATGTGGTGCATTACAGTAATATCTTTATCTGGTGTTGTTATGCCAGTAATGTTGGCCTTAAACAGTTTGAACGGAGTTGGTGTTAATTCTTCTTGGAACACTTGGTAAAGTTCCCTGAGAATCCGTGTGGTCCTGGGGAGATTTTTCACTGCTGATTCAATCTATTTACTAGTTATTGGTTTGTTGAGATCATGTGCTTCTTCTTGACTGAGTATACGTAGATTGTGTGTTTCTAGAAACTTTTTCATTTCATGTAGATTATCTAATTTGATGGCCTACAGTTGTTCATAGTATCCTCTTTTAGCCTTTTTTAAAAAAATTTCAGTGGGAATGCTGGTAATGTCTGTCTTTTCATTTCTAATTTTAGTCATTTGTGTCTTCTTTCTTATTTTTCCATTCATCTAGCCAACTGTTGGTTTTGTAGTTTCTCTGTTTTTTGGTTTTTTTTTGTTGTTGTTGTTGTTGTTGTTTGTTTAGCTTCTGTTTCATTTCTTCACTCTAATTTGTGTTTTCTTATTGCATTCTGTTCACTTCAGGTTTAGTTTGTTTTTCTCTTTCTAGATCTTTCAGTTATGAAGATCTAGAAAAATATGAGAGAACTTTTGTCTTTTTATAATATAAACATTTGTAGAACTATAAATTTTCCCGCTAAGTACTGCTTCACTGCATACTATAAGTTTTAGTTGTGTTTTCATTTTCATTTGCCTCAATATATTTCCTAATTTCTCTTGTGACTCCATCTTTGACCCATTGGTTATTTAAGAGCATATTTATTTTCCACATACTTGTGTGTTTTCCATTTCTCCCTCTGCTGTTGATTTCTACTTTCATTCCACTGTGATTAGAGAAGATACATTGTATGATTTCCATATTTTTAAAAATTTATTAAGACCAGATTTGTGATTAAACATATAGACTCTCTTGGAGAATAATCTGTGTGCACTCAAAAAGAATGTATATTCTGCTTCTGTTGAGTGCAGTGTTCTATATACACTTTTTGAGCTAGTTGGTTTAGACTATCATTCATGTTTTCTATTTTTATTGTTCCTCCGTGCAGATGTTCTATCCATTATTGAAAGTGGTATGTGTAATTCTCCTACTATTAATGTAATAAAGTCTATTTATTTAAATCTTTTAGTGTTGCTTCATATATTAGGTGCGTATTTATTGATAATTTTTACATCTTCTTGTTCCATTGACCACTTTATCAATTTATAATGATCTTATTTGTCCTTCATAACAGTCTTAATTTTATCTATTATATAGCTACTCCATCTCTCTTTTGATTATTCTTTATATGGTATATTTTTTTCCATCCTTTCACTTTCCACCTACTTACATCTCTGAGTTTAAGGAAAGTCTCCTGTAAGCAGCATATAGGTGGGTTATGCTTTTGTAAGCTTGCTGCCAATCTCTAACTTTTGAGTGGAGAGAGTTTAATCCATTTACATTTAAAGTAGATACTTATATTATAGGACTTTCTTCTGCTACTCTGCTACTTGGTCTGGTTAGTCTTTTACCATTTTTGTAATTCAAAACTTCCATTAATGCCTACTTCCATATTTATTTGATTTTTTGTATTGTTCCATTTGAGTCACTTCTCATTTTCTTCTGTATAGAATTTTCAGATATTTTCTCTGTGTTTTGGGGCATGCTTGAATATAACATTCTAAATCTATAACAATCATGTTTTATTTCATACCAACTTAACTTCAAAAGCACACACACACACAGTTTCTTTGCCCTTCTGTCTCCCACCACTTTTTTTTCTTGTTATGCCATTTTAGTTTTATATACTGTATGTCAAAATCCATACACTTATCACGACTTTTTATGCATTTGCATTTCAGAAACTATGAAACAAAAAGTGGAGTTACCTTCCAAAGAATGCAATACAATAGTACTGGCATTTTAAATACCCATAATACGTGTTTGGGAGAATACTTACTTGAAACCAAAATAATGCCTGAACTTTTAGGGAACAAGAATATAAAATGACAAGCATAATAGCAAAAGAACAAAGCACAAGGTTTACTGAGACCAGGTAAATGGAGGAAAGAAGAGCCAACAAAAGAGATGATAAAATGTTAAGAAAAAGGTAATGGATCAAGATAGGGTACAACTCTAGAATCAAAGAAAGAAGTAGGTTTCAAGAAGTATGTGAAGGTCAAAAAAAAAAATCAAATGTAGGAGATCTTAAAATACAAAAACACAATAAAGACCACCTAATTTCAAAATTAGGGAATCATTGAAAACTTAGAGCAATTTCATAAAAGTGATGGATTTGAAAACCAGAAATGGAGTTAAGCAAGAAAAGAGTGGAACTAATATGGCAGCCATGGGTATCAGCTTCTCCTTGGAAAAACTCTGTACAATTCCAGAAAGGAGAAAAAATAGATTATCTATAAGAAGGTTCAATAGAGTAATATGAAGTACTTTTTGCTGCTGCTTCTTTTTTTATAAATAGACAGTTCCAGTGTGTATTTGCAGGTAGAGGAGAAGAATCAATGCAGTTGAAAAAGCAAGTGGTGCATGACAGAAAGAGAATAAAGTTGGAAGCAAAGTTCTTGAGAGGGAAAACAACTTTTAAAAAGGATTTAAGGAGAAAACAAAGCAGCTTTACTAAATAGGAATAACACATTTTTTTTCTCATAATAAAGGAGATAAAAAGGAACTTGCAGATAAAGCCACACAGGATTTGAATTAGAGCCAAGCCAGGGGATGAGTAAGAGAGAAGGCACAAGGAAAATATCACCCCTGTAGTTCTAACTAGCTAATGATTATCAAAGTAAAATAGTGACCAGAAAATTCTCAGACAGTTTTTTGTTTGTTTTTTTTTTTGTATTTATGTTTGTATGATTTTTTTTATTCCTGAAGTGCCATGTCCCAGACACTCTCTTAGCTCCTGGAGTACTTGACATATTCTTTTCCCTAGTGTAGTTGATACTACAGTGGGAGTTTCTGTTGCCATGATCTAGAGCAGAAGACTGAAATAAGAGAAATGAAACAATATTGGAATATGTCCCTGCTGAGAAGGTAGTTTGAGACTCTTTGTAACCCCAGAAAATACCATGCTTTTAGAACTAATCCATCCTTGTGAGTGTGAACTTATTGAAGGTAAGAACTTTTGATTAAATTACTTCAGGTAAGGGGCTTTGATTAGATTACTTCAGTAAGGCATGGCCCTTAGTGGGTCTTGATCCAATAATATTTACTGGAGTCCTTTACAAATGGTATAAATTTGGAGAGACAGACAAAAAGAAAAGACCCAAGAACTCAGAGAAGAATCCATAGAAGCTGAGAAAGAAAGTCACGAGAGCAAGAAGCTGAAATCAACAGAACGTGGAAGAGAGAAAACAACAGAAGGAGCAGCCAGAAACAGAAAGCAATGGAGCCTGGAGGAGACGAAGACAGAGACCAGAGGATGTCACAATTGTGCCTTACCATTTGACAGGCCTCCAGGATCTCAGGCAGCCACATCTTTGGGGAACAAGCTTTGCCTAATGCCTTGATAGGAACATTTTTCTCAATCTCAGAACTGTAAGTTTATAAGTTAAAAAATTCCCATTGTAAAAGCCAAACCATTTCTGGTATACTGTGCTGGCAGCCTTTAAAAAATGAAATCATGCACTCAACTACTGGTGAGAGTAAGAATGTTTTCCAAATTAAATATATGTGTAAATACATAAGTATAAAATGTGTATCATATGTATTTTGTACAGATGCAAAATATATAATATAAATATATAGTATATGTGTGCATGTACAAGCTAGGGAAATGCCTCAGAATTTAGAATTCAGAATTCCCTAATGAGACAGTATTTAGGGTTCATATTATTTCATAGCCAAAGAAAGTGAAATCCACAAATTCCTATTTTTGAAGTTAGTTTTCCCTTTCCATTACTTTAAAAAGAGGAAAAAGGAAAATATCCAAAGAATGGTAATAAAATAAAAGGCAGAAAGCCTTCTTGAACTAAGAAGTTCATTATTTCAAAATAATAAAATAACATTTGGTAAGAAACACTCTTAGAAAATTATGACTCAGTATTTTATCAGGAAAATAATATTAAATTAGCAATATCTATTTTCTGCTTAACACCCACTGTTTCTCTAATACCCCTCCCCACAAACTGACCAACCCATTCCCAATGAATGAAGATTGAAGTAATCACATTTATAACTAGGATCATTCTTCATCTTTACTCCACTAAAAAACTAATATTCAAAGAATAGGAATTTGGCAGCATGACTGTTATAAAAAATCTTATCAATGTTCGTATTACTATTTAGAGCATTTTCAGAATGTTCTATTCTTCTTGGATCAATTATATATATCTCTAAGCTGTACATAGCCGCCTCATTTTTTGGTTTTGTTGTTACAAACCAACTTTCTTGCATTATTTCTTTAGAGATCAGAACAAATTTTTAAAGCTATTAGTCAATTACCAGTTATGGTATAGAAGGTCCAAAGTCTCAGGTTAATTTTTTTTAAAAAACAGCATTTAGTCATTTAGTTTACATTTTTCTCTCCCTACCAGTAATAGATAACTCCATGCAGCTATTTTATTGCCTTCTATCATGAAAGCTGTACCTACATCATTAAAATGGAACCTCAAGCTATCAGTTATCAATTACTTTAATTAAGGATGTCTTTGCAAAAAATTACAAAAAGTTCAAACTCTTTTTAACAAGTAAAAATAATAATTATATTTCCATATACAATTTATGACATATTTATATCTAATAAGGAATATTTCAATTTTGACTATAAGATACATTGTTTTTCTCCTAAAATGTGCATATAGTGGCCAGGGTAGTTAATGCTAGTTACTGTAAAAAAATAAAAGTCCAGGAATCTCAGGGGCTTAATACAATTAAAGTTTATTTCTTGCTCATACCATCCTGAGTGATTTGTCTACAAGCATTAACACCAGACTCCTTCCATCTTCTAATACCATACCTCCATCTTAATTTTAAAGAAGAGACTGAGTGTGAAGGCTAGGGCAAGGGATTTTATTCCTACCGATTAGTCATATGATCCAAAACTAATTGAAATGGGAACTGAAAAAGGTAATTTAGCTGAGTCCAGGAAGAAATAAAAATTACTTCTTAATTATAAAGCAGTGTCTTTTTTCTCTTTTAGAGTCTTCCTTTTTTGTCACCAGTATTGCTTTTTTCTTTCTTTTTTTTGGGGGGGGGGCGGGAATTGCACGAAAGTCCTTTTCTTGGGGGGGGGGGGGAAGAGATTGCAATACTGAACTTTTTGAGGACTCAATAATTTATGTTATAGCTTGCATTTTTAAGATATTTAATTGACTTGTCCTAAGTTGATCGCCTGATAAATTTTCATGAAACATACACACTGATGTAACCAGCATCCAGGTTAAGACACAGAATAGAACCAGCATCAAAGAAGCCCCTCTCTGTCCCCTTGTGCTTTCTTTCTGTTCCTCCTGCCAACCAGGTGACCCTATCCTGCCTGTTAGCAGCATGATTTCATTTTGCCTATTTATTTTGTACTTTTGTATAAATAGACTCATTCAGTGTATCCTCTTGTATCTGGCTTTTTCCTTTCAACAAAGTTTTTGAGATACATCCAAATTACTTGGTCTGCTAGATGGTTTCAAGTAAATATCGTCCAAAGTTCATTTATTCTAATTGCTGTAGAGAACTCCACAGAACATACCACACTTTATCCCTTGTGCTATTGAATGGGCATATAGGCAGTATCAGGTTTTGGATATCACAAGAAGTGTGGTACTGATCATTCTAGTACCTACCTTTGGTGAACAAACATGTATTTCTGTTAGGTATCTACCGAAGTTTGGAATTGCTGGGTATGCAATGTTCCACTTTAGTAGATACTGCTTACCAAGGTGGTTGGTAGTAAATTACACTCCAGTGTATGAGATCCAACTTTTCCACACCCTTTTCAGTAGTTGGTAATGCCTGACTTTGTAAAGTTTTAGCCATCCTGGGTGTATAGTAAAGTCACATTTCGTTATTTTTTTTTACTTTTCTTTTATTGAAGCTTATCATTCATACATGAGCATGTATAAACAATAAGTATAAATTAAAAATTGTGAACTTATAAAACAAACATATGCATATCATCATATAGGGTTCCTATACATTACCCCACCACCAACTCCTTGCATTGTTGTGAAACAATTGTTACAGACTGTGAAAGAATATTTTCAAAACATTACTACTAACTATAGCCTATATCTTATATTTGGTGTATTTCCCCCCAAACTACCCAGTTAATGCCACCCTGTATTAGTATTTTATACTTATAGTTTATGAGAGAATGTTCTCATGTTTGTTCTGTTAACCACTGTCCATTTTCCACCACAGAATATATTGTGTTATACTGTTGCATGCTTTATACCATCCATTCAAAGTGTACACTCAGTGGCTCTCATATTCATCACAGAGTTGTGCTGTCATTACCTCAGTCCATTTTAGAACATTTTCATTACTCCGAAAGGAAAAACCCCATACAGGGATCCTGTATACCCCCTTACTTTTGTTCCTTAGAATTGATGTATCTTCTTTGCCATTGCTGCAAATACATTATAATATTACTGTTAACTATAATCCATAAGGTAAATTGATTATAATTTTCTCATGTATCACCACATACTTAACACTCTTATACAATTAACCACAATCTTCATCCACCACAATAATCAATATGTTATACAGTCCCTACATTATTCTCTAGCTTCCTTTCAATCGAAATGTTATATCCACAGACTACCCCTTTCAGCTACAATCACATTTATCAATCAGCAGTATTATTTATACTACTATAATGTATTACCATCAACACTATTCATTTCTACACTTTTAAAATAAATTATTAAAAATTCTACATACATTATGCAGCAGCTCCCATTTTCAACACACATTAAATTTCCTACTAACCTATATTCTAGTGTTTACCTCCATGAATTTACTTATTGCTTTAGTTCATATTAGTGGGACCATACAATATTTTTGTCCTTTTGTGTCTGACTTATTTCACTCAACATAATGTCCTCAAGGTTCATCTATGCTGTACTATACATCCCGACTCTCTTTCTTCGTACAGCTGAGTAATATTCCACTTATATGTATACTACATTTTGTTTATCCACTCATAAGTTGATGGATATTTGGGTTGTTTCCATATTTTAGCAATTGTGAATAGTGTTGCTATGAACATTGGTGTGCAAATGTCAGTTCACATCCTAGCTTTCAGTTTTCATTAATATATTCCTAGTAACCGGATTGCTGGATCATACAGTATTTCTATATTTAGTTTCTTGAGGAACTGCCAAACACTCTTCCACAAAGGCTGCACAATTCTACATTCCCAACGACAGTAAATGAGTGTTCCTATTTCTCCATATTCTCTCCAGCACTTTTAGTTTTCTGTTTCTGTAATGATGGCTATTCCATAAGATGAGAAATGGTATCTCATAGTTTTGATCTGCATATCCCTAATAGCTAATGATGTTGACATTTTTTAAATGCTTTTTCGCCATTTATATTTTCTCTTTGGAGAAATGTCTGTTTAAGTCTTTGGCCCTTTTTTAATTGTGTAGCTTGTGTTTTTATCATTGGGTTGTATGATCTCTTTATATAACATGGGTAGCAAACCCCTATGGGATAACTTAAAATATTGCCCAAAGGTTCTACACTTCCTCAAATTAAACAATCCAAAATCCCATTCAGTCACTTCACTCAGGTTGTATTCCAGGATTTCTGGTTGATGACAGTTGTCTTCATCAGTTCTACGTGTATCTCTTTATGGTATTAAAATAAGCAAATTAAAAATCCGTATTTTCTACCCCTTAATCTGCTATTTACACATTCTAATAGGCAGACACAAAATAATTTCATTAACAATTCTCACTTGGAAAATGAGAAAAATAGGAGGCAAATAGAACTCATTGATTCAAGGCATTTTGGGAATCTAGCTAAGCAGATATTGTGATGTCCTGATACCTAGAAGAAGGAAAAAGGAAGATTCTCAATTAGGCCTGAATAACTTCCCTTGGAGCAACTCCCTTCTTAAGCAAACCAAATTCAGTGAAGTTTCTTCCTTATTATCTTCCATGTCCACATTTAAAGAGGGCATTGAAGAACATATCTTTCTTGACAGCCTAATATTCAGAACCCATTCCATGCTTATGGAAGTATGGGTGTCCAAGAATGGTTTTAAGTATTACAGAGTCAGACTTTTTAACAAGGATTTGTAGCTATTTGGTAATATAATTCTTTTTAAAAAACTTGGAAAACTATTGCTTCTGGCCAGTTTCAGGTAAAAGTTTCTAAAACCACCAGTCAATGCTCTCAAATATGCTTCATTTCTTTGAATCCTTGCTGTCATGCCTCTTTTTCTCTTAACTTAATGTCAGCTAATCTTAAGGCTGTCAAGCTTGAATGCTCAAGCCTTGCCCTTCATCTTATCTTTGGCACAAAGCTAAGTCACTCTGTTCAGCTGAGAAAACGTGCTGGGTTGTTATCGTTCAAAGCCTTTTAAAGTCTTATTTCACACTTATGTTCTGTTTCAGTTTTATCAAAACCTACCAATTATTTTCTGAGTCATCTCTTTCTTGTAATATTTTGCTGTTAATAAGGCTATCAATAACAATAACACATACTGTATTTCCAAAACACTTCTTCTAGAGCTCCAAAGCTAAGTAAACTTTGGTCTACTTTCAAAGTTACTATAGGTGAATGTTTTTAGATGTCATTTCATCACAATTGCCAAATAGCCAACCTCTTTTATCTGTTTTCTTACCACCAGCAGCCTAGCTACTAAGCTGATGTCACATATTCTAAGCTTTTGTTACATCACATCTCACTTCAGGGTACCAATTTTTTTATTAGTCACTGTAATTAAGCTATCCTGTAATAAATAACCACAAAGCCTTTGTGCTGTTTCTCACTTATGAACATCCAGTGTGGATGTTACTGCTTGGGTAGCTCTTGTGGGCAGCTTTTAGTCATAAAACTTATTTAGGGATTGAACATCCATCTATTGACACAGTTGTCTCTAGTATATGCTGCACAGACTCATTTGAAAAAAGGAAACACGGAAGATCACCTAAGAATCTTACAGGTTGGCCTGGAAGCCTGTACTCCATTTGCTATGTTTCAGTCATGTGGTTCTAACCATAAATGTGATGAGGCTATGAAATATAGATTAGCCATGAGCTGAGAAGAACTGTCTCAACATTAAATGTCTTAAAAAAAAAACCTATAAAAAGTAAAATAAAGTTTTAATAAATGATCCAGTGGGAAATGTTCTTATCTAATTTTAAAAAAATTTTACCTTTCATTAAAAAGTGCACCTACCCCTTGGTAACTGTGGCCAAAGTATAATGAATATGCAATTTGTGGTTACATGACTAATTCATGGTCATTTTAGTGCACATTTGAAAATGTAAATATTTATTAGTTTAAAGAATATTGACCCATTATTTGTATTATTTTCTACATTCCAGCTCTTAGTTCCTAAACAAGTATAAGTACATGCTAATTTTGAAGCACATTGCCATGGATAGCTTAATATAGAAATAGTGTATGGCCTCTTACTACTAAAGATGGAAGTTTAACTAGGGTTTAATTAGTAAATAAAACTTTTTTTCAAAAGATGAATGTTTTTTAAAAAGATATGGCATTTAATTATTACTCCAAAAGAAAAAATCCCAACATCTCTTATATCCCCCTATTGTTGACCCTTAGCATTGATAAAGTACCTTCTTTGCCATTGATGAAAAAATATTATAATATTGCTATTAATTATAGTCCATAAGTTACATTGGTTGTATTTTCCCCATGTATCACCATATACTTAACACCTTGGAATAGTGTTATACATTTGTTCTAATTCATAGTAGAATATTCTTATATTTGTACTATTAACAAAAATCCTTATCCACCAGCAAGTTTACTATGTTACACAGACCCTAGATTATCCTCTAGTTTTCTTTCAGCTGATATTTACCTCCCTAGACTACTCCTTTCAGTCACAACCACATTTATAATTCAGTAGTGTTAGTTATGCTCATTATAATATGTTACCACCAATTCTATGCATTTCCACACATTTACAGTCAACCTTATTAAAATTCCTGCATACATGAAGTATTAAATCCCCTTCTCAATGCTCATTCTATCTCCTGGTATCCTATACTCTAGAATTTAACTCCATGAGCTTGCTCATTATATATAGTTCATATTAATGAGACCATACAATATATTCCTTTTGTGTCTGGCTTTTTCATTCAACATATTTACTTCAGGGCCCATCTATGTTGTCATATGCATCCCAACTTCATTTTTTCTTATGGGCTTGCTTTTTAATGTATACAAAACTTCACACCCTTTCTCCATCAGAATAAATATTAAAATCAAGATTAAATCAAAATTTTTGGAGATATTTTAGAAAGGACAAAAATTTGATACAGGAACTTAAAATGAAAAGAATTTTTAAAGCAATGTTTGCCCTTATTTGTAACTAATATGCTTATTATAGGAAAAAATAATGACAAATAAAGAAATAAATGCCCTCAAAGATCTTATCACCCAAAATATAGATTAATTCTTTCTAGTTTGTAGTAGCTATTTCAGATATATGTATGTATGTTTTATTACAAATGTGACTTACTAAATATACAGAGCTCAATTTTCCATTTTCATTAAGCATTCCAAGTTGTTAAATATTCCATAAATATTTAAGTACATAATTTAAATTCTGTATATTATTCCTTCACATAAATGTCATATTATTTATTTAATCTTATGTTAGATATTTAGGCAATTAGCAATTTTTACTACATGAATATAGCTACAAAATTTATCTTTATATGTAAATCTTTATATATATCTCTGAAAACAGGCTTTTTTGAACACATGTTAAAATTGTACCCTTCAAAATTAATGTATCAATTTATACTTCTTCCAACAATGTATAAGTGTGCCTATTCTATCACTCCTGTTTCTATAATTATTATTATAATTTCCTAAATTTTTATACATTTAAAAATTTCATAGTGCTTAAAATGGTTGTTTGATTTCCTATAATGTTAAGTATTTTTGTATGCACTCTGTATTTTGTATGCATGTATTAGTATGTATTTTATACATTGCTTATCATAACTTTTGTTCCTCAAATGTACACATATTAATTTTATACTACTTTCAAGTCCCTACATTACATAATAGAAATACAGTGGTGAAAAATCAGATAAAATGACTGCCCTCATAGAGCTTGCAATTAACAGGATAAATTGAAATCGAATGTGTATCATACAAGTTCTCTTAGCAGACTTGCGCATAACTGACTCTCCATGTTAATCAACATTCTCCATTCCTTCTGCAAAACATAGTGACTAGTATCTAAGGCTGAACACTTGTAGCTGGGAGGCTAATCTCTGTCAAGAATATATATTTCTATTCCTTCCACTTGGGTTTTATGTATACCAAGACTCAAATGAGTTTGTTCACAATTCTGTTTGTACCAGATGTTTGTGATATATTAATTCTTTGGATACAGTAATTTTGTACTTATTATTATGTAGACTAATAAAATACAACTGAAAAATAAACATGGGTTGATTTCTATGAAAATTTGTTTTAGTTTTTCTGAAAAATTTAGTAAATTTAGCTGCAAAAATATTTCCAATGAATGTCTTGGGGGCATATGTACTCTAGATTTTCTTATTTAAATTCTTTTTCCAATTAAAATTCAAATAAATTAGAAGTTATAGTATATACATGACGAGAGTTTAGATAGAAAACTTTCATGGAACTCTTATCAGATGTTTCTGGCCAAAAGAGAAAAGCTTAGCCATCAAGTAGAAAAAAAAAAAATCATACAGAGTGTGATTTTTGGTAAATTTTCCCAGACTGCATTTAAACAGCAACTTCTAATAAATAGGAAGATCTTGCTATACAAAACGGAAGTACATAAAATCATGAATACTGAAAGTGGTGACTCCAGGGGAGGTTTTGCAAGGACTAAATCAATAGCATTTTATCTTCTAACTGTAGAGAAAAGTAATTTTCTATAATTTATATATATTATATATATAATGTGTAAGTATGTATATTGACTTCTATATGAAGGAACTAATACTGTTGTTGCTTTTTCCTACCTGTTGTAAATTTCTCTCTATATTCTATATTTTGAAATTATTTTTAAATGGGACAACGTATTGTGTAATTATTGGTTTCTGTTTCACAGACAGAGAAAATGTGTTTGTGTGTTGTTTTTCACTTTATTCACATAAACATTCTTCTCTTTTTTTGACTTTTAGTCACTGCATGTAGCTTACATGATGCAAATATTTTTATATTTCAGTCCACTTAAGTCTTTTGAAAATTTTGCATAACTCTTTCATTCAGCCATTTAAAGTTTAGTGCAACTCATAATGTTGATTTTAATAGATTTACTAGATGCAGCAATAGATCAAACTGTAAACATTTTGAAGCAACAATGACTTAGAACAGTGTTGATCAGCTTTTGAATTCAACATAGTGATATATTGCATCTCTACGGAACTGTCATGGTGAAGAAAAGGAGCATGCCAATAGTCATAAACATATCACATACATACATTTATGCAGACAAATAGAGATATATCTGGTGTCATTTTAATCCTCAACTATTTGTGCTCTTGGCAGATACTTAAAAAGAGAATGCATTTGTTACTTGGATTTTCAAAAATGTAAAATCAACCAACAAACAGTATGTTACCAATGGTCAGTGTATTGGGATTAGCATAAGCATGTAAAATACTAAAACATCTTGCCATTCTTGGATTTCACATTTAATCTTTTTTCTTAATCTACCCCCCCTTTGGCTTTTTGCATGCTGTCTGCTGTCTGTGTCCATTCACTGTGTGTTCTTCTGTGTCTGTATCTTTATTTATTTTATTTCCCCTACCCTCTTGCAGCTTGTTAGCTGTCTGCTCTCTGTGTCCATTCACTGTGTGCTCTTCTGTGTTTTTCCTTGTCTCCCTTTTTTGTCCCATCACTTTGCTGAGTCGGCTTTCCCCAGTGCCTGCAGGCCAGGCAGCACTCCAAGGTGCCTGCGGGGCAGGCAGCTCTCTGCAGCAAGTGGGCGAACCCGCCTTCACAAGAAGACCCCAGACGCGAACCCAGGGCCTCCCATATGGCAGAGCAGAGTCCAACTGATTGAGCTACAGACGTTTCCCACATTTAATCATTTTTAATAAAAACTAGAGCAGTTAAGAAGAAATTAAATGTATTCCATTCTGAAGGATTTTTCTTTTACATCTTTTGTTCACCTCTACCATTTGCTGTTTTATCCTTTAGAAAATGCAATCAGCTTTTAAAAAACTGCATAATTCATATAGTGTTTCAGAAAGGTGAGAATCATTACTAAAGGGAATAATGTAAGTTGATTATATATATCAATTGAAGTACATATTTGAATTGAATTTAAATTTCCACTTCTGGCCATGAAAAGGAAATATTAAATAGCTCTCTCACAGTAAACCACTCCCACTACAAACCACAGTAAGCCTACATAAAACATGTGAAGCAACAATGTTCAGAATTTGAATAACAGGCAGCACAAGGCAGTAGTTCCTGTTAAAAGAGAAACATGAGAGCATCAGTTTTTTCCTTGGAAGAAATTTGTTGAACACAGGACAGATTGATGAAGTACAGGCAAATCATATTAGTCGCACTATGCTGAGGAGACAGAGATCAGAATTTGGAGATGATGTGGTACTGGGAATTAGTGGTGCAGTGTTCTCTAGAGAATGAAGCCATACAGAGAAAAATATCTGGGACTTGGCATAGGGTGCTCTTACAACTTTTGCCAAATACTGAGCTGCATATGTCCAGAGTGAGATTCTGCAAAGTAGAATTCACAGAACACATACTGGGCAGATGTGTTCTAAAGTTGCACAGTGCTAGAAGACACAGTAAAATAAACTAGAATGGGGAGAACTTGCTGAATACCCACTCTTTCCATCAATACTCATGAGAAAACATATACTCCAGAAAGTCTTAATAGTGGGTCTACTATATTCCTAGAATAAAAGTTACTCTAGAGTTCCCACTAAAAATCTAAAAAAACAAGACTGATAAGAATCTAGGTGATATATCAGTAAATTAACTGCTTACTAGAACAAAGATAAATACTTTAAATGAACACAAATAAATCAGATTATCACCAATATATTATCCACAATATCCAACATACAATGTATATTTTGTTAGCTCTCTGCAGCAGCAAAATGTGACCCATAAGCAAAGAAGAAATATAATCATTAGAAACAGACACAGAGATGAGAAATATATAACACTTAGCTGTTTTTTTATATTTTAGTTTGCTATTATGCATAAGGATTAGAGAAAAAGCTTTATATAATGGGTGAATACAAGGAACACCTTAGTAAAAAATGGTAATTATAAAAAATAACTAAATAAAAAATCTAGAACTGAAGATAGCAGTGGATGGACTTAACAGCAAAGAGGATTTGTAAAAGAAAATATCAGTCATCTTGAGGACAAGAAAATACAAATCATTCAAACTGATGAGAACAGAGAGAACAAATTAAAAAACAACAACTGAAGAGCCTCAGGGACATGTAGGGCAATATCAATAACTCAAATTTATTTGTAATTGGAATCTCAGAAGGGAAAGAGAAAATGTATAAGAAGACAAGTCAATAAGTTATAGACCTTTTTTATTTGAGAAAAATATTAAATCATGCATTAAAGAATATCAATAAACCACAAGCAGCATAATGTCTAAAATCCATACATTAGCAAAACCTAATCATATTGTTCAGAACCAAATACAAAAAGCATTTAAAAGCCATCAGAGGGAGATAGCACACTACCTAGATGGGGAACAGTGACAAATGAGACTTCAGACTTTTCAATAAAAGTAATAGAGTGATATCACTAAAGGCTAAAAGAAAAAAAGTAATTGTCAGGAGGATAGAATTCAGGGAAGCAGATTTGGCTCAATGGATAGAGCATATGCCTACCATACTGGCGGTCCAAGGTTCAAACCCAGGGCCTCCTGACCCATGAGGTAAAGCTGGCCCACATGCAGTGCTGATGCGTGCAAGAAGTGCCATGCCATACAGGGGTGTCCCCCATGTAGGGGAGCCCCATGTTCAAGGAGTGCACCCCATAAGCAGAGCTGCCCCACGCAACAAAAAGTGCAGGCTGCCCAGGAGTGGGGCCACACACATGGAGAGCTGATGAAGGAAGATGATTCAACAAAATGAAACACAGATTTCTAGTGCTGCTGAAAAGAATACAAGCAGACATGGAAGAACACACAGTGAATGGACATGGAGAGCAGACAATGGGCAGGGGGGTGGGAGGGGAGAGAAATAAATAAAAAATAAATCTTAAAAAAAATCCAAAATAAAAAAATTAATTTCCTTGAAATATACATGAAATGTTCAGTGAATCTACTACCCACAGACCTGAACTCTAAGAATGTTGAAGGAGATTTATTAAGCTAAGAGATTAAAATACCAGATTGAAATTGGAATCTACATACACAAAAATGAAGAGTAGTAAATATGGTAAATATGCAGCAAATATAAAAGATCATTGTTTAAATTTCTTTAGCAGATAATTGATTGCATATAATAATGATAAATTTGGAGGTTTGTGATGTATCTAAATATATAAATGTATGACAATTGTACAAAGAGCTGGAGGTAGGAAATGGAAGTATTCACATGTAAATTCCTTAAATTATGCATAAAATACTACCCAAGATAGATAATGATAAATGAATGATACCTACCGCAATTCATATAGAAACCAATGGGCATAGTATTAATACAAAAAGCTAATAGGCAATATAAATTTAAATTAGGAAAGATAATATTCAATCCAATGAAAGGCAGGGAAAGGGGACAAAACAGATGGGGCAAACAAAAACAAATAACAGAAATTGTAGACACAAACCAAGCCATCTCTATAACTACAATAAATGTAAAGTGGATAAACACTCTAATCAAAAGACAAAGATCATCATAATGGTCAGAAAAAAAATTACCCAATCATATGCTCTTTAGAAAAGACACAAACTGAACTTAAGATATGAAATAGATAGAAGCAATTAAATGGATAAAGATCTAACTTAGAAAAATAAACTAGAACATAGCTGAAGTGGCTATATTAATGTCAGACAAAGTTAACTCCAGGACAAGGAATTTTAACAAAGATTTTAAAAATCATTTTATACTGTGAAAATGTCAGTTAATCAAGAAGACTCAGTGATCTTGCAGGAGTACATTAGTAATAGGAGTTTAAAACACAAAAGGAAAATGGACAAAGCAAAAGGAAGGAATGGACTAATCCATAAAACAGAATCTAAAAGCCATAAAGCAGGAAAAACTAATATGTGTTTTATATAAGAATATTTCTGACAAAACACACATGAATCTTTTAATAAAGCTTTATTTCTAGAATTAGTCTAAAGGATAGGTTTAATTTTCATTGTATGTAGTTTTATATTATTCAAATATTTTCAATGTGTATCTTTCCCTTTTATAATTAAAATACAGTTGAAAATAATTCCTTCCCCTAAAAAAAGAGATCCTTATTCTTATATAGCACTAGATGACCATGTTTTAGTTTTATCAATAATAATATCATATAATATTTAGTGAATAATTATCATATGCTAAGACATTAGTGTCCTATTGCTGCTATAACAAATTATCACAAACTTAGAGACTTAAAACAATACCTATTTATAAAGCACAATTGTAGAAGTCAGAAATCTAAAATGAGCTGGCAATTCCTTCTGGAAGCTGTAAGGGGGACTCTATTTCATTGGCCTTTCTAGTTTCTAGAGGTTACCAGCATTGCCTGGCTATTGTTCTTGCATCACTCTTGCTTCTTTTATACTCTCATCTCCTTCTTTGACTTTTTGCCTTCTTCTGACCAAGATCCTTGTTATTATATTGGGTCTATTTGGTTACTCTGGAATAACCTCTTAACTTAATCACATCTGCAAAATTTCTTTTGCCATGTAAGTTAATATATTAATTGGTTCTAGGAATTAGGAATTGGGCATCTTTGGGGGGCCATTATGTATATACCACACCTAGGCATTGTGCTAATTGTCTTTCATTCATTATTTCATTTACTCTTCATAATATCCTTATGAGCTGAGCTCTATTTAAGAGGGGAAACATGTATAGAGGGATAAAAGAGCTTGCATGGGTTTGTATAGTGATTAAATTGGCAAAATGGTAAGTGGAACTTTCATCTGAATAAATCTAGAGCCATTTTCTTAACCATTATACTATTACACATCACTTAATATTATCAGATTGCTTTTAGGCATAGATAAAATTAAGATATTACATATTGTCTCCTCTTGAATTTTCAGCTACACTTGGTAGTTGTTCTGAATGTAAGATGTGCCAAATTAAATGAAGGTGGATGCACTGTGGACTATAGGTTAACTCTATTTTCCCTGAGCAACTATATTAACTCCTTGAAACAACTGAATTTCCCTGGCATCCTTGTGGCCACACCAAGATGTTCATGGACCCCCCTTATTGTGTGTTATCCTACTGTCAAGCAGTCTTCACTGTCTGGTGAACTGAGGCTTTTCTGCTAATCAGAAACTTGTGTTACTTTGGAACTGTTCACTTTTCTCATATTTCTCTTTTCACAGGTTGTTGTTAACTCTTAGGCAGAAATTGATTTACAAGTCCATTTATATACTCTGTCTTGGCAAGTTGAGAGGCAAACAACTGATCCAGTGTTACTTTTCACCTTAATGTAATACACCCAATACACCCAAGTCTGGGTGTATAATGTGGAAGGAAGATGGCCAAGTATCTTGTGCAAATATAGGTTTTAATTTTCATTTAGTGCCTAAATACTCAGTATATTCCATCTATAAATCTACCAAAGAATTTTGCTTATGGTCTGCTAGTTTTTGTTACATTATTTGGTGCAAAACCTGAGAACCAAAATATATTTTCAAAGGTTTTTATGAAGCCATTGATGTGGTTGGGGACATTAGGGTGACTCATTTTATTTATTGCTAATCTCTAGCATAATACCAGATTTATCATAGAACACTTTTTAAGCACTGGAATAGCATTGGTTTAAATAATTATTTGAGGTCTTGAACTTTAGAGGGATGTTTTAGTTTCTTTGGCTTCCCAAGCAAATACCAAGCAATGGGTCATCTTAAATAATAGGAGTTTATTCACTCATAGTTTTGAGGAAGAAAAAATACAAAATAAGGCATCATTAAGTCAGTGCTTCCTCCCCAAAGACTGTGGTATTCTGTAGCTGGCTGCCAGTGATCCTTCGGCCTTGACATCACATGGTAAGTCCCTTGATTGAGTCTCATGCTTTCTTCCTTCTCTCAGTGGTTCTCTTAATGTTCAGCTTCTAGCTTCTCCCTCTGTGACTTATAAAGGACTCCTACATCCTGTTTGGGTAACTGTGAAATATCTTCCTAATTCATCCTTTCTTTTCTTTGTAGAGAAAGAGGAAATGGTAAATTGACAGTCAGTATTTAAAAAGAGTTTTGTTGTTGTACATGGAGGAGAGTGTCTTTGTTAGGTTAACTTTGAGATCAGATCCTCTGCATCTGTGCAATGAATACATTGATTTATATCAGATATTAGAACTGCATTAGTTGTTCAGTTGGAGATTGTTTAGTTTCAAAGAGATAAATAACATCTTAGGTCTCTTGAATAAAAACACATTTGTTAAAAACAATATAACAAGATTTCAGGAGAGTTGGGAAACAAGACAGCCCCAAAAGTAAAGGCAGCAGAAATGTATTGGCCTCCAGTGCAGTTCCTTCCCATTAACTGCTTAGACTCACCATCTCTTAGTTAAAATATTCAAGTATCTATCTATGGGCCAATAAGCCTTTGAGAATATGGAGTCATTTAACACAAAGGAGATATTTCCCTTCGCAAGGAAGTTCCTCCAAGAAAGAAATGAGGAAATAAGCAAAACGTAATGGCAATCTCTAATACAACTGGTAATCAAGCAAAATCTGAGTTGGAGGATTTATAATAGAGTTAAAACTGAGAAACTGTTTGTCCTAAATAACAATGGGCTGGAATGTACTAACTTGCATATTTATGATTGTAGTTAAACTGGGCTTTTCTTTCAAGCAAATGAGTGTTAATAGATCTAAAGATTATTGCTGTTTACATAGGTGACTAACAGAAAATAAATGCTTTCTTAAAAAAATTCTTATTTAAATATTTCTCAGAAATAAATATAAATAAGCTCCATATCTAAATATTAAAATAGAGATGAGTATGCAGATTGGATAAAACTTAATCAAAGATATTCTGTCAGCTGTAATATATATACATATATATATATATAAATGAAACAGATTTTTTCCAAATAGTAAAGGTATAAGAACTTTGTGTTTTATTTTGCAAAATGTTCCTTGTCAGAGCGTGTGATTATCTGTTAAAGTCTTGTCAAGAGCTCATAAAAATTAAACAAAATAACAAGGGATGTGTATAAAATCAACATGGTGTGATAAGGAAAAATATTTATCTGTGAAAGGATGAATGCAAAAAGCAAATGTGTTGTGTGTATGGAAGCGGTGAGCAGTTGAGGTATGGACACCATAATATCTTCTCTAGCTGTATTATAGACAGAAAAACTTGCTTTTTTGGTTCAAATATATCTAAATAATTATAAAGAATATTTTGCCACTTTATTTCTTCAAATATCAAATTTTCAAAGAAATAATAATGCATATTGATAAGGACAGACTTCTAAAATAAAAATAAATTTATAGATAGTGAACATAAGGATGCATATTTAATTAATATCCTTTCCCTTTTTTAGCAATACAGACCAACTAAATAGGTCAAACAGAAGATTTTAATAAGATTGCAACTTCATTTAGCTAATGTTTATAATGGGTTCAAATAAACTATGGTTTCAAAAAGAACTATGACTCCTAAATAAAAATATGGTACACATCATGTTTGCAGGGAGAGTGTGTGTGTCTCAATATACAGTCACTGAAATAAAAAAAAACAACAACTACTACTTTGTAAATCAAGCATTATGAAGTAGTTTGCAAAAAGAAATTTTCAATCTAGGTAATTAACATTTTCACATAGTAACCAAGTATATTATGATGGACCAGATAGGAGTGCACAATAAAGAAAGAAAGGCCTGACAGTCAGAATTAGGAAGTTTAGCTTTCAGATGAGGATGATTTTAGCCATGACCTTGAACTAGTTACCTAAAAAAATTCCTGAATTTTTTTTATATATGTAAAATATGTAGGTTGAATGAAATGGTGATATCGATTATTTCTAAGACCATCAGCAGCTCTACAATTCTACCAAGTCTATAAATCTCCTATAAAAATTCTCCCTATGGCTGAAAAAGCACTTATAATTCAAAGATGGACTATTCAGCCATCTTTCTAAGCATCTTTTCTAATGAGTTCCCTAAGACTTCAGAGCCAACTTTACAAAATAATTTGGGGACGATGCTAAAGGTTTCCATGTATTCTATAGCCAGCAAAAACTGTTTTTCTATCCAAATGTGACTATGGTACTCATATTTCGGTGAGTAAACTTATATCAGAGTGATTCAAGAATTTTATTTTCTATTCACAACAGATATTTTTCAGTACACTATGAATTCCATATTATAAACAAAAACACTATCGTACAGCCAGAACAGCATCTCTTCTAAGACCAAGAATGGTTCAAATTTTCCCCTTAAATATGTCCATATATACTCTGAAAACATTCAGTGGTTGTCAGTCTCTCTGTGCTTAGTCATTGGCTTATAAGCAATTATTTGGATATCATTACTTACAATTCAATTATATGGTTTATTCATTCCATTTTTTTAGTTATTTCATTCATTTGAACATAAAAGGTTTATACACATTTTAAGAAGATAACTTCAAATTTAAAAGCTAACAAATATAATTTTGCTTAGTGTAGAACAAAATTTATTTTGCTCTCCCAAGACACACCTAAAAATACATCACTGAACTTTGATTTTACCTCCCAGTGCATATGGTTATTTTACAACCTCAATTTATTTCCTTCTATTGAGCAAAGTGAAACCCAATATTTTAACAGAAAGATTATATGAAATAAAACCTTTAAATCAATAACACAGTTTCACATGTAACACAACCATATCTGGAAAAAAGTTTTAAAAAACTTTCCATAGGAAAACTAATGGGTCAAAAAATTTGGAAAATATAAATAGTAAAATATTTTAATAAATGCTATGAAATATATAATGACTTTTCTTTTCTCTGATTCTGGCTTTTGGTAGGAATTATTTTCAAAAAGGGTTATAAAATACAAATGAATAGAAGGTGGTGGAAGATGAGCCTAGGGTAGCTATGTCCAAATCCTACAGGTTATCATAACAAGCCATACAGGTGGTAGGGATGGGATGTAAAATGTTTGCTACATTTACATTCAAAGTTCCATTCACTGAGAACTTTGATCACTTTCCAGCATACATTTAACTCTAAAGTACAACATACTCCTGATATACCTCTCAATTAATCATGAACTCTATTACAGCTAATCAATCCAAGATGACTCAATAGGTACTAGAGAGTATCTTCTTATGCCTCTTTGTCTTGGTTTTGCATACTGAAAATCAATAGGGTACTATAGATTAACAGGTAGCAAAAGAGTGCTCTGAATCAGTCATGACAGTATATTTTTAAAAGTAACTTTCTCAGGACTTTGCTTCTAATAGCTCGCTGATTTGTTATTTTTATCTATTAGTAAAGTAGGAAACAGAAATTTCTGATATTTAAGCATCCCAGGTAAATTTATATTTATCTTAACTGACCAATAAGATAATTGGTTTGCTACGTTCTTTATAATCTTTCAAACTCTTCCTTAAAGTTCCTTGAAATCAAAGTATAAGTCATATTTGTTCTTGTCTCATAGCAATTAGTGTGATGTCTGGAACATACAAGTCATCAATATGTACTGATTGGATGAATGGCAATGAAATCCATGTAATATGTTCAACTATAAATTTTTACCAATTCTTAAAATGTCAAGTCCATACAACAGATATTTAACTTAAAAATATAATTTGATTTGGGGAAAATGCTCCCTTTCTTAAACAATTACCAAATGCTCAATAATGATCTGAATACTTTACATTCTTTACTTCTTCTCTAAATCTTTTTAAGAACCCTATGAGACATTACAATTATGATTCTATCTTAGGGTAAGTTAAGCAGTAACTTGTTCAAAGAAGGTAAATAACATGCCCTTTTCCAAATGACATAGTTATTATGTGAAAGCCAGTGATTGAACCCAAGACTCTCTCATTTACACTCAATGCCCTAATCTGAGTCTATTAATACAGGGAGACCAGCAAAAGTGAGTGGAGATAATAACTGATTCTGTTATATCATGTCTTACAGAACCTCATCTCAGCTATAAAATTCATTTGAGAGTAGGAGATTTCTATCAGGAAATTGGCACTTAGTAGATTGCTCAATGTTATGTTTAATAAAGCTCAGTTAGTGGGGTGTGTAGGCTTCTGGTATTGAGAAAAAGTTGTGCACTGTATCAAATTTCAATTAAAGATGGTTCTTGTAACCATATGAATATTGGAAAAGGTAAACCAGCTTTGAATATGGTGTTTTAAGAGGCAGGTGCATTCTTAGTTTCAGTGAGAACCTGAGGATGCAGGGCAGTGGGAGGAAGAGGGTAAAACAATAAAAATGGAGTGGGGGCTGGCTGTGGAACAAGGGCGTTTTCTCAGAAGCATATTATTTCTAATTCTTCCTCTGTGCTTTTTGTTTCCTTACTACCCCTCCTCCCTAATCTTTTATGTGTGAGGTTTATTATATGTTGTAGGGACCTAGAGCACTAAAAGACATTTTGCCAGCACCAAAGTTTTAATTTTCAGACTTCATAGGAATAACTTTTATGAAATGAAATATAAGGCAGATTTTATACAGACTGTATGAAGGAGACAAAACAGAAAACTAGACATAATTATAATAATAGTAGTTTTGAAATTGATGAAAGACAGCTCTGTGTCATGTACAGGTTTGAGGAAGGGATGAATTATTTGAGGATGATAAAAACTTAACAGGCCTGGTCCTGCTTCACCAAAATCAGGTGAATTGTTTCCTATATCAGAAACACTCGTAGGTAACAACCAGATTTTTCCCTCTCTGCCCCAACACATGGGTTTAGCTCTTAGTTGGTTGACTCATTACATGATCTAGATTCTGGGGGACATTTAGTATCATGGTGCAAAATCAGGCTGTGCCCTTAAAATGAAGCCTACAAAAATGTGTGGCATAGTTGTCGTTATATATCTGTTTCCAGCATCTTCTTAATTGATTCTGAAATAATGGTGGTAAGGATTTAGGGATATCTCCTTTCTGATCCTCTCTTAGTCACAACCCAAAACAAAAGTACCAGAAACAGGTAACCAATGACAGGAAAAACAATTTCTTGTTATTTCCTTTGTTTCCACACTGTCCACTTAGTGATTTTTCTTATTTAAACTGGAAATAGCTAGTACATTTTCCAGTCCTACAGTTTCAACATGAAGTGACTGAGATGACAGATAAATATGCCAGCTATATCAGAAAGGCTTAAGTCATAACCACTTGTCATTTGTCCTAACCTCTGTAGTTCTGACAAAGCTTAAGGTTCCCATAGCCTTTGGAATGACCATTCACCTTTTATGAGTTCATGGATTAAATTGAATAATGACACCCTAAGCAACAGTCAAGCAAGCTCTGATCTAAGATCATCAATTCCATCTTCCTCTCTCTAGTGCCCTGAAACAATGACTGCAGTTTCACCACTTTTTAAATAAATGGCTAAAGGAGCACCTAAGCATTTCCATTGTGAAGACTCATGCTTATAAGAGAGCACTGTCACTGAACTACTGCAAGAAAAGTGTAGAGGAAGATACATTCACTTATATCAGCTAGTAGCAAAAGTAGCAAAAAGACACATGAATGAAAAGGAGAGATATTTAACTAATCAATAATTTAAAGAGGGAGCCAAGTGGCTCCAGTTGTTG
The DNA here is from genome assembly GCF_030445035.2 of Dasypus novemcinctus. Taxonomy (NCBI): domain Eukaryota; kingdom Metazoa; phylum Chordata; class Mammalia; order Cingulata; family Dasypodidae; genus Dasypus; species Dasypus novemcinctus. The sequence continues at coordinate 69,696,465 of NC_080684.1, read as the reverse complement.
AGCTCCTGCTTCCCACGTGGGAGGTCCCAGGTTTGGTTGCCAGTACCTTCTAGAAAAAAAAACAAGCAAAACAAAAGATAAAAAAACAACAGTCCAATGTGGTTCAGTGATTGAGCACTGGCTTCCCACATATGAGGTCTGGGGTTCAGTCCCCGGCCTTGTTACCTTAAAAAAAAAATTAAAGAAAGTTCTTCTAGGGCTACACTGCTGCAGAAAAGCTCTAAAAAGAGTCTGAAATGATGTCATATTTAAATGAACAGTTGAAAAACAACTGCTGTTGACAGATCACCATGCAACAAATAAGATATTTAATTGAAAAATATAACTTTTAACATACACAGAATCTATACATGTTATGAGCATAATATTGAATTATGCATTCAAATAATTTATAGACTTCTTTAGGTCATCTATAATTATCTTTTGTCTAATTGCCAATTTCTTTTTTTTATTCAAACTTCGCTATGAATTTTTTTTAAAATTAAATAAAATGAAAGAAAAAATCATAGAAGTATTACTCCTAAAAATGTCTGTCCAGGTACTTTTATCTCATACAATTCCAACTGCTAACTCAATTGTTCCTCCAGTTTTCAGAAAAATACACAGATGAACACAGATTAGTTAAATGACATGTCAGGAGCTCCTGATTAATGAAAAAAATGAAGAAGAGAAAAAATGCTTAATCATATTCATATCTCACAAAACCAAACCCTATAATTCTTTTTCTTTTTGGCCTTCAAACATTAATACAGTACCAATTTTGCCCTTTTTACAAAAGTATTGTCATGTTGTTGTTAACTATTGTCTTTAAATTACATTATATTTTTTCTATGCATCACCACATTCCCAAAACCTTGTAGTTCCTGTATTTATACTAAACACAGTCCTCATCAATGGCAAAAACCATTGTTATATATTCCCTGTATTATCCTCCAGCTGCTCTCAAACTACCATTAATCTCCTTAGACTACTCCTTTCAGTCACAATCACATCCATAGATTAACAATCTTTGCTACATTCATAACAATGTGCTACCATCATGTCTATCCATTATTGCATATTTATATTTGACCTTTTAAACATTCCACACATATCCAGTATCATCTTCCCTTTATCATTCCACATTTCATCCCCCACCAACCTATATTTAGTAGTCCAACTCTGTAAGTCTACTCATTGTATTCTGTTCCTATCAGTAAGAACATATACTATTTGTCCTTTTACATCTGGCTTATTTCATTCAAAATAATATCCTCAAGGTTCCTCTTTACTGTCATTTGCTTCTTCAACTGATTTCTTCTTACAACTGAATAATATACTATTTTATGAATATACCACATCTTGTTTATACATTCATTGGTTGATGGGCACATTATTCACTTTTAGCAATTGTGAATAATGCCGCTATGAGCATCAATGTGCAAATACCTTTTCCTGCCTTCAGTTCTTCTGAATATATTGCTAGTAGCAGGATTGCCAGATATGGCAGTTGTATATTTACTTTACTGAGAAACTATCAAATTGTCTTCCACAGAGGCTGCAACCATTTTACACTTCCATCAACAGTGATTTTCCACATCCTCTCCAGCACTTGTAGTTTTCTGTTTGTTTAATATTGGCCTTTTCTATATGGTGTGAGATGATATTTCATGGTAGTTTTGATAGGGATTTTCCTAATAGATAAAGATGTTGAGCATCTTTCCATGTGTTTTGGGGCCATTAGTATTTCTACTTCGGAAAAAGTATCTACTCAATTATTTTGCCCATTTTTTAATTGGGTTGCTTGTCATTTTGTTGTTAAGTTTTGTGATCTCTTTATATATACAGAGATCAATTGCTTATCAGATACATGGTTTCAAAAGTTTTTTCACCCCATAGAGTTGTGCATCTTTTCACCTTCTTAACAAAATCATTTTAAGTACAAGTGTGTAATTTTGAGGTAATCCCATTTATCTATTTTTTAATTGTTACTTGTACTTTGGGTGTATGGTAGAAGAAACTACCATCAACGACAAGATCTTAAAGATGTTTCCCTATATTTTCTTCTTGGAGTTTTATTGATCTAGTTTTTATATTAAGTCCTTGATCCATTTTGAATTAATTTTTGTATAAGATATGCAATAGGGGTCCTCCTTCTTTCTTTCAGATATGTATATCCAGTTTTCCAAGCACTATTTGTTGAATAGGTGTTCTGATCCAGCTGAATGGGTTAATTTCAATTTCTAATATTTATGAGAATTAATTTCAGTATTGTCTATTTCTTATATTTATTGCATATATTTAATTACATATACAAATTGATGCATATGTTTCAGTATAGAGACTATAATAAAGGATAATATTCTTTTTTATGTCTTAAGATAAGCATCATAATACAATTTTATGACAAATGCTGTGTAATGATTAATTCAGAAGATATAAATGCTGGTAAACATTTGAGTAAGTACAATTAACATGTAAAGCTAATGCAGCTCTCAGATACAAAACTTCGTTTATGAATAGAGTTCTAAGGAACTCAGAGTTTTGTAGCAAAATTAGTCTATTATTTCTGTCATAGGTTTCAGTTTCACAGAGTCCAACCCCTTGGCCCCAAATAAAGATACTCATTCCATTCCATATAACCACTATCTGTTTAGGCCCCACCCTCTTGCTTGAGTTCGTTGGTTTATGTGCATCATGGGTCTTTGAAAGACTCAGTAAAATTTTGTGGCTAAAAAGCACATCACTTGGTCCAATTTGTCAGTTTGTGTTCAGGAAAACTCTTCAATCACATGTCTGATTGTTCATTTTTGTTTGTTGTCCTGACTCCCATGGGACTCCCTAGCACTTGCTAAAGTCCCTAAATGCTGAAGTGACTCCTCTTCTTTGTATAGTTTCTTTCTAGTCCTCTTATTTTCCTCAGGCCTTACTAACCTACATGGTTATGCTCCATCTTACTCAAACTTACCAGGCAGGTGATGCTCTCTAATTATCCTGGCAAGGCAGGGTAATCTGGATTTCTCTCTATTCTTTCTCTAAACTACACTTTGGTATAAAAATGATACCCTGCTTCCTGTAGAGACTTCACTTTAGATATTATTTTTTAAAAGATGTATTTATTTATTTATTTCTCTCGCCTTCTCCCCACCCTGCCCCGGATTTCTGTTCTCTGTGTCTGTTTGCTGCATCTTCTTTGTCCGTTTCTGTTGCATCATCTTGTTGTGTCAGCTCTCCGTGTGGGTGGCGCCATTCTTGGACAGGTTGCACTTTCTTTCGCGCTGAGCGGCTTTCCTTATGGGGTGCAGTCCTTGCGCGTGGGGCTCCCCTACGTGGGGGACAGCCCTGCGTGGCAGGGCACTCTTTGCGCGCATCAGCACTGCACATGGGCCAGCTGCACACGGGTCAAGGAGGCCTGGGGTTTGAACCGCGGACCTCCCATGTGGTAGGCAGATGCCCTAACCACTGGGCCAAGTCCGCTTTCCTCACTATAGATATTGAGAACACTTTTTCTTTATATCAATGAATTTGGCTTTGAACAATAAAACTTTTGGCTCAGATAGCTAAAGGTTTGGCAATGATTTTAAGCCTGAACACAGAGACTATTATCTGAGCAGGAACATAAACCAATGCTACTCATATCCCATCCTCAAAAATACTCATTCAAGCAGTTTGGTTGGGGCCCTCTATCTTACCATTTAAAAGGTGATAATCTTGTTAAGCAGCCATGGTAGAAAAATACTGGTTTATAGTGTAAAACTAGAAAAACTTTTCACAAAGGCAGAAGAGGAAAGTAAACACTTAGGTGGTAGAGGTGAGGAAGATGGTGATGATGGCATTTCACTTTTCTCTATTTGTAGAACAAATCTAGTCATCCTTATGATAATGTGCATTCTTCTAATTGATTTGAACAATTATCCACCAAAAAATTATAATGTAGTTAAAGACCATACAATGATCAGTATTCCGATGTGCTTCTCAATACCTTTCCTATGTAAACATTCATATGCCTGATGCCTGAAGCAGTGTTTCAAGTACAGTGGGTTTTACTTAAAGGAAAAGAGCTTTCTCTGTTACAAACTAAATTGGTTGGATTCAGATGTTGCTTGCCAAGATCTAAATTCAATTCTCAGAATCTATGAGATTAATGTGGCTCCATACTTTTCCAGGTAGAGGTATAGTCATTAATTTGATCTAATTTAGATAACATGAGGGGGGAAAATAGCAAGGAAATTGAGATGGAAGGGGAAAAAAAGCACAAGCAAAATTTTTGAAATTCATAGCAGGGAGAAAGCACATTTTGTTTATAAGCAAGTGTGATGTCCTTAATTAAAGACTTGGATGAAAATGCAGAAGTTTCAGTTGTTTAAAGAACACAATGGAAAAAAATCTTTATGCCCATGGATCTTTAGGTTTCTTACAAAGATTGATCGAGACATTCAATGGCAACCTAGCAAAATAAATTAGAGTATATGTCTTAGTTTTACAGGATGTTATGACATTTACAACATAACTGGTTGGCTTAAACAATGGAAATGTATTGGCCCGTGGTTTCAGAAGCCAGAGGTCCACATTAAAGCATTGAATAGAAGGCTTCTTCCTCTCAGGCTTGATAGCATTCTGGCTGGCCAGCAATCTTCGGGTTTTTGGCTTTCCTATCACAGCAATGTCCTCTTCTTTCTCTTCTGGGTTCCCACTAACATTTGGCTTCTCCCTGTGATCTTCTCTGACTATATCTGAGTTTCTTCTACTTATAAAAGACTCTAGTAATCCAGGTTAAGAATCAAGCTCATTCATTTGGAACACATTTTAATTTAATCTCTTCAAAAGATCTCATTCATAATGTCATCAGATCCACAGGAATGTGAACCAAGATCAAGAACATTACTAAATTGGAATATATAATTCAATCTAATACAAGATATTACATTGGGATATCTTTAATGGTAAATTAACATTTTCATTTTGTATTTAAGAAGTGTGCTGAATCACTCAAATAGTATTCATTTCTAACCTTAATTTCTGGAAAATCATCTTTCCTTAACATAGAACCCTTATTTAGTCATTTTCTTCTACACAGTAAAATTTACTGACACATAAACATAGCTAAACATCTTTGGGCTATTTGTTCTCAGAAAAGAAATGTGAGATGGCCTAATAATTCTCAGTACTTTCAAAATTTTATCTGCAAGGAAGCGGAAATAAAGATAATATACTGAAGCTGCTATATAATAGATTTAAGGTAGACATAAAGAAAAATAAATGACAGTGAAGATGACTAAGGAAGGAAAAGGAATCCAAAGGAGGTAAATAAATGGAAATGCTTATCATGTTTTGTTAAGCTTAAAATTTAGTTTGTAGATAATATGATTCTTGGATATCTCTATGACATTGGTAAGTTATCATTGGTACATAGTCACACTTATTTTGGATACTAACTTTGCATTCTTTAAAAACAATGTAAAATATTTTGTGAAACAAAATAAAAACCATTTCTCACAAATATATTAACCTTTGAAATAAATTTGGGATGAAACATTTGAACATTGTGTTAGGAAAAAGTGAATTTTTGAAGTAATACATTTTGTGACAGTTTTAATCCCTGCCTTTTAAAAGGTTTTGATAAATAACCGTCCCTACTTTTTCTTTTTAAACTGAAAAGAATAGCTAATTATGAGCATTTATACATTTAAGTACCTTATATTGCTTATAAATTATAGTTTTTTAAAAAAATGTTTTTAAAAAAGGAAAATCTAGAGTATGAAGTGTTAGTGACCATATACACAGAGCTGCCATCTTGTGGATAACTAGGTTAAGAACTAGTAGTTGATGTTGCAAAGTGTAATAAAATGCTATATTTTAATATACTTGACCTCTCCAACTAAGTAAAAATATCCACAACAGTTTAAAACTCATTTAGATTCTGAAGTTTTGCCTATAAATTATCACCTGAAGGACAGGTTCATTTCTTCTGAAGTTAGTATTAACTGAAACCTTATTAATATGTAGGTTGGGAAACATTGGAGGATGGTTTAATTAGCTTCCAGTACTAATTTGTTTTGATAAAATAAATAACCAGTTTAGTCACTAAATTGGTGTAACATAAATAATTGTCAAGCAATTAAATACGGCAATGATTTCAGCTCCTGAGAAATATATACTATGTAAGTATAGTAATAAAATTGAGATGTACTTAGATCGAAATACAAAATATTTTCTATTTGATGTCAAAATTCCTTTTATAGATTCCATGCACTTCATATCAGAAATAATTTTAAAAATAAGTCTACATAGAATGATGCCTAGTTTAATTCCTACAGCTTTTTATTTTCCCTTATATTGTCTTTACATGTCTTTACATAATGGAATTAAAATATTTTTATATTTAACCCTGGAATTCAAAAGTGATAGCTGGTCTTTCTTATTGGAGGAATGCAATAAACAGTGATAATGTTGGTAAAAGCACTTTAAAATGTACTGTTATTTTCCCTTTTTAGGAAACTAGACTTTTGAAAATCCTGAAAACAATTTATTTTATTTCTCTACATGTATATTTTAAATAACATATTCAAAAACTGTTACCATCCTTTCATTTTTGTTTTGGACCCTAAAGTGTTCTTACATTTTCACATTGAAGATTTTTTTTTTTTTACATTATGTAGTCAGTTTGGATATCTTTATAATAGTAGGAAGGACTTTTGTATCTTATCATCAATGTTCACATCACGTAAATACTATCTTACTTTTGGCTTTAACTCAAATACATGTGTAGACTGACGTTCAAATAACATTATATTTTTTAAGAGGATATACTGTGGATAAATCACTGAAAGTTACTAACGTTTAATACTTCTACTCTTCCAAAAGAAATACTATGAAAGAATTAAAAAATCATCAGAATTCCCACTCATCATGAATTTCAGATTATTACTGCCCAGCATTAGATAATACATTTGTGTGTGTGTGTGTGTGTGTTTTGGTTCTGTATATAAAAAATGCTACTGAATTTTAATTACGCAGATTTTCACATATGGTCCATTGTCTCTTTATATTTTTCTGACACATCCCTGAATGTAAAGATGTAATTACTTAAAACTAAAACATAAACTCTGTCTTAATGAATTGTAATAAAATTTGAAATTGACGTTTTAGCACATGGGATAAATACTAAGTTGTTGTTATAGGCCAACATTAATATGAAATTTTTTTTACTACATTTTCATTTCCCTTATTCATTCTCCTAGGAATTTAAGTACATTCTAATAATTTTCCCAATTTCACACAATTCACATTTATGGTTTCATATTTCATAAGTGAACTTCCTTAAAATTTCACTGATGCATTGCTTAGAATCTTGATTTCATACAATATTTAAGGACTGAAATTTATATTCTTAAAAAAACCTGATTTGTACAATTTAATAATACAAAATCAGGACCCCTTATCAAGATATTCACTGGTTAATGAATCCTTGTGTAGGATATAGTTAATTGATACAAAATACCACAGAGCACCAGGAATATTTTTAATTTACTATCTTCACAATGCTCTATTTCACATGGCACTGTGACATCCAGAAAAAATGCAAATCAAAATATGAAAGATCACAATTTGTGTGTGTTTTTTTTTTAAGATTTATTTATTTATTTAATTTCCCCCCCTCCCCTGGTTGTCTGTTCTTGGTGTCTATTTGTTGCGTCTTGTTTCTTTGTCTGCTTTTTGTTTCTTTGTCCGCTTCTGTTGTCGTCAGCGGCACGGGAAGTGTGGGCGGCGCCATTCCTGGGCAGGCTGCTCTTTCTTTCCACGCTGGGCGGCTTTCCTCACGGGCGCACTCCTTGCGCGTGGGGCTCCCCCACGCGGGGGACACCCTTGCGTGGCACGGCACTCCTTGCGCGCATCAGCACTGCGCATGGCCAGCTCCACACGGGTCGAGGAGGCCCGGGGTTTGAACCGCGGACCTCCCATGTGGTAGACGGACGCCCTAACCACTGGGCCAAAGTCCGTTTCCCTACAATTTGTGTTTTTAAAATCACCAGAATATACATTAATCTTAAAAAATTAACGAATGGTAATATATATCAGTATGTTTTCTTGTGCAACAGGATATAATCTAATTTTGCTAGTTGTCTATCTCTTTTGTTACTTGTACCATTAAAATAATGTTTAAAGTATGGAATAGAAGCTCATATTCTATTTTATACATAATTATTTTATCCATTAATATCTTCTTAGAAATCACAATGTCGTAGCTTTATCATTTCTCTACCAGCAGTACAGTTGATATTACTATTGTTCAAATTTATCTTTCTGATCTATAATTCAATTTTATGTCAGTTTGCATGGCAAGGAATCTTTTTAAAATAAATTTCCATCTAAACTCCCATACTTTTAGTCAGGAATAAATGAACAATGTCTTTCACTTTGGTCCAAAGTACATTTTAACAAATAGTATTCCTGAGTCTAGATTCTTGCACTTGACTAATATGATTAAATTCCAAATAATCCTGACATGGGGGAGAAACTTCAAAAAAAGATCACAGAGTGAGTGAGTATTATAAATCAAGCTAATATGGAGCATTGTTTTCTACATGAATATTCAAGAGTTTAGGTTAATAATATTTCCACTCATTAATTTCAGGGCAGTGAGACCCTGCATTTTATAACTCCCAAATGAATTTATTCTTTTGCATAACAGGTAAGTGTAATGACAAATGTATACAATACTTTTTCATTTTTATATAACAAGTTTCCATACATTGTTGCATCTATAGGTAGCATAATCATTCTCATTCTATACAAAAAAGATGTTAAGTTTCTAAAAATCCTACATATAGGGTGAGAACTGGATGCTGGATCTTCTGAACCCAAATCTCAAATTATTACTTCTATATCACATTGCTTTCCTACCAGAAGTCATTAATTAATCAATCCAATGGTCATGAAAGTCAAATCTTGGGAGGAAATGCTGAATATATGGTCCCAGAAAGTGTTGTTTCATCTATGATCAACTTTTAGAACTCTCACTGAAGCTGTCCAAGAAAAATGATTTTCTGTCATTGGAAATAGGGAAGGATCAGAGCTCCTGTTTGCAGTGAATTCCTTATTCAGAAGGACATGAGCAACACAAAAGCACATAAGTGCACAGTTGGTGACTTTCCTTTCCCCAAAGATGAGAAGGTATTAGTGAATTTCCCTCGTTCCTTCTCCTGATGCTTGCACAATTTGCCTGCTGAACAGTACAGCTTTCAAAGGGCTTGCCTTGGGATATGACTGGGCTGGATTTAGAAGAGGTTTGTCATTGTACAGTTCTGGTAATTCTTGTGCCTCACAATGAAGTGTCTGACAGTATGTTTTGGTGGGAGAAAGTGTGGATATATTTCAAGATGATTGTGGTTTTGTCCCTCTGGCAGCAAACTACTGCAACCAGCTTAGCCCATTTTCCTTCTCTCCCACTGGAATTTAGCCTAGAGAGAAGTATAGGGATTTTGTCAGATAGAGGATAGGGGATAGAAAATTATTCCTTGTTTGTGCTCAAAGAGAACAGAGTTATATCATATAGCAGCTCTCAATTACTAAAAAGGGATTTTCTATAGTTCTAGTGACTTATAAATTACTCTGTAAAAAAAACCCCAATATTTGACATTATTGTTTTTGTGATGCTATGCTTTCAGTGTCTCATACTTTAAACTTTACTACACAAAACTTGACATATCATTTAACATTCAGAGTGAAATACCTTTCTTTTTTTTAATTTTTATTAGAAGATTTAAATATACAGATGCCTGCTCTGACCAAATTGATTGAAATCTCTACCGTACCGTTGTCTACATTATAATTTTTCCCCATTTGACTTTTTAAAATCTCATGAGATAGACTATAAACATCAATGTAAAATAATTAGAAAATGAATAATTCCAGATGCTGGGCTTACATTGATCATTTCCTTTAATATTCATTCTGTGAAATAACTTTTATAAATACTGTTACTTAATAAACACATTTGGAAAATAAAGTTCCATGGATCCCAATTAATTAATTGAATGAATTTGTCTTAGCATATTTTGAGGATCATAGTTTTAGTTTATGATCCTTCAGTAGCTTAGCATCACTTTCACTCACTCCCCTTTACAGCAAAAACTGTAGTCACAGATGAGCATTTCAATTTGCAGCTGACAGTTTAGGGTTAAGATATGATTCCAGGTAACAGAAGCCAATGAGAGTACACCCAGTTGATGTTTGTGACATCATCTTCCAGTCGGAGTACATAGAAGAGCTGAGGTAGCGTTCAGTTTCAGCCCCAGTGCCATTATGATGGATGTTTACATCTCTTCATTGAGAGCCAATTATCTCGCTTTTGTGTGAGGCCCAAGGATCACTCATGCTGCCAGGCTGCACAGAGCACTGTTGGATCTAGCTGAACGAATTGTTTTCTCTGTCTCTGGTAAGAGCCTCTTCTGTTTTACCTTCTCTTTCAAAATAAAGGTGGATGTGTCTAACAGGGAAACAGTATTGGATACTGAGTATCAGGGTTGAACAGGATTACTATCTCATAAGCTTTTATCAAAGCAATGTTTTGCATTACTAAAAGAAAGAATGTGTTTAACAAAATGAAATGAAAAGGAAATGCTAACGTGCACCTGGAAAACTAATTTGCAGTAGGGAATGAATGGCAGGTAAATTCAGCGTTTCTTTAGGAAGAAGGAAGTAACTGCTATTATAGGACCATTATTTGGCATGTTTTAAATATACATATGTATACTACTCTGCTTCTTTTATTTATATTTGACTATTAGTAGCAAAGAGTAGAGATAGAAGTAGACAGGTAACATGCTTTAAATTTAAAAAGAATGAAAGTTTCTAATTGTTAAATGGTAGTTCTTTGGGACAGTTTTCCAAAGTTGTGTCTTTACAGAAGAAAGCAAAATTTACCAAGTGAGCAAAGGCAGTAGCTTCTGAAAAGAAGATGTAGTACTTTGTATTAATAGTTATAATTTTATCCTAAGGAAAAGATAATAGCAAATAGTTTTCAGGAAAATGTGTTTTTTTCCAGAACTAAGAGATATTAAAATTACTTATTATTTTAACTACTTTTGAATGCATAACAAAATATGATGTTTTATGTATCTGCATAATTTTAAACCCTGAAAAATAAAGATTTCTAATATTGAATCATCGGTAGTGACATTTATATCTGAGGATCCTTGCAATATCACAGCAAAACAAATATATTTACAGTTGTTGAACTGCTGTGGATAGAGGTGACTGACTGACAGTTTTCCTGAAAAATCTGATACAGTAAATGCTTTAACTGCCTGAGAATGTGAATGTGCTGCCAAGTGAAGGATTCAATAATACTTTTAACTTCTCCTATCATCACAGTTTAAAGTAAGAGACAGTTGTTATTTAAAGTTGAATGCAGTTATTAATGAAATGAAGAAAGAGAAAAATGGAAATAGCCATTATTTAATTTAATATAGTCTCTTATTTTAATAACATCTCCATTCCTTCTAGGGCAATAAAACTTTTGAATAATTACTTGTTCCTCATACTTTGATATGCTTGTGATTTTCAGATTTATATTTACTCTGCCTTTGATGTAGGATATTTCTGCCTGTGCAAAGCAGTATTTTTGATAATTAGAAACCTGGTTTTGGTGCTGTTCAAGTTGTTCTTACAGACAGCAGGGGTTTCTGAGCTATGTCACACTTCTTATCTTCTACTAGCCCAGTCCTGTTTGGCAGTTCTTGACATTCTTGTTGTTCAATTTGTCCCTTTCAGTCAATTGAGGTCTGAATATAGCTCAGTTTATTAAAGTGTCAGATGTGTATTATTGGAATTTTAAGAACTAAGCTTGTTGTCTCAGCCACAACAATATATAATCAACCAAAACTCAAAAGCTAACAAATAGGCATCTGAAGATTTTAATATTTCACAGGGAACTTATGTTGGCATATTCTGTAAATTTCAAAATCTAAAAAATGGAAATCTGTAAGTTTTGATACTGTCAACTTGAAAGAATAATGACTCACTGCTCTGATTTGTTGGTTTTTTTTAATTAATACTTTAAAGTGGAGCCAAATAACACAGAGACTTGACTGCCATTTTCACAGGTGATCAAACTTGACCAAAGGAAAAGCTTTTTTTCTAACAATGAATTCTCTAGAAATCTTTTGATATCATTCTGTCAAGAATTAAACAAATTTTTGTTAATAGATGGTTGAGACATTTAGCTCATATTTTCTTCTGTGTTTGAGTGCTTCTCCAGTATTAACCATTCTAATCACAAAGGCATGGCTTTGGTACGATTTGTGGTATTAAAATTGCTTATTTCTGTGTTTTTCTTTGAATAAGTTTGTAGAAGCTGGATATACATTATACAATCTACCTGGCTGTTGGACTTCATTGACAAAGGGCTTTGCTTTCATATTATTATTTCTTTAAACAGATGAGGCATCAATGGAATCACAGCAATTTCTCCATGCTCCAAACTCTCTAGGAAGGACTCTCAGTGCAGTGCAGCATTGGTGAAAGATTCATGAGACTACATGTATTGCTGTTTTCCTTGCCTCCTTTCTAAAATACATGTCCTCTGACCTGAGCCAGATCATCATCATCATATTTTGTCCATTTTTGTAATTTTGTTCTTTATCATCTCATTCAAATCTCTGTACATATGAGCCCAAGTTAAAAGTTAATAAGTGACATATTTCCAGGTCTTTCAGAGATGGGAAAAACTGCACAGTGATGAAATGACTTTTATTATCACTTTTCAAGTTCTCTGCATAGTCTAAGCACTCAATTTTCTTTCGAAAATTGCTCCTCAAATCATGTTTAACTATTCCAAAATAATGCTATTTTTTTTCTTTGTCTTAATCCTCTCTTGGAACTTGTTTAATGTAAACCCCCTCATTAGTCTCAGTTAAGGATTGAGTGTATAATACCATTAATTATTCTTTTTTCCCAAATCAAGCACTTAGAGATATCATGAATTCTATGCATGACTCAATACTGTGAAATTAAGGACTTCCCAGGCCAGCTTTTTACCTAAGACAAAAATATAGTTAGTAACTATGATAGAGAAAATAAGGATAACTTAGGCTTTTATTTATGTGTGCATGTATAGATATTTACTTGTATTTTCTATGAGCAAGATATTGTCTTGGATGTAATATCATTTATTTTTAAACATAAATCTATGATAAGTAATTAATATTTGAAAGCTAAGGAAACAGAGACTAAGAGTTTGTAACTTGTTGCAAAGGATCACCAGGTCACTAAATCAGTAAATGGAGCTGTCAGCCCTCAGAAGAAAGTTTTAAAATTCCAATGCCTCAAATCAATTAGTCAGTCTCAATCCCCCTCTTCTACTATAGCTGGCTACCTAGATAGTTATTTAGTTGTTTAATTGTTCATTTATTTATTTATTTATTTATTTATTTATTTATTTAATCTACTCTGGGCCAGGCACTCTTTTAGGTGCTTAGAATATAGAAAAAACACACACATACACAAGATCTTTGCCTTGTTGCCCTTGTGCATGTTATACATTTCTTTTTTATCTACAGAACAAGCTCTCACTTATTAAATACTAAAAACATAGAATGTATTTCAGGTGGGACAGAATAAAACAGTCAACTTCCTAGGAAAGAGTAAAGATTAGTTGAGGGATGGGCTTATCTGGATTTCGTGGGTTTCTATGTCTTAAGTTCCCAGGTTAAGTTCTGACTTCAAAAATATTTTAAAATAATTTGTTTCATTTTTGTGAAAATATTTTTCAGTTATGTTATAACTCATATTTGATTCTGAATATGACCATTTCAACTTTATAAAAATAGCATAATTATATTAGAATGTACTCCAAAAAGTTCTTCAAGCATTTTGGAGCAAAGTTATCTTGTACATGTAGTATATATTGCAAGCAATATAGTTTTATATTTATCATCTTTTATAATAAAATCTTTGGTCTCCATAAGGAATTGAGTTTACAGTTCTTTGATTTTAGGTAAAGTTTAGATATTATAAATAGGAAAGTGAAATGTAGGAATTCTATCTTCTTTTTTTAATTAAAAAGTTAACAATATCTTCCAAGTGATAGTTTGCTTGGAAAAAAACTAAACAAAACAAAACAAGAGATAGCCAGCAGTTTAACATCCATTTTTCAGTAGTTTGGCATATAACAATACTAGTTTTTAGGACTATTGAAATAAAACTGATATTTGCTATTAGATTTATTACAGATGCTCTGGTGATTTAAAAAAGAAGTTGCCTGAAATTTAACCTCCTCAGAGAAAATCAGTCTGTAGATAGAACCTATCAGTTGAAGATAAACCATTTTTAGATGGTATAATTTAATTAGCCACTGAAGACTCTATCTAGTTACATACATATAAATTGGGAAACAATTCAAAGTTACCCACACTTGATTTAGTACAAAATATATTTTGCTCTTATAATATTGCAAAAAAATAAAATAATATCTCATAAGTTAGTACTTATCCACTTGAAAGGTATAGAATTAGGGAGTAAAATTAGAGTGCAATAATTAGAATATGGACATCAAATTATTTTGAGGCACAAAAATTGATAGTTTTATTCTGCTACTGGAAACAACATATACCCCAAATAGGTATATTGCTGAAACCAATATATACAAAACAAGGAAAAGAAAATAATATTCTTGGGGAGAAAAGCAGGAATTAGTACTACAACACCTAACAGATGCAATTAACTTGTCAGACATTAGCCTTGATAGTACCAGACTCTAAATTTAGTTTAGAATATATATTTACACAGCACTAGGTTAATCTGGACCTCAGAATCTATTTTTCTTCCCAAGACTTCTGGTCTGCATGGATTCTTTGGGCAGAGCCATTGAACTCCCTGGCTTCCAATTCGCCCACTTCCCATCTTCCCAGTGCTGTCTTGGAGGAGAAATCCCTGGAATCCCCTTCAGAAAAGTGCCATTAGTCCTCTCAAGGGCTGAACTCACACCCCAGAAATTAAACCATATTAGGAATTAAACTAATTGAAAACAAAACCTTGAGGTCTTGGCAAATTAACAACAGTAACTTGGTCAGCACAGTTGGGCCTCAACAGGTGGTCCCTCTGAAATTCCATGCTAATTGAACTTACAGAAATCTATTGGCATTAATTGTTCCTTGGGAGAAATTTCAATTAACAGAGTCTCCTAATGCATTTTTAATATATATTTTATTAGAGAAGTTATGAGTTTACTAAACAATCATGCATAATGTGCAGAATTCCTATACATCATCCCAACCACCAACACCTTACATTGTTGTGGAACATTTGTACCGATTTTTAAAAAATCATCAGACTACTAGGACTAATTATGGTCCATAATTTACAATTGGTACATTTTCTCCATACACCCCCTATAACACCATGTATTGGTATTGTACATTTGTTACAGTTCATGAAAGAATATTCTCATATTTGAATGGTTAACCACTTCCTACCACATGGTTCACTGTGTTCTACAGTCCCATGCCTTGTACAATCTATTCAAAGTATACACTCACTCCCATTTTCATCACAGAATTGTGTAGTCATCACCTCAGTAAATTTTTGAATGCTTTCCTTAGTCAAAAAGAAAAATTCCCAAACACTCCTATTATTGACACTTGGCATTGATATAATACTTTCTCTGACAAAGATGCAAGAATATTACAATATTGCTATTAACTGTGGTCCATAAGTTACATTAATTGTATTTTTCCCATAAATAACCATATTCTTATCACCTTGTAATAGTGACATACATTTGTTCTAGTTCATAAAAGAACATTCTTGTATTTGTATCATCCACTTTCAGGTTCACTATGTTTTTCAGTACCTAGATTATTCTCTAGCTTTCCTTCAATTGACATTTACATCCCTATACTATCCCTTTCAGCCACAATACCATTTATAAATCGGCTGTGTTAGTTATACTCACTATACCATTTCCACACTTTTACAATCAAGTTAACTGAAAATTCTGCATACATTAAGCATCAATACCCCTTCCGAGCCCTTATCCTATCTCCTAGTAATATATACTGTAGGTTTAAACTCCATGTGTTTATTTTTTTAATGTAATTCATATTAGTGAGACCATACAATATTGTCCTTTTGTGTCTGGCTTATTTCACTCAGCATACTGTCCTCAAATTTCATCCATGTTATTGTATGTGTCTCAATTTCATTTCTTCTTACAGAAGCGTAGTATTCCATTGTATGTATATACCACATTTTGTTTATCCATTCATCATTTGATGGATACCCTCAGTTGTTTCCATCTTCTGGCAATTATGAATAATACTGCTATGAACATTGGTATGCAAATGTCTTTTCACATCACTGTGTTCAGTTCTTCTTCATATATTTCTAGTAGAGGGATTGCCAGGTGGTACAGAAGTTCTATATTTAGCTTACTGAAGACCTGTCAAATGTCTTCCACAGACCCTGAACCATTTTACATTCCCAACAAGAGTGTAGGACTATTTCTATTTCTCCATATCCTCTCCAGAGCTTATTGTTTTCTGTTTCTTTAATAATGGCCAATCAGTGAGGTGTGAGATGATATTTCATTGTAGTTTTGATTTGTATTTTCCTAATACCTAGAGATATGTAACATTTTTTTCATGTGCTTTCTCATCATTTGTATTTTGTTTTTGGATAAATGTTTATTTTAGACTTTTCCAAATATTTTCTCCCTTTGAGTAGGCTGCCTTTTCACTTTTCACTTTCTTCACAAAGTCCTTTGAAACATGAAAGTTTTTAAGTTTGAGGGGGTCCCATTTATCCATTTTTCTTTTGTTTGTGCTTTTGGTATAAGTTTTAAGAAATCACCAACTAGATCAGGTTTTGAAGATGTTTCCCTTCATTGTCTTCTAGGAGTTGGATGGTTCTAACTTTTTTTATTTTTAGTCCTTTGATCCATTTTGAGTTTATATAAGTATGAGAAAGAGGTCTTATTTCTTTTGGATATAGATATTCAGTTCTCCTAACACCATTTGTTGAATAGACAGTTTTGCAAAGCTGGGTGGGCTTGACAGCCTGGTCAAAAATCCGTTGATAATAGATGTGAGGGTCTGTCTCTGAGCCATCAGTTCAGTTCTATTGGTTTATATGTCTATCCTTATATAAATACCATGCTGATTTTATCACTGTAGCTAGGTAATATGATTTAAAGTCCAAAAGTAAGAGTTCTTCAACTTTGTTCCTCCTTTTTAAGTGGTTTCTGGCTGTTCAGGACCCCTTACCCTACAAATAAATTTAATAATTGTGTTTTCCATTTCTTTAAAAAATTGTGTTGGAATTTTTATCGGGATTGCATTGAACCTGTACATCAATTTGGGTAGAATTGACAACAATATTTAGTTTTTCGGTACATGAACATGGTGTGGTCTTGCATTTATTTAGGTCTTTGATTTCTTTTAACAATGCATTGTTGTTTTCTTAATATAAGTGCTTTATGTCTTCAGTTAAGTTTATTCCTAAATATTTTATTTTATTTTAGTTGCTATTGTAAATGGAATTATTTTACTGACTTCCTTCTCAGATTTCTCATTATTAATGTGTAGAAACACTACTGATTTTTACATATTAATCTTTGTATTAGTCAGCAAAAGGGGTGCTGGTGCAAAGTAACAGAAATCTGTTGGCTTTTATAAAAAGTATTTATTTGGGATAAAAGCTTATAGTTGCAAAGCCCTAAAGAATCCAACTAACCAAAGATAGTAGAAGCAAATGGTGGGCGATCTTTGACTTGCCTCTTCTTCCTTCTTCCTTCTTCCTATTTCCTTTTAAGGCTCCATGGGTCCAGCTTCTGATCTCAGCTGACTGGCATACACCTCATCTCTCAGGGTTTCCTATATCAACCTGGCATAGGGCTTGTTTCTTTCTGGGCCTTCTCAGCTGCTCAGCTAATATGTTCTCTTCAGCTGCAAACTATCAGACAAATGGCTCATCTTTCTTCCTGGGGCTTTAGTTTGAGTTTTCTCCTTTCTGTTTCATGGCAGGAACATAATGACCAAGTTCTCTCCTTTTCTGTGTGTCTTGTTGAATGAGAGCCTGTTTATATAGGCCAAAGGGGGCAGGGACTCAACCTAAGCTACATCTTACTGACATAGCCAAATCAGAAGCCCCAAATTGATTTCATCAAGTACACTTAATCAGAGGCCCCTCACCAAATCTAATACAATCAAAAAGCATCACAGCCAGAGGAGCAGGCCAGTTTACAAACATAACTTTTCTCTTTTGGAAATTCACAAAAAGCCTCAAACTGCCACAGTCTTGTATTTTGCCACACTGCTGACCTCATTTATTAGTTCTAGTAGCTTTGTTGTCGATTCTCCAGGACTTTCTAGGTATAAGATCTATCATTTATGAATAGCAAAAGTTTAATTTCTTCCTTTCAAATTTGTATGTCATTTATTTTTATGCTTGCCTAATTGCTCTAGGTAGACTCTCTAGCACTATATTGAACAATGGTGACAATGGGCATCCTTGCCTTGTTCCTGATCTCAGTGAGAAAGCTTTCTGCATTTCACTATTGAGTAAAATGTTAGCTGTGAGTGATTTATATATACCCTTATGAAGAAATTCTCCTTCAATTTGTACTATTTATCTTTGATTTATTAATGTAGTGTATTATGCTGGTTTATTTATTTCTAAAAATATATTTATTTTTCATGAAACTTAGCTTATACAAATGTCACATAAAAAATATAGGGGCTTGAACTAGCAAGATGGCGGCACAGTAAGGAGCTCCTAGAGTCAGCTTCTGCTACAGGGCAGTTAGCAAACACCCAGAGCTCTCTGGAGCTAGCTGAAGTACCTGTTTGGGGGCTTCAGGAGGCCAGAAGGGCATCCTGCCACATCCTTGAAGGAATGGAAGGAGGAGACTGCCCATCTGCAGAGAAGACTCCTAAGTAGAGCATTCCATGCCATAGAGACCAGGGCCCATTTTCCAGTGGAGGCACAAGCCGCCTTAGGAGCTGTTCCGTGGCTGGAATTGAAAGCTCCACTTCCCCAAAATAGGGGAGGAAGAGATGGTTGGGCACCAACATCGGCTACTGATGAGTAAATTCAGCGCCCTAAATTATAATCCTGAGAACAGCCCTAAGCTAGCCTTCAGCCCCACCTCTGGCAAGGAGGAGACTGGCAAGCCCTTCACTACCCTACCTAAGTAACTTCAGGTAACTTTGGCTGGCACAAACTGAATTGTTGGCAGTATATCAGGGCAACTGCAGTCATCTTGAACCTGTACTGCATAGAATGCTGTCCATAACTGCAGCTCCATCCCTGTCCCAGCAGGGGAGAAAGGGACATGAAGCATCATCAGTCTCTCTGGACAACTATAGTCTAGGTCTGCATGACTTGGATTTTTCCTCATAGCTCTGACTCTGTCCCTACCTCTGGCAAAGGAGAAAGTTAGGAGAAGCTTCATGGGTTCCATGGGCAATGAAGGCAGCTTGAGCCTCCACAGCTTATAGCACCAGTTACATCTTTGTCTCCTACTGCACAACCAGCAAGGGAGAAAGGGCAGGAAGTCCTAAACTAAATAGAAAAACTGCACCCAGAATAAATACTCTAATAATCCAGATGCTGAGACACCAACAAAGATTACAACCCACACTAAGAAACAGGAAGATACGGCCCAGTTAAAGGAACAGGGTAAACCTCCAGATGACACAAAGGAGACAACTAATAATAGATCTTCAGACAAATTTCCTTAATAAATTCAATGAAATGGCTAAAGAGATTAAGGATATTAAGAAGACAATGGGTGATCACAAAGAAGAATTTGAAAGCATATGTAGAAAAATAGCAGATCTTCTGGGAATGAAAGATGCAATCAATGAAATTAAAAAAACATTGAAATCATCTGACAGCAGATTTGAGGCGGCAGACAGAAGGATTGGTGAGCTTGAAGAAATGGCCTCTGAAAATGAATGTACAAAAGAACAGATGATGAAAAGAATGGAAAAAGTTGAACAAGGTCTCAGGGAACTAAATGACAGCAAAAGCTGTGCAAACATATGTGTCATGGGTGTCCCAGAAGGAGAAGAGGAAGGAAAAGTGGCAGAAGGAAGAAATAATGGTAGAAAATTTCCAAACCCTATTGAAGGACATAGATATCCATTTCCTGAAAATCTGGTCTCTTAGTTAGAAATTCTCTCGGTTTCTGTTTATCTGTGAATATTCTAATCTCGCCCTCATTGTTGAAAGACAGCCTTGCTGGATTTAAGATTCTTGGCTGGAAGTTTTTTCTTGTAGTATCTTAAATATATCAGACCACTGTCTTCTTGGCTCCATGTTTCTGGTAAGAAATCAGCACTTAATCTTATTGGGAATCCCTTATATGTTATGTATTGCTTTTCTCTTGCTGTTCTCAGAATTCTCTCTTCGTCTTTGGCATTTGACATTCTGATTAGTATGTTCCATTTGGATTTTTTCGGATGGGAGTATGTTGTGCTCCTTTGACAGATTTTCAGGAAATACTAAAGGGTGTGCTAGAGCCTGAAAAGAAAAGACAGGAAAGAGCATCCTGGAAGAGAGTCTAGAAATGAAGGTTATATCAATAAAAGTAACTAAAAGTGTCAAAAGAGTGGTGAAAATAAAATATGACAGATAAAACACAAATAGACAGGAATAAACTTAACCAATGAGGTAAAGTACTTGTATTCAGAAAACAGCAACTCAATCTTAAAAGAAACTTAAAAAGGCCTAAATAACTGAAAGAGCATTCCATACTCATGGATTGGATCCCTCTCTCATACCTTATCCCAAAGTTAACTCAAAATGGATTTTTTTAAAAAACTGAAAATAAAAGGAAGAAATCATAAAACTTCTAGAAGAAATTGTTGGAAAATATCTTCAAGACGTGGTAGTAGGTGGTGGATTCTTAACGGAGATAAAAGGAGGACTAAGATGGACTACTGATGTTTAATATATGTAGAAGTTTTAATTAGCTTTCCTGTAAAAGTGTGGAAATGTAGAGACTGGATGATAACAAATAGTAACAGCTAGTTTATAAATTGGGATGTGGCTGAAAATGGTAGTCTAGGGATATAAATGCCAATTGACAGAATACTGGAGAATAATCTAGGAAGTGAATAGCACAGTAAACCAAGAGGTAGAAGAGAATTGTGGTTGATGGTATAGATGCAATAGTGCCCTTTGTGAGCTTGAGCAAACTACTGCAGGGTGTCGGGAACACATGGGAAAAATACAACTGGATTGACCTATGGACTGTGGTTAACAGTAATAATATAATATTCTTGCATCTATGCAAAAGATGTACTATGTTGATAATGAGGTAGTATGGAAAATGTGAGCCAAGTATACACTATGGATATGATAACAATCAGATCGTATTATCTGTAACAAATGTTCCATCAGTATGGTGTGTTGATAGAGGAGTGTTGTTTGGGAACTCCACACATGCCCATGATTGTTTTTATAAGTTTACAACTTCTGTCATAAAAAAAATGTATTTAAAAAATATAAGATGAGGACAATAATTAGTAGTAAGATTTTGACAATATTTTTTCATAATTTGTAACAAACACCTCATGACAATGCAAGGTGTTGGTGGAGGGTTGATGTGTATGATGCATGCTTTATAAGTCCACAACTTTTACTCTACACTTAATTGTTTATGTATGTTCATATGTAAATGATATAAAGATAATAATAATAAGGAGGGTTGGAGGAAAAATACTTTTGTTAGCAGTAATATTTTGACAGTGCTTCTTAATCATTAGTTAAAAATGTTTAACAAAATGCAAGGTGTTGGTGTTAGGTTGAGTTATGAGGGTCTTGTATGGTGTTACATATGTTTGTTTTGTAAGTTCGCAACTATTGCTATGCACTTATTGTTTATGTATGTTTGTATGTGGGTGATATATTTTAATAAATTAATTTAAAATATATATGTAGGGGGTTCCCATATGCCCTGCTCCCCACACCTCCCACATTTTCCCGTATTATCAACATCCTTCATTAGTGAACTATATTCATTGCAATTGATGAATACATTTGGACATTGCCACTAAGCATGTTTACATTGCAGTTTACTCTCTCCCACACAATTCTGTAGGTTATGACAACTCTTATAATGGCCTGTATCTGCCATTGCAATGTCATTCAGGACAATTCCCAAGTCCCCAAAATGCCCCCATATTAAACCTGTTTTTCCCTCTCCCTGCCCTCGGAACTTCCAGCGGCCACTGCCTCCACATTGATATCATTTCTTCCACTGCTAGAATCAAAATAAGTCTATAGTAGAACACCAGTAAGTCTTTAGTCCATAGTTCATTCCCCAATCCTGAAGATTCTGGGATGGTGATGTCCGCTCCACCTCATTTGAGGGGTGGGCTATGATCCCATAGGGCCAATGGATGGGACTCTCTTCCTTGCAGTTGTAGACTCTCTTGGTTCCTTGGTATGATAGTTATCCATCATCACCTCTATGTTAGTTGTTCTGTGTGAGACTAATGAACTGGAGAATAGATGTTGCAACTCTGATGAGTTTCAGGGCCCAGCTGGCACATGGACAGCCCAAAGATTTAATTCTCTTTGACATATACCTACCAACTCTAGTACTAATTATAGATTCAAATAGAAGGTAGAAGAGTCATGTGTAGGGAAACTACAACTGAGGTCAACACTCTCACTTTTGAGTAAAATGTTAATTGTGTGATTCATACATGCCTTTTATCATGTTAAGAGAAATTCTCCTTCAATTTGTACTATTAATATTTCTTCTTTGATTTACTAATGAGGTGTATTAGTATGATTTATTTTCTTGTGTTGAACCACCCTTGCATACCTGGTATAAAACCCATTTGGTCATGATGAATAATTCTTTTAATATATTGTTAGAATCAATTAGCAAGTAATTTGTTAAGGATTTTTGCATCTGTATTCATTAAGGTAATGGGGCTGTAATGTTCTCTCTTTTTTTGTAATGTCTTGATATGGTATTGGTATTAAGGTGATATTGGCTTTTTAGAATCAGTTTGGTAGTGATCCTTCTTGTTCAATTTTTTGGAAGAGCTTGAGTAAGATTGGTATTAAACCTTCTTTTTATGCTTGGTAGAACTCACCTCTGAATCTATCTTGTCCTGGGGAGTTGTTCAATGACTGTTTCAATCTCTTTACTTGTGATTGGTCTGTTGAGATCTTCTATTTTTTCTAGGGTCTGTGTAGGTTGTTCACACATTCCTAGGAATTTTTCCATTTCATTTCATTATCTAATTTGCATACAGTTGTACATAGTATCCTATTATCTCTTTTATTTCTGTGGGATCGGTAGTAATGTCCCCATTTTCATTTTTTATTTTATTTGCATCTTCTGCATGTTTTACTTTGTTAGTCTGGCTAAGAATTTATCAATTTTGTTGACGTTCTCAAAGAACAACTTTTAGTTTTGTTAATTCTTCCTATTTCTTTTTTGTTCTTGATTTAATTTATTTCTGGCCTAATCTTTGTTATTTCAATCTTCTTCTTTTTTGAGACTGGTTTCCTGTTCTTTTTATTTCCTCCAGCTAAGTAATTAGGTAATTGATTTTTAGCTCCTTCTTTTTTAATATAAGCATTAAGGGCTATAAATTTCCCTCTCAGCACTGTCTTCACTGCATACTTTATGTTCTGATCGTTGTGTTTTCATTTTCATTCATCTCAAGATACTTACTGATTTCTCTTGCAATTTATTCTTTGACCCACTGCTTATTAAAGAATATGTTGTTTAATCTCCATATCAAGAATTTTCCCTTTTTCTGCCTGTTGTTGATTTCCAGCTTTATTCCATTTTTATCAGAGAAAGTGCTTTGTATAATTTGGATCTTGTTAAATTTATTAAGATATGTTTTGTGACCCAGCATATGGTCTATCCTGAAGGAGGATCTATAGGCACTTCAGAAGAATGTACATCTTGCTGTTTTGTGGTACAAGGTTCTGTATATACCTATTAGGTTTAGTTCATTTATCATATTATTCAAAACTCTCTAATTCTTTATTGATCATCTGCCTAGATGTTCTATTCAATCATGAAAGTGGTATACTGAAGACTCCAACTATTATTGTGAAGATATCTGTTTCTTCTTTCATTTTTTCCAATGTTTGCCTCATGAAATTTGGGGCATCTTATTTAAGTGCATATACATTTATGATTGCTATTTCTTCCTGGTGAATTACCCCTATTATTAATATATAATGTCCTTCCTTGACTCCAATAACAGTTTTGCTTTTAAAGACTATTTCATCTGACCTATCTGAGCTTTTTTTTGTTCTTGTTGCTGCACGTATGAAATATCTTTTTCAAGCCTTTAACTTTCAATATATTTGCATCCTATGATCTAAGGTGAGTCTCATGTAGACAGCATATAGATGGCACCTATTTTCTTAACCATTCCACCAGTCTGTGTCTTTTGATAGGGAAGTTTAATTCATTAACAGTCAATGCTATTACTTAAAGGGAATTCCTCCTTCATCCATTTTGGCCTTTGGGTTTTATCTTTCATATCCTGTTTTCACCACTCTTTTTAGACTTTTAGTTAGTTTTGCTGATATAATCTTTATTTCTAAACTCTCATCCAGCCTCTCCCTTCTATCTTCTTTTATCAGGATGTAGCACTCCATTTAGTACTTCCTGTAAAGCCAGTCTTTAGCTACAAACTCTCATTTTCAGTTTATTTGTGAATATTCTAAACTTGCAATCAATTTTGAAAGACAGTTTTGCTGGATATAAGATTCTTAGCTGACATTTCTTCTCATTCAGTATCTTAAATATATCATACCACTGTCTTCTTGCCTCCATGGTTTCTGATGAGGGGTCAGCACTTAATCTTATTGGACATCCATTGTACGTGATGCATCACTTTTCTTTTGCTGCTCTCAGAATTATCTCTTTATCTTTGATATTTAACAATCTGATTAGTATGTGCCTCAAAGTAGGTTATTCAGATTTATTCAGATGGGAGTACATTTTGATTCTTTGACTGGATATCTATGTTCTTCAATAAGATTGGGAAATTTTCTACCATTATTTCTTCAAATATTCCTTCTGCCTCTTTTTCCCTTCTGTTCTCATTCTTGAACACCATGACATGGATTTTCACATCTCTTGTTGTCATTTAGTTCTCTGAGACCCTGTTCAATTTTTCCATTCCTCTCTTTATCTGTTCTTTTGTATGTTCTCTTTTAGAGGCCCTGTCTTCAAACTGATCCTTTCTCCTGTGTCTTCATATCTGCTGTTACATACTTACAGTGTACTTTAAATTTCATTTACTATTCCTTTTATTCCCATAAATTCTGCTATTTTTCTATGTATGCTTTCAAATTTTTCTTTGTACTTACACAGTATCATCTTAATATCCTCAATCTCATTGAATTTATTAAGGAGATTTGTTTGAATATTTATGATTAGTTGTCTCCTTTATGTCATCTGGAGGCTTACTTTGTTCCTTTGACAGGGCTGTATCTTCTAATTTCTTGGTATGGATTGTACTTTTTGTTTGTGTCTCACTACCTGATTTACTAGTTGTATTCTGGTTTCATTTTCTTTCTTTAGTCTAGGACATTTTATTTGATTGGCTTTGTGCTACAGCCCCTCTTTGATACTTGGTTCAACTTAATTTGGAACTTTATAGTGGGTAGTGTTTTGCCAATCTGAGGTTTTATTTCCAGCTCTTTTTCATCTGTTCCCTGCTCTTTTTTCCTTGCTGTTAGCAGATTAGGAGCCAAGGATGTGGTTAATAATGTAAACTGTGGAAGCTGAAGTTGCCCATGTTGCCCCAGGAAATGATGAAGCTTCTCCCATCTTTCTCCTCTGCCAGGGATAGGGATGGAGCTGCAGCTGTGTCCAGTAATCAAGCTGAGCAGGCTGAAATATCTGTGCTGCCTAGAGAGTCTGATGAAGCGCCACATCCCTTCCCCCACTGTCTGGGGTGGAGATAGAGCCACAGGTGTGTGCAACAATCTGGTTTGTGTTAACTGAAAGCAATGCAATTGCTGGGAGAGACTGAAGGAGCACTATTCCTTCTATTCCCTGTTGGGGGCAGGCTGGAGTCACAGATGTGCTTAAGTCTAGTCTTCTGAGCGGAAAGCAGCTGCAGTTGCCCAGAGTGACTGAAGGAACACTGTCCCTCCTTCTGCCCTGTCAGGGATGGGGATGGAGCCACAGATGTGTCCCACAATTTGTCCATGCAGGCTTAAAGCAGATGCAGTTGTCCAGAGAGTGTGAGGAAGCGCTGTCCCTCCTCTTACATTGTCAGGGGCAGGGATGAAGCTACAGATGTATACAACAGTTTGGTCCATGTTAGCTAAAAATGCCTGCAGTAGCCCAGAAGGACTGAGGAAACACTCTCTCCCCTCCTATTCTATCAGGAGAAATGGGTGAAGCCGAAGATGTCCAACAGTTTACTCTGTGTAAGCCTAAAGTGCCTGCAGTTGCCCCGAGAGCCTGAGGAAACACCACCCTCTCTCCTGTCCTATTGGGGGTGTGAATGTAGCCATATGGGTGCTCCAGGATCTAGTTTTTGCAGGCTGAAAGCAACTACAGTTGCCCAGAGAGACTGGTGTAGATCCCCCTAACTTCTTCCCTGCTGTAGGAGAGGTTGGAGCCTAAGCTACATCTGTATTCTGACCTGGGTATAAAGATGCCCGACCCTGCTATCACGGTGATTTTCAATCAGCTCTGCTTCCCCTCATGCCAGGGCAGAGTTAAAATGGAGCTAACAGCTTCTTTTGAATTCAAACTTTATCTATTCTTAGTATTGGACTTTAGTCAGCCAAATTTACTAATTAGTAACTGAAGGCAATGCCTGATCTTCTCTTCCTCCCCTATTTTTGTGAAATGGAGCTGCCAACTAACTCCAGGCAGGGAATAGGTCCTGAGACATCCTGCACTACCAAAGGGGGAAGGGCAGTGACCTCCACAGCATGGAGTTCTCTATTCAGGGATCTTCACTGAAAATGGGCAGTCTCCTCCTTCCAGTCTTCCAAGGGTGTTGGAGGATGCTCTTCTGCTCTCCTGGGCCACCGAACAGGTGATTTAGGTAGGTCTAGGCAATTACTAACTGCCCTATAAGATGAACTGATTCTTGAAGCACCTTACTCTGCCTCCATCTTGCCCTTCCTGAATGCCTAAATGTTAATCTACTTTCCATCTTTGCCTCAGAAGCCTTGACCTAGGAAGGCAGACTTTTCTGTTGTTAATAAATTATAAAGGTTTTTGAAATTCTTTCAGGGTTAGAAACAAAGGAGCTTGCCTACAATAGAACTGTATAAAATGAAAAGTAATCCAAGGATCTTAAACAGTAGATATTTTGACAAGGAGTTTAACAAGCCACTGAACCTTGAATTTAACTACTTTTGTTTAATAACATTCTAGAATTAATTTTGATGATGTTTGGGACTCATGAAATTGAAATGATATGGAAAGTGTTTTTTTAGTGCTAAATTATAGTAAAAGCAGAGGATTCATTTTTTGTTCTGAGATATTGATTTTGATGGCAAGGGACTGGACATCATATAAAGTCAACCTCGGTCACATCTTTGCTCAGAATATGCTCCTCTACCTGTACGCTATGGCACACTATAAAAATTTCAACTGTGTACCACAGCTTTAGAACAATGTGAAAAATATATTTTTGCTAAAACTGAGTAGACATATTGGTACTAAGTCAGTCAGATGAAACATTGAACTAGATGAGATATGAGGTAGACCAGGGAAACTGTTAATGTTAGAAAGGTATTGTGTAAAGTTAAGTTGCAGCAACTTACTTTCTATTAGAAGTATGTACAATAGTGTGATCATGTTAGCAAACAGTTCTACTAAGTAGAACAAGAAAATAGCAGTTGGTTTCTAGACACTATGTTTTTTATTGTTATTTTCAACATTTTGTTTGTTTGCGTGCACTGTGGTAAGAATAAGGTTTTTGGGACCAGACTGAGTAAAATCTTTTGTCAAAACACTTAGGTTTCAGAATATAGGTTAGTAGGAGACAAAAGGTGGAATGAGGATGGGAACTGATTCTGAGTGTATGTAGAATGTTTAATAAGGTTGAACATAAATATGAAAAAAACATAAATATTTCCCATAAATATGTGGAAATGGATAGAGTTGATGGTAACATATTATATAACTAATACTTCTGATTTATAAATGAGACTGTGGCTTAAAAGGGTAATCTAGGGAAGTTAATGTTAATTGAAAGATAGCCAGGGCATAATCTAGGGACTGTATAATATAGTAATTTTGGTGGTACATGAAAATTGTGGTTAATAATAAAAATACAAGTATCTTCCTCTATTAGAGTGTGTTAAAAATATGGTGATACATGGGAAAAATACAACTAATCTAACTTATAAACTATAGTTAACATTACTATTGTAATATTTTGTAGCAAAGGCAAGGAAGGTACTATATCAATGCTAAAGGTGAAAAAAGAATATGGAATTTAGTTTTCTGAGATATGAATATGATCAAGCATTATTTCTTCATTTTTTTCATTAACAAGGAGAATTTGATCTTGTCATTTAGCCAATCTGTGCTCATTTATTCATCTTTTGGAGCACTGGAGACACAATTGAGTTTGTTTTTAGGATTAAATAAGATAAATATGCTGGGACAGAATTTATTAGAATAATGCTTTCATAATGTTATGTTGCCTTTGGACTGTTATTTTATTTTTTGAAGTTCAACAAATTTATTTTAAAAAACCTTCAGGCATTTATTTTCTTTTACATGATAAATGGAGAAAATAAAATTCCTGCCTCATATAGTTGTGAACATTTCATAAACTAATCTTTTTTTTTTTTAAGATTTGTTTATTTATTTATTTATTTCTCTCGCCTCCGCCCCCCTTCCCCCTGGCCCTGGTTGTCTGTTCTCAGTGTCTATTTGCTGTGTCTTCTTCTTTGTCTATTTCTGTTGTTGTCAATGGCACAGGAATCTATGTTTCTTTTTGTTGCGTCATCTTGTTGTGTCAGCTCTCCGTGTGTGCGGCGCCATTCCTGGGCAGGCTGCACTTTCTTTCACGCTGGGCTGCTCTCCTTACGGGGCACACCCCTTGCACGTGGGGCTCCCCTACGCGGAGGACACCCTTGTGTGGCAGGGCACTCCTTGCGCGCATCGGCACTGCACATGGGCCTGCTCCACACGGGTCAAGGAGGCCCAGGTATTGAACTGCGGACCTCCCATGTGGTAGACGGATGCCCTAACCACTGGGCCAAGTCTGCTGCTCATAACTAATCTTATAGGCACTGAGAACAGTGTCTAGCATATAGTAAACACTCAATAAACATTGATTCTTTTCAGTATTTTTCTTATTACTGACTTGTTGGTTTGGGGTCCTTTGGATATTTTATGGTATGTGTGGTTTTTATTTCATTTCATTTCATTTCATTTTAGATCTATTTTTTATTTATTTCTCTCCCCTCTCCCCACCAGTTGTCTGCTCTCTGTGTCCATTTGCTGTTTGTTCTTCTGTGACCACTTCTATCCTTATCAGCGGCATGGGAATCTGTGTTTCTTTTTGTTGAGTCATCATGTTGTGTCAGCTCTCCGTGTGTGCGGCACCATTCCTGGGCAGGCTGCGCTTTTCCTTCGTGCTGGGCGGCTCTCCTTATGGGCCCCACTCCTTACGTGTGGGGCTCCCCTACGCAGGGGACACCCCTGCGTGGCATGGCACTCCTTGCACACATCAGCGCTGTGCATGGGCCAGCTCCACACAGGTCAAGGAGGCCCGGGGTTTGAACCGGGGATCTCCCATGTGGTAGACGGATGCCCTATCTATGGGCCAAATCCACTTCCCATGTGTGTGTGTCTTAATTGATTTAGAGTCTCACTAAAAATTCTGATATTTGCAAACTGAAAAATTCTGGTATACCACAACACAGAATTGTGGGAAGCAATCACATTAATTACTCTTTAAAAGGTGATACCGACTACAGGAGACTTTAATACTAGGCATAGATCTAGCACTTACTGCACAAGAGATTGCTATTCTCTCTGTGATTTCATATTTATAATATTAAAATTGGATTATATAGCTTTTAGAAGCTGTTTTCTAACCTTAAAATTATATGATGTGAGATTTGTGTATTTAACACAAATGGAAAGTTTTATAGCTTTATGTTTTACCTTATTATTTTTCATGTGTCAATGAGAGTGCAAAACTTTTTGTTCTAAAAGATTCCATTTGTTCTGCTATATGAAAGATCTATGCTGTTCTGCTTTCCAGTGGTTCATTATCTTGTGTAGGTGATGAAGTGATGACAGCCTTAGGTTAAAATCCTCTTAACTTACGCGGTTCTGCATTTCTAACACACACTGAAAGCAAAATAGAAGTAACTTTATTTTTAAAAATTATTTTCTGTTTATTCACAAACATACAATCTCTCTATATGAATTTATTAAATGGAGCATCTAACAAGTGCCAATATTACATCAAGAAAGACACAATAGAAAAAGATTTAAAAACCTCATCTACAAAGTTTATAACCTTTTAGTAGAAAGAAGGTATTAATGTATGTATAAAACATAAAAGAACAATCCTATCATTCCACTAATATGTTTTTCTTTCACTTAACAATCCTCTGACTCACTCACAAATTAAAGCATAAGCATGCAATATTAAGTACTTTTAACATGCCAGCAATGAGCAAAGCATCACTGCTGTTCTCAAGAGATTCATGGACTATAGGTCAAGATAAAGATGAACATAGTTAAGTATAATACATTGTGATAAGTTTCATATGAAAGGTATGAACCAAGTGCTGGAGAAACATAGACAAAAAGTGATTTATTCTACCAGAAAAATCAGGAAAGTCTTAAAGAATAAGAAGTCATTTAGCAAAGGTTTTAAAGATGAGAAGAGAATTTTCCAGGTTGAGGTGAGAAAAGAATATTTCAGGCAGGGGAACCTGCTTCAAGTACAATGTCCAAATGTGAGATATTCAGATATGGACAGGTTGTTCACTATGACTAAAGGCAGAGGAGGTCGGGGACTAAAGGTTAACACCATAGTGTCAGATCAAAATGCTGTCCATAAATAACCAGGAAGTACAACCTGGTCATAGTTGTATAACTTTGAGCTTTGACTGGAGTATTAAACTGTGTGGTTTTAACTTTAAGATTGTGGAAGTTCTATGATGAGATAGAGCAAAGTGGTTTAGAGTAGATGAGGAGGATTCGTAGAAGAGAAATGAGGCAGAATCATGGGTTATTTGAAGCAGTCTGACACATCAAAGGAAAAAGAAAGGCCAAGAGAACCCAGATCAGTACATACCAACTAACATTAACTAACATAGTTTTCCCTTTTCATCTATTTTAAATAATGGGTGAATCCAATGGAGTAACTAATTATTCAAGAATACTTCTTAAAGAATACAGAAGATGGTCACAAATAATAGAATTGAAAGAAATATCAATGTTTGGAAAAAAGCCCCTGAGTCAATATTTGTTCATCAATTGTGATTTTGAGCAGACATCAGCTAAGGATATGAACTGATTCTGAGATGATAAAATGCTTCAATATTTGGCTAGAGTCAGCTAGAAGAGCCAGGGGAAAGAACTCCCCTTTTTACTGGATAATTCAATTCATTCTACTTATTTTTTAAATTACTTGAGCAGCATGATATAAAATCCATTTATAACACAATTATTTTAAAAGAAAAATGAAGCATTGTGTCATTCTCTTCTTGGTGTAAGATTTTCTCAGGCAACATGCAATTTATGGTAAACACCAATTAGTGATGGAGGAAAAGGGAAAGAAGGAGATAATAAACATAGATAATAGACCATACACTAACTATTTTTCATAGGTGTATCAGATTTTTTTAGAAAATTTTGTGGTTTTTTTTCATTTTTACAAAATTAGGAGATTGATTATGGAGAAAGAGATGGCATCCAATGGATGCATAATCAATTAGGGTTGATCTACAGCCTCCCATACCTACAACACCATAGGCACTCTGGTAGGGGGTGGAGATACAGAAATAAATGTGGTGTTGATGTTGTAGCAAGAAAATGGTTGCAATGGCCGAATACCAGAAATAATACACATGCACAGGGCACCCAGGGAAAGGAAAGAGAGTTTTCCTTCTACTTCTAGGGGAACTCCTTTCTGACAAAAAGCAATTGCTTGCCTCTATCTTTAGTATGTATTCTCAGAGCAATATGATTTAAGGTAGAGCAAATGGTAACTTTAGATCAGGAAGGAGAACTCAGTCCTGAGAGTAAGAAGTGTGAGGCATAAAGTGGTGGAGGCCCAGGAATGTAAACATTTCAAGGTATAAAAATAGAGAGCATAGGGTTGCAATACTAATCATAGGGAATATTTGATTCTCTTGATGCCAAGGATTGTGCCTAATTTTCCTTTGAATGCCCATGGACTAGAAAAGCGTTCAGCATACATTTGTTAAATAAATGCTATCTGTAGGAGGGAAGGAGAGAGGGAGGAGGATAGAAATTAGTTTGCTTTCTCTATGTATGTAATGGATTTTTTAAACTTGAAATGTCCATTGAACAGCAAAGAAGATACACATTTTAGGTATTGGATATAGGAGACTGGAGTTTAAGAGAAATAGTTAGCAATCAACTTCAAATTGTTGACAAGTTGTTGCAAAGCAATGTGACTGCAGGATGTGAACTAGAGTAGAAGCCTTAGGGAATTCCACTATTTAGAGGTGGTAAGGCACAGGAGGAACAAACAGCAGAGATTCAGAACGAGAGGCTTTAGAATAAGGAGAAGAACTACATCCTAGACTATTAGAATTACCTCCTAACTTTAGACCAGGAGGAAAAGCATGGTCCTCAGTGTAGGAAATCTACTCAAACCTTTATTTGGGATTTAACACTACCAAAAATATAAATCTGAACAAGATGTTCATTTTTTCCCCTCTCTCCATACCTTCTCTCCCATTTCTTTTTCACCTAAAACTCTTCAATAACTACTGATTTCTTATAGGATAATGACAAGCTAGCATTGTATACTCAGCCCAGCATGGTCTACTCTGTGTGCTCTAGAACCATTTGCCTCCTTTGGAAACTCTCTTGCAATTTATCTTCTGTCCTATCAAGTAGACTTTCCTCATGCCATTCTCTAGTTAGCAGGTTACTCTCACCCTTTACCTCCTTAACACCTACCTAGCATTAAGATATCAGTTAAGAAAGTACATCCTGAGGGAAGTCCAACTTGACTTCCCCATCAAGTAAGATATTTCTGAAACAAGCTCTCAAACCAATTTTTAACACTTGGAAAAGTTGCATTTGATGCTTTGTTGATTGATTAAATCACTAATGTCATTCTGCTCTAATGGACTATAGCCTTCGTGAAATTAATAGTAAAGTTTGTTTTGAAATGCCATAGAATTTCCAGCATGGACCATAACATCTAGAATGAGAATAGTAGCTAAGTAAATATGATTCAAAGAATTAATGTTGTGGGAAACTAGGAGCTGGTCAAAAAGTTCATTTGCAGGGAAAGGCAAAGCATGCAGTAGTGTCTTAATTTTAAAGATTAAAATTGAGTGTATTTTCCCAGAGTACTAATAAAATACATGGCCATCTCTGCAACCTCTTGCTAATTAATATGTGGATGACTCTATACCTAATTATATCACATGCACATATAAAGTATAGGTTATATGTTTTTGAGTTAAATGTGCAAAATAACAAAGATACTATTAACATGTTCTTATAAATTTTTTAATACATAAAGCAGGAATAATTTGGAACATACTGTTAATTGAAAGAGAAGGGAAAGGTGTAGACTCACTAAAATAAATGTGTGATCATATATATAAATTGTACTAGGTATAACTGATGCTACTGACCCTGGAAGAAATGCAATTGAGAATGTGGTGGACAACTATATAAAAGGCAGCAGAAAGGCTCAAAATATAGAAACAAAGAAAAGTGCACTTTAAACTGAAGAGGTCACTGGTGGCCTTAAAGAAAGTAGTTTTAAGAGAAAGTAGTTTAAGAGCTAGACAGAAAGGAGTCTAGCAGGAAATTGATATTTAGGAATTGAAGTCATGTTCAAGTAATTTCGAAAGAAAAGGAATAAAGACCTGCTGGACAGAACTGTCAGATAGTGCCCTTTCAAAAACTCAGAAAGTTAGTTTTATGGATGAATATGTGAAAAATTAAGTAGCATTTACCTTTCAAGACTGATCTTCACAAATTATATCAGACATATTTGTATTAAATACTTAAAGTGCTTATTAACGTTTTCTCTTATTTTGAAAACATGATCATGGTTAGGAAAAGGACAGCAAATATCTAAAAAATATTTTAATAGTGTAGATTATTAGCTTAGCAGCTAATTTATCATCTTTAAAATGATACCATTTCAATACAAAGCCATTTATTCACCTGTTTATAGGCAAAAAGTAGTTCTTCATTTTGTGAAAATAAGTAAAAACAAAACAAAACAGAAAAACTTTTGTCATGGAGATTTAAACCCTATGGAAGGCCACAAGTTATTTAAAAAAAAACAAAACATTAAAGTACCAGGAAATATTTATGGGCTTTGAAACAGTTGTTCCATACCTTAAGAGGTTGGAGAAAGTAACTGAAACCAAAAATGAAGAAGAAATCTACTGGGTATTGGTTTAAAATGAGTATAATTAGAGAGAATCATACTCTATTTCACATAAGCTTGAAAACAAAATAAATATGTGTACATATAAAATTAACTGTGTTTACATTTGTACAAATATATAGAGAGAGGTAAATTTTTTAAATTTTAAATGTTGGCTGCACTATTCTTCAACTTGTAAATGGATAAAAAATGTGTATATCCATACAATGGAATATTATTCAATCATAAAAAGGAATAAAGTACTAATATATGCTACAATAGGATGAACTTTGTATGCTAAGGACCATGATTGGTGGTAATAGTCTGATGATACTATCTCATAACCTGTAACAAATGTTCCACCAGGGTGTGGAGTTGTATAGGAAATCTACACATCTGTATGATTTTTTTGCAAGTTCACAATATCTGTAACAAAAATATATTTAAAAAAAATAGTTTTGGGTTGGGGGAAAAATACACCAAATGTAAGATAAGGAATATAGTTGGTAGTAATATTTTGACAATGTTCTTGCTCAGTTTGTAACAAATGTTTCACACCAATGCAGAGTTGGTGGAGGGGTGATGTATGAGACCCCTGTGTGATGTTTTTTATGTTTATTTTGTAAATTCACAGTCTTTACTATACACTTATTGCTTATGTGTGTTCATGTATGAATGATAAACTTCAATAAATTTTTTAAAAATTATGCTAAGTGAAAGAAGCCAGACAGAAAAGGCCACATATTACATGATTCCATTTATATTGAACGTGTAGAAAGGACACATTCATGGAGATGGAAGGAAAGCAGATTAGTGGTTTCCAGGATATGAGTGAAGGTAGGGAAAGGGGAATGACTGCTTAATGGGTATAAGGTTTCCTTTTGGGATTATAAAAATATTCTGTAGCTAAATAATGGTGAAGGCTACACAATATTGTAAATGTATTAACTACTGAACTGTACACTTTAAAATGGTTAAAGCAATAAATTTTATGTTGCATATTTTATATCAAACACACACACAAATGAACTATTTATTCTTGTTGCTATGTGATGATTATAAGAAAATTCTCTTTTGCTTAGGAAAAAATGCTTTAATAGATATTTTTGTTCTTGTTGTTGGAAAGGAAAGATATCACAGAATTTTCTAAAGAGGAAATAACTCTAAAGAGTTATATCCCCTCCTCTCAAAATTGTCTGAACAACAAACAGGAATTGAGTACTCTTCTCTAGCAGTTAACAAAGAATTAGGATTGGGAGATACCAGAGATTCAGAAAAATATGAGGTCAAGAAGGAGTTTTTAAATTGGAAGAGTTAGCCACAATAATATACCTACGAAAAATTATGGCCAGCTTCAGGTGGAAAAGATGTTCTCTAAGCAATGTTTGCATTCAGGCTAGTCTGGGGATTACCAGATCCAGAGATGAGGAAGAGGCACAGGGGCACAAAAGCAATCTAAGGATATCTATGGAGCCCAAATATGAAGTACAGAAAAGTAGTCAAATACCTGGCATCTGACAAGAGTGATCTAAACAAGGAGACTGGATTCAGAAACAAGACTTTAGTTTCCACAAGGGTTAGGGAGGCAGAGCTTCTTCCCTGGAAACCTGGCATGATAAGCTGAGGAACAGGGCAACTAGGAGAGATGTGAATGGGACAATTATTGACTAGAAAATGAGCATTCTGAGTCAGAGAAGCTCCAGAACCTGGGATAGATTTGATGGCTATCTTGGTGAAAGATAAAGCATGTCCCAAAGCTTTACCATTTGGTTTCTTCATTTGAGTAATAGTCTGGAGCACTATAATGGTAGTTAAGAGTGTGGGCTCTGGAGCCAGCTGGCTCGTCTCTAATTCCTGGCCTCACCACTTACCAGCACTGTGACCTTGGTTAAGGTATATATCCTCTCTGTGCTTCATTTTCTTTGTCCAACAGATGTCATGAGGATCAAACAAGACAATGTATAGTATTCATTTAGCACAGCACTGGCATACTGTACATACTGGATAAACGCCATGCATTATTATTATGACTAGTTACAAACTCAGTGGTTCAGTTCTGCCACTTCTCAAACTTGCTATTGGTTTGGGCATTTGTTCCTTCTACTTTATATCAAGTCCTTCTCATCCTTCAGGTGTCAGTTTAGAATTCATTTCTGGGGCTAGGGGCATGGTCTTCCCAAACCCATTTGGAATGGGTGCAGTATTCCTCTTTTGTGCTCAGATAGTACCTATAGTATCCACTATCATGCATTTTAATTGATGGTTTCTTTCTCAGTATCTCTCATTAGACCCTAAAGTTCACGTGTTCGGGGATTTCATCAGTTTTCCACTGTAGTGTCAACAGTGCTGGCACATAAGAGATGCTTATTAAACATTTATTCATAAAATGAATAAATCCTGAGATATAATCTTTCAGAGAGTCATAATCTGGACAGTATCTTTCTGTCACAGCTTAGTTCGTGGGCTGCTGGCAATTGGAGATTCAGAATTAGAATGTCTGATGTCTGGGAGATGATGTCCCTTTCAGATGTGACATTGAAACTCACCTGTCCACCATTCCTCTCTGGTTGTTGCCACATGGTGTAGGTAGGAATAGCTTTCACCTTGAGGGTATTGTGTGTGGGAACCACCAGCTTTCCCTATGAATTTGGTGTAAACATGCCCAGAGTCTAGTCAGCAAAGGACAGCTCAAAAACACCAAATGTAACAAAGCATTCAGGGAAGTGTGATACTTGTGTTCCTGCTTGTGTGTATGTGGACATGCCTTATAATATGAAAAATTCTTTTCTTCTGAGTACTAATAAACTCTTTTCTCACATTAAAAAAATTAATTGACTTCTCTGCCTTTGTATGCAAAATGCTAAATTCCACAAGCAGAGCCACATGCAGTAATCAGATTGGAGGTTTGATCACAGTGGTCAGGCTGGTCGATGGTTCCTCTCTCCTCCTGGACTCTTCTTTCTACATGGACAATGTGTAAGTTTTCCATTGGCTGCATGAAATACTACCACCAACTTAGATGCTTAAGAGAGTTTCAGAAAGTCAGGAATACAGTCACAGCTTAGCCAGGTGTTTTGCTCAGAGTCTCAAAAGGCTACAATAAAGGTATCTGTCAGACTCTGCTCCATTCTGGAATTTAGGATTCTCATCCAGGCTCAAGTGATTGTTGAAAAAATTATGTTCCTTGAGGCTGTAGAACTGAGATCCCTGTTTTCTTGCTGGTAGTCAGTCAGGGACTGCTCTCCACACAGGCCGCCTTAGTTTGCCATGGACCGCTTGCACATCCCTTCAAGGCTAACAGGAGAATCTCTTGTTAAAGTTGCTAAGGCAGAGTCTTGTATAATGTAATAGAATCACGGATCTGATATCCCATCACCTTTGCACTTATTGTATTGGTTAAGAGTAAGTCACATGTTCTTCCTGCTCTCAAGAAGGTAGATTATTCAAGGATGTGACTCACTGTGGGTCACCTTAGGGTGTGTCTACCATAGGAAGCAGTCACAGAATGTTTTTAGAGACCTCTATGTGACTTTCACCCCCTGACTAAACATTTATGAAGACTTTCTCCAAATCTCTTTAAACTTGCAGGTAGCAGTTTGCCAAGGAATAGCTAATTTTGTGTGAAAATTCATTCAGTAACCAAGATCAAATGGTAGCTGGGGCCAGAGAGATAACCGTACTTTTTCTCGTGCTTTTAAAGTAGAAATCCTGTAGTCACATGTCCGTGTGAGTTTGGGGATTTGGAGCTAGAGCTCTAGTGTTTGACAAACATTAGACAACTTAGAAAGAGTACGTTTTGAATTAGGGACCCTTTCTTTTCACCCTAATATCAGGAGAAGGGGCAATTCAGGAGTCACATTGCTGGTATCAGATTAGTAGTGCTAGACAAGGCAAAATGTCCTAGATGCCTCTTGCTCCTGAAATTCCTTTAGCAGCTAAAGTGGGTTCCCTTACTCTGCATTGCGGAAGGCTCTGAAGGTCCAGCACAGCCTTTAGGGATCTGGGAAGTTTGTGAGTGTCTGTGTGTGTGTGTGTGTTTAGGCAGGTGGGGGTGGGCAGTGCCTTACAAAAGCCAATGCTGAAGGAGTTGTATAAAAACAAGATTGAATAGGACAGCTGGTCTTTCTGCATCCTGTTTTCCCTTTCCCTCCTCTTTTTTCCTTCTGTATGCCTCTAAAGACTCAAATACTTTATTTCCACTCTTAAGCACTTTACCCCACAATCAAGCAAAATCAGTAAAGGCTCTTGAAACTTCTAGTTCAAAGCAGTGTGTCCTGATAAACAGAAATGATGGGATTAAAAAGGAAGTTACCATGTGTGGAATATTCAATAGGAGAAATTATGGAAGATACTTGAGTGTGGTCCCATGCCTCTTCACATGGAAACAAAGTATCCACATATGGGAACCTGAAAGGACCATCAGGGATTCACTCAGCCATTTAAATAATTGTAGATGATTGTAATTTGAATGAAAGACAAATTGAACCTGAAGCAGCATCAATGTTTGGCAAAAGCAGTTCTCCAGCCAGTGAGCTGAATGGAAAGGCAGAGTGTTTCTTTGCATTTGTCTTGCAGGCTTCTGCAAGGGAGTTTTTACCACGTGGTCTCTGGTGTTGAAACTGGTGGATTCATTGCTATGATCAACCCTGGCCTGTTCACAGCACAAAAGAACTTGATCTAGTTGAGACGGAATCTCTGGGGAAGAAGTCAAACTGCATTCAATGGCCCTTAAATATTCTTCCCAGGGCCTTAACAATCTGTGTAAAAGGTCCAGCCTCAGTCAGACACATGGACTATTTGGTGGGATAGCAAAAAGTGGGTTTGGTGTTGGAGCAAGGATAACCTCTGAAATACTCAGAGGGCACCAGAGGTAAACATAAGTGGTCTCCTCTTAATTTCCTCTCTGCCTTCAACCTCAGATGAAGTGAAGGATGGATTGGCAAAGCATGTACAGATGAGGCTCAGGAAAAGTGACTTGTTGAGAATAAGCCAGTCTGTTGGTCAGACTGAAGATAAAGGTTTGTCAGCTTTGCCAAACCATGATGCTTTGGCATAGGTAAACCACCTGTAGTTAGGACTGGAGGAGGTTTAGCTGGCATTATAAAGTACTTTCCCACATATAACAGACAAAATAGTCTGGAATCTGAGGCCAGCCCTAGACCAACAGCCACTGAAATACTATTTGCTGAATTGGGCTATCTTATTTTCTTGGGGAAGACAGCTCTGTCTCTGAGATGAGTTTTCCTAGACTTTTAAAAGAGGGGTCCTGACCAAATCTGAGAAAATTGGAGAACTGTATTAGTCAGGGTTCTCTATGAAAACAGAACTGACAGGAGTATATGTAAAGAGTATGCGATTTTATAAAATTATGTCATGCAACTGTGGGGAAGCACAAGTCCATATTCCGCAGGGCAATCTACAAGTCAGGGATTCCGATGAAGGTCCTGATTGATTTCCCCTGGAGATTCTGGCTATCTGAATTGAAAATGAGAATTCTTTCTCTGAATGCTGAAATCACTTCTTCTTTTGAGGACTTCAACTGATTGGAAGAGACAGCTCGTTACTGGAGGCAGGCTCCTCAGTTGAATATAGATATAATCAGCCATAGATGTAATCAACTCATTGATGATTAAAATACATGAAATGCCCTTGTATTACAATTAACCCAGTGCTTGCTTAACCAAACAACTTGAAACCATTACCTGGCCAAGTTGACACATTAGCCTAACTATCACAATTCACCCCTAGTCAACTTGGCAGCTATATATATCATCTTAAACCATACTTAGTCTCTAAATAAAGACAATAGCAGACATATATATGTATATATATTTTTTCTGCCTAGCAACACTCAACTGTCCTGAGTACAACTGGAAATGAACTAAATCCCTCCAGAATAGGTTGCAAGCCCTTCGGTAATATTTATTCTTAAACTCGACATCTAAATACTATGACATGAAACTAATACAACTTATATGACAAGGGGAAAGAATAGGGAAGGGAAAAATATATTTGTTTAATGTACATATACAACCATTCATAACAAAATAAGAATGAAATATTCATGACCATTACAATCCTCATTTCTGTAACTGTTCATGTGGTCAAGTTTCATATTTCCACTACCTATTCCATATTCCTTTTACCCTCAGCAAGCATCTCAGCTTACTTGGTGGTTCTTTGTCTGGTTGGGTGACCCAAACCCTCATTCTTGAAGAGTCTTGGCCATTGTTAGTCCTGCCTAGATGGGGTTGTTGCAATTTTCCATTGACTTTAATCACAGATCATAGTAGTACTAAGAGACAACCTAGTGGATCTCCTGTATTCCAGGGAAACACTTCTTTATCTCCATTCTGTGGTGCAGTCCTATTTTCCCTTGATGGTCAGGATCAATTACTCCAACCAGTATAGTAACTTCCTTCTTTTCCTGTTGATTCATAGTCATGAGGAACCAAAAGAGGCCAGGTGGTAGTCTTAACTTCCAATTAAATGGAATACTTGTTTTCCTTGGTGGAAGCACTCCTCCTTTTAGAACTAAAATCTGTAAGCCAGCATATCATAAGGTTGCAGGGACAGAAAGCAATTTTTTTTTTTTCCTAGAGAATCACTAGGAATAATAGTGAGTGGTGCCACTTCCATTTCCACCCCTTGATTTCTAGACCTATGAATCCTGCGTATGGGAGAAATAGCACCATAAAGTTGACACATATTTAGAGTATACACAAACTTTTAGAGAACAGACTGGAAGATCCACCCTCTGCAGATGTCAGGGCAAACTCATGCTCTCTATACACATGGGTGGAATCACTTTCTTGGCCCAAGATGTCTTAATTCCAGGCTTAAACTTCCACAGTTTTCCTTTTGAAGCCATTTTTTCTTCAATCTCTCCTCTCCATGTGCATTTTAGTCCAGGCTGATACTGTTTTTTTTTTCATACAGATCTCACAAAAAGCATATTGGTTTTGCATGCAGGAAACAGTGGTGGAAGCTGTCAGACAATAAGACTTTCCACGAGACCCTCCTGGATAACTAGTAAGTCCTAACTTACTAGTTCCAAGTTTAGTTAAGCTTCAGATGGACCACTATCCCCTGTGGGCTTGTTTTCCAGATGCTTGGAATTTCCAAAATCAGTCTCTGGTTTCTTTGTGCCCAATAATTCAGTTTCCGTTTTTCTCTTTCCTGCCTCATTTTGCTCTAAGCTGCAAGTTGAAGCCAGGTCACATTTTCCCCATTGACTTTGGAAATCTCAGCCAAGTGTCCAAGCTTGTCATTTTCAATTTCTGCCTGTTATCTAACACTAGGAGTAAATTTTGCCAAGTTGTATGCAATTTAAAAAGGATTGCCTTTACTCCAAGTTTCCAATAGTAGTTTTATAATTTCCTTCTGAGGCCTCACTGGAAATAAATGTAGGGTCCATATTCCTACCAACAGTCCATTCAAAGCAGTCTAGCCTTTTCTCTGAAGCATCTAACAATTCCTCGAAAAACAAACAAAAAATCTCTTTACCCATTTATAAAACTGTTCCAGCATTTTTGGTAATTGCAAGTAGCACAATCCCACTCTTCTGACACCAGTTTCTGTTTTAGTTTGCCAAAGGGGTGCCAATGTAAAGTACCAGAAATGGGTTAACTTTAAAAATGGGTATTTATTTGGGGTAAAATTTTACCGTTCTAATGTCATGCAAAGTCCAAACTGAGGCACCATCAGAGATGCTTTCTCACCAAAATCAGTTACTGTTGACCCAGGAGCAAGATGGCCGTTGATCTGTACTGAAGTTTCAGCCTTCCTCTCCAGGCTCACCAACTCCTCTTGAGCTGCTCCATGGTCCCAGCCCATGGAGGCTTTGTGCTTAAGTGATCCTTTAGTCCTCTCTCTTACAAGGCAGGATAAAACATGCTGGCTTCCTTTTCCTGTGTCTTCCTGTGTCTCTCTCTGTATTTCTATTTATATCATATCCAGAAAGGGGGTGGAGAGTCTACCCGAGTCACTGACATAGTCCAGTTATAGGCTTTAAAGCATTCTTATCAGTAATCTAATCAAGCACTCCTCTACTGAATTTAATGCAATCAAAGTGTATTGTACCCAGAGGAATAGATTAGCTTACAAACCAAACATTTCTCTTTTTTAGATTCATAAAATAACTTCAAACTGCCACAGACAGTAATGAATTTTAAGCTTTCAGAATTCATGAATCCAGATCAATAATAAATAGATAATAAAATAATAGGAGAAAAGGGATTGCTTTTTTTAACATCAGAATTTAGAGGACCAGTGGTAAATGAGGAGAGAGTGGGAGTTGACAAGTAATCATTTTATATCCATTGTAATAAAGATTGGACATAAAAGAATTATCAGTGGATGCTAAGCCTTGGGGAAGACACACTTACAGATGTCTTGCCATCTTGCTCCAACATATGGCAAGAGACTTTGGTGAGGGAAATAACTTATGCTTTATGTCCTGGTAACTGTAAGTCTCTACCCCAAAGAAATACCCTTTATAAAAATCAACTGATTTCTCATATTTTGCATCAGCACTGCTTTGACTGACTAATATACCTTCCAAGCTCACTTTTTCTGGAACTCAGTCATAGGTGATCAGGCACATGGCTCATCTCTTCCTTCTCCTCACTTCAGGTTACTCTGCTGATTCCAACCTCCAGCCTCTCTCTCAGTCTCTCAGGGTTTCTCTGTCTTTCTGCAGCTATCGGTCATCCTGGAGTCCTTTCTCATATGGCAGGGTATAAACAGCAGTAGCTCCCTTTCTTTCTCTCTGCAAATTTCTCCCATTTATATGACTCTAGCAAGAGGGCCAAGACCCAACTTGGGTTATACCTCACTGAGGTAGTCCAATCAAAGGCCCTAAAAGCCATTTAATCAAAAGTGATCTAATCTTTTAAATGTCCCTTAACTGAATCTAACCAAAAGTTCCCATGTAAAATAGACTTACATGCACAGAAATGAATTAGCTTAAGAACATTATATTCTGGGGTGCACAAAAGACTGAAATCAGGACAACTAAATGTGATGCCTTACCCTAGACTTAGTCCAAAACTGGAAGGGGAAAATGCTATAATGAGCTTTTTTTTCCTCCAGTAGAAAAAACTGCATTGCAGATGTATTATGTTAAAGTATTATATCAAAATTAAATTTACTGAAGTTGAAAATTTTGCTGTGGTTTTGTAAGATAAAATTATTAGTTTTAAGAAATAAAAATCAAAGCATTTAGGGATTAAAAGGCCATGGTGTATGCAATTTACTCTCAATTTTTGAAATGATTTAGGAGAGAAAGAGAGAGACTAAACAAATAGTAAAGGAAATAGAGTAAAATATCAGTAAAAGCTGAATCTGGGTAAGCAATAAAAGAATATTATTTATACTATTTTCACTCTTGTTATTTTTCTGTAAGTTTGAAATTATATACAAATAAAAACATCCAAACTTTTTGTAGAGCAAATATAGTACAATACATTTTAGTCCCAGTTGTTATAAATTAGTACATTGAAGTGTTTTGGTAATGATGTTTAAGGGTGGTACCACAACGTTATGAATGAAATTAACAGCACTGAAACATACCTTAATGTGATTAAAAGGGACATTTTTTATTTTGTTTATGGTAGCAGAATAATGTTTTCTAAAAATCCATAGAACTATACAGTGAACCCTAAATTAAACCATATACTGTAATTAATGTACAATTATAATAATCTTCTATCATCAAATGTACCAAATGTTCCATACCCATGCAAAATGTTTCTGGTAGCATGGTGTATGGGACTCCTGGAATTTATGCATGATTTTTCTTTAAAGATATAACTTTTCTAATAGAGAAAAAAAAGCAAAAAATTAAAATTAAAACAGTCAAAACACTAATACAAACAAAAAGACATACAATAATATGCATTGAAATGTCTGGAAAGATACATAAGACCAGAAAATATTATTAGCGTTTACCTCTGTATCAGAGACTGTATATATGAATGAGAGAGAAATATACTTTTCACTGTATAACTCTTTTACAATGTTTGAATTTTAAAATATACATATTAAATGGAAAAAGTATATTAGTTTATTTCAATTTAATGCATCTATTTATTGTTTCCTGTATTTTTTAGGCTAAACTCAAGATATACATTGAAAAAGCTTTGAATTTTTAATCTTCTGCTTAGAGGAGCTCTTTATCTAGGTGGGGAGAGAAAGATAAGACCTTTTAATCAATGAAGAAAGGTAAAAGAACTAAGATGCTATTTTTAGAAAGGAAAAAAGGAATGAAAGTATGAAATCTTGATTGTACATCTGATCTCCCACTGATTTAATTGTAACACACCTCTAACCCCTTTATATGTTATTTTTTATAGGAGGGTGA
The DNA here is from genome assembly GCF_030445035.2 of Dasypus novemcinctus. Taxonomy (NCBI): domain Eukaryota; kingdom Metazoa; phylum Chordata; class Mammalia; order Cingulata; family Dasypodidae; genus Dasypus; species Dasypus novemcinctus. The sequence goes on along the minus strand of NC_080684.1, from coordinate 69,651,522 downwards.
GCAGCAGTTTTCTTACTGTTTTCTACATAAAGGTATTCTAAGAATTAAGTCATTTTAATGGAAGTTCTTGAATTTCATGTGAAAAGGGTATTGATAATTTATTTTGAAATACAAAAGGATAATGATATCTTTTGTATCTTTGAAACAAACTTAGATGTACACATATGCACATAGAAAAATAGAGCTACAGAGCCTTCTTAAATTCTTAAGACTTTGGCTGACTGAAATTTCCAGGTAATTTGGCATTTTACAACAAATTTAGTCATGTACTCTCTTCCACAGGTTTCCATGAAGGCAAATTTTCATTTTATTAAAGCTAGAATTATTGAGACATCCAAACAGTGATGACTTTGGGGCAATTACCTTTGCAGTTCTTCCACTGAAATTGAATCGAAGTTTGTCATAGTCTCTGATGACCCTTTTGGACTATATCCAGTTTTAATAATGCTAGTGCTGTGGAACATTTCCTAAAAGAAAAATAGAAGAATGTCAATAGAATATAACTATTAAGAAAAACAAAGTTAAAAAATTCTGTGTAGAAAGGATGTTAAGGGTCAACATTTAAAATCACAAAGGTAATACATTTCAAGTTTGAGGTTGAAACATGGGTCTTGGAGTTTCCCATGGTGCCATATATTATTGTTTTCACTGAACAATTTTTAATGTTATTTTGATAGCCCCAGAATACCTGAGATGTGCAAGAAATGAACTATTTAGGTTTTTAATATTAATAGCATGAGTTTGCATAATACTTTGTCTTTCATGAAAGGCTTACACATTTATTATACATTTGAAAGCTGTAGCAGCTTGTTCAATGGCCTTTCATTAAATCATATCACCTGTCTAGTAACTTTTCCATTCCTCTTGTGGCTGAAAAGTACACTTTAATTATAACCATAAATAATTCTATGTTTTATTATTGTGCTGGATGGAATATTGATTATTGAGTAAAAAGTCTTAACAATTTGAAGATGACATACAATACAAATTTAGATCTGCTACAAAACTATATCAGTACTGTCCAGGTTTTCTAACACATTAGGACTGCCCCTTCGGCAATAGCTTTTGTAATTGCTGACCCTGAAAAATGTGAACTGAATTCAAATAAACTCTATAACAGTAGAAAATGTACTTGCCCACATCCAGTGTAATGTCTTTTTTATGTTGGGTAAACTTGAGAATTTTGATAGAAAATATCATAAACTGTAGCATAATAAACATGAAAATTATGAAAACATATAAGATAGGTCAAAGTAACATGGATCATTCTTTGCAAACAACACACGTCATATTCTATATGTACATAATTTTGTATCATTTGACTATACAAAGTATGGGAAGGATACAATAGCTTTTCCAACTCCTGTATTTAGGGTTTATAGACCCCTTAATAGACTCTTAGTAAATAATAATTCAGTAATAGTAAACCAGGATGGAACTCTCTATGTGAGAGTCACTAATGCATTTTGATACGAATTTCCAAATTTTATCATGGTTTCTTATTCTGAAAAAATCAAGGAAACTACTAAACTGTAGCTCAGTCATTAAATTTATTGTTTGCTAAGTATTGATTTTATGGTAAATGATAACAAAAATTGGTCTAAATTTTGGCCAATAATAATAATATATATTTCAAATGACTCTGTACTTACAGCAAGAATATTTTAAGTCCACTTATGCTATTGAAATGACAAGCCCACAGCATACTGAGGAAGAAAATAAGGACTTCCAAACAAACTTTCCATGATAGAAAAATAAAAGTTACAACCGTGTTGTTTTTTTTTCTATGAAACATATGCAATTCATTTAATCTCTCAGATTCCTTGAAGAGTAAATGATTACATTGTTATAGTTTCAAATTATTTCTACTGGACACTTGTCATAATTATAGTAATAATTCACATTTATTGTGTGTTTACTGTGTACCAGATATTGATTGTTTTAAAGGTTTAAATGTATTACCTCATTTGATTTTCCAATAATGCTGTGTGATACAAGTTGTTATCTTAGCCTTGGCTGCCTAGCTTCAAAGTCTGATTTCACCAGTACCCAATGCTACTATGAATAGTTAGTGTGGTGGAGGTAAGCAATTTGTGTATCCCTGAAATTAAAAATGTTTATTTATGATGATTTCTTCAAAGTATGTATCCTACCTACTTTGCTTTATTGTTTATTGAGAGTGCCTTCCTTTAAGACCAACATAAGCAGCATGATGTTATCACGAAACTTCATGCTCATCAGACAGAGCATCATTAAGAACTCATCAGATGTTGCTGTGGGGGGAGTAGGGGGCGGGGGCGGTGGGGTTGAATGGGACCTCATATTTTTCATAATGTAATTTAAATAAATAAATAATTAATTAATTAAAGAAAAAAAAAAAGAACTCATCAGACACCTTCTTAGTAGTATTGTAAAGTAGGGTAGCCTTACAAAATACAGAAATATAAAATTCTTTTTGTGGAAGTTAGATATTATTTATGAATTACAAAAAGAGATATTGATTATATTGTAAACTGGTCTGTTCCTCAGGGTATGATACCCTTTGATTGATTTAAATTCAAAGGTTTTACATTTACATGATTAAATCAAGATTAGGGCTTTGATTTGATCATGTCATTAAGGCATTCAGGGTTGAGTCCTTGTCCCCTTGGTAGGCTATATAAATGGATGCTCAGTCAAGAAAAACAGAGGTAGATACAACAGAGGAAGAGAGACAGCTCCATCGGCATGGCAGAGGCCCGAGGAAGAGAGATGAGCCATTCCCCTGATAGTTTATAGCTGACCTTGTAAAGAGAATAGAGCAGCTGAGCCCAGAAAGAACTGAGCACTGGGAAGAGAGATGAGTCCTATGCTAGCCTATGGCTGAGATGGGAAGAAGATGGGATAATGGAGACTTAAGAGGAAAGTGGAAGAATGACCCTCTGCAGACATTGCCTGCCATCTTGCATCAACACATGGCAACAGACTTTGGGTAAGAAAGTACCTCTTATGGTACCTTGAGTTAGACTCATTAGGGCCTTGTGGCTTTAAGCTTCTATCTCAAATAAATACCCTTTATAAAAGCCAACAGATTTCTGGTACTTTGTATCAGCAACCCTTTGGCTGACTAATATACTTGCCCTTTAGAAATTAAGGATATAGTTACCCAATGGTCAACTGTTACAATTAATTTTATTGTCACTTGTTTCCATCTTACCTAACATAATTCATGTAATTCTAACTCATGTTTTCATGAAACTTTATCTTAATGGGCAGTTACCATCAAAAAGCTTAAAGCAAGAGAAGTTTTTCTACTGATATATAACCTTCTGTACACATTATATCTCCATTTAATGTTAAAAGGAAAAAAAGAAACAAATTGAACCAATTACAGCAATGGTTTTGAACTACTTAAGAATCTGGTGAAAAGAAAAGATTTTAATCTGTAATAAAAAGTTTTATGAAAAAGAGATACTTTGCTAATTACTTTTCTAGCTTAAAATTGTAAATAGGTATTTTCACATTATTATTATAGCTACTATTTATAGGGAATTTATAATGTGCTAGGCACTCTAGTAAGCATTTTAGAGGTATTTTCCTATTTGCCTCCCTCAACAATCCTAAGAGTTAGAAACTGAAGATTATTTAGGAAGGTCACTTGGCTAATGAGTAATGGCTCTGGGAAACAAATAAACAAACTAAAGTACATTTCTTAATTCCAGATCTTTTATCTATACTAATACACTATTTTATTAATTGTTATTTGTTCATTTGTATGTCCCTGTGTGTACAGTGTATATGTTTTCTCTACACCTTTTTTTTACATTAGACTGTATATCCATATTTTACTATCTTCCCAATTTTTTAAAAGGCTAAGCTAATATGGCATATGAAGTATTTAACCTTGTTCAAGATAAAGACTTTAAAGGTGTAATACAAATACAATTGAGATTTTCTAAAACCGTCTTTAGCCACTATATATCAAGATAAACACAGTGAATAACTGCTTCTTAGGCTCATGGCTGCAAAATATATTTACTCATATTATATTGCCCACTTCTGTTTCCTCTAGCAATCAATTTTATGTTCTTTCAAGTTGGACTTGAAATGGTCCTTGAATCATTTTGTCAGTAAATCTTCTTGTGATTATTCCATTTTAACTGAAAATATATTAGCTCCACAGTTTCCTGTTCCCAACCATAATATTCATATATTTGCCTAATAAAGAATCACCCTGCATGTGGCATTGGTTCCAAAACCTTAACACTGGAATCTTTCTTGACCTTTGATTTTGTATTGCTCATGGTGGTTGATTTCTCAACATCCATTTCTCCTTTTCCCATTATTAATTTAGGCCAATCATTATAAGACCATTGGCTTTGCTCCTGATTTAGAAATGAAAATGGAATCTAATCTCTGCCTATTAGGTATGAGTAGGAACCTGCTGGGACGAGGGTGGAGGGAAAGAGAATTATTTTTCCTAAAATAGAGGCATAGAGATGATGAAATAAATTCCATTTGTGAAACTGCTGTAGATGTCTTCCCAATAAGTTGGTAAAGGGAAGATAGCCAGAGGCCCAAGCCAAGACAGTTATTAAGGGAGGGCTGTGAACTGGAAACAATCCAGGTTTTTGATGATATAATAAGCAGCTACATCAAGCAACTCTGGAAACTACACACCTTGCTCTTTTAGGTAAGGCTATACATTTCATTATTTTCTTGAACCACATCTGGAAGCACACACATTTTCAGTGACTAAGAACCATGTAATTTTTTTATATCATTAGCACAAATATGCTTACCTGTTGAATCACCAAATATTAGAACTTTAAGTCAACTGCAAAGACAAGTTATATTTTTATCCAGAACTGTGACATAATGTTATATTAATCCAGAATATATCTTAAAATATGCTAATTTTCTATTACATAGCCTTAAATATTAGGTTTTTAAAAATTTATTTATTTTTACTTCATACCACAAATTTTTATTTAGTAGCAAATTTATTCCAGGAATTATGCTAACCTCTAAGGTTAATAACAATAAATAAGACCCAGTACTGGCCTTCTAGAATCACTCTTTAGTAAGGAAAGCAAGTATTTGCACAGAAATAAGTACAGGGTTCTGTGAGATTCACAGTCAGAGTGCTGAACCTAATCTAATGTGTGTAGGGAAGATTTCCAAGTAGAGAAATTTCTAAACTAAGACCTAAAAAATGTGAGTAGAAGTTAGCCAAGTGAAATAATATGTCATTTCAGATAGCATATACAGTAACTCAAAATAAGGGAACACAATCCATATTGATTAATCTGCAAAAATGTCACTATGACAACAGGATCGTTTTAAGTGTCATGGGCTATAATATGGGGAGAAGTTGAAAGAAAGGAGAGGAAATATTAGAAAATGAGCTTTGAACAGTCAAAACAGGAAGTATGGGTTGTAATTTGAAGGAGGGAGACACTGGGGAGTTTGTTTTATTTTATTTTTTTAGAGGAGTGAAACTCCTTTTTGATTCTCTGTTGCTGAAATCAAGGTAGACAATTCTAAAACGGAAAGGTCAGGCAAGTGGCTGTTCCAAGTTACTGAGGCAGGTGGGTGTGGCTCAAGCAGTTGGGCACCTGCCTATGATATGGAAGGTCACAGGTCTGGTTCTTGGTGTCTCTTAAAGAAGATAAGCAAGACAGTGAACTGACATGATGGGCTGGTATGGCAAGCTGACGCAACAAGATGCAATAAGATGATGCCACAAGATGATTTAACAAGGAGACGCAATGAGGAAACACAATGAAAGACACAACTAGCAGGGAGTGGAGGTACTTCAAGTGATTGGGCACATCCCTCCCACGTGGTAGGTCCCAGGTTTGGTTCCTGGTGCTTCCTAAAAAGAATCTGAGCAGACACAGAGAGCACACAATGAGCAGACAGCAAGCACAAAACAACAAGGGAGGGGGAGAAATAAATAAAATCTCTAAGAGAAAAAGAGTTATTAAACGGCAAGAGATGGTGTGGTCTAAACAGAGTTTGGGGTAAAGAGAAGTAAATAAATTTGAGTACTATCAGGCAAGTAGAGTCAAAAGAAAATGTATTATGCACCTGGCATTCATAGGAGAGAGCTACCCTGGGATATAAACAAAGGACTTAAGTAAAAGCATGGAAATGATGAAATAGCTCAGCAGTGTGAGAAGAGATTTATGTTTTTAAGTAGAAGAGAGGTAAGGACAGATATTTTAAAAACAACATTTAAGAAGAGGCAGAAAGGAGTAAATAAAGACAGTACAAATACAAAAAAAAAAAAAGCCTAAGGGAAAAGTAACATTAACAGGCACTAATTTAAAAGAGATCTTATGAAGGTGAGAGAAGGTAATATTGTCAAATGCAGCAAAAGGTAATGCGTGAAGAAAAAAAAAACACTTCTGAGAAATATCCATTGGTTTTAGCAAAAAGGAGGTCATGGGTAACCTTGGGAATAGTAGCAATGTCAGCGGGGTATTATGGAAAGAACTCCAGCAACAAATGTGAAGGGAGAAAGAAAGGACATTAAATAGAGGGACAACTAGTGATATATAAGCTGTCAAGAATTCTGATCATGTACTCATAATCAGGGCAAACTGAGACTTATGCTTACATACACTGTTTATCAGACACAGACTGGTACCTATTTTGCATTTAGAATGACACTGAAACCATAGCAGCATGCTGACTTAGCTGAGTGATTCATACCTGATGGAGAGACTCTCGAAAATGTCCATGTAAAGTACAGTGTTAAACATACAGTAATTCTTCAATAAGTATCATATGACTTGGTTAAAGGACTAGGCATATTAATCTTGGGTAGTTTATCACTTTGTGAAAATCTATTCAAATGCCTAGTTTTCTTTACTTGTTTTTTTTCCTCCAAAATGCTGGTTGTCTATCAGTGAAAGTTGATGTTGTATTGCTTTCTATTTAAAATAATTCAATTTGAATATTTTCAAATAATCTTTAGAATTCATTTTTAGAGAAATGCACACATATTTCTACCAAAACCAAACCCATATGATGTTTCAAAGTGAACTGCATATACTAAATAAGAAATTTTTATCTTAACTCATTTTCGTGCCTTTTTATTTTTATTACTATTGCTTTCATAAAAATATACATTATATCAAATAGAGAAAAAACACATCAAGTGAGGTCAGCATATCCAGTTACTGACAAGAATTTTTAATTAATTCATTATAAAATACATATCATAAAGCTTTACACATTAGAAAATAAATCACAAACTTTTAAAGCCATAATAGAATAGAAAGAACATAGCTGAACTGACTTTAATGGATTTTGATAGTAACAAATTCTACAAAAGCCATTCATACATACACGTAGAGAGTTTTATTTCACAGGAAAACTTATTATGAAAAAATGCATAGAACAAAAGGCAGTAAAATACGTTTTCATGAGCTATTTAAATAAAAATTATGAATATTGTTAGATGGTCATACTGTATATATTTAGAAAGGTAATTCCTAATCTTATAAAGAGAGCAAACTGTAAAATGAACGAAATTATCTTCTACTTTGCTATGGTCAAGGCTGTTTAATTCCCCCTTCTCACTAGTTGTAATAGAAAGAAATTGTCCTGGAATTCACTAAGCATCAAGGTCAAGATAATACCAACAGTGCAACCTAACAACTCAGAGGGAAATTAAAGGTTCCACTCCTTGAAACACAGCAAGCCTGTCACCTATTAAAGGTTGCACCTTTGGGAACCTTGTAATAAAAGTCTGAGGAGTAATCTAATGTGCCATTAACATCAAGGTGTCTGCCAACCTACAATATTGGTTTTGCTTTAAATGTGCTGAGTACTAACCACCTGGCTTGCTTCCACACTCTTCGTTGCTTATGGGATAAACACTGAAACGTTATCATAGAAACTTAGCTCTTTGAAAACAGATTTGCATATAAGCTGTTTACGGAGGAAATCATTTCCTGCAAAATACCACTTTCTTTTCTAAAACGTTTAATTCATATGGAGCAGTAAGGGCACTGGTCGTGCAAAATTTCTAAGATTATGCATCATGTGATTCAAAATAGCAGCTTGTAATCTAGATTCCCCAGCCACTACCTACATTATCAACTCCTTGCTCCAATGCTGGCAGTATATAGCTGTTTATTCCTTATCTACTATTTAACATTATAGGTAGTGCCAGGGACTAATTGCTTATGGAATCAGATAGTGTTAATGTCTCACATAGCATGAAGTAGCATCTCAACAGTGTCAATGGTGTCCAGCCGTAGATGCATAGATGTTATTAGTGGATGGTGGCATTTCAAAATAAATTATATGTATCCACACCTTCTTACTTGTGAAGCTCATTGTCTCCTTATATCCAGATAACAATTATTTCATTTCTTTTCATCTTTGATAAAAAATAGGTAGACATACATTCACTGACACAATACTTGATAGGTGGGGGACCTCTGCTTCCTAGGCATTTGGTTTCACTAGATTAAAATATCAGATATACAATAGGAGTATAGACATAGGTTGAGCACATACATTGTACTAGGTGCTATTCTAAATTTTGTATAATTTTTTATTTCATTCATCACACCACATTCCTCTGAGGTAGAGGTGATTTTCCCCAGGTTCATATGAAAAACTGAGGGCCAGAGACAGGAACATGTTAATTTATTTGAGAAGAAACTTCTGAAATTTTTTGTTAGTTTTGTCATAGTCAATAATATAATGGATATTGAGTTAATATTGAATTTATGCACTGAGTTATTAAATAACCATGCATAAATAAATATGCATACTTTTTAATCTTAAGAATTTTCCATAAAGAGAAAAATAATCAAGTATGTGGGACTCCCTTGCTGAAACTTGCAAACTTTTGTAAGTCACTTAACAACTTCAAGAATTTATTTTATAATTCCTAATGGCATTTCCTTTTATTAGATGGCAATTTTCTGGGATTAAATAATATAATGGATGTGAATATTCATTGTAACAATAAATCACAATACAAATCACAATACAAATGCAAAACAGCACTATTATAATGTTTATTAAATTGAAAATGAGAATTTTACCATCTATATGAGCTGGACAAATCTCAAAGAATTTCAAATGAAAAAGCTATAAATACACTTTAAATCACTTATTAGATGTTAAGAGGAAATTAAATATATAAGTTATGGGGTTTTCATTGTACTTATCAACATAAAATTATATAGTAGCACTTAGATTATGTTAGATTATGTTAGATTATTGTTGTATATATTTTATTTTCAGATGCAAATTTGTCTTGGTTAATTAAACATTCTGCATAAGAGTAATCTAGTACCCTTCTAAAGGTTGCAGAGGTATATGGAAAGATAGGCAGATGGTTAGAAAGGCAAGACATAACTAACAGGTTAGGTGAACATATGGAAGAAAGCAGACCTTTTGAACATACAAAAAGTATATGAGAATTTACAGAAAGAGTAAAAATATTTTTAATGGATTTCAGCTAAGCATATTATCTCTTTTGGCGTAAAATTGCTTTGCACCAGAAATATTCTTTTCTGAACTACATGGGAAATTATCAGCTCTGCCTCTTCCTAAGCAAAAAATTTACAAAAGGAGATGTTTTAGAAAGTTTATATTCATGGGAAAAATCTGACTTATAATCTCCACATATTTATAATACATTATTTCTGATTATAAGAACTATTATATTAAAACTTCAGGCAAAGGAATTTAGGTAGGATTTTATTTCAATGTGAGCAGGTTTCTGTACCACCTCAAAGATAGTAGACACCCATTACCACTCATGATGATGTTGACCCTGAGAAAATTTAGTAAGGGAGAGGATGACCTGCTCATAATGTAATGGAAATTACTTTTCCCGTTTCCCATATACATTAGGAAGAAAAGCAAACTAAATAAATGGAATATAAAAAAGGATTGCCTGAAGTAGACAGACATCTGATAAAGGCAAGACTTCCAAAGAGCCTTTCCACAAATTTGGGGGAAGAAATTATTCAAAATCCTTTGCTTCATCCTGCAGATGGCAGAGGCAAAATTTCCTTTGTGTTTCTCAGACTTTTTTCTTTTGGCATGTTCTCATTTATATACACAGAAAGCGCAATTCATTGCTGTGTTTTCTATTTCTTTTTCTGATCATAATAGCAATATGCTAGCATCATCAGCTTCTCCTCTGTGACAAATTCTGATTTTTCTATTATATAATTAGATCAATTTTCCTCAACATATTTTCTCCCAAAGATGATCAGTTGAATTGAAGTTCATTCACACAAGCATTATAATTTAAGTGCTAATGATGCCTGTGCCTTAAATGATGAAATTGAAAAGGTCAAAACATATTTGACTTCCTTTAAATGTTTGAGAGCTTGTTTACTTAACTATTTTATTTGAAATGCCAAGACATTTGCCCTTTTCTTTGAGATTGTAGGACAACTCATTAATATTATTTTTTACATCCATTAATTCCTATACATTATATATTATTCACTACATCTATGTATTTATAAAAGTCAAGTAAAAGGTAGTTCCTATCTTCAATTAACACACAGTTTGGTAAATGGAAACAACCACATAATAACATATAATAGCCACCGTTTTTAGTGTCTTTTCATTCATTCAAAAAACAAAGCATTTACTATATGCCAGTCACTCTTCTAGGGTCTGGGGACACAGCAATAAATAAAACCTACAAAAATCCCTGTCCCCATGGAGTTTTCAACCTAATGGTGACCAGTTACAATACACTTTAAATTCTGACCAATTACTTTAACATCTTTTCTTTCCATGGAAATTAACCAAGGCATGAATGAGCAGAGATGTTTGACAAAGGAGCAAAAGTATTCCCTTTTCCCCATAATAAGGAACTTCTTTTACTTTACTCATAATACAAAGGCATCTACACAACCATATTGTGCTTTTGCTTATAATGTGCTTTGGTACAGATTATACATAAGATTATATTTTGCATATGTAAGATATGGCATAATACTGTTTCTACAGTATAAACCAAATTCTCCTACTTCACTTTCACCATGAAGCTTCTCCTGACTGTCCCTGGCAGAAGTCTATTCCACTCTGCCTTTTAAAACGTTTAACACTCAAAAAAATCTTTTTCACAACATGCCTTCTGTTTTGTTTTTAAACTATAACCCATGGTTTACTTGAAGGTTAACTATGTGTTCTATAGTCAACTGGGTTTTTAAAAAAAAATTTTTCCAGTATCTTATACAACCTGAATTTTCCCCTTTTAACCGTCTTCAAATATACAATGCAGTGCTGTTAACTACATTCACGATGTTGTACTACTATCACAATCATCCATTTCCAAACATTTCCATCATCCCAAACAGAAACTTTGTACATTTTAAGGATTAACTCCCTATTCCCTAGCTCACTCTGTCCCCTGGCAATTTATTCCAGACTCTGGATTTTCTTTTTTTTTCTTTTTTATTTTTTTTTATTGACTTTGTAGTAATATTACATTAAAAATATATATATGAGGTCCCATTCAACCCCACCACCCCACCCCACTTCTTCTCCCCCCAGCAACACTCGTTCCCATCATCATGACACATCCATTGCATTTGATAAGTACATCTTTGGGCACCTCTGCACCTCATGGTCAATGGTCCATGACAGTGAGATCATACAACATGAATCATTTTGTGTCTGGCTTATGTCACTCAGCATGATGTATTCAATGTGTATCCATGTTGTTGCATGTCTACGAACTTCATTCTTTTTAACGGTTGAATAATATTCCATTGTGTGTATATACCATACCTGTTTCATCAGCTGTTGGACATCTGACTTGCTTCCATATTTTGGCATTGTGAATAATGTCACTATGAAAAGAGGTGTGCAAATATCTGTTCAAGTTCCTGCCTTCAAATCTTTTGGGTATGTACATAGAATTGGGATTGGCAGGGCATATGGTAATTTGATACTTGACTCTCTGAGGAATTACCAAACTGTCCTCCATACCAAATAGACCATTTTACATTCCCGCCAACAAAGAATGTTCATTTTTTTCCTTCTCCTCTCCAAATCCTGTAAGTTTCTACTTATTTAATAATAGCAATTCTAGTAGTTGTGAAATGGTATCTTATTGTGATTTTAATTTGTATTTCTCTAATGACTAATGTTGTTGAGCATCTTCTCATATGCTTTTTGGCCATTTATATATCTTCTTTGGAGAAATGTTTATTGAAGTCTTTTGCCCATTTTTAAAATGGTTTGTTGCCTTTATGTTGTGGAATGGTAGGGTTTCTTTATAATCTAGATATTAAACACATCATTTTTTCTTCTGTTACTTCTGTTTTGAGCATAATGTCTAAGAAACCACTTTCATATAACAAGGTCCTGAAGATGCTTATCCATGTTTTCTTTAGGAGTTCTGCAGTTCCGGCTCTTATATTTGATTTTTATATGGTATGAGGTAGGAGTCCACATTCATTCTTTGGCATAAGGACATCCAGTTTTATAAGCATCATTTATTGAAAAGGCTGTTCTTTCCCAATTGAGTGGTCTTTGGCCCCTTGTCAAAAATCATTTGGCCATAAATGTGAGGAGTTTATTTCTGAGCTCTTAATTTGATTCCATTTGTCTACATGCCTATTCTTGTGCCAGTACCATGCTCTTTTGATTACTGGGCCTGTGTAATAAATTTTTAAATTGGGAAGTGTGAATCCTCAAAATTTTGTCTACTTTTTCAAGACCTATTTGGGGCCCTTCACAATCAATATAATTTTTTAACACAGTAAACTTTATTTTTAAAGAGGTTTTAGATTACAGAAAGATTACATAAGTATAAGGGCTTAGAGTTTATGGCACTGATGGAAGGAACTGTTTTGCTTGCAGTTGTAGGTACTTTCTGCTTTTTGGCATGGGGATAATCCATCATCATAATTTTGTTAGTTGTCCTGGGCAAGTCCTAAGAACTAGAGAGTAGGTGCTGGCCACAACCCTTCTAATATTCAGGGATCAACCAGCATATGAACACCCCAAAGATTTAAGGTGCTGGGACATATGTTTAATTGGTATAGTGTTAATTATAGGCTCAAATAAAAGAGAAAGAAGAATCATGTGTAGGAATATCATAAATGAGTCTAACTCTTTTGCATTGGTGAAATAAGTTGTCATAAATTACAGGATGCTGACTTCAAGGGATGGAATGCCTTGCCTATAGTATCTGGATGGCACAAAATCCCCCAGGAGGACCTGTATTTGAGACTTTGTTCACAGTGGCAGTTAGTGAGATCAACCTGAGACATACATATGTGTAACATCTGAAATTACCTCCTGACTCATTCTGAAATCTCTTATCTGTAAAAACTCTTTGGTATTTGATATTTCTCCCTTTAGGTCAAGATCTTTTCCCAAATGCATTGCTGGTTAGTGTCAGGAAGGTTCATCCCTAGGATTCATGGCTCATGCCATGTGGAAGGTAATGCATTTATTTGTTGAGTTTGGCTTAGAGAGAGGCCACATTTGAGTTACAAGGAGGTTTTCAGGAGGTAACTCTTAGTCATTTGTTATTATTAGGCTAAGTTTCAATTTTGCAAGAATAATGTTCATTAGTACGAGCATTAATGTCTAGGGTTTGGTGTGTTGGTGTCTTTTCTTTCATCAGGCACTGCCTATGTACTCTAGAGATCCTTGCCTCTCTATTTGAGAATATAGCAGGACACCCCAGGATGGAAGTTTAATATGTTGTTGTTTATCATGTGGGTCTCTGCTCACTGAGATAACACCCTATAACAAAATGAGCACATTTATATTCCGTAGAAGCATGGCCCAGATGCACCCTTTCCCACATACACCCTGCACAAGTGAACCTCCCCTGCCCTATTCACCAAAAGCACATTTCCACATTTGTATTTTCAACCACAGTCTCCACCTCCCCAGAGTTCATTTTTGCCTTCCTCCAGCCTTCCCCTCAGTTCCATGAATAGCCCAACCCACCACTTTATGTTTCAGTGGGGTTGGAAGTAATGTCCTCTTTCATTTCTGATTTTATTTATTTGTTCCCTTTTTTTTTCCTTCATCAGTCTATTTAAAGGATTGTGAATTTTATTGATCTTTTCATGAACCAACTTTTGGTTTTATTGATTCTATTTTTTGTTTTCTATTTTTATTCTCTATATCATTTATTGACACTAATCTTTGCTATTTCCTTCTTACTTCTTGCTTTGGGTTTAGTTTACTCTTCTCTTTCTAATTCCTTCTGTTCTGAGGTTAAGGCTATTATTTCAAATCGTTCTCCCTATAGTTTCAGAATAGTTGATTCAGAAAGTTCCTGCCTGTTTTTTAATAGTTGTTCAGGTGGAGCGACTGAGTCCTCAGGCTTCTTTTTTTTTTTTGGTTATTAACTTCTAATTTAATAGAATTGTAATCAGAGATTATAATATATATAATAGCTTTTTTTTTAAATTTTTTTATTTTTTATTGACTTTGTAATAATATTACATTAAAAATATATATGTGAGGTCCCATTCAACCCCACCCCCCCACCCCCCCTCTCCCCCCCCCCAACAACACTCGTTCCCATCATCATGACACATCCATTGGATTTGGTAAGTACATCTTTGGGCACCTCTGCACCTCATATACATTGGTTCACATCATGGCCCATACTCTCCTCTATTCCATCATGTAGGCCCTGTGAGGATTTACAATGTCCGGTGATTACCTCTGAAGCACCATCCAGGGCAGCTCCATGTCCCGAAGACGCCTCCACCTCTCATCTCTTCCTGCCTTTCCCCATACCCTTTGTCCATTATGTCCACTTTTCCCAATCCAATGCCACCTCTTCTATGTGGACACTGGATTGGTTGTGTCCATTGCACCTTTATGTCAAGAGGAGGCTCAGATTCCACCCCCTCTTTGGAAATGGTGTTTATGTGTGATGAATCTGGACTCAGATGGGATCTCCCTTCATAAGACTTTCATGCTAATGTGCTGGAGGTGCAGTTAATGTTGGGGTTTAAGATATATTTAGGGGATTTGAATCTCTGGACTGACAATGTGATAGCCAGATCCTGAGCCTCAACAGACTCCAGCACCTACAATCTGATTTATTGGACTTACCACACTCAGCTAAGATGGAGGTGAAGAAGGACAACCACCACACCATGGAGCCTAGAGTGATTACAACTGAAAATGGGAGGATTGCATCCAGCATCCAGGTGGAATCTGAGCCTCCTCAGGCTTCTTACTCTGCCATCTCCCCATTAGCCTTTCCATTCCTTCTGATACACAATGATGTGCTTTCTTATACCTTTACTAGTTTGCAAGCTACTTATAGGCAGAAATCATGAGATAGTCATTATTCCATCATCTCTAGGACCTAGTCAAGGACATGGATCATACTGAGTAAATATGTGCTGTATTAAATAGAAATCTAACCAATCTAAGTTAAAAATTAGATAAGAGAGCACACATATGCACATAAACTATATTCTCCATTATTTCTCTCTAATTCCAAATTTGAAGTTTGGTGAAATTTTGAGTTGTATGAATTGTGTCCACATAAAAATCTTAATATGCCCCTTCTTCACACAACATATTTCTGATTTTTATAACCTGAACTATTTTGTCTCAAGACAAAGTATCATATTAAAACATGTTATTTTCTGTACGAAAGCAATGTATTTTTTAAACATCATCCTTGCAATTCAAGTTTTAAGAAATATGCATTTTTAAAGTTATCTATATTGTTATTGTGAGTACATTTACATATGTCACTGTATGAAAGGATACAATAGATACAATTAAATTTTCTTTATTTATAATTTTATTATTTATTTGCTTTTTGTTTTATTTTAACTTTTATAGCCATTAATATTCAGGTTACTCATTAATTTATAAGCAATTCTTTCTATAGTACAAGAAGCAAAATTAGGAAAAAATCATCGAGCTAAATATCTTCTCTTTCCAAATCTCCATACATTTCATGATCCCTCTACACATAAGAAGCCACAAGGTCCCTTTTTTTTTTTTGACAGTTGCTTTGATAATCCTTCATAACATTCACTAGCTGGTAGAGATCTGTCCCTTAAGGAGTTTGTCAACTGACAGGCTCTGTTTGTTTTGTTTGACTTTGCTGATCTTAACAAGAATTAATTCTACTAGCTGTAGTAAATGTATCATAAACCTAATTGTTCCTTGCTGACTATTTTTTTTTAACTTGGAGTCATTATGTATATTAAGAGAAAACACTAAGATTTATTGACACGAAGAAATTTGTTTTAAAAATTCAAATCTTGAGAATAATATTGGGTTTAAGCTATTAGAATGAAGGTAAAGTCTATGAATGTGAGATTACTTCTGCCTCCCCACACCCCCAAAAACATACTTTTAATGTTACCTTATTAAATGACACCTCCCCAAACCCTCTTTATGTTAGAGTTTCTCCATATTTCATGCCAAAGGTATTTAAAACACTATCTTAAAAAAATTTTTTTTACAAAAAACCCTCCAAAACTTTTATAGTATATTTTATATTTGCTTTTAAAATAAATGTGAAAAAAAAAAGCTCCTTAAATTAAAATCATCTATTGATATAACACAAGTGCACTCAGATAAAATTTTAGGTTACTAATCTTCGTTGATTCTTCCCATTACTTCCATTTGCATGAGCTTCCCTGGGGAACATTTAGTTGCTCCCCTTTGAATTTACCTTCCTTTTTTTCACTGGATTTCTTTTCCTTTGTCTGCAGAAAAGTCAGTAGATAGAAGTAATGGATGTGGACATGCATTTTAAAGAGAAAACTGGAGCTATGTGGTTCAGAGCCGGGAACATAACTTATTTATCCTTTGTACTACTAGCATCTAATATAGAGCCTGATGCATAGTGTATTTCAATAATATTAATATTTGTTGAATGGGATAATACGTGCAAGAAGGACATGGGCAAGATCCATTGAAACAATATGGTATACTCAGAGAGAGTCACTGGAAAATATTAAGAAGTCATGATTCAGAGAATTGGAACATGAAGTTCTAGCCTAATATTAAGATGAGGAAGGATGCTGGCTCATGTTTCTAGTTGTACAATTACATGATCTACTTTCTTTACAATAGTAACACCAAATTTTTTTAGTATGTTATTCCTTTCCCTTACTCACAAAATAATGTTCCCACATCAGAAAAAAGAGCCCTTTGGAACAAATACATCTATCTTTTTTTGCACTAAATCCTCTCAAATATATATAGTATATACTCAACTATTAAAATTGTGAATATGACATTCAAATGTACAGTCATGAAATATGCTAATGATGTAATGTAATATTAAAACAATCAGGATAACATACTATGATTATAACTATATTTAGCAAGGACTTAAATTTGAGAAATCTATTCTGTACACATGTTAACATACTGAAATCTGATGTATGATAGAACTATAGTGGACCTATCAAGAATTCTCTTGCATGAAGGTCTAAGACACTGAGACTATCAACTACCTTATTCTCCAGGGATTCATGCTTGGGCCCAGATGAAAGGCTACTATTACAAAGTTGGAGTATTTGTTAAATCCTGTAGGAGAGGAGTCTGACAGCCCAGGGTGATGATCAATATACTCTCCATGTGGCGTTACTGTTGATGCACATTGGAATATGAACGAGACAATCTGTAAGCTGTGAGAAGAGGTGATCCTGGGAGAGGTGCAGTCATAGGGCATCACAGCAGCAGCTCAGGCTTATTAGTGCCTGAGACAGGTATTGACAGCAACGGGGATGGAAAGCGCAGAGGCAGTCTCAGAAGTTATCCCAACTATGAGCCACTACTGGAAAGGAAGAAACTAATAGAACCAGTAGCCAAGAATACCTTTTCATGCATACATACAAGACATTTCATGGAAAAGCAGAACAAGAAAGAATTTTAAAAGACTAGAGGTCCTAAAATGAGTAGGTAGGAGCAATCCAGGAAAAAACATTGTGATGCTATTATACTTACACATTAGTATGGAAGCAATATCTCAGTCTGGTGAAATTAGTAATGCAGGAGATTTAATGTGAATGCATGTGTTTATCAATCATGTGATGCATAATATTCTCTGGCATTTATGTTGTGCGTATGCTAGAAACGTAGAATTGAAAGGTGGTAGTTGGAGGAAAAGGGATCCAAGAGGTTACATGTTATAAAACACTTTGCCTCCAGGAATTGTTTTATTTTTAGAAACAGAATAGTCTCTTCTGACAGCCCTGCCAGGATTGTAGAAAAGCCCACTTTACTCTCAAGATATTACCAGTGGGGAAGTTTCCCATACATAATGAAGCTGTCTGTGAATCAAGAATTATTTAAAAATAAAAAGTTCATATATTTAAAAATAAACATAATTTTGAGTTAAAAAAAAAAAAGCCCACTTTAGCAAAGGAAAGAGGAATAGATAAAACCAACATGTTTCCAAGAAAAAGCTGTGTATTTTTAAATGCTTTGTTACTATCATCCCACAGCACTAAATTCAGTTGTATGCTAAGGGCTGTTTCATCCTGATTTATTTTTCCTTTTACTACTACTTTTGGAGTACGAAATGATCTTCCTCTCCCTTGATCACATATTTTGAGACTTAGATTGTTATTAATTTAATAAAACTTTTGAGATCCAACTCTGTGCCAGGCAGTATTTGAAAAACTCAGAATATAGTAGAAAATAAAACAAAGACTATTTTTGTGACATTTCACATTCTATTTGGTATACATGGAAAATAAATAATTGTTAGGTGATAACAAATGCTAGGAAAAAAAATAAAGCTAACACAGGATAGGCAAAGGAGGGTGAGTAACTATTTTAGGTAGTATGTTAAATCTAGTTCTCTCTGACATGGTGATATTTGAGCAGAGAAATGAAATAAGTGATAAACTTCCAGATTAGAAAATTCTGGGCACAGGTAGCAAATTCCTTTAATAGACACTGCTGAAATAAAAGTAGGCTAGTGGGAATGGAGAGGACAAAACCAGGGAAAATGTGGTAGTTCAAGTGTGACATAATGGTGACTTGGACTAGGATTGTTGGAATGGAGGTTATTGTTGGAATGAGTGTTTGTATTTTATATGTAGTATTTTGATATGGACTCCAATTAAGGACTTATTACTTGATGCACCATTATCTGGATTTTGAGAAAAGGAGAAAGAGCCAGAAAAGGAGAATGAACAGAAACATTCCTTGAGAAAGGAAGATAAAGAAGGGTGGGGTGTCTTTGATGCTGAGTAAAATAAAAACTGAGGTAGTAATCCAATGTGCCAAAAACTGGGAGTTGATTTAGATAAAGACTGTGGGGTTTTAAAACATTAGATTTTGCAATCTGGAGGGAAATAATGGCCTTGACAAGAAAATTTTCACTAGGATAATGGAAAAAACACTTGTATGGGGGGAGTTAAGAGAACGTGAGGAGAACAAATGAAGAAGACCACTTTGTAGGGAAGATATGTTAGAAGAAGTTCTTTTTTGAGATGAAAAACATTACATAATATCTATATTCTAATGTGAACAATACAGAAAAGAAGATTAAAAAACTAAACTGACATGTCTGGAAAGCAAGAGGGAAGCCAACTGCAAGATAGATATCTGGGAGGAAATGGGAGGAAAGACAAACCAGTAAGTAATGGAGTTGTTCATGATTACTCCACCAAAAGGGGAGACAAAACAGAATTTAGGTGCAGGTGGGTTGGTAGATTTGGTGATGTAGTTTGGGGTAATAAAAATTTTCATCTCATTTCTCCTATTTATATAATGTAATAAGGAGCAAGAGTATTAGATAAGCCTGAAAGGAAAGAGACAAAGTTTTGGAGGTTTGAAGATAGATAGGAAACTTTGACTAGGATTGATTTATTTCCCAGTGCTTGGAAGGAAGGGAGATGAGCAAAGGAGTTGGTACAGACCTCCTTACTAGTAAATACACATACCCAGGAACCCTTCATTGTTCACTGCATTCCAGCCATGCAGAATTTTTTTCTTGTTCATCAAATATATCTCATAGCAAAGGCCTTAACAAATTCTCTTGTTCTGATATAAGAGGTATCTAACATTTAATTATTCTTCAAACTACAACTTGAAGTCCAGGAAGCATGTTTTTCACCAGTCAACAAATTGCTACTGTCATAGCACTTATCAAATCTCATATACATCTTCCCTTTATGCCCCAGACTGTGTATTCCTTGCTTGATGGTATTATATCCTCTTTTTATGGATCAAATATTACATATATTAAATTTAAATAGAACCATTATTAAAATGCAGATGAAATTTATTTTTAATTTTGTTTTATTCCTTCCTGCAAAAAATTCAGTGAGAATTTTCATAATTACATATTCTATTCAGAATTAGAAATTGCCAGAAGTGCTTATATTTTGTTTAAGCTTAATGTAAATTTCTACAAAATTGGAGAGTGCAAATTGCAACAGAAATTCAAAAACCCAAATCTCTTCTTTGGTATGTATAGATTTTATGAAACAAGAACAATAACAAAAAGCTTGAAAGTAAGAAAAGAATGATAATAATAAAATTCCAAAAATGAAAAGTTCATTTTTCATTTAATCATTTCTGAAGAGATTAAAACTAAGTACAATTCATAAACTATTATTATCTCTCAGCTGAGATTTTTTTAAAGTACTGTAATTAACTCAAACGTGTTACTCAAGCCTGATTTCCATACAAATATAAAGGCATAATTTAAATGGATCGAAATATTTTTGCAATAAAACAATATAACAATAAGAGTGACTTTTTTTCTTATTTTATTCAATGCCGGGAAAATATAATAGAAAAACAATCTGTCCCTTTTGATGAAGAACAGAGTATAATTTAGTATTTGATTTCAGTTAACTAAAGCTCACTGTTTATTTTTAAAGCTTGCAAACTTAGGTTTCTAATCTGCACAAATAAACACATATTTAAAGGAGTACTTGATTTTTAAAATAAATTTTTAGTTTTCAGTATCTACAGACTTACTCTTAATTTAGAACCTATTCTCTTTTAAAAGGAAGATATAAATTTCTATTTTTTTTTTTTCCTTTCTTGAACAAAAGCATATACTTTTGGTTTGTCATTGGATTATGGCTGTGCAATATTACTAGAAGAAAGTCTATGAGAATTCCTATATCTGACTTATACATTGTTTATCACAGATAAAGATTCAAAATGACAAACAAAAAAAAAAGAATGATTCTCTAATGAACTAAATATATTGCAAGTACTGTTTTCAGGTATGTGTATGTATATATGTGCATGTATATACTGTTGAACAAGGTAGAGAATGCAAAGATAATTTGTTTGTTATTGAAATACCTTGATTCTTTCCATTGTGGATATAGCCTGGGCAATGGGTCAGAAGTTGATTAAAAAAATAGCCTAGAAATTAAGTCATAGAAATGTACTATACAAAATTGATAGCTCTGGGGAAAGGGGATGACAAGGCTGGAATCCATATGTCTACGAATTATTTTTAATTTGAAATATATTTGTGCTCTAGTTTGTTCTAGGATGCATGCATTTTATGGGTATTTCATGTCATAGTATTCTCATAGAAAACAATCCCCACCCCATAATAATAATCTACTGTGGGATTCTTCCAGGACCGGGAAATAAATATAGGTAATGAGAACACTTTGAATGCCATAGAACCTGAGATAGAACCTATAAGCCACTATTGCAAGATGATCAAATGTCACAGTCAGGACATTGAGTCTCAATGACAGAAACTTAGATTTATCATTAAGCAAAAATTCATTATGCATATACTATGTTCAAGTTTTGTGTTACACCCTGAAAATTTTTTACTTAACAAGACAGCAAAGGTCTCTACTCTCATGAAACTTACTTTCAAAAAGAGGGAGATACACTACATTTAAACAATAAAAATTCAAATAGTGACAACTATTTTTAAGAAAATAAAATTGAATAATGTGATAGACACTGACTAGCACAAGACCTAAATAATGGTTTAAAGGTCTCTAGGGGGTGCTTTCTGGTGATTTGATCTGAGTTAATAGCTGGATCAGAGTGAATAAAAGGAAGAGTGGTTGCAAGTGAGGTCAGAGATGAGACAAGATGATAACTACAAGATGATGTAGAGCCTGGAATATCACAGAGAAGTGGGATACTATTGGAAATGCAATTGGAACTCTGGAGGGATGCAAAATGATCTAATTAATTTTTACAAAGATCACTGATGACACTCAAGTGGGAATAGATTATATGGGTGCATGGTGGAAGCAGGAAGAGCACTTAGGAGGCTCATAAAGTAGTCAGGGGGATGTTGGTGACTAAATTATAGGCAGTTAAATTCAGATGCAAGAAACTAGAACTTGCTCTGGAAATTCAATTTCTTCATTGCCACATAACCTTATGCTTCTCATTTCAAACTGCTTTATGGGTGTAATCCCTACACTTTTAACTTTGGCTTTGAAGGCTCCCATGTTAAATTCATGCCATAGGTGGTGGCTTGAAGCTGTATGTACCACTAGAAAATCATGTTCTTAAAACCAATCTATTCCTGTGTGTGTAAACCTATTGTAATGAAGATGTATTGGTTACTTCAGTTAAGGTGTGGTCCAAGGGGTCTTAATCCTCTTACTAGAGTCCTTTATAACGAAATTCAGACAGAGAGAGGAAAGCCACAGAAGAAGCTGAAAGCAATGAAACCAAAAAAAAAAAAAAAAGGAGAGACTAGCAGATGCTGCCATATGCCTTGTCACATGACAGAGGAGTCCAGGAATATCAATACCTGGTTTTCAAGAAGATAGCATCATCTTGTCATGACTTGATTTGGACATTTTCACAGCATCAAAACTGTAAGCTTATAAGCTAATAAAAGCCCATAGTTGAAGTCAACACATTTTATGGTATCCACTTTCAGAGCTTAACAAACTAAAACACCATACAATTCATTATGTATATGGAAAATATGAATATTGGTAAATATAATTTTTAGAATTAAAAAATGACCACAGTCCCATTGGTTTTTCAAATTGATATGCTAATTATTTTAATATAAACTACATTAGAGAACAATTAAATGTGCACATATGATGGTTGTTGTACACTTAGGTTAGAAAGAAAATAATGAAATAATGACTACATATGACCATGAAAGAACAGTGTGGTATTACCTTCTACTCTTATTCAATCTGAGTTTTTGTTTGTTTTTAAATATTTTCTAAAGCTTTAAATATTAGATACTTATTTCCTTGACTTTCCATACAGGACCACAATGACTTTACCCCTATGTAATCATTTTCCCCCATTATCTGTGACTCAATCAATCTGTTGCAATGTTGTTCGATAAGGCTGGCCTTGAAAAGGAAGTACAGCAGCAGTTCTTGGGAAGCAGCATAAGGTCTCAGCCACATTCATAGGAAGAGCTTGTCAAGTACACGTTTCTGTCCCAAATTGATCTGTCAATTTAGATCACTGATGCCAAAAAACAAAAAGGCAAATGTATCAGGAAATTGCAAGTAAATTACACAGATATCCTCCAGCCACAAATTCTCTTATCCTTCAGCATTCAGCAAAGCTAATGTTCCAGGAGTGTAACTATTGAGCTGGTAAAGGAGATGTCACACCTCCAGTCCATGGGGAATCATGTCAAGCTGAATCCACACAACTCACTATTTAATGCTTACTTTTAAAGACACAGGCCCAGGAAAGGAACTTTTGCTGCAACTTACAAAATCAATGATCTTACTGACATGCAGTGAAAGTCATTCATTACCTTTCTTTTTCTACTTTCTTCCTTGGTAACTGTCTTAGAACCCTCATAAACTATTGAAGTACAAAAAAAAAAAAAAAAACAAACAGAATATATCATTTAGGTTGTGGAAGTAAAATCCAATAAACAAAATAATAAAATTTCTGCTGTGTCCATTTTTTTTCTACCTTGGGATTCAACATAATATAATTTTTTCAAAGGTCTGGGATTTTCCCCTATTGGACTATTGCTATCCTTGCTTTTTAATGATTCCATTTTGTTCAAAGATATTTTAAATGTGCACACACACACATACCCATCCAAAACTGTGAAAAAGAAAGTACCCTGAAAACCTGGGGGAGGGTTCTGAAAGATAAACACATGAATTGTGCCCTTCCTCTAGCTAGTCCTTGCTCAGTCTCCAACAATTGGTCAATTACTGTATAAGTGGTCCCACCAGCCTCCCACAGCTTCTGCTCTTGTAAAGCTGTGATTCTTTGTATTCAAGTCTCAAGCTTTGGGGGCAGCCCTATGATCTAAATTCTGTGATGGTTCATGAAGATATTCAGGTTATTCAGCTTTATTCGTGTTGTAAGGATGGGAGTGATGATTCTCAAGCTCTTTACATGTAAGATTGGAAACGGAAAAGTCCCTATGTTTTTCTAACTTCTTCTGACAGTTTACTTTGCAGAGTGGTTATAGTTCAGTGTTTGAGTGGCTGCTTTGTATGTACAAGGTACCAGGTTCAATACCCAGTACCTCCACACACACAAAAAAAAGGTACTTTATAAGAAACTGAGAACAAATGCCCACTATGTGTTGGGTGGAGTGAATTAGAATGTTAGTGGCAGAATTCTTTACCAGGTAGTTTTGAGAACATGTTTGGTTAGAGGAAAACCTATATTAATTAAAAAAGGGAGATTAGTGGGCATGCAATTGAGATGACTATTTTTCCCTTTGTTTTACTCACCTCCATCTTAGCCATAAAGGAATGAGGATTCAAGAGGTACAGTATTTGAATTTAGGAAAGTAGTCAGTATCTTTATTTTGGTGGAAAAAATTGGATGTAGCTTAAGAGTTTTTTTTTTTTTTTCCACTTCTTGAGAAGATTATAGCTATGAGACTTCTAAGCTATCCCAACAATCACTTTAAATATGAATGGTCTAAATCCACCAATTGAAAGACAAAGTTTGTCAGGGAAGATAAAAAATCAGCATCAAAATACATATGTTGTCTTCATGAAACCCACTTTAAATATAGAGAAACAAATTAAGATTAAAGGCCTGGAGAAAGATATACCATGCTATGAATTAATCAGGAGAAAGCTGGAGCAGCTATATTGATTTCAGACAAAACAGGCATCAAAGCAAGGAAATTTATCAGGGACAAAGAGGAGCATTACATAATGATAAAAAGGTCAAGCCTTCAAGAAGACATCACACTTGTTAATATATATGAGCCATGACAACAAAGCATCAAATCAAAATAAGGGAGGCAAAGACTGATAAGACTGTAAGAAAGAATGGAGAAATCCAACTACTTTACCTGGACACCTCAACACTCCTCTTTCAAAATTTGGCAGATCTAGCAGGCAGAAAATCAGTAGTAAGGATAAGTTAAATTGAATGGCACATTCACTGATTTAATAGATATGTATAGAATATTTGAACCAACAACAGCATACACATTCTTTTCAAGCTCACATGGAACATCCACCAAGATAGTTTATATTCTGGGCCATAAAACACAACTTAACTAATTTAAAAGCATTAAAAAGTATAAAAATCATACAAAGTATGCTCTCAAATTACAAGGGAATTAAATTCTAAATCAATAACCAAAAGATAGCTGGAAAATTCCAAAACATTTATATGTTGGTGGAATCTGAGCCTCCTCTTGACATAAAGGTGCAATGGACACAACCAATCCAGTGTCCACATAGAAGAGGTGGCATTGGATTGGGAAAAGTGGACATAATGGACAAAGGGTATGGGGAAAGGCAGGAAGAGATGAGAGGTGGAGGCATCTTCGGGACATGGAGCTGCCCTGGATGGTGCTTCAGAGGTAATCACCGGACATTGTAAATCCTCACAGGGCCTACATGATGGAATAGAGGAGAGTATGGGCCATGATGTGAACCAATGTATATGAGGTGCAGAGGTGCCCAAAGATGTACTTACCAAATCCAATGGATGTGTCATGATGATGGGAACGAGTGTTGTTGGGGGGGGGGGGAAGAGGGGGGGTGGGGGGGTGGGGTTGAATGGGACCTCACATATATATTTTTAATGTAATATTATTACAAAGTCAATAAAAAATAAAAAAATTAAAAAAATAAAAAAAAAAACAATAAATAAATAAATAACACGTAGGTCAAAGAAAGAGTCTCAAAAAGAAGTAATAATGTTTGAATGCAATGAAAATAAAAACACAACTTGCTAAAATGTGTGAGTTGCTGCACAAGCAGTGCTTGGAAGGAAATGTATACCTTTGAATGCATATAAGAAAGACATTGGCAGGGATGAGGAAATAAAAGACAGGAATAATACGTTTAGTTAAGAATTGGCTGCAAGTCTTACTCCTTCAGAAGAAACGGAGACAAAGGGGCATATTGCTATGCGTTACCCCTGCCTGCCTGCTCCATTTGAGTTGTGCCCGTTTTCTATGCTGTAATAAAACTGCATTGATAGTGCTTATCACACCATGCCGTAATTGCTGATTTATCCTTCTTTTTCTCCAACCAGACTAGGAACAAAATGAGGGGAACACAAAGTCTGTTGTTTCTTTATCCATGGTGCTAGCACAGGATCTGGAATTTATTAATTATCCCATAAGTACCTGTCCCATAATAAGCCAGCTTTAACACTATTGTCTCGAGAGACAAAAAGCAAATTAATATCTAAAACCAAAATAATATTGTTGTGGAATTTAAGAGAAGTTCAATTATTCGAGTATAGAGAGGCCAGGACTCAGGAATGATTTTGAGAAGGAAAAATGGTTTATTGACGGCCGGCCGGACTCGGGAGCTTTCTGTTTGAATCCCGAGCCCCGAACAAGATTTTCAAACATCTTTTATACAGAGAGGAAAGGCCAAATGGTCCCTTTGTTTCAGTTCTCAATAGGCTTCAATTAGCATATATCTTCCACATCTTAGGTAAGCTTTTAGCATGGACTCCAGACATTCTAGATAAGCCTTTAGCATATTTGGTTTTTGCATTTCCCCTAAATACTTAAAGTTTATAGCCCCCGCATTGTTAAACATTTCCTGGGACTGGAGCCCTGCCAGTCCCCAAGGGCAGGACTGCAGCCTCTTATCTTTCCACACTCACAAGTCAAACAGCTTAGTTATTTCTGAAGAGACAAAGAGCCTTCCACCCATAGCCCACATCAATATGAGTATTACCAGGTACTACAGAAGTACATAGAGTTGACATAATAAGAATTAAAGTCAAAGACATTTGACACTTTTGTAAGCCTGTACATAAATGACTCCTTATAGATAAATGATAATTGTACATTAGATATTTTGACATATTGAGGGGAAAAAAGTCCATGAATGCTTCCAGGTGATTCTACTGATTCCTAACTTTAAAACTTGTGGGAAGCTGCCTCTGGCACTAGTATTGTATCAGCCATCTTGTTACCAAACGCCATCTTAGATACTAACCCAGTTAGGTTTCTATTCCCCCATCCTTACTGAAATAAGTTAAGTTTCTATTTCTCTTTACAGCACTCCCCCGGGCTCCGATTGGGCACTCCCTAAAGCTCACAAAAGTTTTTCCGCTGACGTTGCCAAACAACCATCTGCGCATGCGTGTGGCACGAAAACTGAAAATCTAGTTATTTAATCATTTACCAAAACATGCACTGTCGTCAGTATGTACTACCTTCTTCCTTCCTAGTTATAAATACCCCTACCCTACCCCTAACAAACGAGACTTGATCAGAATCCTGTCTTGTCTCCATTCTTCTCTCGACTCCTGCCCCTACCCCTGCTTCTTCCCACAGGCCCCTGGACTCGCCCCCGCCGGTTCGGGACAAAAACTATTGGGTAAAATTCATGAATGACAAGGTCTGGAATAATCTTGAAGCTTGGGTGAGGGTCAGATGATACTGGTCTCAGAAGAGGAAAGCTGCCAATACTGAGAAACAAGACAGAATCTGACATTTCATGCCACAGCCCTTTTTAGCTAATTAATTAATTCCTCATAATTCTGTTCACTGCAGTTCTCCATATTGTTGTCAAAGAAAACACAAAAGAGAGTTTCTGAGTGCTATACCTGTAAGTCACTTGTAGCCAAATTTTTAAAGGAACTTTATATTTAATGTAAAGATTAACATCGCAACTTGATTAGAGAATGTCCATTAAAGAAAACTAGAGCTAACTAAGTGAAACCAATGCTTACCATACTTATCCTCAGTGTATTTGACTGTGGCAAAATCCTTGACTCTGAAAAGATCTTTGGAAATTAATAGGACTTGATTAATGGACTAAGTATATAAAGGGGGAAAGGGAGATAAAAAGAGTTTCAAGAAAAAGAGAATTAAAAATGTTGAGCCTAAGTTTTCAGACTTCATCTTGATAAAATAACAGAATCATGGTTGATATAATTATAAAAGACACTACAGATAGCAGTTGAATGATGGAATTAGACTTTTTAGCTTAAGCATGGAAATAACAGTCCAAATATTTTGCCCAAGAGGGTGTTTGTTTGTTTGTTTGTTTGTTTATAGAAAGAAAATTGAAGTTCTTTCTCACCTTTACCTTTGGTAATTGTGTAATAGTTATCTGAGAACTTGTGAGGTTCTGAGCAGTGAAGAAGAAAATTTAACTTATTTTCATTTGTACCCAACTGGATCACCTGTTTTTTTGCTTTTTTTCCCTTTCTAATGACCAGCCATACCTTTGAATCTTCTGTCCACAAACTGGTAGAAAATAGAGATGATTTTTTAATTGCATTTGAGTGTAGAAATGCAGATTAATTTGCTTGCGTTTCATTAAATTAATTAAGTATGAGGTTGGGAAGAATTTCATGTTGCTTATCCTAGGCATATTAAGAATGTTAAAAGTTGCTAAACTTACTGTAGTTTGGAAATAAATATAAGAATTATATGAAATAGTAACTGCATCAAAATTTGTGACTTACTTCTATTCATATTTTCCTTTGAAGAAATAATTTCTTTAGGCTAAAGAATACAGACGAGATTAAGGCTTTGAAGATATTACTAATGGGAAATTTCAATGTAAAATTATCATCATTATACTTTACAGATTTTTTTTCAGAAGGATGGTATCTGACTTTAACACAATGTAATTTTTAATTATATAAGTCTTATGACTTCCAGTAAAGGCTGTCTATAATCAGAGAAAAATATAATGGAAAACTATTAATATTATGTAATATTGATGAATATGAAATATAAGTCCTTATAAGAATTATATGCACAGAATTTCACCAGCTTTTGTTAAGCCATAGTTCCTTCAATTGCATGAAAGATCTCAGAAAAATCCGTTAATGCAAAGTTCTTATGAATCGTGATAGCAATATTCTCATTGGAAAAATGTAGTCATTTTAATGCAACATTTAGATTAATAAGATTCATACAAATGAAAAATTGAAAGTCATTTTTGAAATTAATACATAAATTTAACAAAGTAAATAGTGAATATATAGGATCTTTATGAATCTTTTTTTACTTACATGGCCTCTTATTAGCTACTTCAATATATATAATTTGATGATCAATCTATTATTTAATAGCATTAAATCTCTAGTTGGAATTTGAATTAAATTGAATCCAGAGGTGTATTCCCAAAATACTACTGTGAGCAGAGTTTAGAGAATGATAATCTGAAGATTTATAAGGACAACCAAGAATGAATTTCATCATTATTTGATATTTAGGGAGTTCAATTTTTAAAAATTATTATTTGTGACTATAATACTTTATTAACTTGAGTAATGTGTTTCTTATTGTACATGGGTTCTCTTATATTTCTATAGCTATCTTCAGATATGATCTAGTGATTTTGATGAGCAGTAAATATTCATTAATTCTGCATTCCCAAATAGACATATATCAAAGTTTTTAGTACAGCATTTTCCCAAACTGGACATGATTTTTCCAACTTGTGCTAGCCACTTGGAATTCTCATAGGATTTTTGTGAAAATTAAATGATTTACAAT
The DNA here is from genome assembly GCF_030445035.2 of Dasypus novemcinctus. Lineage (NCBI taxonomy): Eukaryota > Metazoa > Chordata > Mammalia > Cingulata > Dasypodidae > Dasypus > Dasypus novemcinctus. The sequence continues at coordinate 69,621,650 of NC_080684.1, read as the reverse complement.
ATTTAGCATGCTTACAAAAATTTCTGGTGTGTAGTATTGCTACCTAAGCATTAGCAAATTTGTTGTAGCACTCAGATCTCCTTGTGTGTATTTTTTGAACTTATTCTGAATAATATTGTTTTTAAAATGCCTCAGTGTTTTAAAACCCTTTTATAATCCAAAGACAATTTTATCAAACTCTTAAATTCACTATGCCTTTCTGACTGTCACTCATCCCTTCCTTCTTATTCCAAATAATAGATATTAAAAATATAACTTGTCCTTATAAATTTTTGTAATTGTAATGGTTGGGGCCCATAAGTATGTTGACTGTAATATATAAAATGGATATTCACTTGTGTGTGTGTGTGTGTGTGTATATATATATAAACGTGTATGCACATATACATGCAAATTATTGTGTGTAAATATATATTTTTTCTATCTAAGGTATACTTTATAACAAACAATACAAAGAAATAAAATTAAAGAAAGTCTCCTGATAAATTCTACCTCCAAAGTTCAAATTCATTTAAATAAGATTTCAAAATCAGCTAAAAAACTTTGTCTTGTAGCTTTGATTAACATGGCTTCAATTAAATTAAACAAAATTTATTTTGAAAAATGACCATTGTGAGATGTCTTACAGATTTAATAATCTCTTTCTGATTGACAGAAATCAAAGACAAAGTCTGTGTCTCTATTATTCAAATAGACTAAATATTTTGTACATAATTAGAAAACTTAATATTTTATACATTAATAGATTTCAGATATTTCAATGGCCATATCGAATGATTAATTTTTGCTCCTTGTATTTTATAGCAGTGGCTGGTATAATTTAATTTACATATTCTAATTAATTGAGAAATCCATTTTATATTCTTTTATTCTTTACCAAATCCTTCCTTCTTTACTTGTTTCCACAAATATTTGTTGAATAGTTTGTATATAATAGGTGCTCTGTAGACTCTATTGTGAATAGAATTTAGGAATTTACAGTATTCAAAGACTCCCAATATTTTTCTAAGACTGATCTTCTATTTATGTTTGAAGGGTTGGACAATAAAAGATATCACCTGTTACCCCACAGACCTTCCCAGATATTCTAAAGAGAGTACAATGTAGTTGTCTATATGTTGTTTGTAGAACTATGCTTAACTGAATAGCACACATGTAAGAAAATAATATATCTTTAAAAATATCAGTGCAGAAATGCAAAAAACCTGCAATAACGTAAAACATGACATCTCAATGCATACAAGAACAAATATAATGATGTATGCCATCTGATTTAAAGACATTATATGTTTTCATTAATCAGGAGAGTGTGTTATAACATAATTATGGACAAAGACAATGAGGGAACAGAACAGAGTCTACACATAGAGATTATAGTCATATATGGCCAATTGTCTTTCAAAAGGAGCCAGGACTGTTCAATGGAAAAAATTAAATCTCACATCATTTACAAAAATTATTTTGTGATGAATCATACTTAAATGTAAAGCTTTTAAGTCATGCACAAAATCTAGTATAAAACATACGAAAATACTTTGACACCCTTGAAAACATAAGCCACAGCTTGGGAAGAAATATTTGTTACACATATATCTAACGAAAGCATTGCATCCAAAAGGTATAGAAAAATATCAAAACTAGTAAGAAAGGGGAAAAATTTACATAAATGTTCAATAAGAACATAAATAGTTACTCAGTTTTATCAGTTACCAGGGAATGGCATATTAAAACCACAAGGAGATATGATTTGATATCTACTACAATGTCTGAAATTAAAATGACTGACAACAACCAAATTGAGAAGGAAGTACAGCAACAGAAACACATTATATAAAATGGTATAAAAAATTGTTCAATCACTTTGGCAAAGTATCTAGTACTTTTTTTATAAAGTTATCCCTATACTACACTATAACCCAGTGAGGTATTTACCAGAGGAAAATGAATATATGTCCATAAGATTACTTACAAAAAGTTGTTTAGGGAGCTTGATCAGTAATAAACAATGAGTGGAAACTATCAAATGGTTATTTACAGGAAAATGGATAAACAAATAATAGTATGTTTGTAAAATGGAATACTATAATAAAAATAGCAATAAAAGTGAACAACAGATACATCAACAAAGTGTATGAATTTCAATAATATAGTGAATGTTAAGAAGCTGGATACAAAGGAATACATGATATATAATGTCAATATGACATTAAGGAGCAGTCCAAATTTATCCATGGGGATAGAAATAAAAAATATATTGCCTATTCAGAGTAAAGTTTCATGGGAAGGGGTTATAAGGAAGCTCTCTATGATAGAAATGTTCTATATCCTGATTGGGTTGTTAATTGCATGGGCATGTACATGGGTCCAAACTCCTCTTAATAGACTTTAAGAACTGCACATTTTACCATATAGAATTTTAACCTCAGTTTAAAAATATTTTAAAAATATTAAATGGTACATTTTGGGCAGCAGTTTTTACATCTAAGTGTCTAATTCTAACATACCAGTTCTTTAAAAATTACGATAAGTGGCATTAATTTAGAAATTAATCTTTACATGTTTGGACTTTACTGAGCAATTTACATGCATTATAGCAGTAATAATGACAACTTTGACACATTCTAGCACATTCCTATTTTACAGACAAGAATGCAAACCCCATGAAGGAAGAAATTTTCAAATTATTTTGCTTTCAGCAATACACCACAAATGTCTAGAAAAGATTCTGGCTATTAAATAGTTGAGTGAATGGCTAAATGAATGATGAAATGAAATATGATTTTGAAATGTAAAAAAAAATAATAAGGAAATTATTTTTTTGCTAAGATTACAATGGCCTCAGCATTGAATTCAGAACCGGCAGCTCATTCGTAAAAATAAAGTCCTATTTTCTGCTCCTCAACTGTCCCTCAACATGTGATCTCCACTGCAAATCCTGCATTCTCCTGGCTCCCTCTCTTTTTTTCTCTCCTTTCACTCCCTTGCTACCTCTGTTACAAGCTTGGATACAACAGCTGTATTCACTTTTCTACTATCCCTGACGATCCAATAAACTTGCTCCCTATTCTGTACATAGCTCCCATTGCCATATCAAAAGTAAAAGCCACATAAAGAAAAATTTGGAAACACAGAAACAGGAGGAGAAGCAGCAACAGTCTTTTAGGATGTTTAACCTTGAATAAAATTTGCAATAGATCAATTTAGCATGATCATTAAGATAGCCATTATGAACAGTACTATTAAATCTGTCAATAGCATTTTATTTAACACAGATGGCATTTGTTCTTAGAAAGTCCCAGTGAAGTAAAATGAACAAATTCTGGCACAAAATTGAGCATTTGCTCCACCACGCTATCTTTTACTGGTGGCGTGCCATATGTGGTGTCCAAGCTCACAAATATCCAATATTCTTTCTGGCATACTCAGAAGTATATCATTTATCCCTCTGAAACAGATATTTTCAACCTGTGAATGAAGACATGTTGATATATTAAGTGTTACAGGAGTACAAGTGGGTGAGTAGAATGTTCTCAAGTCACAAATATTTCATAAAAGCATCAGTCCTTAGTGAAATACCATTTCTAATCAGAGTACAATTTCTACCCTCAATTTTTACCCACAATTGGTAAAAAGAAGAGTTTAAACTACTACTCAAATTAACTCACATAATACCCCAGTAAGATTAGAAAAGTTTATGGAGTAGAAAGAAATGTCCATGAACCAGAACAATGAAAATATAAGAAAGGTACATCATACAAATCCATGAAAACAATTTTCATAACAAAATCATCCAAAAAAAAGCAAGGCTTTATGATTGCAGTGTAAGTACAAAAGAGAGAGAGAGACAGAGAGAAAAGGAAAGAACAAGTCAGAAAGCCAAATTAGATCATGGAAAATATTAATTACGGGTTTTGTAATAGTGCTCATGTACCAGGAACAATTGACTCAAAGGCCTTAGGACCTCACCAATAAAAGGACACAATTTTAGTTGCAAGATTTTGTCCTGAGTTATGTATTTCTGTATCCTTTTAGACTGAATAATCTAGTTAAAATTTGCTGGTTGGTTTGGAATATATCACACTGACAAAATATTGTGGATTTCTTATTTTAAAATATTTTAATAAGCCTAATTGCATGAGCCAATGTTTTGAATATGCATCACTTAAAAAGAAGTCTCCCATAAAATTTTGATCCTATTCAAATTATACCTATAGAACCATACTCTGGCCTTCACAATTCACATTTAATGAGCTATTTATTCTAACAATATTTTCATTTCCTAATTTTGGCCTTTGTTTCTGTGCAATTGTCAATTAAACAAATAAAATATATATAATGTGTACTGTGTAACAGATTTTACTCTCACCAGACTTGTTGAATTTAGAGTATACATTTCAATTGACAGAGGCAAGTATACTGCCTATTCTTAAAAGTAAGTCTACTAAGATTCCATATTTTACTTTCTCAGTCAAAACAGAGTACTAAACAATACTTCCACTTACAAAATATTGTTCTATCTATCTATCTATCTATCCATCTATCTGCTTATTTATCTATCTGTGATGGTTAAGCTAATTTGTCAACTCGGCCAGGTAATTGTGCCCTGTTGTTTGGTCAAGCAAGCATTGGGCTGATTGTAATACAAGGACATTTATGGACTTTAGTCACCAGTGAGTTTTCTGCATAAATAGCTGATTATATCTACATCAATGAGGAAGACTGCCATCAGCAATGAGTGGCACTTTATTGATCAGGTCAACTACTTAAAAGGGGAAGTGACTTCAGCATTCAGAGAGAAATTTCTCAGCTCATCCTTGGACAGTCAACATCTCCTGGAAATTCATCAAGGACCTTCACTGGACTTCCATTGGAGCCACTGGTTTGCCGCCTGCCTGCACGACTTAGACTTGTGCATTCCCGTGGTCATGTGAGAGACTCATAAAATCTCATGCTTTTGACAGATATCTCCTGTTGATTTTGTTTCCCTAGAGAACCCTGACTAATACACTACCTATCTATCCTGTTATCGATTATTTCTGCTTAAAGAAAAGAGCTAAAATGTCATCTAAAATATATTTCATACTTATTTTTAAGCATATGTGATAGTGCATTGCGGTACTTTACAATCACTTTGCTGACTTCATATAAAATTTTTAATTAATAAGAGATTATTGTGAATATTTATGAAAGATGCAAAACACAGTTTTAAAATTTTGGGTAAAATCCAATGGCATTTTACATAATATATTTTTGTTTCAAGCTATTATAAGTCCATAATCATTTGAATGTAACACAATACATAATTGACAATTTCCTTAACTAAAACAACTCTTGGTATTTACAAATTCATTAAAGCTAATTAATTAAATGTTTAGATTGTGCAGTTTAATCAAATCCTGATTTTACTGTTTTGATTTTTACTCAGTATTTATGTGCACAAAATGTTTAAGTTTGTATATCTCAAGCCATTATGCTAAAAATCAACTGAAATGTTCAATGAATTAAAATAACTAGAAACAATTACATGGGTAGAATAATTACTTATTAGAAATTTGTCCATAATACGTCAAGCAATTATCTATTAAAATAATTGATATTCATCACTCTATTTTTCCCTGAATTGTGTGAAACAATCAATATAGCATCTCTAAATTTCTGCCAATTACCATAAATATTAGACAAGATCATGATCAATAAAATTATATGATTAAATTTACATATCTGGAATTATTTAAACACTTAAAATTATTTCTTGTATCTTGTTTCCCAAAAGCTCATATATTTGAAATTATTATATATTTCCACATACTTTCTTATATTTATCTTTTTATATTTTGGTTGCCTTAAGGTTATAGGGTATTTTAGATCCTGGAAATAGAGTTAACAATAGAGTCATTTAAACCATCTGAAGTTAGTGTGCTGGCTCAAATAGATAAAAGCAATGTACAATATCAAAACACAAATAGAGGAACCTGGCTTTAGGCACTGAAAGGAAAATTCCTAATATCAAGCATGTGGTTTGGAATGAAAAAACAGAAAAATTATTTTTAAAATGTATACAGCAATATGAATAACATCAATAAAATCCTATTTATGAGAGACCCTTATAAAATATATCCTTTATTCAAATGAAAAATCTCGTCCCAACAAACACTGCTTCCATGTTCTTTAAATGCTGCTTCTTTGTGTATATATATATATATATATATATATATATATATATATATACACACATTTTTATATGTGTATGTTTATAGTTGGCATGCAGATATACTGTTATATGTGTGTGTATACTGTTATATGTGTGTGTATATACAATGTGTGTGCACAGAGACAAGGGGCATCCCTCTCTATATGCACAAGCCCCTTGTTTTCTTAATAAAATCACTACAACCTAATAAGGAAAGACTAACTCATAGCAGATCAAATAGATTCTGAGGAACAACTATGAAAATCACATTAAAATTTTTTTAAACATATTTAAAAATATTGGAAAATAACCTAGGCAGTTAGCACTTGAGCACCCAGTATCCTGCAAAGGGAAGTATACCAAGCTAAGCCCAAAATTCTTTGTCTCTTTTCCCTTGCTGTTTTGTGTAAAAGGTAAAGACATGGAGAAATAAATCAAAACAATTGGTGGTCCCTTGGGTCTAGAAAGTCAAAAATTAAGGTTATAATATAGCAGAGCACCAGAACTTGAGGAACTAAGATCTCATAGAGAAAGAGGATTGCAAACCGGAGAGCCAAACATTTGGCCCCTAGTAATCATTTGCTTATTTTCAAACTTTTGCTGAAGGGAACTTTTGTCAATTTCAGTCAGAGGAGATAAACATTTAATTAGGGACTTGACAAAAGAGATGGTCCCAGGTAAACACTCCAGGCTTTCAAATGGAGTAAGAGCAGACATAGTCCCTTCAAAAAGAGTGATTGAGTTGATCTGCCAACTCTACTGCCAGGCAGAAAAAATAATATCCTGGCTGGCTGACAATAACCACACCCAGACCCTTAAATTTCCTTCACAAATTTTCACACAATGACTAACAGTCTATCAAAAATTAGCTGATTTAAAAGCAAGATATATATAAAAAATAAAATTACTGAAAAACAAAGATAAAGAGAATATCTTTTTAAAAGGTGTTATCCTCCAAGAAGCAACAATATCACTCATAGTTGACTTTAAAACATCAACAATGGAAACTAGAAGAATAGGGGGTAATGTTAATATAGAGCTGGAAAGGTAACTGCCAGCCTAGATTTCTATATGTAGTGAAAACATCCCTCAAAAATGAAGTTAAAAGAAAGGATTTTCATAAATACAAATTGCTAAATGTTCCAACTGAAGTTTTTCAGGTAGAGGGAAAATATTTACAGAAAGAAATGCGGAATAAAAAAAAACAATGAGAAAGGTAAATTTATATATTTATATTGTGAATTTATATTATTAAAATACTTGGCAATATGTCACTGGAAGGTAGGAGTGGTATCAATGGAGAGAGGAGTTCTAATGTCATTCTATTGTTTTGTAAAAGTTCTCTTTTATCTTGAATATATTAAGTCAAGGTAGCATGTTTTAATTTCTTGAATAGGAGTAAAAGAAAACTGAAAGAAAACATAACAATCTAAGAAAGGTAAACTGGTATGAAAAAACGACAATTATTTCTAAGGAAAATAAGAAAGGGAATAAGCACATACAGAAACATTGAAAAAATAATAAGGTGGTGCATTTTTACTCAAATATATCAGTGATCATATTAAATCTAACCAGATTAAACATTCCAAATAAAATATAAGTTTACCACAGAGACTAAGAAAACGAATTCTAACTTATGTTACTTACAGGAGATAAACCTTTAAAAAAGTTTTCAGAAGGTGTAAAGTAAAAGGATATTAGAGGATAAGTTCCGCAAACATAATAAAATGTTGTTTGAGCAATAGCAGATGATGACACATTTCATAAAGCCACAATTACCTATCCAAGAGGAAGATATTAGAATAGAACTCAAAATTTGAATGTATTCATTAACATGGCCTTAAAATACATGAAGGAAAATTTGATATAAAACTAAAAGTAGAAAAGGCAAAATGACAATTATAATGGGAGATTTTAACAGGCCTCAGTAAGTGCTATAACAAGGACAAAAAACATTAGGATAAAAGACCTCAATATCAACAATATAAACAAAATTAAATAACTCCTAAATGTTAAAAAGTTAAGCAATACACTTCTAAATAAGCTGTGCATGAAAGAATAAATCAAATGGAAATGGGAAAATCTTACAGAACTAAATATTCAGCCTACCTTTTAAAATGTGTTAAGCATCTAAAGGACTCAGAAATTACGTAAAAGTGAATCTGAACATGGGGGGGGGGCAAAGCTCCTTTTGAGGAACACCATCTTCCACCATCCACAGAGGCACAGAATGGGCTGCCTGCACCTATTAGCTTCCATGACCACAAAAACTGGCTTTGTAGAAAAGAAGGAAGGGCCTACAGTGTAAACTATGAGTGGTTTCCCACAACCTGTCTATCCTATTTGGTTTTGCTCTCAAAGAAAATAAGTGGATTTATTATTTACAATGGAATTCATATATTTACAGAGAGAGGTGATTTCAAAGGTTTTAAAGAAAGCTTCCAAGAAATCAAAGATGGAATTATAGGACCTCTTAGGAAAGACTCTTTTCCTTATTTAACAGGAAATCATTGGCTTTAATTTCTATTTATGTTAAGAAGGGCTAGGATAGAAACATCTTCAAAGGAAAAAAAATCTCTTCAAATTTTTCTTTGCCTTTTGAGTTCCTCTTTTACCTTAGGATTCCTTGTTCTCACTGTCCCAATATTAATTCCTTTTGTGCTTTTTATACAGTTTACTGTGATATTTTTACAGGTAGAAATTTATTGTAATATTTCATTACTGTGCATGAACCACTGTTTGAAGCAGGTTGGAAATTAATATATTACATCCTTAGCAATTTCAGATACCTTTAATAGGTGGTTTATTTTTAAAATATTTTTGAGAGATTTTAAGAGCGACAACATATGAAAATAGTTTGATGAAAAGCCTAAGTTATTTCGGCAAACTAATTCTCTCTAAAATGGGCTGGGAAGTTGAAATTATGATATGGCAAGTCCAGTGTTCTTTGGAGTATTATTTTTCAAACAGAAGACAGCAAAAATATTACCCATACCTATAGAAACATATGTGTGTAGTTTATAACTCTTCATCAAAAAGGGGGAAAAAAAGAAATCATCACTGGAATTAAGTTTAGAGAGTAAATCACAAGTTTCTAAAATATCGTTGGTCCTCCATCTCCACAACAAAGTCTGCCAAATCCTACCCAGTCTCCCAGAACTCGCTTCATTGAAAACATATTCTTTTGTTTCAGATATTATTTAATAATAACATATTTATCATATATTATCAATATTTTTAACTAATTTCATTATCTTGAAGTTTTAGTGACTTTTTTTCTTCCAGTAAACTCAAGTGGAAGAAAAGTCTTCAGACTGTTCTTTGCTCTTTTACACTTGCTTGGAGTTTCAAAAAATATACGATATATTCCTTAATTAATTCCCATAAGTACATAAATATAAACTATAATGTACAAAACAATTACTCCAAACTTCCCAAATGTCACATCTAAAACAAATTATAGAACTATTTTTCCTTCCCAGAAGAATTGTGTGTTTCATAATATTTTATTTCTTTTGAACTTAAAGATTCTTCTGCAGGTCTTCCTCTAACACATGTGTTTATGCATTCTAAATCTGTTTTCAGCTTGTCTAAAGTGGAAGTAGTACCTAAGAATCTAAAGACCAAATTGGGACCAGAGAGAAGGAGCAAGCATGTCCCTCATGTTTGGCAGCAATCCCTGTTGGTGTGTATATGCTCCATATGATATGCCCTGATGCCCACAAAAGAGGAAGTTAAAATATGTATATTCCTGAGAGGAATTTAAATGCTGTTTCAAAGGATTTCCTTTGTATTCTACAACCAAACTTTCACAGCATGTCATTTCTCCTCCACTAGAAAATGATAGCTATGCTTTAACAGATAATGTCAACTCCATTACCCTAAAATCACTAGAATTTTCAATCAGTTCTCATCACCAATCTGTTTACTTGTTTCGTTTGATTCGTTGAGAAATACTTCCTTGGCATATCTTCACACAGCAGAAGAAGAAATCTAACCTATATTTGAAGGAATGTACTTTACCAGCAGGTTCTTATCTCAGCAGGGCTCATGCCTCATCTTCACCTGCACAGGAGTTTTGGATGTGCATTCTAGTTTATCTCATTTGATAATCATCAAATAAAACAGCTACTCAATTGCTACTGGATTTGTTAAGATAACTTTCTCCTAATCTAATAATATTTTTGGATTTTTGGAAATCTTCCCTTTCCAAGTTGTATGAAATATTTTTAATGAGGTACAGTTTGGATAAATAACTCACTGTTATATTGTCAAGACTGGAACCATAAAACACATCATTTTCTTTCTTTTTTTTTTTTAAAGATTTATTTATTTATTTAATTCCCCCCGCCTCCCCTGGTTGTCTGTTCTTGGTTCTGTTTGCTGTGTCTTGTTTCTTTGTCCCCTTCTGTTGTCGTCAGCGGCACGGGAAGTGTGGGCGGCGCCATTCCTGGGCAGGCTGCACTTTCTTTCACGCTGGGCGGCTCTCCTTACGGGCGCACTCCTTGCGTGGGGCTCCCCCACGCGGGGGACACCCTTGCGTGGCACGGCACTCCTTGCGCGCATCAGCACTGCGCATGGCCAGCTCCACACGGGTCAAGGAGGCCCGGGGCTTGAACCGCGGACCTCCCATGTGGTAGACGGACGCCCTAACCACTGGGCCAAAGTCCGTTTCCCCACATCATTTTCTTTTCACTTGGGAAGCTGTAAGATACAAAGTCTAGGGTCAAAGTAGTGCTGCTCAGTCTCATTAGCACAATTTCTTTTGCCTATTTTAAATTCACTTTAAAAAACAATGCAGTGGCTCTGGTAAAAAAGAAAGATGTATTATACGACTTCTAGAAAAGCCAAAACTATAGGAACAGTAGTTTTATCAGTGGATGCCAGGAACTAGGGTGGGGAAATGGAAGATAATACAACTAGTAATGAGTAAATATTTTAGGACAATATGAATATCCTTGTTTTGAAAGTGATGGTATTTATACCACTGTACAAATTTTTTAAGATTTATAAAATTGTACATCTAAAAAAGAAGGATGGATTTTACTACATGCAAATATTAGCTCAAGAAAGGTAAAAGGATTTAAAAGTTACAACTCACATTAATGTAAAACCACAGCTGTAGGGACTTAAAAGAGAGAAAGCAAAATAATGTATCAATACCTAACCATGCAGTTATCTATGTCACCTGTTATTGTGCTATATTGTAGGTATAATTCTGAGAATGATTAGTGTCCCAGATGAGCTGAATTCCAGAACAAATCCTAAGTGCTCCATATGAGCCAAGCTGCTCCAGGTTAATGTATATAAAGCTGAGACTTAAGGAGATGGTTTTTCAGATGTTATGCTCACTCAGAATCATATAAAACTGCATATGCTCATGAGGATTTAGATCATTCTGTAGCACCCTCTGCTATATATCCTTTTTGTGATGTGTTTTTCTGTGTAGTTTATTATATAATAAAACTGTTTGATTTATCCATTTGTCTGCCTTTATGTCAACCTAAGCTATTACTGACATTTGTCAGTAGAGAGATCATGCAGAAACTAAGGAAGAAATGTGGGGACTCTGGAAAGAAAGGAAAGAGAGAAAGACAGTGAGGAAAGGAGAGTAAAAGGAAGGTAAAAGGTTAGAGGGAAGGAAGGAAGGAAGGAAGGAAGGAAGACAGGTAGGAAGGAAGTTTGGAAGTAGGAAATGAGGCAGAGGGAGGGCAGGAGGGAAGGGCTGAGCAAGGATGGGAATATAATGAACAAAAACAAGATGGGAACGGTGGGATTTACCATTAGCACAAGTAAATAAAATATATGTAATTTTAGTAGAAAACAAATATGCTACCAAGCTCAATCTGCCTTTGTTGAAAACAGAACCCATACAGGGTAAAATATGATGAGAAGAGTGGGGGAAAAAAGACAAAGGGAAAACAATGGAAAATGTTGAGCCTAGTGAAGCAAAGATACAGGAGACGGATTATGGTTGCATTCCAAGTATTTGAAGGGATATAAAAGAAAACTGATTTCCCCAGCAATTATCTTATTCTATGATCAAGGTGGACAAAGGAAGACAGATTTCAACTTAATGTTAGAAAAATATTTTTAATATGTAATTCAGACCCAAAATTCTGTACAATGCTATGGGAAGAGTGTCATCCCTGTTTTTATTTTTTAATTTATTTTATTTTTTTCTTGGAAAGAAGATTTTCATTTCCTTCTCCCTACACGGTGAAAGAACATCATGCTCCCCAGCTTTATTTCCTCCATCAAGGAGAAAACTGATCCTACTTTTAAAGATGTTTAAATCATGGTTTTCAATGAATTCTAGAAGTGAATGATATAAATCAGTGTTGCATAATATCATTGCTATAAATACAATTAAAATGAGAAAGTTAACAATAATTTAAGAAATATATCTTTTTGCTGAGAAAATGACTTATTACACATCAATCAAAATCAGTTAAACATATCGAACACTGAAAAAGAAAAAAGCCATCATTCTTATTTGCTGAAAAAAATGAGTAAAATTCCAAAAATTCAGGATTATTATGAAGATCTCTCCCACAAACTATTCTACTGTTATTTCTAGTTTAGATAACTGATTTTCATAATATTCGGTACAATTTATTTACTGTTACTAAGGAAGCATGTTCCCATAAACTACCTTATTCTAAATAATTCCATTTTTACATCTTACATATCTCCACCCTTCCTTATGTGCAGAAGGCAGTTGTTAAAGTTGAAGAACATACAGGGCACACCTGAGCATGCCTATATGGGATATGTAAGTGTTCATTTTGTCACAGTGTGTTATCTCAATGGGTGGTGACTCACACAATGAACAAGAAAATATTAAATTCCCATCCTGGGAAGTTCTGCAAAGTTCTCAATCAGAGGAACAAGAATCTCTCAAGAATATATGCACTGCTTAAAAAAAAGAAAGCAGATGAATATGTCATGCCCTTAATATTATTGGAAATAACTAGTAATCTTATTCTTTGAAAACTGAAACTTAGTGGTTACCATAGCTTCCAAGGGGAGGGGAGGGAAGAGCCAAACACTGCTTTCTCCCTCCTTTCCTCTCCAGAGTGGGACATGACTCCTGGGGATGAGGATCCCTGGCACCCAGGGATTATTATCAGGCACCAATCAGAAATATATCTGGAAAAAGACCTTGACCAAAAAGGATAAATGAGTTTTTATGGGTAAGAAATTTCAAAGTGAGTTGGGAGTTCACTTCAGAGGTTACAATTACATGTCTCAGCAGGTTGTCATTGACTGCCACAGTAAACAGTGCTTCCAACAGTGGGGCTCCTGAAGGCTCTAGAGACATCCAGAAACTATAAGTAGGGCAGATGGCTCAGGAATTCAGCACCCTGTCAGTGGGCCTTACTTTGGAATTTATGTTCCCCAGTGTAAGAGTTAGACTCATTTATAGTTTCCCTACACATAGCTCCTCTGCCCTTTTATTTGAACCTATAATTAGCACTATACCTGTTATATATATGTACCAGAGACTTAAATCTTTGGCCCTGAATCCCAGCAGATTTGCAACACCTGCACACCTGTTCATTAGACTCATTCAAGACAACTAACAAGAAGATGATGGATGGACAATGCCCATCCCAAGGAACAGAGAGTGTCTGTAACTGCAAGCAGATAGTTCCATCTATCTTCACCTGAGAGTATTTCAGGCATTTATCCCCTCACTGTACTGAACTACATCTTAGAGTCCTTTTTCATACACTTTACTCACATTTTCTGGCTGAAACAGTCTTTGCACTATATTCCTGCTTCAAGGATGGAGCTTCTATATCTCATTTGCTGTTATTTTCCCTTTTCTCTAAATCTGCCTCAAGGCTCATTCTTCTGTGTCTTATTTCCATTTATAGTCATAGCCTTGGCGATCACATATATTCCCAATATAGCCATGTATGTTTCTCTTTGGGCCCAACAATCCTTTTGGACACTAGACTCATGAAACTGACTGCCTTGTCTAAATGTTATCTCAACATTACCATGTAGAAAGCCAAAATTTTGTTTCCCTCCATCAAAACAAATCCTTTTTCAACCTTTATACTCAGTAAATACCATCAACATCCCACTGAGTGTTCAGAAAGAAAATGTAGGAGTCACCTTTGATTTCTCTAATGTCCACATCCATTCCTTCAGCAATTGTACCTTCACATAAGGGAAAGTTTTGGGGTGATAGATGTGCTCTAAAACTGGATGACATAACATAAATTTATTAAAATTCATCAAGCTGAATGGGTGAATTACATGTTATAACATATATATGGTATGTATATATATATGTATGTATGTGTGTAGTACAGTGTGTATGTAACATATATAATTTACAATCCATGACATACACACACATGTTCTGATTGTGAACACATTTCACCACGTCTACTGCTCACACTGTTGTTGCAGTTATTGTGAAATCTCCTGAATTAATAATAAGCAATAGCCCCTAACTTGTGTCCTAACTTCCACTTTTTTTTTTTTTTTAAGGAGGTACTGGGGATTCAACCCGGGACATTTAACATGGGGAGCAGGTGTTCAACCACTAAGCTACATCTACTCCCCAATGAGAGTTGTTTTTTCATTTGTTTGTTTGTTTTTAGGAGGTACCAGCGATCAAGCCCAGGACCTAGTTCATGGGAAGCAGGCGCTCAACCATTTGAACTACATCTGCTCCCCTACTTCTACTCTTGATTCCCTGTAGTCTACCCTTATGCAAAGAAAGAAGCTAGTTTGAGCTGTGTATCAAATTATGGTACTTTTTTGCTTTTAACCCTACAATATTATCCCACTACAGGTTAAATAAAATTCAGGCATTTTGCTATTATTTATTTGTACCATGCAATCCTTTTTCAAAAGTTATCACTTCAGTGAGGGCTTTATAATTTAAAGGACTTCACTACTCCCGTCAATGTCTGTCAGCCAGACTTGCATTTAGCAATATTTGCAATTGTATTATTTAATCATCCTTTACTTATCTACTGCTTACCTTTCTTACAATGTTGAAAGTCACATGAGAGCAGGGATACTCTCTCCTCCAATGTAAGCATTTAATAGAGATGCAATAAATGTTTATGAAATAAATTAGAATATCTGAAATTAATAATTATTGAATAAAATTTAAAAGTAAAATTACAGACAACAAATTGACAAATATATCATCCTAACTTTAATTTTAAGAACTTCAAACAGTTCATTTCATGAAAATATTGTTTTCTTTTTATTAATGCTTTACATGTATATACACAACATACCTGAATTCATAAGAAGATATACAACTTATGACATGTTATAACTTCATCATATACAGAAGTTTGGAAGGAAATTTTACAGATTGGTCCCCCAAAATAAAATTACATGAAGTAATTTTGGGGTGTTAACATGCAAAAAAAAATTGAGAGGCGATTGTATTTAACATCAAAAGAAGAAATTAGTTGAAAAGGTAAAAAATGTTACTGAAATGAAGCTTTTGTCCCTACTTTTATGCTTGTGTGTTTGCTAGCCAGCTTTTCTGGGCTTTAGTTTTCCTTTATGAAGTAGGTAATTTGACATGAATATTTTATAAGATACAACGATTCAAAATCTTATTGTAGATTTTTAGAACAAGTTGAAATAAGTGGGAAGGAGTGAATACTGGTCATCAGTATAAATCTTTTATGACAAAAAGTGTGAAGACACATTTATTAGACATCTATAAATGCAAAGTACTTTAGTGATTTTTTTTCTCTATTCTTGCGTTGTGGTTTACATATAATTCTGATGTTATGACTAAATTTGATTTGAATTTACAGTCAAAAATAGAATTGTTCACATCAGTTATCTTTAAATTTGTATCATAAAGGTTTATATATTCAGGATATATTACCTTTTGAGAAATTCCAACAATTAATTGCTTATAACATTAGTTAATATAAATAAACTTGTATCTATGCTTCAGTTTAATCTATTAAGTGTTTGCATATTGTTTTAGCTTTTTGTTAAATTTTGTCCAAATCTTCCCACTTTTCAATTCAAAGCATTACCATAGCCCTACTTGTTCCTCAAACTTTATATCATTAAAAGCCTCAGTGCCAGCACTGAATTGCCATCTCTGCTGAGGCAGGAGACAATCTTTTATATAGAAACAAGCAAAGTCTAGGGTGTGAAAAATAAAAGATTTGGAAGAAGCAATTGTCAAAGAAGTAGGTTGGGTCTAAGGATTCTGGGGGAAAAAAATCAGAAAGGTGGATAGTAACAGAAGTGGGATTATAAACGTCAGAGCAGAATTCAGGAGCAGTGGTCAAGAAGATATAGGATTCTGTAAGTCATATCAGCTAGGCATTGCTGAGAGACATCTTGACTAAAAGATGGCTCAGAACACGACAAGCCATGAAATGACAAGTCAGTCTTAATATTAAGTAAAGATCTTAATGTTAAAGGAATGGTTTTGCAATAAGAGCTTTGAATGTGTTCTTCCCTTTGCCCAAATCTAGAGACAGGCAGCCACTATCCTAATTAACACAATGGGAATGAGCGTATATATCTGACGAAGGGAGAGCAGTCTGGAAAGAAAATGTCTCCCAAGGTTGCTTAAGTCTAGACAAAACAGTAACAATAAAAATGTGATAAACAAAATGTGATAGGGCAAGAAATACAATTTTAGTTTTCTGAGCATATTTAAACAAGGAGAAAAAATTTCAACATTCTGCTGTTAATTAACTACTTACCATAACTATGAATATCCATGTCCTCAACCAAGGAGTACAGGGGATTTCAAAACCTTCCACCCCACCATTATGTTCTACATGAATTATCAAGTTCTTTCCATCAGTATAGGTGTTTACATATATTTTCATATTGATTTGCAAATGATCTTTAATAAATATGAAATTCGTATTCAGTGATAAGTATAAAGCAACTCACATATACAGTATTAGTAATGTGTTTATACATATATATACATTTTCCTAATAGACTAGAATTCTTGTTCAATGGAGAATTATAAATCTTTGTCTACTGACCTGATCACAATGTAATAAGTATCTTTCCTTACGAGTATGAAAATGGAAGACTAAGTTTCAATGGAAATGATTAGTAGAAAAAGACATATCTGAAAATATATAACTTAAAAACTATAATCATAGGATATAATTTTGCAAATCCCTTTGTAGAAGATTAATTTTTGTGTTGTGCTTTATTTTGTATCAAAATCATCTTTTTTACATGTGTAATATATTAAGTATTAGGGTATTGCTGACATAGACAAGAAATACTTATTTTAATGAAGTCTGAAAGCATAAATTGTTTATACACCAACTCTAGTTCTTAAATAATAATAACTTGAATATTGAGGAAAATCTATCAATTTTTTAGATAATTCTGACCTGGTTTACAAGTGCACTTGAAAGAAGTTCTCTACACATTTTAAAATAGTTCCTTGGTCAACATATCTTTAATAATGTATGCGTTGAAATGTGTTTTTTTATTACAAGTTTTATGCATCCATTCTAGATTAAAAGAGGTAAAAGAAAATTCATCTTTAGAAATATCTTAGGTCAGTCAGAGAATATCCCAGGAAGGCAATTCCAACATAACATCTATCACCATTCTGAATGTTATGGTTTCATTTTTTTAATTTGGCACCTCAACCATGTGTTATATTTTACTCTGTGTTATATTTAATCTCTGTTCTTTTCATAAGCATCCCCCTGCAAGAACCTACACTTACACAAACATGTCTTGGATTCTTATTCAAATATAACCAACCACATTATATGAGGGGAGGAGATGGAGGAGAGGTAAATAAGTCATACATAGTGACCTGGTACTCCACTGCTTATTGTTATCTCTGAGTTTTAGAGTAGTGCTTGCCACTAGTAAACAGTCTATATATGTTTAATACAATGAATTAATGAATAGATTTATACAAAAGAAACATTATCCTCACAACGTCAACACATACTAGATAGGGAATAGAAACACAGCAAAAATATATTTCTTTTCCCAAAAAATGGATTATATTGAATACAATAAATAATTCAATTAATATTTTATGTCATTATTGAAAATTCACAACACCAAAGTATTACCAAGCAATGGACTCACTGCCTGATGCTCACAGAAGCTAATGCCGTGACACCAGTATTTTGAGAAGCACAGTCTCACTCTAAGGTTGACCAGCAAGGAGACAGAAGGCAAGCTCAAATTTGTCACCTTGATCCAAAAACTAAGGGAAATTTATAGCATGGAAAGAAAGGGAGGCAGGACAGTGATGTAATTCAGGCTGGTCTATTCTGAATGGTTGCTTATAGAACTTTCTATATATGGTAGAAATATGCCAGTGGGTCACATCTTATCTTCCTTTTGAGGGGCTGCTCACATTTTAGTTGCTTCTAATGATTCCTTATTCCCATAATCCTGGTTCAGAGGAAGATATTTTTTTCCCTAGTGTCTCAGGGGCCATTCAGAGGACAAGTGTTTCTAAACATGCTCTGGTCTTCCACTTATGACTGAGACTGGTTACTTGTAAAACAAGCTCAGAAAGAACTTTAGATAGTGGAGAGGAAGAAATCCTGATAAACAAGCTCTCCACTTTTAGTCATGATTCCCAGCTATCTCACCCATGTTTTTAGTCCCCCCTTTCAGTTTTTAACATTCCTCGATCATGAGGGATTTGGGTTAACAGCTGTTCTGGTTGCTTCAAGCTAATTAGGAGCATTGTGCTGGAGGGATGGAATTGTTTGGCATAAAGTTGGAGGTACTCATGTGTTCCTGGGGTTGAGACTGTTTGGGACAGCAATATGTGGTTAGTTACCTCAGTGGAGCCTTGAGTAATTCATTGGGAGCTTAACTTGAAAAGGAAGAACAGTCCAAGAAAGCAGAGTAAGAGGATTGATTAATAGATCTTGTAGGATAGGTTGGAGAAGGTTGCCTAGGTTATTGGGGAAACAAAAGAAAAGGTCAGTAAAGCATGTGAGGTGGTTCCAAGAAGACTTAAAGAGTCCAAAGTTTTAGAACATGGTGGCAATTTTTGGAGTTTAGTTTTATTGTGCATAACCTGTACAAGTTTGTTGATTTGGAAACATTCTTTTCTGAGAAAGGCATAGGTGTCACCTCTGATGGCAAGAATAATATCTAAAACTTTTGGGTTTTGCAGGACCACTTCAGCTAGAGATGTTACCTCTTCTTGTAGTCCAAGGAGGTTAAACTGGATATGACTGAATCCACTTCAGACCCACAGTGAGATATTTTTGATGGCCATGTTTAAGTCTAATTAGTCATAAGTAGGAAGGAATAGAAGTAGGATGGCACAGCCAGTGAATTGTTTTTCCTCAAACAGGTTGAGGTGATTCTACACTTCTGTCATCTCAGATAGAAAAGCTGATAGGACCTAAAAGACCCTAGATTTAGGATTAGAGATGAGTTGAGAATTTTCTGATAATATATGTCTACCATTAGGGAAACAAGGTTACAGTTTCCATGCCAGAAGTAAGGGAGAACTGTATATGTTTTGTCTCCACATAACCAGAAATATCTTATATCTTAAGACCAAAGAGAGAAGCATAAAAATCTGGGAATTAAGTCTTTAAAGTATGTAGAAGTTTGATATGGTTTATGAATTCCAAAAATTGGATTATGTTTATAGACTGGTCTGTACTCGTGTGTGATTAAATTATGACGAGGGCTTTGATTGGGCCATGTCAATAGGATGTTTTGGAGACTCACAGATAAAACTATATGGCAGAGCAGAGTTGGAGTTTTGATGTTGGAGTTTTGATGATGGAGTCTTGAGCTGGAGCCCTGGGAAGTAAGCACATGGAGCAGCTTGGCCATGAGGAAATAGAGAAGGTCTTGGGAAGAGAAACAAGCCATATGCCTAAGAGTCTACAAAGGGCCTTGTGGAGATGACAGAGCAGCTGAGCCCAGAGAAAGGCAAGTCTCAGGAAGAGAGGCACCCAGGAAACCTGAACCCTTGCAGACATAAGCAGACATCTTGCTCCAACATGTGGCAATACACTTTAGTGAGGGAAGTAACTTGTGCTTTATAAATATCCTTTATAAAAGCCAACTGATTTCTGGTATTTTGCATCAGCACCCCTTTGACTGACTAATACAGAATTTGGTTCTGAGGAGTAGAGAAACGCTTTTGCCATTACCAAAATGCTGGGATGATTTTATAAATGGGTAAGGGGTATTTTTTTTTTTGGAGGAATTGTGAGAGGCTTAATAGAGAAGCTTAGATTGCTTTGCAGAGACTGTTAGTAGAAATATGGAACATAAAGTTATTTTTCATAAGGGCTTAGAAGAAAATAATTGTAAGATGGACACTAAAGATACTTTTTATGAAGTCTTAGAAGTAAGTGATGAAACTATTATTGGAAAGTGGAGATAAGGCAAGACATGTTTTAAAGCTGCAGAGAACTTAACAAGATTAATTTCTGATGTTTATGAAAGACAGAATTTGAAAATGGCAAACTTGAGCATTTATCTGAAAAACTTTCCAAAATAAACTTGGAGAATGTGGCTTGGTTTCTCCTTGCAGCTTATAGCAAAAGGCTACATAAGTGAGAGAAGCTGAGGTCTTAACTACTGGGCACAAAGAAAACAGAAACTGATTCTGGAAATTCCAAGCCTCTGGAAATCAAGTACCTGAGTGATAGTGCTCCATTTGCTGACTTAACTAAACTTGGAACTTGTAAATCAGGATCAAAGATGCATTTATCTAGGAAAGACTTTGGAAAGTCTTACTCTCTGATGCCTTGGACCCTTGCTTCTTGCATGCGAAACCAACAAATTTTTGAGAAAGTTATATGAACAAAACCACTGTCAATTGTACTAAAAGGGACATGGAAAGGGGAGCTTGAAGGAGAAACAGCTTTAAAAGGAAAGCTATGGAAGCTGAGATCTGGAATTAAGACATTGCCTTGGGCCAAGAGAGGAACCCCACCCATGTGTATAGAAAGGATGAGTTTGCCCCAGCAGTTGAAGAGGGTGAATGTTCCTGCAGGAGAGTTTTGCTGCCCCAGGGTACAGGCAGGGTAGAGGACAGTCCTCAAGGATTAGGGTGGTTAAGGTCAGCACCCTATAGGTCTGAGAGAGATGATCTTGTCCCCCCGGATTAGGGAAGGCCAGGTGGTCAACTCATTGCTCTGCTAGGGTTGAGCCTGCATGCCAAAGGCTAGGGAGGATATTGCTTTCACTTCACTGTACTAGGCGGGTTAAGTCTCTAACCCAAAGATTTGGTAAGGTGTGGCAATCATTCCAATGTTCTTCAAGGGTAAGGTCTGGAACTTGGTCACCACCCAGATGCTTGATGAGGGTCAAACCAAGAAAATGGCCAAAGGGCAGGCCTGTGGAAATGGTGGGTCCCCAAGTGGCCCCAAGGAGAAGAAACCATTGTCTTACAAATGACTCTCTGAATTTGAAATCAAATGGAGGGTGCCCTGCAGGCTTACTGAACTGATCTGGACCCATAATTCATGTTTCCCTCCCAATTTCTCCTTATTGTAATGAAAATGTTTATCCTTTGTTTGTCCATTTGTGTATTGGAAGCAGATAAATGGCTTTGTAAGTTTCAAAGGTCTACTGCAAATTGGAATTTGTCTCAAGACAAACTGTATTTCTTGAAACT
The DNA here is from genome assembly GCF_030445035.2 of Dasypus novemcinctus. Classification (NCBI taxonomy): domain Eukaryota; kingdom Metazoa; phylum Chordata; class Mammalia; order Cingulata; family Dasypodidae; genus Dasypus; species Dasypus novemcinctus. Next base: position 69,599,832 of record NC_080684.1, on the reverse strand, counting down.
GATGGCAACGTGATTCCATACTTAGTATTGCTACTGATTTAAGGTTTTCTTTGAATATTTTAATATCTTTTTGAAATTCAGAGGGTGGAGTGTAGCAGTTTGATATAGTTTATGAATTCTAAAAATTGGATTATGTTTGTAAACTGGTCTGCACCAGGGTGTGAATAAATTATGATTAAGACTTTGATTGGGCCATGTCAGGAGGGCATTCCAGAAACTCAGATAAAACTACATGGCAGAGCAGAGTTGGAGTTTTGATGTTGGTGTTTTGATGCTGGAGTCTTAAACTGGAGCCCCAGCAAATAAGCACACAGAGCAGCTTAGTCGTGAGGGGAGAGAGAACCCCCAGGAAGAGAAACAAGTAATTTGCTTAATAGTCCACAGAGGGCCTTGTGGAGATAACAGAGCAGCTGAGCCCAGAGAAAGGCAAGGCTCAGGAAGAGTGGAACCCAGGAAACCTGAACCCTTACAGACGTCAGTATGATGTCTTGCTCTAACATGTGGCAATAAACTTTGGTGAGGGAAGTAACTTGTGCTTTATAGCCTGGTAACTGTAAGTTTCTACCCCAAATATCATTTATAAAACCAACCAATGTCTGGTATTTTGCATCAGCACCCTTTGGCTGACTAATACAAAGTGTTTATCCACACTGTCTTGCATGGGGTTCAAGTGTTTTTTTTTCTGTTGGCATGCAAACAAGTCAAATATTTGACATATACTACACTAATGCTGGTATAATCATAAGGGCCATCTACACTTAGAGAGTCAGAGGAAGACTCTCCCATGAGGGATAGATTGTATTATGTGTTTTCATTAAGTACATCAACCCGGTAAACGATATGGGAAAAGTAGACTTCTTGTGCTACCCAGTTCCTGGAATATTAGCTGGGGGAATAACTTGTATTTATAGCTTGTGGGAGGGGTCCTCAGATTTGGTAGCAATAGGTGGAGCTGACTACAGAGCAGAGCCATAAGGGGACAAGTTCACCATTAAATTGAAAGATTTGTCCATCATTATTGGCAATGTTGGCATAGCGATAATTTTCATATTCTAGAGGAGTGTTACTGAACATAGTAATTTAGAGTAACAGAATTTAGAGTGATCAAATTCCAATCTCTGGTACCTTAGAGTAAAGTTGCAGAACTATATAAGGGTATACCTTAATGGTATTTGTCAAATGGCTTTATTCTTTGGATGACCCCAGATAAGGGAATAGGAGACTCATTTCTACTTTGGAGAAATAATAAACAGAGATCATGAGCAGGACCGTGGATACAAAGTGAAAGGTTTCAATTAAGTATCTTAGCATTACTTATTGAAGCCCCTGAATATATGGCAGGTGATGGGTTCCTGAATCATGAAAGATTTTTGCCCATTCTCCAGTGGATGGACTTTCCCATGAGTAAGAATTGAAGTCTTTCCAGGTACCAAAGAAAAACAGCCAGACTTGTGAAAATGTAGGATCAATAATAAGGATGGACTCTGGCTCAGAGTTATTACATAAACAAAATCAACACTGAGATTTTGTTTTGAAATTTTTTCTTTATTTTTAAAGAAGTTTTAGATTATATAAATGTTACATTGAAAATATAAGGGATTCGCATATACCCCAACCCCTCCTCCAACATTGAGATTTATTAGCTATTTCAGCTATTTTTTTAACTGATTCTTGGTAGGATTTGGGGCATGTGACTGGAGATTCAAGATGAATGGTAATGAATGAAGAGAGATTATAACATTTTTATGGAGTACATGGGGAGGGAGTTTGAGGGATAGAAGTTTTAATAGTTCTAGTGATTACCAAGAAAATGGTTAAATCCATCAGGTAGTTTACATGGAGCCATTAATACACAAAAAACAATAATAAGACAGGCACATTTGGTTAGGCGAAGACATCAAAGATCTATCATTACTAACCTGGTAGGTCCTTTTTAAAGAGTTGCTTTAGATCAGTTTGGGGCTCACATGACTATTTTGAAGATGTAAAGTTTTCAACTGATTCCTGTTGTTTGTGCATACTGTCTCCTTTCCGGTTCTTGTAGATCAATCAGTTGGCAGACAATGATTTTACTCAGTATTAATAAATCCAGTTTCATGCCATATAACTTAACAGAAGAGTAAGTAACCTGGAAAAGTTCCTAAGGCCCATTCCATTAAAGCTGCAATTGATTCTCTGCGTGTTGATTTTTCTAGACTCACCATGTCTCCTGGATTTATGTAATGTTGGAAAGATATGAAGGCCAGAAGCATATTGGAGAAAGCAAGATAAAATAGCACTAAACGATTGTTTATACTTTACAGTATCTAGTTCTTTAACAATATGATAGTTTTCTATATTACACTAGAACTTAGTCTTGAGCGTCTCCTATATAATATTTCATAAGGCTCAATTGGAGCTTGCTTCTGGGGGCTGCTCTTACCCTATGTAGTGCGATGTAACACTTTGTCCCATATTAGGCTGGTTTTTTGGCAGATTTTTGCTACAGTCTTCCTTGAAGTACAGTACATCCTCTCTGTTTTCTCTAGGGATTGTGGTTTCTATGAAGTATGTAGCTGCCAACTTCCTGAGTTATTTTAAAGATAAAAGCTCTTCCATTATCACTCTACAGAATAGAGCAGGCCAATCTAGGATATAATTTCTTCTGGTAGAATTTGGGTTACTTCGGAGTCTTTCTCTGTTCTGCAATGAAAAACCTCTACTCATTCATAGGTATCTACAAACACTATTAGATACATATAATTTCCTCTGGCCTTTGGCATGAAGATAAAATCTATTTGCCAGTCCTCTCCTGATTCTATTCCTATTGTCTGAACTCCATTAACAAAAGGAGAAGGCCCTGTTTTGGGTTATTTTTAGCACAGATTAAGCACTTCTAGACATTTTATATTATTTTCTGCATATTTGGGCTATCTATGAATTTTCATAGCTACTGATATATGACATCCCTTCCATAATGAGCTCCTAAATATATATATGTGATGATCTCTTCCATTAAATGCTCAGGTACTCATATGACTCCTTGTTCATTGTAAAACCACCCTTCCTTGGTGGCTCTATAAGGCTCCTTAATAGGGTTTTCGAAGCTTATGTAAAATCCCCATTTTTAGCCCTGTCCAAGTGTGGACTTACTGATATTCTACTATGGAACTACTATGATTAGTAATGGAAGAAATTGTAGCATTGATGTGGAGAAAGTGGCCATGACAGCTGCTGAGAGTAGGGAGAAGGAAGAAGAGATATGATGTGGGGGCATTTTCAGGACTTGGAGTTGTCTCAGGTGGTACTGCAGGGAAAGATGCTGGATATTGTATGTCCTGCCATGGCCCTCTGGGTAGACTGGGGGAGAATGTAAACTACAATGTAAACTATTATCCATGTGGTACAGCGGTGCTGCAAAATGTATTCACCAAATGATATCAATGTCCCACAATGATGAAAGAGGTTGTTGATGTGAGACAAGTAGGTGAGGGGAGTGGGGAGTATATGGGGAACTCTGATTTTTTTTAATGGAACATTAAAAAAATAAAGAAAAAAAAAAAAGAATCAAAAACCAACCAAACAAACAAACAAAAAGTCCATTGTCAAATACTGGAACTTAAATGAGTCTAAATTGATGCCGGGTATCAAGGCCAAGACGTTTTTGCTTGGCTTTTTGTGTTTTACTTTCATTTATCAGCTTGATCAGCTAAATTATTTCCTTTTGTTATCAGACTATTGTTTTCTGATGCCCTGGACAGGGGACAATTGCTATTCCTTGAGGCAACATAATGCCTTCTAACAAGGCTAATATAATTTCTGCATGTTTAATTTCTTTTCTTCCTTGAGGTTAATAATCCTTTTTCTTTCCAAATGGTTCCATGGGCATGGACTACTGAAAAGGCATATTCTGAGTCTGTATAAATGGTAACACTTTTTTTTATTTCTCAGCTGTAAGACTCTAGTGAGGGCTGTTGTTGTATTAGAAAAACCAGTATAAATTAAATATTAAGGCACTGTACTATACCTTATATTAGAAAAATTCAATATAACTCTTGCTCACCTGTCAGGAAGCACTCAGAACTACTGATTTAACATTAACCAGATTTAGCTCCATCAAAAATGTGTAACTATGTGCTTCCTCATCTTCCTCATCTTTACTCACATCTATTGTTATCTGTATCTTCACATCCATCATTATCTGTACTGCACATCTGTACCACCCTCCCATCCTTCTCAACCCAAGACTACCAGACTCCAGGTACCATAAGTATTAAGTTTAAGTAAAAACTAAATTTTCTAGACCCTCCTTAAGAATGTCACCCTGATCATTAACTTTCCTTGTTTAAATTGGTATATAATCTGTGACAAAAATCCTTAGTGGGGAGGCTGATTTGAGATTGTACGTTTCCGGTGGTGAATAAACCCTCTTTTCTTTCCTAGCTTAGTTTGGTGTGTCTGTCTTTTCTGCTATGTTGAGCGTATGAACCAAGTGAGAACCACACCAACCCCTCTTTACTATGTGTTCTGCCTTTTGAGCAGCTGTACCTGGGGGAAGTGCATTTGCTTCCAGAACTTCCTAGAGAGGGTACCCAGCTCTCCTTGATCCATGAAGCTGCTCCTGTTGGTGAACATCTCTAGGTCTAGATTCACCAGGGTTTATCCATGAGGTCAGCTAGAATAGTCTTCTTCAATTATTTGTATACACTCATGGATAGGTTCTTGTGTTTTGGGAAGAAGGAGAGTGACTGTTTAAAGAAGACACTGCCCTCAATTTAACATAAGGATTAGCAGGTAATATGACCTGGTACTTGCATAGCCTCTTGGAAGTGAGGCAATATCCACCATTAGGACTGTGGTTGATTGTCCTAAAGCAAATTTCTGGCTTCCTGCAGCAGGTTGCAAGTGGCAACCACTGCTGGGAAGCATACTGACCACCCTTGTGTCATTGTATCTAAATATTTAGATAATTGGTCAATAGTCTACATGTGTTGCCTAAATTTTGTTTTAATATCTCAAGGCCAGAACACAAATAGATCAAAAGGTTTCCTTATGCCTGGGAGGTCAAGTTTAAAGTTATTTCTTGATAGTATGGAATGACCTCTGGCATGCAGCAGTCCAATTAAGGATTCACTTTCTTTTCCTTTAAGGGCTTCTTATAGAGGTTTGGCTGTAAGACCAAATTTTGGAAACCACTCTAGTTAATGCTTCTCTTCTGTCTGGCAACAAATTCCTTGTCCTTTTGACAGCTCAAATCTTAGATATTTCACAGTAGGCTGTTAGATTTGGGGTTTTATCTTGGAGACCTTGTATCCTGATCTACCAGGTTCAGAGTTAGGTCAGTGTTTTGATCTGAAGCTTCCTTGGAGCTCCTGGCAATCAGGAGATTGTCTACTTGTTGTAGTAAAATTCCATCTTAGAGTCTAAGCTCTCTTAAACTCTCAGCTAGCCTAGCATTTCTCCAAATAGATTGGAGGCATTTTTAAATACCTGTGGGTGTACAATCTAGACATAGTATTGCTTTGCATTGGTTTTGGGATCTTCCCATTTAAAAGCAAATAGCTCTTGGAATTCTGAGCTCAGAGGCACAAAGTTGAAGACATCTTTTAAGCTCAATATGAACCAGCAGAAATTCCCAGAGAAGGTGTTAAGTAATATGTAACAATTTGGCTCTATTGGATGACTGTTCCATGACTTGATTATTTGCTCTTAACTCCTGCATGAATCATTAGTTCTGGGGTTTTAAATAGGCAAAATAGGGGTATCGTAAGGAGACCAGCAAGGCTGAATTAAGTCATATTGGAGAAAAATTTCTATTACGGGTCTTCCCTGGCCTCCTTTGTTAAGAGGTACTGTTTTAAAACCGAAGTTTTTGTGTCAGGGCTAATTTTTACCTTGATTGGCTCTGCAGTTCTAGCTCTCTGTCAGCCCATACTTCTCAGATCTGGTAAGATAAAAACACCAGAATTTGTATCCAGATGTATCTGCTGCTGAGTCCTTAACAACCATGCTTCACCACCTTGCAAAATAAGAAGATGGAATAAAAGTGATGAGGGTAGTAAATAAAGAACAAGTTACATTCAATGTAATAACAAAAGTAAAGAGAATATGCATTTCTTAAAATGAATTTCTTGAATCAGTTGTTTACTCGAAATATGGGGATGTGCATGTATGTCTTTTTGGGTCAGAACAATCAAATTAAATTTCATTATGAAAAAACAGAACATGGTATTTGTAATATCTATTAAATACTTTCCTAGTGCAATTTTCCTTTCTCCTTATGAATGTAACAGCACTGCTTTAGCTGGATATACAATGACAATATTGGTTATTAAAGACAAAGATAATCACAATATAAACAAGCATATGCATAAAGAAAGGAGGAAGAAAGGAAAAGACCAATACAATATTATAGAGCATAAAAAATAGTGCAACCTTCAAAAATGAAATACTGAGAAGTCATGAATATGGAAAGAAAATAAAGAAAGAATATCATTAAAATCCTGTATTTTCTTTTTCTCAGGCTTAAGATTATATTTGAGGAGAAAAATTATCCTAGTATACACACCCCACATATATTTATGCGAAGTATTTTTAAATGCTATGTTAATAGTTCCTTATCAAATGAATACCAAGGTATTCTAATGCTTAGAAACTATTAATAAACTGGGGGAGACCAAGCAAATTTTTGATCAGTATTTTGTATAAAAAAATATTATGGGAAATGCAAATGATTGTGATAGCCTCATAATTTTGTAAAATATTGCAGCTCATTGTATCCAATTTCTGCTATGTTGCATATTATTTTTTAAAATAATAACATTTTGAATAAAAATGCAGTTGCTAATTAGGGTTCTTAAATAAATGTTCTACTGTGAGCATTACTGCTTGAGGTATGATAATAATTACAAAACTCATATCAGCATTTCTAAAAATATACCATCCTCCTAAGGTAAATTGATGAGGGCATCATATTGTTTTAACAATCTTCAGAATATATAAATGTTTGCCTATAATAAATGTAGTTGCCCAATGTGAAAGTTGCTGATACAGAGTTAAAGTAAGTGTTCTTAGTAATAAAAATCACTACTAGGTGACATGTAACAGGAAGCACTTCTAAGGATTATGCGAATTCCTGTTTAGGTTATTCTCTCCCTTATCCCAAGAAATTTAGCAACCTGATCACAATTTATCCCATCCTGAACCGGAAGACTCCCCAGAACATTATTGCTAGCATTAATATAGGTTTTGCTAGCTAACATTTTTCTCTGTGACAGTTTCATATTCAAAATTGTATATGCATGCTTCTCTATGCATATAATTTTATGATTATATTTTTAAATGTAATGACTCTATAATTTTTATCCCTGAAGAAGTAAGTCATCAGTGGCTCTAATAACTTGAATACATTTAGCCATTAATATTAATTATTTTAAAAGATACATAGAATACAATGAGTCAGAACACCTGGGTTTTGAACTCTGTACCTTTAGAAGTGAACTCATTTTCATTTGCTTAACCATTACTAATCTAAGTCCTAATAATAAAGAATGACCACTAATATATATGATTGTCTCTTTGCTCTAAGTTGAAAATCTTAGGTGTGCCCTTAGCACACATATCAGATATAAAGACAGCCAAATAATCAACATAAATCAAAAGGTAAATTGATAATAAATTATATATTGCATATATTAATGGAGTATTCTTCTGACTGATTATGGAGTCAATGGGTGTAATTACATATTGGTGAAAATAGTTTATAATGTCTGAAGCCCCCATTAAAAGGTACGAAAATAAGAATGTTATCTCTTTTAAAAAGTATTTTATCCTCAGTGGTTAACAAAGAGCCTGGCTCACTGTAGTTACTCAATATTTGTTAAATAAGATGAAATGAATAGATAAATTTTATTGGGCAATTATATTGTGTTGAGCACTGTACATGTTAATTTGAAAATATTATCCAATTTACACATGAAGAAATTCAGCTCGGTTACATGATATAGTATTAAAAAGGTCAAACAAATGGCTGAAACTTTATTAAATCAAAGTTTTCTTAGTAAAATAATAATAAAATAATAATTAACACATGATAATAGTAGGTAATATATATAATGGTTAGCAAGAATCAGACCCCATTCTAAGCTCTTTACTCATATCAAGTCATTTAATCCTTGTAACAACTCTGAGATAGGCACAATATTACTCTCATTTTTACAGAGGGGAAACTGAGGCACAGAGGGGCTAAGTCACCTACACATGGTCACAGAGGTACAAAGGTGAAGAGCTAAGTTTGTAATGCCAGTCTGTCTCAAGAGACTTTCTTTTAGCCACTGTGCTTTACAGCTTTTCAGGGTACCCATTTCTACTTATGAAGCAACTTGATCCCTGTATATATTTAGTCTAACTGATTACTGGATATTGAGCAAATAAAATTCTATAGGTGAAAAATAGTCTAGAAATGCAGACCCCTTCATCTACCAAATATTAAGTTTCTAAATATGAATGATAGTGTATGCAGATCATAGAGGTTACTAAAATTCATGAGTCTAAGGGGAATTTCTATAAACACAATGACACTTGGTGAAGTGTGTTTGAGGCAGCATAGTGAAGTGAAGCGAAGACTAGCCTATAAGAAAATGTACTGGATTCTAGTCTCCAAATAGATTATCAATAGTTTTTGATCAGCCATCTAATTTATCTGAGGTTTACAAGAAGGATGTGTTTTGTTTTCTTTCATTGCTAAAATCAATGAGTAAGGCCCTCAATAGTAAAGAATGAGGAAAACTGCTGGTGGCAGGATTTATCGTGAGTCTTTCTTTAATATATCTCTTGTTTTCTTCCATATCTTTCACAAAATCACTTCCATTATAAAACTCATCTAAAAATAAAACAAAGAAGAAAGTTGGAGACCCCACACTTGCCAATTTCAAAACTTACTACAAAGCTACAATAATCAAAAAATGTGTGGCACTGGCCCAAGGGCACACATATAGAACCCTGGAACCAAATTGAGAGTTCATAAATAAATCCACACCTCTATGACCAATTAATTTTTGACAAGAGTGCCAAGTCCATTCAATGGGGGTAAAGTAGATATTACTACTGCATTTCAGGTTTTCTGTACTTAACTACCTCCTCATGTTATTTCATCACCCCCTAATGATCCAGGCAGCATTAACAGTAGAAAGCACATAATGACAGTACAATTATCAAAATCATGAAATTAACATAATTATAACATTGTTATCTAATCTACATATTTTATCTAGCTCCCATTATCTCAGTAATCATGCATTGCTTTCCATTGTCATGTTTTAATTTCCTTCAATCTGGTATACTTCCTTAGTATTTCTGAGAAATAAAATATGAATCTCCCTGACTTCCCAAAATTGTTCAACTTTATGTGAATAAATTCATCAGCATATTTATTGTATGATTTCAGTGTTTGCAATATTTTATAATTCCTATTATAATACCATTTAATGGAAATGGTATTTCCATTTCCACTAAACTTGCCATAGTTGCCATACTTGCTATAGAGTAACTAGTGAAAGTACAGTGTTCAGTGTTAGAATAGAAAGCTTACTTTCAGATTGTGATTTAAATCTTTCTAGAAGTGTCATTTTAAGCTCTTTACATGAACTCTATTAGCCTTGATTTTTTCATAACCAGGATTGCTGTGAGATCTAAAGTAAATGAAATAATGTAGAGAAATGAAAGGTGCATCATTTTACTTTAAAATGGGCAAATGAAGTAAAATAGATGATTTAATAATTATATACACCTGTTGATGTTAAAGATAAATGTATTGTTTTAACTTTTCTAGTTTTTTAAATACTTTTAATTAATATGAATTTTTAATATCTTTACCTGCATTATTCTTTTAAATTATTGAGTTAATTTGCTTTATTTACTATGTTGAATAACTTTTATTGAACAATATATAAGAATTCTTAATAGCAGTTTATGGCTATCTACTTGTCAAATTTTACTCTAAGTACAGAGGCTTTTTGTGTTGTTTTTGTTTTTGCTTTTTTTCCTTCAAAAGTTAAAATACATCACTGAAAATGCTGTATCATATTTTGTATGAGTCATATTTTGGATTTTATTACTTAAATAATACCATAAATGGTTTGCAGTCTGGCAAAAGATATACTTATCCTCAGCTGAGAACCTAATTCACTGTAGTACATTGCCACTCTATATCTATGTACCCTCACTTCTCATCACCCATATGGATGATTTTGATTGTGAAAGAAATGTAATAAAAATTTTTCAAGTTGCAGACAGCTGAGTAGCATATAGGTTCTTTAAACATATATTTTTTTCTTATATGCATCATTTGTTTTAAAATTAATTATATAGCTTAGATATTTAAATTTTTACCTAATTTTGGCACATACAGTAACCTGTAATCCTTTATTTTAGTTGCTTCAAACACTGACATGATGAGAGCAGGATCAGTTCCAATTTGTATAAACTTTTTCTGTGTCATAATATCAGACACTTAGAAAAATTGATAAAGCAGATACATATCCTGTTAATTAAATAATAGATGTGTTTATAATTACCTTTTGCAATTATTGTATTTGAAACCAGATGAGTTTAGAAAACTTGAATATTGCAAAAGACATTAAATGTCTCCGCTTTGTATTACTTTTAGTTTTATTTCAATCAAAAGTCCATGGGAATTTTAAAGCACTTGACAATAAAATTCTAAAAGTGATTTAAATAATGGCCTAGCTTCTAAAGAAAAAGGATTTTGAGGAGGAATAATAATGAAGAAAGAATTTCCCTATCTATTTAGATATATTTTATGAAGATTCCATTAAACAATATGAACTAATGAACAAATGGAAATATTTTTTTTAATTTATTGAAATATATCACTCATACATAAATGTACATAAACAATAAGTATATAATAGTTGTTAACTTACAAAACAAACATATATAACATCTCATCCTACCACCAATAATTTGCATTGCTTTTAAACTTTTTAAACTAATGATCAAAGAGCATTGTCAAAATATTACTGTTGTAGAATCTGAGAGAGGTTCAATTATTTGTGTATAGAAAGGCCAGGACTCAGGAATGATTTTGAGAAGGAAAAATGATTTATTTTTTATTTTTTATTTTTTTTAAAGATTTATTTTATTTATTTAATTCCCCCCCTCCCCCGGTTGTCTGTTCTCTGTGTCTATTTGCTGCATCTTGTTTCTTTGTCCACTTCTGTTGTCTTCAGTGGCGCGGGAAGTGTGGGCGGCGCCATTCCTGGGCAGGCTGCTCTTTCTTTCGCGCTGGGCAGCTCTCCTTACGGGGTGCACTCCTTGCATGTGGGGCTCCCCTACGCGGGGGACACCCCTGCATGGTGCGGCACTCCTTGCGCGCATCAGCACTGCGCATGGGCCAGCTCCACACGGGTCAAGGAGGCCCGGGGTTTGAACCTCGGACCTCCCATGTGGTAGACTGACGCCCTAACCACTGGGCCAAGTCCATTTCCCGGAAAAATGATTTATTGACAGCCAGCCGGACTAGGGAGCTTTCTGTTTCAAACCTGAGCCCCAAACAAGAATTTTGAGTTCCTTTTATACAGAGGAAGGGCTAAATCGTTCTTTGTTTCAGTGCTCAATAGGTTTGAATTAGCATATATCTTCCACATCCTAGGTAAGCTTTTAGCATGGACTTCATACATTCTAGATAAGTTTTAGCACATTTGGTTTGCATTTTCCCTGAATATTTAAAGTTTATAGAGTTTGCATTGATAAACTGTTTTCTGGGACTGGAGTCATTGCCATGGCTACCAGGGTAAGGGCTGCAGCCTCTCACCATCCCACACCCACAAGTCAGGACAGACAGCTTACGTTAAGGTTATCTCCAAAGAGACAAAGAGCCTCCCACCCATAGCCCACATCATTTCTACTAAACAAAGTAGTTTTCCCCTAACTAATCTGATTATTATTATCTTTATATCATTTATATATGAACATACATATACAATTAAGTGTATAGTAAAAGTTGTGAACTTACAAAGCAAACATGCATAGCACATACAGAGGTCCCATACATCAACCCTCCATCAACACCTTGCCTTGTCATGAGATGTTTCTTATAATCTATGAAAGAACACTGTCAAAATCTTACTACTAATCATAGTCCTTATCTTACATTTGGTATGTTTTCCCGCAACCCACCCTATTATTAATTTTTAAAATATATTTTTTTAATGACAGAAGTTGTAAACTTATAAAATAATCATGGACATGTGCAGAATTCCCTAAAGGAGCAAAACATCTGGTCCCAAGATAAAGTGTGGTTTTCATAAGATTTTATTTTAGGATAATATGTTAACAACAACAGAAAAAAAAAGTGATAAAACAAGTGGACTGTTTGAAAATAATGGTTAGAATGCTTGTGTAACCTATGACCTGTTTATTGTTAAGTATATTAGTTATATTTATTGGGGATTTTATCAACAATTAACATACTTTATGTTCAAATATTTTATTTATGTATTTTACTATCTTAATGATCATATCAATCATTCATCTAAACATATGAGTCAAAAATCTACTTGTTATAACTGATGTCCCTTACTTCCAAAATCCAGTCTGTCACTAAATTTTATTCTAAAATCTTTCAAACTTTTCCCTTTACTTTTATCTGCCAAAGTACCATAAACCAAAATTTAACATAATTTTTTTACTCAAATTCTTATGTTAGCAGTCAGATGTCCCTGACATCCCACACACCCTTCCTATATTATAGCCTATATGAATTGATTTTAGTGCAATAACAAACTTTTAGCAACTCACCACCATTGCTATTTTTTAAGACCAATGTCATGAACATATCTTAAAAGCTCTGCTTTGTGGAGCTCCAGTCTTCCAAATTACTTAGCTCTTACCTTCCTGCTCTCCTATAGTCCCTGCCTTACAAATCTCCAATGTACCCTGCACCCTGGCATATCGGGACCATTGCACAGCTCTTTCCTCTGCCTGAGATGCTTTCTTACCCACTCTCCTACCCTCATACCTACCTATCTTTCAGAACTCATCTCAAAGTCACTTATTCAGGAAATCCATTCTTGTATCCTAATTATATGCTCATAAAACACAATGGGTTTTTCCATAGATGTTATTACAGCTTCAGTTATAAATATTTGGTTGACTATTTGATTGGTGTCTGTGTCTCTCATCAGACTTTAAGTATTAAAGTATTTCTGTTTTTGTGCAACATTTTACCCTCATTGTCTAGTCAAGTGCCTAGCACAGAGTAATCCTTAATTAATATGTATTGATTAAATATAGCAAATAGCAAAACACATGCACTTAGAGTTTTAACAGTATTTTATTTTCACTTACAAAGACATTGGATATCATCTAATTCAAACATTCTGCTGACCACTACCTTCATCAGAATTATCAAGTAACAGAGCCTCAGGATATACTTCAAATCTTTTGCCAGGCAGACATAAATCTCTCAAAACACAGCTACCCTTTAAAAGCTATCCTTTAAAACTTTTTTCACCCTTTAGCTCTCTATAACTCTCTATAAACCCTCTGCTTCTGCCAAGTTGATTTACTATCTATCTCCCTATTTCAGCATTCTTATAAAATTCTTCTCACCGCTTTGTTTACCTATTTCCTGACTATCTTTCAGAACCATACTCAAGTCCTTTCAACTCTACAAAGCCTTCCTTAAGTGGGATGTTAATTGCCTTCTACTGTTTTTCTGTTTGTTTTGTTTTAAGTATATTATTGGGAATTTGCTATTTACTCTTGCATACTTTCATATTTTTAGCATGTATATGTCTTTTGCAATTATATTCTAAATCCATTTAAGCCAAGTCATGTCATAAAAATTCATACTCTATCTTGTAAAATACTGATTGATTAATTGATTAACAAAAACTAAGGAATGATGGATCATAATCTTGGTAGAAATGGCAGTTCAGTAGTTTTAGTCATAGTCTAATTCATAAACACAATATTATCAATATATGATTTGAATATATTGTAATTTTTGTGACTGACATCTATTAAGCATTCTGATGTAGAGGATGATATGATTGAAACAATGACTTCAAAGATTGATCCAGTGAAAGCATGGATTTATTGAATAAATCTATTATATTTCAGGCAAAGGATCAATGCCAAAGGTAAAATAGTTTTTGTGATAGAGTTGGTTTTGATTGTCTGAATTTTCAGTCTATAAAAGAAATAAATGTTATTTTTCTAGAATATCATAGGGAAATGCTTGATGCAGAAATTCTAGTTGATGATAATCATCAAAGTCAAAATATATTGTGAAGATGTAAATTATGGGCAGGAGATGAAAAAACATTGCAAAGGAAGAATTGGCAAGACTTCCCTACTGATTGCAGAAATTTTGCTCACAGAGTATCAGAATCAGAAATGCCTGAGATACTTATTGAAATGAAGATTTCTAAGGTCTATTATAGTCTTACCAAATCAAAATCTCTAAGGGTGGCCAATAGACATGAAGCCATTTAAGATAGTTATATATTTATCCTGAGCATAAGGAATATGGTAAGGTAGGGATAATATATGGAGCTTCATTTGTGGAAAAACAGTGGACTAGACATACAATTATTTCTAATGGGGAAAGGCCATTTAAACAAAAAATTCATTTTAATTTCTTTTTTCCAAATAATGGATTTCCCAGGTCATAGCATTAATCTAGCATATGGCTAACTGTAAATAAATATTTCTTGACCTGTCATCTTACCTTAACGACCTTATAATCCAGTCATTTTTGTGAGTGGTGGTCATAAACCTTAAATATTTAATATTCTTTAATAATATAGTTTATATTTTACATTCACTGTTTTCATATAATGTTCTAATTTCTATTTTTCACATTTTAAGTGATTTTTACTATCCTCTTAAGAGGCATAATGCATTGCATACTTTCAGCACAGCCTGATTGTACTCCCTGATTCCATGTTGTTGATTCTTTTAAAATAAATTAATTAAAAAAATGAAGATAAACATTTTCCCATAATTTCCCATTGTATTTATTCACTGTATTTAACATTTATATTTTCAATACTCTTCACAATTACATTTCTTTCTTTCTTTCTTGCTGCACGCAGCAGCCATTACTAAGTTCCTCTCAGATAGGAGCTCCACAGACTTGTGTTGAGTTCTCCAAGTTTATTTGGACACATTAAAACTTCACTGGGTCCAGAGGAGGTCTCAGGCATGGAGTTCCCCAAGTGGAACTGAAGACAGTGAAGAGGTCCCCACATGTGTCCATCTGGGCTACGTAAAGCTGTGATTGTTCTTGGCATCTGCCCTGCTGCTGGGACCTTTACTCAGTCACAGGACAAGCACGCCGACCGGACCTGCTTCATGTTTTCTATAGCTTCACTCTTGGCATTTTTCAGCAGATCTCCTTGGCCCGACATAAGTAAAAATATATACCATATATAGGCCAGGCATATCCTGAGTGACATCACTCTGTATCCTTTGTGCTATTGATTAATGAGAGAACAGACCCAGATCCACAAGCTCACTTTTATAGGATTTTATTTCAGGGTTCTAACATTATTGATGGATTTTGTTCTTTAAACCAAAGGCCTCAATCTGAGTCTTACCTATCAGCTCTGTGATTGCCAGCAGCCCCTTGAGATTCCTACCAGCAGAGAACCTTGGGGGGATCCTCCTCTAAGTGTACTTAGGAGAGTCAACCCTCCATCACCAGGGTTTGCAAAAACTTCACACACTGCTGTAACTGTCCCCCCACCCCCACCCAGCCCCTAGGATTCGGAGAAATCAAGGACAGAAGCTCTTCCTCAACGAAGGCTTAAATCAGCCCCTCAGTGGACAAGAGCTTACAAAGCAAAGCATCTTCTGTAAAGTAAATTAAACACCCTAACACTTGGAGAATGTGTTTTTAGTATGTTGGATAATTTGCCTTTTGATAAATTTTAGTTACCCACAATCTTTCTGCCCTTTCCATAATCCGGGGGACAATGGTCACTTCTGGCTGATGGAGAAAGAGAATTTCAGGAGACTCAAGATGTCAATCAAAACGGAAAGCAAACAAGGAGCCCCGGAACACATTAGCTGTCAGTTATATCATTACCTGAGAAATATATTTTCTGGCTATTTTTATTTACTATTTTAGTTCATCATTATTGTGATCAAGTTCATACTGTGATGTTGGCCCAGGGGCCTGAAAGACTAAGTGTGGGAAAGCCAGAGCATGTTACCACGGTGTATAGACAAAAGAGGAGGTAACTGCTGTTCTCTCCCCACTCTCCTTCCTCATACCAGAAAGTGTAACCCTGAAACTGCAAAGAACAGAAGAACATGGAGAAGGAGATGAAGGTTTTGCTGATTGCTGGAGAGTTCCTCCATTAAGCAGAGGCTCCAAGAAAGGTAGCTCACTTATTTTATGCAAAGTCCCTCTACCACACAATTTTACCTCTTTAACTTGATTAATACTTTTTCCTTAGGTATATGGGGAGTCTTGTATTTTAAATCACCTTAAAATATATCATTCATTAAAATCTCTAAAGGCACTCACCATTTCTCTCCTACAGAAAAATAGCTACATCCTTCTATTAACAACCTTAACTAAATGGAATGAATAATTTGGGTTTCACTTAATATTTTTGTCCAAGTAAACTTACCCTCAGGAACCTCAATCACGGAATGGAATTTTAGAAAGCAGACATAGAAGTTGTAATAGTCTAGCCTTCTTTTCAGGAGAAAAGCTGAGTCTGATGAGGTCAACTAACTAAACCAGTCCTTGTCACAGTGGCTTAATGCCTGGCCTGGGACTAAAGCCGGATCTTCCACCGCCTGGTTCAGGGCCCTGTTCCACATACCACATTTGTAATCCAGTCTAAGGCTAAAAGCTACAGACTGAAGATTCTGTCCGTGAAAGACAGATTTCTAAGGGAAAAATATCCACTATACCAGCAGAAATTTGAGAAGCCTGCTATCGTTAACAATATAGAAACAAATCCCCTCTGGATTTTTAACCTGATCTACTCTGCAGCCTTTCTTACAATTCTAAGGATTAAAGAAAACATGTTGAAAAACTGTGTTAATAATCACAAATAAACTGTGTTGTAAGATGATATAGAAAACAGTTAACATTGTCTACTCCCATAATAAATTTCCTGGTATTGTGTATATTTTAATATTTTAAAAAATCAATTTCTTGACATTGACCAGTAAAAATTTCTAATTTTACCCTGTTATGAATTTTATATTTTAGAGTTCTAATAAAATTTGTAAGAGAGGGGTCATTTTGTATAAGGCATAGATATTAAATTAATATATTAATATTTATGTATAAGAGTCTCACTATGTGCTCTGAGGATGCACAGTTGAATATCATATGATCCTTGCACCAAAGCCGGGTGTGGTTTCTCAGAGGCAGATTGATATATAAAATGATCCAGTGTCTACCATAAATGTTTCATTCTCAGGCTATGAATCTAGTATTATACTTTAAACTTTTATTTGGGCAATATAATGTGATCATTTTCATTTTCAATCCACTTTAACTATTGCTGTACCATGAACAGAAAACAATTTATAGTTGTTCAATATTCTTTATCACTGAACTACTGAGGTAGCATAAGTATTTATCATTTTCCTAAGCTCCCTAAATCTGTTTTATCTGCCTGTGTAACAAGAACTTGCATATTAAAGAATATAGTGAATAAAGAAGGCAATAACGACATATATTTAATTTGCATTATATGATATATCCTTTATCCATTGCTTTAAGCTCATTATGAATTATTTTTTCATTTAAAAAATAATTGCTTTAAATTATCATATTTTAATTTTAAATGGATATAGTTGATTATTACTTTAGATTCAGGATTAGCCAAAGGTCATTATGCATTTTCTTATAATTCCATAATGAAAAATCATGAATTAAAAAGGAAAATGTAATTATCTACATAGTTGATAAATACTATTTCAGTTATAAAATTTTACAAATGTACATGTTAAAGATCTTGCAGTAAATGTAAGTTGGCTATTCATATTTTGTATTCACCAAAATACTTTGTACCATGATAGTAATTTCATTTTCCATGTGGTCTGTACTTAACAATTTTGAAGTGACTCCTTTGGATTAAGCAATAAAGACTAAGGAATAGTTCTGCAGGATCCAGTGCCTTAATTACAGCAATTGCACACACTAGAAAGGGGAAGGGAATAAAGAGAAGCAAGACTGACTAAAGTGACTATTGGAACTATAAAAATTACACTACTTTTCATCTGGAGAATTACCGTGCTCTTATCAAAAAATAACATGAAATTTCATGCCAGACGGACCAGGATACACTTTTATTTTTTAGCATTTAAAGTTGGGAGACTGAAAAAGCTACTTGAGTTTTCAGAACCAAAATTTAATCAATAGTAAAATGAAGATCTCAATAACTCAGAGGTTTTTGAGGACCTACTGAAATTGCCATTTATTTCCTCTAGCCTCTGGAAATTGAATTATATTATTCCATACTCTCACACATTTTATAGCTATCATCTATATGTCAATGACTCACAGATTTATACCTTTAACCCTTGCCTCTGTAAAAGTATAATTTTCTAAAAGATAAAATTGACTCTTGTGTAAACATAAAAACGTATTAAAGAATATATTTAATTCTGATGGGCTCTACAAGATGAAAAAATTGATCCAAAAACATATGAGAAGATAGCTATTACTGTATGTGTGTATTTATGTAGTTTAATAAGCAAGTTAATTAAGGAATAAAGATTACTGGATTAGAGCCCAAACTGGTTCATTTATTAATTCTTACAGGGTAAAAAATTTTAACTTTTTTCCCATCCATTCCACCAGACAGACATTATTTGCACATATATACTGAACAACAACTACAAATCTATAAGTTAACCTGTTTCTACAGAGTTGGAAAATGTTCCAACCAATAAACAGTCAAGTCCGACACAGCATTGAAAGACATGAAGTAATTTTTTTGTCTATTTCCAAGTTTTGAAAAATTTTCCTGACACCCCTCTGATAGATTTTGATATACACAAAACTACTTAGTTAATATTTTCAATTAGGTGTCTAAAAGTATTATCAGAGTTAATGTATCTGAAACACACATATGCACTCAACATACCCTTCCTGGATTTCCAAAACAGTAAATAATACTGTCACCTCTTCATGTATTCTAACCCCAAATCTAGGCATTGTCCTAGATTCCTCCCTTTGTTTCTTAGTCACTACTACCATTTCCATATCCAGCTTATCGTACCTAAATCATATTGTAAATGCATACGAATATATACATGGTATCAGCATCTTTAACTCTATCACTGCTGTATGCCAAACTGGTAGTCATTGTCTCTACCTTTACATCCTTCCCTCCATTTTCCACACCCAAGCCATCAAACCATCCAGTGGCTCCCCATTACAATTAGGTACAAAGTCATTACCCTGGCCTACCAAGGTTCTCCATACTCTAGCTCTGACCTAACTTGCCAAGTTCCTATCATACGATTCTGTGCTGCACATTCACTACACTTCAGCTATACATGTCACCTTTCAGGTTCTTGAATGCTCCAAAGTCTTCCCCATCTCCCCATAGTAACAATTAGGCCAGTGCTTGCTTGACCAAATAACTTAGCACCATAATTTGACACATGAACTTAGCCGTCACAGAACAGAACACTACATTTATAACTAAATTCGTTTTTTCCTATTCTCATTAGAATGTAAAAATATATGAGAAGAGTATTCTTATCTATATAAATCAATTCAATATTCTCAGTGTCCAGAATGGGGCCAGGTACATGGTAAGAACTCAATAAATATCTGTAGAAAGAATGAATAAATCACAAAAATGAAGTGCCAAATATGCTAAGTTATCAAGGCAAAATGAATCTCTTGGTGCAGAAAATGGTTTGGTGAACTAATCACTAAATTCATTTATCTATATCCTAGTTCAGGCCGTGGTTAAAATTGTAATTAAATTTAAATGTAGTATTAGAAACTAATATGTCATCTTATTCAATTAGCATTTATGATAATAGAATTTGGAATTCAAGAAATATTCAATATCAAACTCATAATACTCATGGTAGTAAATGTATATTTTAAATACTAATCCCTATCATTTGACTATTTCTGTTCAACATGCCTTGATAATGTTGTTCTACATTCTAAGTGTTTATATCCACCACTTCAGAATCTGTTTTGTGCCATAAAGTTGACACAGAGAAAGGAAGAATGCTTGTGATGAGGATGGAGCATGTGGAGCCTTTACAACTCTTTAGCAAGAGATTTGGAAATAATGCCTTCATTACTTAGTACTGAACTTAGATGGAATTTGGCCTAAGTCTACAGAGAATTCAATGTCTGTTTAGTTTGTGGCTTTAAGCTCGATTTCCATGATTTACCTCAGGATCAATTTATTAAATAAAGATTTTATTTTATTGTATTTGTCTAGGGTATGCTGATATATTAATTTGAAAATAATCATTTTTTATCTCAGTGGTCCATATATCAGTGTATTCAATTGGTTTCCACCAAGAATAGGACAGCCAAAGTTTATGTACTTGTTAATTTTACAGCTGTTTGTATTGAGAGAACATAATTCTTTTTTTTTTTTAATTGTTTTTTTTAATGTGAGGGAGGCTATAGCCTGCTGGCATCCTCCACCACAGTTGCATCCTTTGCCACATGCAGGGGCAAAGAGTATTAGTTTTAAAATCAGTGAAAAAGATTGGGGGTCTGTGAAATTGAAAAAAAAAAAATGAAACCGTTTGAACTTTCAGGGTTAGGGGTCGTATCTTTAGAAGGATTGAAATGTGATCTGAGCTGGATTGGACGCATTAGCAAAGCACTAAGAGAGCCAATGAAGACTGTAAAGGGAAAGAAAGATTTGGAGGAACTAAGCTAAGAGTCTGTTCTACATTCTGACCTTTATTTCTTCAAGACTGAAACCTTGTGTGTGTGTGTGTATGTGTTTGTGTTTGCAAAAGCTTATATGTGAAAGCTTATAGAACTACATATGCACAAATACAGTGGCACTAGACAAGTACCTGGAATTTAATGTCCATTCTTTAAATACTTACTGAGTGAATGTGGTGTGAATAAAATATTAATTTCTTTCCTTAATAGATCAGCCCTCTGAGATGTAGAAGTTCTGGGTAAAACTTACAAAGAGAGAAACCCATGTAAGGCCCTGGAAAAAGTACAAGTTTACTTGTCATTGAAGGGCAAATGCTTGAGAGAAGTTTACAAGGAATTGAAAGAAGCCCTTGACTGTAAGATGACATGACAGGGGATGGAATGGAGAAATGAGAGAGTGGCAGTTGAGGCAGTCAGTTTCAGAGAGTTCCAGCAGGAGGTCAGTGTGCAGGCAGCATTGCTGAACTTGGCACCTGGAACCTGCTTACCACCTGGCTGTGAGCCTAGGAAGGCAGGCTGGATGCCTCAGGGCACAGAGCTAGGAAGGGGCTGATTCCAGGGCCTAGAGTTTCCATGCAGGCATCGGAGAAAACAGCACAGCAGAACAGTCTTTGTGACAGGAACAATGTGTAAACCACAACTGTCAGCGATGTCTAATTTCAAATAAGCACGAGACACCTGAATTACTGTAATCAGTCTCTTAAATTTACAGTAGAAGACCCAGTGGGGACCAGGGCTGGTCAGTTAGTCAGAAAAGTAGTTTAAAATAGGATATTATAAAAAATGACAGAAAGATGACTTAAGATTTTCTTTTAATAGAAAAGATAGATGTTAAGTCATTCACCAATCTTTTGATATGGTGCCATGACTTTTTATTCTATGTGCTGATACATTGTTTCCAAAAAAATTACACCCATAATGCATCATCTATGATTTCTGAGTTTTGTTTCTTTGCAGAAAAAAGAGAGCTTGATAACACTTGAAATCTGAGTGCAGATTCCTTTTAGATTTTATGATTGTTGAATTAAGGATAAGTTCAGCTGCAAAAACATGCATGAAAACTAACACAAAGGACTCTTAATGAGAATACAAGAGAATCAGAGGGCGTCAAAATGCAGTCATACTCTTTGAGTCATTGTCACTAATTGAGCATTTATTGTACGCCTGGTTTCATTTAATCTTCTTTATATGTCTTCTTTCATGCAGTTCTCAATTGTGTATTTTGGTCAAACCCACACATACAGTGAAATGGATATCTGTGAAGGTTAAGTTCATGTGTCAACTTGGCCAGGTTATGGTGCTCACCCTTGGTCAAGCAAAACACTGGCCTGATTGTTACTGTGGTGTAATCTGTAGATTTACACCATTAGTCTGCCGATTACATCTGTGGCTGTTTATACCTACAGTCAAGAAAGATCACCTTCAGCAATGAGAAATATCATCCAATGAGTTGAAGAGCTAAAAGTGAGAACTGATGATTTCTGTGATCAGAAAGAAGAATTTCTCTCTCTCTCCTTCAGCCAGTACACTTCTTCCAGGGAATTCACCTAAATCTTTATCAGAGTTTCCAACTTGTAGCCTGCCCTACAGGCCAATACCTATGGCCATGTGAGCCAACGCCTATATTAAATCTCTTAATATTTGTTTATATGCACACTCTCAGTTCTGTTTCTCTGGAGAATCCTAATACAATATATATATTAACCACCTAGGAAGATTTAAGAAAAATGGTTCATTTATCAACTTAGTTTATTATCTAAATATTTTTCCTAAGTATTTTCTTCAATTTACTCATGCCTGAAATCTCTTTTATCTTGAACCATGGTGGTTTATCATAAATTCATTTTTCAGGAAAAAATTTATATTAAAAATCATTTACTGGAGGGATTTAATATATTTTGAGACCCCTCCGCAAGATTTATGGTATCAGGTATCATTCCACAAGGATTTCTTCTTTAGACAGTTTCTTTGTAGTTGTCTTTTCCAGTTCAGTTTTAAGTGGAAGTTTAATTTTTGGGTTCTTTATTCTTTCATAGCTAGGGAATACTAAATATTATCAGAAATTTTATTGTATGTGCAGGGAAAAGGGAATGTTCTATTCTGAGATGCTTGCAAACTCTTTTAACTGTAACCTGTAACAATTAACTCACTTCAAAAGAGCATATAAAAACTGACTTTGGGAATAAAAATAGTGAATGTAACTTTAGTCACAAATGAAAATGAAGTAAATACTTTTCTCATTTTAACAAAATTTGATAGAACATATCCATGACATGTTATCTTCCTTAATTAATTTTAATTAATTTTAATAATTTTTATATTAATTAAAATTGAGAAGTTTGGGGGAATAGCAAACCTTTTCAAATGAAAATGCAAGTAAACCTACAAATGTCATCTTAAACATTAAATACAATATACAAAAGCAAATAAAATACAAGTAATATGCCCATATTATTGTAAATATGAAAATACATCTAAAATATAAATATTTTTGTATTACTATAAAAGCTATAAAATACTTCTCAAAATTTATCTAAAACCCAGTACCAAGTTTTCATTTTTTTAACCTATAAGATATCTTATATTCAGGACCAGGAATTAAGAACTTAAAATGGTATGTATTAAATACCCTCCCACTGATATATCATATCATGCTAAACTTTTATTTTCCTTTCTATAATTGTTCATAAAATAAAAAGAGGAGCTCAGCAGTGCTTGAGGAGCTATATAAAAACCAAACATTAATTTTATTCAGATGAGATGATTTGTATGCAAGCTGATCAGGCTACAAGCTTATCTCATTACCAGCTCAAGGCAGTGAGCATTTCATCATTTCTCAGATGCCATTAAGTTTAATAATATGACTGTCTGCATTGTGTATTAAAAATGCGTGACTGTTCCACGATTCTTTATAATGGTGAAGTGATTGTGAATTTTTATTACTTCGGTCTTCAGTGCTCTCAACTTTATTCTTAACAGCAAAGCTAATTGCTTGAACTGCCCTAATTGCGTTGTTCAGAGAATATTCTCCCTTTTTCCTCTTCAGTTTCAGTGCCGTTAGTAATATGCAGATTTTTTGGCAGGAGAAAACTTGCACAAACATATAATTGCACCCCAAATTAAAACACAGCGGGTACACATGGTCTCTGGCAGGGTCAATTAGCTCAGTCCCCTCGTCTGTGGGAATGTGAGTGGTCATTCCTGCTGATTCTAACCAGTTGCAAAGGCTCTGATTTGCATATGCAATTTGTTTCAAGACCTTATGATAAAAGCACAATTTTTAAATGCCGAAAAGGTAGCATTTGCAAGAAGTCATTTAAAATTTTACTCTTTAATTAGTCATTCACTATATTACTTTCCTCAAAATTGGTAATTCCTTAGGAAATTAATCAAAATGGATTTCACGTCATTGTTTATATTCTTTTGTTTCTGTTCTTCAAATTTTCCTTTTTTCTGTGGTTTAGCTCTCACTGGGAACCCAATAAATATAAATAAATCTCTGAAACTAAGACAATTTAGCTTCAGTTCTGCTTCTCCAATGTTAACTTAGAGAGGTCATTTCACTCTTCTGTTTGTTCTACACTGTCAAAAATAAGAGCTCCCATACCTAAATGATAAAATCCACAGTGTTTTCTCCTATAAATTACTAATATCAGTGTCATCATAAATAATTCATGTATATCCCTAAAATGGGGGGAAAAATTCACTCAATGAAATTTGCATCTTTCCTCTCATCTAATGACTCACGATGCCCTAAGAATTTTTTGACTGTGAAGGAGGAAGGATAAGTTTTCTTCTGTACATATCATTAGTGTTCCATCAAATGAGACTTGGTCTAGACATAAGTTATTTAT
The DNA here is from genome assembly GCF_030445035.2 of Dasypus novemcinctus. Classification (NCBI taxonomy): domain Eukaryota; kingdom Metazoa; phylum Chordata; class Mammalia; order Cingulata; family Dasypodidae; genus Dasypus; species Dasypus novemcinctus. The sequence goes on along the minus strand of NC_080684.1, from coordinate 69,575,058 downwards.
GAAGAAAAAGAATCCTAAATTATAGGAAAATTGTATTTAATATTTTTATTTAGAGTTTGTGTTGGCATGAGTCTTTTGTGGGCCCCAGAAAATTATGTTCTTAAATTGGTCCATTCCTATGTATGTGGGCCCCTTTTGACTGGATTACTTCAGTGAGGCATGGCCCAGGTTGGTTTTTGGCCCTCTTGCTGTAGTCCTATATAAATGGAGGCCTGAAAGCAGAGACACACAGAGAAAAGAGAAAGACAGAGAAACCTGGAGAGGTTAGAACCAGTGGAACACAGAGTCACAAAAAGAGCCCCTGAGAGCCTGAAAGAGATGAGATCCAGGGGAGAGGGGAGAGATGAGCCATATGCCTGATCACCCACAGCTGAACTTCAGAGACTGGCAGAGCTGCCATGTGCCTCATCACTCACAATAAACCCTGCCATGTGCCTGATTGCTCACAGCTGGGCTTGGGGAAAGAGTGAACCTGGAGAGAAGGCAGACACTTCAGCAGTGACCAGCTGCCATTTTGTTTTGCTTACAATGTGGAAGGAGTGCAGGATTGCCAGCAGCCAATGTTTGGTGGGACAGCATCTTTGATGCTGTCTTAGTTTGGATATTTTCATTGTCTCAGAACTGAAAGTTTTTAATCTAATAAATTCCCATTATAAAATCCAACCCATTTCTGGTATTTTGCAATGGCAACCTTTAGCAAACCAAGCAGTTTTGCTGAACTGCTTCTTCTTTTCACTCTTACTTCACCCAGTCTCAGACACCTCAGACACCTAGATCCACCTTTCCCCAGGTCCAAGATGCTTTTGCCCTTCAAATTGAAAATATCTAAATAAAAATCATACACACACAGATTTTATACTGTCCAATGGGCCAAATTCTGCTAGGCATTATACAGACAAGAAAAATGTCCACTGAGGAGTGTTATTTAGATGGGTCAGCGGTTTAGGCTGTCTGCTGAATAGTGTACAATAAGGGCTACCTCACAACTTTACAGAATACGTAAAGTTTAAGATAAGTAAGATATTGCCAGGGTATAGAAACAGCAAAGACAAAGGCAAACAGATATGAAGTTTATTTAATGATCTGGAAAAAAAATGAGAAATTTAGAAAGGAGGAAAGAAGTATCAAATAAACTGTTGCCAAATTACAAAGGACTTTGACTTTCAATGATAGACAATTCAAAGCTGAGAAGTCACCAACTTTTTATCATCGGATAAAATCTTTTCATTAAATTCACAGGAAAAGAAGCTTTCAAGAAATAGGAAATCCTCAGTCTAGAATGAAGACCCAGAATGTGCCATTGGGTTGGTATCTTAAAAGTTCTTTGAGAGATTTAAATAAAATAGGAGGATGTGGAGTGTGGCACTTTAAAGCTGGATGGATTCCAGAAAATCCTGTTTTAAAGCAAATCCATTCCTGTACATATAAGCTTATTGTAGATGGTTTAGACTAGATTCAGTTAAAGGGCCTTCCTTTTCACTAATCTCCTCAGTTAAGGGCCTTTGATTAGATTTCATGAGCCAGGATCTTAATCCTCTTACTGGAGTCCTTTATAAATGGAGGAATAAAAAGCTGAAGACACCGAAAAAAAGTCTGTAGAGACAGAGAGAAACCTCCAGAGATCGATGAAGCTGAGAGAAAGAAAAGCCACCAATGAAGGAGAGGAGGTTGAAATTAACAAGGTGCAGAGAAAGCAGAGACTGAGACTGGCAGACACAGCCATCATGCCCTGCCATGTGAGAGGAATCCAGAATCACCAGCAGCCAGTCCTCAGAGAAAAGTATGGCCTGATGTAGCCTTGACTTGGACACTGTCATGACCTCAGAACTGTAAGCTTTTAACCTAATAAATTCCCATTGTAAAAGTCAACCAGTTTCTTATATTATACTTCCAGCAAGTTTCAGAATAATAAAACACCATGGATCTATTAAATAATTTCTATGAAAATACTTTAAAAAATAACTTCCTAAGAATTAAATGATGAGACTAATGTATGTGTGTATATATATGTATATATAAAATTTCCTCAGAGGACAGATAGTACATGCCTAGCTAGTTGAATAAACTAATATGCACTGAAGCGAAAATAGGATTGCTGCTGGGAACACAAAATGGTACAGCCATTTTTGGAAGACAGTCTGGCAGTTTCTGACAAAGATAAACATAGGCTTATTATATGATCAAGCAATCATGCTCCTAGGTATTTACTCAAATGAGTTGAAGACTAATGTCCACACAAAAACCAGAATATGAATGTTTATAGCAGCTGTATTCATAATGGATAAACTATGGTACATCCATGCAATGGAATATTATTCAGCAATAAAAAGAAATGAACTATGAAACTGAAGCTGGATTTCTCTAGTTTCTTGGCTATGTGACATAAAAGAATTTAACAACATGCTAGTTTAGTTAGGCCAGTAGTTTATTGAGAAAATGGGAGAAAAGAGCAGAAACAGGAAAAAAGAACAGATTATGCATCCCCAGGTTTAGGTGCAGGCTTTTCCAGAGAGAGAGAGATTTGGCTTGTGTGATTACCTTTTAAGATATTAATTATTCCACCCCTTGCTAGGGGTCCCAGCTGTTTGCTGTGCTGATTGATTACCCAAACTCTCAGTTCCCCAGGGTCCCAATAGTGAGGCCCCTTGAGGATATCTGGGACTTCTCCTTGACCCCAAATGAGATCTCATTGAAAATGTGGTTCTCGTAGGGTCCTCTGGTAGTCTCCTTGGTGACGGTCTTTCCCTCAGTAGATTTACAGGCAGGATTCCATGGCCACGTGTTTTGTGGCCATGTTTTACTGCCAGGTTTTAGACTTATCTTCCCTTCTCCTAAACTAGCCTGCCTCAAAATCACAAAAAGATATAAGGGAACATTAAATGCATATTGTTACTTGAAAGAAATTAGTCTGAAAAGGCTACCTACTATTTGATTCCAAGTATATGACATTCTGGAAAAGGCAAAACTATAGAGATAATAAAAGGATCAGTTATTGCAAGGGATTAGGAGGGGGAGAGATGAACAGAGGGGGCACAAGACATTTTTAAGACCATGAAACTATTTTGTATGATACTATAAAGGTAGATACATGACATTATGCATTTTTAAAAACCTATAAAATTGCACAACACAGAGAATGAACCCTAATGTAACATACAGACTTTAGTTAATAATATTATATCTATATTGGTTCTTCAATTATATACCATGCTAATACAAGATGTGAATGATAGGAAATGCTGTGGGGACTGGAGGGAGTTTATGGGAACTCTCTGCATTTCTTACATAACTTTTTTTGTAAAGCTAAAACTGCTCTAGAAAAATAAAGGCTTTTTAAAAAATAGGAATCCCTCCCTGCTCAAGATGTTGGAATAATATATTTTAGGACTCTGTTTCCCTATAGAAGCTTTGAATAACCATCAAGAACTGGCAGAAAGATCTTTCTTAAAGCTCTAGAAAATGATGTTAAATGATGGTGGCAACAAGGTGAGTACCAAATCAAGAGGAAGTTTATTTAAAAGCAGTAGGCTCTTTTTTTTTTAATTGAAATTTTAATTTTTTTAAAGACAGTTAGATTACACAAATGTCACATAAAAAATATAAGGGATTCCCATATGTCCCACTCCTCACACCTCCCTATTTTCCCACATTAACAACATCTTTCATTAGTGAGGTACATTAATTGCAATTGATGAACACATTTTAGAGCATCAGCACTTAGTATGAATTAAAGTTTGCAATATAGTTTACACTCTCTCCCACTCAATTCTGTAGATTATGGCAAGATATAAAATGGCCTGCATCTGTTGTTGCAATACCATTCAGGACAATTCCCAAGTCCTGAAAATGCCCCCATATTATACCTGTTTTTCCCTCTCCCTGCTCCTAGAAACCCCAGTGGCCGCTGTCTCCACATCAGTAATATCATTTCTTCCATTGCTAGAATTACAATAAGTCTATAGTAGAATACCAGTAAGTCTACTTTAGTCCATAGGTCATTCCCCAATTCTGAGGACTCTGGTAGGGTGATGTCCATTCACCTCTAAATAAGAGAGGACTGCAAGCCCATGGGGCCCAAAATGGGACACTTTTGCTTGCATTTGTAGACTCTCGAGGTTCCTTGGTATGATAGTTGTCCATCATTGCCTCCTTTTTACTTGTCTTGAGTGAGACCAATGAATTGAAGAGTAGACATTGCAACTCCATTGAGAGATTCAGGGCCCAGCTAGCACATGGACAGCCAAAAGATTTAAGTTTCTTGGATGTACACATATGAAGTCTAGTACTAATTGTAGTTTCAAATAGAAGGACAGAATAGCCATGTGTAGGGAAACCACAACTGAGTCCAACTCCATCACACTGGAGAGCATAGATTCCAAAATAGGAACTCCTGAGCTATCTGCCCTACCTATACTGTCTCGATGTCTCCAGGGCCCTCAGGAACCCCACTATTTGGGGTAGTATGAATTTTGGCAGTCAATGAGATCCTGCTGAGGAATACGTAAGAGTAGCCTCTGGAATGCCTCCCAACTCACTTTAAAGTCTTTTAGCCATATAAACTCTCATTTGTCTTTATCTTTTCCCCTTTTGGTCAAGGTCTTTTCCCAGTTGCATTGCTAGTTGATGCTTGGTAGTAATTCCTTGGTGCCAGGGAGGCTCATCCCCAGGAATCATGTCCTATGCTGGGGAGAAAGTAATGTATTTATATGCTGAGTTCAGCTTAGTGAAAGGCCACATTTGAAAAACAAGGAGGCTCCCAGGAGACAACTCTTAGGCACCCTGTAATACTAGGCTAAGTTTCAATTTCAAGAGTAAAGGTTCATATGCACGGTCATTAATATCAAGGCCCCATCAATGGACCATTCTCTTTTACTAGTCATTGCCCCTGTACTTGGCGGATTTTTATGATCTATTAGAGAATATGACAGAGTTCCCCAACATGGGAATTTGATATTCCTTTGGTTTTGTGTGAATCTCCACCCACTGTGATGATGACCCTTGACTATTTGAACACATTTATATGCCTTATATATATGCCCAGGTGAGCTTCCTCCCATTTATCCCCCAGCATTGACACCCTACACCAATGATCCTTCCCTGCCATGTATATAAGTTTTAAAATTTATTTTCATTAATTTTTCCTGGTTTCTCTTTTTTTTAATTTTTAATTTTTTAAAGATACATATATTACATAAATATTACATAAAAAATACAGGGGATTCCCACATGTCCCACTCCCAACATCTCCCATACTTTCCCACATTAACAACATCCCTTATTAGTGTGGTACATTCATTACAACTGATGAACACATTTTGAGGCATTGCCACTAAACATGAATTATAGTTTACATTATAGTTTACACTCTCTCCCAACCAATTCTGTAGGTTATGGCAAGATATATAATGGTCTATATCTGTCATTGCAGTGTCATTCAGGACAATTCCCAAGTCCTGAAAATGTCCCTATATTATACCTGTTTTTCTCTCTCCCTGCCCTCAGAATCTCCAGTGGCCACTGTCTCCACATCAATGATATAATTTTTTCCATTGCTAGAATCACAATGAAACTATAGTAGAATACCAGTAAGTCTGTTTTAGTCCATAGTTCTTTCCCCAATATTGAGGATTCTGGAATGGTGATGCCCACTCTACCTCTAATTAAGAAGGGGCTTTAATCCCATAGGGCCAATCTTTGGGCTGCCCATGTGTCAGCTTGGTCCTTAATTTCAATGGAGTTGCAATACCTACTCTCCAGTTCATTGGTCTCACCCAGGACAAGTAACAAGGAGATGATGATAAAGGAACTGAGAAAAGCAGTAGGCTCTTGTACTATACTGACTGGCCCCTTCTCCACCCCTCACCAACTCAGTGCAGAGCTGGCCCATACTTCCAGCATAGATCCCTGGTCCCAGTTCTAGAGAGAGCACATACTGGGGGTATGCACATACTGGGGGCATCTATGTTTGGTTCAATTTGTCTGCTGGTGACTTGAGGGACTCACCGTCTCAAAACTTTCCATGTACCTAGAAGACAGTTCACAGAACTGTCCTACAGAAATCTGTGGGAGTGCAGTCAGGTGGCTACCTAGGACAAGGGTTTGCTGGCTATAGATATACAGTGCAGGGTTTTGGACTATGAGGAAAATGTTTCCTAGGGAAGATGGACATTCGCATCTATGTAAAAGAAGATACCAAGGGCACTTTTGCATATAAAAGGAAGAGATCATGCATAGGCATGATTAGGATGGTCCCTACCTTTGGCCTGGAGCTATTCTCTAAACACATTGTATAGATAAATTCTGAAGGAGAGCACTGGATTGTAGAGGTCAACTGCAAAGCCTGGCAAAGGTGTTTTCTTTCATTGTTTCTTCTTTTTTCTCTGATAGTTCCTGGCTTTCAAGGAAAGCTCTGTCATAATTATAGCTGGATACAACTTTAAGGAACAGTGACACTTCAGAGTCTAAATTCCAGTAATAAAACATTAAATATCAAAATGTCCAGGTTTCAATGAAAGAGAACAGAGCATACAAAGAAACAGGAAGTGATGGCCCAAGAAGAGATACAGAGAGAATTCTGAAAGCCACAAGAAAGACACAATATATCATTTACAAGGGCGCTTCAGTAAGATTAAGTGTTGGTTTCTCATGGAGGCAAGAAGGAAGGGAGATGACATATTTAAAATGTGAAAGAAAAAATATTTAATCAAGAATTCTTCATCCAGCAAAACTGTCTTTCAAAAATGATGGGAGGATTAAGACATTGTCAGATAAACAAATGCTGTGGGAGTTCCTCACAACTAGACCGGCCCTGCAAGAAATGTTAAAGAGAGTTCTGCAGGCTGAAAGGAAAGGGTGCTAGATCAAAGCCACATGAAGATACAAGGCTCTCCAGTAAGGATAACAATATGAGTGAATATAAATGCCAGTCCTACTGTATTTTTGGTCTGTAAATCCACTTTTTACTTTCTATGGGATCTAAAAGGTAAATACACAAAGGTAATGATAAATCAGTGGTTTAGGAGTTATAATGAGTAAACATACAATTTGTGACAAGAACTACATGAAGGCTGGGGGACAGAGAGGTATAGGAACACTGTTTTTTGTATATTGAAGTTAAGCTGGTATCAAAGCAGGTGAGGTTGTTAAAGATATAGAATGTTAAATTTAAGCCACATAGTAACTACCAAGAAAATACCAGAGAATATACAAGCTCTTAGCCGCAGCTTGCCAGGGCAAGGTGGCAGGCGGAATGTGGAGTTAATGCATGATGGGTATAGGGTTTCTATATGGGGAGATGGCAAAGTTTAGTAATGGAAGGTTGTAAGAATATCACAACAGTGTAATATTAGTAATCTCACGGAAAGTTGTGCTTGGGGAGTAGATGAGATGGAAAGTTTATGTTGTATATGTTCCCACAATTTCTTTAAAAAAGAATGATCAACTAAGGAGACAATGACAATTAAATATACATGATTCGGTGCAGGATCTAATAATAGAGGAGAAAAGACTCAAAAGGACATTAAGACTTGAAAAAATTGGAATATAGACTAAGCTTTATATCAATGTTAAATTTCTTGAACTAGGTAGCTACACTTAGGGTGGTTAAAAAAATGAATATTCTTGGGCTTAGGAAATGTACATGGCAGTATTCAGTGCTCTAGGAGCACGATATATACAACCTATATTCAAGTGTTCAGAAAATGGATCCCTAAATAGAGTGAAGAGATGGATAGATAGATGATAGATGATAGAGCAAATGTGGAAAAATGTAAAATTGGTGGAACTGGTCCTCAAATTAAACTGATTTCTATGCTCATCCCCAAATAAAAGCATATTTAATTTCCTGACATTGTTAATTCATAGTGAGGTGCAAAATCTACAGGAATTCATTTTCTGAACACCTGAGTAGCTCAGGATTATAGATGCTTGCTCAACATTAAAATATAATTAGATGTAACTTTGGATAAATTCAGGAGAATGGTTTGAGAATATTGTGCAACCTTGTAATTAATGTCTAATTGTTGGTAATTATGTTGTTCAGTTTTGTGCACAGCCCAATCTATTTGTTTATTTATTTATTTTGCATCAGAGCCCATGCCAATTATACTCTGGCTTCAACTGTCAAGGCTATCAACAAATTAAGTACTGATTGCCAAGGCTGCATGATAATGGTCTCCTACCAATTTGCCTAAAGTAAGTAGGTTCTTAAGCCAGAAAATGCAAGTCTGTGTTGAATGCTCCATCTTCCATATCAGTTCTAATTATCTACTAATGGCTAGCCAGACCAGAATTTTATTCAGGCGATAAGGGGGTGGCCATCTAAATTCTGGTTATCTATTTCTTATTATGTTTAAAATATTTATGCACCATTTAAATGGTGTGTGGCCTGGCATCAAATTTAGCAAGATTTTGCATTTAAACAGCTTTTCTCTTTCTGCTGTTGCTTACGATTTACTTATTGTAGCAGAAATTAGTCTTTAATATTTTTCTTCCTTTGCTTTACTTTCCTGAAAAACAGTTACTTGGCATGAACTGAAGCAACATAAAATCAAGAGCATGCACTGCAAGATTTTATTATCTTATTGATGATTTTTTTTCTCATAAAAAAACTCCTAAAAATTGAAAATAATTTAAAATCTTCAAGGGTAGAATTTACAATAATACCTATGAATATTTTTAACATTCTTGTTAGGGACAACTTAAATAACTTTGAACACGGAAACTAAAACATAAAATCTCTTTTAAAACCTTACTATAATGATAATTATGCTACTTTAGCCTATAGCATACCATAAAGATATGCTGTTGAAAATATGTTACACATTACAGTGGTGATATATAATACTGAGATCCCTGATAAAATGAATGCTCAGAGTAAAGGTATTTGGGCATATAATTTCACAGAAACAATAGCTTTTAGGGCTCTACAGTATATCACCAGAGTGACAACTTTGTGATGAAATGTAATACATAATCTCCTTGGTCATATACACCAATTTTTTCCTGAACTGGAGAATATTTTGTCTCTATTTAATAATAGTGCCATGATTCTTAGCATCATCTAGTAAGTAGATATAAGACCTGTACTTGAGGGTATAACCAGCAATGCAGTTTCAATTTGGGGAAGCTATCAGCATTTTCATGCACATAGCTTTCCTAATAAAAGAAATATTTCACTTACTGAAACAGGAGAACATTCATTAGCGTGATATACAGGCACTGTAGAAATGAAAAATATGAATTCTAAGGCAGAATATGGACTAGGAGATCCAGGCTTAAGTAAAAATCCCACAAATCTACAGTACATAGAAAGTATTTCCTATCATTCCACTTAACATTTGCCTTCATGGTCTTTCCTGGTTGCCCAGTGAAACCTACTGGCTTGCATTTCAACAACCTCCCAAAGTTAAAGTTAGGCTTCATTATGCTTGTTATTCTTGTCACTGGAATTTATAGAACACATACTACATGACAGGCACTGTGATAAGGGCTTAGAGCACATGATATGTTGACAAGGTTCCCATCCTGGAAAAGGCCATTGTAGGGGCAAACCAAATAAACTACTTAATTTCACAATGAGTCTGTGGCTTATGTTATTTTGTTCTTATTTAATTTTTTCATCTTCCTTTCACTAATTCCTGCTCTCTTCATATGTTGAGTTCAGTAATACCTGCAATTGATAATGATATATGAGGGTTTATGATTTCTGATAAAGACATTGTTTTCTTCCCCCTTTCTTTCCTTACCTCTATTGTCTCCTACACAGGTTTTCTGGGAATGTTTTTTATTGGAATATTCTGTATTTGTTTCTTTGGCAAGTTAATTCTGACAGAATAAAAATTAAAATCTAATAATAGCAAAATACCTCTAATGTTATGAAGTCCTATTTTTAGGATGAGGGAGGTTAAGTGCCCCCTCCCCCAACCCTAAATACAAATTTTTCTTCTTATCTCCAATTAATCACTCTTCTCTTTTCACAGAACATGTTATGACTATCTCTATTAGAGCACTTAGGACTTCATCAAGGCTTCTTGTTCATGAGTTTTCCTTTCTTCATGGTGAAATCCTCAGGGTCAGGAAGGCATACATAATTCTGGGTGGTAATATATTAAATGTAAATTGCTTTTTATCAGGAAAAATGTTATTCATAAGAATGCGATGGAAACATATGCAAGACAAATATCCCAGTGCCAATGTTTCATAATCTACAGCTACTTCCAAGTTGCTTCATTATTTACCTTTACTACAGATAAATTTTGAGATTTCCAGTAAAATAATACCCTTTAGGCATGGAATAAGTTTAATATCTCTTGGTTATAAAGAAAGAAAAAACAACTTAAATTTCAACACTGCACCTTTACAAAAAAATATTACATATTGCGATCCCTTTCTCTGTGCCTACCTACATAGTTATAATAACATTCTAACCATCTATATATATGTATACATGCATTCATTCATATGCATATATCTATATATGTGTATTTATATAGATAAAATCTCATACCGTGCTTTCAATTAAGATAGGTTTAAGTTCACATAGGGAAATAGAGCTAAGAAAAATGAGAAAGCAGAAGTAGAATAATCTGAGGCATTTTTTACTAGCCAATTGTTGAGGTTACAGATATCTTTTTTTTATTTGAAATAATCTCGTTTGGTCACAGGTTAAAATTTGACAGGCAAAGGAGCAACCCAATATCTTAGTTCTTTCCTCCTTTGGTTACATGGGGAAAAAATGCATACACAGGCCTCACAACAAAGGAGAAAAAGGAGCTGAAAGTTGTTTTGAAACAGGACACATCTTCAATATATGTATGTCTTCTGTATTGTCTTCATTCTCTTCTCTGTGTTTGACCTGGCTTTCTCTCTTCAGCATCCTCTTGGTCACCTCAAAGCTCAAATTTCCTTTACCTGACTTCCAGGCAAAACCTATAGATCCAATTAATTACCTCAAATCCACCCTTCTCTTTTCAGAAAGAGAAACTGCCTGGCCTAACTTGGTCAGGAGCTTATTGCAAATAAGAGTGACTATAGCCAGGGAGCAAGGTCATATATTTTATGACTTTTGCTTGGATTCCCTGTTTCTGCCCATGAATATTGTTTGTGTCTTAGCATAAAATCACCTCCCTGTAGGAGGACAATGCTGCCTCTACTAAGAAAGGGACAAATTCTGTTATTACCTTTATACTGGAATGAAGAAGAAATACTACTTTTTCTAGCCTTGCTCTCCTTTTCTTAGGACTTTAGAGATAGTTGGCAAATATATTTAGCAAATACATTTTGTCTTGAATTGCTTTATTTGCATGACTTAAATTACATGCTTTTAGTTATGAGGCACTCACTCCATCGAAACTTAAACGGCTTTTTTGAACGTTTGAGCTGGTAATTGTTTAAGAGTATTTTATATTTCAGGTTGTGAAGTTGAGGTCATCACATAAAGGATTATAAAACCCTTGTTCTAAAGCTGATGGAAAATGTTCAGTTTAAAGTCGGACTTTAAAATTTTGAGAGAAATTGTCATTTATAGCTGATGGTCCTTACTGCTTTATGTCCGGATGCATGAAAGGATTTATATATTAAAAGGCTTCTAATTTATTGTTCAAATCAGAGTTTAAAATAGAAAATTCCTCTACCAGAATTTTCCAATGTTTAAATTCGTACTTGATTTTCATCTCATTTATTTTTTAGAAAGTGAATCTGAGCAGTTACTTATATTTCAACAAAAATTGAATTCAGCTTATTTTATTGATAAGTAATTGGGAAATCTTAAGTCCCTATTAAACCTTGGTCCATTCAAGAATTGCAATTTTTTTAAAAACTCGTTTACTATGTCAGTTAATTTTTACATCAAATGATCCACATTCCATTAGTCAAAAGAAGTCATGGCTAAGACCAATACCAAGGGCATTCCCCACCATCTGGTAGGTTAGGGAATGAAGAGTTTGAGGAAATTCTAAATATTTGCTGGACAATAATCTACCACACTGGAATGAAAATTGAAAGAAAGAATAATGTATATATATGGAGGAATTAGTCATTTTCACTCAGCATATATAATATGCACCAACTATTTACCAAGCACTGTGCTAGTTGCTCAAACAAAATTTATTAACATAGAAGCAGGGATGGTACTTGCCCTCCTTGAACCTAAGGCTTATTATTGGGCATAGTAAAAAAAATAAAACAAAGCAAAACTTTTCTTAATTATCTTTGTATAAATGCTATATGCAGAAAACGCAAAGTACAATTAATAGAAATTAATGAGGGGGACCGAATCAAGTCTTAAAGAGTCAAGAAAAGCTTTATAGTAGTGAAATATAGCATAAAATGATAGAAGCAAAGTCAAGGCATTTTTGGGACTTGGAGTTGTCCTAAATGATATTGCAGGGACAGATGCTGGACATTATATATCCTGCCATAACCCGCTGAATGTCCTATGGGAGGGTGTAAACTACAATGTAAACCATAATCCATGAGGTGCAGCAGTGCTTCAAAATGTATTCACCAAATATAATGAATGGGCCACAATGATGAAAGAGGTTGTTGATGTGGGGGGGGGGGGGGGAGTTGGGTATGTGGGAACCTTTTATATTTTTTAATGTAACATTTTTTTGTGATTTTTGTTATCTTAAAAAAAAAGACAAAAATAAATAAATAATAATAAGTAAAAATAAATAAAAATAAAAAATAAAGCTTATTACTTAGCTGAAAAAAAAAGTCACAGAAAGATGTTTGTCATAGATGAAGGCCTTCAGACAGAAAAGAGACATTTAGGGCTAATTTAGACAATAAAACATTGAATATTGAAGTGGTCAGAGAATAAGAACTCCTACAGCCAAGTTAAACTTTTGGAATTTATTCTAGAATCAATGGGAGGCCATTAAAGGATTTTAGGCAGGGTTTGGGAAATTCAGTAATATTTACATTTGAAAAAGGTTGCAATAGCTTCTGTATGTGGTATGAATTAGACCACAATATAAACTGAAATTCTCATATATTGCTGGTGAAATTATGAATAAAAATTGGTACAATCACTTTGGAAAACTATTTTATATTATTTATTAAGGCGGAAAGATCACCTGTCAATTCTTAAATATTTGAAAATACTCTTATATATGTACATCAATTTTGTAAACTGGAACATTTATTGAAATACTTTTATATAAATTTAAATAAATAGATATAGACAATACCAAAATATCTGCCAACAATAGAATGGATAAATAAATAGATTTATAAAGTGGTATATTATTAACAGCAAATTTTTTTTAAAGTTATAGCTTTACATAACAACATGAATTTCAGCAATAGTTTTTTTTTTTAATTTTCTCTTTATTTTTTAAAAAAATGTTACATTCAAAAAATATGAGGTCCCCATATACCCCCCACTCCCTCACTCCACTCCTCCCATATCAACAGCCTCTTTCATCATCGGGGGACATTCATTGCATTTGATGAATACATTTTGCAACACTGTGGCACCACATGGATAATGGTTTACATTGTAGCTTACACTCTCCCCCAGTCCACCCAGTGGGCCATGGCAGGACATACAATGCCCAGCATCTGTCCCTACAGTACTACCCAGGACAACTCCAAGTCCCGAAAATGCTCCCACATCATATCTCTTCTTCCCTCTCCCTAACCTTAGCAGTTACCATGACCACTTTCTCCACATCAATGCTATAATTTCTTCCATTACTAATCACAATAGTTCCACAGTAGAATATCAGTAAGTCCACTCTAATCCATATTCTATTCCTCCATCCTGTGGACCCTGGGATGGTTATATCCACTCCACCTCTATATCGAGAGAGGGCTTAGATTCCACATGGATAATGGATGCATTTCTCCTCCCTGAAGTTGTAGGCACTCTTGGCTCCCTGGTGTGGTGGTTGACCTTCACCTCCCTGTTGGAACTGTGGTTGGCACTGGGGTTGGTGTATACTCAGGAGACCTGAATCTCTGGACTGTCCATGTGACAGCCAGGCTCTGAACCTGAGCAGACTTGCAACTCCTACCCTCTGGTTTATCCGTGACATAGTTTTGAATGAAGAAGCCATGGTGTAGTAGAATACATGCAATATTATTTCAAGGATATCCATTTTAAACACAGGGAAAATAAATAAGATATTTTAGAGATAGACATATTTGATGAAATTTTAAGGAATACAAGGGAATGAATTATAAAACTAAAAGAAAAGATAGTGGTTGGTATCTGAGTGAAGACAATGCATTTGAATCAGGGAGAGGAACACAGAATTTCTTAAACTAGCTGATGTTTAAATTAATATTTTAATATTTTAACTTTAGAACTGTATATTTTATATAATTTTTTAAATTATTGAGTATACAATAAAACAGTATGAAAAATAGATCATAAAAAGGTCAGAGAGGATTCAAGGAGATCATTCTGAGGGTTCTTGGGACATACCAAGGAAAATATAAATAATTTCTCTTGAATGAGGACAAAGAGAGGAAAATCCTGAGGTGATAAGAGGATGAGGATGTGAGAGACTCTGAAGGACTGTACGGAAATTTTCCATTGTGACTTTTGCATATATTGATCCTGCAACTGTTCTTCCCCACATTTCTATTGATTATTATTTTAGCTTCTATTTGTTCCTCTACAGCACTCTTGATATTAGCAATTTGTCCAAGAGATATTATACTAGGTGTCTATGGGAAATTCCTGTTGATAAATCTATCAAGACATTTAATATAAATGTCTGAAGTTTGGAAGGAAGATCAGGGTACCAGATAAAAATTTATACATAGTTATTTATCCTTTTTATGACAGTTAAAATTATGTATGGATACATGGGCCCAAGGAAAATGTATCAGCTAAAAAAAGATATAAGCCAAGATGGAATCCTAGGGAATATAATATTTAAAGAATAACAAAGCCATGTAAGATGTTAGTTGACTTCATGAAAATGTTGAATCTTTCTCATTGAATCTTTGTGATTTAGTTGCTTGTCTTCTCTTTTTAGAGCCATATCTATTCAACAGACACATCTTAGAGAGTGCATCTGTAGCCACTCTATCTAAAATATTTGTCCTTCACATCATTCCCCCTCATTACCATTTATCTTCTATCCCCTCTCCTTATTTTTTCATCTCACATCAAATATCATTTATTATATGTATTATATATTAATGTGTCTATTTGTTTATTTTTATATCTTCTCCAGTAGAATATAAGCTTCATGGGGACAGAATTTATTTCAACATGTTATTTCCTGCTTTTAGAATACTACTTGGAGTATTAAAAAAAACAATAATTCTTAAATGAATGCATGAATGACTGACTGGTAGATGCCTCCAACAAGATTACCAAATTATCATTTCCTGGATTCTACTCACCACCATTTTAACAATACAGCTTACAGAATCACCCTTTGTGGCCATTTGAGATTATTTATAAATTCCTAAAGGAGAGATTATGTTTGTAAACTGTTCTGTTCTTTTCAATGTGAGCCCCTTTGATTGTACTAGATTCAGCTGTGATATCTTTGGTTAAATTATGTTAAGATTAGGGCTTTGATTCGAGCACATTAGTAGGGTGTAACTCAGGTTAAGTCTTCTTCCCCTTGGCGGGTTGATATAAATGGGCACAAGAAGACACAGAAGAAGAAGGTACATGGAAAAGAAAGAGAGCTCCATAAACACAGCAGAGGAGAGAATCTTGATCCTAAGACCCTGCCCCAAGAAGAGAGACATCTATTTACCTGATAGTTTGTAGCTGAAGAGAGCAGAGAAGCTGAGCTCAGGAAGCCCAGAAAGAAACAAACCTCTATAGCAGCCCGTAGATTAGGAAGAGGAAGGCTGAACCTCACAGAGATCAGCAACCATCTTGCTTCAACATGTGGCAATTGACTTTGATGAGAAAGGCAACCTTGAGTTGAACTCCTTAGGGCCTTGTAGCTGTAAGGTTTTATGCCAAATAAATACATAAAAATCAACAGATTTCTGGTACTTTGCATCAGCACCTCTTTGGCTGACTAATACAACCTCTGTATATTACCAATCTCTGAAAACATGGAAATGAAATTTGATTTCTAATCATTAATACAAATTCTTGGATTATTCTAAAGAAGCCAGGACTACAATTTTAGTTCTCAATGAACAAAATTACTTTCTTCTACAATATTTCTATGGACTACATCCTTAAGCCAAATTAGGCACAGCAAAGACTCAGCAAGAAATTTCTGAGTAACTAATCTGTGTCTTACCTTAGCAATGATGTGCTTGGACTTAGAATATGTTGATAGACCCCTCACCTCAACCTGAAAAACATACACGCAATTCTGCAGCTAGTAAGTTAGTATGTACTTCTACATAGTGCTAAATTGCTACTAGATTAAAGGCAGCAGACTTCATTAACAAGGGCTAGATTCTAATCAGCCTCACTGTGAGATACTTAGGTTAGAGCACTATATAAATTGTCAGTATGCTTTAAAAATCATTGCAAGAACTCTGAGAGATGTTCTTAGAGAACTGCTACAGTTCACAGATGTTCATTTTATCTTCCCAAAATGCAATCTCTTTTGTTTTTTTTGTTTGTTTGTTTGTTTGTTTTGATAATATTATTTCAATATTTCCTTGTATAACTACCTTTTTTAGTTTCCTTGGCTGATCAAGGAAATAGCATGAAATGGGTTGGCAAAAAAGAATGGGAATTTATTAGGTCATAGTTTTGCAGCTAAAAGAAAGTCCAAATCAAGGCATCATCAAGGCAATGCTTTTTTTCCCCCAAGACTGGCATTTTAAGAGCCGGCTGTCAGTAATCCTTGGTCCTTTAGGCCTCTGTCACATGGCAAAGCACATGGCAACATATCTTGCTCTTTCTATTCTTTTCCGGGTTCTGTTGAATTTTTGCTTCTGGATGCCTCTGTGGCTTTCTCTCAGTCTGAATTGTATTTTGTTTATAAAGGACTCCAGTAATAGGGTTAAGACCTGTCTGGGGTCACACCTCAACTGAAGTAACCTCATCAAAAGTCTTACTTAAAATGGGTTCACACTTACCAAAATAGATTAAGTTTAAGAATGTGTTTTCCTGGGGTTCTTATGGCTCCAAACTACCACACTATCCCTGACTGTTTTCATGTGACTTTACTGATAAAGTCCTATACTCCTTCCCTTCCTATAGTCACTAAGTTGTCTCTCCCAGGAACTGAAAGACATTTCAAACAAAGATATTGGTTGCTGATTCTTATTAA
Source organism: Dasypus novemcinctus (assembly GCF_030445035.2). Taxonomy (NCBI): domain Eukaryota; kingdom Metazoa; phylum Chordata; class Mammalia; order Cingulata; family Dasypodidae; genus Dasypus; species Dasypus novemcinctus. The sequence goes on along the minus strand of NC_080684.1, from coordinate 69,557,836 downwards.
TGGCTGCACCCTGATGAGACTGAACTTAGTTCCTCCTAACATAATCACAAAAAGTTCTTTAGGCCTGTCCTTTCTTGTTCACAGTCTTTCCTGTGATTCTGAAAGCTGCTCCATATCCTTCTAGTAAACTCATTCTTCATTAACTTAGTGCTTGTTTCCATTACTCCCAGTCAAAGGACATGAAAAAATGCAGAGGGCCTATCAATTATTATTTTTAATGCTCATAACTTGAGTAATGTATATAGGATCTGATAGGAAATGGAAATAATGATGGTATAGTTCTGATGAAATTACTTAAGATACTATTACTTCCTGGAATTTTGGATTACTTACATACATGCTTTAAAGTTGATCATTTATCCAAAGATGTCCTGAAGATTTGTCCTTGGAGATTCGAGATGCCATGAATGATAAATTTATATTTTAAAAAAGTTTCTTTTTCTAAGTGCAGTTGAAATATCTCATTGTAGGCAACCCCATTATTAGATTCTCATATATGACAAATAGCTTCTCTTAGCTACTGTCTCCCTCTCCACTGTCCATCATCCCAGCCTTGGAGATGAGCACTCTTCTTCTTTGAATGCATTAGTCATTTGTGAATAATGACATAAAAGCTTATCAATGTTCTAGAAAGAGAGCCTTTTATTATACTTCTCTAACAGCCATTAATATCTGTAACACTCAGCGGTTTCCTAATTTTCTTTTGTAAAAGGACAAGCTTTAACTACATGACAAAATGGCATTGAGTTGAAAATTATTACAAATTTCCTTAGTGAATGTGAAAAGGAAGAATTAGAAAAATAAGCTATACTATATCAGACACAAGAAAACTTTGATTTAAAAAAAGTGCACAATTTTTGGGGGGGTTCATTGAATTGATAAACATCAATTATAAAAAAACAAACCATATCATAAAAGTACTTATTTTCCCATCTAATTTTTGGGGAGTTATTCAAGAATAAAATCCTTAAATACATGTTGGCAAAAGCTTTTAAACTTACATAAATAAAACAAACTCATATATGTCTCAATATTTAGACAAAGCATTGTCTGAGCAAAAATTTGGAATAAAAATTATTGATTGATTAAATAAAACTACTACCATTTGGAATTATATTTATAAGTAATTTAGGAAAGAATTTTAAGTACTGAAATATTATTTGAATCTAAGTGGATGTTATCATAATTGAAAATAAAATGGTCATAATTGTGTAAATGAAATTGATATATAAATAATATACATAACAGAGTTTATTTATAGCATAAAAGGGTTTATTTTAATTATATGTTGCTTTCTATTCATAAATTTAATAAAAATGGAAAATACAATTGCAATAACACTTGAAAATTTTGTTTTTATAGATTTTTTTATAAGGAATAAACTGGGAGAAAAATCTTTTCAGTTTCAAATAAAATCTAGATTTAGTAACAAAATTGCATATCATTTTACTCTCCATTAATAAGATGTTTTACCTTGTTTTGTTTTTTATTTTTTTCCTAATTCAACATGCATCTCCCAAAAGACCCAAAATGATACCATTAACACATTTTTGTCAGATAATTTTCTACATAGGTAAATTTCCATTCTTTACCTGAATGTTTATGAGAAAGGATTTAAAAAGACCCAAACTTTGCTTTTTATTGTGAATTTCATCACATTTTTGGGTCTATACATATAAGGATTTTGAATTCACTTATAAGAGAAGGCAAGATACATAGTTTCAGAATAGCCTGCATTATAATAAGTATAATAAGCAATTACTTAATTCTATTTATTAATTTATTAGAGTACCCTGATTATGTGTAGGACATGCAAGGAATTTTCAGGAAAGAGAATTTACCCATATCGTCCTTTTGCACTTCTTCAATTAGGGAAAGGTCATTAAATTTATCTCTAGTTTGCAATGCTTTATCACGTAAACTCATTTTCTCCAAAGTGTTTCCAGAACCTAGAATGCTAGAAAAGTAATAGTGTCCTTAGTTATAGATTACAAACTTGAAGGTTAAAAAGAGACTTGATTTTTATATGTGGTCACTGTAATAGATTTAGAGTGTTTGAACCCCAGAACATCATGTTCTTAGAGCTGGTCCATTCCTGTGGGTGTGAACCTACTGTGTGTGGGATCTTTTGATTAGGTTACTTTAATTAAGGCATGACCCAGGAAGGGTCTTAATCCTCTTGCTGGAGTCCTTTATAAACAGGATGAATATGGAGAGACAGATAGAGAAAAGCACAGAATTAGAGAAAGCTGGAAGTAGGAAACTGGAGGTAAGCAAGCCTGGAGGAGAAGGGAGAGCCCAGCAGACACTGCCATATGCCTTGCCATGTGATAAAGGGGTCCAGGATTGCTGATGACCAGTCTTTGAGGAAAAAGCATCACCTGATGATGCCTTGATATGGACATTTTTTTCAGCCTCAGAACTATAATCTTGTCAGCCAATAAATCCCAACTGTAAATGCCAATGCATTTCTGGTATACTGCTTTTCAGCAGTCTAGTAGACTAAAACAGTCACCCAGTACAATGCTTACGTATTTATTTCACAATATCTCTGCTCTACACACTCACAGAGACAGTTAAAGTGGAATATAATCAAATAATGATAAAATCCATTAATATTGCCTGATATTTGCCCCCTTTTAAAATAATTGACAATAATTGTCAGAGAAAGAGAGTTTGCATTGTGTTTGGCTCAGAACCTGTTGAAATCTTATTTTATTATTCACACAATTATGCATAGATTCTTAGCCAAAGATTCTTGTGCTTTCTGAAGGGAAAAAGTAAGAAGAAGGATAACTAATACAGTTTATAGATTGGTAACTGAAATGACTGAAAGCATGAGTTTCCTTTACAGAGTGTAGAATAATACCAGGAGTTTATTCACAGGTAATGTAAACAAATTTCATTTCCTATGCCAAACATATCCTACAACTAAGGGGAAAACCAATTTTTCTATCATAAACAAATTTTACAAAAGGAGTGAACATATGAGCTTCATGGTTAAAACCTACTTTCTGGGAGATTAAAAAAGAAATACATACTATTGAAATAGTTGAATACTTGATTGTCATTTTTAGTTTTTGGTAACTATTAAAGAAAATTCTGATAATAAAAATGGAGAATGTAAAGTTTTCACATAAAATGGTTTGTCTGACCCGCCTGGTTAGTTTCCTTATTCATTTTGCTACTCTAATATCTAGAGTGTACACAATTGCTAATAACCTCTTCCCTACCTTGTTGGAAAGGATAATAACCAACAGGTCTCTTTGAATTCCTAAAAGTCTCCTATTAATTAAATTTTATTACCTTATAAATTCTCATAAATTACCTTTTTAAGCTCTGTTTTCTTCTTTCTTTTTTAACATTTTTATGAAATAATTCATATACCATAAAATTACCAACTTAAAGTATACTATACAATGGATTATGATATATTTACAGACAGTTGAAACCTTCACTACAAATTTAGAACATAATCTTCACCTTAAAAAGAAACTCCTCTATACCCTTTAATTATCACCCTACTATTCCCCCATTTCACACCCATCCCCACCCTCTCAGCCCTAAGCAACACGATTCTCCTTTCTTTCTCTAAAGACTTTCCATTCCTGTATATTTCATATGAATGAACTCATAAGATGTGATCTTTTGTGACTGGCTTATTTCACTTAGCATACTATTTTTAAGGTTCATGCATGTTGTAGCATGTATCAGCATTTCTTTACTGATTAAGGCCAAATAATATTCCATTGCATTTGGTGTATACTCAGGAGACTTGAATCTCTGGACTGACCATGTGCCAGCTGGGCCCTGAGCCTCAGCAGAGTTGCAATACCTACTCTCCAGCTCATTGGATTTACCCAGGTGAACTAACAGGGAGATGAAGGTGGTGAACCACCACACCAGGGAACCGAGACTGCCTACAACTCCAAGCAGGGGAATCACATCCATCAGCTATGTGGGATCTAAGCCCCCTCTCGATATAAAGGTGGAATCACCATCCCAGGGTCCGCTGGATGAAGGAATAAAATATGGATTAGAGTGGCCTTTCTGGTATTCTGCTATAGAACCTACTGTGACTAGTAATGGAAGAAACTGTAGCGTTGATGTGTAAAAAGTGGCCATGGTAGTTGCCGAGGGCAGGGAGAGGGAAAAAGAAATGTGATGTGCGGGCATTTTCAGGACTTGGAGTTGTCCTAAATGATATTGCAGGGACAGATGCTGGACATTGTATATCTTGCCATAACCCACTGAAAGTACTGTACTACAGTGTAAACTGCAATGTAAACTGTAATCCATGCAGAGCAACAGTGCTCCAAAACGTATTCACCAAATGCAGTGAATGTGCCACAATGATGAAAGAGGTTGTTGATGTGGGAGGAGTGGGGTGGGGGGTATGTGGGAACCTTTTATATTTTTTAATGTAACATTTTTCATGATCTATGGGTCTTCAAAAAATACAATAAAAATGTGTGTATATCAAATCTATGCAATGGAATATATATATATATTCCATTGCATAGATTTGTTTATCCAGTTGTCAGTTGATGCACATTTGGTTGTTTGCAACTTTTGGCTACTCAGGATAATGCAGCTATAAACATTTGTGTACACATTTTTTCATGAGAAAGTTTTCATCACTCTTTGGTGTATTCCTGTAGTGGAATTGCTGAGTCATAGGGTAACTCTATGTTTAATCATTTGAAAAACTGTCAGACTGTTTTCCAAAGTGACTATATAATTTTATATTCCCACCAGCAATGTATGAGGATTCTGATTTCTCCAATCCTCTCCAAAACTTGTTTTTATCTGACTTTTTGATTCTTGCAAACATGGTGGGTATGTAGTGGTATTTCTTTTTGGTTTGACTTGTATTTCCCTGATGACTAATGATGTGGAACATGCTTTCATATTTTTATTGTCCATTTGTTTATCTTTATTGGAGAAATGTGTATACAGATCACTTGCCACTTTAATTGCTTTATTTTTCTTTTTATTATTGCCTTGTTGAGCCTTAATATATTTTGGAGACAAGCTCCTTATCAGATAAATAATTGGCAAATATTTTCTTCCATTCTGTAGGTTGTCTTTTAACTTTCATGATTACGTGCTTTGAAGTATGAAAGTTTTTAATTTTGATGAAGTCCAATTTTTATCTATTTTCTTAAATATCTTGCACATTGCTTTTTGTGTCATAGCTAAGAATCTATTGCCAGATACGATGTCATGGAAATTTACTTCTCTATTTTTCTGAAAGTTTTATATAAGCTTTAAGTCTTGCAGTTTGATTTTTTATCCATTTTCTTTAATTTTTATTTATTGCATCAGGTATAGGTTCAAGTTTATTCCTCTGTATGTGGCTATCCAGCTGTCCCAGCACCATTTGTTGAAAACATTATTCTTTTTCTTTTTTAATTTCCACTAATTTATTGATGAAATTCAAAATAGAATAATAGTCAAGCTTTTTTATTTTCTGTAATATGGGTCTACTAATGAGAAAAAATGGAATCTATTTTTTTTTTGAGGTAACATTTTTACTTAATTTGGATTCAGAGGTACTGCTCCCTCTAAGCAAAGGTTGTAAATGTTCATCTGTAAAGACCATTCTTAGTTTACAGGCTGTATAAAAACAGGTGTTGAACCAGATTTGGCTTGTGGGTTGTATTTGGCCAACTCTGTCAAGAAAAGCAAGATTCATAAAAGAAGCCATTTATAAATTGGACATCAAAAAATAACAAAACATTTACTTATCAAAAGACACCATTATAAAATGAAAAGACAAGCCACAGAGTGGGAGAAAATATTGCATATCATATTTCAGATAAAGAATCTTTATCAAGAATAAAGAATAATGTTTTTTTTTAATTTGTTTCTTATTATAGAGTCTTAAGAAAACATTATTCTTTCTCCCACTGAAAAGTCAAAACCACAGACATACTTTTACTTCTGGATTTTCAATTCTACTACATTAATTTATATGTCTAACTTTATGCCAGGACTGCACTGTCTTGAGTATGCTTTATAGTAAGTTTTAAAAATCAGGAAGTATGAGTACTCCTGCTTTGTTCATCTTTTTCAAGATTTATTTGGCTATTCTGAGTCTCCTGTAATTCCATATGAATTTTAGAATCAGAGTACCAATTTCTTCAAAGAACACATTTGGGATACTGATGGGGGATTGTGTTAAATATGTAGATCATGTTGGCAAGAATTGCCATTTTAGAAATATCAACTCTTCTGTTATATGACTGTGGTATATTTTCCCATTTATTTAGATCCTCTTTAATTTCTTTCAGCATGTTTTGTAATTTTCAGAGTATAAGTTTTGTGCTTCTTTTATTTTTTCCCATGTTATATTATTTTTTTATGCTATCATAAATTGGATTGTTTTTTTAATTTCATTTTCAGGTTGTTCATTGCAAGTACAAAGATATAGATTTGCTTTGTGTGTATTAATCTTGAATACTGCAACCTTGGTGAACTAATTTATTAATTCTAATAGGTTTTAAGTAGATTTCCTAGGGTTTTCTATATACAAGAACATGCCATCTGCAAATATTGTTTACTTGTTTTTTTTTTAAATTTTGCTTGCCATATGTTTTTCTTTTTTTTACGATCTCTTTAATTTTTTTTAATGTTGCATTAAAAAAATATAAGAGGTTCCCATATACCTCCCATCCCCCCTCACCTCACTCCTCCCACATCAACAACCTCTTTCATCATTGTTGCACATTCGTTGCATTTGGTGAATATATTTTGGAGTACTGCTGCACCACATGGATAATAGTTTACATTGTAGTTTACACTTTCTCCCAGTCCATTCAGTGGGTTATAGCAGGATATATAATGTCCAGCATCTGTCCCTGCAATATCCTTCAGAACAACTCCAAGTCCCGAAAATGCCCCCACATCACATCTCTTCTTCCCTCTCTGCCCTCAGCAACTACCATGGCCATTTTCTCCACATCATTCCTGCAATTTCTTCCATTATAGTCACAATAGTCCTAATCTAGATGTCTTTTACGGCTTTTTTGTTTGCCTAAATACCCAGACTAGAACTTTCAATACAATGTTGACTAGAAATAGTGAGACTGAACATTTTGACCTTTTTCCTGATCTTAGGAAGAAAGCATTTATTATTTTACCACTAAGTATGATGTTAGCTGTGGGTTTTCCAAAAAACATTTTATACAGTTGCTTTTTTATATTGATCTTTTAAATTAAAGAGTTGAGTTCACCATTGTCAGTGTAAGGCACTCTGTCATAATTTGTGCATATAAAGCTTTTTACCATTATACATGTACTGTCCAACTGGGCCCAACCCCAATTCTCATTTTTCCATCACCTTATAGGAATCCATTTAAAATGATTGGTATATATGTTATATTTGTACGAATCCTTGAAAAATTCATAGTATTTTGGCATATGTATCTGTTTTATCAAAGATAAATCATGTTGACCTGAGATTTCCTTCTGTCTCTTATCATTATTCTCATTTTACCAGATTTATTGACATATAACTTACATACTATAAAATTCACCAATTTTAAGTGTATAATTCAATGAATTTTAGTATATATTTTGAGTTGTGCAGCCATCACCTCAATCTATATTTGAACATTCTGTCATGACTAAAATAATCTCATTCCAGTGACCCTATTTCCTCAGCACTAGGCTATCAATCTACTTTCTATCTCTCTATATTCCTTCTGGGGGGACATTTCATATAAATGAATCATGCAATATGTTTTAAGGACTAATTTTTCTGTATAGCATTCTCTAGTACCTATTCATGATATTTATCAGTTCCCTTATTTATGGAAGACCTAGGTTTCCTCTAATTCAATGTTCTATTACATAAAACGATGCTGCATAAACTCTGGCATAAATATTCCTTCATGGGTCTAAGAGCATTTCTGGTGAGCACACACAAGGTTTCTTAGCCATAGGCTGTACATGTACTTAATTTAAGCAAATACCACAAAATATTTTTGCCCAATGTCTGTACCAACACTAATAGCTGCTAGAAGTTTATGAGGTTAAACATTTACAAATACCACCAAAATTTGGTAGTATTGGCCTTTCAATATATTTTGGCAATTTGATTAATACTGTCATAGTTTTACATTTCAGTTGTTTAGTGAACTGCCTATATCTTTGTATACTTTGTATACATTCAGTTTTCTTCTTCAGTGAATTGCATATTCAGACATTTACTCTGTTTTTCTGTTTGATTTAATGTTTTACAAGAGTTCCTTGTGTATTCTAGTATTAATTCAGGTTGTGTCAAAATCTTCTTACAGATTTCTACTATGAAGATTATCTATCAATCTTTGAAGAAAAATTATTAGTATTCATGTCTTTCTATAAGGTCTGCTTTAAAAAAAATGGTACAAACATGGCTATGAAGCAAATAATTAACAAAACATTTATCTCAAACACTTAGAAATATAACTGTATCTCCAGTTGTACCAGATGGTTCTTCCAAGCATTATATTGCACAGAAAAGGTCACTTTGTTTCAGAACTAAGAAAATTTATAGACTCAGGTAAAGAAACTGATGTTATCAGGTAAAGATACCCAGATAAAAAAGAGTGAATGATGGCATTTTTTGAAGTCAAGTATGCATTTGACTTATTTAACATGTTAATTTGGAATAGTTTGGAAGTAAACATAATAGCATTTAGCATTGTCAATTTTTATTCATGTTTTAATATTTTTAAGAGATTCTTAGAGTACATAAATGTTACATAAAAATAAAGGGGATTCCCATATGCCTCACTCTCTGCCCCTCCCACATTTTCCCACATTAACAACATTCTTCATTAGTGTGGTACATTTGTTACAATTGATGAATACATTTTGGAGCATTGCCACTAAGCGTGGATTATAGTTTACATTGGAGCTTACCCTTTCTTCTGCCCAATTTTTTAAGTTATGGCAATATATAAAATGGCCTGTATCTGCCATTACAATGTCATTCAGGACAATTGACTATGCCCCTATATTTCACCTTGTTTTACCCTCTCCCCTCAGATCCTCCAATGGCCTCTGCCTCCACATCAATGATCTTAAATTCTTCCACTGGTAGAATCACAAGCCTATATTAGAATACCAGTTAAGTCTACTCTAGTCCATTGTTCAAACCTTAATTCTGAGGATTCTGGGATGGTGTTACCTGTTCCACCTCTAATTGAGAGGGGGCTTAGATCCCATGGGGCAAGTGGATGGAACTATCTTGCTTGCAGTTGCAGACTCTCTCTGTTCCTTGAAATGGTCATTGTTCATCATCATCTCCTTGTTAGTTGTCCTGGGTTAGTCCAATGAACTGGAAAGTAGGTTTAATTTTTATTTTAACTACAAGGAAGTTTCTACCAGTAGTGTTTAACAGTTTTATGTTTCATAAGATTGTAGAATAGCTAGTGAGGGAAGAGATAATCTAGATTTAAAGTACAATAGAATATATTTAAGTGAAAAAATACAAGCATTTTGGAATTTTAAAATCAATTTATATCTACAAAAGGAAATTTCGTATTCATGTTAGCATGAAACTGCTCATTCTATTCCATTAAAGTTACATCTTGTATTTGCCTCTGAGTAAAGCAACTATTTCAGATGTTCCAGGAAGTCAATCAGAGAGTAATTCTTGAGTATTCATTGAGTACATTGATACTTGTTTCAGGACAATAAGATTTTTATTTTAACTGCAGTGCTGGAATAAAAATTCATGAACCTACATATATTAGCAGTTTCTAATATATTTTGGTGTTGAAAGTGGTCCAGAGAGAGTTCAACTTCCTATCACCAAAAGGAATTATGGAATTATTCATTTTAATAATTTATGTCATTTACCATTTTTAAGTTGAAACATACCAGACAGTTTGATTCTTGTCATCAAATTAAATATGGCACATAATAATTTATATTTGAAACAGACTATCAGTAGTGGCTACCATATTAATGTATACTAAATTTTAGCTACCTGCCATTCTGATCAAATTGCCTGGTTTACAAATTAATTAAGTGTATATTCATAGTTCAGTGTACAGAATGAAAATATACTCAGTGTTAGTGTATTCCTCTTTGTTATAGAGTAAAGACTATCTTGCTTATCAGCAAATTATTAAAGAATTGGGAATCTTGGAAGAGAAACATAGATATTTGACTAATGATATAAAGACAATACAATTTCACAATAATGTTTCAGTATTTTTTCTGGAGAATATTAAAAGTGATGCTTATTTTTTCAGATCTCTGTACTTCCAGAAAAATATAATGGACCCATATATTGTCCAATATGTGTATATAGATTTATAAAAGTAATGGACACTTGCCATATGAAGAGCATCTTAAAACAGGGTCAGTAAGATAGAAGTCACTTCATCGGCAAGAAATGAATTAATATTTTTGAGCTCCAAACACACAATATACATTATAGCTCCTAGATTTATGAGTTTCATAAACATCATCCTACTATTTTTCACCTAAGTGAAAGATTCCTATTATTGTCACATTTTACAGAAGAATAAACTGAGACTCAGAAAGAATAAATAAATTGCCAAAAGAGTACTTGATAAAAGACTCTCTATTCATAACATTCTCCTTTTTCCTCTACACAACTTTGCCACATGAGAAAATGCATGATGAGGTCTGGTAAGCTTAAGAAAAGTCAGTATAAACCTAATAAAAATTGTGAATCACTTACTGAACACCACAGTTACAGTAGTTCTAGAAAAACAGTAAAATACAGTAATAGAAGAAGTAATAGTATTGATAGAGTTGTGATATAGGTGGTGGTTTTAGTAAGAATAATCATAATGGTCAGGCAATAGTGATTACATTAATATATATATTTAAGCTAAATAAAATATAGTTTTAGCTCACTGATAAGTTTAATTCAGGTGTTGAATATTTTGACTAAATTCACAGACTATTTTAAAATCAACATATTCAGGTATCAATATACATTTTTAAGATTAAATAACACTTGTATTTTTATGAAATAAAAAATCTTTTTCAAGGAATTACTTCAAATTTACTTCAGTTTAAATTTATGTGGTAGTCTTGTGTTTTTCTTTCATTATTTTGTTATAACAGTTTCTAATATTTTACTCATCAGAACTAGCATTATAAAAGAAATTAATCTTTTGAAAGCCAAATGTTAATTGTTCTACATTTTATGAACAATATCCATTAAGAGATGTACAAGCTCAATAATCAGTTGCCACCTGGATATAGGAATAAAATAAAATTCTATGCTTTTGGTCAGCAACTTTAAACTAATTGCAGCATATTTCACCAAATTTCATCGCCCTTCAGTATTAATGCCCTTTTTTCTTAGTAAAAGTACTTTGATTCTAGAGCTTCCAGCCCTTTTTCACAAAGCACATGTGCTTTCAGTTCTAAGGGGAATAATAACTGGCTTAAGTCAATCAGAATATCCATCCACCCTGATAACAGGGATTTGTTTGGAAACTATCACATGACCCAGGGCACAATGATGACATAATATTTGCAGGAAACTCTTGGAACCTATCTGGAGAGACATTTTCTTTCTCTAGTTGGTCCATCATGTGACCATCAGGTCTGAAGTTGTAGCTGCCATTTTCCTAACATAAGTCATGCCAGCCTGAGAAAAACTGCAACAGTGTCCTGACTTACTAATGCCTGAAATTTGCCATACCTCTGGATTTTTACTGGAGTAAATCAATTAATTTCTTTTATTTAAAAAAATGTTGACAACTTCACCTTTATTTCTAACAGTATAACATCAGAGTTTTTTCATACCATTAATTATCAATGTGCCACAACAAATTTCAAATAAATTTTCCTCCACAGGATTTTAAAGTTAGCAAGAACATTGTTTTACCATATCATTATGTTTCAGCAGTATTTATTTATCTTTGCATCATCACTACAATAAACAAATAATTTCATCCTCAAAGGCTGATCTTTTATAGCATTCATAGTAATGTCAGATGCTTCAGCTTCAACAGAATGTATTACCAAAACTTTACTTTGTTTCCATGAACTGGAAGAAAAAACTCACTGTTGGAATTAATTTATTTTCTATTCTCTATTTAAAGCATGAGTGAAATTGATTTATAATATATAGGATCTGTTTAACTGGTTGCAAAATTTGCTAATGAAGCCAATACATTGACCACAGAAACTTTATGATATACATTATTGGAATCAATAATGGGGAAAATTAATTTAAATGAATAGTCATTTTATCTAAATATAAAAACATGTTCCACAGAGTGATATGTAACATACCTACTGTTTTATCAGCACATATGTGCCATTTGGTTTTTTAAAAATATAACAACCTTTATTTTTAAAGAGGTTTTAGATTACTGAAAATATACATCAAAAGTATAAGAGATTCCCATACACCCACCCACTCCACCTCCTACATCTTCCCCTATTAATATCTTACAATAGTGTGGTACATTTGTTACAATTGATGAACAAATATTGAAGCATTGCTATTAACCAAGGTCTATAGTTTGCACTATGGTTTAATTTAATTCCAGTGCCTTACAAATGTCCTGTGTTCCACCTATTCTTCCCTCTCCTTCTCCTCAGAACCTCTGGCAATCACTATCTTTATATCAATGTTACATGTTCTTCTACTATTATAACATTAATAAGTTTACATTGTCCACGGTTGCAATCCCCCCTTATGTTTTTTCATTCCTCAATCTTGAGAATTTGGGAATGTGATGCCCACTTTGCCTCAGATTGAGAGGGGACTTATTTCTTATGGGACTGATGGAAGGAACTGTTTTGTCTGCAGTTGTAGATACTTTGTTTTTTGAGATGGGAGTTGTCCATCATCATCATTTTGTTAGTTGTTGTGGAGACATGAATGGGAGAGTAGGTGTTGGCCGCAATGCTTCTGATATTCAGGGCTCAACCAGCCTATGAACAGACTGAAGACTTAAGTTTCTGACACATATATTTAATAGGTATAGTGCTACTTATAGGCTCAAATGAAAGGGATAGAAGAATCTTGTGTAGGGAAATTATGAGTCTAACTCTTTTACATTGGGGAAATAGGTTGTCATATAATCCAAGGTAAGGCCCACCAACTGGGTGCTGATTTCAAGGTGTTGTGTGCCTTACTTACTGTGTCCAGATGGCTCTAGAGCCCTCAGGCTTTGTTTACAGTGGCAGTTAGTGAGATCCATCTGAGACATGCATAACTGTGACCTCTGGAATGAGATTTCATTTTGAAATCTCTTAGCCATAAAATCTCTTTTGTTTCCCCCTTTTGGTCAAAGTCTTTTTCCAAATGCATCACTGGTTGGTGAAACGGGAGTTGTATCCAATAAAATGAATGTTACTTGTAGCAACCAGTGAGGCAGGTTAAGGGTCATGAGTTTGTGACACAGAAGAAGCTAAGTGAAGAGCATTTCAAGAGAGAATGGATTGACTGTATCAAATTCTGTTAATCATTTTAATAAACTGTGGGCTGAGAACTGATCATTGGAATTGTGGATTTCATTGGTGACACCAACAAGTAATTTAGGAGGACTGATGGGGACACAACTTTATCAGCATAGGCTTAAGAAAAAAAGGATGTTAAAGAAATAGAGGCATATCCAAATTCCTTCCCAAATATCTAACACATTTTCAATTAATTCTCTTGGATGTTTCTCGATTAACAAGCATATCATGTGAAAATAGTGTGCCCTCTCTTTTCCTTGATCCTTACTATATTGGCTATAACATTTAAGCACATGTTAAAATTTAGGACATCTTTAGATTTTTTCTGATATTAAAGTAGATGTTTCTTCTGTTTTAGTATCCATTAATATATTAGTTTTTATTCTGAAATTTTTCTTATGATGAAAAATGATGATTATTTTAGGAAAGAATTATTCATTCCTAGTTTATTGAGTCTTTTTCAATAATAATGAATTGGATTTTATTGAATATCTACTCAGCTTTTAAGCTTTCCATACTATTTTTTAAATCAATCTATTGTGATAAATATAACTTTTAAATTTCTTAATATTAAGCCATCTTTTTACATTTGCTTATTTAAGGGAACAAAATAAGTCCTTGATCTCATGGGGAGGACCCTGTAATGGTAAAGAGAACACAAAAATAAATAAAGATGGCAGTTTTTGAAAATTGCTATGGAGAAAAATCAAGGCAGAGTTAGGGGAATTTAAAGAAAATTTTTATTTTATGCAGGGTGACTAGTGACATAAATGAAGGAATAAGAAATGTAGATATATGGTTTAAGAACATTCCATCTGGAGACAGAAGTAAGTAAAAGCATACATTTAATTCAATAAAACAAACATGCTTGTTTTATTGGTGAAACAGCAGTATAAGCAGAGTAACTCAAGCGAACAAGGGAGAGGGGTAGGAGAACAAGTCTGATAGAGTGCAAGAGTAGTCTAGATATCATAGGGCCTTGCAGGTCTCTGCAGGGTTTTCACTTTTATTCTGGATACATTGCGAAGTCAATGAGTTGAACAATGGCAATATTACTTACATTTAGAAAATTTTTCTTACTATTATGCACATTCTAGGAGGGAAGGGATGAAGCATGAGGGCCAGTTAGGAAGTTAATTAAATGATGCATATGAGATATAGGAGCTTGCTGGTGACTGAGGAGTCATGAGAAATGATCAAAGTTGAGATATAATTTATAGGTAGACCAGAAAATATGCCTTTTTTATATTTTTTTTTATTTTTAAAGAAGCTCTAGATTACATAAATGTTACATAATAAATATAAGGGATTTACATATGCCCCACTCCCTCCCCCTCCCACATTTTCCCACATTAACAACATCCTTCCTTAGTGTGGTACACTTGTTACAACTGATGAATCCATACTGAAGCATTGCTACTAACCATGGACTGCAATTTACATTCTAAGTTCACACTTTGTCCTGCACAATTTTGTAAGTTATGACAAAATATACAATGGCTTGTTTCTGTCACTACAATGTCATGCAGAACAATCCAATGTCCTGAAAATGCCCCATATTACACCTATTCTTCCCTCTCACATCACTCCAAACCTCTGGTAACCCCTACCTTTACATCAATGATCAGAGTTCTTCTGTTGCTAGAACAATAATAAATCTATAGTAGACTAATAATGTCTACTTTAGTCCATTCTTCATTCCCCAATCTTGAGGAATTTTGGATGGTGATTCTCAATTTGCTTCTAATTGAAAGGGAGCTTAGATCCCATGGGGCAGATGGATGGAATGATCTTATTGCTGTTGCAGACACTCTCTGTTTCTTGGGGTGGGTTTTGTCTATCATCATATCCTTGTTAGTTGTCTTGGGGGAGTCCAATGAACTGGAGAGTAAGTGTTGCAACTCTGCTGAAATTCAGGGCCCAACTGGCACATGGGCAGACCAAAGATTTATGTCTCTGGAACATATATTTATCAAGTATAGTCCTAATTATGGATTCAAATAAAAGGCAGAAAAGCCATGTGTAAAGAACCTATAAATGAGTCTAACTCTTTTATACTGGGTAGCATAAATTCCAAAGTAAGGTCCATTAACAGGCTGCCAAATTCCGGAGCTGTCTGCCTTGCTTATAGTTTCTGGATATCTCTAGAGCCTTCAGGAACCCTATATTTGAGGCATTATTTACTATGGCAAAGAGATCATGCTGAGACTTGCATGAGCATAACCTCTGAAATGATCACCCAACTCACTTAGTAATGTGATAAAAATTCATTTGTGTTTATCATTTCCCCCTTTTGGTCAAGTTCCTTTTCCAGATGCTTTGCTAGTTGGCACTTGTTAATAATCCCTTGGTGTCCAGGAGGCTTATCCCTGGGAGTCATGTCCCACGCCAGGAGTAAGATAGTGTGTTTTTATGTATTTATTTATTTATTCACACCCCCTCATTGTTTGTGCTTACTGTCTGCTCTCTGTGTTCATTCACTGTGTTGCTCATCTTCTTGTTATGGCACACTGGGAACTGAACCTGGAATCTCCCATGTGGGAGAGAGGTACTCAATCACTTGAGCTATCTCCTCTCCCTGCTTTTTTGTGTCTCTCACTGTTTCCTCTTTGTGTCTCCTTCTTGTGTCTTCTTTTGCATCAGCTTGCTCTGCAAGTCGATTGCACCAGCTTGCTTTCTTGCTCATCTTCCAGTAGGTGGAAACTCAATCACTTGAGACACATCAGCTTCCCAGTAATGTGATTATATGCTGAGTTTGACTTATATAGAGGCCACATTTGAGTAACAAAGAGGCTTTCAGGTGGTAACTCTTAGGCAGTATATAATGCTGGGCTAAGTTTCAATTTCACAAAAAAAGTTTCATAAGTACAAGCATCATCGTCAAGGCTCTGGCATAATGATCCATCTTCCTTCATTAGTCAATATCCTTGCATTCAGGGGATTATTGCTTTTGTATCAGAGAATGTAACAGAACTTCCCAGGATGGGAATTCATTATACTTTAGGTTATTGTGAGGATCTCCACACACTGAGACAATGTCCCATGAACAATTAAATATATTCATATGTCTGAGAGGCATGCCCAGGTGACCCTCTTCCCATACATCCTCACATCACTGACACCCCACACTGTGATCTTTCCCTACCACTGCTGTGACCCTTCTGTGACCCAAAGCTTCTCCAAACATGAAGCCAACAAAATAATCAAATAAAATTATTAAGAAAATGAAATAATAATTTTTAAAAACCAATAAAATACAAAAAAGAATAAAACAATTTTAAATAATAAAAAATTTTAGACATGGTGTCTTTCATCACTGTAATATCTGTTTTCCTGTATGTATAAAGACTTTTTCTTCCATATATTCCCCCAGTATCTTTTTTTTTTTTCATTTTATCTTCAAAGGAGCTTTAGGATACAGAAAAGTCACATAGAGAATACAAGTGATTCCAATATATTCAGGATCCTTCCTTTTCCCCTCTTGCTTATTAATAACACTTTATATGCAGATGGTACATTTCTTATAATTGATGTACAAATATTGAAGCATTACCACTTATCATGATCAATGGTTTACATTATGATTTACATTTCAGATCACACTTTTACAGGTTTTGACAAAATTTGAAGTGGCCCATATCCATTATTGCAAGATCATGCTAATGCCCTAAAAATGCCCTACATTCCATCTAACTGATTCTTCTCTCCTCCTCCCCTCAGAACGTATGATGTTAACTATGCTTCAATTTTTGAAGAATAAGATTATTGTTACTTGCAATAATTCTGAGGGTTTGACATATTTGTCTGTTTTCTTTTATTGGGCACTGCCCATCTTCTTGAGGGATTCTTGTCCCTCTAATTGATAACATAGCTGGACTACCCAAGTTGGGAGTCTAATATTTTCTTGTTTATTGTGTGGTTCTCTACCCACTGAGATAACACACTATGACAAGAAAAACACTTCGATATTTAATAGACGCCTACACCGGTGCACCCTATACCCTATACCACTCCACACCTGGCACCCTATACCAGTAATCCTCCCTTGCCATATTTGACAAAAAAATATTCCCACTTTATAGGTATAACCACAGATCTGCAAATCATCAGAGTTTATTTGTTCCTTTCTTCAACCATTCCTCCAGTCCCATGAATAGTACAACCCAACTCCCCACCCTACTACCCTTCACAGAATGGCACCACTGAACCCAACCATGCCACTGCACCACTGACAAGCCCATCTACTGTTCAACCATACCCTTCCAATTATTATAGATTTTGCCCTTATTGGCATCAACTCACTACCCACTACTCCCTTTCTGTCTCCTGTAAAGCTATCTTCAGACTCTAGCTCTGTGAGTCTAATCAATTTGCTTAATTAATATCAGTGATGTCATGTAATATTTGTCCTTCAATGCCTGCTTTAATTCACTTAATATAAGTTCTTTAAGATACATCCATGTTATCCCATGCATTAATACTGCATTCCTTCCTACAGATGAGTAATAGCCCATTGCATGACATCTGTTTATGGACATTTAGGTTCCTTCCAACTTTTGGCAATAGAGAATAATGAACATTGGTTTGTATATATCTGTCCATGTCCCTGCTTTAAATTCTTCTGGGTATATACCCAGCAGTGGAATTGCTGAATCCTATGGCAGTTCTATAGTTAGTTTCCTGAAAAACTGCCAAATTGTCCCACACAATGGTTGCACCATTCTACATTCCCACCAGCAGTAGATAAACATTCTCTTTCCTCCACATCCTCTCCAACAATTGCCAGTCCCATTGGGTGTAAGATGATATCTCATTGTAGTTGTGATTTACATTTCCCTAATAGCTAGAGATATTGAGTATCTTTTCATGTGCTGTTCATTCACTTGTATTTCTTCTTTGGAGAAGTGTCTATTCAAATTTCTTCCCCAGTTTTAAAATAGGTTGCTTGTCATTTATTTCTTGAGATGTACGGATTCTTCATATATGCTGGATATAAAATGGTCCCTATTGGATAGATGGTTCCCAAATATTTTCTCCCATTGAGTAGGTTGCCTTTTCACTTTCTTGACAAACTCCTTTGAAACGTAAAAGGTTTTCATTTTGAGGAGGTCACATTTAACTTTTTTTTTCATTGCTTGTACTTTGCTTGTACTTTGGGTATAAAGGTTATGAAACTATTTCCTGCTGCAAGATCTCATAGATGCTTTTCTACATTATCTTCTAGGAGCTTTATGGACTTGGCTCTTATAGTTAGTTCTTTGAACCATCTTGAGTGAATTTTTATATAAGGTGTGAGATGATGGTTCTCTCTCAGTCTTTTGATATGGATATCCAATTCTACAAGAAACATTTGTTGAAGAGGCCATTCTCTCCAATTGAGTGGGCTTGGTGACCTTGTCAAATATCAGTTGGCTGTATATGTGAGGATATATATCAAAACTCTCATTTCAGTTTCATTGTTCACAATGTCTATCCTTGTGCCAATACCATGCAGTTTTGACCACTGTAGTTTTGCAGTATGTTTTAAAGCCAGGTAGTGGGATTCCTCCAATTTTGTTTTTCTTTGTAAATAGGTCTTTGGCTATTTAGGGCTCCTTGCCCCTCCAAATAAATTTCATACTTAGCTTTTCCAATTCAGTAAAAACTGCTGTTGTCCTTTTTAATGGGACTGCATTATATCTGTAAATCAATTTGCGTAGGACAGACATCTTAGTGATGCTTAGTCTTCCATTTATTTAGGTCTTTGATTTCTTTTAACAACATTGTGTAGTTTTTTGCATACAAGTCCTTTACATCTTTATTTAAATTTATTCCTAGGTATTTGACTCTTTTGGTTGCTATTGTGAATGAAACTTTTTTCTTGATTTCCTCCTCAGATTTGAGACTATTGGTGTACAGAAATGCTACTGATTCTTTTGTGTTGAAATTATATCCTATCACTTTACTGAACTAATTTATCAGCTCTAGAAGCTTTGTTGTAGATTTCTCAGGGCTTTCTGTGTATAGGATCATGTCACCCTGAAACAGTGAAACTTTTACTTCTTCCTTTCCAATTTGGATGCCTTTTATTTCTTTTTCTTGCCTAAGTGCTTGAGCAAGAACTTTTAACACAATGTTGAACAAAAGTAGTTACAGTAAGCATTTTTTGCCTTTTTCCAAATCTTAGAGGGAAAGCCTTCATATTTCACCATGAATATGATACTAGCTGTGGGTAGCTCACTGCTGAGGAAATGAACCCTGTCATATGCCTGAATGCCAAGTAGCAGCACACTAGGATTACCACTAGCTGACTTTAGTGAGTAAGAATCTCTGATGGTGCCTTGATTTGGACATTTCACAGCCTCAGAACTATAAGCTTTTACCCTAATAAATTTCCCGTTATAAAAGCCAGGCTATTTCTGGTACTTTGTTTTGGCAGCCTTGTGGCAAACTAAGACACTGTGTCATATACTTAACCTTTAGCCATATCATGTAGTTTCTCACTTTTAATCACTGCATTTGTTTTTTCTCTATTGTTTAAGCTAGCTAATGGCTTTCTGGTTGCTTGTTTGTTCTCATTTTTAAAATTCTAATTGAATAATCCCTCCTTATTTATTTCAATGGTTTCTTCACCCAGAGAGCCCACTTAAAAACTGCCATTTGCTTTCCTGAACTCTTTCCTTTCTTATAATACTTTACTAAATGCAGAAGAGGCACAAAATTCTTGTTAATATATTGAAGAAAATGTATTGTTTTGGTTTCCTACAATGTTTTCAGTTGTCTTCATTTTATCTTATTTATTTTTTACATACAGGTCCATATATTTTGATATGTGTATATCTTTTCCATTATTTCTAACCAGTCTACATTTATAGTCTCTTTGACCTGAATTACTTCAGGTAATAATTTTTAATACATGTATACAAGTATATAGATTTTTTAAAAATTTTGTTAGTAAATCCAGCTTTATTACAATGTCAGAGTCTGTGCTATGTCATTTCTACATTTTACTTGGTTTGATCAATATTTGAAAATATTTTGTGATTTCTAAAAGGAATGATTATTATTGATATGTAATGCAACCATTAAATTTGCTGTTTTAATTATATATTTCAAATGTTTTATATTCTTTCTTAATCTCTTAAGGACTCTTAAATTGTGAACTGATGTTCTCCATACTTGTGTTTTTGTTAAATTCTTTTTATTTTAATATTACCTTCAGTGCCTCAATATGTTATAATTATTATACCTTAAAAGCAACTTCCTATTATTAACATGAAAAGACATGCTTCACTTGCTTTTTCCAAAATTATTTTTATTTAATATTAATAATGCAGTTATATGTATGAATTTTAGGGAGGTCTGTTTGAACTTCCTTTTTAAAGGTATTTTCATCATTTTATTCTACTTCATTTCTAATAAATGGGATACACATTTTGCTTTGAGAAAGATCTTTGTCTATCCATACATATGTGGTTTTAACTATTTCCTGTATAGTGATAACTAATAGATTCCATCTTATGTTTCCTTATTTAATGCTGTCAGTTTTTAACTTTATTTTTCATTCATTGCTTTTCATTTATTGTTATATAAAATATTTTACTTGAATTACTGAAGAAATAATTTTCTTTGACTTCCAAGAGTAACGTTAAGACTCACAGCCAACTTTTTTAAAATCTCTGCAAATGTTTTTCATTGTTTCCATTTAGAGTTATAATTTTTAAATTTATCGTTAATTTTTTCCTGTCCCTATAAAATCCTTTGCATTTCAAGATTCTACTTGGTTGCTATTTGCTCCAAGTTTCTCGGTATACTTTCCTCCCACATCATGTGCTAAAAAACAACGAGGCATTTTCTTAAACTGTCTTATTGTTCCTGGGAATAATTCAGTTTATTTTTCTAATATGCTCTTTAAAAAAAAAAAAGAAACAGATTACATAAATGTTACACAAAAATATAGGGGATTCCCATATGCCCTGCTCCCTAGCCCTCTCACATTTTCCCACATCAACAACATCCTTCGTTAGTGTGGTACATTTGTCACAGCTGATGAACATCTTGGAGCATTGCCACTAAGTGATGATTATGGTTTAAAGTGCAATTTACACTCTTTCCCACACATTTTTGCAAGTTATTACATGATATACAAAGGCCTGTATCTGTCATTGAAATGTCATTCAAGATAATTCCCAAGTCCTCAAAATGCCCCCAAATTACACCTATTTTTCTCTCTCCTTCCCCTCAGAACCTCCAGTGACCATTACCTCCACATCCATGGTAAAAGTTCTTCCATTGCTAGGATCACAACAAGTCCACAGTAGAACAACTATTAAGTCTACTTTAAGTCCAATTCGGTTTAATAGGAAGGAGTCTTTTCTCCTTCCAATATAGTCCTTTGGTTATACCTAGTCATTTTACCCTGCTTCTTTATCCTTATCATTGTTTATTTAGTAGACTAATGTACTGATATGTTTTGTAACATATTATATGGGTGAGGAAGGGAAAAGGGTGAATGGTGGCTTTACTTGGTTGAACCTCCTCAGTTCAATGATGCAGCAACATGAAAATGGATAAACCCAAAGGCACAATAATCTTAGAACTTTTATCTTTTTACCATGAAGTTTACCCCCATGTGATATGTGGCAACCTAGACCTAGCACAACCAAAATTTTAGTGTCCTTTGATAAGTACTATTTATATTTAGGGCTCATGGGAGTAATTCTGATTGGTGTGATCACCAATATCTGATGTGTTTATCATAGGTACTGGTGAGATTTGAATGCATCACCCAATACTTTTTTCCCACAACTTCTCCCTATCACCCACCTGGAACACTCTCATACCCAGACTTCTTAAAGTATATAACATGTCAGTATTATCTTTTCACATTTTTGGAGATTAGGCGCATATTTCCAAGAACTGAAAGGGAGCAGGGAGAGTCCCAGAGCTATGCCCTCATACTCAAAGGAAAATTTATTTCAGTATTATGCTTTCGATGTGTCTGGTAAAACACTGCCCTGAAGGAATATACCAGATTTGATGTATGACCCTGTCTCTATGCCAGGTGGAAACTCTAAGTTTTCCAAAACTCCATCCTAGTGCCTGAAGCAAACCTCTTCCAGCTTTCTGAATATTGTATCAGCTTTAAGACCACAAGGACCCCCAGTGCTACTATTTTCAAAGAGTGATGATCATAGTGATACACAGCCCAAATTTTATGAGCCACATCTGCTGCCCTCACTGTCAGTATTCCTCTTACAAATTAGGATTCTTTTGTGAGCTTTGCCAGAATAGGACTTATTTCTTGGCAATGTTGTTGTTTTTCAATATGGGAAGTTGTGAAAAATCCTTTATACCTCACACTTTTCCACAATTTCCACACCTATTAAAATTTCTTCAGTTTTCTAGCATGAGAGATATACTCTTCACCAGCTTACAGTACTGTGATTTGTGATTATAGATTATAGATTATAGATTATAGATTTGTGATTATTCTGTATTTTTTATTTCATTATGTGCTTAGCATTACACTTGGCATTAAGTAGTGGAAACACATTGGAAATAATCATTATTAATATTTTTACATCTTATGATAATTTTATAGTTAATGGCACAGCATAAACTTATATGATGTAGATAATAAATATATATAAATTAGCATATATCTGTTTTTCAGAGTAGCAGATGTTCATGAATACAAATAGTACAATGAGATTATATATAATTGAAAATCAGGTCAAAATTTATACTTTGAAAAGATTATGGAGTCAAAATTATCTTTGAAAAATTCTTCAGTTGTTCTCAAATCTCTAAAAGAATTCATTTTGAATTTTTTTATTTTGGGCTGTGGCCTTCTCATCCATAAGTTGGTAGAGAAGAAGATATATATATGTTGTACTTATACATTTAACAATAAGGATAATCAAGATGCCAGTGAAAAGCATGCTATTATGCACTATTAGCAAAACTAGAGGAAATAAAATGCAGCAAAACATATGAAGACCTACAAAATATTTAGGTAAGCAAATTACCAGATGCAGACTATGAAATTCTAGGCCAATTTTATTCTGAAAAATAATAAGAATATTTTGAAAATTTTGGCAGGGTACTGGAACCCATTAAAAGTAACAGCAAATTTCAAAAAGTACAAATTAAAAAAACACAAAATTTTAAGTTTATGGGTAAGTTTAAAAATATTTTACATAAAGTTGAAGGAAGATTTGATGTTTGAAAAATATGTTAGAAGAAACTGTCCAGACTGTACAACAAAGAAGCAAAAAGATATAACATTTTGAAGAAAAGGCAGAAAAGTGAGACAATATAATACAGGATTAATTATTTCCAGAAAGAGAGCAGGAAGAGAACAGAGTAAGTGAACTCTTTAAAGAAATAATGGTTGAGAATTTTATGGAATTAATAATAAACATCGATCAACAGATTCAAGTATCCCAACAAAATCCAAGAAGAGTAAATAGGTCAGAGAGGTTACAGAAAAATTTATATCCACGTTTTGATAATCAAAATTATTAATTGATAATGATTGATAATTATTTTTTAAATTTATTAAACTATATCACACATACATGAACATAAACAATAAGTGTATAATAGTTGTGAACTTACAAAGCAAATATATATAAGATCAAAGAAACCTATAAAACATCTCACCCTACCACCAATAACTTGCATTGTTTTTAAACTTTTTTAACTAATGATTAAAGAGCATTGTCAAAATATTACTACTAAACAAAGTAGTTTTCCCCTAACCAATCCGATTGTTATTATCTTTATATCATTTATATATGAACATCCATAAACAATAAGTGTATAGCAAAATTTGTGAACTTGCAAAGTAAACATGCATAACATCATACAGGGGTCCCATACATCAACCCTCCACCAACACCTTGCATTGTCATGAGACGTTTATTACAAACTATGAAAGAACACTGTCAAAATCTTGCTACTAATCATAGTCCTTATCTTACATTTGATGTGTTTTTCCCCAACCCACCCTATTATTATTTTTTTTATATTTTTTATGACAGAAGTTGTAAACTTACAAAACAACCATGCACATGTGCAGAACTCCCAAACAACACCCCTCCATCAACACACCACAATGTGGTGTGTCATTTGCTACAGATAAAATAACGTCATCTGATTATTGCCATGACCATAGTGTACATTTGGCTCACATGTTCTGTACTGCCTCAGTATCAACACAGTACATCTTTTGCATAGATGCAAGAATATTATATTATTATTACTAACCACTGTCCATAGGTGACTCCAGCTGTATTTTTCCCATGCTTTCCACATTCCCATCACCCTGCAGTAGTGATATATATTTGTTCTAGCTAACAAAGGACACTCTTGCATTTGTACCATCAACCACAATTCTCATTCACCTCTTGGTTTACTGTGTTATCCAGTTCCTAGATTATTCTCTTGCATTCTGTTAATTGGCATTTACATAACTAGACTACTATTTTCCGTCACATCCCCATTTATAAACTAGCTATTACTCACTGTGTGTTACTATCCACTCTATACATTTCCACACTTTTACAATAAAGGTAATTAAAACTTCTATATACATTAAATATCAGTAGTCCACTCAGTTCTTCTCTTATCTCCTTCAAGAATCCACCAACTGTTTCAGGGACAATTACCAGACATTGTATGTCCTCCCATGGTCCACTGGATGGAACGTGGGAGAGTATGGGCTATGATGTGGACCATTGACCATGAGGTGCAGCGATGCCCAGAGATGTATTTACCAAATGCAATGGACGTGTCATGATGATGGGAGAGAGTGTTGCTGTGGGGGGAGTGGTGGAGTGGGGGCAGTGGGGTTGAATGGGACCTCATATTTTTTGAATGTAGTATTTTTTAAAAAATGAATAAAAAAATAAAAAAAAAAAAGAATTTACCACCTACCACCAGGTCTTGAAGATAGTTTGCAATAATTTCTTCTAGAAGTTTTATGGTTCTTGCTTTTAGTTTTAGTTTTTTGATCCATTTTGAGTTAACTTTTGGATAATGTGTAAGATAGGGGTCCTCTTTCCTTCTTTCAGCTATGGATGTCCAATTTTTTCAGCACAATTTGTTGAATTGTTCTGCCTGAGCTGTGTGAGTTTGACAGGCTAGTCAAAAATCACTTGACCATACCTCTGAGGGTCTGTTTCTGAACCATAAATTTGGTTTCATTGGTCTGTTGTGTCTGTCTTTAGGCCAGCACCATTTTGTTTTTACCACTATAGGTAGGTATTATGATTTAAAGTCTGGAGATGAGGTTCACTTTTCCTTTTTATGAATTTTGGCTATTCAGGACTCCTTACCCTTCCAAATAAATGTAATGATCCTGTATTCAATTATTTCTTTAATGCTGGTAGAATTTTTATTGGGATTGCATTGAATCTGTATATAAATTTGAGTAGAATTGACATCTTAATGGCATTTAGTCTTCCTATCCATGAGCATGGAATGTTCTTCCAGTTATGTAAGCCTTTTTTGATTTGTTTTAACATTGAGTTGTGGTTTTCTGAATTCAGGCACTTTGCCTCATTGGTTAGGTTTATTCCTGACTATTTGAGTTTTATCTGTCATATTTTGTTTTCACCACTCTTTTGACATTTTTAGTTACTTTTATTGATATAATCTTCATTTATAGACTCTCTTTGAGGCCCCTCTTTCCTGTCTTTTCTTTTCAGGCTCTAGTATACCCTTTAGTATTTCCTGAAATTCTGGTCTCTTGCTTAGAAATTCTCTCAGTTTCAGTTTATCTGTGAGTATTTTAATTTTGCCCTCATTTTTGAAAGACAGTCTTGCTTATAGATTCTTAACTGGAAGTTTTTTTCTTGTAGTATTTTAAATATATCAGATCACAGCCTTCTTGCCTCCATGGTTTCTGGTGAGAAATCAGCACTTAATCTTATTGGATATCCCTTATATGTTATGCATTGCTTTTCTCTTGATGTTCTCAGAATTCTCTCTTTGTCTTTGGCCTTTGACATTCTGATGAGTATGTGTCTTGGAGCTGGTCTATTTGGATTTTTTCAGATAGGAGTTCGTTGTGCTTCTTGGACATGGATATCTATGTCCTTCAATAGGGTTGGGAAATTTTCTACCATTATTTCTTTAAATATTCCTTCTGCCCCTTTTCCATTCTCTTCTCCTTCTGGGACACCCATGACACATATGTTTGCACGCCTTTTGTTGTCATTTAGTTCCCTGAGACCTTGTTCAATTATTTCCATTCTTCATCTGTTCTTTCGTAGTGTTCACTTAAAGAGGCCATTTCTTCAAGCTCACCAAGCCTTTCTTCTGCCTCCTCAAAACTTCTGTTATATGATTCCAGAGTTTTTTTTAAATTTCATTGATTGTACCTTTCATTCCCATAAGATCTGCTATTTTTCTATGTATGCTTTCAAATTCTTCTTTGTGCTCATCCAATGTCTTCTTAATATCCTTAATCTCTTTAGCCATCTCATTGAATTTATTAAGGAGATTTGTTTGAACATCTATAATTAGTTGTCTCAACACCTTTATGCCATCTGGAGGCTTCTCTTCTTCCTTTAACTGGGCCATAGCTTCCTGTTTCTTGGTGTGGATTATAAATTTTGGTTGGTGTCTTCGCATCTGGCTACTAGAGAATTTATTCTGGGTGCAGTTATTCTTTTTAGTTTAGGGCTTCCTATCATTTCTCCCTTGCTGGTTGTGCAGTAGGAACCAAACATGTATTTGGTGCTGTAAGCTATGGAGGCTCAAGCTGCCCTCATTGCACCAGGGGCAATAAAGCTTCTTCCAACTTTCTCCTTTGCCAGGGGTAGGGACAGAAATACAACTGTGTGGAATAATCCAAGTACAGGCCTAGACTGTAGTTGCCCAGAGAGATTGATGAAGTTTCACATCCCTTTCTGTCTTGCCTGGGACAGGGATGGGGCTGCAGGTATGGGCAGCAATCTATGCAGTGTGGATCCTAAGATGACTGCAGTTGCCCTGGTAGATTTCTGATTTTCAGTCTATGCCAGGCAAAATTCCCTGCAGTTACCTATATAGGCTGGTCCAGGGCTTCTCAGCCCCTCCCCACCAGAGGCGGGGCTGAAGCCTAGGGGGCTGCAGGCTGATCTTTGTGAAAGAAACTGATCCCTGCTGACATTGAGAGTTTCAGTCGGCCTGACTTCCCCTCAAGCTGGGGACGGAGTCAGAATGGTGGCTACTGGCTTCTTTCTGACTGACTGGTTCATACCCCATCTGTTTCCAGCATTATTTCTTAGCCAGACAAGTCTACCAATCTGTAGCCAAAATCGGCAGCCAACTCTTTCTTCCTCCCCTGTTTCTGGGAAATGGAGC
The DNA here is from genome assembly GCF_030445035.2 of Dasypus novemcinctus. NCBI lineage: Eukaryota > Metazoa > Chordata > Mammalia > Cingulata > Dasypodidae > Dasypus > Dasypus novemcinctus. The sequence continues at coordinate 69,530,044 of NC_080684.1, read as the reverse complement.
TTCTAATTCCTGTCACAGAGCAGCTCCTGGGGTGGCTCGTGCTGTCAGAGTAGGATAATCACCGACCTCCATGGTGTGGCTGGTAATTTCCTGGAGAGGCTGGCGCAGGTCCTTACAGTTTCCTCCCTGCTGGAGGTGGCACTGGGGCCTAGGCTAGACCTGCAATATGATCTGGATGGGAAGAAGCTGGTCTCCACCAACCCTAGGGATTTTCATTCCGCCCCGCTTCCCCTCATGCCAGGTGTGGAGTTAAGATGTCAGCTCCTGTCCTCTTCCTGACTTGGACAGGCTCAAACTTTAGCTGTTCTCAGGATTATACTGTAACTGCTGAATTTCCTCATCAATAGCTGAAATTGGTGTCCACCCGTCTCTTCCTCTCCTGTTTTGAGGAAGTGGAGTTTTCAATTTCAGCTGTGAAACAGCTCCGGAGGCGGCTTGTGACTCCAGTGGAGGATGGGCACCAGCCTCCGTGGTATGGAGGGTTCTATTTACGAGTCTTCTCTGCAGATGTGCGGTCTTCTCCTTCCACTCCTTCAAAGACATGAAGGATGCTCTTCTGGCCTCCTGGAGCCCCCAAACAGGTGCTTCAGCTAGCTCCAGAGAGCTCTGGGTGTTTAATAACTGCCCTGTGGCAGGAGCTGACTCTAGGAGCTCCTTACTCCACCGCCATCTTGCTGGTTGTCCGATAATTAAATTTTAAAAACTAATGAATCAACTTTTCTCACTCATTCACTTTTGTTAATGGGGTAGAAAATATGATCCACAAAGACACCAGGGACATTTTCTCCCTGACACACTGTCATCTTATAGCTGAATCATTGAAACGGAAAGGGAGAAACTGGAGAAATAAACATGATCTTTCCATTTTTCAGTTCTAAAGTGATACATACATTTTGCTTACATGACCTTGGCCAGATTTAGTCACAGAACCCCGGCTAGTGGTAAGTAGCCAGAGAAGTTCAGGTATGCTAATGCAATATCAGGTGAGTATTATTCTTAACTGCTCAGATTTATTCTAGCAAAATAGATTAACAGTCAAAACAAAAATTCTTCAAAGCAGGCAGAGGAAACAGAAAGATTTTTTTCAAAAGTACAAGAGATAAACGATTGATTTTTGAAGGACACTATAAAAGTCCAAAAACTTTGGAATGCTATCTTTAATGCTCAAGAAAAAAATAAATAACTTTGAAACAAGAATTACAAATTCAGTGAAAATCCACTAACAAATGAAAGTTAAAATTTTTTCAGACAAATAGGAATTGAGTTTGCTAACAGAAGACTCACATTAATAAAAATTTCAAAGAATGTATTTCTAGGTGAAAGTTTAGAGATGCAGAAAAAAAATCTCATGGAGGGAAATTGTAATCTATTTGTATACATCTGATGACCAACAATTGTACAAGCAATAATAAAGCTTTTAGTATTTTGCATAACATAAAATTATATAATATTAACATTCAAATAGAGATGAATAAACATTTATATATTTTCATATTTTAAATACCAGAGTAACCCAAAAGTCTATGGCTTTTCATTCCTCTGTTTATAAACTACTCCAGTAAGAGGATTAAGACCTGCCCTGGATCCCACAATCTAATCAAAGGTCCTTAACTGAAATAATTTAATCAAAAGTTTCCATCTGCAATAGTTTTGCACTCACAGGATGGATTAGGTTTAAGATCAGGATTTTCCGTGGTCCCCAAAAGCTTCAAGTTACTACACATTGTTTGATGAAGAAGGTCATTTCCAAATAACACCACTAATGTACACAAACTTACATATACTAAAGAGGGTTTCAACTACTTTTGTAAATTTTTGTTTATTGGTTTGTTTCTTCTTTCTATATTAATATATACTTTATAGCATCTCCTAGTAGATTAATTAGAAAGTTAATGAAATCATTTCCATCTGACAAAATCATCTTGCAGTGTTTATATTTCTGTAGTATAATGTTTACTTTCTTCATTTCTAAAATTAACTTAAATGAAATACTTAGCACTATTTTAGAGATGCTATGGTTCAATTAATCATTTAATTTCTTATAACTTGAATAAAATGGAAAATGTCATACAACTTATAAAACATCCCAATTCTTATTGCACGGCAGTAATTGTACTAAAGGTATAATTATAATATAAGGAAAATGTGAAGTTGTCATACAAAATACTGCATAATATAGAGGTCAGTAGTAATAATAAGGATACGCATTTATTAGATTTTCCATCTTGATGTTGAAAAGAAGAAATAGCAAAAAAAAAAAAAGATCATGTTTTTACAGTGACTGATTCAACACCTAGAGCTTTCATTATTTTTACATGAAAATAAAAATGTGGGGTCTTTTGCTCATAAAAATGATGCATTTTAAAAATAAATACATTTGTCTTCATAATATCATAACTTTATAAACTTGTATTTCCAAATTATTGCAAAATATATTTTGTCACGAAGAACATGGTATCAACTTTCTAATGTTTATGAAAAATTATATGGTACTTCAACATTTTATAATTATAATGGCAACTATATTTTGAGGATTGCCACTATTTTGCCAATGTTTGAATTATTTTTGAGCAATTTCAATAAAATTATTCAAAAAAGAATTAAAAGAGAATAAATTTGTATTAGAGTCTTGCGTTCTCCAAGATATGATTTGTTTGCTTTACAACAGGATGTTTAAAATCAAAATTGTAAATATTGTTAAAATTAATAATTTGTACAACCCTTAGTGGGAAAGTCTGTTTTAAGCTATAGATTCCTTCATTAATTAAATGGAATAAATTGGTTATATGTACATAAGACATTAAAATGTGACCTGCTATTAACAAATTACAAATATATAAGCTGTTATTTTTTATATACTTTTTTTCCTGTAAATGAAACAAAGTTAATTTAAGACTAGGACCCTTTGAAGTTGAACTTAGATTGATTATTTGCATTATAAGACAAAAGAAAAAGATGCTAAAAAGCACTTGAAAAATGCTGAGCATTTGAATCATCAACTACAGCCAGAAAAAGGTAAAAAAAAAAAAAATGACATCATCCAAATCACATTGCCTTTTGACCTTTTCCTAGAACCTGATTTTTCTCACTGTAAAAAATTATGTATAAGAGTACTTAACAAAAATGGGAGATTTTTAATCCTCTCAGAAGATAGGATTTAGAGTAAATCTTGTCCAGGGCATGCCATTAATAGATGTTAGTAAATAAAATATAGTCAAAATCTTATCTTTCAGGTAATTTTGTTCTGGAAAGGGGCTTTTTTCTTCCGGGTACTTAGACCACACTTCCCACTCCTAGTTAAGCACCACTGCTATTAAATACATATATAAATATCTCAGTACCACTAAATTATCAAAAAATTATTATAATATTAAAGTTAATTTTTATTTAGTGTTTAAATTTTTCTCAAATTCTGTCCATATCACTTAGAGAAAGCGAAACTGTAACTCACTGATTTTCATTTTTTTAAATGTAGCTTCTATTAAGTCTAGCACTAATGTACATTTCTTATTTCATTATCATCATATATTTCATGTTCATAATTCTGATGTGATGAATCCAATTTTGTCAATAAAATTGGTTCATCTGTTGAAGTCGTATACTCTTTTGAGATTATTAAATTACCATTTAGGGTCTACATAAATATTAGTAAAAACAGGCAGAAATTTTCTTCTTAGAAGCAATTATACAGCTTTCCAGGCTTCTATGTTTTAGTGATTCTACAAAAACAAAGAGTATGCATTTTATTTTATATAATTTCATTTTTATAATCCATAATGGCCCATAGTAGTCTTTGTTTATTTTCTATAACTGCACAAACCCATTCTTTAAAGAATCTATCTTACAAACATGTCTAAATTTAATGTCACAAGCCCCTGGTCTATACTATTCATATATTATTTTTCTATGGTAAAAAATAAATACTGTACTTGCCATTCCTCTATATTCTAACCCCTTTTGTTTTCCACAGTTCTGCACAGTTTGGTAATCTTCTCTGCCATCTCTTCTACTTAACTGTGTTTTAGTCCAAAGGACTTGATCCCACTTCAAGTAGTTTCTACTTTATAATGGCTCCATCCTTTTTATGCTTGAAATTAAGATTGTCATGGTTTGTTCATTTTCCCACTTTGAAAATAAATATGGACTGAGAAAATAGTGTACAATGTGATATGATTCTTCATCTCTTTATCTCAGCATTCGGTAAACTTTGATTTAATGGTAAATATTTGTCATGCACTAAAAAAAATGAAGATGAATATTACCATTCATTACAGACTCATCAATGCAGATAAGGCAAGAAGAGACGTTCTTAGGGGGAGAGGATGTTTTAGTTTGCTAAATGCTCCCAGAACAATATACCAGAAACAGGTTGGCTTTTACAAAGGGATTTTTTTAGATTAAAAGATTACAGTTCTGAGACCATTAAAGTGTTCAAATCAAAGCATCATCAAGCAAAGCTTTCTCCCAGAAGATTGGCTGCCAGTGATCCGGGACTCCTGCCACATAGCAGGACACAGTGGCAGCTCCGCCAGTTCCTACCTTCTCCTCCAGGCTGTGTTAGCTTCTGGCTGCTCTGCCCATGGCTATTTTCTTGCTGGGGTTCAGTGATTTCAAGTTCTGGAGGTTTTTCACTGTCTCCACGGATGTCATTCTTATCTGTGGCTTTTTATTCCTCTGTTTATAAAGTAACAGGAATAAGACATCATGGATCATACACTATTGAAATGTTCTAATCAAAATTGAATCTAATCAAAAGTTCCCATGTACAATAGGTTTACATGCACAAGAATGGGTTTGCTCTAAGGACATGATCTTGCAGTTCACCCACCTTGTAACTATCACATTCCACCTCTGGACCCCAGAAAAACATGTTCTTTCCATATGCAAATACATTCATTCCATACAATAATTTAAAAAGCCTTAAATCAGTTCAGTAACAGTATTAAGTACAATAATCACATCAAAATTAGTTATAGGCATGTAGTCTGTTTTGGGACAAAATTCTCCTCAAGCTGTGGACCTGTGAAATTTAACAGAATAAAAGACAGTCAAAGAGTAAATAATCCCATTGCCACGGAAAGAAACTGGGAGGAAAACAGAGTTCATCAGTCCCCAATAGTTCTAAAAACCTACAGTGAATACTCCATTAGATTTAAAAATCTGAGAGTCATCTATAGAATGACATCTCATCCTAGGGCCCCAAGGAGCAGCAGTCCCACCTTTTCCAAGGGGTTGCACAATGGCCATGTACTTGGATCTATGCTCATCAAGCACCTGTGTGGCATCTGAATTCTAGGCCCTACCCACCAAGAACACTGGATTAACAGACACACTCTCCTCAATCTCCAGGCCACAGGCTTGACCCCCTTGGCACAGTGGCATGGCTATCAAACAGACCCCAATTTCTGGGATACAGGTTGAAGTCCCCCGGAATAGTGGGGTGGCTGCCAAACTCTCCCCAGCCTACAGGAAATGTACCCCACCCCCTCTAAAGTCTGGGATAGCAGCACTGTCCAGGAACAATAGGGTGGAAGACCAGCCCTCATCAAGTTCTAGGCCATATTTATCTTTCCACACACATGGGTGTGGCCCCTTTCTTGGCCTGAGAAGATGTTTTTAGTCCAGATTCAGTTTCCAGTTTCCACAATTCTGTCTTTAAAGTAATTTTTTCTCCAATCTCTCCTTTTTCTGTCCCTCTTAGTCCAGGCTGGCAATAATTCCATGTGTACAAATCCCACAAAAAAAATTTGTTGGTTTTGTATGCAGGAAACAGAGGTCCATGGAATAAGATAATAAGACTCTCCACAGATACTTCCTAAATAACTTCATTTCCAGTCCTAATTTACACTGAAATTACTGGCTGGTTCCATGTTCAGTTAAATCCTTACATGGGGCACTATTTTCTGGGGATTATTTTCTAGAAGGTTGGAAATTTCCAAACCATCATTTTCTGGTTTCCTTATGCCCAAGAGTTCAGCTCTAAACCCTTTCCTCTCTCATTTTACTAAAAGCTGCAAGGAAAAGCCAGGCTGCATTTTCCATCTTTAGTTTGCAAAAACTCTCCTCAACTAAATAGCTTGTCACTTTCAAATTCTGCCTTCCATTTAAAACTAGGAATCAATTTTGCCAAGTTCTTTGCCACTTTTATTTCTGCCACTTTAAAGAAAGGATCACCTTCATTTCAGTTTACAATGACACATTCATCATTTCTGTCTAAGGCTTCATCAGAATTATCTTTAATGTCCATATTCCTACCAACAGTCTCTTCAAAGCAGTCTATGGTTTTTCTGTCAAGCATCTCACAATTATTCCAAAATCGACTCCTTATCTTTTTATTAAACCACTCCAAAACTTTTGGTATTTGCATAGAAGCATGCACCCCACTCTGGTTTAGTTTGCTAAATGTTGCCAAAGAAATATATCAGAAATAGGCTGACTTTTGCAAAGGGAATTTTATTACATTAAAAGCTTATAGGGCTGAGGTCAGGGAAGTATACAAAACAAGGATTCACCAAGTGATGCTTTTCTCCCCAAGGACTGGCTACTGGTGGTCCTGGATTCCTCTCACATGCCAGAGTACAATGGCAGTATTTGCTGGTCTCAATCTTTACCTTCTCCTCCAGTCCTTATTGCACACAATTTCAGGCTACTCCTCTATAGCTTTTTCTCTCCTGCGTTTGGTGATTTCAACTCTAGAGGCTTTTTGCTGTTTCTGTGACTTTGTTTCTGATCTGTAACTTTTTATTCCTGTGTCTATAATGCACTTCAGTAAGAGGACCAAGCCCCACCTTGGGTCACGCCTTACTGAGGAGAGCTAATCAAAAGGAAAGTCCCTTAATTGAATCTAATCAAAAGGTCTCATCTACAATAGGTTTACATGCCCAGGAATTGATTAACTCTAAAGATATTATCTTATGGGATTCATCAACTTCAAACTGTCACAGGGTATCTTTTAATATGGTAGAAATACATATAGTATATAGTATGAAGAGAAAGTGGTCATTGAGATTGGAGAGTAATTGTTCAGGGAAAGTTGCAGAGAAAAGATACATGTAAGTTGAATCTTCTATACATTAGTTAATAATATTGGTATCCCAATAAATGATTATAACAGTGACACATTAGCCATGAGAGATAAGACTCTTAACTTCACAGAGCTTAATGTCTAGTACAGGAGACAGATATTACTCAAATAATACAAATAAATACAACTGCCAATGTACCAAGTGCTAGAGTGAAAAAGTCATGTACTATAAGCCTTATCCTAGCCTGAAAGTTCAGAGAAAATGCCACAAAGTATTAAGAGGTAAAATCTAAAGTGTAAGTAGGAGTTGACTGGGTGGAACTTGGAGGTGGTTCTGATGGGGAAGAATGTTCTAGGTTGAGAGAAAAATCTCTGAGTCAAGAAGGTGTACAGAGTACTAGAAGAACTGTGAGAAGATCTTAATGGCTGGGTCAGAGAGATTAGGTAAGTGGGCAGAGTGTGATGAGGTTGGAGAAATTGGTAGCTCTTGTCTTATGAAGCAGTCATTGAATTTGTCTTCATTGAAAGATTTTGCTCAAGGAAGTAACAAGATCTCATCTTTGTTCTCTGAAAATACCCAACTGTTATCAATGCCAAGAACAAATTGCTAAAGGAACAAAAGTAGTGATACCAGTTAGTAGGCTATTGAGTAATGACTAAAACAAGTAAGTCAGTGCTCATCATAGAAACAGTAAGAGGGAAGTCTTCGCAGGCAGAGAAAGCAAAGGTTGAGAAAGCGTAATATCTCCAGGCACCTGAGCCTCATGTGACATAAGGTTCTTAAAATTCTCACTGTTTTTAAGGGGAAAAAAAGTGAAAATTATTTGGTGGTTTTCTCATGGTTGTACAAATGACTGCTGGAATCAGAAAATATCCTTTGTATACTACAAAGTTATTTTCCTCTTTGTCCACTCTGAATATCATGACCTTACTTTAAAATGCTTTTGAACACATCAAATGCTTTTGAACACATGGATAAAACTGAGAGTTCTCCCCTCTCTTCTCTGTGATCAGTACTGATGTCTCACCATCACCCTTCCAAATTAGGAGTGCGGTGAACTCTCCCTAGATATTCATGTCTTTCCTTGTTTTGCTGTTTTTTTCTTCAGCATAAGGAGTTATCTCTTACCCTATTATATCATCCTTCAAAGATATGTTATGAATTTGGAGAATGCCAAACTACCTTGGAACTGATAATTCACTAGAAAGATTTACAGAACTCACTGAAAGTGCTATACTTATAATTAATTTATTATAGTAAGATAATACAAATAAGAGCAGCCTACCAAGAGATGCATAAGGCGAGGTCTGGGTGAGTTTAAATGCAAGCTTTTGTATTCTTTCCACATGAAGTCAAGATGCATAATCCTTTCAGAACAGAAATGTATCTTACTGTGGAGGCTCATTGTGACTTTGAGTATCCAGAGTTATTACATAGGCATTATCAATTGAGTCAATATCCACATGCATGGTTGAGCTCAGATGCAGCCCTGTTCCCTCTCAGTGGTCTGGGAAGTGGGTTGATATGATGTGGCTTGAAGTCCCAACATCCTAATCACCTGCTTGGCCTTTCTGGTGTGTCCAGCCTCCTCTCTAAGTCAGCGTGTGTGACTTCCCACTGGAAGGCCATTAGCATATGGATTAATAGGTGTGGTCAGCTCACTAGATAACAGAAGACAATATCACTGCAAATTCCAAAGATTCAAAGTTTCCCTCCCAGAAACTGAGGACAAATGCTAGTCAAGTTTTTCATTATGTTAAAACATCTATCAAATTTCTCAGTTGTCTTCCTCTAGATAAAACATGAGCTGAGTTTTTAATGCTCCTACAGAATTTCCTAATTTTATCTTCTATTGATTATTTCATTGGGAATTAAGGGTGGAGATAAAATTCTTATAATTTCATCAGGTGGACATTAATTTGATGTATTCCTGAGAAAACAGGAAGTTTTACTATCTATAGTATCTTATCCTATCCTATACTATATTGAGAAGAAATGCTTAAATAGGAGCAGGTGATACACTGGACCATGTGCTATAGAGTGTCAAGAAAAGGATGATTAATAAGTAATGTTCCATGTATTTAGGCTTGGGTAGGCATTGAAGCAGTACAATATATAACAGTACTCATCTACTTCATTTAAGAATTAATGGAAAGATTAACCAAAAAAACAGATGCATAGGAATCTCTATGTCCTCCTTTTTAAATTGTGTAAACCAGTAGAGGAGAATGTGGCTTAGATGTGTGACCATGAGGACTTCTAAATACTCAGCTCAGAATTAAAATTAACCACCCAGTTCACAAAGAGCTAGATTCCCCTAAAACTTACCTCTCACTCTAGGAACAGAGCCGGAGAAGGGAATGAGAAGGCAAAGAAAGAAGCAAGGTGTGTTATTCTTCCTCAACAGGAAGCCTGAAGACAGAGAAATGGAGAAATTTAATTCCACTCTTCTCTAAATGGCCTTTGAAAGAACAATATTGCTAAAAGGTGAAAAAGACAAAAGTGAGAATTTTTAATTTATTAAATCCAGAGAAAGTGAAGACACTACTTGCAGACTATTCACCAGAGAAAAATGACAAAAGGAAAAATGTAGGAAAACCATAGATTAAAGAAGGGCCAAATAAACACCAGTGTTGTTTGTGTTGTTATTTAAAATAAAAGGCATATTACTATTTCAAAACATAGGAATATTTAATGTGGAGAAAGGGTAATGAATTTGCTACACAGAGAGTTTCCTGGGGAAAGAGATTTTTTTAAAAAACATTGAATGTGTGTGTTTTTTCTTTTTAAAGATTTATTTATTTATTTCTCTCCCCTTCCCCCCACCCTGGTTGTCCGTTCTCTGTGTCTATTTGCTGCGTCTTCTTTGTTCGCTTCTATTGCTGTCAGCGGCACTAGAATCTGTGTTTCTTTTTGTTGCATCATCTTGTTGTGTCAACTCTCAGTGTGTGCCCCACCATTCTTGGGCAGGCTGCACTTTCTTTTGCGCTGGGCGGCTCTCCTTAGGGGGTGTGCTCCTTGTACGTGGGGCTCCCCTACACGGGGAACATGCCTGCGTGGCAGGCCACTCCTTGTGCACATCAGCACTGTGCATGGGCCAGCTCCACAGGGGCCAAGGAGGCCCAGGGTTTGAACCGCGGACCTCCCATGTGGTAGATGGGCACTCTAACCACTGGACCAAGTCTGCCACCTGAATGTGTTTTATAAAATACTGCCTGAATCAAGGTAGGTGCATTTAAAAAAATAATTAAAAAGTGTAGATTGAGTTGAGAATTTCTTTTATGAAATCAGTTCCTAGAAGATACATAGGTAAGAAAAGGATTGAAAATATAAAATATAGTGTGAAGTGAGTTGCTACATGCTGCATCTTGGGAATATAGGCTCAAGCACTGCAGAAATATTCAGGAAATGGACATTTTATTATTTACAAAGCACATGGTCAGTCTCCAAGGGAAGCCAACTGATCAAATCAGGATCAGTAAATGTCAACTCCACATGCCCCACTTCATATAGAAGAGGAGAGATAGGGCAGGGTATTTATACAACCTCAGGGGAAGGTGGCCCTGCTACTGAGAGTTCCCACTCTGATAAGCAGCTGCAACTGCTTGTTCTTGGTTTCCTGGTTTAAGGTATGGTCAAGTCTTTTCACTGAACCTAACATCTCCCCCCGGCTGTGAAATAGAAACATACAGAAACACCTGAACATAGCAGAAAAGGAAGTAAGGGAGTCAATGGCTGGGAGACGGCCCCTAGTTATATTCCTGATTTCCCCAGCAGGTATCAAAGATCTACATTAGTATGTGCCAAAGATCTACATTAGTCTGTGTTATTAGTCTGGGTTCTCTAGGGAAACAGAACCAACAGAAGATATCTGTAAATAGTGTGAGATTTTATAAAATTCTTCTCATGCAACCATGTGGATGTACAAGCCCAAATTCTATCAAGAACGCTATAAACCAGACACACTGATGAAGGTTCTTGATGAGCTCCCAGGAGACATCTCTCATCTTGTGAACTCTCTCTCAATGCTAAAATCACTAACCCTTACAAGGCCTTCAACTGATTGGATGAGACTTCAGTCATTGCTGATGGAAATTTCCTTAGTTGATTATAGATGTAATCAGCCATCTGTGCAGTCAATTCACTGTTGATTAAAGTCCATGAAGTTTCCTTATATTACAATGAGCCCAGTGCTTACTTGACCAAACAACTCGGACCATTACCTGGTCAAGTTGGCATATTAACCTAATCATTACAATCCACCCTTTGTCAATTTGGCAACTATATACATCACCTTAAACCGTTCTAGTCTCTAAATAAAAACAATTATATAATATATATATATAAAATAACATAATATGCCTGGCACTATATATATATATATATATATAGCTGCCTAAAAATATTCAACTCTCCTGCTACAAATGAAAATGTACTAATTCCCTCCAAATAGAGTGCCAGTCCTTGGGTCATATTCACTCTTAAAACTCTTAAACTTGACATCCCTAAGTACTACAACATGAAACTAATAGAAGTTATGTGATATGACAAGGGAAACTGTTAAGGAAGAAAACAAAGATATTCATTTTATGTACATATACACACAAGTCATAACAAAATAAAGAAGAAATATTCATGACCAGTATAGTCATCCTTTCTGTAACTGGTCAGGTGATTGAAGTTCATATTTATCACAGTCTTCTTCCACTACCTATTTCATGTTCCGTTTACCCTCAGCAATCACCTCAGCTGGTTATGGTTCTATACCAGATGAGGTGACCCAAACTTTCATTCCTGAAAATTCTGGGTAATTGTTAGTCCTATTTGGATTTAGTTGTTGAAATTTTCCATTGCCTTTAATCACAGGGCATGAAGTACTAAAAGACATTCTAAGGGATCACCTGTATTCCAGGCAAACTCTTTATCTTTATTTTGTGGGGACAATCTTCTTTCCCCTTGACAGTTATGATCAATCACCCCAGCCAGTACAGTAATTCCCTCTTAGTTTATTGATTGACAAACATGAAGAACCCAGAAAGGCCAGTGACAGTCTTAACTTCCAGTTCAATGGAATAGTTGTGTTCCCTGGTGGAAGCACTTCTCTTTTTGGAACTAAGGCCTGTAGACCAGCAGAGCTTGCAGTTGCAGGGACAGGAAGCAAACCTTTCCTAGTGGATCACTAGGGGTAATACTGAGTGGTGATGCTCCCATTCCCACTGCCACCTCACCTTGATTCCTGGAAATGCTGTATGGAATGTCATGGCAGAGGATAAGACATTCAGTAAGTCCATGGATTGTAGTTTTTGAAGAAGTATTGGGTGCAGGGAAAGCAAACCCATATCCGGAGTACAGGTCTATCCCACTTGAAACAAATCTCTGTCTAGTCTATGATGGAAGTGGTTCAATGTAATTAACTTTCCACCAGGTAGCAGGTTGATCACCTTGGAGAATGGTGCCATATTGGGGCTGAGTGTGGGTCTCTGCTGCTGCAGACTGGGCACTCAGCAGTGGCTGTAACCATGTTGGCCTTGTTGTCATGTTGGTGAGAGGAAGTCTGTGTTCCTGAGCCCACATATAACCTTTGTCTCTACCAAGGGGATGTCCATATTGCTGATCCAATTAATAGTGTCCATCTCTACAACCATGGCTAATTTGTTCATGAGCCCATTGGGCAATAACAAGAATGGCTGGGAAAAGAGGATGAGTGCTAGCTACAGAGTAGGTCATCTTATCCAATTGAATTTTACTTGGCTAAAGTAACTCTCTGGTGAGCATTCATGTGGGAAACAAATATTTTCCAGTTTTTGCCCATTAAGAATGGTCTATCCACATATCTCTTTCCCAGACCTCTTTGTCACCAGTTTTCCAAACATATTCCTTCCAAGTCCCTGAACATACAACCAAACCATTGGCAACAACCCATAAACCAGTGTACAAATGCACTTCTGGCCATCTCTCCTTCCAAGCAAAATGAACAACCAGGTACACTGCTCAAAGTTCTGCCCACTAGGAGGATATGTCCTCACCAGTGTCTTTCAGGGTGTAGCAGTTTGATATGGCTATGTATTCCAAAAATAGATATTGGATTATGTTGGTAATCTGATCTGTACCTGGGCACGATTGGGGCTTTGAATGGGCCACATCATTAGGGCTTTAAGTTCCCAACCCTTGGTGTATGGGGACTTGCAGATAAAAGGCGTGGCAAAAGCCAGAGTTGGAGAGTTTTTGATGTTGGAGTTTTGATGTTGGACTTTGATGCTGAAGCCTTAGGCTGGAGCCCCAGGAAATAAGTTCACAGAGGAAAGAGAAGCAAGATCCTGGAAGGGAGAACCCAGGAAGCCTGAACCCTCACAAACATCAGCAGCCATCTTGCTCTAACATGTAAAAATAGACTTTGATGAGAGAAGTAACTTATGCTTTATGGCTTGGTATCTGTAAGCTCCTACCTCAAATAAATACACTTTATAAAAACTAACCAATTTCTAATATTTTGCATCAGCACCCCTTTGACTGACTAATACACAGGTACATCCCAGAAAGGGGCTGCAGTTCTCCAGACATCCACTTTTGGGTGGTATCTGCGTATTGTTCAGAACCATCTGTAAACCAGGCTCCAGTTTTCTCTTCCTCAGTCAATTGATTGTAAGGAGCTCTCCAAGAGGTCATAGCTGTGGGGTGGGAAAGAGCAGATAGTGCAGCCGGAGTGATGACCATTAGCATTTGGGCGACTTCCTCATGTAACTTACTTCTGATTTCAGGACCTGCTTTACCCCTATATCATATATAATACTAAACATTGGGCCTCTTTTTTGTCATAGGAAGGGCCAGATGTAATAGCTTGCCCTTCCCTTTAGAAGGGATATCTCAACATGCCTCACACCACTGAACACCTAGAAATTTCCCCAAGAGAGAAGGCCCCTGTATTTTTGTGGGATTTATCTCCCATCCTCTCTCACACAAATGCTTTACCAATAAGTCTGGAGTCATTGCTATATCTTGTTCACTACATCCAATCAGCATAATATCATCAATATAATGGGCCCATGTGATGTCTTGTGGGAAGGAAAGACTATCAAGTTTCCTGCAGATAATATGACATAGGGCTAGAGAGATGATATACACCTAAGGCAGGACAGAGAAGGTATATTGCTGGCTTTGCCAGCCAAAAGCAAACTGTTCCTGGTGGCCCTCACTGATGGCAATTGAGATAAAAACATTTGCCAGATCAATAGTTCTGTACCAGGTTCCAGGGGATGTGTTGATTTGCTTAAGCAATGATACTGAATTTGGGACAGCAGCTGCATTCAAAATCACTATCTGGTTAAGTTTATGATTATCTACTGTCATACTCCAAGTTCCATCTGTTTTCTTCATGGGCCAAATAGGAGAAGTGAATGTGGATGTAGATGGAATTACCACCCCTGCATTCTTCAAATCTTCATTGGTGGCACAGATCTCCGCAATCCCTCCAAGAATTGGAGTTGCTATTGATTTACAATTTTTGGTAGGTAGGGGCAATTCTAGTGGCTTCCATTTGACCTTTCCTACCATAATAGTCCTCATTCCATGAGTCATGGATTTACTGTGGAGATTCTGCCAGTTACTGGGTATGTCTATTCAAATTATGCATTCTGGATCTGTGGAAATAACCACAGAATGGATCTGGGTAATGCAATGAACCCACTGTGAGATGAACCTGAACTGTGAGATGAAACTCCACCAAACACCTGACCTCCATAAGCCCCTACTCTGACTAGTGAACTACTGTGATGTTTTGGATCTCCTGGAATTAATGTCACTTCTGAGCCAGTGTCTAATAGTCCCCCAAATGTCTGATCATTTTCTTTTGCCAATGTATAATTACCCTGGTAAAAGGTCATCAGTCTCTTTAGGGTAAGCTGGGAGGAAGGTTAACGTACAAATTTTTGGCAATGTAATACAATCCTTCCTCAAGGGGACCTGGTCTCCTCATTCAAGGGGCTCTGGGTTGGTAAGCTCTCTGAAGTCTGGGAATTGATTAACAGATCATGAGTCTCTGTTTTTGTAATTCATATCAGGATTTTGTTCACTTGACCTAGAACCATTCTATTTATACGGATCAAGTGGGAATTTAGTAGACTGTCCATTTATTGTACTTCTAGGTATAGCATAATCCATCAGCCAACACCATAGCTCTATGTGATTCAGACTCTTTTGATTGCTGCTTTGAGTCTGCCTGTCATTGTGGTAGCCATGGCCACCACATCTTTGGTGATTAAGTACTGCCACTTGGCTTCTGCCAGCATGAAATCCAATCATTCCCATGGTGTTTAAGGATTCTAGTTCCATGACAGCAA
This sequence comes from Dasypus novemcinctus, assembly GCF_030445035.2. Classification (NCBI taxonomy): domain Eukaryota; kingdom Metazoa; phylum Chordata; class Mammalia; order Cingulata; family Dasypodidae; genus Dasypus; species Dasypus novemcinctus. Next base: position 69,514,683 of record NC_080684.1, on the reverse strand, counting down.
TTCTCACAGTAATATCTGGACTACAGAGAAAAGCAACAACAGAGCTCTTTAGGAAAAATGGAGTTAGTCTTACAAATTTATTCCTAACTGTCCTGGTTAAACGTTTGCCCTCTAGACATTACTGAGATGGGTGGGCAGGTCTTAAATGGCGAATCCCTCCTAGCATTCCAGTCCCTCTAAGCTTTTGGATCCCTTCATCTACAGTATATCAGGGTAAATCATGCATCTCAGCCTCAGGCATTGTAGCCATCTTTTTGTTCATGTTTCAGGCAGCCACCTACAAACTGTTAGCACCCGTTCTAATCCCTCAAGTTAGAGCACTGAATGCAGAATCTCTGCTTAGTGGGCCCAAATCAGTAAATTCAGCCTGATCAAACTTTATATTCTATCCATCACTAGCCCATGCCCTTAATATCCATTCCTACACCTATTTTCTTTATTTCTGTCTATACATATTGGAAATCATGCAGTTCTTTTAGATCACAGTATATTTTCTCATGGCTCACACTTTGTACATTTTGGGGAGGTTGTTGTGATTTTAGTCTAGTTATATGTCTGGAAGAGAACAAGGGTAGTGGGGATGGGTAAGGAGATGAAGTAGAATGTCTTGCAAGCTACTGACCTCCTAGCATCCCTTTACATTTTCATCTGGTGAGACAGGATTAATCCCTCCAGGCAGGGGTTTGATGGCTGACTCCTCAGGGCAGGGTGGAAGATGGATAATGGTTTCTTCAGGGCAGGGAGGAGGTGGAAACTCCTTGGGGAAATCTTGAGATTGAACAATGCAGGCTTGAGATTGGATGGTAACCACTGCAGGCAAGGCAGAGAGAAGGTCCAGACTCCCTGAGGCAGGCTGGAGAGTAGTTATATAAACTTGACATTGTGTGGTCTTCACAGAACAGACGATTACAGGTTTATCTGGCAAAGTGTCAGCAGAATTTAGGGTTTCAATGTCCACATGGATATCATCATCAACCCATATATCTCCATCTCAACCCTCAGGGTTAATCCTTTCCAATCACTGCCCTCACTTTAACCATAGGCACCATACAAGGTTGAGATTTTAGTTTCCATTGTAACTCTGCTACTTCTACAATGAGATTCTGAATCTGGTTTTCAGAGATCTCAGGTCTGCAGCTGCACAACACAAGATTTTCTCTCAGGCACAGTGAAAATTTCACATCATTCATAAGGCCCTTAGGTTGCAAATTCAAAGACTTCATTTCATCCCTTTCTTTTGTAATTGTATCCAGCATATTTAGGAATAGCCAGCCAATGTCCTTGTATCTTTTAACTCCACAAAACTCTTTAAGGTGTTAAAAACTCTTACCCAGATCCTTGCTTCTTATAAGCATGGAAGTAGTAGTATCCAGTGATAATATTTTGTGTATCTCTATTGCCAACTCATGCCAACTGTCAGTGGCCTCTTGATGATTGGAAAGGAAGTCATTAGTGCCCTTGAATCTAATCAGGGTAGAGAGCCAATTGTAAAAATCCCATAAACAATTCAGAAATCCCAGTTTGAGGTTCTGTTTCTCAAGAACCATTCCTGGTACCAACAATATTTTTCTGGGTTTTATTATTCTGGACCAACAGGAGATTTCTGAAAATATTATGAGATTTTATAAAATTCTCTCACATGACCATGGGAATATGCAAACCCAAATTTGCAGGGGAGGCTGCAAACCAGGGCCTCCAATGAAAGTCCTTGAAGAGTTCCCAGGAGGCACTGGTTGTCTGAAGTAGAGGCAGAAATTCTCTCTCTGAATGCTGATATCACTTCCCCTTTTAAGGCCTTCAATTGATTGCATGAGAAGTCACTCATTGCTGATGGCAATCTCCTTAGTTGATTGTAGATGAGATGGTTAAGCTAATGTGTCAAATCAGCCATGTAATTTTGCCCAGTTGTATGGTCAAGCAAGCACTGGGGCTAACTGTAATACAAAGGCATTTTTGGACTTTAGTCACCATTAACTTTACAGCTATAATAGCTGATTATAATTACATCAATCAGGAAGATTGCCATCAGAAGTGGGTGATATTTCATTCCATCAGTTGAATACCTTAAAAGGGGAAGTGATTCCAGCATTGAGAATTTCCAAGCTCATCTTTAGACAGCCAACATCTCCCAGAATTCATCAAGGACCTTCACTGGACTTTCATTGGAGCCCCAGGTTGCAGTCTGCCTGCAGAACCTGGACTTGTGCATTCCCTCAGTCATGTGAGAGACTTTGATAAAATCTCTTACTATTGACAGATATCTCTTGTTGATTCTGTTTTCCTAGAGAACCCTGACTAATAGAGCATATGTAATCAGCCATCTATGCAACCAACTCACTGATAATTAAAGTCCATGAAAATGCCCTTGTATTACAATTAATCTAGTGCTTGTTTGACCAAATGACTGGGCACCATTACTTGGCAGAATTGACACACTAACCTAACCATCAGACTGTAACTTTATGGATGTGTGTGCAAAAGCATTGAGTAGTTAAGAAGAAAAGCTAGCTGACCTCCAAAGGATGATTATTTTGTACACATGTTTACTAAGCAAATCCTCTGAGATAAATGCTCTCCAGTGGGCACAACCATAAGACATGAGGATCTATATGCTTTGTGCCCAACCTCATGGTTCTCCCAGACTTTCTTATCTATGATATTTAGTCTCTGTTCCTTGCAAGCCCCTGAATAACAGGCAAGGCATTTAAACAACTCATAAGTTGCATATATACATAATTTAGTCTACTTGTCCCTCCATCTATGTCTTTAAAAGAGCTGGGTATTTCCATTGTCTCAGAGCACAGCTACACTAGGAAATGCTACCAAGTCCCCTTAGAAAATAAAGGGATATTGCTAATGTACTGGTAGTAGCTTTGTGGACTTCCTTTCAATCAACAGACTCCAGTTATGTGAACTTGCTTAAATCTGGAATCTAGGTAAAGAATTGCAATTTTCCATTGTGGTGGCTGAAGTTACTCTTCTCTTTGCCAGTTTGTGTTTTGTTTTATTTTGTTTTGTTTCTCAGTTATACAAGTCAAAACCACTCTAGAAAGCTGTTTCTCTCTCCCCTCACTAGGAACGCCATGCCAATTAAGTATCATAACCACAGATTCCTGTAGTTCAAGGCACTTTGCTATTCTGGCCATGATGTCCATATGATGATTAAGTCTACTTTACCTCTGTTATATAAGTAATATCACATGTTCTCCATCCATCGGGAATTCTGTAGTCCAGATGGTTCAAGGGAAATGGCAGTATTTCCTACTCTTACTCCTGATTTATAGAAATCAGTCACTTTGAGCTTCTTAACAATGCCAGTATCATCATCACCAGTTTATACCTTAAAGTTTTAGTCAAACAAGACTTATATAGACCCTTTGGGGAAAAAAGTCAAGCGATGGTTCTCTAATTTGATATAATAAGCCCATTCTAACATTTCTACATCTCTGAGCTTTCTAACCTTTTCCTTAAGATTTTGCTAAGGCAGTTCATGCATCTCACATAATTTATTGTAGGCTTTCATCATGTCTAAGATCCAAGGAATCATCCCAGTTGTTTATTAGGACAAGCTCCAGGTATCTGTGAAGTATAATCAATGGGAAAGTGCTTTATAAACAATATACCTTCCCCTGTTTAGTCTTAAATTATTCCTCCTGCTCAACATCCCTAAGATTCAATCCCACATATACTTCCTTGGTTCATTTCAATATATATTAGCAAAATAATGCAATATTGTAAGTGTGAGGGTGATTTTCTCCTTCAAGAGAAACTATAATTTTCTTACTCATGATGATTTCTTACCTTATCTACTTATCGGTCTGAAGGAGATGAGGAGAGGCAAGGGACACTCTTGAATATAACAAGCATTCTTTGTGAAGCATGAGCATCTAGAGAGGTCATTAAAGGATTTCCAGGAATAAAGAGTTTACTCAACTCTACTTGAGCCCCTGTTAGTCTGAAGGGTTCAAACAAATCTGGAAAATTAAGATTCTCAGGCCTGTCCATGCAAAATTTGACCTTAGGTCTCAGGATCCTTATGTTTCCTAACTGGGACATGACTGCATAGGCAGATTTGTCAGAGGAGTTGTTCTTTCTCTTCTAACATCTGCTGTACTTAATACAATCTTAGGCCTTATGGTCCATTTAGTTTGCCTGGACTCTGCAGGAGATTAGGGTCTCTTTAAGTGTTTCCATGGAGGTCTTTTGATTTCATAGATTTCTTAAAGTTGATGGTTGGCTTACCTGAGCTTGATGCTCTCTTTTTCCAAGTTTTTAAATAATTAAGAAAAACTAACCAAATCCACAGTCATTAAATTGCCACTATATCCATGTCAGTACAGGGTCACAGCTATCACTGGTATTTTCTTAGCAAGTGTGATGCTATTGTTGAAGGGAATAACACCACCCCTCTTACCATCAGCAATTATGTCCGTATTGTTACCTGACTCATGAGTGATCCAGTTCCAAAATCCCATTCTGAGAGTTTCCTTTCTAGGGCCCCTTCCAGTACCATCTTTATTAAACTGATTTTTTCAGCCCTCCATCTAGTGCCATTAAAATGCAAGTTTTTGTGGGCCACTAATTTTTCTTTAAGAAGTGATTCATAGAAACACGAGGGAGGAACTAGGGAGTTTGAATAGTAGGAGGAAAAACCAGTTCAAGCAAGCTTTATTGAGTCGGTCAACACACTAGGAACTGGGACTTAACCCTGCAAGGACCTTCTGATGAGCCATATGGAATACATTCTCAAAAGGCAATCAAAAATTGTATTTGTGATTTCTCTGTTTTTCCATTTCTACTATGCTTGATCAAGGTCTCCATGGCGGCCATGATAAGTGATTTCATGAAGGTACTCCCAAGCAGTCCCATTCAGTATTGAATTTTGAGTACTAATAAAACTCTAACATTCTACTCTGGAACCACAGTAAACTTTGGTTCTATCAGCCAATTTTACAGATTAACTACACCAGATGCATGCTATACCACAAGTTTTTAGTAGTGATTAAATCAAGATATTATGATATTTAGAGCCTCAATTAAAGTACTCGATACATAATTTACAATTGATATTACTCCTACAAATAAACTTACTCCCTTTACATTTAACAGAAAATACAAATTTACTTACTGAATAGTGGTTTAATTGAAACTGTTATCCTGATATATTTAAGAAATTAAAATTTTGATAGAACAACTTGATCTTACAGTTCTCATGACTAATAAATACCTTTGCATTTGTAGTCCTTTCATAATGGTTCCTATCCTTACCTCCCTCCTTATTTCTTACCATATTACACCCCCCAACATATACTTTATTTCAAAAAGACTGGTCTCTCCATTGTCACAAATGTCATCTTCAGTCTTTTCTTACACCATTACTCCCTCTGTTCCTTTTATGTGAGAGATTGAATTATATACCCCACTTTAGGCATGTTCCTAATCTTACTTCATATCCCTGTGAGTGTAAATCCATTGTAAATAGTAACTTTTGAAAGTGTTATTTTTAGTTAGGGTGTGTCTAACTGAACCAGAGTCAGTCTTAATCTGAATTATTGGAGAATTTATAAAGAAAACCTGGAAGAGACAGAAGCAAAAAAGGAAAGGACATTGCCATATGATGGGAGAGAGAAATACAAGGCAAGAAATCTCAGAGATTTCCAACAGCCAGCACAGAATGCTAGTCATCAGGGAGAAGGCAAATTTTGCTGATATCTTGATTTTGAATTTATTGAAGCCTCAAAACCATTAGCTAATAAATGCTTGTTGTTTAAAACAAAACCAGTTTGTGATATTTGCAATATTAGTCTGGCAAACTAAGGGACTTGATATAGGGAGCCCCATCTATTTCTTAAATTATTTCAGGACTACTATAGCCCACAATCATCTCCCCACTTGTCAAATTTTTGTTACCTTTACAGTCTTTATGGCCCAGTTTATTCCACAATTGGTCTTTAATTATTTCATTTGTATTAATTTGTTACAAAGGAAATAAATAGTAAATAATAAACCATACAATAGAAGCTGCTTTTTTCACATTCTCCTCAGTACAGTAGAAAGCATATAGTAGCTGTTTAATAAATAACTTCTGGCTAATTAATTAGTATTAGGCTTCCTGCAAATGTAAGGAAAGAGGGAGCACTCTGTTCCTGTTGATTTTTATCCTGAGATAGTCATGGTATTTTTTTACTCTTTTTCTAGAAAAAGATGGGTACTACAAGTACATTAATTATATCTATAACATAAAACATAGCCAAAAAATGCTGAAAGGTAGGAAGCTGGTAGAAAGAGGAAAGATTACATAGAAATACTGAGGGAATATTGAAGGTCATCCACCTTTCAAGGTAGGAAAAATTTTAACTATAGAGAGGTAAATGATGCCATAAACCTGAAACTCACTTCACGGTTACCTCTGAATATAAGATTCACCATGAATGAATACTGTATAGATGATATACACTTCAGCTTTCAATTCTTCTGTGTAATTTAGAAAATATTTAATAGTTCACATGCTTGAAAGTATAGATTGTACTTATATGCCCATGTATATATATATATAGTATATTCATGTTAATTATATTTGGTATTTTGTGTCAGTGGCATTTTCCAAGAGTTATATTTTTCAAGTACGTACATTACTGTAATGATTGATATATGTTTGCAGCCCCAGATGATTCTCTTTATCTTTCAGAGGTAATTACAGAAAATTGGAAAATATATTTTGCATTCCATTTGTGGTTGTTTTTTTATTGAGCTTGGTTAATATAACATGCTTCTGAGAGTTTAGATATTTTAAGTAAGTGTAGTCCCCTTAGAAGTGTTTGTGTGTAAGAGTGGGTGAAAAACATATATTCACTCTAGTCAAGATTCTCAAAAAGTGCTTTTAGGAAAGTTTGAAATTGAGTCTTAGGTTACAGTCTTTCTTAATGTACACATAATTCCAACTAAATATAGAGGAAATTAAACTTATACATACTAGGAAAATAAGCTTTTACTTTTTTGTTTCAAAAATTTTACTTAAAACTCCTTTCTCTAAAATTATTAAATGCAAGACTGTTAAAGTGTTTGTCATTTTTCTGAAAGATCAAGAAATTAACTTTAATTGTAAAGAGTCAATTTTTTGTTCCATAGTCTTTTGTTACAAATACAGAGTTAACTCTGATAACACTTTACAAATACACAAGGAAAGTGAGATTTGGTTTTATTTACAGGTTCACAAATAGCAACACTTTTTATATGATAACAGAATCCTGTCAAATGTTTGATAGACTCTACAAGTGATTCCTGTTCTCCTCTTTCTCAGGCCTGTTGCTATTCTCTTCTAGTATAATTTACTGATGTAGTAAACTTAATCTCCCTAAAGCGTGAGACATTTTCTATGGTTTAAGGTATATAGAAGTCACTCTGTCAATTTACAAAGTCTCTGGAATAAACTGCTATTTCTTAAAGCAAAGAGGTCTATTGTTTACATTTAAAAGTAAAGTACAAATAATACATTTCAAATCAGGAAAATAAATACCTTTAGAATCTTGAATTTTAAAGAGTATATGGTCTAACAAAAAGAAAAAGTAGTCTCACTGCTGAAAGCCTGAATATCCCAAATTCGTATGAGACAAATATAAACGTAACTGTTATCTTCAATTGAGTTTTATAAGTCTTATAAATGAAGCTTTGACTGCAAGGTTTCTTTTGACTTTTCAAATTTTTCCTGGGTTTATTTTTTATATAAATACAAAATAGTTATAAAATACAGAAATTTTAGACTAAAGTTTAATTAAAATTGGGGGAACAGCCTGTAAGGCTTATGGAATATGCTGTAGAAGGTGTTATTCGTTGGAATTTCTCTTCAAGTTTAGAGCTTATAGATAATGTCAAAAATTACCTAATATGTACTCATAAGACCCTGTCTCCTGACTCAAATATACACATTGAAGAGTTGAAGGGGTATCATAAATTATGCTTCAGTTTTCTTTTTTAAAATGAATTTATCTATAATTACACCTTAGGAGTCATTGCAAATTTCATTTTTAATCCTTGACTACACACACACATGCAAACACATACACACAATTATTTTTCATAGATGCAATCAAAATGTGTATGGTTGCTTAAAATACTTCACTTGCTTTTTCTTTTACCTAAATTTCAAAATCCTTAAATTTTGTCCAAAAGACCTTGCTTGATAGAACTCCAGCCTCATATATCATCATGTTCCCTTGCTGTCTACTTTGTAGTCATTCTGGTGTTCCTGTTGCCCTAAAATTTTTGAAATCATCAATGTTGCTGGGTCTTTGCTTATGACTCTTCTACCTGGAACACTCTTTCTATATTCTTCTCCTAGCTACCTCCTGTTCATCCACCAGGTACTAGTTTAACATTTCTCCTACAAAGCCCTGCATGATCCCGAGGCTCAGATCCCTCTACTATACCCACTCTGAGTAACCTCTTGCTCTCCCCAGCACTGCTCAGTATAACTGCAGTTAAGTTAGTGTGATCATTTGTTTCTCACGGACATTCTCCACTAACCTAAAAGTTCCCTAAAGTCAGGGATTCTATACATTTTTTTCCACCACTCTTTTTCTAGAGACTAGCCATACATTAGGCATGCTAAAATAAAAGAATAAATTAGTATAATTTGCATTCTGCTTTTTCTTACTTTAAATTACACCATAAACATTTTTCCATATTTTTAAAAGTTTCCATCATTTAAATGGACAAATAATTATAATAGTTATAATAATATTGATATGTAATATCATTTACCAAGCTGATCTACTATAATTGGATATTCAGGTTAACTAAATGTTTTGGCCTTATAGGTAACATTTATATATCATGCATTTTGCTGCTTTCTTCTATTTGATTAATTCATTAAGAAAACTTTCCAGTAAATAACAGCTACTATAAAGGTAAATCTTTATATTGCTACAAATTTCTTTCTGAAAAGATTATATTAATTTACAATACCAAAGCCCTATGCCAGTTTCTCTGTATACTCACCACAAATGGCTTGATTTCATTTTACTTTTTATTAAAAATTGTCTTGGATGAAAAGATACAAGAAATGACACAAATAAGAAAATCTTGGTATTAGTGTCTAATAATTTTTAAAGGATATATAATTTTTATTAAATTAAATTATTAAATTAATTAAATATATAAAGGATATAATAATTTTTAAAGGATATATAATAGAAAAATTGTGCCTAAGTATGGTGGTTGTTAATCCATAATTGGTCAGAAGTGGTGATCTGAGCCCCAAGTTGTGGATTTGCTGGCCCTACAGGTTCTCTGACCTTTTAATTATCATACTACCCCATGCAGTCTTCTGCATGCATTCTAGACTCTCTGCCTGAACTGTGTAAGCTGCTGTGGAGTGTTAAGCTTTTCAAATTTTTAATATAGGAAAGAAATGTCATTAACTAATTACTGCCTAGTTTTTACCTGGCTTTGTATTTGCCCTAGAATAAATTTACTGAACACTATCCAATCAAAGCAGTATTTCTTCAATTATATTTTACAAAATCCCAAAATTAAACTTTACAGAAGACTGTATTAATGATGCATAACATCTTAGTCACTTAAAATAATTTCCCTATCAATAAACCTATTGGAAATCCCTTAGTTGGCAATTTGCATTAGTGACTTCATGAAAAAAACCTGTCATAAACTTCAGCTGGCTCTACCAAGAACTAGAATTGATGATATATTTGCCCCAAGAGTCATTTTAGGTAAAATTTGGGTAAGTTAGCAATATCAATAACAATAATAAATAATAGCTTAGAAATTTATGAGTTATTAAATATTTTTTCTCTAAGCAAAGTAGTGACTGAGTTACAAAGTATAAAAAGGAAAAAAATACATATTGACATCTTTCGAACCTTCTGTGCTAAAAATATAGATACTAAATATATCTGAGTGGAATTTTTATATTTTACTATATCATCTTCAGTATTTTAAATAATATAATTGATGTATACTTATGTGATGCTAAATATCTGCTAGCCTTGATCTATCTGGATTCTTACCTTGTTAATTAGAATTTTTTTTTAATCATAAAATGATATTCAAGTATTCTAATTTAGAAAAGAATTCTGGTTCTGAATTCTAAAATACCTACTATTCAGTCTTATCTCCCATTTATTAATGCATTTAGTAGTAGGACATTAAATTTGGAATTAATGTTAATATATGACCTAGATTATCAAGCGCTCTCAAATTCTCATTTCCAATACACACTTATTTGCTGAAGTAAAATCTTTAAGTATAATAGCACTTTGTATTCCTTAAAAAAGAAAGAAAAAGCCTATGACTCAGTTTAAACATTCATAAAAGCAAGACCCCAGGGTGTGATGACAGAAGAGTTTCATCATTCCTGGTGACTCCTCCACCTGAACAAGTCAAAGGCTGCACCATGCCAGAAAAGCTCTAGATAATATTGGTTCTCATTGCATTTCCATTAAGGAAAAATGGTGATTTTTCTAGATCTAATTCACATGTAAAAATCAGGCATGATACTATTCAGGAGATTTGTTACTTCTCATGTCTAATAGAAATAATTAAACTCAACAGAAGACATTGAAATGACAGTAAATTTTCCTGAGATAGCAACTCACACAGTGAAAGAAATAAAATAAATTAAGCATACCGTAGAAACAACAAGCACAAAAAATTTTAAACTCAGAGGAAAAACCTTACCATTAACACAGTCAAAGTAAGAGAATGCTACTTTAAAATAAGAGAGAGAGGGAAGCAGATGTGGCTCAACTAATAGAGTGTCTGCCTTCCATATGGGACCAGGGTTTGAACCCAGGTCCTCCTGGCCCATGTGGTGAGCTGGCCCACATGGAGTGCTGCCACACACAAGGAGTGCATAGGGGAGCTCAACATGCAAGGAGGGTGCCCCACAAGTAGAGCAGCCCAGCGTGAAAAGCACAGCCCGCCCAGGAATGGCACTGCACACACGGAGAGCTGACGTAGCAAGATGATGCAACAAAAAAAGAGGACAGATTCCCATGCTGCCTGACGAGAATGCAAGTGGACACAGAAGAACACACAGCCAATGGACACAAGAAAGGAGGAAATGGAAGGGGTGGGGGGTGGGGTGGGAGGAAGAGAAATAAGTGAAAATAAACCTTTAAAAAAAAGAAAGAGAAAAATTTTGCTTAAAATGGAAAAATCAAAGAAGAGCATAATAACATCAAACACCAAAATAAATGATAAATCAACCAAAAAATGAAAACATTGCTTATGACTAGCATAATCCAGAGTTTAATAAATAAACCAAGGAAAAATTTCATCCAAGAAATTAAAATTATTAGGAAGGCACTATTAACAAATATATGAATGAAAAGGAATGTGTAGGTTTCAGTGCATTAAAACTAGAAAGAAGTATTTAAAATCATTCTGAAGATGATATTGGAAGTAAAGATATATCTTACCACTTAAGTTCAATCAGACATTTAGAATAATTTATGTATCACTCCCAAAATCTATCACAATGAGGCACTCAATAAATATTTGCATATTAAGAGGTAAATATTACAAAAATAGCACAAAAGTATTTGTAAAGTAAATTTACAAATTAATGAATTATTTTTGCAAACTTTTGGGGAGGATCTTTGTACTGAAGGAATATTCCACCATGTTTCACATGATCACCAACATTCTCCTGGCAACACTGCCTGACATAGTAATTTTCAATAAAATATCCCACTAATAAAGAAATTTTAAGTATGAATAGTTTGTGGGTAGTAATTTTTCCTTGCTTTTTCCTTATATAAATAGGAAGTACAGTGTAAGATTTGTTTTCTGTTATATCTTATACAGATTCTCAAAATTATTTTCTTCATCTCCTTCCTTTATGGCCAATATCAGATAAGTGCTTCAAAACACATATGAATCAATAAACAAATTATTTGAAAAAAACATTTTTGTTATTGATTTATTGTTTATAATAATATGTATGTAGATGAGGTCTGTGTAAGAAGTGAAAAATTGAACATATGATGCTTTTTCTATGAGATTGTATACTGAATGTGATTTTTAAATGTTTTTATAGCTGTCATTTTGGATATTGTTATTGTTATTAAGACCCCGTCAGAATGTATAGTATGTCCTGTCAGAGAAAGAAAAAAGATTCCTAGTATTTTAAAATATCATTTATCAACTACATAAAACAATCTATACTTAGCCCTACATGAAATACATGGGAAAATCACAGATTTTCAGTTAAAATTATTCAGTCAGCCAAAACTTACATCCTTCAAATTGATATGATTTAACCATTTGTTTTGATGTGACTTATTTAGCACAGTAAATTTTATCTGCTTTGAGATAGACACTTTTCGTGAGTAGGGATTACAAATTGAAATAGATGTCAAGACCTTTGTAATCAAGCCCGTCTCTGTTCTCTTCTCTCAGTGTTGTATTAGTAGTGAAGATGTAGGGGGTGAGGGAATGAATCACTGTCTCTGTCTGAGTCCTGTTAGAATTAGTGGTATCTATTAAGTATGGGTCAACTGATAAACATTCAAGGTCTATTAGAAATATCAGGTTTTCCATGTAATTTTGAATTTAACACATTGCCTAAGGGTTTTGGGTAACATATGTCTATGAATTTGTAGAATTGAAATTTGCATCAAAGTCAAGTTTATTATTTACAGATTAGAAGGCATACTTCATTTTCATAAAATCTCCCATTCAAGAAATATTTATAGCTTATTTCAATTTTCTGTGAAATTATTATATCGTATTACAAAAGAGCAAATTTTATTATCTAAGTCTGAGAGCAACGGAAACAAAACTGTAGATTCTAAGATTGAAAATAAAGTTGCCTTTGTCTCTTAGTTTTTACCCATCTCTTCCTCCCCCAAAATCAACTTCCCCTGTTCTTTTAGAAAACCAACCTTAAAACTTAAGAGAAAAAAGAAAACTTTAACTGTGTCCTGTCCTTACTATAAATTTTTCCACACTGAATTAGTGACTCTTTCCTTTGTGATTCTAGAACAACATATTTCTTCTTATTTTTTAGGGCTTATTTTTTAGAACTGACCGAGAGCTCTGAAGTCAGTTCTACTCATCAGCTCTGTGAACGTGGAGAAGTTGTGCAACTCCAGGCTTCTCACTAGTAAAATTAGGGGTGGCATGGGGGATAGTTGTTCCTTGGTTTGATGTAGGAGTAAGAGAAACAAATACCATTAGTCCTTCCCTTTAGTGTCTGGCACATAGTCATCACTCAGTAAAGGTTAGTTATTATTAATATCATTATAGCATATGCCAAGTTGCATGGTAGACAATTGTTTATTCCACCTACATAGTTGAAAGAAGGTTCTTCTCAAAATCTGATTATTTTAGAGGTTATTCTCTTGCAAACAACCAGCAAATTTTCGGGTACTTTTTAATAATTCGAGAGATTTGGGGAAGGATTCATATGTATTTTTTCATTTATAGACAGGATGTACAGCTACAGGCTAGAACCAGGATCTAAAAAAACCCTTAGATTTTTTTTTTCAAAGGGCATTTATCCTTTTATCTTTTAGGGATCACAAGATTTTCATCTCTACCTCACTACCTACTTTTCTATTTCAAACTCTCTGTATGTCTCTCTATCTCTTCTTTCCTTTTAAATGTAGGCAGAATAAGGACCCCCAAAGAGGCCAGTGCCCTAATCCCCAGAATTTGTGATTTGTTGCCTTACACGGCAAAAGATACTTTGTACATGTGATTGTGTTAAGGAAGTTGAGAGGGGAAAATTATTCTATACTATCAAGTGAGCCTAGTGGAATCACAAGTGCACCTTAAAAGTAAAAGAGAGGTCAGAGGGATGCAATGAGCCTGTCTCCCCTGCTGTTGCTGGTTTTAAAGGTGGAGGAAGGGACAATGAATCAAGGATTGCAGGCAAAAAAAACTGCAAAAGGTGAGAAAGCAAAGTCCTCCCTAGAGTCTCCAGAAAGGAATGCAGTTCTGCCAACACCTTGATTTTAGCACAGTAAGACCCGTGTTGGGATTCACACCTAAAGAACTGTAAGTTAATAAATTTGCATTGTTTTAAGGCACTAAATTTGTGGGAATTCATTTCAGGAGCAATTAGAAAATGAAAATATCCTTAAACTTTCTTTTCCATATAAATAATCCAAATAAGATCTCACAGAGTTCCTATGTGACCTTCCACGTTACATGTCAAAACAGATTAGAGGAATGGCTATATTTGGAATTTGCTGGAAGGCTGTCTCAGTTCAGAAATTCACCCCTGTGACCAGGGAGGTGGGACCACATTGTACAAAGGTGCTTTCATCACCTCATCTTTTTGTCAAGAAAGATTGTTCTTAAGAACACAGATAAGGCCTGGGCAGTCCTACCAAAAAAGTGTCTATTATAATTAAACTTCATAATAATCTATAGAAAATATATTTTTTCACATAGCTATAACATTTTATAACATTCATTAGTTTGCTCTTAGTTACAGAATATTCTCTTAGCACATTAAAGTTCATAAATATAGATAATATCTGGAGAAGAGGAATTCAGACCTCTGGACTTGGTATATCTCTAAATATCTGAGTTTACTGTTAAAGACTTCAGTATTGTCTTTGGTTTTATTCTGTGTGTGTGTGTGTGTTTGTGTGTTTAAGGCTTTTCAATTATTAGGCCATGCCAAAATTCACACTGCAGAAAAACTATTAATGTTCTTGTCCCTATTGGAAATAGTTTTGTTCAATTAATCAGCAAATATTTGTTAAACATCTACTATGTGATTGGAATAACTAAATTCTCGGGGTAAAAAAAAAATGATAAAGAAAGGGTGAATAATATAAGAATCTTATGCTAGAGAATCTGTTCCATGCATTGCAGCTTCTTTCTGTCTACCTGTCCTCACCTGTGATGCCTGAAAATATGGTCAACCAAAGCTCCCAAACTTATATTTGCCCTATTTGCGACTAGGGGAGGATGCCACTGGCTTTCTCTCTCTAGTACTGAGTTCGGGGGGTTGGGGATGGGCAGGAAAGGCTGGAGAAGCTGTTTAATTATCTTAGCTTGTGACCGGTGTGCATCCTGCCTAATCAACTATGGCCACGTGGGTAAATGATTGACCCACCTTGGGTCAGGGATCTCTCTGTTTCCTGATTGTTCTGTAAGAAGATGTTTGCTCTTGTTCAAAACATAGGACGCTAGAGCTATTGGTTTAGAGAGAAAATTTTAAAAAATAATAACAATAAGGATCCATCTTTCCAACTGACATATGTCAGGTTGATCAGTCAAGATACCAAATGTAACCTGCAAACCCCAATCGAAATATGAAGCCTATGCAGACATTATCTAATGCTTCCTTATCCACTGTAAACAGTGCTAAATATATTCGAATTTATTAGAAATGCAGCTCACCTTCTAAAAACAAAAATAAGTCTATTAGGAACTTAAAAATTCATATTTATTTCTTTTTACAAACATATTAGTTACAATTTAGAGATTTACATTTCTTAGCCAGGGTAAGCAAATGTAAAAATCTGGTAAATTTATACTAACTTTCCTATTTGTCCATTGTTACATGTTATAGAAAAATAAATTCTAACTATTGTTAGGCTTAAAATAGTTATCAAAACAAAAATTTGGTAGCAATTAAATATATATGAATTGTAATCAGATGCTCACAGAGGAATAAAAATAGCCATTTTGCTTAAAAATAGATCAGTTTTGGAAAGGACAACTGAGAATAATTGTATTTTTAGAAATATATTTCTCATTTCTTCCTCTTTATGGAGACCTTTCATTTATATTTCTCTTGCTGTCAGATTTTAAAATATTTGTCCAACTAATGAAGTCAGGGAACTGAAAACCCTTCATTCCATACCACTTTGATGGTCTAATAGGAAGTAATTAGTCCTTTGCAATGTTACATTTATTAATTTAAGATTTCAATAGATGTTACCTTTGAGTTGCTTTAAATATTGCTCATAAAAGTTAATTCATTTTCTGTGTGTTTTTTCCGAAATTAATAAATCAATATAGCTTTGCAGAGCATCTATTACTGCAATTTAATGTAATGTTTGTTAAACAAATAGTAACTTGAAACTCCTGGAAACAATTAGTGCCACATTTTCTGTAATCTTTGGCTCCTTCCTTTCCCTTAGACTTTAAGAAAGTTTTAATTTATTGTTACAACAGAGTTGTATACTCGATTCTAATTCTATATCAATAACCCTGGTCCGTGCTGATTTTTTGTATTTTTTAGTTACTCAAGTTCACATCAAAATTTGTCTACTACTAACTGTTTTCTTCTAATGAAGTATGGTGGATATATCTTTTAAATGAAGTGTGAAAAACGTTCAATATTCATAATACCTTTGTTTCTCTTTGGTGCCATTTTATGACTAATTAGGCCAGTTGACAACACATGGTTGAATAAGAAACCTTATTCTTTCCAAAGAAAAATTTTCATCAAGAAGGGGTTTTGGGGAAATATTGTTTGATATATGAAACTTTTTATGAGGTTTTCAACTAGGGGATTAACACTGATTCCATTAATTTTAGTGCAGAAAAGCTAAAATACCCAGTATGCAGTTCTTGGAGATGTAGGCACACATTGTCATCAAGTTCACAGTCAGTTGGAAGAGTAGCAAGTGCCCATTTATTTTCCTAGACTATGGACTAAATCACATCCCTCCAGCACTACCCTTAATGAAATGTAACTTTTATGGTACTGCAATTTCAGCTACCTTAAATAGCAATATTTAACTACCCACTGTGATTTAGCTTGACTGGAGCAGTCAAGTTGACACTATGTGTCTCAAGAGAGAGCTATGCATAATTACCTATCTCTAAATTTAGACAGTTATCATTTTAAAAGATCATTTTTACACTAGAATTTTTGGAGATTTGCTTTCTATATCTGAACTATTTTCTAGCTCTGTACTCTTTCTCCTGTCAATTCACACACCTAAAATGACCTTCTGCCCTCAAATGTTTATTACAAGGTACAGTTCTGATTTACTTCCAACACCTTTCTTTGTCACGGGAGAAAATGATCTTGCCCTCTTCTGAACTCCACTAATGTTTACCCTCTATATAAATAACAGTGTGACGGTTAGTTATTCATGATCAGATGCTTCTGTCATTGATATTCCAAACTATTACTTAAGCCCTTGTTTTCAAAGTCATGTATCTTACCTCACTAACAAAAGTCTAAGCTTCTTGAGGGCAGCACTCATGTCTTAGAGTAATGATGAATGCTATGCCTGCTCAAGAAACTATTGTTTTTATTGAATGAAAAAAAAAAAAAAAAAAAAAACCAAAATGTGTCCTAATAAGGAATGGAAAATAATATAAAATATCTACATACTTTACAGTAGACAAGCAAATGGAAAAACAATAAAAATAATGGCAGGACTTCTGGGAAAATGGAGGACTAGAGAAGGAGAGGATTCACTTTTCCCTTAGAAAAATGTCTAGAGAACAGGCAGAAACTGTTTGGAAAATTGTTCTAGGGCTTAGGACACCAGGGGAAGGCTAGATACCACCCAAAAGAGAGAAGGGGAAGATCTGTGTCAGACTTGTATTACTGATCCTTCTCCAGCTTCTTTCCTAATTCTCTTCATAGATCTTTTCCCAATAAATCACTTGCACATTAATTCTACCTCAGCATCTATTTCTCTGAAGACCCAACTAACTGAAGGAGTTACAAAGATATTGATAAAGTCTTAAAATTAAATGAGTTCTAGACCTGCACTTTCTAATTTAGTAACCATATGTTGATATTTGGCGCTTGAAACATGACTAGTATGAATGAAGAACTGAATTTTAAATTTAATTAATTTAAATTTTAAAAAGGACCAGATTTAGTTATTGGAAAACTTTTAACTATACTCGGAACAATTAAGATATGTGAATTTACTTTTTTTTAAGATTTAATTAATTTATTTCTCTCCACCCCCTCCTTGTTTGCATTTGCTATGTGCTCTTCTTCCTTTTAGGAGGCATGAGGAACTGAACCCAGGATCTCCCATGTGGGAAGGAGATGCCTAATCACTTGAACCACCTTCACTTCCTGCTTTGTTGAGTCTCTCATTATGTTTTTCTCCTTGTGTCTCTTATTGCATCATCTTGTTGCATCAGTTTGCTGTACCAGTCTGTCACATCGGCTTGCTGTCTTGCTCATCTTCTTCAGATGAGTCAGGAACTGGTTCACCAGGAACTAAGCCCCAGGAACTCCCATGTGGTAGGTGGGAACTCAATTGCTTGAGCCATATCAACTTCCCTGAATTTACTTTTTAAACTACATTTCATGAACTCTAAATAAAGAAAATTAAGTGTCAATTGAAATGTATCATAAATATAAAATACATCCTGGATTTAAAAGATTTAGAGTGAAAAAGAATGTAAAATAGTTTATTAACAATTTTTATATTGATTATATGTTAAAATGAAAATATTTAAAATATATTGGGTTTAAAATATTATTAAAAGATAGTGCACTCCATGTTTGTAATTACCACTACTTTATCAATAACAATAACACTAATAAGCAGTTGAGAGTTTGCAAAGTGTTTTTAATCTGTTATTTAATTTCTCCAAGAATCCTCTAAGGTAAGAATCATTGTGAATAGTCCTATTTTACATATGAGAAGACTAATATCCAAGGAGTTTCAGTAATTTGCTCTAGGTTAATTTATTTAAATGTGCAAGAATAAATAATTATACCACAACAACTCACTAGTTAAGACCATCTTATCTTCTATCTCCAAAATAAAAGCAGTGGACAAGTATTTGAAGACTATCAGCTAAAAATTTCATGATTTAAATGATTTTTGTTTTATATCTGTACAAATATGCAAGGCAAGCAATTCCAATGCTTTCTTTAAGTGTATACATATATTAGGAGAAGTAGATAAATGCCACCTTATCAAAGCTATGCATATATTGAGACACTTCTATTGTTAAGTAATTGAAGTTGCAGAAAGTTACAAACCTATAAAGTTCACATATATCTAAAAGAATTCTGCAGTTTTAGAGATTTAGGCTATAGAGACTTGTAACACTCAATTTTTAAATGAGGAAATCAAGGTGCAGGAAAGTTTAGCAACTAGGGCTAGATCACACACTTAGTTAATATTAGACTACAGGTGAACTAAAGCATCTCCTTTCTCTCATTATTAGAGTCATTTACAAGATATAAGCTCCTTGAGGGCATATTTTTTTTTTTTACTATATTGTGTACCAATGAATACCTAGCACCCAAAATAATACCTAATAGAAGTTTGAGCACATAGAAGTTGCTCAAAAAATATTTGTTGACTTGATAATGCTAAATACAATTTAATGACAAATTTCTCCATTCCATTGACTAATTTGCCTTTCAACAGAAGAAAATAAAAGTTATTTAAATTTAGAAACAATTATGCCAAGATTTTCTCTTTTCACACTTAATATTTTTTCTTAAAATGTTTTGCCCTCAAAACTTTCTTTTCCAATGGAAGAGCCTTTTAAATCAATATATTTGGTCAGATTTACAGGTAACTGAGATATTTGCAGTAACAAATTCAAATCTCTTTATACATTCTGCCAATAATAATAGTAATAATAGTATTAATAATAAATTAAAAACAATGCAAATAAATGAAAAGAAAAAAATGAAACCACATAAATTCTATAGCTTCAGCATAATGAGAAGACAGAGAATATTATAGACTTCAAATAACCTGAAAGAGAATGAACACATATTCTCAGGTGAATTTCTCTTAGCTCTCATCACAAAACTTGAAGAGAGCTAAGAATTTCTGGAAAAACTGTATGGGAGAGAAAAGAGGGAATTGAACTAAAATGAATCCTAGAAAGTATACTCTATACACTCATTGTAAACCTACTTAAAAGGAAAAGAGATTCATCAAAACATTCAAAGAAGAGAAGGAATATAAAAGTGAATATGAATTTAAGGAAGTAGTTTTGGAGAGAAATTCTGGATCTATGCATCTTTGTAGATGAAGAAAAAAGGGGAAAAAAAGAAGCTACAGGGAAAACATAGGATTTTGCAACATAAAAAAAAAATAGAAAAACTTTTGTTGTTCTCTCATCGACAAAAAAAAACATACATTAAAAAAGTTTACTACACCAACAGAAAGTATTCTTAAACGAGGAAATCACGTTGCAGTAGTATCATAGACTTGACATGATAAATTACCACAAACTTGTTAGTTTAAAACAACAGAAATTTATTCTCTCACAGTTGTGGAGGCGAGAAGTCTAAAATTAAGATGTAGGCAAGGTCAGTTTCTTTTAGAGGCTCTGAGGAAAAATCCATTCAATGCCTCTTTCCTATTTCTGGTGACTGCTGGTGATCTTTCACATTCCTTGGCTTTTAGCTGCTTATCTCCATTCTCTGCTTCGGTCTTCATATAGTCTTCTATTGTCTCTCTGTGTGTTTTCCTTTTCAGTCCCTCATAAGAACATCTGTCATTGCACTTAGGCCCACCCTAATCCAGGTTGATTTTGTCATGAGTTTGTTACCTTAATTACAAATGCAAAGATCTTAATTATAAATAAAGATACATTCTAATGATCTGGGTGGACATATCTTTTGGGGACCACTTATCAACCCACAACTCACATCATACCACTTAATATGTCCAGAAAATGCTTAAAGAAAATAAGTACTCTTCTTTTTTTTAAAAAACTGAGGAAATTAAAAAGAAGAAAATAAAAACATTTCAGTTGAAGAAAATTACTCATTCATCAAAAAACACAGTTTGATAAAACTGTAACATAATCGAATTAAATACCTCAAACAAAATTAACATCCTTAAAGAAACATACATAGACATAAGGAAACAAAAACATTTTAAATTAGAAATTCCAAAAAGTTATGAGAAAAACAAAAACAGGAAGAAAATAAAGAAGAGTTGATTACAGAAAAACAACAAATAAAAAGCATAGAAAAATCAAGACTAAGTTATGAAGATCCTAAGGTAGACTAGATTTGAATAAAAATTTAAAATAAGGGGCATTTTAGAGAGTCAAGAAACAAACCAAGAGAAAGGTAATGAAATTAAAACAGAAGTTAAAAAAAGAGAAAAAGGGCTGAATGAGAAGAGAGGCAAAAAATCCAACACTAATAATTGGAAGTCATGAAGAAGCAAAACAAACAAATGGGAAATAACATATTTAGAATTGCAATCCAATAAAATTTCTGGATATAAAATAAAATAAATATAAAAAGAGAATGGGGGGAGGATTGTGGGAAGATGGCAACCGGACTAATAGGCAGAGCTGAATGCTCTCACAAAAACAATGCAGAAAGAGCCAAAGCTGTCCAAGGGACTTGCTTTGGGGGTTAGCAGACCAGGACAGTGTTACACAACTCCAAAAAGGTGAGGGACAGAGAAATGAAGAAGCCAAAATGAAAAATATGAGTTACCAACCTGTGTGGTGACTGGGAAGGGCTCCCCTCCCCCACTGCCAAGATATGAAGCTGGGGTAGAACACTTGGCTCACTGCAGCCAAATAAGAGAGAACAGACATTTTTCTACTGGTCAGCTGTTTCAAGGGAAAAAGCAGGGGAGGTCAGGGTGCTTTTCTTCAGTAAATCCCACCAGCTGAGACTGCTTTGAATCTCTGATCTCTGAGACTCAACACAGGAGTACAGGAAAGCTGAGACTGAATACCTCCATGGAAAGATGTGCTAACTAGTGCCATTTGCTGGTAGGTCTGGAAATTGCATGGACAAAAACTGTTCATGCTCTCTGTATCCAATCTCTGGGAGAAAATCTGCACCCTAGTGAATCCCTGGTCTGATTTGGAGAACTTAAGCTGGGCATTTTTAAAGACTGAGAATAAGTTGAGCTCAATACCAAAGAAGAGCTGTGAAAAAAAAAAAAGAATTACTACCTTGAAATTAAAAATTAAATCTACTTATAAGAAAATCATTCAAATTTGTATATATTTGAGTTTACCAATTTCAAATAATATACACTTTACACAAATAATAGTGGAGAGATATGTAAGTAGCAAACCATTGGTAAATTTCAAAATAAATGGTACTACATTATATTTTTTATATTTATAAAAGTTATAGGTGATATCAACATGGAAATGAGTTGGTGGGCATTAGAGGGGAAGAAGTTCAGGAGATAGATTCATATGTTCTTTTGATATCAATTAAAATTAAACATTGATATAAAATCTATCTGCAAATTTTTATGTTTAATAGTTGAGTAACCATCAGAAGAATAGAAAATTAGTTGTAGAATTTCTAAATAACACAATTTTTTTAAAGTGGCACCTCAAAATCCTTGATCTATCCAGCTAAATGAGAAAAGAATTGAAAAGGAAAAAGAAGAAGAAGAAATAACTGATATAAAAAAAGATGCTATTGCTAAATCCCCTATACTAGTAATAATAATAAATGAGAATCTGGACAAATTCCCTTTTAAAAAAAAAGTCTTACATTAAGTATTTTTTAAAGTGGCTTATGGTATTTTCAGAAGGAAAAATGCAAGAAATAAGATGACACAAAAATTGAAAAATAAAGGGAAAGAAAAATATGAACCAATGACCAAGATGGCAGCATTATACACACTCAGGTTCTATTCCCCCACATAATCATTAAACAACTAGCTAAAGTAGCAGAGTCATCTTCCTCAAACCTCCATCAAAAAGTTAAAAGGTTGCATTAACTGGGCAAGTGCTGAACCAAGAAAACATAACCTATGAAATGGAAGAAGAATCTTTTGGCACCTTTGCTGGACCCTCCCCTATCCCACTGTGGCAGTGTAGGGCTGACATGTGCTCACATTATGGCCCTTTCTGGAATAAGCAGAATAACCCCTATGTGTAAACTGAGGTGCCTTTTATGCTAATACCATTCAATGAGGTAACATCCTGAGAGACTAAACCAGGACACTTGTCTTTGGCTTGTCCTCCCAGAACTTGCCCGCAAGGGGAACAGATTGCAAATAACTAAAGTAGCATAAGAAACAGTTAAATCAAATCATGCTGGGGCAAAGGATTTCTTGCTTTAAGACAAAACTGAGCAGCTCAGAGGAGTGAAAAGTCTATTTTATAGGGAGTGGAAGGGGCATTTGAATTAGCATAAAATGAGGAAGTTCCAAGAAAAAGAGCACAAACCCAGAACAAGATGCAGGTTCAGGAGAGCACAGATGTGGCTCAAGAGGTTGGGTGCCTGCTTCCTATGTGGGAGGTCCTGGGTTTGATTCCAGGTGCCCCCTAGAGGCAAGTAAACAAACAACAAGCAAATATATGGGAAAGCCAACTCAGGCGACCTGATGGCAAACCCTGGTACCTAAAAAAAAAAAAAAAAAAAAAAAAGATTCAGGCTCAGGAAAAACTGAGAGGACCCTGTACTTCACATTCACCTTGGGCTGATAATGATAAGAGGGCTAAACTTTGAAGGAGAATGCTAACTAAGAGGGAGTCAATGTGCAAAGACCATGAAAAGTTTTTTATGTGATAGCTTGGTTTTTGTAAGCTCCTGACACTCAAGGAAATTTCTGTCATATCAATAGCTAAATAGAAGTTTAAGGAAAGACAGTTTAGGGACTAAATTCCAGAGTTAACACATTAGAAGTTTTAAATGTACTAATTGCAACAAAACATTACAAGGAAAGAAAGAATAAATGAAGAACATTCTAAAGAAACAAAATAAAATTTCAGAACCATCAGTGAAGAAGAATAGAATTTGGACATAACAGATGTGGCAGTTTGAGATTATTTATGAATTCCAAAAAGAAAAATTATGTTTGTAAACTGGTCTCTTCCTCTGGGTGTGATAACCATTTGATTTTATTAGATTCATGTGAGACAGCTGATTAAATTATGTTAAGATTAGGGCTTTGATTCAATGGCATTAGAGTGTAACTAAGACTCTGAGGAGTCAGAATCTCACATGGAAATAGAGACACAGAGAAAAAGAACACAGGGAAAGAGAGACAGCTCCATAGAAATGGCAGAGGCCCCAAGAAGAGAGATGAGCCTGATAGTCTACGCTGACCTTGTGAAGAGAACAGAGAAGCTGAGCCTGGAAAGAAACAGGTCCTGAGGAGAGAGACAAGCCTTATGCCAGCCTATAGCTGATGTCAGAAGAAACTGGGACCATGAAGCCTTAGGAGGAAGAATGAAGGCTGAACACTTGCAGACATTGCCCACCATCTTGCCTCAGCATGTGGCAAATGACTGGGTAAGAAAGTACCACTTATGGGAGGTACCTTGAGTTGGACTCTTTAGGGTCTTGTGACTGTAAGCATCTACCCCAAATAAATACTCTTTATAAAAGCTAACAGATTTCTGGTACTTTGCATCAGCACCCCTTTGGCTGACTAAGACACAAGAAAAAAAATTTTTTTAAATATATACTTGATATGCACAAAGAGATAAAGGAAAACACAGAGAAAGATCTAAGGAACATTGGAAAAAAAGATGAATGAACAATATGAGGATCTCAATAAAAAGAAAGTTTTTTTTTTTTAAAAAAAGGAACCATAGAGAAATTCTGGAGTTGAAGACCACAGTAGCTGAAATAAAAAAGTCCCTAAAGGGTATCAACAGCAGACTAGAGATAGCCAAAGAGACAATCAGTGAACTTGAATATAAGATAACTGAAATGATTCAGGCAGAGGAGCAGAAAGAAAAAAAGAATGAAAAGGTGAACAGTGACTAAAAGCCCTAAGGCACACCCTCAGGTATACCAATATATGCATTGTGAGAATCCTAGAAGGAGAAGAAAGAGAGCAAGGGACAGAAGGAATATCCAAAGAAATAATGACAGAGAACTTCCTGAAGTTAATAGGAGAAATGAATATACACATTCAAGATGACCAGTAAATCCCAAATAGGATAAACTTGTAAACTTGGGAAACACACCCAGGCACATGGTAGTCAACTGTCAAATGCCAAGGACAAGGAGAAAGTTTGAAAGCTGCAAGAGAAAAGCAGTGTATTATGCACAAGGAAGTTCCAATAATATTAAATGCTGATTTTTCATCAGAAACCATGAAGGCAAGAAGGTAATAGGATTAAATACTTAGAATGCTGAAATAAGACAATTTTCAACCAAAAATACATACAATGACATTGCTGAGGGTGCTCATCATCATCAGTCTTGCTTATAAGCAATGCAAAGGTAATTCTTCAGAATGAAAGGAAAGGGAACTAGACAGCAGATCAAAGTAGCAAAAAATAAACATCTCTGGCAAAGGTAACCATATGGATGATTATAAATGTCTAGTATTGTATCTTTCAGTGTGTAACTGTACTTTTTAATTCTAACAGGCTATAAAATGAAAATGCATATAAAGTTGTATAACCAAAATTATAGGTTCATCACTGTGAATGATGAATCAAAAAGTTTATGATAACTTTTTGGATATACAATGTATAAAGATATCATGTGTAACAAGTACTACAAAAAAGTTGGGGGACAGAGGAACATACTAACAGTGTGCATGCCATTGAAGTTAAGCTGGTAGGAAATAAAAAATGATTGTTATAGATTTAGAATGTTTAATTTAAGTCCAATGCAAACCACAAAGAAAATATCTGAAAAATATATACAGAAAGATAGGTTCAATAATAAATATCAAATGATAAATAAGTTTTAGTGGAAAATGTAATATATCTTCTCATAAATCATCAGACCAAAGAGAAAAAGAAGAAATATTTAATAAACATAAAATATATATTCCAGAAAATACAAGTTCTCTAAAGAATGTCCTGGAAGATTCACAGAAATTGACCATGTAGCAGGTCACAAGAAAATTGTATCATATCCTGAGTGCAGAAACAGCACCTTCCATATTTTCTGATAAAAATTCTATTAAAATTAGGAGTTGATCATATGAAAAGATAGCCAGATCATATGTGCACTTAAAAAATTCAAAGAGAAAATATTTCCAGTAAAAACTTTAGTTTGAAGAGAATGGTAAAGCCAAGCTTACAGTCTCTTTAGAAATGAATGGCAAAGACTTTCAAATAACAAGACCTATGAGATTCAGGCACCATTAAATAGCTAGGAATAAGCCTTAAAAGTATCATGGAAGTCCTATATGAAAAAAAAAACTTGTATCTTTATTTATAGATATAAAAGATATTAAAATTTCAAGAATCACTTTCTTGTGTAACTTGATAGGTAGTATAAATTTCCTCTATCGATGCACAGACTATCAAAATATGTTATATAACTAAGATGTGTGTTATTGGTAAAGGAAGAAAAAAATTTAAACCTTCACATAAATAATAATGTAATTTACTATAAAAGAACAAATTTTAACAAAGACTGGACTATTCTAAAAATAGTTTTAAGTGGGAAGAAAGTTATTTGTCACTGAAAATACTATATTAGCATTTGAGTTTTCTTACCACAGTTGTATATGACTTCTCCCATAAAAAGTAAATGAGTAATAAAATAATAAATAATTTATAGACAATTTATAGTTCCTTAGAAAAATGAACATAGTCTCCTAGTATATACATCTATACACTCATTCCATGCAAACAATATATGGAAAGTTTTGCAGCTACCCAGAAAAATAAATGCAATATTTTATAAGTTTAAAAACAAGATGTAGAAATACATATGTGTATATATGTACAATAAATTAGACATGTTTTAAAGGCCTATACTTGCATATATTTGTATATGTATAGGAAAATTATTGGGAAAATGCACAATTTTTGCCTCTGATCAAGAAGAAGCAGTGAAGGAGGACTAATTGTTTAATATGTTACCAAAAACTATTGTAGAAAAAGTGGAGAATACAAAAAAGCATCTAACATATAATCTCTACCTTCTGGCCATTCAAACCCCATGGAAGCAAGTCAAACCTAAATGAAACAATGCACAAAATGAGAACAATATATGACGGTGCCAGAATGCATTCCCTTGGCACTCAATCACAAATGCCTCAACAGTTCCAACTTAATGTAAACTTCCAGACAGTCATATCAAAACTTTTCTCATAGCATGTAGTGAAATCATTTTTGACAATCTGTAACTGATGGCAAAGAGGAACAAAATAACAAATTACTTTTAAGAATACACACAATAATGCCTATGTTCCAGTATTAACATTTAGAAAGTACATTTTAAAAGATGACGTAAAGGAGAAATGGAAGGTGATAAACTGTAAAATTATTTTAACTTTTTCATGAGAAGATTTCCATCTCTTTAATTGTGAATTAAAGTTTATATATTGCATTTAAGATGACTTGAACACAGGTAATGCTTCTCCTAGGAAATGATTTCCAAAACACAGCCACTTAAAAGTGTAGAGAAAGAGTCTATTAACTGATACTAAATGTAATTCAGGCCAGTGTTTCTTCCATTAGGATAAGTGTCAAATGGCAGGTTGCTGCCCTCTGTTTCACTAAAATTTTAATTAGAATTAGCCAGGAAATGAAACATTAGCTAGCTGAAAAGCAAAAAGGTCTTTTCAGGGGGAGATGCAGTAATGACAAATAGTACATGCAGTTCAAGGTAGAGAATATTTCTTAGTTAATAGGTGCCTAGGGTTTTTCATTGTTGTAGAAACTAGTTTGAATAAAACTTCTCATGCAATTACTCATAATAATGAAAATAATAGACTAATTTTAAATGAATTAAAGGTACTTAACTGCCTATCTAGTTTCTTTCCTCCTTAAATACTAAATATCTTTCTGATTAATGCTGAAATATATTGAATTTTCTAGATCCATGCAAAAAAATCATCAAGGAAATATATTTTATACTCCTATTGCATTTTCCTTTATATAGCTCTATGAGAATCTAACATTTGCAAGTACAGTATTTTCATGTCATAACTACTTCTATTAAGCTGAAATTATAATAAAATTCTATACAATATGGTATTTTAAAAAGCATGATCTACAAGGGAAGTGATTGATATTAACTAATAAATATTTATGTTAGAATCTATGGATTGCTTCTCTGATGCCAGTTGCATTGGTATTCAACAGTCAATATGATGCTTTTCCAGCAAAAGAGTGACTGACTCAAGCCACATTCTTTTCTGTACACCTGACATTTATTGTATTTCACGTTACCATTTTCATCATATCTAAGACTTTCAATACAACTTTTAAATTAAATATCCATATATTAAACTGTAACATTTTCTGTAACAAGATGATATTTGAATTAGGACTTATTTGTTGGCTTACAGTTTATACTGTTAAACTGACCATTCCAATATTCTATGTAAACAAATCAGCAGAAGACAATGTAGTAAAATTGAACATAGAAGACCATTTTTTTAAACACGGTCTAGCATATGAGGATATTTTCCTGAAGTTTAGCATATACACTGGAAGTAAGCTAAGGCTGATTCAAGACAATACCAAGACAAATAGAGTTTGGATAGACTGGAAAATCAGCATTTCAGTAGGTAGATAGTAGATACTGAGAACCAACTCTAAATATAGTACTAATAACTTAAATCTACTCTTTAGTGGACTCTGTGTACAAGGATTGTAGTTTCTACCTTATTCAATTATCATGAGGAAAAAAAGAGAACAAGGAACAGAATATCATCCCAGCAGAAATGAAAGTGCATCAGAAAGCTACGCATTTAAAATGAACTAAATTTTAAAGAAAATCAGCAAGGATATTAAAAAGCAACATAAACCAGAATGAAAAAAATTTAAACTAAATTGGATAGGGAAAAGAAAGTTTTGAAAAGAAAATAAAAGAATATAGAAAACTAGAAAATTTCACAAATGAGCATAAAACTGGATGAAACACAAGAGTGAATAAATGCAGCAGTCAATGCATTAAGAATGTTAGAATATGTGAAAGAAGAATTTTTAAAAATAGATACATGGATAGATAGAAAACAATCACACATTTGTAGAGAAAGTAATAGATATACAAAGTACGTCAAGAATAAAACCCAGAAGAAAGCCAAGAAAATGGAGCACAGCAAATAAAAAAGGGATAAATTTTTAAAAATCTGAAATAATAAACTATATATTAAAAGGTCCTGTCATGTACTTGGAAAAACCAACAACCCATAATAACCAGAACTAAGACCTTTTTTATTAAATGTATTGAACTTTAAAGAAAAAAATTCAGCATCCAATCAGTATGACCAAGCTATTTGTAAAGGAAACAAATCAGACCCTTTGACAGCAATATTTTTTTTGCCTGAGACAATGGACTAATATTTTTAAGATATTAAAAAATGGAAAATATGAAGCATGAATTTTATATCAGCCAAATGAACTTTAAGTATAAAGTTTACAGGCAAATTGTGTATGTAAAGCTTCTATAAAAATAGAAAATGTCAGGAATATTGTTCCCATAAATTCTTCCCAAATCAATTAACAGGGCATGAACTTCAGACAACCAAATGACTGGAGAGATATAAACATAAGGACTGCTGGTCTATATATTTAGGGCTAAATAGTGGTCAGTATACCATGAAATGATTATGTGTTCTGACATTGTGAATATAATTCTATTTCCAAAAATGACAGGAGGAGATGAATACAAGAAAGTAAGCTTACTGACTGAATTATAGGAATTAACTGGAAATAAAAGGACATTTTAATTCCAATTATGTGGAGAGGGAGAAGAGGGTAAAGAAAAGGTACTAGCTAACTTCAATGGTG
Source organism: Dasypus novemcinctus (assembly GCF_030445035.2). Lineage (NCBI taxonomy): Eukaryota > Metazoa > Chordata > Mammalia > Cingulata > Dasypodidae > Dasypus > Dasypus novemcinctus. Next base: position 69,485,076 of record NC_080684.1, on the reverse strand, counting down.
CTCCTAGGAGGGAAAAAGTAGAAACTAGACCTTCCAAGAAAGAAGAAACTAAACGTATCCGTACCATGCAGGTAACCTCTAGAACAAAATACAACCTTCCTAAATAATGTATTTGCTTATATTTAAAGTTCTAAAAATTGTTGCCAATAACATGAAAGAGGTTTAAAATATTGGAATAACAACTAAGACTTTCTAACCAGGTAAATATTGTTTGCATATATCAACAACAACAAAAAAATTCAAAAACAGACATTCAAAATCAAAAGTAAGATACTACAGGGAAGCGGATGTGGCTCAAGCAAATGGGCAACTGTCTACCACATGGGAGGTCCTGGGTTCAGTTCCTGGTGCCTCCTAAAGAAGACAAACTGACATGGTGAATTGGTGCAACAAGATGACACAACAAGGAGATGCAACAAGGAAACACAATGAGAGATACAACGAGCAGGGAGCAGAGGTGGCGGAAGCAATTGGGCACCTCCTTCCCACATAGGGCGTCCTGGGTTTATTTCCTTGTGCCTCCTAAAAAGAATACAAGTAGACACAAAAAACACACAACAAGCAGACACAGAGAGCAGGCAGTGAGCACAAACAAGGGAGAGGGGCACAAATAAATAAAATAAATCTTTTTTAAAAAAAGTAAGATGATATAAATTAAATATGCACTTAGAGCCACACAAGAGGAACTATTTCAAGTGATTTTGAATATACTAATGTGACTGTATGTATACCTGGAAGTATACACCAAGGAAAAAAGGAACTGAAAAATAATCTTAAAATGTTTTAAGTAAGTATATTGCTAATTACAATATTATAGTTATTCTGATACCTTTATATTTGCAGTATTTAATGTGGGTAAGTCAAATAATTATGTTGGTATAGGTTAATATTGATAATTTTGGATAGGAAAAAGGGAGATACAGATACAAAATAGAAGTAAAGTAATAACACTTTGGCCATAATTTGAGGTGGAAATAACAGTATGAACTTATTATGTATTTTATCCTGAAAATTGTACTTATTTCCTAGTTTTTTCCATTGAAAAACTTAATAAATATGACTAAAACATAACAAAAAGCAGCTAGAATATCGAAATTTGACTTCCAAGTATCATTTCCCAAAAAAGGAACTGGAGCTCATTGGAAAAATAACATGTTGAAACCTGGGGATAGAGTTGTGAAAAAGCAAACCTGAATATCTTGTCTTACCAAAAAGCAAGAATAATATCAAAGCCTACTAGGTTTCTAGAAAAAGGAAATGGGAGCCAATTTGAGTAGCTTCCATTTGCCAAAGATTGGACAGCATGTGATCAATAAAGATAGCATCTGCAATGAATTGAAAGGCTCCAAATATATTTAAGTTCATTAGTTCAAAATTGTATGCAAAAATATTCAACATTACACAAAACATCTTATTGATCACCTTCGGATGATATTAGATAGCTCGTTATTTTGAAAATTAATAAATAATGGAAGAGAGTCAAGCATTCGTCTTCCCTTTTCATATATGCATTATACTTCAGGGTAAACAAGAGGTTGAACTAGGGATGTTTCTTTTTGTAGTATTACAGCAAACAAATGAAAAGGAATAGTTTTAGGGTTTTTGCAACCCTTGAAGAAATAATGAAGCCAATCCTTTATCATCAATGGCTTGTAACATCACAAAAAAGAGAGATGTCCATACGTTACGTAAATAGTAACGGAGGTGAAGGGGACCCACACGAGCTCCGTTGGTTCTTGACTGGCACAGAGAATTGCGTTCCACATGAAGGTTGCTCACTCCAGGAGAAAACCTTTATTCAGCAGGTGGAGGTCAGGAGACAAAGTCTCAAATTGGTCTCCCCAAACAAAGAAGACTAGGGCTTTTATCATTTTCAGATAGAGAAGGGAGGGATAAGGGTGTTGCGATGTTAAGGGATATTGACTGATTTGTTCAAGTAGAAGAGTGCAAGTGCAGTTCCCGGAGGCTGGCTGGGGTCAGCGTTGGGTTACAGGTTACAAACTGGGTCATGAATAGCTTAATGAAAATCCCTTAGAAATTGACAAAGTTTGGCTGGCATAATACATAAGGTTGTAAATAGTTCAATCCACAGGGAGTTTTAAGCTAAACATTTTAAAATTCCTTAGACTAAACCAAACACATTCTGCCTTCAAGGGACTGTTAAGAATTGAATAAATAAATCTGGCTCAGGCAGAGATGATAAGAGAAAATATCAGTAAGGGCTAAGCTACCAGTTAAAGATTATAAAGATTTATAAAAATAAAATATAATATTTAGAATCGAAGAAATAAGTTTCAAATATTTGACTCTACCTACTTTTAAAAGTTAATGTGCATCAAGGCTGTGATTATAGTGGATGAGTCATTCTATATCATACTAAAAGCAAGAAATCCTCCATATAATAATTCAGTGACTATGTTCATTTGTTCCCATTCAGTTTGTAAATTCTTCAGTCTTGCCACACTCAGACAAAGAGAAAAGAGTAGAAAGCAGGAACTTGCTAGGTACAGATAAGGGAAAGGCAAACAGAAATTTACTTTGTGACTAAAAGACAGTTTCTCCTTAATAGGAAACAAGTGCAAAGCTATATTGCTACAAGTTATGAGAGTGGGATTACATAGTTAAAACTAAAATAGCATTCATTAGCTAAATCTAAAAACTGAGGGTGTAGTGTAACGTATCATATGACTGATTATGGTCCATTTCAGCAGTATACTACAAAACCTACAGTCTTGAAAAAAAGGAAAAAAAAAAAAAAAAAGAAATCAACCTAAATGTGACCAAGCATTTAGATCTTACCAGTAATGTACAGGACATACAGGGAACAATGGAACAAGTTAAATTATACCTAGAAGATGCAGCTAGCTAAATCCATATTGTGGAAAATTCTACAGGTCAAATAGTTTTTCAATAAAAAGACAAGCAAAAATAACGAAAAAAAAAAACCACGCACACAAAGGTTTGGAAGAGGAATTTTTAGATTAAAAGAGACTTCAGAGACATAATAAATCACCAGAATGAGTGGCCCCTGTTTGGCTCCTGGTTCAAGTAAATGAAAGAAAATTATCACATTTAACTATCTTACAAACACATATTTATATGAAAAATATTGTATGAATTGAAGAAAAAACAATTGGACATTTGATAATACTGAGGAGTGATTCAGTTTTTACTTTTGAATAGATTTGCGGTTATGTTTAATTTTAAAAAACATGAGAACAGGAGCAGCTAGATTTGCCTAAGACAACTAAGAAGGCTTCATTTAAGGAGATAGATTCTGAAAGTAAAAGTAAATGTTTCCCAGATAGAGACGAAGGATTGAAAAAGCCATGTCATACAGAGAGAAACAAAAACACAAATTTTGGAACTCATGAAAAGACATAGTAACTTTGGAAAAGCCTGTAGCTGGCATATTGAATTCATGGGCAGTAATCACAAATGATGAGACTTGAAAGGAATACTGGGTATAATTTGGAAAATTTTAAATGCCAGTTTGGATTTCCATATATACGTAGTCAACTGAATAGAAATAGAGATGCTGAGAAAGAACTGGATGAGAGAATGATGTTATTGTAAATGAGAATTAAAAAAACATCTTTGCAATAGCATTTTGTAATTGAAATAATCAGAAATACAAAAGTTTAGTCCCCTGCTATTGGTGAGGATGTGGGGAAACAGACACTCTCAATCACTGCTAATGGGATTTTAAGCTGGAACAATCTCTAGGAAGGACAATTTGACACTATCCATCTAAACTGCACATATAAATATTCTGTGATCCAGGAATTATACTTTTAAAAAATGTACCTTGTAAATAACTTTACAGAAGTCACATATGAAAAATTTATTTACTGCAACATTAAAATAGCAAAAGAGTTTACTCCATCTCAGTGTCCATCAATACGTGTCTGGTTAAACATAATGTGATGCTTCCACTGATTAGAATTACACACCAATAAGCATACATGAGGAAGCCCCTTGTTGAGTGATATAAAATAATTTTCAGATGCCATTTGTGTAAAATAAAATGGCAGAAAAATGTTCATAGTATGCTACTATTTTATATATAAAAAGGAAAGGAAAAAGAATGAATACATATTTATTTGCTACTATGAACTTAGAATAATTTTAGAAAGATACATAAGAAGCTGACAACAGTGGTTGTGCATGGGGATAGACACTGAGAAGGTAGGAAACCAAGTAAGGTAGTGTCTTAGTTTGCCACAGGGTTACTGATGCAAAGCACCAGAAATGCGTTAGATTTTATAAGGGGGATTTTATTTAGGGTAAAAACTTACAGTCCTGAAGCTGTGGAATATCCAAATCAAACCATCAGAGATGCTTTTTCACCAAAGTCAGCTACTATAATCCTGGTGTCCTACCATGTGGCTGTCAGGCAAGATGGCAGGTCTGCTGGTCTCTCTAATTTCTCCTTGAACTCAGATGTAACTGATCAGTCATCTCTGCCTGGGCCTCTGCTCCTTGGGCCTTTCAGTGCTTTTCTCCTTGAGCTTAGTTGTGGGTGAAACTGGAGTCCTTACACCCACATGACTGGACCAAATATAATGACTTCCTTTCTGTGTGTGTGTGTGTCTCTCTCTGTGTCTCCAATTATATATGACCCAGCATATATAATTGCACTCCGTACTAACCCAGTCCAGTCAAAAGGCCCCACGCCCACAGGAATGGATTACTTCCAAAATAAAATATTTTTATGGGAATCACAAAATTCAAACTGTCACAGGAAGGGAACAGTTTCTCTTTATACCATTCTGTACCTCTCAAATTTTGAATCATGGACTGTATTACCTGTCAAAATATCTAAGATAAAATTTAAAATATAGATATCATTTTTCTAGCCAATACAGTATATGAGCCTGTAGGAAGTGAGTAGCAGTAGACTTGGGAAATTATGTCACATTTGTGATATTTTTAGTTAGAATTAAGTTCAATTACGAATATATAGTGAGATATTCTAACAGAATTGAATATATAACTATCCCCTGTAAGATAATAGATATTAAATGTGGATGTAGATGCAGATAGAGGTAGAGATAGAGTACCATTTCACATTCATTACAGTGGCTACAATTAAAGAATAACATTGGAGAGGATGCTTATCAAGAATCTTCCACTTTCAGTGCTATGTCTTCAACTACTTCTCTACCAGATTCTTTCTAAAAGAATCTAAATATACTTTCGTTTCTCACATCTTCACAACTATTTCTAGCCCTGTATTCCTTGCTCCCCATCTAACCCTCCATTTCTTCTCCTATTTATAGCCAATTTCAGAATCATATGCTTTGCTATTTTCTCTTCTTTACCTCCCATTCTTTTCCTAACCAACCCTGCTGAACTTCTGACCTCACTTCTTCATTGTAATTGTTCCTGTCCCTTTATTGACCTTATCCTTAATGGAGTCTTATCAGGCCTCAGCTGACTTGACCTCTCAACAGTATTTTAATATGCAGAAAACCACTCCTTCCTTTGGAATAAATTCTCCATTTGGCATTCATGACCTTTTATCCTCTGTACTTTTTTCTCAGTGTCTTTTCTTATCCTATCCATTCACCAGACCTTTAGTGTTGAAGTTCCTTAGGACTTGGTCCTTAACCCTCTCATTTTCTCACTGTATCTTCTAACTCTAGAGCATTTTATCTACTCTGATAGCTTTGCTGAAAACTCCAAAATTTTTATTTCTAGCCCAGACATTTTTTGAGCATGGTAGAGGTCTATCTGTTAATAACTACCTACTCATGTCTCCGCTTAGATGTGTCACAGACACCAAACATAATATGTCTGAAATTGTCTCAGAATCTTTTCTCTTTACTGAACCTGCTTTTTGTAACTATTTATAGAACAGTAACTCATGATAAAACATGTAAAATAAAAACAAAAATAAAACCAGAGGTAAAGGGAAAGAACTTTTAAAAAGTTTGATCAAACAAACAATATTCTCTTAAGGTAAAAGAAAAAATTGGCTATAAAACCACACTATATTTTAAAAAATGGGATCAAACAAATTATCAAAAGAATGAGATCAAATATATCATATATGATAAGGATGGGTTGATCAAGATATAAACAACTTTATGAAAACACTGAAAATCAATCAAAAACAATCTGAATAGACAAAGGAATTTATCTTTGAAAGAAAGGAACTACACTATATAAAATGCAAACTATACGGATTATTGCCTGAGGGTACTCCTCCAGTTCATATAGAAACTCAAAAAGATTTCAAAGCTTCTGGAGTCGTACCATAAGGTTCAGATCAACCAGAATATCTCAAAACTGAACAGGAATAGCCTGTAAAGAAGGAATCTACAGAAGTGGAAGTCCACATAAAGTCCTGCCAAGTTCTTAGCTGACCATGAGTTGTGTCTTCTCAAGGGAGACATCAAGTTTCCCAGTGAAAAATTTGCCATAAGATTGTAAGTACTAAGAAGAAATGTCAGCTCTTGGCTTTGAGGAGAATAACATGTCTGAATTGCATCTAGCCAACCTAATTGCCTGTAATCACAAAATTTAACAAACTCTAGAAGAAGATTGCAAAATCCAGTCTCCACAATATATCATATATAATGTACAATATTCATATATGTAAAAACATCACTAGCATGTGAATCATTGGGAAAAGCAGTCAACAGATACTACAGATGACATAGGTATTGGAAGAAAAATGTAAATTATAAAATTAAACAAAGGAAATGTTTAGAACTGCTGAAAATAACAGTACAGAATAAAAAATATACTAAAAGAAATAGCTCTAAAAGAAAAGAGCTTTAGCAATTATAGAACAATATCAAATAGTCAAACACTCGTGTTAATTAGAATACTAGAACAAATAAAAATAAAATGGGGCGGAAAAACAAATTGAAGAAATAACTTAAGTTGAATAATATAAACTTACAAATCCAAAAGGAAAGTGAACTTAAGCAAGATAAATACAAAGGAAACTATGCCTACACATGTCACAGTGAAACTGATGAAAACAAAATATGAACATGATTAAAACATCCAGGAACAACAACAACAAAAAAGACAACATGCAGGAGAACAATCATATGAATGATAACTAACTACATAAAATAACACTGGAGGAACAGAGATCATGATATCACATTCTTAGACTGCTAAAAGAAAAGAAAAATCTTTTAACTCAGAATTCTGTATATTGTCAAAATGGGAGCACAGTGAAAATGCTTTCAGATAAAGAGAAGTTTAGGGATCTTTTGACCAGCTGACAAGCAATACCAGAGATGCTAAGTAGGTCTTCAGGTTGAAGAAAAGTGATACCAGATCGAAACTCCAAGTTATAGAAAGGAAACTTAATCTATATTAAATCTAATCATAACAAGTATATTATACCCAAATAGATGAAATGCCCCAATAAGAAAAAGATGGATTATTGGATTAAATTTAAAAGAAGTGCCATCTGAAGGCTGCCAAAAGAGACAGTTTAAATATAAAGAAACAGTTATAAAATAAAATGGGAAAGCACATAGAAAGAAAACACTTAATATAAAACTTTTGTGTAAGATAAACTACACTTCATAGACTTCAAGACAAGAAGCATTACCAAAGTAAAGAGAGAGAGAGAGAGAGAGAGAGAGAGAGAGAGAGAGAGAGAGAGAGAGATAGATAGGTTTAGAATCAGGGTCAATTCTTTCATTATGTACCTAAAAACAGAGGTTCAAAATATATGAAACAAAACTTTCAGAAGTAAATGGCGAAATAGATAAGTAGAAATGCATAGTCATGGTTGGGGATTTTAACAGGCCATTTATTGTAATTAAAGAAAAATACACTTAAAGTCATTAAAATTATAAATATTCTGATCAATACTATCAACTATTTGGACCTAATTGATATTTATAGAATACTATGTCCCTAAATTGCAGGATAAACATTGTTTCTCAAGTGGACATTTAACTACTAGAGCAGGCATCTACTGGGTAAAGAAATAAATTTCAATAATTTAAAATGAAAAAAAGCATAAAGAATTAAATCAGAAAGAAATAATAAAAAATACATAAAAATGGCTAAAATATTTAGAAATTAATTGAAACACTCTATATAAGCCATTGGTTAAATAAATGCTTCATAAAGTAAACTGAAAATATTTCAAGTTGCATATAATGCAAATACAATGACTCCAATTTAATGGGACGCAGCTAAAGCAGTTGTTATAGGAAAATGTATAGATTTCTGTACTTCAGTCATTAAAGAAAAAAATGTTTGAAATAATGTTCTAAGTTTTTAACTCAGCAGGTTAAAAAAAGATGTACAAATTAAATCCGAAACATCAGAACAATTCAAATAAAGCAAAGGGCAGAAAACAATGAAGTATAAAGCAAACAACAAAAAAAAATTTTTACAAAGGCAGTATTTCTCTGTGAAAAGATTTGTACAATGAATATACACACCACAGAATGAGGAAAAATATTAAACTCAAATTATCAACAACATATATGAAAATAGAAATATTAATTTAGATCCTAAAGACCTCAAAAGGGTACCAAGGGGATATTATGAAGATCTCTATGTCCACAACTTAGATGAAAGGAAAAACCCCTTTAAAAAGCATCTAAATTGACCAAGATAAAATATGTAAAATGGAAAACCCATATGTCTATTTAAACATTAAATTTGTTACTAGAAAAATGTTCCACATAGAAAAATGTAGGTCCAAATGGTTTCTTTGGTAAATACTGTCAAATATTTAAGAAGGAAACAATACCAAACTCTTTCAAAATTGAATTAGACTGATCTTCTCCCAAATCATTTTATAGGACAACATAACTGATACCAAAATCAACAGAAACATTAAAATATAAAATACAAAATACAAACAACATCCTCATGAACATAACAAGAACCCTCAACAAAATATTAACAAATCATATTCAGCAATAAATTTAAAAAGAACTAAAATATAAATATACTGTAAAATATATGAACATGACATGTTTAAAAGGGTGTAGCATAGGAATGTAAAGTCTATTTAACCTTTGAAAACTGATTTAATCTACCATATTAACAGAATTAAAGAGAAAAACATGGATGGAATGGAGGAGAGTATGGGCCATGATGTGGACCATTGTCTATGAGGTGCAGAGGTGCCCAAAGATGTACTTACCAAATCCAATGGATGTGTCATGATGATGGGAACGAGTGTTGTTGGGGGGGGAGGGGGGGGTGGGGGGGTGGGGTTGAATGGGACCTCACATATATATTTTTAATGTAATATTATTACAAAGTCAATTAAAAAAAAAAAGAAATGAAAAAAAAAAAGAGAAAAACATGATCTTTTGAATAGATACAGAAAAATCATTTGACAAAATTAAAAATTTATTCATGATAAAAGTACAGTTAACTTAGAATAGAAAATAGAATGTTTAAAAACTAATAAGGTCATGTACAAAAACCTAGAGCCAGCATTATACTCAATAAAATTTGAATGGCTTGCCTCCTAGACTGCAATAGTGACTGTGACCACAATGGACTTGAGCACATTCTGAGGTTTATATATAGAAATACACATACATATATATGTAAGTATATACTCAGGAGAATGAAAATTTCTTCCTTACTTAAAAATGTAACAAATACTTATACAAAGAATAATGAATAGTACATAATAACGGATAGAAAATGAAAGCTTAATATTTTGTTATTCCCCTAATAGCAAATTTAGTTGCCATTTCTTGACATCCAGTGCCTGCTGATATGGCACACTTCTGTATATTCATTTCAGAGAAAGAAAAAGAAAGAAAGAGAAGCAGAAAGAGTTGCAAAATGCATACGATTGGGCTCCTAGGCAGAAGATATATGGTAATTCAGTTATTCTTTCTGCAACTTTTCTGTAAATTTGAAATTATATGGAAATTAATAGTGATAAGTACAAGCATAGAAATGGATAAATAGACCAGTGCAATAAAATAAAATCCAGAAGCATAAACCATATAGTTAAAATTTAATATTTGGTAAACTTGACAATTCAAGTCTTTAGGGAAAGAGATTTGAATGATTCAATAAATGGTTATAATTAATATAATTGATTTTGCCCACTTATTAGTTTTTTTACATTATTACATACAAAAGCACACAAACATATGCATACACATATGCATATCTTATATTCATTAAGTATTCAAGAATTGATTCTGCCTTTCCAATCTATATACCATTTATTTGTATGGCTCCAACTATGCCATTTAAGGGCCTCTGTTTCAATGCTGACTAAAGCGGGTGAAATGAGTATCCTTGAATCATTTCTTATATTAATGGAATTTTTATACTATTTCACTATTAAACTTGATATTTGTTGTAGATTCCAAGTAAAAACAAATATTATGTCATATGCTCCCCTGCCTTCCTTGTGAAAGGGATTTTTTAAAAATTTCTGTGTTGTTTTTTTTAATTTTTATTTTCTCTTAGCATGAATGGGTGTTAACTTTTACCAAATGTTTTTCCTGTGTCTATAGATGTTTTCTCAGATTTTCCTTTACATGTAAAATAATATTCTTTAACTTTCCATTACTAAACATTAAATATCCAGGATTCAAGAGATGACTATGATAGACTCTTAAATTACTTCCCATTTCTTATAATACTTTCTTCAGTTGGATCCTAATACACTGCAAGCCTATTTTTCTTTCCCTAGCTATTCCTTCGATTTCCCTTGCCCATTATCTTCTACCTGACTGCTAAACGTCGGATCACTCTAAAAATCAGTTGTTGGCCCCTTTTTTAATCCATATATTCCTCAGTTAACTTCAGCCAATCTCACGTCTTCAATAATACCTATATTCTGATGATGCCCAAATTTTTCTTAGTCCAAAACTCCTTTCTGAGCTCCATAAACTCAATGATCAATTCATTAGATCCTCTTAGCTGTCTAGTAAGCAGTTCATGTCCAAAAGAGAGCTCTGATTTTTCTCTCTCATATTCATTTCTGAGATTCTTTCTGTCTGAGAGCCCACTTGCTGAAACCGAAAACTGTATAATCATCCTTGATTTTCCTCCTTATCTCAAATCCCATTGCTCCTCTATCAGCAAATCCTTTGGAGCCTACCTTGAATGTACATTCCGTAGTCATTCATTTCTCATGTCCTTCATTGCTTCCACTTGAGTTGAGGGCAACATCACCATTCATCTTAACTACTGCAATAGCCTTCTATTGGTCTGTCTATTCCCATTGTTCTACCCCTCTTGCAACCTACATTTCTCAGAATAATCAGCTGATGTTTTTAGTAAGTAAGCATGATAACATTTCTTCCCTGCTTAAACACTTCCAAAAGCTTTACACTTAGAAAATACAAAATATCAACCTAGGTCTATAGGACCCAGTAACATCTACATTCTTGCTACCTCAACTACTATATCCCTCTCTTAGAACCGTTCAATTCAGGCTCTTCTAGCTTTACAGCTGCCTTTCAAACACTTCAAGGTTGTTCCTGCCACAGGAACATATGCTTGTTTTTACTTCTGAAGGACATCCCCTCCCCTGCTCCCAGATATTTCCTCACAAGGTATTCCCTCACTTCATTTAGGGATCTGCTCAAATTTAATTTGCTCAGGAAAGCATTTCCTAACCACGTCATCAAAATAGATGTCCTGTCCCATAGCCCTAAGTCCTTCTCTCCCTTTACCCCAGATTATTTTTCTTTATAATGCTTATCACTTTCTAACATTATATAATGATTGCATTTTTAACAAATCAATTTTATTGACACATATTGATAAAGCATAAATCCATACAACGTGTACAATCAATGGTATTCAGTGTAATCACATATTTGTACGTTCGTCACTTCAATAATCCTTAGAGCATGTTCATTATTCTGATAATAATAATAATAATAATAAATAGGAAACAGAACTCATCACCTCTCAATCTCTCTATGCTTCCCCTGACATATATAGCTACTATTCTTTTTCTTTCTTTCTAGTATATTTGTATTTATATTTTGTAGAAACAGTCTTATATATGCAATATCACCCACGTTCATGTTTTATATGATTTTACTATCTTCAACAGTTCCATGTTATAGATTTTAGCTTTCCTTCTACTAATATACATGACCTTAGACTTTCCCTTTCAATCAGTCATACCCACATAATATCTGTGCTAGTTACAAACACCATGATATGCTTTCACCATTTCTATTCATTTCCAAAGATTTACAAACAACATATTTACCAGTACCGCATAGATCAACCCTCAGCTTTCCATTCTCTAACCTCCTTCTATTTTCTGTTGACCTATATTAATTACTAACTCCATGCGTTTATATAACATATTTAGTTCATAATAGCTCAATCATATATTTGCCCTTTTGTGTCTGATTTGCTTCACTCAACATTATGTCCATCAGGTTCATCCACGTTGTCATATGCTTTACAACTCAATTTCTACTTTATATTCCATCATATGTTTACACCACCATTTGTTTATCCATTCATCAGTTGATGGACACCTGGATTGTTTCCATCTTTTGGCCTCTATTGACATTGGTGTGCAGATGTCTGTTTGTGTCTCTCCTCTCAGTTCTTCTGGGTATATGCTTAGTAATGGTATTGCCAGGTCATTCAATCTATATTCAACTTCCTTAGGAACTGCCAAACCATCCTCCACAGTGGCTGTAGCATTCTACATTCCCACCAAGAGTGAATAAGGATTCCTATCTCTCCACATCCTCTCCAATATTTACAGTTTTCTGACTTTTTAATAGTGACCAGTCTAGGTGTGAAATGATGTCTCATTATAGTTCTGATTTGCATGCCCCTAATTGATAGTGATGTTGAACACTCTTTTCTGTGTTTATTCGCCATTTGTATTTTTTCTTTGGACAATTGTCTTTTCAAGCCTTTTGCCCATTATTTATTTAATTGGGTAGTTTGTCTTTTTATTACTGAGTTGTATGATCTCTCTGTATATCATGGATTTCTTTTATTAGATTTAATTTTTATTTTTAAAGAAGCTTTAGATTACATACATGTTACATAAAAAATATAAGATATTCCCATATATTCCACCCCTTCCATTCCCACACTTTTCCACATTAACATATCTTTCATTAGTGTGGTACATTTGTTACAATTCATGAACACATATTGAAGCATCACTACTAAACATGGACTAAAGCTTTCATTGGAGTTTACACTCTTACCCATGCAATTTTGTAGGTTATGACAAAATATATAATGGCCTCATTGCAACGTCATGCAGGACAATTAAAATGTCTCAAAAATGCACCCATATTGCATCTATTCTTCCCTCTCCCCCCTCCTCAGAACCTCTGGTGGCCTTTGTTTATTATTGGTAAAAGTTCTTCCATTACTAGAATAATAATTCTATAAAAATAATAATGAGTCTAGTTAGTCCATTATTCATTCCCAAATCTTGGAGTATTTGGGGATGGTAATGTCCACTCTATTTCCAATTGAGAGAAGGCTTAGATCCCATGGGGCAGATGGATGGATTGATCTTGCTTGCACTTGCAGACATTCTCTGTTCCTTGGGGTGGATGTTGTCAATCATCATCTCTTTGTTAGTTGACCTGATGAGTCCATTGATCTGAAGAGTAGGTGTGGCAGCTCTGGTGAGATTTAGGACTCAACTGGCAATGAAGATACCAAAGATTTAAGTCTCTGGGACATATATTTAACAAGTATAGTGTTAATTATAGGTTCAAATAAAAGGAGAAAAAGAGCCATGTGTAGGAAACCATGTGAAGGAAATGAATCTAATTCTATTACACTGGGGAGCATAAATTCCAAAGTAAGGTCCACTGACAGGGAGCTGAATTCCTGAATATGTCTGCCTTGCTTATAGTGTGTGAATGCCTCTAGAACCCTCAGAAGCCCCAGTGTTTGAGGCACTGTTTACTGAGGCAATCAAGGAGATTCTGCTCAGACCTACATAAGCATAATCTCTGGAATGACCTTCTGACTCACTTTGAAATTTCTCAGTCATAAAAACTCATTTGTATTAACATTTACCCCCTTTTCAAGGTCTTTTTCCAGATGCATTGCTTGTTGGCACTTGGTTAACAGTCCCTCCGTGCCAGGGAGGCTCATCCCTAGAAGTCATATCCTAGGCTGGGGGGAAGGTAGTGCATTTAGATTATGAGTTTGGCTTACAAGGAGGACACATTTGAGCAACAAGGAGGTTTTCATGGGGTAACTCTTAGGCAATATATCAAACTAAGCTAAATTTCAATTTCACAAGAAAAGTTTCATAAGTCCAACACCAATCTCAAGAGCTTAGTGTGTAGTGGTCTATTCTCCTTCACTAAGTACTACCCTTGTACTAGGGGAATTCTTGCTATTCTATTAGAGAATGTAGCACAGTTCCCCAGGATGTGATATTTGTATTCTTTCAGTTATTGTGTGGGTTTCCACCAACAAAGACAATGCCTCATGAACAGTTGAACATATTCATATACCTTAGAGACATGCCCCAGGTGCACCTGTGCATACACATCCTCCTACTACTAACACCTGCACCAGTGATCCTCCCCTGCCACAGTTGTGACCCTTCTGTATCCATAATCTCTCCAAAAATGAAGCCAACAAAATAACCAAATAAAATTAAGAAAATGTAAAAATAATAATAGTTTAAAAAAATTGTTTTTAAAGTTGAAATAAGATAAAAATTTTTTAGATATTGTATCTTGCATCACTGTAAGAACAGTTGTCTTGTATATATGGTGAAAAATTCTTCCATGTATTCCCCCAGTGTCTTTTTTCTCATTTTATCTTCAAAGAAGCTTTAGTTTACAGAAAAGTCATAGAAAATATAGGGAATTCTCCTATACCCAATGCCTTATTCCTTTTCCACTCTTCCCTATTAATAACATTTTACATGTGGATGGTACATTTGTTAAATTAATGTACAAATATTGAAGCATTGCTATTTACCATGGTCAATGGTTTACATTATGGTTTTCATTTTGGACCTTACAATTTTATAGGTTTTAACAAAATTTAAAATGGCCTGTATCTGTTATTGCAAGATCATACAGAAGAATTCTAATGCCCTAAAAATGTCCTCTGTTCCATCTACTCTATTCTTCCTTCCTCTTTTCCATGGAAACTATGGTAACCTCTAAGTTTCAATTTTTGAAGAATAAAATTTATAGTTACTGGTAATAATACTGAATGCTTGATATATTGGTTTGTTACCTTTTATTAGCAACTTCCCATGTTCTTAAGGGATTCTTGTCCCTATAATTGAGAACATAGGAGGACTTCCCAGGAAGGGAGTTTAATATATTCTTGCTTATTGTTTGGGTCTCCGCCTACTGAGATAACATACTATGACTAGATGAACACTTACATATGCCATACATACATGCCCCAGGTGTACCCTATCCCATATATCCCCCCACACCCAACATTCTATACCAGTAACCTTCCCCTACCATATTTGCCAAAAGAACATTCCCAATATTGTAGTTTTAACCTCAGACCTTTAAATCCCTAGAGTTCACCTGATCCTTTCCTCAATGCTCCTCCAAGTTTCATGGACAGTCCAGCCCAACTCCTCCACCCTGCACCCCCTCACAGACCAACACTGCTGAACCCAATCATATCACTGCACCACTCTCCAAACACACCCTTCCACATTATCATAGATTTTGTCTTTTTGGGCATCAGTTTACCACCCTCTATTCCCTTTCTGTCTCCTGTAAACTATCTTCCAGACTTAAGCTCTGTGAGTCTATTCAATTTGCTTAAGTCATATCAGTGAGGTCACGGAATATTTGTCCTTCAGTGCCTGGCTTACTTCACTCAACTAAGATTTTCAAGATTCATCCATGTTATCCCAAGTGTTAATACTACATTTTTTCTCATCACTGAGTAATATTCCATTGTTTGAATATACCACAGTTTCCTTACCCATTACTTCATTGATGGACATTTGGGTTGCTTCCAACTTTTGGCAATAGTGAATAATGCCCCCATGCAAACCGGGTATATATATACCTAGAAGTGGGATTACTGGATCATATGACAGTTCTATAGTTAGCTCTGAACTGCCAAACTGTCCTCCACAATGGCTGCACCATTCTGTATTCCCACCAGCAGTAGATGTGCTCCCTCTCCTCCACATCCTCTCCAACACTTGTAGTCCTCTGTTTTTTAAATAGCCACCAGTCTAATAAGTGTAAGATAATATCTCACTGTAGTTTTAATTTATATTTCCCTAATAGCTAGTGATGTTGAGTATTTTTTCATGTTTTTTTTTTGTTTTGTTTTGTTTTTTTGCCATTTGAATTTCTTCTTTGGAGAAGTGTCTATTCAAATCTCTTGCCCATTTTTAAAATGGTTGTTTGTCTTTTTATTTTTGAGATGTAGGATTTCTTTATATATGCTGGATATTTTGTCCTTATTGGATAGATAGTTACCAAATATTTTCTCCCATTGACAAACTCCTTTGAAGGTCAAAAGTTTTTAATTTTGAGGAGGTTCCATGTATCTATTTTTTTCTTTTGTTGCTCATGCTTTGGGTGTAAAGTTTATGACACCATTTCCTACTGCAAGGTCTTGTGGAAGTTTCCCTACACTATTTCTAGGAACTTTATGTTCTTGGCTCTTATATTTAAATCTTTGATACATTTTGAGTTAATTTTTGTGTAGGGCATGAGATGGTTATCCTCTCTCATTCTTTTGGATGTGGATATCCAGTTCTCCAAGCACCATTTGTTGAAGGGACATTCTCTCCTAGTTGAGTGGGTTTGGTGGCCTTGTAAAATATCAGTTAACCGTATGTTTGAGGATCTGTATCAGTACTCTCAATTCTGTCCCATTGGTCAGTGTGTCTATCCTTGTGCCAATACCATGCAGTTTTGAACACTGTAGCTTTGTAGTATGTTTTAAAGTCAGGTAGTGTCATTCCTGTAATTTTGTTTTTCTTTTTAATATGTCTTTGGCTACTCAGGGCCACTTGCCCTTCCAAATAAATTTCATAATTAGCTTTTCCAATTCAGAAAAAAAAAACTGTGGTAATTTTTATTGGGATTGTATTAAATCTGTAAATCAATTTGGTTAGGACAGACATCTTAAAGATCCTTAGTTTTCCAATCCATGAATATTGAATAGTTTTCAATTTATCTAGGTCTTCTTTAGTATCCTTTAACAATATTGTGTAGTTTTTTTGTGTACATATCCTCTATGTCTTTAGTTAAGTTTATTCTTAGGTATTTGATTTTTTTAGTTGCTATTGTAAATGAAATTTTTTTCTTGATTTCCTCCTCAGATTACTCAT
Organism: Dasypus novemcinctus; assembly: GCF_030445035.2. Classification (NCBI taxonomy): domain Eukaryota; kingdom Metazoa; phylum Chordata; class Mammalia; order Cingulata; family Dasypodidae; genus Dasypus; species Dasypus novemcinctus. The sequence continues at coordinate 69,467,795 of NC_080684.1, read as the reverse complement.
TATTGTTGTAGAGAAATGCTACTGATTTTTGCATGTTGATATTATATCCTGTCACTTTTCTGAATTTATTTATCACCTCTAGAAACTTTGTTATAGATTTCTCAGAACTCTCCATGTATAGGCTCATGTCATCTGCAAATAGTGAAATTTTTACTTCTTCCATTTCAATTTGGATGACTTTTATTTCTTTTTCTTGCCTAAGTGCTTGAGCAAGTACTTCTAGCACAATGTTAAATAAGAGTGGTGACAGTGGGCATCCTTGTCTTTTTCCAGATCTTAGAGGGAAAGCCTTTAGAATTTCATGATTGAATATGATGCTAGCTGTGGGTTTTTCATATATATCCTTTATCAAGTTGAGGAAGTTTCCTTCTATTCCTCTCTTTTGAAGTGTTTTTATCAATAAGCAGTGCTATATTTTTTCAAATGCTTTCTCTGCATCAATAGATAATCATGTGATTATTTTTTCTTTTGATCTGTTAATGTGAAAATTGATTGATTTTCTTACATTGAACCATACTTGCATACAAGGTAAACTTATTTGGTCATGGTGTATAATTCATCTGATGTGTTGTTGAATACAATTAGCAAGTATTTGGTTGAGGAGTTTAGCCTCCAGATATGTGAGAAATTGGTCTGTAGTTTCCCTTTCTTGTGGTGCTTTTATGTGACTTTGGTAGTATGGTAATTTTGGCATTATAGAATGAGTTACACAGTGTTCCCTCCACTTCTATCTTTTGGAAGAGTTTAAGCAGAATTGATGTTAGTTCTTTCCAGAATGTTGGTTGAATTCACTTGGGAAGACATCTGGTCATCCTGGACTCTTCTTAGTTGGGAGCTTTTTGATGACTGATTCAATTTATTTTGTTACTTGTGATTGTTCTGTTAAGTTAATCAATTTCTTCTTTCATCAATGTAGGCTGTATGTGTGCTTCTAGAAATTTGTCCATTTCATCTAAGTTATCCATCTTTTTTGCATGTAATTTTCCAAAGTATCTTCTTATGATACTTTTTATTTCAGTGGGATCAGTGGTGATATCCCCTTCCTTGATTCTTATTTTATCTATTTGCATCTTCTCTCTTTTTCCTTTGTTAGCCTACCTAAAGGTTTGCCAGTTTTATTAATCTTCTCAAAGAACTAGCTTTTGTTTTTGTTAATTTTTTCTAGTGCTTTCTTATTTTCAATTTCCTTTCACTTTACTCTAATTTTTGTTATTTCCTTCTTTCTATTTACTTGGGATTAGTTTGTTTTTCTTTTTACAATTCCTTAAGGTATGCAGTTAGGTCTTTGATTTTAACTCTTTCTTCTTTTTTAAATATAGGGATTTACAGCTATAAATTTTCCTCTCAGCAATGCTTTTGCTGCATCTATATGTTTTGATATGCTGTGTTTTCATTTTCATTAATTTCAAGGTATTTACTGCTTTCTTTTGCAATTTTCTCCTTGACCAATTCTTTGTCTAAGAATGTGTTGTTTAACTTCCATATCTTTGGACCTATTCTGGTTTTCTGCTCCTTACTGGTTCCATCTTCAATCCATTGTGGTCAGAGAAATTGCTTTGTTTAATTTGAATCTTTCTGAATTCATTGAGAGTTGTTCTATGGAGTAGCATGTGGTCCATCCTGGAGAATGACCCATTTGTGCTCATGAAGAATGTATATCCCAATGTATTTGGGTGTAATGTTCTTCATATATCTATTAGATCTAGATCCTGTAACACATTATTCAAGGTCTCTGTCTCTTTAATTGACCTTCTGTTGAGATGTTCTCTCAAATGGTGATACTGGTGCATTAAAATACTCCCCTGGAAGCGGAACTTGGCCCAGTGGATAGGGCATCTGTCTACCACATGGGAGGTCTGCAGTTCAAACCCCAGGCCTCCTTGACCCATGTGGAGCTGGCCCATGAGCAGTGCTGATGTGTACAAGGAGTGCCATGCCATGTAGGGGTGTCCCCGTGTAGGGGAGCCCCATGCGCAAGGAGTGTGCCCCATAAGGAGAGCCGCCCAGCATGAAAAAAGTTCAGCCTGCCCAGGAATGGCACTGCACACACAGAGAGCTGACACACAAGATGATGCAACAAAAGGAAACACAGATTCCTGTGCTGCTGACAACAACAGAAGCAGACAAAAAGAACATGCAGCAAATGGAGAGCAGACAATGGGGGGGGGAGGGTTGGGGGGAAGGGAGAGAAGTAAATAAAAAATATAACTTAAAAAAAAAAAACTCCCCTTTGCTTGTAGAGGCATTTATTTCTCCACTTAACTTTTCCAATGTCTGTCTCATGTATTTTGCTGTACCCTGGCTAGATGCATAAATGTCTATGATTGTTCTTTCTTCTCAATAGATTACTCCATTTACTAATATATAGTGTCCTTTGTCTCTTAAAATAGTATTGCATTCAAAGTCTAATTTGTCCAATATTAGTATATCTCTCCCCACCCATTTTTGGTTATTGTTTGCATGTATAAACCTTTTTCAACATTTCACTTTCAACCTCTTTGTGTCCCTGGGTCTAAGGTAAGTTTCTTGTAGAAAACATATAGATGGTTGCATTTCCTTATCCATTCTGCCAATCTGTGTCCCTTAGTTGAGAACTTTAATCCATTAGCATTAAATATAATTATTATACTTTCAAGGCATTTCTTACATTAGCCATTTTCTTTAGGCTTAAATATGTCATATGTTGTTTTTATTTTTATTTTTATCTTTTTTTAGTTATTCTTAAAAATAATCTTTCTTCCTACACTCTCTTCCAACCCTCTCTCTTCTGTTTTTTCCTTTCAACATATAAAACTCCCTTTAGTATATCTTGCAGAGCAGGTTTCTTGTTGACAAACTCTTATTTTCTGGTTATCTGTGAATATTTTGAACTCTTCCTCATTTTTGAATGCCAGCTTTGCTGGATACAGACTTCTTGGCTGATATATATATATATATATATATATATATATATATTTCTTTTGGCACCTTAACTATGTCATACCACTGCTTGCTTGCCTCCATGGTTTCAGATGAAAACTCAGCACTTAATCTTATCAAGCTTGCCTTGTACGTGATGGATCTCTTTTGCCCTGTTCTTTAAGTATTCTCTTTGTCTTGAGCATTGAGCAATTTGATAAGTATATGTATTGGATTAAGTCTGTTAGGATTTATACTGTTTGGGGTGTGCTGTGCTTCTCGGACATGTATGTCCATGACCCTCAAAAGAGTTTGGAAATTTGCAACCATTATTTCATCCAGTATGCCTTCTGCCCTTTCCCTTCTCTTCTTCCTCTGGGATGCCTATAATGTGTGTGTTTGCGTGTTTTGTGTTGTCATTTAAAACCCTGAATCCCTGCTGGATTTTTTTCTTTTTATCTATCTGTTCTACTATCTGTCTAATTTCAGATGTACTGTCTTTGACATAACTGATTCTTTCCTCTGTGTTTTTAAATCTGCTGTTATGTGCTTCCAGTGAGTTTTTTTATTTCTTGCATTGTGCTATTCATTATCATCAGATCTTTTTATGTATTTTACAATTTCTTCCATATGTTCCCCCAGTGTCTTTTTTTTAATTGTTTTTTTAAAGATACAAATATCACAAAATATGTTACATTAAAAAATATAAGAGGTTCCCATATACCCCACCACCAGTGTCTTAATATCCTTTATCTCTTCCTTCACTTCATTAAGTTGATACATGATATTTATTTGAAACTTCCTTGATAAGTAGTTCTGCATGTCCTCCTGCTTTCTTTAGTGTGTTCATTGAACTGGGCTATTGTAGCAGTTTAATATTATTGGTGAATTCCAAAAAGAAATATTAGATTATGCTTGTAATCTGATCTGTACCTGGGCATAATTGAGTTATGATTAGGGCTTTGAGTCCCCAACACTTGGTGGGTGGGGACACACAGATAAAGGCATGGCAAAGAACAGTGTTGAGGGCTTCTGATGATGGTGTTTTGATGTTGGAGTTTGATGCTGAAGACTTAAGCTGGAGCCCTGGGAAGTAAGCACACAAAGGAAAGAGAAGCCAGCCCCAGGAAGAAAGGAAGTTTGAACCCAGAGAAAAGCAAGCCCCAGGAACATAGGAACCCAGGAAGTCTGAACCCTCACAGAAGTTTGCAGCCATCTTACTCCAAATAGACTTTGTTAAGGGAAGTAACTTATGCTTCATGGCCTGGTATCTGTAAGCTACTACCCCAAATAAATACCCTTTATAAAAACTAACCAATTTCTGATATTTTGCATCAACACCCCTTTGGCTGACTAATACAGCTATGTCTTCCTGTTTCTTAGTATGGCTTGCAATTTTTTTCTTGGTGTCTAGGCATCTGTTTTGTTTTTGTTTTTTTTAATCTGTTTATCTCAATGAGCTTATTTAGTTGATTATATTTGGTAAGGCTCTTTTTTACCCTTGGTTCCTCTTATTTTATATCTTTGCAGTTGTCTGTGTCCCTTAAAAGAATATATTAGGACCAGAGAAAAGGAAAGAGATAAGGAGAGAAAAAACATAATAGTAATAATAATCAAAAAGGGAGAAGAGGAGCAATTCAAGAGCTAGTTAAATAAACAAGAGTAAAAATTTATAAAAAATACAAAGGGATAAGAATTTAAAAAGTGGAATAGAAAAAATGAAACAAGAAACAAAATAATCAAAATAGAATGAAAAGGCTGAAAAGATAAGAAGAAAAGGGAACAAGAGAAAGAAAGAGAGAATGAAGACCAAACAAGAAGTGGGATGAAAGAAAAGCAACAAAAGATAGAAGATGGAAAAGTGAAGGAAAGAAAGAAAATAAAGTAGGTAGAAAAATTAAGTAAAAAAAAAAAGACAAAAAAGGGAAGAGACAAGAAACAAAACAACAACAACAAATAATTCGAAAGGCAGGCTTCCTTCTTAGGCTTATTGTGAGCTTCTCAGACGGCCAGTGCTCATAATTGAATCATTCTGCAGGCTGCTCTCTGCAGATGAGGTATCTGGTTTTAGCTAATAAAATAAAAAATAATTTTTAAAAACTGATAAAAGATAAAAAATAACAGATAAAAAAACTAAAAAAAAAAAATCCTTGTCTTAAGGTTCCAGTTGCATGTCTGATAACTTGGTGTATCACTCTTTTTATCCCTTCTCTTAAGATGTACAGGTCATTCTCTTTTCTTAGGAGGTACCAGGAATTGATCAAGGGACCTTGTGTATGCAAGTAAGGAGTTCCTACACTGATTTCACCCACTCCAGAGTTAAGTAGCCTTGTGAAAGCTTTTCTGGCTTTTCCCACCCCCATTCCCACAAGTAAGTTGGGCTTCTAAAAGTTTGCCAGAGCTGTTTAGATGCTTGTCTCTCCCTCTTATTGACCTAGTTTCTCTCTCTCCCAGGGCAAATGGGTATAGCAGCCTGCCTGATCCGATCCCCCCTCCTTGGGGTGCTTCAGTGCTTGCTGGGGTCTTCTTTGAGATTTAAAGGGGACTAAGCTGGCCAAAATCACTGAAAAGAAACCACTCTCCATCCTCCACCAGACCACTCTTCTTTCCAAGGAATCTCTTTCAGTTGGCTGCAAATAACAAGGGATTTTATGGAGGTTATTTGCCTTGAGGGCAAGGTATATGTGCCATTCCCAGCCACAGGGGCAATTAACTCCTGGTTTTTGTTTTTTTGTTTTTGGCCTCTTTGTCTTTCTCTTCTGCTCCCTCTTGGATGATGCATAGTACTTTCCTGTTCTGCAGATCCCCAAAGCAGCTCCCTTGGGTAGGTTATTGTCCTTTCTCAGTTGTTTCTTGTGAGAGAGTGAGCTCTGCCTACCTACTTTGATGCCATCTTCCCGGAAATCCTGTATATCATTGATATTAAACCTTTATCAGACATGTGATTGCCAAATATTTTCTCCCATTGAGTCAGCTGTCTTTTCACCATATTGACAAAGTCCTTTGAGGTGCAAAAGTGTTTAATTTTGAGGACTCTCATTTATCTGTTTTTTCTTTTTTTGCTAATGTTTTGGGTTTAAGAAACTACCACCTACCACAAGATCTTTTTTTTTTATTTCTTTCTCCTTCTCCCCCCTCCCCCCCAGTTGTCTATTCTCTGTGTCCATTTTGCTGTGTGTTCTTCTTTTTTCCACTTCTGTTGTTGTCAGCAGCATGGGAATCTGTGTCTCTTTTTGTTGCGTCATCTTGCTGCATCCGCTCTCTGTGTGTATGGCGCCATTCCTGGGCAGGCTGAACTTTCTTTCACACTGGGTTGCTCTCCTTATGGGGCACACTCCTTGCACTTGGGGCTCCTCTAGTGGGGGCACCCCTGCATAGCACAGCACTCCTTGTGTGCATCAGCACAGTGCATGGGCCAGCTCCACACGGGTCAAAGAGGCCTCGCGTTTGAACTACAGAACTCCCATGTAGTAGGCAGATGCTCTATCCACTGGGCCAAGTCCACTTCCCTACCACAACATCTTGAAGATGTTTTCTTTTTGTTTCTTCTGGAGTTTTATGGTTGTAGTTTTTGTGTTTAGATCCTTGATTCATTTGAGTTAGTTTTTGTATAAGGTGTGAGCTAGGGGTCCACTTCATTTCTTTTGGAAACAGATATCCAGTTCTCCCAGTTCCATTTGTTGAACAGACTATTCTGGCCCAGCTAGGACGACTTAACCACAATGTCAAAAGTCACCTGACTGTACATGTAAAGGTCTATTTCTGAGTTTGTGATTCAGTTCCATTGGTCAATGTGTCTGTCTTTATGGCAGTATCATGCTGTTTTTAGTACTGTAGCTAAGTAATATTCTTTACAGTCTGGAAGTGAGAGTCCTCCAACTTCATTCTTTTTATAAAATATCTCTTCATTTATTCAGGACCCCTTATGCTTTCAAAAAACTGATAATTAATTTTTCCATTTCTGCAAAGGCATTCATTGGAATTTTATTGGGTTTGCATTGAATCTGTAAATCAGTTTGTGTACAATTGTCATCTTAACAGTATTTAGTCCTCCAATCCATGAACACAGAGTATCCTTCCATTTATTTAAGTCTTCTTCAGTTTCTTTTAGCAATGTTTTGTAGTTTTCTGAATACGGGTCCTTTATGTCCTTGGTTAAGTTTATTCCTAAATATTTGATTGTTTTAGTTGCTATTATAAATGGAATTTTTTCTGATTTCCTCCTCAGACTGCACATCAGTAGTGTATAGAAACACCATTGATTTTTGTGTATTAGTCTGGTATCCCACCACTTTGCTGAGCTCATCTATTAATCCTAGTAGCTTTGTGCAGATTTTTCAGGAGATTCTAGATATCGTAGCATATCACCAGTGAATAGCAAAGTTTTGTTTCTTCCTATCTTATTTGGGTGCCTTTTATTTCTTTATCTAGCCTAATTGCTCTAGCTAGAACCTCTAGCACAATACTGAAAAAAAATGATGACAGTGGGCACCCTTGTCTTGTCTCTAATCTCAGCAGGAAAGATTTCAATCTTTCACCATTGAGTACAATGCTACCTCTAGGTTTTTCATATATGCACTTTACCATATTGAGAAAACATTCCCTCTATTCCTGACTTTTGGAGAGTTTTTACCAAGAAAGTGTGCTGTGTTTTTCAAATGCCTTTTCTGCTTCAATTAAGAGGATCAGGCAATTTTTCTTCTTTAATTTATCAATGTGATTTATTACACTAAAGTATTGCCTTGGTTCTCAACTGCTTTGGAACTCCCTGATTTGGTACTGGACACATTTTGTTGTGAAAATTTTGTCCCAGTACTTGTCATTTGTTTGGTACTTGATGCACAGCCAGAACTTATCAGTGTTAGTTGCCTCATGACTTGCTATACTTTCCAGCCAAAACAAAGGGACATGATAGCTTTTGCCCTGTGCACATCCCATTAAGGTATTTTCTTAGCTTCTGTGGTCATTTTGTATATTTTTGCATTTTTTTTCTTACCATGGGTCCTAAGGAAATGATCAGTGATGGAACTGAGCAGCAAAGAAAATCACTTCACACCACCATTGAACAAATAAAAGAATGATAGGTAAATATGAGAGCAGTATTCACATTACTGATCTTACTAGGGAATATGGTATGCCTAGAACAACAGTCTCCATCATCATTAAGAATAAAGAAGCTATACAAAGGCTGATGTTGCAAAAAGAGTTAAAACAGAGGAGAATTTCCAAACACTTGAGGAAGTTGAAAAGCTGTTATTAATTTGGGTAAACAAGAAGCAGTTAGTGGGCAATAGTGTAGCAGAAGCCATGATATGTAAAAAAGTGTAAAGTGTTGTGTGCTGAACTTTTGAAAAACAAACTGGAACCGACTGATGAGAATGTTGAAGTTTTTAAGGCCAGCCATGGCTGGTTGGTCATTTAAAAAAGGGAACCTGCATCCATAGTGTTGTAAGGCATGGTGAGGCAGTGAGGCCTAATAAAAATGTTACTGAATAATTCATCTGTGAATTTTAAGACCATGTAGAGGCTGAGGGGTTTATTTCCCACCAGTTTTTAACTGTGATGACACTGGAGTTTTTGGGGGGAAAATGCTGAGTAGAACCTACAATACAAAAGAGGAGAAGGCATTAACAGGCTGCCACCCAATGAAGGACAGACTCACTCTATTGTTGCATGGGAATGCTAGAGAGAACTTAAAATTCAAGTCTCTACTAGTCCATCATAGTGAAAACCCATGAGTTTTCAAGAAGCATAATGTCATAAAAAGCAAACTGCCTGTGATGTGGAGGGCAAAGAGCAAAGCTCGGGTCTTGAGGAAATTTTTCACCAAGTGGATAGATGAAGTGTTCGGTTGCTGAGGGAAAAAAAAAATAGCTGCTAGAGAAAGAGTTGCCTCTGAAAGCTCTCCTACTTTTGACTTGGGGGATGATTTACTGGAGGAGTTCAGCTTCATACTGTAAGGTTCCTGTCCCCCAACACTACTCTTTTCATCCAGTTACACCAAAGTGCTTTTCAGAGGTGCTTTGAGATCACCTCTGACATCCAGTTGACTCTCATAGAATTCTGGGAGAGGAGCATTTTGATATCCTGCAATGCCTTAACCTTATTAATAAGGCCTGGAACAAAGTCTTTTATAGGACAGTGAACTTGACATATAAGAAGCTGTGACCAGAAGCTGTGACTCAGAGAGTCTTCAAAGGGTTTTTGGCTGGCAGCAAGCTTGTAAGTACAGAGGGTAGAGTGATATAGGATATTGTATCTTCGGGCTAATCGATGGTTCTGGAGGTCAATGCTACTAATGTTGAAGAGTTTGTGGGTGAACATTGTGAAGAGCTCAGTTTAAGGAGCTTCAGGAAGTACAGAAGAAGCAGCAACAAGAGGTGGTCAAAAAGATTTCTTCAGGTGAGGAGAAGATAAGGGAGAATGTGTGCAAAATGGCCAAAAGTTCAAAACTTTGTGGAGAAGACAATCCAGACAAGGCCCTGATGAGCAGAAATGTTAATTTATTGAATGGCCAATTTCATACTCTTGAGTAATTCTGGAAAGAAGACTGAAGCAGTCCTCATAGGATAAGTTTTTAGTGACAAAGAGTATGTCAGAGCCTGTGGTACAAGTTGAAAAAAGGCAGAAAAGAGAAAGAACACCAGAAGTGCAAGTGCCCGATATCTATTGGAGCACGACTCTCCTTCCAGGCAATATTCCATTTAACCCCTCCTCCTCACCACTCTTTCCCCACCATCCCATTAGGCCATGGACTCTTCTAAGTACAGGTAAAGTGAAGTTTTATTTTATTTAATCTAAGTATTTATTTTTTGTAGATTTATCTCTCAGGTAAAGTAATGATATACAACCCTATCTTTTTATATATTGCCTTAAAAATGTTTATTGTCTTTCATATGGGAATGCATTAAATTTATTTACATTATCCCTTATAGGAAAAATTTGTTTGGTACCCATTGATTTGGTACTCATCATGCCTCCCAGAACCAATTAACAACAAGTACCAAGGTACCACTGTAATTGATTTTCTTGGGTTGAAGCACCCTTGCATACCTGGGACAAAACCCACTTGATCGTGGTGTATAATTATTTTAATGTGATTTTGGATTCTATTTTCAAGTATTTTGTTGAGGATTTTTCTGTCAATATTCATTAGAGATATTGATCTGTAATTTACTCTTTTTATAGTATCTTTATCTGGTTTTGGTACTAGGGTGATGCAGTGTTCTATAGGTGTCTGTTAGGACTAGTTCATTTATCATATTGTTCAAGTTCTCTATTTATCTTCTGTCCAGATGTTCTAGCCAATGCTGAGAGTGGTGTATTGAAGTCTTCAACTATTATTTTAGAGATATCTATTTCTCCTTTAAGTTTTGCCAGTGTGTGCCTCATGTATCTTGGGGCACTGAAGTTAGGTGCATAAATATTTAGTATAGTTAGTTCTTCTTGATTAATTGCCCCTTTTATTAATATATAATGACCTTCTTCATCACTTATAACAGTTTGCATCTGAAATCCATTTTGTCAGATATTAGTATTGCTACTTCAATATTATTTCTTCTTCCTTTCCATTCTGTTCTCCTTCTGGGACACTGATAATGTGAATGTTTGTGTGTTTCACATTGTCATTCAATTCCTGAGACTGTTCCATTTTTTTTCAACCTTTTCTCTTTCCATTCTCCTGTCCTTTCCAGTTCACGTGTTCTGTCTTCAAGCAATTCAAATCTGCTCTTATGTACCTCTAATATATTTTTTATCTCATCCATCACGTCTTTCATTCCCATAAGGTCTGTTACTTTTCTTTGTAGGCTTTCAAATTGTTCTTTATGCTCACCCAGTGTCTTCTCAATATCCTTTACTTCTTTAGGCATATTTTCTTTAAATTCCATGAATTAATTTGGAGTTGTGTCATTATCACTGATTGTCATAAATTCTGTATATCTTCAGTATACTTGGTATGTTCCTTTGGCTAGGCCATCTTTTCCTATTTCCTAGTATGGTTTGTAATTTATTGCTGATGTCTAAGCATCTGAATATGTTGATGAATTTACTCTGATGGCCAATTTCTCTCCTTACCTATTATTTATTTGTTTGTTTTTTTCCCCACAGCTCTTTTATGATATTTGGTTCAATTTATTTGAAGTTTTTAAAATTGCTCAATTTAACTTATCAAAATCAGGCCAGAGACTCACCCATGGAATACAAATTTTCTTTCAGGGCTTAGGATACAGAGAGAATTGAAAACATTTTTGATCCATGAAATTTCCAGACCAGCCAGCAGATGACCATCATAGCACACCTTTTTCCACAGAGGTGTTACAGTTTCAACTTTCCTGTGTTCTGTGTTGAATCTCCAGAGCAGAGATTCAAAGCAGTTCTGCTGACTGAATTCATTGAAGAAAAGCCCCCCAACTCCTCCTCCTTTTCCTTTGAAACAACTGAGGGGGAGGAAGATGTCTGTTCCCTTCTAGGCAGCTGCAGTGAGACAGGGGTTTACCCCAGCTTAATATCTTGGCGGTGGGGAAGGGGAGTTCTTCCTGGCCACAGTGGGGGCTTGGTAACTCACATTTGTTTTTTCCGCTTCTTGGTGTCTCTGCTGCTCTCCCTCCTGAGAGTTATGGAGCACTTTTCTGGTCCCCAAAGAAGGGACCTCAGACAGTTTTTGGCTCTTTCTCCATTGTTTTTGTGAGAACATTCAGCTCTGCCTACTAGTGCAATGCCATCTTCCCACAATTCCTAGGAAGGGAGAATTATGTATTATTAATAGTCATATTCTTAGTTGATCAATAATAGAACAATCATTCCATTTATTTTGGTGGAAGTGAAATATATGATTGCCATAAAATGAGACAGACATCTAGCTAGGCAGGAACATTTTGCAAAGAACATCATGGTAACAGACCAGAATCTGCTGATTTAGTATGTAACTCAGGTATAAATTATACTATATATATGAATCATTTTTGTTCTTTCTAACTATTAATGATCATTGTTAACTATTACAGTCTGTCCTCAATTGTATTACTGTGACACCATTTGTACACACAATGATGGAGGGTAGGGGGCATGTGAGGCAATGGCAAGAAATAAAGCACAGGCATTGGAGTGAGGATAGGCAAGATGCTGATCAAAAAGCACTTTGTGTACAGTACTGCAATAGTCATCCAAAAGGGTGCTGATGCAATGCAAAGCACCAGAAATTGGTTGATTTTTATAAAGGGTATTTATTTGGGGTAGGAGCTTACAGATACCAGGCCATAAAGCATGAATTACTTCCCTCACCAAGGTCTATTTTCACATGTTGAAGCAAGTGGCTGCTGACATCTGTAAGGGTTCAGACTTCCTGGGTTTCTTTCTTCCTGGGTCTTACTTCTCTCCAAGCTCAGTTTTCTTTTCTTCCAGGGCCTTGCTTTTCTCTGGGTTCAGAGTTCCTGTTCCCAGGGCTTGCTTCTTCCTGGGCTCAGGGTTTCTTTCTTCCTGGGGCTTGCTTCTCTTTCCTATGTGTGCTTACTTCCCAGGGTTTCAGCATCAAACTCCAACATTAAGAACTGTCAAGTCTGTCCTTTGCCATGCCTTTTATCTGTGAGTCCCCACCCACCAAACGGCAGGGACTCAATGCCCTAATGATGTGGCCTAATCATAACTTAATTATGCCCAGGTACAGACCAAATTACAAACATAATGCAATATCTACTTTTAGAATTCATAGCCATATCAAACTACTACAAGTATTTAGAACTTAAATTTTATCCTAGACATGATAGAAACCCATTAAACACTTTTAAGCTGGGCAGAGATATGATCATATTTATGTTTTGAAATACTCATTCTGGGTACAGTATAAAGAATCAATTAAAGCAGGTTAAGCTTAGTGACAGGGAGAATAGTAGGGCATGGACTCTATAGCTTCAGATATATAAAAGAATTAAATTTGACTTTGGATTACTTATTCAATAGCAAAGAAGTGAAGAGAGGTTTAGATGACATGGAGTTTCTAGATAGAATGGATAAATGGGTAATGGGAAGATAAAAAGACATTGAATATTGTATGAGACAGAGTTCTCTAGGGAAACAAAACCAACAGGAGATACCTAAAATTAGTATGAGATTTTACAAAATTGTTTAATGCAACTATGGGAATACACATGTCCAAATTCCACAGGGCAGGCTATAAGCCAGGGCTTCCAATGAAGGTCCTTGATAAGTTCCCAGGAAACAATGGCTTTCTGAAGTAGACATGGGAATTCATGAGGTGCTTAAGTTACAAATTTAAAGCCTTCAACTAATCCCTTTCTTTTGTAACTGAATTCAGCATATTTAGGAATAGCCAGCCAACATCATTTTACCTTTTAACTCCACAAAACTCTGTTAAGATGTTAAGAACTCTCTCAGCCAGATTCCTGCTTCTTATCAGCATGAAAGTAGTCATACCCAGTGGTGATATTTTGGGTATCTCTATTGCCAACTCATTCCATGGACTGTCAGTGGCCTCTTGATTATTGGAAAGGGAGTCATTAGTGCCCTTGAAATCTAGTCAGAGTGGAGAATCAATTGCAAAAATTCCCAAACCAGTTCAGAAATCCTTTTTTAAGTTTCGTTTCTCAAGAACCATTCCTGGTACCAAGTTGTATTGTTCCATATTTTCTAGGGAAACAGAACCAAGAGGAGGTTTTTGTAAATAGTATGAGATTTTATAAAGTTCTCTCACAAGTCCAGATTTGCAGGGAAGGCTGCAAACCAGGACCTTCAATGAAGGTCCATGATGGGTTCCCAGGAGACACTGACTCTGAAATATTGACGGGAATTTTTTCTCTGAATGCTGAAATTACTTCCCCTTTTAAGGCTGTCAACTGATTGGATGAGAAGTCACTCATTGCTGATGGCAATCTTCTTAATTGATAGTAGATGTAATCAACCATTTATACAAGCAACTCACTGGTTATTAAAGTTCATGAAATGCCCTTGTATTGCAATTAGCCCAGTGCTTGCTTGACCAAACAACTGGGTACCATTACCTGGCCAAGTTGACAGATTAGACTAACCATCACAAATACTTAAAGAAGATGCTACAGAAGGAAAATGTGAGTTCCTTTGGGTGGATTGAAATTGGATTGTCTTTGTAACAAGCAATTGTAGATGAAGTGTGATTATAAAAATATGAATATATTATATAATACTTGGAAATAATCACCTTGACATTGTCCATTAGCATTAATAACCTAAATATAAATTACTCTTTTGGACTATATGAAAATACAAAGAAGCAGAAGAACATAAAGAAGCAAATTATGTTGGAATTAATTTTGCTGCTGGAAGATCCAAATTAATTTTAGGTTTGTAAAAGCCCCTCCTGTTTTTCCCCTTACCATTAAATTTTATAATGAACAAACTCAAAAGGGAGGATATATTGTGAAGAAAGAAAAGAGTTTTAAATATATTTCACATCATTTTCAATAGTTTGATATTTTTATTAGGCTTTATTTTTTAGAATTTTGTACTAATATTCATAATTTCATATTTACAACAATTCCAGATTGTTATTCCTTTTTCGCTTTTCCGAATATGTCTAAATTGTGGTTGATATATTTTAGTACTAAATCTTTTTTTAAGAAAATCTCGTATTTGACAAAATAAAAGATATGCTCCAGACTGTCTCTGAAGAAATATAGCAAGACAAATGAGTTGTAGCCTACCAATTCCTTTTTCAGTATAAACTTTATTTCCAGCTCATCTAAAGAAAATAAGATACATAGTAATGCTAAAAAGAATCATAGGATTTTAGAGAAAGAGACCTTAGAAAATGGTTTGCAGAGGAAAGAATTGAGGCTGACCTAAATTCATGCAGCTGTTTTAATGACATTGCCAGAATTAGAAACAGGGTCTTCTGGTTCTCAGTCTGGGCCCTTGTTATTGTGTGTTGTGATCCACTTCATGACTCCTCTGAACCATGGTTCTCATAAAAGGTCTACACATAACGCACAGTATTTCCAACAGAAATGCATTCCCTGCAGAAAAATGCCTGCCATGGATTCTGCTACTGAGACCCCCCGCTGGGCAAGGGGTCCCTAGACAGTACATTGCGCGAACTGTAATGAGCTATGTAATGTCTCCATTCTCTAGAGACAGGGATGTTTCACAATGTGGACCTTTTTTTTTTTTTTAATGAAAATTGTAAGCAAGCACTTCAGTTGTCTAATCCTTTGCACCAAGTCCCGTGAGGGCTCAGAGCCTTTCACACTCAGCAAAGTTATACTTTGGGACAAGAGGAAGATGTTTCAAGATAGCTGGCTTTGTTTGCTTAGACTCTTTTCCTCTCTTTTTTCTTTTAGAAAACAGCATTGTGTCTCTGGCCTTTGCTACTGAAAGACAGTTCAAAGTAAAAGCTGCATTCACAATATAGTGCAAAGTGTCACTGAGATGTTGCTCCAGACTTCATTCGATTCCTGTAACAAATAATCTCTATTTTGTGTGTCTGGAGCTGCATTAAGCATTATTCCCTGGTATTAACAGTTGTGCTAGATAAACACTATCTCTTGAATACCCCAGGTAGCTGCATTCATGATGAATTTGTAAATTTGTGTGACCAAAGAAACAAAGTTATCAAAATAAATATTAGTACTCTAATAAATAGTCATTTGTAGGAGATTAAAATGAGTCATCTAATTTCTGCCCAGTTAGTATTACTATCTGGTTTTGGATCACACTCCAATTTAAATCACTGTGACTGTGCTGACTTTCCGTATTCCCAAAATGTCACAATGGCAATAAATCATTAACAATGGAAACCAAATCATTTTTGTTCTTTAACATCTATATGTTGTCATGATGTATTTCTGGAGCATAACTTATTATCTAGAAACTTTCCAAGTGCCTTTTATTTTTATCTCACTGTTACTGCTTTCTTCCCCACAATAACCACTTAATTTTTTTCAGTTGTGGAGTACTAATGTAGTTGCATTAAAGAGCTCAATCCCTCAGTCCATATTTTCTCGGATCACAGAAAAACAATAGTGATTTCTATTAACATCAACTAAACCTCATCCACCTTTTTATTTTTTTCTCTTTTTCTTATTTGAATGCTTTAAAAGCATTTATATTATTTATAGTCATATAATTTCTTTAAAGAAAAAAAGAAACTGATGTTACCATGTGGCTAGCATAAACCTATTTAAAATATTGAATGCTTTAGTTTTGTTACACAAAAACATTTTACAGTAATGGAAAACTGTAATTGTGCATTTCATCACACTCACCCTGGGAGGTTAGCTTCAATAGGCAACATTTTTTTTAATATGCCCTCCTCCCAGTTAATAAACTCTTCTTCCTTTTCTTTACACCTACTAATTTGGAGTAGACTACATATATATATATAATGTTTTTCCTCCAAAACTCCAACTGTCCTTGCCACAGCATCAGTCTTGATACTGTGAATCTGCAATATCTTGTGATGCAGATTCAATTGAACTCATGGTAAATTTGAAATTAGTCTGTGTGTGTGTGTGTTTGCATTGTCTCTGAAATGATTTTGTTACCAGATTGAGGTACAGACAAGTGGGGTGATTCTTTAAGCTGTTTCTGCTGCTGCTATGATAACTCCTCATATATTCCAAAGTATTTTTTAAATGTTTTATTTGGTCATGTACAACCTCAAAATATATGTTCCTTATTTTAGATAGTAATGAAAATAAAATAGAAAAATCAAATATGTAAAGGAAAAGAAAAGCCATAGCTGTGTGGAAAAAGCCAGAATTATTTACAAACCTAAATAAATGGCTGCTTTCCAGTCAAAGGAAAGGAGTTGGAAAGGTTATATAAAACAGTAACTTAAACTAAAGGAAAAATATTTAGCTATAGCAGGTAACAAAATGGAAACTGATCCAGGCAGACAGAGAGAAGGATGGAGGGAGTAGAGACACAGCATCCAGCAAAGCAGGAGTCAATCAGTGGCATGGCAGTGTGACACTGGCACCATGAGTCTCTCCTGGAAATAAAAGCACCTGGAAAGTTAGAGGACCCTCCAAGGCTCAAGGCATGGAGGGTCTAAGCTATCATGTCCCAATGTAACAGAAATGGCAATGCAGCGATGCAGCAGAGAGTACTTCAAAGCCCTTCTCTGGAGTTGAAGTGGGGTAGTGGAGGAGCAAGAAAGTGAAAAGGGAAATGCAAAGAAGCAAAGGAGGAAAAAGAAGGTGGGAGGGGAGAGAGAGAGAGAGGGAATGCAACTAAATATTAGATAGTGCTAATAATTTAACCATTCCACTCAACAAACACATTCCCAGAGAGAGAGTGAGTTGAGAGCCTGGAACCTCCTCTCAACAATCTCCATTTTACTTTATTTTGAATGGTTCAACATTTCTAGTATTTGAAAATACAGAAGTGTGATTTTAAGTCTTGTGCATATTTTTACATATTTCATCTTTACATGCAGTTCATGTATACACATTTCCTCTACATGTTACTGTTTAGAGATATCTACACACATTTCTTATACAATTTTTAACTAATAAGGTATGATTTCAGGGTGATTTTTCAAGAAAATTCTCATTCTTCTTGCTGACTTTAGAGTCTAACCTTTCTCCCTATTCCCATCCTCTCTTCAGAAAATACCACATTATATAGTGATACTTAGTTTAATGGACACTCTTGTAGGTCCTTTGGATATATTTTAAGGAGGGGACTGCTGAATGTGCCATTTTTCAGTCAGTTTTACCTTGCTCTGTTCCTTTCATAGCCCAGCATTTGAAGCCACTGCACGAACTTAAGTCAGTTATGATTTCTTCATTTTTGCTTTAATAAGAAGATATTAGTTATACCTAGTGAGAACTTTGTAATGTAATAGGAGGAGAAATAGTTTCTCAGGCCATTCATATCTATTATTTAAGAGATACTGAGATTGTTTTCTGTACTTCTAAAATTTCCTTCAGTATTGAATTCTAATTCATTTGAAAAGTGTTGATTGTGTACCTCCACTATATAAGGATTTGATTAGATGCCCAATATACAAATGCTACTGCCTTCAACCAGGTCTTTCCATCTCTTCATACCACTTTACCAACGTTAATCTCTTCTCAGAATTTTTGGTGCTTTCTCAACCCATGTTTTCCTTATTAAATCTCACCTACCTTGTGGGTTCTCTCTTCTGAGACCTGCTTTCCTTTAGAACTAATTTAGTAAAGAAAGTCAACAAAGTTAATAATAAAATAAGTTAAAGAGTTTGCTTGTATTTCAAATCAGTTTTAATACTTAAATACTTAGAAGTGGTAACAAAGGAAGGACAACTATGAAGCAAGTTGCTACGCTGTTGTCTTGGGAACAGGCTCAGGTACAATAGAAATTCTCAACAATGACCACTTTGTTACTTTCACAGCACAGAGAGCCTAAAGAGCAAGGGAAAGGATCTCATCATGGACAGTCCCTGCCTGGGAGGACAATTGCTCAGGTGAGATTCTGCGGATGGCAGCTCCACACACCCTGCTTCACTTCGTGTAGGAGATGAGGGATGCCTGTGTTGCCCAAGGGGTGGATATTTGTATATCCCTGGAAAAGGGGGTCCAGCCACAGAACAAAAGCATACATCAAGCAAACTTTGTGCAGAATTTCTATTCTGATAAACAGCTAGGACTGCTTGTTGCCAATTAGCCAATTCCATTAGACCTAATATCTGCCCCTAACCTGTGGAATGGAAACATATTGAAACATTTGCACACAATCAAGGAAATGGGGAAAAGGAGGGAGGTAGGTGATGGCCAATAAATGCGTCTGTGACTTCCCCAGCAATGACATGCATGTCAGATTTTTCCTCAGTATTTTACAAACCTTACTCCCTTAAAATATATGCTTCTCACTGACATTGTCACTATTACTGAGAGAATTATGTGTTCTTCAGATATGTTGGGAAGGAAAAATTTTGAGAATTACTGTCCTAAGTATTACAATATGAAGTCTACATGTAAGTTGTGAAAACATTTTGAGGAAGATGGCCTTTGTAAAATCTGCTAAAATCATGCCTTGCTATTTTGCAAGAGGCAAGATTGGTAGAAACAAGATTGAAGAATTTAGGACACGACCATCAGGCTAAATTCTGGTGGACTAATAATATTCCAACTTCCTTTCGGTATTCTTCAGTTTTCCAATATAAATGCACTGATATTTAATCTAAAGTATTTTGTCACTGAATTAACAGGAAAGAGTGTTTATAATTTTTTAATTAAATTACAAATACAATTTTAAAATAATAGATGTTAATTACTGAGAAATTTGCCTTTTGTCTTCTACTGAACTAACCACTGGTCTTCAAAAAGATGATGAAAATCTGCTCTGACTTCCACAAAATTCTACATAAGTTGGAAGTTTGAACTTAGTAGACATACACATTCTTTTTTTCAGTAACTGTATTAATTAAGGTAACTCTTCCCTTTATAATTTTAAACAGAAATGATAACTAAAATATTAGTTCTGGAATATCTGTCAGTTTTTCTTTCTGATAATAGAAAGCACCCTTCTCATTATACAACAAAGATATTCCAAAATAAATGCACTTTTGAAAAAAAAAAATTTCTAAACAACTAGAGTCATCCTCACTCATACATGTTCAGAACTTCATTAGCAAAAGTACCTATTGAAAATAATTGTTTTTCTATCTCCATTACTATCTCCATTACTGAATATCAATCAATAAGCACTAGTGGTCTATACTTTGTAAAATAATCCATACTTTTAGAGAAGTTAATGATGCTGTTTGATGATGAGAATAGTTTTAAGTAGATCTCTTCTATGTCTTTTAAGACTCTTCAGAGCCCTAAAAAACTGAAGTACTGGCTGAACACTTTTTTTTCAGATTTATTTATTTATTTTTTCTGTATAGGTTAGTGGCAAGAGGATGCTTAGGTTGATAGGATAGTACAATGAAAGGGAGTGTAGCTTCAGCTCTGCAATCTTGGGCAAGTCCCTTTAGCCTTTCTGTCCTCAGTTTCTTCTTCTGTAAAAGTGGAATAATAATGGTAATTATCTCAGAGGCCTATTGTGAGGATCAAATGAGCTAATATTTGTAATGAGCTTTGAACAGAGGTTGGCACACAGTAAACATAGTGCACATTAGCTGTTTGTTTATTGTCTGAATATCCTCATAGAAATGTAAGTTCATGATATCAGGAGATTTGCTTTTATGTTCATTGTTGTTTCCAGGTACTGAGAAAAATGCCCAAAACACTGAAAATATTCAATGAGTCATGTTTTAAAGGGACAAGATAGTTAAGAACACTAATCATGAGGACAGACTACTGCATTCAAATATTGCCTCCAAACCTTACAAGGGGTTTTGCTTGGTGTAAGTTAGTTAATTTTGTGCTTTCCCCTACATCTGTAAAATATGGATAGTAATTACATCTAATTCATGCTATCATTGAGAAAATTAAATTAAATAATGTTTGTATGCCCATTCCAAGGAATAGAGAGTCTGCAACTGCTAGCAAGATAGCTCCATCCATCAACTCCGTGGGATCTAAGCCCCCTCTCAATTAGAGGTGGAGTGGGCATCATTGTTCTAGAATCCTCAGGATTGAGGAATGAATGATGGACTATAATAGACTTATGGTTATTCTTCTATAGACTTATTGTTATTCTAGCAATGAAGAACTTTTATCATTGATGTGGAGGCAGTAGCCACTGGATGTTCTGGGGGGAGGGAGAGGGAAGAATAGTTGTAATATGGGTGAATTTTAGGGACATTTGAATTGTCCTTCATCACACTGCAATGATAGATAAGGCCACTATATATTTTGCCATAACTTACAAAATTGTGTGGGACAGAGTATAAACTATAATGTAAACGAAAATCCATGCTTAGTGGTAATGCTCCAAAATGTGTTCATCAATTGTAACAATTGTACCACACTAATGAAGGATATCGTTATGTGGGAAAGTGTGGGAGGGGTATGGAGTGGGGCATATTGGAATTCCGTATGTTTTTTACATAACATTTATGCAGTCCAAGGTAGTTTTTAAAAGATTTAAAAAAAGTATTAATAAAAAAAGTTTGTAAAGCCCTGCCACATAATTTCATTTCTACCACCTCATCTGATGCTAAGAGAAAGCATGCACATGATGTCATATTATATGTGAAGGGAATGTACTCACTGGGGTTGCATAACCCAGTAGCTCTTATAAGGGCTATCTAAATGGTAGCCATTATTATTATTACCTGTTGCTAATTGTTAATAACTGGGATAATGTTAATAAATATTTATGGCCTAAGTGATACTGTTATAACCCCAACTACAAAACATGCTCTGTAAATGATTTATATAGTGTTATTATTCTTCAAAAACAATTGAGGATATCTCTATGAAATTTTTCTGCCTTGTTTGATGCCTCTGAATTCTGCATCCTATTGCCTATTTGATCATATTCTTTCTTAGATCTATATTTTTCCCATGTCTGTATTATCCCATAATATCTTGGTACTTTCCTAACCTTCTCCAAAAGTTGAATAGTTTTTGGCTGTGGTATTTTCACAATGCATTTTCTCACAATCACCGATACTTCCCTTCTCTCTTTGTACTTAGTCATGTCTTACAATGACTATCCCTGCAAATTCCTTCATTCATAAGTAATACTTAGAACTATCTGTATTATTTCATTGGCTTTTGTACTTCTTTAGCTACGACTTAGAGCAAAGCTATATTCTATGTTATAATCTAGATTTCATCTTAATTTAGAAACACCAGCATACTCTTGAGTTCCCATGAATTTTGCAAAATAGTGAGCTTGCTTGTTGGTTCATCAGTTTTTAAAAAATTGATTATTAACTGCATTATTAGAACTCCGTCCAAAGCGGGGATCTGAATCTGACTGCTTATGACCTTCCTGGGAGGGTGACTACCCTGGATGTGTCCTAACAAGTATAGCACTCACATATTCTAATAATACTTGATTAGTTTTCTAAGAATCACTTTAGGGACAGGTAAAGCTTTGAGATCCTAACTCATTTAAAATAAATAGCATAATCCTTAAAAACTGTTGTCATGTATATAAACAATTATTACTGAGGGAATTTTCACTACAGGATATCAACTCATACAGTACAATTTATCAATTCATACTGAAGAAAATAATCATTTCATGAAAATCTTGCTTGAATCTCTGAACACGAAATAGGTTGGTGAACTAATCTTTTCCTTCCTGTTGATTCATTCAGTCAGCAAATGTTTACATATATATTATTTATGAAGTACTTTTGAACCATCAAAATGAAAAAACAACAAATATCCCTATTCTTATAAAGCTTGCAATTTAGTGTGAGAACACAGATAATAAATAAACACATAAATAAATAAACTAATTAATTAATTAAAACACTGCAGGAAAAAAAAGTAGGACATGTTTAGGGTGTTAGAATGCCTGATTGGAGTGGGGAGCTGCAGTTAAATGGTTAGGTAAACCTCATTGAGAAAATAATACTTGAACAGCTCCTTGAAGAATGGCACTGTGAAAGCCATGGGAATATTACTACAGGTCTGGTACCAGAAATAAGCCTGTCATACCCAAAGATATCTATTTCCTTTGAAAAACTAAAACTCTAGTTTTTGTTTTATATAATAATTAATTAAATGATTCAAACCGGTAACCATATTTGCATGTATCTCTCTCCACCTCTAAGAAATTGAGAACAAAATGTTGTCAAAGAAAATATAGTGTGTCCATTCTCTTGCTGCCTGCCTTATTTCTGTTTCCATTCTGGATAAAAATCTGTCTTCCATTTCTCTGGTCAGTTCAGCATGTATCATAAGGCAGACAGTGGAGAGGGAGTAACTTGCTCAACAGAGTTCTAGGGTCTGTTCAGGGACTGGTGCTCTGGTGTTCTTCACACAGTGAGATGATCAAATGACAAGAGCGAAAACCAAAGGGATGGAGTATTCTCATTTCAGTTCATGGTAATCAGATGAAATTGAAGTTCCATACTGTGATTTTATGTCAAAAAAAGTAAACAAATCTGCCTACCGTGAATTAAGGAGAGTAGACTTTAACAGATATACAAACCAGCATCTAACTGAGGGTTTAAATATCCCATCTGTCCCTTGCAGTATGGATGTATTTTCCAGGCGAGATGTAATAGTGGGAATGGGGCTTTGTACAACTCCAGGAGGAGACAGGTAAGGAGGCAGGTAAGGAGACGGGTGAGTTACAACCAGCAAAATGGAAACTATAAAAACTATCAACCCAGCTTCTCAAGAGAATTATAGTTCCTTCTGAAAGAAGAGATCAACAAAGAGATGAACAAATATGTCAACCAAGAAGAAGGACTGCTGTTAATATTAAGAAGAGATGCTAGATCTTTCAAGTAAATGGAATACAGGAGTATATGAATTGAATTAAACATCTGTATGAAATTTTATTCTTTTTTAGTCAAATGGAATTAAAAATACCAAATATCATTTACAAGGTGTGACAATCCTTGCAAATACTTTGTAGAAATTTATGACTGTTCATTAATAAAATTGGAATTGCAGAAAAGTTCAATGGAAAACTTGAAACTAAAATTTGTTTAATTTTTAACAACAAAACATAAAATTAAATGACATACTCGAAACTATTTAATTATTTAAATAAATTTTACTTTTTCATTAAAATCAGACTAAGTAAAAATTTGTCAGAGACATTTTCCCACATTATATACCATGAATTAATTTTAGTTCAAACTTAGAAGATTTAATTCAAATCTTTTTAGATCTATCAAAACATTTATACTTGTCAGTAAAAAGGAATATTTGAATTTTCTG
Source organism: Dasypus novemcinctus (assembly GCF_030445035.2). Classification (NCBI taxonomy): domain Eukaryota; kingdom Metazoa; phylum Chordata; class Mammalia; order Cingulata; family Dasypodidae; genus Dasypus; species Dasypus novemcinctus. Next base: position 69,444,120 of record NC_080684.1, on the reverse strand, counting down.
AAGAATTTAGGCCCAAAGTCCCACAAATGACAAAAATATCTAGATATAAAAATATCCACTGTGTTAATTAAATGTGTATTTTCATTTGTATCCTCTCTTCTCTTTTAAAAATCAAATCTATGGGAAGTAGATGTAGCTAAAGTGATTGAGCACCTGCTTCCCATGTACGAGGTCCTGGGTTCAATCCCTGATACCTCCAAATAAAATAAATAAAATAAAATAATATAAAATAAAATAAAATATAAAATAAAATAAAATAGCTAGGCGGCGGACTTGGCCCAGTGTTTAGGACGTCCATCTACCATATGGGAGATCCGCAGTTCAAACCCCAGGCCTCCTTGACCCGTGTGCAGCTGGCCCATGCACAGTGCTGATGCACGCAAGGAGTACCCTGCCATGCAGGGGTGTCCCCCACGTAGGGGAGCTCTATGCGCAAGGAGTGCGCCCCGTAAGGAGAGCCGCCCAGCACGAAAGAAAGTGCAGCCTGCCCAGGAATGGTGCCGCACACACGGAGAGCTGACACAACAAGGTGACGCAACAAAAAGAAAAGCAGATTCCCCTGCCGCTGACAACAACAGAAGTGGACAAAGAAGACGCAGCAAATATACACAAAGAATAGACAACCGGGGTGGGCGGGAAGGGGAGAGAAATAAATAAATAAATATATATATATATTTTTTTTAAAAATAAATAAAAAAAGATGTTCCTTCTTTTTAAAAAAATCAATCTAAGCAATGATTTGGTTAAAAACTAAGCAAAAAAAAGAGGCAATATAGGTTAAAATTTACAATTAATAAGTCAGTACATATAAGGCATTTATGTAGATCTATAATAATAATCAATTATTGGTTATTTATAATCAATTATAATAATAATCACTTATTTAAATAATCCATTATTTAAGAGGTTCAGAAAGAATCACCAAATAAAATATACCTCTTGAAAATATACCTCTTCTAAGTTGCATTATCCTAAACAATATCACTGATATGATTTTTGGTTTCTAAGAGGTTCAGAAGGAATCACCAAATAAAATATACCTCTTCAAAATTGTCTGCTGGAGAAATCATGTTAAAATATTTTCTCTGGAAAGTATCAGTTAGTGGGAAAATGCCATTATTAATTCATTATATGGCATTTAGCAAAAAATATTATATTCCCATTGTGTTCCAATCAGAAAGAAGATGTGACTTTTGTCCTTTAGGAGTTTATAGTCTTGGGAAGAGACAAACATTCACAAAAACGATTACAATAAGATGTAGTGCATCCTGTAAGTGCAGTGTCAAGAAGAGAAAAAGACCAAAACTACTGCAGAAGTCAGGGATCGCCTTGCAGAGGTGAGCTTTGATTAGAGTTTTGTCTAAGAAAATTGATTTCAAAAGCACTGAAGTGTGATCATTCACATGAAATGTGTTTGGAAAATGGCAGACAGCTCAGTGTGGCTGCAGCATAGGATTCTTGGTGAGAGCAGAATTTAAGAGGTCAGAGTGAAGAATGATTTGACCTGATTAGCATTTGAGAACATTATTTTTGGCAGCACAGTTATCTAATTGGCTGGATAGGACAATAGACTTATCATTTAGATAGGGATCTACCAAAAGCCAAATGGTAGGTGCTGTCAAAACAGGAGCATTTATTTGGTTTCTGAATACATGAAGTAGAAAAGAGAACCTCCAGAAGTTATAAGTAGAAAATGCAGAAAATTTCTCCTTTAATTCAGAGCCTTTCTTCAATGTCATTGTTATATATCATTGTGTAGCAAGAGAGTAGTTTCAGCTGTTAACCTCACCTTCCATCACCCTAGATTCACTGGTGAACTCTCTTTCCATTTCCTCTACTTGACTTTATATTTCTCCTTTGGAATTGTGGCTTAGCATTCTTGGTTTCAGAGTGATTGAAAGACTGTGAAAGTCCAGATATCAGGTAGTAATTTTTAAAATAAATTTTATAGCTTCAAGGTTGATGAACAAAATAAGTCAACAAAGAAATGCACCTATCCAAGATGCTGGCTTTCATATTTCAATTCAATTTTAAGAAGAAAAGAAGGGAGCAGATATTGCTCAAGCAGGTGAGTACCTGCTTTCCATATGAGAGGTCCTGGGTTCAGTCCCTAGTATTTCCTTAAACCAACAACAACGAACAAAAGAAAAAACCAACTCAGAGAACTGATGCCTCTCAGTGGTTGAGTGTCAGCTTCTCATATATGGGTACCACAAAAAGAAAAAAAAGCTCCACTGGTCTTTGAATTAGACGTAACTATTACAAAATAATAGAGGGGAACTCTATTACTCTATTACTCAATTTAAAGGTGGAGTGTACCTCCCCATCCCAGGGTCCACAGGATGGAGGAATAAAATATGGATTAGAGTGAACTTACTGGTATTCTACTATAGAACTATTGTGACTCTAGCAATGGAAGAAATTGTATCACTGATGTAGAGACAATAATCATGGGAATTGCTGAGGGCAGGGAGAGGGACTTTTAGGGACTTTGAGTTGCCCTGAATGATACTGCAGGGCCAGATGCAGGACATTATATATTCTACCATAACCCACTGAATGGACTGGGGGAGAGTGTAAACTACAATGTGAACTATAATCCGTGCAGTGTAGCAGTGCCCCAAAATGTATTCATCAAATACAATGCACGTGCCACAGTGATGAAAGAGGTTGTTGATGTGGGAAGAGTGGGGGGTGGGGGTGTGAAGTGAGGTATGTGGGAACCTCTTATATTTTTTTAATGTAAGATTTTGTGTGATCTATGTATCTTTTAAAAAATAGACAATAAAAAAAACGTTAGCTTTGATACTCTTGGCAAACAACAGCCTTTACCTCAAGACTACCTGCTTCTGCTTCTAGCCCTGTAAGTTGTTGGACTCAGCCTTGGCTATAGAAACTATAAGGAAACATGATGCATGGAGGAGAATTATAAGACACTCTATTTGCAAAATATTGGACCTATTATAATAAAAAAAACTTAACAGTAATTTTACCAAAAAAAATAAAATAAAAATACCATAGGAAAGAAGGAATGAACTAGACCAATCAAGCAAACAAACAAAAACAAGAACTTCATGCCTTAGTACTGGTGATGGAAATTATGAAGGTAAAAAAGATAGATGTAAGAAAGTAAATGCAGATAATTGATGTTTTGGATAAATAACTGAGAAGAATATGGATATTTCCCTGTATGCTGTATTTGCTTATTTAACTTTTCATTTTATATTATTGTTTTAAATAGATTATTCATTTCACATATTGAATGCTTTCTTTTAAAGTAAAATAATATTGTTTTCTCAAACTGACATAAGACTTTTCCAGGACTAGATATATTTGGTCTAATGTGATATTGGCAAAATAAAGACTTTAGCGAGCACTTAGTTAATCAAAATTATTCTGAGCATTACTTAAAAAAACTTAAAGTAAAAAAAATTCTTTGTTGAAACTAGTGAGTGCTATAGCTAAGCCACTTCTGGGTAAAAGCTAGCAACCATTTTAATGAGCAAGGGAGTAACTATGAATGGCTACTTTTTTCTGGAAATTACTATGTACTCCAGTCTATAAACCTGGCTGAGGAAGCAGAAGAATTAAGCAAACAAATTGGGAAAAGGGGGTATACAAAAAAGACAACATTTAGAAAAGAGAGAATAATGATATCAAAAGATAGTTAACATCACAAGTGAAGATCAAATGAAAAAAAGAAACTATTCTGCCCAATCAATATTAGGTTGACAAAAATTTTAATAGGTCAAAGTACCTAGCTGCTAGCTAGAGTGTGAGAAAGGGTACATTGTGGCAATATTATATTACCATGACTGTTGAATATAGATCTTTTTAGTTCATGGGAACCCTGTGACCTTCTACAACAAGTAAATATCTCTTGACAGTCTTCTAAGTTGCATTATCCACAACAACATCACTGATACGATTTTTGGTTTCTAGTCTTCTGATTATGGTATGTTTATTCATGTCTTTCTCTTTACCAGGAGTGACCTTTTATTTCTATGTTCTAACAGCTATAAAAAAATCATAGTTCAAATGTTCTTATGTCACTCAATATTTTGTATTTTGTATTATTTTTACTCATGTACCTTACTCCCTCAACTAGACTGTCAACTCCTTGAGACCCAGAAATTAATCTTAAACCTTTAGTATCACCAAATATCAAGCACAGCACTTTATGTAAATTTGATTTGTAGCTGCAATTTGAATAAATCATCACTCTTATCCCAAATATTATTGAGGACTATTACACTTAGAACATGATGATAGTCACTGATGGTGATGAAAAATAGGCAAATCATTTTATAAACACTTATTGAATACTCACTGCTTGCCAACAGTGTACAAGACCCCCAAAATACAATTGTGCATGAAAATTAGAGTCTGATTTTATTCTAAAGGAGAAGTAAGATGTTTAATGATAATCACACAAGTTATGTAATACTTATAAAATGGTGACAAGAGTTCTGAAGAAGCAAGACACAGATCTTTCACGTAGTTTTTAATTTTAGAGTCTTGAGCAAAAGATAAAACTCACTCAGAATAAACTTTTTTTTTTCTAATTCTACACTAAATGCATTGCTTCAGAAATTAGCCAGAAGGAACCACAATACTCCTGTGAATTCGGGTGGACCTGTGATTTATGGGGACCCAACAGGCAGAGGCCCAATGTGGTTTTGGGTATGAAAGAGAGCCCTGGACCCTCTTTCCCTCTGATTTGCTTTTCTATGGATACATACTCAGTTCCACTATCATAGATGAGCCTACACGGCATTCTGAGCTCAGTTAAGGCGAGACAATCTCAACCTTTGGCAAAACATCCAGCCCTATCAGTTTTAAATATTTAAAAGATCTTTAATTTGCCTTTTGGCTATCTCAGCTATAATGAAAAAAGTTTTTAAGGTTGAACCAATGTTTTCCAATGTTCTAGTCATCAAAGCTTCTAGTATATATATAAGTAAAATAAGATCACTAAAAGCAGTCTTATTTAGAAGTCAGTTTAAACATGTGGGCATTAACGTATGCAAGTTTAAGATTGACACTCCTCACAGCTCCTGAAAGATCTTTCACTTTGCTTGGCTAACTCTGGAATTCCAGTAAATAAAGCGAGGCCAGATTCTAGTAACAAGAAATAAAGTAAATACTTTGCCTCCTTGTACGTTTGCTACTGTTTGCGTTTTAGCACTCAGCTTATAGAGATGAAATCTATTACTTGTTTGCCACTGCTTGCCCAAATGAAAGATGAATTTTTCTTCTAGACAGGACAGATGAGTGAGACTCATAAAATATTAATAATGAAAGTGTTGGGAATTAGATATATCCCTGACTATAGGTTTTCTTGACAGGGAAGCACAGTCAATTTAACCCACTTTTTTTTTCTGCAAGATTCCTACTAAGAATGATATGAAGGGAAAAGAATATGTGATTTAAGATTCAGCTGAACATAGGATTTTGAGAAAGTTAATCTCTCTGCCTTTCAATTTCTCTCATGTTTTGGGCTCCTCATCTGCTATAAATTTTGCTGTGATGCATGGTTGATTTGACTCTTAAAGCTGTTCATGTCCTCATGGAGGAAATTGCTTAGGAAAATGCAGAAAGTACGCATTTTTCGTTATTTAATTTAACATATGGCATAGTAATAGCTGCCATTTATGTGGTTGAAGCAATTGATTTATCAAAAATTAGGGATGTATTGTGTGGTATTCAATATCCATCAAATTAATGAAGTACTTTGTATTCTTCAGAGAGAATCAAGGTACAAATATTTTTCACTTACTCAGGTTCTGTTGTCTTGCAAATCTTTCCATAACCTTTACAAATTCATAATTATTTTTAGGTTTTGCTCTCTCTTTATAGAATGCCTAGTCAGTTACCATAACCCCAGATTTTTTTCAAATATGGTTTTTCATTTTATACAGATAAAATCTTTATATTTATAAAATTTAAAGATGATAGAAATACAAATTCTCTTATTATGGCAACATTATTACATTATAAAATACTATATTATATTAGTATATGTATAAATAAGTTTGATTATTTGAATCTGTTGAAAATAATAAAATAATTCCATTAACCAGTTTACAGGAAAACCTGTAGAAAATATCTCCAATTGTTTAAAAACTTTGAAATTCTGTATGCTAACATAATAATTTATACTATAATTCCAAGTATTTTTAATTATGCTAAAAAACAAAAATATTTAAACTAAAAATTGTTCATTGTAATGACTGAGAATGGAGACAGCAAACGAAATGTGAAAGCAAAAACAAAAAATAAATAATATTTATCATAATTTCAGTCACATTGAAATATCGTCTTGAATATCTCAGCCTACATTTAATATCAGATGTTAAAAACTGGTTTTTGACTTTGTATAAAAAGGGGGAAGTGGAAAGGACAAGTGAATTTATATGGTTAAGAGTCTCCAAAAAAGAGTTGGGAGGTCATCAGGGGGTGATGCTTATGCATGCTTCAGCAGGGTACCAGAGACAGCCAAAGTAGATGGAAACCCAGGTGCTGGTTCTCCTGAGGGCTGCAGCGACCCACAGGTTCTATGGTCAAGGCAGATGGCTCTGGAGTTCAGGGCCATGTCGGTTGGCCCTGCTTCGGAGTTTGTGTTCCTGAGTGTGATGGAGTTGGACTCAGATATAACCTATCTACACATGCCTCTTCTGTTACTTTTCCTGGACCTGTGGTTGGCGTTTGGTTTGGTGTATACTCAGGAGACCTGAATCTCTGAACTGGCCATGTGACATCTAGCCCCTGGGCCTCAGCAGACTTGCAGCAGCTACCCTCTGATTTTTTGGACTTACCCTGGTCAGCTGACAGGGAAGTGAAGAGGGTCAACCACCACACCAGGGAGCCAGGAGTGCCTACAGCTGCAAGCAGGAGAATTGCACCCATCATCCAGGTAGAATCTAAACCCCCTCTTGATGTAGAGGGGGACTGGACATAGCCATCCCAGGTCGACAAAATGGAGGAATAGAGAATGGATTAGAGTGAACTTACTGGTGTTCTGCTGGAGAACTATTGTGATTAGTAAGGGAAGAAATTGTAGTAGTGATGTGGAGAGGGTGGCACAGTGGCTGCAGATGGTCGGGACAGGGAAGAAGAGATATGGTGTGGGGGCATTTTCAGGAGTTGGAGTTGTCCTGGGTGGTGCTGCAGGGATGGATGCTGGACGTTGTGTATCCCGTCGTGGCCCACTGGGTGGACTGGGGAGAGTGTGGACTACAATGTGGACCACTGTCCATGTGCTGCAGTGGTTCTCCAGAATGTGTTCGCCAGGTGCAGTGGATGTGCCACAATGATGTAAGAGTTTGTTGATGTGGGAGGGGTGGCGTGGGTGGGGTGGGGGGCATATGGGGACCTCATTTTTTTAAATGTAACATTTAAAAGAAAATAAAGAAGAAAAAAAGTAAACAGAAAAGAAAGTGAAAATGTTTTCAGCCAAAAAAAAAAGAAATATCATCTTGAAATATGATAAATATTATAAAAAAAACATATTTTTCATCCATACCCTTTATTTCTCTACCCAAATATTCTTTTAATAATAATAATTTTTTTGTTTTCTTGATGTCGAATTAATATGTATAAAAAGAAAAAATTAATCAGAGAAAATTATCTTTGCTTAGCCTTTACTTAATTGAACATTTTATTTCATGTATGTATCTGTCTCGAGTTCATCCTTATATTTTTCCTCAGTATAAATTTGTAATTATCAGTCAAATATAATACTTATGAACTACTAATGGGTTTCTAAGGTCCTGTGCTTACAGTATATTCAAGTTTTTGGTAGGTGAAATCTATACAAGAATAAATCATCAGGTTCTATTTTGTTAACCTGCTTTTTAGAACACTGATGTATTCTTTTTTGGGAACACGGCATTTTCTGCATGATTTTTCTGTAAATCTACAACTTCTCTAATAAAAAATTTATATTAAAAAAAGGAAATTTAGAGAGAGAAAGCATATCAGTGGTTACCTACACATGAGGGTGGGTGGTGAAGCCGGCCAGTAAGATAGGGAATCAATCGATGGATCCAATCCAAGGGGACATCAATAACCCCCCAAGATGCTGCTGGAAGACCCTCCCCAAGATTCTGTCATTCAGAACATGACTTCCTCCAGAAGCCAGGAAAAGCCCCGGATATTCCCCAAGAACTTTATCATTGGCCCTTTGGGGATTGAATGGGTGGGTAATCAATCAAGACAGTAAACAGCTGGGACTCCTCCTAGGCCCTTAGCAAAGGGGCAGGTTATAAGATCAATGCACAAAAATCAGTAGCATTTCTGTATACCAAGAATAAGCAAGCTCAGAAGGAAATAGTAAATAAAAAATCAAATACCTAGGAATAAATTTAACTAAAGATGTAAAAAACTTATACACAGAGAACTACACAACACTGTTCAAAGAAATCAAAGAAGACCTAAATAAATGGAAGAATATTCTCTGTTCATGGATAGAAAAACTAAATAGTATTAAGATGTCTATTCTACCAAAACTAATCTACACATTCAATGCAATCCCAATAAAAATCAACACAACAGTCTTTAAGGAACTAGAAAAACTAGCTATGAAATTTATCTGGAAAGGAAAGAGGCCCCAAATAGCCAAAGACATATTGAAAAAGAAAAATGAAATTGGAGAAATCACACTACCTGACTTCAAAACATACTACAAAGCTACCGTATTGAAAACAGCATGGTATTGGCACAAGGAGAGACACACAGACCAATGGAACCAAATTGAGAGTTCTGATATAGATCCTCATATATATAGTCATATAATATTCAATAAAGCCACCAAACACTCTCAACTGGGAGAGAATGGCCTATTCAACAAATGGTGCCTGGAGAACTGGATATCCATATGTAAAAGAATGAAAGAGGATTACCATCTCACACTTTATACAAAAGTCAACTCAAGATGGATCAAAGACCTAAATATAAGAACCAAGGCCATGAAGACTTTGAAAAGCAGTGTAGGGAAGCATATACAAGACCTTGTAATAGGAAATGGCTTCATGAACTTCACACCAAAAGCACGAGCAGCAAAAGAACAAATAGATAAATGGGACCTCCTCAGAATTAAAGCCTTCTGCACCTCAAAGGAGTTTGTCAAGAAAGTGAAAAGAGAGCCTACACAATGGGAGAAAAGATTTGGTAACCATATACCTGATAGGAGACATATCCTGCATATATGAAGAACTCCTATATCGTGAAAATAAAAAGACAAACAACCCATTCAAAAAATGGGAAAAAGATTTAAACAGACACTTCTCCAAAGAAGAAATACAAATGGCTAAAAAGCACATGAAAAAGTGTTCCAAATCTCTAGCTATTAGGGAAATGCAAATCAAAATTATAATGAGATACCATCTTACTCCCATAAGATTGGCAGCTATGAAAAAAACAGAAGACTACAAATGCTGGAGAGGATGTGGAGGAAGGGGAACACTCATCCACTGCTGGTGGGAATGCAGAAGGATCCAGCCATTCTGGAGGACAGTTTGGCGGTTTCTCAAAAAACTAGCTATAGATTTGCCACGTGATCCAGCAATCCCACTGCTGGGTATATACCCAGTAGAACTGAAAACAAAGACACAAACTGATATATGCACACCAATGTTCATGGCTGCATTGTTCACTATCGCCAAAAGTTGGAATCAACACAAATGCCCATCAACAGATGAATGCCTAAATAAAACGTGGTATATACATACAATGGAATACAACTCAGCTTTAAGAACGAATACACTACAAACACACATGATAACATGGATGAATCTTTAGAACCTTATGTTCAGTGAAGCAACCCAGGCATTGAAGGACAAATACTACATGACCTCAATGATATGAAATAAATAAACCAAGCTGCCTCAGAGAGCTAGAGACTGGATGATAAGCTTAAAGGAAAATGGGGGGTAGAGGAAGGATGTAAACTGACACCTACATGGGTGAAATCTATGATAAACTGGAGGTAAGTATTTGTACAAGGAAGGGATAAAATGGGGGAATAGGGTTACCTTTTGGGGGGGCGGGGCTTTGCAGGCTTGAAGGGGGCTAGGGATGGGAGGATGGGTAATATTGTCCAAGAAATTGGGGGGAGGGTGGGGCAACATACAAACACAGGAGATTGTTAGGTATTTGGTTGAGAGTATAATGTTGAGAAAACTTTTTCAAAAATATAATAAGGAAGGTTACCTATTTAAGATGCTTAAAGGAGATAATCCGATGCAGCACAGGCTCCTAGGGAGTATGTGAATGCTCATTTTGCCATAGTGGGTTATATCATTGGATAGAGCCCCATAAAATGAGAGTGAAGGTATACCCACATCCTGGGGAGGAGTGACATTCTCAAAGAGAGGGAATTGTATCTCTCGAGAAAAATGGTGCATTAGGGCAATTGAGCATGTCAAGCCCTCAACACTATTGTAAGTATCTCTGAACATGGCCCTTCAAGCACTGAAGACTGACTGTCACTGTGGGCCCTAAGGGCAGGGGGAAAGAGTAATGAATAGATGGAACCAATGTAACTGTGTGGGCAAAAGAAGTGTTCCACAAGAGTACGCGAGGATGGATATAAGACATGTTAAATTACACCAAAAATATATAGGGGCTGATAGGCTAAAATGTAAATTATAATGTAAAACTTAAGATAACTAAAAATTTAGAAAATTATATAGTCTAAAATATATACCACAATGTACACCCAAATGTTACCTTATTTGAAAGCTATTGTCTCAATATCTGTACATCAGTTTCAGTAAATATAATATGAATATGTAAAAAGATTATTGTTGTGGAAAGGGAAAGGGTTTTATGTTGGATCTGTGGGAGTACTGTATATTGTATATGTGAATTACTGTGATCTAAAACTTTCATGAAGATAAGCTTAATAATTAGGAAAAAAAAGAAAAAGATAGGACGTAGACACTGAGGAAAAGATGGAAGTAGTTGTCTTGCCAATTTGCATACAGGGCAGCACTTATTGCAGTGATGGAAGGAAAACTATCAAAAACAAAGCTTTTGTATTTTTAAATTTTTTGATATACCAATCTATTTTTACCTTAATTTTTCTAAATTAATATGTATTCTATATCTAACCTTTAAACTCATCACTATATTCCATTTTACCATTAATGGAACCTGGCAATATATTGGACTTCACTTTTCAAGAAGTTTTGGATCACAGAGAGGTTCAACAATGGCAGGGGAAGAATATTGGTGTGGGATGTTATTGACAGGGGACTCATGGTTGGCAGGGAGTCCTACAGGGCATATATCCAGGGTACATAAAAATATTTGGATATTTTCAAAGTGGTTACAATTAAAAATAACTGAGGGAGTGCTAAGTTCCTAGCCAGGGGAGCTCTATCACATTCCCTAAAGGAACAGCAACAATCCCCCGAGTGCAACGGCAAAGACCAAAAAAGAAGGAAGGTCCAACAATGAGCCCTCGATACTAATGACTATGCTTGTGAGCCTCTGCACCTGAAATAAGAACAAGGCCTAGAGCTGCAGAGTGCCTAAGAGTTACCTCCTGAGAGCCTCCATGTTGCTCAAATGTGGCCAGTCTCGAAGCCACACTCAGCATGTAAATGTGTTGCCTTCCCCCCAGCGTGGGACATGACTCCCGGGGATGAGCCTCCCTGGCGTCAAGGGATTACTACAAGTACCAGCTGATGATGTAACTAGAAAATGACCTTGAATAAAAGGGTCAACTCGGACCAGCAGAATATCTCAGTCTACATATAATACCAGGAGTTATAAATGCTTTTTGACCTGAATCAAGGGGGAAATGGAAAGGACAATTGAGTTTATATGGCTATGAGTCTCCAAAAAGAGCCAGGAGGTTATCAGAGGGGTTGCCCTTATGCACACCTGAGCAGAGTCCCAGAGACAGATAAAGTAGATACAGCCCCAGGTATTGGTTCTCCTGAGAGCTACAGAGACCCACAGGTTCTATGGTCATGGCAGATGGAGTTCACTGCCATGTCAGTTGGCCCTTCTTCCCTCATAACAACAATCTCCTCCATCATCATGAGACATTCATTGCATTTGGTGAATACATCTCTGAGCACCACTGCACCTCATGGTCAATGATCCACATCATAGCCCACACTCTCCCACATTCCACCCAGTGGGCCATGGGAGGACATACAATGTCTGGTAACTGTCCCTGCAGCACAACCCAGGACAACTCCAAGTCCCAAAAACGCCCCCACATCTCATCTCTTCCTCCCACTCCCTATCCCCAGTGGCCACCATGGCCACTTTCTCCACACCAATGCCACATTTTCTTTGATTACTAATCACAGTATTTCATGAATAGAATATCAGTAAGTCCACTCTAATCCATACTCTATTCCTCCATCCTGTGGACCTTAGAATAGTTGTGTCCACTCCACATCTATATCAAGAGGGGGCTTAGATTCCACATGGATGCTGGATGCAATTTATTCCTCAAAATACATGATTTTAAAGACATGCTATCATTAGAGAATTTTCCTCATGTATTCATTGTATATTTGTTACAGTTTTCTTCTGAATACTCTTGTTAACATTGTCTGGCAGACATTCAATAGCAAACTGTGTTTCAGGCAATAAACATATAATGTTGCAGCAGGAATAATCCCTTGAATGCTATAAGCCTTTATATATGATGGGAAAAATAATAGCATGGATAAATGTGTAAACGAACTAGCCTATGTACTTTTTAGGTGCAGTGAAGCTAGGTAATATGAACTGAAGTTTCTTTCTTAGGACAAATAATCCTGAGAATAAATATATATATATATATGTATATGTGTATTAATAATGCATTATATAATATGCAATTCAAATGTTTACTTTGGCTACTTTTTTTTTAAGATTTATTTATTTTTATTTCTTTCTTTCCCTGCTCCATCCCCTCTGTTGTCTGCTCTGTGTCCATTCACTGTGTGTTCTTCTTGTCTGCTTGTATTCTTTTCAGCAGCACTGGGAATCTGTGTCTCTTTTTGTTGCATCATCTTGCTGTGTGAACTCGCAGTGTATGCAATGCCACTCCTGGGCAGGCTGCACTTATTCTGCATGGGAGTGGCTCTCCTTATCATGGGCACTCCGTTCATGGGGCACCCCTATGTGGGGGACAACCCTGCATGGCACAGCTATCCTTGCATGCATCAGCACTGGACGTGCCAGCTCACCACAAGGGCCAGGAGGCCCTGGGTTTGAACTTTGAACCTTCTATGTAGTAGGCAGACAGCTACTCTATCAGTTGAGCCAAATCCTCTTCCCACTTTGGTTACTTTTATCAATAATTTAATTTAATAAAATGGAATGCTCCGTGATGTACATGCTCAAAATAGTGTTAAAATGTTACTTTTATATTTAGAAATTTAGAATAAATTTAGAAAAATTTGAAAAATATGAGCATAATGCAATTGAATGAAAAAAACAAGTTATCTAGAATACTTTTCATTTACTTCTATCGTTAATAAACCAGTGGATTTTAATATTAGACTTTCTTCTTCCCAGAAAATCAACATTTTCTGCACAGGACAGATTATGACAGCTTCTCTATCAAGGTGAGTTTGTGTGCTGTTCACAGTGGCATTCTGAGGGACTACAAATAAGATTTGATATGGTATCTGAGATATTTTGTAAGTAAGATTGTTTTGCAGTATCTACGCAAAACTGGCAATAATTGCTCATTAGTTTTATGTATAAAAATTTCTGTTTGTTTAGCAATACAACCTTCACAGTAAACTCAATAGGATATTTATTGGGCTTTTCTGAGTGCAAAACCTGTAACCTGATATTTTGATTGAAACTTGAAACTTTATTGATCATAGGAGAAAAGAAGTCATAGAATAAACATGAAATATGCCAATAGAACAAATAAGATAACTCCCAGAACACTTGCGATCATGCACAGGCACATACACAACACACACAATCAGGTTAATATCTTGAACTTCCTCCTACAAGTATATTAGATTATTTTAATTCATATGATCCCATCCAGACTTTTAAGAAAATGTTGCAGGTATTTTTGCTCTAACTTCTTTGTAAGAGTTATTATAATTACTGCAAGTTGATTAGATTTACTCACATATTTACCATGACACCATTCCTTCCTATTAGACCTTTCTACCTTATGTATCCGTTTGAAGCATATTCTCTAGAATTTTTTTTAGGGGGGATTTCTCCATTTTTCTTTATCTGGATATATTGTATTTTGTTTTCATTCTTAAAAGCAAATTGTGAGTCTAGAATGTCAGTAATTTTTCTGACTACATTGAAACAAATTTATTTTATTGTTTTCTGGCTTCCAGACTGTAAAAGACAGCCAATTGTCCATTTAATTGCTAACCTTTTTAGGTAATTTACTATTTCTTATTGGTTTAGAAATCTTCTCTTGGCCTCTGGTGTCTGTAGCTAGTTATGATGTGCCTGGGTATATTTTTATGTACTCTGCTTTAGATTTCTTTAGCCATTATTGAAGGAAATATAAAGCCTTTCCATTTTTCTCAATTTATCTTGTATGTCTCTTAATTTTCTTCTTTTATACCACTTGTTTTTTAATCTTCCAGTACTCTGACTTGATCTGCATTTGTGACATATCTCAAATTATTTTCTTTATACTCTTAATGTTTATAATTTTCTTGTTAAGGAATTTCATTTGAATTGTTAATACCTTGCTTTTCTTTTCCTTTTTTTTTTTTTTTTTGAGGTACCGGGTGGGGGGAGGGGTTGAACTAGGGACCTCATATGAGAGAAGCTGACGCTCAACCACTGAGTCAAATCTGCTTCCCTGAGTTGGTTTTTCATTTGTTTGTTGTTTGTATTTTTAGAAGGCACCAGAGTCTGAACCCAGGACCTCCCATGCGAGAAGCAGGCTCTCAACTGCTTGAGCCACGTCTGCTCCCCTACACATCTTTTCAATAGACTCATCTTCTTTGCTCTTATGTCCAATCAGAGTCTATTTTAGTTTCATGGTTCTAATCCTATACTTGGTTGTTTCTGCTTGTATTCACTCATGGAACCTTGTTGCCCTTGTATATTTTTGAATTTTTGATTATGGTATCACATAAGTGAAAGAATTATTCAAGGTGAGATTTGAAGTTCTAGTCTTATTTACTTCTACGCATCACCTGGTGGCACTACCAATCCAGGGCCACATTAAACTAAAGATTTTGTTTTTGTTTTTTGACAAATTAAACAGCATGAATTTAGATTCATAATGGGTCCCAACTTATTTCTATTAAGTCTTGGTTATTATTATTTTTTTAGTCCAATTGGCACTGAAAACAAGACTTTGTACTTCCTTTCAGGCCCTTTATTGCCATGTGGTTTATTTTTAATGCACTCTTACCCTGAAGGTGCACATTTGGAGCCTCGGCTTACGGGTGTGTCCTTTAGTGGGATATAGGTGTTATCTCACACAACTTGTAATTAATGAAGCAGTAAACTTGGTAGGTAAATCAAGCTTTCTAGGACTTAGTAGAAATTCTTGTGTTAAAAATTGGCTTAGATTATTTCTTATCTCTCAGGGTTCCTGATTTTACTCTAATTTGTGGTTGCGGATTTCTTTTTTTCATGCCAGATCAAAGATTCTTGTAAACTACGTAATGTGTGTGCATATATAATTTTATTTAGTAATTGTTCTGTCCTCTTATCAGGAAGTTTACTCTGACTTGTAGGCAAAATACCAAGTGTTTTGGGTCTGTAGAGATATTAATATTTGATTCTTCACATTTGCAGACACTATACATGGAGATATTTTCTCTTCTGGTGCAACTTAAATAGCAGGCCTCTGCTAAAAATTTATTTCTAATGATTTTCCCATCTTTACAAACCTTCATTGTTTCCTTTCCATAATCCTGATGTACTACCATTACTTCTTTCTCGCCCCTGAAGCAAGGTCTTTATCACATGAATCTTTCTAAACTATTAAGCTCTGTCAACAGAGAAAATGGGTATGGTCTTTGCTTGATTCTGCCTTCAAGGAAAAAAAAAAAGCTTAATTTGTGTTCCTCTTTGAGACAACCTTTCAAATTTTTAACTTCCTCAAAACCACAATAATAAATTTTGTAGCCTTTGGGATTCTTGTAATTATCATTAAAATATACTGTTAAGCTAGTGTTCAATTTATAAAATGCCTGTTTGAGCTCTCTAACAAAGTTTCTGGTAGGGTAGTTGGAAGGAGAGCCTAACATTGAGCAGAATATGTACATGAGTCTTTTCTTCTCTTTGTCCATATGAAACATGAGCATATAAAACAGATGTTGTTAGCATTTTCTGGCATAAACATTTCAAAAATTTCTCTTGACTAACTTTGTAAGCTAACCTTTCCTTACTGGTTTAAATCAGCCAGATTCATTTGTAGAAAATAATATAAATGTTCGTCTACCATGTTCTTTAATAGAAAATCTAGTTTTTATAAATGCTACGCATTCTATTTTCTACTTTTAACAAAAAGATAATGTGAAAATGCCATTACAAAAATATTCAATTCATAACATGATGCCTTTTGTGGGAGAGAAGAGATTTTCAAATATAAGCATTTATTCACCAGTACAGATGAATAAATTTATCCATCAATATGGATTCATTATCATAAACTGTTTTAGATTTTAATTTTAATTTTTCCAACAGTGTCCAGTAGCAATAAGAATTGACAGTATTCTGTATCTTCCCAAATATTTGTGTTGTAAATTGTTCGCTATTCCTTTTAATGCATTGAGGAGAATAACTCTTTAATTGCATTTTCTACTTCTTGCATTTCTGCTTCTTCAGCTGCCCAAAGCTAAACCAAAGCAATATTAATGAAGTACTAAACAGAAAAAAACTCTTTTATTCATGTACAGTTGAATTAGTCAGATTCACATGAAATATTTTAGTGTCAGACAACAGAAAAAATTAATTTCACCTAATCCTTTTATTACAGCAAATATGCAATTCTATATTACCGCTCTGTTATTTCTAATATGGATTCCTCAAGAAATGAATAGTCGTCTCTTGCTCCTTGTTTCATTCAAACATGACATTTGAGTAACAAGCCATTTTCAGTTCAAAATAACTCAGTTTTGATCTAAGTGCAAAATTATCACAACCACAGTGATACTATCTCCTTGTTTTAAACTGGCAAGTAGATATTTACTTAAAGATTAAATTAAAATATTAATATTTCTAAGTATATATTGGAAATTGAATTAGTCCCATTTTTTTCTGTTATAAAATACTAAGTTTGAGAATGACTTCTTAATTTGGAGTCATTGTCTCTGTGGCTTATAGATTTCAAAGATCACAAAACTATGCAGTATGCTAGGGGAGTTAGACAGTGAGAGACAAAGCATAATGATTTTTGTGTAAGGAACAACTGCTATTTTTAGAATAGTACTGGGGCGAATAACTTTCAATCATCTGTATTAGTTGTTATTGCCATTAATGCTGTGAGGGGGGGAAGGTATAGGAATTCTCAAACTTTTAGTCTCAGAATCTCTTTACTGTTTTAAAACCTATTGAAAACCTCAGAGAGCTTTGTTTTTGTGACTTTGATCTATTAATATTTAAAGTAGTAGAAACCAAAATACAAATGTAACTATATTTATTGATTCTTTTAATTCCTTTAATGCTAACAATAAATCTATTACTATTAGTATAAATAACATTTTTAATGAAAAATAACATTTTTCAAAAAAACAAAAGTTCATGAGAAGGGCAACATTGTTTTACAATTTTACAATACATTTTGTGAAGACCTATACAATTATGTGAGGCAAAGTATAAACAATAATATAAACTACAGTGCTTGGTTAGTATAATGTTTCAGTATGTGTTCATCAATTATAACAAATGTACCACACTAATGAAAGATGTTGTTAATGTGGGAAAGCATGGGAGGGGGTTGGGATATATGGGAATCCCTTATATATATATATATATATATATATATATATATATATATATATATCTTTTTTTTTTAAGATTTATTTTTATTTATTTAATTCCCCTCCCCTCCCCCGGTTGTCTGTTTTCTGTGTCTTTTTGCTGTGTCTTGTTTCTTTGTCCGCTTCTGTTGTTGTCAGCGGCACGAGAAGTGTGGGCGGCGCCATTCCTCTGCAGAATGCACTTTCTTTCGCGCTGGGCGGCTCTCCTCATGGGTGCACTCCTTGCGCGTGGGGCTCCCCTACGCGGGGGACACCCCTGTGTGGCATGGCACTCCTTGCGCGCATCAGCACTGCGCATGGGCCAGCTCCACACGGGTCAAGGAGGCCCGGGGCTTGAACCGCGGGCCTCCCATGTGGTAGACGGACGCCCTAACCACTGGGCCAAAGTCCGTTTCCCCCCCTTATATTTTTGATAGAATATTTATACAATCTAAAGCTTCTTTAAAAATAGAAAAATATTTAAAAAAACAAAAAATAAATAAAGTTGGGATCAACAGAAGACAGTTCATGTCTCATATCTGTCCCTATATCCAAAATGTGATATCAGAAATCATGTAGCGTTAGGAAAACTGCTGAACATTCTACACATGTAGACTTTGGAAAACTGCTTCACAAACTGCAGTTTACATTTATTTTACACTCTTTTCCACACAATTTTGCAAATTATGACAAAATATACAATAGTCTATATCCATCACTGCAATGACATGCAGAACAAATCCAATGTCTCAAAAATGCCCCCATATTACACCTATTTTTCCTTCTCCCATCCCTCAGAATCTCTGGTGGCCACAGCCTTTACATCAGTGATAAGAGTTCTTCCATTGCTATAATAATAATGTCTACAGTAGCATAATAATATGTGTATTTTAGACCATTGTTCATTCCCCAATCTTGAGGACTTGGGAATGGTGATGCCTACTCTGTTTCTAATTGAGAGGGGGCGCAGATCCCGTGGAGCAGATGGTTGGAACTATCTTGCTTGCATTTGCAGACAGTCTTGGTTCCTTGGAATGAGTGTTGTCCATTGTTGTCTCTTTGTTAGTTGTCTTGGATAATTCTAATGAACTGGAGAGTAGGTGGTGCAACTCTAGTGAGATTCAGGGCTCAACTGGTACATGGACAGACCAAAGGTTTAAGTCTCTGGGACATATATTTTATAAGTATAGTGCTAATTATAAGTTCAAATAAAAGGAGAAGAAGAGCCATGTATAGGGAAACTATAAATGAGTCTAACTCTGTTACACTGGGGAGCATAAATTCCAAAGGAAAGCCCACTGACAGGATGCAGAATTCCTGAACTGCCTTTTCTGCTTATAGTTTCTGAATGTCTCTAGAGCCCTCAGGACCTCCGCTATTGCAGGCACTGTTTACTGTGGCAGTTAATGAAATCCTGCCGATACTTGCATAAACGTAACCTCTGAAATGACCTCCCGACTCACTTTGAAATCTCTTGGCCATAAAAACTCATTAGTATTTAATATTACCTGCTTTTGGCCAAGGTCTTTTTCCAGATGCATTGCTAGTTGGTGCTTGGTAATGGTACCTCAGTGCCAGGAAGAGTCATCCTGAGGAGTCATGTTCATGCCAGGGGGAAGGTAATGTGTTTATATGCTGTGTTTGACTTAGAGAAAGGCCACATTTCAGCAACAAGGAGGCTTTCAGGAGGTAATCTGAGGCAGTATATAATAAAAGGCTAGGTTTCAATTTAATAAGAAAAGGTTCATAAGTACAATCATCAATATCAAGGTCCTGGCATAATGGTTTGTCTTCCTTCACCAGTCACTGCCCTTGTACTTGGAATATTCTTGCTGTCATTTTAGTGAATGTAGCAGAACTTCCCAGGATGGGAATTCAGTATTCTTTAGGTTATTACGTGGACCTCCATCCACCAAGACAATGTCCCATGAACTCTTGAACATATTCATATGCCTTAGAGGCATGTCCCAGGTGAACTCCTTCCCTTGTATCCCCCCATCACTGATACCCCACACCAGTGATTCTCCTCCACCATTGCTGTGACCCTTCTGTGATCCAAAACCTCTCCAAAAATGAAGCCAAGAAAATAACCAAATAAAAGTAATAAGAAAATGAAATATTAAACTTAAAAATGAATAAATTACAAATTTTTATTTTTTAAATTGAAATAAAATTTTTTAGACATTTCATCACTGTAAGATCTGTCATCTTGTGTGTACAGCGACATTTTATTCCATATATTCCCCAGTGCCTTTTTTTTCCTTCATTTTATCTTCAAAGAAGCTTTAGGACACAGAGAAATCACAAAGAGAATACATTTGATTCCCATATACCCAAGACCCTCCCCACTTTCCCCTCACCCTTATTAATAACACTTTACATGCAGATGGCACATTTTTTGCAATTGATGTACAAATATTAAAGCATTTCTACTAATCATGGTCAATGGCTTACATTATGGTTTACATTTTGGATCATAACTTTTATAGGTTTTGACAAAATTTGTAGTGGTCTGTATCCATTATTGCAAAGATCATGTTGAACAATTCTAATGCCCTAAAAATGCCTTATGTTCCATCTTTTCTATTTTTCTGTCCCCTTCCCCTTGAAACTATAGTAATCCTAAGTTTCAATTTTTGAAGAATAAGATTCAGTAACTTGCAATAATATTGAGGGCTTGAAATGTTGGTTTGTTTTCTTTTATTAGGCTGTGCCTATGTTCTCAAGGCATTCTTTTCCCTCTAATTGAGTACATAGCAGGACTCCTTAGGATAGGAGTTTGTTATTTTCTTAATTATTGTGTGGGTCTCCACCTACTGGTATAACACATTATGACAAAATTAACACTAACATATTCCATAGAAGCCTGTCACAGGCTGTGCCTTTTCCAATGTACCCCCACACATCTAACACCCTACACCAATAACCCTCCCGTCATTCCCACCAAAAGAGCATTCCCAACTTTGTACTTTTAAACACAGACCTGCAAATCCTGAGAGTTCACTTGCTCTTTTCCTCCCCCCTCCCCCCAGCTCCATGGATATTCCAAATCAACCTCCTCAACATACTTCCCCTCAAAGAACAGCACTATCAAACCCAATCATACTGCTGCATCATTATCACACTTATCCACTGCACAACTACACCTTTCCACCTTATCATAGATTTTGTCTATATGGTCATCAGCTCACCACCCTCTACTCAATTTGGTTCCTGTAAATCTATCTTACAGATTCTAGCACTGGGATTCCACTCAATTTGCTTAAGTCAAATCAGTGAAGTCTTGTAATATTTGTCGTTTTGTGCCTGGCTTACTTCATTCAATATAATAACTTCTTCAAGATCCATCCATGCTATACCATGTGTTAATATTTCATTCCTTCTTACAGCTGAGTAATTTCCATTGTATGCATATACCACAGTTTGCTTATCCATTCATCTGTTGATGGACATTTGGGTTGCTTCCAACTTTTGGCAATGGTGAATAATGTCACTGTGAACATTGGTGTGTATATATCTGCTTGTGTCCCTGCTTTCAATTCTTCTGTGTTTATACCCAGCAGTGGGATTGCTGGATCATATGGCAGTTTTATAGTTAGCTTCCTGAGGAATCACCAAACTGTCCTCCACAATGGCTGCCTCATTCTACATTCCCACCAGCAAAAGATAAGAGTTCCCTTTCCTCCATATTCTCTCCAGCACTTGTAGTTCTCTGTTTTTTTAATAACCACCAGTCTAACAGGTATAGGATGATATTCCATTGTAGTTTTGGTTTGCTTCTCCCTAATAGGTAGTGATGTTGAGTATATTTTCATGTGCTTTTTAGTCATTTGTATTTCTTCTTAGGAGAAGTGTCAATTCAAATTTCTTGCCCACTTTTTAAATGAGTTGTTTGTCTTATTATTTTTGAGATGCAGGATTTCTTTATATATGATGGATATTAGACACCTATTAGATAGATAGTTACAAAATATTTTCTCCCACTAAGTAGGCTTCCATTTCAGTTTCTTGATAAAAATAAAAACAGAAATGTTTTTAATTTTGATGAGGACTCATTTATCTATTTTTTTCTTTTATTACTCCTGCTTTAGTGTAAAGTTTATAAAATCATTTCCTACTATAAGGTCTCATAGATGATTCCCTACATTATCTTCCAGGAACTTAATGGACTTGGTTCATATATTAAGATCTTTGATCCATCTTGAGCTAATTTTTGTATTGGGCATGAGATGGTGATCCTCTCTCATTCTTCTGAATATGGATATCCAGTTCTCCAAGCACCATTGGTTTAAGAGGACATTGTCTCCCAGTTAAGTGGGCTTAATGGTCTTATTGAATATTAGTTTACTGTACATATGAGGATCTATATCAGAACTTTCAGTTCTGTTCCCTTGGTCAGTATGTCTACCCTTGTGCCAGTGCCATGCAGTTTTGACCGCTGTAGCTTTATAGTATGATTTTAAGTCAGGTAGTGTGATTCCTCCAATTTTATTTTTCTTTGTCAATATGTTATTGGCTATTCCTTGCCCTTCCAAATAAATTTCATAATTATCTTTTCCAATTCAGTAAAAAATGCTGTTTAAATTTTATTGGGATTGCATTGAATCTGTAAATCTGTTTGAGTAGGATAGACATCTTAATGATGTTTAGTCTTCCTATCCATGAACAGGGAATATTCTTCCATTTATTTTGGTCTTCTTTGATTTCCTTTAACAATGTTGTGCAGCTTTCTGTGTACAATTCCTTTACATCTTTAGTTACGTTTCATCCTAGATATTTGATTCTTTTAGTTTCTATTGTAAATGGAACTTTTTTCTTCATTTCCTCCTCAGATTTTTCATATTTGGTTTACAGAAATGCTACTGATTTTTGCATGTTGATATTATATCCTATCACTTTACTGAATTTGTTTATCAGCTTTAGAAGATTTGTTGTAGATTTCTCAGGATTTTCTATGTATAGGTTCATATCATCTGCAAATAGTGAAATTTTTACTTCTTCCTTTCCAATCTGGATGCCTTTTATTTCTTTTTCTTGCCTGAGCAAGTACTTCTAACACAATGTTAAATAAGAGCTGTGACAGTGGGCCGCCTTGTCTTTTTCCAGATTTTAGAGGGAAAGCCTTTAGAATTTCATAATTGAATATGATGCTAGTAATGGGTTTTTCATATATACCCTTTATCATGTTGAGAAAGTTTCCTTCTATTCCTATCTTTTGAAGTGTTTTTATCAGGAAGGAGTGCTGTATTTAGTCAAATGCTTTTTCTTCATCAATAGAGATAATCATGTGATTATTTTTTCTTTTGTTCTAGTAATGTGGTATATCATATTGATTGGTTTTCTTATGTTGAACCATCCTTGCATACCAGGGATGGAACCCACTTAGTCATGGTGTATAATTCATTTTATGTATTGCTGAATACAATTAGAAAATATTTTATTGAGGATTTTAATATCTAGGTTCCTTAGAAAGATTGGTCTATAGCTTTCCTTCTTGTGGTGTCTTTATATTAGGGTGATATTGACACCATAGAGTTAGTTTGGCATGTTCCCTCCACTTCTAATTTTTTAAAGCATTTAAGCAGAATTGGTGTTATTTCTTTCCAGAATAATTGGTAGATTTCACCTTAGAAGCCATCTGATCCTGGGCTCTGCTCTAATCTTTGTTGTTTCCTTCTTTTTACTTGCTTTGGGATTAGTTTGTCGTTCTTTTTCTAATTCCTCCAAGGAATTCCTGAGAGCATGAGAATAAAAAGGCATATAATTTCCTAATATCATTATGAAAATAGTTTTTATTTCTCAGTTCCCTGGAAAGTGTATTGGTGACCCCAGCCCACACTTTGATACCTGCTGATTTAGTGGCTTAATGCACCAACCTCTTTTTAACCCCATGAGTGTTTATGGTGCTGGGAAATTCTGTAGTTGGTGCTGCTGTTGGCTGATCTCCCTTGACTTGCTTCTCTTGTATATTTGCACTCAGCTCTTAGGTTGTCTGGAGGCTGGCTGCTCTGGAATAGCCTTGGCTGGGACGATTGGAGCCTCTCCCCATGTATTTTGTTCCTCTAGCAGGCTATTCTATTTCTGTTCTCATGGCTCTGAGGTCAGTGTTCCAGGAGAAAGGGCTGAAACAAGAAAGACTTCTTGAAGTCTAGGCTTGGATCTTGCACATTATAACTTCTGCTGCATTCTTACAGCCATACTTACTTAAAAGGCCAGATGTAGGAAAGACTCCACATCTTTTCAAGCTGCAAAATCACATTGAAGAGGGGGCGCATACATGAAGGAGTGAAAAATTGGAGACATTTTGTCCATCAATCTACTGCAACATGCAAAATTCCCTAAAGAAATACAACAGCAAATTTTTCTTTGCTTCGCCTTCAGTTGATTTAACTTTGTTGGACACATTATGGAAAGTTTTAAGGTGATAGTTGGAAGTAGTATTGCTGTCATGTAAATTTCATTAATTTTCACCCTTCACAGTAAAAACCCCAATACTAATTCTCATTCAAATTCGGGTACAACTAGGCCCTGAAGTTGAATTTAAACTAATAAAATGATGACATTGAAACTAATAAAAATGTCTTTGCTAAGTTCTTAATTGATAATGAGAAACAAATATTCTTTACATTGGAATTAAGTGTTTGGGTAGAATCAAAAAAAATCTTTCACTAAAGTCAATCTATATATCACACAGTATGGATATGTCATCAAAAATTCTCCTTCAAAGAAACCAGAAATAGCCAAAATATGTATGATGAGCATGTTTTCTTCTTGTTAGCAGACAAAAATAGAAATCAGAATGTTGTTATCTGAGTATTGAAATAGACAATGTGAGGTTAGGTTAGTAAAGATCTAAGGGCATAAAGCTAAGAAAGTCACATCTAACGATAAGGTTTTTTTCTTCTTTTTCCAACAGGACAGAGAATAGTTGAAAGCATGTATACTAAATCTTTTCAGCTGTAGCCATACCATTTAGAACAGAAATACCAAAAATTTTACAGTTTGGGCTTCCTCTCTTTTGGATCAAGTGTGTGTACTCAAATGTCTAGAGTAAAATAAGTAATATAAATGAGTGATACAGTCCAGTGGTAAAATATTAAGAAATTATTTGGAGATTGTAGCAAACTGGAGAGATCTTTACCCATCTAAATGAGGTTTACAGTTACCCAGATGCAGTCTATTGTTGCAGTGTGGGGATCAAAGTCCATTATTACTATATATTCTGATTTTTAAGAGAATGAAAGAAATCCAGATATTTAACTGGAATACTTTCTTTTTCACACATTGCTTAGACTACCAAACTCTGTTTAGGACCTAGATGCTTTTCAGGCAGCCAGCATTTGGAAAGTTAGATCATTTGAACATTACAGATATTATCATAAAATTCCCATTTTTACAGCCTTGTTCCAATTGCTATGTTGCACAATTATTGATGTTAATATATTAATACACTTTTAATAGGATGCTTTCTTTTCAAAAATATACACAATTTTTGCCTTCAAAATTAATGTGTAGGAACATCTTTAAGCAAACTGAACTCATATAAATAAAACCATAAGTGCAGCAAAAAAAGAATGGGAGAGTGACAGAGAGAAAAAAAATTTATATAGATTTACATACAATTTACACTATTTTTCTCAGTATACCTCATGAAGAACCAGAGAATGATATGGGGGTTGTGAATCTGTTGTTCCCTGACTTGTGGTTTGTTCCCATGTGGGAAAACCTCACAACTCTGAATGTGTTTAAGATCCATGTATTCCATACATGATGCCCAAATCCAAATGGATTACATTTGGGACTCAATAGGAAAAGAACAATTGTTTATAATAAGGAGAGAAATACTAATTATGATGAATTACATTAGAGACAGAGCATTGGTCTTAGGTGTGGCCTCTTCCTCACTTCTCTCTAATTAGATTGTAAATATTTTGTGCTTTAGTTGGTGGCATTGACACTAATAGCTACATGAGACACTATACTCTTGTACTTTTAGGATAATTTTGCATTCTTTCAAATGTACTACATTGAGAATCAGGAAACCCTGTGCTAGTCTTGCTTGCATTAAGTTAAAGTAGTCACTTGGACTCTCTGGCATTGAGTTTTATTCTTCTGCATAAAGGTGTGGTTGGACCAATGAGCTTCATTTTATATCTAACTTGAATAGTCTATAGTTATCGGGTCATATTTTCATAATTTAATAAAAATTACAAGATGCTTTGGACCACTGAATAAATGATAAATATTTTAAGATTGCAATATAACTAATATTCTATTAGGATGTATTTCATAAATATGTATTAAATGAAATCTATTTTCAATCTTGTCTCTTTAATCCCATTTTTAAAAGTATGCTTTGCACATAATAGATGTCTCAACAAGTGCTTGCTCAGTCGTTGGTAATTCCAGCGAATACTTTTGTTTAATGTGCTTTATCTTATGGAGTAATGTCTGTGAAGCTAGTCACACTTAGTAATATAAAAGACAAATTACAAGCCTCATTTTATAGGTGGATAGCCAAGTGAAAAGCCTCAGTTTAGACTGTAATCTTTTTATTAATCCCCCTGATACTGATTTTAACTTTGATATCATTCTTCAGACACAAACATAATACAAATCGTTTAAGAGCAATTTTTCTTTACCAATTAGCATGGGATTTTAAGATGTATAAACCCTAAACTCATTTGTGTTCTAACTCTTAATAGTTGCATGAACTTGGGCTAATTGTTTAAATCTCTGAACCTCCTATGTCTTTCCTGTAAAATGGTGCATCTTATACCTATTACCACTCTTTCCTTCCATCCTTTACCAAGATGATCATGAAAGATGATATTTCTAAGATAGGAAAAAATAAACTGTGATTTTCAGTGTGTCCTTTTTAATGGCATTATATGCACAGTAATTGTTTGTCCAAGTTAATTGTTACTTGTAACTGAGAAATTTGGTCATGATCATTAAAATGTTGTTTCTAAATTGTCCACATAAAGTTATATGCAATTAAAATCAGCTCCTAAACACTTGCTATCCTATAATAAGTATAATTTCACAGTTCTTTTTTAATGTTAATGAGAGTTACACACATTCATTAATGAATAAAAAGAAAACTAAGTCAGACTCTAATTGCAATTCACTTATCATCTAAAATTCTTCACTGGACCTGAATAAGGTGTCATCACTAATAGAATGGGCAATAGTTTTAAATTAGATAAGTGGTTTCCTCTAACATGGTGAAAATTAGTCTCAAGAAATTAATTAATAATTTTCAAGAAATATTTAAAATTCCCCTCCAACATTTTCTTTTGGGACCTGGCACCGTGACACTTTTTATGGCAGAAAGTTGTGATTGCCAGAGAGACCTGAAGGAAAATTTTGTTTTTTGAACTGATAGAAATCATTACTCCGCTAGTTTTTACCAGGCCAGCTCTGTCCAAGCAGTTTGTATGCATTTTAACAAGGCTGTTCACAAATGTAGGACATTATATCCTGCCATAACCCACTGAATGGACTGGGAGAGAGTGTAAACTACAATGTAAACTATAATCCATGCTGTGTAGCAGTGCTCCAAAATGTATTCATCAAATGCAATGCGTGTGCCACGCGGATGAAAGAGTTTGGTGATGTGGGAGGAGTGGGGGTGGGGCGGGGGATGGGGGTATATGGAATCCTCTTGTATTTTTTAGTGTAACATTTTGTATGATCTATGTATCTTTAAAAAAATAAATAAAATCTATTTGAAAAATCAGCATTGTATCAGAAACCTATCTGGTACAGCTGTGAAGGAAAAGAATGTGTGACTTTTTACAAGTGTTTAATCAAATAATATTTTCAACGTTCCCAAGGTTATCCAGCAAAACTGAATTAAGAAGCTAGTTCCCAACAGTGGAAGTACTCCACCTTGAACATAGCTGAAAATTGAAGGAGACTTTAACTTAAAAGGAAGCATTGCTGACAGTAGCCCCTGTATACTCCATGGAGCTATTTTCTGGACACTAATTGCTAAGAATTCCTGACTCCCAATGGCCTCAAAGATTCTTCCGCTAACATATTCCCTATTTGAACTTTACCTTTTCTCACCAACTGTTCACATAAGTGATAAATTCAATCCCTCACTAAAATTGGCTGTTCACTGGCTTTTAAACTCTTTCTTTCCCATAGGTCACTCTCTGTTTTTCAATTCTGTTTTTTTTTTTACCTGACATTGCCATTTATATTTGTCTTAAACATAAGACAATTGAGTCATTCTGTTAATATCTAATTGATTGTTTCACTGTAATGGTGCACAAATAAAATTGTGTGGTACTATTTGTGTAAAAAATGTTTAAAGCTTCCATAATACAGATCCAACCACCTTTTTATTACTGGTATTAAAGAGGCAACTAATATTTGAGATTTGTGCCTCAGACATCAGGGCAGAAGCATTGTGTTATCATTAGCCAAAGTACCAAAGCAAGTTTGAAACACACCTAGAAAGAACTGGAGTGGAAAATGAATTCAATTTAGAACATGCTGAGTTACAGATATCTGTACAGCTAGATAAACATCAGTGGGCTCTGGAAATTGGTAATCTGTCCATGGTATATACTGTATGAGGACAGAAACAATTTTTGCCCACTTTAGGCATGTATCTACCACCAAGCCACAGGAGCATACTTAATATGTGCTAATAACTTTGCTGCACAAAATAGTAAGTGTACATTTCGAAGAAAACACTATTTGTAACTTCCTGCCTTACAATGAGCTCATCATAAAGAAATCCCATTGACTTTCCCATCTTTACTGATTTGACTGCATCATTGTTTTAGTTTCTTAGGCTGCTTAAAGCAAATTATCATAAAGTGGGTTGGTTTAAACAATAGGATTTATTTGCTTACAGTTAAGGCTGCAAAAATGTCCAAATCAAGGCATCATTAAAGCAATACTTTCTTCCCCAAGATCAACAGCTGGAGATCCTTGGCTCCTCTGATAGATGGCAAGGCACATGGTGAGGTCTGCTGATCCCCCTTCTCTTCCAGGTTTTATTTATTTCAGCTTCTTGCATCCCTGGCTTTCAGTCTCTCTCTATGTATTCATTCTGTTTATAAAGGACTCTAGTAATTGGATAAAGACCCAACCTGATTTTGGTAGGTCATGCCCTAACTCATCAAAAGGCTTTACTTACAATGGGTTCACATCCACAGTAATGGATTAGATTTAAGGATGTGTTTTTTTGGGGGGGGGGTAAGGGGGAGTACATACAGTTTCAAACCATCACAGTCATCTTTCAGATACATACAAGTGGCAAATCTCGAGTTGGTTGACTAATATGTTAGGTTTCAACTTCTCTTGGTAAGCATAGTATTAATTTTCTACCATTGTAATTATAGCTCTGTTTAACTGACATACTTATTAAACAGAGTATGTGTTGATATTTAATTAAAATTTAAAAGATTCTCCAATAAGAAGCTGTAAGCTTCTTGAGGGAAAATATATTTATATGGCTATCCTCATGGTTTAACCAGATACCTGGTAGGCACCAATCATGTGACAAATGAATTAATGAAGAAAAAAATGCAAAATGACAGTTAAATAATAGATAAGCCCTGTATAACTACAATAAAATATTTGTTCTAATTCTGCACATACCCTATGTATGAATTAAAATACTAAACTACATGGTTTCAAAAATCACTTCTAGAAATATAATTCTGATTTCAAAATTTGGCCATATTGAAAATAAAAGCAAATATATCATGTGAAGAGGTCTCACATTTAAATGCCTTTGTATATATAACAATGAACATTTTCAAATCAATTATAAAACTGTTAGCAACATTTTAAAAGTGATTATACCATATAAGAGGCTACTGCTTCATAAAGAATTTATTCATGTAGAAAAATATAATAACCTGAAGCTGTGGATTGTTTAAACTGGCTTTATAATATTTTTTATTCTCTGAAAATGAAAAAAATTCTAATTTGCTAATGGAAATTTTTATCCAGTTGATCTATCTCACTATGTAATAAAAATGCAGATAATCTCCAGTAACTAATAGACCTGATTGTTTTTTTCATTCTCCATTCATAGAATATAGTTTTAAAATGCATAACCTTGGGTAAAATGGCTTCTCCATTTCTAACCCAATATCAAGTCTCCACTTAGTGATTTCCATATGAATAATATTTAAAGACTAAATTATTGAACCAATTTTCTCATTTTGACTCATTTGTCATTTCAGAAATATATCTCCAATATCAAAAATATACATGTTAAATTGTTTTGTGGTATACCATTCTATGGTGAAGTAGCCAAGAAATTACTTTCATCCTAAGATTAAAGAGGGAATAATGTGCTGGGGTAAAGATTGTGGGCTGCCTAGGTTTCAAAACTTACCTATATCACATGCAGATTGTATAAACTTAAGAAAAACATTTAATTTTCAAAATCTTATGTCTATATCTGTAAAATGACAACAATAATGGCCCCCATCTTATGTTCTTTTTGTTAAGATTACCTAAATTATAGCACATAAAGTTCCTAACACAGACCTGGCACATATTAAAAGTTCATTCTACCAACTATATATAATATTGGAGATCATATGCTTCTAATGCTTATGACCTATGTCCATTAAAAAGCACCAGGCATTTTATTAATTGTTTGTTTTTTTAATTAATTCAGTCTTGTACCAGGACTTTTGTAAATGCCAGTCATATAACAATCACTATATTAAATGCTGCACACAATAATCAGAAAACTGAAGATATAATATTTCAATATTAAAATTACAATTTTATAAACAAAAATAATAATGAATGATCATAATTACATATAGATAATTGAGAATGTTCATGAGAAATAGTAGGTCATTTCTTAACCATAATAAAAATTTTTTCACTCTTATTTCTTTCCTCAGAGCTTTTATTAAGTGTGATAGTTCTCCCAATCCTGAGAATCTCTAGGTATCAGGAATAAAACTCCATCTACAGTTCTGAGCATGATAAAGCAAAAAGAATAGCAAAATAGTGTCTTATAGTTAGAAACACTTCCTTTGAAACTCCACTAGAGGTTTTTCAAACTTTATTTTTAAAAGATTATTTTGTCTATATTCTCAAATGATACATCCATCAATTAAAAATACCTTCAAAAAAGTTGAAAAACGCTTTGAGGTATACATGGTCCAAATAGAGTAAACATAAAGATATTCCCTTGTCCTCAATGAACCCATAGCTTATCAGAAGAAAAGCATTTTGTAAAGAGGTAAGTGCCATAAAGTGTTAGAGTTGATGTGATGGACAGTCATATGGATTACACATGTGGCCTAAAGAAAGGATTGATCACTTCTGCCCAGAAGAGGGAATGATCAGGCAAATGTTTAATAGTGGGAACAGTATTAGATCTGCTGAGTCATGGAATGTGAAGTATGAGAGAAGCCACAGAGCATAGGTTTGGGGGTGGGGAACTGAACTGGTGAGAATAATACACCCAGCATTTTATATTCATAGATATTTATAATTACTATTTCTTCTTGGTTAATTGCCCTTTTAATGATGTATAATGCCCTTCTTACTCTCTTATAACATAATGGCTTTCTAAGTTTATTTTGCCTGATATTAGTATAGCTACCTCAGCTTTTGTTTGGTTGCTATGTGTGTGAAATATCTTTCCCAGCCTTTCACCTTCAACCTATCTGTATCTTTGGGTCTAAGATGATTCTGTGGTAGATGGCATATAGATGGCTCATACTTTTCTTTATCCATTTGGCCCATCTGTGTCTTTGGACTGGGAAGTTTAA
This sequence comes from Dasypus novemcinctus, assembly GCF_030445035.2. NCBI lineage: Eukaryota > Metazoa > Chordata > Mammalia > Cingulata > Dasypodidae > Dasypus > Dasypus novemcinctus. The sequence continues at coordinate 69,412,421 of NC_080684.1, read as the reverse complement.
TCCATTAATACTCAATGTTATTATTGTAAAGGCATTACTTACTTCACTCATTTTGTCCTTTGGCTTTTATATGTCCTATCTTATTTTCACCTCTCTTTTTCATTTTTATTTAGTTTTAACTGATCATTTTTGCTTCTAAACTCTCTTCCAAACATCTCTCTCCTATTTTTTCTTTTTGGTCTGCATAAATCCCTTTAATATTTAATGTAAAGCCAGCCTCTTGGTGACAAACTCTTTCAGTTTCTATTTATCTGTGAATATTCTAAATACACCCTCATTTTTAAAGGACAATTTTGTTGGATACAGAATTCTTGGCTGATGGTTTTTCTCTTTCAATATCTTAAATATATTTGACCACTGACTTCTGGCCTCCATGGTTTCTGATGAGAAATCAGCATTTAATCTTATTGGGCATTCTTTGTATGTGATATATTGTTTTTCTCTTGCTACTTTCAGAATTCTCTCTTTATCTTAGGCATTTGACATTCACATTAGTGTCTTGGAGTAGGTTTATTCAGATTTATTCAGATTGGAAAACATTGTGCTTCTTGGACATGGATATCTATGTCCTTCAAAACATTTGGGAAATTTCCTACTATTATTTCCTCAAATATTACTTCTGCCCCTTTTCCCTTCTCTTCTACTTCCAGGACACCCATGATATGTACTTTTTTTCTTATTTATTCTTTTCTCTATCTGTTCTTCTGTGTGTTTGTTTCAGAGGCCCTGTCTTTTATCTCATCATCCTTTCTTCTGCCTCTTCAAATCTGCTATTATACGCTGCCAGTGTATTTTTAATTTCATTTATCGTGACTTTCATTCCCATAAGATCTGTTATTTTTCCTTGGATATTTTAAAATACTTCTTTGTGTTTACCCAGTGTCTTCTTAATATCCCTAATCTCTTTAGCCACTTCATTGAATTTATTAAGGAGATTTATTTGAACATCTGTGATTAGTTGTCTCAAATCCTACATGTCATCAAGAGGTTTAATTTGTTTCTTTGACTGGACCATATCTTCCTGTTTCCTATTATGGCTTATTACTTTTTGCTGGTATCCTGTCATCTGATTTTCTTGATATATTTATTCTGAGCTCACTTTCTCTCTTTAGCCTAGGACTTTGTTGATTGGCTTTGTGCTAAAGTTCCTGTTTGACACATGATTCAATTTATTTTGGAATTTAATAATAGTTTGTATCTAACCAATCATATTTTTAAAGAACTCTTTCATCTATTTCTTGCCTTTCTTCCACTGTCAGAGGCAGGGTTGAGCTGAGGGTGTGGGTGGTAATTTAAGTTGTGCAGACTGAAACTGTCCACAGTTGCCAGGAAAGACTGATAAAGCTCTGCTCACCTTCATCTCCTGCCAGGAACAGGCTTACAGCTGAAGTATGAGCAGTAGTCTAAATCATGCAGGCTGAAATTTCCTGCAGTTGCCCAGGAACTCTCCTATACTGCCACAGGAATGGTCAGTAATCTAAAATGTGTGCACTACTACTGACTGTAGCTGCCCAGAGAGACCAATGCAGCCTTGGTCACATTCCTCCCCTGCCAGAGGCTGGGGAGGAGCCCAGTCTGGGGCAGCAATCTGACCTGGACAGTAAGAAGCCAATCCCTACTGTCCAGGAAATCACTGTGATTTTCAATTAGCTCTGCTTCCACTCCTGCTGGGGGCAGAGTTAAAATGGAGGCTTCTGGCTTCTTTCTGACTTAGACAAAATCAAACTTTAGCTATACTTAACATTGGACATTAGCCAGCTGAATTTGCTAATCAATAGCCAAATTTAGTGCCCCGCAATCACCTCTTCCCCTGCTCTTGGAAAATGAACCCCCAACTTCAGCCAAGGAGAGGTTCCCAAAGCAGCTTGCCCTGTCAGTGGGGGATGGGCACCAGCGTATGCAGCATGGAGGATTCTATTCATGAATTTTCACCACAGAAGGCCAGCCTCCTTCTTCCATTTTTCCAAGGACAGTGCATGTGCTCTTCTGGTCTCCTGAGCCCCCCAAGCAGGTGATTTAAATCTATCTTGGCTGATTACCAGCTGCACTGTAGGTTGAGATGACTCTTAGACCTCCCTACTCTGCCACCATCTTGCTTGTCTCATAAGGCCATGCAAAAGAGTTTGGACTTTGTGCCCTTGGCAAATGCAATCATGGAATGCTCCATGCTTGGGAGGGAGAAGATTATATTTATTTTAAAGAACACCACAGAGGAGTGTGGAGGACAAATTAGAAAGATGTAAATATTATTTAGAAACCAAAATTAATAGAACAGTTTTAACAGTGTGTGCTTGACATTTTCTTTACTGGATAGACTTGTTTTCAAATGCTGGAATATTTACGTATCCTAGGTCATTGGAGAGTGTATAAAATCCAATTTCATACTGATTATCAACTATTACTAATTCTATATATAATTTTTTTTTAATTTTTTTATTTTTTATTGACTTTGTAATAATATTACATTAAAAATATATATGTGAGGTCCCATTCAACCCCACCCCCCACCCCCCCTCTTCCCCCCCCCCAACAACACTCGTTCCCATCATCATGACACATCCATTGGATTTGGTAAGTACATCTTTGGGCACCTCTGCACCTCATATACATTGGTTCACATCATGGCCCATACTCTCCTCTATTCCATCAAGTGGGCCCTGTGAGGATTTACAATGTCCGGTGATTACCTCTGAAGCACCATCCAGGGCAGCTCCATGTCCCAAAGACGCCTCCACCTCTCATCTCTTCCTGCCTTTCCCCATACCCTTTGTCCATTATGTCCACTTTTCCCAATCCAATGCCACCTCTTCTATGTGGACATTGGATTGGTTGTGTCCATTGCACCTCTATGTCAAGAGGAGGGTCAGATTCCACCTGGATGCTGGATGCAATCCTCCCATTTTCAGTTGTAATCACTCTAGGCTCCATGGTGTGGTGGTTGTCCTTCTTCAAGTCCATCTTAGCTGAGTGTGGTAAGTCCAATAAATCAGATTGTAGGTGCTGGAGTCTGTTGAGGCTCAGGATCTGGCTATCACATTGTCAGTCCAGAGATTCAAATCCCCTAAATATATCTTAAACCTCAACATTAACTGCACCTCCAGCACATTAGCATGAAAGTCTTATGAAGGGAGATCCCATCTGAGTCCAGATTCATCACACATAAACACCATTTCCAAAGAGGGGCCATCTGCCCTGGTAGTTAACCCCATCGGCCATGACCATAACTCCCATGGGTCTCTTTAGCCCTCAAAGGAACCAATATCTGGGGGTTGTATCTGCTTTATCTGTCTCTCTGACTCTGCTCAGTTGTGCATGAGGGCAAACCTTCTGCCAGCCTCCAGACTCTTTTTTAGAAACTCGTAGCCATATAAACTCATTTCTCCTTTCCATTTCCCCCTTACTTTAGGTCAAACAGCATTTTAAAGTCATGGTATTTTATGTAGACATGGATATTCTGCTGATCCGCATTGAACCTTCCATATAAGGTCATTTTCCAGTTGCATCATCAGTTGGTAGTTGATAGTGGTCCCTCGTTGCCAGGGAGGCTCATCCCCGGGTGTCATGTCCCGCGCTGGGGGGAAGGCATTGCATTTACATGCTGAGTTTGGCTTCGAGACTGGCCACATTTGAGTAACATGAAGGCTAACAGAAGGAAATTCCCAGGCACAAAGTTGCTCTAGGCCTTGTTCTTATTTTGGGTTTATCAGCTCACAAGCATAGTCATTAGCATCTGGGGCTCACTGTTGAACCCTCACTCCCTCCCGGTCCCCACCACTGTACCTGGGAGACTGTCGCTGCTCCCCTAGGGACCACGACAGAGCACCACTGGCCAGGAACCCAGTACCCCCCCTACTGTGGTTTTTAATTGTTGCCACTATGAGTATATCCAAACATTACCATGCACCCTGGACATATGTTCTGTACAGCTCCCTGTCAGTCATATATCACCTGTCATTGGTATCCCATACCAGTATCCCTCCATTGCCATTGTTGAAACACTCTGTGATCCAGAACTCCCCGAAATTTGAAGCCCATAATATAATGTTTTAAATTGATGATACCATTACTTCACATATACACTATTTTTCTAGGAAAATGAATAAGAAAACTTACTTTTTAGAAAAAAATGAATTTAGGTCCATCATAGTATTATTTCAAAGACGATTTTAGTGAGGCAATGTGAATTTTAGAATTAGTCAAATTTCTGGAAAATTATACTAACGGTTACAATGATGGCCATGGGACATTGAAAAATTTTGAATTGCTTTACAAATCATCAAATATTAAATTATGCTTAATATAGTTTTAGTGTTACATGTATCCACATGAATACCAATTTTTTTATTAACAGTTGAAATGGATAGTAATTTCCATTAACCAGAATATTTTAACTGGATCACAATTCCTAACCTAACAGAAAGCAGTTTAAGTTCATAGTCTATTAAGACCTATCATCTATGTAAATTCTTTCCATCACATGAATTTCATGGAAAGCCATGCATTTTAAAATAAGTGACTCTATTCTGTCATCTAGGCCAGAAATATAGCAAATGAATTATAAGTTTTATCTGAATGATTAAACACCAAATATTAGAGTAGTCAATGAATCACAACTGAGAAACCAATGATTTTATAACTGTAAGTTTCAAAATAAAAACATGATGAAAAATAAAATTATTGAAAATAAGAAAATTTCTTATTTATGTTAGTTCATGGCTATTATGTTTGAAATGTTTTCTCTTAATGCTTATCAGATGGGTAAATAACCAGGAGAATACCCATTAATATATTTCCCAAGGATTTCCAAGTAGTACCTTTCCTGTTCTGTTATGATGGTATACATTCAGTTTATTTACAAGGTGAGATGCAGTGCCAAAAGAAAAAAAAATCCTCTATTTTCTGACAGTTTCCTAACAATGGCACACTTGGTTTACCATAGTCATTTTTTTGCTTTTTTCACTATTTTTCCTTTAGGAATGTGGGCATAGTTATATATTTCTAATACACCAGAAGATGATTAATAATTATTTTAGAACCAAATAACAAAATCCAATATAAATTAAAGCTTGCACATTTTCTGTGGGGATTACCTTCCACTTAATAAAATGTTGCCATGCACAAATGTGTTACTATTGCTACTTTAATTGGAAAGGACCCATTTTAATAATGTCTCTGGACTCTGGAGGTATTATTAACACACAGATTAGAAGAGCTAGGAAATCTTATTTAAATAAGTCATCAAGAGCAATCATTCAGATCTGCTTTAATTTACTGGGAGATCTATTTAAAATGTTGACATTCAGCACTAAACCACTTGTATTAGTGTTAACATATAAAACACAGGAATATTTTACAAGGATAAAGGAAGTTGGCAGTATGTATTATAAATGTGCCTATTCTTTGACCCAGCAATTTAATTTATAGAATTATATCCAAAAATTATGCACAAAAAGGTATGCAGAAGTATTTGCATTGTGGCAGTTTTTATAACAGAGAATATTTGGAAACAACTTACATATATATTTATAGAGAGATGGTTAAAGTTACAACTACACTATTCAGTAATTTAAGAGAATAAATTATAAAAACCTATTTGAACTGACATGGCAAGATGTCCAAGATATACTAAGCAAAAAGAAGACACAGCAATACACACAATGAGATTGAATTTGTGTGTGTTATTTTTAAACAGGGGTGTAGGTGGATATGTGTTTGTGTAGAAAATGTCCTGGAAAATATAAATCATTGGGGAAAATGGTTATCTCTAATAGGACTTTAGACTTGGGGATGAAGGAGACCATCCATCTTTTTGTTCTAAAATTCATTTAAAAGTGTATATTCTTGGGGAGCCAGTATTGCTCTGTGGTTGAACACCAGCTTCCTAAATATGAGGTCCTAGGTTCAATCCTGGGCCCTAGTTTCTCAAAAAAAAAGGGGGTAGTGGTGGTATATTCTTGAATTACTTGTGCAATTAAAAAATAAAATTAAAAGCATTCCCTTTCTATCTCCTTGTTTTGGATAAGACTCAGGCACTTCCTTTACCTGTTACAGATTTTTTTTTTGTTTTTATATTAGTAAAAACATGAGATTTCAAGGCTGGTGACTTGAACATGACACCACTACTGCAGGCTATATCTGCAGTATGTGGACATTACTCCTCCTAGTTTATCATTGCAAGGTCACCAGTACAAAATAGTTTGACAAATTTTTATATATATAAAATCCTATAAAAACCCTAAGCATTCAGATTGAGTTGATGATGAGTTACACTCTGTTGAGTCAGATATACCTCTAGTCTGAAGCCCAATTCCAGAAGCCCAATGAGATCCTGGACAGTTTGTTAAGCATCCCCTAAGCTCATTTTTATCTTATAGATAATAAATAGCATGAGATCTACCTATTGGAGTCCTAGGAGGATTGAAATAGACCGTGCATGTAAGAAGTCCTGTAGCACAATGCCTATCATATAATAACTTTCTCCACAATTTGCTGTGTTTAAATTTTAGTGCTTTCTTCATAGCTTATATAAATAGCTTGTTTTCCTCAATAAATCAAATAATCCATGAAATAACAGATCAAAATATTTTTCTATGAATTTCTCAACAATGATTATACTTGGAAAAATGTCTTAACTCTAGTGTCATTTTAGCTATTGGATATAGAAATATAAATATTTCAGTATGAGAGCACTAGTGGTTTGCCTTGGAAAAACGTATTTAAATCATTCATTTTAATTCATTATCCACACAGTACCATGACTCAGTGATGTTTGGGGTACACATAGAAAATAATGCAAAATACATTATAAAACTGAACATAGGAAAATAGGTGTACAATATTGAAATTAATTTCTTTCTAAAATGAGTTTTTCATTACACATTTTCATTGCACACACAGGTCATATCTTCCAGATCAATAAAGTAATTCATTCTATGGGGGCATTTAAAAGATGGGGACCTGAAAGGTTGGTAGAAAATTATGTCGAAGAAACTGGTAATGAATCTAGGTTAATGTGTCTGTTTTTAGATTCATTTATTTCTTTATAAAAACTATTTGACAATCTACTTTTATGAATCTGTAACCAGGGAGGAAATGCAAAGTCTTGATTCTCTTCCATCTGAGTGTAAGCCAAATGAGCCAAGGTTGTCAGCTGTTAATACAAATAGACTTAATTCTAAGAGTCTGGGAGTTGAAAAAAATTAAATTAATGCATTATAAAGTTTTAAGATTCCTGACAAGTGGGATGAAGGAAATTGGGACTTAAAAATCCTTTTACAAATGTGAATTATACCATTACTATAAATATCCCTTGGCTACAGATGTTTACTGGCTCCTCATTTAGCTGCTTAACTATGGAAACAACTGTTTAAATTCCACCAGAAGCAAGTTGTGGGATGGTTAATGCTTTTTTTATTTTTCTTCTTAACTAGCACCTTTAATCAGCCTAAAATTATATGTCTATCATGCTTTATGATTTAGAATTTTGTGGCCAAGATTGTCCATTCAGATAGTGGAGAACAGGTATTGCACTCTTTAAAAAATAAAATTATGACTTCCATAAAATTAACATATAACCCATAATTGTGTAAGATATGAAAAGGAAAAAAGAGTTGAAACACTCAGGATAGGGCACAATCAAATTTCACCTTCAGATGGTCCCTTCTGGTTTATTAGCTTCACATTTTTGCATAATTTTGATCTTCTATATTGAACTTTGGTGAATTTATTTTACAAATATATTTTTGTAAAGGTAAAAGCTTTATAAGCAGTAAAGATTAGGACATTAAAAGAGTAAAAAGATGAAAGTCACAATCTGTAATTGCATTAAACACAGCCACTATTAATATGTTATTATAATTCCTTAATATTTTCCTCTGTGCATTTTTAATTATACATATATTTATTGATAGTAAACACATAACAATATTTAAGATCTTACATGGAAGATAATATGTGGAGCTTCTTACTGACAAGAGTTTAAAGAAAGAGAAAAAGATCATTTCTGAAGTTTCTCTACATGAAAATGAACTTTATATTGCTCAAAATGAGTGTTTTATTTAACTATAGAAATATACTCATAACATATCCATATTTATCTACTCAAATTTGTTATCTGGTACTACCAAACTCAAGTTAATATTTATCTGATCTATTACTTTATTTTTCCCAAAGGGAAAATAATCATCTCACCTTGTATATTATGTCTTCTTATTAATGGTAGAAACATGATTACTAATGTTTTTTGATATTATTGTTTTAAACAAATTTTAACTTGATTCAAAAGCAACTAATTTTATATCTCCTTATAAAACTCTTTGAGTAGAATGGATTAGAATGGAATACATAAAAAGTGCATGCCACTCAAAATATCAGAGAATTCTATCATAACTGCTATTTACCATACCTATATAGCATACATGTTATGTATTATACCTTGCCATATCACGGAACCCATCTCCAGTTTCCTTATTTGGAATGTGAGAAAAATCCTAAAAACACCCTTACTTACCTAATAAGTTGTGTGTTTTGTTTCTGTTTTGGAGTATTTAACAAAATATATTTGACAGCTCTTTGAAAGAGTTATTGTCATCATCATTATTCTCTTCTTCACCATTGCAACTCATAACCGCTTCTGTAGCTCTAACTTTCTTTAGCACTAAGTCCTGTGCTCTTGCTAGGATACTTAATTCAATGTTTACTACTATTCTTTTCAGTCTAGCTAGAAACTTTTATAGCTCACTAGAAAGAAACTAGAAGCCTATAAGCAACTGGTTTTCTAAAAGATAAGTTGGTAAGTACAGTACAACGTTTCTGTTTTAGTTAGCTTCAATGTTAAAAAAAAAACATATTGAAGAAAGAAAAAAGTCACTCTTTTTTCCCAATCCTCACCTCACTCACCTCAAGTTTTACTACTTTTATGGTCAGTGACAGGCACCCTGCCAATGATATACATTTACTATCTATATTAGAGATTAAAGTGCACCAGAAAATAAATTTAGCCTTCATTGTAAACCCTATGGAATAGTTTAAGCTATAATTTTCCAGTTTGCTATCACCTGTAGCTAGAAATGGAGAGTACAACTTAAGACTGTTAAAAAATAATGGAAAAACAATTATACTTTCTCCAATCAATATCTGAGTCTTTTTTACAAAATGTAATGGTTATCATGTTTTGTAAAGCCATTTTCATTTTTGTGGTTTCTTGAAGCTTTTGCTGTGTCAGCTTCTTTCTTTCATCAGAATCTGTTGCATACAGTCCTGAGGGCATGTGCAGTTTCCACAAAACAAAGTAAGAAAATAAATTGGGCAAGCATTAAAAAAGGCAAGTCAAGCAAGTCCAAAATGGAACAGTGGCACATGTCAGACAGATGAACAGTTGACTGCAAGACTTCTTTCCTGTTTTCCCTGATGTGAGGTTAAGTGCTGGATATAAGCCCACATGGGGAATGTCATTTACTTCTGCATTCCAAGTGCTGATTTTAAAGTAGACTTATAAATAAAATATAAGTTACAGGTTAGTACTTTGGGGGAGAATAATGTAGCCACATTCATTCCGATATGTAGGGATTTGGTTTTCCTTTTTCTCACTCCCTTTTGGGGTCATAGAATAGTTTGTTTGGGGGGGAATGTGATTTTACCTTGAAGAGCCTGAGAGAGAGAACTGGCTCATTAGCATTTAGTGGTTTATCACATGTGGTCCAACTAACATTTCACAAACAAAAATGTGAAAGAATTTGTAATAGCATGCACTAGCATATACATTCTAAGTAAACAATTCTACTGTATAATAAGTCACTTGTCACTTCATGTCAGCATCAATTCTTTAATAGAGATTTTTTTCCTGAACTGATGAAAACTAATACACAAATTCCCACAGTGCTTCCCAAGAAGAAAGGTAAAGAAGAGTTTGTACAAGTACTGCACTACCTGCCTCTGTGAGCTATGATTTGAGGAAAATAATAAATATTCATAATGTTCTGATGACAGGGAAAAAACCTTCTTTTCTATACATATATATATATACATTTATATCTGAAATGGTGAAGATACATAGATGACCCAATATGTTCAAAGATAACTTTACACTGTATCTGAATTCTGATATAAGATCAGATTATGTCTGAGGCTCCCCTGGCACAAACTATTTACACTATTTTACTACTGGTCTTCTACATGTCTCCAATGTCAACGTAATTTTTCCTGCTACATGTTTTAAATATCATTAAAAATATTGATTTTTCTCAATTATAAAATATTTCAAACTTTTAAGGAAGAAAACTAACAAGTGGTATTGTCCTTATTTTTCACTTAAATAAGTTAAAAAGCATTAAAAAAAAAGTCCATGGTGCTTTGATAATGAACAAAGTTTGATAAGTTTATTTGCATTTTGCAACCAAAGAATTCAAAGGTTATATTACATGATGGCAGAGATGGTCTTAAGCAAGGTTTTAAGAATGCTCTGTGTGGGAAAGAAGTATATATATTCAGTCTCTCATGGGCTGTTAATTTTCCCTGCAGTTCCACATTCAAGATGTCTGCATTGCCAAAAAAATACATCAAGGTAGCAGTTGTTTGATATTTTTCTGTTTTTTGCTTTAAATCATTCCACTAAGTATTCAAGTGATATGTTAAAAAGTTTTTTTAATTTTTTCCATATTTAATAAGCTGAAAATCCAAAGTTGAAATGAGATATATAAATAACACCATAATAAAGAAAGTGTTATGTAAACTAAGATGAGTATGAATAAAATACTAAGAGAGTTCATAAAAGTGAGAAACGACGGGCTGAAAACAGGGTTGAGGGAAATTAGTGAGTAGTCAACATTTTAGCCACATTAAAATTAAATTTCACAATGCAGGATATATGGTAATAGAAGAGATTAAATCCATGAAAATGAAAAGAGGCAAGGATAGAAATTGTGTACTGAATGTAACAGATTTTAGGAGGAAAGGAATTATGAAGGAAAGTATGTCCCTATATAAAACAATTTACAGTTACATCTTTGAGAAATAAAAAAAAAACTATACTATGTAGCACCAAAGGCTTCTTGGCCTTATGCAATTCTACATACTTAAATCTCTAAATTACTCCAACCAGGAGTAGAGATTCCAGAACTAACATTCAGTTTGGTATTCATTACATCTCTCAGCTTTACCTCTAATACAGGGCTGATGCTGCTGGATTTGTCAATGTTGTGTTGCATAATGTAGTCCAAGAGAAGTTTGGTGGAGATCCTCAGGAGCTATGTGACATTTGGATAAATAGATGATGATGTTGGGGTGAAGAAGTTGCACAGCAGCCCTGGAATTATTCAGCCTTCAAAAATGTTGGTTCCACAGGATGAGTTTGGCCTCAATCAAGGCTTTGGCCAAGCAAGTCCAAGTTGGAGCAAGATCAGGCCAGCTTCCAGTAGTTCAACCAGAATGTTCTAAAACCCTTCAGCTTCTGAAATTGCCCAGAGGCATGTGATTTCAGCTCTGTGAAAAATGGTGATGCAAAACCATCAGGCTTACATTGGAAGGTAGATACATGTGCTTATAAAGAAGATGTTCTCATACTTGACTTGGTTTTTCTACATTGAGTTGATTTGGGGCTGGAAGCTCACCAAAGATGCTGCCATTTTGATTATTATATCAATAACAGTAAATCCATAGTATTTCTGGCATCCATTTTAAGCAAAGTGGGAATCACTGGCATGTTTTCATTCAGAAATTTATTAGTTTGGACCCCATTCTAGAAAGAGTTATTACGGGTATGTTTGGTTTTTCACTTGCCATCCTCCAAGAAAATCTAATTCCTTGTTTATTTCATCTGGGCTGTACAGAAAATTGTCAATAATCCCACTGTTGCTCAAGGTAGAATTACAATAGTTTAAGTGTTGCATGCATGGGAAGGGATAAACCCTATATCTGTGGAGTTGTAGGGTTACCAAGACTTACTGCCCAATGTATCCAAAACACAGAGATGGTCACTTTAGCAGTTTGATATTATTGATGAATTCCAAAAAGAAATATTGGATTATGCTTGTAATCTGATCTGTACCTGGGCATGATTGAGTTATGATTAGGGTTGAGTTGCCACCCCTTGGTGGGTGGGGACTCACAGATAAAAGGCATGGCAAAGAGCAGAGTTGAGGTTTTCTGATGGTGTTTTGATGTTGGAATTTGATGCTGAAGACTTAAGCTTGAGCCCTGGGAAGTAAGCTCACAAAGAAAAGAGAAGCCTGCCCCAGGAAGAAAGGAAGTTGAACCCAGAGAAAAGTAAGCTCCAGGAACATAGGAACCCAGAAAGCCTCAACCCTTGCAGACGTCGGCAGCCATCTTGCTCCAAATAGACTTTGGTGAGGAAAGTAACTTATGTTTTATGGCCTGGTGTCTGTAAGCTCCTACCCCAAATAAATACCCTTTATAAACATCAACCAATTTATGGTGTTTTGCATCAGCAACCCTTTGGCTGACTAATAGTCACCCTTGCAGAACTTCAGGTGGTAAAGTCATTTGAGCAATAGTCATTGCTTAAGAACACTTTCTTTGCATTTCTGAAAGGTTCAGGGTTATATACAAGCACTAGGACAAGGCACTTTGATGTCATTATAGTTCTTCTGTGGAAAAAAAAAGCTTTGCTCAGGTCAATCAAAGTCCCATCTGACTTGCATAGAGGGAGGCCATTGATTTGGCAACTTGGATCTGCTGTATTGCCATCTTGAAAGTCTCTTTCTAGATAGAAAATCTGAAGTTTCATATGTCATCCTGGAACTATTGCAACAATTGCTGAAGTTTCTGTATCGAACAGTGGACGCCTTGTTGTAGGGGCAACATTGCATCATGCTTCTTTCAGAGAGGTGTTTTTGGGCAAACTCACTTGACATTTGTAAACTTCGGTGTACTCAATCAGAAGATTCCCATCCTCCTTTCACATGCCTTCCATCCAGACAAGAAAAGAGATGCTGGCTCACAGTGCATTCTTCCTGGCTCCACCACCTCCTCATGGCAAAGATTGAGTACAGATCACTGGAAGGGACAGGGGTGAGAGTGCTTGCAGCCCTTCAGTCCCCCTCAGCCCTCACTACCTCCCTCCCCACTGCCAGGAGCCCTAGTTCTTTTTTTAACCTAGAGGAAAAATATATTTTTTCTTTTAATATAAAACTAATGCCACTATTGCAAAACCAAACAAGTTTCTGGTTAGTTGACAACCTCAGAGGAAGGAAGTAGAAGCAGAACATAGAATAATGAAAATATAGCTTTGATTCAAAAGAATTGTTCAGGCCCTCTGCTTTCCCTACCTACCTACTCCTCCTTGGCTCTGCTCAGAGTGCCATTTTTTCATGAAATGAAAAGTAAAGATAAAAGTATAGTGAATCTTGGAATATGAAGAAAAATTCAGTTCCTCCTCCCCCAATCCAGCAAAGAGCAGGATTGAAATGGACGTATATATATATACACACACACATATGTTGTTGGATCATTTTTTCTGGAGAAACCTGACTGATACAGATTTTCGTATCAAGAAATGGAGTGCTGCTAAAGGAATATATGAAAATATAGAAGTGGCTTGGGAATTGGGTAACGAGTAGAGGCTGAAAGAATTTTGAGATGCATGAGCTTAACTAAAAAGGCCTTGATTACTTTGAAGAGACTAGTTGTAGAAATATGAATGTTTAATGTGTTTCCAGTAAGGCCTTAAAAATAATTGATTAATGTTATTGTAAGTTGGAGGAAGGGAAATCAATTCCTGTTATAAAATGGCAAGAAACTGGGTGGAATTTTTAACTGTGTCAGACAGAAAACCTTATGTGAGGTAGACTTGGATATTCAGTTGAGAGGATTTTCAAGCAAAGTGTGGAAAGTACAGCCCGGTTTCTTTTTGTTGCTTACAGTAAAATGTGAGAGAATAGGGATAAATTGAGAAATGAGCTGTTAAGCAAAAAAGAAGCAGAACTTGATGATTTGGAAAATTCTTAGCCTATCCGGATAATGCGTTCTGGTGTCACGTCAAAATGTGTGTGACCAGACAACCATGTGGTAAAAAGATGAGGCATTAAACTCATGGAAACAATCCACTACCTCAAAAGAACCAAGTAATAGCATTGTGTTTATCCAAAAATATCTGTGGGGAACTTTCTGATTTGATGGTTTGTAACCCTGTGAATTGCACAGAAGACCCAAACATTTCTGGAGAATCCTCTATCAGCAGGACTGATAGGAACAGAGATGGGACAACATGAAGGAAGAATGACTCTACACAGGAACCACGAATGCAGAGGTCTGAGTATATAAGGGACTTCTTTTGGGTCCTGGTGTTTGGAGAGGATTGAGCCTATTTTGGGACCAAGGCCCCTTTCTTCCATCTGCTCCCTTCTGGAATGGGCATGCCTATCCTATGCTTGTTCCATCATTGCATTTTGGGTGAAGATAACTTGTTTTCTAAGTTTCATAGGTCCATAGATGGAAAAGAGTTTTGTTCCAGAATAAATAATACCCATAAACTGATTCATATGAGACTTTGAGCTTAGAATGTTTACTGAAATGACATAAGGTTTCTGAGATATTAGGATGGGGTGAATTTATGTTGCATGGCTTTGGGCGGACCAGATGGTAGATTGTTTGGTTTTGAATTGTGTTCCCTAACAGACATATTCAAGTCCTAACCCCCAGTCCTGTGAATGTCAACTTATTTGGAAATAGAATCTTTGTAGATGTTATTAGTTTCAGATACGGCCAAACTAGATTTGGATGGGCCATAATCCAATAAGACTGGTGTCCTTACAAGCAAAGGATATGTGGACCCTCAGTAGGAGACAGACACAGAGAAAGAGAGGGTCTTGAAATGAAGGCAGAGACCAAGTTCTCCTGCAATCCAAGAAAGAGCATGGATTGCTGGCCACGACCAGCACTCTACATGTTTCAGAGGAAGCTTGACCCTGCTGACACCTTGGTTGTGGATTTGCAGCTGCCAGAACTATAATTTCCATTGTTACAAGTCAAAACAAAAGTCAAGGGAACTATGAGCCAGAGCACAAGTGCAAAGGTTGGCTTTCAAGAGGACTAAGGACACTTTCTTCATTGCAATATGGAAGAATGAAGAAAGGATGCACAGGTATTTGATATATTTGTTGGCAAATTTCCAGGAAACTTTTGGTGAGAGTTCCTTTTCAGAACCCAAACCTTCCAAACACCCCAAATTTCTTGTTTTTCCAGGGGATTTTCAGTCAATATTGATAACATGAGGGAGTTATCTGATTATTTCTATATTATCTGCAAAGTATGTGACAAGAATGGTATTGGCAGTGGGAAGAGTTTGAGATTTAGAGGAAAAATTTTTAAACAGCTACCTCAGAGAACAGGAAAGGAGACATACTACAGTAACACATTAGAATTTCCAAAAATTATTTAGGTTTATTTGAGATTTATAGACATTTTAAAATTGAGTCCATTCAACATAGTTCTCCAGCAATGTTTAGCTGTCTTGAGCAGACATGAATAAGGCAGTTAGGCTTAACTGGGGTTGAGCATTCCATTTTCTCTCTTTTTTATTTTTTATAATTCAAGTGAATATGCTTTTCATTTGAGAATCATCAGAATATATATGGAACTACATTTTTATTCCAAAGAACAGTCTATCATATATATAATAAATTTGGACCAAAAACTTAACTTCTCACACCTCAAAATTTATACACATTCCCCAAATAGTTGGGAAAATAAAGAAATGTTGTATTCAAAAGAACACTTATCTTTAAGTGCCACCTAGCTATTATTACTCTTTTAATTCTATCTTGCAATTTGAGGTTTCTGGCCCATAATTCATACTAGCCAAAATACTAGCCAATATTTCTAAACTAGATCACCAAGAACCCAGAGAGCAAATATTTTTTGAAGATCTACTACCAAATGTAAACCATGATAAAATTCAAATAACTATACATATAAATAATAATATTCTTTCTTTCTAATAATCGGTAACATTTAATAGTTACTTTGTAATTTATTCCTATTCCAAAAAGAAACCTAATACCTAGTGAGTATCCTTTTTTTTTTTTGTAATAAGAACAATGTAGAATTTTTAGTGCTTTATATTTATTGATTGTTCAATCACATATTTTCTTTCATCTTATTCCTAGGGAGTTCTTATTTCAGATAATAGAATTGGACTTAAAAAATAACAAGTATTTTTATTGCTGTTTGAATCCAACAGTATCAGTTGAAGCTTGCTTTCATATGTGAGACAGTTCATTTGGGGATATTGCTATAAAGGCTTGTTGGATATCTGATATGTTGAATAGCTTTTGAGATGAAAACGTAATCATTTACCTGCTATATTGAATTTCAAATTGCATTTTTCCTATTATAACTTTTCACTTCATATTAATTCTTTTAATAATCCAACATTCTCTATTGTTTAGGAATAATGCACATTTTTAATGACTTAAAAGTTGTGATTTTCGTATCATTTGAAAAGTGCTTCAAGAAATGATGGAAACATTGTAAATGATTGTGTTGGAGGAATTACAGCAATTTTATATTATGATGACATAAAGGAAAACTCACTTCCCTTATGATAACTTTTATGGTTTTTTATGCTTATAATCTTAAAGTACTAGAATGCTGTAAAATGACAAAATATTAATCAATATTTAAAGCATACTACTAATTTATGAAGGTGATATATATATATTAACAGGGAAGCATATGATTTAATATATTTTACCTTCTGAATACTAAATGCTAATTATTTTGGAAATAAACAAAACATTTGCTTCCTCAACATAATATTATTATTTAATCATAGGTTATACAGTAATATTAAATTATTCTGATAATCATCACATATTGAAAATATTGTTATTTGCAATTTAAAACAATTATCCAGAGTCTGGGCATGAGATTTTCCTAAACTTTTATGCACTTCTAATGTCACTGTTCATATTTAACTACCAGGATAATTACCCTTAATACTTGGTGGACATAGATTTGGGACTGCAAATATACAAAGTTTGCTCTTTTTTAGTTGTTTTTTGTTTGGTTTTTAGTTTGAAACCTAAAGAAAAACATCAGTGTAATATATGAGAATTCCAACTCTGAAAGGTGACTATTCATGTAGGTCACTATTCTGCATCCTTAACTACAGAGTAAGTTAGGTTACTCAATGAATATGTATTCATTGATTTTATAAAGAAAGATATTATACAGGGATTGCTTAGAACACAGCTCATATGCTTTTCTGGCAAGACTTTACAAGAATAATTTTTGTGGAGACAAGATGCATCTCTGCACTTAAATCTGTTAATAATGTCTCTTAAAAGGATTCATAGAAAGCTTTCATGTATCTGCTATCATATACATCCTAAGCTCTATTAAGCAGAAAGATATTTCCCTTTCTGTATGCTAATGTTTATATTTGTGTTAACCTTAAGACCAAAATAAAATCTTTAAATTATTTGCAGTATTTTTTACATTTTAATTAATTAAAAACTGGTAAGCTACATGTGTTTATATATATATATATATATATATACACACACACACACACACACACATATATATGGTTACTCTTTACTACCTAACTATGCTATTTTTCTGCTATTTTAGGTATCAACTTTATAGCTATTTTGGTATGTATCAGGAGAAGTTAGGTTATGCTACAATAGCAAAGAAACACCAAATTTTAGTTGCTCAATATAACAAGTTTTTTTTCACTTAACATCTTATTCAATGTAGTTTAGCAGGAGTTGCTCTGCTCTATGTAGTCACTTGGAATTGCAAACATAAGTTAAGCACATGATTCCACAATTACCACAACATGGAAAGAGGCTATAGAAAACTATACTCTGGTTATTAAAGTTTCCACATATATTTGGTCAAAGTAAGTTCATGGCATGGCTATGCATAATCCTCCCATGTTCAGGAAAAGAGAACTGAAATACTTGAGAACCTTCATAAATGATCACCATAGGTAGCTTTTTAAAATTTTTGAGAGTAATATACTATATATCGGTAGTAATGATTCTTGCTCTTCTGAAGTTACTAAGAAAATTAAAGTCACAGATTGGGACAAAGTTAGTAGTATGCTGAAGCCAGTTTCATTGGCTTATAAGACCTTATTTTGGGAATTACTTTCTTATTCTGCATTCAGTGATGTCACATTAGTAAATTAAAATTGACTATGGTGGAAGTTTCTACACCATGGAAACCAGTTAACACCACAAATCATATTATTGTTGTTTGTCTTTTTCCTAGAGAGTCACTTATTAAACACTGATCACTGATGGACAAAATAGTTTCAAAACATTTAAGTGATAAAGGACTTGTATATAGGATATATTATCTATTAAAATTAAAAAATAAGAAAAACAGTGCATTTAAAATGGGCAAATTGCTTGAGCAAAAAATTCATTAGTCATTAGAGAACTACAGTTTAAAACCAAAAGGTGATACTTCTACACAAAGAGCAAGATGACTAAGTGTTGTTAAGGATATGAAGTAACTAGAACCCTCATATAGCGTTCATGGAATCCCAAATGATACACTTACTCTGTGAAACAGTTGGGAATTCTCTTTTAAAATTATACAGCTACTATAAGACCCTGGATTCCCACTCTCAGATATTTACCTAGAGAAATGAAAATATATTCCATACAGACTTGTTTGTGAATGTTGAAAGTATCTTTATTTATAATCACCCAAAACTGGAAAGAGCCCAAGTATACATCAACTGGTGAATGGATACATACACTGTGGATATGCTGTTAAATAAAAATTAGCAAAATTTGGAAAGATCTCAGAGAGTTTTACTGAATCAATTCTGGAATTGAGAGATTCCTAAGTTTAAAAGAATTTTGCTGAACAGAGAGAGCAGCAGGGTCTTATAAATATAACATTGGGAGGAAATTCTGGTTGGTTAATGCAGACTATATTTCCTAATATGGTTAGTGCAGTTGTTTGCTTAACAGTGAGAAAGTTAGTTGGCATAACAATGAGTTGACCACTGGTGATTGGTTGATTTAAATTCTGTTTTCTGGGTAAGCTAGGAATTTACAGGCAATAAAACCTTAGATTTTGGTTTTGCTGATGTGGAGCTTAGCATGCGATGCTTCTGGTTAGGCCTACTAGATTTTAATTTCCCCCTTTTGATCAAAATATAAGACATTAGTGCCACTCAGTTACCACCTGCTGGCTCTAGAAGGCTCTGATAGGCAGTTAAGTTTAGGTTGCAGATATTGAGGGATTGGTAGGTTTTGTTCTCTTTGCACTTTTGTATTTTGAGGTGGACAAACACAATTTTACAAGATGATTGTGTGCAACCATTTAAAGATTTTGAAAGAATATAGTGCATTACCGAGACTATTATGATTGTTATTAGTAGCAAAATGTCCAATGTTTGAAGCATGCTTTTGAGCCAAGGACTTTAGGGCCAAGTCACCTAAAATCAAAGAGAGAAAATACAATCATAAGGAAGGACTTACTTTTTGAGCCATGTGGCTTCTTTGATTATTTCATGTAACTGCATTTCTCCTTCCCCAGAAATTCTTATCCAAGTCAGAAGGTGAGATTAATGACACCACAAACCCCTCCTTGCTTAGCTAGCAAGTATTCAAGCACAATTCTATTACCTAAAACAATTCTAGCTAAAGAATCTAAATATTTTTTGTTGTGCAGCAATAGCATTTGCAGCGGAATCAGCAATTTCTCCTACTATTACAGACAAATTTCTAATTTCATTAGTATTAACTCCTAACCAAGACAATAAAAATCTAACAAAGAGGCCCAGACAGCATCAATGACACCCCCAGGCAGTTTACTTTTGCCTCAGAAATGTAAATGAAGTGAGATAGTCCAGTATGAAGCTTCAGATTTGTTATGAAATTCTAAGGGAACAAGGAGTCGGAGGGCGCATTGCCCTGCCACTGTCCAACCACCTATGCAGGATGACCCAACATGTAGAGTTTTCATTTCCTCCATAAAGAAAAATAAACCCTGGTGGGGTGCAGCCCACCCCTAGAACTATCAAGGTCATCTCAGAGTCACCTCTAGATATACGAGTGAACTATCTGTCATTTTTGTTTTATTGGGAGTTGTTGCATCTGGCCTGTTTGCCCAGGGATCTGGAGCAGAAGGGTTCACAACTAATGACTGTGCTGTTATCTTTGTCTTACCCTTGCCACAGGGTATAAATGAAGGACTTCCCGGTGTTTATACAAATTTGAGGCTGGGGAAATAAGCCAGTAGGTGAGCGATACTGATTTGATAGGGGATTGATATCAAGGACAAGTAATATTTTTAAAGGAGGCATTTGGGACACAAGAGTGATCAGTCATGGGTAAAGCAATTGGGTCTCTGGCATCATGTACAGATCATGGTTTGTGATGACAGATCCAACAATCAGTTAGATTCTCCACCTTTTGCAATGGCCTGGGAAAAATAAATGATAACATTGTCTACACAGGCCATAGTAAGGAGGAAAAAAGAAACAAGCAAAAAGGGTTTAAACAATTTTTGTGGTAGAATTTTCTAAGCAAGATGGAAAAGGGTGTGCAAAAGGGTTGGAAAATAATAAAAGTACAAAAATAATAGCAGAGCCTGATATGAAAAGGAATATGATTGGAATGTAGGTGTTCATGGGATCTTTCTCTGTGATGTTAGGTGAAAGCTATCCCCCTTGTGAATCCATTTACTTCTCATCCTAGTAGATGTTAGTATAGGTCTTCCTGTTTGGTCACAGGTCCAATTAGTAGAAGGTAGAACCTTTTTAGGCTGTAAAATGTGAATCCAAGTTTCAATCCCTTCTAGTTTGACTGCAGTATCAGAAGTAAAGAGTACCTGGTAGGTCCCTTCCACTGTGGTTCAAGGCAGTTTTGTGTTTATTTCACTTCCAGTATACACAATTGCTAGCATTTAGCATGTGAGGAGTCTAAGGGAGAGTCATATCTGAAAATCATCCTTCACCTGTTGGAGATAACCTTTTGCGTAAGTCATCAGAGATTTACAACACAGCATTATCTCCTGCTGGGGAAGCAGTGGATCAATGCTAAGACAGAGGCCAATGGACATAGTTCTTCCAGTGATAATTTCATAGAGAGAAAGTATGTTGTTTCCCAAAATGTGTGCTTTGAATGGCCATAAGGACCAGTGGAAGACCTTTAGGCCAAGGTAACCTCATGTCCTCAGTTAATTTAGACAGTTAAGTTTTCATATGCCATTTGTTCTCTTCACCTTTCCAGAAGACTGAAGGTAGTAGGGATGATGATAATGCCAACTTGTTTTTAGAATCTTAGAGCTTTAATGACTTGCCTTGTAAAATGAATGCCTTAGTCACTAGAAATAATTGAAGGCATTCCCCAAGGTAGGAATATATTTTCTAAAAGTTTTAGCACCTGCCTTATGACAAGGAAAAGACTCCATCAACCTGAGAATAAGAACACAGTGAGTAGGATACAGTTAATGGTTTATGCTGAGTGGTGGTTGAAGTCTAGGTGTAAATGCTCAAAGGAGCCAGAGGTGGTGCTGTATAGGCTTTAGCAATTGGGATGGTTTTTCCCACAGATCTACTGCTGACAAATTATGAATATATAGGCATACCTTGGAGATATTGTGGTTTGGTTGCAGACCGCTATGATAAAGCAAATATTACAATAAGGCAAGTCACATAATCTTTTTGGTTTTCCACACATATAAAGGTTATGTTTACACTATACTGTAGTCTATTAAGTGTGCCATAGCATTATGTCTAAATAAGGTAAATATACATACCATAATTAAAGTGTGACACAGACAGCAAATGTTGGAAAAATGGCACCCATAAACTAAATGGAAACAAGGTTGCCACAAATGTTCAGCTTGTAAAAATCTCAGTATCTGTGAAGTGTGAAAAATGAGGTATGCCTGTATTGTAAGTAGAGGTAGCAGCCTTATAAAAATTTCCTACCAATATTTACTATTTGAGTCCTTTTGTTGGCATTATAGTGAGGTATATGTTTAAAGATGGTTCCTTTAAATATTCAGGAAGTACCAAGCAACTTTTCTTACTCTCCTACAAAAGTCTGCTAGAACTAAAAATGCATTCTTCATCTAGTCAAGTTTGTTTTTCAGCCTTAGGTTCATTGCCTTACTTTATTTACCCTCTGGTGTTCTGAGCATATTTGATTAAAACTATGGATTGAGACTTCTGGGAAGATGGGAGGATAAGAGAGGCAGAGGGATCACTTCTCTCCCAGAAAAAAATACCTAGAGGGCAGTCAGAGACTGTCTGGAGGGCTGATGTGGGCTCAGGACAGTTGGGGAAATGAGACACCATCCAGAAGAGAGAGGGGTGAAGGAAAGTATCTCAGCATGCTGAAAAATTCCTTGAGTAAAGCTGCAAAAGTCACCACAGGGAACCTACCCACCTTCAGAGCAAACAGCAGTCCATGGACTGCAGTGGCTGCTGACTGATAGGGTGACAGGGGTCTGCTTCCACAAGAAAGGAGAGAAGAGTGACACAGACTACAGCAAATTAAGATTTTAGCTAGCAAACTTGGTCTGCTGCATTGGAGGGGTCCCACGCTTCTATACCCAGGTGGGGCCACAACATTGCACTGAGAGCCTCCAGGGAGCTAAAGATAAGTTGCCTTCTCAAACACGATCTCTACTGCCCTTGACTGGTTACTGAGGAGGCAGGGGGAGGAAGTGCACAGTTGGCCAAGGAGGAGAAGAGCTTCTGAGGTTTGACCAGCCCGAAGGACATTGCATCTGTACCACCTGCCCCTGAGGACATTGCATCTGTACCACCTGCATCGCATCTGCTGCAGAGTTATTCTGAATGCCTACCCCCCCTAGCACCTGGGGTCTGAGTTGAGAGGTCTGCCAATGAGAGTCGTCTTCTGGCCAGAACAGAAAAGTTCACGAAAAAGGGAAAATAATAATAAATATATAAATAAAAGAGGCAAGCAGTGTCTTTACAGCTCCCCCTTCCAAGGCCCTTGGAAAATGGCTTGCATTCCATTCTTTGTGCAGTTAAACAGAGGCAATCCTAAATTGAACCAAGAGTCAAAGAGCAGTGGTAGCACACAACTACTAAACAGTAAATCTCTAGGCAAGAGAGAGAAACTGAACATCAGAGTAAACTCAGCAGGAGAATCAGATGCCTAGACATCAGCAAAAAATTATAAGGTATACTAAGGAAGATATGACTCAGGCAAAGGAATAAATCATAGCTCCAGATGAGATTCAGGACTTAAAACAGCTAACCAATGAAGTTCATACAAATGTCCTAAATGAAATCATGGAGTTGAAGGACAACATGGTCAAAGAAATAAAAGACATTAAGAAGACACTGGGTGAGCACAAAGAAAAAATTGAAATCTTTGATAGAAAAATAACAGAGCTTATGGGAATGAAAGACAATAAATGGGATTAAAAATACAACAGAGGCACACAACAGCAGATTTGAAATCATGGAAGAAGGAACCAGTGACTTTAAGGAAAGAATGACTAAAATTGAAAAGAGAGAAGAAAAGCGAGAGAAAAGAATTGAAAAAATGAGCAGGGTCTCAGGGAGTTGAGTGATAGCAGAAAGTGCACCAATGTACATGTTGTGGGAATTCCAGAAGGAACAGAGAAGGGAGAAGGGGCAGAAAGAATATTTGAGGAAATAATGGCTGAAAATTCTCCAACTCATAAAAGACATGAATATACATGTCCAGGAAGGACAACATACTACAATGAGAATAAATCTAGATAGACCTACCTCAAGAAACATACTATTGAGAATACCAAATGTCAAAGATAAAGAGAAAATTCTGAAAGCAGCAAGGGAAAAGTGAAACATTGCACACAAGGGATGTCCAAAGATAATTAGTGGCTGTCTCTTCAGAAACCATGGAGATGAGGAGACAGTGGTATAATATAATTAAGGCACTGAAAGAGAAAAACTGCTCACCAAGAATTCTTAATCTGGCAAAACTGTCATTCAAATATAATGGTGATTTTAAAATAGTCACAGATAAACAGAAACTAGGAGAATTTATAAACAAAAATCTAGCTCTTCTGGAAACACTAAAGGGAGTTCTGCTACTAGAAAAGAAAAGAGAAGAAAGAGATGCTTACAGAGAGTGTAGAAGTGAAGACTATCAGAAAGGGTACCCAAAAAGGTAAAAAGATGGACAAAAATAAGATTTGACATATGAAAGCTAAAGGATAAAATGGCTGAAGTAAGTAATGCCTTTGCAGTAATAACACTGAATGTTAATGGATCAAATTACCCAATCAAAAGACATAAGCTGACAGAATAGATAAGAAAACATGACCCACTCATATGTTGTCTGCAGGAAACACACCTTAGACCCATGGATGCAAATAGTCTGAAAGCGAAAGGTTGAAAAAAGATTTTTCACAGAAATAGTAACCAAAGGAGAGCAGGGGTAGCTATAACAGTGTCACACAAAACAGACTTTAAATTAAAAAAAAAAAGGTGACACAAGATGCAGAAGGCCATTACATATTAATAAAGGTGACAATCTACCAAGGAGTAGTTGTCATAAATATCTATACACTTAACCAGGGTGCACCAAAATATATGAGGCAAACTCTGGTAAAACTGAAGTGAGAAAAAAAATGTCTCTACAATTATAGTTGGAGACTTCAACATGCCATTCACATCAAAAGAACAACTAAACAGAAGATTAACAAGGAAACAGAGAACTTGAACAATATGATAAAAGAGCAGGACTTGAAAGACATATACAGAATATTGCACCCCAGTTCAGCAGGTTATGCACTCTTCTTAAGTGCTCATGGATCTTTCTCCAGGAAAACAACACATGTTGGGCTATAACATAGCTCTCAATAAATTTGAGAAAATTGAAATTATGCAAAGCACCTTTTCTGATCATAAAGAATGAAGCTGGAAATCAATAATATGTGGGAAAGGGGAAATTTTGCAAATATGTGGAGATTAAACAACACACTTGTAAACAATCAGTAGGTCAAAAAAGAAATTTCAAGAGAAATTAGTAGATATCTTGAGATGAATAAAAATTAGAACAACTCTATCAATACCTATGGGATACAGTGATGGCAATGCTGAGAGATAAATGTATAGCCCTAAATGCCTATATTAAAAAAGAAGAAAGAGTTAAATCAAATATCTAAATGAATAACTGGTGAAACTAGAAAAAGAATATCAAACTAATCCGAGAGAAAGAAAGGAAGAAAGAAAGGAAGGAAGAAAGAAAGGAAGGAAGAAAGGAAGAAAGGAAGAGAGAAAGAGAGAAAGAGAAAAAGAGAGAAAGAGAGAAAGAAGAAAGAAAGAAAGAAAGAAAGAAAGAAAGAAAGAAAGAAAGAAAGAAAGAAAGAAAGAAAGAAAGAAAGAAAGAAAGAAAAAGAAGGAAAGAAAGAAAAAGAAAGAAAGATTAGAACAGAAATAAATGAAAAAAAGAATAGAGAAAAATCAACAAAACCAAATGCTGGTTCTTTGAGAAAATCAATAAAATTGACAAACACTTAGCAAGACTAACAAAGGAAAAAAAGAGAGAGGATAAAAATAAAATCAGGAATGAAAGGGGGGTTGTTACAAATGACCTGCTCAGAAATAAAAAGGATCATAAGAGGATATTATGAGAAACTATAGGCCAAGAAATTAAACAACGTAGATTAAATGGACAAATTCTCAGAAATGCACAAACAACCTACATTGACTCTACAAGAAACATAGGAACTCAACAAACCAATCACAACTATACAGATGGAATCAGTCATCAAAAATCTTCCACGAAAGAAAAGTCCAGGACCAGATGGCCTCACAGGTGAATTCCACCAAACATTTCAAGAAGAATTAATACCATTCCTGTTTAAACTCTTCCAAAATTTGAAAGGAAGGGAAAATGACCCAACACATTTTATGAAGCCAAAATTACCTTAAGACTAAAGCCAGATAAGATGCAACAGGAAAACTACAGACCAATCTCTCTAATAGTCACACATGCAAAAATTCTCAACAAAAATGCAAATCAAACCCAACAGCATATAAAAAGAATTATACATCATGATCAAGTGGATTTTATTCCTGGTATGCAAGGGAGGTCCAACATAAGAAAATCAATTAAAATAATCCACCACATTAACAAATCGAAGGGGAAAAAGAATATATGATCTTCTCAATTGATGCAGAAAAGGCATTTAATGAAATATATCATACTTTCTTGAGAAAAACACATCAAAAGTCAGGTGTTGAAGGAGAGTTTCTCAACATAATAAAGGGCATATATGAAAGTCCCACATTCAACATTGTCCTCAATGGGGAGAGGTTAAAATCTTTCCCTCTAAGATCAGGAACAAGGAAAGGATGCCCACTGCCACCACTGTTATTCAGCATTGTGCTGGAAATTCTAGCTAGAACAATTGGTCAAGAAAAAGAAATAAAAGACATCCAAATTGGAAAAGAGAAAGCAAAATTCTCACTATTCACAGATGACATGATCCTTTATTTAGAAAATCTTGAAATATCTACAACAAAGCTATTGGAGCTAATAAATTAGTTTAGCAAAGTAGCAAGATCAACATGCAAAAATCAGTAGTGTTTCTATACTCTAGTAATGAGCAAGCTAAGGATGAAAGC
This sequence comes from Dasypus novemcinctus, assembly GCF_030445035.2. NCBI lineage: Eukaryota > Metazoa > Chordata > Mammalia > Cingulata > Dasypodidae > Dasypus > Dasypus novemcinctus. Next base: position 69,385,831 of record NC_080684.1, on the reverse strand, counting down.
AAGAAAAAAAATTCCATTTGTAATAGCAATAAAAATGACTCAAGTATCTAGGAATCAGTTTAACCAGAAATATAAAGGATCTGTATTCAGAAAACTACATAACACTGCTAAAAGAAATCAAAGAAGACCTAAATTAGTGGAATACATTATATGTTCATGAATTGGAGGACTAAACATAATGATGATATCAATTCTATTCAAATTGATTTATAGATTCAATGAAATACCAATCAAAATTCCAACAGCCTACTTTACAGAAATAAAAAAGTCAGTTACAAAATTTATTTGGAAGGGAAAGGTGTCCCAAACAGCCAAAAACATTGTATAAAAAGAGGATCAATGTTGGAGGACTCACACTTCCTTACCCTGAAGTGTATTATAAAGCTACAGTAGTCAAAACAGCATGGTATTGGCATAGAGATAGACACATTGATCTATGGAATCTAATTGAGAGCTCAGAAGTAAACTCTTACTTCTATGGGCAACTGATATTTGATAAGCCTACTAAGTCTACTTTTTTGAAACAGAACAGTCTCTTCAACAAATGGTTCCAGTAGAACTGGATATTCATAACCAAAAGAATGAGAGAGGACCCTTATCTCACTCCCTATATACAAGAATCAACTCAAAATGGATCAGACCTAAACTTAAAAGCCAGGATCATAAAATTCTGAGAAGATAATTGTATTAGTCAGCCAAAGGGTGGCTGATATAAAGTACCAAAAATCTGTTGGCTTTTATAAAAGGTATTTATTTAAGGTAAATGCTTACAGTTATAAGGCCCTAAAGAATCCACCTCAGGAAGTGAATGTGGTTCAAGCGATTGGGCTCCTGTCTGCCACATGGAGGGTCCTGGGTTCAGTACCCGGGGCCTTCTGATGAAAGCAAATTGACCCATGCAGCACGGAGAGCTAGCTGGGCCACACAGTATAGAGAGTTGGCTGGCCCATGAGGTCCCAAGAGCTAGCACAACAAGATGACACAACAAAAAAGAGACAGAGAAGATAAAAATGAGAGACAAAACAAACTAGTGAGCTAGGGTGACTTGGGCAATTAAGTGCCTCTCACCCATATCAGAAGATCCAGGAATCAGTTTCCGGTGGCTCCTAAAGAGAAAACTAGAGAAGAGGACAAGCAGACACAGAAGAATGTACAGCAAATGGACACAGAGAGCAGACAGCAAGCACAAGTCATGGTGGCGGAATAAGTAAATAAGTAAGTCTTAAAAAACGTATGGAAGATTAAAAAAAAAAGAGTCCAGCTCAAGATTACTTCCTTACGAACTCTATTTGCCGCATATTGAAGCAAGATGACGGGTGACATCTGTGGGGTTTTAGTCTTCATTTTTCTTCTTGAGGTTCTGTGGGTGCAGCTTCTTCTGATCTCAAGTGTAGGCTGGCATAAAGCTCATCTCTCTTCCTGGGACTCATTTCTTTCCAGACTAAACTGCTCTGTTCTCTTCACAAGGTCAGTTGTAAACTCTCAGGCAAATGGTTCATGACTCTTCCTGGGGCCTCTGCCATGTCTATGGAGCTTTCTCTCTCCCTCTGTGTATCTTCTCTGTGTGTCTACTTCTGTCTTCTTGATTGAGAGTCCGTTTATATAGCCCACCAATGAGACAGGGACTCAACCCCTGACATGGTAGAGTTAAAGCCCTAATCTTGATTTAATCAAGTAAATGTAAAGCTTTTTAATTTAAATCAATCAAAGGGTATCATGCCCAGAGGAACAGACCAGTTTACAAACATAACCAATATCTCTTTTTGGAATTCATAAATAATATCAAACTGCCATAATAATGTGGGGAAAAATCTACAAGACCTTGTTGTAGGTGGGGGTCTCTTAAACCTTACACCCAAACTGTGAGCAACAAAAGATTGATATGTGGGACCCCCTCAAAATTAGACACTTCTGTACCTCAAAGGACTTTGTGAAGAGGGTTAAAAGGCAGTCTACCCAATGGGTAAAAATATTTGGAAATAATACATCCAACAAAGATCTAATATCTGTGATATAAAAAGACATCCTACAACACAACAATAAAAAACCAAATGACCTGATTAAAAAATGGGCAAAACACCTCAATATACATTTTTTCCAGAAGAAATACAGATGGCAAAAATATACTTGAAAAGTATTCAACATTACTGGCTCTTAGGGAATTCAAATCAAAGCTACAATGAGATAATTTACACCTACAAGACTAGCCACTATTAACGACAGAAAACTACAAGTGCTGGAGAGGATGTAGAGAGAGAGGAACGCTTATGAACTGTTGGTGGGAATGTAGAATGGTACAGCCACTGTGGAAGTCTGTTATGAGGTTTCTAAGGAAGTTAGATATACATCTACCATGTGACTTAGTGATAATGCTGCTAGGGATATACTTAGAAGAACTGAGAGCAGTGACACAGACATCTGCAAACCGATGTTCATACTGACATTTTTCACAATTGCCAAAAGATGGAAACAACCCAGGTGTCCATCAACTGACAAATGCATAAACAAATTGTGATATACACACATGATGGAATATTACCCAGCTCTAAGAAGAAATGAAGTTGCGAAGTATATGACAATGTAGATGAACCTGGAGGACATTATGTTAGGCACAGCAAACCAGGCAGAAAAGGACAAATATTGCATGATTTTGCTATTATGAACTAAATATAATGAGCAAACTCATGGAGTTAATAGCTAGAATTTATGTCACCAGAGAATAGAATGTAGTTAGAGCCTGTAAAGCTGAGGTTTAATCTATGCAAGATTGGTAAAAGGTTGTTTGTACATGTTTGAAATGAATAGAAATGGTAAAAGCACATCATCAGATTTGTAATTAGTAGTGCTAACATATGGGTATGACAGTGGTTTGTTGTTTTTAATTTTTTTCTTTTTTGGAGTAATGAAATTGTTATAATAATGATTTTTAATGATTGAAGTGATGAATGCACAACTTGGTGATTATATCCAATGCCAATGATTGTACACTTTTAGTAAATTATATGATTTCTGACTTAAAAAATAATGTGGGTTGGGGGTAAAATACACCAAATGTAAGGTATGGACTAGAATTAGTTGTAATACTTTGACAATGCTCTTTCATAATTTGTTAAAACTGTTTCACAACAATGCAAGCTATTTGTGGTGGGGTGATATATGGGAGCCTTGTGACATTATGCATATTTGTTTTGTAAATTCACAACTTTAATATACACTTATTGTTTATGTTTGTTCATGTATGAGTGATATACTCCAATAAATTGTTTAAAAAAAAAAACAAAAACTATGTATCGATGTGTCTAAGAAAGAAAATTGAATGAGTACATCTGATATGTTTTTTTTGGTAACTGATTTTCCATGAAAATCTGTTAGAACACTTCCTTGGTATTCTGGTATTATTTTTGCTTTTGTTTATTTCAGTATGAGCCTCAATTTGAATAACAGTGATAGAATAAGGAAGTATGATGGCAGTAGTAAGTCACTGACTAGTTGTCTGTTCTTTATAGAGGATCCAATTGAAGTAAGGAAACCTCTCTGTCCCAAAGCATTCTAAAGTCATGAATAGCACTGAAAGCATATTGGCTGTCCGTATAAATGCTAACTTTTTTCAGATGACAGTATATAAGATCTAGTAAGAGTGTATAGTTCTGCTTATTGGGCTGAAGTAAATCCAGGTGAGTTACCCCTTTCAATTAGTTTAAATTAAATTGGGTTGTGACTAAATATCCAGCTTGAAGTTTTCAATTACTTCCTCAAATATAGGATCCATTAACAAGGAGAATAAGGTTAGAGTTATGCAATGGTATTTCTTGTAAATCAGGACAGGGAGTCATTGCTGAGAGGTAATTAGCTCACATTTATGAAGATCTTGTTCGTCTGGCAAAGGCAATAGAGTAGCAGGATTAAGGCTTTTGCATCATTTTAGAGTTAAATTGGAAGGTGAGAGTAAAAGAATTTCATAGGAAGTCAAATGACCGGAGGATAAATACTGAGTAAATACAGAGTTTAAGAGGCTTTGGACAGCATGAGGGGCTTATAAATATATATCATTTAGAGGCTTCTACTATTTTTGCATTCTAGGCAAGGTATGCTTACACATAGTATCTAACTGTAAACTATAATAGACAACAGATCTTAGTTTCCCCCATGTTCTTGTGTCAGTTAGACAAAAGCCTGTCTATTTCTTTCATGAATGAGTAGAGTAAATGGCCTAGAATAATTTGGTAGTTCCATGGCTGGAGGGCTAATAAAGCCACCTTAAGTAGTTTTAAGGCTTGTTCACAAGATTCTTCCCAAGGTAAAGTTTCAGGTATATTGGCTTTAGTTAATTCATAGAGTTGATACCAATAAAGAAAACTTTAGAACACAGAGTCAGGAATAACCTGCCAGCCAAAGGAAACCCCTTAATTGTCTGTTAGTCATGGGTTTAGGGAATTTCCTGGATTATTTGTATTCTTCGGGTTACAGGTAAATTCCGTAAGCATTTAAATCATGTCCCAAGAAGTGGAATGTCTCTCAAGTAAGCTGTAATTTTTCCTTAGAGACTTTATGTCCATATTGAGCTAGCTGTTGGAGCAATAAATCATCACATATTGCAATAGAGTGGAGCTATTCGAGAATTACAGGGTCTGCAGGTCCTGCTGTAACACTTGAGAGAACTAAGAAGATGCTTCTGTAAAAGATTTAGTCATAACTGTCCAAGCATACTGCAAAATATTCCATGTGAAAGCAAATGGATATTGACTATCTCGATCTACCATAATTTTAAAGAAAGCAGAACACAGATCTACAACTGTAAACAACTGTATCCTGGAAGGAACCAGGGTAACAGGGTATTTGGGTTTGGAACTACAGTAAAGTGAGGAGGAATGACTAATTTGTTAATCGTTCTTAAATGTTGAACAAACGACTACCTGCAACCGTTAGGTTTCTTTACAAGTAAAATAGAAGCGTTACAAGGAATAACTAGTCCTTGTGATACTAAGTCTTTAACTGTTGGGCTTAGGCTGGCAACGATCTCCAGTTTAAATGGATATTGAGGAAGTTTTGGTAAGGATTTGGATGTGTCTGTCTGTATTCTTATAGGTTGGGTACTTTGGATTCTCCCTACAGCAATACTAGATATAGCCCATAAAGGTTGCAGTATAACAGATAGGTCAGGGGAATTTCATGGCAATTTTCTCATCCTCAATATCTAATAAAGTCTGCAAAGACCATAAAAGTCTGCCTCAGTATCTGAGGGAATTTCTAAAGAGACTTCTCCCTCTGGGAAGAGCAAATTATGCCTCTTATTTTTGATAGCAGGTCTCTTCCCAGATTTATGGAAACAGAATTGCAAAGCAAAAAGGAATGCTTTTCAGTAAAAGGGCTTAAGGGCATTTGGAATGATTAGGATAAATCCCATTGGGCTTTATGGCTAAACTACACTATGGCAATTTGCTTTTGACTGAGAGATTTGTTATTTTAAAAATGTGGGTTTCAGAGTGAAAGTGTGGCCCCCTTATCAACAAGCACCCTACTTGTTTTCCCATTCATTTTTAATTTGTGAATTACACCTTGTGAATTTGAAGGGATTATAGAGAAGAGGCCACTGAGATCCCCTGAGCCTGGTCAGCTTTGAGCTGGCTTTCCTTTATGCCCAGGTAGAGTGTTTGTTTTCTGAGTGCAATCTCTGTTCCAATGGCTGGGTTGATTGCAGATTAGGTGCCAATTTCCAGGCAATTGTTTGAACATTTGATTTCTGGACTTGAAATTGTAATTGGTTTGAAACTGTTTATCTAGGTCTAGATCCTAGTAATGATTTTAATTGCAGACATAAGTTTGGCAGTTTTCTGTTTTTTATCTGTTTCTAAAGTTCTTTCAAAATGTTCAGTCATAGTTATAAGTTTGGCTAGATCTACTGCCTCCCAACCTATTTTTTGCCTTTTTATAAGTCCCCCAATTTAGGGAGACAAGCTACTTAAAAATAGAGCCAATAATGAAGGGTGAATATCAGTAGTTATTTCTTTAAACCCTGAGTGTTTTAGAAAAAGGGTTTCTAATAGAGTTTTAAAATTTACCACAGATTCATCTTTTTTATTTTTTATTTTTATTTTTTTGGTTACTGGTTTGAATGATTAACCAACAAGTGCATGCAGGAAAAACTCTAGGAATGGCTTTTAGCAAAAGACTGCAATTTTCCTGGCTTTTTTTATGCCCTTGTGCAGATAGCCGTGAAGATTTTGAGGGTTTTGAATGACTTCCCCAGGTTCTAGCCAGTCTGCCTTGCACATCCATTTTTCAGCTTCCCCTGAACTAACTAACATGTGGATAAATTGATAAGATCCGGCAGCCAGGGGCTTAGGCTCCTATAAGTATTTTAAATTCCTTATAGAATTTTTGAGGATCATCCTATGGCTTGGGAAATTCCTTGATTATAGCTTGTAATTAAGCCTTTGACTATAGAAAGAAAGTTATTCCTTGTGGTTCTCCGGTTAACCTCAGAGGGTCTAACTTTACGACAACTGCTTAACTTCCTCATTCAGAAAGTAAGGTAACTCAGTGTGTTAATGGAGAGGGGATTTTCAGGTAGAGTAGGTAAGGAGAAGGAGCAGTTGGGGTAGGAGAGGTATTGGTTGAATGCTCGCTAGCATTAAGGGGTTGAGCCTTTAATTTCACATTGGTTTTTTTAAAAAGAGATTTTTAAAGGAACTGTTTGAGAGTTTTGAATTTTTTTTTGATTATTCAGCATATCAATTGAAATAGGCATCCCATTCAGTCTGCCTTATTCAGGAACCATCTTTTTCAGATCTACTTCTAAGATGAATAATCTTATTCAGCTGAAAAGTTCCCCATAAGGGTCATTGTAATTCTAAAATATCTTTAGTGATCTTTTTCCATTTAGTTAGGTAGGAACTACTATGTACAGCATAATTCTTAAACACAAAAGATACTAGAGTACTGGACTGGGAAGGTCAGAGGGCTATTAGAATTTAAGAATCCCATAAGCAGCAGCAAAAAACTGTGAACAAAACCAAAGTGTAAGGATTCATGTCCCTTATAAGGGAACTTCCTTCTGAGAATAATCAACCTGTTAATCCCCCAACAAGAACTCAGTGAGATTAAAGAACTCAAATACAAAAAAAAAGTGGCACTTGAATCTAAGAGGTAATTCAGCAACGACTGTGAGTGAGGTATCAACAAGAAAGTGAGAGAACACAAAGTTTCCTGTGGGTGCGACGGACGTTGTTCAGGTTATTCAGAGTCATCAGCAGATTTTGATTGAGTCCCACCTGGGTCACCAAAATAAATATTAAATAAAAATGTGAGCAAAATTTGACCAGATCTTAAAGAGTTTAAGTGAATTAGTTCAGTATTTGAGGAAATTCTAATAACCACAAGTTAGAGAGGAATTCCACTGAACAAAGATTGCAGTAGGCTTTACCAATATTGGGAGGAAATTTTCATTGGTTAATGTAGACTATATTTCCTAATATGGTTAGTGCAGGTGATTGCTTAGCAATGAGGTAGTTAGTTGGCATAATAATAGGAAGCTGGTGATAGCTGATTGGCTGATTTAACTTGTTTTCTGGGAGACCCTAGTATTTACAGAGAAAATAAACCTACTTAGATTTTGGTTTTCCTGACATGAGGCTTAGCACAGGGTGCCTCCAATTGGTCCTACTAAATAGACAGTGGAATTCTACTCAACATAAAGGAACAAACCACTGAACCTGAACAAAATAGATGGATCTCAAAGCATTATTGTAAGTAACAAGTGAGACACAAAATAGTGCATACTGTTCAATTGCATTTATGTAAAACTTTAGAAAAGACAAAACTATCCATACATTAACAAACAGATCAGTGGTTGTCAGTCAGTGGGGGAGGAGATTTACTACCTAAGAGTACGAGATAACTTTTTGGGGTGATGGAAGTGTTCTATATCTTGCTTGTGGAAGAATTGCATGAATATACATTTGCAGTTCTTTATAGAATTGTGAATGTTATTGTCCTCCATTTATGCCTCAATAAATTTGGCAAAAAATATATGGGCTTTCATTTAACATCAATGTAGTAAGCAATAAATACTTTTTGTGTACAAACATCACTAATTGTAGATTCTGTATTCACAGTGTTTTAAAGATCATTCTTGGCCAAGGGCAGAGCTGTGAAAAATTTGAGCTGCCTGACACACATTTTCTTTGCAGAGGTAGAACAAGGAAATGTTCTATTGTCTTGTTTCATCTCTCCTACAATAAACATGTATCATTTTCATGGTATATTTAGTGCCACATTTTTCACATTTTTTACAGGTTGTTTGTTTGTTTGGTGATTTTGCTGTATAAATGACCCCCAGGCATAGAGCATAAATGCTGCACCAGTACAAGTATTCCTAAATGCAAGAAGGCTATGATGTGCCTTATGAATAAAAGTGTATGTTAGGTAACCTTTGCTCAAGCATGAGTTATAGTGCTGTTAGCTGTGAGTTCAGTGTTAATGAATCAACAGCTAATTTAATGAGACCCAATTACCTGACCCCCAAATGTGATTTATGGTTAAACTTGCTTACATTGATGCTCAAAGATTTTGTTTAAACATTGCTCTAAAATGTTCTCAAGGCAATGATACCATTTCTAGATAGATTTAAATGGGAGGCAATCTCTAAAATGCTGGCATAACAAAGAACTTCTATGGATTCATTGCATAAAAATTTAAGAAAGAAGCAAATCATATCAGGTGTCTTAAACAATAATACACATAAGACAAGGTTACATATAAAAATGTTGAAACCAGAGGCTTGCAGGATCCTAACCCTATATTTCTCCTTAGATCACTGGTTCAGTGTTTACTAATTCAGAGTTGATAGAGACTATGTAGAACATAAGTATGTCAAACAATGAGAAGTGACTCTAGTTCAATTTGATTTTTAATTTTTAAAGTTTATGGTTCATGTGTTTTGTGTCCTATGAGATCTTTGCCTAACTGGAGGTCACAAAGAATTTAAAATAATTTTATAGTTTTACCTCTTTAGGTCTATGAGCCATTTCAATTATGTTTTGTGTATAGCGTGATGATATTGACTTATGTAGCACAGATTTTCTAAAGCACTACGTTTTCCCCATTGAGTTATATTGACATCTATATTGAAAATTGACTGATAATATATGTGTAAGTCTAGTTCTAAAATCAATTCTGTTCCAATAATCTTAACTTACCTTATCAGGGTCTTACAGGTTTTTGGTATACAAATACACATATTTTGTTAATTTATTTCTGAGTATTTCATATTTTGTTGGTGTTTTTTTTAATTTATTTCAGTTTTCAATTGCTCATTCTTGTTATAAAGAAACCCAAATGTTTGTATTATTGACATTATGCCTTGCAATTTTGCTAAACTCAACTTTTGGTGGCTTTCTGGTAGATTCCTTAGGAATTTCTACATAAAGAATTATCTTGTCTAAGAATAAAGAATCTTTTACTTCTTTTATAATTAATCTGTATGTTTTCTAATACATTTTTGCCTAATTACACTGGCTTTGTTTCACTTACAGGTATGAATAGAAGGGGTGAAAAAGGACATCACTGACTTATTACAAATCTTAGAGGGAAGCGTTCAGTCTTCCATGGTTAAGTAAAGTGTGTACTATAGATATTTTGTAGATGTCTTCTTATCAAGTTATAGAGATATTGTTCCATCTCTATCCTAGGTTTTGAGTAAAAATATTATAAATGGCTGTTGAATTTTGTTAAAAGCTTTTTCTGCATCTACCATGATTATATGGTTTTCCCTTTTCAATCTGTTAATATAGTGAATTACATTGATTTCTGAATATTAAGTCAATCTGGCATGTCTGCGTAAAGCCCACTTGACCATGATATATAATCATTTTTATAAAATGCTGCATGTAATTTACAAAATTTTCTTTTATTGAACCTATGTTCTTGGAGATATTGATGTATAATTTTCTTTTTGAGTAAAAACTCTGTCTCATTTTGGCATGAAGTAATGCTCACCTACAGAATAAATTAGGAATTATTCACTCCTCTTCTATTATATTGTAGAGCTTGTGCAGAGTTAGTACTATTTTTCCATAAATATGTGGTAGATTTCACTAGTGAAGCAATAGGTTTTGTTTTTTTTTCATTTTGGGTTCTTTTAAAGCTACTGTAAAAAGTAGAATTACATAGAATTGTTGTTATTTCTTCTCTAATGAGCTTTGATAATTTTTGTATTGCAAGGATTTTGTCTATTTCATCTAAGTTGTCAAATTGTTAGTATAAATTTGTTCACAATATTCCTCTATTATTGTTTTAATATTTGTAGTATCTGAAGTGAAGAGCCTCTTTTATTCTGGATATTATTAATTTTGTCTTCTCTTGATTTTCTTGATCAATTTGACTGTGAGTATACCAATTTTATTGAACCAGATTTTGATTTCATTGTTCTTCTATTTCCTTGACTTTTCACCTTTATCTTTATCATTTTCCTTCTTTTTACATTTTATTTAATTAGCTCTTTTTCTAGATTACTGTTTTAGTTTTCTACCCTGCTAAGTAGAAAACCACACATGGTTTGGCTTAAACAGAAGGAATTTATTGGTTCATGGAGAAAAACTCAGATGTCATCAAAGCTTTGCTTTCTCCCTAACAACTGTGATGTTTTTGTGCTGACTGACAGCAATCCTTGGGTTCCTTGACTTTCCCCATTGCAGGATGATGTCCTCTCTTTTCTCTTCTGAGTTATGTTAATTTCCATCTCCTTTTCCGCTTTCTTCTTACAGTTTCCAGTAATACGACTAAGGCCCAACATCATTCAGTTAGATGACATCTTAACTAGAAATAACATCATTCCAAAGTTTCTTTTTTACATAGATTCACACCCACAAGAAAGAATTAAGATTAAAAACATATTTATTTGTTTGTTTCCCCTGGATAGATAATTCAATCTACTAAACTTACTTCATGATTAGTTTTTCTTTTTCTAATTTCATAACACAGAATTCAGATCATTTATTTTAGATCTTTCTTCTTTTCTAATGTAAGCATTTAACAATATAAATTTTCTTCTAAGTACTGCCTTGCATCAAATGAATTTTATGTTGAAGTTTTATTTTCATTCAGTTCAAAATATTTTCCTAATTTCCTTCATTTTTTTCTTTGATCCATGGGTTAGTTAGGAGTGTGTTTTTTACCTTCCACATATTTGGGGATTTTTCAAATCTTTTTCCTATTGATTTCTAATGCACTTATATTATCATCAGTGAACACACTTTGTATAATTTAAGTCCTGTGTTTTTGAATCTTGTCTTATGGCTGAAAATATGGTTTGTCTTGGTGACCACTCCATGTAAGCTTGAAAAAAATGCATATTTTGCTACTGCTGGGTGGAGTGTTCCATAAATTCCAATTAGGTCATTTTATTTGATAATATTGTTAACATCTTCCAAACTTCTGATTTTCTGTCTACATGGTCTGTCAATAACTGAGGGATGAGTATTGAATTCACCAACTATAATCTTGAAATGATCTAGTTCTCCTTTCACATATCAATTTTACTTCAAGTATTTTCAAACATTATTATTATGTGCAAACACTATTATTACATACTTTAAGATACTTATGCTCACTTTGATGAGTTAATAAGCAATTATCTTTTATAAAATGGCTACTTTGGCTGATATTAGTATAGCTACTTCACCTTTTTTAATTAATAATTGCATAGTTTATCTTCTTCTGTTTTTTATTATTAATATTAGCCAAATTGTGTTTTTATATTTAAAGTGAGTTTTTTTAACTCATTGTATCAATAATCTATCCTTGCCTAACGAATGTCCCCAGAATTTAGAGTATTAAAACATGTATTTCACATTTTATATGGGTCAGTAATTAGCCTGGCCTAACAATACAAAAGACCATTTTATATTGGTTTTATTACCTTATCTTCAATAGCTCATCTTTTCTCCTGCTATGCCCTCTGTGTCCTTAATGATAGGAAGAATATTTTCATTTTAGATATGGTACTTTCCATTTGTAGACTTCTATTTGCATCCTTTTTATATCTTACATTTCCTTCTTCATCATTTTCATCATTTCCTCTACCTTCAACATATGAGACTAATTTATGATAGTTTTACATTTCTTTTTTTTCTAATTCTCTCATCTTTGTAATTTTTTTACTTTTTTACTTTGATTGATTTTTATCCTGGATATGAACCATATTTCCCTGTTCTTTGCCTGCATGGTAATTTTTTATTGGGTGATAGATATTGTGAATCTTATGTACTTAAGTGCAAGATTTTGCCTTTAAAGAATGCTATACTTTATAGTGACATCAAGTTAGTTTATTTGTTATCAGTTTGATCATTTTTATGCTTGCTTTTAAGCGTTTTTAGAACAGATCCATAGTAACTAATTTAGCCTTGTATTAAAATGATACGTTTCTGAGGACTCTTCACTGTTTCATGTATTACTAGGTCTATTCAGTCTGTCTGGTAGGAATGTGAACTATCCTGAACCCTTTGTGGTTATCAGGAATACTTTGATCTACTCCTTTTCCGTGGTTCTTTTTTCACTTTTATGGTATGTCTGTGTACACATGCACAAGTCAGTATTCAGATGAAGATTAGAAGTGACATCTGCAGATTTCCAAGTATGTTTTATGCGTAATGCCCTCATCTTATATAATCTGCCCTCAACCTCTACAAACTCATCTCTGTCTTCTCCCCTGAGAAAGACCTCTAGGTTTTGTTTGGATTCACTCTACGTGCTCTGTCTTTGAAAACTCCCTCTAGGCAAAAATCATGGGGCTCTCCTTTTTGGTTTCCTTTCTCTCAGGTATCATGGTCCAGTGAGTACTGTTGCCTAAAATCTGAAAATACCCATCATCAACTGTGGATGAAATACAGTTCCTCCAGAAGTACAGGGTAAAACCTTTATTATGTTACATTTTTTTACTTTATAAAATATTCTTTTTATCTTTTCAGAGATACTTAGATTACATAAATGTTACATAAAACATATAGGAGATTCCCATATGCCCTGCTCCATACCCCTCCCACATTTTCCCAAATTAACAACATCATTCACGTGGTACATTTATTACAATTGCTGAACACATTTTGGAGCATTGCCACTAAGCATGGATTATAGTTTACATCATAGTTTACACTCTTTTCCACCCAATTTTGTAAGTCAAGACAAGCTTGGTAGAAATACCTCAGTGCTAGAGAGGCCTATCCCCAGGAGTCTTGTCCATGCTGGGGGAAGGTAATGCAATTATATGCTGAGTTTGGCTTAGAGAGAGGGCAAACATTTGAACAACAAGGAGGCTCTCAGAAGGTAATGTGTAGGCACCCTATAATATTAGACTAAGTTTCAATTTCAAAAGTAAAGGTTCATAAGTGCAGTCATCAATATCAAGGGCTCATCAATAGTCTATCCTCCTTCAATAGTCACTGCCCCTGTACTTGGTAGATTCTTGCTGTCCAATTAGAGAATGTGACAGAGCTCCGCAGGGTGGGAATTGGATATTCTTTCAGTTATTGTGTGGCTTTCCAGTGACAATACCCCATGAACACTTGAACTCATTCCTATGCCTTATGTATATGCCCCAGGTGAACCTCCTTCTGTGCTTCCCCCATCACTGACACCCTGCACCAATGATCCTCCCCTGATACAGTTGTAACCCTTCTGTGATCCAAAACTTCCTCAAAAATGAAGCTAAGAGGGAAGCAGATGTGGCTCAGCTGAGAGAGCATCCGCCTACCTTATAGGAAGTCCAGGGTTCAAACACAGGGTCTCCTACCTGTGTGGCGAGCTGGCCCATGCGCAGTGCTGCTGCACGCAAGGAATGCCATGCCACGCAGGGGTGTCCCCCGCATAGGAGAGCCCCACATGCAAGTAGTATACTCCCAAGGAGAGCCGCCTTGCATGAAAAAAACACAGCCTGTCCAGGAGTGGCGCCACATACACGGAGAGCTGATGCAGCAAGATGATGCAACAAAAAGAGACACAGAGTCCTTGTGCCACCAAGAATACAAGCAGACACAGAAGAACACACAGCAAATAGAGCAGACAATGGGTATGGGGGAGGGAGGGGAGAGAAATAAATATTTTTTTTAAAATTAAGCTAAGAAAGTAACCAAATATTTAATAAGAAAATGAAATGATAGTGATAGGTTTAAATATAACAAATAAAATACAAAAAAATAAAATTTTTTGAAATAATAAAACAATTATAAAATTTTTAAAAATTTGACACTGTCTTTCATTGCTGTAAGATCTATTGTCTTGTATGTAGAGTGACTTTTTTAAGGATATTTTTTCAGATTTACAGGCCCTAAAGAGTGCAACTCAAGGTACCCAAAGAGGTACTTCTTCAGCCGAAGTCTGTTGCTATGTGCTGAAGCAAGATGGAGGGTTCAACCTTCCTCCTCCTCTTAAGGCTCCATGGGCCCAGCTTCTTCCAATCTCAGGGGCAGGCTGGAGAACTCATTTCTTTCTGGGCTCAGTTGCTCCAGTCTCTTCACAAAGTTAGCTGTAGACTATCAGACACATCTCTCTTCGTAGGGCCACAGATTCAAAGTTCAGATTGTATAAATCTTTGGCCTTTTACTTCACTTTCAATTACCAAATTCTAAGAACTGAAGGTGGTGTAGCAATCACCTCTAATTGTGGCAAGTGAGGTTTCTTTCTTTTTCTTTCTTTTTGCCATCACCAATTAATCACAGATTTATATCAATTAAATACTTTCCTATTAATCAAAGACTTTTTCTTTAATGATTGATATTCCCAAATTCTCCCAATGGAAGCCTCTTCAAGCTGGTTGTGTGTTCTTTTGATTTGCCCCCACTGGTCCTGAATGTTTCCTTGCTTTATGGCACATGTGCAGGCGCACATATACACAAGGATCAAATCTTAGCATCCCTACCTGAAATTAGCCACTTGTCCAAAGAGCTCTGAATCATTCCTTATTATAAATGAGATGTCAATGACAACAGTTCCTCTTTTGGGACATAACACAAATTCTTTTACCAAAGGATCCCTAGAGTTTGCTAAAAGTTCTTCCTCTAATAAATTCTTTGGGAAGGAATCAGCATTTATTATTCCCTGAGTTTTTGCATGTGAATAGCTGTTTTTAAAAGCTTCCATACTTACTAAGCTAAGTAAATTTGATCAAATTGTTTTTTGTCAAGAACATTGGATTTATATCTTTTATATCAAACCCATGTTATACAACAAATCAGTACTACACATTATTGTTATTATCACATGTATTTGATAGTCTGTGGGCAACAATACAGTTAAAACATCATATAAAACCTAATTGGGAAGCTGTGTACCATAGTGGTCAGTAGAGCAGGTACTGTAATCAGAATTCTAGGACTTAAAACTGGAATCATTCCTTTGGAAGAGAGATCAAAAGAAAGACTCTTTTTCATTTGTAAAACTTGTCTAATATTAGCATTAATATCTTAGAATTGTTATGAAGTTTGAGTTGTTAGCCATGTAAAACATATTGCTCAGTAAGTATTAAATAAATGTTAACAGATACTATTTTCTTTATATATAATGAACTACATTTTAACTTTGCAGATATAGCTTGCAGGCGCGTCATTTACATTTTCTCTACTTGTATCGAAGGAATACAATTAGAATGGACTTTTCTCTAAACTTTTAAAAAATATTGAGCATAATTCATCTTTCAATGTATACAGAGGCATAGAATAATATGTTACATGTTATCTTATCTTCTTGAAAAACTTCTGTGTTTGTAAATAAAATGCAAGTTCATTTTCCAACAGTAGGAGATTTTTTTAAGTTAAAGTAATTTATTATATATTACTGAAGTAATAGATAGATATATGTATATTTGCAAATGTGTATGTGTGAAGAAAATATGTCCATTTAAAATTTTAGGAATTTTAAAAAGCAAAAATAAGATTAAAATTTCCTGATAATTTTCTTCACAGATATAACAACTGTTAATACATTATATATTGTTTTCCATTTATTTATTTTGTAAACACTGTTATCTTGAAATACCAAAGCTAAACTTTTCCTCAAATACATAATTTTTGTTTTTAAATAGAAGTGTAATTACTGAGTCAATGTTATTGATAATTTTGGCAAATAGACATTTAGAAATATCATATTAGTTTATGATCGTGTATAAGATTCTAATACTTTGTATTTGTTAATATTGCATAATATTCAAAATGCAGATAAAAATCTTTTACAACCAGAACGCTTTATTTATAGAATTATTTTTAATTAACAGAGTTTCACATATAATGTGTGGTCAAAATTAGTATGCATTTTCTCAATGAAAATGAAATGTTATAAATGAGGTAAATAAATACATTTTTGACCTATAAATGCAACTTAGAAAGCAGCCCTATTCTAGAAGTGACACTACAAATCAATAGAAAGTGAATAAGGATGATTTAATATACAACATTTATGTTTGCGAATACCCAGTTCTCTATTTCTAGGTATACAGGTGACTACACCTCCCCTTACCCTTGAAGTTAGGAGCAATCTTGTGATAAGAAGTTATGATCAATGTACTGGAAGGAGAAGAAAATCAGCTTTCTATATTGAAAAATGATATTCCACTATCTCATAAAAGACACAAATATATATTCCAGGTATATTAAAAGCTGATCCATGATAAAAATAACCAATGTCATAACAAAATATAGGAGAATGTCCATAAGACATCATGATAGGGGAGGACTTTTTAAGAATGACACCAAAAAACCCCAATCTACATAAACAAGCTTCATATTGGAAACACTGCAGAAGTCACATCAAAAAGATAGAAAATGAAATAAATACTTGGGGAAGATATTTACATATTTCAAACATAAGCAAAATATTAGTATATATGTATGCATGTGTGTATACATATATTAAAAATTCTAATAAATCAATGAGAAAAATCAAAATGACCTTAAAAAGAATATAGCCAAAGAAATGAACAGCATTTCCTATAATTAATTTTTTCAGAATTATTTCGTTCCACTTTGTCAAGCCTTTCTCTCAATTCTTTATATTCTTTGCTCTAATTTACAAGGATACATAATGTCCTTGTTGCATTAATTAAATGAAGAAGTACTGTGTTCCTGCTATGTCCTAGCTAGGTGTTTATGGTTCAGGGCATAGGTTTTCTGGAAGTTTTTCATTCATGTAAGTACTCCCTCCTAATGTTGAACCCAGGGTCACCCTTTACACAACTCCAGAAGGCATTACTTCCAGATTATCATGGTAATTTATTTTGAGACAAAATTCTGATTTAACTATTCTACTTGTAATTTCAGATATATTTATACTTTTTAAAAAAATGATAATATAAAGTGAATCCTGTGACTTGAGGATACCACAGAATATAGAAGAGTGAAATAGTAAAAGAAATTAGGTCACCAATTATCTTGTTGACTCTCATTTTGCCTTTTTGCAGTCCATGAATCATTACAAGGGGCTAAACTGTTAGTAGATCAAGCAAAGCCACATGGATATTCTACTCCAGGATCTACACTGAATCACGGGGAAAAGAAACAAAACAGCTGTAAACAAGACACTTTCAAATATATGTTTGGACTTAGCTACCAAACCTTAACTTCCTTTGAAACTGCTCCTTAATCCTCCCAGATTGCCTCCCAGTAATTTTTCTCAGTATCACTTACTCTAGAATGACTATATGCCCATACTTCTGTTTTCTACCATTTTCATTACTTTATAATATGGGGAGGTAGTTGTTACCTTAATGTTAGGTCTCACTGATGACAGTTTACTAGTCTGTTTCTCTACTGGATTTTCTTTCTGCCTATTATCAAATGCCAGTTTTTTTTAGTTTATTGTTGTCAATGTTCACTTGTTCAGAAATAACTATGAGAGCCGCTTTTCATTTTGTTTTACTCTACATCAATATAAACCACTGCACTGATATTATGATAATGTAATAATAATATGTGCCGACCTTATGAGTGAAGTTAAAAACATAGTTTAAACATTTGAAGGGTGAGATTTTATAAAGGCATGGCTTTTAACATAAATGGTTAAGAAATATTTGCCTGCAAAATTAATTGTGAGTAATTCCATGCCTCTTTTCCACAGGAAAAGATGTTTAAATTTCATCAAATGAAACATATTTTTGAAATACTAGATAAAATGAGATGCCTTCGAAAACGTTCTGCAGTGTCATTCTTGGGTGTTCTTGTCATTTTCCTTCTATTTATGAACTTGTACATTGAAGATAGCTATGTTCTGGTAAGTTTTGAAGATTGATTATTTTTGTTAGAAATAAAGCCTAAAGTCACAATAGAATTAGTCCAATAGAATTAGTCCAATTGGACCCTAACCTCAATCCTAGGCTATTGGAATAGCCTTAGTTTGAGCAAAATTATAGCATATGTACTTTATATCTCTTTTTTGTATTAGTCATATATTACAAACATTATAACTTTGGGCGTACCCTGCAAAGATTTTTTAAAATTCTGTATAATTTTTGGTTCAAAATTCACACTGAATTGCAAATAAATTAGTAAATATCCCTATGCAGAATTAAAAGTAGACAAAGCTGTTAATATTTTGACTTTAATTTAAAATACATAGAATAAGCAAAATTTTCTTTAAAAGTGTTACTCCTTATTTTTCTACTTTTCTATATTATAACCAAAAATTTCAACATTCTATTATCTCATTAATGATACTAATCAACAGCATTTTTTAAAGAAGGGAATTACATTGTTTTACAATATATGACCCCTTGTTTGGATTTTGAATATCCTTAAATGGTTATCATGTTATATATTTATATTCACTGAAAAGATCTCAAGAGCAAAAGATACCGGCACTGAAACTACTCAGCAGTTAAAACAGGTAATAAAAACAAGTCAATAATTGTACATGAATGAACTTGTAAGTGAAATAAAACATGATGTATAATGTCTTATTTATAAGAACTCAATTCCTTAGTTTCTGTTATTTTTTTAAATTATAGCATGTCATATCTAATTAAACTAACATGGACCTATTATATTCTTTATTAATTGTTGCTATCATAGTTCAGTCAGCTATCTGGGAAAATCTTAAACTTTGTTATTATTTCTGTTAACATACTTCAAAATACCAAAATTTTTATTCACAGGGGACTTTAAAGTACTTCCTAACTTGCATGCTGAAAATTTCCTTTAGTATCTTAACAATAGAGAATATGACAATAGCCATGAACATTTCTCAATATCATGTTTTATTTTATTACCTTAAAATAAGTTATTGACTATCAACTCTTTGCCAGTTCCTATTCCGTATTCCAAGTGCCAACCATATTATCTTAATTGGAATAGCTCTTCTGTAAAACCTCTTACTTCCGATAGTTTTCTGATGCTGTGATTATGCCAGATTCCTAGATCCTAAATCTGCCCAGACACTTTGCCTTCAACTCTAGGTCTGGATCTTGTGGACCCTTAGTGCTACAATCATCAGTCAATTCACAATGGCTGAAATCACCATAGATTGACCGAATTTGACAACGCATGATTGAAGCACCTTTTGCAAACCAGAGCAACTGGCAAATGACAGACATTTTGGACCTTTTTCGGATAGAATTTAATAGACTTAAAGATGATAACTACAGGTGCTCTTGATTAATGGTTAATTATTGTAATGAAAATTTATTTCTTGCAGTTGTGTGTACTGGTAAATGTTGGATCACATCATGTAAATCAAACACACAGTATAGGTAGATGCTTGTTGTATTCAATGAGCTGCTGCATTTATGAAGCACTTCCAAGTGCAATATTAATCTTTCACTTTGTAAACAGATAAAAGGCCAAATATACCAAAAACACCCATATATCTTTCAGGATTAGAATCCTTTCAAATTCACTGTGAAATGTGTAAGAAGTAGAGCCTGTATCCATAAGAAAATCAAATGTTATTGCCCTGTTTTGTGAATTCTACACAGTTCTATCTAAGCATCAGTCTAGTCATCTAATGTAAAAGATATGATTTAATCAAGCGGATCTTCTAATAATTAATGAGTTCTTTCTGAGTAGAAAAGCTCTGACTATATTAGGCATTTATCTAGTCACATTTGCAAATCAGTCCAAGTACTGAAAAAGAATGCTTCTTAGCTTAAGAAAATGAAATTACTTTAAAATACTTTTATAAAGATGGGAAAGTTAGTTAAAATGATTGTTCCATAAAAACAGGGCAGTACTTTTATTATGATTATAAATTTTCACTGCTTAATAGATGATGTTTTCTAGCTAATTAAAATTGCATTTTGAGCTGAAATTGTATAAAGGTTTGAAACATAGAAATCATGATTTTTAAATTTCATTAAAATTGTTCTCCTAAAAATATGTATAGTCAAGGATAACTTGCCCCATATTAGAATATAATGGAGTGTCTTTTTAACACTTCTCCCTTTTCAACCTTTTTTTGTTTTTTATTCCATTTTTCATAAACTTATCTGACATGATTTTTATTCTTGCCTCCAGAATGCCACAGTGCATGCCATTTTCTAAGCATAAACATTAGTAGGTCTTTCTTTTACTGCCTTCCTTATTTCCCAGGGAAATCATACTTAAAATTAAGAGAAATCAAATGAATTTGGGGTAGGAAAATCTCTGTAGTTAATTATCTCATTCTATTCTGCTTTCTTTGTTTTAAAATCCATTTGCGGTCTGAAATCCTAAGCATTTTAACAGGTTTAATGTATTTGCTTATGTATTAGAGACAAATGCATCTTTCAGTGGGAAAGAGATCCAAGCTCAATTTTAGAGACAAATACTATTACAAGACAGACTAAGTAGAAGGGACGCTGCATGCTCGATCAACTTAGCCTCTTGGCTGTGAGCATCTTCAAAGTACCCACCAGGGTATAAATTTAGTATGTGGCTAGTCCATTGAATCGCATTCCCATCTAGAAAATGATTGTCATAAAGCTTTGTCTTATTACTGAGAAATATACCACAGCGTTGTAGCTACACAAGGAAATACCCAGGGAGACTCTGGCTGTTCAAGTATAGGCATCTGGAAAGCAGCCAACAAAACTGACTCAGGTGAAAATTACATTATTTATTTATGCCAAAAAGTGTAAAATAGCTTGTTCTTGAGAATTTAATAAAGTGCTTTCATATAAGTTCCATTTCATTTTATATACTGTTATATCCTTCAAACAGGATAAATGTACTCCATCTTATCACAGAAAAGGTCTAGCTTTTTACATGTTCAAGATAGAATTCTTAAAGAGATATTCAATATACTGCACTTCTTTTTAAATGTTACATCACCTAAGAATGGAATGGTAGAATGAATTCAGTATTATCATAATATAATTTTTATAGATATCTCTTCTAGACCCTATCATTGTGAATACCACTGCATTACTATTAAAGCAGTTGATGGCAAACTGAGTTCCCAGTTGCTTTTTGATGATCTTGAATTTGTTTATTTTTAAATTTTAATGTTGTTTTATAGGCTTGAAGACAGACACAGATGCAAATATTTACATGTAAAGAGTTTAAAATTAGTAGAATTCAGTGGATATTTAATTAATTTATTTATAAGAACTTTAGCTTCTCAGGTTTTATTTGTGGTATTTTGTAAGTCTACAGTTTCCAGACAGTAAAAACACTGTAAACCTTTTAAAATACTAAAGTATTTATTTCAATTTCCAAATGCTTAAGACAATATAATATGGATAAGTGCAGTACTAAGTAACCAAATATAAGTATATAAACATAATTTAATATACAGAAAAGATGGCCAGGAATAAATCCTGATTTATTTATTGAAAGTTCTTATAAATCCCCAGTCATGGTCCCTTAATTTCAGTTAACTTTTTTTAATAATGCCCCACCGCACCCACCAAGATGGCTCCCTTGTCTGTCTGCCTGTTGTGTCTGTTCATCTTCTTTAGGAGGCACTGGGTACCAAACCCAAGACTGCCTATGTGGGAGGTGGTTGTCCAACCACTTGATCCACATCTGCTCTACCAGTTAACTTTTATTCTGATACAATTCCAATCTGATCACAGTCTTAAAAGTTTTAGTCATTCATCTTTTCCCTAGGCATTGGAATTTGATGTAAAGTATTGGACATTCCGACAGGTAAAACTTGTATCTGAGTCCTTTCTAAGATTTTAGAACAGGAGTTTAATTAAAGTTTTGTTGGCCACAGCCAAATAGTATCGGAACCAAAGTATTTAACCCATTAATTTTCCCTATAGTCTTAAAGGCTTACACCTGCTTTACAGTTTATACTCAGTAATATAAATAGATGTGAGTCACCACACAATTGAGTGCACACTTTCCAAAAAAAATAAGCAATTCTATCTAATTAGATTGCCCCAAAACATATTCTACAAATGTTAATAAAAAATATACACTAACCTAATAATTTGTCATTTTGCTAATAACACATAACCAAATAATGGCTTGATCAAATGATGATTAGATAATCAGAAACAACCACTGAATGTGTATCAAAGACAGGAAATGAAAGGAGGCAATTAATGATTAACAAAGAGTATGTTTGAATTTAGATATGAATGTTTTCTTGACTATAAATCTTCCTGAAGATTTAATGCCTTAAGTCCATCCCCACATACAGATAAGGGATATTAAATATAAAAGTGTCAGGCTTCTTCTCTATCAGAATAATACACACGAACACACACACACAAAAGCAAACATCTTTTCACAGAAAAGATGAAAGGATTAAGCATATTTCTTTGACTTAGGGACATTAGGAAAAACCATTCTCTATGACTTTGATTACAGTGGCCATATAAGTGACTGCTTAAAACTTCATGATTAATTATCCAAAAATCCAACTGCCAGTCCACTGTTACATCCTCCTAGTCATTCCTAAACTTTTACATTCATCAAATTAATGTATGATCTTGTATTTGACAGTGCTTAGAGAAGAATAAATAGCTTAATATGACACACTATGGGGAATTTGGTGGGTATTAGCCTTGGGTAAAATTGTAAAGGAGATTACTGTCAGATTTGAAGATGCTTGATTTAATGTTAGGAATTTAATTTTGTCTTGGAGGTACTGTAGGTTTTCAGAGATTTTTTTGAATCATTAGATTGCTGCTATTTGAGTATGCTATAGAAAAGCAAATTTAATTATAGTATAAAGAGTTCTTTTAGTTGTAAAAAGCTGCAGAAAGCAATATACCAGAGATGGGGATTTATTTGGTGGCAAGTTTACAGTAATGAGGCAGTGAAGTGTCCACATCAAGGCATTATCAGGTGATGCTTTATCCTCAAAGACCAGCACATGGAGGCATCTGCTTGTCTCTCCCTTCTCTTCCTGGTTTTGTTATTTCAGTTTCTTGCTTCTTCTCTTCCAAATTCCATTTATTTCAGCTTCTGGTTTCCTCTGACTTTCTCTCAGTTTCTGTGCTTTCTCACAGTCTCTGCAGTGACTTCTCTCCCTATTCGTTCGTTCCATTTATAAAGGACTCTTGTAAGAGGATTAAGACCCATCCAGGGTCATGCCCTACTGAAGTTATCTAATCAAAAGGAAGTCCCCACCTGCAATAGGTTTACACTCAAAAGAATGGATTTGCTCTGAGAACATGATCTTTTCTGGGGTCCATAAAAGCTTCAAACTACTACAAGAGTGAAAAGGAGAGATTCTAAAGCAAAGACTCTAGATTAGATATGAAATGAGAGATGCTGATCTATAGCTTAGGGTGCCAGTAATTGAGGTTTATATAACACTTTATATTGTATTTTCCACCCATATTCATTGCTTAATTTAAAAAGTCATTTAATCCATGATCATCTAAATTTATTTATTTTCCCTTCCTCTATTTGTCATTCAGGATGGAGACAAACAACTTACAAGGGAAACATCTACACACCAACTGAATTCAGAACGCTATGTGCATACTTTCAAAGACTTATCTAATTTCTCAGGAGTCATAAATGTCACCTATCGCTACCTAGCTGCCACCCCTTTACACAGAAAGCGTAAGTATACTTACACTTTTACATTAAAAAAAATACATAAAATATGGCAAATTGTTTCATTTGTATAACAATAAAAGTTTAAGGCTTTACTATTATAATGAATTATTTGGGAAAGACTTTAATAGTTTCTCACAAATTGCAATTTCTCACTGACTTCAATAAAAAGTTAAATAAAGTACATAATTTTAATATGACCTTTTTAAGCAGTTTGCTATAAAACCATGTAGAAAGTCTAGGGAAAATCAAGTTATTTAAATATTTAAAAGTTAATTTTCAAAAATAAACATTTTCATATTGTTAAATTTTCAAACTCTAAAGATTTGGGTTTTTGACTTGCCACCAGCTTTGAATTAGCGAAAGTCACTTTGGGGAAAGTATGAGATTTTTTGTTTTCTTTTTGTTTAGTTGGTAGAGCCAAGAAGTAATTTACTACATATTTCAGGGGTCTCAGGACACCATAGATTCTAAAAAGTATCATCTAACACACCACTAAAAAAGTATAAACATTACCAATTTCAGTTGTAATTTGCCATCTATTAAAATATGCAACTCTATTTTTAAATGTTTCAGAGTGGAAAATATGAATTTTAGAATAAGTGGAATAAAATGATAACATAAACCAAAGCAAAGACTCCTTAACAGATTTCATGCAAAATACAACTTTAGTTACTTATTTAGAAATGTGTTTGCAAAGCAGGTTTATGGTCATCAGGTTGAGGAAATTGTAACAAGTCAATTTAGGTTTCTTCAGATCTGCCATTTCAAATGTCTACTCCTCTTAGGCTTCCTTCTAATTGCCTAATAGAACCACTATTATGTCATCTCCATCTATTATAGCACCTTTGTTTAAGGTTGTTAATTCTCCCTTTCCATGCAAAATTCACTATTGTCTACTGGCATACAAGAAGACTGCTGTATGATAAAGAGGTAATATAACAGAGAATAAGAGAAAGGCTCTTATCTTGTCACCACAACATTACTAGTTGTACTTTGCACAACTTATCTCTTCTCACTATGTCTTAGTTTCATCATCTGTGAAACACGAATGATGGTAGTAGCAAACCTAACTCAAAAGTCTGTTATGAATATTGCAGTGTATATTACATATAAAGTACATAAATTCCTATAACGTAAAAGTGTTCTGTAAGTGTTGGCTATCATAAGTTTAAAGTATAAAATACTTAAAGTACTAACTTTAAGGCTTGTGGCTTAAAATTCAGTGGTCCCAGATAATATTATACACTTATGTTTGAATACAAGTCAGGGGTTTAAGCCCAACTATTTAAGCAAATGTGCAAATCTCAGTCTATCTGACAGAGTACTAGAAGATATTTTTGAAAGGGTCTTTTTCGGTATCCCACAAATCTTATCATCTCTAGGTGTCTATATAAAAATAGTGATTTTGGTGAATAATAATAATTTCACATTTACCAAATAGTTCAGGAATTTTGTTTAGTTCTGAGACATTGTGAGAATGAGAGCTTTAAAAATGAACATATTTCAATAAAAAATATTCAACTAAAATTTCTCAGAGGAGAACTGTCACTACTCAGGGTTTTTTAAATTATTATTCCATAGAATTATTTAATTTGTAATTTTAGGTTATAACTGCCTGAAGAAAAATTTCTCCAGGAAAAATTACTATAAATGTGTGTCAAACCAAAGTAAATAATTTTGTTCATATCTTGGAGAAATGTACTAAATATTTTAAGCAATAATGCAGTTTTTCAAAAATACCTTCTGATATTGTGTGCTTCATATTTAAGATACTAGATTGGTTTCAGATTAAAATTATGAAGTTCAATTATGACTTCTGTAGGCAAAGGATAATGACAGTGATCAAAGAAAAGTAAAAATATGGCAAAAATATGACATTTTCTGGAAAAACTTAAAGTTGATTAAAATGTTACCTTTAATTATCTTTTTCATCATTTGAGCCCAGTTTGTCAACCTTAACTTGTATTCCATTTCCCTTTCCTTTCTGCAAATTAAAAAAAAAATTACCTAAATGTCTGTTTTCTCTAATGGGTATGGACATTAGAACATTAAGCTGCAGAACATTTTAGACCATTTTTTTTTTAATTTCAGAAACAAATATTTACAGTGATAGATCCCATACATCAATATACTTAAGATTGCAATTTATCTCCCACAGAAAGTATCAATTATGTATAAAATAGTATAGTCTTTGTACACTCAGCTTAATAATTTAATCACAAAATATCCTATAAATAATCATTCACTAGTTTACCTTAATATAGAAGACTTACATTAAATTTTTCTTTTCTTTTTCAACATTATTCAAAACCTATTTCGTTCTTGTTGTGTTTTCATTTAGTTTTTATTTTTCTTATTTCATTTTTAATTTTTCTTTCTTCTGAATTGTTTTTCTCAGGGTATCTTACAATTGGACTTTCATCAGTGAAAAGAAAGAAAGGAAACTATTTACTGGAGACAATCAAGTCTATTTTTGAGCAGTCCAGCTATGAAGAGCTGAAGGAAATTTCAGTGGTGGTTCACCTAGCAGAATTTAATTCATCCTGGCGTGATGTCATGGTCCAGGATATAACACAGAAATTTGCTCACCATATTATTGCTGGAAGATTAATGGTTATACATGCTCCTGAGGAATATTACCCAATCCTGGATGGCCTTAAAAGAAATTATAATGATCCAGCAGACAGAGTCAAATTTCGTTCCAAGCAAAATGTAGATTATGCTTTTCTGCTTAACTTTTGTGCCAATACTTCAGACTATTATGTAATGCTTGAAGATGATGTCCGATGTTCAAAAAATTTTCTAACTGCTATCAAGAAAGTTATTACATCCCTAAAAGGAACTTACTGGGTAACTCTTGAGTTCTCTAAACTTGGCTACATTGGAAAACTCTATCATTCTCATGATCTACCACGTTTGGCACATTTTTTATTAATGTTTTATCAAGAAATGCCTTGTGATTGGCTATTGACTCATTTCCGAGGTTTGCTGGCTCAGAAAAATGTGATACGTTTTAAACCATCTCTCTTTCAGCACATGGGTTATTACTCATCATATAAAGGGACAGAGAACAAGCTGAAGGATGACGATTTTGAAGAGGAGTCATTTGACATTCCTGATAACCCTCCTGCAAATCTATACACCAATATGAATGTATTTGAAAATTATGTAGCAAGCAAGGCTTATAGTAGTGTTGATGAGTACTTCTGGGGGAAACCTCCTTCACAAGGAGATGTTTTTATGATTGAGTTTGAAAATCCAATTATAATCAGTAAAATTAAAGTGAATACTGGAACAGAAGATCGGCAAAATGACATTTTGCATCATGGAGCACTAGATGTTGGGGAAAAAGTTAAACCCAGAAAAAAAGGGATGCCATGTTCTACCTACTTAAGACTAGGGGAATTCAAAAATGGAAACTTTGAAATATCAGAAGTGAATCAAAAAGTTCCATTTGATATTCATTGTATAAGGATCTATGTTACCAAAACACAAAAGGAATGGTTGATAATTAGGAGTATTAGCATTTGGACTCCGTAATTTATTAAACCAATGCATTCAGTTATTGAAGCACGTTGTGCTGTTCCCATTTTTGCTATCTTCCTCTTTTGCTAACTTTTGTCTTTTGGAGGGAAATCAATGGATGGAATACATTAAAAGAAAAGTTCAGCATCTTGGAAGTTTTGGTTTACATATTGTCAGTATAATTTTACTCTAATACACATTTTAATAAACATATTTATTTTAACCCTGAAGTTGAATATCATCCCGTAGTTAACATTATTTTATATATTTTTTAATGTTATGTTAGTTCAAATTTTTCAACTGAATTCCAAAAAGGTGAGAGGATGGACTTAAAATAAGAAAATTTCTTCTGTTGGATAGTGGTTCTTGAACAATAGTCATCATATAGCTTTTATTAAATATCTGCGTGAAGACACAGTTGGAATGATAATTTTTTTACTTTCCTTGTAAAACTAGTTTCCATTGACTTCTGTACATCTACAATGATACCTCCTCATAAAAGTGATGTCTTTGCAATAGAGTGTTGAATGTGGTTGGGCTATAGAATAAGAAAAAAGACTTATAATAATTTATACCCTGATATGAAAGGGGCATTGTTCGTTATTTAAAAACATTTAAATGAGCACCTATTGTTAATAAATTTTCTGCAGGAAATAGTCTTTTTCCAGTTTCCCTTTTGCAAAACAAATAAAGTTAAGCTGAATATTTTCAGATTACATTGGGTACATACATTTAATAGAAGAAATTAGAGAAATCCTATAATTCTTATAAATACAGTATATTAAAAAATTTTGCAATTGATTTTATATGTTTTGTATTAAAATTCATGTGGTTGAACTCATTGTGAATCATTATACACTTTTTTTATTTTAAATGGACATCTCATCTTATAAAGAAAAAAGTAAGAATCACAGAAATTAGGTAATTTTATAGACCCAAAGAGTTATTTCATAGAAGAGCCAGAAGGAGAGATCATATGTTCCGATATCCTGAAAGTGATCTTTTCCACATATCAAGATGTCTTGCCACATGGGTCATGCTTTTTGATCTCTGTGTGCTATATGAGTCTCATATAATAAGTTATGCTATCTGGAACTAGTTGTTATCATTTGATTATGTTGGATAATCCTTAAGGGTCCTCAATGATTTTCTTGTAGTATGTGTGTCCAAATGATAAGCAAGTCTTACTAAATTTACCATACAAAACTGAACAGTTGTGTCTACTCTGTGTGCCCCTACAATGTTTATAATTTGATTCAGGACACTGTGGTGCAACTTGAAGAGGTTTTTTTTTAATACCTTGAGTTTGTCTCACCTTTATATTTTCTACTGAAGAACAAAGAGGAAAAGATATATTATGGTGAAAAAAATGGAGGAGATCTATGGAGAAACTCAAAACTATGTTCATAAAGATGAATTTGTGTACATATATGTATCGATGAAGACTTGGCTCATGGTTTTGAGAAGGAATGAGGGCGTCTTTCTGTTCTCCCTTCTATCCCAAAACACTGAATCACTGTTCAAAAAAGATTCAGAAGCATTTTATTCACTTCATTCAAATCCATTAACTTGTAAACTCAGATAAAATTAGGATCTCTTATTTTTTTTTGTTGCTACAACTACTATTGTGTATTTCCTTTGTACCCAGTAGCAATAGTGTTAGAGAAAACACTCACCTGTTTTTTTTTTGCAGCTAAACATCAATATTTTGTGTCATATCTAAGACTTAAAATCATAAGAAAAGATGAAACTACCACCAAACTATTATCTTTACCTTTATCCGTAGACTACTTGCCAGACATTTAAAAATATTGTTTCCTTGATTTGTGTCATACTTTTCAAATTAACTGACTAGTTATATAGCATGCTAGATATGTCTCAGAAATTGCAAATAACATTTTTTCTGCCCTTTCAATTATAAAAGGTACCCAACTGTCTTCTAAAGACATAATATCAAGACCTCTTTAGACTACATGAAGTGAGATTTAAAGTTTTACATATTCTTCTGGATTTACATTTCCAAAGAGCAGCCCTGGAATCTACAAGCTGCTGGAAAATGCTTCAAGAATAATTTCTGAGGGTAACAGTGAAGTTGAGTGTATGCTAAAGAACTAAAAATGTGACTGTGCTCCAGAGAGGTCACATTCCTTCTTAAATTTTAACCTTTTATTATTGAAATTGGATTTGAACAAGTAGGTCAATCATTAACCATTGTTTGTCTCTCTTTATGCTTTAAGGATGACACTTGGTCACCTTTCTAAAGAAAAGATCTTGACAATGAAAACTTCTTAATTAGGGGTCAAAAGAGACAAATAACCACTCTCTTTCATAGAGAAAATCTGACCGAACATTGTTTACATGGCTCAATCTCATACTGCCTATATTTGAAAATTCTATTTTGGGCTACAATAACCTGATCTCAGAGGCATAGAGCCAAGGATAGTATTAGGTTAAATATACTCAATCTGGTATTAAGCATTATGGGATTTTCTCCATGGTAAGTTACTTTGCTTTACATTATTTCTTTTAAAATATTCTCTGAAAGGACTGGAATATGACTAAATACTTGAGTTACCATTTAGTTACTAGGGAAAAAGTATACTGATAAGTTTCAAACACAAAAAAATTATATATACCATAAAAAGTGTCTCAAATTTGTGTAATTTAAACTGACTGAAAAAACTTTACACTTAAAATTCTCCTTAAAAAAGTGACCCTGAGCATTTATGGACATCAAGGAAAAGTACAATAAAACTATAATAAACTATCAAAATAGTTCAGTTTTGGAAAATATCCATTTCATCAACACCAACAGGTATGCATATAAAAAAACATAAAAATGTTCATGGAAACACTTAATAAAAAACTATAACTTTGTGCAATTTATAAAGCAGTTATTTTCCAAGTATTGAAATATAATTTGAAAACTAAAGTGTCTTTTAGAGCAATTACTCTCATGTAACTACACTTATGAGATTGAAACATTACGTTTCTTACTATATCTTCTCTTGGAGTTTTTTATAATGCTATCATAGAAAATCTGCAATGTATCATAATGATCTATAAATTAAACAATACTGAATATGCAAATTGTAGTATGTGATGTGGAAGGGAAAATATCACATTTAATAATTGTCCACATGGGACACTTCACTCAATATTTGCCAATTTGTTAACATCTCTTTAGAATATGGCACCTACGATTAGAATTGAAAACACTACTCTTAATGCCCCATAACAATCGAAGAGCAGAGTGTAAATCTCTTTCTAATTCTAGTAATTCTCTTACTAATATAGCCATTACTTCAGTCTAAGATTATATTTATTTTTATCATCATACTGTGACAGAGTTTACACTCAACTTAAACGTTATGATATTCATTACATGTTCTACTGAATGATTTACCATTCTGTACTGGTGCAATTGATTATTTAAATGTTACTTGTAAGACTTACTATTAATCTCATGTGAATTTCACCCTGTTTCTTTTGACCCATGATTTCAGACTTTCTGATGCTTGATTTGTCAACCAGTATTTTAATATGGCTTCCTAGCTTTGTGTTTTCACAGATTTGATATGTATGCCTTTTGTCTTCATAGGAGATGCAATGAAAGAGTTGTATAGACCTGAGTGTGAAACCCGGTTCTGCAATTACTAGACTCCTGATATGAGAAAAGTTATTTAAACTCTTTGAAGCCCAGTTCCCTCATTTCAGCAATAGAAGTAATTTTACCTTGCAGGCTGTTAAGATTTGAAAATGCGATGACATGAACTAAGCACTCAAAAAAAAATGTGTTTCCTCTCCCTTTACCCATGCCATGTATATGTAAAGGATGGCTCTGCAAAACACTACCAGAAGCCTTTACTCTGATCAATAACAATCATATAATTCACTGCCTATTAGAAATATCATCCAACCCAATCTTTCATATTTTTTTCTAAAAGACTGCCATGTAGAATTATGTGAATAGCATCCTAAAATCAATATATATTATGTTCCTGGAATTCTAATACACTATAATTTTTTCTTACAATCGTGTAATACCTTAAATAAGGATTCCATCATAAATCTTAATGATCATTTATTTTTTAGGAAATTTAAATCAATTTACTTTTTAAAAATAAATTAAAAGAAAGGCTTTTTCTAGTTTCTAAACTTTTGCTCAGAATCTACATTAAGCTCATAGAGATTCAGTTTTCAAAATCTTTTTATGCTTGTGTGAAAATGTTAACTTCCTACTCAATTTTAGCTTCTCCATTACTGGCAAAAATTCTGCATTCCATATTATCATTGTACTGATCTGGAAATTACCTGGATCGTGATGTACAAACTTGCAAACAGACATTTTATCTCCTTCACAGCCTTAGTTTCAAATGTTTCAATTTCCACTGTTTTGAATTTCTTCCCTTTCAGTTTTGGATTTAATCTAATTAATAGAAATGAGGCAATAACAAAATACAGTTTGATTAGTTCTTTGTTTTTTGTTTATTTGAGTTTAACATTATTCTCAGAATACTGAAGCAGAGAAAGCTTATCATTATATTTATCATTTTTAATGTGCCCCCAAATTATTGCATAGAGAATTAGAAAGAAAGAGAGGGAAGGTGAAAGAAAGATTGGAAAGACAGATGGTAGGAAGAAAGGAGGGAGGAAAGAAAGAAGGAAGGAACTAGGGAGGGAGAGAGGGAAGGAGGTAGAACAAAACAAGGAAAAGAAGAAACAAGGAAAGAAAGAAGGAAAGAACAGGAAGGTAGTTGGGTGTGGATGTGTGCATCCTTAGCATTATTTTTTTAAAAAAAACTTAATTGTAGTGACATATATAATATTCAAACTTTCCCATTAACCACATTCAAGTGTACAGTTCAGTGGTATTAATTACATCGACAGTATGCTATCATAACCAACATACATTACCCAGATTTTGCATCACCTTAAAGAATCTCTGCACTCATTAGGCTGTAACATCCCCTTCCCCTCACCACCATTCCACCCCCAGTCCCTGGTAACATGTAATCTACTATAGTTATAAATTTGCATGTTCTAGATATTTCATATAAGCAATATCATATAATATCTACCTTTTTGTTTCTGGTTTATTTCACTCAACATTATGTCTCAAAATTCATTGATACTATAAATTGTACCAGAACTTTATTCATTTTGTGGCTGAATAATATTCCATTGGGTGTATATATCACAGTTTGTTTATCCATTCATTTCTTGATGGAAACTTGATTGCTTCCACCTTTTGACTTAGCATTAATTTTTTTTTTTTTTTTTTTTTTTTTTTTTTTTTACTTAGCTTTAATTTTAACCTCCATCTATTCTTGGCTTTAGTTTTCCTGGCACTGTACTCCTAGTTAGGTATTTCCTTCTGAATTTGCTTTTGGTTACATGTTCTTATTTTCATAATTTATACATGACATACTCTGAAAATTATAGTTCATTAGAGATTTTTGTGCAAACTTGTAGATTCTTTAAATATTTCAAAAGTTCATTTATTAGAGGATCCACTCTCTATCAACAGGGACTTGCCTTTTAGAATTTCAAGTGCATATTTATTTTATTAGAACTCCTTGATATTTGAAGGTACAAATATGATTTTCAAAGGATTCTTTTCCTGATCTATGAAGATGTTAACTATATCCCACTTTCACAAAATTCCAGTCCCTTCCACCTCATTAGTTTGATGATCACACTTATTCTTTTTAAGACCAGAGAAGAGCTCACGTCATTAATTAAAAATCTACTGATATGCTTTAATGTTCTATTTTGAATATTGAAATTGAAATATAGATTTAAGATGATGATCTTAACTGGATTTGAACATCTATTCTGAAAAACAGACATAATTGAGGCTAAGATATATTTTGATTTAAAATATTGTTTCAGCTTCCCATTTTATTCTGTCTAGATACACTCTTAGAAGTTTACCGCAAAGCTAAATTTATTATGTGAGGAAATGACATGTAAATTTTGTATACTCAGTCATATTAAGAATATAGTATGTTCAAATTTTCCTCTTATTGGAGGAATAACAACTTTCATCTCTTTAATATAGCTGAGACAAAAATATAGTGATAAGTTTCTCATGGCCTTTTTCTATTAAATGAATGCATCCATACGGCATATCCATCAAATATAATACTCAGGATGTTATCACTTTATTTAATGATCAGTTAAGGGTGAACAATGACAGTGAATAAACAATATCCAGAAACTTAGTCTATAATTGCAATATGCTGTGTGTCACTACAGCTTCAACCCTACCCAATAGCTGACATAAACTACAATCTTTCTGTCTAACTGTGGGTAAATTTACAGTTTTTATGTTAAATATAGTAAAAATAATACATGAATAAGTGAAGAAATGAGTTGATATCATTCATAACTGAATGTTAACTAATGCAAAAATATTTAAAATATTTAGTCCATGATGTACTTAAAGGTGCAGAAAAGATATAGGGAATTTTCCTTTCTTCACCATCAATCATCATGGAAATAAAGTACCTCCACTACTGCATGGAGGTATAGGGTAATCCTATTTTCAACAACCCAGGTTTAAACTCAGTGTTTCAAACCAAACATTTAAAATGTATCTTTATTTAACTTAATCTGAGTTTATCTTCCTATTTAACTTAATCTGAGTTCATCTTGGTTGAACTATATTGTATAATAATTATCATTTCTCTACAGTATGCCCCCAAATATTTGAAAATCTTTTAAAAGTATCCCATACATCTTTCTTTTCCCCATCAACTATTCCATGTTTGTTTAACTAAGCTAAGCATTTTTCATCTTTGAATAATCCTGAGAGTTTTCCCACTTTTAAATATATTCATTTTTTGCCATACTTGAACACAGAGTTGTTTTATTTATTTTTTTACCTTACATTGTCAGCGAGTGGGAATAAGATTCCAAAAAGGTAATATTATTTCAGTTCCTTTATTGTTGTCCATCTTTTAAGGTAATTTGGCTTTGACTATAGTTTATATTTGAGATCTTACACTTGTATATTATTAGCCATTATGTGGGACTATCATTATTTAGCAGGAGTTATTCACCACTATTAGAAAATAAACTCAGTAACGTAAACAGTATACTATACTTCCACAATGAGTACTGTTGAAAATTATTGAAAGTTACCATCTCCCTTTTTATATCACATTGGATCTATTCTTGAATTATAATTCCTTACCTAAAATAATTGTACAGTATGCATAATATAAGGAGTAAACCACTTATAAGTCATTTGTTTGATTTAAGGCAGTTATTTTCAAAAGAACAAGGAACCTTTGAGCATTTAAAGAAAACAATTTTTTTCCAAATTCACACTTTCCCATAAATGGAAATATCTATAAACTTATGTTTGTATAGAGTTACAATAAATAAGCTTTCCAACTTGATGTAAATCTTCAAATTAAATCATCAGATTAATTTTTTTTATCCTTTAGTGTAATTTTAACTTGCATTCTCAACATTCCACAATTATTAAAGCATATGTAACCAGGCACAGAAATTTCCTTTATTGCTTATGTTATTCTTTACCCACCATAATTTGTTAATCAGTCATGACTATATTAATGTCCTTAAAAATAATTTAGGAGAAACAATTATTTTCAGATCAATATTTAGAAAATGTGTACTTAATGTTCAAGAAGATTTCCAAGATTGTATTCCCAAGTATGTATTTGGGGATATGTTCAGTATTAAATCCATAAACCAAAGTATAAAAAATGTATATTTCCACCCTTGCTTTATACTAATTTACTATAGCTAGACATAAATGCAGTCAAAGAGACATCCCTCAAAATATTTCCAACAACTCATCAGTGATTGAACTCTGACCATTGGTGAGGTACTCTTAAAATACTGTGGTAAGGAGTGCTTGTTGAGCATCCAGGGAATATAAAAACAAGTGCATCCTTGCACTGGATAGGTTAAGAGGCATAGCTTTATTTCATGAATTTTCCAACAAATTAACAAGGCACACCTTTTCAGTGTCTATGTACAATCCAATTTTTATTAAAGCAAGTCAAAACTTGATTCTATGCCAGTGTCAAAAGACAGTTTTGTGTGCAAATCTAGTGTTTTTACTTACTTTACCAATTCAGTCAGACTTATTCTTAGGGAAGAAGCAGTATCTGTCAGAATTGCAGATTGGACCTGAAGCTCTATTTTCATTGCCATTTTACTGAATAAATAAACTTTTCTTCCATGGGATCATCATCAACAAAATGTCTGATCTGTTTTGGATAATAGTGCATCTGAGTCATGTATTCCTTATAAAAGTAATTTTAAAAATGCAAGTGCTTTTCCTGTTAACCTAAACTGATCGTCTTTTAAAACCAACACATATTTGGTAATTTTTTCCTAAACCTTTCAACTGGCCAAACTAATTTTAATGTAGATAAAGCTACACATTATCAATCAGTTTATCACCCAAATAAATACGTACTTAATAAGTGTTGATCCAATGCACTTCTAAAAAGTTAACCTTAAATACCATTCATAAAGTGTCACCTTAAATACATTTAGCATTTAATCATAGAAAGTGACATTAGGCAAATTATTTTGAAAGTACTTATTTTACTCTTACTTTATCATATTACTACGAATGTAGATTTTATTACGAAGAATTATATTTATGATAAAGTTTTCACCATTTTCATTATTTCCATGACAAAATTTAATAACAATTGTTGCAATGAAATTTACACATTCTTCTCAAAATTTAAGAATTTGCAAGAAGCAATTTTAGTTAACATGAACAACAAACCCATGTTACTGCTTCATCTTATTTTAATCTGATAATTATGCCACTAATTTTTCTTTTAGTCACTCCTGTTTTTGGAACCAGGGAGATAGACATTGTGTAAACACAAAAACACAGATTTTAATAAGTAAGGAAACCAGCTTTGCCTAATGTGTCAACACACTACCAACTTCTTGGACTTGTCAAAAAGAATATAATATAAAACATTACCAATTTTCATTTAAATTGCTTAAAATGTCTTCAGTTAATTCCAATGAATTGTATTAATAAAAGCACTGCGAATTTGGAATAGTTTATGCATAGTAAATTCAATTAGCACCTCAGTAATTTTTTTCATTGTATATTAAGAGCAAGAAATTTATTAAAATGAGTACCAATAAGGAAGATGGATATTTCTACACAGACTTAAAAATAGCAAGAAATGCAAAGTAGTGCTATAGATAGATTATACTGTATAAGTGTACACAGGTTTAAAGGAAGATTTTTAAGTAATGTGTCTGTGTTCATAATCACTTCAACAGCTTTTAGCGACTTGCCTGGCAATTCTAACAATTTAAGTTACATTTCCAGATCACAAGCAAAAACTAATTTTATTAGTTTTGTAAAATAAAGTTTATTTTTTAATAAAATTGATGAAATGTACAAGTGAATTTACCAGATGATTCAGAGTTTAACAGATAACCCATTCCTCAATGAAACTGCCAATCAATCCATCAGAGGGAAGTAAAAATACAGTCAGATGGTTGGCATATGTAAACAAATGACAAGTACATAAATAATAGGTTCTGGGCACCTAATTGTAAGACAGTGTATAAAAGGTTATCATGTTCATTATCTTACTTAGCAGGTGCAACAATCATATGAGGGAAGAAATATTACTAAACTTAAATATATATGAGGAAATTGATTTTAGTAACTT
Source organism: Dasypus novemcinctus (assembly GCF_030445035.2). Lineage (NCBI taxonomy): Eukaryota > Metazoa > Chordata > Mammalia > Cingulata > Dasypodidae > Dasypus > Dasypus novemcinctus. Next base: position 69,348,630 of record NC_080684.1, on the reverse strand, counting down.
ATTCAATGTCACATAGCTAATAAGTAGCAGTACAGAGATTCAACCTCAGATTTGTGTAATTCAAAATCTTTGCTCCTACCCATCATTGTTCATCACCTCCTCATTATGGTAAGAGTTAATTGAAAATATGTACAACTATGAAATGATCATCTAGATATCATGATTAGATTAAAATAATATGAAATATTGAAAAACTAATTTAGGTAATAGTCATTTCATGTGAAATGTCTTTTAACTTTTTAACTTGAACATCTGAGACACTTTCTTCTACAATTTATTTTACTGACCTCAATTAAAGCCTAATTTTCCCTAATTCCCTAACAAAACAAACAAAAATCCCTTATGGACTCTCCATACATTAAAGAATTCAAGAATTGCAAATTTAAATTAATCCATATGATGGTCTTTCAGAACACCAGCCACAAATCTGGCAAAGTGATAGTTTGTCAATGTACATGCAACATTTTTGGTTAAGTGATTTTTTAAAAATTTCAGCTAATCTTTGGAGAGGCTAGAAGTACATTATTTGTTGAATGTTTAACATGTACTGAGCATTCTTCTAGTATTTCCATTACCTATTAAAATAATGGTTAACACTAGGCAACTTCTTTGTTCTGTTGCAAATATTTCTAGAAATGACAGATATTAAGCTTGAAATTCATAGATTTTATATAATTAAAAAATTTATAATATAAATATGAGTCTTTATTTGATAGTTTCAATATAACAAATTTTATCCACATTTTCCACTGCTTATATAAAATAATAGCTTTTTTTCCTAATGCTAAGTGAAACTTGTTTTTTGCAAATGCTGTTTAATTCCAAGGATTTATAGTTGAATGAATGCCCTTGCTTGATAGATTACAGGTCTGAAATCCCAACGTTTGTCAAATTTGTTCAAGGTTTTGTTGTCTGTTATTATCAAAGAGAGAAACACAAATTAATTTCATTTCTTCAGGATCAATATTCTTTTCACCATTCAGCAAGTTTGAAAATTGAAAAAAAAACTAAGCAGTCAAAGGCCCAAGCTAAAAAATATATGTATCTTTTGTGTATGTAGTTAGGGTGCACAGTAGAATGAAACAGATAGGGTGTGATAGTTTCGCTAACAAATAAGAAAAACACTAACTTGATTAAGTATATATTTTTATGCAACTTAGAAGATTAAAACTAGGTAGATGGTGATGATAATGATGATGATAAGATAGAGAACTAATGAGAGAGAGCACATGCATGTCTGCTTTAGAAAAAGAAACCTGCCTCTTCATCCACAAGCATAGCAAAATTAAGACAAAGAGAGAATGTAGCCAAACTAAATGGTGTAAATATGGGTGAATAGTAAGAAACTGGCCCTCAAATTAATTATTAAATAAGACAGTGTCTTTTTCCCTATATCTTGATGTGATTATTCATATTTGTAGTAATGCAAAACATAGTCCCTTATATATTGTTTTTTATACCATTATAGGTAATATAACCATAATACAAGATTTCTGGATAATAGATAAACAATCACTAATACTCTGAATTATTTAATGTGATCTTTTTATAGCTCAATGTCATTATCTGCTAACTATTTAGTGAATACACTCTGTATTCTCTCTTTCTTATCACAACATGTCACTTTAGGCTTATACACCATTTATTTAGTAGATATGTGCTAGAAAATCCTGTTCTATTTTTAAATGTTGGAATAATTCAGGCAAGTGAAAAAATGATCAATTTGATTATTTGAATCTATAGATTTGACATTATCCATAGGTCCATCAATTGGAAAGAAATTTTCAATATTAAATAAATACTTGCCATTATTTAAATAACACTTTGAAATTCTAATGGTTCAGAACATAGGAAAATTTCCTGTTCTAGTTCTCAATTTTGGTCTATTGCAGGGGGTTCAGAGTGTTCTTTTTTCCAAGTTCAAGATTTTCATAAGAGTAATAAATCAACTAAAAATATTTAAAGTAATAAATTTTATAAATAATGCCCTCTCAACATTCAATTCTTTCTCATTAATTGAAAATAAAATATATTTACAGAGAGCAAAGCACATTCCATGATGTTTCCCCCTGAAGGATTCATAACTTCCATATTTGACAGAGAAAAAAAGGCTCCAAGACTTGGTAATAATCCAAGAGAAATCAATGACAGTTTATTTGTATTTCCTCAAGGGCTTTCTAGAAATGCACTATCTTTCCTGAAAAAAAGACATTTTTATATTAGGAAGTTCAGCTATCACTCCACAGATGGGGTATCTATTTTGGGATGGGAGACTTTTAACCTCATGTAGGTGGCCACTAATTCTACTTATCCATACAGTAGATTCTGTAGGAAAAAATAAATGCTACTGATAATGAAGTTTCTTTTTTAACCATAGAACTATCAGAGAAAAGAGTAGGTTAAAACCTGAAATCCAACCAACAATTTTGAGAAAAAGTAATTACAGTTTTTAGAGAAGCAGCAGTTTTTCTGCCCCATGTATCAGATAAGAGTTTATTACCTTCCATTAATAGATAATATTTCTTTTATCAGTAAATATGAAGGATTTCCATAGTCGAGTAAATTTTTCATTTGGAGTCCCTTTTGTTAAAGTAGTTTTTTAAAGATAACCATCTAGATTTAGGCATATTGCTTAATATCCTGAAATGGAATTATACTATTGGTTCATCCTGACTAACAAAAAAAAAAAAAAAAATTTCTAAAATTCCTTCCAAAACCAGCATTCTATGATTCTATGGTTAACATAAACATTCAATTTTTATAAAATTACATAGAAAATATATATATTTCTTTCATAATTTCATTAAATAAAATATTTTAGAATTAAATTAATTTGAAATCTGCAAAATTCTACAAGAAATTTTGTCAAAGGGAGAACCAAAGGGTATGGTTCTACCATTTAGTATCTATTTGTAGTCTCTATAATAACAAACTAATCTTTGGAGATTTATGATCTTTTCACAATTTTTAATATTTTGTCAAAAATTGAAGTTCTTTCTGTCTTTGCAATGTCAGTAATTCTTTTATTTTACTTTAACTTTTTCAATAGTTCTGTTTTCTAAGCATTATATTTTGCTAAACCATAATCTTAGTTTTGTTTTTTTGTTTTTTTAAAGATTTATTTTTATTTATTTAATTCCCCTCCCCTCCCCCGGTTGTCTGTTTTCTGTGTCTTTTTGCTGCGTCTTGTTTTGTCGTCAGCGGCACGAGAAGTGTGGGCGGCGCCATTCCTCGGCAGGCTGCTCCCTCCTTCGCGCTGGGCGGCTCTCCTTATGGGTGCACTCCTTGCGCGTGGGGCTCCCCTACGCGGGGGACACCCCTGTGTGGCACGGCACTCCTTGCGCGCATCAGCACTGCGCACGGGCCAGCTCCACACGGGTCAAGGAGGCCCGGGGCTTGAACCGCGGGCCTCCCATGTGGTAGACGGACGCCCTAACCACTGGGCCAAAGTCCGTTTCCCCATAATCTTAGTTTTAATCTGACAACTAGACAAAACACTGGCACTTTGGAAGTGTTACTGTGGGTCTATTGCTATGGATATTTTGCTACCTAATGTAATTTTTGTTCAATTTTTTTTTCTTGGTATTATCAGGCTTTAAATCTTTTCTATACTCCTTGTGTATTTTAAACAAATTCACTCCCAAACTTCTTACTTTCTCTTATTTTACTTATTTTGCTGGTTTCACTCTGTGATTTTATATACATTTTCTTTTCCAATTCTCTCTCTCAACATCATTTACATATTACAGCAAAGTTTAATCTGCTATCTAGGTGAGCATGATCTGAATTACATCATCCATCATTTATGCCATTAAACACCTTGGACCCTGGTAAGAGACTCAGATCTTTTAGATGGACATTGTTTCATGGATAACTACATTCTGGGGCAAGTCAGGGACTGATAACATGTAATATCATGGTCTCTCAGCCAGCAAATATTTGTTGAGAATCAAATCCAGAACTATTTAACTTGATGTCTATTACCAAGGTAGACCCAAGCATAAACTTCAGTAGGTTCTTAAACTTCTTGAACTTATAAGCATATTTAATGTATGCGTGTGTAGGTGTGTATAAGGTTTTTTCAGTTCAATGCCTGTGACTTTCATCACATTATTAAAAAGCTGCAGAATACCAAATGGTTGGGAACTATGTACCAATCATGTTACAAGATTTATTCCAAAGGCAAAAGCCATGGAAAAATCTGTATTTGTAAAATACAATAAAAAACTCAAAAGGGTAAATAGACCAAGACAATTACCATTCTTCCAATTGGAAGTACCCACAATAATGATGTTAGTAAAAGTTATTCATAGCCCAGTAAGCAAACATTTTTTCCCAAAGGTCAATACAAAATAAATATTATTTTACTATACAGACAGCTGTTTTAGTATTGAGTACATTAATTGCTATTGAAAATGAAACATTGTTTTAATTCTAGTAAAAACTTGGGTTTTATGTAATGTTTCCTTAGAAGTAGTTAAGGAAATTGAGCTTAACTAATAAATAAACACCCTACAACATTAAATATAGCATTTACTTTTTCATTAACAGCTAAATATTTACCAATTTGATTTTATTAGGCAATGAATTATCAAATAGTCTGGCTATGTTTTTCAGTGTATTGAACAAAACTTCTTCTCATCCTTGAGCTGCTCCTTGAGTCCAGTCCCTTGGGACCTCATTCCAATGCTTCCGTGCTCTGCTGGTTCCAGACTCCTGGACTCTCTCAGTCTCTTAGAGTTTTTCTCTTTTTCACATGGCAGGATCAGTATTGCAGTCTTTCTCATTGTCTGTGTGTGTGTGTGTATGTGTGTCTCCATTTATATCAGACCCAACAAGAAGACGGAGGCTCAAGCTGGCTCACTCCTCATTGAGATAGTCCAATCAAAAGCCCTAAAGTGATCTTACCAAGTAATCTAATCAAAGCCCCCTTAACTGAATTTAATGCAATCAATGGGCCCTATACACACAGAAATGGATTAGTTTAAGAACACATTCTTTTTCTAAGATTCAAAAAATTTGATCTCACAGTGCTTAATGCTTTAATTCAATTATTTCTACCTCCAACTTGCTTGGCTTACCTATTACATTCTGAAAGCAACATTTTTGCCACAGTGCTTGAAATAGTTTTTTGTGAGGAGAAGTCTACCTATTACATTAATGTCGGTAGACTGGCTGAATTCCAGTATGTGGATTGTGCAGAAGGAAAACTGATGGAATGTACAGGTTGAACGTGGAACATATCACACCTACAAAACATTTTCTTTACCAAGAGGGACATCTCAATTCTTTTACAGATCTTTACCTGTTCCTAAATGTTACTCTACACCCATATTATGTTATCAGTTAACCTCACAAAAGTTGTTTTTTACTTGTGTTTTTGTGTATGGGGTGTGTGCTTACATTTGCTTTTTTTTTTTTTTAATGAAATGATCTTTAAAGAATATGCCTACAAGAGGACCCAATAATCAAACCCCAAGTTCTACTGATATTGGCTGTGTTACTTTGAGAAATATATTTAATGTGTGTGAGCCTTGATTTCCTGATTTATAAAATAGGTTTGCTAATATATATCTCACGTTGAATTTTTGTAAGGATTAAAAAGCAAATAGTGTTATTTATTGTTAATATTTTATTAGCTAAATAATTACAGAATTACTTCACTGAAACTTGCAAATTATTCTGATAATTTAAACAATTATTTTAGCATTCCAGATTTGAATGAAAATGGTCAAAACAGTCTTTAAGTTCAGACATTAACTTTTTGTTGTTGTTCTTAAGCTCTCAAAAGCAAATCAGAATATGTATGATAATATTTCATGTAGGAAGATATTTAACCCTGATCTTGAGACAACAGCCCACAGTCTTATACTAGTTTTTGTTCATTTTGTGTGTGTGTGTGATGTACCTGGAATGCCGTCCATATTCTCTTTGATAAATAGCAGCTGGAGCATATCAAGCCAATTGACAAGGGGTGTTATTCTCTGTGAAATAACTCTGTTAATGACTTTGGAGGCTTTTATAAATTACAGTGTTAAGAGTTCCTAAGAGAAATGTAATGTCATTCTACTGTTGTGATTACCACACCTCTCCTTCAAATATGAAAAAAGCTAAATTAACTAGACATAGCTCACAGTCTTACTAATTTGCCTTGATGATAAGGAAGGATTTTTTTTAAAGATTTATTTATTTATTTATTTCGCTCCCCTTCCCCTCCCCGCCCCAGTTGTCTGTTCTCTGTGTCTATTTGCTGTGTCTTTCTTCTTTGTCCGCTTCTGTTGTTGTCAGCGACACAGGAATCTGTGTCTCTTTTTGTTGCGTCATCTTGTGTCAGCTCTCTGTGTGTGCAGCGCCATTCCTGGGCAGGCTGCACTCTCTTTGGCGCTGGGCGGCTCCCCTTACGGATGCACTCCTTGCGCATGGGGCTCCCGTACACGGAGGACACCCCTGCGTGGCACCGGCACTCCCTGCGCACATCAGCACTGCACATGGACCAGCTCCACACGGGTCAAGGAGGCTGGGGGTTTGAACCCCAGACCTCCCATGTGGTAGACGGACGCCCTAACCACTGGGCCAAGTCCACTTCCCAGGAAGGATTTTTGACAATAGGAAATCAGTTATAATCTCATTAGATTCATTAATACAGAAGAAACCTTAAAATTCTAATGAATCCTTGGGGCTTAAAATTTTATTTTATTTTTGCTACCAACAGTCAAGCCTCCTGACTCTATAGACTCATTATTTTAGGGGCAATGGAAAGTGTATATCAAGTTACAGCTATATAGTAAGAAATGGAAATACTAGTGTGAGCAAAGTTAGGTTAAAAAAAATTCAAGAGTAATAGATGACAGGGTTTGGTAATTTTTCTTTAGTTATTCTTATTGTAGCAAGTATAGAGATTTTATTTGGGTGAAGTTTGCCAAGTGACAGAAAAATGAAATATTTCTGAGGTATTAGGATATAGTCAGAAATAAAGAAGAAGATGGGGAGAATTATATAGTGAAGAAACTGTAGATTAGAAATTCAAACTAAACCAACGAATACATCCATTCCCTTGAGTATAATCTAAATCATGTCATCCCGTTGTTCATTAATGCCATCCTCAGTCATGACCCCTTTGTCCTTAACTTTTTGCACACTCTGAAATGGGAATTTTTTAAAAAATAGGTGTCTAAATGTTCATTTTAGTCATTTGTTCTGAGCCCATTAAGGGCTCAAATTAAATTATTATGTAATTCGATTGTTTCTAAAATAAGACAGTGAAAAATTCAGTGTTTTGAGACTGATAAACAATACCCGTTCAGTTGACAGTCTCAGGAATGATTGTAAAATGATGGAGTTAAATGCTATAGGTAATATTTTGTAAATCTGATTAATGCAGAACTAGAATATTAATAAAAGTCAACAGCCATTTCCCTACCTTCTCTCAATTTGTAATTCTTGCCCTGGTGCCACAAATATTACATGTAGAATATGGTTTTCTGATTTATAGTGAGAAAGTCATTGGAGTCACTATGACTTTGTTCTTTAAGTAAATAGTAAGATTATTCTTATTCAAAAATGCATACTTCCCTGGAAAAGTGGGTGAATAAAATTATTTATTTTAAATTAAGTATAAATTTTCAAAAAATAAAGTGCCATACCTTATATAAATAAACACTTATAGACTCAATATTATTCAAACACCCTGGTAGAAAAGAATTCCTTCTATGTATGACTGTCCCATCAATTTTTTATTATTTGTTGGACAATTCAATTTAATAGGAGTTTAAGGCATGAGCCCATTAATGACATCTGGAAAAAAATTAACTATCAAACATTATCCATTAAAATTTTTTAGGATAGGCTTCAGAATAGTTTTCCCATTACTCACTATGAAAAGTGTTACCAAATAAAGGATAATGTATCCCAGTCCACATGTGAAGAACAGTAATCATGCAGACTGGTTTCTATATCAAAGAAGAATAAAGTAGAGAACAAAGGATTTATTTACTAAGAGCTTGCCATGTACTAATCATTGTTTCAGAATTCTAACCTATTTTCTCTCACTTGATTCACACTGTGTGGTGGATATTGTTATCTTTATTCTCACAATAAGGACATAGTACTTAGTAGCAGAATTAGAATTCAGAATTAAGGCTCTACCTCTCTCTTTGTTAATTTCTCTAGGAATGCTAGTTCTGATGCTATTACTCAATGAGAAAATCACTTTTTTTTTTTTTTTGAGGTACCAGGACCAGGAACTGAACCCTGGACTTAATATGTGGGAGCTGGCACTCAACCACAAGCCACATCAGCTTCCCTGAGTCGGTTTTATTATTTGTTTTGCTTGTTGTTTGTTTTTGTTCCCCTCTGGAATGCACTAGGAATCAAACCAGAACATCCCAGATGGGAGATGGGTACTAGAGCCATATCTGCTCCCTCAGTCCTTTTTTCATCCTTACTTAGTCTGTACGATGCAGGAGTGGAACAAAGATGTTTAAAGTAATGCGTTTTGTTTTGTTTTTGAATTGCTGAGCGTGTATCCTTTTTTAGGTCTGCCTGGAACCGACTAGTGATCTGGCCATCCAAGAGGACAAAATAAAATCAGCTAAAAAATAAAATAAGCTATATCTCACTAACATCAGAGCCTAAACAATGTGGTCAATGCAACAGCAATTTCCTTTGATACTGAATTGCAGTTCATAAAGCAATTTTACATGGCTCTTCGCAGTACAATGTAAGGGGAATGAGATATTAGTTTTACAATTTTACCAAGTGAAATGTTGACCCTGCCTAAAACAGGTTTAGAGTTAATTTTAATCTTTTAATGAGCACAAGACTTATAATAAAATTAAATAAAGGAAATCATCAACACTTCCCATTAAAAGTAATTTTATAAAATAAAAAGGTTAAATTGTTTCTGTTGGTTCTAAAGAAAAACTAACCTAGAAGAAAATAATAAGTCCATAACTAAAAATTTGCAAGAAGAAAGTTTAAAAATCCAGAAAATATGAGAAATGGTTAGTATAAGTAGAGGGGGCAGAGGTAGCTCTAAGAAACTATATTGCAGTTTAAAGTATTTATTCAAGCATTAATGTCAGGTTTAAAGACATAATTTCCAAAAAATTTCTGAATAAACTTGCCTCCTTTTATCTAAAAGTGTAAAGTAAATCAAAAGCTGAATGTTGATTTTGTTCTCAAACCCAATCAATGCCCAAGGTTTGAAATTACAGGAGTTCATGAGAAGGGAGGGAAGGAAGGAAGGAAGGAAGGAGGGAAGGAGGGAAGGAGGGAAGGAGGGAAGGAAGGAGGGAAGAAGGGAAGGAGGGAGGGAAGGAAAGAAGGAGGGAGGGAAGGAAAGAGGGAGGGAGGGAGGGAAAATTCATAACTTCAAGCCTGAAAAGGAAAGCTTTGGCTTCAATCCTACTTTTATTAGCATACTTAAAAATTTTAAATGATTTCTTAGGAGTGTAAATCTTCTAGTCCTCCTGAGATTTTCCCACTGTTCTGCTTTCTACATTGATATTTCAAATTGCTCAATGATTTTTATCCTTGGGTATCACTACAGAAAAGATATAGAGAAAATCGTATCATCTTTATTCTACCCTATAATCAGATAAAACTTGAAGGGTAAGAATATAGTTTGGACACTGGCTTCATTAACAAAGCAAAAGTAACTGAACCTTCCTCAATGTCCCATCTACCCATAATTTTCTTATTTCAAAACTCAAGGGGGGATAGATGTATAGGAAAACATAAATCTTGTAAGATTATGTACAATTTAACAATCTGACATTTAGTTTGGGCACTGGTTAATTAAATTTAGTTAAACTGAAAATTCATGCCATTGACTATTTTATTTAACCCTGAAAACATACACGCACACCAGTTTTTAAAGGGAGTTAACTTAATAATATGTGTCTTTAAAGTTTCTAGCTCTGTATGAACTTTTCAATGATTAACTTGTAACTGCTAACACTCACAGGACCAGTGCATAGAATTAGCCTTGTTTATTTAATAGCCAAATGACAAGGTATTTTCCAGTCAGTTTAGAAATAATGAGTCCCTCATATTAAATCTGTGTTCTTCACAGTTTACATTCAACTGTAGACAACTCAATATGAAGTATTATATATAATAAATACTATCTCTGAAGAAATAACAAGATTGATCCATGGAAAAGTTAAATGGAATTTAGACATGAGTATGTTTGACCACTTAAGCTTACATGATATGAAACATACAAGAAAATTAAAAATGTATTTTAAACATTCTTGTACTTGGAAAAGCTATCAATTTTGGATTTGCTATAGGTTAATGAAAAATCTCTCTTGGATAAGGATAATCCAAGTAAAATAATTTGGACCAACTGAAGCTGTTCCAAATTAATATGGAAAAAAACAGCAGAAGCCAATGTTAGTGTCTCCCGCTACCCACTGCACTCTTTAATACTTTAAACAGTTATTAAAGGTTTTGCACTATCTGCAATCCCCTGTATTGATTAAACTTTCAGTTTATAATTTTATTGTGATCTGTATGGACTCATTCTTTTTCATGAGTAATAGATACTTTTGCTTTTTGTTTTTATCTCTGCAATAAAAGAATTCCTGATTTTCTTTGGCATAACAAAGCTATCTTCTTCCTTAGTATTCAGCTTATTTTTGGTAGGATAATTAAAGGTATCCCTTAAGAACTGCTCTTCAGCATTTCTAATGTTTAATTCTGGTCTAGTTGCTCTTGGAATTCATATGAGTATTCAGAAGAAAGTTGGAAGGAAATTTTCTGTATGTATACCTCTGGACCACACCCCTCAGAAAAGACCTACATCTGAATAATTCTCTGGGATTTTTTAAAAAAATTTTTATTTTTTTACTAATGAATAAAGTGATGTGGCCTCATTACAGACTGCAGTGCAAGATCCTTGATCTTGATCATTCACAGGTAATTTTCCTTCACTTACCTGTGAAGAAAACAAAGAACTAAAATAAAACATACGCATAATTCAACTCTCTGTCTCAAGCTAGATAGAATTCCTTGATAAATAAATGAATTCTGAATAGCAGCCTTTAAGAGAAGATGCTATGAGAAACATTGATGCTAACAAAATAGCAATATATTTTTTAAGCTTTGACACTAGCAAAGTTCTTTCATATATATTCTGTCAACAGTTAGTCTCACTAACAAATGGTTCCACACCTTCCTGAAAGGCCTGTAATCATGAAATCAACTTTTACAATGGGAAGACAAACACTGAGCAGTTATGTAGCTTATTTTAGAATTGAATCTGGTATTTGCTTATTGGTGAATTTCTGTGCTGATTTGGGTCACCTGAACAAAGCTTCCCAAACAAAGTAATTCCAAATAAAATTTGAGTCTTGGTCAAAGAAAATAAAATTCTGTGGATCAAAATCACTTCCAGAGTCTCGTTTTGTGAATTATGTGCTTCCCTAGACTTTGACTCTGTTTCACATTTTGCATGATTAGCATTGGCTGAGAATAGAACCAAATTTCATATGACTCATTGCCTAATTATGTAGTTGAATTCCCTGTGGTTTGGGTTCAATCTTGCACAACAAGCTGAAAACTAAAAATTTTAATGGCATTTTTGTTTGCTCTACTTTAATCAGGTATTGCTGTTTGATTGAATAAAATCTTCCCTAAAGACTAGATGTAATCCAATGTCATGGGAGTTTTCTAAAATCTTGAAAGTAGTGTCCCAAAACAATATTTTAGTAATTTATTAAATTGCTTCAATAATTTTCAAAACTTTACCTGGAGGTAATGAAATGCAATTATAATACATATATTATCGCCATTGTCTTTGTGCAAATAAGACACCAAAGCTACTGAGAATGGATTCCCACGGTAGTGTGAATCAACAGCTTATCTAGCTTCTTCTAAAAAAAATGAGTAACTGAAAATTCCATATTTTCAGGTCTCTGCCAAGATCACAGATGGCAATCAATTGGTTTCATTGAAATACAAGGCGCGCATGTTTACACAGCCAAATACAGGGTTTTCAGAGAAAATTATTGTTATCCCCACTGTTCTTCATCATACAAAGTCAAAGATTATGCCTAAGTGTGAAAAAGCTAATTCAGTACAACCATCATTTAAATCTGTTCTCTAACATTTGAAAGAATGATTTTTAATTGTGTTTTTTCATGGAATCTGATTTTGCAACAAGCAGACTTCTGATAAACCAGTTTAAATACTCTGCCTTCTAGTATATGTGTTCATGGACTTAATTTGATCAAAAATAGTAATAGTAAAATAATAAAAATAGTAATATTTAAGGTGCCCTAAAGAGGCATTGGCTTCACAGTTAATATTTACTGATTAAAATATGTACATATATAAAATATGTAAAAACTGAAGATCCAGATATTTCTCCAGTAGATAGTACAAATATTTATCATAATCTTGGCCCTGTATTTTTTAAAGACTTGTAATATGTTGAAGAACAATGCTTGTTGTTTCTATAACTGTGCTTGCAATTGATTAGTCATGTGGAAAATCAAATTGTCCAATGTTGTGAAATTTAAGCATAAAAACAGTGTGTAGAAATTTTTTACAAGTATTTGTTTGCATCTTCTAATTCTTGTACTTGTCACCAAATAAAAAATGGCATTTGTCTCAAACTTAACTCTAAGATAATAGAAGAGAGAATTTATGAATCAAAATGAGATGAAATATTGTACTCTTTATATTCTTTCATTTAAAATTATGTAGGCATATAAAACAAAATATGCCTATATGGGATAAAATTGATGGGAAAATATAACCAGAAGTGGTTAATTTGCAGAAGTAAATGTTATATTAAAGAAAAAATGAGAGTTGATTCAAAATAATGAAACAATTGAACTGAAAGATGAAAAACTCCTGAAGCCTATTCAGTTATGCATACTTGGATAAAACGCACCATCTAGTGGTGAAATTGCACATTTTCTAATGTCAATGCCTCAGAGATGCCCTTTCCCAGTGTTTTGCTTTGAATATTATTTTTAGTTTCTTTATCATTTCAGGTGTTTTGATTATTTATCAAAGCATATAAGCATATAGCAATAAAAGCTTATATTCATAATAGATAAATCAACCAGTGGATGATATAAAACAAAGATGTTTTGTTTCATTTCCTTTTCTACCATTTTGTTTTAGGAGAGTATTATTTAAGAAAAAGAACAGAAAAGTAAAAAAGCATAACAAAAAAATATATAACATTCAAAAATATAAATGCATATGACCCAAAGAACAAATATTGAATGATATCACGGATATTAAATAATTAGAATAAGCAAACTCATAGTCAGAATCTAGAATACAGTTTACTTAGGGACAGGGAAGGGTAGGTAGGAAATGGCAAGTTAAGGCTTCAAATGTACAGAGTGTCTATTTGGGATATGGAAAAGTTTTGGTAATGAATGGTGGTGATAGTAGCACAACATTGTGAACAGAATTAACAGCAATGAAGTGCAACGGCTTGCTCGGTCGGTAGAGGTGGGGTCTGGCTGCGGACGAGGGGTCGGTCCAGCTCTGGACGAGGGGTCAGTCCCGCTTGGGACAAGGGGTCGGTCCCACTTGGGACGAGGGGTTGGTCCGGCAGCAGACGAGGGATCGGTCTCACAAGGGGTTGCGCGGTTCAGCTGACGGGATCACCCGGAGAAGCAGGCGACGAAGGGGTCGCCCGGAGAAGCCGGCGACGAAGGGGTCGCCCGGAGAAGCCGGCGACGAAGGGGTCGCCCGGAGAAGCAGGCGACGAACTGGGGACAAGGGAGGCCAGGCCCTTGTCGGGGGCTCTCAGGACTGGAGGGCGCATGGCAGAAGAACTACCACAGAGACAAGGTAAACATGCAAGTCCACTTTATTGAGGGAGAGGCAACAGTTTTATAGGGGCTGGGGAAGGCTGATTGGTCGAAGCCATGCCCTGTTCTGATTGGTTGCCGGCAAAAGGTCAGTGGGCGGTACTGGATGGGGGAGGGGTGGTGGTTAGGGATTGGCTGTCGCTGTTGCTGGGGGAAGGGGCAGGGTTTAGGGATTGGTGGCTGCTGTTGCTGGGGTGGAGGGCAGACTTGAGTTTCCCGCCCACACCTGGCTGTTGCTGCTGTTGGGGGAGGGGGAAAGGGCAGACTGGATTTTTCCGCCCTGCACCTGCGCAGGGAGAAAGAAGAAGAAGGGTGCTGCCCTACAGGCATCGTGTGGCGCCATCCGGGAGGAGGGGCGGCCGCGGAAGCATGGCTGCCGAGAAGGGGAGACCCGAGGGCACTCTGCGCCCATGCCGAGCTCCCTTCAGGGGTGGCTTGGCCTGCCACGGCCGCTCCCCCGCCAGGCCAGCAAACCACACTTCAGCCCGAGGGGTGACCGCAATGAAGTATATACTTGAGTGTGGTTAAAAGGGGCAAAATTTGGGTTGTATAGATGTTTCTAGAGCAAAAATTTTAAAAATAATCCATGGAACCACACAACGCAAACAGTGAACCCTAGTTAAACCAAGGACTATAGTTAACAGTACAATTATAAAAAGGTGCATTTATCAATGGTAACAGATGTACCATAAAATGTAAGATGTTTATAATAGGGAGGAATATGGGAACCCTGTATTTAATGCATGATTTTTCTATAAACTCACAACTTCTCTAATTAAAAAAAAATTCAATAAAGGTATAAATGTATATAGTATATTTTTCAACGCTATTAAAATGTTAATCTATTAAAAATGACCAGAGGAGTTTGATATCAATACTACTGTTTAGCAAACTTTATGAAGGTAATTGTGATTGATAAAGAACAAGTTAACACAGTAGCATTTTTCTCTAGTATATGACAAACTCCTACTTGTGCTACATAGTGACTATTTTGGAAGTCATGAAATCAGCAGTGGACATTTTTTCTGGACTTGAGACAGCCCTGAGTAGATACAGATGAAGAGAAAATTAAATGAATTTTTAGTACTGTTTTAAATTGCAAATTGAGGTCAAATTGTATCACTCATATCCCAGAGGACATAGTAAATGTTCATTTGAATTTTAACAAAGAAATTTCCATCTTGAAATTCCAACTCCTTATTCTTACATGAAATAATGCAAAATGATCAACTTAACTCTCTCTTAATGTGTAAAATATTCGTCTACTTTCCTTTTTAGCATATTCTAAAGGGAAATGGTCCAAAGATTCAGATTCTCCCTATCTTGAATGTTAGGCATACCTAAGTCTGTCCTTCCCATGTTGCCGTCAGGGGTCCACCTCATTAAATTGAGCCCATAGGGACCTCCTGTTCCATCAAATGAGTCTGATAAGTAAAATTAGGAAAGGACTAGGGGAGCACTGCACTGCTAAAGTCACCAACAGGCTGCCATTGATTCACAGAATTAGCAACATGATTCTAAGTCAGAGGTACCTTTAAACACACACACCCTTAAAGCCTCATGAAAGGTAGTAACCCTCTCCTCACCTATCCTCAGATTTCAAATTGTCTTCTTGCTATTCCAGACTACAAATGATGCTTATTTTAACCACAATCTCTTAAAGAAAGAAAAACAACCACAAAAACATAAAATTGTTAAAGATCTATTTTTCCAAACACTTGATGAATACATGGTAGGCACTCAAATAATGATGATCTAAATGGACAGGTAGTTGGTGAAATGCCACTCCAGGGTAAAGTTTTCTACTGCCATGAATTTTACAGAGCTGAGAATGGTTAATCAAGTCAATAAATGAACTATCTGCAAACAAAACCAAAATACATTTGGACTTGTTCTATTGCACTTCTGTGTAAAAAATATATAAACCATGCTATTCCATTTAATGCAAGTGAGATGTTTAATTTTTTTAAACACCTAATTGTATATAAGCTTAAAAATATATCTGTAATGTCTAAGGTGGACCATTGATAGAATAACCATACATTCTAATTTGCCTGGAATAATCCTGAATTGCTGATCAGAATTTCTCCTGCTCTCTGTGGGTCCTTCATTATCAAAAATATGGGGTGATATATTCACCAGAAATGAAATAAAATATCTGATAAATGGTAACCTTCAAATTTCACTCCTAATTCTAGGAAAAAATACAAATGATTTTGCTAACAGTAAAAATCGTCTTAAATTCAACTTTTATTATGTTTTTGGCCAGTACTTATCTAGCCAAAATTTGACTGTATACAATATTCATTTTCTTAAATTGTTGATTTATAATGTGGCACGTGAACTGATATCTTTCATTTTAAATAAACTGAGAAATGTAGTGAGCAGTGAGAAAGTAGGTGGGAAAATGATGTTTTCCTTTTATTGATCAGGCAGTAGCATTCTCAGCTTCTATCTTTGCAATAACACTAAGGTTACTATTTCACAAGATCCAAGATATATTAATAGGAAGAATTAATGTTTTTCATGTGATGAATAGGCAATTCGGCCTTTGGAAGAAAATTTACAATGATAGTTATAAGGTGTTTTGCCTTTTGCTAATTCCATAGAAATACAGCCACAGTCCTAAGTTGTGAAAAGAAACTGAACCATTGTCCCTTCTACCCCTTCCTTGGGCCAGAGTTCACCTCACCATCCTTTTGAGCCAACAAATGCCTGGTCAGAAACAAAAGGCATATTAAAATGTTTCTGAACTCTCTGGCAAAGGAGTTCGCAACTCACAAGAAGGAACATGGGATTGAGTTTCCATTATCTTGTCGGGAAGTTTGAAGAATATTCAGAAAGCAAAAGCACAGAACACTGATGAAGTTAAGAATTAAGGAAGAGTCTGAGGGAAGAGGCTGGGGGGCATTACAAAGGAGTGCAGCCACTTGGCTGTCTTCTGGGTGCTTTTCACTCGCCTGTTACTGTCTACCTCAGGCCCTTTCCCTGCTCTCTTGCATAATCGGGTAGGCTTCCCCATACAAAGTTCACTTCCTAAGCTACCTTGCCAAATGGTTTCTCGTTCTTTTCCATCAAGAAAGCTCTAGAAGAATACTTGGGTGTGCAATATGAGGAGACTCTATTTGAAGTGAAATCTTAGGCAGTGTCTGTAGACCTTTTGAGCTTCTAGTGTTTCGGAAACAGCCCGTCTTCTCCCCTCTTGGGGTCCCAGGTCTTCTAACAGTCGGCCTCAACTCTCAGGCTCTGTTAATACCACTGCATGAATTTGTTTTTCAGCGCTAGGTATACTGACCGTTTCCTGTTGTTACTATCCCAGATTGCTTCCCCCATCCCTGTTCCATCTTCTGGCTTTTCTAATGCCCTGTAACTTGTCTCTCATATTAAATTCCTTCAATCAAACTATCTGGTGGACTATCTGTTGTAATTATGCTTAATAAACACTGTAGTCTTAAACAGCAATCATCTTTTTCTGTAGCTCTGTTTTCTTCATGCTTAAGGATTTCTTCCTCCTTCCAATCTTAAAATACATAGTGCTTCCTGGACTCATTTTTGTGTCCTGTGCTTAAAATATATCATATGTTGTTGGAGTTCTCTGTGTGTGGTTTGTATTACTATTGCAATTGTAAGTTTGAACTTATTTCAAAATAAAAAGTTTTTTTAAAAAGTATCATATTATATGTTATCTCTTGGACTATGTAGGTGTGCTTTGACACACACTATAAAACTTTGCTATTAATACCTGTCTTTACCACCAGATGGCAATAGAATGCAAATAATAAGCCAAGCAAAAAGGAAGGGATGCTACTTGGTGAAGTGCTGGTAGGTTTCTATAGCTTTCTCTATACCACAAATTAAAAAATGAAATGAAATAAAATTCATGAATGTAAGCTTATTATTTATATTCATCATATACCTGCTAGCTCTTTTAGGCGGTTATGTTACATATACAGAAAAAAAATGCCTTAAATCTTAATTATTTCTAGCTACTTGATAACAAATACCACAAACTGGTTTTGGCTGAGGAACAGAAATGAATAGCCTCATGGTTTTTAGGCTAGGAGAAGTCCGATGTCATGATATCACTACTGCTTGTTTTCTCCCTGAAGTCTGTAGCAATCTGGTGCTGTCTGCCAACAATCCTTCAAGTTCCTTGGCTTTCCTGTCACATGGTAATGTCCTCTCCTTTCTTGCTTCTGTGACTTCCCACTTGTCTTTATAAGGCCTCCAATAATCTGGATTAAGACCCACCGACACTCAGTTGGGTTATACCTTAACTAAAACTAACACCTTCAAGAGGTCCTATTTTCAGTATGCTCACACTCAAAAAAATGCAGATTAAGAACATATCTATGTTCAGGTACATGAGTCAATGTATCATGTTATGTGTAGTATATTTTGCAAAATAATTTAATGGCAATAAAAATAGTCTTTCCTTAAAACCTATTAAGTATGATCTCATCTTTGCTAATGATTTAGGTACTTGGCATGATATAATTACCCTGAAATATGAGGATTTGGGCTTCAGGATGGAGAAGAAGAAAAGTTTCAGACTTAGTGCAGCTCTTCATTCATAAATCCCTCACAAGCAACCCATACAACAAAGCTTGGACAACCTTCCTGGTTTCTACAAACTGCATTTATGTTACTGTTGGGAATTGAATCATGCCCTCCACAAAGGCAGGCTCAGGCCCCAACCCCTGGTTTTGTGGGTGTGAACCCACTGGTGAATAGGATTTTTAGAGATGAAATTGGATAAGTGTACCTACACTGAATGAGGGTGGGCCTTAATCCAATATGACTGTAGTCCTCATAAGCAAAGGAAATTTTATGCTTCCAGAAGCTGGGAGTCAATGGAACCCAGAAGAGAAAGGAAAAGACTTTGTGCATGAAAAACCAAAGACCCAAGTATCTCTGGCAGCCAGCCCCAGAATGTCACTGTCTTCATGAAGAAGGCATCACTTTGCTATTGCAATGATTTCAGATTTTTCCTAGCTTCAAATTTCGAGCCAATAAATTCCCATTGTTCAAGCCAACCCATTGTATGGTATTTGTTTTAGTAGCCTGGAAACTAACATAACTTTAAAGACAGATGAAATGTGTACTGTTAGTAGGAGTCAAGTGGAGAGAAAGATAACCATGTGATGGAGGAAGAAACTGAGTTTTGTCACAAACCAAGTATTGTGTCACTCGCAGAATCCTCCTGACTTCAGAAAAAAAACGTAGCCTGCTGGCAATTTGACTTCAGACTTCTAACTTCCAGAACTGTGAGACAATAATTTTATATTGTTTGATACAATTCATCTGTAGTACTTTATTACAGCAGCTCTGGCACACTAAGACAATATCTAATGCTATTGTTGAAACAATAGAGATCTTGTGGTGGGCAATTAAGAGGAGACTGATAGCTTTATGTTACTAGTAGCAACAAGTGAAACAGAAAAACCAGAAGTTTAATAGAAAGGATCATGGAAAGAAAGAAATACAAATTCTCTTCATATACATACAGTGTTATTTTTTATGAAAAAACACAAAAACTCTAATAAAATTATAAGAATTAGTTGGGAATTTTAAAAAGTTACAGAATATAGTTGTACTTTTATGTACTAAAAATGAATCATTTAAAATTTTAAAATTATGATTCAAAATAGTTTCCAAACACATGATATATTTAAGGCTAAATTTAGCTACCTATATGCAAGACCTATACACTGAAAACTACAGAATATAGATAAAAATTCAACAAGACCTATGGATAAATAGGCCTAAAAAGATATGAAATAAGGACTACAAAACATTAATGAGAGAAATTAAGCAAAGCCTAAAAAAAATACTCAGGAGGGAAGATCTTTAAAAAGTCCTAAATACAACTCCTTTTTCATTATTGATATTAAATTTGCATGAAATGATAGCTAAAACAAGTTACAAACTATTACCATTACCATTTTTGTCATTTCTAGAAAAAAATAGAAGTTCGCCAATGTATCACCTAACATACTTGGCTAACATTTCATAAGATTTGTCTGAAAATAGCCATGGTCTAGAAATGGAGCCACATCTCATTTTCAGAGGAGGATTCCCTGATTACCGAACTAAAGTGGTCTCCAAGTATTTCTTCATTACATTTGCTTATTTTCTCTATAATAATAATAAGTGGATAAAGTATACTGTCTATATATTGTTTAGTTGCTTGTTCTCTGTCTTTGTTACCTAGAATGTGGTCTCTGAAAAGTGACATTAAAACATTGCTCATTTATTTTTTCTTGTTAGAAAAGTTGATAGTTTACAGAGCAATCATGCAATAAATACAGTTTCTCATACATCACCCTATTATTAACTTTTGCATTTGTATAGTATATTTGTTAAAATTCATGAAAGCACATTTTTATAACTATAATATTAACTAGAGTCCATGATATAGCCTTAAGTATATCATGGTTTAACTTAGGGTTCACTGTTTGTGTCATACAGTTCCATGATTTTTTTTCAAAATTTTTATTCTGGAAATTTATGTACAATTTAAATTTCCACAATTGAATGTATAATTCAATGTTTTGTTAATTACATTCATGATGTTGTGCTACCATCACAACCATCCTCTACCAAAACCTTCTAATCATGCCAAAGAGTGACTCTGTACCTTTAAGCCTTAATGCATTATTCCTTACCCCCAACAAATCCCCCGGTAATGTATATTCCAGATTCTCAGATTCTCATTCTGTGAGTTTGACGACTATAATTTTTTTCCTATCAATGAAATCATACAATGCTATATCTTATGTGTCTGGTATATTTCAGTCAACATGATGTCTTCAAGGCTCAGCCATGTTTTCACATTTATTAGGACTTCATTCTTTTTTACAGGTGAATAATATTTCATTTGGTGTATATATTATGTTCACACATTCAGTGGTTGATGGGCCCTTGAGTTTCTTTCATATTCTGGCAATTGTGAATAATGCCACTATGAACACTGGTGTGCAAATACCTGTTCAAGTCCCTGTTTTCAATTATTTGGGAATTTCAGTTAAGTGGGATTTTCAGGTCATATGGTAATTCTGTATTTTCTGAGGAACTGACAATCTGTCTTCCACAGAGGTTGCACCATTTTACAATCCTACCAGTAATTAAAGAGTGTTCATGTGCTTCCACATATTCTCCAATAGTTGTATTTTTTCTTTTTATAAAGAATAGCCATTCTAGTGAGTGGAAAATGGTATCTCATTGTGACTTTGATATGAAATTCCCTAATAGCTAATGACATTGAACAATTTTCATGTGCCTTTTGGCCATTTGTATATCTTCTTTGGACTAATGTGTATTAATCTTGCCCATTTTTAATCAGGTTGTTTCATTTTTGTTGTCAAGTTGAAAGGTTTATTTACATATTTTGGATATTAAATCCTTATTGGATATGTGGTTTCCAAATATTTTCATCCATTCTGATGATTGCTGTTTTACTTTCATGATTAAGTCTGTGATGAGCAGATGTTTATCTTTTTAAAATTTTGATTAGGTCACATTTACTTATTTCTTTTGTTCTTGGCTCTGGATATAATGTCTAAGAAACCACTGCCGAACACATGGTCCTGAAGAAGTTTCCATACATTTACTTCTAGAAGTTTTAGAGTTACATTTAGGTCTTTCATCCATTTTGAGTTGATTTTTGTATGTGGTGTGATGTAGGGGCCCACCTTCATTCTTTGACAAATGGAGATCCAGTTTTCCCAGTGCCATTTGTTGAAAAGATTATTCTCCCCAGTTGAGTGGTCTTTGCCCCCTTGTCAAAAATCAGTTGGCCATAAATCTCCAGACTGATTTTCTGAAATCTCAATTTTATTCCACTTGTCTATTTCCATCCTTGTGCCAGTAATCTGATTACTGTGGCTTTCTAGTAAGTTTTAAGTTCTGGAAATGTGAATCCTTCAACTTCATTTCTCATTTTCAAGATAGCTTTGGCTATTCAGGGTCCCTTACCCTTCCATTTATTTTTTTTATTTTTTATTTTTTATTTTTTTTTGAGGTACCAGGGCTGGGGATTGAACCCAGGACCTTATATGTAGGAAGCTGGCACTCAACTACTGAGCCACATTGGCTCCCCTGGGTTGGTTTTTTCATTTGTTAGCTTGTTGTTTGTTTTGTTTTGTTTTGTTTTGTTTTAGGAGGCACTGGGAACTTAACACAGGACCTCCCATGTGGGAAGCAGACATTCAACCTCTTGAGTCGCATCCCTTCCTCTTGATTTTATGGTTGGCTTTTTCATTTCCGCAAAGAAGGCTGCTGGATTTTTACTGGAATTGAATTGAATCTATAAATTGTTTTGGGTAGAAGTGACACCTTAAAATATTTAGTATTCCAAACCATGAACATGGAATGTCTGTTTATTTAAATCTTCTTTGATTTCTTTAACAATGTTTTGTAGTTTTCAGAGTACAAGTCCTTTACCCCCTTAGCTGGATTTAATCCTAGATATTTGGTTGTTTTAGTTGCTATTTTAAATGGAATTTTTTTTCTTGACTTCCTCTTCTGATAGTTCAATGCTAATGTATAGAAACAGTACTAATTTTGTGGTATTGATCTTTTACCATGCCACTTTGCTGAATTCATTTATTTCATCCAGAAGCTTTGCTATGGATTTTCTCTATAGGGGATCATGTAATCTGTAAATAGGGAAAGTTTTACTTCTTTTCCAATTGGGATGAAAGAAATGAGCAAAATAACTACATTATATCAGGAAAACAATGAATGAATAATATAAGATTATAAATAAAGAGGTAGAAACTTTAAAAAGGAACCAAACAGAACTACTGGAGTTGAAAACAACAAGAACTGAAATGAAAAATGCCTAGAAAGGTTTCAAGAGCAGATTGGAGCTGGCAGAAGAAAAAATCACTGAAGTTGAAGACAAGACA
This sequence comes from Dasypus novemcinctus, assembly GCF_030445035.2. NCBI lineage: Eukaryota > Metazoa > Chordata > Mammalia > Cingulata > Dasypodidae > Dasypus > Dasypus novemcinctus. The sequence continues at coordinate 69,325,874 of NC_080684.1, read as the reverse complement.
CTTGGCATGAGTCAGGCTGAGGAGCAGAAAGAGAAAAAAAATATTAAAAGTAAGAATCACCTAGGAGAGCTGTGGGACACTATCAAGCACACCAATATAGGTGTTATGAGTATCTCAGAAGAAGAATACAGAAAGAAAGGGACAGAAGAAGTGGTCAAAAAATCATGAGGGAGAACTTCCCAAACTTAGCAAAAGATGTGTATATGCACATCCAAGAAACTCAGAGAACATTAAATAGGATAAACCCATAAAAAAATACAACCTATATATATTAATTATACTATCGAAGAAAAAACAAGGAGAGAGTTCTGAAAGCTACAAGAGAAAAACAGTGTTTTACATAAAAGGACATTCTTTTTTTTTTTTTGAGATTGAAAAAAAATTCATTAATATGATAAAATTACATGTTTAGAAAATGACACAGTTTGAATTTTGATCTGCCTGTCTGCCAAGCTCAAATTCCTCAGGAGTTGAACACAACTCTTAGGTTTTAGCTGGACTGTCCCTTTCGTTTCAATCATCAGTGGCCCCACCCTGTGATCACAACCTTCTGTCCTTCTAGTTTTTTTTCACATAAATACTCCCCAGGTCCAGATTATCTTTCTATACAAGTACCTCCAGTATACTGATGCCCCTTTCCAAACATCAGCCTCTATCTGTACTCGTTTTTACTACTCACCTTAATCCAGTTATTGGTATCAACCTTTACTTATCAAGACCAAGCATTTTTTCTTATGTCCCTATGATGATTTACCACCTTCACTAATGAAAGCCCTAACAGACCCTGACTCTAAATACTTGCATTTTTCCATGAAATAGCACATGACTAGGACATTGGCCTTCACCTAAACACTGCTAGTGGTTTTCAAATATATCTGGCAACCCTACTACTTCTTTTACTATTGCCTGCTTTCATACTCCATAAACACAATTTTCTTCCTGCCTTTAGATAATCATGCATTCTCATATCCCCACTCACTTTTTAAAAAATAAATAAATTATATTTATACATACTAATAAAGCATACAATTCATCCGAAGTGTATAACAATCAGTGGAATTTGGTATAATCACATAATTATGTGTTTATCACTTCAATAATTATTAGAGCATTTTCATTTTTCCAATAATAATAATAAACAGAAAGACAAACAATTCTTCACCTCTCAATATTTAATGCTTCCCTTGCTATACATAGCTGTTATTTAGGGCTATTCTTTCACAATTATTTTATTTATTAAGCTGTATTATTGAGATACATTCACACAATATATAGTCTCTCCAGGGTATGTATCAATGGCTTTTAGTATAATGCCAATGTTTGGCATTCATCACCACAAAAAATTTAGAACACTTTTATCACTCTAAAAAAAACCTCCATACTTCTTAGCAGTTCTTCCCCAGGCCTACATAACCACTAATCTAATTTCATCTTTATAAATTTATTTATATTTACATTTTATATAAATGGAATCATATGAAATGTAGTACTTTGTGTCTGGTCTCTTTCACTTAGCATAATTTTTTGTCTGGTATTAACATCTTGTATTAATAATATTAACATATATTTTTCAGCTTCAAAGAAAAATGGCCTTAAATATGCAATTTTACTCATATTCATATTTCACATGGGGTTTTACTATGCTATTCTGTTCAATGTTACATTTTTTAGCTTTCCTTTGAGTAATATACATGACCTTAGACTTTCCCTTTAAACTACTTTCAGGCTACTTTAACAGTATTCCTAGTTACAAACATTTTGTTGTGCTTTCATCTTTTCTATTCATTTCCAAAGATTAACACATATCCTTTTTATGAACTCTGTACAAGTTAACTCCGAGTTTTCCATTCTCTAACCTCATTCTATTTTCTGGTGGCACATATTCAAGTTATTAACTACAGAAGATTACACAATATATTTAGTTTATAATAGTGCAATCATACAGTATTTGTCCTTTTTTATCTGGCTTGCTTCACTCAAAATAATATCCTCCAGGTTCATCCATGTTGTGATATGTTTTACAATTTCATTTCTTCTTATAGCTGCATAATATTCCATCATATGACTATACCACAGGTTGTTTATCTTGAAGGGAAATGTAATTGAGGGCCAATTTCTCATTAGAAACCATGGAGATAAGAGGGCAGTGGGTTGAAACACTTAAAGTGCAACTACCAGCCAAGAATTTCATATTGAGTGAGAATTTTTTTCAAAAATGAGGGCAATAGTAAGACATTTTCAGATAGACAAACCTGAGGGAGTCATCACCACTAGACCTGCCCTACAAGCAATATTTAAGGGAATTCATCAGAATGAAACAAAAGGACATTAGACAGTGATTCAAAGCAACATAAAGATATAAAGACCTACAGTAAAGGGGACCATTTGGGTAATTATAAATGCCAATATTATTATATTGGGTTTTTTTTTTTTTTTGTAACTACAGCTCTTACTTCCTACAAGTGCTAAATGAAAATGCATAAAAAGTAATGATCAATCTATGGCTTTGAACATATAATGTACAAAGGTATAATTTGTAACAAGTACAAAAAAAAATCTGGGGGGATGGTGGGTTAACCAAACAGTGTATGTATATGCTACTGAAAGCAAGTTGATATCACATCAAATATGATTGTTGTATATCTAGGCTGTGAAATATTCACCCCAAGGAACCATATGAAAAACATATCCAGATAGAAATGAAAAGACACTAAATATGGTACAAGAAAGCAAATGACTATAAAAATAGACATTAACAGAAGAAATGAGGACAAAGGCATAAGACTTACAAAGACAAAATAGAAAAACATCACACACAAAAATCCTGCATTATCAGTAGTGACTTTAAATGTAAATGGATTAAACTCGACAGTCAAAAGGCAATTGGTAGAATGAATTTTAAAAACATTTGAATCCTGTGGTGAGAGAGAATTGGGGTTAATAAAATAAATATAAGAATTTATTTCAGAATCTAAAGCAAAAGTACATCACTAGTACTGGGTGTTTATCTGGGGAAAAAATACACCTAAAACAAAATATGGACCATAGTTAACATTAACATTTTAACATTCTTACATCAAATATAACAGAGGTACCATAGCAATGTTAAGTGTCAACAATAGGGGGTGTATTAGTCAGGATTCTTCAGGGAAGCAGAATCAACAAGAAATATCTGTCAATAGTATGTGATTATATAAGAGTCTCTCATGCAGCCATGGGAATGCACAAGTCCAGGTTCCACAGGCAAACAATGAAAGTCCAATTAAGGTTCTTGATGAGTTCTGGGAGATGTTGGCTGTCCAATGATGAACAGGGAAATTCTCTCTCAATGCTGGAATCACTTCTCCTTTTAAGTCATTCAACTGATTCAGTTCAGCGTCACTCATAGCTGAGGGCAATCTCCCTGATTGATGTAATTATAACCAGCTATCTATGATTTACCACTGCAGTAAAGTCAATGGTGACCCAAGTCCATAAATGCCCTTGTGTTACAGTTAGCCCAGTGCTTGCTTGATCAGACAACTGGGCACAATTACCTGGCCGAGTTGACACAATAGCCTAACCATCACAGGGGGTTGGGAATGTTGCATATTTTATTATTAGAAGAAGGTTATATTTCACATAGACAACACGTTTCCCTATAAGTGACATTGTTTTACACAGTCATGTATCTACACAGATAGGGCCTTTTAAACAGCTTGAAGGGCATATAGTTACATACTTCTATGGAATATAAGCCTTATAATCATAGGTATGTTTTCTGGATAAATAAAGGCCCACACAGTAGTTAACAAAATATTAAAATTCCTTCCTGGGGATTTCCCACTACTTTATTTTATTTTTTATTTTTTATATATTTCTCTCCCTCCCCCTGTCCATTGTCTGCTCTCTGTGTCCATTCACTGTGTGTTCTTCTGTGTCCGCTTGCATTCTTGTCAGGTGACACCAGGAATCTGTGTCTCTTTCTGTTGCATCATCTTGCTGCATCAGCTCTCCATGTGTGTGGCTCCACTCCTGGGCAGGCTGCATTTTCTGCATAGGGCAGCTCTTCTTGCAGGGCACACTCCTCGTGCATGGGGAACCCCTTCATGGAGGGAACCCCTGTGTGGCACAGCCCACCTTGTGCAAGGTAGCACTGTGCATGGGCCAGCACACCACAAGGGCCAGGAGGCCATGGCTACCAAACCCTGGACCCCCTATATGGGAGGTGGATGCTCTATCAGTTGAGACATGTCCGTTTCCCTCCTACTACTTTCTGAAATAAGATGTCCAGAAGCTCTGGAATATATATATAAGCCTTACATAATAAAGGAAAATTGGCTAATACATTAAGACCTCAATCAGATTGATTTCACTTATAAACTTTATTACTACAATAATTAAACTAAGGTTAATTATAATTAATGCCTAAAAGTTGTCTCCTACAACTGAAAAAGACCAACAACTCATATGAAAAATGGGCAAGTGTATTAGTCAGCCACAGGGATGCTGATGCCAAATACCAGAAATCTGTTGACTTTTATAAAGTGTATTTATTTGGGGGTATGAACTTACAGTTATCAGGCCATAAACCATAGTTACTTCCCTCACCAGTCTAGTGCCACATGTTGGAGCAAGATGGCTGTCAACATCTTCATGGGTTCAAGCTCCCTGTGCTCCTCTCTTCCCAGGGCTTGCCTTTGTCTGGGCTCAGCTGCTCATTCTCTGGTCTCTGCTGCTGCAAACTATCATGCAGGTAGCTAATATTTCTTCCCAGGGCCTTCTCTCTTTCCTCATGATCAAGCTCCTCTGTGTGCTTACTTCCCCAGGCTCCAGCTCAAGACTCCAACCTCCCTTCTCTGTCATGCAGTTTCTCTATGAGTCCTTTCCAACTAAGGGCATGGGGAATGAGCATCCTACTGATGTGGCAAATCAAAGCCTTAATCATTATTTAATCAGTTAAAGAAAAACCTCTGAATCCAATACACTCTAATATGCCCAGAGGAAAAGACCAGTTTATGAACATAATCCAATATTTCTTTCTGGAATTCATCAATAATATCAAACTGCTCCAGCAATAGACTTGACCAGAAACTTTTCCAAAGAGGAAATATGGATGGCTATAAATGCATGAAAAGATGCTCAACATCCCTCTTTGGGAAATGCAAATCAAAGCTAAAATGATTTAACATTTAACTAAACTGACTGCTATTTAAAAAAACAGAAAACTACAAATGCTGGAGAGAATGTAGAGAAATTGGAATACTCATTCACTGTTGGTGGGAATGTAAAATAGTCCAGTCACTGTGGAGGACATTTTGGCAGTTTCTGGGAAGCTATGTATAGAAATACCATATGATCTGGTAAATCCACTATTGGATATATATACCCAGAAGAATTGATGACAGGGACGCAAACAGATATATGCACATGAATGTTCATAATGGCATTATTAACAGTTACCAAAAGATGGAAGCAATGAGGTGTCCATCAACAGATAAGTAGATAAATAAAATGTGGTATGTATACATATATATATGATGGAAGATTATTCAGTTATAGGAAAGAATGAAGTTTTGGCATATGCAACAACATGGATTAAACTTGAGGACTTTATGTTGAGTGAAATAAGCCAGATACAAAAGGAGAAATATTGCATAAGTTCACTGATATGAACTAAGGAGAATGGGCAGAATAATGAAGGTAGATTTTAGGAGATAAAGGGGAGTAGGGATTGGTGAATCAATGCTTAATTATGCAGAATTTATAATTTGCTTGATTGTAATGGTTTGGAAATGTATAGAGGTGATGGTGGTGTAGTAATATGAGTGTAATTAACAGTACTGAAGTTTGAGTGTGAACATGGTTGAAAGGGGAATTTTAGCTGTCCACAAGGCTGAAAGGAGAGCTAGCGGATAGAATGGGTGATTGTATAACTCAGTGAATTGCGGGGTGGCTGAGGATTGTAGTAAAGAATATAAGATGTTCTTTCAGGATATAGAACAAAGGTATATCACTAGTACAAGGTGTTGATAGTAGGGTGATATATGGGGAAGTGCTCCTAAAACCTACTTCCATGGACTATGAATGTGTTTATGTTGTCCTCAACAGGTAGAAGGCCCACATAGCAGCTAACAAAATACTGAACTTCCATCTTTGGGAAGCCCTGCTAATTTCTCAAATAAAATTGTAAAATCTCTGTGATATATAAGCCATGACTAAGCAAAAAAAAACAAGGCTATATGTCAAGTCCTTGATCTTAATGATTTTACATATGAACTTTACTCCTGTAAAAATGAAACTTAGCCTTATTATAGTTAATATATTATGAGTTACCTCTTGAAAACCTGTTTGTTTCTCAAATGTGGCCTCTCTCCAAGCCAAACTCAGCAAATAAATACATTACCTTCTCCCTGACATGAGACATGACTCCCAAGGTTGAGCCTCCCTGGCACTGAGGGATTATTAACAAGCACTAACCAGCAATGCTTTTGGACAAAGACCTTGACCAAAAGGGGGAAACATTAAAGAAAAAATGTTTTTATAGCTAAGAGATTTCAAAGTGAGTTGAGAGGTCATTTTGAGGGCTACCCTTATGCGGGTCTCAGATTTCACTAACTGCTACAGTAAACAAAGCCTCAAACAAGGGAGCTCCCAAGGGCTCAAGGGACATCCAGACACCAGAGGCAAGGCACACAGCTGCATGAAATCAACATCTCTTTGGTAGGCCATTTTTGGGAATATATTCTATTTTCCCAATATAATATAGTTATTCTCATTTATAATTCCCCTAATCATAATTCCTCAGTTATCCTTTTGATAATAAAAGTTCAATGCTTTCATCAAGTTCTGCACATTGAAATTAGAAGTAAAGGTTAGGGAGCAGTCTCCCTTTGCTATTCCTGAAATGACATAAATTCCTCCGTCTCCCTTATAAAATTAAAAAGAATCTAATTTTTCTCTATATTTACGGCAGCCTTTCTGACCTTAAAAATATAACAACCAGCTGAATATATAAGCTTATCTCTTTTTTAGTTCATACATATGACTTAGAGGCAGAGAGCTAATGATTCTAGGATTTATTCTTACAACTCCCAGCATTATCCTGCTGAAAATGTATTGAGATGACCTTTTTCATAGGTCAGTGCACCAAACAAAAATGAAGAGATTTCTTTCAATTGATCAGACAATGGTGTTGTAGGAATAGTTCACCTTTGTGTCCTCTGACAATTCCAAATAAGGCTGCATATTTATTTCAAAGACTCTGCATGAGTTTTCTGTGAAGAGGGCAAAACAAGATTCAAAATAGCCTACTAGCAACAAATATTATAGATTTTTTTTGAAGCTGCCATACATCTTTGTAGATAATTGGAAATATACACAGTATCTATCAATTCTTTGTAGAAAAATAAAGAATCTTACTCCAATCTTAGCATCTTTATTTATTAAATTACTCAATAAACTAAAGTTGAAGAGACAGGAAACAGGGAAAGAAATCATCCGTGACTTAAGAAAAACAGCAACAGAAACATACATCTTGTTTTGCACCATTCTAACAATGTCTGCTTAAAGCACATCTTGTGTTTTATAAAGTGGAAAACATAAATCCATACATTTTGCAGAGTAATTGCTTTGTAAACTCATACGAATTAATAAAATAATATGTACACAAATGTACACAAATCACAAGTGTACAGTTGGGTGCATTTTATCTAAGTAAACACAGTTGTGCAAATATCATCCTTCCCAATTAAGAATAAGACATAACCAGCACTACAGAAGCTATTCCCATGAACTTCCCTCACCCTCCTTCCAAGATTACTATTATCTTTATGTCAAACACCCCGCAGATTAATTTTGCCTTGTTTTTACATTTATAAATGGAATAATTCAGTATGTAATTTAATCTTTCATGCCTGGCTTCTTTCACTCAATATTATGTTTGTGATTTTTTTTTCATGTCAATAAGTACTGCACTAGTTTGTTAATTTCATGAATGTATAAAAATACCAAAAACTATACAATTTTGTCTTTTATAGTTTGATTGTTCCAGATTGTTTCCACTATTATAAATAATGCTGCCATGAATATCCTTTAAGATGACTTTCAGTATGGCTATCTATCTATCTACCTATCATCTATCTATCTATATTAAGTGCACAATTAATTAGAATGGAAGTTTCTAGGTTATAGGCTATTGATATATTCAATTTAGTAGTTACAAACATGCAATTTTCCAAAATTTGTAGTATGACCAACAGTGTAAGAAATTTCAAGTTACCCTCCATCTTTGTCAACACTTAGTAGTGTTGGTCTTGCTAAATTTAGGCATTCTGGAGAATATATATTGGAATTTCACTATTGTTATAATCAGTAGAGGGAAAAGGAGAGGAAAGGCGAGGGGGAGAGGGGGAAGGAAGGGGAGGGGAAGGGGGAAAGACGAGGAGGGGAGTGGGGAGAAGAAATCCACACTCACTTCTTACCCCTCTTCAAACAACCCTTCAGGTCAGATTTCATGCTTGACCCCTTAAGGAAAACAACATTTGGAAGAGACATTACTTAGTTTATAATCTTCCAGTCCTTGTATTAAAGGGTGGGGGTGGGGTAATGAAAAAGGTTGCTACATCCTGATTTTCCTTGACTTCCACAAGCACAATATCTCTCCACTTTGATTTCGGCACAGGTATTGGAGAGGTCAGACCTTAGGAAGACAATGGTGAGCAGGCTGTATTCTCCTTCCTTTAATGTAGTGTTTTATTTAATGATTAAACATATTCACTCAGCATCTATTGTGTGCCAGTCAATATTTTAATTTTTTTATTTTAAGGAAGGAGTTCATCCATGGGTCAAGCACATAAATCCGGGTTGGCCTTCTTGTTCTCTCTACTGTAAAGTGGTGGAGTTGCTGGCTGAAAGGTTGCCCAAAGTTACGCACTTTTTTTGGAGCAAATTCTGTATGAGACTCCTGAATCTTGTAACTTTCGCCTTTCTGCTGTGTAATTTTTGGATGATAACTGTAGCTCACATGTGTTGATCTAGATCATATGACTCCTAAATTCTATTATCAAAGTTCAGTTAATTCATAGCCACTTAAATGAACACAAGTTGAAAGAACTTGACTAGGAATGATTTATAGACAATGACATTATATTAGAGCACTGGCCATAGATTATTTCCATTTCTATTTTTTCCTTTTTTTTTTTAACAAAAATGAATACTGTGCCATCAACCAACAAGCAAAATAAGTGAGACCAATATGATCAATCAGTGGGAGCCTTTTTCTCCTTGTTAGATATAAAGAATGATAAATGACTGAACAGCAATCTTGATTAATCAACCTACCTTTTACAAATAAAATGTTTATTGGAAGCTATGTGTTTAGGTAAAAATGACATTCGCATATGGTATATAAATTTTTAAAAAGCTCATGTAATAGGATTATTAAAAACTTTGTTTTATTAGAAGGTTTAAAGTTAAAAAAAATCTTTTATTGGCAGATATATATCTGCATTGATTTCATTCTGGCATAACTAGAATCTGTGTTTCTTTTTGTTGTATCATCTTGTTGTGTCAGCTCTCCGTGTGTGCAGCACCATTCTTGGGCAGGCTGCACTTTCTTTCGCACTGGGCGGCTCTCCTTATGGGGTGCACTCCTTGTGCATGGGGCCAAAAAATGTTACTGTGCCAAAAATGTTATGCCAAAAAATGCCAAAAAATATTATGTTATGCCAAAAAATGTTACTTTGAAATCAGTAGATAAATCATAATGGAGAAAATATTATCCATGAGAAAACTAAATGCTATGACCATTTTTTTTTAATTTTCATAAATCACGTGTAAACATCAGTCTTTGCATCTTAATGTAAAGTCCTCTTAAATGAGTAGTTGATATGCTGATGGAGTTCTTCCTGATTAATGAATCCCTGATTATAGCAGATACACAATTCTAATATATTTGCAATTTATCAAATAAAGTGACCTACCCAAGTGCAAAGAGAAATTTATTTCTTAAAAATAAATCTTTAAAATAATCAATTCAATTTTATATACTTCTACTAATTTGGAACATGAGGCAAAATGATTAAATTTTAAAACAGAATCACCTGATTCTGAATCAATTGAAAAATTTCTCTATTTTAGTATGTATTCAAAACAATAATGTTTCCTAACCAGCATAATTTTATTTTGAGTTAAATTCTCACCTCAATAATTATTGTATATCGTGATTATTTGGAGCTGAAAGTACCCCAGAAATTCACGTTCTTAAACTTAATCCATTCCTGTGGGCACGGTCTCATTGTAAGTGAGGCCTTTTGATAAGGTTACTTAAGTTAAGGTATGGCCCACCTCAATCAGGTTTGGTCTTAGTCCTATGACTGGAGTCCTTTGTAAGTGGGATGAAATTCAGACAGAGAGAGGGAAATCTACAGAGGGAGGAGTCAGAAGCCGAATCAGCAGAACCCAGAAGTGAAGGGAAAGACAAGAAGAGGCCACCATATTCCTTGTGAAGGGATGAGCTAAGGCCCAAGGAGGGCTGGCAGCCACCCTCAGAATGCCACAGCCTTCGTGAAGAAAACATCATCTTGATGATGCATTGATTTGGACTTTTTCTTAACCTCAAAACCATGAGCTATTAAATTGTTTAAGCCAACCCATTGCATTGGTATTTGCTTGAGCAATAAGTGAAGCAATCATATGTTATTCAAGGAATATTTCTTAAATCATTTTAAAAAGACATGAGAATCATATTAATAAAATATTAAGAACATTTTAATTTTCAAAGTGAAAAATGACTGTATAATCTAATGCAATGATCACCTTTCCCTAAATTCTCCTTCCTGTAAGTTTTATTTTTTATATTCTTATCTAAATTCTCTCTGTATTCAGAATTCTGCTAAGCATGCCATATTTTAAGCACAAAAGGAAGAAGTCACTTTCTCTGTCTTTTTATTTTCCTGTCAAATAATTCTTAATATTCAGAAAATCATTTAAGCATTAGTTAAGGCCTCCACCTTCAACTACACTCCATGTTGCAGAAGTAAGTGTACCTAAACCCACCTTCACAAAATACCTTGGAGTTACTCAGCAGATTACTTTTTTTTGCTTGCTATAAAATCTATTTGAGGGTGACAATCCTAGGCATATTAATAAGCTTAATGAATTTGCTTATATATGAGTGATGTATTTACCTCTTTGAGGAAAATAAACTGAGCCCAGTGAAAGAGATAAGAAACATTATATGACAAAATAAGCAGTAGAGACACTGAATACCTTAGCAACTTAGCCTCAACTTCAAAAGTAGACTCCAAGGTATTATTAAGGTTACAGCTAGTCCATTGGATTGCTTTACCATCTGAAAAATGGTGATCATAAAGTTTTGTCCTATTACTGAGCTATACACAACAAAGTAACTACAGAAGGAAAGTATCCAGGGAGAGTCTGATTGTTCAAATATATGTGTCTGGAAATGTGACGACTATTTTACTTATTTGTTTGGAAAAATGTAAAGCTTGGATTTGGGGATTTTATAAAATGGTTTCATGTTATGCAGGTTTGAGATTTAAGTTTACCTTCCTTACAAAGTAAATAAACTGACTCATTACCATTTTATGGAGCTGATATGGAGACAGAGAAAACGGGCTTTATTACTCTCAGCATAATAAAGAGCATCAACATCAGCATGTTTACATCAGTTCCCCTTGCCCCCAAGTACCATAGGGGAGGACATGGAGGGATGCAGATAAATGCTACACATGAAGTGAGTTTCTGTGGGAGCTGGTGAACCCTAAGTTTGTGGAATTCTGTGTTTTTATAGAAAGCAGTAAGCAAGCCTGCAATTTTTTTCATTCATCATGGTTGCTTACTACAAACCCAACCCTGAGAAATCATCTAGGTGTATAATGATCAGTGCCTTGCATTCTTAACATATCCAACAAGACAAATACAGGAGACCCTTGCAGGCATGAGTTATTTAATTTCCATATATTTGGTGGATTGTCCAGATAGTTTTTATAATTGATTTTTAGGTTAAATCTTTGTGCTCAAAACTAATACTCTTCTATTCATGAACTATTGTGATTAGTAATTGAAGAAAATGTGGCACTGGTGTGGAGAAAGTGGCCATGGTGGCTGCTGGGTGTGGGGAATGGGAGGAAGAGATGAGATGTGGAGGCGTTTTCGGGACTTGGAGTTGTCCTGGGTGGTGCTTCAGGGACAATTACCAGACATTGTATGTTCTCCCATGGCCCACTGGATGGAACATGGGAGAGTGTGGGCTATGATGTGGACCATTGACCATGAGGTGCAACGATGCTCAGAGATGTATTCACCAAATGCAATAAATGTCTCATGATGGTGGAGGAGAATGTTGCTATGGGGGGAGGAAAGGGGGTGAGGGGGGTGAGGGGTATATGGGGACCTCATATTTTTTTGATGTAATATTAAGAAAATGAATAAAGACAAAAAAATTAATACTCTATGATATTTCAATTTTATGAAATTTATTGAGACTCTCCTATGGCCTAGCATACAATCTAACTTAGTAAATATTGAATGCACACTGAAAAATAGAGTGTATTCTGTCAGTGTTCAGTGTGATACTCTACAAATATCAATTTGGCCCATTTTTAGATAGTGTTGCTCAAGTTTTCTATTTATTTACTTATTTTCTAAGCATTCCAACAATTATTGAAAAAAAAGTTTGAAACCTTCAAGTATAATTGGAAATTTTCTATTTCTTCTTCATTTCTGTCAGGTTTGCTTTAGGTCCTTTGAATCTCTGTTATTAGGAAAATATATATTTAAGACTATTGTTTATTCTTGATGAATTGGCATCATTAAATATCTCTCTGTATTTTTGGTAATATTTCCTATCCTTAAGTCTTCTCTTCTGAAATGAATAAAGTCACTGCAACTTTCTTACAATTACTCTCGGCATGGTTTATCTTTTCCATTCTTTTATATTTAACTTATCTATATATTCATGCAGGACATGGTTTAAGACAGCAATAGTTGTTGGGTATTACTTTTATCCAGGCTGATAATCTCTCCTTTTTAATTGGTGTGTTTAACCAACAATATTAGTCAGGGAACTCTAGGGAAACAGTACCAAGAAGAAATATTTGTAATTATTATGAGATTTTTACTTTAAAAAACACAACTGTGTGAATACACACATCCAAATTCCATAGGACAGACTGCAAGCTGGGAACTCCAATGACGGATTTCAATGAATTCCCCATGAGAACCTGGCTGACTAGAGTAGAGATGGAAATTCTCTTTCTAACTGCTGAAATTATCACTTTTCCTTTTAAAGCCTTCACCTGATTGGATGAGACATCTCTTGCCTTCATCAACAACTAACGAAGTAATTAATGTGGTTGGATTTAAGTCATCCATCTTTCTATTTACTTTTTATTTATCCCATCTGTTCTTTTTTTTTTCCCCCTGACTTCTTTTGGATTGAATAGTCTTAGAATTACATTTTGCCCCTCCTTTGGAGTATTAAAAATTCTTTAAAATTTTTATTACTTGACCTGAAATTCATAATATTCATCTTTTATTTATCCTTTTATATCTTTAAATAATAGTATAACAGCTCTTGTGTAATGTAAAGGCTATAACAATATCCCATTTTTTTGCTATTGTTGCCATACCTTTTACTTCTACATATGTAATGAACCCAAAATAATTTTTTTGAATAGTCAATATCTTTCTTTAATTTTTTTTTTAAAGAAGCTTCAGATTACATAGATGTTACATAAAAAATATAGGGGATTCCCATATGTCCCACTACTTCCCCCTCTCACACTTTCCCACATTAACAACATCTTTCATTAGTATGGTAATTTTGGTACAATTGATGAATAATTATAGAATCATTGCTACTAACCATGGACTATAGTTTATATTATAGTTTGCACCCTGCCCACACAATTTTATAGGTTAAAACAACATGTATTTTAGCCTGTATCTGTCATTGCAATGTTATGGAGGACAATTCCAATGTCCTGAAAATGCCCCCATGTTACTTTTTCTTCCCTCTCCCTCCCCTCAGAACCTCTGGTGGTCACTACCTTAATATTATTGATAAAATTTCTTCCATTACTTAGAATAATAATGTCTATAAAAGAATAATAATGTCTACTTTAGTCCATTGCTCATTCCCCAGTCTTGAGCATTTGGGGATGGTGATACCCACTCTCTTTCTAATTGAGAGGGGGCTCAGATCCCATGGGCAGATTGTTGGAACTATCTTATTTGCAGTTGCAGACACTCTTGGCTCCTTGGGATGGGCATTATCAATTACCATCTCCTTGTTAGTTGTTTTGGATGAGTCCAAAGAACAGGAGAGTAGGAGTTGTAACTCTGTTGAGATTCAGGGTTCAACTGGCACATGGACAGATCAAAGATTTAAGTCTCAGTTACATATATTTAACAAGTATAGTGTTAAATATATGTTCAAATAAAAGAGGCAGAAGGGCTATGTGTAGGGAAACTATAAGTGAGTTTAACTCTGTTACACTGGACAGCATAAATTCCAAAATAAGGCCCACTGACAGGGTGCCAAATTCCTGAGCTTGTCTGCCCTGCTTGTAGGGTGTGACATCTCAAGAGCCCTCAGGAGCCCCACTATTTGAGGCACTGTTTACTGTAGCAGTCAATGAGATTCTGTATAACCTCTGGAATGATCTCCCAATTCACTTTGAAATCTCTTAACCACAAAAATTCATCTGTATTTAAAATTGCCCCTTTTGGTCAAGGTTTTTTTCCAGGTGTATTGCTGGTTGGCACTAGGTAATATTCCCTCAGTGCCCAGGAGTCATGTCCCACACTGGGGAAAAGGCAGTATGCTAAATGCTGAGTTTGGCTTAGAAAAAGGCTACATTTGATCAAAAAGGCTTTTGGGAGGTAACTCTTAGGTAATGTATAATAACACTGGGCTAAGTGTCAATTTCACAAGAAAAGGTTCTTAAGTGCAATCATCAATATCAAGGGCTTGGCATAATGGTCTGTCTTCCTTCACTAGGCACTACCCTTGTACTCAGGGGTTTCTTGCTGTTCTAATAAAGAATGTAGCAGGACGTCCCAGGATGGGAATTCAATATTTTTTGGTTATTGTGTGGGTCTCTACCCACAGAGTAGTTCAATGGAGAAATGCCTGCCTTGCATGTATGAGGTTACTGGTTCCATTCCTGGTACCTCCCAAGAGTTTAGCCAATATCTTTTAAAGATAATTTTTAAATGATAAAATATTTCTTGTATATTTAATTACATATTTACTATTATTGACTATTCATTTTGAGTTTCCATCTATTGTTTTCCTTAAGTCTTAGGTACTTCCTTTAACATGTGTGTAGGAAAGATCTGCTAGCAACAATTTCTTTCAACTTTTCTTCCCCTGAAAATGTCTTTATGTTGCCTTTGGTTTCAATGGACATTTTTTCTGGGTTATCAGGTTTTTTTCTTTGGCCACATTGAAGATGTTGTTCTAATATTTTCTGATTTTGCTGTGTTTCTGTTAAGAAATCAGTTGTAACTCTTGCCATTTTTCCTCTCTCTTTTTGCATATCTTTTTTCTTTTGAGTGGTTTTATGATTTCCCATATTCACTGAGTTTTCAGGAATTTACTTGTTATATGACTTGGTGTAGTTTTAAGCTGTGTATCTTTCTTGAGACTTGTTGAATTCTCCTATTTGTGAGTGTTCTGTGTTTTATTGCTACAATACAAATGACCCCAAGTGTGAGGGCTTCAAAGCACAATGCTATTTTGTCATGATTTTTTGAGTTCAGGAATTCAGGAAGGACATGATTGCTATTTTTGCTTAGAGTTTCTCCATCTTACAGCTTCCCAGGAACAGCTTTGTTTTGTTTTATTTTTTTTCCCCTGATAAGTTTTCTTTGTCTGGTCCTGCAGCATCTTACCCTACACCATATATAATCAGCCACAAACACAAAGGGGCTGCAATGCAGACTTTTATAATTCTTTGTCTGCAGACTCCCTGGGGCATTAGCTTTCTCTTCTCAATTCAGGGGTACTTCTGTGCTCTGTTTAGTTTCTCTCTCCTTGTCCCATAGTTAATAAACGTCTTCCAAGCAGAAAGTCAGAACATATTTCATTTTTTTAACATCTCTCTGTGATCATTTCCTGTGCTTCCTATTGCCCAATGTCTGAAAAAAAAGTGCTAAAATATGTCATTGCATGTCTTATCAAATTTATTGCCCATTACTAGATCAGAGCTGGAAACACAATTCATTCTGTAGTCAATATTTGAAAATTATTTCCTTCTCTGTGTTTTATTTTCCTAAACCCAAATTGAGCTGATTTGGATTCTTTATCACATTTTGTGTCTTAAATCTACATCGCTGAATGGTTTGGTTCTGATTATTTTTTGTAGCCATGATTTTTCATTCACTTGCACCTTTTAAGTCTAAGTCTAAAATATCAACCCAGAGAATCCTTTTAATTATAAAGAAAATACAACCTGATTGTATTATTTGGAAGTAATCTCATTTCACCTGAGTGAATAAGATTAGTCACTCCATTCATTAGAGAAACTCCCCTTCTTTGGCTGTTAGTTACATGGTCTGAGGACTCAAACACCCAAGTGGCAGATTCAAGTTCCAATTCAACATAACCAATTTGTTCCCCCGATTAAAGCATTCCTCTCTTGGAATTAAAACTTCCAAACCAGCATTCCTCAAAGGTGCAGGGACAGGAAGCAAATAATCTGTGAGTGTGGTATTAGAGTAATAGTGAGATAATTAGCTCATCCTTCCACTCCTTTATTCTTGAACCTATGCATTCTGGCCATGAAATAAATAGTAGCTTATGTTGATCTCTGATTCAAAATATATGTTCCATACCCTAAGATAAAATCATATCATTTTATGGTATTATATTCAAACTTAAACCTATGCTTTGGTACATGTATAAATGTGTAGTAGATGGAGACCAAACTCTGAGTACAATGTTTCAGAGTTCTAGTCTGTTTTTCTCCTTCAAAGCCTCAGAGTGTTTATTATATTCACAAATTGTTCCAGTCCAAAAAATAATGAAAAAGTTATTACTACTCCAAGCACCACAATAACAGCAGTAGCAAATCAATGAAATGTATACAGGACAGTTCTAATGGGATGTTTTATTTTCATAGCAAATATATGACTATCACCATGCAACCAGCTGTTTTGTTGTTAGGAAGACATGGTATGGAGTTGTTTGAAGCTACTACATATTAAAAATTTTTTTCATAATAAGGTATCAACTTTACTGTTCACTGGTGATCTTCATTTTAATTCTGAAAACATTTCCCATTATATCTGGATTTTCAAATCTCTAGACCTTTGAAAATATTATCTTTCTCTTCTTAATTCTTACTTCTTCATTATTTTTTGTTGTTGTTACATGATGTTCTGCAACTGATGCCTAAATTGTATATGGCCATTTTTCTGTGCTATCAATAAATTTTTGTGTGTGACTGACCTTCTAAACACATGAACCCCCTGTACAACATAAACTTTATGACTTGATCCGTGATATTTTGGGTGTTTGTATATGTGTGCTTCCAGAAAACAACTATTGCATCTAGTAAATCCTGGATGACTTCCTCAAGAAAGAGTGTTACAAGTAAATCTGCATTCTGATTGTATCAATGGAAGTTGAAGATTTACCACACAATACCCTTAATTTCCATATTGACCATATTTCCTCATAAATTTGATTCCTTTACTACAAAGCAATTGATTTTTGACAAATGATTTTTTGTAAAAACACTTAAGGTGTTTCTATGTTTGTTTGTTTGTTTACAACTTGATTCTAGTTTAACCCAGCAAATAGAAATCCTTCATGATTAAGTCTTCTTTATGATATGTGCAAGATCAGATTAAACATTATGAACTGGATATTAACTTGTATTTCCTCTGTTTGAAATACCTGAATTTCAGCAAAGATATCTGACTTCAAGGTTCCTCACAATATTAACAAGGGATACTGTGATCTCTGTCTTTCTGATAAATTATTTTCTTCATTAATATTTTAAAATTTTAAATATTAAAATGTTTGTAAGAAAAATATTGTACATGTAAAAATTATCTATTCGCAGGGTAGCTATGACACTGGCAGATTTCAATCACAATAATCTCATCTTTTTACAACTTTAAATTGACAAAAATAGCACATGTTTAAAATTATTCCTCTAAAGACTAGCTCTTTGGAGCAATTATGTATATATCAAGGAAAATATAAAATGTAGCTTTTAGCTACAGTGACTGGTTTAGATATTACCAATTTTTAAAAAAAACAATAATGCAAGCATTTTGGAGTTTAAAATCCCCTGTAATTTCTGAAATACATTTTCAGTGGGGAAAATGTACCTACAAGTATAATACAGAGGCTTCCTAGGTGTTATTAAGCCAATATTGCTTGTGAAATCTTTAAGAGTTGCATAATTTTTACCATTTTCAGTCCTTTATAATGGTCTGTTAAGAAACTATATGGGGGAAACATACATTTATTAGCCATAATGTATGTATAGGAGGAAAAGCACATGGTTTGGTAGAGACTAACATAACATCCTTTCCTGCATATTTTCCAATATGGCTCTTGGAATATAGGTCCAATGTCTAAAACTGTACTCCTGATATCATCTTATTAAACTATAAACTTTGTATTAATGCCTAGAAAGCCCATCCTGTTTCTTTTGACCCTTGATTACAGTAATAAAACTGTAACTAACTGCTGCAAAGCATATATTCTTTTCCTTCTTCTAAAATGCCCATGCAACTTTTATCATAGTTGACGGTAGGCTGACAGTAAATCAAGTATCAACAAATTTCAAAAGACTGAAATAATCCAGAATTTACTCTCTGACCACAGAGGAGTTATTCTAGAAACCAAAAATTCATATTAAAATATTTTTATTTGTAATACTCACTGGTTAAATCCAATTGGAAGTCAGTCTTCAAAGAAGTAAGGAGGATACAGTTCCGGCTTGCAGATAGTGGAGAAAGGTACATTGAGATTAGCCAGTACAGTAGAATTCCACTTAATTTGTAAATCTTCTGAGAGAATTTGCAGTTCTGTTTCTCAAAAAATTGAAGTGGAGAATTGAATCCTTTTCATGTATATTTATTTTTTAAATGTACATAATTGAAGCCAAATTTCTTTTTGATTTGCATGATTGCTATTATTTCCATTATATTCTGTCTAGATACTCCCTTTGAAATTTTAAACAAAAGACAAATTCATTCCATGAGAAAATGACATATAAATTATGCACCCATATCTAATTAATTTCTTAGCAAGGAAAAAGTATGTTTCTATTTTGTCCTATGAAAGAAAAATAACAAATTTGTTCTAACATTCTAGCTCTCATTGCTTTAAATAACTAAATCCTTATTATAGTAATAAGGTTCTCAATGGCTTTATCTACTTCATGATAATTTTAACTAAGCATATTCTCACTAAATTTAAAAATTGTAAATGATTGAACTCTAATTACTAAAGATTTGTGGTGAAAAATGACCATGAATAATTAAAATCCAGAATTTTACTTTATAATTCCACCCTATGCAGCTTGAGTTTTTAGCATAATACCTAATAAAATAACAAGTAACTGTTCTGATTAGCCACTTGTAGAGACAAAGTTTTAAATAGTGGAAATTAAAGCAAAGTGAGGAGAAACAAACTATCTTGATAGCATCCAGAAAGTAAATCAGTACTCAACTGAGAAATGACAAAGAGATAGTCAATATATTATGCCTTTGAAGAAATGATAAGGATTTGGAGAGTATTTCTCTTCCTTCCTCTTCCTATTCCATATCAAGATTAAAACATAAAGTATGTGCATAGATACGGTGATTTCCCAGATTTTAGAACTCTAATAAAAACATATGTTTTAATCTCATTCATTAGATGCCTTGTGGTTGAGGTATTGTGTAATTATACAACAGCTTCCATAAGGAAATGCTCTTATATCCTAACTCTGCATTGTATTAACATACACAACTCAAATTTCCCATTTAAAGAACCTTAGATGTACAATTCAGTGGTATTAATTATGTTCACAATATTGCAATGCCATATCTAACATCTAAATATTTTCATCATCTCCAGCAGAAACTGTGTACCCATTAAGCAATAATACCAATTTCTCACCATAAACTGGTCTGTATTGCCCATAATCTACTTGCTTTTTCTATGAATATGCTTTTTCTAGATATTTCATGTAAGTGGCATTATGCAATATTGGTCCTTTTGTATCTGGTTTACTTCACTCAACATGATATTGCCAAGGTTCATGCATGTTATAGAATGTATCAGAATTTCATTCTTTTTGACAGCTGAATAATATCCTTTCACATGCATACACCATATTTTGTTTATCCTTTCATCTGTTCATGGACACTCTGATCGCTTCCATTTTTTTGGCTATTGTGAATTATGCTGCTATGAATACTGGTGTATAAATACCATTTCGAGTTCCTGCTTTCAATTCATGGGGCATAAAATTTGAAATGGGACTGCTGGGTCATATGATAATTCTTTGTTCAATTTTCTGTGGAACAAACAAACTGATTCCCATAGTAGCTATTTTTCAATTCCACCATATTTTTATAAGGTTTCTAATTCCTTGGCTTCCCTGCCATACTTGTTATTTTCTGTTTTCTAAATAATAACCATCATAGTGGATATAAAGCAGTGAAGCTCTTACTTTTAAAGCCTAATATACATTTTTTTCTCTTTATAGATCAAATATTAATCTTACCTATTCAAATATCCTATAGTCTTATTTTCCTTACTTCAAATAATTCACATAATATTTTTTTCAATTTAAAATGTATTCATGTTGTGCTCTACTTAAACACTAAATACTCCATATTTTTTATTGACTTTCAATTATTGATAAGAGTAGGTACCCAGATGTTAAAATTATAAGTTAATTTTCTATTTTATTGTCATCTACAGCCCTTCAAGTGGCAAATGATTTTCATTTTCCTTCTTGCACTTATGCTAAGTTCCCCTTCCTTTTGGGCTGCACTTCTGCTAGATTGGGCAGCTTGACTGGTAGGCTGAGTGGTCTGAGAAACTGGTTACTATTCTCTAACCAATACATGGTTGCTGACAAGTGGAGCAATGAAATAGCAAAATCAATGGACCATCTCCATTACATAGCAGCACCCCTACTATTACAAAAAAAAGTCAGCATACTTATTCCTGACAGTATCCTAACATTGCCTGCTAATATCCTAATACAAGGCACACAAAGTCTACTAATTTAAATTTAGTAGGTTTCTTAAAGTATCTTGTGGTCTCTGCCACTGCCAACAAGACTCTTGATCCACCAAAAAATTAAACTGGAATGGAAAGCATAAGTTCCCTAAATGGGTAACTGGGAGTTATCTTGAGCAGGGCCACCACCCTTGATTCCTGAACCCCTATGTATCTACTGGGGGCACAGATCCTATAATAACCATGACTCAGGAATTTACAAGGGGCTGTTAGTTGGATAAAGATTTTTACCTTCTCTATTTGGTATAACCTTTCTCCAGAGAGAGGATCAGTTTTATCCCCCATGCCAACCAGTCATTAGCTACAGGCTTCTGAGGGTGATTGTAAAGCTTCTGAGCAAGGCAGCTCCCACTTGGCCAAGGGCAATTATCAATGGCAGGGGACAATTGTCTGCCAATATTTGACAATACTTATAAAAGCTAAGAGATGAGATATCTAGTCAAAGCCACACCAGTGTCCACTAAACCTTGCATTCACTAGCACCATCCTCAGCCCTTAGATTCTTAATTCAAAAGTCCTTATAACAAGGTGCTAAAACTGTATGATGTCCATACAGTTTTGGGCCAGAAAACAACTGTAAATAATATACTACAGGTCAAATTTTAAAAATCTGGCTTTAACAGAACTGCAATACTAATCAAAGGCAATCATCAGTCCCCATCTGTTCCTCGATTTTAATTTTAGCCTTCATAACACATTTGAAACTGTAAAAATATTGTTTTCTAGTTTATAAATAAAAAGCCAGAAGGGTTCTGGAAAGATGGGATCACAGTAGGCAGGCAAGACCCAACTCTCTCACAAAAACAACAGAGAAAAAGCCAAAAGGTGTACAAGAGAACTGCTTTGGGGGTCAGCAGACCAGGACAGTGCTACATAACTTCCAGGAGGATGAGGGACAGAGAGACACAGAACCTGAAACAAATGTGAGTTACCAAACCCCCACAGCATTTGGAAAGGAGTCCCATCCCCCAACCATAAGATATTAAGCCTGGCTAAATCCCCTGGCTCACTGCAGCCAACGTGAGGGCAAGAGATGTCTCCTTCCCTGTCAGCTGTTACAAGGGAAAAGAATTAACTTTTTCAAACCTTATTTTATCTTTGGTAAAAAATTACCTTGTGCAATTGAGAGGAGTCAATGATATGTAGTGTTCTATAATTTTCAGTTCTCCCTGACCCTGCTATGCTTCCTTCATGTCTCAAACATATGTTCTGCATACTTTTCTCATAGAAATATAAAAAACTTTATTGCAGGAGTGGATGTGCCTCTAATGGTTGAGTGTGTGTTTTCCCCATGGGAGGTCCTGGGTTCATGTCCTGGTGCCTCCAAAAATCAGAAAAGCAAACCACAAGCAAAATGAATGAAAGAACCAACTCAGGGAAGTCAGTGTGGCTTAGTGGCTGAGTGTTGGTTCCTTACATACAAGGTCCTGGGTTCAGTTCCTGGTCCCAATAACTAAAACAACAACAACAGCAAAACTTTATTGCACTTGGTTTATATATGTCTATTTCCTCTTACAACAGGGACTGTGTCTCATTCCCCTTCTTAGTCACAATGTTCAGAGTGCTTGGAGCAATACAGGCCCTCAATAAATATCCACTGAATAAGAGTAACTGCTCAATAACTTGCCTTTGTGCTTAAGCTATAATGTTAATCAACTCTCCATATCACCTTTGAGGATTAACTGATTTTCCCTATTATTCTAAAAAGTCACTTAACTCTCAAAGTATAAGTGATTGCATTATCTAATTACATCTCCTGTATCCTATTAGCCACCTTGTGTCATATTCACTCAATATGAATTAGAACTCAACTTCATTAGATACAAGAAATTATTCCTTTTATAAAATTCTGCATTAAAAAATAGAAATTATTCTTACTCACTGCTAGAATAGACCTGAATAAAGCATTGAGTGGGTGAATCAGTCTAGTACCTACCATTATTGATCTGATTTATTTTTCTTCTTAGCTGTTATTATTTTTCTCCTGTTTGACCTCACTAGTATTCCTGGCACCTATAATAGTTCTTGGATAATTTTAGATGCTCAATAAATAATTGTTAAATGAACCAGTGGTACAGCTATATAGTCGAATACACTGTTACCACATAAGAATAGACAAGTTTTATATGCACTCGTATAGAATATGTTCAAAGAAATATTTTTAAGTGGAAAAAGAAAGGTCCAAAAAAGGTGCATAATATGCTATTAACTTATATACACAGACCAACACATAGCTGTGTATAGATACTTATCCATAAATAAATGATCTCTGGAATAATGTAAAAGAAACAGTTATCATTGATTTTTCTAGGAGAAAAGCTAGCTAAGTCAGGGATGAGCTGGGAGAACACTTTTCATTTATTCTATTTTACAAACATTTAATTTTGAACCATATATTAATAATTTCCCAAATCATAAAAATAAGTGAATTTATTTAGAAAGCATTATGATCACATACAGACTCTTTCTATAACCTTTTGAAAATATTTTATTTGTGTTATAATTCCCATTTCACAGCATTATAGTGACTTTAAAAATTTTTGCTTATATTTATTAGAGATTTGTATTTTTCCCCAATTCACTTTTTAAGCTATTCTCTGTCTTAAGAATGGGACTGAGTGAAGGGAAGGAGAGTGAATAGCATGTTGAATAAAACAGAATAAGAATGTGGTAAGAAATTAGGAAAGAATTAGAAAAGAAAGTGATACAATTCCCAGCCCCTCCTCTTGCTTCCTCAGAAGCTTCTTTTTTCTACGGAGAGATTTCCTTCCATACTTCCTCTTTCAGTTCAGCAGCCTGATCTGTTTTTTAGGTCTTGATATTCCTCTATAAGGAAAATTTGTTTTAACCTGAATTTTCTTCCCAATCATCTAATATAGAAAGAAACAGAC
Source organism: Dasypus novemcinctus (assembly GCF_030445035.2). Classification (NCBI taxonomy): domain Eukaryota; kingdom Metazoa; phylum Chordata; class Mammalia; order Cingulata; family Dasypodidae; genus Dasypus; species Dasypus novemcinctus. The sequence continues at coordinate 69,301,715 of NC_080684.1, read as the reverse complement.
AAGAATGACAAAAAGAGGTTATTTCTGTATCCTGATGTTGAGCAGCAACTTTGAAAAAAATTATAAAAAGTAACAGTGACCATGTCATTTTTAAAAAATAGGTAATAAATAATTTGATCTGGTATTCAGCTTTTTAAAAAAATGAATTAAAAATTTTATTTAACAACCACCCAGGATTTCCTCTTCTGGAAAAATTAAATAAGTATATTTTTCATTCACCCTCCTATTAAGTAAAACTGAAAGTCTTGGGCATTATATATAAAACAAACACAAGAAGACTTTGAAAGATAGAGAAAGGAAGGCAGACCAGCCAGTGACCTCAGAACAAGGTTATGATGAGCTCGCTGGGTTTTCTTCTTGCTTATTATATCCATGACTTAGAACTAAAGAAGCTGGCTACTTAGAAACACCAGTGGCCACAGACCAAAACAGCTCCAACCAATAACTTTCTCTCCAGCCAAAGGACCAGGAGAGGAAGTCTAGCATGACAAAAAAAATCAAACAAACATTTTTTAGACAATAACTGCTCTACTCCAGCCAAACACCATAGAAATAACTGTGACTCCACCCCACTGATGCCAGCCAAGTCCCAGTGGGAGACCTAAGTTAGATTTTCACCCTCACTAGAACATAAAGAGGCACTCCAATCCCTCTCTTCACTTTGCTGGAATGATTTCAGAGAAGGTAGAGTAGGGAGTTCATCCCAGCCAGGTGGTAAGGCGTGACCTTCTCTTTCCCTATGCATCCTCATCAGTGAAGTACATGTGGTGAGCCTATACTTCCAAAACAGCATTATTGAGGCACCCATCACCTTCCTTCCTAGGATGGTGACAGATGAGGCCTAGTGGAAAGTCAGGACTTTTGTCACCACTCAGTGCTAACAAGCCCCTCCTTTAGGCCTCAGGCAGAGGCCAAGTGAGCAGCAGAAATGAGGCACCTCTCCTGCTGCCAGCCAGGGATCTATCAGTGAAGGCCTAGTGGAGAGCAACACGATGAACAAGTAGCTCTATCAGACATTTATAGACCGCTCCACCCAACAGCAGAACACACATTCTTTTCAAGTGCCCACAGAATCCTCATAGGAACTTTACGTTAATGTTTATAAGCAGTGTTATTCATAACAGACCCAAACAGGAACCAAACCAGATGTCCTTTCTATGCGAATGCCTGAACAAGCTGTGGCACTTCCATAAATTAAAATACTATTCAGAGCATGGGAGAGAACAAGAAGGTAGCAGAGTAAGGAGCTCCAGAGTCAGCTCGTCTTATAGCGCAGTTAGTAATCAGCTAGAGCCATCTAAAACACCTGTTTGGGGGACCCAGGAGACCAGAAAAGCATCCTTCAACATCCTTGGAAGAATGGAAGCAGGAGATTGCCCATCTGCACTGAAGATTCCTGAGTAGAGCACTGCTGTTGAGGATGAAGCCCATCTCCATTGGCAAATTTAAGCCACTTCAGGAGCTATTCTTGGCTGGAGTTGGAAGCTCCATTTCCCAAAAATGGGGGAGGAAGAGACAGTTGGACAGTGAATTCAGCTACTGAATAGTAAATTTGGCTGGCTGACATCCAACCCTAAGAACAGCTAAAGTTTGAAACTGTCCAAGTTGGAAAGAGGCCAGTAGCCTCCATTTTAACTCTGCCCCCCACATGAAGGGAAGCAGGGCTGACAAAAAATCACTGTGACAGCAAGGACTGGCTTCTTTCCACCCAGGTAAGATTGCAGCCCTAGCCTGGGCTCCAGCCTTATCTCCAGCAGGGAGGAAACTGGGAAACTTGCACCTGACTTTCTGGACAATTACAGGCAATTTTGGCCCACACAGACTAGATTGGTGGGCAAACTGTGGATACATCTCTGCCCCCAAAAGAATAGGAGGGGGGCAGTGTTTCCTTAAACTCTCTAGGAAACTGCAGGTGATTTCAGCCTGCATGGTCTAGCATGTTGGGCACTCTTGTGGTTCCATTCTCACCCCTGTCAGGGCAGAAGGGACAGTGCTCCTTAACCCTCTCAAGCCAATTGCAGTGGCTTTTGGCAATTGTGATCAGTTTTGCTTCACATGGCTTAATTTGATACCCACACCTGCAGCTCCATCCTGACCCCAGGCAGAGGAAGAGGCATGGAGCTTCATCCGTTTCCCCAAGAAGCTACAGTCTTGGTCTGCAAGGCTTAGAGTACTGCACACAGCTGTGGCTCCATCCTTACCTCTGGCAGGGGAGAAAGGTGAGAGAAGCTTCATCAGTTCCTGTGGCAAACTGGGCAGTTTCAGCCTCCATGACTTACAGTACTAACTGGATCATCAGCTCCTATTCTACAACCAGCAAGGGAAAAAGGGAAATAAACAGAAGAAAAAGAGCTGAAACATTCAGATTTGGTGAAACACAGGTCACTATAAAATTCCAAATTAAGTTGAACCAAGTATCAAAGAGGGGCTGTAGCACAAAGCCAACAAAATAGAAAGACCTAGACTAAAGAGACAAAAGAGGTCAGGAATAAATATATCTATTAAATCAGATGCTGAAACACCAATAAAAAATTACAATCCATACCAGGAAATAAGAAGATATGGCACAAAAGAACAAATTGTTTCCAGATAATATAAAGGAGTTGAAACAACTAATCACAGATGTTAAAACAAATCTCCTTAATAAATTCAGTGAGATGACTAAAGAGATTAAGGACATCAAAAAGACACTGGGTGAACAAAAGAAGAATTTGAGGGCACACGTAGAAAAATAGCAGATCTTATGGGAATGAAAGGCACAATAAATGCAATTAAAAATACAATGAAAGCATATAACAGCAGATTTGAGGAGGAAGAAGAAAGGAGCAGTAAGTTTAAAGATAGGGCCTCTGAAAGTGAACATTCAAAAAAGCAGATAAAGAAAAGCACTGAAAAATTTGAACAGGGTCTCAGAAACTAAATGACAGCAAGAGATGTGCAAACATATGTGTCATTGGTATCCCAGAAGGACATAGATATCTGTGTTCAAGAAGCTTAATGTACTGCCACTCAAATAAATCTGAATAGACATACTCTGAAACACATACTAATCAGAAAGTCAAATGCCAAATATAGACAATCCTTAAAGCAGCAAGAAACAATGGAGGCAAGAAAGCAGTTGTAGGATATAGCAAAGATACTGAAAAAGAAAAACTGCCAGCCAAGAATATAATACCCAGCAAGATAATCTTTCAAAAATATTTAGAATATTTACAGAGAAGCAGAAACTGAGAGAGTTTATAATGAAGAGACTGGCTTTTCAGGAAATACTAAAGGAAGTGCTACAGCCTGAAAATAAAAGACAGGAGAGAGCATCTTGGAAGAGAGTCTAGAAATGAAGATTATACCACTAAACATAACTAAAAGAGTAAAAACAGTGGTGAAAGCAAAATATGACTGATAAAACCTAAAGATCAAAATGGGTGAAGTAAGAACTGCCTTTAGAGTAATAACATTGTATATTAATGGATAAAAGTCCCCAATCAAGACACATACTGTGAAATAGATAAGAAAATATAAGCCATCTATATGCTATCTACAAGAGATTCACCTTAGACCCAAGGATACAAATAGATTGAAAGTAAAAGACTAGAAAAAGATATTCCACACATGCAGTAACCAAAAAACAAAACAAAACAAAACAAAAAACTGGAGTAGCTATACTTATATCGGATAAAATAGACTTTAAAAGCAAAGCTGTTGGAAGTGGAAGTGGCTCAAGCAGTTGAGCACCCACTTCCCACATGGGAGGTCCTGGGTTTGGTTTCCACTGTCTCCTAAAGAAAAACAAACAAAGAGCAGACAATGAATTTAAAAAAATAACAAACAAAAAACAACAACATGCAGAATGAGCAAAAACAACAAGCAGACAATGAGCAGACAATAAGCAAATAAACACAAATGTGCAGTGAGCAGATGTAGCTCAAACAGATGAGTGCCCACCTCCTATGTGGGAGGCCCCAGATTTGGTTCCCAGTGCCTCCTAAAGAAAACAGACAACAAGCAAAAAAATAACAATGAGCAAAACAACAAACAAGCAAACAAACAAAAAAAGCAAAGCTGTTGTTAGAGACAAAGAGCTTCATTATATACTAATAAAAGGGGCAATTCTTCAGGGGGATATAACTATCATAAATGCATCTGCACCTAACCAGGATGCCCCAAATTACAAGAGGCAAACACTGGCAAAATTGAAGGGAGAACTGGATGTCATTACAATAATAGTTAGAGACTACAATGTACCACTCTCATCATTGGATAGATCATCAATAAACAAACAGAGACCTTGACTATGATAAATAAAGTCAACCTAATAGATATATACAGAACATTACACCCCCAAAACAGCAGTATATACATTCTTCTCAAGTGTTCTTGAATCTTCTCTAAGAGAAATCATATGTTGGGTCACAAAGAAGATCTCAATAAATTTAAAAAAGATCTAAATTATACAGAGCACTTTCTCTCATCAAAATGGCATAAAGCTGAAAATCAACAACAGGCAGTAAAAGGGAAATTTCACAAATATATGGAGATTAAACAACACACACTTAAATAAACAGTGAATCAAAGAAGAAATTGCAATAAAATTAATAAATATCTTAAGACTAATGAAAACAAGAATACAACATATCAGAACCTATGGGATATAGTAAAAGCTTGCTGAGAGGGAAATTTATCACCCACAATACTCACATTCAAAAAGAGAAAGAGCTAAAATCAATGACCAAACTAGACAGCTGGAGTAGCTAGAAAAAGAACAGAGAATTATGTCCAAAATAAACAGAAGTGATGAAATGTTAAAAAGATTAGAGCAGAAATAAATGAAATTGAGAACAAAAAACAGTAAAATCAACAAAACCAAAGGTTGGTTCTTCAAGCAAGTCAACAAAATTGACAAACCCTTAGCTAGACTGACAGAGAACAAGAGAATATACAAATAGCTAAAATCAGAAATGAAAATGGGGATATTTCTACTGACCCCACAAAATTAAAAGAGATCATAAAAGGATACTATGAACAAATGTACACCAACAAACTAGATGAAATGAAAAAACTCCTAGGAACAGTGTAGTCAAACTACACTGACCCTAGAAAAAATAAAAGATATAAACAAGCAAATCACAAAAAAGAGAATGAAACAACTCCTCAAAATCAAAAGCCCAGGACCAAAAGACATCAAAGGTGAAATCTACCAAGCATTCAAAGAGAATTTAATACTAATCTTACTCAAATTATTCCAAAATTTGAACAGGAAAGAACACTACCAACCTCATTCTATAAAGCCAATATCACCCTAATAACAAAGCCAGATAAAGATATTACTAAAAGAGAAAATTACAGACCCGTTTTCCTAATGAATACTGATGAAAAATGCTCAACACTTGTTAATCAAATCTAAAACACATTAAAAGAATTATTCATCAAGATCAAGTGGATTCTATCCCAGGCATGCAAGGGTTGTTCAACACAAGAAATTCAATGAATGTAATATACCATATTAATAACACAAAGAAGAAAAATCACATGATATTCTTGACTGACACAGAAAAGGCATTTGAAAAAATCCAGAATTCTTGTTAAAAACACTCCAAAAGTAGGAATCAAAGGACACTTTCTCTACATGATAAAGGGCATATATGAAAAACCCATAGCTACATTGTATTTAATGAAAAGCTGAAAGCTTTCCTTTTGAGATTGGGAACAAGACATGGATGTCATAGTCACCACTGTTGTTCAACACAGCACTAGAGGTACTAGCTAGAGCAGTCGGGCAAGAAAAAGAAATAAAACATGTCCAGATTAGAAAGAAAGAAGTAAAACTTTCACAATTCACAGATGATACAGCCCTATACCTAGAAAATACTGAAAAATCTACAACAAAGTTCCCAAGGCTAATAAATTAATTCAGCAGAGTGGCAGAATAAAAGATTAAATACACAAAAATCAGTAGTGTTCCTATCCCTAGTAATGAGCAATTTGAGGAGGAAGTCAGCAAAAAAGTTCCATTTATGATAGTGATAAAAAGGATCAAATATTTAGGAAAAAACTTAACCAAATACATAAAGCACTTATATTCATAAAACTGCATTGCATTGCCAAAAGAAATGAAAGAAGGTCTAAATAAATGGACGAGCATTCCAGTTCATAGACGGGAAGACTAAATATCATTAAGATTTCATTTTTACCCAAATTGATGTACAGATTCAATGCAATCCTGATAATAGTTCCAATAGTCTTTTTTAAAGAAATGGAAAACACAATTTTCAAATTTATTTAGAAGTTTAAGTGGCCCCCAATAGCCAGAAACATTTTAAAAAGGAAAAATGATTTTGGAGGACTATCACTTATGGACTTTAAATGATATTTCCTAGGTGAAGTGGTGAAAACAACATGACACTGGCATAAAGATAGAGATATAGACCGATGGAACCAAACCGATGGTTCAAAACAGACCCTCATATCTATGGTCAGGAGATTTTTGATAAGGCTCTCAAACCCACTCAGCTGGGACAGAACATTTATTCAACAAATGGAGCTGACAGAACTGGATATCCATATCCAAAAGAAAGAAAGAGGACTGTTTCCTCAAACTTTATACAAAAATTAACTCAATAAGGATTAAAGACATAAATATAAAACCATGAATCATAAAATTCTGGAAGAAAATGTGGGAAACATCTTCAAGACCTTGTAGTAGGGGGTGGTTTCTTAAGCCTTACACTGAAAGCATAAGTAATGAAAGAAAAAATGGATAAATGGGACCTCCTCAAACTTGAACAGTCTTGTATTTCAAAGGACTTTGTCATGAAGGTGGAAAGGCAATTGACTTCGGAGACCACATAACTGAAAAAGGTTTGATTTATATGCTATATAAACAGATCATACAACTCAAAAATAAGAGTGCATGCAATCCAATTGGGCAAAATACTTTAATAGAAATTTCTCCAAAGAGAAAATGCAAATGACAAAAAAAGCATTTAAAAAGTGTTCAAAATCAATAGCTACAAGGGAAATGCGAATCAAAATTACAATGAAACATCTCACACCTCAAAGAATGACAATTATAAAAAATGAAAGCAGAAATCTACATGTACAAAATGGATGTGGATAATTAGGAACACTCCTTCACTGTTGGAAATGTAGAATGGTGCAGCCTCTGTGGAAAACAGTTTGACAGTTCCTTGGGGAGTTAAATATAGAGCTGCCACATGATCTGGCAATCCCTCTACTAGAACTGTGAACAGACATTTCTACACCAATATTCATAGTGACATTATTCACAATTGCCAAAGATTGAAACAACCCAAGTATCCATCAACCAATGAACTGATAAACAAAATGTTTATCATGTATTCCAGAGATACTATGGAATACTCTGCTACCATAAGAAGAAATGAAATTGGGACACATATGATGAACACTGTAAATATTATGCTAAGGACAAATATTGCATGGTCTCATTAATATGAACTAAATACAAAGAATAAATGCATGGAGTTAAAACCTAGACTATAGTTCACAAGGAGATAGGATGAGAACTTTGAAGGGGTACTGATGCTTAATGTATGTAAAATTTTCAATTAGCTTTACTATAAAAGTGTGAAAATGGATAGAGTTTATGGTAACACATTTTAGTGAGTATAACTAATAGGGCTGGTTTATAAATAGGATTGGGCATCTAGGGATACAAGTATCAATTGAAAGAAAGCCAGAGAATAATCTAGGGACAGAATAACATAGTGAACCTGAAAGTGGATGAGGATTGTGTTTAATATTACAAATTCTAGAATGTTCTTCTATGAACTAGAACAAATGTACGTCATTTATACAAGATGATAAGAAAATAGTGGTGCATGGGAAAAATACAATTAATGTAACTTGTGGACTATAATTAATAGCAATATTGTAATATTCTTGCACCAATGTCAAAGAAGGTACTATGTCAATGGTAAAGGTCAATAATAGGGTGTACGTGAAATTTTTTTCTTTTGAGCTAAGGAAAATGTTAAAAGGTTTACTGGGGTGATGACTGCACAACTCTGTGATGAAAGTGAGAGCGACTAAATGTACACTTTGGATAGAATGTACCAGGCATGAGACTGTATAGCACAGTGAACCATGTGGTAGAAGATGGACTGTGGTTAATGGTACAAATATGAGAGTGTTCTCTCATAAGCTATAGCAATTGTAAAACAACTGTACAATATTTATATATAGTATTACTAATAGGGGGTGGATGGAAAAGTATAACAAGTGTATGCTATGGACCACAGTGGTAAGAGTCTAATCATGTTCTTTCATAATATCTAATAAATATTCCACAACAATGTAAAGTGTTGGTGGAGAGGTGTTGCATGGGAATTCTGCACAATTTACATAATTATTTCATAAGCTCTCAACTTCTCTAGTAAAAAAATATATTGCAGTAACATTTTAAAAAATACTATTAAACAATGTTCAGAAAGCAAAATGACCCAACTATTGATACGCACAACAACCTGGATGAATCTGTCAAGAATAATACTGAGAGAAAAGAACAATTTCCTAAAGGCAACAACCTGCATGGTTTCATTTATATAACATTCTTTAGACAAAAGTATAAAGATGGGACAAGATTAGTGGTTTCCTTGGGTTTAGGAGGATGTGGGTGTAGTAGAGAAGTGGGAATGGGTATGGCAATTAAATGGAAACATTAAGGAACCTCTCATGATAGAAATATTTTAAGTTTCAACTATATTAATAGCAATATCCTGGTTGATTGTACTATAATTTTGCAAGATGTTACTTTTGGAGAAAGTTGGTAAAGGGTACATGGGATTTCTCTCACAACTGCATGTGAATCTACAATTCTAAAAATAAAATTTTAATTAAAACAACAACCAGTGATTTTCTTAATGAACAATTTTCCCAATAATGACAGGTAGAAAATGGAATCCATATTTTTTTAATTTTTACTAAAATTAATCACAAAGCTAAAAAGTTAATGAAAGAATTCAGACAAATATGCAAAAGAATTCAATAATAGAAAGAGATTAGCCTACTATTTTCTGACTCTTTTGTGACAGAGGATATTTGCAATTCAGAAGATATTGGACCTAAAGTTGAACAGCACTTTTGATGGTCTTGTGAAGCTAGGAGATTATAGATGGAGATTATAGTCAAAAACACATCAAGGTGGGGCCAGATAAACCCCACAAACTTTGAATTCCCAAATAGTTGCACCCTACAAGAAGTGTGAACAAGAAGTAAAGCAACACTTACACAAACTTAAATTATCTGTGTAGTCCAGAAAATCTCAATCCTGCAATTGCTTCCTGGTGTGCTAAAGCATCAAAGTACATTGTAGAAGCATAAAAATATTCTCAAGAGGAACATAACATCAGCTTTTGTCTCATACTAATACTACAAATAACTTTTCAAATAAAATATTAAGTTTTTGATCAAACATAACAAGGTAAGCAAAATGACAAAATGACATGAAAAAGAACCAGTGGAAATTGCAGGCAATAGAAATAGACCCACAAAGGCTCCAAGTGTCAGAATATAGAGATTTTATAATCAAGTGTGAAATTTTCAGTAGAGAACTAGAAAATATGATAAATGCCACTAGATTTGAGGAAAAATACAAAATAGAAATTCTAGAGTTCCAGTGGATGGATTTGATGATTATTCAGAGCAAAATGGAAAATTCACACAAAGCAAAAGAAATTAGTGGACATTTATACACTGACTCATGAGGTAGTAAACATATTTTAAAACCAGCAGATAAGTTTGGAAACAGAGGTTATATGAGAATATTTGAAATACATTATTTACTTAGAATCTTAGGTGGAAAAGATGCATTGAATGGGGAAGAAGAAATTTTCAAAGAGAAAATTACATGGAAATTGATAAAAGGCATCAATGCACAAATTCTGGAAGTCCAGTAAAACAAAAACAGGAAAGTAAAAATAAGTCCACACTAAGACACATACTAGCAAAATTTCTAAAAACCAAACAGAGAATCTTAAAAGAAGTCAGAATTTTAGGGGAGTTGAGTGCATTAATCCCATGAGATCTATAATTAGACGTGTAACGGACTTCTCAGAAGAAATTTGGAAGCCAAGAGTCAATATCTTCAATAGGCTGAATGAAAATGCCATTTATTAATAAAATTCTATAACCAATGAAAATACACTCCAAGCATGGTTGTAAAACAATGACATATTCAGACAAAACTGAGGGAATTCTACCTCAGTAGATCTGACTAAGGGGAACTCCAAAAAATATTATTTTATGAGAAGGAAAATTATCCCACATTGAAACTAAGAAATATAGGAAGGAAGGAGGATAAAATAAAATGACAATTGTATGAATAAATCTAAATAAATATCAGTGTAATAATATGATGGATATGCTGTCTAGAGTTTAAAATACATGTTGAATTAAAAATGTCACAAAAATAATACAAAAGGTATGAAAGTGTAAATGGGGTTAAAGTGCTTTCAACTGTTTGACTTGTCTGAAAAGTGGACTAAAAAAATCTATATTTTGACTTTTAGAATAACAACTAAGGATTGATGTATAAATTTCAAATAATAAAGACATAGAGAGGAATACAAACAATTTCCCAAAAGAAGTCAAGAAAGGAAAGAAAAAATAATGCACTGAAGGTGGGGACAAATAGAAAACAATGGGTACAGTAGTGGATTTAGCCCAAAATATATCAGCAATTACACTAAATGACTATGGAATAAATGCTCTAATTGAAAGACTAAGGTTGTCAGAATTGATTGAAAAAGAAAAGAAAGGGGGAAGAGAAAAATCAACTCTATGATATTTATAAATGATGTATCTAAAACAGAAAGGCTAAACAGCCATTTACATCCCTTGTAAGGATCTTACTACACAACCTAAGTTTGCCCCCCAAATTTTCCATTATGTAATCTTGTTTTCTTTTTCTTGTAGACCTAATGACTACAATTCTATGGTAGGTTCAAGTTGATTTCTTATTTATTTCTACCTCTGTTCCCAATCTCTAGAAAAGAAGCTCCATGGGAGCAGTGGCCCTGGATAGTTTGCTCTCTCTACATTCCTATTCCTACAACAGACCTGGCATACAGTAGGAGAGTGGAAAATAAGTTAGTGATTGGGCAGGCAAGATTTCACAAAATGTGTACATGAACGTTAGTCAGGAAATACTCCATTTAAAAAGGTTCTGGTTCAGTTAAATTAGGAAACCCTATAACCTCTATTTTCTCATGGTAGTACTCAATATACATTGTCATATTAAGGTCGTTATTGGAATCCTGAAGTTAAAAGTCACTTGTTTAACTTTGCTTATCAGAACAATTGACAAACTTAGATTATGTAAATTAAACCCTCGAGCAGTGGCTGGAGACTTGCCAAAACTGAAGTTTGACAAATAAATCCTAAAAAACGCTGCGACAATTAGCATACAGGATACAGATCTAGCAAAGTATACAGGAATTGTAAGACTGGATATGTTTGGTGACAGTGTTGTGGAATTTAAGAGAAGTTCAATTATTCGAGTATAGAGAGGCCAGGACTCAGGAATGATTTTGAGAAGGAAAAATGGTTTATTGACGGCCGGCCGGACTCGGGAGCTTTCTGTTTGAATCCCGAGCCCCGAACAAGATTTTCAAACGTCTTTTATACAGAGAGGAAAGGCCAAATGGTCCCTTTGTTTCAGTTCTCAATAGGCTTCAATTAGCATATATCTTCCACATCTTAGGTAAGCTTTTAGCATGGACTCCAGACATTCTAGATAAGCCTTTAGCATATTTGGTTTTTGCATTTCCCCTAAATACTTAAAGTTTATAGCCCCCGCATTGTTAAACATTTCCTGGGACTGGAGCCCTGCCAGTCCCCAAGGGCAGGACTGCAGCCTCTTATCTTTCCACACTCACAAGTCAAACAGCTTAGTTATTTCTGAAGAGACAAAGAGCCTTCCACCCATAGCCCACATCAACAGGAGCTTCCCAAATTCCTGGTTTCTGATAGGAGACACATGGTATAGTTGATAATGATCTTCTGCCTGCCCTAGAAGAGATCCCTTATGTCTTCAGACAGTCACGTGTTACTGTTATATGAGATGCCTTGGAACCACTAGGCTAGGCATAGAATAAGTGTGATATGCTGCAAATTTTTTACTGAATTTATTCTATTTAAAACTCTCTTAAAAATACATTGAATGTTTCGATTTTTGCTATCATGTAAATGTGGTAAATGTCAGCTAACTTGACATTTGTTAGGTCACCACAATCTATACATAAAAACTGGACGACCCTTTATTATTTAAGAAAAAAAATCTTCAAAATATATGAACTTTATATTTCATTCACTTTTCTTTTTGATGTTGCAAGGTTAACACTTTCGTCCTTTCCTGTCACTGAGCTATGAAAAAGATAATAGTCTTTTCTCCCTACTCCTGAATTGGCATAAATTTTCCTACTCCTGTATAAAATCACAGAGGTTATTTTCCTTTACATATGGATGGCATTCTTTCTGACCCATGGGTCAGCAGATTTGGCAAATATGTGATTCTACCACTTTCCCAGTTAATGAGTGTGACCTTGCTGTAGAGGCAGACTGTCTACAGGAGCTGTGTGTTCCTAGCTTTTAATGGAGGCAACAGGTTTTGCATAGTTATTGATTACACCTCTGAATTGATGCATCACACTGATTGCTTCAATGAGAGTTACAGTGAGAATGATTCACAGAAAACACCTTCCTTCTGTCAAAAGCATACAGATGACCTGGGTTGCAGTATAGGCCACCACAAAGAGATAAAAAGATGCTTTCAAAGAGTCAGACAAGGATGTTCTGGGCCTTTTCATCTCTGCATCGTGCGGAGGGATCCAAGTAGAACTGTGCACTTATTTCAAAGACTGGATTTGCTGGGAAGATTGCAAAATAAAATCAAAATAGTCTCCTTTCTTCAAATCTCAGAGATGTTTTCGGAAGTGGTCATGCTCCTTTGCAGTTTGTATAAAGGTCCAAAATACGTGTTGGTTCTTTTTTTATAAACTCACAAAGATGCTTACTCTGGTTTCAGCATACTTATTTATTACATTATTTCCCAAACTAGGACTGATAAAACTGAACTAAAAATGGAAAGGTCATCTGTGTCAGAGGAAAACAAATTTAATTCTCCAGTCTAAAGATTTTTTTAAAAATCCATTCAAACTACCCTTATTTCAAATTTTCACTTCCATGACTCTAGCTATCTGATTTAGGAATATGCATCCTCTTTTATGAAGGAAATGGATTTTTAAATTGCTTGTTACTGGAATGGGAAAGAATACTTATTACACTGCGGTGGCATGAACTTCAGCCCATAATATGTCCTTATTTTGTTCTGAAAGGTGTTGGAATTTCAGTGTTTTTTTTTTTTAATCATGTACTCAATGCTTTTATCTTCCATAGAGTCCCTTATATTTACCTTTACAAATAATTGAATAATTACATTATAAATTAACGTGATTCTAGCCACTTTTTCTTCAGTAATCCTCAATGTGTAGCCCTAAATTCTCTCACTTCTCTTAATCATTTCCTAAATGATCTCATCTATTCTTATAGCTTCAACTCCTATCTATATGATTTGTACTCAGTTTAAAAATTTGTACCTCCAACTTGACCATTCCTTTAAGCTCTATCCTTTAAGTCCAACTGCTTATCAGACGATTTACATTTGGAAATATCAAAGAATGTCTCAAGCATATATAAAACTCAATATGAGCCAATGTAACTCCAGAACTGTAACTTCCCTAGTCATCCACCAAAATGAATAAACAACCACCACCAATGCAAATAAAAGTATAAAAAAATTAATACATACATACAAAAAAACCACACCCTCACCATTTAAAGTTCCTAATTGCACAAGGAAAGTCACATGATCTATTTAATTACATAGGGTAAAATACTAAGAGTCATTCTATATACAGCCTTATACTTGATATTCCTTATCCAATGACTGAGGACTATTGGTTTTATCTCCCAATCACCTCTCAAGTCTGACTTTATAACCCATCTTCAATACTACCTCTGCGACCAAGTTGCATCATCTCCAACCTGAGCAAAAACTCTCGAAGTGGTCACTCTACATTGACTCTTGCCATTTTTAAATCTGTTCTTCTCACTGCAGGTAGAGAAATTTGTAGATTTGTTCAAATCTTTCTCTTTCTTCATAGCATCTCATTACTGTTGAGATTAAAAAGCAGAATTTTGTCTTATCCAATTAAATCAATCATTTGTGATCTGCCTCCCATACCTCATCTTGTGCCATTCTCCTTGTTTCTAAACTTTCAGCCCTATAAATTTCTCCTACTTCTGGGCCTTTAGAATTTTGATCCCACTGACTTAAATATTTTCCCCTACACAGTCCTCCCTTCCATATTTTCATCTGCATGCCATAGCTAACTCATATAAGTCATATTTATTTAGCAAAACTCTGCTCAAATGGAAAGCTTTCCATGACCCCCTACATTAGATTGGAACCCTCTGTTGTAATCTCTTGTAAGATATTTTAATTTTTTTCGTGGCACATATTACTGTTTGTGTTTTATTTTTAATCTGGTGCTGAAGTTATTAATGTCTGTTATCAGTTTATGTCTGAGGACAGTGCATCCATTTGTTTTGCAAACTAGATCACCTCACTTAGAATTTGGAGTCAATAATATTTTATGCTCAATCAACTGACCGTGTGCCTACTATGTGCAAGACATTGGGAAATTCAGCTATGGTCAATGTATCATTATTAGCATAAAGGAATATAAATTTAATGTGGAAGCATACAGGGACAAAAATCTCATAAACAAGATCATGGAAAAAGAGGTGTATTGCATGAAAATGAAGAAAGTGGACCCAGAAGTCAGTCAGCCTGTGTTAGAACATAGATTCTACCTCCAACCATTTATATGCCCTTTGAAAAATGATTTGATCTGTCTCAATTTCCTGGTGTGAAACCTGGAAAATATACTACTACCTATTCATAGAATTCTTTTGAGAAGTTAAGTGATAAAAAATGTAATAGCATTTTGCATATTACTTGGCACACAGTAAATACTCAGCAAATACTGTTTATTATCCTTGGTTGACAATTGCTACTTTCTTACTTTTCAATTATATTCTTTACCCATTCTACTCAACTAGTGAGAAAAATAAAACACTCAAATCATTTGTGGCATAAATGCAAAATACAATGGACCCCTATTTTACTCAATCCTTTGTAGCTCTTGAAATCCATCCTTTTTTATTTCCTTCTTCTTGGAATTTTCTCATCCCTTGACTTAACACCATTCCCTAGGTGTTTTTATTATTCTTCTTAAACTTCATTTTTTTTCTCTATGTGACCCTAAGTGTTGGCTTGCTAATGCTTTCATTTTGAGCCCTCTTTTCTTTTCATTCTACTCAAACTTCTTTTGCATATTTGTCTAAATGTCTTTCATTAAATTTTTAGCTTTGTGATTAATTTTAGTAAATAAATAAATAAGAATGGATCCTATTTCTAGCTGTGCTGACTGGGAAAATTATCTAAATTATCTAGCCTTCCATGAACAAAATCATTGGTTGTTGTTTTAATTAAAATGTTATTTTTAGAATTGTAGATTTGCATGCTGTTGTAAGAGAAATCCCATGTACCCTTTACCAATTTTCTCCAATAGTAACATCTAAGAAAAGTATAGTACAATCAACCAGGATATTGCTAGTAATATAGTTGAGACTTAAAATATTTCTAGTATGAGAGTTCCTTAATGTTTCCCTTTTATAGCCACACCCACTTCTCTACTACACCCACACCCTCCTAAACCTATGGCAACCCCTAATCTAGTTCCCATCTGTTTACTTTTATTTAAGGAGCGTATATACTTCGAGGATAACTTGAGCAACAAAGGAATTGAGACTTTTAAAAACAATTTATTTGAAATTCAAAAAATGAAAATATAGAAAGGCAGCTCAACAAGTTATGGAAATATTATTCCTAAAAAGTAATTTACAGGCACTTTTATCTCATCTAATTCCATCTACTAACTTGGTTGTTCCTTAGTGTTCAAAAAGATACACAAATTAGTTAAATGGCATAGTCAATGTCTCCCTATTAAGGAAAAAAAAAATGGAGAGAAAAAAATACTTAATTGTATTCATATCTCACAAAACCAAACGCCATATTTTTTTTTTTTTTTTTTTACCTTTAGTCTTAATCTAGTATCAGGTTTGCTTTTGGTACAAAAACATTGCAATGTTGTTTATAATTATAGTCCATAAATTACATTAGTTATATTATTCCCAAGTAGGGTATTCTCATCTACTCCTTGATTCCTGCTAGGACCTATTTTGCTCCTGATCCTAAATCTTACCTCCCTAGCCTAGACTGTCACAAAATCTCCAAATCCATATCTTAACTGTTACATGGTACACACATATCAGTAATGCCAATTGTCCAACTAAATCACATAGTCTTCTCCTGAAAAACCTATCATTCCTAATTTCCATGTCTAATAAAATGGCATCAATATACTACCAGCACACAAATTTAAAACCTGAAAAATATTCTAGATTCTTTTACATACTCCATCACTTCATCAATTGGGTAACTAGAAAATCCTATATCCTCCTCCCCTTATATTTTCTTGAATCTCTTCTCCAGCTCCATTGCCACTGCATTTGGGTCATTCCTTCTTCATTTGTCCTGGTAAGTGATTCCTATCTAGTTTCTTTGTTTCCAGACACAAATGCCTCTAAGTTGTTCTTGAAACCCTTTTAGTGAAGAACTTCCTCAAAGTCAGGTCATATTGCCTTTTTCTTTAAAATCCTTGAATAGAGCTCAATTATTTGGGGGATAAAGAAAAACAGCAAAGAAAAATTCTAAGCATGTGGTCACATTTGTACTTCCATATTATGTGCTCTGAGCCTGATATTTTCATATTACCTCCTGGTATTTCATGAATGGACTTTATTATTTTAAACTTCCAATTCCATTACAAGTGTCATAATTTCTTCCACACATTTTATGATTACTGATATATTTATATTCTTTCTACCAATTTATTTTAACATTTTTATCAATATATGATGTATTTACCACAAAGTCTACCCATTTAAAGTATGTAGTTCAATGTTTTAGTATATTTATAGATTTGTACAAAAATTACTATAATCTACTTTAATGGCACTTTCATCACCAACAAAGAATCTCGTACCACTAGTATTTACTCCTCCCTTCATCCAGCAACCCCTTTCACCACCCTTAATATTAATATAATCTATTGGTGCTTTGATTTACTCTCATATTTACCAGTATCTTTACTCAGAACTCATACTTGTATTTCAGACCATTTGGTGGAATCATTTTCTTCCTGAAATGATGTTCTTTAGGTCAAAATCTCTAAATTAAAGAATTTGTCTTTATCTTACTCTTAAATTTTCATTACTGGGTTATGGATTTTAAGCTAAGTGTTATTTCTTTCAGCATATTGAAGATATTAGTTACTGTCTTCTATTTTTCATTGTTGCTATTGGGAATTCAACTCAGTCTATTTGCCATTTCTTCGTAGATGATTTGTTTTTATGGAGGGAGGGCAGATTTTTTGCTGACACAGTGATCTTGTTATCTTTGGTGTTCTGAAGTCTCATTAAATATTGTCTCTGAATAAATACCTTTTAGGGAAGTGGATTTGGCTCACCTGATAGAGCATCTGCCTACCACATGGGAGGTCTAGGGTTCAAACCCAGGGCCTGCTCACCCATGTGGTGAGCTGGCCCACGTGCAGTGCTGATGCACGTAGGGGTGTCCCCTGCATAGGGGAGCCCCACAGGCAAGAAGTACACCCTGTAAGGAGAGCCGCCCTGTGTGAAAAAAGTGCAGCCTGCCTGGGAGTGGCACTGCACACATGGAGAACTGACACAGCAAGATGATGCAACAAAAAAGAGACAGGTTCCCTGAGCCACTGACAAGAATACAAGCAGACACAGATCACACAGCAAATGCACACAGAGAGGAGACAACTAGCAGGGGTGGGGGAAAGGGGAAAGAAATAAATGAAATAAATCTTTGAAACAGAAAACTGACAAAAAATTACCTTTTACTTCCTAAAATGTTCTTTTTACAGGCACCTTTATCTCACCCATAATTCTTGGATATCTCTTCAAATATTTCCTTTCTTCTCCATTTTCTCCATCCTCTGTTTTTAAACTTTTCTGTCATCTTTTCCTTCAATGTGTGACACATGCTGGATAATTCCTTTTACTCTACATTTTAGTTTCCTTTAGTTATTCCTAGACAGGGAAGATTCTCTGGAGAAAATTATTTCTGGACTACTTGGTGAAAGATTTGTAAGGCAAAAGGAAATTGTAAATTTGTTTGATCATGATTGATTTTAGCTGCTCTAATGAAATCTCAAAATTACCAGCAGCTTAAAAACACAAATGTTTATTTCTTTATCATGTAAAAGTCCAGAGGCATTTGAGCCAGGGCTGATGGGTTGACACTCATCCTCAAGAACTCAAGCTCCTTCCAGCTTACTCCCCACTTAGTGTTTTTCCCTAGTTCTTATGGTCCAGAATGGCATTATTTCAGAAGGCAGAGTAGAAGTACCAAAAGGAAGATACAAAGTATTTGTCAGCTAGCTGCTGTTCAAGGAAATCCCAAGAAATTGCCACGTAGCACTTCCTCTTTATAACCAATAGGTCAAAACTTAGTCACATTGCCACAGCATAGGATTTGGGAAAGGTATTATTTCTTGACATTAGGAGACATGTCTATACCTTGGTATTTCTACTGCCATGCACAATTCTTGACACAGATGGTTCTCAATAGTTATATGTTATTAATTAAAGGAGTAAATAATTTTTAAATAACCATACACTGTATCTTGAAATAGTGATCAAGAGTCTGAAAAAATTTTGGAAATGAGCAAAACATCAAAATTTTAAACCCCAAATAATGATTTCCTCAGAAAGCTAATGCAGCCTTGATACTCATTCTGGTGTCTTTGTGACTGTTTCCCAGACATTTCTTGGAAATATTTTGGCATTCCTTTGTCAGTTTTAGATATCAGGAGCACATGTTAGGAAGAAGTAAATTGAACATTTCTAAGCTGTTCTTTCTGTATGCAGCCTTCCCTTGATTAAAAACTGGTTAGGAATGGCAAGTGAGTCAGATTGCTACCTTGAAAGTAGTTAAGCAGCAGGCTTCTATCTACTAGAGAAATGGTAAGTTCTTAAGTGAACAGCGATCAGCTTTACAAGCACTACACTGAGGGTATTTCAACACTCACTGAATTTAAATCCAGGGACATGAAGCCTTTTCTTGCAAATGTCAGATGCTTTGCCTTTCATTAGACTGTGAAACTATGTTGCTTCATGCCTCCTTTAAAAGTTACCAATAATACCATCAGAAACGTTTTAAATTCCCTCACTTTATTTTTCCCCAGGATCCTGCTGAGAACACTGAAGAACTCTTATTTAGATTCATTTGCACATATTTCAGCTGCTAGTATTTCAGTACTCATCTGCAAAGTTCTTCTCCTAAAGTGAAAGTCCATATATTGAATGCCCTATAAAAGTTTAAAGTAATTTAAATTGGAACAAGCTGAAAATCAGATGCATTTTACAAAAAGCTTGGAAGCACTGAAAGATTTTCTGTCACAGCGTGCCTAACTACATTTAGGCTGCTGTTTTCAATCAGAGAAAAAACTGTTTGGGCTTGGTCCTGGTCAGGGGAGCAGTGCCTGGTGGAGGGAGCCAATTTCCTGACCAGAGCAGCTGGGTTCCACAGAAAGGTAAAAAACTTGGGATGCCTTCTGGGTAGATGTTGGCCAGCTAGGACTGCTGTTTCTCCAGACTGGCTTAGCTACTTATGCTACTTGTCACAAATTGAGTGGATAAGTCCCCAAAGCCCACAAAGCCCCTAGGTCCCTGGCATGCTGAAGGCATCCCACTTTTTGAGAAAGCTCCAAGGTCATTCTGCAATGAGAAACTGAGAAATGCTATGAGTAGTAGTCGCTGCAGATTCCTCAGAGTATTTTATAATTGGGTCTACAAAGGGAAGCTCTGGTTCTTTTGAGAGGTATTTTTCTAGATTGTGACCCTCAAAGAAGTCAGGTAAGAATGAGACTTTGTAATCTTTGCCAACATCAAGCAAAGATTTATTCATTCAACAAACATTTTTATGAGCTTGTACTGTGTACCAATAATTGTTGTGCAAAGGATACAGAGACGAACAGGCATAATATTTAACTTAGGGAGAACAAGCCATAATATATAGCTTTAATTATTTTGGGAAGCATGCAGCCTATTATGCTACTATGAGCTGAAGGGGCTAACTGGGACATGCATGGGATATTATAGGAGTACAGAAGAGGAATATAGAGAACTAACTGAGCTTGGAGTGGGAAGTTGGTAGGTTAGAAATTGCTACCAGGAACTGATATTTCATCCTAGTCTCAAATTGAATGGGACATGATCAGTTGGACAAGGTGGATGGAATTTCTAGGTAGTGGAAATGCATGAGCAAAGGATAGAACAAATAATACAGGAAATAAATTGCTAAATGCAGTGTGAAAATGAGGGAAGATGAAACTAAAAAGATGGATCATGTTATAAGTGTTTGTGTGTGCTATGCTAAGAATTTTGTGGCGTATTTAGATGCATTTTTGCTTAAGCAAATTCAGGAATAAATGGTAAATAAAATTCAGTCCCATATTATTTATAAATTATGTTTCATCATAGAACACAACTGGTACTGTATAGACACAACATATACAACTTGTAAATATTTTTGTTCTGTTCCAGTACTGTGAAATGAAATACCTGAAATTTCAGTATATCAAGTTCACCATGACTACAAGGATTCTTCTATACCATCAACAATCATTCTGATGAAAACTGAAAAATTTGTTACCTGAATGAAATTTTGCCCAGATGTGCCACTTTGACAGCCTTCTCATCTCAGTGTGGAATGAAGGGTTTGTGGAGGAACAAATAAGTGAGGTAAGTTAAAATACAATGTCTTCTCCCATGTTCCCCACAACATATTTAGTTTTGAGTGGTAATGGAAGACAGCATCATAAAACTTTATTTGGCATTTTAGATTTTCTGATGTTTTCACATATATTTATTTATATGTGAAATCTATATATTTCAAGAGAAAGACTAGGAAAGTTTAAGGTAACTTTAGTTCTCTTCATTTCTGTTTCCTTATCTAATAATGAATTGTATTTGATAAAATGAAGATCTATTTAAATTAAATATAGATCATTGGATGGAAAATGAGTCTCCAAAAATGGCTCATAGCAAAGGGCTTCCTAAATTTGACAGTGCAAATGAACCACCTGGGGATTTTATTAAAATAAAAGCAGAAAGCACCTTCAGAAATTCTGATTCACTACGTTTGGAATGAAGTCATACAATCTGGATTATTTTTAAAATTCCTTGGAGAAGAAACCAACCATCATTTGGGAAACTTTGCTCTAGAGTCTGTGTTCCACAGTGATAGTAACTTTCACTCAAGTTTCTTGCACCATCCTGGGACTTCTGTTCTCTATTTGCACTTAGGTCCAAACAAGCAAAATAGTTTGATAGTTTGTACACACAATCTAAAATTTCCCCTTTTAACCACATTTGAATATATAATTTGGTGCTATTAATTACGTTTGCAATGTTGTTGTATAATCACCATCCATTACCAAAACATTTCCATCATCTCAAATAGATAGTCTATTCATTTTAAACCTTAACTTCCTACTCCCTACCTCCAACCTTTATAACCTATATTCTAGATTCTGACTATGAGTGTGCTTATCCTAATTATTTCATATCAATACTCACACCAGTATTTTTCTTTTTTTCTGACTTATTTCACTCAACATGATGTATTAAAGGTTCACACATGTTGTCACATGTATCAGAACTTCATTCTTTTTCTCAGCTGAATAATGTCATTATGTGTATATAGCACATTTTGTTTATCCATTGATTGGTTGATGGACACTTCAGTTGCTCCCATCTTCTGGAAATTGCAAGTAATACCACTATGAAAATCAATATGCAAGTATCAGTTTGAGTCCCCGATTTCAATTATTTTGAGTATATACCTAGAAGTGAGATTACTAGGTCATAAAGTTATTCTATACTTAACTTTGTGATGAACTACAAAACTGTCTTCTACAACAGCTGCAAAATGTGACATTCCCACAAACAATGAATAAATATCTCTATTTCTCCACATCCTCTCCAATACTTATAATTTTACATGTTAAAAAAATAACAGCCATTGTACTAGTGTGAAATGGTATATCATTGTGATTTGTATTTGTATTTCCCTAATGGCTAATGATGTTGAGCATCTTTTCATGTACTCTCTGGCCATTTGTATCTTTACTTTGGAGAAATGTCTAGTCAAGTTGTTGCACATTTTTAATTGGGTTATCTTTTTGTGATTGAGTTAAAGGATTTTTTTTAATATATTCTGGATATTAAACCCTTATTGGATATGCTGTTTCCAAGTTTTTTCTCCAATTGTGTAATTTGGCATTCTATTTTCATGATTAAGTCCTTTGTGGTACAAAAGTATTTAATTTGATGAATTCACACTTATCTATCTTTTCCTTTTGTTGCTTGTGTTTTGAGTATTAAGTTTCAGAAGCCATTTTTATTACAAGGTCCTAAAGACGCTTCCCTATGTTTTCTTCTAGGAGTTTTATAGGTCTGGTTCTAATATTTTGGTCTTCGATCCATTTTGAGTTGATTTTTATATATGGTGTGAGGTGGGGTTTCACCTTCATTCTTTTGCAAATGGAGAGCCATATTTTCTTGTACCAGTTGTTAAAGAGACTATTCTTTCCCATTTGAGTGGTTTTTACTCCCATTTCAAAAGTCAGGTGGCCATAAATGTAAGGGTTGATTTCTGAACTCTCAATTTTTCTCCACTGGTCTATAAATCTTTCCTTGTGCCAGTACCTTGCTGTTTGGTTAACGTGTCTTTGTAAAAAGTTTTAAGATCAGGAAATGTGAATCCCCAACTTTGTTCCTTTCAAGGTGGCATTGCTATTCATGGCCCCTTATCTTTCCATATAAATTTGACAATGAGCTTGTCCAATTATGCAAAGAAGGTATTGGATTTTTAAAAAATTGTGATTGTATTGAATCTGTAAATTGCTTTGGGTAGAACTGGCATCTAAGCCTTCCAATCCATGAACATTGAATTTCCTTCAATTTATTTGTGTTCTTTGATTACTTTTAGTAATGCTTTGTAGATTTCTGTGCACACATATTTTTCATCTTGGTTAAATTTAAAGATATTTGATTCTTATGGTTACTATTGTAAGTGAATTTTTTTTTCCTGATTTCTTTTTGCAATTGTTCATTACTATTGTATAGAAACACTATGGATTTTTCATTGTTGATCTGCCATGCTACTTTGCTGAATTGATTTATTTAATCTAGAATCATTGTTGTGGATTTTCCTGGGTTTTCTTTATATGGGATCATGTCATCTGCAAAGGTGGAAAATTTTATTTCTTCCTTTCCAGTTTGGATATTTTTTATTTCTTTCTCTTGCCTAATTGCTCTGGCTAGGACTTTCAGAACAATGTCGAATTACAGTGCTGGTGTAGTAGCAGAGAGAAGTTGGGTGTATGTGGTATCGAAGGCCAGGACATGAGCATTCTGAGAAGGAAGTTTTATTTCAACAGACCAGACTTGGCAGACTCTTGTCCTGATAAAAACCAAGCCCTGAATAGAATTTTTTGGGGCCCTTTCATACAGAGGATATAAGAGTGGGGAGCAAAACATTGCTTGTATGCAAAAGGACTTTTTGTTAGTTTCTTCATGTGTTTTATCTGAGTATTAGATAGGTTATTTCCCCCAGGTAAGCTTGAATTAACACATATCCCCTACATTCCAGGTAAGCTTGACACATTTGGTTTGCATCCTCCCTGAATATCCAAAGCCTATAGAGTTTATACTTCTCAATGGGCTTTCTAAGCATATTTAAATCTAAAATAAGTTTCAATTTATGCGCAGGCTATATTATCTCCCCCGCCCCCTTGATGCCTGCTTAAGATTATTAAACTTTGGCATCATTATTGTCAGAGTTTCTCTGGACTGATTGGTAGGTGTATAGAGTCATGAGATGGGCAGCTGTCTGCGTTTTTACTATACTGTTTATTGGGGTGCGCATCCTGTTTATCATGAAAGGGAGGAGGCAAGGAAGTATGGTGCATCCTCCTATGAGGAAGGCAATTATTGCCAGTAGAAGTTTGAAATTGTTTACTATTGACTGCCAGCCTCCAAAGGGATTACTTAAATTCCAGCCATTCCAGGACAGCAGTGGAACATGAGCCATTTTTACCATTTTGCTTGTAATTTCATCAATAACCTTTCCAGTGCTGTCTAGTTCAAGGCAGCAGTTAGAGAGATTGAATTTTCCACAAACTCCCCTTCTGCTGCCAGGAGATAGTCTAAGGCAAGATGGTCTTGATAGACAGTATTTCTGAATTTAGTTTGCTGTTGGGGTAGTTAAGTTCAGAGCATGGGCAGTTTCATTAGTTATTATTTCTACCACAGCTTGTAAGTGGATGATTCGACTTAGCATATAGATAGGGGTTTGATAACCTCATATGCCATCCTCTGCCCAAGTTGCTTGCCCATAGTACTGGATTATATACTCAGGGGGCCATTCTTCACCTCCCCAGGTAACAACAGCCCTTCTCTTATGTTTTAATACACTGGGCTGGCTTAGCTCTTAGCTAAGGGAATGGGGAAGAAAGAGGGTTTTATTGTACTGAGCAAATACCACACCAGTTTCAGGGAAGTTCTCAGAATGCAACTTTCCCACAAATACAGTACAGACCATTTGGGGCAGTAAAGGGGCCTTTTGCGGTGGAGGTCCACACTGTGATTAATTGGGGGAAAGTACGATTTATGAGAATGAGGTCATATTCATTCCATGTTCCCCAAGGCTTGGTTGTATTGGTGGTATACTTTTGGAATTTTCCCCCTGTACATGTTAGGTTTCCAACAGATATAGAAGAGTTTAGGCAGGCCCTTGAAGCACAATATTTTCCTAAGAAAGAAGCTTGCAAGGGATACATACTATCTCAGGGGATAGCTAGGAGGCTAGTTTCGTTATATGGTTGGCTGTAATTTTTTTTTTTAAGATTTTATTTATTTATTTACCCTCCCCCTCCCCCCCCCCCCGCCCCAGTTGTCTGTTCTCTGTGTCTATTTGCTGCGTCTTCTTTGTTCGCCTATATTGTTGTCAGCGGCATGGGAATCTGTGTTTCTTTTTGTTGTGTCAGCTCTCTGTGTGGGCAGCGCCATTCTTAGGCAGGCTGAACTTTCTTTCACGCTGGGTGCACTCCTTGTGCGTGGGGTTCCCCTATGCAGGGGACACCCCTGCATGGAACGGCACTCCTTGTGTGCATGAGCACTACGCATGGGCCAGTTCCACACGGGTCAAGGAGGCTCAGGATTTGAACCGTGGACCTCCCATGTGGTAGACGGATGCCCTAACCACTGAGCAAAGTCTGCTTCCCTGGCTGTAATTTTATTCTCTAGTTTCCCAGGGCCATTAGTCTCCCATATTAGTACCTCCACATACGTAGCATGAGGAGACATTTAAGGCGGCCCCTACTACTTCAGCCAGGTTTATGAAGCGGTTTATTGCTGCTTGTGGAATGGAAAAGGGCTTTTCCATTTCTTCACAGAGGGGGTGGAACACAGAGTGGGCTTTACTTGTGAGTGGGTGTTCCCAATACCAAACCCAGATGTAGGCTCCTGGGTCTATTCCTCTGCTGTCAATGAGGAGGCCCATTTGGACTCCCTGAGTCTGCCAGGATTCAGGTTTAAGGATGGTGAGGGTAAGGGGTTACACTGACCATGTGGACAGTTAGTCGGGGTCGTACCTTTGATGAGGATGGCTGTTTGTTTGGTGGTGTCCCCATTCCAGGTGGCCCAGGTGACACAGGACCAGTAGAAGCAGTAGTATGCACCTATGTATTTGTACCAGAAGCCACCACCACCACCCCCTTTGGGCTGCACTTTTCATTTCTGGGGCACACAAAAACTTATTGTTATGTGTATATTTCTGCTCCCAGCTGAGCCCTCCACAATTGGTGTTCCATGGTATCCCAGAGTCTATAACCTGACATGTATCAAATAGGAGGGATACTCCTTGGTTCTGGTTAGTGACTGGGGTAGAGTTAAGTAGTTCCCTATTTTGATTAAGCATTCTTATTTCCCATTTATGGGAGGCTGTTGGGGGTTTGGGGTCATAGCAGGTTATTTGGCCAGATGCATTACAGACACTATAGGAGATTTCTTGAAACTGGCAGGTGGTTATATGGCCCTTGCAGGTGTAATGGTTATGATAAAGTAATATAGTATGACATGGGCCCCCATTCTCACTTCTTGGACACATGGCTTACACTCTGTGGTGCCAATCTGGGACCAGGGGAGGGTCAGGGGTAGGAGTAGAGAAAATAACAGAAGGGGCATTGTAACTGGGATTAAATCAGATTCCTATTCTTCAGCTATTAATAGATCAATCGGCTTCCAGGGTGTGATTGGAGCAGAACTCGGTGTTCCATCCTCAATCTTCGGCTGTACATGGACCAGTCAGCTTCTGGGTGTGACTGGAGCAGGGCTTAGTGTTTTGTTCTTTTGCAAGATGAGTTTGATTGAGTTGTGGGTATCTGGAATACAGGCCCAGGACTCTGGGGCAGCTTGCTTGACCCAGCTATGGTGTATCCATGGGGGTGATTTCAACTACTTTAACTGCACTGGGGTGGATAAAATGACAAGATAGGGTTCTTGCCATCGAGGGGTTAATGGAGCTGATTTCCAGTCTTTGACCCAGACTGTATCTCCTGATTTGTACGGGTGTATGGAGCTGCTTAGGCTAATGCAGGCCCCTTCTTGGACCCAGTGATGCAAGTTTTGTAGGGTTTTCCTAAGCTGATCATTTGCTGAGCTATTGGTAAGTTGCCTCTTTCTCTGAGATCCCCTTCTATATTTTGGATTAAGGGTGGGTGGAGCACCTCCCAAAGAGGATTTTATTAGGAGTTAGGCTTAGCTTTCAGCCTGGGCTGGCCCAAACTTGGTGGAGAGCACTCAGAAGTACTTGTATCCATATTAGCTCAGTTTCTTGGCAAATCTTGGCAATATAAGTCTTTACTAAATGGTTCATTCACCTTGCTTTCTCTGAGGTTTGAGGATGGTAAGCAGTGTGGAGTTTCCATCACACCCACAGTGCTTTGGCAATCATTTGAGTGATTTCAGACACGAAAGCAGGTGCATTGTCAGAGCCAATTGAGAGGGGTAGCCCATATCGAGAAATGATTTCTCTGAAGAGAACTTTGGCTACTTCTTCAGCTTTTTCTGTTCAAATGGGAAAGGCTTCCACCCAGCCAGAAAAGGTGCAGACGAGGACTAGGAGATATTTACAGCTTCCGGATCAGGGCATTTCAGTGAAATCAACTACCAGATCTTCAAGATGCATACTGCCAATTCTTTGAACTCCCGGGGCTCCCATGGGCCCCTGGCAAGGGTTATTTTTTGCACATGTCGTGCACCACTGGCCTACAGCATGGGTGATGGAGGCTAGACTTGGGATGTAGAAGAATCTAACACTTCTTTAAGATGGGTTTTTCCCAACTGTGTGTTCTTGTGGTAGTCTTGAACTACAGTTGTGGCTAATATTTGTGGCACAACTGTCCTGTGATCTGGCAATGTTTGCTCTTTGTGTTCACTCTCAGAGTATCCACTCTCTTTCTGCTTGAGTATATTGTGGTTCCCAGTGATTCAGAGGCTGCAGGACAAGAGCAGGCAGTGTATACTGGAGTTTCTGATAATTAAGAGGTTGAGGAATGAGAACAGCCACCAGGTTTTCAGATAGAGATCCTTCCCATGCCACTCTTTTTGCTTCAGCGTCTGTCCTCTGATTTCCCTGGGCCATGGGGCTGTGGTTTATCTGGTGTCCCTTGAAGTACATCACAGTCACTTTGCTAGGTTCCCAAACTGCTTCTAGTAGTTCCAGAATCTGTGTGCTATATTTACTGCTCTTTTCTCCCAAGTTAATGAGTCCTTTTTGTCTGTATAAGACTCCATGTATGTGCAGGGTAAGAAAGGCATATTTGGAGTCTGTGTAGATGTTAACTTTGGCTCCAGCCACAAGTTGTAGGGCTTGGGTGAGGGCAATGAGTTTAACTTGTTGTGCTGATGTGTTATTTTTGCAGGTGCTGGGCCTCTACTTTATTCTCAGATGTTACTATAGTATATCCCACTCGCCTATTGCTGCCCTGCATAAAGTTACTCCCATCGGTGAAGAACTCCATGTCAGGATTTGCCAGTGGCTGGTCTTGGAGGTCTGGTCTGCTGGAATGTAATTCTTGCAATGTTTCCAGGCAGTTATGGGCTGGAACCCCCGGTTCCACGGGTAGCAAGGTGGCAGGATTTAGGATTTTTACAAGTTCCAATTGGATGAATAGATTTTCTCATAATAGGGTTTGATATTTAACCAAATGGTTGTTAGTAAACCAATGTGTTCTTTTGACTTCTAAGATTGTGATTACTGCATGCGGAACCCGGGCAATTATAGGCTGCCCAAGAGTTAATTTTGTGACTTCTAGTGTTAACATTGCTAAAGCTGCTACAGCTTGCAGGCATGAGGGCTATCCCTGGGCTACCGAGTCCAGTTGTTTGGATAGATAAGCTACAGATCCTTGCCAGGAACTGAGGTATTGAGTGAGTACTCCTACTGTGATGCCTTGGTGGTTATGGATGTAGAGACAAAATGGTTTACTGAGATTTGGAAGCCCGAGGCTCGGTGCTTCCATTAGAGCTTGTTTGAGAGTAGTGAAAGTGTTTTTCTGTGGGCTTTCCTAGAGCAGGGGATCACATTTTCCCTCCTTTGTGGCTTCATATAAAGGGCACATGAGGACCCCAAAATCAGGTATCCAATTGTGGCAGAATCCAGCCATTCCAAAGAACTCTCTCAGCTTCTGGCAGGTGTTGGGCTCAGGGAGACTGTAGATTGCTTTCTTTCTTTCAAGTCCCAATTCATGGCACCTCTGTGTTATTTTATAACCTAGATATTTGATGTGAGGTAGGCAGATTTGGGCTTTTTTCTTAGATACCCAATAGCCTTTTTACTGTAGATGCTTTAAAAGGGCATGGGTTCATACCAATAGCGTACACATACAATGTTACTATACCACTGCATCCTGACAAATTTTTGTACTTACTTGCCACACATTATATTTTTGTATTGTATGTCAAAAATCATAGATTTATCATTGCTTTTATGCATTTGCATTTTAGCACCTGTAGGAAATAAGAAGTGGAGTTACATATTTAAAAATACAATATTATTGTACTGACATTAATAATACTAAATGCTTAACTTTATCAAAGTTCTTTATTTCATTATGCCACTTTGATCTGTAGTCTATTGTTCTTTCCTTCCAGACTGAAAAACTTCCTTTCATGTTCCTCGTAGGGCAGGTCTAATGGTGATGAACTTCCTTAACTTTTGTTTATCTGGAATGTCTTCATCTTTCCCTCATTTTGAAAGAAAGTCTCACCAGATATAAAATTCTTGATTTGCATTGTTTTCTTTCAACACTTTAAGTATTTCTGCACACTGATGTTTTGCCTCCATGGTTTCTGATAAGAAACTGGCACTTACTCTAATTTAGACTCCCTAATACATAACATGTTGCTTTTCTTTTGCAGCTTTCAGACCTCTCTCCTTATCCTTTACGTTCAGTAGTTTGATGTGACAAGGCATTTTGTTTGTCAAGTGTATCCTGTTTGGTATTCTCTGAGCTTCTTGGATAACCACATTCAGGCATTTTGCTAAGTTTGGGAATTTTTCTGTCATTATTTCTTTGAATATTTCTTCTGCCCTTTTCTCTTTCTTTTCCTTCTGAGAATCCCCGTCCCCAAACACACACACACAATGATTAAATATACAGTGTCCCAACTGTTACTTAAGCCATTTTCATCTTTTGTAAGTATTTTTTCTTTCTGTTCTCAGCCTTACTCATTTTAATTTTCATGTCTTCATGTTTGTTGATTATTTCTTCTGCCATCTCCAATCTTTTGTTGAAACGTTCCTGGGAATATTTCATTCCAATTATTGTCATCTTCAACTCTAGTAGTTCTATTAGATTTCTGTAAAAAATTTCTATTTATGAGATTCTCATATTGTTCAGTCATTGTTTTCCATTATTTTCCTGATATATTTTAGTTTCATCTCCGAATTTTCCTTTACCTACTTGAGCATGTTAAAAATCCTTTTTTTTTTTTTTCTTTTTTAAAGTCTTTCTGGTCTGTTCACTGTTAGGTCTTCTTCATTAAGGTATCTACATTTTTATCTTCCTCCTTCAGTTGGGCCTTCATTTCCTATTTTCTGTTTACTTGTAATCTTCTGTTGTACACTGTATTTTTCAATATTTTAAACTGTTAACTCTCAGATTTATTCCCTGAAATATCTCTTCTTGTGTTTTCAACCAGCTGGTGATGTGACAGAGAAATTCTTAAGTGTCAGTGCTCTTATCAGGAAGGTCTGTCTAAGGCAAATGTAAAGTTCAGGGTCTTTCCTGTCTTTTCTAACCAGTGTTTTGTCCTGGCCTTATGCTCACCAGTTGACTTAAGAGTTCCCCTGTTTAGAGTTTGCTTGTCTCCTCTACTTCTCAGGACACAACCTTTCCACCTCTCTTGGGTCTTTCACTGCCTGAGTTAAAGCAGGTAAGCCTCTGCCCCAGGCCAATGACATCAGTTGTTTATTAGGCTGCTTTTGTTATCTCAAGCTGCTTTTGCCAGGAATACAAATCCTGGGGGTGGGGGGGAGAGTGGGGGTGGGGGTGAGTACACTGAGAGAGGAGTTTCCTAAATCAGTCTTCCCAACTGATAAAGTCAGGTGGCCATAAAAAGAGCACTGACCAGCTCCAAACTGCTATGAAGGAGGAATAAGGGAGGGGCCAGAAAGGACCTGAGGAGTTTCTTCCCTGTTCTCCAAAGCTGGGTTTTCTTGACCTTCCCAGTAAATGCAACCCTGCAGTCAGCCTCCCCAGCACTGAGGAAGCATCGTAAAGTTTACCTCCTTTGTCCTGGGAGGCTGAGCACAATGGCCACCCTCAGACCCAGGCTAGCAATCCGAAATACCTAATCAAAGCTGTGAGCAGCAATTGGCCTGTGTTCACCTTGAATCTTGGGGAAGTTGATTTTTATGTCCTTTTCTGGCACCAGCAAGCTATGCCAGGGGCTGGGCCCCACTGCAGCCTGCTGTGAGAGTAGGAGGTGTTTACCAGTAACCACAGTGCAAAGAGAGCAATTTACTGAAGAGTGGTACATCAGTACTCATTGTTAGGGAAGCCAAAGTGGCTCAGTGGTTGAGCACTGGCTTCCCACATACAAAGTCCTGGGTTCAATCCCCAGTACCTCAAAAAAAAAAAAAGTATACTCATTCTTAATTGGTTCCGGGAGGCGAGTACCAAAAATGGCAAGTATCAGACATACTTTTCCCATGAGGAATAATGTAAATAAATTTAATGCATTCACAAACAAAAGACAATGCATATTTTTAAAGTAATATGTAAAAAGATAATGTTGTATATAATTACTTTACATGAGAAATAAACCTAAACCTTAATAGATACTTAGATTAAATGAAATGAAAACTTCACTTTATTTGTACTGAGCCCATGGCCTAATCGGATATTGGGAGGAGAGTGGTGAGGAGAGTGGTGAGGGGGAGATTACCTGGAGTGTTGTTTGGAAGGAGAGTCCCCTTCAAAAGAACATTAGGCATTTGCACTTCAGGTGTTCTTTCTCTCTTCTGCAATTTTTCAGCTTATACCACAGGCTCTGACACACTCTTTGTCACCTTTACTAAAAACTTATCCAATGGGAATGCTTCTGTCTTCTTTTCAGAATTCCTGAAAAGTGTGAAATTGTTTGGTCTTTCAAGAAATTCATATTTTTGCTTGTCAGAACTTTGCCCAGATTGGAACTTCTCCACAAAGTTTTGAACTTCTGCCTATTTTGCACACATTTCTTTTTATCAAGGAACTGAGGACATTCTCCCTTAATCCTCCTCAACTGAAGAAATCTCTTCAGCCACCTCTTGCTGCTGCTACTTCTGTAGCTCCCCCAGCTCCTCACTAATTCCTCAGCATCAGCAGCTTTGACTTTCAGACCCATAGATACAAAATCCTGCACAACTGTACCCTCAGTACTTGCAGTATTGGGGTCGACCTCAAACCCTTCAAAGTCTCTCTGAGTCACAGCTTCTGGCCACAAATTCTTCCATACCAAATTCATTGTCCTGTAAGAGACTTTATTCCAGGCCTTATCAATAAGGTTAAGGTAATGCAGGATATTGAAATGTTCCTTCCAGAATTCTGTAAGGGTCAACTGGGTGTCAGAGGTGATCTCGAAGCATCTCTGGAAAAGCACCTTAGTGTACGACTTTTGAAGTTTGAAATGACCTGCTGGTTCATGGGCCGGATGAGAGGAATAGTGTTGGGGGACAGGAACCTTACATTGTGAAGCTGAATGCCTTCAGTAAGTCATCCCCCAAGCCTGGAGGGTGGGCAGGCACATTGTCCAAATGTAGGAGCATTTGCAGAGGAAAATCTTTCTCCAGTAAATATTTTTTCACTGAGTGACCAAAAACTTCAGATATCCACTCAGTGAAAAATTGCCTTGTGATTCAAGCTTTGCTGTTTGCCCTCCACATCACATGGAGTTTGCTTTTTATGACATTATGTTTCTTGAAAACTCATGGGTTTTCGCTATGATAGACTGGTAGAGGCTTGTGTTTTAAGTCCTCACTAACATTCCCCACTGTCCTTCATCGGTTTGTGGCCTGGAAATGTCTTCTCCTCTTCTGTGATGTAGGTTCTACTCAGCATAATTTTTTCCAAAAAAAACTCTAATGTCATCGCAGTTAGAAATTTGGTGGGGAAAAAAGCCCTCAGCTTCTATATAGTCTTGAAATTCACTGAACAATTCATCAGCAGACTTTTTCTTAGCACGCGCTGCCTCACTATGCCTCACAACACTAGGGATGCCGGTCCTCTTTTTAAAATTATCAAACCACCCTTGGATGGCCTTAGAAACTTCAACGCTCTCATCACTTGGTTCCTGTTTGTTTTTCAAAGTATTCATATGCAACACTTTGGCTGTTTCACATATCATGGCTTATGATACACTATTGCCCACTAACTGCTTCTCATTTCCCCAAATTAATAACAGCTTTTCAACTTCCTCAAGTGTTTGGGAATGCCACTTTGTTACCACTTTAACTCCTTTTGCAACATCAGCCTTTTTTATTGCTTCTTTATTATTCTTAATGATGGTGGAGACAGTTGTTCTAGGCACACCGTATTCCCTAGCAAGATCATTAACATGAATACCACACTCATATTTACTTATTATTATTATTATTATTTTTGCTCTGTGGTGGTAAGAAGTAATTTTCTTTTCTGCCCAGTGCGATCACTGCTCATTTTCTTAGGGCCCATTATGAAGAAAAAAAAATGCAAAAATACAAAAATGACCACAGAAGCTAGGGTAAGACTGCAATGGGAAATGCACAGGGCAAGAACTACAGTATGACTAGCACATGACCCTTTATTTCAGCTGGAAAGAGTAATGAATCACGGAGAGGCAACTGACACCGACAAATTCTAGCTTGTGCTTAGAGTACCAAATGATGAATACTGGGATAAAATATTCAGGTCAAAATATGGCAGGTACCAAATTCATTGAGTTTAAAAGTAGTCAAGTACCAAGGTTTACCAAAATTTATCAGACTCTCTCCCACTCTTACCTGGATCCTCTACAGTGTTCTACTGGACTCTCTTGTTTCAAAACAGTTGACTTAGTTCTTGCCTTTTTCATCCTTGTTTTTGTGGAAAGACTGAACCCTGGAACTTCCTACTCACCATTTTCCTCAGTATGACTCTTTTAAGAATATGTTTTCTACCAAAAACATGGAAATTTATTAGTAGAGAAAAACAAGAGATCTTTATATATAATAGAAAAACATACTTGAGAAATAATGTTGTAAAAATGTCTCCAAACTATTCTTAATTCAATAATAGAGCTTTGTAAAAGAAAACAAGAAAATATATTTAAATATTTAATAAGAATGCACATAATCAACAAATTAAAATAAAATGGAAGTTATGTTTTCAGGGATATTGTATTCGGTTTTTTCATCAATTAAAAGAATCAAATTAAACTTTTTTTAGCCCTTAGTCATAAAAAATTTCATATATGGAAACCCCACTATCAAAAACTCAAGTATGTTGCCCATGGTATATTCTTAATGAGATGTACATATTTTTCACAAAATATAAAAAGTTTTCAACATAATTTAAATTAAAGATCTATGTTTGATTAGTAGCATTTGGGCTCCCAAGTGATGAGTGCAAGAGGAAAAAGAACCCAGCTTTAAATTCAAATTTCACATGGCTCAAATTATCCCAGGGGTCACTAGAGTTCCAAAATGTGATATTATAAAGTACAAAGTTCCTGACTTGAAATCTCAAAATAATCTTAGGACTTTTCCTTTCTTCTTTTCTACAAATTTCAAGCACTAGTTTATGTTAGTTATTTTCTTTTTTTATTTTATAAATCCATTTCTTTCCATTCTAACTATTACCAATTTCACAATGGCATTTTTATTGGTTTGCTTTCTCCTCACAAAGGATTTAGAAGACAAGAATCAAGGTTGCCACTGTTAAAGAAAATATCACAGGTTCTGTGTTTTTCCACTCAAGACCAAAAATTTCTTGCACATGCCAGAGCTCATATTAATCTTTCTTAAATGGAATCTCTGAGAATCTTAGACACTATGTCTCAAACTGTGCTTATAAGAGAAAGAGTCCTTCTGCTTCTCATATACATGAAGTAAATCACTGCCCCAAGTTCGACTCTGGGCATTCAACAATGAATAAGAAAAGCAAAATCCTTGCCCTCTAGAGCTTATATATACTGGTGGAGGTGATAGACTATAAATAGATAAACAAATAAATGATCATATAATTTCAAATTATGCTATGTTCTATGTCAATGCACTACAGCCAAACTTCACCAGGAGCACATGCATGCAAAGTTGGACTTATCAGACTGTTTGAAACAAAGGAGACCCCATTTTATGGAGAACCATGGCAGGGGGTTATCATTTCAGTGAAAGGGCATAAGCAAAGGAATTTTATATGATTTGGGCTTGAGTCAAGTGATTTAGGGAGAATTCAAGAAAGTGTTTATGTGTTTTCAGAAGGTGACCGCAATTCTATGATTGAGTATTGTAGCAGTTTGATATAGTTATGAATTCCAAAAATAGATATTGGATTGTACCTGGGCATAATTAAATTATAATTAGGCTTTGATTGGGCCACATAAGTAGCGCGTTGAGTCCCCACCCATTGGTGGGTGGGTACTCACAGATGAAAGGCATGGCAAAGGACAGAGTTGGAGTTTTTGCTGTTGGAATTTTGAGCTGGAGCCCAGGAAGTAAACACACAGAAGAAGAACACAGAGGAATCAAGATGGCTCCTTACACAAAGCAGAAGCCCTAGGGAGAGAAACAGAGCTAGTCACCTGATAGTCTACAACTTGCCTTGTGGAGTGAGCACAGCATCTGAGCCTGGAGAGAAACATAGCCCCGAGAAGAGAGGAACCTAAGAAGCTTGAACTCTTGGCAGACGTCAGCAGACATCTTGCCCCAACACACGGCGATAGATTTTGATGAGGGAAGTAACTTATGTTTTATGGCCTGGTAACGGTAAACTACCATGCCGAGTAAGTACCCTTTATGAAAGCCAACAGATTTCTGGTATTTTGCATCAGCACCCCTGTGGCTGCTAATACAAGTATCATAATAATTTTATCCAGTATATGAAAGGAATGGAAGAGCATTAAACAGTAATTGGTAAAGAAGCAGCAATCACTAAAATTAGATGGGAAAGGGGGATATTTGTTCATTGTTGTGATTTTCACAGCTTTCTTGTTTTCATTTGTTCTTGGACATGAGTGCATAGTGGTCTTGTTTACATTCTGTGCCATCCAAGTTACAGAATAATCTTGTATGAAACTGTAGTTCTGTGGAATTCTTTACACTGAACACCATGGCCTTGCTATTGATGCCAGGCCAGCTCCCAGCTGATGGCTATTAGGGGCTGCTTTTCATTTGTTTCTTTTTCAACTGTGAAGAAAATAAATATATAAAACTGTGAAGAAAATAAAGCAGATTAAATGGTTAGAGATTGTCAGGGGGATTAAACATATTTAGGACAGAGTGGTAAGAAAAAGTCACGTATAATGTGAACAGAGATCTAAAGGATACAAAGAAATAAAAAATGTAAAGTCCTGGGAGAAAAGTATAATAGAATAGTGTTTAAGATGTTTTATTAATGAGGCTGAAAAATAATGTTTTAAATATGTTAGAAAAGATTTTCTCTTTCAATTAACAGTCTAGTTGGTCCAGGTTGCTGAGTTCTACTCCACAAAGTTGTTAAAGGACTCAGGCTCTATCAACAATGCCATCCTCAAGAGAATGGTCAACATTTGTGTGGTTAAAGTAAATCTAAATTCAAGACAAAAAAATGAGGAAAAAGTCAAAATTCAAGGAATGATTAGCTCTTCAAGTTATAAATGACCCACAAATTCCACACATCTCTTCCACGTAATATCCCATTGGCTGCAACTTAGTTATGTAGCATTTCTAGTAAGGAGGTAGACTGGAAATGTAGTTTCTGACAGGACATCTTTTGTGCTTAAGAAAGATTTTCTGTTGGAAGAGCACTCTACGGAAAGGCTTTTAGCAACTGTAAAGTCTTTAAAGTGGAAATAAGCCAGATACTTTAAAAGAATAACAAGAAGGCCAGTATAACTGGAGGAGAATGAGTGAAAATAGAGGTAGGCATATTCCAGATAATTTAGGGCCTTACGAGACAAAATTTGAATTTTATTCAAAGCTTTGTTGAGAGCTATTGTAGGATTTTGAAATGGGATATGTGGCATAATTTAACTTGTACTTTAAAAAAACTCTTCTATGTGGATGTAGATGGATTAAAATGGTAGGAGGGAGAGAAGCTAGGCGGAAATTGCCATAATTCAAGGGGGAAACAGTAGCATAGTGCCTCCATAGTAATCATGGAGGTAGCGGGAGTTGGAGGGATTTGCAATGTATTTTGAAGACAGAACAAATAAAAATTCCCAATGGATTAGATGGCACATGGGTATGAAAGAGTGAACTTGACAATGACTATTAGGTTTTTAGCCTGAGCAGTGAGTGAGACCATTTGCTGAGATGGGAAAGTAGATTAGTGTCAATGAAAGAGAAGAGACAGTTCCTCTATTGTTAAAGAATGGGAGGAAGAGAGTATGGGGTAAATGCAGAGTCGTTTTTATATTTGGTGTCAAGAGATGACATTTTCTTCTTATTGCTTATATTTTTTGGTGAAATAAGTAGAAAGTCATTACTTGAAACTGAGACGAGTGAAGGGTGTTGCAAGTTCAAGCAGAGAAGGTATGGAATAGTCATCAGTGAGAGCCAGAGCATAAATTTACTAGGCAATTGTTGGACTTTGAGCAGTATTGTGAGGTCATTTCAGATTTACGATTGCAAATTTTAAGTGTGACCTTTCAACAATGCTGGGTGTTTTTCTCCAGGCAGTTTTAGCCTCTAGGTGAGGTCAGGAGTAGGGGAAGTTTAACTAATGGTGTTTTGCCAATCTCACATGAGAAAGGACAGAGAGTTGAGTGTAACAAAGAAGTGATTTGATTTTGATGTTGAACCATAGAATGTAACCCTGTAAAGAGGAAAATGAAGACAAAAGTAGGAGTTAAAAAGGGATAAGAGGTGAAAATGTTGGATTGAATGGGATCATAAATGTTGAATTGAGTACAGTGCTGTGTGAGCTGGAAAGAAAAAGGGTGATATTTGGAAAGTGGAGTATTTGAAATAGATACTTTTGGAGGGATTGAAACACTGATAGTGAAAGTTCTTTGGTATGACTATGGAAATGATTGAGGTTGAGTGGATAAAATGCATATTATTGGAAGTGAATATTTCAAGGAACTGGGAAAGGAGATATTGGATGGTGTAGTGGTATGAAGTTTTGTGTACCCCAGAAAACTTTAATCCATTTCTGTGCATGCAAACTTATTGTAAATAAGAACTTTTAATGAGATTACTTCAATTAAGATACGACCAGCCTCACTCATGGTCTTACTAGAGTCCTTATAAATGGGATGAATGCACACACACACACACACACACACACACAGAAAGAGTGCTATGGAAGCAAGAAGCTGAAGGCAATGAAACCCAGAAGAGAAGGAAGAGACCAGCAAGTTGCCACCATGTGTTTTGTCATGTGGCAGAGGAGCCAAGGCTTGCTGGCACCTGGTCTTCAGGAACAAAACGTTGCCTAAATGATGTCTTGATTTGGACATTTTTCTGAATTCTAACAGTAGATGAATACATTCCCATTTTTCAAACTGAACCATTTCATGATATATTGAGTTAACCAGCCTAGAGAACTAAAACAGATGCATCTCATACACGCATATGGAAGTCCTCAGAATAATGAGTAAGACATTAGCTATAGTTTTTTGAGGGGAAAGTAAAAATGACCTGTAAGTGGCCAGAAGAACACATATTCCAATTCTAGTCTCTGAACTATGTAGGGTGGAAGAAAAATCAGCCACTAATTGAAAGGACCACTGGGAGAGAATTAACAATGAATTTCAGCATAAACTAAAGGCAGGGTGTGGGTATGGCTAGAGCAAGATGGCTAGAATAGAGTTAGGTGATGAGGTATGACCTGAATTTCTGTTGGCTAACAAAGTAAACACAGAAGTACATAATCCTGATGGAGTATTTTCTTATGGAAAGGTTGGTACCACTACTATTAATTATTACAATTTTTAAAATTTAGTATGTTCTTAATATGTTCCAGGAACCACACTAAATATTTTGATGTACCAGCCCATTTCCTCCTCCTACAAATCCCATGATTAATCTCATTTTACAGCTAAGGAAACAGATAAATTAAGTAAATTGTCCAAGGTTGCTAGTCAATAGTAGCACTGGAATTTGAATTGAGTGTTCTGACTCCAGGGCTCCTACTCTTAACCACTGTGCAATAGTTTTTTCTCTTTAGGGTCAGTATCATGGTTACTTTTTTATGTTGGGGCTTTGGGGAGAGTGAAATATAGTGTAGTGGTGGTTGTGAGAAGTCATAGTTTTACCAGCAAAATTCAGATCTGTTGGATCCTCTTAAATCCTACAGTGAGTGGTATTAAGTCTCGGGAAGGAGTGATCTCATCAAGAGGACATGGAGTTCTGATGGCCTCTTAATTCCAAAACAACTGGAGCTGTGGGTTTTTCCTTTATAGGCAACTATGGGCTAGGTTAGAGCCCTGTGAGGAGAGGTCTTCCCAGACCACTGTAAGAGCGAGAGTCTAAGAAGTCACTAATGGTGGGATGCAAAGGCTTTGGGGACCTATGAAATCACAAGTGTGAACTTAGAGAAAATTTAGGAGGACTTATGTCAAGTATTGGTTTTACTTTTCTTCAAAGTGGGAAAAATATTAGTCACAAATATCTCAGTGAAGTTGAAAATGAAGCTATCATTTAGTGGATCAGAGTGTGAGGAGGGGAATGAAAAACAGTAAACAGTAACTCTTCTAACAAAAGTAAATCTGCTTAGAAATGTGGTTCTGACAGCTTACATACTTTTATTAATTTTTAAGTTCATTTAACAGTAAACAAATTTTGCTGAAGAGCATTCATTAAAATAGACAAAATTAACAATAGTTCATTAATTACTCTTTTAAGATCATCCTCTTTTACCACTATTTTCTTGTCTGTATCTGAGGTTCACATTGAATAAGCCTTGGAAGCGAGAGTGTATTTCTCTCAATTCAATAAACCATTCAGTCAAATAATAAGTTATTACTTTGTGTTATTACTTTGCTTTTGGCTAAGGGTATGTGAATTAATCTGTTTTAAGTCTTTGTTATAATGTCTTATAATTTGGTATGTCAAACTTTTTTTTTGTTCAAAGAACCCATGAAGGGTTTTGCAAAATTACAAAACATACTATATATGACCTAGTTATTATGCATTCCAATTAAACATATGACATCATGCACAATATCCAGATTGTTAAGACATCTAGTCCAATTTATATTAATACAGAAAAATCACATCCAATAAGTCACAACTGTTGAAAATGCAAAGTAACTGTGTTCTGTCACATTTTCACACAAATATAATTTGATATTTAATTAAAGGATTATAAATCACAATCATATGTAAAGTAAATATTTATTCCTCTCAGTAGTAGTAAGAACCTCTTTTGAGGATGTAGGGTCTTCTGGGTTTATTCTCGTAGAGCTGCCGTTTCAGAATATAAGGAATTTTTCTCTTTATAACATCGTCCTTCTCATTTTTGTCATTTCTGTTATCAAGAACATCTTCCTGAATTAACTGCAAGATAGAAAGTATATGAATAATCCTTAAATGTTTAAAGTCTTCAGTTTCAAAGCATTTTATCTCATTTGATGTTCAGAAGCAAAGACAGGTAGAGAAAATATGTGAGTTTCAGAGAAATTAAGGGTTTTGTGGATGTACACATAGCTAGCAAGTGATATAATAGGATGAGAACTGAGAACATGATGCTTTGAGTCTCTGTTCAATAGTCTTCCTACTTCACCAG
The DNA here is from genome assembly GCF_030445035.2 of Dasypus novemcinctus. Lineage (NCBI taxonomy): Eukaryota > Metazoa > Chordata > Mammalia > Cingulata > Dasypodidae > Dasypus > Dasypus novemcinctus. The sequence continues at coordinate 69,260,961 of NC_080684.1, read as the reverse complement.
GTTGGTCTTTATTTTCATTTTTATTTTTATTTCTGTATATTTCAAGGTCATACACCTATCCCTCCAATTAAGGGAGTACACCAGATAGAACTTGTATTATTCAGGTTTCAATTTATGGTGAAAAGTCCTAAATGTTTAGGATATATGTGGTAAATCATCAGAATTCCAGAGTTTTGAAACTACTAAACCAAATTCTGCCTCAGAGGACAATAGGATTCTGTATTCAGTTAAGATAATTACTAACTTGACTTGAAGACCATTTCAAGGATCCATTTCTCAAGCATAGAGAGAAGAATACCTGCTCTACCTAACTTAGTTGTTGTATACATTAAACATATGTGGAATTTCTATTTAAATGTTAAAATCTTTTTCTGCTGTTGTGTAATAATTAAAAGCAAGTTTGATTGATAAACAGAAGAGAATTCATCTTCATTTAGAATTCTTATCTAATTTCTTACTGAATACGGCCCATTCTAAAATTAATTCTGAACACTTTTCCCTATAATAATGCTCTGATTCAAAAATTTTGGTTAGCATGAAATATTTAAGAATTCTTTTCACAGTTTTACATGTAATTTACATGAAATTTAAAAAGACTAATGTTCACTTTAATTCATATCTGTGATTGCCTTCTAAACTTTGGGGTCATTGTAACTAATACTGACAGGAGGCAAAATTAATTTTAAATTATAAAGCATATATATTAAATCATATCACCAAGTACTTTATTTCAGCCCACAGCTAGTCACTTTTAGAGAAAAAAAAAAAAGCTACTGTCAGAAAATCTAATTTCTTAATTTTTAGTTTCTTCGTGCATAGTCTATAATTACTTGTACTAGTCTCTGAATATTATTCATTTTACTTTTAAATCACTCAATAACATCTAAAATGGTAAAAATTCCAATCTTCTGTACCCTTGCTTTGTCAGTATAATAGTTTCTTGAGTTCTTTTTTTAGATAAATTGCCCATCACTGGCATGTCTTTTTGTTAAAATTGGTATTTTTAAAATTTTATTGACCTAAGCAATATTTTAAAGACTAAATGAATTAACTGGAATTAATATTAAAGGATGAATAGTTCAGCAAGTAAAATTAAAATTGGTCTTATAGTTTTCATCTCAAAATTGTCTTTTTTATTTATAGGTTAGAATAAACACTAGAAATTCTGCTTTCATTTCCTCTTTGTTACAAAGCATCCCTGTGGTCCTCAGCACAGACATTGTACTCTTAGCTGGGAATGCACCCTCAGATCACCAGTGTTGGCACAAGCCCAGAATATAAAACATGAAGGAGATTTCTCTCAGAAGCTACTTTGAAAGAAATGTTTCCCCTCTTCTGAACATTTAAGGATATTTAATCTCTTTTTTCCTTTGAAACCTCTTAATTTCTCTTCCATTAACCCCCTTTTCTGGCTGCAACATTTTTCCATGTCTTTCCAAAGCTCTATTCTGGGTCTAAATGGTTAGCTCTGGACATTAACTAAATACACGTCAAATTACATCATTCAAATATTTTTAAAAGTTTCCAAACAAATAAACATTCCCAAAACTAAGATGGTAAGTGACTACAGTAGCATTTAATACAACTGATTCACCCATTCCTTCATTGTCAATTTGCATAATGGATTTTGGCTGGGTGAATCTAATTCAGCTGCTAAGGATGTCTGAAATTCATACTCAACTGAAATAGGTATATATATATGGGTTATATATACATATGACCCTATCAGTTAGGTTTTATTGCCTAATATATTCAAATCCAAATGGTATATTTTCTGCTTTGTGTTTTTTTACTGATAAACAAACATGACTTTATGTTTCTACGAAAACATTTTGAATTTCTTAGATTTCTTAGATAAACCACCACCAATAACAATAGCAAAAGCTGCCTAAGCATGACATCCATTTAGGGACACTAAAAGCATCTGGATCAAATCTGCCTTAAAACATATCTTCGCCCTTTAAGATCGAAGAAAAAATATTTGGCTAAATTCCAAAGATTTGAAGAATACTTTGAAGATCCTAAGGAATGTTAACCTCAACACATGGTTTATTCTTCTCTAATATATGTAAGTCTTCCTGTTATGATAATTATCAGGATGAAAAAATCTGTACAAATGAGAACTGAACCAATATAGCCATAATTCTATTCATATTTTGTTTTACCTCCCAGTGTTGAAAGGCCCTGCTGTGACATATTTTTTGGAGCTGGTATACTGTCAACATTGCTTCCAAGCTAAAGCCATCTAATGCAGTGGGAAATTTCCTTCTTGTAATAAGCTCCTCTTCAGGAACTTCTCCTGTTTCCTCAGCTTGGCTGTTAACGTTATTTACAAGACTGCAAACATTTAGCAGAGTCATTTTCCAAGAGGGAACCCTTGCTTTACTAATCTGAAATACAGGAAAAAATAGATACAATTAAAATTTGTGTTATAGAAATAAGAAATAAATTTCTATTGTGCTAAAGCACTAAGCCCAATAAGGGCAGTGTTATTAATTTAGTAACTTCATATCACAAAGTTGAATAGTGCCGACTGCTCATTTCCAATATTTAATAGAATGCAGTAAAATTATACACACACACTCACCTGGAACACAGCAAGAAAGAAAGAAACAAAATGAGTCAGTAGAAATACATAAATATATTTGTACACATCACTGATGAACATATTAAAAATTCAAAAAATGCATTCTCTTTTTTTAATATTCCAGCAGAGTGCTAAGTGGCAAAGGGACTAGGACGATACTAATAGAAGTAGGCACTTACAGTAAGATGAGGACACTCATATATTCTACACATTAATAACTTGTCATGGACAGCATTATACCTGACCACTTCACTTATTTATAATATTTTGTGGAACTACCATCTTTTTCTAATAAAATTGTATCTGAAATCATAACTGTAACCAACAGTTTTCCTACATGCTAACAATAATCAGTAAGAAGCATAAGCAGAAAAGAGAATCTAAGTGTGAAATAGTTAAGAAACATTAGTAAAAAAGTCGAAGGAAATAAAGGAAAGCATAAATCTTTCCTTAAGACATGCACACGCAAAAATAGATTGGTATGAACAGAAATGTGTTAGGAAGACTCAATAACAATAATGTTGGGTGTAAATTCTCTCTGAATTAATCTCTAAATATAAATCAATTGCAAATCTGTGTCCCAGTTGGAGAAATAAGGAGAGGCTGGAAGTAGTTGGAGGAGGGGATTTGGTAAAAAGATTATAAACTCAGTCTGGAAGGATGAATGTGTGAGACTAACCAAGAAGATATTGAGGGGAAAAAAAAGGTACTTCTTTGTCAGGTAGTAAAATGTATTCTAAAGCTACAGTAATCAAAAGGGTGAATACATGGAACAGGGAAAAAAGCATAAAAGAGCATAGTCTCTTCAATAGAAGAGAATAAAATGCCCCAAAATCGATCCAAGAACATATGGGAGTGTAGCATATGTCAAGATTGCATTTCAAATCCTTTGGGACAGTTGGTTATGGGAGAATCTGGATCTAGATCTAGTTATAACTTTTCCTGACATCTTACAGCCAAACAATATCCAGATGGGTTAAATATGAATTAAAAATAAAATAGTGTAGAAATACATAGGAAATTTTATTTTATAAACCTGGAAGTTGGGAGAGATATTATACAGCAGATGTCCAACCCAGAAACCAAGAAGAAAAAGATAATGTTAAATACATAAGTTTTAAAAATATCTCCGTGGAAACATAACAGACTGAGCTAAAATCAAAAGCCAGCCATGTAAGAAAAGCTGCCACAAAATGTTAATTTCCTTGACAAAGGGTGAGCTCTTAAAGAAAGAAGGTGAATACCCCAATTTTTAATTTTTTTTTAAACCTTGGGTAAGTGATATTAGCAAGACAAGTCACAGCTTCAATCACCAAAAATAAATATGTAAAATAAATAAAATGATGTCCAACTTTGCTATCCTTAGATTGGAAGATCTAAAAAAGAATAAGTGTATTTGGTGGTAACCATGACATGGGGAAATAGGTACTCCTTTCCTAAATGCTTGTTTGTCTAAGTGAAGATTGGTATAATCTCCCTGAAGAATGATTATCTGGCAATATTTAATAAAATTGTAAACGTGCATGCCTATTGATTAAGATTTTATCCTAAGGACATGCAATCTGTGAGTACAAAACTGTCCACCACAATATTTCCAAAAGGAAAAAAAATAGATCAATATAAATTCTAAATCTAGGGATCAATTAAGTAAAATAGTATAAATCCACTTATACTTGGAAATGGAATTATGTCTATGACTTTGAAAATTAAAAAACATTTTCAAAGTTGTATTTAGATTCTAAAACTCTATGATCCTATTCTCCTATTCCTGTGGGGCTTGGGGGAAGGGCAAAGAGAGAGATTAAATGAGAGTAAGTTGGAAGGATAAGAAGCACCAAATGTTAATAATGGTTATCGCTCATGGAAAGAAGGGATTAGATGTAATCAGCATTACTGAAACTCCAGCTTTTCAAAAAATTGATAATAACATTTTTTTTTTAAATCAGTAAACTTTATTTTACACAGCAATCTGGGTTGACACTGAAATAAAGTGTGAAAACTTTCAATTTAGTAAATTACTTTGGTAATTTACAGTTTTATAGTTAGTTGTGGTTGTTAAAATCTGATGTCCAGAAGAATGGGCCTCCTTGCACACTAGTGTTGGGTTCCATAATGGCTGAAACACATTATGAGCTTCCGGAAGACACAGGTATGTGGTCCTTAAGGTATAAAATCTAAAACCAGTGTGTACTTTGATCCATCATACTATATTATGAAAAAAGAATACTATAATTCAATCTTGGCAAGTTTCATGACAAAATGAAATGGAAAAAGGAAGTTCTGAGAACAGCAAGTGAATTAACAGATCCCAGAGCAAAAGGGAAACCATTTTTTTATGGATGAAAGAACAAGAAGAGAAAGGAATGACAAAGTGAGACTTCAAGGTCAGGAAAGTTCTGCCTTTGTGAAAATACTATAAATAGAAAAAACATAAAACAAAAAAGTAAGCAAAAATATTCATAATACTAAAATATCCAGCATGCCTGAAAGGAAGAGTATGATCATCATTTAGCTTTCTTTAGCTGAATCCCAAATAATAGCATTTCTATACCTCCATTGTACTCCTTATCTAGTATCTCATCTGGATGACGTTAGTAATCTTTCCCTATAGTGAAAAGATGATAGATTTTACAATAGAACATGTGCTTTAAAATGTACAAATTCACCATCAGCTAATGCCTAAAAAAGAAGCAAATAAATAAATTTTACAACAGAATTTAATACCAGTTTTATTTAGATTAGTGAATATTTTTGACAGTTACAACAACATGTATTAAAAGTAATTGCATGATTTATAGTATTATGGGAAGGACTAGCAGAGCGTTTGCATTGAGAAAATAATCATCAAATAATAGATTGACTCAATCATAAAATGGTAACTGAATTAAATTCAACCCAGAATTTACTGGGTCACCATTATGTGCCAAAATTGGGAGTGTTGTATGTCTTTACTTACTTTTTAAAGAGGAATATCATATTGTGTATTTTATGAAGTGGGAGAAATATTTTTTTCGTTATTTCACTGTATGGCTAAAAATACAGAAATGTATACTTTGTACATACAGATGTATGATTATATATACACAGAAAGATAACCTTCCCTGCAAAATTTAAGACTGAAGCAAAAATATTATTGATCCTTAATTTTTAGTGCAATGTCTCAATATTCGGAATTTGCAAGTTAAATATCCTTTAAGAAAGGGGCTTCATTCAGGCAATATTTGATCTAGTATTTCACCCAGTCTAAAGATGACAGAATGGCAGAAAAGTTACTCTGAATACTTATCTTCTTCCAGTTTGATGAATATATCAACAACTCTTCTGTAGATATTACCCAAAATTTTTTAAAAGTTAAGGGTAAAGAGACTCAACACACAGTTCTGTATCACCACTCTGGACTTTTTCTAATGTAAAAAGCAGAAAGGTTATTTCTAGGGCTGATATCCCTCCAGTCTGCACCAATACTGCTTACAGTATCCTCCTGTTCTGATTAGTTGGTGCCTGTGTTATTTGGTCATTATATATTTATATTCTCACTTCTGTATATTGGTTTGCCCCCTGACCAAATACTGTATCATATACTAACCCAGAGCAAAACCTTTATTTATGACAGTACCAAATTCTGAATTGAAGCTTTCTGATTGAGGTTATGGTTCCAGACATTCTGAATAGAGACATCACCATTCTTTGCATTCTGGCCTTTCACAGATAAGGCCAGAGAAAAGTTGGTGAATATTTAAACATAGACTATCATAACTCAAATGTGATGGGTCTAGATTGAATTTCATCCAATGAAAGTGTATTTCATAGAATCAGGGCCTCTTAATGTTTAATATACAACCAATTTGAAATTCCTTTTTAATTCATCCCTTGAGTGCGGTTATTCAGAGACTGCTTGAGTTTTCTGGTTTGGAAACTAACCACTTTAGAGGCAACATGGCACTCTGCATGGCAACAATATCTTAGACATAATTTTACAATTGGAAAGTTCTTTAGAGATAACCTCATGGAGTGTTTTCCCAAGTTCATTCCTTGGAACAATAGTCCTGCACTAATTAATTTTTTAAAAGGTGTTTCACCATCAAGTGAATTGAAAAACTGGAGTTTAAACAAAATTAAAAGGCTTCTGGAATTTAGGAATCTACAGTCTTTTACATGAAAATATTTATTGTGACTCTTCAAGGGTGCAGAATACAGTATCCAAAGTTCCAAAACTAATTTGACCACTGAAAGCTATTTTCATAAAGTATCTGTTAGGACTAGTGTTGCCTGATTATTTTGTAGATGAGAAAAATGAATCATCTTATTCCTGTCTATCAGAGAAAATAGTCACTATATCACTCAATACTAGTGTTTAATGCTGCATTAGTAACTCTCATACTTAGAAGCACAGCAGAGACACTAGACCAATAGATGTGTAAGTAGACATGTATTTAAAACATTTTGTATAAATTTTAAATAATTCCACTTAGTATAAACATTCTTACTTATTAAATTATTTTATTAAAGTATTTATAATAGATCTAAGCCCTAGGTGGGCTATTTAGGATATTTTCTCCTCTTGTTTTCACATGAGGAACACAATAATTGTGGTTCCTACTTACCACTATTTGATTAAATTAATACTGAATAAGGTCACAGTCAAATTTCTGTTTCTATAACAACTTTCATTAAATGGAACCTACTCAATATTACAACTAACACTACCTGTAATCTGCTGAACTCAGACAAGTTCAGCAGATAGTGAATTCAGAGGTTTCACTGAATTGAAAAAATTTAATCTATGGTAGAGCTATGAAGATTTTATATTCAAATACAAAATGTAAGGCTTAATACTGAATACTTGATTCCCATTATTAATCCATACACATTTATTGAACTCCTTTGATATGTAAGGTGCTGAGTTTGATCATTGAAAAATTATGATATTCCATCAACTTTTGAGAATCTGAAGAAAAATACCATACCAGGTTCTCATTCTCAGTGAAACAATAGGAAAGCACTAACTTTAATAAGGAGAACAGATTATGAGAAACATTTCCTTCTCAATCTGCTACTTATTTTAGCCTTTGGAATGTCTCTTGGCCTTCTGTTGCCTAAGTGTATTTCCACAATAGCATCTTAATGTCTAAATATCTCCAATTGAAATTGCTCATATATTTTACTTAGGAAATGGAAAGAAGAAAATAACATCTGAAGCTTTTAGTAATGAAGTTGTACTTATACCAACATCAAATACTAGTCTCATTGAATTTTTAAGTATAGCATTTGGTTGAAATGTTCATAAATCTAGAGTTCTTCATTTGCATGGGACTCAACCCAAAAATATAAGGTTGAATCATGAAGAAATAAATGATAAAGTAATTTTTTGGAAAACAAAGAATGTGCTTTTTCCTAGCAGCAGAATTGGAGTAATTACACTTCTGGGTAGCAACTTATAGACTATGGCTTACTTATTTCAATGAAAGGAGCCATTGGAATTCAATTATTTTTCATGACTTTGTTTTATAGATATATCCCACAACTGAATGAAATAGAAAAATTGTATTGTGCTTACACTATTGCTATGTATTTATCATAAGAGAAAAACACTCCATATCCTGGAATTGTTTTTTCTTTTACTGTATCTTGACCAGAGAATTAATCACAATTCTGCTCTCACATACTCTCAACATAGTTAGCATTTCCCAAATTCTACTTATTTTGGAAATTATATAAATCTTTATGCATCAATATACACTAGAATTAAAGAGCTAAACTCTATACCAAGACATCACAAAGTATTCTAATCCCACTTTCCAACACAGAGTATTGATTTCTCAGTTTTCTTCTTATTTTTGTGTTGAAGTGATTGTATTGTTGTTATGATTGAGTAATAAACAAGGGATCTGTTATCATGTGGTTAAATAAATTTGGCCCTTATATTTTAATAACCAAACTAAATCTGACTAGTCCTTATAGGAAACCTACCAAATTACAGTAAAATTTAGTTTCATTCTCCTCAATTTTGTAAATCTAGGTAGTCACAGATATATACTCGGGTATGCAAGAAACAAAAAAGCTTAATAATTTTTAAAGACATTATAAAACTATAAATATCCAAGAAATCGTGAATTCCAACTTTCATATTTAAAGACAAGGAAACAAAGGTAAGCACTGCTAGCTATCTCATTTATTTAAGGTAAAAGAGTCCACAAGTCAAAATTGCAGAATTAAATCTCAAGGGTCCTATTTGCTAGTCCTTTTCTCTTTCCCCTCTACCGTATCTCCTTCCCTGGTTGACAGGAACTTTCATTTTTAATTTAGGAAACCTGTTTAGTTTTTCTCTAATATAATAATAATTTTAGAGAAGGTCAGTTAGTTTTTATGTGTGTATTTAACTTGAGGCTAATATACCTTTCATCATACATAATGTAATAAGGATAGAAACAAGTTTTCTTTAAAAATATCTATATGTTTTATGTTTTTAAAGAAATAATAGGTTACTATTTAATTAAACTTGTCATATACTGACTAACAGTCACTTTCGTTTCCTTCTCTGTCACATCAACACCTTTAATTCCTTTGAACTCATGGAAAAGTTTTCAGAAAAAGGAAATGACTCCCAATGAACTTCTCAGTCTTGACTGGATGTTATTACTATAGGAAAAAAGCACCATGCTTATAATGAAAGTTCATATGTTCTTCCAACCTTGGCTAAAGAAAGAAAAAGTTACCTTTGATATATGCATATTGGTCAATAAATCTTCTTCTAATGCTTTCATTTCCTCTTCTGAATCTAAATAAAATTAAAACCACATGTTTAGTACATGATCACATATATAATTATATTGTAACCAACAGATTTTAGATTAATCTCAGAAAAAAAAAACAACTTAGTCTTGGAGGCTTATTGGCTTTCCCATGCATTTATTCTCCTTGAAGAGTACTCCAAAAAAATTTATTTTAAGCTAATAAGCAGTTAGAATAATAGAACTGCGTCTAAGAAAATAAGCACTGGTTTATTTGCCACAAGAACTACAGATGATTTGGTGTTGTTTCATTTCTGAATCTCAGGAGAAAAAAAAAAACTGATTGCATTGTGTAACAGAGATTTCATCAACCATTCTACAATAATTGATTTTTACTAGTGATAGCTTACATATGGAGAAAATACATATATTTTAAACTAATGAAAAGGTGTGTACAAGAGACTTTTTCAAGACAAATATAAAAGGCATTGCTTATTGATCCTTTTAGAATATGAACGATACTGATTTATTTAGCTTGAGATGCTATTTTACAAAATATACTCTGAAAGAATAGCTTTCTGGCTTTAAACAAGAATGTGGAATTAGATACACTTAGCAATTTTATCAGAGGCAATTAAGGAAATTGTTTAAGCAAAACTGGAGCTGTCCATCAACACATGCACAATAGAGTTGAAAATGGATTTCTGCATTCTTTAAAATATCCAAATTTTCACTAATGAATATTTTACAAAGAACAAAGATTTAGAAAATACTTTATGGTAATAGCATAAAGAAATTCATAGAACATTATAATAAGGTGGCTAAATTCATTCTCATTGATCTATATGCCGTAATACAAAGCAGAAGTTAAAAGGATTCTTTCCTGTACTATAAGCTCTTATTAAAAAGAAGTACTACACTTGTAGAAACAATTTGGTAATTTTTCTCCAGTAACAAAATTATACACCTGTTTGTAAGAGGTCAAATTTATTTTTCAAAAGAAATGACAAATTCTGTAAGTCATTTACCAACAATGTATACTGAAATCCCCATAAAGTTTTGCTTTTCACAGCAAGTAGTTTCAAAAATTAATAGACAGCTTTTAATCAATAACCAGGTTTTTTCTCAGATACTCTACAGTACACCTCTACTCTCATATAACTATCAGATAAAATCAAAAGGTAGAAAAAATGATATTTATTTCATAAAAATTTGCAAAATTAAAACTTCAAGGTCCTTTTCTAACATTTAAAAGAAATTAATTTTTAACATAAATCACATGTATTTATAAGTTCTAGATTTAATTGCATAATTTAAATAAAATCAGCATAAGTTTGAATTAAGTTTTTTAATATATCATACTTATGGTGCGTAAAAGTAAAACAGCTAAGTGATTTTTACTGTATTTATCCCTTAGTGTTTTTTTTTATTATTTTATTTTGAAGTACATAACCATAACTTTTTTTTCCCAGAAGTTAGCTGGAGCACATTGCTACATCATCACATTTTATGTTAGACTTTTGAGTTTAAATTGTATCAGACGAGTTGTAAATGTTTAGCAATATATGGCTTCTTCTTAATTAACACATGCAGAACACAATAAAACCAAATTATTTCTAATACAAGAATGCCAATTTGCCTTATATTTTTAGTAACTTAACTGATATATTAAAAAAGGAACAAATTAATAGCATGCCTATTTGTCACATAGACTACATACAATTTTATTCTCAAAGAAGACTTGGAATATATTTTTATTTGTCAAGAAATAATTTTCTACAAATATTGCTTCATTCATTTAGTCACTAAACATCAATTTTCACTTTATTTGTTATCTTATCACAGAGTTAAAATATAATTTGTGGACAATGATAAGAGTGAGAGAGAGCAGTCACTGCTTTCTAATAGAATGACTAAGGATGAGAATAAAGCATTTCTGAATGGAGCTGGTTTTAATGATGGGCTTGTACTTACTATGACAGGCACCATGTATATAATTCTTATTAGATAATGACCAGCCTAATTTAAGTATTGTGGATTTTTTCTCTAGTGGTGACATTCCAAAGGGGGCATGCAGTGTTTCATTTAAAGCATTCTTACTGCTTTTCAGATTTAAAAGATAAAAAAAGGGAAAGAAAATCTCTCAGTTCTTGTATTCATAAAGACAGAGAAAGAAAATATTCACAGTTTCTATCACTAAAAAGCAAAACCATAATAAAGGAGAAACTCTCCTCCCTGGATACAATAATGTACCTTAACACACTGCAAAAGAGGAAAAAGAAATCACTTCAGAAAGTTGTGAAAAGCAGCTGAGCTTACCTGAGCACAGACTCCAGGGGCTGAAAGCCAGGAGTATCATGCACACCAGCTGGATCTTCATTCCTGTCATCATCTTCAGCCCTTTAGCAAGTCAAGTCCATAAATGTGAAAAGCACGCTGAAGTAGGGCTCTGTCTGGCGCTTCCTCTTGCCTTCAGCTGACTTTGAAAGTGACTGAACTATGAGATGCTCTGGCCATTCCCTAAATATATAAGCAGGAGGATGATGTCATGAGTGTACAGGGATTATCTCCTCAGGATGTGCCCCCCCTTCATCTCCGCCCTCCTCTCCCCTTCTTTCAGCAGTTCCCCCTCCTCCTCCACCGCCCCTCTCCTTCCCCACCACGCACCTTGAGTAAAAGTGACGATCTTCCCTAACTGCCTCTGCTGCTCCACGTTTCTGACGCACAGAAGGAGTCATCCAAAAGCACTTCAGTGTAGAACTCACTGAAAAGGAACTGTCAGCACCACTTTCTCCCCATTTTCCTCTCATTCCTCCAGTCCAAGAAGTTTTCCGTTTGATTTTGTGAAGGATATGACCTGTTATTTCTAGTATTTAAGCAAAATATCCATGATGAATGCATGAAATCAGTGATTCATTGGATTTGGAAGTTCTTAAAGAGTTATGCTCTTTTTCTGATAACCCAAACTTATGGGCATTTGTGGTTTTTGGTTTAGGGACGAATGTACTCTACAGGTTTTAGAGAATGGGAGAAGGAGAAGGAATGTGCAAGATAGAGAATCACTTATAATGCAGGTATTGAGTGAAAGAATTGAGAGAAAGAGAAGAAAATCAATTGAAAAAGAAAACAGTAGCTCTAAGGAATAGGGTATTATTTCCTAACAAACTGACAGGGTTTTTCCTAGATAACAGGGAGAAGGGTTAAATCGTATATGGTGATTTTTGGTTAAATGCCTTAGAAAAACAATTTCATGTGTATAAAATCCAGCTACAAATTATTTGTATGTTAACAGATGGAAATGTGTATTGTTTTATTAATGATTACTGTTTCATGATACTTTTCTCTTTTTCCGTGAGTGCTGCTCTGTTATTTTTGGATTCACCTTTTTGCTATTCCCATTCCTCCTCTAATTCCTTCTATGGTGGTTTTCACCTTTGCTCAACTTTCCTTCCCTGCTATAGTCCTCTTCTCACAATTAAAATGAGACTCTGCTTCCCACAGGTAGACATCCCTGAATAACCACCATTCCCCCAAGACACATTTCTAAGAACCTTCATGAATTTCATGGGTTAAATGACATATTTTCCCTTTCTGGATTCTTAAATGAAAATTCCTCAAAATGCCTCTTAGAAGTAAAGCTTTCTTATTGCATTAGACGTTTCAAGATACATGCAAAAATATCAAAAGAGGGCGATGTTAAGGATGTGAATATTTGAAGGTAAGGGTGTCTAAGATTTGTTCAATTTTTAAATAAATCACTCATCTAATAACAATTGGTAAAAAATAAGGATTCCTACAGAGGAGTTGATTTATTTTATATAGTATATGTATATGAGATTAACTTTTTCATCTTTACCCTAAATTTAGGGAGTTAATGACAAACATTTAATAATTATTTCAAATAAAAAGAATTCACTCATATAATAGAATGTTCCAGAACTTGACAATAGCTAATATTCATTACTTTTCATTTGTTTTGTAAACTTACAAAAAACATAATATTGAACACTAATTCATCAGGGGGAAATTTTATTACATATAAAGGGCAATTGGTTGCAAAAGAATTTTGAAATAATATACGAGCCTAGGATTTGATTTTCTACCATTAGAGGGCGCAATGGAAGTTTAAAAGACTTTATTTTTCTCCAACTAATTGCCTCAGAATTCTGAGGATTGTGCTATTTTCCTCTCACTGAAAGAGTGCTTTAAAGCCACGTTGACAAAGATATCAAGAAATTATACAATCTTTGCATGGTATTTAAATCACTTGTTTTCTCTGCTTTTGAGTTGCAAATGCAAAGGATAATCTTTTAAAATGTGTGATAGCAGTGTAATAGTAAAAAGGAAGTGTGAATCCTTAAGTGACAACTTCTTCAATAAATGAAGCTCAGAGAAATATTGGCAAAATATACCTGTCATTAATTAGGATAATGAGGATGCGGTGGGGAGGAATAATGGAAATCCATTTTACTTTGGCCTGTATATATGAATATTAGCTGTTAATGCAAGAAATGTTTTAAATATTTTTGAAAACATGAAAGAATTGGGAAGAAATAAGTTAACTAATGCCAAAACATGTCATTCAGATGAAGCACACCTTTTTTTTTTTTCTTTTGGGGGAAAAAGAAAGATGTGTAACTTTTGTCCTGGTAAAATTGATATTTGTTTTACTGTTTACCATTTTCCTTTTTAGAACCAATGCTTCCAAGCTACAGAAAAGCCATTTAAGCCATTTGTTTGGAAAGGAAATGAGTGTGTGAATATTTGCATTTAAAAGTATCCTAGGCAGTACATAAATAATGTTTTTAATGGCAGGATTCTAGGAAACTTTCAGTGGAGATAGGTGAGCTGTTTTTATTCTAAAGGATTTTTACCCTGAAATCCTTACCTAAACTTTTCCTAGCTCTTAAAATAACTAAAAATATTTTGATTCACCTTTCAAGTTTAAGTTCAAGATTAAGAATCAAGTTTGATTCACCTTTTAAGTTGGTCTTCCAACTTAAGATCATCATGGGGTTGCCGAATTTAAGTGTTTTATTTAACTGGGTACATGTTGATTGCAACATGTCTATAGTACATGAACTTCTAAGCGTCTTCTGAGATTTAAGTCACACATTTATTAGGTAATTAGTCAAAAAATCAGCAGAGGTCTCTGAAGAATTGGCAATTAGAAAGACTGGGTTTGGAAGTTTATTGAATTTAGAAATGGGAGAGCTCAGGAGCTACTAGATGAACAATGGCTTTCCAGTTTCATATGCTTCTTCCTGTACCTTCATTACATTAATGGCCTTCTGGGCTCTGCAACCATTTCATACCTTAACAGCCTATATTTAGCTTCTGTCTGGAATCTGGCCCCCACTTCTTTTTGACCTCCCTGTCTCTCCCTTTCTCACCACATCTCTTGTTTTTTAAAAACAAGACAGTTTTTAAAAACTGTCTGTATTTTACAATCTAAGGAAGGTGAACCTTTCCAGGACTAAAACCTGAGCTGAGGTGGCTCAAGAGATTGAGCACCTCTCCCCCACTCTGGAAGGTCCCAGGATGGGTTCCTGGTGCCACCTAAAGAGAAGACAAGTAGACACAGAAGAACACGCAGTGAATGGACACGTAGAGCAGACAACAAGGAGGGGGTGAGAAATAAAGAGATCTTTTTAAAAAATCCCATTCTTTAAGCATTCCCATTGTATGGCATTTGTCATAGAAGCATGGAAAACTTGTATTCTTCCCAGTTTCTGTTAAATGCTTGTAGTTTATTTGTACTGTTTATGTTCAACCATAAACTAAAAGGAAAGGATTCTCACTTACTGTTTGCATATCTTGTTCTTTTATGGCTTACAATCTTTAAGTGCTCAATATATATTTGCTAAATTAAAGGGAAGTACTAATTATTTTTAAATTTTAATATATTCCTTCCATTTCTTCATTTTTAACATTCCTTTCATTCACATTTCTACTTTAGTTTCATTCATTTGAAACTCCCTTTTTGTCATTACTCTTAATAGTCTAAAAAGTCTCTAAACTAATTCTGTTTTCTTTTCCGTAGATATTCTTTTCCTCCCTGATCAGGAAAGTTGACTTTAAAAAATCATTTAAAACTGTGCCTGGGGGTCATGTGTATTCATCTGCTAAGTGCTTATGATAAATTGTGGGTTTCCTCCATTCCTGTAAATTAATCTTCTGGTTTGGAACTGTAACTCTGATTATAATCTGAACAAACATGATGTCAATCTCTTTGTAAACCCAATTGATTTTTCTGTTCAATTAAAGTCCATTTTGTAGTCATATAGATAGATAGATAGATATGTGCATCTAGCCACACCCATATGCACTGTCTCTCCCACACAAAATACATATAGCCCTTACCTTGGAGATTTAGATAAATGTAACCCAAATACCCAATTTCTTATCTATGTGTATCCATGCTTCAACCACAATCTACAAATTCCCAGCTCATTTCCCTTTGGTTCTCCCTGCCTTTGCCCTTGCATCTTCATAGCTAATTACCTTCGAAAAATTGCTGATGAACTTCTTTAATCAAAACATATATTGCAATTTAAACTCTAATTACAGCATATGATTTGCCTGGGACTCACATGTTTATGAGTTGCTATATTTAACTAAGGGAGCCCCAAATTGCAGTTACCACTGACCTCATTATAGTCTTATTTCTCATATCTAAGGAAATAGTGAAATGCCCACAAAATCACTACCCACTATGTGTAATGTTCAAAGACTTGTTCTAATAAGGCTCCTTTTTAAGTAAGACCAAAATTAAAGCATTGCAGAAAAAAAATGATTCTAGCAATTTTTTTGTTTTATTCTTCTTAGTTTTATAAATTAGAACGTAGTTATCTAGAGTAAGAAGTGAGATGAGATTTATCAAAAGAAAGGTTTCTCCTTGCCCTCTCTCTCTCTCTATTTTTAATCTATCACAAAGTCTAAGATTATTTCCATTGTGCCTGAAATACCAAGCAGCACAGGTGTGCTTGAGATAGTATTTGCCAGGAGTGGATTCCATGAAACAATTTTTCTTTTCTTCTTCTTAAGGTATTTGAAGTTGAATTCCAAACATGATGGTTTTATATTATGCATTCTCCTTGATCCTTTTCTTTTTAAATTTACACTCTTTCCTTCGTGATCCTGATCCCATTGAGTCTTTGAATGCTAATGACCTCCCAACTTGAACTTCTGACTACCGTAATTATATATCCAATCACAGTTTCAGCAGCTCTATTGTAGGTTCATTAGGCAAACACCTTTCTGAAAATATTCTCCTTCCCTAAGTACTCTCCAACCCAGTTATGGGAATCATCATTCACTAAGTTACATAGATCAAAAAAACTAGGAGCCAGGGGAGCCGTATAGCTCAAGTGGTTGAGCACCTGTTTCTGTGTTCCTGGGTCCCATTCCTGGTACCTCCTGAAGACAAAATAAACAAACAAATGAAAAACCAACTCGGGGGAGCTGGTGTGGCTCAATGGTTGAGTGGCTGCCTTCATACATACCAGGTTCAATCCCTACCAAAATTTACCCAAATCCAAACTTTTTTCCTTATTCCTCTACTATCACTCAGGTCTGAATTACCATCATCTCTCCCCTGAACTCCACCATAACCACTGGAGTAGTCCCCTGCCAACAATTTTGATATCTTTCAATGTATTCACCACATAGCACCAGTGTAGGATTTTATCAATGTAAATCTATTCTTGTGACTTTCTGCTTAAAACCCTCTAAAGATACTTAGAACAAAGTCTTTCCTGGGGCCTGAGTGAGACTTTGCCTCACTCTCTACCATCATATCCTACCATTCCCTTCTTCTGTCCCTATATTTCAATTACTTTGGACTTCTGGTTTTTCTTTTCTTTAAACATCCCAAGCTTTTTCTTCATAGATCTTTCATGAACACTTATTGGATTATTGTTTAGTAAACACTCCTTCCCCTTCCCATTGCAAAGTGGGTAGAATATACTTTTCTGCTCTTTTGACCTTGGTTTTAGCTATGTGACTTGCTTTGGCCAGTGGGATGCTAGTGGTCGTAAGGATAACAAAGCCCCATAGAGTTGCAGCATGGGGCTTGCCCTCTTCCTTTTCTTCCATTGTCATGAGAAGAGCTTGTCTGGGATGGTCCAAGAATGAAGACAGTCATATGTAGCAGAGCTGTCTCAGCCAACTTACAAAACTGCAGTGTGAAGCACATTTTCCAAGTTTAGAGCAGAGTCATCTGGCTAACTCAAAGACATAAAAGCGGGAATAAATGAATTATTTTATGTAATTGAGGTTTGGGGAAGGGTAAGGGTAGAAGCTTCTGTGAACAAAAGCAGGGTACTTCTTTGCCTTGTTTTCTTAAAATTTGAGAACATAAAACAATATTTTTCCATAGTAGAAACTCACTAAATATTGTTATTTGAATGAACTGATGAAATTTCAAGCACCTGCTCCGTATGGGTAAGACACCTATCTCCTCCTCACCTCTCACAAGGAGATAGTTATTCTCCTATCTGTGAACAGCAAAACAAAAGAAGTATACATCTTTTTTGGAGAAATTTCTCTTTTGGAGATAGTATGAGAGAATGCTCCCCTTTAAAGAGTTTTAAGTATTATTTTTAATTGCAATTGACCTTTTAAAAATTGTCATTGAGGGAAAGGGGGTACCTAGTGATATTAAAGGCAAATATTGGTACCTCCAATTTGAAGAGCCAATCTGTGCAGAGAGAACAGTTATCAGCAAGCTGTCTGAGAGAAAGGGCTTGAGGGAACAGTATGGATCCTGAGTCTAGAAAAAACCACTATAATCAATATCACTGATGAATATAAAGATTAAACCTGGACTGCATTTTTGAAAACCTACTCTAAGCAGGCATTAAACCAGCTTAATTTGATTTCATTTATGACAGTAAACAATAAAGAAGAGAAACAGAGGATGATATTGCCATTGTACAGGTGAAAACACAGAAGTAAAGATAAGAGGGATTATTAAGTAGAGCATGGATAGAACAGAAAATTCTTTTATTTCTCTTAACCATTATTTTCTCCCTTTTTTAGGTGTAGGTGTATTACACATATTAAATGTTTATACAAATTCTATCTCAAAAACCTTTTTCTTATTGAGATGACATTTGTAGAACCTAAATGGTCTGTGAATACATTGAATTGTTTTGACTTTGGTAGACAACTAGAACGTATAGATAGACGAATCAGGGAGAAAGTGAGTCTGGAGCCCAAGGTGAGTCCAGCGAGTGGCCTGGGAAAAACATTTCCCACTTTGTACTCTAGGTGGAGACACTAGTATATCTAGAACAGAAATACCAACCAAAACTCTTGGACACGAGCCATATTTTAATGTAATCCTAATTCACTGAGTCAAAGAATGTTAAAAGTATAAAGAGCTGTTTGGAGTGACTAGTCTAATTCCTTCATTTTATAGAGAAAAGAAACTCAAGCCCACTGTAATCTCATTGATCCTGGAAGCTCACTTGACCTCACTTTTTTTCCCAAGGGAAGGTTCTCCACAGCAGTCAAGCTATTTTGAGATATTAATTTATTCTCCGAGTTTCACTATTATTAGTACAGCATCCACACAAGTTGGAACACATCCAAAGGGCATTAGTCACTATGAATTGGGCTTTCCTTTTGGACAAGCTTCTCTCTTTTGTCTTTGTAATGTTATATAACGTCTTGCTTTTGGCATTATCAGTTCCTGTTGCTAACACAGTAAACACAAATCTGCTAGTTCATGGATTTTCTGCTCAGATTTTTGATCCACCATCATGTGCAATATCATCATCTTTGTTCTGTGGCCTGTTTCTGAAGTCAGAAAATATAGTCGTAAACCCTAGATCCACACTCAAATGCCTACTAGGAGCAGGGAGGTAACATGCCGTAAGTTCTATTTCGGGGGCATCTGCTTGCTACTGAGCTTTAAATGAATATTTTGACCCACAGAGTGCTGATTCCACCTCCAGAGTTTCAGATCCATAGGTCAGGTTGGGGTCAGCGCATGAACGTTTCTAACAAGCTTGCAAGTGATCTAACGCTGCTGATCTGGGACCACCTTGAAGGACCACTTCTTTCAAGAGTGACAATTATTTGTAATATGTGTCTTTCTGAGGTTTCTTCACTGTAACTGTTCAGAAATCCAATTTCTTCCAGCACCTTGCTATTTCCAGAATCTCTGTTTTGCTCTCAGCCGCCCAGCAACAACTTTTCTGTATTAGGCCTTGTGGAGTTACAGCTTGCACTACACTGCTTTGTATTTGGCTAAGGATCTGAGGAACCACTATGCAGATTTCTGAGGCTGCTTCCCTGCAACACTCTGTTAACCTATCCTACAGATTACAGCAGCCTCCACAGCTCCAAATAGGATCTTTGTTTTCTCTGCTCACCATTACTTCTCTTTCCTTGGACCTCTTTCCTGTGCTGCTGTTTCTGTCCCATGTAGGAAAGCAGGGTGAATGTGGAATTCAACTTAGGTGTTACTCTTCTCTCCGGAACAGCTATACGCTTTCTTTTTTTTCAATGCCTGAAAAGAATTGCTTCATAAACTGAGTCTTACTTGATTAATTTTTTTTTAAGATTTATTATTTATTTATCTCCCTCTTCCCCATGCCCTGTCCGCTCTCTGTGTCCATTCGCTGTGTGTTCTTCTGTCTCTGCTTGCATTCTTGTGAATGGCACCGGAAATCTGTGTCTCTTTTTATTGCATCATCTTGCTGCGTCAGTTCTCTGTGTGTGCCGTGCCACTCCTGAGCAGGCTGCACTTTTCTCATGTCGGGTAGCTCTCCTTACAGGGTGCACTCCTTGTATGTGGAGCACCCCTACATAGGGGACCACCCCTGTGTGGCACGGCACTCTTTGCATGCATCAGGCCTCTGCATGGACCAACTCCACACGGGTCAGGAGGCCCGGAGTTTGAACCCCGGACCTGCCATGTGGTAGGCAGACACTCTATCAGTTGAGCCAAATCCTCTCCATGTAGTTTATTAATTTTGTTATTGCAGGACGATCCTGCTGATACCGATTACTCTGTCATAGTCAGAACTTGCTGTGTACAAATGTTTTTTATTGCAGTTCCTAAACCTCAAGAAACAAAAAAGTTTTTCTTAAACAACTAGTTGCTTTCTTTCTTTTTCTTTCTTGTAAATTATCATTTTCTACTCTCCAGTTATTCCTCAATTGTAAAATATATGGCAAGATATTTAATACTTGGAACATAATTAACCAGGACCATCGATGGACCAGAAATAACCCTCTGATACTTTCACTAAAAAGGGGGAAATGATAACAAACCTGATAGAAAGGAATGTTTCAATTATTCATACACTTATTTATTTACTCATTCAATTCATATTTACTGAACATTTAATATTTTTGTCAGGCACTGAGCTAAACTCTGGGATAAAATAATGAACAAAGTAAGGCAATGCTTTTATTATAGTTTAGAGAGATAAAATCTGAAAGAGAAACCTTATAGTAAACAAGGAACATTCAAACTGCCTTGATGCCAGAAGTTCTCTTTGGACTGCATCTGTCTCAGTGAATTCAGCATGGTTAGGGTCCAGAAAACTGATCTTGTTTTATTTCAAGGTTATAGTCAAGGCCAAACAATTCATGATAACTGAACTCACTGGTGACTGAAGTACTTTAATCTGAATAGCGTTTTCTTAATTTATACTATGATCTCTACCTACCAAGCGATCTGTTCTCATATCCTCTGGCCAAGACATTCTTTCCCTGTAAACAATTCCATTAAAATCAGAGATTGTTATGTGAGAACAAAATCAGAACAAAGACTGTTAGAATGTTTTCTGGCACCAGACTTCTGTAATCTAATGCTTTATCTGCACAATAATAGCTAATACTTATTGCGCCATTATTTTCTCAGACTATATCCATGAGATACATACTAATATATCTCTGTTTGACAAAAGAGACACTGAGGCACAGGGAGTTTCTGTACCTAATGAGAGTTAGATCTGAGATTCAAGCACATGAAGTCTGGCTAAAAGTCCAAGTTCTCAACCACTGTAGTAAACGGATATCCAGCATCCAATATTGATGCTCTTTTTTTTTTAAGATTTATTTTTTATTTATATCTCTCCCCTTCTCCCACCCCCTGTCTGCTCTCTGTGTCCATTCACTGTGTGTTCTTCTGTGTCCGACTATATTCTTGTCAGTGGCACTGGGAATCTGTGTCTCTGTTGCATCACCTTGCTGCATCAGCTCTCCATGTTTGTGGTGCCACTCCTAGACAGACTGTACATTTTTCACATGGGGCAGCTCTCCTTATGGGGTACACTCCTTGCACGTGGGGCTCCCCTATGCAGGGGATACCCCTGCATGGCAGAGCACTCCTTGTGTGTATCAGCACTGCATGTGAGCCAGCTCACCACACGGGTCAGGAGGCCTGGGGTTTGAACCCTGGACCTCCCATGTATTAGGCAGATGCTCTATCTGATGAGCCAAATCTGCTTCCCCAATATTGATTCTTAGGATCAACTTGTATTGACATAATTTGGGCATCCTTTTTATTGGGCTGTACTTAAAGATATGACTGACATATAATAAGTGGGTATTAGTCAGCCAAAGGGGTGCTGATGTAAAGTATCAAAACTCTGTTGGCTTCTATAAAGGGCATTTATTTGGGGTAGATGATTACAGTCACAAGGCCCTAAAGAGTCCATCTCAAGGTACCATAAGAAGTACTTTCTTGCCCAAAGTAATTTGTCACATGTTGAAGCAAGATGGCTCGCCATGTCTGTGAGGGTTCAGACTTCCTGCTTCCTCTTAAGGCTCTGTGCTCCCAGCTTCTTATGATCTCAGCTGAAGGCTGGCAGAAGGCTCATCTCTCTCCCTGGGTCTTGTTTCTTTCTGGGCTCAGGTGTTCTGGTCTCTTCACAAGGTCAGCTGTAGACTATCAGCCTCATCTTTCTTCCCAGGGCCTCTGCTATGTCTAATGAGCTGTCTCTCTTCCTCTATGGTCTTAATCTCTGTGTGTCTACTTCTGTGTGAGAGTCTGCTTTGTCAGCCCACAGAGTGGGGAGAGGGGACTGTAGCAGTTTGATATAATTGATGAATTCCAAAAAGAAATATTGGATTATGGTTGTAATCTGATCTGTACCTGGGCATGATTGAGTTATGATTAGGGCATTGTGTCCCCACTGCTTGGTGGATGGGGACTCAAAGATAAAAGGCAAGGTGAAGAACAGAGTTGGGAATTTCTGATGTTAGAGTTTGATGCTAAAGACCCAGGAAGTCAGCACCCAGAGGAAAGAGAAGCCAGAACCAACAAGAAAGGAATCTTGAACCCAGAGAAAAGCCCCAGGAATGTAGGAACGCAGGAAGGCTGAACTCTCAGACATCGTCAGCCATCTTGCTCCAAATAGACTTGGTGAGGGAAGTAGCTTATGCTTTATGGCCTGGTATCTGTAAGCTCCTACCCCAAATAAATACCCTTTATAAAAATCAAACAATTTGATATTTTGCATCAGTACCCCTTTGGTTGACTAATACAGGGACTCGACCTTGCATGCCCTAGTGACATGGGCAAATCAAAGCCCTAGCCTTAACATAATTTAATCAAAGACATCTCAGTTGAATCTGAAGCAATTCAAGTGTATCATACCCAGAGGAACAGACCAGTTTATAAGCGTAATCAAATATCTGTTTTGGAATCATAAGTAATATTAAACTGCCATACTCTACCCTCTGAATTCCAAAGGACATCACAAGATTTTAAAATAAAAACAGAAACAAACAAAAATAAACCTTAAATAAATAACAACGCTAAGGACAAAATCACATTACAATCAGTTTAAAGAAATACAGTTTGTCTTGGGGCAAAGTCCTGTCTGGCTGTAGACCTCTGAAACTTATAAAACTATATATCTGCTCACAATATACAAAGGGACAGACAAATTGAACATATGCAGTAACATAAGGAGAATTTGGGAGGAAAACATGAGTCATGGGTCCCCTACATTTTGTAAACCTGCAGGGCATCCTTCATTAGACTTTAAAGTCTGAGAGTCATTCTCAAGATAATGGGTTCTTCTCCCTGGGGTGTCATGGGGACTCACCCTTTCAAAAGGCTTGACCAATAGCCATTTTCTTGGTTCCACCATCATCATGCATCTGGATAGTTACTGAGTTCCAGATATCACCCTCCAAGAACATTGGAGTGATGGCCACAATTTCCCCAATCTTGGAGGAATGTGCTCCACCTTCTCTGGAGCCTGGGGTGGCAAAACTCTCCAGTAGATTGGAACATCCACCCTCTTCAAATGATGGCAAATTCACCCTTTCTGTATGCATGAGTGGGGTTTTTCTCTTGGCCCAAGGAGATGTCTTAATTCCAGACCTCAGCTTCCATGGTTTTCTTCTTTAAGCCATTTTCCCTTCCATATCGCCCCTCCATGTCCCTTTTAGTCGAGGCCGAGAATGGTTTTGTTCATACAGCTCTCACAAAAAGCTTTTTGGCTTAGCATGAAGGAAGCAGTGGTCCAATACCATCAGACAGTAAGTCTTTCCACAAGTCTTTCCCAGAAACTGCTTTTTCTATTCTGACTTACAAGTTTCAAATTTAATTAATACCTCAAATGCGGCACTATCATCTGGGAGCTTGATTTCCAGAGGCTTGGAATTTCTGGAATCAGTTTCTGGTTTGGATGTGACAACAATTCAGTTCTCAGCCTATCTTTCTCATCTAGCATTTTACTCTAAGCTGCAAATAGAAGCCAAGCCACATTCTCTGACTTTACTTGGGAAAGTTCTTCAGCTCAGTGCCCAAGCTTGCCATTTTCAAATTCTGCCTTCCATAAAACACCAGGAATTAACCTTTCTAAGTTCTCTGCAACTTTAAACATGGATCACCTTCCTCCAGTTTCCAATAGTAGTTTCATTATTTACTTCTGAGGCCTCAAAAATGTCTCTTTAGCATCCATATTCCCACTAAAAGTCTCTTCAAAGCAATCCAGGCCTTTTCCACCAAGCATCTCACAATTTCTCCAAAAAAATACCCCTTACCCATAAAAACCATTCCAGCATTTTGGTAATTACAAAAGCACCACCCCAATCTCTGTACCAAATTCTGTATTAGACAGTCAAAGGGGTGCTGATGCAAAGTACCAGAATTCTGTTGGTTTTTATAAAGGGTATTTATTTGGGGTAGAAGATTACAGTCACAAGGCCCTAAAGAGTCCAACTCAAGGTATTATAAGGGGCACTTCCTTACCCAAAGGCATTTGCCATGTGTTGAAGCAAGATGGGGGGCCATGTCTGTGAGGGTTCAGACTTCGTGCTTCCTCTTAAGGCTCTGTGCTCCCAGCTTCCTCTGATCTCAGCTGAAGGCTGGCATAAGGCTCGTCTCTCTCCCAGGGCTTGTTTCCTTTTGGGCTCAGTTGCTCTGGTCTCTTCACGAGGTCAGCTGTAGACTATCAGCCTCATCTGTTTTCCCAGGGCCTCTGCTGTGTCTAATGAGCTGTCTCTCTTCCTCTGTGGTTTTACTCTCTGTGTGTCTACTTCCATGTGAGAGTCTGCTTTGTCAGCCCACCATTGTTGGGGGAGGGGAGGAACTCAACCCTGTATGCCCTAGTGATGTGGGCAAATCAAAGCCCTAATCTTAACATAATTAGATAATATATATAACATATATATATATATAAATATAATATCTATATAAGACATCTCAGTTGAATCTAAAGCAATCCAAGTGTATCATACCCAGAGGAACACACCAGTTTAGAAGTATAATCAAATACCTGTTTTGGAATTCATAAATAATATCAAACTGCCACACAAGTGGTTTTAGACAATTTATTTTCAGTACTGCACAAAATGATACAATGAAAGAGCACTTTTTTCAACATGTACAAATGCTCTTTAGAAATGATTAGAAGTAGAGCTTCACTTTGATTCAGGTCAAAGATATACGTACTTTAAATTTTATATACAGAATATTGGAAAATTATCCCATAAATGGGATGTTTTAATTAAATATTCATTAATAACATGTGCCCTGTTGTTAATTCCATAATTATAAGGATAATCATTCTTTTAAAATTTTGCCGTCTAAAGTTTGAAAAGTAACTTGCCTTTGTTGTTTTATTTTCCATTTCTCTGCTGTCTAAAGATTCTGATTCTATTAGTTATCTATTGCTTTATAACAAGTTACCCCAAAACTTAGTAGCTTAAAACAACCAACATTTATTAACTCACAGTTTCTAAGAGTCAAGAAATCGGGAGCAGGGAAGTGAATGTAGCTCAAGTGGTTGAGTGTCTGCTTTACACATGGGTGGTCCCAGGTTCACTACCTGATGTCTCCTAAAAACAAAAACTAACAACATGCAAACAAATGAAAAAACCAACTTAGGGGAGCTGATGTGGATAAGTGGTTGAGCATCTGGTGGCTTCCCACATCAGAGGTTCTGGGTTTAATTCCTGGCAGCCCTGGTACCTATAAAAAAAAGAAGAAGAAATCAGAAGCAGCTGAGCTAGGTGTCTGTACTAGGATCTCTCATGAGGTTTTAATCAGGCTGTTGGCCATGGTTGCAATCTCTCAAGGGGCTGGACTATGCACGTAAAAGCTAATTCATGTGGTCTTTGGTGGCATATGGACCTTCACCCTATGGACCTCTCTGTAGGACTGCTTACATGACATCTTTTGGAGCAGGATGGAAACCCCAGGGTTTTAAAACCTAATACTGTAAAATATCATCACTCCTGCCATTATTTGTTAGAAGCAAGTCATTAAACCCAACCCACTTTTATTCAACAGAAATGCTAATTCTATTCTCTACTCAAGAGGAGGGGAATTCCATTATCCCTCTTAAAGTGAGGAGTGTCAGAGAATTCCTGGGCATATTTTTGGACATCTCTGCATTGATCTTCTTTAATCCTTCTGTGAATTGTTTGTGCAAATCTGTGACTATTTTTTTAAATTAAAAATTTTAGGGCTTCATTATATATTATAATCTGCAAGATCTGAAACACCAGATTGTGGTACTAATAGTATGATATTTATTGTATTTCCCCCTTCAGTTACTTGAGTAAATGTCTATAGCAGTAGGAAATCTAATATCCCTCTCTGATGTCATGTCCCCATTTCTCCTTTACTTGCCTTCTTCTTTTCTGCAAAAACAAAGCAGGCTTGCTTCTACATTTCAGGCTAACTCCCACACACACACTTGTACACTTAAGCAGAGTTTGAAGATCCATGGTGACTCTGTCTTATAAAGATTCCAGAATAAGTCATCTTTCACAATCTGTGATGGTTAGGTTAAAGTGTTCAACTTAGCCAGGCATTTGTGCCCAATTGTTTGGTCAAGCAAGCACTGGGCTAATTGTAATTCAAGGACATTTATGGACTTTAGTCATCAGTGAGTTTACTGCATAGATGGCTGATTACATCTATGATCAACCAGGGAGATTGCCACTAGATAAGTTGTATTTTATCCAATCACTTGAATGCCTAAAAAGGGGAAGTGATTTCAGCATTCAGAGAGAATTTCCCAGCCCGTCTTTCAACAGCCAAAGTCTCCTGGAAACTCATCAAGGACCTTCACTGGACTTTTAACGGAGCCCCTGGTTTGCAGCCTGCCTGCAGAACCTGGACTTGAGCATTCCCACAGTCATGTGAGAATCTTATAAAATCTCATACTATTTACAGATATTTCCTGTTGATTCTGTTCTCTAGAGAACTCTAACTAATACAGAACCTGACAGATTTTTGTGTTGAATCTTAGTATGTTAGTTTTCCATGCTTCTATGACAAA
Organism: Dasypus novemcinctus; assembly: GCF_030445035.2. NCBI lineage: Eukaryota > Metazoa > Chordata > Mammalia > Cingulata > Dasypodidae > Dasypus > Dasypus novemcinctus. Next base: position 69,233,875 of record NC_080684.1, on the reverse strand, counting down.
TGCCATACAATGGGTTCGCTTAAAGAATGGGATTTTTTTAAAGATTTATTTATTTATCACCCCCTTCTTGTTGTCTGCACTATGTGTCCATTCACTGTGTGTTCTTCTGTGTCTACTTATCTTCTCCTTAGGTGGCACCAGGAACCAACCCTAGTACCTTCCAGAGTGGGGGAGAGGTGCTCAAACTCTTGAGCCACCTCAGCTCTATGGTCTGTTGCATCTCTTATTGTCTCTCCTCTGTGTCTCTTATGTTGCATTATCTTGCTGTGCAAGCTCTGGCCAGCATTCCTGCATGGGCCAGCACTCCTGTGCAGGCCAGCAGCCTGCTCGGGCCAGCTCACCACATGGGCCAGCACTCTACATGGGCCAGCCCTCCACTCGGGCCAACTCACTGTGTGGGCCAATTTGCCTTCACCAGGATGCCCAAGGAATCAAACCTTGGACCTCCCATATGATAGATGGGAGCCCAATTGTTTGAGCCACATCAGCTTCCCAACAATGGGAATTTATTGTTTCAGAGACTGGAAAGCTTCCTTCCTCCATGGGATCAGTAACATTCTAGCTGGCCGGCAATCCTTGGTTCCTTGGTTTTCCCATCACATGCCATGTCCTCTCCTTCCTCTTTTACTCTTCCCTAACTCTAGTAGGCTTCAGGCTCCTCTCCACAGCTTTCTCTTTATGTAGGGTCTCCAGTGATAAGATCAAGACCCATCCTGATTCAACTGGCTACACCCTTAACTAACAATAACATCTTCAAAAGGTCCTATACAATGGGTTCATTTTTTGTGTGTATTTTTCTGAAATACATAACGTAATCTACCATAATGAGAAAGATGGGAACTGCAAACTTCTTTTTGTTGGATTTGGTTTGCCGTGAGCTGCCCTAGTAGCCTTACTGTCCAGGAGAAACATTTTAATCCACCAGGAGATTCTATAATATTAAATCTCAAAAGGAAGATGGGAATGTATATCTCTATATATCCCAGGAGACATCCAGATCCAGATGCAAATTCACCCACCTCTTCTTCCCTAGCACAAACGATATTAGGAAAAGGTAGCTTTTTTTCAAAAGACAAAATGTCCTCTGATTATCATCCACAAAGACAATCAGTCCAACTGTATCAACTTCCTATCATTGATATTAGTGTTTTGATACATATGACGTTCATTATATTTACCATATGTTTTTATCTTAGGACTTATTTATATAGTGACTTTCACCGTTAAATATTATTAATTTGTATATCTATCAGTCTTTTCCTTTATACACTTTAAGTTTTTCTTGTTACAAAGGTTTTCCCCACCCTAGGAATTTAAGTTATTACATGTTTCCCCAATAATTTTATAGCTATTTTTAATGATGATTTTGTTTTGATATCATTTTCAATTTTTAATTGAATATGAGAGTATATATTAGGAAAGAGAGAATTATTTTGCCAAATGTATATAGATATTGCCTGATAAAATACAGTACACTCAGCTAAACTCAAATTTCAGTAAACAACAAATAAAATTTTTAGCATAAATCTTTCCGATGCAATATTTGTGACATATTTTTACTATTTAATATGACTTTCAAATTTAAATCAGTGTCCTATATTTTTATATGACCAAATATTTATTGAACATGCCATTATTTCATCCCTGCTTTGAAAGTCATTTTTAACTGTGAAATTTCTAATAAGCCTTTGTCTATTTAGAGCCTCTTTTCTGTTCCATTAATTTATTTATCTGTACATGCAATAATACCACCACTACTGAGTACTGAAGCATTAGAGTAGGTTTGGTTTGGTAAGGCAAGCAAGTCAATTAATTTATTCATATATTCATTTATGATATTGAGGAAAGGTTTTCATTTTTTATACTGGTACTTTCATTTTTATTGTCATTTACTACTAGATATAACTATTTTAATGGTAATGGTATCCTTTATTTTCAAGTACATTAACAAATATTTGAACTTTCTTAGGTGATCTAGTCAGTTAAATGGTCTTAAGCAGTAAAACTTCTATTATCAGTAAGGTAAAAATTGCATTGGCATAAATTCAAGTAAAGGGAATAATAACCATATTGCTTTTTGGTCATTAAATCTTAAACTGAAGCAACAATAAATAGTAAGAAATGTTCTTATGTTGTTATGTGTCAATGTGTTTTGGTGTAAAATAATTGAAAGTACCATACGCAATCTGTTTTATGCTTGCAGTTGATTTTTTAAACCTTTGAATTTAATTCTCTGTTTTCTTTTTGTACATCTTTTCTAGAATTTTAGATTTTCTGTACAATAAAAGGGCTATTCTATCTATCTGGGAAACTATTTTATCTGTTTATTTAAACAGTATAGAATTTTCATTTCCTGCGTGGTATTTTATATTTTCACAATAGGATTGCTCAGCCAATGTGACATTTCAGATATATTTTCAGAATTTATGCTGAGACATGTAGGGTGCGCCAAACAATTGCTGCATTGCTCATTTAATCATTTTTCTTTTAAAGTAACTATTTATAGCTTGTCTTAGTTTGCCAAAGGCTGCCAATACAAAAATACCAGAAATGGGTTGGCTTTTATAATGGAAAATGTGGTAAGGGTAAAAATTTACAGTTCTGAGGCTGTGAAATATCCAAATCAAGGCATCAGAGATTCTTTCTCACCGAAGTCAACTACTAGTGATCCTGGCATCCTGCCACATGACAAGGCAAAGATGGGGGCCAAGGTCCCTGCCTGGGCCTCCAAAATCTACTGTCTCCTGGATCTCAGCTGTGGGCAATCAGGTATAGGGCTTGTCTCTTTCCAGTCCTCCTCTCTCAGTCTCCCGAGTTCAGCTTTAAGCAATCAAGCACATGGTTTGTCTCTTCAGCCTTAAGCTGCTCTGTGGGCCCAGCCTCTTGGGGGTTTCATGCTTCAGCTTTGGCTGCTAAAGATCCTAAATTCCTCTCTCAAATGGCAGGATCAAAATGGCAGCTGTATTTCTCTCTGTGTGTTCTCAGTTTACAGTAGATTTAGTGAGAGTGCAGAGACTTCATCTGGGTCATGCCTCAGTGACGTAGTCCAATCAAAACCCTAAAGCAATCTGACCGAAAGTAATTTAATTAAAGGTCCCTTAACTGAATCTAATCAAAAGGCCCCATCTTCTGCATTTATAGGCACAGGAATGGGTTAGTTTAAGAACATAATTTTCTGTGATCTACAGAAGTCAACCCAGGACACAGCTCTATTAATTTTTGTATGTGATGTTTGCCTATTAATGATCCCCTATACTACCCACTTACCCATCCCACCACACAGATGTATAGACAGACATTAAGTGGGAAAAAAATGCTGGTATTGTATAGCTTTTGTTTTTTTCACCTTGGGTTGGTTCTTATAGCATAAGAGTGGATTCAAAATTTTCTGTCTAACCTGGGCAAGAATTAATAGAAATATGGATAGGTACAGAAATGCTATAAATTACATTCATGATAAAACATCCATGGAAACTTCTGTAAAGATAATCTGTTTTCAAAGTCCTCTCTCTGTCCTTAATTAGATAGAATTGTCATCCCCATAATTATTTTCCATACCACCCTGTCATCTTATGTCATGATGCCTGTAGAAAGCCTTTGTGTAGAATTTTTAAAACTTTGATTTCATAATTACATTTAGAACTCTTTGACAGCAAGAGACATAACTTGATCATCTTTCTATCCTGTAGTCCTAGTACAGTGCCTAAGTGCTCCATGAATGAACAAACAAATAGAATGAGTGAATGGTTTTTAGAATTAGAAGTCAGTGAATAAGATGGCCATATGTAATGATGACCATATGTGATGAATTAAATTACCTTCAAAAATGTTTAATAAGTTTAAAAGAAGGAATAGTCCCAAATCTATTTACTCAAAGAACTATTAAGTAACAAGGAAAAGTTTTCTGAAGGCCATATTGTATTATAATTATAAACCATTTTTGTTGTTAGCATCCATAAAATGGCAATAATAACACTGACTTCTGGAGTTTATTATATCCCTCAACTTTCTTTAATAGATTCCATTACTCCCTGCCCTCCTACCATCAACGTGTTTTATACATTCTCAATTCAAGGTATGATACTTGGTATTATAATTGTTTTCCCATTCAATTCAATCTTTTTGAAAACCAGAATTGTACCTTCTCAATCTTTGAATAGCAAGCTCCCTAATTCAGTTCCATGCCTCACATACCCTAGTGTCCAATAAATATTTATTATATCACAGATCAAATGAGCTTCAAGTCACTATGTTCATTAAGCATGAATCAAACATAAATAGAAAGGGCTAAATTAGCAAATGCATTAAGATTCTATACAAATCAGCATTTGTCTATTACATAATGTTCTCTTCAAATTCCCACCAATTAGTTTGAATCACTCACATGAAGCATTTCAAAAGAAAAAAACTAACTCTGAGTTTTATTTTTTTATTTTTCACCTTTTTAAAGATTTATTTATTTATTTTCCCTTCTTGCCCTCTGTCCACCCTACTGTTTTTGCTCTGTGTTATCTTCTCTTCTCCTTTTCTCTCCTCTAGGATTCACTGGTATTCAATCCTCGAGACCTCTGATGGGGAGAAAGGTTCCCTGTCAATTGTGCCACCTCAATTCCTAGTTTCTGCTGCACTTCACCTTGACTCTACCCTTGTCTCTTCTTTGACGTGTCATCATCTTGCTGCATGACTCACTTGTGCGGGACACTGGCTCACCACACAGGTACTCACATGGGCACTGGCTTGCCACACGGGCACACTTTCTCTTCTTCTTTATCACCTGGAGCCCTAGGGATTGAACCCAGGTCCTCACATATGGTAGGCAGAAGCTCTTTCACTTGAGCAACACCCTAAGGGTTTTATTTTTGATGATAATAATTGAAGTAAACCCTGGTGTCCTAAACCAACAAATGAATATCCTTTGTAACATTTTTTAATGCTATAATTAATGAATATTCTAATCATTTCTCTCTTTACAGATACTTGGCTGTATTAGTTAGGGTTCTCCAGGAAGCAGAATCAAAAGGAGATACACCTGTCAATAATATGAGGTTTTATGAGTCTTTCATGTGGCCATGGGGATGCACAAGTCCAGGTTCCGCAGGCAGGCTGCAAACCAGGGGCTCTGCCAGAAGTCCAGTGAAGGTCCTTGATGAGTTTTCAGGAGACATTGACTATCTAAAGATGAGCTGGGAAATTCTCTCTGAATACTGAAATCACTTCCCCTTTTAAGGCATTCAACTGATTGGATAAAGCATCACTCATTACTGACAGCAATCTCCCTGATTGATGTAGATGTAATCAGCTATCTATGCAGTAAACTCACTGGTGGCTAAAGTCCATAAAAGTCCTTGTATTATAATTAGCTTAGCGCTTACTTGACTAAACAACTGGGCATAATTACCAGGCCAAGTTGACACACTAGCCTAACCATCACAGTCCACCCCTTGTCAACTCGGCAACCATAAACATTACCTTAAACCATACTTAGTTTCTAAGTAAAAACAATAACAGACATATATATTTCTGCCTAACAATGTACCACTGGAAAAGCATTAATTCCCTACAGAATAGGGTGCACATCCTTGGGTAGTATTCATTCTTAAATAGACATCCTTAAATATTATGACATGAAACTTACACAAGTTTTCATATGATAGCGGAAAAGGTTGGGGAAGAAAACAAAGAAATTCATTTTGTGTACATATGCAATCACACTCATAACAAAACAAGGAAGAAAGATTCATGACTATTACAGTCCTTGCTGTAACTGGTCACATGTTTGAAGTTACTATTTATCACTACCTTCTTCCACTACCCACTCCATGTTTTGGTTACCCTCAGTAAGCACTTCAGCTGGCCGAAGTCTTTGCCGGGTTGGTGACCCAAACTTTCATTTCTGAAGATTCTGTGCCATTGTTAGTCCTGCTTAGATGGAGTTGTTGCAATTTTCAACAACTTTCCCTGTGACTTTAATCACAGGGAATTACAATACTAGGAGATGCCCTAGAGGATCTCCTCTGTTCCAGTCAAACTCTTCTTTACCCCCATTATGTCGATGCAGTTTCTATTTCCTCTTGATAGTCAGGATCAATCACCCCAGCCAGTATAGTAATTCCTTCTTTGCCTGTTGAATCACAGGGAAGAGAATCCCAAAGTGGCCAGGTGGCAGTTTTAACTTCCAGTTCAATGGAATCATTCTCCTTTTGGGATTAAAACTTGTAGAGTAGCAGAGTGTAAGTTTGCAGAGACAGTAAAAAAATTTTCCCAAGTGGGTCACTAGGGGTAATAGTGAATGGTGCCACTCCCATTTCCACCCCTGATTCCTACACCATGAATGGCCAAAGCTGTGGTCTGGGAAAGAGAAGATAACATGGCAGGCATGGTGATCATGGGCCTTTGGGCTACTTCTTCATGTATCTGATTTGTGCCTTCAGGACTTACTCAAACCCTATCTCATATATACCACTTCCACTTTATTATGAAGTGCTGTTGTGCATGCCCAACTTTATGGTTTGGTAGGTCAGACAATACCCATCTCATGATAGGCAACTCAGATCTTATAGTAACTTGATGGCCCATAATTAAGCAATCAGTCTCTACTAAGGTCCAATAGCAGGCCAAAACTGTTTCTCAAAAGGGGAGTAGTTATCTGCAGAGGACGGCAGTGCTCTGATCCAAAGTCCTAAGGTTCTGTATTGTGGTTCTCCTATAAGAACCTGCCAAAGGCTCCAGACAGCATTTCTATTTGCCACTGACATTTCCAGCACCTTTGGATCTGCTCAGTCATATGGCCCAAGTGGTAGTGCAGCTTGCACAGCAGCCTGGACCTGACACACAGCCTCTTCCAGTCCCCAATCAAAACTAGCAGCTTTTCTGGTCATCCGGTAAATGGGCTGGAGTAGCACACCCAAATGAGGAATGTGTTGTCTCCAAAATCCAAAGAGACCAACTAAGCATTGTGCCTCTTTTTTGGTTATAGGAGGGGCCAGATGCAACAGCTTATCCTTCACTTTAGAAGGGATATCTCAACATGCCCCACACCACTGGACACGTAGAAATTTCAATGAGGTCAAAGGACCTTTTATTGTTTTTGGATTTATCTCCTATCCACTCTAACACAAACGCCTTACCAATAAGTCTAGAATCTTTGCTACTTCTTGCTCACTAGGTCCTATCAACATGATATCATTAATATAATGAACCAGTGTGATGTCTTGTGGGAGGAAGAGACAATCAAGATCCCTACAGACAATATTATGACATAGGGCTGGAGAGCTGATATACCACTGAGGCAGGACAGTGAAGATACACTTCTGGCCTTGCCAGTTGAAAGCAAACTGTTTCTGGTGGCCCTTACTAATGGCAATTGAGAAGAAAGCATTTGCCAGATCAACAGCTGCATACCAGGTACCAGGGGATGTGTTGATTTGCTCAAGCAATGATACCACATCTGGGACAGCAACTGCAATTGAGTCACCACCTGGTTAAGTTTATGATAATCTACTGTCATCCTCCAAGATCTTTCTGTTTTCTGCACAGGCCAAATAGGAGAATGGGCATGTGTTTGGAATCACCACCCCTGCATCCTTCAAATCCTTGATGGTGGCACTAAGCTCTAATCTCTGCAATCCCTCAGGAATCTGGTATTGCTTTTGGTTTACTATTTAGCTAGGTAGGGGCAGTTCTAGTAGCTTCCACTTGGCCTTTCCAACCATAATAGCTCTCACTCCACAAGTCAGGGATCCATTGTGGGGATTCTGCCAGTAACTGAGTACATCTATTCCAATTATGCATTCTGGAGCTGGGGAAATAACCATAGAATAGGTTCAGGTCTGTGAGACAGACCTGAGCTAAAACTCCATCAATCACCTGATTGATATTTATGGACCACTACTCTGATTAGTTGACCACAGTGAAGTTTTAGGTCTCCTGGAATTGGTGAGCCAGTATTTAATAATCCCCAAAATGTGTGATCACTTCCTTTTCCCCAGTGCACAGTTATTCTGGTAAAAGGCCATGGGCCTCCTTGGGGAATTCTGGGAGGAAGATTAACAATATAAAAGTTTGGCAGTTTAAGAAGATCCTTCTCCAAGGGGACCTGGCCTTCTCATTCAAGGGGTTCAGGGTCTGTAAACTATCTGAAGTCTGGGAATTGATTAAGGGGCCATAATTCTCTGCATCTGTAATTTGAGTTAGGGTTTCGTTCACTTAACCTAGAAGTCTTCTGCTTATACATATCCAGAAGAAATTTAGTAGACTGCTCCTCTATTTCACATCTAGGTAATCTGTGATCTATTAGCCAGTGCCATAATTCTGTGCAACTCAGACTATGTTGAGTGCTGCTTTGAATCTGTCTTTCATTGAGGTAGCCAAGCTCACCTTATCTTCGGTGAATAACTGCCGATACTCAACTTTTACCAGAAGAAAATCAGATCATCCCCATAATGTTTAAGAATTCTAATTCCATTACAGCCCTCCCTATAATAATATCTGGACTACAGGGAAGAGCAACCACAGAGCTCTTCAGGGAAGGTGGAGTACTCTTACAAATTTTATTCCTCATAGTCCTGGTTAAATGTGTGTCCTCTGGACATTCCTGGGGTGGGTGGGCAGGTCTCAAAAGGTAAGTCTATTCTAGGATTACAATCTCTCTAATCCTTTGAATTCCCTTTTCTACCGTATACTAGGGCAAATCAAACATCTCAACCTCAGACATACTAGGCCATCTTTTGGTCTGTTTCAGTCAGCCACCCAAACAAACTGCTCCAATGAAAGTCCAATGAATGTCTTTGATGAGTTTCTGGAAGAAGTTGGCTGTCCAAAGATGAGCTGGGAAATTCTCTCTGAATACTGAAATCACTTCCCTTTTTAAGGCATTCAACTGACTGGATAAAGCATCATTCATTGCTGAAGGCAATCTCCCTGACTGATATAGATGTAATCAGCTATCTATGCAGTAAACTCACTGATGACTAAATTCCATAAATGTCCCTGTATTACAAGTAGGCCAGTGCTTGCTTGACCAAACAAGTGGACACAATTACCTGGCTGAGTTGACACATTAGCCTAACTATCACATCTCTTCTTTTCAAGTTTTTACAGATAATATCTAGTTAGACCTGAATTTTGCCCACAAATTTTGATTCCTTAAAATAATAATTCTAATAATTTCAAGTGTGAACAGTTGAGAAGGTTGGGATTGTCCAGGGACCATCCATTCCAAAATGATGATCTTTGGATTATGGACTGTGTATATCTAAAATCCAGGGACTGTGGATAGATGCAGCTAATGCTTATTGGCCATCTACTTGGCATACTGTATACATTACAATAGGTAGTATTATGCAATTGGTAATGTCCACATACATTGCCTAAAACACAATACAATATTGTATGTATACAATATTACCTAGTATTACTTATACACTAATGTAATATTAGTTATGTATTATATCCATTTGAGATTACTTAGGAATGTAAGGTTCAGTAGTAAATAGTTGAGACCAAAGCCAAACTAAGATAGGTCTGATTCCAGAACTCAAGTTCTAGACATTAGGAACAGTATTATATGGCAGCAATTCTCTAACTTTCTTAGAAATTCGCTTCTTTCTAAATGGAATATATTGACAGAGTTTCTTTTTACCAGTGTTAGTCAAGTCCCAAGAACTCTCTGCAATATTTCCTTCATATCAGTTATAGGATAGGACATATCCAGCAGCTTAGTTTCATTCAGACTTTCTCCTTTGGCTTCATATACCAACTCCCTAAGGGAGTCTGTTTATTGCCCCTTTTAATTCACACATAGAAAGTGTATATTTTGCTTTTGTGATCTTCCAGGTAACCATACATTGACAAGCTATTACCTATCAAATAATGCAGGATTTGATAGTTCTCAACTACACATCATTCAACATTCCTCTCTCTACCACCAAATTTAGAAGCCTATAAACTGTTTCTGAGATGCTTTGCCAGCTAGCTTTCTCTTAAACTTTGCCAGTGAAGAGAAGTGGCAGAAATTTGGAAAGTAGGAGGAGATGACAGATTTGCAAATATTGGCCCTATCACCATTGAAGTGCAAGCTTCAGGGTTTTGGCTGAACACCAGCTATGCAGTTCTACTAGGAGGAGGGCAAAGAAGTTTCTCCAGCAGCTTAGAAGCCATTGCTGACTCATGGGTTCCAGCACAAGTATGATAGCAGCTTCCTGGTATTGCTTCTCCATTTTTTCCAAAACCTTTCTCAAAAATTCTCTGCATCCACACTCTTATGTCTTTGAACAATCTAAAATGTCATCTAAAATCCTGGCTGGAGAAATATAGCTGAAGATTTTCTTTCCATGCCCATCCCTTATTTGTTAAAAGAGTTCTGAATTTAAAATCATTAGTCTTTGATCTATTCACAAATGCTTCATGAGTTAATGAAAATTATTGTCACTGGGGTAAAAATATTTCTTTTTTTTTTTTCATGAACTAACAAATGGAAGTCATTTAGGCCTCTGCAGTTTGAATCCAAGTCATTTAAATGTTTTCAAATAGCTACAAATTGGGTATCAAAGATTCATGTGATTGAAAATGAACACTTTGCCATGAAATTTGCATTGTAGTCCTATCAAAGTGTGAAGTTGGGCAAGTCATTTATTTTCTTATGGACTCAGAATCCTTAGCTATAAAATGAGGTCTTGCATAGGTGAATTCTAAGGCCTCTTTCATCCATCAAATTTTTATTTTGTATGTGGATCAAAATATACCTATAATCTGAGTTATTAATATAGTCTACATGGTCTATTCTTGTTTCCACTCCATGCTACTGCATATCCTATAGCATTTATATCTGGGTCTCATGTTCATCATTGGTATTATGCAAGACTTGGATAATATAATATCTGGGGCTCATGTTCTTCATTGATATTATGAGTTGGAATAGATATCATGTAAGTTTCTTCTCAACTCTAAAGTTACCTTTGATTCTAGTTTCACTCTGCTTCTGTTTTGAGTAATAATGAAATTATTATATGTTTCTAAACCTTAGTTTTTTATCATAAATTTAGGATAATATTTCTTTTCCTGATGACCATATTGAGATAAAAAAGATACTAGCTACAACAATTCTCTTGGAAGTGTAAATCACTTCAACATATTATCATGATTCTGTCATTTACACAGTAGGTGAATGCATAATGGGAATGTTTATATACCCATAAGAAAATATTTAATTTTATTGAAGTATCTGTGTTTCACAACACTTTCTTTGAAGTGGAGCAATTTCTAGTAGCAGCCACCCTTATTTGTCTTTGTCACTTTATCTCAGCAGAGTTCATAAAAGCCATGGTTTCTAAGTAAAGAAATTTGGCCTTTTATTTAGACATGAGTAGCTTAGCCAACACCCAAGCAGTCAGCTCTTCAAATACTGATTTTAATTAATTAAAACTTGGAACAACCTGTTGAGGCTAGATGACAAATTGGACACCTGATTATATCAGTCCTAAAAAAACTTAGGAGTGCCATTCTAAACTTCTTTGAGAATCAAAAGAACATCATTGCCATAGAATTCTAGAGCTGAAATGGAATCTCTGCCTTCTGCAGTTTATCTAAACTATTCAAAATGAATGGTTATTTCTTACATGCTTTAAGCCTCTTAGTGAAGTTATTTCACAACCCATGACACCTACATCCATTATTTAAAATGCTCTGTGAGAAAAGCCACACCTATTAAAAATTTTGGAATGGTTTCTATTATCATGAACACACTTAAGGCAGGAAAGAAGTCCAGAAGATAGATATTTTCTGGAGGAAAAGCAAAAAATAATAGCTCTGGAATTCAGTTTTACCACTGAATTCTCCACTGACCATTTTGGAGTTTTCTGCCTTCTGTTCTGCACAGGGCTCTCTGCCATATCTTGATTGTCAAAAGATTCTCATCCCAAGTACAGGTCCCAACCATTTCGTTAGCTCTAATTATTTGTTAGCTCCTTTCTGTTGTCTAAACAAAATAGACTATGTATCTTATAATTTTAGAACTCGTTCTCCCTTAATTGAGACTGAGTAGTTTGAATAAATCAGATAAACTGGTTGATTATAAGAAACTATATCTTATTTCCATACAGATTATCATGTAACTGTTGTGTTTTAGTTTCCTTCCAGCTAAAACAAATTTATATACTGGGTTGTCATAAACAAAGGGAATCTATTGACTCATAGTTCTGAGGTTCTGTGAAATCTAAAATCAAGGCATCAGCAAGACAGTGCTTTCTCCCAGAGCACTGTGGCATTCTGGCTGCTGGTTCCTGTTGGTCCTCAGCCTCTTTGTCCTTTAACAATGCATACAGTCATGTCTTTTCCTTTCTCTTCCAAGTTCCATTGACTTCCAACTCTGGCTGTTCTGGGTGGCGTCTCTCTCTGACTGAATTTCATTACGTTTACAAAGGACTCCAGAAATCCTGATTAAAGACACACTGATTCAGTTAGACTGAACCTTCACTGAAATGACATCTTTAACAGAGCCTCATTACTGTGGGTCCACACCCACCTAACAGGAATTGGGATCTGACCATGCCTTTTTTGGGGGTTATGATTCAGTCCCTAACATGGTGACAAACTGGGTCATGGTCAAGTACCAGTACTGTATTTTATGGAATATATGGAACCTTAGCTCTGCCCTTTTTATGAAGGCCCTGGGGGAAAGTGGCTCCTACTAGCACAGATGCATCTTATAATTATGCAAATTTAATCACTAAAATGTGAAGAGTAAATTTTAGTAATAAGAATATAGCATATTCATATAAAATTTAGTCCTATTTTTTAAATTAAAATTGCTCTTAAATTTACAACTAATGAAAAAGTGAAGATGTGTTATTATTAATTTCTTCATTTTGTGTATTATAAAACAGACTCAGAGAGATTAATTTATCCAAGGTCTTTAAACTAGGAAGTGGCAGAGTTGTGACATGGATCCTTGTCTGTGGAGCCCCAAGCCAAGCTCCTAACCTCTATCCTATATTGCCATCCTTTTAGGAAAGTAGTATGGTATAAAGCTAAAAATTAGAAAAGCTCATATAATAAATACTTTCGAGCGCCATCGCCGCCATAACAGGCGGGGTCAGGGATGGCTGGCGGTGTGGGTTGTGTCCTTACCAATGTGGAATCCATTAAGTTTTGAGACCTGCAGTAATGCCATTTCTTTTCTTACAGCCGTGTCTGTTCAAACCGACATGGTCTGATCCGGAAATACGGTCTCAATATGTGCCGCCTGTGTTTCCGTCAGTTCGCAAAGGATATAGGCTTTATCAAGTTGGACTAATCTTCCTTGAATGGACTGTCCAGGATATCTTCCTGACTAAACTATGCTAGTTCTTTGTATATAAAATAAAACTAAAAAAAACTGAATAAATAAATAAAAACCTTGAAATGCCATACTGAATCTGAAAGTCAGAGAAAGAGTTGAGCTAGAGATGAAAGTGGTATTTTAGAAAAATTCATCTTAGAACATATTGGAGCAGGAAGATAAATGAGACATTGATGTAAAGGATAAAGGGATGTTAACAAGACCTTACTCTCCATTCAGCCTATGCATTAGGTTAACTCAAAATATTTTGAAATTGAGTTGTTAGGAAAAGGAATTAAGACTTCCTAATCTGAAGCAATCTGGGTCTATGATTTGCAAATGAACTAGGCCAAGAATTGATGTATTCATTTCCTTTGTTTTACCTCCTTCAAAAACAGAGTTTTCTAACAAAATAAATGTATAAAAACTGTTTTGCTTTTGATATCAACTCGACCACAATTTTAACAATCTTCATTTAATTGAGGGGAATATCATTCATTCTTTCACTATCAAGTATAATATACTATCTTTCATGTTGATCACCTCATATATTAATCTAAATATGTAAGAGAATATATCTTTTCTATTTATTTTGGCTGAGCCTCCTATACATACATTGATGTGGGCTATGGGTGGAAGGCTCTTTGTCTCTTCAGAGATAACCTAACCTGAAGGCTGTGGGTGTGGAACGGTAAGAGGCTGCAGTCCTGCCCTTAGGGACAATGACAGCAGGCTCCAGTCCCAGGAAACAGTTTAACAATGCAAGGGCTATAAACTTTAAGTATTTAGGGGAAATGCAAAAAGTAAATATGCTAAAAGCTTATCTAGAATATCTGGAGTCCATGTTAAAAGCTTACCTAAGATGTGGAAGATATATATGCTAATTGAAGCCTATTGAGAACTGAAACAAAGGGACCATTTGGCCTTTCCTCTCTATACTCAAATAATTGAACTTCTCTCAAATTCTACAACAACATGAGCAAAAAGATATTGTAATTATTTTCTACCATCAAAAATCTTTTTTTCCCCAGAGTATCGTAGGAGGAAAGCAGAATAAAAGCTCCAGGAATCAGGCCATCTCTTAAAACAGCTATTGGATTGGCAGGAACTGTCTGAATCAACACTTTTGAAACTTCAGGGTCTAGTCAAACACTGTGAAACATCTAAAGAAGAGCTTGAGGAAGGCTGGAATATTACAGTAAATACTGGTGAATTTCAAGCTCCATTCATGGCTAACATCCCCCTTCCTCCATCCTCATGAAAGGCACCAGTGGTGACTTCAGCCTAGGCTTGTGATGGAGCTTGCTGGTGCCAGGGTGGGATATAAAATACTAGTCTTCCAAATTCCAGTGTGTGTGTGTATGTGTGTGTGGTCTGATCACTCATCACTGCTTCTGATCTGCTACTTCAGATTGCTGGGCAGCCATCGTTCAAACCCCCCTCAGGTTAAACAACAGAAGAATCTTAAAGACAATACCCTTCCTCAAAACTAAGGAAATCAGATAAAGGTCTGCAGTAATTGGATGAATGCAAAATCAAGAAAATGCAGCTTCAAAAGTCATAGGAAGGAGCAGATGTAGCTCAAGTGGTTTAGTGCGCCTGTTTCTCCTGTAGGAGGTCCTGGTTACAATCCCCAACACTTCCTTTAAAAAATTCATAGGAGAAGCTCTTGGAGCCTTTGGCTCCCCCCTCACCCACTCCCTAATGCTGGGTGGAGCCAGACTACTCTCCCATTGTGAGGCTCTGGCCCAGTTCCAGAAGGAGCTGCTGAACCCTTATGAACTTACTGGCGTGCCTGTATGTCAGTGCCAATCTATCAGGTGGAAGTTTAAAAAGGATGAACCAGGAAATGTGTCTCATATTCCCCCTCCCAGAATCTGTCCAGAAGGTAGAGAAACAGCTGGCAGATAGTTAAAGCAGTATAAGAAATAATTAAGACAGTGGTGTAAGGCAATGGACTACTTACATTAAGTCACACAGTAAAGCACCCAGGAGGGGATAAAAATCTGTTTCAAAGGGAGTAGAGGGGCATTTAAACTTCTGTAAACTATAAACAGGGAAATTCTGGGAGGGGGAGGAGACGCTATGGCCAAGCTCAATCCTAGGTAAAGAGGGAAGCTTCATGGTACCACAGAGGCTCAGATAAGACAGGACCTCTCATTCCCTTCAGGCTGATAGCAGAGCTAAGCTCTGAAGGAGATACCTGGCAAAGAGAGCTCATTTGCAAAAACTGAAAGGTGGTTTTTGCTTTGATTTATTTTTATTAGTTCCAGCACTTAAGGACGTCTATGTTATATTACTATTAGTGAAGCCATAGAAGTGTTGGATTCCTCTAGGTTCTGGGCTACATAGTATAAAAGAATTTAAGATCATACCAGTTTAGTTAGGCGTGTAAAAAGGATTTATTGGGAAATGGGAGTAAAGAACAGAGCTTGGTGAGAAATGGGAAAGAACAGAAATACACACTGAGATTTGGTGCAGGCTTCTCTATGCAGAAAGAGCCATTTGGCTTGTGTGGCTACTTTAATTAAACTATTAACTACTCCTCCTCTTGCTAATGCTAAGGGGAGGGGCTCTAGCTGTTATCGGTTATTCCACCAATGGGGGAGCCAAAGGTGAGGATTATTTGGAATATTTGGGGTCAAGGGGAGGTCCTGGAAAGAGACCCAGTTGGGACCTCAAGATCAAGGTCAAGGTCTCATTGGGGTCTTGGTAGGGTCTTGTGGCCATGTTGTCTGTAGGTCATCTTTTCCGTTGACCACATTGTGTCTCATCTTCTCCTTGTTTGCCTGTACTAACCTACTTCAGTAGGATATAAACATAAGGAACAGAATCTCAGGGACTAAATGCCACAATTAACACTTTAAATATTAAAATGTATAGCATGGAACAAAAGTTTACAAGACAAAGAAAGAGGAAATTATGGCACATCTAAAGGAACAACATAAAAATCCAGAAACAATCAATGAAAAGGACCAAACTTTGGATTTACTGGAAAAAGATTTTGAAAAGTAAAAAGATACTTGATATTATCAACAAGATAAAGAAAAACAAAGTTGTGGAGACCCAGAGCTCAGGCTCCCACTAAGCCCTCAGCACACTGCCACCTGCATGACCTAGGCATAAATTAAAGATTAATAACCTTTCCAGAGGGAAAAGAATATATAGATGATATTGTAAACCAGAATCTCCTCTGAGCAATAAAACTTCATTCCTATGTAACTAGTGATAACATCACAAGACCCCATATGTGCATGTCACAGGACCTTAGCAGAAACTCTGTTTTCATACACTATGGAATGTCTTTGTTCTGAAACCCTTACCTCACCTCTCATTTTTTTCTGCCTCTTTGCAGAGTGTTACCTTCATTTTCTGGACTGCCACTGTTATGGAAGAGAGAAGTCAAGTGATTGCAGTATTGAAGGCTAGGATGTGAGAAATCTCTGAGAAGGAAGATTTATTAACAGCCAGCTGGGCCTAGCAGACTTCTGTCCAAAAAAACAGACACCTGAATAGGATTTCTAGGTCCCTTTTATACACAGGATGTAGGAGCGGGGAGTCAAGTAGTGCTTTTATGCAAAAAGGACTTTCTTTGTTGGTTTCTTAGAGTTTTAAGTGTTTGTTTGGGTACCAGGTAGGTTTGAATTAACATACTGCTCACATCCAGGCAAGCTTGAATTAACATATTGCCCACATTCCATCTGGATGTAAGTTTGCATACACATTCAGTCTGTATCCTCCCTGAATATCCAAAGCCTATAGAGCCTATATCACTTAATTGGCTTTCTGGGAACTAGGCCTACTTGGATATAGAATGTGGTAAGTTTGAATTCATGCATAGTTCATATTAACACTTCTAGAGACTCTCCCCTATCCATAAGTCCAAATAAAGCTTATGTTAGATTCAGTGCCAGGAGCATTCTTTAGTCTCACTGCTGCACCAACCTGTGTCCTTCAGGAGTTGGGTTGGGAAACAGAGAAAAAGTAAAAGATATAAGGAAAGGAATGAATGAGGAATATAAGAATCTCAATAAATAGAAAGACATTTTAAAACACAACCAGACAGAATTACTGAGTTGAAAACCATAGTAATTGAAATGAAAAATTCCCTTGAGAGTTTCAACAGAAGATTGGAGCTAGCAGAAGTAAGAATCAGTAATCCTAAAGACAAGGGAATTGAAATGATTCAGGTTTAGGAGCAGAAATAAAAAATAAACAAACAGTGAACAAAGCCTTATGAGAACTCTGGGACACAATCAAACATACCTATATTTGCTTTAAAGAAATTTCAGAGAAGAAGAAAGAGAGAAAGGAGCAGAAGGATGATTTAAGGAAATAAGGACAACAGATTTCCCAAATATAATGAAAGACATGGATATGCACTTTCAAAAAACCAACGAACAACAAACAGGGAAAACTCAAAGAGAACCATGCCCACAAAGACTGTAATCAAAGTGACCAATGCAAAGGACAAGGAGAGAGCTCTAAAAACTGCAAAAGGAAAGCAACAAGTTAGTGAAGGCAATCACAATAAGAGTAGATGCTGATTTCTCATCAGAAATCTTTAAAGCAAGAGGTCAGTGGGATGAAATATTTTTAAAATGATGAAAGAAAGCCATTGCCAACCAAGAAGTTTATATCTGGCAAGAATTTCTTTCAAAATAAGGGATAGATTAAAACATTCCCAGATAAACAAAAGCTGAAGGAGTTCATCAACACAAGATCTGTCCTATAAGCAATGGTAAAAGGAGTTCTTCAGACTGAAAAGAAAGTACACTAGAAAGTGGTTCATATATATCAGCATAAACAAAGATCTCAGGTAAGAATAATTTTATGGGAAATTAAAAATGCATTATATTGTATTTTTTGGTAGGTAACTCCACTTCTTATTTCTTACAGGTGCTATAACACAGAAGGATGCAAAGTAAGGATAAAGTTTTGGGTTTTGGACATACAATGGCACAGATATCATTTGTAGCAAGTATAAAAATAAAGTTTGGGGACAGAGGGATATAAAAACTGTGTATGTGTATGCCACTGAAGTTAATTTGGCATCAAATCAAATATGACTTTTTTTTTTTAACATTTTTTTTTATAAGATTTATTTATTTATTTTAATTCCCCCCCCTCCCCGGTTGTCTGTTCTTGGTGTCTATTTGCTGCGTCTTGTTTCTTTGTCCGCTTCTGTTGTCGTCAGTGGCACGGGAAGTGTGGGTGGCGCCATTCCTGGGCAGGCTGCTCTTTCTTTTCACGCTGGGCGGCTCTCCTCACGGGCGCACTCCTTGCGCGTGGGGCTCCCCCACGCGGGGGCCACCCTTGCGTGGCACAGCACTCCTTGCGCGCATCAGCGCTGCGCATGGCCAGCTCCACACGGGTCAAGGAGGCCCGGGGTTTGAACCGCGGACCTCCCATATGGTAGACGGACGCCCTAACCACTGGGCCAAAGTCCGTTTCCCGACTTTTATTAATTCATCATGTTAAATCTTAACTCTGTGGTATTCACAAGGAAAATATATGAAAAATATATTCAGAAAGAAATGAAAAGGGAATCAAAATGTTACAATACTAAAGAAAACAAATATGAAACCATGCAAAAACAGAAAAATTGAGGGAGGAAAAAGATACAAGGGTTACAAAGACTAAACAACAAAATGGCAGAAACCCTCCATTATCAGTAGTTATTTAAAATGTAAAGAGATTATACTCTCCAGTCAAAACATGGAGACTGACAGAATGGAATAAATAGCAGGGCACAATGACAATGCTGTTTAAAAGACATGCTCCACAAATTCAAAAACATAAATAGGTTGACAATGAAAGGATGGAAAATATATACTTTGTAATGAAATTTAACTGGGGTAGCTATAAATATCAGATAAAATAGACTTTAAGTAAAACATTATTAGTGGAAAAAAGGGGCATAAATTCATCAAGAAGATTTAACAGTGATAAATATATACACAATTAATGTCATAACCCCAAAATACATGACAGAAATAGATGATTCCACAGCAACAGTAGGGACTTAAAAACATCATTTTCAATAATGTATTAGAATATCTAGAGACACAATCAATAAGGAAATAGAAGACTTGAATGACACTTTAAACCAACTAGACGTAACAGACATATATCAAACACTTTACCCAACAGAAGCAGAATACACATTGTTCTCCAGTATAGATGGATCATTCTTCAAGATAGCCTATAAGTTAGTTCACAAAACAAGTTTCAATATATTCAATAGACTCTTTTCCAGTCTCAATGGAATTGAGCTAGAAATCAATAACAGAGGGAGAAAATGGAAAATATGTGGAAATTAAACAATATACTCTTAAACAACCAATGGGTCTTAGAAGAAATCAAAGGGGAAATTATGAAATATCTTGAGGCAGATGGAAATAAAAATTCAATCTACCAAAACTTATGGGATACTGCAAAGTCAGTGTGAGAGGAAAATGTATAGTTCTAGATACTTACATTAAAAAGGAAGGAAGATCTCAATTTAGAGACCTAGACTCACAACTGGAATATCTAGAAAAGAAGAGCAAAATAAACACAAAGCAAGCAGATGGAAGAAAATAACAGAGATTAGAGTGGAAATAAATGATGTAGAGGAAAAAATAGAGAGAACCAATAAAAACCAAAAGATTGTTCTTTGGAAAGATCAATAAGATTGGCAAACACTTAGCTAGACTGACCAAAAAAAAAAAAAAAAAAAAAAAGAGAGAGGAAACAAATAACTAAAATCAGAAATGAAAGAAGGCATTACTACTGACCTCACAGAAGAAAAAAAAGGAAAAGTTAGATCACCTAAATGAAATGAAAAATTCCTAGAAACATGCAAATGATCTACATCGACTCATAAAGCAAAAGAAGATCTTAACAGACAAATAACTAGTAAAGGGATTGAATCAGTAATCAAACACCTCCCACAAAGAAAAGTCTAGGAAGAGATTGCTCAAATTCTTCTAGAAAATTGGAGAGGGAACATTTCCTGACACAGTCTGAGAGGTGAACATCACCCTCATACTAGAGTCAGAAAAAGATACCATAAGAAAAGAAAATTACAAACCAATCTCTTATGAGTATAGATGCAAAAATCCTCAATGAAATACTAGCAAACTGAATCCAACAGGACATTAATAGAATTGTACACCATAAGCAAGTGGGATTTATCCCAGGTATGGAAGGTTATTCAACATACGAAAATTAATTAATATGATATACCACATTAACTGAACAAGGGAAAAAACCATATGATCATCTCAATTGATGCCAAAATGGAATTTAACAAAATCCCACACACTTTCTTCATGAAAACATTTAGAAAATTAGGAATTGAAGAAAACTTTTTAATCATTTTAAAGGGGATATATGAAAACATACAGGTAATGGCATATTCAACAGTGACTGAAATCTTTTCCTCCCAGATCAAAAACATGACAAAGATGATCACTGTCACTAGTGTATTTCAAATGTTATATTGGAAGTTCTAGTCAGAACAATTTAATAAGTGAAAGAAATGAAAAGCATCCACATTGGAAAGGAAGAAGTGAAGCCTTTCCTATTTTCAGATGACATGATTCTATATATAAAAACTTTTGAAAAATCTACAAAGAAAGCTACTAGAACTAATGAACAAATCAAAAGTGGTTGGGTACAAGATCAACATGCAAAAATTTATAGTGTTTCTATATAATAGAAATGAACAATCCAAAGAAGAATTCAAGAAAGGAAAATCCATTTACAATTGTGTCCCAGAGAATCAGATATCTAGGAATAAATTTATAACCAAGGTGGTAAAGGACTTACATGTGGAAAATTACAAAACATTGCCAAAAGAATTCAAAGAAGACCTAAATAAATGGAAGTACATTCTGTGTTCATGAACTGGAAGAGTTTATTTTACTTTGATGTAAACAAAGCAATTCACAAATTCAATATAACAGTGATCAAAATTCCAACAGACTTTTTTGAAGTAATAGAAAAGCAAATCACCAAATTTATATAGAAGAGTAAGGGGCCCCAAATACCAAAAGCTATCTTGAAAAAGAAGAGCAAAGTTGGAGAACTCACACTTTTTGATTTTAAAACTTATTGCAAAGCTATAGTAGTTAAAAAAGCATGGTATTAGCAC
Organism: Dasypus novemcinctus; assembly: GCF_030445035.2. Lineage (NCBI taxonomy): Eukaryota > Metazoa > Chordata > Mammalia > Cingulata > Dasypodidae > Dasypus > Dasypus novemcinctus. The sequence continues at coordinate 69,212,420 of NC_080684.1, read as the reverse complement.
AAGAATAGACATATAGACCAATGATATCAAATCAAGAATTCAGAAATCAACCCTCACATTTGTGGCCACCTGATTTTTGATCAGGGTGACAAGTCCACTCAACTGGGAAAGAATAGTCTCTTCAATAAATGGTGGTGGGAAAACTGGATGTCCATATGCAAAAGAAATGAAGGTGGAACCCTACCTGGCTCCATATAAAATTAAAAAAAAAACACAACTCAAAATAGGTTAAAGACTTAAATATAAACTCCTAGAAGAAAGCATAGAGAAGCATCTTTAGGACCTTGTGTTAGGCAATGTTTTCTTGAACTTTATACCCAAACCACAATCAACAAAAGAAAAAAATAAATTAATAAATGTGATTTTATCATAATGAAAAACTTTTGGACATTAAAGGACTTTATAATGAAAATTAAAAGACTACTTAAATAACAGAAGAAAGTATTTGGAAACCATATATATGATAAGGGTTTATATCCCTTATCCACATATATAAAGAAATCCTAAATGCAACAACTAAAAGACAAACAATCCAATTAAGAACTAGGAAACAGATTGGGATAGACTTTTCTCCAAGGAAGACATACAAATGGCCAAAAAGCACATGAAGAAATGCTCAACATCATTAACCATTTGGGAAATGCAAATCAAACTAAATTTCTACTATTAATAAAATGGAAACTAGCAAGAATGTGGAGAAAGGAACACTCATAGTGCAGCCACTATGGAAGACAGTTTGGCAGTTTCTCAGAAACTTAAGTATATAATTACCTTATGGCCTGGAAATCTCACTGCTAGATATTTACCCCCAAACCATTCAAAACAGGAGCTCAAACAGATATTTGCACACCAATATTCATAGGGGCAGTATTCACAATTTTCAAAAGATGGAAGCAATTTCGATGTCCATGGATAAATAAACATAATATGGTATATAAATACAATGTGGTATTATGCAGCCAGAAAAAGGAATGAAGTTCTGATACATGTGACAACATGGATGAACCTTAAGGAAATCATGTTGAGTGAAATAAATCAGACATAAAAGGACAAAATAGTATGATCTCACTGATATAATTAGATTAATCAAATTCTTAGATTCTGAATGTAGAATATAAGTTATAAAGAGTCAGGGTGGGAGTGTGGAATGGGGAGTTAATACTTCAATTGCACAGAGTTCCTATTTGGTGTGATGGAAAACTTTTGGTGATGGATGGTGGTGATAGTAGCACAACATTGTGAACATAACAGCCATGAATTATATATCTGAAAATGTTTAAGAAGGGAAATTTAAGGTTGTATATGTGTTACTAGAATAAAATTATTAAAGTCCTGTGAAACACAAACAGTGAACCCTATTATAAATCATGGACTTTAGTTAATAATACAATTATAATACAATAATATTCTTTCATCAGTTGTACCAAATGTACCACACTAATGCAAGGTGTTAATAATAGAATGTGTATGGGAGCCCCATATTTTCTGCATGATTTTACTGTAAATCTACAACTTCTCTAATAAAAAAAATACAAAATTTTTACAAAACTTTTCACATTTTATCTTTTTAAAAATTTAGAATAGCATAAATAAGAAATTATCTTTCTCTTTCTATGAAAACTTCCTACTGTTTCAGAAAAGGGTGACTACATTGTCATAATTTATCAAAGTATAATTTTAAAAATGCTAAAAAGCATGAGTCTCATACAAATATATAGTGTGCAGGTTTCCAAGATATTACCTCATAAATGAGGTATCCAGCAGAATTATAAAGGTAATCCAAAGGAAGATAGAAAAGACTGCAAACTATATATAGTGAATTAAAGACAGAATGCTGAAATAAAATAGTTAGATATAAAGTTGATTTTTATCCTATAGGACAATAAAGCCATAACCTTTTAATATTGTCTATTAGACAATACTCACTTGTATCACTCCTGAACAAAAATCATTCTTAACTCATTTATTTTTGCAATTTAATGTCTAATTTCAAATAGTCTGGGCCTACTCAATAGCCAATAGTAAATCAGAGAAAGTGCATTTTCCCAAAGAATTGGATGATGTCTGGAACAGACAATTAGACTGTGCTACATTATACTATCAAAAGGACATGCAGTCATTCATTTGCCTTATTTTCAAGTTTGGATAGTTTTTCTTAACATCCTGTACATCATAATAAAAATACTTAATTTTTTTTTATATGATGTGTCAGCATTTGCATACATTCTTTCATTTAGTTGTTGTCTTCATTTGCTACGTATCAAATGCAGACAAATTGCATTGCTTAAGACAACAATGTTCAATGGTCTCAATGTTCTGGAGATAGAAGTCTGAAACCAAGATTTTGGAAGAGCTGTGATCTCTCTGAAACCTGCAGGGAAGTATCTGTCCCATGCCTCTCTCCTTGCTTCTGGTGTTCTGCAATCCTTGGCACAACTTGATTTTGGCATAACTCAATCTCTGTCCCTGTAATCACCTGGCCACTTTGCCTCTCTTTGGCTCTGTGTCTCCTTTCCCCTTCTCATATAAAAGCCATTCATTTTGGATTAAGGTCACAGCCGAATCTAGGATGACTTCATTTTAATTTGCCTAATCCCATCTGTAATAACCCAATTTTCAAATAATGTACTGGGGATTAGGACTTCAACATATCTTTTTGGGAGACAGGATGAGCATAAGCCTTGTGAAATTCTGATTCTTTCCTTGGAAAAATAAATCTTAAGTGAACAAACTTAGGTGAAAGAGTTTGCATATTTTGAAGGTTATTGATGTACATAGGCAAATTCATTTTTAAAAAGGACATATGAATTTATACTACTCATGAAGAGCAGATGTAACCGTCCTACAGATAGGGCCGAGCATCACCATTTGCAAAATTCTACCTATTTGGTAGATGCAAAATAAATTCTTTTTCAAATTTTATGTGGTATTTGAAGTACATATAAAGCAGAAATTTTAAAACATGGTATGTTAGTGTCCTTTTTTTTTAATTTCTGAAAGATTAACCCTTTGTGTTTAATTCTCATACTACAATGAGCTTGTCATGAGTAATAATATTGGGATGTTTCGTGTGAAATATAATGATATCATAAGTGAATCTCATTTGTGTTGACTTGAAACTCAAAATAAGATTATACTAACAAAGATATAATGTAATTTCCTTTTTCTATCAAAACCGTATTGAAAAGTGATGTGCACTTATATATGCAAATAATGAGTGTACAGAATTGAAACTACAAGAAACATTACAAGGATATTGTAAATGTAAAATTCTTTGCAAAATGGCTGTAATTATTATATTAATAAGTGAACAACATGGCTTTAGAAGATTCTATTTTAACAACTTAGAATTAACTGGATAACCTTCCATAATAGTTTAAATCTTTTTAGGGGGACATGCACATGTAAAATAAAATCAATAACTGAAACTGAAGTATACTCAAAATTATATAATTTATTTTGCATGTAAAGTTTACATATATGCACAAATATAAAATATAGAATAAAATATGCAATTACTACTTTTGGTATATTAAAGGTTTTCTCTGGAACCACTGGCCATTTAAAAGATGTATATGTATATTTAATTATCTTACCTTCTAGGAATAAGGAAAAATTTAGCAATAGCTAGTGTAATAGTTTGGCTAACTTTTTTCTATTCCCAACTAATGCCTTCTAATTTATAACATTTGTGATATATGCATGTGTGTCCCTTCTTAAATAATATGTAATTTACTCATAAATATAGATAAAACAGATTAGAGGATATTTATCATAGTAATTAATGGGAAATATGAGTTCTCTGAGCTCTGTGGAATCCTGTATAAATCAATGTGTATATATAGCACGCAAGAATTATAGAAGTCTTTGAGATTACTTTTTTGTTTGCTATTGGGGTGATAGGGTTGGGATTAAAGGGGGGCGGGTGCGATCCCAAAGAAAGTGTGAACCGTCCACGTTTTGCCAAGGCCCTACTAAAATGTTAACTCAGAGTGACCCCACAGTCCATTGGTTTCCCACCCTCCTTCTACCGCCCTTTGCCACGAAAGCCAATGATCAGAAAATGAAGGAAGTTTTTTTTGGGAAAATCGTCCCGACCCTGGCCCCTGAAGAGCGCCTTCTGTTCCCCTGCGCCGCCGGCCGCGGAGCCCCCTCTGCGCAGCGCCGGGACACCGCCCGGTCCCCTCGCTCAGCGCAGCCGGGAGCACCGGGTGGGGTTTTGAATTCTCCTGGCACCAGGAAGAGTCAGCCCACCCTCAACTTCCACCGCGCTCTTGCGACGTCCTATCTCACTCTACCAGTTGGAGGGGCGGGAGCCAAAACATCGTTTTTTCACTCTGGAATTCCCACTAGGTCCCTAAGGGCCTAGTGCGTGCCACACAGTACGTTTCAAAGCTTGGGTAGGGGTCGGTGTAAACGCCGCCCGAGTCCGACCCGAAGCTGGATCTGGTTCCTATGACGGCTGTGGTCAGTCGCCTTAAAGCCTTTTGGTCTTTCAGGTCCTTCAACTTTTGGAAGATGAACTTGAAAGTGTTGAGATGGGAGTGGGGGTAGGTGGGGAAGCCCTCAAAAGGTCATGAATGGAGCGGTTTAAAATCCCAGTGCCCTGTGAGATCACCTAGATCTGGTCTCCTCGACGTAATCTTAAAGTAGTGACACCCCCCAGAAAGGAATTTTTGTGTCGAATCGGTTGGTAAAGAGTTCTTGGCTCTCGCTCACACTTGCCAAGATCGGATTACTTTTCACAGCCTGGAGCTGGCCAGGAGGTAGGGGGTATTTACTTTTCATCTTTTTCTGTGTGCTCAGTTCACCTTGTGTGGTTGGAGGTGGTGGTGGTGGGGGGGGAAGGGGGTTTCCAAATCGAGTGAAATTCCCATTCCATGGGTATTACCAGGCCTGCGGGGTTGGCAGTTTTTAAAGTTTAGCAAGTCTGCAAATAACTGCAAAAAACAATAGAGCCCCCCTCCCTTCCTTTTTTTTCTTTTTCTTTTTTTTTTCTTTTCCTGCTTTCAAACGCCTTCTTCTAGGCTGAAGCTGGGCAGGGCTCCAAAGGTGCAGCAGCCACAACAATCCCGCAGTTCAAAGTTAAGCAGCAGCGGTTGCACAACTTCCAGCAGCTCTCACAGCCGGCCACTACAGAGCTGAAAGCCAGGAACCGCAGAGGAGGTGAAGAGGAAATTTCTCGCCGTCTTTTCGTCCTGGAAATACAGATATCTCCATCCCCACCCCCAGATAAATTTGAGCTAAGGTCCTGTATTCACTTGCCTTGCAGATCATGGCTCCCTTTGGAAGAAACTTGCTCAAGACTCGGCATAAAAACAGGTAAAGACAAGTGTGTATGTGTGAAAGAATGTGTTTCCCTGGAGTTCTGCTAAAAAAAAAGAAAAAAAATATTTCCCTTGAGGGACAAAGCCATTAGGAGTTAGGTCTCGCACCAATAAATATTTAGTTGGTAAGGATATTGTTCCAGTGTGGATGATTGCAGGTGACAAGGGTCACAGAAAAGAAATAGTTAGGATTTGTAACTCCTGTGGTCTCTTCTGCCAGACTTGGTTCCACAACTAGCACCACCAAGTCTCTCTGTTGCACTGCACCTTTGAGGGTAGTAGGATGTCAAGTTTCATTCTGCTACAGACAGAACATTAGCAAATTACAGAAAGGGTTAAAATGTTGGTGAAGATAGAGCCAGAATTTATAGCCATTAATTGGAACGGAAAACACAGCCTGCTGATAGAATCCGGAAACAGTGCTTTGGCTCCTCTGAAAGCTGGGCATTCCTGAAATCTATAAAGTACCCAAAGTGAAAATACTTTGTAGAGGAACTTTGTGTAAACTGATTCTGTGGAAAATCGTTCAGGACTTTAAACGTTTTAAACATTAAATGAGGACTCAACAGCTGTCCTCCTTTATCTTTATGATTATTGTTTTACTTTGATTTCATTTGCTATTTCAAGCCTGTAACATCTATAGTATATTCAAAACACCCCCCACCCCCCCACACACAGTTTTGAGCCAGGATGTGTGTTTCAGTCCCATTAAACATTTTATTAGGACCTACCTCAAATGTTATATTTTTAAGCCAGAATATGTGAGGATAAACTTAGATATGGGCTTTACCTTTTGAATATATAGATCTATATAGATATATAGGCTAGGAGCTTTTCCTCTATTCTTCTCTCAACCCTGCCTGTTTGTACTTGTCATAATTTACTTAGTGTAAATTTTAAAAACTTAAAATTATATAGTAGGAAATGATATAATTATCTTAAAGTGTGTGATAATTCAGACATACAACTTTAAAGTAAATCTCTACACTTTATTTTGTTCTAGGATGCCTACTTTAGAAATTCTGATTTTTAACCCACTTCATGTTTGCTCATGATTTGGTTTACTAAACATCCTTAATAAACTAAAACAACAACAATAAATACTATAAAACATTCTAAGCCAGTTTTATTTGTTAATAAATTGTTTATAAATCACAAATACGACAATTCTGGTAGTTAGTAAAACTGTATGTTAGTAAAAATAAAGTGGTTTGAGTATTTTATAAATATTAGTGATGGTTATCAAAATTAGTTTTGTGCTTTAATGGTGGCAATGTATTAAACAGTCATTTCAGAAAACAAAATCCTTACTGCTTTTTAAATGATTGTTCTGTAGCACTAACTTTGAAGTACTTTTACTGAAATGTCCTCAAAAATACATAAAAAAATACTCTGGAAGAGTTCATGGTTTTATGAAATAAGTTATGTTTCTTACATACTGGTCTTTCTAAATCCTATCCCTTTAGTTTGTTTGGTTTTGTTTGTTTGGTTGGTTTGTTTTAGCAATTCAAAAATTCTGTTATTCCTAAACCAAATAGCAGTGCAATTAAACTTTGCATGCACCCCACTGAGTTTCTCTCAGGCCAGTACCCTGCAAGTTTCCCTCAGAGGAGTACATTCTCCACTTTCATAGCACCAGTTTTGTCATTGCACCATCTTCTACTCAATCCATAAAACTAGCTTTCAGTCAAGGAGGTGAGTATACAAACACTCCCTTTCTTTCATATGATATTTTCTGTGCATAATTATAAAAAAGATGGAAAGAACAATAAAAATATGGGAGTTTAATGGTGTTTCAATTTTCTCAGAAAATGAAATTGTGTTCCAAAAATTATGCTTTATTAGGAACGCGAGTATTTTGGCAAAGTTTGTTTTAATGGGGATGTGTGCTAATTGCTGTAATAACTGAAAGTTTCCCTTTACAGATTTCGTTTGTATAATGCTCAAGAAAATTTTAAAGTACAGCATATTGCTGGTCGGGGACATAAAAAATATGGCTATTTCAAACTAAACAGTGAATAAGCCACATGGCATAGTGAAGTAAAATTAATGTGTTTAGTATTGCTATATATGAGATCTTTTTGTTTTTTGTTTTTTCATCTTCTCAGAGATGAAATTACAGGGAAACCTTAGTTAGATGATTAAGTTTATCTATTCTTTTTAACAAATTCCAGAATGATTTGAATAACCCTGCTCCAACGTATTGAAACCAAATAGCTTTCGTTAAACAGTATGGGATTCATCCTGTGATAACACATGATTGATGGTGAATCAGTTATCTGATAAGAACCAATGCAAGCTTTGTATACATACTATAATTCCTGTACAGTCCTAGGAACAGGAGTTCTTAACCAGGGGTCCGTGAGCTTGAATTGAAATTCAAGAAAAACATTATTCTTGTGGGGACGTGTTGGTGCGGATATGATATATTTACTAAATAATGCACAGTATAATATGGACTTAGTAAGGGGTCTGTGATTTTCACCTTACCAGCAAAGGGATCTGTGGAACAACAAAGGTTAAGAACTCCTCCCTGCCTTAGACTATAAAGGATGATTTTGAGTAAAGTCTTTGTATGTATACATTGTGATATATAAATATAAAATAAAAGCACTACATGAGCATCATTTCATTTTCATCATCAACAAAAAATATAGATCCCTAGAAGGAAAACTGGTATTTGTAAGAGTATTTAATTCTGAGAAAGTTTGTTTAATGAACTATTCTTTATCCTGTTCTCTGCCTGTCTTTTCATTTTTGCTGCCTCTTGGAGTGAAATATAATCACCCAAGATTAAAATTTATACATTTGTTCTGTAAATATTCTCAGAATAGATGGATATTTGAGAGTTTTTGAGACAAATGTAACACATACCAACTTCAAAGTATAAGGCATAAAAACTTTGATAAAGCAAAAACTCAGCTTAGAAAAGGTAGGGCCATATTTTTCTACACACCATTGATTCTCACGCCCAGGACAGTGCCAGTTGTGTGGTCGACTGGCAATACAGTTGTCTATACATTTTGTCAATGAAGAATACAATTTTTACTCAAAATAGAAAAAGTAATGTTAAAACTGTTTTATTCTCTACTCATCATATGATGTCATCTATTAACATATCAAAACAAATACTTTATAAAGAATTGTTTGACATTTAATGTATTCAAAACCCTAAGGAGATACTCAATTAAGAGTAACCAAGCTGTTCTTGTTCTCCCAGGTAAGCTTTTCTAACATTTAAGAAATATTTCATTAAAAAATTTGAAACAGTCTTCAGAAAATTTGAAAATACATTGTATTTGGGCATACAAATTTTGAATGCTTTTCATTTCAAAATTCCATATATAAAAAAGAAATGGAGGCAATCTAACATTCTTTCTCTTACAATCTGAGTTAACCTTTTTAGCTTTTCTAATTGTAGTAACATTTAGTAGTAAAAGAATAGATTAGAAAACTTTGTAACTGAATTGAACAGTGTTAAACCAAGTCTAGAATAACTACAAATGCCACTGAGAAAAGAGCAGCTTTATTTGTATATAAAGCTTAAAATTTTACAATTCTTATAATTCATTACCAGGAAGAATGCAATTTTCAGAACACCTTTTGATCTCAAGTGATAGACTTTAATTTGGTTCCAGAATAAGAGGATAGTCTGAGATCGAATCCCAAACCTTTATGCATATCTTTTTTTACGCTCAATTTTTTAAAAATATGTAATCTTTATTTTTAAAGAAGCTTTAGATTACATAAATGTTACATAGAACATGTAGGGGATTCCCCTATGCCCTCTTTCCCCACCCCACTTTCCTACCTTAACAACATCTTTCAGTAGTGTGGTACCTTTGTTACAATTGATGAACACATATTGAAGTATTGCTACTGAACATGGACTGTAGTTTACATTACAGTTTATGCCTTACCCCACACAATTTTAAAGGTTTTGACAAAATGTGTAATGGCCTATATCTGTTATTGCAATGTCCTGCAGGACTATATATATATATATATCTTCTTAAGCAAAGTCTTTTTCGACCTGAAAAATCAAAATGTTATAGACTGTAAACATTTTCTTTTCAACAAACTAGTCAAGTCTTAAAGCATCCTCTTTTTAAACTTGTTTTCTAAAAGTAACCAGGTAGCTATTGTTTCTCATATAAAAACTATAGAAATAATGAAGCACTAATATACTTGAAATTGATATAGATAATAATTGGATTTAAATATTAATATTAACATTTAGGTACTCATATAGGTTCCTTTTGTGAATGTGATTATCTTTATTTTAGATTCTATTTTCAGGACAATGTTTTAAAAGGTAATATTACAAAATAGCAAACAGGAGCTTTTTAAAAAGTTTCGAAAACTGGAATGTCACTTTAAAACTTTTTGGGATACTTGGTTGTGAAACATATTCTTCAGGTGTTTCATTTAATAAAAGTTGGAGGCAAATAGTTGGTTAGCCTTTTTACCAACCTTCCTATTAGCAGAAAATTGTCTTAGTAAAGCAATGTCTTACATATTTGTCAGAAATGCAAAATTAGAATATTTCATTTAGGTAATTTCTAAGAGAAAAGAAAATTAACAATTAATATGGGAGAACTAATTCCAGTTAAGAAAGCCTACAAAATAATAATATAATTATTGTTAAATTACTATTATTCCTCTCCTGTATTTCTCTATGGCTTTCCATCGTAGGCGATTTAGGCAAATGAAAGGACCTGAAAAATGTACTCCTAATGAATACATTGGAAGTATTTCAGTTATTTTGTTCTATAATTGTAAAAGTTGCTTTTAAATTAGAACATATCTGGCCAATTTTTAAAAGATTAGATGCATTTTATTTCCTCCATAATTACATCACACTATGACTGCATCATCAAGCTCTGTGGTTAGGATAAATGTTGCTGGCAAGAAGGACGGCTTCTCAATGTAGTTAGAAGTATGGTAACTCATGATTCTGCCAAGTGGATAATTATCATGTACTTTTGTAATGTTCTAATAAATATTTAAAATGTTTCCACAATTGGATTAAGAAATGTCAGATATTTGAATATGTAAGTCATTTAGATTCTGAGGAGTTCCTGAAAGAGATTTCCCCTGATGATACCTGGTAATTTAAGTAGTAAAATAGTTGGAAGCAGGCACTCATTACAACCAATGACTGGAATGTGTCTTCCCTAGCAAAAAAAAAAAAAAAAATCCAAGGAGCAGTGACAGTGGTGAAACTTGAATTGTTGTTGACAAAACCAGAAGCCAAAATGAACGACTCTAGATAAAGTGTCCTATTATGTGTTCTAGCATCAACTCATGACACATGTCAAGGCTAATGTTCTAAATGGATTTTTGAAGAAAAGTTTAAAAAATCTGCTTAATAATTTTGTGTAGATAGTGTTTTTATTAGCTGGACTAAAATATCAGTAAGATTTGATGCTACCTAATTGGTATGTGGTTCTAGGAGTTCTGATAATAGCTCTAAAAAATTTACGCAAGTACATCTCTATTTTGTTGATTTTTATTCTCTACTTTGCTGATTTTAATTCTCTATTGATGTTAATTCTGAAAATGAAAGAAATTGAAGTAAGGGTACAGATTTATCTCTTCCAGGTATATGGAAGTATTAAACCAAGTTAAGGAACCTCTTTGTATATTGGTTTTCTAAAATGAGATCTTGTGTTATCTGCAATAGGTACCTATCAAAGGAAAAAGTTCAGCATACTTCTGTGTTCTAATATTCTGTAATGTATGTTTGTCTAACGAATTTTTTCTTTAAACATTCTTTTGGCAAAGCACAGCCTTGATTTCTTAAGAGTTAATTATTTACTATTTTTAATGAATTGTGATTCCACTCCCCTAGAGCCTGCTTTAATACTATACCTTGTACAAAAAGTTTGTATATTTGTTGGTTAGAATTGAGATGAATACCCAAAGCAGTAATTAATATGAATTATTACCCAAGTGCAAAGTCATTATTTTATGTGAATAGAATGGAGTCTTCGGAAGATGCTTATCACTAGGAAAGCCAAGCAATGTATTTTAAGAATAAGTTTGACCAATGAGTATCAAATGTGCTAACCAAAAAGAGAATCTATCATTTTGCAGTTTTATTTCTGCAGGCTAGAAGGTACTCTGGTTTTATAAATAAAGTGATTTAAAGCTTGTATAAGAAATTCTCTGGAGCATAGGTTCAATTATAGATGAAAAATATTTGTAGTAGTACCTGACAGACAGTGGGTACTAAATAATATTCTTTTGATTGAGAGCATAAATTCAACAAATACATACCAAATACAATTGTCCTTAACATAGGGCCTGATTCAGAGTAGCAGATAAGTACATTTTTTGAATGGATGCATGGGCAACTTAAAGAATGAATCCATATATAACTGCTATATAAAAAATACAGGAGGTTCCCATATACTCTGCTCCCTACCTCTCCCACATTATCTTTTTTAAAAAAAAATTTAAAAAATATATTTATAAAAAATACATATCCATTAAAAAAGAATCCATAAATAAGGAGTAGACTTCTCATCATCCCTGGGCTCAACTCCTCCTTGCTTTCAGATGGTGGAGGCATATCTGACTTAGGATTCTTTATGGATCTGTGGTAGAAAACAAGTCAAAGAGCAAGGTTGCTCACTCTTCTATAGGGATGCTCATACCTTCGCTCCTCACGTATTTTTTTAAAAAGATTTATTTATTTATTTATTTCTCTCCCCTCCCCCCTCCCACCCCGCCCCGGTTGTCTGTTCTCTGTGTCTATTTGCTGCGTTGTCTTCTTTGTCCTCTTCTGTTGTCGTCAGCAGCACAGGCAATCTGTGTTTCTTTTTGTTGCGTCATCTTGTTGTGTCACCTCTCCATGTGTGCTGCGCCATTCCTGGGCAGGCTGCACTTTCCTTCGTGCTGGGCGGCTCTCCTTATGGGGTGCACTCCTTGTGCGCATCAGCATTGCGTGTGGGCCAGCTCCACACAGGTCAGGGAGGCTCGGGGTTTGAACCAGGAATCTCCCACGTGGTAGATGGACGCCTCGACCACTGGGCCAAGTCCGCTTCCTATCCTAACATACTTTTTGAACACAAACTATGTGTGTGCATGAGAGAGGTTTGGTGGGTGGTGGTGGATGGCTTCTGCAGATGTCCCTGCAGAATGTGGAGCATTTCCTCTTTTTTTTTGAGATATGAGAAAGAAAGAGAAAGAGAAAGAGACAGAGAGAAGATATTGGGGTGATTCTTTGATATACGATTCTCTTCAATGATTGGGAATTGTTTTCTTACATAAAAGGAGGATTTGCGTTCTTTGTATAAAATTATTAGTTTATGAGACAAAGAGAAAATGTTAGAAATAGGCAGAAAAATATCTCGGCTGAAAATTTCAGCTCTGTAGTCATATAGACTTTAGAGAATATTCCAGGTGTATCATTAATAATTGTGTACTCTGGGGCAAATATTTTATCTCTCTAATACAACTGAAATAATAGTATGCAGGGGTAAATTCAAGGTATAGAATTGGTGAGATGCTCTGTAAGTAAAGAATATGCAATTGTGAATTTTAAAAATTACTAAGGCTACTCTGAAGTTTGGAAACACACTGTGCAGATGAGGGTGCCCTGATAATCCACCTCTCCTAACACTTCTTAGAGCACTGTGTGCCAGGTACTGTTCTAGTGATTTACATATATCATCTCATTTAATATTTGCAACAATGCTGTGAAGAAGGTATTACTTTTCCTATTTTCCATTGAGGCAACTAATACACAAAGCATATAAGAAACTAATAAATGCCATAACCAGGTTTCAAACCCATGTTCTTAACCATACCTCATATGCCCCCATTTAGGATTTAGTGTTTTGTCTGCAAAATAGAGTTATTCCTAAACCAACAAGTTTTTGGCTAAATCTGATTTTTATCTAAAAGACTTAGCACAGTGCTAAGTATCTGATTAAAGTTCAATACACGCTTGCTAATTTCCCAGACATGATTCAAAATGCTGTGAAATATATCTAGGTTTTTAAAGTTTAAACATGGTGTGTTCTTTGGGCTTTGAAATTTCAACTTTGACCCACTAAAATAGCTATATGACCATAGATCTCCTTTCTCCATGTTCATATAAGGGAGCAGATTTATGTATTACTGAAAATAATTAGGAATGATACAGATAATTGTACAGAGCTATCTTTGTATATTGATGAAATATTTGAATTCTGACGACTTTTTAGGTTTAACCTTCATGACTTTTTTAAGCCCAAAATTATGAGACTACTGAAGAAATGATTTTACAATATATAACATAGTGTAGTTGAGTTATTTCCTAAATGTTTTTGTAGAGTTTGATAAATGGAAATGGTATAAAATTTAAATAGTTTAGCCTTATATTTATCTTATAAAATGAGATGTTAAATTAACTATTTAAGATATCTTTTCAGGTCTAAATTTTGATTCTAACTCCATTACCCAGTAGGATTTAATACTAACAGTGCCACTTGTTTCACTTTTCAAAATAACTTAAAAAAAGGAAGTAATTTTTTGTGTGATTTTGTTTTAACTCAGACATTATGGATTGCCATATAACTTCCACCATGACAGGTAGAATTTGATGAACATGAAATATACTTATTTCCACTTAGAAAATGATGTTATCAGTTTATTAATGAAAATAATTTCTTATAATTTCCCTCTGTTTATTATTTGGTAAGCATAGTTCTGATTTTACCATAGTAATGCATGAATGACCCGAGTAGTTTTATTTTCACTTCATTTATCACTGGTAAACTCTGTATTTGGTACAGTACCAGACGTGCAAAGACACAACCCCATTCCTAAGAGATTAAACTCCTAATTGAGGAAATAGCACAATGATTAAATGTCTCATGCATGAACTTTTAAAAAAATCACTTGCCCATGAGAAACTATCTTTGAGAGAATAGATAAAATCACACTCTTTTATAATACAATTAAGAAAATGATAATATAGTCTCTTAAGAGTTGAGGAAGGCTGTTCCTCCATAGAGTAGGTGCTCAATAAATATTGCTGATTAACTTTAAGCTGAAGAACATAAGAAAGGAGTGAAAAGAAGTAAGAAAAATAAAAAGAGCATCATCTAATTAGCATTTATTAAGCTCCCACAGTTAGGTGACAGGCTTGGGCAAGACATGGGAATGCAATAAGGTGTAGACGTAGGAGGGGGTTGAATCACACAGAGCCAACACTGACTCAGATAGGATAATCAAGAGAGAAAAATCATGGAAACAGGCAGCAATATGGTCAGTTTGTGAGAATCAACAATTTTGGTTGGGTTAGTAGAGAAAAGATATTTACAATTGAAATTACAAAGTTAGTGTTTATAAAAAATTTTAAGGATGTCCTTATATAACAGTGCCAGATTTAAAGTGATCTGTAGTTGACTGATATTAAACTTAATAATCATATTAAATTAGTCAGTGTATTGGTTCATGGAATTGCATGATTCCACCATGTAGCTGTTTGATATAGCTTATGAATTCCAGAAATAGATATTGGATTATGTTTATAAACTGGTCTGTGCCTGGGTGTGATTAAATTATGATTAGGACTTTGATTGGGTCATGTCAGTAAGGTGTTAAGTTCCTGCCCCTTGGTAGGTGGGGACTCACAGATATAAGACATGGCAAAGGACAGAGTGGGGGTATTGATGTTAGGGTATTGATGCTGGAGTTTTGAGCTGAATCCTGGGAAGTAAGCACACAAAGGAGCCTGGCTGTGAGGAAAGAGAAAAGGTCCCAGGAAGAGAAACAAGCCATTCACCTGATAGTCTACAGTTGAC
This sequence comes from Dasypus novemcinctus, assembly GCF_030445035.2. Classification (NCBI taxonomy): domain Eukaryota; kingdom Metazoa; phylum Chordata; class Mammalia; order Cingulata; family Dasypodidae; genus Dasypus; species Dasypus novemcinctus. The sequence goes on along the minus strand of NC_080684.1, from coordinate 69,197,293 downwards.
CTTATGGAGAAAACAAAGGAGCTAAGCCTGGAAAGAAATGAACCTTGGGAAGAGAGGATCCCAGGAAGCCTGAACCCTGGCAGATGTTGGCAAGCCATCTTGCTCCAACACATGGCAAAAGACTTTGGCAAGGGAAATAACTTATGCTTTATGGCCTGGAAACTGTAAGCTTCTACCCCAAATAAATACCCTTTACAAAAACCAACAGATTTCTGGTATTTTGCATCAGCACCACTTTGGCTGACTAATGTATATGATTTTGTAGATCTTTTTAATTTTAGTTCCATAAATGCAAATAATGGTCCAACACTGACAAATTTTCATGCTCATTATTGATAGGAGTTTTGGGTCTGAGACCTATTGAAATATCCTAAAATGAATATTTGTTGTTCTCTACTGAGGACTGGGTTATTTTAGCCCTATCTAACTAATGTTCTTCATTTACTTTGACATATTTCAATTCCACTGGTTTTCCTGAAGTTATGGGCAATGGGAAACTTAGGACTCAGTAGGGGAACATTAGTTTTGGGAGACCATAGTCTTTCACAGTTGAGTGTGAGTATACCTATTTTTAGCTCTGAATATAGACCTCACATGAGCCTGGAAGCTGTGAGAGAGGCCATTGAAATACCATGGGTGTTCCCATTGGGTAGACATGTAATAACCTCATTCTCATATGAAGAAAGGAATTGTGTACAATTAGAAAAACACTTAAGAAGCAACAGGGAACCTTTGAGATGCCATCTCTATTAAAAGTGAGCTACGTACCTCATAAGAGTGGACCACAAAGTATTCAACTTGGCGTTTTGAATTCCTGTCTTCTAGGCTCATAGTGAGAGCTAAGGTATTTCTACCTATGACTATTTTTTTATTGCTTTTTTTAAATCTTTTTTTTGTCTTTATTCATTTTTTTTATATTACATTAAAAAAATATGAGCTCCCCTTATACCCCCCACCCCCCTCACCCTACTACTCCCCCATAGCAACATTCTCCTCCATCATCATGAGACATTCATTGCATTTGGTGAATACATCTCTGAGCATCGCTGCACCTCATGGTCAATGGTCCACATCATATTAATAATGATAATAAGACTGAGGCTAAATAACTTTTTTTCCTGTTGGTCATTTTCAGTGGTTCCATTTTTCATTAGGAGACTTGCTGTAATCACAATTTAGAGGATTAAGTAAAATGGCTTGTATTATATAACACTGTACATAATGTGCACATACTATAATATTCCTTTCTCAAATCTTATTTTTAAAAAATCATGAACTCATGAACTTTCCCACTCTGTCAGATTTGACATCCACTCACACATCTTTCATTTGTTGTGATTCAAGATGATGGCTATTTAATAATTTTTTAAAACTCGGAAGTATTTGTAGAACCCCCATTTTGAGAGCACTATGAAAGATTAAAGATGAATCAGACATGGATCACACTTTTAAGGAACATAATAATTAGTAGATACACAAGATGTGTGTAAATAATTGAAATACAAAGCAGGCAGTTTTAAGTATCATACTAAAATTCATTTTGACAAATATTATTTACCTCTTAATAAGATACAAGGAAAATAGTATTCTCTCTTTAGGTGCTTTAAGAATATGGTAGAGAGCAAGGTAGTCAAGGGTTTTACTTTCGTTGAGCTTACAGTGCAGTGGTGGACAAACAATAAAGAAAGAGTAACAGTAAGAAATTTTAGATAGTGTTTACTTCTTTAAGGCAAAAAGCTTAAGTGTTGTAATAAAGAGTGTCTGGGAAGAAGAGGCATTTGAGTTAAGATTTGAATTACCCAAAGGGATTAGGCATGTAACACTCTGGAGGAAGAGTATTTTAGGCAGATGAAACAGAAAGGGTAAGACACTGAGATGGAAAACAGATTGGAGTTGTAAAAGAACAGAAAGAAGATTGATGATAAGGGGCCAATTAGAGGAGATATTTGTTGAGGAAATCGGTGGAAATATGATTATGTAGGAGTTTTGGGGCCCTGAGGGATATGGTTGTACTTAAAATGCAAGGGGAATCTGTTGAATATTTCCAAGCAGGGAAATTATATGATCTTAATTGCGTTTTTAAAAGGTTACTGTGCATGGAAGAGGAAATGTAGTAGGACTAAAAGTGAAAGCAGGGAATTCAGTTAGGAAGGTATTACAATAGCCCAAGCAAAAGATGTTAAATAATGTGATAATAATAGAGAGGGAGAGATGTGACAAATGATTCATACATTTTGAAAGTAGAACTGTTAGGATTTACTAATGCATGTGGAAAAATGAAGGACATTTCTGAAGTTTTTGGTTTGAGCAACTGTGTGAATGGTAGTGTCAACTGTTGAAAGGGAAGTATTTATAAAGGATCAGGTTTTGTAGAATAGTGGGAAATTAATGGTTCTGCTGTGATCTTGTTAGTTGGAAATGTTTGTTATATATCCAAGTAAAGATGTTTGCTAGAATATTGATGCCTGATGTTGAGGAGTAGAAATATAAAGTGGGGCGTGATGCCAGAATAAGAGATCAGTGTCCCTCTGCTGGTTTCACAAAGCAGCAGTTGAACTGGACCCTAAATGGGAGGGGAAATTTAGATATAACAAAATGGGAGAAGACCATTGCAGGAAAAAGAAAAACAGAAAAGGCAAAGTGTCTGGCATGATCATATTAAGGCAGTTTGTGGAAGACTAAACAGATTATTTAAACTTTAATTTTTGGTGGTAGAAATCATCAAGGACTTTGAGAAAGAAAAAGCATGATTATTATGCACCATGAAGATTAACCTGGGTAGAAATATACAGAAAATATTTTAGGGAGTAGATAAAGCTTATGAGTGGGCCAGTTATGGGGAATTACAGAGATCTTTTACATAAAGTAAAAGCAGGTTCTCTCTATCTGGAAAAGCCCGCACCAAATCAGTGTGTATTTCTATCTTTCTCTCCCATTTTTCAGGAAGCTCTGTTCTTTCTCCCATTTCCCAATAAAAATTCTTTTTACTGGTCTAAAAAAAAAAGCAAAAGCAGTTCAATTCATAAGAGTCACTAAAGAGGCAAAATTTATAGGTATTCAAAATTGAATGGATGGGGGCAGTAGAAAGTTTCAGGTTGAAAAAAGATTCCATGATAACTCTAATTTGGTGTCGGAATGACTGGGAATATAGGGTATCATCATTAAGAACAGAAAAGAAAGGTGAGGGAATTTTTGGGAGGAAAGAATATCAGAATGAAGAGTGAAAAATTCAGAGTGTCATTTAAATGTTTCCAAGTAGTCCCCCTTCAAACACTTAGTGTTTGGACATACTGCACCGAGATGGGATTGTGAAAGCAGCCTTTCATTCAACCTACTCATCCTTCCTGATATCCATATGGGGCTAACTAATATGGATCATACTATACCTGGATAGGGACTTTAAAGATAAAACATACTGGTTTCCCGGTGATGACCTTCAAGCTGACTAATTCTATGCTAAACCCATTCAATCCATATGAGGCATTTAGCAGCCATCCTCTGAGTGATCCTTTTGTATTACCTTTGAAATTATTCCCGAACATGGCTCTCACTTCCGCTAGATTTTTAAGTTTCTTCTGCTTAAAGACCATGTTATTTTCATCTCTTTATTCCCTAGAGAACCTTGCACAAAATACTTGTCTACATAGTAGAGTTCACTAAATGTTTTATTATTTAAATAAATCTAGATGTTTGGTTCATGTAAATCATTTAGGTATCAGGGGCTTGCAAAATTTTTGTGTAAAGGGCCACATAATAAATATTTTAGACTTTGTTAGCCTTAATGTCTCTGTTTCAACTACTCAGTCTGTCATTGTGTGAAAATAACCATATACAATATGTAATTAAATGGGCATGGCTGTTCCAATAAAACTTTATAGCTATGGGGAGAGGGAAAGGTATGGCCACCAGAATGTAGCTTTTAGACCCCTGATCTATAATACTGACTGAAAAGTTCCCTTCATTTGCTCCCCTACATTCTCAAAAAAGAACAATTTAATACCTAGTATATGAGACATTTAGGTTTCAAATATGAAATACTCGGTTCAAGACCTGACTGGCAAACTAGCAAAAAGCAAGCATTATGTAAGGTATAAAATGCTATTACCAAGTATACAGTGGATTTGTAGATGCATCAAGAATGGGCACCCATTTCTATCTGTGATGATGGGAGTGGGATTATTCAGAAAAGGTCAGGGAATTTTCCTAAGAAGGAACAATTGAACAGGGCAAAGAGTCAGAGGGAGAAGAGTTAAAAATGATGTTTCAGGTGAAGGAAATATTTTAGGAGAGGCCCAGAGTCAAAACAAAAGCATGGCAGAGTCTTCTCAATCCACCCTAGTAGTCAATCAGGTAATTATGTCACAGCTTAGGTAACCCTCATTTTATATCTAACAGGGTTCAGCAAGAACTTGGGAGCACCTAACCCAATGTACATATTAAGAAGTGCTTAGTTTTGAGTTGGAGAGGTAGATCATGGAAGGCTTCCTTGTAGCAGGCCAAAAAAAGAAAAGAAAGAAAATTAAAATGAAGCATCTGAGAACCATTTAAAGAATTTTAATCAAGGAAAGTATGCAATTAGATTTTTAGTTTAAAAGGGGCAATCTGACACCATTTTGTAGCGGACAAATGTAAAGAGGGCAAGAGTTTATAATAATAATGCAATATTGCAATACCTTACTAAAGTAATCTAAAACAGAATTGTCTGAATTTCAGCAGTGATGATGAATATGAAGGGAAATGTCTGCTACATTTAGGAGAAAACTAAGAAAGATATAATATGACTCCTGTTAATGGGGGATAGGGCAGAGTGAAGAGTCTAGGAAGACTCCCTGTTTTTAAGCTTGGAACCCAGGATAAGGGGATGGCATCTACATTCAGTAAGATGGAAAATCAGGAGATGGTATAGATTGAGATATGAGAAGAGATGATGAGTTACTTGTGGTCAATAGTTTTGATGTTTCAAGCTTTAGGTGCCTGTGGTTTATGTGCATATAAATATCAAAGATGCAAAGAAGGAAGTTTGAAATATGGCTCTAGAGGTCAAAAGTCAAGGACAAAATAATTAGATTTGGGAACTCTTGTCATAAAAATTTTTAATGAAGTTATGGTTGATGTTATGATCACCCTGAAAAAAATGTGACAAGAAATGAGCTGTAGGCAGAAAATAGGAGATGCCACCTATATTAGTTATCATTCACTGTCTATAGAATGGCCCCAAAATTAGTGGCTGAAAACAACAAGAACTGATTACTTTTTATGATTCTGTGGATTGACTGGTTGATTCTTCTGTTGATTTTGCCTGTCATCTCTCATGCAGCTGTGGGTTGACTCCAAGCGGGGTCCAGGTGGATAGCTGAGATAGCTGTGCCTCTTTCTCTACTTGGTCTTTTATCAAGTGATTTTTTATCAAGGGGCTGTCTCATGGGAGCATTCCGAGAAGAAACTGGAAGCTGCAAGAGTCCTTGATTCTGGCACTCCAATACAACGTTGCTTCACTACATTCTATTGATCATAGGAAGAACAAGGAAATTGACTCCTTCTCTTGATAGAAGGAGCTATAAAGAACTTATGTTGGGAAGCAGACTTGGCCCAGTGGTTAGGGTGTCTCTCTACCACATGGGAGGTCTGCGGTTCAAATCCCGGGCCTCCTTGACCCATGTGGAGCTGGCCCATGTGTAGTGCTGATGCGCGCAAGGAGTGCCCTGCCACGCAGGGATGGCCCCCGCGTAGGGGAACCCCATGTGCAAGGAGTGCACCCCGTAAGGAGAGCCGCCCAGCACGAAAGAAAGTGCAGCCTGCCCAGGAATGGCACCGCACATACAGAGAACAGATGCAGCAAGATGATGCAAATAAAAAAGAGACACAGATTCCCGTGCCACTGACAACAACAGCAGCGGACAAAAAAGAACACGCAGCGAGTCTAGGAATGGAGTGCTGCAAGAATGAGAGGAAGAGGTTAATAATGTATAATGTTGAACAGAGGTCAGGACAAGTTAGATGAGTTCTGCAAATGGCTATTGGGTATGGCAGTTTGAATTTCTCTAATGCCCCTAACATGAAATGTATCTGTATGAGGTGGGTGGGGAATGAAGTCATTTTGTAGGGGATTTGACAGTTGTTGGGAAAGGATGAACTAGAGAAACTGTGGATTGCAATTTGAATTTGACTGTGAGGGAAAGTGCATAGAGAGGAATATGTGGTCAAATGAAGATCATTACAATGTGGCAAGAGTTATAGACAAACTGAAAAGTGCCAGAAGAAGACTTTGAGAATGAATAAATTATAAAGCAGAGTCCAAAGAAGGAAGAAAGTGAAATTCAGAGCACATCAAATGGATTTAATCTTGGGAAGGAGAATGGATATACTATAATTTTAACAAACTGGTGTTTTGCTTATATTAATAATGTTTTCAAAAGTTTTTCTCCTGTTCACTAACAAAATGGTATTAGATTTTGTGACAGGTCCTGGTATATCCTGGAATATTTATATTTCTATAATTACTACTTTGTTATTATTCTTTAGGTAATTTATTTGTGACCATACAAAAGGTTGATTGTTTTAGATTAAATTTCTAACAGCAAGTCTTGATTTCCTTTTTGGAAGTCAAATTTTATTGCAGTTTTTTTTACAGAGCATGTTCAGAAACTGAAAACCAGGGAGGGAGTCTCACCTCATGTTTTCAGCTATCTTACTAGGTAATTCAAATTGTTGCAGATTTCCAGTGCCATTAAAATATGCTAAAATACATCTCAGAATATATTTAGAGAGGGAAGAGTAGGTGGCTGCAGGCAAATACAAGCTTAAAATCATCATCATTAGGAAATATCTTCCATAAGAAGGCAAAACCAATTATGGATTTGGCTGACTACATGAAAACTAATGCTAATAGTTGCCGTAACTGCAGCTAAATATTCCGGTTTCGTAACTTTCTTTTTAACAAATACACTTTGTTATAAAATAATTCTTTACACTGTGCAAATCAGTGAGGCAACTTTAGATATTTGCCAGGCACAGGGAAATAAGCACTAGAATTTCCAATGAGATTAGATATTTTCTCAGCATTTCATCTGGTAAATACTGCATGTTAAATATTTACATTTTGATTATAATCAATTTCCGGAATCCAAACTATGATCTTAGTTTACTTAACCCCCAGTACTCTTCAGTACACATTCTTTACACATTCCCATACCCCTTCTCTGTTTTGGGGAATTATATACCATTGCTACCCTGTAGTTATAGAATGTCTAAAGTTTTTCTTATCCTGCATGACTGATGTATATTATTCCTTCCTAAAAAAATTAAGTTGGTATTAGTAGAGGAAAAAACTAGTTGCTTTTATTTTTTCTACTATATATGTATACATATACATATCTATTAAATTTTAACTTGAAGGGTAATTTTTCCTTTGTTTTTACTTATTTATTTATTAATTTTAACTGTCTTAGTTCATGTAGCACTTTGATATGTTTTCGAATTCCAAAAATAAATATTGGATGAAGTTTGTAATCTGGTCTATACCTGGGAGTGATTGAGTTATGATTAGAGCTTTGATCGGGCCACATCATTAGGGCATTGAGTCCCTGCCCCTTGGTGGGTGGGGACTCACAGATAAAAGGCATGGCGAAGGACAGAGTTGAGTGTTCTTAATGTTGGAATTTTAATGTTGGAGTTTGATGCTCAAGTTCTAAGCTGGAGTCCTGGGGAGAGAGAGACAGAGTCATTCACCTGATAGTCTACAGTTGACCTTGTGGAGAGAGGCAGAGCCTAGAGAGCTTCATAGTCTACAGCTGACTTTGTGGAGAAAACAGAGGCACTGAGCCCCAAGGAACCCAGGAAGCCTGAAGTCTCGTAGACATTGGCAGCCATCTTGCTCCAACACGTGAAAATAGACTTTGGTGATGGAAGTAGCTTATGCTTTGTGGCCTGGTATCTGTAAGCTCCTATCCCAAATAACTACCCTTTATAAAAACCAACCAATTTCTGGTATTTTGCATCAATACCCCTTTGGCTGGCTAAAACTGTTCATAAAATGCTAAATTTATGAAAGACTCCAATTTTAAAAGTATTTAAAGAAAAACTTTAATGGATTTGTGTTCAGAATAATTTTTGGTAGCACTACATTTCATGCTTCATGAAAATAACAATTCAAGTTTTCTGGGTAATGTAAGGAAAGGTGCTATTTATGCTATTTATGACTAAAAGGTCCCATGATTACTCTTCCTGGGAATGCAGCACTATGACCCCAAAGTGCTACTTTAGAGGGCATTAATTAATCTGTTAGCTTGTAGGCCAAAACATTCTCATCATTTGCCTGCTTCATTAATTTTTTTCTCTTTTCATTTATTATTTTTTTATTTTATTCATTTTTTTAAAATATTACATTAAAAAAATATGAGGTCCCCATTCACCCCCACCACCCCCACCCCACCACTCCCCCCACAGCCACACTCTTCCCCATCATCATGGCACATCCATTGCATTTGGTGAGTACATCTCTGGGCATCGCTGCACCTCATGGTCAATGGTCCACATCATAGCCCGCACTCTTCCATGTTCCATCCAGTGGGCCATGGGAGTATCTACAATGTCTGGTAATTGTCCCTGGAGCACCACCCAGGACAACTCCAAGTCCCGAAAATGCCTCCACATCTCATCTCTTCCTCCCATTCCCTGCACCCAGCAGCCACCATGGCCACTTTTTCCACACCAATACCACATTTTCTCGATTACTAACCACAATAGTTCATGAAAAGAATATACGTAAGTCCACTCTAATCCTTACTGTATTCCTCCTTCCTGTGGACCTTGGATTGGTTGTGTCCATTCCACATCTATGTCAAGAGGGGGCTTAGATTCCACATGGATACTGGATGCAATCCTCCTGCTTTCAGTTGTAGGCACTCTTGGCTCCATGGTGTGGTGGTTGACATTCTTCAACTCCATGTTAGCTGAGTGGGCTAAGTCCAATAAACCAGAGTGTAGGAGCTGAAGTCTGTTGAGGCTCAGGGCCTGGCTATCATATTGTCAGTCCAGGGATTCAGATCCCTAGATATATCTTAAACCCCAGCATCAACTACAATTCCAGTAAAGGAACAGGGAAGGCTTGTGAAAAGAGGTCACATCCGAGTCCAGCTCCATCATGCAGAGACACCAACTCCAAAGAAGGGCCAACTGACATGGCAGTGAACTCCATCTGCCATGACCATAAAACCTGTGGGTCTCTTTAGCCCTCAGAAGAACCAATACCTGGGGTTGTGTCTACTTTATCTGTCTCTGAGACTCTGCTCAGGTGTGCATAAGGGCAATCCTTCTGACAACCTCTAGACTCTTTTTTAGAGAGTCATAGCCATATAAATTCATTTGTCCTGTCCATTTCCCCCTTGGTTTAGGTCAAAAAGCATTTTTAACTCCTGTTATTATATGTAGACAGGGATATTCTGCTGGTCCACTTTGAACCTTTTATTCAAGGTCATTTTCTAGTTACGTCATCATCTGGTACCTGATAGTGATCCCTCGGTGCCAGGGAGGATCATCCCCAGTTGTCATGTCCCATGCTGGGGGGAAGGCAGTGCATTTACATGCTGAGTTTGGCTTAGAGACTGGCCACATATGAATAACACGGAGGCTGTCAGAAGGGAAACCTTAGGCACAGTGCTGCTCTAGGCCTTGTTCTTATTTCAGGTGTATAGGCTCACAAGCATAGTCATTAGTATCAGGGACTCACTGTTGAACCCTCATTCCTTCCTGGTCTTTGCCGTTACACCCGGGGGACTGCCGCTGCTCCCCTAGGGACCACAACAGAGCCCCCCCGGCCAGTAACCCAGTACCCCCCCAGCTGTTGTTTTTAATTGTTTCCACTATAAGTATATCCAAACATTTCCATGCACCCCAGACACATGCCCTGTATAACTCCCTGTCAACCCTATGTCCCCTGTCAATAACATCCCATACCAGTATTCCTCCACTGCCATTGTTGAACCACTCTGTGATCCAAAACTTCCTGAAAAGTGAAGCCCAATATAATGCCAAGTTCCCTTAATAGTAAAATGGAATATAGTGATGAGTTTAAAGGTTAGATACAGGATACATATTGATTTGGAAAAATTCTACATCCTATCTTTTTCTTTTCTTTTTTCCTAATTATTGAGCTTTTCTTCACAAGAGCCATAGATCACAGTAATTCATATATACAATATACAGTACTCCCACATATCCAATATAAAATCTTTTCCCTTCCACAGCAATAATCTTTTAACATATTCATACCATATTTACTGAAACTGATGTACAGATATTGAGACAATAGCTTTCAAACAAGGTAACATTTGTGTTTACATTGTGGTTTATACTTTAGGCTATACAATTTTCTAAATTTTTAGTTATCCTATGTTTTACATTATGATTTACATTTTTAGTCTGTCGGCCCCTATATGTTTTTGGTGTAATATTACATGTTATATATCCATCCTCGTGTACTCTTGTGAAACACTTCTATTGCCCTCACAGTTATGTTGGTTGCATCTATTCAATATCTATTTCCCCCTCCCCTTGGGCCCACAATGATAGTCAATCTTCATTTCTTGAGGAACCATGTTCAGAGATACTTGCAACAGTGTTGAGGGCTTGACTTGCTCAACTGCCCTAATGCCCTGGGAGCCACCATTTCTCTTGAGAGATACAGTTCCCTCTATTTGATGGCATTAGTCCTCCCCAGGATGTGGGTATACCTTCACCCTCATTATATGGGTCTCTACCTGATGGTATAACCCACTCTGGCAAAATGAGCATTCGCATATTCCCTAGGAGTCTGTCTTACATCAGGTTATCCCCTTTAACTGTCTTAAACAGGTAACTTTCTTAATTATATTTTGAAAAGGTTTTCTCAGCATTATACTCTCAACCAACACCTGATATTCTCCTATGTTCGTATGTTGCCCCACCCTCCCCCAATTTCTTGGGCAATATTACCCAACTCCCACCCCTAGCCCCCCTCAAGCCCACAAAGCCCCACCCAAAGGTCACCCTATGCCCCCATTTTATCCCTTCCTTGTACACATACTTACCTCCAGCTTATCATAGATTTCCCCCATGTAGATGTCAGCTTATATCCTTCCTCTGCCCTCCGATTTCCTGTAAGCCTATCTTCCAGTCTCTAGCTCTCTGAGGCAGCTTGGTTTACTTATTTCATATCATTGAGGTCATGTAGTATTTGTCCTTCAATGCCTGGGTTGATTCACTCAACATAAGGTTCTCAAGATTCATCCACGTTATCACGTGTGTTTGCAGTGTATTTGTTCTTAAATCTGAGTAGTATTCCATTGTATGTATATACCACATTTTATTGATCCACTCATCTGTTGATGGGCATTGGGTTGATTCCAACTTTTGGCGATAGTGAACAATGCTGCTGTGAACACTGGTATGCATATATCGGTTTGTGTCCTTGTTTTCAGTTCTGCTGGGTATATACCCAGCAGTGGAATTGCTGGGTCATATGGCAGATCTATGGTTAGTTTTTTGAGAAAACGCCAAACTGTCCTCCAGAATGGTTGGATCCTTCTGCATTCCCACCAGCAGTGGATGAGTGTTCCCATTTCTTCACATCCTCTCCAGCATTTGTATTCTTCTGTTTTTTTCATAGCTGCCAATATGGGAGTAAGATGGTATCTCATTGTAGTTTTGATTTGCATTTCCCTGATAGCTAAAGATTTGGAGCATTTTTTCATGTGCTTTAAAAATATGGAACGCTTCACGAATTTGCATGTCATCCTTGCGCAGGGGCCATGCTAATCTTCTCTGTATTGTTCCAGTTTTAGTATATGTGCTGCCGAATCGAACACTGCTTCATTAATTTTAACTTTGCTTAAATTTTATTGTGTGTGTACTTCTAAGAAAATATCTAAATTGTCATTTACCATTGCTATTTCTGTTTCATATAAATTTTTATATTTGCTTTGCTTAAAATTCCTTCAGTTTTCTTGAGGTGCTCATTATTATTATTTTTCAAGATTTTTAGGTTTTTAAACTTTATTTCTCTCCCCTTCCCCACCCTACCCCCAGTTGTCTGCTCTCTCTGTCCATTCACTGTATGTTCTTCTTTTCCCTGCTGGTATTCTTGTCAGCAGCACCCAGAATCTGTGTCTCATTTTTTTGTTGTTGCATCATCTTGCTGCATCAGCTCTCCATGTGTACGGCACCACTCATGGGCGGGTTGCACTTTTTTTTCACACTGGACAGCTTTCCTTATGGGACACACTCCTTGCATGTGAGCTCCCCTCCATGAGAGACACCCCTGCGTGGCAGGGCACTCCTTGCATGCATCAGCACTGTGCGTGGGCCAGCTCCACACAGGCCAGGGGGCCCTGGGTTTGAACCTTGGAGCTCCCATATGGTAGGCGGACACCCTATCTGTTGGGCCAAATCCGCTTCCCTCATTATTTTTTAAATAGAGAAAATAGCCCAAACTTAAGATAGATTTAAAAGGTCAATGTAACTTTTTAAGGCTGAACAAGTTGGAAACAGGTAATGCTTTAGAACCTACTCAAAAGAAGTTATTGAAAAATTCTCTAAAACTCAGACCTTTAATTCTCTGCTATAGTTCTATCCCCAATCCTGAGGATTCTGGGATGGTGATATCCACTCCATCTCTATTTGAGAGGGGGCGTCGATCCCATACTGCTGATGAATGGGACTTTCCTGCTTGCATTTGTAGGCTCTCTCGGTTCCTTGGTATGGTGGTTATCCATTATCACCTCCCTGTTAATTGTCCTCGGTGAGTCCAATGAACTAGAGAGTAGGTGTTGCAACTCTTTTAAGGCTCAGGACCCAGCTGGCCCATGGACAGTCCAAAGAGTCAAGTCTCTTGGATGTATACCTCCTAACTCCAGCACCAACTATAGGTTCAAACAGAAGGGACTGAAGAGCCATGTGTAGGGAAACCACAACTGAGTCCAATTCTGTCACAATAGGGAGCACAAACCCCAAAGTAGGAGGCCTGCTGGCAAGGCACCAAACTTATGAGCTCTCTGCCCTGACCGTAATGCCTGGGTGTCTTCAGAGTCCTCAGGAGCCCCGCTATTTGGGGTAGTGTCTACAGAAGTTTTTAGAAATTAAAAATGAATGGAAGATTCTGAGTTCAACTTCTATTTCTTTTTATTATTTATTAAATGTTATTTTACACTTATTAGAGTTTGTTTTCCTTCTCTGAAATCTTATAGCATATTTGTACAGTGTCTCCCCTAATTTCCAATACTATTTAATCTGGGTTTTGAATTTTTAAAATTATATTCCTCAAACATTTTTTTCTCTTTTCTGACTACAAGACAAATTCTTATACCAAAAGGATCATCTTATCTTCCATTTCTTTTTATCCTCAGCACTTAATCACATTTCTAACACTACAGTGGAACTAATAAAGGAATGTTGGAAGAAGTTGAGAAATTCATGTAATTAAAAAACAAACAATTTATTTGGAGGTAAACTAATTTAGAATATATTCGATTAATTTATATAAAACTTTTTAATCATTCATTTAAGGTTTTGTTCTTAAAACTTTAAATGAATGATAAAAACCCAATTTTGTCTCTTATTATCTATTTGTGTCTGGATTAGTCCTTCTTTTTTATTACACGGCCCTTTGATCATATTATACAAAATATACACTTATTTATGTAATAATGATAAAACTAAAGTAGTAATTTGTTAGCTAAACTTAATTGTGTTTGCATGATTATAGTTTTGACTATTGGGAAAAGTCTCTGTTGAATTTGGAAGTATAATCTTTTAGTTTGAAAATAGCTGTGATATTTTATTTAGCCCATCAACATCTAAACAGATCATTTATGCTTTTTTCAGGATTTTAAACTTTATGTTTGGTATAGAGTTGTAAACTCAAATCCCAGTTTAAACCTCTGTTATGGAACTTTATTTACTAAATTTGATCTTAATCTTTACTCAGCTTCTTTAATGAATGATGTGCTTTTATTCAAAATTTAAAGAAATTCAAAGTAATGTGAATTCCTGTACAGTATTGCCAGCTTTGAAACTGAGATAAATATGTTGAAATCAAAGCATTGAATTCTTTTTCTTATTATGGCTTTATAGCTCACATTCCTAATTATCATTTCTGAACCTTACATTGTTGAGCCATTCTGTGTTTAAGGACTGTATACTTTTATGTTTTTAATGTGAGAGCCACATACAATGATACACTGAAGAGTTAAACAGGCTCGACCTTATTTCCCATCAGATTAATAACGTTTTAGGGTAAAATGTATTGAGAAAGGACTGTCTAAGATGAGATTTTAAAATTGTCACAGTCATCCACAGATTATGCTTTCAGTCACAATCACATTTATAAATCAGCAGTGTTATTAGATTCATTATAATGTAGTACCATCAACTGTATTCTAAGGGAAAACAATTGTGTGGTATAAGAGAGTATGGGATTTTTCCTTTTAAAGTAATGAAAATGTTCTAAAATTGACTGAGGAGATGACAGCACAACTTGGATGAATATGAGAGTCACTGAGTGTACACTCTGAATGGATTGTGCAAAGCACGGGACTGTATATCACAATGAATCCTGTGGTGGAAGATGGACTGTGGTTAATTAAACAAATGTAAGAGCATTCTCTCACGAACTCTAACAAGTATATAATATTAATACAGGGTGTCAGTAACTGGGTGAGTTGGGGGAAAATACACAAATGTAAGATATTGGCTATACTTAGTAGTAATGTTTTGATGATACTCTTTCATGGTTTGTAATAATTGTTTCACAACAATGCAAAGTGGTAGTGGTGGGGTAATATATGGGAGTCCTGTATTATGACATGCATGTTTGTTTTGTAAGTTCACAGCTTTTACTACACACTTGTTATTTATGAATGTTCATGTATGAATGATAAACTTCAATTTAAAAAGTTTTAAAAAACTGGCACAGTCATCTAATACTTTTTCTGTGAAAAATATGACTGAGATATTAATATCTGACTGAATCATAATCTGTGTGCAGAGACTAAATTATTTTTCTTCATATTATTATTTCAGATGGCATTTATCATAGTACTGGACACATATAATTGAATAAATAACATGTTATACTGATTTTGCTTCTGTTACTTGTTAAGGTTTTGAATTGCTTTGTATAATAGAGGAAAGTGAATTCCTATCAGCTGAGTAGTATATAGGTTTATTGAGCTTTAATCAAAAATTTTAAGGGAATTGATTGTATTATGTGTTAAAAATATTAAGGTGAACAAATATTATTTCTCTGTAGAATCAGGATTTAGACTGAGAAGCATTTATTTACTTTGTACTACATGGGAAAACGGTGTTATGGTTTTGTTTTGGTCAAAAGGCTGAAAAATTGTCTGATGTTATAAACTCTTGTATTTCAACAATGAGAAACAAGTACTGTAACTAGATTCTTTTGTATAGTATTATATGCCAATTTATGTGAACCATAATGAATTTGGGACTGTATTAGATTTCAGTGTGTTCTGAATAACCAAATCAAGATATTTTATTCAGTGTACTTTTACTGCTAAATTATTTTTAAAGACTTATCTAGGCCTCTCTTAAAACTTAGTTTCCCCAGCCCTGAGTAAGTGAAAGTAGAGTTTTTTTTTCCTCTCTTATTTCTTTTAGTTGCCTCTGGGAATTTCCCTTTCATCTTGTAAATGTTTCAGGTGTTGTCTTATCCTCTTCTCCCAAACTCTGGGTACCTGGAAACTGCCTTTCCCAATTCAGGTCTTTGCTTGTCCCAGCTGTCCAGGGCAGAATAGACTGGAAGAAAGGAGAAAGAGTGAAACACAATTTTAAACCCTTCTGCTGATCCCACTCCCTATTCATGGCCCTGACAGTGGTCTCCTTGACCATTCCCAGAATGTCATTTCACGCACACATCTTCTCATTCCACAATCCACTCCTCATATCTAGTAACCAGATGTTCACAAACTATTTCTTAATGAAGACATAATATATTCTAGGCCCTAAAAATAAATTTGTCCTGAGTTAAAATTAACTTTATTCTAGATGTTTGTGTTTCTATAGCTTCTATAGCATCTAAATACAAATGTCATTACACCTTAGGACAGTCTCTGGGATTAAAAGAGGGAAGTTGGGAAACGGACTTGGCCCAGTGGTTAGGGCATCCGCCTACCACATGGGAAGTCTGAGGTTCAAACCCCGGGCCTCTTTGACCCGTGTGGAGCTGGCCCATGCGCAGTACTGATGCGTGCAAGGAGTGCCCTGCCACACAGGGGTGTCCCCGCGTAGGGGAGCCCCACGCGCAAGGAGTGCGCCCCATAAGGAGAGCTGCCCAGCACGAAAGAAAGTGCAGCCTGCCCAGGAATGGCACTGTCCACACGGGAATCTGTGTTTCTTTTTGTTGTGCCATCTTGTTATGTCAGCTCTCGGACAAAGAAGAAAGACGTAGCAAATAGAGAGAACAGACAACCAGGGCAGGGGGTGGGGGGATAAATAAATAAATAAATCTAAAAAAAAAACAGAGGGAAGTCAGTTAGGCAGAATTAATAATAGCAAGCATAAAGATAAACTAAAGGGTGAAAAGAAGGGGATAAAAGCAGCAATATTCTATTTACATTCCAGTAAATAATATGCCAACTTTTATCATTATTTATTTTACACTACTTGAGATTGGTGAGGTCTCTCTTGTTTGCTATTTTTGTTTTCATGTATTTTACAATTAGATTCCCGAGACAATGTAAGAAAAAAGGATAAAGGTAGAACTGTGATGAAAGTATATTTTGTTGTAAATCTAGAAACAAGACTTCTTGACAGCAGCAATATTGACATTCTGGGACAGATAAGTCTTGCTGTGGGAAGCTGTCTTGTGCATTGGACAGTGGCACCCTGGGACCTTGATGTAACAAACAAAGATGTCTTCAAACTTTGCCAAATATACCCTGAGGGGCAAAATCGCCCCTGAAAGAGAGTGACTGATTGAAAATTAGAGTATCTGCAGTTTAAAAAAATAGTGATGGTAATAAAAAGGGAAAACAGAGACCAGTCCTTGGGAAATTGGCCAGGACTCAGATATATCCCAAAGCCTAGGAGTTCTTATCCTTTAATCTAATTGAGTCTTCCGTCA
This sequence comes from Dasypus novemcinctus, assembly GCF_030445035.2. Classification (NCBI taxonomy): domain Eukaryota; kingdom Metazoa; phylum Chordata; class Mammalia; order Cingulata; family Dasypodidae; genus Dasypus; species Dasypus novemcinctus. The sequence goes on along the minus strand of NC_080684.1, from coordinate 69,180,174 downwards.
CACTTTCCAGGCATAGGTGCTATTACCTATTGCTTGGAAAAGACAACGTTCTAACTCTGATTTCCATGCATGGAATTTCATTCTGCAGAGTCAAGCAATAAAAACCTTTCACTTAGAATCGCTGCTATACATGGTAGCTTGATTGTGTAAGTATCACATTTTCATGGTGGACCCCAAAAATAAACAAAGAATTGTAGCATAGGTTCTATGGAAAAATGCCTACAGAGTTTCAAATATTTTCCATAAATATCTATAAATCTTATTTTTGTAGTTTATATTGTGAGTTTTAGAAGTATATCTCAGATTCTAATTATTCTTAATTAATAATTTAATATTATAATGATTCTTAGTGCTATGATGAAAGCAGGAATAAATGTAAAATATTTGTCCTAAGTTTGATATATCAAATTACAACTCATCTTCAGTGCCCACTACATACTTAGAAGAAATGTTGCTCTTTGACTGATTTCTCAAGCGCCCCAAAGTCAATGCTTTCAATGTCCCTGGACAGCTGCATAAAGGCAGCCAAATTTTACTCACTTATTTCCATTTTCCTATACCTTCACATTTAGTCACTCTATGTAGGTATTACACATATGTATATATATTTGATCTGCAATTTGGCAGTATAATATCATACACAATACTTTATCTTAAAACTTCAGGTTTATAGTGTTTATAGTGTATTGTGCGTAATAGTAACTCAATGAAAATTTGTTGAATGCCTATTTGATTTATGAAGGTTGTTTTTTTTCAATTATGGGTCAACTCTTAATGCTTCATCATTGCTTTGTGATACTGAAAGTCATCATCAATAGATAAATATTTTTAAAAGTTCAGGTTGACAATAGAGTGAATGCAAAAGTCCAATATTTTTCACTATTATTTTAGATTCAACCTGGAAAATAATCTCTGTATCAGGCCAAAGGTGGTATTTATGACTTTCATCTAGCAAGTTATTCAGCTTCACTTGGATACTTAATTTTCTAATGAGGATATAATAAAAGGACAAAAACCAATTAATGAAATAGTTGCAGAATAATGATCAGGTATATAAATATATTTTGGGGGCAAATCAAGACTCATTAGCACAGTCTTCATTAGATTAGACAATTTTAAGTCAGAGAAAGATTAAAAACATCCTTGGCTCACTTATTATCCAGAGTTTATAATAAATATTTTTTAAATTTCTCTTACTAAGCAAAAAGTTATGCCATATTGACAGTGTACTTATAATAAAATTGGTTGGCTGAAACAGGTGAAAAATATTGTGGAAACTATTTGCAACAAAATATCATTAACTACAGTATCAAATTCAATAAGGTTATAGAATGAGAACACTGAAAACACTATGCTATGCATCTTTGATAGTTCTGGAGTAGTTCATGTCCGCTGCTAAGTTTTCCACTGTAGATGCAAGAAAAAGAAATCCTAGTGCTTCTTATCTGTCTGGTTATGGCAGCCAAGATTGAATGGGGGAATACAGGAAATAAAAAAAATTAAAAATTTAAAAAATTTTAAAAAATACCATGCCTTTCTCTGCATTAAATAATATTAGTAGTATTTTTATTATTATTGTTTGCAATCTATTTTTGCCCAGTGCATTTTTCAGTTTTCAAATCTCTTTTATTCTTACTCTTACTTGATATTTTCAGCAACCCAGTAAGAGACGTTAGTCAGATATTTACATTGTAGTATCAGAATTTAAAATTTCTGCTAGTGCAAGTTAAGATATGAAATCATACTTTTTAAATTTCAAGCCCAATTGTTCCCACCATGCCTTGTTACAAATATTCACAAATTAATCTCATCAATGTTTAAGAAGGAAAAAGAGAATTTGAGGAATTCGATTTTTTAAAGTTTATTATAAATAACTTTCAAACATTTCATGATCATTAGGCATTTTAAATTAATAAACAGAATTGTAGTAAGTAACAAAACAATTCTTTGTGAGAACCTTAGAATAAATTGAGTATTATCAAATTCAGTAAAGTATTAAGACCATATTTATAACTAGGACTAGTATTTATTTGCATGAGAAATGTCATAAATATATACTACATAATTATAGATGTAGTGTTATATATATTTAGAATGTGGAGTAAAGTAGTATAATTTTTGTTAAGTAATGTTTCATATTAGTTTTAATGTAATTTCCACTCACTAAAATATCATAAAAGATGATTGTGTGAAAATTACATATTGAAGTGATTTCTTCGTGGATAATAAGATATTAGAAATGCTAAGTACAGTACTTTGAAGCCATGACCTGACCAAATTCTGGTTTATGAAATTTCATATCTTTCTGCAAATTGCACAGCGTTAATTTATGGAATTAAAACAAATTTCTGAGCTAAAATGATGTGAATTAAATCTAAGTGTGGTAATCACTTCATTTGTATAGCTATACAATTTTTGAGTAAATGTTTTTACTCTGTAATGTAACATAGATGTCACATGTTTGACTCCTATAATCTAGGCAATATTGGATAAACAGCTAAATTTTAAATAACCTATATTTGCAAACAGCTTTGGTGTGAACCTCTTGGCTACTCCCCCTAATCTAGAGAGGCTAACTCCTGGAACCACCATCCACATTAACCTTACCCTCTGCCATCAACCTACACCATTAAGATTACAATCTCAGAAACCTGGGACTCTTAACACTTGCCTTTTTATTGGACATTCAAATGAAAGAATGATAGTGGTGAGGGAAGGTAAATTTATATTTCAACTAAAATCATTCAAACCAGAGCTTGATTGATTTCAGTAGATAATCCATTAGTTTTATGGCAAAAATTGCATTGAGTTCTAATAATTTAAAAATAATTTTAAAAATTGTATTGAATTCTAATAATTTCAAAATAACTATTGAAATGTAATCACTTCATAAGTTAGAAAGTTTTTTAAGTGGGTAGACATAAAGGCTATTATTGTATTAGTCTTCAGAGACTAATTGTAGGTTAACTTCTAAAGCTAGAGTTACAATGAATGAACCTACTTACTAGTTTTGTGACTTTAGATGAGTTACTTAACTTTTCTTTGTCTCAGTTTCCTCATCGGTAAAATGGGGATAATATTTAATAACTACATACATAAATTCTTAAAATCAGGAGCAATGCTCTCTTGCAAGCCAAGAAACATCTAAAATATAGATAATTTAATTGGATTGAAAAGAGTAAATGTCAACAATTGCACCTCTAATATAAGAGAGTAATTTTTAATTTGAGCTATTACATGATATTGAGTAAGGGCAGAGTGTGTGAACTGAAAAGAAAAAAAAACATAATAATGTTAATCAGATAAACAAACAACGTTGTTATAAAAAGAGCTAAAATATTGGAGTAAAAATAGAAAGAAAAGAAAAAACAAAAGAGAAATAAATTGAAATATAAGGATTTATAAATTGACAACAATATAAAGCCATATTCATTTTCAGCTTTCATATGGTTATGGGGTTTTCTCTGGGGAGTTTAAAGATCTAGTTAAAATTTTACCTAAATTTAAAGTAATTTCTTCTTCCCCCACAGTCCTTACTCCCAACAAACACACACAAAGCAAATCAAATCCAAACAAAACACTCTTAAGTAGGCAATATATGTTAATATTTTTATTTTGAAATGGCATCTCTCCTTGCATTAGAATTTCAGGTTATGAATCTCACCATCTAAATTTGAATCTTTAAGTAAGAACTGTTTTGTAACCTTACACTACAAAGTAATCAGTCAAATCTAAACTTATATTTCTAACCTTCTTGTTCTATATACATTTGTAAGATGTCATTACTTCTACTAGATAGTAAACTTCCAAAGGTTAAGAAGGAAACATTTTATTAAGTTTCCAGTTCTAGTGCTAAATTCTTTATTTATGTCAAACGACTAGGTTGATGAGTCTGTGACCCAATGCGGTTAGCACTACAAAGTAATGATTCTTTGAGACTGCCAAATTTGGTTTAGCTTCAATGTATATTTTTATTTTGCCTCCTTCCTATATTTTTGTATGTGAAAGTCCTTCTTTTTTCTTTAACAAAATGATGCTGAGGGTTATCAGTTTGAGGACCAGCATCTGAAACCACTGATGGTGATAAAGAATTTAGCACTAGAACTGACACTAAGAGGTTCCCTTCTCAACCCTAACACAGTTTCCCACAATAAGCCAGGAATGCTATCTTATAAATCGTCTGTGTCTTTGTATAGTCCACATTTCCCAAGACAGTGCCAGTCACAGAAGAGGTGCTCAGCAAATACTTGTTGAATTAATGAATAGAAACTCAAGTAAAGCCATATTATAAAATAAATACAGTTTTTGAAATCCTGAGTCCGCTACAAAATAGACTAGGCATGATGAAGCATATTTTAGGTGTGGAAGATTTATTGCTTAAGTTCAGTAATGAATGGTCATTACTTTTAAACTTGTTGAGTCAAGTGGCAGGATTTTTTGAAAATCACTAGCTGGTTGTAAAAATGTCCCCAAATATTTAGAAATAAGTGACCCAAGAAAATACAGGGATATTTGCAGATTTAAAAAAAAAGAAAAAAAAGAAAAAGATTTGGAACCAGTGAGACTTGGATAAGAAACATAATTTTATTCTTAAAACTTACAAAGTCATGGAATGTTATTTAATAATGGCAGTAATGTTCTCAATGTAACATGGAAATGATAATGAAGCCAGGGAAGTGTTGGATTCCTCTAGGTTCTTGGTTATGTTGCATAAAAAATTTAAGGAGGTGCCAATTTAGTCAGGTCAGTTAGAAAGAACTCACTGAGAAATGAAGGAAAAGAACAGAGCTTACTGAGAAATGGGAGAAAAGGATGGAAATACTCATGGAGATTTGAAATGAGCCTCTCTAAGCAGAGAGGGCTGTTTGGCTTATTGAGTTACCTTTATTAGGCTATTAATTACTCCTCCCCTTCCTAATGTTAAGGGATGGGCCCCAGCTGTTAATGTTACCTCTTCAATGGTGGGGGCCACTGGGAAGGCCTTTTCTTTGGGGTTTTCCAGGACCAATGGGGAGGCCTGTCTGGAATTATCCAGGGCCTCCCCTTGGCCCTAGAAAGAGTCCCAGCTGAGACCTTGTGGTCAAGGTCTTGGTGGGGCCCTCTGGCTTTGTTTTTAGTACCAGTGGTTTCCAGGCGGGGTGTTGAAACCATGTTGTCTGTCGGCCATGTTGTGGCTTGTCTTCTCCTTGTTTCCCTGAACTAACTTGCCTCAATAATATCTTTTTCGATCGTGATGAGGACTTGAAATATACATGTAAGTGTATAGAAGAAGTTCTGTGACACAGAATAAGATAGTTCTTATTAATATAAAAGGACTATTTTTTTATACTATAGAATAATAATGATGATCATGACAATTCCTCAACACTTCCATGACCCCTACCCAATTAAGGTTCTTCCTATTTTGAAAGTATCAGGTTCTCATAAACTGTGTGGCCTTCCTGAGGTATCTTCTAGTTTTCAGCTCACCTGGAAAATGTAGCACTAATGGTTTCTATGCAGGGACCATCTAATTTCCCTGCTCTCTACTTCCCAGTCCTCTGCTCAGCTTAGTACAGAGTGGAAAAAAGGACTATAGCATATGCACAGTCCTTAGCTACACACCCAGTGCTGATATTTCCCAATCAGAAAAGGGAACAAAACTAGGGACTAAATCTAAGGATCCAACAGAAAAGGACTTTAGAATATGTGAGAGTTTTGTCAGTGAAGGGAGACATGCAGGCCAGCCTGAAGTCCTTTATTACTGCAGCAGATCAGGGACAAGATTAATAATAAAAAGACACACAAAAAATAAGACATTTCTGTGTGCTCTTCTCCATTGTTGATCATTGCTCTTGACCAATAGAGCATTCTAATGGGACATGAGGAAATTTTTTTTAATGGTTGCATTGCTCTCAAGGGTTAATTTAAGTTTTTCTTTTAAAAAAAATTTATGTTATGATTATTTTCCAAATCAGTCCACATGCCTGAATTATATAAAATTTGTAATCTTGTTTTTATAGTGCTAATGCTTAGGACTGTAGACTCTGGAGCCAGCTTTCTTCCTTGACCTGAAATCTTCACTTCACCACTAACTGTGTAAATTTAGATAAGTTACTAAAATCGCCTATATCTCAGTTTCTTTATCTGTAAAATGTAGATAATATTACTATTTACCATACAAAATTGTGAGTAATAAATGAGTGAATATATGTTTAAAAGAGTGGCTGGGACATGTAAGATGTTTTAAGACTGATAATCGTTATCTTTAAGGCTGTTTATTTTTTAATAAGATTTTTAGTGTTTAAACATGGAAGATAACATTGTAAATAAAGATTTCCTTAGTTTTAATATAATAGGTATTGGCATAATCTCATAAAGTTGATAATTTTGACAACTATTCAATTTTGTTATTTTATTAGTGTTTGTAAAATGTTCATATTGAAATAAATTACATTACCATTCAATGTATGCACAGAATATGATTTACTGCTTTTCAAAATATCCAAGTTGAAGTAAGTAAACTCTTAACTCTATGTGGGTTTAAAATGTTCGTATTAATTTTGAATATTTTTTGTGCATGATTAAAGCATATAAGGTAAGGATTTATTTAGAACTGATTTGTACTCCATAGTCATAACCCAGAAAGTAGGTAATATAGTTACTTGAGAACTTGTTATTTTTGCTTAGAATATATTTGTGTATTATTTCTTTGCTAATTGGAATGTGAAAATAATTTTATTATACTAAATTATTACCTACTTTATTCCTGCATAGAATTACTAAATGATGAATTATAGATATTGCCAAAATAACACATTTATTTGAAAATAACACATTATTCAATACTGATTCATTAAATGCAAAAGATTATATAGAGAGCCATGACAAGTCTGTATAGCTTTTTGAATAATCCTTTATAAAATTTTACATAGAGTTAAATTTTCAAATTTTATTGGATACTCTTTCTTGGAACTGGGTCTAACTTTTTATGTTACTTGGTGTCACTTGTTTATTCTTTCACACTTAGTAATTACTTTATGACCCCAGAAAAGTCAATAACCAATATAAAATAATTCATTCATTTAAGATAAAGATGATAACATAGGATTAGTCATTATTTCTACATAAACAGTGTAAACTATGAATGTCAAAAATTCTAGAAGCCAAGGAAAATTTTGTTGGTATGTGCTTCATGGAGCCATATGTTTTGAGTGTCCTGCATAAATAAGGTGATAAATGATTTTGATCTAAGTTTCACAAGTATATTACTACTCAAAAGTCTTATATCACTATAAATTTTTCCCAAGGAAATCCAATGGAAATGAAGATATATTTCCAGAGTTTTAAGTAATTTTTATTCCATTAAATTTTCTCATTCTTATGTAATCTGAATCTCAAATGCAGCTCTCTGAGTTTATGCAGGTGATGGCAGAAATACAATGTACCTTGTTTTTATTTCAGATCTCCAACTAAAGACATGGATTCAGAAGAGAAGGAAATTGTGGTTTGGGTTTGCCAAGAAGAAAAGGTTGTCTGTGGCTTAACTAAACGCACCACCTCTGCTGATGTCATCCAGGCTTTGCTTGAGGAACATGAGGCTACATTTGGAGAGAAACGTTTTCTTCTGGGGAAGTCCGGTGATTACTGCATCATAGAAAAGTGGAGAGGCTCAGAACGGGTTCTTCCTCCACTAACTAGAATCCTGAAGCTTTGGAAAGCATGGGGAGATGAGCAGCCTAATATGCAATTTGTTTTGGTTAAAGCAGATGCTTTTTTCCCAGTTCCCTTGTGGCGGACAGCAGAAGCCAAATTAGTACAAAACACAGAAAAACAGTGGGAGCTCAGCCCAGCAAATTACATGAAGACATTACCACCAGATAAACAAAAAAGAATAGTCAGAAAAGCATTCAGGAAACTGGCTAAAATTAAGAAGGACACTGTTTCACAAGATCGAGATAGTATGGAGACATTAGTTCATCTGATTATTTCCCAGGACCATACTATTCATCAGCAAGTCAAGAGAATGAAAGAGCTTGATCTGGAAATTGAAAAGTGTGAAGCTAAATTCCACCTTGATTGGGTAGAAAGTAATGGAGAAAATTATGTCCAGGATGCATATTTAATGCCCAGTTTCAGTGATGTTGAACAGAAACAAGACTTGGAGTATGATGAAAACCATATGCTGGAGGACCTGAGAGAAAGTGATGGAATTGAACAGCTGGAAGAACAACTGAAATATTACAGAATGCTAATTGATAAACTCTCCGCTGAAATTGAGAAAGAGGTGAAAAGTGTTTGTATTGAGATCAGTGATGATGCAGAAGGGGCTGCTGCAGGTGAACAGGAAAGCTCTAATTTAGAAAGTGTTAAGTGTGATTTGGAGAAAAGCATGAAAGCTGGTTTGAAAATCCACTCTCACTTGACTGGCATCCAGAAAGAGATTAAATACAGTGACTCACTGCTTCAGATGAAAGCCGAAGAATATGAGCTCCTGGCCAAAGAGTTCAATTTGCTTCACTTCAGCAACAGAGATGGATGCCAGCTAAAGGAAAACAGAGGGAAAGAATCGGAGGTTCCCAACAGTAGTGGGGAGGTTCTTCCCTTTACTCATCAAGGACTTAATGTGAATACAAATGACACAGACTCGGACACTGGGATCAGCTCTAACCACAGTCAGGACTCAGAAACAAATGTAGGAGACATGGTGCTGTTGTCAACATAATTTGAATGACTATATCCTGACCTACTTCAATGTTGTTGATGTCAGTTTAATTTAATAGGAAACTTTATTTTAAATTTTACCTTCTAAAACATGTAAATCATACTACCCCATTAAGAAAAACTAGCACCATGTTACTTTTTAATGTAAAATATAACTTTGATCATTACCAGCTCAATAAATGATGAACTATTTATTAGGAAAGCAGTACAAGTAACTAGTATGTGTATAACAGAAATAATTTGTGGCAAATATATTATAAGGACCCATAGCTTCTATGGGAAACGATTTGTGCAATCTGAAACCAATTCGTAATAGTAGTCAAAATACTGAAACTGTATATACGTGAACAAGTAAACTTAAAATGTGCTGTAATTTTCTTCACCAATATATATTTGGAGATTTTAACCTGTAAAGTACAAGACAGCTGTTTTGTTGTAATAGCATGAATCCAAAAAATTATTCTTTTAATCGATACTAAGAATGCACAACATATCATGTCTGTCACCCTCTGAACCCCTTTACCTACTTAGTCTTTATACAGGAAGTGAAAAGAGCTGCTGTTAGAACATGTACAAATACTGACAGTGGATCCATCTGGGTGACATGAGAAAAGGCTAAGCATTGCATAAAAATAGCAATTCTTTTGAAGGAGACTAAAGTTATTGAGCTATGCATGGGCTTTCTCCTTCTCACCATGAAAGTCTTTTGATCAAAGATGTAGTTTGTGCAGGTTCATCCTTTGAATGACGCATAGCATGGGTTATAGAGGAAATCACTGGGTCTTAGTTGTATATATGTCCAACCTACAAAAGTACAAGAGATGAAATTTGGTGTCCTTTGTGTGAGCAAAATAGAATTCTATATGTCATAAGTGTTAGCTTTTAAATAGTTTCTGAATGTACAGAGAACCTACATGGAAACAAAATGTTTCTTCTATGATAATTTGCTTCATATTGTCTTCATCCACAGTGCAAACTAAAAAACAAAAACAAAAACAAAAGCAAAAAAAAAAAAAAACCCAAACTATTAAGTTCACCTCCAAGCATGCTAATAAAACAGCCTCTGGTGAACTGAATGTATTATTTAGGTCCTACCTTGACTGGCAGACATTATAGTGCCAGACTACTTGGTTTTGCTTGATTTTTAATTAAGAAGCTCATTTGTTCCTTTCCTCCTTCCTCACCCATCCCTCTTTACTCCAGCCTTCCCTTTTCTTCACGTGATCCTTCCCTCTCTCCCTTCTGTCCTTCCTTCTTGCCAGTGAAAACGTTAATGCAATTATTAAAAACAGTATGGTCATTTTATTTTACTGTTAACTGAATACTGCTGCAGATCATTTTTTTCTTTAACTGATACATTCTTTTTCACACTATAGTGCATGTTTTTAACTCAGTTTTCTTAGCTATTCTTTTATTCCCCTCCTTCCCATCTTTGGGAAGATATCATTTCCTTGGTATTTCACTTAAGGCACTGCTTTCTAGGTTATCATTGTTTTATATCAAGATATTGCTGCAGGCTAGTGAGAAGGATATGTAGTTGGCTGAAAAGAAAAGTCAGAATTTCCATACTTGGAAAAGCATAGTGATAAAGGTTTAATTAAAAATAAGTTAGAAAGAGAATTGAATAGTCATCTGTGAAAGCCAAGTTTACCTCACTACTAGTCCATTAAATCATTCAGCGATACGATAAGTCATTGACACATTCATTTTTCACTCTTGAGGATTAAGTTCAGAACTTCTTTATAAATATTAAGCCAATTATAAATGCTGTTTTCCTGTGGTGAAAGCAGTCGCTTTTGGTTACTCTTACCTCTAGTGAGAAAATAATAGCGAAGAGTATTGTTTCTAATTCAGTATTTCTCAGAATTTGGAAGAAGTTCTGATAAATAAGGACTAAGAATTAGGGAGATAATTTCATTTTAGAAACTTTGAACTATCTTCTATTTTGATACTGGTAAGCACAGTGATAGATTCTGAGTGTTAATTCTATATTTTTTCAGTAAATAAAGTTAAAAAGCCTTGGTCGAAAGTGGGACCATTGTTTTTTAAATTTGTTTTAGAATTTTTATTTGCTGTTTAGTTATATAAATGCATTTCTCCTTTTGACCATTGCAATATTAAATCATTAGTTACCATAGTGAATCTCTAATTTAGAGTAATATATTAATATATTAATACAAGTAGGAATACTAAGATACAATGCCTTCATGTATGAAACAGATATTTGTTAAATTTAAGTGAGAATTTGAGTTACAAATATGAGAGGTGGCATAGGTTTAATGTTCTAATTTATTTGTAGAAACTTTGAAGTGTCTATAAATTCTTGTTACCTATGACAGCTGTGAACTTGCTATATGCAGCTAGAAATAGCAAACCAAAGCTGACTAGTCTTCATCCCTTTAGGAGGACCTAGAATTTCAGAGACAATGCCTTATTTGTCCTTTCATCAGAGAAAAGGTCTCTTTGCCCCTCATCTTCCCTTTTCTGAGAGGCTCCCCACATTTCACAGTCTATTTCACATACTTCTCTTCAATGAAGCATTTAGTGTTTTATTCAAACAGTTTTAATCTCTAATCTTTATACTTACAACTATTTTAGAAGTACTTTTTGTAGAAGATTATTTTTATCCTGGCTTAAGTTTATATCTACTTATGAACATATTCCTCCCTCCCCTGAACTCCATTAGCAAAGATTCTTGATAAGTCTTTATCATCAACTTTAGCCTTATTCCTTTCTGTCAGTCTCTGCCCCTACTCAGTACTTTTACTGAAATGCTAAATTTTAGAGGGTTGTAGCTTTTTAAAAAAATTTTCACACATGGTAAATGATGCTCCTGCTTTTTGTACATAAATATACATTTTAGCAGACATAAAATGTTAACAGTAATTTTGTTTACAAATTCCTGGTGGGGAGAGCATTAAGTCCTCACATTATTATGAGCATTTTTAATAAGTCCTCAATTTTGGTAGATTTGAAGAAAATCATGCTACATTTATTTTATTTTTAATTCACAAAATTACTGATATAAATCAAAACACAATTGGTTGTCTTTTAAAACCCCTCAGTGGTTAAATTCTAGTATTTTTCTCTGTATGCATATAAGGAGAAATGATTTTATAGAGTTGGGTTTCAAGTTGTAAGATGCAAAATATGTTTGAGTATCTTCTAAATTAAATATCCATTTTTTTCTCTTTTAATTAAAAAAGGATAATTGCAGTGTCTAGACTATCCTAATCCATTTAAAATTTTTATATTTATTTAAATATTTGCTATACATGACAAAATATATTTCTGTAGCTGCATTTTATACTTTTTCAAAGTAGAACTATAATCATTTTATTTAAAAATGTATTTTTCTAGTGTCCAAGGAGTGCCTTTTAATCCAGATATAGTTTGATTTTTTTTGTTCGTTATTTTTTTTTAATATTAGGCTGTTTCTTTATATACTGCCTGTTTGGTTTAAGTAGCCTGATGTGACAAATTCAAAATATTTATATATATATAATTTCTTCATGTTCTGACAGATACAGAAAAATAAAAGGAATAGTTGGGCTCTTATGATATCTTTCTTATTGTGTTACTTGACTATATTAAAATAAAGTTTATATCAGTTGGAATTATATAACTGTTGAGCTAACTGACCATTTTAGCATATTTTATGACTATAAATTTATAGCAAAATTAGGATCTAATAAAACTTTTTGTGTGGTTTCTAACATATTTCTGACATTTTGTCATGAATGAGTATCTTAACTAGATCGTTGGTTTTATGACCTGATACCTTACTTTCTGGAATAAGATCCATTCTAATATAAAAATATTCAAGGAAGTTTAAATTTTCCCTACTAAAATTCAGTTTGTCACTATCCTTGATTTCTCATATAGGCTTTTAGTGTTGACTGTATCTAATAACTAAATTATATGAAGCATAAGGAAACTCAAATTATTAAAAATAAGTACATAGTAAAAGTAAGTCTCCTGTCCAACTGTGCTGCCTAGCTACCCAGATATTCTTCTCAGAAATTTTGACAGTTATGTGTTATTTGTGGATTCTTCTAGAAATAATCCATGCATATTCAGATATATATGTATTTAATATAAATATATTTCCCCAAAAAATATTGTTCATAACACAAATTGTTCGGCACTTTGTTTCCTCACATAACACTTCTCAGTCTGAGATATAGACATTCTGGAGATGAACCTTTATTATTCATCTAGAGATTCTTTACTTATGTTTCATAGTCAAAGAACTGCATTGTATCAATTATAATTTATTTAACCAGTCCTCTCCTGATGGGCAATTAGGTGGTTTCCAGCCATTTGCTCTTCTAAACCGTGTTATTCTATCAGTGCATTTCTGTGAGTCTAGATTATTAAGTGTTGAATGGGTGGGTCAATGGGTGACAAATGCATTTTAAAATTTTACTAAATATTGCCATTTATGGTCCATGGAAATTAATCCTGTATAATCTGAGTTGGAAATATACTCCTACCACCCACAGCATATGCTATTTTTCTTTGCCTTTTTAATATGTTATTCTACTGCAAAAAAAAAAAAAGTGGAATTTATGGATATTTCAAACTAATGACTCATGTTATTGTTAAAACAACCTTCCCATTGCGTGATAATTAAATATTTTAAAAATAAATCTCTCCCATAATTTCTTACAGTGCATTTATGCTTTGCTCTTAAATTTTGAACCATTGGAATTTATTTTGGTACAATGTTTACACATAGGGAGACAACTGATTATTTTCCAGATGGTTACCAGTTATCTCAACATCATTTACTGAATAACTTTGTCTCACTGCTTTTAAGTGCCATCTCTTTTTGTAAACCAAATTCTGGTATGTATTTTAGGTCTATTTTTGGACTTTCTCTACCATTCCGTTATTTTGACTGTATTTATGTTCTAGCACCACACTATTTAAATTTTTGTGACTTTATAATCCTTTTAATATTTGATACCTTATTCATGTATCTCCCATTACTCATGTTTTTCAGAATTTTCCTATTATTCATACTTGTTTATTTTTATGATATTTATAATCATCTTGTATACTTTAAAAAAAAAGTCTTGTTGGTAGCTTACATTTGAATCACGTTCAGTTTATAGATACGTTTACTGAGAATTGACACCTTGCATACTGAGTCTTATTTTCTGGATATACAGTGTGCTTTCTTTCATTCAAGTCTTCTTTTGTGTCCCTGAGAAACATATAAAACCTTTATATAGCTTTTGAACATTTAATATTAGATTTATTTATAGGTGTTTTACCTTTTGTGTTGCTGTCATAAATAAGTTTTGAGGATGTTTTCATTTTGTTTTGTTTTTTGTTTTTCCCCATTGCATTGTTTAAACTCTCTTCTGGTTGCCTATCTTAAGCCAGCACCTTAGAACTATGTTTTATTCATTTGAATGACTAACATGAATGAATGTTATGAATTAGTTTACTCTCATGCATATTATTTCTTAGATTATTTGCATCTCATACAGTAAACTGTGAAATTAGGAAATTCCATGAAATTTCAAACTGTCTAACTCTCTCACTCCCTGAAGAAAACCTTCTCTGATCAAAAGTATTAAAACCAAAGAAAAAATTTTAGTGAAGTCTACCATCTCTACTTATTTGTGTAGGGCAGAAACTGTAGTAGAACTAACAATATTTGTAGTCACTATAATCATAAGATAAATACAATATTGCTTACTATTATGTCCATAGTCAAGTTAGAAAACCATAAGACTACACAATGAATGTTAATATAAGATAAATGTTTAATCGTTACCTGTGGTATTTATTAACAATGTCCTGTTGTCATTTTGGCAGAGGAATTTGATGTTGTACCAGACTCTCACTAACCGCACAGCATTTAGAATCCCTTCCTCTTACTAAATATCAGTAGTGCCTCTCAGTCACTGGGACAAACAAAAATGCTGTTCCCCTACCCACCCCTTTCGCATATTTCCAAGCATCCCCTAGAGACTAATTTTGACCCTGGTTTAAAACAATGTAAGTTTTATGGGTGTTCAACTATTACTAAAAAAAAATAACTGGTGTTCTTAATACAAAATTAAAAGAAGCACCAATGACATGGGTCTGTGATATTGCCAGCAAATGCACAAAACACACCTCCTAAAACAAAAATGCAGATGGATCATAGTAGGTCAAAGTCAAATAATAATTTATGAAGTTGAGACACAAACATGGGACACTATGCCTTAGGGAAGTTTTTAATATATTAACAGGAATTCAATCAGCCCCAGTTGGTGTCAAGGGTTATATACAACCTTATTATGCTTCCATAGGTGCTTCAGAAAAGGCTGATCAAATTATCTGTTGTTGAAGCATTTGTGTCAGCACAGGTATTCTGTAACTGCTGCTAAGAAGAAATCCAAAGTCCCACTTGGCATGGGGAAGAAAACTACTCTTCAGTTTTCTTTAATTTCCTCCCCCACACCCCCCATATATCACCCCATTATTAATACTTGTATTATCTGTTAAAACTGATGAAAGCACCTTTTTATAATTAAACTATTAATTATACTCCATGGCTTAAGTTACAGTTCACTGTGTTTTGTTTAATTCTTTCTGTAGGGACAGTTGACAATAAGTTAAAAGACTGGTTGTTTTTCAGAAGAAATGTTGCTTATAAAAGCTACTATGTAAGATTTCAGATAATGGTCAGACTGAAAAGCAAAAAGGAAGAGATTAAGAACCAACTGTCAGGAATACTAAATATATTCATAACAACTCTGATTTTCAGCCATCAGGGTTGCAGGTATTTTTTGCTTCTTGACATTTTTGGAATTTGTGCACTTCCATAATGTATCAGCCCCAAGATTCAGATTTCTGAAGAACTTTCCATTTTGAAAATAAATTATGTGAAATAGGCTTCCCTTATATTCTCCTAAATTTACTTATGGCAATTGGCAAAACACATTGGAAAGTAATTTGGAATTACTTTATCAACAACCTGTAATTATTCATAGCCTTCAGTCTGTACTCCAACTGTTCATGATAAATGGCAAGAAAATATTTCACAATTTGTGAAAACACATATACATTTAGGTATTCATTCTTAGCCTTTTTTTGTATAATAACAAATTAAAAGCCCAAGAATAGAGGAATTGTTGGGTAAATTGAGAATATTATTTGGGTGAAAAATTTTCTAACAATACTGATACTTATAAAAACTATGCAACAGTGAAATCCATATTTAAAGAAAAGAATTCATAAGTGCATACAGTCCAAGAATATAACTGTTTTTTTTTAAAAAATCACCTCCATATCAAAAAGTCAATGGAAATGCATATTTTTGGTTAGAGTTTTTGTGTTCAAGTGATTGTTTTAAGTATGATATATTTCTTTTTATCATAAATATATTTCCAAGTATAGAATGTTTATAATTTAAACAAATAAAACGTTTTTCCTATGTATGATGTCCCTTAGACTCTTGCTTTGCAGAGACACTTTATAGGCACTTTCAAGACATTCATGAACATCAAACAGCTAGAGAGTGATAAGATCAATGAACTTGGAACTGGAAGCCAGAAAGCTGCAACAAAACATCTGAATACCAGGATCCCAGGTCCCTACCTGTAAAATAATTTAGGAAGAAAGAAAGAAGAAATTAAAGGAGATAATCCTTAATGTACTTTTCAGCTTGGTTAAATTGCATAAGGTAATATATTTAATGCATTTGGGACATACACACGTTCTTAGATATTTATACTTTGTTCTTGGCTCTAGTCTCTGTATTTTATCCTTAGTAGAGCCTACAGAAGATTAAAGTCCCCACAGACCAATAATGGAGGGAGTTAAAACTCAAAACTGCCTCACCCAACATTTTCACTCTTGCCTCTCATTTCTTTCCAGATAAGTTGGGGTGGGGTTAGGATTGCCAAAACAGGCCATGATAAGGCATGGTTATGTTTCCTAAACAGTATATGGTCAGGAAAAAAGGGCATCATTTATGTTTCCAGTACAGAAAAACTATCCTGGAAATAGAGGTGGGGAGGAAAGCAGCCTGTATTTATTTTTATATCTCCCTGGTGCCTAACAGAGATTAACACCTAATATTTACCAATAATTGCTAATAAAATTAGATGTATATCTTAAAGTTCAGCCCAGTTTCTGGAACATAAAAATATTCTACAAATGTTAACTATTATTATAATTAATGAAAGAAAAGTTAAATTTTTATCCTTAAGTAAAATATGCTTAAACACTATATTCAAAATGAACACCAACTCTTTCTCTTCCTTTTTCTATTATTTTACTGCACAAATTACACTGGTACTCATACAGATATACATTCAAAACAAGGATTTTTCCATTGCAAATCTTATTTTAAAGTTTCTTTCTCCCCACTCTAAGTAGCATTTGTCATTATCTCAGACAAGCGAGCATTACTCTAATAAGTAGGCCACAGCAATTGTCAGTGATTTGTCTGTTTTTCAAATGTAGATCTTTGACCAAAAATCTAAATTACCTCTAGAGGACACCTCCCAAAGTTGAGCAGAAAGGCTCCACATCCCCTTTATAGCATGCAACCATACACCCTACTCCTAAAATCGTCTCCTAAATGAGGAAATGTCAAATAATACGAGCAAACAATTTCAGTTGGGATTGGGGTGTGGAGTGAGTTACTACAGTGGTGCATCATGGGAATGCAGGTTCAAGGAACTATGGAAACTTTCAGAAAATGATCCCTTTATTATTGCACAGTAGAAAAAGACTAGAGAGGGCAAATACTCCTCTCATCGCCTATGCAGTCTAAAGAGTCCAAAAGAGCAGGGAAAGAAGTCCCATAACGGCGGGTCTCCCTGGATGGCCGAAAACCGCTCTAGGTCCAGTCAGGGTGGAGAGAATGCTGCCCTGCATGCTCTACTTCACCTGTGGGGAGAGGCCCTACCAGTGAGAAATGGTGTTCCATTAAGCATCTGGGGGGGCTGCTTATTCCTGGTATCCTGGATGTAAGGTCTGGCAGGGCCTTTTCACTAGACTAACAACTACTCCAGTTTGTGGAACAGCACAGAAAAGAAAAGGAGGTAGGGTTATTGGAAGGCCAGAGGGTGATGTTTAGCATGTGACTGAGACTACCACAGAGAAGGTGGGGGTGGGGGGGTATCTGTGATTTGCCTAAGAAGGGGTGGAAATGCTAATGTAGATTTATAATTTAAAAGTAAGATAGACTAGGAACAATGCCCTGATGTGACGATTTAAATTTTAGGACAAGCTCAGTCATGAATCCTTCTGCAATTATTCCCAAACCTTTCTCCAGAACAGAATCACAAAGAGTCCTTGTTAAAAATACAGATTCCTGAAATGTAGCCCTGGAGAATTTGATTGAGGAGGTCTGGATTGTGGCCCCAGCATTTGTGTTTTTAAATAGCCACTCAAATGATTCTAAAGCAGTGGCATTAGAGTTGTGGTTTCTTAATTCTAACAGGGCTGCTTAGTTACTAAAGACTTAATCCAGCTAAAATGGAGGAAATATAAAGAGAAAACATTCCCAGAATAACCAAGAGCAGACAGTGGTTTAGAAAAGAAAATAAAAGGCTCTACAATTGTAAGACAAATGCTCTCTGGAAACAAAAACTTGATAAAAGGCAGCACCAAAGATTGTAAGTACCCAAAGAAATAAGATTATTTATTGTGCCATTCCTAAAAATGCTTAATCTGAGGTAAAAGTCATAGAAGAAATTAGGCTATTGTGGGACTAATGTTGTCATGTGAATACTGTTGAGAGTTTTGATATGTCTTACATTCCTTCTCTTCAAATATGCCTCCATTCCTGTCTTCATTGTGTCTCTGTGTTCAAATTTCCTCTCCTTGTAATGATACGAGTCAAACTGGATCAGGGCCCACCATAATCCAGTTTGGGTTCACCTTAACTAATAACGTTTTCTGAGATCATATTTCCAAATAAGATCACATTCATGAGACCAGGTGTTAGGACTGGAAAATATTTTGGGGGGAAGCACAATTCAATCTATAACAAGGCTCAACCATTTTTATAATATGCTTACTACTCCTAAAAATCCGTCAGAATCAACCCTCCACTCTTTTCTCCTTGTCAATTTTCAAACATGTGAAGCCAGCTAGTAAAATAAGGAACCTGGCAAGAATTCCACGTGGACATCAGCAGCCCCGGGATGGCTGCTGGAAGACTCCCCACAAGATTCTGCCATTCAGAACAAGATTTCCTCCGGAAGCCAGGAAAAGCCCCAGATATTCCCCAAGGACTTTATCATTGGGCCCTCCTGGGGGAGGTAATCCATCAAAACAGCAAACAGTTGGAACTCTTCCCCTGCCATTAGCAAAGGGGCAGGATAATTAATGGTTAAAAAAGCAAGCACAAAGATCCCTTGTCCTCTTGCCTTCATCCTGTCCTTGTCCCTGTCCTTGTTCTGGTCTGAGTTTCTCTTCCTGCCGTCGGCGCCCTGTTCTCACCATTTTTTCCCTGCCATTATGACCATTCAAATAAAACCTGGGCATTTATAGCCTATAATGGGAAATTGTAGTCTGTAAATCAGCCCACTTTATCACTTTTCAGCCCCTTCCTCTCTACTTGGAACCCATGATCTGCTATTTTCTCCCATTTCTCTTCCCTCCCTAACTTAATAAATTACTGGTCTAAGTCACCCAATGTGCTCTTGAAATTCATTTCCACAGCATAGTCAAGAACCTAGACAAAATCCGGTTACACATGTGTGAGTCATATAAATCACAAACTTCACAATCACTGCACACTCAGCTTCCCTAAATACAGACAGAGGCTTTTTGGAAAAAGTCTCAAGACTAAGCTAATGAGGTTTACCACAGATTCCTCCTATGTGTTTTTATTGAGCCACTATTGCTACTCAGAAGTCTTTTCTTTGTATCTTATTGATAACATTACCAAAGTTTGCACATAAAATCTCAATTCATCACCTGTTTTCTCTCTTCTGAAGATGCCTATTCTACTTCCAGACCCCAAGAAAACTATCTTTTGTCCTGATTTTTAGAGTATCCCAAGTCACTCTTTCTACTTCATTTTATTTTCTAAGGATAAAACCTCTTTTTCCAGAACTAATCTTTCATGTGTATTCTACATTTCATCCTTTCTTACTTTCAGCAAGATCCTATTTCATCAGTCCTTTCTTTTGTATGTATCTTCAACATTTCTGGACATTCTACTTCCTTTACTCCAATTTAAAATGGGCATATAGTTCTTCAATAAAATAAAAGACTAATTCCTTTGATTGTTTTCTTCCTCACCTCTCTGATCCCTCCTTCCTGTAATGTTAACCATACGGTAATGCTAGGAGGAAAATAATTGATGTGCCTTAGTTTCAATATCTCTAAAATGCAGATAAATTCACTTTTGAGTCTCTTCCATGTGAGTGATAATAATGGCTGATACCATGTTTAGAAATATTTTTACATGTTTCATGGTAAGTTTCAAAATACTACTGCATGTAAAGCAAGACCATCACAGTATGTTGTAAATATGATGTAGATGTGTTTCTTCCCAGAGTTAGAATATTCATTTTAGAGTGAATGCCCTACCTGATGTTCAGGCCTATCCCAGGTCAGCTTCCTCACCCACCTCTAAGGTTGTGTGCTCTAAGTTTCAGAATAAAGCCTAAGATATCTTTATTATAATTACAGTAGAGTCAACTTTCAATTATCTATGATAATAGGTTACTGGAAGAGCCTGGACAAACAAATTGGCTAGGAGATTTGTCACCTTAGGTGAACTCTCCCACGCTGTTCCTTGGGTGTGTCAGAGAGGGTAGAGTGAGGAAACAGGCAGGATGGTTCCTCACAGAGACGCTCCAGAAGGTAGTCCCACAAATAACATCTGGAACGTCCCCATGCCACCGCCTTCCCAGGGACTAACATAATGACAAGACAGAGAGTTTCTAGCCACAAACAATTGTTGAGTGAAGGAATAAATGAGAAAATTTATTTGATGTGACTCCAGTAATGCAGAGATCTCTTTCGCTTCTACTACAAGCTTGGTGATAATGTCACTTCCTGTCTTTAAATGAATGAATGTATGAATCCCTCCCCTTAGGAATGATTGTAGTGGTGTAAACTCCTAACTAAGGAAGCTACACTTACATGAGAGAGACAGTTCTGTTAGACGCTCATAAATCACAGGCAACCTGAATTGTAAAATACATTCACTGCAATAAAGAAATGAACAATAGCAAAGCATTTTAAAATCAATACTAAATATATATTGATGCTTCCTTAAAAGTTGCTCAATATTAATAACAACCAGAAACAATCCCTCTTCAGCTCCATTGAAAATAACTGGTGATTTTCCTGTAGTACATGCAGAAAAATGTAAGATGTCTGTTGTATGTCTCTTTTAATCATAAAATTAATTGTCAAATGACTAATGCAATTTGAATTTAACCAATATTTATTTAAAATTTGTCAGTGCTAGGCATTTTTCTCATGAATGGCTGAGTCTGAAAAGATAAACAAGGTATTTCACCTTTCCATTTTTTCTTCTATTATTATATTTTGTGAGTTTTACAGAATAATTTGAGTTCAGACTGACGCTCTTATAGGCCTAAATGATGCTTTTTAAAATCAGTTCTGTTTATTTTTTTCCAAAGAGGAAGATGACACTAAGGAAAATATTCTAATTATGCAATCGCTGGGTAGAACATTTTTTTTCAGAATTAACAGAGAGACTGTGAAGAAGCCTCTTGTAGGCAATATGTGGAAAGAGGAAAGAACATTGTATTACCAGTTCATGGACCTGAGTCAGAGTCGCAGTTCCAACATTAACTATCTGTAAAACTTCAGGTTTCGGGGATTCAGCTCACTTTTTCGTAATATGAGAAGTCTGAACTACATGAACTCTTAAATTTTTCCCAGATCTCAATTGGATTGAGGCCATTTAAAAAGAAAGATGGGTTTTATAAGAAATATATGGATGGCAAAAATAGTAATAGTTATGAAACTTGGTGATATTAAATATAATAGTTTGAGAGATGAAAGAGTCTAAGGAGATAATGAGCATTCCTATTTGGGTAACTATATATATGGTTAATAGAAGTTAACAGTTCCCTTCTCAAAATCTAGACAAAATAAGGAAAAAGCAGTAGCCAGGGTGATTCACATATTTTTTTGATAATTGATTTGTGACTGTCTGGGAAAGCTGTAACCAATCTTCCCTCCCCCCGTACCTTGTATATTCTTGTTTTTCTAACAAGCCAGAAAAATTACCCTGCCCTTATGCAGAAAAGCTCATTACTCACTAAGCATGGAGAAAGCATGTGCTCTTCAAGCCTCATGTACTTTGTATCTACAAGTAATGATGAATAATAAGCATGGACTCTAATTATGATTTTAAGATTGTGTGGTAAAGCCTAAAGACGAGGCCACCCATGATCCTAACTAATGGTAGTATTAAGTGCAATAAGGTGGGACAGAGACTAACAGAGCCAGTTTCAGCTGAGCTTCCTTGGTGATGGAGCCCTTCACAAAATGCTATGAAAGTCCATATGGAATGATGAATTGCTGCACCAGGGCTTCAGGTATCTAACTCATATATCATGTGCTACAAATCCATTATATGTGGAGCTTGCTTATTTGTTTGTATGTGAAATATGAAAAGTTTGAAGGATTTTAAGTTCAAAATAAGTAGATAATTTTAATTTTTTATAATAAAAAATGATTCATTCTCAATCATTATAATTCATCTGTTTTATGTATTATTCCTATGTAATTTTCTTCCTATGAATGGTATTTTTGTCAGGTAGCTCTAAAATTCTGATTGCTAAAATAATCTTTTTATAATAGGTCACACCCAGTCTCTTTCCATTTGTAATCCATTACATGCCAAGGTCATAAAGAGCTTCCTATGTAGCTCAACTAAAATGAAATAATATTAGAATATGGTCAAATTTTTATGCTTAGTATACACAGATAATTTGAAAAGTTATAATAAATATTTCTAAATATTGCAGGAACCCCAACCCTTATATTTATGTTAAAATTCACTTCTAATTTGCATCTTGATTTAAAGTTCACTTCTATCTTTCTTTTTTTTTCCTAAATATGTATAATCTGACAACCTGGATATTCTCCAGACTTCTGGAGTTACCTTTATTTTTTATACATTTTTTATATCTCCAGTATTTCCTAAGATAGCCAAATGACAGAAAAAGTTATTTCTCTTGTCTCCTTTTCCTCTAAATTTATTTTCCAATGTTAATTGGAAAATGCTCATCATTTTACTTTTTTCAGCTGCTCTCTTCTCTCAACTACACTTCTGGACAAAGAACCTCTTTTATTCTCCAAAATATTTTTACGAATTACTCAAAGAATACTATTGAGATTTGAGTTTAAGGACAAGGGATTGAAGTTAAGAAGAGGAAAGGTTCAGTTCAAATGAAGACTTCACAATTCACTGGTAAGTGAAGTGTATATGACTCAAGGAGCTGGGCACCTGCCTCCCACATGGGAGGTCCCAGATTTGGTTCTTGGTGTCTCCTAAAGAAGATGAGATGAGGTAATGAGTAGATGCAAAAAGCAGGTGCAATGAGCAGACACAACGAGCAGGGAGAGGATGTGACTCAAGCAGTTAGGCACCTGCCTCCTGTGGGAGGTCCTGGGTTTGGTTCCCAGTGCTTCCTAAAGAACATGAGCAGACAACAAGCTGACACAATGAGTGGATACAATGAGCAGACAGATGAAGGAGACATCCTGGGGTGGGTGGCAGGGCCATTAAAAAAAAAGAAAAAAAAATTAATTGGTAATTCCTCACAAAGAATCCCTTGCCTACCATCACCTCCTAAAGCTCAAGACTAACTCCATATTGCAGGATTATTTTTACATCTCTCTGGGATGTTTTTGCATTTTTCCTCCTTTTGTTACAATTCTGATCCTCTACTCCACTTTATATAAACAAAAAGAATTTTTATAGAGTGCCTAAACCCAAATAACAAACCACTGAAATGATTCTTATCCTTGCTATAGTAAGCAAACACATGCTAGTACTCATACAGATATATATTTAAGACAAGGTTTTTCCATTCCAAATCATATTTGTAAAGTCTTTTTTTTCACTCTAAGTAGCATTTGTCATATTCCAGATAGCAAAGCAGAGAAAGGTTTATATCTTTTCAGAATAGTTTTTTTTTCTAATTTAAATAAAAATTTTTCTAATTTATATAAAATTTGCAGTTTTAACAGTTTTGAAGTGTATGATTGAATGGCATTAATTACATTTACAATGTGATGTGACCATCACCACCATCTGTTACCAATACTTTTTCATCACCAAACCCAGAAACTGCACCCATTATGGAATAACTCCCCATTCCTCTGCCCCTAGATCTTGACAAACTCTAATCTACTTTCTGTCTGTAGTAATTTGCTTTTTAAAAATATATCATAAAAGTGGAATAAAAATATTTGTCCTTTTCTATCTGGCTTATTTCACTTTGCATAATGTTTTCAAGGTTCATCCAAGTTATAGCACGCATCAGAACTTCAAATCTTTTTACAGCTGAATAAGATTCCATTGTATGTATTACCACATTTTGTTTATCCATGCATCTATCAGTGGACACTTGGGGTTGTTTCCACTTTTCACATATCAAAAAGTGCTACTTTGAATATTGGTGTACAAGTAGTCTGTTTGAGGCCCTGATTTCCATTCTTTAGTGTACCTAGGAGTGGAATTACCAGGTCATATGGTAATTACATGTTTAACTTTTTGAAGAACTGCCCAACTGTTTTCCATGGTGGCTGCAACACTTTACATTTCTACAAGTAATGCACAAGAGTTTCAATTTCTCCACACACTCTCCAACAAAGATTGAATGATGGCACAATCCAAAGAACACCATGGATTGCCAGCAAGCCATCACCAGAACCCTACAAACCTCAGAGGAAGCATGACTCTGCTGACACCTTGATTCAGGCTTCAAGCCTCCAGAACTGTTATGACAATAAACATCTGTTTTCCAAGTCACCAGGTTTGTGGTCTTTGTTCCTTTAGCCCTTGGAAACTAAGACAAGCCTGGAATTCCAATAATTTACATTGATAAACAAAACCAAAATGGGAAAAAGTAGGTAACAGGCACATTGATAGATTGGTTATGGTGTTTAGAAATTGTGAAGTTCCAATCAAGTGAAGAAATGAGAGAACTAGTATAGAGGAGGTGAAAAAATAAACAGATGTATTGCAAAGTTTTTGATTAAGAGCAGTATTAGTTAATGTCAAGATGCCTCTGCTGGGTAAGGAGGCATCTAAGGAAAGTGGCAGAGTAAGCAACTCTAGGACTCAGTCCTTCCAAAACAACTCATAAACTAAAAGAAATAGTCTGAGGGAAATATTTGGAAATTCCAGAAAAATACAGTAAGAATCCCGGGAAGAGCAGGAGAGAGAAGTTGATAAATTACATTAAAGAACTGTAAATTGCTCTCTCTATGTGCAGGTTACTGGTGCCCATCCCCACTCTTGTGTAGGCCATTGCAGGGTCTAGTCCCTGGCTATCTTCCACTGAGAGAAATGGATGTAAAAATCCTATTCACCAAAGACAGGGGTGTACATGGCCAATCATTGGTCACAGCATTTGATTATCAAATTTATGTCACTGGTTTCTGGCTCTGAAGACAGCTATTGTTTCAACCCTGCTCCAGACAAAGGTGGTGGTAGTTCTTGTTCTAACCCTCCCAGACTTGGGTAGAGGTAGTGGAGATTTAGAGATGCAGAACTTCCTCAAGGATATAGAGGAATGTTAGCTGAAGGGCTGCATTTGCTGGGCAGGCCAGAAAAGTTCAGCTTTGGGGAGCCATCAGAGAAGTATTGGGCACCCTTCCCGAACCCCTCCACAAGGAGGTCCCCTTTTTGAATTCCTAGTCTTATTTTGGCTGGGAAAGACCAGATTTAGAATATCCTCCCTGGGGTGACCCTTCTTCCCAAATTTGCCCTCCAGGCAAAAGCAGCATGAGACAATGAAAGGACTTTAAAAAATTATAGAGGCAGACAGTCTGGGACAAAGGCTTGCTGGCTACAGATACACAGTAGAGGGAGGTTTGCTCCTTGGGAAACAGAGGGGGCAACCAAACTCTTGTAAATTGAAGAACTTCAAAGCAATAATGAGAAAAAACCCAGTAAAATAGAGAAAATCCTGCACAGTACATTCATCTTGGCTATCCTTACTGAAAGGAGGGCTGAAGCTCAACAAAATCTCTATCTTATCACCAGCTGGTTATAAATAAAGGAAACAGACATGTCAAGCAGTAAATCCCAGGGTTAACAACATTTTAAAATATTAAAATGTACACTGTTGGGACCAGATGTGACTCAAGTGATTTACCACCTGCTTCCCACATGGGAGGACTCACATTCAGTTCTGATGCATCCTAAACAAAATGGAAACAAACAAAAAGCAAAACAAATGTAAAAGCCAGCTCAGGAACACCAATGTGGCTTAGTGGCTGAGTGCCATCTTCCCCCATATGAGGTCCTAGGTTCAATTCCTGGCCCTCGGTACCTCAAAAAAAATACAGTGTGTAACTAAAGAGTACAAAACAAACAACAGCAACAACAACAACAAAAACAAACAAACAAAAAAACAGGAAATGATGACATACCCAAAAAAAGAGGATAAAAATCCAGAAAACACCAATGAAGAAGACAAGAATGTGGACATACCAAAGCCTTTAAAAAAATGATCTTAAGGAGATAAAGGAAAGTACAGATAAAGAACCACAGGTTATCAGGAAAACAATGAATAAACAATATGAGAGTCTAAATAAAGAGATAAGAATTTTAAAAAGGAACCACATAGAACTATTGGAGTTGAAGGTCACAACACCTGAAATGAAAAACACCCTGATGGGTTTCAAGAGTGGAATGGAGCTGACAGAAGAAAGAACCAGTGAACTTGAAGACAAGACACTTGAAATGAGTCAGGATAAGGGCAGAAAGAAAAAAAAATATTATAAGTGAAAATAGTCTAAGACAGTGATGAGACACCATCAAGCCACCAATATGTATGTTATGGGATTCCCAGAAAAAGAAAGAGAGAAAGAGGCAGCAGGAATATTGAAATATTAAGAGGAATAATATGGAGAATTTCCCAAACTTAGCAAAAGATGTTAATAAGCACATCCAAAAAACTCAGACAATACCAAATAGGATAAACCAGAAGAAAAATACACCCCATCCTATATTGATTACACTACCAAATGCAAAAACATTCTGAAAGCTCCAAGAGAAAAGCCATGCATTACTACAAGGGAATCCCAATAAGATTGACTGTAGTTTTCTCATCAGAAACTATGGAGGCAAGAAGGCAGTGGTTTGAATTACTTAATGTGCTGAAGGAAAACAATGGCCAGCCATGAAAGGTAATCATTTGGGTAAGTATAAAGGCCAGTATTACTGTATTGTAATGTTTGGTATGTAACTCCACTTCCTCCTGTTGGTGCCAAAATGCAAATACAGAAAATGTAATAGTAAATCTAGGTTTTTGGATATATAAAGTACAAAAATATGAGTGATAATAAGTACAAAAAATGGCGGGGTAACAGAGAGGTGTAAGAACTGTATAGGTGCAGGCTATTGAAATTAAGTTGGTATCAAACCAGATATAATTGTTACATATTCAGGATGTTAAGTTTTAATCCTATTGCAACCACAAGGAAAATATTTGAGAAATACATATTCAGATAGAAAGAGAAGTCATTCAATATAATATAACACCAGAAATCAAATAAATATAAAAGTAGGCTTTGACGGAAGTGAAGGACAAAAAGATATAAAACTTAAAAGACTAAATAGCAAAATGACAGAAGACAGTCCTTTATTATCAGTAGTGACTTTAAATATAAATGGATTAAACTTCCCAGTCAAAAAACAGAGATTGGCAGAATGGATAAAAAAGCATGACCCAACTACATTCTGTCTGCCAGACACTCACATTAAAGTCAAAGATAAAAGTAGGCTGACAATGGATGGATGGGGAAAACAAACAAACAAACCTACAAGTAGTAACCAAAAGAGAGCTGGGGTAGCTCTACTAATATTAGATGGAATAAACTTTAAGTCAAAAACAATTATGAGGGGAAAAGATGGTCATTACATACTGATGAAGGGGACAATTCAATAAAAAGACATAACAATTATAAATATACATATACCTAAAAGCAGAACCCCAAAATATGTGAAGTAAATACTGATAGATTTGAAGGGAGAAATTGATGGTTCTACATTAATAGTAGGATCCTTTAGCACAACACTCTTTGCAATATTTTAAAATGCACTATATTTTATTTTAAAACTTATGGAAGAAGCTGGAATATAGATTATTAGGGCATGGGATGGGGATAGGGAATGGAAATTTAAGGCTTAAAATGTTTAGTGTTCCTGTTTGGAATGATGTAAATGTTTTGGTAAGGGAAGATGGTGATGCTAGCAATTAACTGCACTGAAATATATATCTGAATAAGATTGATAGGAGAAAATATTAGATTTTATATAGACAAAACAATCTTCAAAATTCATGGAACTACACTACACAAAAAGTCAACCCTATGTTAAGCCATAGACTTTAATTAGTATGTGCTATCATCAATAGTAGCAAATGTTCAACACCAATGCAAAGCATTGGGGGTTGAGTGGTATATCAAAATTCTGTATTTTGTGCTTGATTGTTCTGTAAAACTGCAACCTCTCTTCTCTAATAAAGGGGGAAAATATGCCTACAGGGATTAATAGGTAGAGAGCACAAAGACCACTGAATTTAAATAGTTTAATGACATGCAAGACTATGGTGTTAAAAAATCTGCTAAAGGCATGGAGTCTCCAAAGACAACTAAAGAGAGTAAACTACAAGAAAAAACATATTATTGCATCCAAGGAAAATATATTCTGATATTTCTACATGAGCATTTTCCAGGAATTGTGCATTGAAACACTAGTCAGATTTTCTTAATAACTGGAAATTAGAGGTAGGGACTTTTAGCCACAAATTTCAAGAAATATCATCTTCTACTTCCTATTTTTAGAGACTTGCAAGGCATATTAACATATTAAAAGCACCAAAGCACTGAGGTCTGTGATAAAGACAAATAATACACAACAACAAGTAAACAAAAACAAAAACCTGCTTCACTTAACAGTATTCCTTTCTTGCAATTACACCTAAAGATAACCTCCTAAAATAGAATTTTAGGAAGCTTTTATATTTTTTATTTTTTTAGGAAGCATTTTTGAAAACTAAATTACATTGTTCAAATTTAATTTTACTTTTAACAATTATTTCCTTACATTCATTAAGAAGTAATTATGTTACTTTGAATATTTCATTTATCTCAATTGTACTTAATTTATTTAGCTAAATAATTGGCTAATCTCTATTTTTTTCTTTAACTCAGGAAACAAAGCTTCATTTCCATGACATGTGATTTTACATGGGTTGAAGCATACATTTTTGTACTGAGAGCACTGGAATATACTAACACTCATATTTCTAAAATACCATGAGAGAATTATTAGTAGGTTAGTGTTGGCCTTAAAATGTGCATAAGTGCAGAGTAATAGAGGATACTACAGTAACAATTCAGAAAAAGAAAATGGTAATTGACCCTCAACTATACCATTTTTTTGGGTGTGATTACATGACCACATAGATGAATTATGATACATATACATATATTCATTCATATAAGAATGATATAAAAAAATGCATCAGAATATTAATGGAGGCATTCTGAACAGAAATTGGTTTTAATTTTCTATTTTTCACTGAATCATGTTTTCTAAATTATCTACTATGAGCATATACAATTTCTGTAACAAATTTTAAAAAGTCAATTTGACCTATACCTTCTGCCGATCCCAAAAGAAGTTTTGTCCTGCCATTAAAAGCTGTATCAAGTTCTCAAAATTAATTACAAACATGTTACTGAAGCAAGTGTGAGTCTATGCCATTGCAGGATCACACCTAGGTCAGGAGATAATCCCAGCAGGTGTCATATAGAAAATTGTGTTATATCAAGTCTGGAGACAGGCTGAAAAAAATGTTTCAATCATGTTAAGGAAAGACAAATTCTCTTCATATGCAAAAGTGTTCAATAAGTTTTAAAAATTATGTGGGATTTATAAAAATGTCTTCTACCAATTGTAACAAATGCACCACACGAATGCAAGCTGTAATAATAGTGTGGTATGCAGGAACACTTTATTTTATGTGTGAATGTTCTATAAAAAATAAATACATACATACATACATACATACATACATACATAACAAAAAAAAAAAAAAAGCAATGTGGGAAGCAAATATTCCTTCCAGGTGAATAATACCCAATGTAGGTTAAAATTCCTCAAAGGATTATTTAAAGTCAAGAGGCCTGTTAGGTTTAACAATATTAATTGCTGCTGCTGAACCATTTTTACTTTAAAAACTGCCATTTTATTTGGCTCAAACCTATAGTTGAACATGCATGAAATCAATTACAATAGAATGTATCTGTTGAATTAAGGACTAGAAATATAGGAAATATAGAAAATAATTTGGACAAGTGATTTTGTTGTTCAGGATTGTGTAAGATAGTCTCTTGTTTTACGTTCTTATTGCTTTATATATGATTGTAAGGACATACAGAGAAAATCATTAATAATTTGAGTTGCATTATATTGATGGCACATAATTAAACTAGAGGTTATAATTAGCACAGATATATAGGTTTTAAAGAAGTGGGAGAAGAAAAAATAGTCATTTTCATTCAAGATTCTAAAAAGGTGATGGTTCAAACAATGTTGCAGTAGACTTAATTATACAGAGATTTAATGCAATTCATCAATAGCAGAAAATATCTCAGAAATCTCTTTATAGTATGCAACTATCTTAAAATACGTATGGGACTTTATTTTAAACTTGCACCTACTGAATACAGAGCATACTTTACGTGATCCCGTGGATCTCTCACTATTCAAGACATTGACAACCCAGTTCTTCTTAAAGAAGTTTAGAGAGAAATTCTAGTTTAATTATGCTGGTTTTGTAGCTTCTGAATTCTATTACTTTAGCTACAACTGACTCTTTTTCCCTTAAGGAAAGCTCTGCTTAGTTTTCTTATTTATATGAATCATCTACTATTATACCGTTACATTAAGCTGCAAATGTAATTTTGCTGATGTACATTAGCAATTCCTAAAATTGTGGTGGTGTTTGGATTTTTTTTTCTTTTTTCCCAATACAAGGTGTTAGTTATATCAGGTAAAAAGAGGAAAAGCTAATATATCACTGTGGGAGAAAAAAATTCCAGTACTTCAAAAGAAAACAACTGCAAAGCACTAAGAAAAAAAGTAGTCATAAAATTAAGTGAGCAATTGTGTAGGCAAAAAATAATTTCAGGGATGTGCCAGAAACAAATACCAACATACATAAACAAACAGAAAGGCTATCTAACAAATAGGAAATGGAAAGTTCCACAGATAAGCTGCTTGTTTTAGAAACAATAAAATAGAATTTGTGGGAAATGAACCAAGAACAATAAATAAATCAAAGCATATTTAGCCTTTACATGTAACAAGTACTGGAATAGTTTCTTCAACATCTGATTTAATAAAAATTCAAAACAATGAAAAAACTTACAAAAAGATTTGAATTCTCTTAAATCTGGGTGAGAAGCATTCAAAGGTTGAAAATCTTTTATTTGGAGGTGACAAATTACCACACTGCCAAAAAGAATAAATGTTTCTTTAGAAAACACAGGAAAAATTATCCTTTCAAGTTCTATGCTCAGATAAATTTATGTAAAATAACCTAATCTGTATTAGTTTTCTATTGATGTGAAACAAATTATGCCAGAACATAATAGTCAATGGACATGTATTATTTTACAGCTTACATCAATCAAGAAGCTAGGTACAGATTTTCTGAGTTTCTTCTTAAATGTCTCCCACAAAGCTGCAATCAAAAATCAGCTAGGTCTGTGATATTATCTGACACTCAAAATCTAGTTAGAATATATCCTAGAGGAAATGAAATGAAGTAATGAAATAAAAAGGATAAATGTTTTTAAAATATTTTAGTATGGATGATAAATGCTGCTATTCCATTCATTCTTTGCTTCTTTTTCTTATCTATTCATCCCATAAGTATTTTTGAGTCTTTATTGTTTTCTGAGAATACGCCTGTGAATACAACAGACCCTGTTCTTGCTTTCATGTAGCTTACCTTGTAGTGGATGCAGGTAGACAGTAAACAGATACACATTCAATATGTTACATGATGACACTTGCTTTGAGGAAGCATGTGTTACAAGAATATGGCTAGTTTTTTTAATAGGATGGTAATTGTAGGCCTTTGAAAAGGTAACGTTTGTGCAGATACCTGAAAGAAGTAAATAAGCAAGATGTGTAAATAAATAGGGGAAGAGCAGTTCAGAAGGAAGAGAAAGCACAAGCCCCAAACTGAGTTTTATTGTCATGGAATAGTAAGAAGGATAGGGTCCCTTGAGGTATGGTGACAGAGGTTCAGGAATTGAAAATCAGAGCTAGCTGGGGAATAGATAATGTAGATACTGTAAGATATCATTAGAGTTACCATTTCTGTTTGTAAGCTGAGAAGACATAGGAGGGGTAAAATCTAATTTATGTTTAAGAAGATATCTCTATATAGTATGTATAAAAGAAAGCTAGGGACATGAAGTTGAGGACAGTAAAACACAGAGACTAGTTAACAATTTACTGCAAAAATGCAGGTGAGAGATGACAGTGGCTTGAAGTTGAAAATAGTGGAGGTGGTGAAATAGTTGAAATTAATCCCAAATTTTTCTTGATGGAATTTTCATTTATACATCTTAAACAGACCTTTCTTAAAGGAAAGAATATCCCTTTAATGCTTTTTAAAAAAAATTTTTTTTTAAATTTTACATATACATTATGTAACTTTTAATTCTTTACAACTTTAAGGCTGTAATATTTATACATACTTCTGACAGATTTCATTTCTTCTAAAGTATCCTGTGAGAAGTCTCTCAAAGAAAATTTTGTAAGGTTGATTTACATATATTTTCACTATTTATTTCTAATCTAAGAAAAACTTTAAAAAGTCTCAATGGATGATACAGTATATATTTAGCACAAGTGCCAAAAGTTTAAGAATCAATTATGTATCCTGGAGGACATATTAACAGAATCTCTCCTTTCTTTACTATTGATTTATTCTCTGTTGGACAACCCCAAGTATATAAAGGGAAAAGAGATCTGTATTTGTGTCATAGTAGAGTTCTAATTCCTGTGATATTAATTGTTAAAGGCAGAAAAATAAATAGAAAAGAAGCTATATGTAAATTAATGACACCAACGATGATAACTATAAGTAATTGTATTTAATTTAACTTGAATTATTTTTGCTTGGAAGTTCCTCTACCTGCCCTTCCTCTCTACTCGGCCTCATCATTTACTCCTACAAATGGGTTTTTTCTTGTGGTGGAAAATTCACAAGATTTCTGCTCTTTGGTTTCAGAAACAATGGAGAGTTTTGCTGTTAGTATAGTAAGAAAAATCTCAGAAAGTCTCTGGTTAACCAGTCCTAGACCAAAAACAGTTGTCAGTGAAGTGGGAATACTATGAGGGTCCAAACTGGGTCTTGTGCCTTCCATAAGAGGGGAGGTAAGAAAAAGGAGCTGAGCAGAAAACAGAGCAGTAGAACAATGAAAACCCCAGTAGCTAACCAGAACATGGATATTTGGAGAAGGAAATACTTGAATTTCATTTTAAAGAATGAAGAAGAAGTGACAGAATATATAAATGCAAGGAAGTATGAGAACACTAGTACTTCTGGAGTATAGCAGTTATATTGGGCTATAAGGTAGGCTTTGGAATTCCCTGACTGTGTTGGGAGAGAATTGAGAAAGGAGGCCAGGATACTATTCAAATAAAACTGATTGAGGTCTTCACCTTAAAAAGAGATTAATCATGGAAGGTGAAGAAGTAGGAAGGAGATGAAGTGGGAATTTGAGATAAAATAAATAGGACTTTTGGAAAAGAAGTAGGAATGAGAGAGAAAGTTAAGTCTAGGATGATACTTTTTTTTTTCTGCCTTTTGTCTCCCCACTCCTCCCATTAACAACAACCTCCTCCATCATCATGGGACATTCATTGCGCTTAGTGAATACATCTCTGAGCACTGCTGCTTCATGTGGTCAATGGTCTACATTATAGTTTACACTCTCCCCTGGCCCACCCAGTGGGCCATGGGAGGACATACAATGTCCGGTAAGTGTCCCTGCAGTACACGCAGGACAGCTCCAAGTCCTAAAAATGCCCCCACATCACATCTCTTCTTCCCACTCCCTACCCTCAGCAGCTACCATGGCCACTTTCTCCAAATCAATGCTACATTTTCTTCTATTACTAATCGCAATATTTCATGAATAGAGTATCAGTAAATCCACTCTAATCCATACTCTATTCCTCCACCCTGTGGACCCTGGAATGGTTGTGTCCACTCCACATCTTTATCGAGGGGGCGTAGATTCCACATGGATGATGGATGCAATTCTTTGCTTTCAGTTATAGACACTCTTGTCTCCCTGGTGTGGTGGTTGACCTTCTTTACCTCCATGTTAGCTGAGTGGGGTAAGTCCAATAAACCAGAAAGTAGGAGTTCCTAGTCTGTTGAGGCTCAGGGCCTGGCTATCACATGGACAGTTCAGAGATTCAGGTCCCCTAGGTATACACTAAACCCCAGCACCAGCCGCAGGTCTGGTAAAAGTAACAGGAGAGGCTTGTACACAAAGATCACATCTGAGTCCAGCTCCATCACACAGAAATACAAACTCCAAAGTAGGGCCAACTGACATGGCACTGAACTCCATCTGCCATGACTATAGAACATGTGGGTCTCTGTAGCACTCAGAAGAACCAATACCTGGGGTTCATCTTTCACATTGAGAGATTTATACCTTGGTAGTGAGAGTTGAAACACTGAAGGGAAAAATATAACTCATTTAGCAAAGTTTTGATGACTTCAGAATATGAACTATTTTTAGGCATGTGGATAATAAGACTTCTACATGGACCACATGCTTAGTGCTACCATTAATATCCTTAATTTTTCTATAGTTCACAAATTACATTTTTAAACCCACTTTATCCCTGCATGGTTTGAAATGGTGGAATTCCAAGTGGACATATTTCAATCTATGAGTTTCTCTACTCAAAGCCTTAGAACAGGGCCAAGTATATTGTAGTAGGTTAACTTATGTATCCCACTTTAGTCATGTTCTTAAACTGCACTCCTGTGGGTATGAACCCATTATCGATAGGATCTCTGGATGTTATTTTTAGTTAGGGCATGTCCCAACTGAATGGGGTTGGTTCTTACTGGAGTTCCTTGTACAAAATCACAGGAAGGAGCTGGAAACCAAAAGTTAATGGAAACTGCAAGAGAAAGGTGAGAGCATTTCCATTTGATGGAAATCCAAGGAACCTAAGGCTGGCTGGCCAGCCAGAATACAAGGAATCACCCCTTGATTTAGACTTCTGGCCTCTGAAACAATGAACTAATAAACTCCTGTTGTTTAAGCCAACCCTTTGTGTACTATTTGTTATAGCAGATGGCAAACGAGACAGGTATTCAAGGGGAATCAGAAGCTTGACTATCCGATGATAATATGAGATTATCTCTTAAGATTAGTTGTGTAACCAGGGAAGATCAATTAATCATTTTTAAAGTGATTTATTTTATTTTTAAAATGATAACTAAATTACTTTCCAACTTAAAACATTGAGTTTTGCTTATAGACAGATTGAGAGCTGAGAGTTGTAAACCAAAACAACATCGAAAGTGGACCAATAAAATTTTACTCTAAGAAGAGCTTGTAAAAAAGGAGGGAAAAAGGCAAGAAAATAAAAATCTTGCTCTTAGAGGCTGTCTGTTTTTATGCCCCTTGAAAGGGTGGAATTTGACCTACACCTTTGATCCACATTTGGATTTTGATCAAGTCCTTTTCCTTGGACTCAATGGAGAAAAGGAGGATGAGGATGAGAATAAAGAGGAAGAAGAAAGTGGGAAAGTGTGAATGGTATAAAATGATAATAAAAAGTCACCTTTACAGAGCTCACGCTGTACGCCAAGCACTACTTTAAGTATTTTGCACGTACTTCATCACTTAATCCTCATGGCTATACGATGAGATAAGTCCATCACCCCCATTTATGTATGTCTGTACAGACATAAAGGCAGGTAATTTATGCAACCTGTCCAAAGGACTAAAGACTGCACATGGTGGAACCACAGTTTACGTCTAGGCATGTTTCCAGACTCTGGACACCTAACCACTCTGACACTCTGCCTCTCCATGGCAAGAGAGTTTGATGTCACAGGAGTGGGGAAGGCTACAGGCTGGGCCCGGTGGCTTTGATGATATAGTTAATATTTTTATTTTTGGCTGAGGCAGTTAATGTTACCCACAAGCTGTGTTAATACTCTGGGAGGTGCTCAGCCTGGAGAGAAGAAATCTTTAAATTCACATTTACAGGAGTTGACTACTTGGTGACAAATTTGGAACTTCAGATAATTTTTACTGTACATTTTCAATTTAATCCAATTACAGGTGGCTGTGTTTGAGTAAACCTTACTTGTTGGAACTTGATGGCTCCCTGTGACTATGGGGAAGTTATGGCAGAAGGCATAACTTTACGTATTGAAATAAATTCAAGAAAGCTTTTTTGTTGTTGTTTTTATTAAAAGCAAAAATTGTGTTTGTATGTGTAAATAATTATAGCTATCCTTCTGTGAGAATCTCTTTCTGAGCCAATGACATTCTGTAAAAGTGCAGAAATAGTAGTAATACTTGACACTTTTCATTAATAGGTCGAGAATTTATGTTTGTGTGCTTTTGTCCCTCTCTGAGATATTTAAACAAAACTACAATTCCACTAAAATTTGGATAACTGTGATGTGAAAATCGTGAATGTGGCAGTTTATATTTTATATTATTGAGGGCAAATGTTGCTTTCATCTGTTCTTATATAGCAGAGATATGCTCTGTTGTTTATAATTATTTTTCTTCCTATCTTTTGATTAGGATTCCAAGGCAATTCAGTTATCTCAATTAAACATTACCTATTTTAGATTTATTTCAAGATCCTTTAGTTTTGGTATATTTGATTTTAAATTTTAGAGGGAAAATTCAGGAGAGCAAAGTATGGGAGGAAAGAGCTTTGTAAACTTGTAAAATTAAATTTTTATTGAAACCACAAAAGAAAAAGGAACTTTTTTTGTAAATGTATATATTAAGGAGGGATTCTAAAAGAAACAGTGACAAATAATTAGAAATAAATTAAAGAAATAAAACGAGATACAAAAAAAGTTACACAACATGAAATAATCAAAAATATATTTGTCATTTACTGTATTCCATTGCTGTTTGATGGGAATAGTGAAAATGCTATCTAAAGAAAAAGGTATCTTAGATTATATTTTTTATAATCTTTAACAGAACATAATTAATCTTTGAATTTTAAGAAATGTTTTAAAAATTTAGCCTGGTAGTCTATCATACTATTTTCAAAAGAATGGAAGAAGAAGAGGCAATATATGGAAATGGCATCCCAGGATATATGATGATATTGCATAATATTAATATTAGTTTTAAAACATGTAGTGACAATGAGAATATTGACAAGGTAAATATTTATGCTTCTCAGATTATTCCAATCTTGTGGGAGAAATGCAGTAACTGACATATTTTAACTTTTTATGTCCTTGTTATAGGGAGATTCTGTGTTGTGGACTTACATTTATCATTTAAACAGATACTTTGAGTTTTAAAACCAGTCTAATCAAAAGGTACATTGCTTATAAGCAATATTTCTTTGTAGACAGGTATAGTCTTGGTTTCTTTGCTTTCCATTCCATATTGTTTTGAGTTGACAACTTGGAACCTTTAAATGTTGACTAAACCCATCCTGTCACCATGCAAATGCACTTAAATACCCAACAGATTGAACATATTTTAATTACATTTTTCAATAAAGCAACCAATTGATACAAATTAGTCAGATATACTGAATTATTATCTTAGCTTTATTCTGATAATTATTGCACACAAAACCCCATTGTAGATCTGTTGAGCATACTGTACTATGGATAGCATTGCATTGACATGTAATTAGAAAATAAACTTCCAAAATGAATATTGTTCAGCTATCATACATTTGTAGTAAGCAGAATTACTGATGCTATTTTCTAGATAATATATTTTTAAAGTAGCATATATTTCAAATGAATTAGCCTTAAATTATTATATTATTCATCCTTTAATTTATTGAATTACATTATATATATAATGTTATACTGCTTTCACAAATTAACAAGCCCTAAATAAACCTCATCATCCAACTATAGCTAATATGTAAGCATAGAACAAAGCTATCAGGGGAATATTCTTTTAAAGAAATTTTTAGTGTCAAAGACTGAAAGATGGTTTTTTAATTTGTTTTGTTTTATTTTTGGTTGTTAATTAGGTTAATTGTAAAGAATTTATTTCAAAAAGGAATCCAAAAGAGCTAGAACTTCTTATACATAAAGAGGATGTATTAATAGAACTCTGTTCATATTCAGTCTAGATAATATTGCCCAAAAATAAGTGAGGCAGGATGAGTCTAAACTCCCAAAACTGGAAAAGAATTGTAAGAGAACTGAAAATTTTCTCCTGTAGGATTCACATATCCTTGTTCCCCATAACTTTCTTCCCATCTCCATTTACACATGACCTTAGATCCTAACTCTTCCTCCTTACCCTTCTTGATAAATTCAAATTGCCCAATTAATAACCAACAGTAGAAAAATTACTCCTCTTTTACAGAACCGTTTTTGATCAACTATTCCCAAATTAGCTAAACTTCATTTAACCCCTCTTGCTAAAAGTCTATAAAATTTCCCCTTCTTTCTTCATGATAGGACACTCATACAGAGCTTCTCATCCACAGCATATCTGAAAAGAAATCTTAGACTAAAGGTACTCGGATTTTCATCCACAAAATGGACAGAAAGTTGATCAATGTATACACCTAACTGTGTCATAAGAACCAAGGTGCCTTTCTATTTCTAGTGTTACAAATTAGGAGGTTAATCAAGAACAATGAGATCTTATAGTGAGAATGGAGTCCTTGTCTCTAATTCACCAAAAAGTAATTTCTAAATTTTCATTGAAATAGAAGTAAAAGTTGGATCCTCATTTGTGTTTACATATAGTTGCTATCAAAGGCTGGGCTAAGAAGGGTACAACATTATAAATATATACATATGTATATACATACTTGGTGACATCAACTAAAATTGAACTTTGTAAAAATTATATTGAAATTTAAAGCAAAGGAAAACATGAATTGGAGTCTGAAATTCTTAAATAGAAATCTTTTTCACCTTGGGTACTTGAAAAATATCTCTAAATCCCAGTTTTCTCATTTAGAAAAATTGTAATTATAAAGAATTGAAATAAATGTGGAAAACCCTTGTGAATTAGATTTCTCAGTATAAGTGACAGGGACCTACTCAAACTACCAGAAACAAATATGATGATTTTTGTGAAAAAGTACTTTGTAAGCTGGCACTTGTTTTACATGTTCATTGTCTATTCCCATGTTGGGAATTGGAGAAAACATAAAATTATGCTTACCTCTGTGAGAAAACTAAATAAATACCAGAAATCAAATAAGAGCATTTTGCTCTGTGGTAACAATGAACATCTCTCAGTTTGGTCTTCTCTTAAACCTCATTTCTTGGAAGTGTTTAAATTTCCTTTCCCTCTTGTAATGTTGGGGCTTCCAACCACATCATCCTAACCACCCTGAGATTCAGAAGAAGGCCTGTGACTCAAGAACTCTCAATCTGACTGCCTCGTTTTCCTGACAGCTCTGATTGGTTCAAAGATGTTGATCAAGTACTGTATAGTCATTGCCCATTTTCAACCGGTATGGAACAAACTTATCAGTACTGACAAAGAATGTGGTCAAAACACAGAGGGGAGGAGGGCAAGTAGATGGAAAGAATTCTAAGAAATTTATGTAGCCCTAGATCCAATTTTGTGCCTTATGTCAGCTCCATCCCTGTCCTTCTGTTATATGAAATCAATCTTTTTTTTTGTTTGTTTCTCTACTTTGAATTAGGTTTCTGTTAAAGGAAATGGAAGACACTTAATACACATAAAATTAGGTGGATTTAATTTTCTACTATTGATTCAGTATAATTTTTATTAGTACTGTTGAAGATAACAATAATAAAATTAAGTTTAATACCAATAAGAAAAAAAATTTCACTGTGTGCTTAGGTGAAAGTAAATGGAGCTAGATATATATACTGAGACAGATTTACACACACACAAATAGAATGGAAGTAAGATAATTTAATTTGTTTCTGGATGCACAGTTAATAGATGTCTATGACTCCTTGTTCTGCTCATAAAATACCTATTTTTGTCTTTTTTCTATCTTAAAATTGTTGACTAACATTACAATTAATTTATTTGAGCTGTCTAAGGAGAATACTCTTGAATCATCAATAGTATTAGGCTATCTTGGAAGGTATGGTGCCTATATTCTTTCCCAACTCTCTTTTTCTATCTTCCCCAAACTAAAATCCTTAGTTGAGATATTTTTAAAAGGCTATTACATGGTAAGTAAACAATACTTATTTAGATTGACTTACCAAATACAGATTTTAACCTGAGTGCATGTGTTGTGTGTAGTTTATCACAGACTATGACATGTTATCTCTGGAGTGATCATTTAGTTGTCCATCCAATATCTCAGTGAACAATGTGCCTTGAGGATTCTGTAGAACTCTCACACAAGAAAAGATCACAAATATATTTCTTCATTATTAGCATATTGTGTTGACTTAAGGATAGCTGACTCTGTGTATCAATCCAGGGCATCTTGCAAAACTAAGCTGTGTGGAGGCTGCTTAACAATACAGACTGTCTTTGTAGCATTTTGTAGGGCATCATTATGTGGTGTTCTTTGAGGGTTGACTCAAAGAACTGACTTTATTCCTTCTAATAAGCAAATCAATGTCTTCCATTGTGATGATCTCAGCAACCTATGATGTGTATCCTACAGAAAACAGTAAATCTTTTATACGACTCATATTGTTCTAGAGCTACCCCACACCTTTCTTTTCCCTATGACCCAACTTGCCCTTCAAAAATGTATACATTCTTATTGGGAAAAAGATGAGCAAAACAATTTAATATAACCAAGAACTTTTTACCAGAAATTAGATTAAGTATTATGAAAAATAATTTAAATTTTAGAATCATTTTATGTTGAAACATTTCTTTTATAAGAATTTCAATTAGCACTCCAACCTTCCCTCTTAACTATTGGAAAACAAGGCCCAAATTCCTAAGAAGTTCAAAAGTGAGGAAAGGGGCATATTTAGACTATCACAGCCATCTGTTTATATATCAAAAGGATCATATAGGTCAATATAGGTAGTGATTTGTTGGTAAAATAAAAATAAAATAAAACAAAAGCCCAATTTATAACATTTGCTGATTTCTATGGTACAAAATACTCCCACCATGACCACCATGACCAATTTCAGCTACTAACTTGATATCATGGAATGCAGAGTTGTGTATGAGCCTGTCCCAGCTTGCTACTGAATATTGGCAAGAAGTGGTAGAACTAATTAGTACATACTACTAATTCTCTCTGCTACCTTTTCAGTTAAACACATTCTATTCAATGGAATGCCAAGAAAGTTCTTTTATAAAATCAGTACAAAATCAAAGGGAGACGATAAGAGAGAAGTTGTCTTTTACTAACAACTTTGAGGACTTGACACTTCCATATTATCAAATTTGAATATTCAGTTCATGGCCATCTTCAAAAATATCTAAAAATTGCTTTAAGTACTCATTATTGTTTGCTTTTTCATCATTGTTATTTTTAGAAATGGCAAGATTTGGAGTAAGAGTCAGGCAGTTAGATATAAAAATAGAGAAAGAAAAATGAGAAGGAAAAGTTTAGTAGGGAAATAGAGATTAAAATATCAAGAAGTTGAAGCATAAAGTTCAAATAAATTAAAACATCAACTATCTTTGAAATCTGGTAATCATAATGGAGAGGATCTTCAATAAACTTTATTAGCATTTCACTGTTGCTCAAAGAATGGTCCATGAACCATCTATAACAGAATTATCTCTGATAATAGTTTACAGTACAAATTCTGGAACATTTTTTGCCCTACTGAATAAGAATCTCTCTTCTACTTGAAATCAGCATCTTGATAAACTTTATAAATAATTTTTATGCATTCCAAATTTTGAAAGCCTTTGCAATCCCTATAAAGTTTTGGAAATTGTCTTGTTCTGCGCAAAAACAAGACAATGGCAGATATGTTATTTACTTGCTAAAAGAACCCTGATTTTGATTGGGTTAAACATATGATTAACAATAATTGAACTGGGGGTTGTTATGTTCTAGCCAAAGATATAAAGCAGGGCACTCGATAGACTTAATTGTACTGCCTGTTCCCTTTTTACTGTGTTAACAGAAAGTCTACAGAGGCATCTCAATTAAAAATTCAGAATAAAAAGAGCCATTTATTATTGGTCAGAAAGTAGAAAACATTTTTTTTTTTTGGTGAAAGAATTTTGAAGATGTAAATATAACAACAGCCTAACTATAGCATGGAAATTTGGAAGAACAGGGAATCCTCACTCCAATTCTCTGTATGTGTAGCAGGCTCTCAGTTATTTGATTTTATGCTATTGTTGCTCTTTTGATTTGAGGAAAATTTTATCAGATTTTTCAGGCTTTATGCTCAGAAGATGGGAATGAATGTAAAGGAACCATCCTGTTCTACTTTGAGTAAAACAATTATAAGATAAACCAATCTCTTTCTAATGCTAATCTGTTCTTTGACATCCTCTAATGACTTAACAGTAATGGATATTTAGCTTCTTCTACCGAAAACTTAGCTGCTCCTTTGGGCATGGTACCTTTTGATTGTATTAGATTCAGCTGAGAAGAAGCCTTTGATTAAATTATGTTACTATTATGGCTCTGATCACATCATTAGAGTGCAACTCTGCGCTGTGTCCCAGCCCCTTTGTGGATAAAACAGATGCTCACACAGAGGTTAATACACAGAGAAGGAGAACACAGAGGCAGATATGCAGGAAGAGAGAGTACTTCATAGACATGGCCCCGGGAAGAGAGACGATCCTGATGGTCTACAGCTGACCTTGTAGAGCGAACAGTGCAGCTGAGCCCAGAAACAAATGAGCCCCAGGGAGAGAGACAAGCCTAATGCCAGCCTATAGCTGAGATCAGAAGAAGCTTGGGCCACAGAGCCTCACGAGGAAGGAGAAAGGTTGAACCCTCACAGAGATCACCCACCATCTTGTGCCAATATGTGGTAACAGACTTTAGGTGAGAATGTACCTCTTATGATGCCTAGAGTTGTACTCTTTAGGGCCTGGTAACTGTAAGCTTCTCCTACAAATAAATGCCCTTTATAAAAGCCAACAGAGTTCTGGTATTAGCACCCCTTTGGCTGACTAATAAATGGGAAGAA
Organism: Dasypus novemcinctus; assembly: GCF_030445035.2. Taxonomy (NCBI): domain Eukaryota; kingdom Metazoa; phylum Chordata; class Mammalia; order Cingulata; family Dasypodidae; genus Dasypus; species Dasypus novemcinctus. The sequence goes on along the minus strand of NC_080684.1, from coordinate 69,136,888 downwards.
TATTTTCCTGTTGCATATAGTTGCTTTTTCTAAAAGAAGAGAAGCTTTTAAAAGAGGGAAACAGAAATGTTATAATTTTTTTGTTAACTTTAGCAGTAATTTCTGGAAAATGAGCAGAGGGAACACAAGCTTTACATGTTCTATTTAGGGAAAATGCTTTTTTAAAAAAAGTCAACTCCCATGTTTCCATGGGGACTCCCCAAGAAAGAAGAGTAACTAATCTCACTGAAGAATCTGTGGAGAGCTGACCCTGTGGTCCTAACCCCTAATCTTTGGGTCTGACTGCCTGGTCTACTTTTGCTTTTGAGGACACCTGCAATTTCACAGCTGCTTAAGTCCTAGTGGGTTGTTTCTTGCTTCCATTGAACTGCCACTGAAATGATTTAACTCTATTTACCTCTGCTTTATATGTGAGCAAACTCTAGGGCCAAGGAACAGTATTGGGAACATACAAAGGATTTTATAAGGCCCTCCTGTTGGCACTCTTTCATTTGCACTGGAGTTTCTTTCATTAACTGAGCCTTTTTGGTGAACCTCAATTTCCCGGGCAATATTTTCATATTCCTTATTATCTTATTGCAGCAAAACCAGGAGTACTGAACCATAGGAAAAACCCAAAACCAGCACTCCAGAGAGATGGAGGAAGAGTTTTATTATGCGTGGACCCAGAGGAGAGTCAATCTCCAAATTCTGAGCCCATTTTTCAGTTTTCATAGGTTTATATAGAATTTTACATGGGATCAGCATGACTTTTGCTCATTGGCTAATGCATTGCCAGGTGAAATTTTGCAAGCGAGATTACAGAAGCAAAATGCAGGTGCCAGGTCGCAGGCTGGTTTATGGAAGCAGGGGATCAGAGTGGTTTGTTAGATTACAGAAGTGGGGGCAGGAGTCATTCTGTGATATTCTCCTGCAAGGCCATGTTCTCACGGGCTGCTTTACAGAAGCTGGGGCAGGAGTGGCTCATTAGGTGTTTTTTCTGCAAGGTTATGTTTTTTATTTCTCAACAATTCAGGTTCTTTTATGCCTGAGTTTTCTACGCCTACTAAAATCCCCTCATTAGTTTAAGCTCTTAAATTCTAAATTCAAATTTTCTCATAGTAATTGTTATACTATCTGCTTGATGGCTCCAGTATTCCATTCAAACATCTGTGAATTGCTTCTCCTATATTCTTAGAACACTTGTGTTACAGGCTGTTAACAAATAATAAATGATGTTTATCTGTTTGTCTATAAATATTTTTCCTATGGATTTTTGGTGGATATTTTGTGCTCTTCTTTCGGTTTATGCCCATATGCCTACTAGTCTGGCCTTACAATAGCAAAACTCCATTGAAAGTTGCTACAGTTTATGGGGAGTAAGTTTCCAGTTATGCCTCAGTTCATTAAGATGCACTTCAGTGAGATTTTCTAGACAAACCATTGCTTCCTCAGTGGAACTACTACATTTTTCTTCTATGATAAAAAAACTATGTCTGCCCTCATTCCTGATCTACAGAAGATGCTTAATTTTTTTTTTACTTTTAAAATTCTTCTTTTAATGTCTTTAGACCTGAATAGACATTTCACCAAAGATATACAAATTGCCAATAAGCACATGAACAGATATAAAATCATTAGCCATTAGGGAAATGCAAAACAAAATCACAATGAGGTACCATACCACACCAACTAAAATAGCTATTAAAAACAAAAACAAACTAATAAGTATTCTAGTTTGCTAATCTGGTCAAAGCACACACCATAACATGGGTTGGCTTTTAACATTGGGAATTTATTAACTTACAAGCTTACAGTTTTGAGGCTGAGGAAAATGTCCAAATCAAGGCATGAAGGCAATGCTTTCTTCCCAAAGACCAACTACTAGTGATCTTCTGCCACACAGCCACATCTGCTGGTCCTTCCTTTCTCTTACCAGTTCCGCTGCTTCCAGCTTCTTGCTTTTGTGACTTTCTGTCTGAATTTCATTCTCTTATAAAGTACTCCAGGAGAGGATTAAGAACCACCCTGAAAAAGGCAGGTCACACATTAAGATCCTACTCACCACAAGATGCTACTCTGTTAGGTTGGTGCAAAAGGAACTGTGGTTTCAGACAGTAAATTTTAAATCATTATAACTAAGCTCAAACACATCTTTATTAATCAAAAGGGGAACCACTACAATCAACACATTTTTGCTAATGAGAAATAAACTTGTTTATTCCTATAGCATAAAAATCCGTGCTTCAGGATTCGACAAACTCTTGGAAAGCATTTTCTGCATCCTGCTGGTTGTGGAAGCGTCTTCCCTGCAAAAAGTTGTCAAGATGCTTGAAGAAGTGGTAGTCAGTTGACAAGGTCAGGTGAATATGGCAGATGAGGCAAAACTTCATAGCCCAATTCATTCAACTTCTGAAGCGTCGGTTGTGCAATGTGCAATTGTGCATTGACGTGGGGAAGAATTGGGCCCTTTCTGTTAACCAATGCCCGCTGCAGGAATTGCAGTTTTCAGTGTATCTCATCAATTTACTGAGTATAATTCTCAGATGTAATGATTTGGCTGGGATTCAGAAAGCTATATTCAGACTGGCAGCAGACCAACAAACAGTGACCATGACCTTTTTTTGGTGCGAGTTTGGCCTTGGAAAGTGCTTTGGAGCTTCCTCTCAGTCCAACCACTGAACTGGTCATTCCAGTGGTCGTATAAAATCCACTTTTCGTCCCGTCACAATCCGATTGAGAAATGGTTCGTTGTTGTTGTTAAGAATAAGAGAAGAGGACACTTCAAAACGACATTTTTTAAAATTTTTGGTCAGCTTGAGGCACCCATCAAATTTCTTCACCTTTCCAATTTGCTTCAAATGCCTAATGGCCATAGAATAATCAACACTGAATTCTTCAGCAACTTCTCATGTATTTGGAAGAGGATCAGCTTCAACGATTGCTCTGAATTGGTTGTTGTCAACTTCAAGACTCTATGCTCATCTAAAAGACTCTTATCTCCTTTGCAAAACTTCTTCAACCACCACTGCACAGTATGTTCATTAGCAGTTCAGGACAAATGTGTTGTTGATATTGCAAGTTGTCTCCGCTGCTTTACCACCCATTTTGAACTCAAATAAGATAATTGCTTGAATCTGCTTTTTTTCTAACATCATTTCCATAATAGTTGTGAGGCTGTGAAAATGTCCAAATCCAGGAATCATCAGTGCTCCTGTCTCACCAAATTGTAGCAGAGGGTCATCAGGCACAGGCAGGACACAATGGAGGCTTGCTCCTCTCTCCCCTCTCCTCTAGGCCTGTCCTCTTTTGCTGCAAGCTGCTCTTGGTCCTAGCCTCTTAGAGGTCTCATTGCTTCAGTTTAAGCTGCTCTCTGATTCCAGCCTCCAGCCTCTCTCTCGGCTTCTCAGGGTTTCTCTATTTTTCTGCAGATATAGGCAATCCTGGACTCCTCTCTTTCACATGATAGGGTAAAAATGGCAGCTTTCTCTCTAATTTTTTTTTTAATTGAATGGCTGAATTTCTTATGCTTTGGGTCCTTCTTATAAACTTTGCATACCAATTTGGTGCAGCCTATTAACTGAAAACTAACTTCCTATAAACTTTCGCAACTTTTAATGGATATTTGTTATTTAAAGTTTTTTGTTAATGACCAAGAAGCCATTTTTCAAAAGGACATACTGATTATTAGACAAAGAAGCTGATATACTTTAGTATAGCTTTATAAATTATTGCAATTTTTAAAAGTTGTGATTGTATCAAGGGCACAAAATGATAAGTTTAAATTGTGAATTACTCTCATAATTTTTTGATACTGGAAATCATTAGAAATGATCATTATTGATACACTTTAATTATGCTTAAAGTAGGATTTGAAAACTGGTTATCAGGGAAAGGAACATTATTCAGGGAATTAAATAAACATGGCATGACGCACAAAGGCAGTATTTAAGGTACAGTTAGGCAACAGGTAGAAACAAGTCAATGAACAAAAAATGAAGAGTGGGATAGTAATGACAGAAGAAATATAGTGCAGGGTGTAGTAATAAGGTATAATGTACCTTCCAATCTTTGAAAAAATGTGAGAGACATGTATGATATTGTAGGACGTAATTTTCATTTTCACATGGTATAAATTAAACAGATCATAGCCCACCGCTTAATTTTTTTTATTAAATCCTTTGAAAATTTAAGCATAGATGAGGTAGTGCAATAAAAAAAAAATCTTATTGAGTATAACAAGAGAATTAAAAAATTTGGCTCATGAAAATAAGAGAAACAAATTGAGGAGCGGGTAGAAATGAAAGTATTTTACCATAATCTATATTAGGTTCTAATTGAATTAAAAAAATTAAATTTTGATGAGGCATGACTTATATATACTACATATTAAATGTCACAAATAATGATTAGGATTCCTTAAATATTGCTTATTACTTTTTTATTTGTTAAGAGTATTGTGTCTAAGTTCTTTAATGTTAAATGATCAAATATCATTTGATATTTGATATCATTTAAGATCTTTCAAGGTCAACAACATGTGAAAAGTAGAAGAGAAATAAGAATATTTTGAACTATGAACTATACCAAAAATAATTACATAATAACTTTCACCTGCATAAATATAACAAAGAAGGGTGTGTTTAAATTTTTTTTAATTTTGGTCCTCCTCCTTTAAAATATATGAGGAAATATGTATAAAGTATGTATAAACTAAATAATGATGTAATTAGCTAAGTCCCTTCTTTTATTCCATGTCATAGGAAAGTACACTTGTCCTGAATTATCCTAGCTAAGATAAAATTCTATATCTGCAAAGAACTAAATGTATGATTTTAACAAAATCATTAAATAATGATTGGTTGTTGTAAAGTTTCCTTGAAATTCATAATGTACTCTATGCCTCAAGTGAAGCAAAATTCCAGGCTCTAGGCAAAGGAGAAAGATTTACCTCTTCTACTTCTCTCCTTGATTAGCCAAAAATAAGGGAATCATCAAGTCACAATTAGTGCAACCTTTCCAGGGCCATATTTGCAAATTCAAGGTCGAGGTCTTAATTCATCTTTGTATCATCAGCATCTAGCAGAGCACCTAAAACTACATCTATGCTTATGAATAAGTTATGAATGAATATATCGATTCTCCCTGCTTTCTTGTTTGTCCTTATCCTGTTATTCATTATTCCACTTCTGATTCCCATCCTTTTTCTATCTTCAATAAGAAACATTGTCCATCTTATACTTCAATGCATGAAATGAAGAAAGAAAAAGTGGAAAATTACTTCATTAGAAATAAGAGATGTTGGTGACACCATGATTATGGGAAAAGTACATATTGGCAAAAAGTTTTTTATTGATTTTTTTGTAAAAGGAAGATTTAATGGAATAAATACATAAAAATTTCAATAATGATTTCTTATCTTTAAAGTTATTTGCAAGAGCAAGAGAGGGATTTGTATTAAACTTTCTAAATTGTAATTGATATATTTTTACTAAAGTATTCTTGGTTATAATTACCTATTGAAAAAACTTCTGATACACTTAATAAAATTATTTTAAAAAGTGTTCTAACTTAGTAAAGATGGGTATTAAGACCATTAAATTTTGGAGATGATACATAAAAATTTGTGATTTTTTAAAAATTTTGCAAAGAATTAAAGCACCACTTTAAATCATTCAAGCATTTCAGACAAAATCATTATCTTAATACATTTAAAAAGAGTGAACAATAGCTCTTTTATCATCTTTGTAATAAGAAAGTGATTCATTTTCATTAAGAACATAATTTAAATGATTTAACAACTCAGAATTTTAAGTGCTCTTGAATATAAACAATAAGATAAAATTAATTTTCATTCATCACAAGATAAATGCACTATACCAATTTAATACATTAAAAAATCTCTAATAAAATAATTCAGTTGTCTTTTCCACATTAACATTTTGTGAGTTTTTTAGGAAAAAAAATTAATGAATAAATATGTTAAAAACTTCTATAATTATTTTAAAGAAGATGAAAAATGGTATGTATTTCTTCCTTATAGATTGCTTAATATCCACAAATATAAAAAAGTACTAAGTAAAATATTATAACTCAACATCTTGTTTCTGACTGCAGTGGAATTTTGTTATTGTTTGAATGAAAAAAACAAATTATTGTTCCATTATTTTTACATGCAATGAGTATATTTATGGATCATGATTCAGCTAACTATACCAAAAATAAGAATAAAATTGAGGTTTTGCTTCTGTTTTACAACTTCAATTACACTGAACATCCTGCTGAAGAGTTTGCATTTTCCTAGAAGATAAAAAGAGAAATTAGCACCAACTTGTATGTCTCTCACCCCTCCTTCCTATAGTTTAAGACCCATTAACTGCAGGGTGAGATTAAAATAGTCCAATGGACATGTGACAACTTTGCTGTGGAAAAAGAATAAAAAATACACAGTACCAACCTATGTTTCACGTTAATCATTTTGTGCAGCCATGTTAAAAAGACAAAAAGGATGTTAACACAACATTGTGATAGTAACTGCACTGAACTATATTTTCAAATGTGATTAAAAGGGAAAATGTTATGTTGTATTTTACTAGAATAAAATTTTTAAAAGAAGCATAAGACTACAACACAGTGATATAAAGCATGGACTACAGATAATAGTAAAATGACAATAATATCATTTCATCAATTTTAACAAATGTACATTAATGCAAGATATTAATAATGGGGGCAAGAGGCTGTGGGAACTACGTGTTTTCTGCATGATTTTTTTGTAAACCAACAACTTCTCTAACAAACACTTTTTTAAAAAAGAAAAATAAAATGGAGGGTGCTACAAGTCTTACATGCTTCTTGATTATAATGTCAAAGGAATGCAGTTCTGAAGGGATTCCCCCCAAAATATAAGAAGAAACAGATTTAAAAAATAAATGTCTTTTTTAAATAAGGTAAGCTGAGTGGAAGATAAAGTTTTAAGACATCAGAAGATAAATCTAGTATAAGAGGAATATCAAAATTGGTTTATGTCTAAGTTATGAATTGATTGATTGCAGAGTAAATGGATTAAAATATATTAAAATCCTAGAGGGTAAAACTGGGACAAGGCATTATTATGATGTAAAATGCTTGCTTCAATCACTTGGAACACATATTTCTTTACTAAGTAGGCCAATATTTGTTTTTCAATAGCTCTGGATAATCACTTATAAATACAAATGTAAATGTAGGAGGCAATATTAATGGTTAATATTTTGTTAAAAATTGGTTTCTTTTGATGAACCATATGATGAGCTGATTAATTTTTTAGGCTTCGATGAAAGATTTAAACAGGCAATGCATCAAAGAAGATATACAGTTGGCAAATGAGGATATAAAAAGATGCTTGATATTATTAATCATTAGGGAAATGCAAATTAAAATCACAAAGAGATACCATTCCTTACCCATTAGAAACAACCAAAATTAAAAAAGAAAAATACATAGGAATATTGGCCAGGATACAGAGGAACTGAAACTCTCATGACTGCTGGTAGGAAAGTAAAATGGTAGATGTTAGTGTTTGCTTTTTGTTTAAAAGGTAAACATTTATGTAAAATATGATCCAGCTTTTCCACTTCCAAGTATTTATCCAGAAGAAATGGAAGCATACGTCCCTAGAAAAACTTATAGCTGATTGTTCACAGCAGATTTATTTGTAATAGTTAAAAACTGGAAACAATGCAAATATCCATCAACAGGTGAATGGATAAACAAATTAGGATACAGTCATATAATGGAAAAGTACTCAGCAATAAAAAGGAATGAAGTACTGATAATTACTTCATGACTTAATGCAGTATTCATAAATCAGGTAGTAATTGGTACCTGAGTTATGAATCTCATAATTATTCTGACTGAAAGAAACCAGGCAAAACAAGAGTTCATTCAGTAGGATTCCATTTATATAAAATCTAGAAATGCAATCTAACCTGTAGTAAAAGAAGCCAATAGCTGTTGCCTGGGAACCAAAATAAGAGAGTAGGGAACATGGGACCAATTAAGAGGTTAGAGAGGATTGGAGGGAGGATTAAAAAAGGGGGAAAGGACGCTTTGGGAGTGTTGAGCATGTTTTTTTATTGATTGTGTGAAGGTTCAATGGATGCATACTCATGTCAAAACTTACCAAATAAACATTTTAAATATGGGAAGTTTGTTACAGTTCAATTATATCTTACTGAAGCTGTGAAAAATTATATGAAATTCATACTATTCACCATTACTGTATAGTCATTAAATTCTGTTTTGAATAAATGAAATGAGTTTAGGGACATTTTGATAAATTTTTAAATATATTTAATATAAATATGTATTCTAAATATATTTAAGACTTAAAATGAGGACATGGATGTGATAACAGGACAAATCTCCATTTTCTGCTAACTGCTCATGAAATTGAATAGTATCTTGGTCTAGATATGGTATCATGTCTTCAAGTTCCTCCTCTTTCAGGGAAAATCAGAGATTGTAACATTGTTACTTACAGTAGGCAGAGATAAGGCTGTAAATGTTAACAATATCTTGCAGTGGGGAAAGAAGGGGAGTGCTTATTTGTAGCATTTGAAATTTCTGTAATGTAAGTACTTCACCATAGCCAATTATAAGCTAATAACATGAGGTCATTGAAAAGATACTTAGCATGAGATATGAACAATATGTTTTTCCAATCAGCACACCACTGATGGTGACTAGAAAAATGTTACAAGCCAGAAATGCAGAAATAAATCACAACTGGGCTTTAGAAGCTAACAATTCTGCAAAACCTCTGAACCCTGAAAGTGTTCTGTGTGTCTCTAGTTAGTGCTGTTATCATATTCTAATTACAGTCTCTCAGATGTGGGTTTTTTGTTGTTGTTTGGTTGGGTTTTTCGGTTTAGAATAACTTCCACTATTTTTTAATAAACTAATGTTTTAAACTAGTTCAAGACTTACAGAAAATTGTGAAGATAATACACAGAGTTCCTTTATGCCCCATACCCAATTTCCAAATTCCCTTAGTGTTTACTAATGTCCTTTTCTGTTCCAGGATCCAATGTAAGATATCACATTACAGTTAATAGTCATGGTTCCAATCATTTCTAAAGTTATTTATGTCAGGGTCTTTTTACCCCATCCCCTTAAATGAGGCTGTTTCATACATTTTTTTTTTCTCTTGTTTGCTCATTGTCTGTGTTTTTCTTCAGGAGGGATCAGGAATCCCACCCAGGACCTCTCAGTGGGAAGCAGGTACTCAACTGCTTGAGCTATATCCGCTCCCCCTCCAACATTTTTAGGGCAGTTAGATTATTTTGTTGCATTTTTGCATTCTGCTCTAGGATACCCTGGCCTTTTAAAAGATTTTTATTACCTTTTAAAAATTTATTTATTTAAAAACATTTTAATATTCCATATATTTCCTTTCCACATATCCCACCACCACTGATACCCTCTATCAGGTTTTTAAATTTGAATTTGTGCTGTGAAGTTCCATGGGTTTTGAAAACTTCATGGGGTCATGTATCACAATTACAGTACCATACAGAATAGTTTCACCACTCTAAAAGTCCACTGTGCTTCACCTGTTCAATCCTCTTCCCTTCCCCCTGTAACCCTGACAATTACTGATCTTTTTATCAACCTTATAGCTTACCATCTTCTAGAATGTCATATAATTGGAATCATATAGTATGTAGCCTTTTCAGACTGGCTTCTTTCACATAAAAATATGCATTTAATATTCCTCCAAGTCTTTTTGTGGTTTGGCAGCTTATTTATTTTTGTTGCTGAATAGTATTATTACATGGATTGGCCACAGTTTGTTTATGCATCTACCTATTGAAGGACATCTTGGTTGCTTCATGCTTATGACAATTATGAATAAAGCTGCTATGAGCATTTGTATGTAGGTTTTTGTGTGGACATATGTTTCATATCAGTTGCATAAATAACTAGGAGCATGACTGCTGGATCATATGGTAAAACTATATTTAGCTTTGTAAGAAACTCCAATCATCCAAAGTGTCTATAGCATTTTTCATTCCCACCTGTATTGAATGAGAGTCTCTGTTACTTCATATCTTCCCCAACAATTGACAGTGTCAGGTTTTTAAAGTTTTTTATTTATTTTAGCCATTCTAAAATTCTTGCAGTGTTATAACATTATTGTTTTAATTTGCAATTCTTTAATGATAAATTATGTTGAGCATCTTTTCATGTGCTTATTTTCCATTTATATATCTTCTTTGGTGAGATGTCTAATCAGATCTTTTGCCAAATTTTTATTTGGAGTATTTGTTTCCTTATTATTGAATTTGAAGTGCTCCTTATGTATTTTGGAAACAAGTCCTTTATCAGCTAAATGATTTCCAAATACCCACCCTACCCCCCAGGTTTCTGCTTGTCTTTTCATTCCCTTAACAATGACTTTCACAGAGCAGAAGTTTTTAATTTTAATAAAATCTAACATATAATTTTTTCTTTCAGAGATCATATTTTTGATGCTGTAGATTAAAACTTATCATCAAACCCAAGCACAAACAGATTTTCTCCTATGTAGAGAACTTTTATTTTTGCATTTTTCATTTCAGTCTATGATTCATTTTGAGTTAATTTTTGTGAAAAGTTTAAAGTCTGATCTAGGTTCTTTTTTTTTTCCTCATAGGCATCAAATTGTTTCAACATCATTTGCTGAAAAGACTATGCTTTCTCCACTGAATTGCCTTTGCTCCTTTGTCAAATATCAGTAAAAGATATTAATGTGGATTTATTCTGGTCTTTTTATTTTGGTCCATTGATCTTGGTGTCTATTCTCTCATCAATATCTTACTGTTTTGATTAGGTTAGTTTTATGATGTCTTGAAATCAGTGAGTGTGAGTCTTCCAATGTTGTTCTTCTTCAGTAGTATGTTTGCTCTTCAGGCCACTTGCCTTTCCAAATAAACTTTCAAATAAGTTTGTTGATATCAGCAAGATCTTGATTGGAATTGAATCTTAAGTACTTTGGAAATAGTTGGTATCTTAACAATATTGGGTCTTTCAATCAATGAACATGGAATATCTTTATTTTTATATAGATCTTTGATTTCATTCATCACAATTTTATATTTTCAGCATAGAGATCTTATACATATTTTGTTAGAGTCGTACATAAGTATTTCTTTTTATAATTCACACTTTATTTCAAATTCTAAAAATAAATAACAGACAAGAGGCAGCTCAACAAATTATGGGAGCGTTACTCCTAAAAAGTTCTGTCAGGGCACATTTAATCTAACCCAGTTCCAAAAACTAACTCAACTGTTCCTGCAGGGTTCAGAAAGATACACAGATGAACACAGATTAGTTAAATGCCATTGTCAAGGTTTCCTTATTAATGAAAAAATAAAGAGAAAAAATGCTTAATCATAGTCATATCTCATAAAACCAAAACTTTTTTTACTTTTAGCATTAATAATGTACCTTAACATTACAATGTTGTTAAATATAGTTTATAAATGCATTAGTTATATTTTTCCCGTGTATCACTACATTCTTAACACCTTGTAGTAGAATATTCCTATATTTATTTTATTAACAACAATCCTCATCTACCACAAAAATCATTATTGTTATACATTCTCTAAATTATCCTCCAGCTGTCCTTCAACTAACAATAATCTCCCTAAACTTCTTGTTTCAGCCACAATCACATCCATAAATCAACAGTGCTTTTTATACTCATTATAATGTATTGCCATCAAGTCCATATATTACTACATATTTACAATTGACCTTATTAAACATTCTGCATACATCCAGCATCATCTCCCCTTCTCAACCCACATTCTGTCTCCCACTAACCTATACTTCATAGTCTAACTCCTTAAGTCTACTCATTGTATTTAGTTCATATCAGTGAGACCATATAATATTCATCCTTTTGTGTCTGGCTTATTTCACTCAACATAGTGTCCTCAGGGTTTTACTATGTTGTATGTGCTTCCCAAATTGATTTCTTCTTACAGCTAAAGAATATTCCATTATATGTATCTATCACATCATGTTTATCAATCCATCAGTTTACAGATACTTAGGCTTAGGTGGCTTCCATATTTTAGAAATTGAGATAATACCTCTATGAACATTGGTGTGCAAATATCTGTTCATGTCCTTGCTTCCAAAATATATTCTTAGTAATGGATTACTGGATCATATAGCAGTTCTATATTTAATTTCCTGAGGAACTGCCAAATCATCATCTTCCACAGTTTAGAGCTGTTTCATTATTCCAATAATAATAAGAAGAACAAAAAACAAAAACCCTCATCAGTTCTCAATCACTCTATGCTTCTCCTGCTGTACATAGCACCTATTCTGTTTCCGTCTCTCTAATTTATTTGTATTTATATTTTATAAAAATCTTATATATGCAATATTACCCATGTTTGTATTTTACATGAAGTTTCACTATGTTGTACAGTTCCATGCTACATTTTTTAGCTTTCTTTCTAGTAATATCCATGATTTTAACTTACTTTTTCAGCCACTGTTATAACCATGTAATAGCTCTGCTAATTACAAACACCATGGTGTGCTTCCAACATTTCAATTCATTCCAAAGATTTACAAACAAACTTTTTATCATTTCTGCACAGATTAACCCTCAGCTTTCCATTCTCTAACCTTATTTTATTTCCTGGTGACCTATACACTAATTATTTACTCCATGAGTTTGCACAATATATTTAGTTTGTAATAGCACAGTCATACAGTATTCGTCCTTTTGTGTCTGGCTTGCTTCAAACAAAATGTCTTCCAGGTTCATTCATGTTGTCATATGCTTCACGACTTCATTTCTTCTTACCATTCCATAATACTCCATTGTGTGTTTACTCCACAATTTGCTTATCCATTATCAGTTCACAGACACCTGGGTTGTTTTCAACTTTTGGAAATCGTTAATAATATTGCTATGAACATCGGTGTGCTGATGTCTGTTCATGTCACTGCTCTTAGTTCTTCTGGGTATTTACCTAGTAATGGTATTGCCGGGTCACAGGGCAAGTCTCTATTCAACTTCCTTAGGAACTGCCAAACAGTCCTCCACAGTAACTGTACCATTTTACATTTCAACCAACAGTGAATAAGCATTCCTATCTCTCCACATCTTCTCCAACATTTACGGTATTCTGACTTTTTAATAGTGGACAGTCTAATAGTGTGAAATGATATCTCATTTTAGTTTTGATTTTCATTTCCCCAATCACTAGTGATGTTGAACATTTTTTCATGAGTTTCTCTGCCATTTGTATTTCTTCTTTAGACAATTGTCTTTTCAAATTTTATGTCCATTTTTTAATCAGGTATTTTGTCTTTTGATTGTTGCATTGTATGATCACCTTATCTATCAGAGATAGTAAGCACTTATTGGATATGTGATTGTCAAATATTTTTTTCCCATTGATTTGGCTGATTTTTCACCCTTTTGACAACATCTTTTAAGGTGCAAAAGTGTTTAATTTTGAGAAGGACCTATTTATCATTTTTTCCCTTCTGTTGCTTGTGTTTTGAGTATAAGGTTTAAGAAATTACCACCTATCACAAGATCTTGAAAATGTTTTCCCACACTTTCTTCTAGGAGTTTTATACTTGTCACTGTTTTATTTATGTCCTTGATCCATTTTGTGTTAATATTTGTATAGGTGTGAGTTAAGGGTCTTCTTTCTTTCTTTTAGATGTGGCTATCGCATTCTCTTGGCACCATTTGTTGAATAAAATATTCTGGCCCAGCTGGGGCCGGGGGTGGGCTTGCACGCCTTGTCAAAAATTATTTCACTGTAGGTGTGTGTCTATTTCTAATTTCTCAATTTGGTTCCATTGGTCAATCTTTCCTTTATGCCAGTACTATGCTATTTATAGCACTGTAGCTCAGTAATATGCTTTAAAATCAGGAAGTGAGAGTTCTCCAACTTCATTCTTTTTAAAGACATTTTTGGCTATTCGGGGCTTCTTACCCTCCCAAATAAATTTGATAAATGGCTTTTCCCTTTCTGCACAAAAGGCTTTGGAATTTTTATTGAGATTGCATCATATCTGTTCATCAGTTTGGACAGAATTGATATCTTAATGATATTTAATCTTCCAGCCCATGAACACGGAATACCCTTCTATTTGTTTAAGTCTTCTTCAGTTTCTTTTAACAATGTTTTGTAGTTTTCTGGACACAGGTCATTTATGTCCTCGGTTAAGTTTATTCCTAAATATTTTATTTTTTTTTGTCACTATTATAAATGGATTTTTTTTCTGATTTTCTCTTCAGATTGCACATCGGCAGTGTATAAAAATGTTGATTGTTTTGTGTTAATATTGTATCCTGCCCTTTTGTTTAACTTGTCTACTAATTCCAGCAGCTTTGTTGTGTATTTTTCAGGATGTTTTAGACATAGGAACTTATCATCAGCAAAAAAGTGCAAGTTTTACTTCTTCCTCTCCTGTTTGGGAGCCTTGTATTTCTTTATTTACCCTAATTGCTCTAGCTAGAACTTCTAGCACAATATTGAATAACAGTGGTGGCAGGGGACATCGTTGTCTTGTTCCTGATCTTAGCAGGAAAGCTTTCAGTCTTTCATCATTGAGTACAATGCTAGCTGTAGGTTTTTCATATATACATTTTACCATATTGAGAAAGTTCCCTTCTAGTCCTATCTTTTGGAGTGTTTTTATCAAGTGTATAATTATTTTAATATGCTTTGGGTTTGGTTTGCAAGTATTTTGTTAAGGGATTTTGCATCTATGTTCATTAGAGATATTGGAACGTGTTTTTATTTTAATGTACTATTTTTTTACAGTTTTTAAATTAAAGTTAATAGATCACCAAGAATGTTACATTAAAAAACATAAAAAAACATAAAAAACATAAGAGGTTCCTATATACCCCATACCACCAACCCCATCATTTTTTAAATTGTACTTTTTTGAAGATATATACATCACACACACAAAAAATATTACACTAAAAAATATAAGAGGTTCCCGTATACCACCTAACCCCCAACTACTGTGGTCACTTTTTCCACCTCGATGCTACAATTTCTTCTACTACTAGTCACAATAGTTTTATAGTAGAATAACACCACACCAGGTAATCAAGAGTGCCACCAACTGCAAGTAGAGGAATTGCATCCATCATCCATGTGGAATCTAAGCCCCCTCTTGATCTAGAGGTGGAGAGGACATCACCATCCCAGGGTCCACAGAATGGAGGAATAAAATATGGATTAGAGTGGACTTAATGTACTATTTTAATCTTATTATGCTTTAGAGTAATACAGGACTCACTGAATGAGTTATGAAGAGTCCCTCTGTTTCTTTTTTTCTAGGATGGATTGTGGAGAATTAGTACAGTTTCCTCCTCAGATATGTGGTAGAATTCAACTGTGAAAACATTTGGATGCAGTGCTTTCTTTTTTGGAAAGTTATTATCAATACAATTTCTTCCATAGATATAGGCTCATACAGGCTGTCAATTTTATCTTGCATGAATTTTGGTATTTTGTGTCTTCCAAATGATTGCTCCATTTTATCTAAGTAATTAAATTTGTGAGCAAATTTGTTCACAGTATTTTTTTATTGTATTTTTGCTATCTGTGTAATTAGTAACTTATTTTTTATTTCTTATCTTGGTAATTTGTATCTTTTCCCCCTTTTTAATTTTTTTTTTTTTTGGTAAAATTAGCTCAAGGTTTGATCAATTTTATTGTTTTTAAAGAACCAGCTTTCGATTTTGTTGATTTTTCTCTACTTTTTCATGTTTTCAGTTTCACAGATTTCTACTCTAATTTTTATAATTTCTTTTTCTAATTTTATAAGCTTAAATTGAGCTTTCTCTTGTTTTCTAAGTTGAAAACTTGGTTTAAAATTTTTTTCTTTCTTCCTTTAAAATATATTCACTAAATTCTTTAAATTTCTGTTTAAGCATCGATGTATCCCATAAATTTTGATAAGTTGTAGTTGAATTTATATGTGTCATATTTGTAACTCTAGCATTTGTTTTTTTTGTCTCTTTCACCCTCTCTTTCACTGTTTTCTTTAGTTTGTGCATTTATAGTTGAGCATTTTATATGATTCATCTATCTCTTTGAATAACATTAATTACACTTAATTTAAAAGACATTTTAGTGGTTGTGCTAGTCTTGACAAAAACCTTAGTCTTTTCTTTTTATTTTTAAAGATTTATTTATTTCTCCCCCCTCCCTCCATTGTCTGCTCTCTCTGTCCATTCACTGTGTGATCCCTCTATGTCGACCTGTATTCTCATTAGACAGTTCAGGGAACTGTTCCTGGGACCTTCCCAAGTGGGAGAGAGGTGATCATTCTCTTGCGCCACCTCAGTTCCTTGGTCAGTTTCATCTCTTATTGTTCTCCTTTGTATCTTTTTTGTTGCATCATCTTGCTGCATCAGTTCTCCACATGGACCAGCACTCCTGCATGGGCAGCACTCCATGTGGGCCATCTTACCACATGGGCCAGCTTTTCTTCACCAGGAGGCCCTGGGTGTTGAACCCTGGACCTCTTATAGGTAGGCAGGAGCGCAATTGCTTGAGCCACATCCATTTTCCAATCTTTTCTTAAATGTTAAAATATTTTATTAGTGAAGTTGTGGGTTTACATAAAAATCATACATAAAAGATAAAACTTCCATGTATCTTCCATTATTAGTATTTTACATTAGTGTGATAACTGTTACAATTGAAGGGAAAACAATATAATTATACTTATTTAGTCCATAGCTTACATTAGGATACACTGTGTTCTACAGTCCCATAGTTTAAAAAAAATTGTTCTAGTAACATATATACAACCTAAAATTTACCTGTGGTTATGAACTTATGTGTAAATAGGTTGTTTGCTGATGTTATTAGATAAAGTGAGGTCAAACTGATCAGGATGGGCTTTAATCCAATATGACTCATATACATATAAGCAGAGGAAATTGGACACAGTAGTAGGGCACAAAAATAAATAGATGGTCATATGACAGAGGCAGAGAATAAGGTATGGAATGCTAACAAGCCACTATCAGAATGTGACTATCACACTTCTGGTGAATTTATTTTTTCACATAATATTACTTTACTAAAATGATCAATTTCACAAACCTATCAGTTTCACTCCCAGGCTGGAAATGGCTTTCTTCCTCAAAAGAGCAAGAATTGAACAGGTATCTTGTATGAGATATTGGGATATATATGGAGTTATAATAGAAAAATTGTAAGAGTGTAATTTAAAATCCTAAGATGAAAATGAAAACATTGAATAAATTCTACAAATTACAAATATTTTAAGCAAATAGAACTTTTATGTTGTGCCATACAATTGAAGGTCCAAATTCCCCACGTTAACAGGGAGTTTTAATGGTTTATTTTAATTAACAACCAAATTTAAATATCCTTGACACTTTATATGCATTGCAGCATTTAAATCTCACAATAGAACATAAGACATAAGTAAAATGATGCTTGTTTTGTAGCTAAGCAAACTGGGGTTTAGGATTATTAAACAGATAGTAAATGGTCAATGCTGGGAATTGAAATCATGCCTCTCTGATGCCTGCCTATACTGATTTAAATGTAAATACTTCTACTTTTTTAATCATTGACAGTATGTGTCATAAATATCAGATGGGCAAGCTGAGTTAATTATAATTTTTTTTGAGAAGTTGTGAGTTTACAAAACAATCATGCATTTTTGGTGAAGGAAAAATAACTTACTTAAATTAGAAATATATTCAAAGAAATAATTGAAATTTACTCTTTTTCCAATTTTAATTTAATAACTCACTATACCAATTTTTTTCTTTAGGTAATACCAAAGTTCTACCTTTTATTAAAATATTCTGGGAAAATTTAAACTAGATCAGTGTCTTTATTTCTCCTATTAGACTGCCTATATGGAAATTTTTTTAGAAATAGTGAAATTCAAGCGGCTAAGATTTAAAAATTAATTTATTGGTTTGCCATAGGTGTAACTTAGAACTCTGGCTGAATTTATTTTTATTGAATTTTTGTGGCTCTACTTTCCAAATTGGGTCATGTAAAAGTTGTAACCCAAAAAGAGAAATCTGTGTTACATGTGAGTATGGATGTGTGTGTGCATAGGGGTTTGAATAGAAATAAAAGTAAGAGGGTAGCTAGTGAACTTCTATTTGGGCCATGCTTAATTCCCTAAATCATTAATAAAACTTTTAGAATTGTTATTAATTTTATTGTTATTGTTTGTTTCCTTTTGTGGAGCATATACAATACAATAGATACATCCAGAGCTCTTTCATACCTTAAATTAAAGTGAACTGAGACAGCACCCACAGATTCTTTAGCAACTCATAAATCCCCTTTTTAAGAATTAAAACAACAAAACGAAAGTTCTTTAATAACTACTTGTTAGGTGTTTGTGTTCAAAATAGACGCCAAAGGAACATATCTGCAGTTGATCCTGTCATAGGAGTTTTTAATTTATGTCGGTCTTATTTAAACCTTAAACTGGACAGGTGAGCACTATTATTCCTATTTCTGTAGTTGAGGAAACCCGAGTTATGAGAGGAACTATAACTTGCTCAATTAAGGTGATATCTTAAAACAAATTGTACATAGAAATTTTTTGGTAAGATTTATTATTTATTTATTTCTCTTCCCTTCCGCCTGCCCCTGTTGTCTGTTCTCTGTGTCCATTCACTGTATGTTCACTGTGACCGCTTCTATCCTTATCAGTGGCACCTGGAATCTGTGTTTCTTTTTGTTGCGTCATCTTGTTGTGTCAGCTCTCCATGTGTGCGGCCGTTCCTGGGCAGACTGCACTTTCTTTCACACTGGGCGGCTCTCCTTGCGCATGGGGCTCCCCTACACGGGGGACACCCCTGCATGGCACGGCACTCCTTGCGCGCATCAGCGCTGCGCATGGGCCAGCTCCACACGGGTCAAGGAGGCCGGGGGTTTGAACCACGGACCTCCCATGTGGTAGACGGACGCCCTAACCACTGGGCCAGGTCCACTTCCCTGTACATAGAAATTTAACCCATATTTCCCGGTCTGAAAGTCTTCAAAGAGTTTAGAGCTTCTGTGAGGGACAACGGTTTGAAGACAGCTACTTTTTAGTTTTGTTAGGGGATGCGTCAAAGGGAGGAAATTAAGAAGCTCCATTGAAAGAATGTTTGCGTAGTGTTCTGGGATGGTAGTGGGATCATTTTCTGACCTCGGGCTGATTGGACAGTCCTTTACATGCAGAGTTTCCTATGGAAAGTAAATAAAAACCTCCCATGGATATAGAATCCAGAGCCAGAAATAAAATTTAAAAAGTAGGAATGTAGTCATTGTATGCCCTAGGAAATGATAGCATAACTATGACTGAACACAAATAAGGAAGCCATTTGCAGGGGGAAACAAGAGCTACAGAAATGAAAATAGCAGTTCACAGACTATTCAGTCAACATGAAATAGTACAAAAGAAAAGAGCAAATTATAGCAATATATTTCAGGAGTAGGATGTAGGAAGTGAGCAGCAAACTCGAGTTGTAGGATAAACGAACATTGATTAAGCTCCAAAAGGAATCTATAAAACTTCTTCAATTTACCTAAGAAAACCACAGATTAAAAGAATACTGAAGTAAACATATAGCCTTTCCAGATTAATGATCTATTACTGCCGACATAGAGTCAAATAGCCTAAATAAACTCACTCCAGCATTTATGATTATAATTGTTTTAATTTTTTGATACATTTAATTACTTTTTTCCCCAGACATGTTAGTCTTATCTTTTTAAAGATTCCTTTTGGAGATGTTTAAAAATATAATACTAGTATAAGAACAAATTGTGAATGTATGTGGGAATATCATTATGAAATTTTTATTGTTCCCCACTACTTGCTCATTAAAGCTCAGTAAAAGGAAAAATATTTGAATTCTGAATGCAGGTACCTACATGTATGAAGCACAAGTTTTAAAAAGACAATTCTAGGATGTATGTTCAAATATAAATGTGAACACATTATAATTTGCAAAGTACTTTCCAACATTACACTTTCTAAATTTCTCCTATTTTAGCTATGACAGTAGTTAATGCTTTAACTACTCCACTTGATAGAGAGGCATTATAAATCAAAATTAATCAAGTTCTAAGTAGTTTTTAAACCTCTCTAGCTCAATAACTCACTGTACCACAGTGATGGCTCTTTATTAAATTAATTATGCACTATATAATTTTCATATAGCTTTAACTAAAATTTTAGAATATTTACAAAATTAAAAACTCTTTAAATGAAAGAAATAAATTATAAATTTTTCAAGAATATTAGTAGTATTATATTACACAACGTTCTACTAATAATTCTCCAGATATGCATAGAAGGCATTTGTATGGCTGACAGAAAAGAATCTGCAATAAAAATTTTAATATATTTTATCTGTCACAACATATTTGTTAAAGGTAAGTTGAAACATCTATTTGTAAACCTGCAAGAGTAAAGGTATTCTTTGAATTTAATAAAAAGGATGATCTATAAAAGGTAATAAGTGTGAAGTATACTGTATGCATAGTGCACACAGAAAAGGCTATGTCTTTCATTTTCAAATATGTGCATTTTATAAAGCATTTTCATAAAGTATTAGGAAAAGTCATTGAATATTTCTCTAGATTGTCTATCATCATAAATAATGGTGATTCCCTTAACAGTTTATAGGATATATTGAATTAAAAATTTAAAGAATAGAAGTGATACAGGTAAAAACAATATAATAGGATATAGATGTAGAGAATCAAAAGAAATCTCTCTGTGCAACATCTTAGAGGCTACAACTTTTAAAGGTAAACGTTTCTTTTTTCTTATTCTAATAGTTACAGAAAAACTTTATGTTGTACTTCTATCTTTGTTTTACAACTTTTTATAATTCTGTTAACTGCTTGGAGTGGTTTGGAGCTATGTGGTCCAGATAAGCAAATTCTTAAATTTAATTCATTCCTGTAGTTGTGAACACATCGTAAGTAAGAAAGATTGATGATGTTACTTCAGTTCAGGTATGGCCCAACTCAGTCAGGTTGGGTCTTATTCCTATTTCTGGATATATAAGTGGAATGACATTCAGACAGAGAGAAAGCAAGCCTCAGAGGGAGGAACCAGAAGCTGAAAGTGAACAGAACCCAGAAGAGAAGGAAGAAGGCAGGAGAAGCTGCCATGTGCATTGCCATGTGGCAGAGGAACCAGGACCTTGCATCACCAGCAGCCAGCCCCAGAATGCAAGTCCTCGGGAAGAAAGCATTGCCTGGATGACACCTTGATTTGGACTTCTCCTAGCCTCAACACTGTGAGCCAATAAATTCCTATTGCTTAAATCAACGTCTTGCATGGCATTTGATGTGTATATGTAAGGAGGAAACTAAAAAACTGTTTATTATGAAATGTAAGCAATTTATCCTCTGTCTCTCACCACTCTTCCCATAATAATTTGAAGTTATAGTTATTTTTATATTTTGTTTTCTTGTGGCAATGTATATGATTTTAAATACCATACTGATATCCATATTCTATTAATATATTTTAAGTAATATATGTTAACTCCCTAATATAAAGTATGATATAATTATTGCATTTATTTTTCTGGCATCTTCATTCTCCTTTTAATAGGCCACTTTTGAGTACTTTTACATTATTAAAGTTATTATGAATGATATTTCATTTTGTAATTTTATTAAGTATTCAGGGGTTGATTTGATCAAAGAACTCAAAGTCAATAACAGCATTTAAAATTTATTTTTAAACAAAGTGACTGGAGACCAAAAAGAGACATAAGATATTAAATCAATGAAATTTTCTTCCATACTAACACTTTTCCAAGGGGCAAAGTATGCTGGGTCCTTTTAAAGTTATTTCAGATTTTGTTTACTACTTCTATGTACTCAAATGCTACTTCTTTTATTTTATTTTATTTTTTATTGACTTTGTAATAATATTACATTAAAAATATATATGTGAGGTCCCATTCAACCCCATCCCCCCACCCCCCCTCTCCCCCCCCCCAACATCACTCGTTCCCATCATCATGACACATCCATTGGATTTGGTAAGTACATCTTTGGGCACCTTTGCACCTCATAGACAATGGTTCACATCATGGCCCATACTCTCCTCCATTCCATCCAGTGGGCCCTGTGAGGATTTACAATGTCCGGTGATTACCTCTGAAGCACCATCCAGGGCAGCTCCATGTCCCAAAGACGCCTCCACCTCTCATCTCTTCCTGCCTTTCCCCATACCCATCGTCCACCATGTCCACTTTTCCCAATCCAATGCCACCTCTTCTATGCAGACATTGGATTGGTTGTGTCCATTGCACCTCTATGTCAAGAGGAGGCTCAGATTCCACATGGATGCTGGATGCAATCCTCCCATTTTCAGTTGTAATCACTTTAGGCTCCATGGTGTGGTGGTTGTCCTTCTTCAACTCCATCTTAGCTGAGTGTGGTAAGTCCAATAGATCAGATTGTAGGTGCTGGAGTCTGTTGAGGCTCAGGACCTGGCTATCACATTGTCAGTCCAGAGATTCAAATCCCCTAAATATATCTTAAACCCCAACATTAACTGCACCTCCAGCACATTAGCATGAAAGTCTTATGAAGGGAGATCCCATTTGAGTCCAGATTCATCACACATAAACACCTCAAATGCTACTTCTTATATACTGTGCCTTACTTTCCCAGATTTCTTTTTCACTTGGCTATAGAATGGCCTTGAATCAATTTAATAATAATGCCAATGAATTTCTTTAATAGTAAATTAATGTCTGCATTTTTAAAGAATGATTAGTTTTTCTTCATATTTTAGTGATAATTTAGCTATGTATTTAATTAAGTCTATGCCCTTTTTTTTTCTATTTCACAACTCTTAACATATCTTTCTATTACAGACTACTTTCCAATTATCGATCTTTAACCTGAAGTTAGTCTGATTCCCATTCACTTATTCTTTCACTCAATCAACATTTATTGAGTTCCTGCTATGTGTTATGAACCATTTTAGATGCTGGTGATTCAGCAGTGATCAAACCATAAAAAATTTCTACCTGGGAGGTTTGAAAAAATATGTGCCGATTCCTGGGTCCCCTGATACCAAGAGCATCAGAACATTTGGGGAATGAAACCTGAAAATGAGTGCTTTATAAATGCTTCCCAATGTGCAGCCCTGTTTGAGAACCATTGGTAGAAGGAGATTGAGTTTTGTTGCTCTATCATCCATATTTTGTAAATAGAGGAGATTGAGCTCTGTTGCTCTATCATCCAGAGTTCATAAATAGCTATTCTGTTTTCATGGCAGTAAGGTGTTCAGATTTTGAGCTCTTTAATGAACACTTTAATGATTACCATTTTTGCCATTTATATTTTTTGTTATTGAGCTTGGAACTTATCTGGAAATCCCTTGGGTGAAATTTTACTTACTCCCAATGTCTTTGGCTTCAGATTCCTTTGTTTTGATTTATTAATCTATCCAATTCTAATCTGATATCTTTTAGAAATTGGTCAAAAATTTTATTATGTAGATGGCACTCTCTATAGCATTATAATGGCAAGAACTTTGTTGAATAGAACTTTTCCACTGATTCTTCTGCAGAAACTAGTCACTGATTTTACATGTTAAATGCACATTTGATAAATCAAGTTAATTGGAAATCCCTTGTCCAACAATCAACAAAAAATTTGAAATGTCTAGAAAGAACTATGATTAACATCCCCAAAATCAGTCTCCAGACTATTCTTTAGCCTCACAAGGGATTTATATGAGGCATACCCTTCTACTGAAAGTACCTCTACTAAAGAGAATCCCAGAGTTATCTAACTCTTCTAGAGTCTTATTTTTTTAAAAAAAGTCTCTGTGGGAATGTTTAAGACCTGTTAAGTATCAGAAAGCTCATTGTTAAGGCAGAAGTACCTAAGGTACAGCAAAAAATGTCTAGATGGTAAACAATGGGCCACTGAGTATTTAACAGTCTAAACTATAAAGAGAGACAGAGTGCACCTGAGTGAGGAGAGATCCCAAAAGTTCATAGAACTCCTCAGCCTCCAGGAAATATGTTTCCCTAACACATGATTCTTACCAAAATCTCTGTTTGTATTCTGTGATTTAGCATACCGTAAGAGGCTCAATGGTCAAGATGAAAATTTTTTCTCTTGCTTTATTAAGTCATAGTAATATTTCATTGAATCTAAGGAGTTAAATGCTTCTTTCCTTCCCTTGTCTTGAGAGTGTGCATTTCCACTGTCTGAAAATTTCCATATTCTTTGGAAGAATTCTGTTCATCCTTTTTGTTTGACTTTAAGGCAATAAGGTTTCAAATGACTGATCTGTTGGTTATTTCTACTAGCTGCCTTTCAATTTGCTATGCTCATTCAAAATTTTGAATCTGGTTCTCATCCATTTCAATGTTAATATACTACCCTGTGACTCCACTTTGAAGTCAGTGGGAAAACCTTATGTGGAAGAGATTCTTTTGGGGGATAAAATAATTCAAGTCCTTTCTAAATTGAACATAGAAAATTGGGCACAGCCCACAAATTTGAAATATAGACTGCTTTTTCTTTACTTTTTTAGAGAAAAAACATCAATATATAATTTTTTAATATTTCTAGTCAATGCTATGTATATGGCATGGATATCTTGGTATTAAATTTCAAAATGAAAATTCTCTTTATTTTGATGCACAGAAAGTTAATTTGAAATCATTACCTATTTCATAACTAGGTTTAAGAATTTACTCCCCCCCCCTCATTTCTTTCTTCAATTATCATTAGTTTGGTTTAGTAGTAAAATACACTTTCAACTGGAAACCTTAATTGGAGAAAATAGATACTATTTCATTCTACTGCTATTCTAATTCACTGCAGTTATCACAAATACTAAGCTATCACTGTAGCAGGTTTAAGCTAATTTATTCAGTGAGTAATATGAATGTAATAATCACATGATTAAAACAATAATTGGAAGCAAAATATGTAGAAAATATAGGTGTAATTCTTGCACAATGCTAATATTAATGATCATTTATACTTAAACTATATATTAATAGTATGATTCCTTTAAGTTTAATTTGTAATAAAAATAATTTTCCTATCTGTCCTTAATATTGGATGAATTACTGCTTTCATATTGGCTCAGAATACTCTCTTTGCAAAGAAGCATTAAGTGAGAAAGAAATCTGGAATATTTTAAACCACAAGAACACTAACTGAAAGGGAAATCTGCTCTCCCTGCTAAGTGCTAATTCCCCTTTAAGCATTTTTAGTATGCCAAGCACACCATCTGTGCTCAATTACTTGTTATTTTGTAATGTCAACATCTGCTTATAAGAAAATATATGCTTGCCTATATTAAAGACTTACTTTACTTATAAGAATGTAAAAGATTGTTATGTCAATCCACATGTAATTTATTCTTTTTGTTCTTTCCTTAATAATGAAAGTTAAAATATTAGAACATCAGAAAAGAAGACACCAACAAATCCATATAACACAAAATGAAGCAAGGATACAGACTTAAATTTATATAATCTTTATGCATGTCATCATATATAGACTTAAATTTTGTGTTCATAGTCTGGAAATGTGCGGAAACTTTTGAGTACAAAATTATATCCACAACTCTGTTATATCTGCAACTCAGAAAATCACTTATTTGAATACATGAGATCAGCACATATAATATTTTTCTGCTCAACAGCCTTTACTTTTCTTTTCCCATCTAGAGAATCTTGTTTCTTTCTAGAGGTACCAATTCAAATGTCACCTCAGTTAAGGAGTCTTGCTCAACTTTACCCAACTAATCCTGAGTCCACTATGTGAACTATAAAGTTACATTTTTCTCATTTTATTTGAAATTAATTTTTATTTTTATCAATGTTGTAAATACACATATTTGAGAAACCAAATAAGACTGAAGGACTTCTCATGAAAGCTAGAAGCACCCTTCAACTCTTACTCAAGACCTTTGTCCCAGAGATGACCATTTTCAAATGACTCAATCACTTTCCAGGTATTTAAAATTAATATTTTAAAAGTTTTATTTCTTAATATATCATATTTAGATATCTATTAATATACTCCTATAGTAGGTGATGTTTTAGCCTTTTTATTTCTAGCACCTTTCCCCACCATCCATTAACCCAAACTAGTTATACTACCGGTATGCATTAAATCAATAGGCAGTATTTATTTTATTATGATATAGAAATATAATTCATCATAAATCTAAGTATTATATTAATGTTTGTTTTTCATTTAACATACTTCTTTTTACATTAATGATTGTATTTTATTAGTTTAGTTTTCTATATGCTGCCTATGGTATTTTTCCTAAATATATCAGTAAATTTGGTAATGTATGGCAGCAATATTCTCAAATGCTCCAAAATATATCATTCCTGTATACATTCCATTATTTAATTTTTCATGTTCTCACTGAGTAACTTACCTCTCTTGACTGATGTTTAGCTGTCATCACAGGCCTTGGCTTTTCTGTCCTCCTGAAGCAATGAATCTGAATGGAACATCTGTCTTCCAAAACCTTCATATTATTCTTTCTTGGATAAGAATTTGTTGAAGCTTGTGCTACAACGGTTTCATAAGTGCTTAAGAATTTTTAAAAGCTTGTGAGTCTTCCTTCATGTTAAGAAAAAATACAGACTTAGAAATGGGCAAAAGACAACTGAATGTCTTTTTAGTGGAGTACTGCACATTGTCTAGCAAACCCTTCAGGGATTGTTAACCTATGCAGTTTGCTACTTTGATTGCCTTTCCATTAACTATAACAGTTTACTACATTGTAGGGGTAGAAGTCAAGGTGTAGAAAACCGATAGTAATAAAAATAATTTTTTCTTTAGCCGTGCGAATGAATTTTGTCTAATTGATTTCTGTGTTGGAGAAAAGATGATCCTAAATATTACATTTTATTGCCCTGTAGGATAGTAACAATTTTGAAAAATAGCAAATTAATTTTAGCATTTCTAATTGCATATAGATTTGTTTATAAAATTTTTCTATGAACTGATTTTAACATCTTTTTTCCTCCCTCCATTAATTAATGTATGAAATAAAATCTGTGTTAGTCAGGGTTCTCCAGGAAAACAGAACTCGGACGAGATATCTATAAATAGTATGAAATTTTATAAAATTATCTCATGTGACTGTGGGGATGCACAAGTTCAAATTTCATAGGGCAGGCTTCAAGCCACGGACTCAGATGAAGGTCTCCATTGAAATCCTCAGGAGACAGTGGCTGTCTGAAGTAGAGATGGGGATTCTCTCCCTGAATGCTGAAATCACTTCTCCTTTTAGGGCCTTTAACTGATTGAATGTGACTGTAACTCATTGCTGACAGCAATCTCCTCTGTTGATTGTATTGTAATGAGCTATATATGCAATCAACTCATTGATGATTAAAGTCCTTGAAGTGCCATTGCATTACAATTAGTCCCATGCTTGCTTAACCAAACAACTAGGCAGCATTATTTGCCTGAGTGGACACATTAGTCTAGCCATCACAACATCTTTGATTCATGTTCTTTTATTTATGAATGAAAGTCATATTTTTACCTTTTAAAATTTGTATTTTATCACTCATATATTTGAAATGTCTTTATTATAGTCTCCCATTGGATTGATAATTATACTGGGTGGATAATTCTAGGATGCAAATCATTCTCTTTTCATACTTCGAAGGCATTGTTTCATTGATTTCATTTATATCTCTCCAATTTACCTTTTATTTCTCTTTCTCCCTGTCTAAAAACTTATAATCTTTTTTTCCTCAATGTCAAATTTCAGAATCTACTGAAATAGATCCTTTAAGTTTAGAAGTTTAAATTTTTTTTTTTTTTGTTCTGGAAGATCTTCCTTTGTGTCTTTGAGACAGTATCCAGTAGTGAATATAAGTATAAGCATTAACATTAGACTGATTGATCATGTGTTGTTTCTTGTTTTCTGTGATCATATTCTTAATTTCCAAGAATTATTTCCTATTGTATGGCATGCGTTCTCTTATGATAGGACTGCATTTTCTACAGCTGTATAATTAGACAAACATGAACAGTACAAAGACTCACTCTTAAAGGAGAATTTATGATTTGCAGGTTGAGAAAAAATGCTCATTTTACCTGGAGTATCTGAAAGGAGACATAGTACTGAACAGGGATAAATGAGACATGACCAGATGCTAATTGAGTTGTCTTACTTCCCTCTTATGTTAGGATCTGTTAAGCTTTCTTAGCCACTTTATCTTCTATATTATTTTATGTTTCTTATGTACACTCAAAAAATTGCTCCTCATCTTCTGTTTTCCTTCCCTAAACCTTAGCATTACATTTTTTCCCTCCTTGGCCTAATTTAAATTTATTCATTGTACACTTATCCTTACCTCTTTAAAAATTGTATACTTTTTATATTCTGTTGAAAACAAACTTTCTCCACATCTCCTCTTTAGCTCTTTAATCTTTGCTATTTACTGAGTAATCTGGGAATTTACACCAGTTTGGTGTATCAGTGAAGGTGTGAACAGACAAATGACTTGTACTACCTGGATTCACTTTCAACATCTGTGAAAGAGTGATAGTAATTCCCACCTTACAAGATTGTCTGTAATATTATATGAGATAATAGGCATGACAATTACAGATAATCAAAGCCACCATGGATTCTGCACACTATATGGCAAAAAGATGGGGATATCCAATTGTTTTTCAGAAAAAAGATCCATTTTGGAACAGATTGAGAAAATTAGGATCCCATTAGGACAGAGTTCTCAAACTACTAAAACATTTCTGTCCCTTGGCATATCTGTATACAAATGGCAGGGTCCAATGTATGCCATCAAGGCCCTTAGAAATTATTCTGTCTAACCCCTCCTTTTATTACAGTTATACTCTTTACCATATAATCTAGTAACTAATACTATAGCATTTTTCCTTAGGTATAATTGTATGTTAATCTCATTTTTTCAATTCTTTAAAAACAGGATCTCTCATTTTTCTATCCCTCAGAGTGCTTGCTTTACAGAATATTGACTGAGCACTATCAATTAAAATATTATTGATTAATTAGTAGTTGATAAATACTCATCTGAAATTAATAAAAACAATCCATTACCTCCACTCTTTAAGGGCAGCTGAAAGTTTATTCTGGGCTCCCAATTATATAGATGTAGAGTATTTCTGTTGGTAGAGAAAGACCAGCTCTGGCTTTTTGATAAAAAGTAGTTATAAGTCATTCAAATCAAAGAAAGGCTCTGTCGCTGTATTAGAACAGAATAGAAAAAAGGCTTCCTTGTTGTCCTCTTATGGCTAAAATAGTGAGAGCAGTGGCAGTGACCAGCTGAGTTTATCTGTGACCAGTGGCAGTGACCAGCTGAGTCCTACCGAGCGATGACCTCAAAAACATAATTTCTTTAATAGAGTCAGCATGAGAACACCAAGTGACTGAGGGGAGTGAAAGTGAAGGAGCTGTTCGAAGCATCCTCATCCCAAGGGACTTTCAATAAAACATTGGAAGTCATTTGAGAAGAATAAGTAATATCTGGCAATAAAGTGGAGGAGATTAAATGACACGATTACAGGAAGTATAAAATCACATATCTATTATCTCTCTATTAATTATAGAGAACTTAAAGGATGCACAATATTGAATCCTGATATTTTTCTCATATAACATGGGCATGTTCTTTAGAAACATTATAAAGCATGATTTCAAATACTTTGTAATACTCCATTGTGTAGATATTTCCTAATTTATTTAATCATTTTCCTTGAGCATCTATGTTAATGCCAAATCATCATTAAATATTATTGTCAAAAACTAGGTTAAATAAATCATTGTTTGTTATTAGATAAGGTATATGTGAATTTTTTTTGCTGTTCTTGATATATATATTTATATCAAATGATTTTCTGCAAAACTAGATTATTCCAGTTTTCTTTCCCTAACCATATATGAGAATGTCTGTTTCTTTGCAGTTTTACCAATATTATGAGTTAAATATGTAAGCATTTTTACCCACCACAGAAGTGAAAATATGAATTTTTGTCTGGATAAAATGACTGGATAGGGCTTTGAGATTCTTTGGGAATGGTTCAGTATTTTTCAAAAGTGTAAAGAAAGGTGCACATGTATATTTGAATGATTCCATGGGCAGACTGTAGCAGAGATGAGTAGTATTAACTGTTCACCAATATCTGTTCTCCTCTTTTATAACAAAATACAGTTTTAGTTGTTCATCGCACTACTTAGCTAAAGATGGTATTTCCTAGGCTAGGGTTTCTTTCAGCAGTATTCGACTATTGGAATAATTTCTATCCAATGGGATATGAATAAAAATGATATGTATAAACTCTTCTCATCATTTTTCCTCTTTCTCCTTGATCGAAATGTGAGTATGAAGGAAGGAAGTGGAATAGCTATCCTGGGCCATTAGAAAGGAACTACCTATTGAGAATGGCTGTCAAGGTTCTGATGAATGTGAAGAGAAGATAACAATCCTGGAAAGCAAATGTATTTACTTAAAAAGAAATAAAGTTGCATCTTTCTCCATGACCTCCTTCTATTTCTTAGAGCAGCTAAAGATATTTTAATTAATAAAAAGGAGGTAATTAAAGACAGGGAACCAGTTCATACCGGCAAATGGGGATTTTGGTCTGTATGTCTACCTTAATCCAGTGATATTTTATATTAAATTTTATGAAATATTTTAATATCTGTTAGAGAAAATAACTCTTGTATTCATTTTCAAAACTTCCTTGGATATTTTTGCCTTTTTGCTCATCCAGATGAGTTTTACAATTATTTGGCTAAGTTTCCATTGCGTTAAAGTTAAAATATCATTTATGTAGAGTTGACATCAGCTTTTACATATTATTTTCCTATCCACATATAGGATATATAGCTTAATTTATTTAAATCTTATTGTATACATATTGGTAATGTATGAGCGAAGGGAGCCTAGGCCGTGCTGTGGGCCTGAGCGCCATCACAGTGCTGAGTCATGAGTGCTGAGTCATGGGGCAAGGCCAAGGTGCATGCGCCTCACCAGCCTGACTGGCAAGACCCTAAATTACCGTATCCCTATATATCCCCTCTTCCCCTCCTCTTCCCCGAACTCGCCTGCAGATTGCACATGAGCCGGCATGCCCTGGCTCTCCTGCCTCTGTCAATAAAGTCTCCTGCTTCTTCTGGCCAGTGTTCGCGTGAGTTCATAGCGTGGTCCTCTTTGCTGCAGCTGGTTTGCGGCCCCGGCTGCAGTTCCCGGAGCGAGGCAGAGAGTCGCCCTGACAACCCAACCCATATCCACACCGGCAGTGTGAGGAAGGCCCTCTCCCCCGGCGGAACCGGTCCACGAGCCGCCTGGCCATGTGGCTCCCCCGTGGTGCAGCGGACCAGCTGCCTTCATCTGGCGCCCGAACAGGGACCAACGGACAGGGACTCTGCTGCCTGACGGACGTCATCATGCCCATGTTCGCATGAGTTACCACTGCTCCATTATGGGCAATCTTTCTTCTTCCACCTCTGTCCCCCAAACTCAAATCCTTAAGGCTCTCCTCGCTAGCTGCCATGTGAAAGTCTCTGAGAGGGACCTCCATAAGTACTGGAATTTGGTCGTCCAGTTCAACCCTTGGCTGTCCACTGCTTCCCTCTAGGACCCACGCATATGGGAGGACCTTATTCAGAGTGTCCAATCTGCAGAGGCTAACAAAGGAAAGGTGTTCCCTCTTGGCCTCCTCCCTGCGCTTTTTGCTGTCCATGCATGCCTGGCTGTGGCCCCTCTCCCTGAAGTCCCTGCCCCGCTCTCCTCTGTTGCTTCTGCTTCTGAGGACGGGCGACCTTCGCCCTGCCCCCCCCCCCACGGATTCTCCGGATGACAAACCTTCCCATTCTCTTTTGCCGATCAGACCCCTTTGGGCCTCCCACCCCCATCGCTAACCCCATCCCAACCGCCTCGCTACACTTCAGCAGATCACCTCTACCCACCCTGCCCCCGCTTCCCCTTCCTGAGCCACCTGTCCTGGCCCTGCCTCTTGAGAAGTCCCCTGTGCCCTTTGTTCCACTCTCAGATCCTTCCTCTGCACTTCCCCCCTCTTGTTCCTTTCCTTCTCTCCGGGCACGGGCCCCACCGGCAAGCAACGCCCCCCCCCTTCCCGTCACAATGCTTTCCGCCAGGCTTTCCCAGTGATAACCCCCAAAGAGGAGGAGGGACCTCAAAAGTGGGTTCCCCATGACTCCAAAACCATCACTACCTTGTGCAAGGCGGTGCAGGAGGATAGGCTTAATAGCCCTTATGCTCAGATGCTCCTTGATAATCTGGCGCTTCAGGTTAATGGCCCTGTGGACTGGAAAAACGTTGCCTGTGCCATTCTCCCCTCCAGTGATTTCCTAACTTGGAGGGCCCTCTTTTTTGATGAGACTGAGTCCCTTTACCTCCGGACCAGGGGAGGCAAGGCTGAGGTCCCGCTTGACGCCCTCCATGGCGAAGGAACCTTCCTTGACCCTGAGGCCCAATTAGACCAAGATGAGGACTATTTTGATAAAGTGTGTAATTGCACCATGGCCACCTTTCACAAGCTGAATATCCGAGGTATTCCCACCTCTCTCGCAGGGCTAATTCAGGGCGCCGAGGAAGATTTTGCAAAGTTTTACTCATGGGTAAAAGCGGCGGTAGAGAGACAGGTGTCGCACCTGCGCGCCGCTGAGGCTTTCTTGGGCTCCCTCCTTTTCGATGGCGCCAACCCTGTTTGCCGCCAAGCAATAACCCCCATCTGTAACAAAGCCCCGGACAACTGGCTCTTGGTGTGTTGTAATGTTCAATCTAGTTCATCTGCCGCCACTGTCCTCGCGGCTGCTATTTCTCAACAAACCGATCAGCTGTCTGCACTGTTCTCCCGTTCCGTCTGTCTACTTGGCTCACTCTTCCTCACCCCCAGGTACTACTTGTTTTCGCTGTGGGGAGCAGGAACTCTTCGCTCGTGTGTGCCCTAACGCGCTTCCTTGTTCAGTCCCTGCCTCCCCAGCCTCACCCTATGGTGGTCCCGGGCCACGGACTAAATGTCCCTGCTGCAAAAAGGGTTTTCATTGGAGACGCGATTGTCAATCTCTAACCGATTACAGAGGACGCCCTTTGCTGCCTTTAAACTACAAGGGGGGCAGCTCTCAGCCCCACCAGTAAGAGAGCCCTGCCCCATCGCTCCTGTAACCAGCACGACAATGCCTATACACATGCCACGTTGGACGCTGTCATCACAGCATATGGAGAAATGGGCATCCCAATGTACCTGTCTGGGTGGCACGTTAATTCCAGCCGCTCTCTCAAAAGGGAAAGAAGTAGTCAACTCTGCTTCATCTGAATCTCCTCAATCGGAGTCTGGTCCTCTTTTTCCCTCTGTCCAATGGACTGTCCCCATAACCAGGGACAAGCTTTGGCTCACCCTTAAGGTCAAAGGAGTAACCATCAAAGGCCAAATCGATATGGGTGCGGACGTCTCCATCCTGGTGGCACTCAACCTCCCATCCAATTGGGAAACAGTCGCAGGACCCATAATTCAGGGAGTTGGCGACCTCACCCACTCACAACAATTGGTATGGGAGGCTGCCTGGGAGGACCCAGACCAATGCCGAGGCATGTTCAGGCCACTTGTCCTCCAACACTTTGCCCCAAACCTTATGGGGCTGTGACATTCTTACAGGCATCTGCTCACAAGTCACCACGCAAGACCCCCAATCCTAAGGGCTACTGTTCCCCTCTCAGCCGATGTTCATCGCACTGACCTGCTGCGCCTGACCTGGCTCTCTGATCAGCCATGTGGGTAGACCAGTGGCCTTTGCCTCGATTTAAGTTGAATGTCCTCACAGACCTTGTCCTTCAGCAGTTATCCATGGGGCATATTGAACCATCCACTAGCCCCTTTAACATCCCTATTTTTGTTATCCCTAAGCCAAAATCCATAGACAAATGGCACTTGCTGCACGACCTTAGAGGCATCAATCGTATCATGGAGAAGATGGGCTCCCTCCAATCCGGAATGCCCCATCCATCAGCCATACCCAGTGACCATTTTATCATCCCTGTGGACATTGCTGACTTTTTCTTTTCTATCCCACTTCAGAAATTGGACAGACCATATTTCGCTTTCACCGTCCCCTCCGTTAATCTTCAGCTGCCCACACAGCAGTATCAATGGATGGTGCTTCCGCAAGGCATGAAGTATAGCCCAACCCTTTGCCAACATTTTGTTGGGCACGCCACCAGGCCTTTGGCGGCATAGTGTAATGTCTTGCATTATATGGATGATATTCTCCTTTTTCACTTGGATGGCGAGCACTTAGAACAGTGCCTTTCGCTGCTTATTGCCAGTCTTACGCAGCTGGGTTTAAAGGTAGCACCAGATAAGTTACAGGTGCTTCCGCCATTCACTTTCCTGGGCTACCGAATTGCACAGCAGGTAACGCCAATAGTGCCCTCCATTGCCTGCCCCAACCCATGTTCCTTACATGAGCTGCAGCAGTTCTGCGGCAACATAAACTGGCTGTGGCCTCATCTCTCCATTACAACAGCCCAATTGAGGCCATTGTTTCAGCTTCTGGAGGGTGATAGCGACACCTGTAGCCTCCGCCATCTCACCACAATGGCTAAAGAGTATATTCTAGTTAATGACACTCTCTGGAATCTATCACTGAGACGCTTCTTTCTAGAGGAGCCCCTATAAGCCTTGGTCCTGCCCATGGTAGGCACCCCCACAGGTGTCTTGTTCCAATCAGAACCCCTTTATTGGGTGCATTTATCCTATAACTGATTACCCAAAATTACACCGCTCATCACCACCTACTGCCTCCTAGGCCGCAAGCTGAGGAAGATTGCTCTCCACCTCTACGGTGTCGAGCCCGACACCCTAATACTGCCTCTGTCTCTGGACCAACTTGCCCATAGTTTGCAGTTTTCTCTTGATCTCCAGCTCCTAATAGCAGATTTCCCTGGCCAGGTGGACTGTCATTTTCCCCACCATCGCCTTCTCGCCTCTCTCATAAGTCTCCCACTCAGCATGCTCCCACATGCCTTCCCCACTTCCATCATCAAGCTGTTGCTTTCACAGATGCCAATTCATCCTGCAGCGCCTATGTAGTCAAGCGGCAGGGCCACCCAGACATTACCTGAGTCTGCCCTCATACTGGCTCTATGCAACTCGGGGAGCTCCTTGCAATGCTTTCTGTACTCCAATGATTCCAAGGCATTCCCATTAACATTTTCTCTGACAGCACCTACATCATACAAGTTGTCAAGGTCTTGCCGCTTGCTGTTTTTACTGCTAAACCTACCCCACTGGACCGCCTCCTCCAGGCTCTTCAAACTCTTACTTGAAAACAGGAAGCAACCTTGGTATATTCAGCACATTTGCTCTCATTCGGGGCTCCCTGGGCCTTTGGCGTCTGGGAATGAGGAAGCAGACTGTTTACTGGTAGCCACTATGTTGCCTCTCCATCAGGCCATTGTTCTTCATTCTTAGTTCCACATGTCGGCCCTGGCCATCCACACCCTATTCCCTCACCTATCTCGGGCTCAATGTAAGCACATAGTTTGCACTTGCACTTCTTGTGCGCCATTCCTCCCGTTTGGCCCCCTACAGCCGGCTGGGGTAAATCCCCGTCGTCTCAAGCCCAATTCTCTGTGGCAGATGGACGTTACTCAAGTTCCCTCCTTCGGCCAATTGAAATATGTCCATCTGCTGGTTGATACCTTTTCCCATTACACATATGCGGTGGCCTCAGCAGGTGAGACTGCTCGCCATGAGATTGCTGCCCTCTTTCAGGCCATACTAATCATGGGTGTCCCGTGGAAGCTAAAGACTGACAATGGCCCATGCTACTTCTCTCGTGTGTTTAAGGATTTCTGTGCCAACTGGAACATCGCACATGTCACCGGCCTCCCATACAACCCCCAGGGGCAAGGCATTGTGGAGCGTGCTCACTGTACTTTCAAAATCTTACTTCAAAAACAAAAGGATAGCCCTCTCCACTTGCCTGCGCCCACCCCCCAAACCGCTGTTATGCACGTGTTCATCACAATGAATCACCTCACCTTCTCAGTCCAGGACAAATCTCCCGCACAGGTACATTGGGGTGGCTTACAACCACTTCCCACTCCTCTTCCTCTCGTATGTTGGAAAGATCCTTTAACAGGTGAATGGAAGGGACCCCATCCACTCTTAACCCAAGGGCGAGGGTTTGTCTGTGTTTTTCCAGAATCATCAGATCAGCCCATCTGGGTCCCCGCGTGACTCGTCCGACCAGCTCCCACCACATCTAAGACCGCTGCCAACTCCGGTAACTGGCCAACTCATGGCGCTGAGACGGACCACTCCTTCTCCTGACTGGTATTGCTCCCGTGCGGATAGAGTTCATACAATATGTCTCCCCTTGCCTTGATCTTTATCCTTACCATCCTTCCCACCCCCCCCTTCAGTGGGAACACAGGCCTATTCTTGGGAGTTTACCGTTAGGGAAACTTTTTCTGACCATGACCATATTTCAACTGCCATCATTGGATCAGTCCGCTGCCCATCCACAGGTTGCGCTAATGCTCTCTCTACCAGCCTTAGCCCATGCTCTTTTATGCTCAATACTCTCTGGCATCAACCCTATGCATGCTTCCCTTTCCAACAAATGGAGAGTAACTGCCTCCACTATAATTATAATCAAACCTACGGCTGTTGTCCATGCTGGCAGTGCAATATTGGAGATTATGGTACCTGCCTTGCTCCCCCTGCTGTTCCTCACAGAATGCTACCTCCCATTTGTCTCATCTACTATAACAACTCCAACACACCTCCATTAATGTTACACGTACACGACCCCTGGCACTCCAGGTGGGCCCTGGAGTCTCCGGAGCGCTGTACGCTGGTGCCAACAGTTGGCGACACAGCTACCTCTTTATAAGCCGTCAGTATTCTTATGAATACACCAACACCACCAGAACTGTCACCCGGGTGGAACAACAAATACGTGAATCAGAGATGTCCCTACAAAACTCCCTCAGTAATGTACTTCCTGTTCCAACTTGGATCAAAATACTTGATGCCACCCTCAGTTTCCTTAATTGGTCCAGTATTCTCCCCAACACCACCCACTGCTTCCTTTGCATGGCATTTAGTCGTCCTTTACTTGCTGCTATGCCCGTGCCTTATGACATTTCTAATTTTTTCAATCGCACACGGCCCAGTTGTGGGAACCCCATACGTACTGTACCCTTATGGAATATTGACGCTGGCAATCTAACTTGTCTCTTTCCAAACTCCACAACTCATACCTCCTCCCAGCTTGTTTCTTGTGCCACCAATCACCCACTCTCTCAAAACTTTTCTGTACCTGCTGGTCTTTACCTATGGTGCAATCAATCCCTATTCACCTGCCTTAACGACACTCTCTCTGAACCATGTGTTCTAGTCACCCTCACTCCCCAACTTACACTGTATTCTGAAGGTGAAATTATTCAGTTGCTTTCACCTAGACCAAACAGAGCCGCCTTTCTTCCCGTGTTAGTGGGAGTTTCTCTCACAACCATGGTCGCTGCCATTGCCACCGCCGATGGCGCCCTTGATCATGGAATCGCCACTGCGGTGCAATTCCAAGAGGAGCTACATATCATCTTGGACTCCACTACTGCATCCCTTGAGTCCCTACAAAGGCAAATCTCCTCTCTTGCTCAGGTTGTATTACAAAATAGAAGGGCATTAGATCTCCTTACTGTGGAGAAAGGAGGCACCTGTCTCTTCCTCCAGGAAGAGTGCTGTTATTTTGTTAATGAGTCAGGGGTTATAGAGCAAAACATAAATAAGTTAAAAAATTTATGTGAATCACTGTCTAAAAACTCCCTAGTCCCTTCCTCCTTTCTCAGTTGGTTTACCTCCCCACTCGCAGCCTGGATTGCCCCGCTCCTCGGCCCCCTTGTTCTTTTAGTTGTCTTTTTCAGTTTAGCCCCCTGTCTCCTATGATGGCTGCAAAGAAGAATTGAGTATATTTCAGCAGTCACTGTCTTTCACGTGTGCC
Source organism: Dasypus novemcinctus (assembly GCF_030445035.2). Taxonomy (NCBI): domain Eukaryota; kingdom Metazoa; phylum Chordata; class Mammalia; order Cingulata; family Dasypodidae; genus Dasypus; species Dasypus novemcinctus. The sequence continues at coordinate 69,098,803 of NC_080684.1, read as the reverse complement.
CCCTTGGATACCAGCGTCTCCCCACGAGAGAAGAAGCCGCTACCACCACTGTGTAGCCGCACCAAGCATATGCTGCTTCAACAACATTGTGCAAAACCTTGCTCTGAAGAACTCAAAATGTCCCATTCCCTTCCCTTCCTCCTAGCCACCCCCTGACTCTTACCTAGCCTCCACCACCTATGTGCCAGCTACTTCAGCAAGCCAGCCTGTATGATCCAGTGACTGCTGACAATTGAATTGCACTGTTACTGCAACTGCCCACTCCTTTACTCTCCCCAAAAGGCGTGGCTGGTGGGCTGGTAGCCAACGACGGGTAAGATCCTCAGAGGAGGACAACCTAAGACAGGCACAGCCACTTGCACACTTACACTTGCTTGAGCCTGGCCGGCAGCCAGTGATGGGTAAGACCTTCAGAGGAAGGCGACCTAAGACAGGCGTGGTCACGGCAAGTTTATGGCCATGTGCATTCTGCTGCCTTATTTTACAGAAAGGGGTGAGATAAAGGGAGCCTAGGCCATGCTGTGGGCCTGGGCGCCATCACAGTGCTGAGTCACGGTGCTGAGTCATATGAGTGCTGAGTCATGGTGCAAGGCCAAGGCGCATGCACCTCGCCAGCCTGACTGGCAAGACCCTAAATTACCATATCCCTATATGTCCCCTCTTCCCCTCCTCTTCCCTGAACTCGCCTGCAGATCGCGCATGAGCCCATGCACCCTGACTCTCCCACCTCTGTCAATAAAATCTCCTGCTTCTTCTGGCCAGTGTTCACGTGAGTTCATAGCATGGTCCTCTTCACTGCAGCTGGTTTGTGACCCTGGCAGCAGTTCCTGGAGTGAGGCAGAGAGTTGCCCTGACAACTCGTATCCATGCTGGCAGCATGAGGAAGGCCCTCTCCCCCAGTGGAACCGGTCCATGAGCAGCCTCACCGCACAGCTCCCCTGTGGTGCAGCCAACCGGCCGCCTTCATGTGAGATTCTCTCTTCTTATACTTGTGAAACTTATTTTTGAACTGTTTTCTAATATTGCCTGTATTATGCTTGAAAACAATTTTCCTGTGTATATCTTATATCCATGAACTACTCAACACCATTATTTCAAATAGTTTTTAATTGTTTTTTTTAATTTTTAAAATTTTTATTGAATTGTCTTTTTTTTTAGGTACATAGATCACAAAAAAACATTACATTAAAAAAATAAGAGGTTCCCACATACCCCGCTCCTCCCACATCACCAACCTCTTTCATCATTGTGGCACATTAATTGCATTTGGTGAATACATTTTAGAGCACTGCTGCTCCACATAGACTATAGTTTACATTGTAGTTTACACTCTCGCCCAATACATTCAGTGGGTTATGGCAGGATATATAATGCCCAGCATCTGTCCCTGCAATATCATTTAGGACAACTCCAAGTTCCAAAAATGCCCCCACATCTCATCTCTTCTTCCCTCTCCCTACCCTCAGCAACTACCATGGCCACTTTCTCCAGTTCAATGACACAGTTTCTTCCATTACTAGTCACAATAGTCCTATAGTAGAATACCAGTAAGTTTGCTCTGATCCATATTTTATTCTTCCATCCTGTAGACCCTGGGTTGGTGATGTTCATTTCACTTCTATATTGAGAGGGGGTTTAGATCCCACATGGTTAATAGATGTGTTTCTCCTGCTTGGAGTTGTAGGCACTCTCAGTTTCCAGGTATGGTGATTGACCATCTTCACCTCCCTATTAGCTAACCTGTCCAAGTCCAACAAACTGGAGAGTAGGAGCTGCAAAAAAGAGAAAAAAGGATGTAGGTACTGAGGAAGAAATGAAAGAAATAGCCTTGCCACTGTACATACAGGGCAACACCTACTACAGTGATGAAAGGCAAAATGTCAAAAACAAAGTTTTATGATATTTTTCCCTTTTTAATACCCCAATTTATTTTTCCTTTATTTTACTATGTGTTCTATTTCTAATCTTTAAACCTACCACTACTATTTCATTTTCCTATTAATTGAATTTGGCAATATTTCAGGCTTCATTTTTAAAGAAGTTTTGGACCACAAATGGATTCAACTATGGCAGGGAAGGAATGCTGGTGTGGGGTGTTACTGATGCAGAACATATGGTTGGGAGGGAGTTCTCCAGGGCATGTATATAGGGTACATAAAAATGTTCTGCTATATGTTGGGTATTTTCATAGTAGTTACAGTTACAAATGACAAGTGAGGGAGTGCTGAGTTCCTAGCCTGGGGAGTTCTGTCACATTCCCCAAAGGAATAGCAACAATTCCCCAAGTGCAAGAGCAAAGACCAGTGAAGAAGGATGCTCCAATAATGAGCCCTTGATACTGATGACTATGCTTATAAGCTTGTGTGCCTGAAATTTGAACTAGGCCTAGAGCGGCTGTGTGCCTAAGAGTTACCTCCTGAGAACCTCCAAGTTGTTCAAGTGTGGCTACTCTCTAAGTCAAACTCAGCATGTAAACGAATTACCTTCCCCCCACCATGGGACATGACTTCTGGAGATGAACCTCCCTGGTGCCAAGGGATTACCACCATCACCACCTGGTGATACAACTAGAAAAAGGCCTTGAATAAAAGGGGGAAATGGCAAAGACAAACGAGTTTATATAGTAAGAGACTTCAAAATGAGTCAGCTGTTCATCAGAAGGGTCATGCTTACGCATATCTCAGCAGGATCCCAAAGACAGCCAAAACAGATACAATCCCAGGTACTGGTGGTCCTGAGGGCTACGGAGACACACAGGTTCTATGGTCATGACAGATGGTTCTGGAGTTCATTGCCTTGTCTGTGGGCCCTATTTTGGAATTTGTGTTCCTGAGTGTGACGGAGTTGGACTCAGATGTGAACTTTCTACACTTGCCTCTTCTGTCACTTTTATTGAACCTGTGGTTGGCACTGGAGTTGGTGTATACCCAGGAGACTTGAATCTCTGGACTGTCCATGTGCTAGCTGGGTGCTGAACCTCAGCAGAGTTGCAGCTCCTACTTTCTGGTTTGTTAATTGTTTTAAACAATCTAACAGGGTAACTCATTCATAAATATAAATATTGTTTCCTTAGTTAAGAGGTTTGTTCGGGTTTGTTTGTTACTGTTTTTACAATTAGACTTGGACCGTAAATTGAAACAAATACTTTGCAGGTCTATAACATCAGTCATTTTAAAAATTGGCATATTAATATTAAAATAGCTTTCTGAAAAAAACATTTAGTTAAATACTGAAAAATGTTATTTCAGATGTTATGCATTATGTTTTAATCATTCATTACATAATATTCTAGTACAAGCATATGCCATATAACTTTAAAGGTTCCAAACATCATAATATAGGCCCACTCAGAGCTGAAGAACAGCTGAACCCTAGGTCTCTGTGTTTGACAACATGGTGAAATAAAAAGAAAGAGGAAATATGGGTAGATTTAAAATAACCAAAGACATTGCTAGTGTATGCTTTGAGATACTCTGATGATAAGATTAGTGATAATCTAGTAATAAAGTTCATATAAAGACTCAAATAATGTAAATCATTTTATGGTAGAAACTGCATAAGTAGTGCTACTAGAACTTTCACAATAAAGAGATAGGTGTCAGAGCTGGTATTAATCAAGGAAAACTTCATGAATGTGATGACATTTGATCTATCTTACTAATGGATAGAGATTTTCCAGATAGAGATGGGAAAATAATATATTCCAGGTAAGCAAACATTTGGAATGGATGTTCTGGAGCATTCCAAAGAAAAGAGGAAAGGAGTTTGAGTGGAACATAAAACATATAAAGAGGTAGGAAGAAATGACTAAAAGGTGCCAGAGACCATTGCAAAAACCTTGAAGTTAAGTTCAGTGTTGACCCTAGCAACTCTGGAAAATTACTTCCAATAATTTAGACTCCCACTTATTTTTTTCCTTGCAGAAGCAAACCACATACCAATCTCCACATATCTTATATATAAAATAGTTATGTATCTATGATGTTCTAACTGTATTTGCCTCTGACTCTGTTTTATTTTTCTTATTTTCCCTTTCTTTTATTCAGTTCTCAAATCTGTTTCAAATGGCACCATTTGTGACTTTCTCTGAACTCTCTAGAATAATCTTTTTTTCTTATTTTGCTTTATAATACTATATACAAGCCTTACTTTATCTATCTATATATCTATCTACCTATCAGCTATCTATATAACTATCTCTCCACTCTAAATTATATAGTGTAATTTTTTGCATATTGTACAAGTTTGATATAATTGATGCATCCCAAAAAGAAATATTGGATTATGTTTGTAAACTGATCTCCTCTAGGCATATTAGATTACATTGGATTCATAGGTTTACTTGATTAAGTAATTATGTAAACCTCTTGTGCCAGTAGGGTGGTGAGTCCCCTTTGGTGGGTGGGGACTCACAGATAAAAGGCATGGCAAAGGACAGAGTTGAGGGGTTTTGTTGTCGGCGTTTGATGCTGAAGACTTAAAGCTGGAGTCCCGAGAAGTAAGCACACAGAAGAAAGAGAAGCAAGACCCAGGCAGAGAGGAACCCAGGAAGCCTGAACCTTCACAGACATCAGCAGCCATATTGCTCCAACATGTGGAAATAGACTTTAGTGAGGGAAGTAACTTATGTTTTATGGTCTGGTATCTGTAATCTCCTACCCCAAATAAGTACCCTTTATAAAGATCAACCAATTTCTAGTATTTTGCATTTTTTATCTCTTCAATACTTGGAGAATATCTTAAATATCTAATGTGTCTTAATTGGAGTAATGACCCATTCTAACTCAAACTTCAAGAAAAAATTCAGTTCATGATTCTAACATAAATACAGCTATTTAACTGTGATGTAAGATGGGCTGGATTCAGAAGAGTATGAAGGCAGGGAGATCAGTTATAGAAACTGAGAGAAATGTCCAGGTAAGAGTTAATGAAATTCTGAACCCAGCAATGCCAAAAGGAAATGGAAAGGATGAGAGGAATGTTCTGAAGTCAGAGAAAATGACTGTGACAATTTAATCATGGCAGGAAAGGGAAGAGCAGAAGTCAAGTCAAGAATGTTTCCTGACTTGTTTCACACTTTTATAAATGCTATTCCTTCTGAAAGGAAATCTCTTTCTTTTTCCATACCACTTTTTTGGCTGACAAACTAACAAACTTCAAAACAGAATTCAGTAGTCCTCTCTTTAAAGACCGGATTGAGTTTAAAGATATCTTCTGACCCTTCAGATTGGTTTGCTGTTAATCTTACATGTTTTCTCACTACAGCATTTAGCAATTGGCATTAGTGGTCTGCTTAACTGTCAGATTCCTTTTTATGCAAGGCTGAAAGTTCTTGTGTTTTTTGTATCTTCTGTAATAGCTTGCTTCCTGGCATAAAATTATGGAATAAAATAAGATAAACTAACATGTGAAAATGATTAAATATATGAGATATTGATGGTGATATTAAAATATAAGAAGAAATCCATGAATAAGAACTAAATTGGTAGAAATTAGTGCTTCAGTTTCATTGTGTTGAATTTGACATGTTGGCAAGATATGAGGGACAAATGTCCAATCATGATATTGAACTTTAAAAAAAAGAAAACCATATTCACATAGTAATAAAGTGGACTTGACTTTGAGATGGTGACAATATTTTAAAAATCATTTACATTAAAATGATGGTTTAGGCAGAGGGAAATAATGAGATCACAACTAAAGAAGATGAGAAGAGTGGATAGAAGTACGACCTTTATCATTAACCATACTGAGAGTGTCAGAGATGGAAATGTAGCATCTATGATAAGAAATTTTGAAGAATAGAAAAACAGAATCATGTGGCACCAAGAAAATTGAGAGGAAAAGGCATTTCAGGAACTGGGGGAGTGGTTTAATTGTTACTACTAAAGGTTTAACTAGGGGGAAGTAGATGTGGCTCAAGTGATAAGGCCTTCACCTACCATATGGGAGGACCTGGGTTTGATCCCTGGGGCGTGGTAAAAAAGAAGAAGAGAAAGCATGTCTGCATGGCAAGTCGAGTGTCTGTATGGTGAGCCAAGTGCTTACACTGTAAGCTGAGTGCCCACACGAGTGCCCACCTGGTCAGCCAGTGCCCATGTGCTCAGCCAGTGCCCATGGAGTAAGCCAGTGCTTGCACAAGTGAGTCATACAGCAAAGATGATGATGCAACAAAAGAGAGATGAAGAAGAGAGTCAAAGTGAAGCACAGCAGAGACCAGGAACTGAGGTAATGCAAATGACAAGGAACCTCTCTTCATATCAAAGGTCCCCAGGATCGAATCCTGGTGAATTCTAGAGGAGGAAGATGAGAAGAAAAGACAAATGAGAAATAGATACATACAGAAGATCACACAGCAAATGGACACAGACAGCAAAAACAGCAGTGTAGGGGAGGGGGAGGGAGAGGGGAAAAAAGAAAAGATTTAACTGGAGACAAAAAATCTACGGTAGAGTTACAATTTTAGGGTCAGTGGTAATCTTTGAAATGGCTGGATTTTTTCTTTTTTTGTAGTGTGATACTACTGCATTTTCTTTTGGGGTGAGTAGTTCTAAGGGAATGCATTAAAAGAGCAAATATGGGGTGAAAAATGCTGATAATGACTTTACATGATGTAACAATTTTCAGAATTGTTGACTGACATCATAAAATATACATAAACCAATGTTGATATTTTTCTCTCCTTTTCTTCTTAAATGCTTTCAAATCTTCTTTGCCATGAAATATATAAATTGTTACTCTAAAACCTACATTATCCCATTCAATTTTAATAACAATTGTATAAGAAAATTTTCATTTACATTCTGTGATTATAAAATTGAGGCTCCAGAAAGCACAAGTCATAAATACTGGAGAGACCTGGGTTTGAATCACAGTTCCATATATGAATTTCAAGTTACTTAAACATCAGAATAAGTCGGTGGTTTTCAGTCAGGGTGATTTTGCTCTACGGAGAACATTTGCCAATGCCTAGACATATTTTTGGTTGTTAAATTCAAGGAGGGAGTTTTTATACTAGCATCTAATGAGGAGAGGCCGAGATGTTGCCAAACATCCCATAATACACAGGATAGCCCTACAAAAAAATTATTGATACATACTTTCGTTAGTGCTAAGGTTGAGAAACACTGTAATAGATGGAATGTTTTTCTTTTACTACCATAAGAAATGCTGGTGGGTGTCCCATGATGGTGGAGGGGGTTGTTGTTTTGGGGGGGGTGAGGAGAGTGGGGGTGTATGGGACCTCATTTTTTTAAATGTAACATTTAAAAAAATAAAGACAAAAAAAGAAATACATAGAGCTAGGGAATACTATAGGCCTTATAACTTGAGGGATGCATAGAAAAAAGTAGGAAAATATATTATTGAATCAGTAACAATAATAAATAAATATGAAGCTCAATAAAAGCTGATCTATGCTTTGCCTATGATAAAAGTTTTACTATACAAATGAATAGATCAAACAAAATCATGTGAGAAATCTTAACCTTCTTGAGAGAGTGAGTTGATTTCATGCATTTTAGAAATATGATTTACAAATAAAATGTAATTGGACTCACAGTTTTCTGTTTTAAGTTTAAGGACATTTCCTCAATTTTATAGATATTGTAATTTGTACGGCACATCATCAATTGCCTGGAAGCTCAATGAGAAAAACAAAATAAGTACATTAAAAATACAAAGTTTTAAAAATGGCAATGTATTTGTTTCCATGTAACAACTGATCATTTTAGTCTTTATTATCACAAAATTTAAATGTCTTCCTTATTCTTAGCCTCAGTGGTCTTCTGAATCACATCTGAAAGAATGCATAACTTCAGGTGACTGGCTGCTTTAAAAGTCCGTGCTCATGATCTTGAACTCATTTGCATCCTGATGAACTGACAGTACAATTTACAGCACATCAAAAAACGTCAGAATTTCTTGTTCATTTACCATCTAGTACAACCTAATTTCCCACCTCAGTGCTGAGGTTAAACAGTTTGTCTTAAAAATCGTTTAGAAGCCTCAGTGTCTCTGAGTGATGATAGCTCTTCATGATTCATAAATGAATCATATCAATCTTTTCAAGCTTTGTAAATTCTCTGATGTTCTGAAGAGAGTTGGCTATTTCTACTCCCTGTACTAAATTGCTGATCTTTTGAAATGAAATAATGGCATCCACAATATTTTTTGTTTTAAGACTGAAATGTAATCTTTTGAGATAATTTTCAGAAACAGTCAGGGATCCAAATCTAATTTAATTTATATTTTATTACCTTTACAGATAATTCAGCTGGTAAAAATTGGATGAATGAAAGTTTTTAGTAGTCTGTTAACTTACCTGTGCACACACTCAAACACACAAAGAAACACACTCAGGCACTGACAACAGCCAGAGTCTCCATTAACTTCTTAGTCTGCAGATAGGTAGGTGTCATTTTACTCTGATTCTAGTTTCAAAAACATATTTAAAATTTTTAAATTTGGGAACTAGTAAACAAATAATGCTTCTTACCAGTTAATTAAATCATTTTAGAAATTTTGTTGAAATGGTTAATTACATGCTCCTCTAAATATTAATCTATCTGCTTTAAATAAAATATATAACATGTATTCAGTTTTAACCTGTTGCATCACATCCGATTTTACTCCAAAAAGAGATAAATTTCTACTGTAAATAAGAGAAGCACACATCCTTTAAAAAATACAATAGGCCATCAAAAGTTACATAATCTTAGTTTAAATAGAGTAAAAAATGCAAATCATGAGTCAAAAACTACATTCAGAAAAAGACAAAATTATTAATATAATTCTTTTGGCTCAAATAGTTTTCTTCGGGAAAATTAAAATTTTAAAATGATATTAACACATTGACACAAGACTTGAACATTTCCACAATATTCTTTGTGTGGTTTTTCATAATATATAGATATAGCTAAGATGAAATTTTTTTCAAAATTTTTTCTTCTAAGATTTTTTTTCTTGCTGAATCTCTAGACTGCTTTTCTTGGTTGCCATTGGTAACACTGACAATTACTGTAGCATCAACCTGAAAATTTCACATTTTCAAGAGATAGTGGCAAACGAAAGGGGGCTACAATTATTTAAAATTATTTAAAGTATACCTTTATTAGGTTATTAGCAATCATGCTTTTGACATACATGTTATTGGCATATTTAGCATATGGGAAAGATAGACATATATAAATGATTCCTTAAATCTATATATACCTGATTTGAAGATGAATGTATACCTAGGAGATTAATAAGTAATTGAGTGATTTTAGTATTATGTGATTTTAAGAGTGTACTGTCAATAATGGTTAATTTTCTAAAAACATGGTTTCTAATTTTAGATGAAGCAGGTTCATATAAATATGCCCAAAGAAATTCTGCCTTATCTATTTATAAACAATAATCATTTAAAGTGTACCTTAAGTTAAAAATTAAAATTATCACCACAGATTTGCTATTAGTCACAATTTACTGCCTTGCCTTATTTTACTATTTTTGTATACCTCCTATTAGGTAGAAATGAGAGTTATTTGGGAACAAGCTACATAAAAAGTGAGAAAACACCTTCCACATTATTGAAGAAGCACTTCTGCACTAACCTAAGTAATTTCCAGACTGATAATTTCAATTATCCTTAGCTCATATATGTGTTTCTAATGAATTAGTCACTCTTTATATCAGACTTCCCAAAGAGTGAGAACTAGGAAGATAGAACCTATTTATTTATATGGTAGGCAAATAAAAAGGGTATGCTAACAAGCTACTCTTTATATATATATATATATATATATATATATTTTTTGTATAATTAATTATAGGGAAGAACACGGAATTATCTGAAAATTTTTTCTCTCTGGATAGATGAGGCCAATGGTAAATATAGCGGTGATGGTTCTTGTTGGACCTGTGACAAGAATGGACTGACCCCTGAGTACGTTTGCCCATCAGTTATCATGACTGTCTGAGAGATATAATGCCAACTATAGCATCCTGTATTTTTTATCCAGGGCTCAGACCTTGTACGGTAACCCTGAGAGGAATCTAATGTAGTGAGACTGGTGACAGATCAAATTTATTTTCGAAAATATTTGCTCAATCCCACCACTTCTATAGGTTCGGCTATTTGCCTTGTTTTGTCCAATTAAATTTAGCAGATGTGATACAAACAGAGGTTTGACAAGGGCTTGTATCATTGATCATGGATGTCCCTTTTTCGTGCATGTGCCATTACAATGAGTAGAAAATGCCCAGCATGCCAATATTGCAGAAGAAGGAAAAAAGATAAATGGAGCAGAGTCCAACTGCTTCAGCCAAACCAGAGAGCAGGTGAAATGAACAAAACCTCCCAGCTGAAATCAGCATTTATCAGCCTACCTTCAGTTGACCCCAGGCTGTGAGGGGAAAAAACATATACATTGTTTCAATTCATTAAGGTCTGAGAGGTTTTACTAGTAGCAGTAACTTTTTCTTTGCAGTCATACTAACTGACATAGGGCTGGAAGACATTTCAGAACTTAGAGAACTTATGGAACAAGGACGGTGGGATATTTCAAAACTTACTTGTTGAGGACCACAAACCCAGATCATTTTTAATCCCAGATGCTGTGGATAAAGGAACATGGTAGGAAGCGCAAGATACGCAGGAGTGAAGGGACCAGGAATTGACCAATGGTAACAGAGTTCTGAGTAATGAAAGATGGTCTTAAGGCAACACTTACTTCTAAACTATTTTTACATTTAAATTAAGAGCAACCTATGATGTCACTCCAATAGCACTGGATAAAACCTTTGCAGCAGTCATGAAAATGAGGGAAGTTTTTTGAGTGCATTTGTGTTGTGCAGTAAGGTAGACAATTTATATTTGAAACTCAATAGAAAGATCAAATTGAAGTTCTGCTGTGTTTTGCCTATGCAGCTCTCTGAATCTCTGTATTTTATCCATAAAATAAGAATAATAAATCCTAAGTAGACTTGTTGTGAAGATTAATGATTAAAAACTTTCTCAATAAACAATAGTCCCTGTTATTATTATTCCTGAGATTGGGTCAGTGCTTCACCCAGGATTGGTCCTCAATAAACTCTAGTTATGATGATTATTGTTGTTGTGGTTGGAGAGATAACATAGTATTTCATGGATCTATAAAAGTGTAATTAGGCAAGAAATACTTACTGCAATAACAATGCTACAGATGAGGATCATATATTTGTGTTTGAAAGATGAAGAGGCAGAAGTTATGTTGAATGATGGCATGAATTTTCCACAGTAGAATATTTTCTCTAATACCAGATAAGAACAAGTGTGATATAGAAAGAAGGAGAAATTATGTCATATTAGAAGACAATTCAGACTTAGCATAGGAACATTAAACAAGAGTAATAAAATAACAAAGTGGCTGGAACAGAATTATTCAGTCTCTCACTCAAAGCAATTCTTCATTAAGTTTTCTGTGACAACAGGGAAGTAGGAGTGAGAGAACCACACTTTGGTAATACCTATTTATTAATTCTAATATATACATTAAATATTGCTCAAGTGGTTTATGGTTCATACTCATATGTAGACCAGATCTTCCTTATTTAAACTTAGGCTATCTTTAAAAATTGCTGAGTTAGGGGAACTCATTTATAAGCACAAACATTTATCATGGACAATCCTAGTACTCATACTAATCATAAATAGCATTTATTTAACATTTATTAAATGCTAGTAATGTGCTAAGAGCTTTACATATATTATTTAATTTATTTATCACAAAATTTGTTGACATTTTACAGACAAGAAAACTGAGACTTCTAAATAATAAATAAGTTGTTCACAGTCACAGAGCTGTTAATTAGGGGAGCCAGGATTGGAATCCAGTGTTTCTTTCCAAAGCCTGCGTTTTTGTACGAACATTTGCCATTTTAACCTGAGTGAAAAGATTCAGACATGAGGAGCGCCTATTCCACTTTTTATCTTCATGCCATTTTAGCTGGATTTAGTTATTATACAAATCACCTAAAAAAGATATAAAAAGGACAATGCATATATGTCAAGAGAAAATTAAGGAAGTGGAGATTCTCATATAAGGATGTTTTTCTCCTTGAACAATTTATGCAGGCTAAGTGTGCCTCTTGGCAGCATTCTGACGGCTTGACCATCTGCTCCTGCTTGGAATACTTTGCCCTCTTGTTTATTACACTTTCTTTTTTTAAGGACCTTTCAATTAATGTACTTTCTTTTGCTGTGGCCAATTTGCCCTGATTATATAGATTCATTCTTTTCCTTTGGACCTTTTCAAAGCTCTAGTGATTTTTCTCTTTCTGCTCCAACATATTGATGGTGGTTTAATGTGTCTGCGATGGACCATGTCAAAACTTTTATAGATCACAGTACAGTTCTTTCTGTTCAAAGAGAAGGGGAAGAAAAAACTAGATTTATCATAATTTCTTTTGTTAATACAGGAATCAAAAGTTCATATATTCACTTAAAATTACACTAAAATATTCAAAACATATTCAAATTTTGGAAACTGAATTGATACTAAAATTCATCTGCATTAATAAATTCCAGCTGATGGGAAGCGGACTTGGCCCAGCAGTTAGGGCATCTGTCTACCACATGGGAGGTCCACGGTTCAAACCCCAGACCTCCTTGACCCGTGTGGAGCTGGCCCACATGCAGCGCTGATGCGCGCAAGGGGTGACCCCTGCATAGGGGAGACCTACACGCAAGGAGTGCGCCCCGTAAGGAGAGCCACCCAGCACGAAAGAAAGTGCAGTCTGGCCAGAAATGGCGCCGCACACACGGAGAGCTGACACAGCAAGATGACGCAACAAAAAGAAACACAGATTCCCATGCCGCTGACAACAACAGAAGTGGACAAAGAAGAACACTCGGCAGATAGACACAGAGAACAGACAACTGGGGCAGGGGGCAGGGGGACTGGGTGGGGGAGGAGGGAAGGGGAGAGAAATAAATAAATCTTTAAAAATAAATAAATAAATAAATAAATAAATAAATTCCAGCTGAAAACAACATTTTTGTTGTAATTATGATGATGATGGTAATAATAACAGCAGCAACAACTGACTTGGGGTACATGTGACAGACAAGCTATGATTTTATATGTTAATTATCACAACAACCTTGTGATGAAGGTATTGAGGCACTGAGAAATTTGTGACTTATCATATGTGGAAAGTGAGCTGGTAAGTGGCAGAGCTTTCTACCCTTGAGTCCTTGCTCTTAATGAAGACTCTAAGGTAATGTCTGTAAAAAAAAGATGCAGAGGAGGTTAGCTGAACATACAATAAAATACATTTTGAAAGTATAGAAAAATAAAACAATTTATATTGTCACAGGAATAAACCAATATATCAATTACCTATCTATATATCAATTACCTAATTGATATATCAATTATGAACTAGGCAATCTATGATACATATGGTATTTTAATAGGAAGTGGATGCATTATTTAATAAATAATGTTCAAATAATAAACTAAACAATTACTACAAACAAAAGTTTGATATCCATGTCAGGCCTCAAATCAAAATTGACACAAAGGACAAATACTATATGAGTGCCCATTATGAACTAAATACATTATGTGAAATATAAATATAGTATGTGAAATATGAATATGGGTAGAACTGAGTATGTAAGATCATTTTTCTTTGAAGCTGAACAAATATAAGTTAAGAGTACAAAGTGTTAATATCAGACAAAAAAACAAACATTACTCTGAGTGAAGGAGACCAGACACAGAGTACTATGTATTGTATGATTCCATTTATGTAAAATGTAAATATAAATCAATTTATAAACATGAAAAGAGATTAGTGATTATGTATGTCTGAGGAAGGAATGCTAAGGGGTATGGAATCTTTTTTTTTTGGAGTAGTGAAATTGTTCTAAAATTTTTGAGATGATGAATGTACAACATTGTGATTTTGCTAAAAGCCATAGATTATATGCTTTGGACAGAATAGCCAGAAACAGCAGCTATGTACAGTGGGGGAAGCATACAGAGATTGAGAGGCAAGGAATTTTCATGTTTGTCTATCTGTTTTTTGTTTATTAGTGGTATCGCTGAAATAAGAAAATGTTCTAATAATGATTGAAGTGATGAATGCACAACTATGTGATTATAGCAAATACCATTGATTATATACTTTGATGAATTGTATGTTTATTAATATGTACACATACATGCATACTGATTTGTTAAAAAATACTAGAAAAAAATATAGGTAGATTTATTTGTTAAAAAATACTAGAAGAAAATATAGTAGAAATATAATATATCTGGGTGAGAAGGCCATCTAAGACAAGACACCAAAATTAGCTATATATTTTATTACATAAAACCATAAAATGTCCGAATGGTAAAAAATCCAAAAAACAAAGTTAAAAAGTAAAAAATTGAAAAAAATTAATTTCAAATCTATATTTAATTAAAGAATATGGTGCCTAGCATCTTTCTTTCTAGAACAGCACTTCTGTCCCCAGCCAGGAGACGGGTTCAAGTGGAAGGGGCTCATTATTAATATGTTATCTTACATGGCCTTTGGAGGAGTTCATATGATCCAGTCCAGACAAATCAAAGCACTCTTGTAGATTCTCTATTTAAAATTAAAGAAATACTTATCTGTGACACATCTGAAGGCAAGAGTCATTTTTTAGTTAATGATAACTAAAAACAGTTCATGTCTAGCATGTGCTATATTTCCTTACTTAAACATTTTACTTGCAGTAGTAATTTAATTTCACAGCTACACTATCATGTAGGTTTTAATTATGTCCTTATTTTATAAACAGGAAAACAGAGGCTCTGAGAAGTCAAATAACTTGTACAGTGAGGAAATGACAAAAGGGCAAGGACGTGAGACTAGTTTGTCTGACTACAAATTCCTCATTTTCCAACTGTTGTACATACTGTGTCATGGATTATTTTGACATTTTTCTATAATTCTGATTTTGGTTAGCATGAATCACTTGTATAGTCATAATAGAAAGTAGTTAAAATTTAAGTTAATTTTGGGAAGTGGCAGTAAGATTGGTGTAGTTACAGTATAATAGATAAGTAGAAATATGTATGGTGAGATAGGAAAAGCAAATGGAATTAATATTATGAAGGGCCTTGATTCTAAAATGCCAGGCTATGGAGTCCTTCCTAGAGCCAACTGGGAATTGTCAGGGATTTTTAAGTGAAAAGGGGCTCCTTAATCTTTGAAAAGATCAATTTTGCTGAAGTGAGAAGAAACTGATGGATGGAAAGAGTTGGGGTATTCATCAGTGATGGAGAGACAACAGAAAGATGTATTACCAATGATGGGAAATTATTGCAGGAACCAATCGAACTTCTCCTGAGTTTGCAATTGCTTTCTTTAGACACCGTAAAGTAAAATATGTTTATATTGTGAAGTAACTCTTTGCTATGACTGTGCATAAGGAAACTGGCCAAGGTGAAATGACTTTATCTATCCTATTTGAATATTATATATTTGTTAAAATATAGTAAATAAAGTTATTTGTTAAATAAAGATAGGGCCTATTTTTCAAATATCCAATTTTAATAGCAATTTTGGAGTATTCATTATCAAACAATATCAAATTGTAACTATAAAAAACTGTATACTTCATAATACCTTATTATTGGTATGCACCAATTGTGAAAGAGAAGCATACAAGGTACTAATTGGAAAGGTGATTTCAGGGTTGAAGTATTAAGTTAATAGAAACTTTGTTATTCTATCTCTAGAGCTATCTTAATATCTACCAGAAATTGTCCTTAATACTTTGATCAATTCAAAAGGCAGAAACATGTCACTTACACATATGCTATCCAAATTTTAGTAAGTCAAAGTTATTTACTCCATAAAATATGAATTTTAATAGCCAGAATGCAAAAAGGGAAAATTTTATATTGAAATATAAATGAACCTTAGGTTGCACATAATGCAGAAAGTGGGGAGGAAAATATTTATAATATGGCCTCATAACTAATCACTCGCAATGCTAATTCCTTTCATTTTTTATTTTATTTATTTTTGTTTTTTTTATTAACAATTATTTCAAATTCGCACACACACACAAAACAGAAAAAGGTAATGCAACGTATTATGGAAATATTACTCCCCAAAAGTTCCCTTTCAGGCACCCTTATTTTGACTAATAACAACTGCTAACTCAGTTGTTTCTCTAGTGTTTAGAAAGATACACTGATGAATATAGATTAGTTAGCTGGCATGGTCAAAGTCTTCTTAATGAAAAAAATGCTTCATCATATTCATATCTCAGAGAACCAAGCCCAATTTCTTTTTTTTAAACTTTAGAATATAGTACCAACTTTGCTTTTGCTACAAAAACATTACAAGTCTATGAAGATTAATGTTAGTTGGAGGAGAGCTGGAGGATAACATTGGGAATGTATAACAATGGTTTTGGAAGTAGAAGACGACTGTGGTTAATAATATAAATACAGGAATGTTCTCCTATGGGGTGTTAAGAATGTGGGGATACATGGGAAAATAACTAATGTGATTTACTTACTATAGCTAACAATAATGTAATTCCTTTCATTTTTAAACATTTTCTCTTTTAAGGTTACTCAAACTGCAAGTGGCATGAATGGAATAAAGTGAGTATATAAAGCATAGTTTCATATATGGTAAACCTTCCAAGAAATGCATGTATGAATATTATGATAAAAATATAAAGTGAGGTACTGATAAGGAAAACTTAAATTTTTATTCAATTAAATAGTCTTTTACTCAGAATCCAATACACTGTGCTAGGAATTTTTTGTTTTGTTTTGTTTTGTTTTGTTTTGCTGTTGTATTTTCCTTTGGTTATGTGTATGCAAGTTGAGTTGTAAAGAAGCCCAAGGAAGACCAAGAGACAAAGGTGGTAGAGAGGTGGGGTAAGGGAGCAGAAAGAGGTAGGAGAGGAAAGGAGACCAAACCCCCCAAAAGTAGATCCATAGCCAGAGAGCAATGGGATGGACAGTTGGGGTGGGGGAGAAAGACAAATTGCCACAGAAAATGAATGGGAAGTGTAGAGGGAGAGGATCCTTCTCCCCACTCCACTTCCTCAGCCCCTAGCCCCAGGTATGTACAATAAATTAAGATAAAAAATAATTAACAAGATAAGTGTGGAGAAAGTAGCCATGGTGGCTGCTGGGGGTAGGGAGTGGGAGGAAGAGATGTGATGTGGGGGCATTTTGGGGGGTTGGAGTTGTCCTGGGTGGTGCTGCGGGGACAGTTACCAGGCATTGTATGTCCTCCCATGGCCCACTGGGTGAACTGTGGGAAAGTGTGGGCTATGGTGTGGACCATTTACCATGAGGTGCAGAAGTGCTCAGAGATGTATTCACCAAATGCGATGGATGTCTCATGATGATGGAGGTTGTTGTTATGGGTGGAAGAGTGAGGTGAGGGTCTGGGGGGAATATGGGGACCTCATATTTTTTTAATGTAACATTAAAAAATAAATAATGACAAAAAAAAACACAACAAGATGAGTTTTCTCCTCCTCCACTTCCACCCAATGCTGAATGCTCTGTGTGCTAGTAGTAATTTAAGATACTTATTGCTAGACCTTTCCCTTTCCCTTACTGAAATGTTTTTAAATGAATCCCTGGAGAGTGGGTATAGCCCAGTGATTTGAGGACTTCATCTGCTTCCTATGTATGAGGTGCTGGGTTCAATCCCTGGTACTTCCTAAAAAATATAGTAAACTAAAATAAATCCAGTCTTAACTGAAAAGTTTGTATTTCACATCTCTACACTAAACACTTTTATATAATTAACACACATGGTAACTATCACACCCCAAATAATATCAGTCTTTTCTTAATCTCTTACTACATGAAAATCTCAGAGCTTGCTAAACACTGTAAGTGTGAGTTGCTTTCCTGGGTTCTCAGCATAGGATCATATTATTAGCTTTCTCAATTGGTAAAAAGCTATTCTGAAAATCTTTTCTTTGTTAGTGAAAAGACTTTGAAAAACGGTTTGATAAGTCCTCAAAAATTAAACATAGAGTTAACATATGACCCAGAAATTCCACTCCTAGGTATATACCCCAAAGAATTTAATGTATGTCCATGCAAAAATGTGCACAGGAATGTTCATAGCAGGATTATTCATATTCGCCAAAGAGTAGATAGAATCCAAATATCCATGAGGAAGTGATTGTGAATCCAAATATCCTGTGGCTCAAGTAATTGTGCTCCTGTGTAACATATAGGGGGTCCTAGGTTTGGTTCCCAGAGCCTCCTGGTGAAGGCAAAGCTGGCCCTTGCCACGAGCTGATGCAGCAAGATGATGCAACAAAAAAGAGACACAGAGGAAAGACAATGAGAGACACAACAAACCAGGGAGCTGAGGTGGCTCTAGTGATTAAACACCTCTTTCCCATGGCAGAGGTCCCAGAATTGATTCCCAGTGCCTCCTAAAGAGAAGACAAGCAGATACAGAAGACCTTGCAGCAAATGGACATAGAGAGCAGATAGCGATTGCAGGTAGCAAGGGGGGAATAAATAAAATTAAATTTTAATTTAAAAAAAAAAGACTAATTTCCATCAGTTGATAAGTAGATAGACAAAATGCAGTATATACATACAATAGAATATTATTCAGCTATGGAAGAAAATCAAGTACTCACACCTGCAACAACATGGATGAACTTAGAAAACATTGTGCTAAGTAAAAGAAGCCAGAAACAAGTGCCACATATTGTGTAATTCCATATATGAAGTGTTTACAACAGGCAAGTTCCTAGAGACAGAAAGTAAATTAGTGGTTTTCAGTGGGTAGGAGGAATAAGGGAATGACTGCTACAGGTTATTTTGGGGGGAGGGTGATTAAAATGTTCTAAAATTAGATAAGGGTGATGGTTGCATAACTTTGAAAATATACTAAAAAGCAGAATCATACACTGTGTAAAGGTGGATTTTTTGCCATATGGATTATACCTTGATAATTTTTTTCAAAGAACAGGCTCAGCATTTTTAAGAAAGAACAAATGAGGGTGACAAAGTGAACAAACTGAAGATTGAAAGGAGATGAAATTAAGAGATGGGTGAGGTCATATGTTGTCTGATTGTTGTTGTAAGTCCTGAAATGAGTTTAGATTTTATTCTAAGTGTGATGAAAATCACTGGAGAGTATAAAGCAAATTGGAGGTTGGAGAGGGCATGGCAAATGATATATGATTGTATTTTGGGGGGATATGGTAGATATACATCATTTAAAATGTACTCTAGTGACTAAGTGGACAGAGGCCTAGCATGTAAACATAGAGATGAGTACTGATGCCATGGTAGTAGCCAAGGTGAGAAATGATAGTGTTTGGATTAGGGAAATAGCAGAAGCAATGAAAAATAATCAACCTGCATACTTGCTTATGGTTTGGATAAGGGATATTAAAGAATGAAAAGGATAAAGGATGATTTCCAGGTTTAGGGCATAAGCAAATTTTTTGAGTGGGATGGAAAAGACTTCAGTAGCAGAAGCATTGGGGAAGAACATTTAGCTTTGCAATGCCCAAATTATTCCAGTGAAGACATATATTAGGAGGTTGTTTATTAGTCCAGGCTATATAAAATGATGGCTACGACTTACACTGGTGCCAAAATTCTAGAAGTCACAGAATCAGAGGTAGCAAAAGAGTTTTTTTTAATGCTGACTGAATTCATGGCTAAAAGAAAATCCATCTTTCATCATTTATACTCACTGAAGGGAAGTAGACTGGTTGAGAGTTTCCCTAGGTGGTGAGATCCTTGAGACAAGTCACTGGGAATTACTCATTTCCTTGTCTTTTGTGTTCAACAAAAAACATACGAAAGTTTCAACATGTAAATGTTGAATAATTTAAAAGAACACATATATGTAAAGAAATGCATTCTGTTGTTATTGCCAAAAGGGGAGTTTCCTTTGCATAATTCTTTATATATTTTCAGAAGCATTGCAGTGGAAATGCTTTCTGATAACCTTTATTTTAATTTTAATTTTGTATTGATGTTTACTTCGATCTGGATTTGTAAAAATAATAAGGAAGTTTTATTCTGTAAGTAGCAGTAAAGAATATTCATATTCAAAGCCATAAACATCATAGCTGGCACTCCTAAACACAATGCTTCCTTCCTACGACTAAGAGAAATTGACTTTTCAAACTTTGAAGTATGATATTTTCTCTTTATGCTGTTTAGGAGACAAGTTGCACACAAAATTCAAGGGACCTGTGTTTGAAAGTATAGAAATATTGGTAAAGTAGTGTTTTCTGCGGTAACAGCATGTTTCACAAATCCTCGTAATAAACAAGAATGTTAAAAGTGTATAAAAGCAAATCTAACTTTAAGAAAGTAACATTTTAAAAATAAAATAGAATATATATGAAGAACCAGGAAGGTCACTTGAGGTTGTGGTTCTACTCTTGAAAAATTCCTTTCAACTTATTCTTACTGGATTGTTTTGAACTGTAAACAAAAGCTGAGAAGAAAACCTCAAGTCAAATCTGATTTTCCCAGAACAGTTAGATACCATTCATTGTCTGAAAAATAATACCCATGTAAAATATCCACAAAGCTGAAGTTGAAGTAACATTTATTCTTGCTACCTTTATCTGTCAAAAAGACAAATGTAGTAGACAGACTTGTCACCTGTGAGCCCATGAAAACATCTGGGAAAAGAGGAACTTGCAACAAACAGGTATTTCTCATCCAAAGATCTTTGTAATAGAGATGAACATTCCATTTTTTAAGTTACATACACCAAGTTGAATATTGCCATTCTGAATCTCTCAGGTGAGGTAGTAACTATTTATTAATTATTAACTATGTACTAGGGAATCCTACAAATACTGTTACATTTAATCCACTGAACCTTGATTGATAGGTCTTAGTATTCACATTTCACAAATGTAGAAAATGAGGCCAGAAAGGTTATGGTTACACAGTTAGTGAGATAAGGGCAGATTCATAGGAAGGTCTGACTGAAGAAAAATAAAATAAGATAAAAAAATCAACACTTGGCACTATCTTAAAATAGTTTTAATCCTGAATGGTTGCTTATCATTCTACCCACAGCATCTGTTTCAAATTTTATTCATTCTTCTACAGAACCTCAACGTACCCCTTCACCTGAGTCTAAGCAGAGGATTTTCTACTCAGATCCTGATCAAATAGTTCTCTGCACTTCTCTCTGTATCATGTCATTATTACTAGCATCTGCAAGCATTTGCCAATCCTCAGTTGTTTTACATCCCACTCATCTGCCACTCACCTGTAACTGCTGCTCCATGAGTCAGCAGTGGCTTTCCTGTCCCAAAGAACAGTAACTTTTATCATCCTTCAAGTTCTGCTTTGGTTTGGTTTCTCCCAGAAGCTTTCCCCAAGTCAGATTTGAGTTTGAATGGAAAATACTAATTTGGAAAGTGATCGCAGGAAACATTGCTGGGAAATGGGAAAAGAGAAGACAGTAAATAAAGCTTTCATTAGCAGGCAAGTTTCCATTGAGAATAATTTGAAATTAAGCATGCTGGAAATATGGAGGAGCTGGTAGAAGATGTGCCTCAGAATTAGCCTATACAAGGCCAGTTGCAGTAGTTTTACACTAACTACTACCGTCAGTTATTGATTGAAGGCTTCTGATGTTGGAGAGAAATTATCTGACACTCCTGGCTTGTGCTGTGAGCAAGTGAAGCAATTTCTGGTGGCCAGAGCAAGTTCTTAGACCAAGTAATGCAAGTACTGGAAACTGGAATTTGGGCAGCCGTGCACTGAAATGGTTAGGGTGAGGGATACAGAAAAGGCACTCACAGTTCATGCCACATACTGTTAAAAAACATTTACAGTGTTTGCAGTGGGTAACTATACTTACTTTCTAAAAAATGTTTGTTTTTCTTTCTACTATTCTACTTACGTCTCTATTTTCTTATCTACATTCTTTTCTTGTTGCCAGAGTTAAATATAAGTATTTCCATAAAATCTATCCATGATTCTTCTCATTTCAATTCTTACCCTTAGCAACCTCATTGTTTCTATTTTAGCAGTGCAGGTGACTCAATTCTAACCATTTTCCCGTGTCTCAGGACAGCCTCTCATTTTAACCTATCACCTAGCATCCTCCCTCTTCATTTCTTCAGGATTCCAGAATTGGCCTTATAATTTCCTTTAGAAAACTTCTCATACGTTATTTCAAGTTAAATTGACAGAAAATTCCTAATCATCCTTAACCACATCTACTTACTTTGCCCTAACATTAAGCCAGTTGTCCTGTCTGGTCAATTTTCTTTTCTATTTCTTTCCTCTTCAATTTCCAGGTAGTTACTACTTTCATTCAGATCCAGGAATTTCATTGTCACTACTTGGGCTCTTTCAATTGTCTCCAGATTCCTATTTCTTTAAATTGCCCATGTCAGCTGCTGTTAAATTGATTTTCTTAAAGCACAGTTCAGATCATGTCATTTTGCTCTCTCAAGTCCAATAGACTCCTTATTGCTTATAGAATATTGTTGTAATTGAAAGAACAAAAACTTGAGGTAAAACAAAACCAATCTAAATTTCTGCCCAACTGCTTACCAGCTATGTGTCATTGATCAAACTATTTACTCTTTGTGGGTTTCAATTTCCTCATCTATAAACCAAGATAATGATGACTTGTTTATAATGATGTTTATTAAATAAGGTAATATGCAACACAAACTGTAAAACATCTTACAGTGTACAAAAATATTGTAGGTACTTAGTAAACATTAGTTAGTCTCTTTTTCCAGGGTGCCTTCATCTGTCAGTAAAAGTCCTTCTGAATTTTTAGGCAGAACATAAAAATGACTGCATAAACTAAAAAGCATCAGACAGACTAAAGAAATACATAGATGAATGTTTATTTTCCTAATCATGGAAAAGACCTTACTAAACTTATAAACAAGGCAAAACAACAGCAAGAAATTGATAACTGGGAGTATACAATGTTTTTAAGGAAATCTCTATACATAACAAAAATGTAGTTTATTTATAGTTAAGTTTATCTTTTCTCCAAGTGAAGGATATTTGGATTGTTTCCAAATCTGAGCATTACAAACCATGAACATTTGCACACAGGTTTTTGAGTGAATATAGGTTTTCTTTTCACTTGAATAAATAGTTATAATCGAAATTACTGAGTCATATGGTAGGCTTATTTTAGCTTTGTAAGAAACTACCAAACTGTAGTTTGGCTGTACCAGTTTACATTTATGCCAGCAATATATGAGAGTTTCAGTTTCCCATTCTTCTTAATGTTTAGTATTATAATTTTTTCAACTTAAGCCATTTTAATAATTGGTGGTTTCTCATTGCAGGTTTTTTATAACTTTTTAATTGAAATACTTTCAAATGCATAGGTCATTTTCAAAAATAATAGAAACCTCATACAGAGTATTCCAACATACCCATATACCCCGTGATAGCCAGATTCACCAGTTAAAATATTTTGCGACATTTTCTGTATCATTCTATTTATTTATAAATCTATCAATTCATCTCTATCTACTTATCATCTATCTAATCTACCCATTTCTCTGTCTACATACTCATCAATCCATTTTCTGAATTCTAATTCTTAAGTGGAGGTTCTATAAATCATGCTTCTCAGACTTCATAATGCTTTGTACATTTCCTACATACAATATTCTTTTGTGCAACCAGCTCAAGTGCAGTTTTCAAGTTCAAGAAATTTAACATTGGTATAAAGGTTACAGTTTACATTTAAATTTTACCATATATCTCAGTAGTGTCCTTTGGAACCTTTCTCCTCCCTCAGTGGATCTCATCCAGAATCACATAATTGCATTTTTATCATCATCTCTTTAGTTGCTCATTCTTTTTTTTTTATTTGCAGGAACATATAAACAAGATAAACTTTCCCATCTCAACCAACATTCAGTGGGTTTACTCATATTTACAGTGTTGCAGTACTCTCTGCACCTTACATTACTAAAGTTTTCCCATCTACCTATACAGAAATCGTGCACCCATTAAGCATTAATTCTCATTCCTCCTTCCCTCACCCCAGGCAAACTGTACCCTAATGTCTCTGTCTCTATGAGCTTGCATATTCTCCAATATTTTCTTTGTAGTTTCCATAAGGCTTAAGTTTATCATCCTAAATCTATATCACTCTTATTTGCTTAGAAACAAAGTTAACTTGAATGGTATCACCAACTGTGTCCCTGCACTCCTCTGGCCCTTCACCTTTATAAAGTTCTTGACACAAATTGCACACTTATACATTATGAGATCAAAACAACTGATTTCTTATTACATTTTATGCATTTGCCCTTTAGATTCTATCGGAAGTAAAAATGGAGTTACAAAATAAAAATGTAATAGTACTTGCATTTCCCCTACCAGAGATCTTTATTTCTTCATGTGGCTTCTACTATTGTTGATTGTCCTTTTGTTTCAACTTGCAAACTCTCTTTTGCATCTCTTGCAGGGCCATTCTAGTGGTGATGGACTTCCTCAGCTTATGTTTATCTGGAATGTTTTAACTCTCCCTCATTTTTGATGACAGTATTGTTGGATATAAAATTCTTAGCAAATTTTTTTTTTGCTTTTGTGCTTTAAATAGCCTCCATAGTTTCTGAGAAATCAGGACTTAATTTTATTAAAGCACCTTTGTATGTGACCCATTGCTTCTTTTATTTTGTCTTTCAGAATTCTCTATCTTTGGCATTCTACAGTTTGGTGACAATAAGTCATGGTGTGGATCTATTTGGGTTTATCCTGTTAGAGTTTGTTGAGTATATTGGATGTGTGTGTTCATGTTTTTTACTAAATTTTAGAAGTTTGCAGCATTATTTCTTTGAAAATTCTCCTTGCTTCTTTCTTTCTTTTTTTCTGTGTATACTGCTAAGCTTGATGGTGTCCCACAATTTCCTTAGTTTCTGTTCAAATTTCTTCATTCTTCCATCTGTGCCTCAGAATGGATGACTTGAGTAATCTTATCTTCAAGTTCACTGATTCTTTCATCTGCCACTTTCAATTTATGATTGAACCCTTCCAACAAATTTTTAATTAATGTTACTGTGATCTTCAAACCAACTGTAGTTTCTTTTCATAATTTCCATCTCTCTACTGATATTCTAATTGTATTCATTTAGTATTTTACTGATTTCATTTTAGTTCTTTGCCCAGGTTTTCTTTTAGCTCTTTAAGCTTATTTAGGACCATTTTTTTTAAAGTCTTTCCTTGGTATGCCCCAGGTCTGGTCCACCTCCTTGATGGTTTCTAATTATTTCGTTTTCTCATTTCCTGTCCCATTACTTCCTCTTGCCTTATCTGTTTTGTAAATTTATGATGAACCTGAACACTTTGGTATTACAATGTTCTAGAATTTAGATTCTGAGGTGTCTTTTCCTTAAGTTTGTATCTGGCTAGTGTTATGACACAGCTTTCCTGACCAAAAAAAAAGAAAAGGAAGAATGGAAACATCTGTCCTAGTCTTTGCAGATTGTCTGTCTGAGTGCTATCTTTCAGAACTTATCCATACAATGAGTTTAGAGAATAGCTCAAGGCCAAGTTTTAGTAGTTGTCCTGTTCTTTCTGTACATGTAGTTTGTCTTGGACAAGTGGGTGTTTCTCTAGGAATTCCCCCATTTACATGGACACAAATGTCACCTCTTCCATAGGAGAAAATTTCCACATGGTCCTGGGCCCTGCACTATATATCCTACAGCCAGAAATCCCTTTCCTCAGGTAGCCACTTGGTTGCTCTCCCACAACTTTTTATAAGAGAACTCTCTGGGCTGCCTTCTATACACAGGGCAAGTCCAGGACAACAAGTATGTAAAGATAGTCCTGTTTCAATCCTCTAGACTATCATCACCAGACAGATTGGGCCAGATATACTAGCTCCTAGAATGCTTATGAGAGTTACTCTGATCCTTCTGGAACAGGCACCAGGGATCAACATTAGGAGCACTGACCAGCTCTGCACTAAACCTGTAAGGAGTGGGGGAGAGGCCAGCCTGGACAACATGACATCCTACAATTTTTTTTTTTAATGGTACCAGGGCCAGAGAATAAGCCCACAAACTTGTATGTGGGAAGCTGGCACTCAACCACTGAGCCACATTAACTGCCCTGAGTTGATTTTTGTTTGTTTGCTTGCTTGTTATTTGTTTATTTGTTTTTAGGAAGCACCAGGGACCAAACCTGGGATGCCTTACGTGGGAAGCAGTGCTCAATCAATTGAGTCACATCAGCTCTCCCAACCACTTTTAAAGCCTTTTTCTTGATTTGTGCTTGTCCTTTCTGTGGTCCTTTAACTGTTTTCTGGAGCTTTGATGAAGGTGGGTTTTTTTTGCCAGTTCTGGCTGGTTGTTCAAATCTTCTGTGGAAGACAGAATCCTGAAGCATGTCATTCTACCATCTTGGTAGGGCAGGGCTGAATAACTCATTGCAATATTAATTTTTATTTCTCTAGTGACTAATAATGTGGAACATCTTTTTCATGTGATTATTTGCCTTTTGTACCATATTTGGTTAATTATTCAAATGCCTTGTTTCTTTATATTAATGGTTTGCTTTGTTATTGATATATTGTAGGATTTCTTTATATATTTTGCATATAAATACTTTACCATATGTTAATTGAAATATATCCTCCTAGACTACAACTTTTATTTTTAGTCTCTTAATATTGTCTTTCAAAGTGCAGAAATCTTTAATTTTAATGACACATATTTAATCATCTTTTCCTTTATATTTCTGGTTTAAAATTTTTGCCTAACCCAAGACCATAAGATTTTTTCCTATATTTACTTCTGAAAGTTTTATAATTTTAGTTTTCCATTTAAGTCTATCATCTAATTTTGTATAAGGTATGAGATATGGATAAAGTTTACACTTTTTTTCAATATGGATATCCAACTATCTTGAAATTTGGATTAGAAAGGACATACCTCAACCTTAAAAAGGACATCTACAAAAACATCCATAACCACCATCTTTCTTAGTGGTGAAAGACTGAACACTTTTCCTCTAAGATCAGGAACAAGGCAAGAATCCTTCTCATCACCTCTTTTCAACTTCACACTAATGATCCAAGCCTATGCTATAAGACAAGAAAAATGTCTATATGTCTATAGGACATATAGAGAAAAATGGTAGCAATAAAACCACCTCTATTCATAGATGACATAATTGTCTACCTGAAAAAATTGCCCCTAAATCTATGATAATCTACTAGAATTTAAAATGTGATCATTGGAACTTATCTTAGAGACTGACTACAACATGGGTGCTCTTCTGATTAATAGATTCTAGGTCTGAACACTGGCTGAAGTCCAGAAACTAGGCAAGGGCTTTTTACTTTTAATTAGGAAAGTTGACCTATGGCTTCAGACAACCCATTCTTGATTTCTTTCAGTTTTATGAATTTAACTCTACAGTCATTGGATTCCCATATATCTTGTTTTCAAGACCACTGAGTTCCATTAACTATCTGTATAGTCTCTGAGGGTCAGGTTCCTTTAATCAGCCACTTGTCTGTCATAAAATTTGCATCCACCTTGTTTATGACAGTTAAAAGCTATTCCCTCACTGCTTGTATTTTTGGATTCTATCATCTTTATTGCTATCAGGATGTCCAGTCCTACCATCAGCTCTGGACTTGAGAAGTGACCTGTTCAATGATGAATATAACCTTCTTACCAGCATATTCCCTGGTGTGTTAGTTAAAATTGTATCCTATCAGTAGTCTCACAGAACATAGGCAGCTTCTTTGTTTTCTGAACTCCTAGAATGCTCACTTCTAGGAGAAAATGCCTTTTTTTTCCTTCTTCCATTATCTGCTGAGCTAGTTATAGTAAGTAAACTTCACTTAATGTAATCTATTGACTTCCATATTTCTAAGAGCCATGTAATGTATTATAAGTAAGGACAATTCCTTCCAATAGTACCTCATTC
This sequence comes from Dasypus novemcinctus, assembly GCF_030445035.2. Classification (NCBI taxonomy): domain Eukaryota; kingdom Metazoa; phylum Chordata; class Mammalia; order Cingulata; family Dasypodidae; genus Dasypus; species Dasypus novemcinctus. Next base: position 69,070,862 of record NC_080684.1, on the reverse strand, counting down.
CAGTTTGGCACCAATAAAAGTTTTAACAATTGCATCAGTATACAATGCTAGAGAATGTCAGTTCACCAGTGATGGGATTCTTACTTCCAGCCAGTAATCCATCTCCATAATCCCATTTTGGAACCTGCTTTTTAGGAGCATTGTTACACAAAGCTATCTTAGGTCAGGGTTCCCAGGAATTAGACTCTAAGGTAGAGATTTGTATACAGGATGTTTTTTGAGGTGTTCCCTCAGGAACACATTGTAAATGAGTGAAGAAAGCAGGGTTATTCAAAGGAACAAGCTAAATAGTGATGCAGTTGCACCAAAGACGATGGTTGAAGTCGAGGTGACATTTTAGAGTTGTCTTGAGTAGAGGCAAGGGTACCAAGCCTTTGTACCCCATTATCAATGAGTCATTGGTTGTGCCTTGTCCCTGGGGAAAGGGTATATACTTGGGCGAGGCAGTTCCTTTGACTGAGAACAGTTCCTGGAGAGGGCCTTGGCTTTGAGATATCTGCAGTCAGCACATTTTGCAGTTATGGGTAACTTTAACTCTGAAAAGAACAGGGATCTGGAAGACTCATCACAGCATCCAACTACTATATAATTTATATTTAAAATAATGGGAAAGATCTTCTCTGATTCCCAAAGTATTCAATAAAAGAGATTATAGCTGTATCTTTTAAAATATGAGTTATATTTTTATGTAAATGTGGGAATTCATTATTTACTTACTGTTTACTGTGCCAGCTGCTACAAAAGTTTTGCTTTGATTTGAAATATATATATAGGAGTACTTCATTTTTACGAGAGTGAAAGTAATGGAAATGAATAGTCTCTATTTTGTAAAATAAAGAAAACAGAAAGTTAAAATTATATCTAGAAATAAGATGATTTATTATTTACAAATTTTTTCAGTTCAAAATGTCCAAAACTGATTTTATTTATGAGGGATATAAATTTTACATCTCTTTCACTAACACTGGTATAAATGTAGACTTTATAATGCAAATCTACAAACAAATATCAATCATACTGATGATATAAGAGACCCCATACTGTGTTTAATAGTGATAAACTAATTTTCATCAGGACAATTTTACCCCCAGGGCATATTTAGTAATGTCTGGGGACATTTTTGGCTGTTAAGATGGGGGAGAGATTGTTGACTATTGGCATCTGGAGGGTAGATACCAAGAATATTGCTAAATAGTCTATCCTAAAAAGCACAAGACAGTTTCCCACAAATGAATTATCTAGTTCAACATGTTAAATGGCACTGAGGTTGAGAAACTTTGTAGTAAACCTCTGAAGTGATCATAATTATTTCCATTTTATGGGTAAAGAAGTTCAGGTGGTATAGTGGCACAATAAAAAATGTATGAGTTTTAGCAACAGTCACAGTGATCCATGATTAATTAACTGTGTACCTTGACAAATATTATTTAACCATTTGGGCACTTTAGCTAAATCTGATAACCTTAGAAATACTTTTTTGGGAGTACAGGGTTGTTAGTATTTGTATTTTTTGCTTGAAAAATGCTTGCTGTTAAATATTGTAATCATTATCAAAATGACTTGATTCTCATAAACTACTGACAAGACAGACTAGGGACTAGATTGTTCATCTCTATAAGCAAAACCTTTCATCCATAATGATGAATTAAGTCCCATAGTCCAAAAATTTTATTGGTCCATCCCATCTAATACAGTAATCATTCTTGTCATCTCATCTCTGTGTGCTTCCATGTGTAGACCATGGAGAACCTTTTATTGTTAAGTTCAGTAATCAACCCTACCACTTAAAAAATTACATAACTTAAAATATCAAAAGTCAATAATATGCTGATTATTACCCACAAATCATATATAATTTATAAATTACTTCAGTATGGCTTTTATCACAGCAGTTGAACTTCTTATCTAAAATTTTCCCCTTGGCTTTGGAGCTCTTCTAGTGCTAGCTAATCTCTATCAGTAAACCTACATACAAATTATGAAACATTCATTATGCTTATCCCAGCTTAGAAATGGGCTAATGGTAGTTATTTTTGAGCATATATTATGAGTATCTACCAAGTGATAGATACTTTTCAATATATGATATTATATGATGCTGCAATAAGGCATGGAATGATTTATATACATTATAAATAATATATTATATATTATATTATTTATAATATATATTATAACATATATTGATTTTATAATATAATAATCAGTAAAACATTGTATATATTATATAATGTTTACATAAAATTATATATATTAAATTCAGTACTCACAAAACTGTTTCACAAAAGAATAAATTAGTGCTCAGAGTGCTTCATTAAACTGAATGAATTGTAAATGCCAGAGCAGGGATTTGAACCAAGATGTTTTCAATTCAAAATGTCTTCTTTTTTATGGTACTTGATTCACAGGTAAAGTCTATTTCCAGGGTATTTTAGCTCCTCAACTTTCCCTGGAAATTATTTTTTCTAGTCACCTACCAGTGTGTTTAGGATTAGTGACAGATATTGCAGAGTCTGATACATAATATTTATTATTGGCTAGAACTTTTAGAAAAAGAGATCAAGGTGAAGTTTGTTTTAATCTTCCCAAAAGATGCCCTAGGGCAATGATGATGTGTAAACTCCTACTCCATCTAAAAAGCATATTTAGGAAAGGATGTGGAGTATGTGCATAGTGACAGAGTCATAGGTAACAAAATGAGGAAGTTATATGGTGTGAAACATCCATTTTCTGAAACAGTCTTCTTCTGAGGCTACAAAGAGTAAATCTCAGTTGAAAGTAAGTCAATTAATCACAGACTCTATTAGAATAAAATTTCAAAAGCAACTTCCCTGAAATGTGAGTCATCAAACTAAGGATTATTTGACTGACAAGGGGCAAATTTAGTTTTGTGTAGACACCACCCAAGAGATAGTTAAGTGACGATTATTTGGACTACACAGAACCATTTTCTACACTTGAGAAAGTGGTTCATTTTGCCTAAACAATCTGATAACTTTAAAGCAAAATGTAATTTGCTCTCCATTAACTCTTTCTCAGCATTTTGGTTATATACATTTATGAAAATGTGCTAACTTTCAAGGAAAAAATTCCTTGCTTTTTGTAAATTGCCAATAAATATATCTGATGATACATAGATGAAAAAATGGAATATAAATATCCTAAGTTCCAAGAGCTATTATCAATATAAATAATCCATATAATTCGTTTTCCCTTGGTAATATTTTAATCTTATTCTTTATTCAAGAACAGAATTGAAATAATTTAAAAGAAAGTTTACGTCCCATAATTCAATGAAGAAATTAAAACATGCATATATTTAGTTACCTGCCAAAGTAAAATCAATTCATTCTATTTTTAATAGTTATTGAGCACCTCTACAATGTTCTATTATGGCTATAAGTGTGGTCTTAAATCTCTCGGCTCCAACATATATTAGCATTAGGATATTGGCCTAATTACTTACTTGGAAGACCTTAGATTTATTATTTGTAAAATTGAGACAATATATTTACCTGATAGGATTGTTGAGATTAAATGAAAACAAATGGAAAGAACTTAGAACAATAAGATGATTTCTTACCAAAGTAAGTTCAAAGAGAAAGGGTTCCAGAAATTTTAGCTGTTATATGCCAGTTATTGTACTAAACATTAAATTGGGCAAGTATATGCAATAGAGAGGAAGATTGTGAGGTTTGCCTTCAGGGAATTTTTGGAAAAATAGAGGATTCAAAAATTAATAGAGCTGTCACTCACTCTGACAGAGATGCCCCAAGAAGCTATTGGAAGGATATATGACTTTGGAATTTAGGAGAAATATCTGAGTCACACAGATTCAAGGATTGTCAATGTAGTGCTGTTAGCTGTTGTCATGAAAGTGGAGAGTTTGTACAATCCAAAGAAAAGAGGGTCCATTAAGAATTCTGAAAAACTAATATTTAAGGAAGAGGCTGAGAAAGAGAGCATGTAAAGCACTGTGAGAAGGGAGTAGAAAGAGAAATTGGAAGAAAATTGATCATATGCAATGTGGTGGATTGAATTGTGTATCCCAGTTTGTGTATGTTCATGGTTTTGGTCACCGTCCTGGTGGGTATGGACCCATTGTAGATAAGATCTCTTCAAGATGTTACTTCAGCTAAAGTGTGACCCAACTAAATCAGATTGTACTGTAATCTGGATTACTGAAGTCCACTGTGGGCAGAATGTAAGTCAGGTGAAGAGAGAAACCATGGGAAGAAGCAAGAACCTGGAAGTCAACAGAACCCAGAAGGGAAAGGAGAACATGCTGCCATGTGCATTGCCATGTGACAGAAAAGCCTAGAAACTGCTAAGTTTGCTGGCCAGTCAGAAGATTCTGACCCAGAGAAGAAGCAAGCCTTCTAGTCTCCGAAACCATGAGACAGTGAATTGATTCCTGTAGTCAAGTCAACCCATTATATAGTATTTGTTTTAGGGACTAGGAAAGTAAAAATTCCATGAAGGCAGAGTTTTCATTGTTTTGCTTGGCACATAGTAGGCATTTAAGGCATATTTATTGAATGACTAAATTAGATGAAAATTTCATTATATCTTGATAAGGTATTAAGTTCAGATTAAATCCACTGCACCCTATAACACAGAAGAATGTAACCCCTACTCACATTGAAACACTGAAGACTTACTTCTAGCACTCAGATAACCTCTTTTCCTTACTTCTAACCCACTTACCAGTCTTTAAAAATCAATTAATTAATTAAATTTTGCTTGTATCTATCATTAGATTCAAAATACTATTAGAACAAACCCTATTTGGGGGGAAAGAATAGCACTAACACCTAATCCAGAATGTAGGAATATAATAGGTACTCAGAAAATATTTCTTGAATCAGTGGGTAAATGAATGATTGAAACTCAATTTAACTACCAAGTTACAGCAAGTAACCTGTGTTGATTCCAAACACTCACTCACAATTCTTCCCCCTCTGTTATTTGTTTATGTATTTATTAGCTTAATTTTTCTTTTTTTTTGTTTGTTTTACAGAAGGTGATCACAAATAAGATGAAAGATATGCTTATTACAAATATGCTTTAATGACTATTGAAACAAGAATCAAAGCCAATTGATTCAATCAAAGAAAATTGCAGAGAAGCTATACCCCTGTTAGTTTTTCAGCTTTGAGGATATAATTATTAATTTTCATAGTAGCCATCTTAATAAATGGTCTCTCCTATTCAAAATTTTCAGAGCACCTTGCCTTCCTTATGATAAGGAACTGTCACATTTGGACAAATGGACATTTGACATAAATGAGCTACAGCATTCAATTATTCCACATAGTTCAATCTTGATATATGGGTTTATTTTTCTCAATGTATTTTATTTTAGCTCTCCTCTATCCACCTATTGAGCTTATTCTTTCTTTTCCCATTTCCGAATGTTCTGTCTTTCTGATGTTATGGTTGGATCCATTATTTTTCTGTTTGTGACTTTAGTACCTTCTTCAAGTATTACTACAACTGATCCTTATTAATTGCTATTTAAGTTCTTTGTTAAGTTCCCTCCCTTTCCCTTCTATGTGTAATGAAACTGCCACCATCTAGGTCATTATCCACTTTTACCTTGATTACAGATTAGGCAGCTAAGCAGCTACTTTCTGGCTTCAGTCTCAAATCATTTTGCACTCTCCTTGTATATCTGTCATCTTCTCATATTGTTGTCCTCATCTAATCCCCAGCACCAGTATGTACAATACTTCCATGGATTTATTCAACAAATAGTCTTTAAGCTTCTGATGTGTGCCAGACACTATTACAGGAGATGGAGATATAAAGTTAGTCTTCATTCTAAAGGATGATTGACAATAACAGAATTCAGTGCTTCTCTGACTGATATAATTTACCTTTCCAAATGAATCAATCTGGTATTTTCATAATAATCCAGGGTAACACACTACCACAAATCTCAGTGGCTTGATAAAATGATAATTTGGTCTCTCACATTTGCAGGTTGACCAGTCATTGATTTGTCTAGGCTTGGCTCAGCTGGGATTGGCTCCCTGCTGCAGAATTGGGTCCAGGTCTGTTCAATGTGTCTCTCGTCTTTGTTAATCAGCAGTCGTGTATATCTCATAATGATAGCTGAAGTTCAAGGATGAAGGCACTACTTCATAATCATATTTCAACCATTTGCTTCCATCAGATCCACTAACAATCCAAGCCAAATATGATTTGGGGTGCTCTTCTCTGGTGAGAGGAGGATGAGATTAAATATTTCCCAAATATTTCAAATCACATTACATCTAATCTGGCTCTATGTTATCTCCTCAAACTTATTTCTAACTATTCTTTCAACCATATCCTGTGACTCCATAGAGCAAATTCCTTATCTATCTGCAAGACATGATATGATAATTCCTATCTCCAAGTCTTAGTTCATGTTTTTCCTTTTGCCTGAAAAATTCCCTATCTCTTTTGCCTGAAAAACTCCTTATTATCTCTCCCTAAGGAAGACTCTGCCACTCCTCTGAGGTTGATCTTATTTATACTTCCATTTTGTCTTCCTTAGCAACTCTGACCTTTTGCAATTCATTCATTCAATAAATCTTTAATGAGCACCAATTATTCTAGATTCTTAGGTAAATCTGTGAAGAAAACAAAAATTCCTACTTTAATGGTGCTTATATTCTAGTGGGAGGGTACAGGTAGGAAACAGGAGAAATATGTAAAATATATAATATGTCCACTAGAGAAAACTAAAGCAGGAAAGGGGGATAGTGATTGCCTGAGAGTAAGGACAGATTGAAATTTTTGACTGGGTTTCAAGGAAAGGCCTTAATGAGAAGGTGGCCAGTTGAGTAAAAATCTAAAGTAGATCTGAAGGAACCAGCCATATATATATATATATAGGAGAAGAGTGTTTTAGCCAAGGAAGCAGCAAATTTATAGACTGTGGTATTGGCACATGTCTGGCATATACCAATAGGAACGGCAAAAAAATATTTGGGGAGGAAACAGGTAGAAAATAGCACTGGACGAGATCAAAGTGGTTACTGAGAGCCAGATCACATAAGACTGTTGGCAATTTTTGGAACTTAGACTTCTTTTCTTCATAAGTTGGAATGCTAATGGAAGGGTTTTGGCAAAGAACCTAATAGTATTTTAAAAGGATAACTATGATTTCTGTATGGAGAACAGACTAGAGTCGCAAGTGTAGAAGCATGGATACAATTGGGAAATTGCAACAGCAATTCAGGCAGATGAGAGTGAAGGCAGGGAAAGTCATAAAGAGTGGTGAAATTATGGCTACATTTTGAAGTAAATGGATCTGCTGTAGGATGTGATAAAGCCATCCTTCATGGAAAAAAGGACTCACCATATACTGAAATGGGACAACTATGCATAGAACAGGTTGATTGGGAGAGGGTTGTGGTGTGGTGGAAGTGGGAACAGGGTGCAGGGGGAAAAGGACCAGCAGCTCAGTTTTGAACCTAAATTTGAGTTGCCTATTCAATATCCAAGTGCAGATGATGAGTAACTGGATACCTAGATGTCTGAGTTAGAAAACAATAGCTAGAATCTTGTCTCTGGTACTGACCTGTTGTACACTCAATTTACTATATCTCAGACTCCTCAGACCTAAAAAGAGAACGAAAAATAGAATCTATTTATTAGGGTTGTTTTGAGTAACAAAATAAATAATGTGTGTAAAGTTCTTTTACCAATAAATTAAGCTGTTATATGCACTATTAAGGGAAAATATTAATAGTGTCTTGCTGCTCTTAGATTTTGGCAAAGTGGCTGGTGCTTTGGCTTATATGGATATGCTGTGGGAAAGAGAGTGAAATACACTGAGAGTAAACATTCTTTTGCTAGCTTCTCTCATTCTTCTTGCCTATAGTTCTTGTTGCAAGGTTAAACTTCAAAATTGTGATATTAGCCAGAGAATGAAATGATTTGAATCATAACAAAAGCAATAGACTTCTTAGTCCAAAACAATCATTATCAATGATGGATCCTATAACATTACTGGCAACTAGTTTGGGAGATAGTCAAAAACATTTGTTGATGAAATTGAATTAAATGTTTGGGGATTTTTATATATTTCTGTGGCGTCCTTTATATTTGTTGAAGCTAAACATCTACATATGACTCAGAAATATTTTAAAATAAAAATAAGGTTGAATAAAATTGCTTAAGGATGGAGCAGATGAAATAGTACATAGATTACTGACTGGCATCAAAATAAGTGGCTGAGTTGAGTCATTCAACTCTTGTTCATACAATTGAATACTGCTGGACTAAGAGTCATAGCCAAAAATACATGAGTCAATTAAATCTAGACTGAGTCCCCAAGATACCCTAATTGTGCAGCCTGCATGCTTCTATGAAAGTTCCTCAATTTGACAGATTCTAGGCAAGATTGCTCGTTTAGAGGAGAAATCCGGAGTTGACCAGGTCATACAGAAATGTGAAGTAAAAGGAAACTCTTAGGTTAAGAAGAAGCCTTAGAGTTTCCATTTTTGTCAAAATTAGAAAAGATTTTTCAAGGATTTCTCTAAGTTGAAATTCTTTCATTTATTCATGGTACCTAAACAACCATAACTTGAATGAGTTGAAGGAAAATTTGGAATGCTAATAAACAGGCAGTGTTCTTTGTTGACTGAGCATATGAGTCTAAAACAATCCTGCTGTTATTCAAGACACTGAATAGAAGCATTCTTGCCATGGAGAAATTACAGTTTGATATTGTTAAAAACCATTTGTTTTTAAAACCATTTGCTTTAAATGACTAGCAAAAGAAGAAAAAAGATAACAAATTGAGATGGGATTATTATAAACTGCAGTTGAACTTAAACTAATGAAGGTAATGGACATCTGCATCAGACAAACTTGTCTTTTAGCTGTATTTTGGTTTGGGAAAGTATGTAAAGTCTTCAAACATCACTCTGTCCATCTCTAATGTGATTCTAAAAATATCTGCCTTAAAGGGTTTTTTAAAAGATTATAAATGATAACGAACCTAGCATAATATTTGGCATGAAACTCCATTGATTTTTATTGTTTTTTTGTGGCCCAGTATTTTAACACAATTCACATTTAACAGGGGAATCCAAGGTGAATGAGAACCAACTGTTTTCAACAAGAAATGAAACAATATTTTTCCTCTCTGCTCTTGGTAGCTAGATCCTGGTCATGGGACCAAACTGCAAAATAAACAGATACCCCTGTTCCATATTTGAATTTTGCAAGAGTAAAGCAAAGATGCCAATCAGTTAGAGATGTATAGCACAGAGGTTCTCAACCATGGCCCTTTTGCAATGTCTGTGACAGTTTTGATTGCCAAGACTTGAGCAGTGCTACTGGCATCTAATGGCTAGATGCTAGGGCTGTTGCTAAGCTTTCTACAATGCACAGGTCAGTCATGTACTGCAAAGTCTAGTTTAAAACATTAAGAGTGTGGAGGCTGAAAAATCCTGGCACAGCAGGGGTTGCCTCTCGGCTATGTCTTCTTTCCCAGGATTCTAGCTTCATCTTGGCACTCCTCTTTTCCTTTTGATCTTGTAAGCTACATAATACAACTTTTCAATAAATTCCTTTATGTTTAAATTAATGAATTTTTATGTCAACCACCAAGGAAACCTGATTAATACAGAATGAGGAAAATTTGTTATTATTATTATTATTGCTAATTCATTGTAAAGAGGGAAGAACAAAGCTTTTTTTAAACATTATCAATAGCTGTTATAAAACTTATAATTGTCTGGAAAGTGTACACATGCTCACTCATTTAATCCCTAAAGTAACTTTGCTAAATAAGCATTAAGATTTATATTTATGAAATGGTGGAATCAAAATCACACAGCTTATAAGTATTAGATCCAGGTCCTTTACACTGTAAAGACCTAACCAGCACTTTCTCCCTCTTGGCTACCCCAATAAATATCAGTCTACAGCTCTCCTTTGTTTCAGAGACAACATTGCAGAGTTCTCTGCACTTATTGTCTCTTCTTGACATTCCACTCTGTTTTGGCTTTTCACCCTAAATATTTCATTGCAATGTCTCCTACAAATTACCAGTGTCTTTCTAGCTGTCAGATCCAGCCAACTTGTCTACTTCCTCCTCCTCGAAATTCTGTCATCCTCTCTATTTTCAGACTTCTCTTTGGACTCTTTATCTACTCCTTCTCTTTTTGTTAGCAGGCTTTTTTTTTTTTTTTTTTAGGTAACTGAACTGGGGATTTAACTTGGGACCTTGTATGTGGGAAACCTGGTGCTCAACCACTGAGCCACATTGGCTTCCCTGATTTGTTTTTTTTTCACTTATTTCGCTTTTCATTTGTTTTTGTTTGATTTTGTTTTTAGGAGGCACAGGGAACGGAACACAGGACTTCTTATGTGGGAAGCAGGCGTTCAATCGCTTGAGCTACACCTGCTCCCATTAGCAAGCTCTTTTAACCCTATTTAACTCAAGAGATTTACTGCTCACGTGATCTTTGTTCTTGACCCTTCTCTTCTTGTGCCACACTTGACTGGGGAGCTAGCTAGACTAAATTTCATAGACCAGGCTGCAAAGTGGGAATCCGATAAAGGTGAATCTGAAGCCTGACAAGTCTGCATTCCCCAAAGGAAGCTGACTGACTGAAGTTGAGGTAGAAATTCTTCCTTCTGATTTCTGAAATCCTCATTTCTGCCTTTTAAGTTCTCCAGCTGATTGGATGAGGGGACTCCCCACATTGCCGAGGGCATCCTCCTTTATTGATTGTAGATGCACTTGTTCATAGATGCAATTATCTGATTATAGGTGCATATCCATCTATGAAATACTCTCACAGTAGCAATCAGTTCAGTGCTTCCTTGACCAAATAACTGGACACCATAACCTAGCCAAGTTGACACATAACCATCACAAACAGGAAAGTTAAAATTGCTACATCTTCCAGGATTTTTCTAATTTGATAAAACATAGCAAAATGTCTGTTGCAATCATTATGTATGGTATTTCAAAAAATGATCATTCCCATTAAAGAACAAAACAAGACAAATATTCACTTTCATTGTCATTATTGAACATTGTATATGTGGTCCCAGCCAATGTAATATGATAAGCAGAAGAAATAAGATAAAGCAATCATTATTTGCAGATGTTATACTAAACATTTAAAACCAAAATAATTAAATGACAGGGTATTAGAATTCATGAAACAGTTCAGCAAAGTGATTAGATAAAAGATCAACACCCCAAAATCAATAGCTCCCTTAGTCAACAGAATAACCAATTAGAAAATATAATAGTCAAAAAGTCTCATTCACAATAGGTACCATAAATTTTCAGAAATAAGAAAAAAAATTTAAACTTTATTAAAAGACATTAAAGAAGATCTGATTAAAGGAAAATTATACCTTATTCATGGGTAAAAATACTCAATCTTCTAAAAACAAGTCTTATAAATTCAATGTATTCTCAATCAAATTGTTGCAAAAGGGTTTTTTAAATGAAATACGATGAACTGATTCAAATACTGATATGCAACAATAAATATTAAAAATGTGCTATGAACCAGAAGCAGCCTGTGATTAGAACTCAAAAAAGAGAGAGCTGAAATGCAGTCCCAAACACACAACACAAGCCCAAGGGTCAGAGCTGCACTGCTAGTAGCCCAGAGCCCCGGACTGGTTCTGTGTCTGATATTAGGAAGAGTCCCCCCAAATCATAATATCCATACCATTCTAGTCACTGATCTCATATGATCTTAGTTAAGAAACACCATGTCACCAGTTCCCCTGAATGGGGAATTGGGAAAGCAGAGTTCAAACTGGGGATATTCTGTCCAGGGGATACTGCAGACCCTGACTAATTCCAAGCACTGGAAGGGGATTTAGAAAATGTTAAGCAAGGCACTTCGAAATGTGTGTCCTCTGTGCTCAGAGGGCTGCATCTAAGGGTAGAACTGTGCACAAGCTCCTTCCAATGCCTTGGGAGTTCCTTACCAAGTGTTCACATGATTTTGTGGGTTTGTTTTTTTTTTTTGGTAAAATTGCGAAGTTAAGACAACTAAGTCTTTCCACGTTGACTTTCCTTTCATCATACTTCAGCTCTTGGCCTCAAGCTTTCTGAGATCAAGTTAGGGATATATTTATTTCATTGTAATGGGATGTATTATGTTTTTCATGTATACTTAATTTTGCTGTCCATATTAGTGTAGTAAGGCTTCCGGGTTTACTTCTTTTATTCTCTGGGCTGACTCATTGGCATAGTGAGGTACAAGGCCAGAGATGATCACAATATAAACATTTCCTGAATGATTTCCTGTATGCTAGCAACACAATTATAAATATGTTTATAATCTTTTTCTTTCTCTTTTGATGGAATCATACAAAATATATTTTTACTGATTACTGCATTTGTACCAATAAACCTATAGCAATGCTACAGTGAGTTCATATATGTATGAAGTCACATCGTTTATGTGCTAGTATATCTGACACATAATCTGCTTAAAATTTCATACATCTTACAATTTTAAGCTCCCCTTTCTCACACTTCTCTTATGACAATTGGCTTTGGAATGTTAACAGGCAATTTTTTGGATCTGGATAAAGAGAAATTGAGTCGAATTGATGTTTAATGGGTTCAATAAAATATTTTTATTTGGTTTATACTCATTTCTATGTAAAGGTTTGAAATATACAAAACAAGAACTTCGACTGTGGAAAAAATTTTCCACTCATTAGATGTGTAGAATTTTAAGCAGTGAATCTTATTTTCTTCAATGCTTAGCATAAATGAAAGTCTTTTCTCAAGTCTATACCCACTAAAGCAGCAGATATAATTATTTATGCACCTCCATTTTCTATGGGAATTGTGGAAAATGGAATTCATCAGAATTTCTGTTTGTAGGGAAAAGATTTATTGCAGCACTACAAACCGTGAGTACATACGTATATGAAGTCTCATGTTTTATGTATCAGGATCAGGTCTTAACATATCTGACACATTTTCTTAATGAAGTCTAGCAATTCCAGAAGAAAATGGTTTGTAAAATTGATACCAGTGTGTCAAACAGCCTGAAGGAACAAGCATTCCAGTGACAAAACTCCTACACTTTTGTCAATAAATCAATAATATGTAGCTTAGGAGTAATTTGATCACATAATAGAGTAGATCAGTGCAACATAGAGACAGATAAAACGTGCATTTGAAGTACTTTTAGGTAGGCCTTAATATCAGATTAATTTTGTACATATCTCACAGAATTATTGACAATACGAACATTTTAATATAACAGAAAGAATGTATCCTAATGAAAGAAAAACATCTAACATGTCTTAGTGAAAGCTAAAAAAGCAGCATCTCAAAACATCAAAAACTATTTTATTATATCACAATAGAAATTTAAACCTCTGATGGTAAAAAATCATCAAAGAAACTTTTATTTCTTAACAATAAAAAATAAAATTTGGTCACTAAAAGTAAAGGAAATACTAAATTTTCTTCATATTGACTATAAAAATTATATTTCAAAATTATGATTATACGAAGAGATGATTAAAGACTATGCAGAAAAAATATAGAACAAGTGTATTTTACAGGTGAATATGACACTCAATAGAAAGGGTTTTTTCTGGATTTTGTGATAAATATGGTATTTTTGAGATTTCAAATTTTTATAATATTTTTATGCATGTGACTGTCCTGAGAATGTAATTATTATTATTAACAACATTTCTATTGACAGTCTAAACAACAAATGCAAGATAATTGATTTGTTTATTGTCATAAATGAGATATGGAAAATTTTATTAGTGACGTAAGTATCATATTCTCTGTCCAGATTCCATTGCTTCTTTTTATGACTATAATGTCCTCCACAGATTCTGAATAATACTGTACAATAGATGTAGTTTAGTAATTGCAGAATAGTTTTTAGAAATTATTGCTTCATTCTTACATTACAAATAATATATATTTGTAGTGGACTACATGGCGGCCCCCAATTCCCATTTAACAATGGCTTTGTCCATATTCCTTGGCGATATTCTTTACCCACCCTTCTTTCTTTCAGTCCCTGTATCTAATCCATCAGAAAATCCTATTAACTACATCTTTAAAATATATTCAGATTCTTACTACTACCTCCCTGGTCTAAACCTCCATCTCCCAAACCCCTTGTGAGACGATTTCATCTTCTCCTTTCTCCTCCTTTACTCTTTTCCAATTATGCTGATTCCCCTATACATATTGCTTTCCTGCCTCAAAACTGTTTGCTTTGCCTTAAAGGCTGTTTCCTTTACATCTGCTTGTTTCCCTCATTTTCTCCAGGACTTTGCTCAAATCTGCCCTGTCAGTAAGATCTTCCCAGGAAACATCAAAAATTTTCAAACCTCAGGCACTTCTAATCTCCTTCTTTACTTTATTATTCATTGTAGTATTTCTCATAATTTAATGTAATGAACACTTTAATTATTAAAATTGCCCGTTTTCTTTACACTCCTATCTGGAATTAAGCTTCATGAAAGCTGGGGTTATTTTTATGCTTTGTTTATATGTGCAATGTCTACACAGTGCTCTGCACTTTGTGACTGCACAATAAATATTTCTTTAATTCCTTATGAATCTAAACTGAACTTCTGTAATTGATTTTTTTAATGGTCTATGTGATTTGTGTGGAATCTTTTCAACCTACCTTCTTTTATTCTTTTAATAACATGCATTATCATTGCTGCTGCCCCTGAACTTGGCCTCATCATCCCTCGGCAGATTTGCTGCAGCAGACTACAACTTGTCTCTGTGCTTCATATCTTGTAGTTTTTCACAATGTAGTCTATGTGCTCTTTCCAAGATGCAAATCTAGTCATACCCATCCCTGATTAATATACTCCAGAGACTTTAACACTAGGGTTCTCACTGTAAGGTCACTAATTTGTCTCCTGCTCAAGGAAGAATATTGGGAAAATGCAATGAGAATAAGGTATTATAGTATGAGTTAACCTTGGGTCCATACCAGTTTACTGAACAGGTAATTATTTGCAAACTTTGATACTGTAGTTTTGGGGTTTTTTTTTTTTACATCTTTCACACCACCAACTGAAGCAAAACAGCAGAAGATACTGCCATTTCACCCAAAAGGTATGTCTTTATTCTGCCCTTTCTTGACAGGAGTATAATGAACTAGACTACAGGCATCGCTCAGACTTTACCAAATGTTGCAAATGCTTATTTTGTCATGTCTAGATTTATATAACCATCTTTATAATCACAATACAGAATTAGGCAGTATCTACAAAATAACTTCCTGTGCTATCTGTTATAGACACACACGTACGTTTCCCTAACCACTGAAAACACTTGTTTGTTTTCCTTTTCTGTAATTTATTTCAAATGTCTTATATAAATGGAATATTACATTATGTAACCTATTCTGATTGGCTTCCTTGTTTTATTAAAACCAGTTTAAATTTTGCCTTCCTTTATGCTGTATTCCAATTGACACACAGTCAAGACAACTTTTTCTAACCCCTGTGGTGTTTGCTCATACAATGTGATTGAACTTCCCATGCTTTTTCTTTAATTAGCATCGGTGTCCCCCTAAGCAATGAAATACTACCCTGAAGTCCAGCTCTGTCTGACACACTAACGATATGCTTGGCTCTTTCTTCCTCTTACCACCTCCTCTGGGACTGTAGCTCCCAAACATCCAACCACTTTACAGACTTGCAGGAAGGTGGCAGACCATCTGGAAGCTTGACATTGTCACTTTTCAAACTTGCTTTCTGGTTACTGTAAGTAAATTGTGATTTATACATTTCAGAATAGATTCCATTCACAAGAAAAAATAGGAAATCTCAATAACACTATATCTATTTGTTCAAGAAAATAAATTCATAAATAAAAACCCTCCCACAAAGAAAATTCAAGAGTCATATGGCATCTTTGATGTATACTATCAAATATTTAAAGAAGATTGGAAGAGGGAACATTTCCTAACTTGTTTATGACATCATCATAAACCTGATTAAGAATTCTGACAGGGACACCATAAAATATTATTTCAGATTCATATTCTTTATGAATATAGAGGCAAAAATATCAAAAAAATGAATCCATCAGTCTCCATGTATATGCACAAAAAATTCATCATGAACAAGTAGTATATATTTCAGCAATGCAAGATTGATTCATGATTTGAAAATAAATCAAAGTAATTCATCACATTAAAAGAACAAAAGATTGAACTTCTCAATCAATGCAGAAAAGGTATTTAAGAACCTCAGCAGCCATTAAGGACAAAATGGTCTCAGCATGCAAGAAAGAGAAAGGAAAGTCTTCAATTTCATAAATAACATGTACAAAAAATCTATAGCAAGAATACTTAGTGGTGAAAATGGAACGCCCCATTTGGGGAACAAAGTAAATATACCCACTTTTGCCATTTTGTTTCAACACTGATCTGGAGATCCTCACCAGTGCAATAAAGCAAGAAAAGGAAATAAAAACACCCAGATTAGAATAAAAGGAGCAAAATTGTCTTTATTCATGGATGATATTATTGTTCATGTAGTAGACCCTAAGAAATCTACAAAAATATACTAAAACTAAGAAAGTGAATTTAGCAAGGTCTCAGGATACAAAATTAATATCTCTTTTGCTAATACATAGAAATATAAGAATTAAGTATATTCTTGTATTTATACATATTAGCAACAGACAACTGGGAAAAAAATTTAAAAACCAGATCCAAGGACATAAAATATTTACAAATATATTTAGTAAAATTTGTACAAGGTATGTATACCAAAAACTGCAAAATATTGCTGAGAAAAATTAGTGATGACCTAAATAAATGGAAAGATATGAAAATTTCATGTTTTAGAATACTAATTATTAAGCAATCATTTTTTTTCAAAATGTATTTATAACTTCAATGCAATTCCAACCAAAGCTCAATTAGTATTCTAAATAAATACAGAGCTTGGTTTCAAAATTTATATGAAAATGCACAGCCTAGAATAACCAAAACAATCTTCAAGAAGAACAATTTTGGTAAACTTTCACTTTTGATTTCAAGGCTTACTTTAAAGTTTCAGTAATCAGGTCACTGTTAGATCAAAGATAGACAAATAAATCCATGAAAGAGAATAAAAAGTCTAGATAAATTGTGACATATGTGTAATATGGTCAATCAATTTTCAACAAATGTGCCAAGGCAATTTAATGGAGGAAAGAAAAGTTATTCGACACCTGAATATCCAGGTGGAAGAACAGAAATGAAAACGAAAAGTTGATTCCTTTATCTTATCAATACATATATTAAATTCAAGAAAGATCATAGACCTAAGTATGAAAGCCATATAAAATAGGCCAAAATATAAAAGAAAATTTTCATGAACTTTGGGTAAGTAAAGATTTCTTAGATAAGATCCCTAAAGCATGAAACATGTAAGAAAATATTGCTAAATTGTACTTCATCAATTTAAAAACTTCTGCTTCTGAAGAGATACCATTAAAATAAATAAAAAGCTAGGCCACACACGGGGAGAAAATGTTCACAGTACATGTATAACTACCAAAGAATTTGTATTGAGTTTAAATGAGTGCATAAGCCTTAAAAGAAGAATTTTTATATAACACATATAAATAAGAAATAAACAGCTCCTATACTTCAATACGAAAAAGAAAATAGTCCAATTAAAAGTAGTTGGCCTCCACTCAATTGGAAATTATTAGCCTTCAACTGCATTTTGAAAAACGAGTCTTTTACTCTTTGTTTTTTTCAATCAAAAAACAGTTTTATTTCCACTTTAGCAATGAATATATTCTTAGGAAAAATCTCCAAAATACAAGCCTGTGAATACATTTAAGGCTTAGTAATTCAGAGACAGTTTTTTATTCACAAAGTGCATTCTTTAGATAGCTTCAAATAATGTCTAATAAGCTAGTCACTAGAAACTTAGAAATAATTCGAATGAACTATAGTTGTGAAAAACAATACCCATCTTTTAAAATCAGTAAAAGAAGCTAAAATGCATTAAGTATTTAGTTACCTCTTTGTAGCTTACAGATTTGAGAATATCCTGTCTTCTGCTGGAGTGGAAACTATTATACCAACCCACCATGGATTAAGACTAAGATCCTTCTTAATTTTTACCTTGATTATGTTTGCAAGCTTTCTTTACTAATAATTTAATTTCTTGGCTTTTTACTATGTAAAATTCCAATGAATGAATCCCCTCCCCCTAAATTTACCAAGAGTGAAGTCAATTTGCTTATATTTCAGTCTTTATAAAGTTGTAGCCTTTGGAAAAACTTACAGATGTAGACATGGTAAAATGATTAGCTGAAGTATTTTTTGCACAATTAAGCTTATAATAACGACTTTGAAGTTTTATACAATACCAATCTTATCCCAAAATTTCCTAGACACCTCATAGATTAACACCAGTTCAAATCCAAACCTTAAAAATCCATTTGTATTCATTTATAGAAAAGTTCATCCCATTTTTCTTAACAAAGAGGTAAGCTAGCAAATAATTTTATAGAACCTCGTCTTATTTTTCATGATGAGTCTATTATCTGTTTTGAAAAGTCTTTGAAAACGTTATCTGACAATTTCTTTAGTTTATGACCACAGTTTTAATTTAGCTAATGCATTGAAAATTCTGGGAAACAAGCACCTAGGAACAAAATTCACAATTAGTACAAAAAGAGAAGACAATATTTAAGCTATTCCTTCTAAGGAATGACAGATAAAGTAAGGTTACTAAATGCCAGATTTTATGTAAATATATAATTTCCTACTTTGTTTCCTGAAATACAGCAAATGCAAAAATAGTTTAACATTAAGTTTAATGAGGGTTTGTAGCAATGTATTATTAGTCTTATGTTAACTGCAAAACTGTTAGCCACATTTAGAAAAAAAAGTACTTATAATACAACCATATCTTTCTAAAGTCATGAGGCAAGAATACTGATTCTTTTCCTTGGAAGTAGAATATTTCCTGAAAAAAAATGCATTCATTCCTATGAAGCAACTGTGTCTTAAATCTTATGGCATTCGTTCCACTTACAGGATAAAGAATCTTTCTGCAATTTTTTTGACTGCAACAATGACAATGCTTACACATAAAATGAGAATAAAACCATAAGACTGGTTCCCACCATTGCCATCTTAAACAGTTCCTAACCTAATATGATGTGTTTATGTGGTAGATGGTTTTACATATTTTTGCCAATCAATTGTATTTTATCAAATGAAATTTTTAAAAAAATCAGACCATGCCAGTATGTAAGGAAAAACATTAGCATAATGAGATAGATTCATTCGTCTTGTCTCAAAAAGTGGTGGGAATTATCAGTAAATTGTCCTGTTTAACAGAATTTGCTGATCATAAAGAAATAGCCATGATAATTTTTCAAAATTGTTGGTGGTGAAATTAAACATGATTATTTGAGTTCCATTAAAAATGTGTTTTAATCTATCTCCTCTTATTAAAATTACTTTATTACATAAAACTTTGCTCCTAAATCCATTAAATTAACCATGATTTTTCTGCTCAGCTAGCATATTTTTTGTTTTTTAAAAAAAGTATCTACTCAAGTTTTCTACCTCAATATATTGCACAATTTGACAGTTACAGACAATTATGATAAATGTGTCAACAAAGTGTACAAAACTACCAGTTTAATTTACTTCTCTTTGGATAAAAGTTAAATGGAAAATAGACTCTCAAGGTTTTAATTTCAATAGAGTTCATTCTTTTTTATGTGTCCCAGATAATTTTTCAAAAGTGAGTTAAAAACAAAGGAAGTCCACACAATAATTAAACCATACCTGATTAAAACTCCAGTCTTCCTTTGAACAAGAAAATATTAACTTGATGTTTTCTGGATGTGGAAGGAAATCATGAATCAAATCTAAATAATCTTTCTGTTTATTACACTTTTTAAAATTCCAACAATTAGTAACAGGATTGCCAACTGTCAGAAATTTTTCATAAACGAGAAAGTCTAGATTCAAGCTTCCTCTCTCAACCAACAAATTGAGAAAATGCTGGACTTACACATGTTAAAGGTTTCTTCCTCTAATTAAGTAAGTTATATTATAATCATGTTGTGGCAAGACTCTCACTCCCTGGGCTATACCCTACATTACCAGTTAAAAACTAAAATTAGCATTACATTTCTCCAGCACAGGGCAGGGAGCCCTTCCACATATATTTGATTCCATTTTAATGTAGTCTTCTAATCAGGTTGTATACAGATATGTAAACTGTGGAATGATTTATTTCTAAAATTATTTGATTCATGACTACATTGCTTTGCTATTTTTATATAGAAATATTAGGTTATCTTGACATGTGTCTTATTATACAGAAAGATATAACAATGGTATGAGCCTGTGATTGCAACAGATGGAGTAGTGAGGTAGTTCAAAGTGAGTTGACCAAATTTAGATGGCAAAATTGAAAATTATAAATTTTAAAAATAAACATTTATAGATATCCAACAATCTTATGAGAAATACAAGATATATATATATAGTTAATAATTAAGAGGAAGTAACAATGGATTTTTTAATATATCTTTTGTGGACAAACATTAATTAAGTGAGCAGTATTGAAATGACTTGAAATCCCTACCAATCAATTTAATTAATTTGGTCCACCTCTACACATTCATAATTACAAGCTCAGGAGATATATTTCTTGTCACATATTGGGATATCGGTTACTGAGTAGCCTCGCCATTAACTATAACAGTATGAAAATATTTTTACAAAACAATAAATGCAGGTCTCCAATAAGAATGTTCATATACTTTGCAAGAGAATTGTTCTCTTACAGAGATACTCAGAATATTGAAGATTCTTTCTTCCAGTTCCTATTAGAAGTCCTTGTTTCCATGGTCTCTTTCCTAGATATCAACTTGTTCTGAGTTTAACAAGGAGCTGTGTAAAATGACAGCTTCCCACAAACTGAGAGGGATACGACAGACCAAAGAAAGAAGTGCAGCTTGGCAAGCAAAGAGCATTTAATGGGAGCTTACATGGGACCTCACCCTCTATGTCCTGGAGGGGAGAGTCTCTCTCTTAGAGTCAGAGCCTGGTTATCGCCTAAGTCCTCATGTGTGGCAGCAGGTAAAAATTCCGGCTCTTCTGAGGGTCGAGTCGCATTTGCCAATAAAGCAAGATGGGTTTTTTATAAGTTTTTTTATGCTACACGTCTTTGCGCAGATGAGGAGAGCTTGTGAATTGGGTGCATGATTAAAAAGCGCAGTGCTCAGGACAGATAATCAAGGAACCGCTATTCACAGTGTTTCCCAGCAGGACAGAAGTTCCACTTTCACAGTAATTTCCTAAGGGCTCTATTGATACAAAAGTGGTCAAGCATTTCACAGATCAGATTACCCTCAGAGTTTCCTGAGAGAGAAGTCTAAGCATTCAAATTTTACTTATCAGTCACGAGCTCACAGTTATTTCTTAAGGTTAGCTGTGCAACTATTAAGAAATAAAATGCTCTGTGACTAGAAGGGGAAAGAACTGGAAGGGTTGTGGGAAAATGCAAAGTCATATATGCTACACAACTGCTTAAAGATTCCAGGATATGTGAAGATACTCTGGTGCCAGCACCTGTCCTACCCTTGCTTGCCGCTGCTGGTCTGACTTGCTGGCAGATGGCCCCTTATTCTCCCACATAGATACTCTGTCTTAAAAGGTGATCTTTCCCTTTCCTATAGTGTCCTCTTCACTGAATGTGCTGCTTTTCTCCTCCCTTCCTGTGCTCCTTCCTTCTTTCCATCTTTCCTTCTTTTACTCATTCTTTCATCCTTTCTTTGGTTTACTGCTATGTGCTAGGCATTAGATGAGGGAATACAATCACGCAAACAATGCTGTGGGGAGACTGACAAGTTAACCCCTAATTACAATACTCTAATTAGGCTAGATATATAGTGCTCTGAGGACACATGGGAATGGTATATATGCAAGTCTCCATGGGTCAGAAAGACATTGCAGAAGTGGTTTATACACTGAAACCTAAAAGATAGACAGGAATTATACAGTTACCTACTACAACATATTTCTTGTTCAAGGATCTTTCATTCATCAGTCAGGTCAAGGCTGTTTTCTCTATGATATCTTAAATACTGAGTAGAAATCTCATTTTAATTTGCGCCTCAGAATCATAGAGGTACAAGTTAAATTTGTACCAAAAAGCACTTAATTCTTCAATACCTTTTCTTTTTATGAAATTGTGATTCTGTCTTTCCATAACATCTTATATCCTAATTTTTCTAACTGCCCCTCACCCCATCTCTGAGTTTCTTTACAAGACTATCATACATAATATTCTTACTGTACTGTGATTTAAATCTTCAATTTTTGAATCTTGCCTATAAAAAATATAAATTTTGGGAACTTGTGGGACATTAATTGATTAATGGATCAAGTTTTTTTCTTTTATTATCTGACCACAGGTAAATTATATTATAAAAAGCTGGGAGGAGGGAAAAAAATAAAGTAGGCTACAGGAAAACTTAGTTTATTTAAATGCAACCAATGATGAGACCTGTTCAGAGGGAATGTTTATGTCAATTGCATCCAACTATTAATTGCTTAATTGTCAATAAACTACCTGTATTTTAGTTCATATATTCAGCAAGGAGTATAATCATATTTTGATCCTCTTGAAGCCTAATTTCAAACTCTTTCTCTTATTATCTTTGTCAGCAAGTTTGATAAAATTTGAGAGACAATTAATGCAGCTACATTTTCTTAAATTAAAAGAATGTACTTGTTTCAGGCAGTTTTTTGTGTTTATTGCTGAACAAGCAAAGTCCTTAATTTTTCAATGATGGATTAACTTTTTGAACAATAAACTTGTTTTATCTTTTGCAGTTTCTGTCAGTAGAGCACAAATAGACATTCTAACTCAGAGAGAATACTCTAAGCACAAGCACTATTTTCCAGGGGCCAGGAAACATGAGGAGACAAAGAAGGCTGGCTGGCAAGACAATTAGGTGTATGTAGTCATACCTTTTGGATGGCTTTTAATGACTTCTTTAGACCAGTAGAAGAAAGTCAGATGGAGCTCTTTTTTAGATTTTATCAATAAGCCTTTGTTAGCAATTGGCATAGCATTTCTAGTATTCTTTTGGAAATGGTATCAGTAACAACTGAATACATATACTCTCTATACAAGTAGCGTCTATTCCAATAATGACACATTCTTTTGCTTCTAAAGGTATTTTCTACTTCAAATGTATTCAACTAGCTAAACAGTTAAAATGATTTATTTTTGGATGATAAGGGGAAGATTTTTGAGATAGGATTTTGATAAGAGGAAGCAAATATAAGTGTACCAGATGTTAATATTTTATGACAATTTCCTTGCTTAATTTATATTATATATCCAGATACAATAAATAGTGTGCAATTGCAATAAAATTTCATGGAGGAATTTTTCAATAATATAACGTATTATTCAAGATAACTGTTGTCTCCACTTGTATTTTTCGGTTCAGACAGTCTTCAGAATGAAGAAACCGTGACCTCAGTACAGTCAAATGTTTATTTAATTACAGCTCAGTGCTGCAGCTGGAATCTGGTTGGGGCAATGATGGAAACGCCCCCTGGTGTTGCAGCTCAAGCCTGGCTAAGGCACAACCCTGGCTGAGGCACAGGTGGAAGCACCCCCTGGGTGAAAATGGAAGCGCATGGGTAGTCTTGGGTTGTCTCAACATCATGACTGGATGTTCCTCTGACCTGGCAAAGATGGAAAGCATACCCAGGGCTTTGGAGCTGTGCTTGATATACAGTCACTGTGTCCCTGCTTCTGGCGGTAGAGCCCTCAGTTGCAATGCTCTAATTTGTTAATCACTGGTTCTGCACAAGGACATTGGTTAGAGTTTGAAGATTAGATTAGCATTTTATGTAAATACGGTAGCCTAAGTGGGAGGTGCTGATTGGCTGTTTATGGGAGGCGTTGACTGGCTGTTTATTAATTAAGGTAATGTAGTCTATTAGTTGAAAACTCTCTTATCCTATTGGTTGGCTCAGGATCCCTCTTCCTATTGGTTGGCTCACGATTCCTTTGCTACGGGTCCCAGCTCCATTACCAGTGCCCTCTCCTTCAGTAATGCTAATCCACATAATTGAGTTATCAAGTGGTTTATTTAAATCAACAATCAAAATTATATAGTATTGCTTTCTATATAATTTATAATCAGCCTATTTCTAACCTTCTCTAAATAGATTGATGTTTCATATAACTACCTTCTAGATCAAATACATACAATAGCACAATTTCTCTGAGAATAAAGAAACTTGACTTTAATATATTGTGATATATAAGCCTATATTTTGGAGGAGTAAATGTTTAAAGAAGTTGTTAAATGGATTACTATTGTGTGTGAGACCTACTTCATATCTGGATTTCATATAAAAATTGATGTTTCCTAGGGTTATTTGGAATACATGCAGATAAGCAATTGTTTTGCTTTCTTGGATTCAAAGTCCTGCAAACTGTTCGAATTCAATAAAAATCATTCCATATCCACTAATTCAAACACATTTAGGTCAGTAAATGTCTAATTCAAGCTGAAACTATCTTTTCCACATTATAAAATCTCAAGTTCCACTGGAAATAAGATACTCAGAAAAATTATCAGGATTTCAGAAATAAATACACAAAACCCCAGAGTACCTTGATTACCATCTCCCATGATGCATACACAGGAAATGATTTCTCAATGTCTTCCTGGATTAGTCATGTATGAACAAAAGTTAAATGAATCTCTCCAAAATAAAATTATTAACACTAACTATGGGCAGGTTGTTCATAGGGAGAGGAAACAATATAGTTAGAGGAATGTTTGGAGGTAAGTTTTAAGAAAGGCAAATAAAAATTTGTCACTCAGAAGAATTCTTTGGTGTGGGAACCCAGCAAATAGGTAGGACTTGGCAAGACTGAAAAAATGAAAGCAAAATGATTTTAATTAGGACTGATTTCTGTCATGGATATCCTACCTTAAGGGAAAAAGTGACTAATAAAATATAATAAATTTACATCCTTCTAAAGCCAGATCAATAAGCTTCTTTCCACATGAGCCTCAGTAAATGACCTGTCAAAGAACTGAGCAATTGACGTAATTGTAACTACAAGTTCAGCTATTCAGAACATTGTACTACTGGGGAAATACACAGAAGAGACTCTATTTTATGAAACTCTTGAAAAAAGGAAGTTCATGTCTCAGAAGCAAATTAAGTTTCCCTGAAAATGAATGAATAATATTCTTAAAATATTCTATCTTTAGTAATCTTAGTGAAATTATTTCAAAAGCATGAATTAACTTTGGATTTCAGTAATTCTAAAAATCATTTTTACAGGCATAAACTTGATTATCAACTTTCTAGTTTTAAAAAACAAACATTTGCTCTGATTACATGTGTGAATGGATGTGTGTGTATTTTCAAAATGATTGCCTCACTGCTAATAGAGTAAGATGCAAGAGAAAGATATTTTATAAGATATTTTTATATAGGAAAATAAACACTGAAGTTAAGATAATATTTCAGTTAAGTCTTTTAATAATGGAAGGTAAAGTGGAAGCACATTATTACCAATTGACTTCTTTATAGATATCTTCTGTACTTCCTGAAAGATTTTTGGATTTTTGTTTTGTGGAAAAAACAAAAATGAAAATAAAATATGCTAAACAAAATCATACTTGAAACTGTTAAATTTCTATTGTCCAAATAGATGTGGATATATTTCCCTAGGATTGAAAGATTTTGGAATAGAGCCTGTATCTAGATAATGTAATAACTTTCTTGTTACTTTCATAATTTACTAGATCCCCTGTTAAGAAAGATATTCACTTTTTGTACATGTAACTAAAGACATAGTTGAGATAACTGATTTTATTTGAACGTTTCTTAGACTTCGTGTGTCCTTAGGTTTTTATACCTAAGCTGAATCTATATTTGGTTTAGTTTGGGTTTTACTGTGTGTGTGAGGGAGTGTGTTCAGGAAGTACTATGGTGATTAGTAATGTCTTTGATAATTGGTATGTTTTCAAGAACTTTTTTTGCCAACTTCCCCTTTATAGTTATAAACTCCAATAACTTAAGTATTTCTTTTTCCTTCCATAGAAAAAAGGATATAAATAAGAAATTGTGAGACAAATATTTTTCTGACAAGAAGTGTTTTCTTTATTGTTTCACCAGAATGATAATTGTACATTACTGCAACAAATACAATATATAATAAATAATTCAAAAATTGTGCCAAGTACCTGTTTAAACTTGCTATTGGAGAACAGAGGCTCACAAAAAAGGGGGCAGGGGGAGAATAGCAACTGTTGGCAAGGATGTGAAAAAATAGGAACACTTGTACATTGTATACTTCTTTTGGAACGATAAACTGGTACAGCCAGTTGAAAACAGTAAGGCAGTTCCTCAAAAAGTTAAACATAAAATTACCATATGACCCACAATTTCACTTCTAGGTATGTCTCAAATGAAAATGAATACATATGCTCATGCAGAAACAAGTGCATACATGTTTATAACAGTATTATTCATAATAGCCAAAAGGTGGAAATACTCAAAATTCATCATGTTCATGAATGGACAAACAAATTGTGGTATATACTTACACAGTGGAATATTATTCAGTCATAACAAAGCATGAAGTGTTGACACATGCTACAATGTGGTTGAACCCTCAAAACATTAGGCTAAGTGAAGGAAGCCAGACACAAAAAGCCATATATTATATAACTCCTTTTATATGAAATATCCAGAATAGGCAAATCCCTGGAGACGAAAAGCTAATTATTGGTTTTAAGGAGATGGAGAAAGAGGAGGGTGGGGAGTGATTAGTTAATGAGTGTATGTGCTCTTCTCAAGTAATGGAAAAGTTTCAAAACTAGAGTGGAGTGGTGACTGCACAGCCTTTAAATGCCACAGAATTTTACTTTCAAATGGTTAATTGTATGTGTGATTTTCACCTAAAAAAAAAAAAGAACAAAGGAACTTGCTTTTAATAAAGTGATAAATTTATGGAGTTTTAAAAATAGTAAATAGTAATAGTACCCACTATTTGCATTTTATTTAAAAATAACTTGATTGCCAAAAATAATGGAATTATGATTAGACCCCTCTAACTTTAGTCATTTCTGTCCTAAGAAGTAGCTGTAAAAGCAGTAGTCTCTTTGAAGACTTTCGAACAATTACAAACAAAATTTTTTTTGTCAGTCTCCAAAAAAGGGGACAGGGTGTTTCAGATATACTTAGATTTACAAAAATAAATTATTCTCAAAATCAATGCACATTTAGATGTTACTGCATTGGTTCTAGAATCTGTGTGATAATATCTAATTGTTGTATAATATCATTTTAAATACCATTTTCACTAGTTCCTCAATTGGGAATCTGAAATTCTTTTCCTCTTTGCTTATCTTAAAAAAACTAAAATTAAGCCTTTTCTAAAATAGGAAAGTTAGTTCTGATTCGGGCAAGCGGCAACTTTAATAAAGTAAGAACATAATTGTGAATTTTTATTTTTTATTGAGTGAACCTAGAGTAATTAATCACTTGGGCACTTTTCTGATTTATTAAATATAATGCTTGAAAGTGTCATAGTTATCAGGGCCACAAACACAACTTATGGGTCCTTTGTGTGAATGTCAAAATTGTGACTTGATTACACTGTGTTCCCAAAAAGTTATGTTCAAGTCCTAACTCTAAGTCCTGGGAACATGTTCCTGTTTGGAAATAGGATCTTTGAAGATGCTATTAGTAAAGATAAGGCCAAACTGGTTTAGAGTGGGCCCTGTTCCAGTATGACTGGCATCCTTAAAAGAAGAGGAAATTGGACAGAGAGAGAGAGACAGGTGGAAGAACACCATGTGACGACTAAAGCAGAGAGCTTGGATTGCTTGAAAACCACTGCAAGAAACCAGGAAAGAGACATGAAACAGATCTGACCCTACAGACTTCAAGATGGATGGCCCAGCTGACACCTGGATCTCAGACTTTTAGCCTCCAGAACTGGGCGATATGTTTCTATTATTTTAAGCCACCAGTTTGCGCTACTTTGTTACCGCAGCCCTAGGATGTGAAGACACCCTTCCCAGGAAGAAATAATTAGGAAAAGGTGACTTCTCTGGACAGGAAGAAAACTAAACACTTTTCCCTTCAGCCTGACAGCCCTGCATCTGGGTGAATGGTTTTGTGAGTTGATCTTGGGTTGACTTAATCCTCCATCCATCCCGGGGCCAGGTACCTTTGTGTGGGGCATAAAATACACAACCATTTTCAATGGTCCTGACTGTTACTTAATCTTTGATTACTAAATTAAATAGAGCACTCAGTTAACTGGGGAATAAGATGGAAAAAGGGAAAAGTGTTCTACATTTGAAGTTTGGGAAACTAACCTGCATATGAACTGGGAACTTCGAGTAGGATTTTTTGAGAGATTAATAGAGATTCTGGCTCTGATAAAAATTAAAAAAAAAACACTTATCAGTTATAAATAATTTGATTTTTTATTTTGTTTTTACATAAATATATATTGAGAACAGTTACAAAGAAACTTTGTTGTGAAGATAATTAATACATGGCAATATAAATCCATACTAGAAATTTAGTAAGTACAAATTTTTCAAAAAGGATAGAAATAAGGGAAGACAGAAAGCAACACAATTAAAATCAACCTTTACTCTTTCCACCAAAGATAACCACTGGTTACATTCTTATATGTACCATTTAAGATGTGTGATGCATTTACTTATAAAAAAATTGCATTTCATCTTACAGATATTATAATAATGCACTGTTTTTTTACTAAAAATTTTTTTTCATTTTCTATAACACAGAATGTAATTATATAACAAAATATTAATGACTTCATACTACACCAAAATATAGATATTTTATGCCATGACTTACTTGAATAATTTCCTATTATATCTATTATATAATTATTGTGAACAATGTTTTAATAAGACATTGTGGCAAACTCTTCATTAGTAACCTTACGTTAAATTCCTAGAATTAGAGTTATCGGGTCACAGGATATGCCCAATTTAACATTTTTCCCTTTATTTACTTTCTTAAAAAGATTAATTGATTTAGAACAAAATATATTTTTTTATCTTTGAACATACTGAATAGAGAAATAACTGTTCAATTATGCAGAATTATAACAGTCTGTGATAAATGATTTAAAGTGATTTTAAGTGAATATTTATCATTTAAGTTTAAGTGTTGTCACAGTATATAATGATGCCTTCTATATATGTTATTTATTTACTTAGCAAAGGCCTCTGAAAATAACTTGTTCTGGGGGAAATTTATGACTTTATTTGTCATAGCTATCATAGAGGAAGAAAGTAGGACATATTTTCCTTGGCTACTCAAGGAAGTTTCTTAGCACTCCTGAACTGAGTACAAGAGGAGAATTGGGACAGATGCTTGCATTAGGTGGTGGTCCATTTAAAACTTTGTTCATTTCTGGTTGGCTATGTTTTATTATATCTCTTTGCAAATGTCACGTAAATATGCTGTAACCTAAACATCTTGTATGTTTTTGTCACTTTCTCTGTTACTCCATGTCCTAAAGATTTTATTAAAGCAAGACAATTTCTGAGAGAAAACATAACTGGTGATTTAATAAATCAAAGGAAGTATATTCAACTTGTTGATTTTTTTATTGTTTTCTTTTTTAAGGAATTAATTTTCTACTTTCTGATCATGTCATCATTGTATGTGAGGAAGTTCTAGATGAAACTGAGCGAACACTCTGAGTACAGTTTTATTTTATTCTTTCAGTTTGTGGCATGCCACATTAGTGGCAAAATGTAGCCACACACATAGATATACAGCTTTAGTACTCAGAACTCAGAGAAGCGGGGATCAAAATAGGCCTTTATAATTTTTTTCCTCGGGGATCTACAAAGAAAGGGATTATACAGATGGGAATCTAAAAACAGTATCTCATTCCATACTCAGGCATGAGAGAAAGATATACATTTAGCAAACAAGAAAGTGGAATACAGGGAAATTGTCTGGATCTATGTAGGGGTACTAAAGAAAAAGATTTGAAACCAGCCACCAGAAAATGTAGTACTTCCCTTGAGAGCATACACAATCAATTGCAGTTAAGCACATTAGGCCCTGACTTGCCTGGATTATATAAATTTCCCTTTTCCACAAACTGTATGGAAAATTGCTATGTGGTAATCAGCAATCTAGATAATTGTTCCTATGTTAATGGCTAAAGCAAATTACAATGTCAGAAATCTAAAAACTAAGTGGCATTCCAAAACTTTCATTATAGACTCACTGTTGTGGAAGAAATATTTGTAAAAGAGCTCTAACCATACTGATGAAAAAGGGGAGAGGGGAGATTCTTTGCAAAGAAGATTGTGATAATAGAGAGATGGTAGCAGTTAGAAAGCAAATTCACAAATCAAATTTTGGCTTAATAAGTGTCACAATTTTATACTCCTGGAAGGGAGTCGACATTAGAATACTGGCAGAAAAGCATATTATAGGCAAAGTGAATGAAGTCCCTTGTCTAAGGGACGTGGCAACTGTTTTTAATTTATTCTTTTTCTTTTTTGTGCAAAAGTTCAGAACTCATGTATTTCAGATCAGTAATTTAAATCTCCCTCTTAGGATCCAGTTTTTTAACATTTAGTGAAATATTCAAATCTAAAATTACTTATAAAACTTATAGATTTTTTGTAAGGTTTTAGATATCCACTGGAGTACAAACTATAGGAGCTCTTCGTTTTCCTCTCTGAGTTATTGTTGTTTCCCACTCCTGCCCCCAGAGTACCCCCTAGGTAAAATGTTAAATTATGCCTATGCATTGCCAGTCTCAAAACATATTTTAATTTAGAAGTACAATAGAATATGTACTGTGGCAGTTTGATATTGTTTATGAATTCCAAAAATAGATTTTGGATTATGTTTGTGAACGGGTCTGTTCCTCTGGGCGTATTAGATTATATTGGATTCAGAGGTTTTACTTTTATTGATTAAATAATGACTGGGGCTTTGATTGGGCCACGTCAGTAGGACATGCACCTGCACTGCAGAGAAGGGAGGTTGGAGTTTTGATCCTGGAGCCCAGGAGGTAAACACACAGAGAAGCAGATATGTGAGGAAGGAGAGAAGTCTCCATTAAACACAGGCAGAGGCCTCAGGAAGAGAGACAAGCCATTCACCTGATAATTTTACAGCTGGTCTTGTGGAAAAAGCAGAGTAGCTGAGCCCAAAGAGAAATGAGCCCCGAAAAGAGAGAATCCCAGGAAGCCTGAACCCTTGTAGACATTGACAGCCATTTTGCTCCAACATGTGGCAACAGACTTCGGTGAAGGAGATAACTTATGCTTTATGGCCTGGTAACAGTAAGCTTGTACCGTAAATAAATACACTGTATAAAAGCCAACAGATTTCTGGTATTTTGCATCAGCACCCCTTTGGTTGACTGATACATGTACCAATATCGATACGATACCATTTGCCTTATGGGCACACACATCTTTTCACTGTAGTCATTTTGGTTTAGGCCTCCTCATATTTTGTTTTTGCTGATTTGCCTATATTCCACCTTATGGGAACCACATGTGTAAAAGATAATCCATATAATTCAATATGCTAAGTATTTACGAGATTACTACATTCTGCTTCAAGATTTAAAAACATTTTTAAATTAAGGTTGATCATTATTTTAGTTGCCTAAGGTAAAGAATTATTGCCAGAACTCTAAAACACTTAGTTTGGATGAGTTTCTTTTCTTAGAAATAAGACTAACTCACTATTTCAATAGAGTAATAAGGATCTTTGTCTTAAGAATCATGGACTCCTGCTTATGCTCTTAACCTTTTATCTAGAGATCCAACACAAGCAAAGCCAATAAAGCATTATTGCGCCATACAATATTCATGATATTTTATTTTTAAAATATCATTAGAATACTGATATCTTAAAATACAATTATTTTGCTTTTTTGACGTTGCTGTCATTGTTGAAATGAAAATTGAGGACAAATAATTTTCTAAAGTAAATACTTTCTTTCATAAGCATCAGTGATTATTTTGTTGCCTCTCCACAACTTTTTAAAAAATTATAAGCAATAAGTAATATATATAAAGGCATAGTTGCACAATTTAAAGATAAATTTTTAAATGCCTACTAAATGGTGTATGATTTTCCAGAATGTCAACTCAAGTATGTTGCTCTGGTAGGAGCAAATTATTGTAATTTTATAATGATCACTATAAGAATATACTGTTTCATCAGACAAAATTTAGGTAGTTCTTACAACCTATCAAATGAAATAATTATGTTTGCTAGATAATAAATATATAATTTCCTATAAATTGATTAGCTATTATTTAGAAGAAATCATCTTTATAATCTCAACATTCTTAATTCATTGTAGTTGTGATTGCTATTTATTTTCTAACCAATCAGTAAATAAATGAATTACTGATCAGAATATTGGAGAGGTAGTTAATTTCCCTATTAAATTTAATTAGTTCATTTTCCCTTTGGACAATCCCTGATCACCATATCTTGACTCAAATTTCTAAACTGCTCTTTGATTCTTGGGTTTAACTTTTCATTGAGTGTAATGCTTCCAAACCTTTATTCTCCAAGCTGGGATCTCAGTCAATTTTATCTCCTCCTGGTTCTTTCTCTAGTCAGACTGCTGATACTTTCTTCTTGGTCTGCTTATTCATATATTTTAAATCTTGTGCCAGAACAATATGAATAATGTTTTTTCTTACTCGCTAGATGGGAGGGTTTGGGGTATATGGGAATCCCCTATATTCTGTACATGACTTTTCTGTAACCTAAAGCTTCTTTGAAGATAAAATGAAAAAAACAAAAACAAAAAAAAAACTGGGGAAATAAATGGAAGAAAATGTCACTGTACCTACAAGACAACAAATCTAACAGTGATGAAAGACATAATGTCCACATTTTTAAAAAATTTTACTTTATTTTTTTATTATTTCAAATACTTTTTAGTTTTTCATATTTTATTTGTCATTTTTAAAACTACCTTTATTATTTCATTTTCTTAATTTTATTTGATTATTTAGTTGGCTTGATTTTGTAAGAAGTTTTGGATCACAGAAGGGTTACAACTGTGACAGAGGAGGATCGCTGGTGCACGGTGTCAGTGATAGGGGGATGCATGGGAGGAGGTTCACCTGGAGCATACCAATAAGGCATATGAATGAGTTCAAGTGTTCATAGGGCATTGTCAAGGTGGGTGGAGAGCCACACAATAACCAAGGGATTATTACCAACAACCAAATAACAATGCAATTGGAAAAAGACCTTGACCCAAAGGGGGAAAGAAAGGGTAAAGACAAATGAGTTTATATGGCTAAAAGACTTCAAAGTGAGTTGGGAGGTCATTCCAGAGGTGACACTTATGCACATCTCAGCAGGATTTCATTGCTGCCATAGTAAATATTGTCTCAAATAGCAGGGTTCCTGAGGACTCTGGAGACATCCAGACACTCTAGGCAGGACTAACACCTCAGAAGCATGGCACCCTACCAGTGGGCCCTACTTTGGAATTTATGCTCCCTATTGTGACAGAGTTGGACTCAATTGTGGTTTCTCCACACATGGCTCTTCTGCCCTTTCTATCTGAACCTATAGTTAGTACTAGAGTTGATAGGTTTATGTCCAAAAGACTTAAATCTCTGGGCTTTTCAGTGCCAGTCAGACCCTGAATCTCAAAAGAGTTGCAACATCTACTCTCCAGTTCATTGGACTCACCCAGGACAACTAACAAGGAAATGATGGACAACGACTATCCTAGGGAAAAGAGAGAGTCTACAACTGCAAGCAAGATAGTCCCATCCATCTGCCCCATGGGATTCAAGACCCCCTCTCAATAGAGGTGGAGTGGGCATCACCATCCCAGAATCCTCAGGAATGAACAATGGACTAGAATAGACACTGTTATTCTACTATAGACTTATTATTATTCTAGCGATAGAAGAACTTTTTTCATTGATGTAGAAGCAGTGGCCTCTGGAGGTTCTGAGGGGAGGGAGAGGGAAAAATAGGTGTAATATGGAGGCATTTTTGGGATGTTGGAATAGTCCTGAATGATGTTGCAATGACAGATACAGGCCATTATATATCTTGTCATAACTTACAAAACTATGTGGGAGAGAGTTTAAACTAAAATGTAAAGTATTATCCACACTTAGTAGCAATGCTCCAATATGTGTCCATCAACTGTAACAAATGTACCACTCTAATCAAGAACGTTTTTAATTTGGGAAAGTGTGGGAGGGATAGGGAGTGGGGCATATGAGATTCCCCCTACATTTTTAATGTAACATTTATGTAAAATGAGTATCTTTAAAAAATAAAATAAAAAAGTATTTAGTAAAATTTAAAAGAAACCAACTATTACTGCTTTCACAACCTACCAAATACCATAAAATTTCTTCCTCTCTGCAACTGCCTAGCATCATCTTTCCTGGCACCAATGATTTCCTAGAATTTCTCCTTTCACAAAATGCTACATTTTGTACAACACAATAGAGGTAACACTCTTCACTGAACTCTCACCTTTACATTTATTAATTCCATCATGTAAAATCTGTTAATTTCAAATATAAAATATATTATTGTAATGCTACTCTCCTGCCTCCTAAATAGGTTCTATTAATTAGATATTATTACAAACACTGGAAATTATTTTAAATACTTTCCTATTAAAAAGTAGATATAACGTACAAATTAATCAGTTAAAGTTACAACCGAGATGCAGTCAGTGTTCTAATCAAGGATATCTGCATGCAGGCATGATGGACTAGCATTATATCATAAAGGTCTTAATTTAAACTATTATTCATATCTTGATGTAAACTAAATGCTTTGATAATTGTAATAAATGAAATTAATAGTTCAGTAAATTAGTATTATGAATGTTAAAAATGGGCATACATAACGTGAAATTAAATGTAATCATGACCTATGGATTTGTTAAATGGAGAAACTTCCATTCATTTCATGAACAGTATATAAGACTTCAGCCAGATCTGTAGCCTTAGCCTAGTGATGGATCCCAAGATTTTCTTTCCTCAATGGTTCTATGTCCTGCCATCATTAGAAGGATTTCTTGTTGTCTAATGCCAATTATAAGGTCCAAAGAGTTCTGCTTTTGGAATAATTCCAAGTAAGCTTTAATAAGCTGAATAAGGTCAAGTGAGCATTTCATGGAGATAGTCCCTAAAAGTACATTGGTATTTCATAAATCTTACAGAGCAGTCAATATGAAGCAGCTTTATGTCTGCTTATTATCAGATGACTGTTTAATATATGTGGCAGATATGACTTGAGATATTTTTTTACTTTAATTGAAAGCTGGTAGCAATGTCAATATGGTCGATTAAATCCTTATTACCACAGACTTTTTAGAGGGTGTGATGATTTAAAACATTATGGGCCCCAAAACAGTATGTTCTTACAGCTAATCCATCCTGTGGATGTACGTGTATTGTAAGTAGAACCTTTTGATTAGGTTTCTTCAGTTAAGACATGGCCCAGGGCGGATCTTAATCCTCTTATTGGAGACTTTTATAAATAAGATGACTAAGGAGAGAGAGAGAAAAAGCCATGGAAGCAACAAACTGAAACAAAAATGTCTGGAAGAGAAGGAAAATCCCAGCAGATGCCACCATGTGAGAGAGAAGTCCAGAATCACTAATAGCCAGTCTTCAGGGAAAAAGCATCACCTGATCATGCTTTGATTTGAACATTTTTCTCAGGTTCAGAACTGTAAGTTTGTAAACTAATAAATACCCATTTTAAAGCCAACCCATTTCTTGTGTATTTCTTTTGGCTGCATAGCCCACTAAAATAGGGAAAACATTATCAACTAAAAAAGACCTAAGAGCTGTTGATGATATTTTGCCTTGGGTCAGTTTGTAACACAGCCTCTGTTAGTGAACTTTTAATTAGATCTTAGTGATTGTGTTGCAAGTTCAAATGTAGAAACTGAAAAACCTGAATTGTTCTGCCACAGGAAAAAAAAAAGGCACAGCATTTGAGATAGGGCATATTTAGAAAGCAGACAGGTCAAAAGAGCTGGAAATACGTGGGTAAAGGAAGTGAACATGGATCTTAATTGCTACATGGGAAAGGAGAGGACACAGGACAGCACCATGTGTGATGAGTAATTTTAAAGTGTTTACCATGCAAAGTGGTATATAAATTATTCTCCTTTCTTTCCTCTATGGAATCAGTAAAAATATGCAGTACACACTCATGCTTTTGAAGCTAGTAAAATTCTTCTGAGGAGTATAAAAAAGTACTTAGTTCTGTACACTGACCTTAATATAACTTTAAAAAGACATCATTAACTGATAGTTTGGGTGACTAAAAGAAGTTTTGAGAAACTCAAAGAATTAAATATATTCAAATACGTTCACAATTAAATATAAAGCTCCGTGATTTTCATATTAAAGAAAACTAAAATACTGATTACATTAAATACGCATGGGAATTTTTTTAGATTTGCATTAAAGATCATCCAGGTTAACCAGGTTAAGTAGTATTTAGAAGAGGACCAGAAATCTTATTATATTAGGACTACTGGACTTCTGGGATGGAGAGTCCACTTTTTAATAACTGACTGAGAAACGTATGTGGATTGCATAACTTGTTTTACCAGAATTGAAAATGATCATTAGTAGTTATCTTTTAGTGTGATTTGAATTGAAATGAATTGAATTAAAATGAGAATAATGGCTTATTTATCACATGCATGTAATATAAAAGGTGTTCAATAAATATTTGTGGAAGGAATTGATAAATTAATGGATGAACAGGTATCTATATTTAATAGAAATGACAACTTCTATTTAAGCAGAAATGAGAATTTCTGATTATGTAGTAGAAAAATCCATTTCCACATAGACCTAGAGTAAAGAAGCAAAACAGAGGTGGAAAAAAATCATTAGGAAACTTTTATATCATTATTTAGAATAAAATTAATACATACAAAGTGAGTTGCTGACCAAGTGCAGATAAAAAATAAACTAATAATCAATTTAAAAAGAATCAAATGATAAGTACACTTTACTCACCCTGTAATATCTTGTTTCTATTCAAAACAAACTTGATTAATTGAAGGCACAGCAATAATTATGCTGCTTTGATTAAATAATTCAAATTTAATGAAACAATAGAATCAATATTGTACTTTGGTTTGAATTATCCCATATCAAATAGTCCATGGATAAGATTAATTAAATTATTGCTATGTCTCTATTTACCCTGTGTAGAATAATTAAAATCTCATATTTTGTTTTTCAGCCACACTTTATAAATGTTGGCATATCTGGAACTAATTGATAATGCCACACAAAGAAGAACAATGTGACTGAAATCGCATATTTGTATTCAGAGTTGTTTGAGCTATTTTAATTTCTATTTCCCTAAAGTTTGTGTGCTTCTATTAACTTTCATTTGGGAAATATTCTTGATTTCTGTTTAGTAAGACAGAAATTTAACATTGTAGCATGAAAAAAACTATTGGTCAGTTGCATAAATATTTTGAAGGATTAATGATATTATTATAAGTAAAAATATATTCTATTACAAGGAAGAAAAAAAGTTCGAAGCAAACATCCTCTGTGTTCCTAGTACTAATAACCTATGAACCAATTCAGCTTGTTAAATGATTGCGCTGGAATAAAAATCAGCATTAAACACCAATATAATCACAGATGACAGTGATGCTGTCACCCTAAATTAAAATGCCATCAGGAGATTCAGTGTGTTGAAAATAATAACAAGTGCAACAAAATTAAATTTAAGGATCAGACCCTGTTAGAAGTAAACTGAGATTTCAATTGTCTGGTTTATTTTCATCATGTCTGTCAGCCTTAGTAGTAGCAGGAAACAAGTTTTAAATCTAGAAGGTAAAACTTAGTAAGAGATCTTAGTAAGAAATCTTAGTAAGAGATCTATTTGGAAAAGTGGAAAGTGCTCTCTTAAGGATATATCATGAGCATTTTTTCCTAATTCTCCCCCCACCCTGCTTGCGGCTTGCTTCCTGTTTGCTCTGTGTCTGTTCGCTATGCGTCCTTCTGTGTGTCTGTATTTTTAAAAATTTACCCCCCCTTGTGGCTTGTTTATTGTCTGCTCTCTGTGTCCATTTGCTGTGTGCTCTTCTGCATTTTTTTTTTATTTGTCTCCCTTTTTGTTGTTGCATCATCTTGCTGAGTTGGCTCTCCACGGTGCTTGCGGGCTGGCGGCTCTCTGCTGCATGCGGGCGAGCCTGCCTTCACAAGGAGGCCCCGGGACTCAAACCCAGGGCCACCCATATAGTAGACAAAAGCCCAACTGATTGAGCCACAGCTGCTTTCCTATCGTGAAGATTTAGTTTGTGTTTACATTCAGGATGTATTTGGATTCAGGAAGAAATATTTTATTTGTGAAAATATGGCACACCTAACAAGATATCTTAAAAACAGTTTAACAAATCTTTCTATTTTTACATATAGTTATATTAGATTCGAACACTTTTTATCAGAACATTCTAAAGCTCTACAGTTTAGTTGCTATATGAATACCTAAGAATACATAAAACAATTTACCAGATTTTAAATTATAGTTATTTATAATAAAATACATTTCAGTTACTCAAAGATGTTGATATAAATCTGCATAAGTGTTTATTTTCATCATAAAGGTTAATGCCTATAGGAAAAATAGACATGTAAGCAAATAATTACAAAGCATATCATAAGGGTTAACAAATGAACAAACAAAAATAAGTGAACAAGTAAAGTTGCATTTAATTATGTTTGGGAAAACCAGAGTAGTGATGTTTGAGCTGAACTTTAAGAAGTAAATTCTGCTTTACTTTAAAAAAATTTTAATGTAATATTTTAGAAAGGCTTGTATCTATTCAAAGATGCTTATTATAGTCTTTATTATGAAAAAGAATTTGTAACATAGCATGCCTATAAATAGCTAAATCATTCAAGTGAGCACTATACAATCCTTTCTATATAATGTCTCCCTGAAAAACTATTTCTCAAGATTCAAAAACACATTCATGAAGAAGTATGTGCTTATTCTTAGGAGGTACAGGCCCAAACCTGCTTTGTTTGTGACAGTGAATAATATTCCACATTTGAATAGGACTATTATTTTTACATTAGTTATGCCCCTTTCCTGTTTGATAAATTAAGACTCAATCTTTGAAAGCCTTAACTTCATGAGCAAGTTCAACTTTTGGTAGTCAAAGTCAATTTAGCTGCAGTGGTTGTCTTAACAACCTACTATGGATGTCTGTGGAAAGAAGGAAAACGAGAGAATTTCTCATTTGCGCAGAATGTGGGTGGTAGGTTGGAGTGAAAGGAGGGGGTTTGGAAAGCAGACTTGGCCCAGCAGTTAGGGCGTCTGTCTACCACATGGGAGGTCTGCAGTTCAAACCCCGGACCTCCTTGACCCGTGTGGAGCTGGCCCAGCGCAGTGCTGATGCACGCAAGGAGTGCCATGCCATGCAGGAGTGTCCCCCGCGTAGGGGAGCCCCACGCGCAAGGAGTGCGCCCGGTAAGGAGAGCCGCCCAGCACGAAAGAAAGTGCAGCCTGCCTAAGAATGGCTCCGTCACATGGAGAAATGACACAAGATGATGCAGCTAAAAGAAACACAGATTCTCCTGCCGCTGACAACAACAGAAGCAGACAAAGAACACGCAGCAAATAGACACAGAGAACAGACAACCAGGGTGGGGGGAAGGGGAGAGAAATGATAAATTAAAAAAATAAAAGAAAAAAAGAAGAGCCCTTGTGAAAGTTTCATGTGCCTATAGGAGCCTTAGAAAGAGATCTATTTGGGAAAGCTAAGGTTTGACTTGAAGGAGGGGCCAAAGCACCAGAGTAGTGGTAATCCTGGCTCCTGGTAGCAACCCACACAAGGAAGGAGTTTAAGAGAATGACCTTCAAGGAAAGTCCAGTTGGGTAAGTTTCTTGGGAGCAGTGTTAGTGATGCTGTCAAGAAACTAGGCACCCAGTTTGGGAACCCTGGTCTAAATCAGTGAGACCTCTTCAATCAGATTGAAACACAAAGACAATGATGATATAGGCCCTGGTGATTGCCTTGGCAACACCATTAAAGACCATTGACATTATAAAACACCAAAGGCAAATTCACTTAGTTCATTCTCAACTTGAAAGGAAAGATGGGTGGGGGGACTATTTGATCACCTTAATTTCAATGCATAGTTGTAAATCAGTCTACTTAAAACATGAAAGAAACCTGTTCTATTGCAGAAGGTCTCTTAATTTAGTAGTTGCATGGATGAAAGGCATTTCCATAGAAGCTGAAAAGAATATTGTAATAGAGCCTCTAGCATAGAAACGTATAATTCTTTCATAAGACTTTTAAAATATACCAATAAAATTGGTACCTTTCAAGCTATAGGATTGCAAGTGGGAGTAATTTAAAAGTTTTCATTAATCCAGCTCTCATGGTCCTTAAAATTAATAAGGGAGTAAGTTTCAGTGAAAAATATCTTAATAGGTCAGTCTTGAAGCTTTCAATAAATATGATGGTACCGCATGGATTGTAAAGGATTCTTAGCAAGACGTAACAAGGTATTAGTGTTAGGGCAATTATTTTAGCAGTATGCTCATTTTCTTTGTATAACTGATGGCCTTAATCACTAATAGGCAAATTCAGTCATGAGGCAATGTCCTCGGTATTTAAACTAAGTAACATAGGCAATGCACGGTATATGAAAACTCTTCACACATGGCTTCCTCCTCAACAAAGGAAGCTTCCTACGGCTTTTTATTTGTTTTTGGTTTTTAGCGCAACAAAAAGATGGAGATCTGACTTTTGAAAAGAAACCCTTGCAAAGGAGTCACAGACAGGTGTCAACAAGCCTCTGCCTGCTTTCTCAACCACCAAAACAATGAATTTATTTGCTTTTCCTTTGTACTGAATAATACATGTGGGAAAAGAGACCCCAGGTTCATGTGAAATAGAGACTGAACTGGATTGCTAATAAGCACTATGAGTTGTGCCCAGGAATTTTCTGGTTGTACTATAAGTCCAGGTACACAAGAGAAAAAATATAGAAGAATTAGTTGTTGAATATGGGTGTGGGTGGCAGTTTCATGTTAGTGGGCCAAGATTGGTTTGATGAAATTCTTGAAGTCATAAAAGTGTTTGCCTCAAAACAGCATGCTCTGTATGGTAAAGAAAGTTTCAAACAAAACTCTATATAAAGAGTGTTAACTTGAGAACACTTCAAATTTCTCTAGACCTAAGATTCCTGCTGTCATGTGCTTCAGGACCTTTAGATTCTCATATAATTTTATTTATACTTCTTACCATGTAGTATAATTGCGACAGGCTAGTACAGAGAATGAGGGAAGATGAGTCACAGCTGGGACCCAACAGAGAACATGGCCAGGAGCCCCACCCAAAAACCCCCTGAGGGATGGCCACTACTAAGAACAAAGTCAGAAAGACACCACCAAGACCTTCCAGGGTCAAGAGGAAGCCCCAGTTAACTCCAGAGAGGCCTCTGTATTAGTCCTGGATAACTCCAAACAAAAGGCCTCATCATTGGTCCCCCGAGAGCTAATACTTGGGGATTAAAAGGCAACCAATCAAAATAGCAAACAGCTGGGGCCCCTCCCCAACTTTAGGAAAGGGGAGGAATGAAGAACCGCTTTAATAAAGGCAACCACCCCAGCCCCAGGGGCTCCTCGCTGCCTGGAGGTAGCCTATATCCATGACTGGTTGTATACTTTTCTCTTTTTTCTCGTTTCTCAATAAACTCTTTTTACTGGCATAACTAAACTGGTATGTTCTTAAATCCTTTTATGTGACATAGCCAAGAACCTGAAGAATCCAGTGCCTTCCAATTTCATAATCTGCATAAATAATTTTATTATTAAACTGTGAAATCCTTGAGGATCAGAACTAAATAATATTTATCTTCATAGTCCCATTATTTGCCCAGCACCTGGTACATAAAATATTCAGCAAAAACTGACCTCTTATATAAATAGCACATAGTCTCCAGTTGTTTATTTAATAAATGATTTGCATCTTGAGGGTCTGAAAGGTATTTATTGTCTTTAGCCATTTGTAAATTAAATACCAGCTTCTATTATTTACCAAAATCTTCCCCAGTCTCTCCATTCAGATTGCTCTAGAAATCCTATATAGTCTCAAATGTGTATCTCCTTGAAATTATCTTCCAGAATACCTAATATTTCAAACTCAACATGATCAGTACCAAATTTCACATTATCCCATTTTCCATACCTACTATTCTTATTCAAAACTTCAGTTAAAGAAATCTCTGTCTACAGAGACACAGAATCCTGACACATTTGATTAATACAGACCCTAGTTTCTCTTACACATAATTCATCAAATCTTGCTAATGAAGTTTTCCAACCATCTCGCCTTTCCTTTCCTACAACAACTGCCCTATTTCCAGGCTATTACAATTCCTGATGTGAATTATTGGAGGAGCTACCTAATTGGGCTCATTGTTCTCATCCTTACCTGCCTGCAGGTCATTCTTCAGGTCACCAAGTATTGGGGTATTCTCAGTTTTTAAATAATAAAGCCTTTGTCCCATAGCTATGTTGCAACAAATGGATTACTTAGAAATCTAGCCCCTTGCAAATCCCTCCACTGACTTGAAGTGGGAAGGTACACTTTCTAAAGTGTTCTTTTGTAGGGTTATCATTCGTTGTATTTCATTAAATATATTGTTCTAAGTACATAAACCTCCCCCCCGCCACTACCACCAACATCCAAATAAGTGGATTTCTCCAAGACTTACAGCGGAGAATAAGCAATCTACTGACCCACACTGACAGAGTAAATCTAAATGAACTCCTATTTTTAGCTCCTATTGAGATATAACTATTTGACACAGTAAAAGAATTTACCTTGCCTGAAGAATAGTAGAACTAAAAGGACCTCTGGATAGGGTACTGAAGGAGAAATTGTAATCAGTTTCTGATCCTGGAAACTGGAAATAAGCTTGAATTTAATTTGGTAATTGTGCTTGTAGTTTAAATCAGAACATAAATCTTTAGTGGCTAGAGAAGCAGAAGAAAGGAAAGTTTAGCTGTGGCTTAGAAGGATTGAACTCAGAAAAGTCACAAAATTGGAGATTTCTGAGTCCCTCCTAAATTGAATGATTCTGATATCTAGCCATAGCCTAACCTGTTTGTTGTCAATCAAAAGTTTGCACCCTCAAAAAATTTATCACACTGCAAAATAACATATTTTTTACAAATTGCAATAAGTTCCATTATTGGAAAGAAAATTCTAAAAAAAATTAATTTCGGGATCACTTTTCCAAATTAGCTGCCCTGACAAGAAAAACTTGCCTAAAGCTTTGAAACTGACAAAAGAGAGTACTGGATGCCCTATTAAGGAATCCTCTGGGTTTTATCTTACTCCAAAAAGGTATGTAGAAAGCTTTAACTGACTTTCCATTGATAGGCTATTCTACACCTCTGTTAAGGGTAGAAGTTGACTTGTAAAAGTGACAGTGGTGAAAATCAACATGACTCAATAGGGAAAGATAAAATTAATTTCTGCCCTGTAGATAAGACAACCACGAAGAATATATTTTATTGTTCTATGTAATAGTTTTATATCTATTAGCAAGT
Organism: Dasypus novemcinctus; assembly: GCF_030445035.2. NCBI lineage: Eukaryota > Metazoa > Chordata > Mammalia > Cingulata > Dasypodidae > Dasypus > Dasypus novemcinctus. Next base: position 69,027,162 of record NC_080684.1, on the reverse strand, counting down.
TAATTTCAGCATTCCTGTAGGTCTGATTGCCAAATTCTCCTTTGAATTGGTTACAACGTGTTTTTTTTTTTGCTTTCTTCATTAATTAATGAGTTAAATAAAATCTTTGTACATGTTCATTTTATATGAAAGTCATGATTTTATCTTTTTGTAAGTTATAACTTATGAAGGTTTGAAGTCAGAAGAAAGTCTTAATAAAATAAATCCATTAATTTAGGGAAACTTCTGGTAGGAAGGAACAAGATATTTTGTCATGTAGCCAATGAAAAGTGTTTGACTTATTTCATGCAGATATCTTTATATAAAGAAGATGAAACGGGAACATCTTGTCAAAGTGAATTTATATTCTATCTTGATGTGTAGCATGTCTAAACATAAAGAAAAAAAGCCTTTTATTTAGAGTTCGCCTATAGTCAGCAGGTGCTGTGTACTTCTTATCATCTGAGTTTTGTGTAAATGTTTCTTGAAACCAATGAGATTGCCATTTTTTACAGTAGAGGTAGAATTTTGGTAGGCGAATTTTTGTGATGAAGATTAATATTCATTGGTGTATGCATTTCTAAATGTAAACTTCCTGGACCTTTTAATGAACCTTATGGTACATAATCACAAAACCAAAAAATAAATAAACCTATCTCTCCTCAAAACAACTGGAGGTCCGCGGTTCAAACCTCGGGCCTCCTTGACACGTGTGGAGCTGGCCCATGCGCAGTGCTGATGGGCGCAAGGAGTGCCCTGCCACGCAGGAGTGTCCCCCGCGTAGGGCAGCCCCACCCCACGCGCAAGGAGTGAGCCCCGTAAGGAGAGCTGCCCAGCGTGAAAGAAAGAGCAGCCTGCCCAGGAATGGCGCCGCCCACACTTCCCCTGCCGCTGACGACAACAGAAGCAGACAAAGAAACAAGACGCAGCAAATGGACACAGAGAACAGACAAGGGGGGGGGGGGGGAGTTAAATAAATAAATAAATCTTTAAAAAAAAAAAAAACAACTATCTTGTCATTAGGTTTAACTAAATACAACTTGATTCAAGAAGCATTTTTTATGAACTTACTTTGTCAAATAAAGCAAAGTGCTAGATTCTGTCAGTGCTAAAAGAAATGGTTGACACAGGAATTTTACCCCAAGTAGATCCAAACCAAGTAGGAGAGGATGAAATATATATCACTATAAAGCAAGGTCTAATATAATAATCCTAATATATCTGCTGGTCAATTGTCAATTTATGGGTGATTAAGTGATAGTTTTTCTGAAATTATGTAGTGATGTGATTTATTCCTTTTTAAAAAATGTCTGTTCAGAATAATATGAGAGTAAGAGATCCCATCAACATCCTGAATATTGAGCTTTAACACTTTTTAGAAACCCAACACAGTGCCCTAAGTGAATGAAGGTAGCAGGATGACTATTCACACAAGATGCCAGGTAATTCCATGACTAACTTTGACTTCCCAGTTAACAATTCATTTGTTCAGATGGTTGGTAAAATCGTCTGTGAATTTAGGATGGCTACAATGGATTTTTTTTCCTCTTAATTTTCATTTTAAAAGAAATAAAAACTAAAAAAATCCATGAACTTCAAAAGATGGCCTCTGATGATAAATGTTGAGAAGCCATCACCATTAAATTCATGTCTACCTAGAACCTAAGAATGTGGCCTTATTTGAAAATAGGATCTTTGCTAATGTAATTATTTAAAATGATAACATACCAGAGTAGGGTGGGCACTAAATCCAATGACAGTCCTCCTTATAAGAGAAAGAAGAAGATACAGACACACAGACACAGAGTAAGGACCGCGTAAGGACAAAGAGTCAAGGACTGGAATTATGCTACCATCTGCCAAGGAGCACAAGGTGCCACCAGAGGCTGGGAGAGTCAAGGAAGGATTTCCCAAAGACCCTTCAGGAGGAGTGATGTCCTGCTTGCACTTTGATTTCTGACTTCTGGCTCCTAGAACTGTGAGAGGATAAATTTTTTTTGTTTTAACTCACCAGTTTGTGGTGTTTTGTTATGTCAATGCTAGGAAATGAATACAACTACAAAAGTGGGAAGGAAGTTCTTTGGATTCAAAGCAAAAGAGAATGCATTGTTGCTATTAATTTCTTGCTTCACCATAGTGAAGACACAACCAGAACAATATATGACAATGCCAAGAAGATCTGACAATAAGCTAAAGCTGGAAAATCCTTGAGTATGACAAATTTTGATGCAAGAAATTCTATGATGGAGAAATTGGATAAGTTCATGGATATAAATTAACATCCTATGAAATCTCAATTTTCTCATACATTTTTCATGTGTAATTCAGATTAATACGAGAATAACACAAATTATATTTTCTCTTATTCTTCTACCAGTCATTTCTTTTGAGAAAACTCAATTTGATTCAAATTTTTAAATCACTAGCCAATTTTCAGGAATGCCTTTCATATGTAAATTGAGGTATGATTTTAATAGGTATACAGCTTAAATAGGAAAAAAAAATGGGTATGAATACTTCTACCTAGAAAGGCTTTATAGACTTACCTGAAACTCCAATGGCATAGATAAGAGTCAAGGTTATTCTAGGAGGAATTTGAGAAAGCACATTATGTTTGTACTGGGCCAAGTTACTAGGATTTTTTTCTTTCAGTAAAGGTAGGGAAAACTAGGGTTAAATGTGAATTGGGGCCTGATTATAAAGAGATACACTTGGATGCTAAAATTTTACTTTTAGAGCCACAGAAAACATTTAAGCACTTCAAATTTATTGAGACAAAATAGGTTATTATAAGACCTTGCTTTTTAGGTAGATTATATTGGTTATACTTTTAAAAAAGTCATTATAGCATGTCAAAATTGAAGTTGGAAAGAGTCATTAAGAGATTATTCCAGGTGTAAATAAAGGTTAAAGAAAGTTTAATCTATAGCAACTTCAGTAGAAATAAAATAGGCTTGTTTCTGAACAACTAAACTATTTTTTCTAAAAATGAAATTTAACTGACTAATTTGTACATGTAGACATTACTCCAGAGTAAAGTACTATTTTTATGTTATTTTCAGCGTCAGCCTGGTTCAGTTTATAACAAAAAAAAGACATATTTTGTTCGAAACAATTGTGCTGATTTCTATTATGGCCTTGTGAATTGCCATTATCATGTATGTCAATTAAAGTACTTGCTATATGAGCATTTTAAAACTTCACACCTACCATTTCATGGATCTGAAAATTAATGGAAGAGTTAAGTTCCTAAAAAGAGACTTTGTTCTCAATAGGACTGTAAAATAGTCTTAACAAGAATTTCTATATTTAATATTAACTTTTCCACTCTTCTGTATATAAATTCTAGTAAATGTGCTGAAAGCCTAATAAAAATCTGCAAGTTACACTGCAAGTTATGCCTAAAGCAAGTAAAAGACTGAATCTAAAAGAGCTTTAATGTGACTCTCTTTAATTTCATCTTCACATGATATTTTGCTTCCACAGTTGTAGTGACGTTTACTTCAGTCATGCAGAAAACATTTACTAATTGCCTACTAAGAGCTAGACACTTGATTTCAAAGATGACAAGGCCTTTCGAACCATACAATCTAATAAGACCTACCATTTATTGAGGATTTTGTCTATGTCAGCCTATTTGCTAACCACTTTACAAATATCATTAATTTAATCCTCACATAAGGACAAATTACACCCATTTAAACATAAGGACACTAAGACTTAAGGATGTTAAATAACTTGATAAAAATCCCACACCTTGAACATGGTAGAACTTGGGTTCATAACCAGGTCTGCCTGACTCCAAAGCCCATTTTTTTATTTACCAATCCATATAGAACCCCATGCAAGGAAGACAGCTGATTCACAAAGTGTGACACAGAGGTTGGATGTGTTTCACTGAGACAATGATATTAGAGCTGAGCCTGAGATTTATAAAAAGAAGAAATTTTCTCCTGAGGAGGCAGAAATTTCAGTCATTCCAAGAAGCAGCAGGAGCACACTACCGGGTGTACAATAGCATGTTAGCTACTAGGGACTTTGTCACTCAGGAGCCTAAAGTACAAGGAGCTGGGTATTGAGTGTTGAACCTGGGAAGATGAAGAGCAGTCAGAAACCTCATCTCCTGTTGTAAAGAGTTTTAGCTTTATCCCAGAGGCCTTGAAAAATCATTGAAACACTGCGAACAGGGAATTAAATGATGAGATTGACACAGCCAGGGCCCAGTAAGAGGTTAACATGCAAATGGGGAGGCATGAAGCACAGATTGGAAAATAATGAGCTCTATTATATCAACAACATACAAATATATTTGATTTAGTGTGTGTGATGTTTGAAGCTGGCTGGGCCCCAGAAGATTATGTTCTTAAAGTTAATCCATTCCTGTGGGTGTGGACCTCTTGTAGGTGAGACTTTTTGATTAGGTTACTTCAGTAAGGCATGGCCCAGTGTTGGCCTTAATCCTCCTCCTGGAGTCCTTTTTAAGAGAATGCAATTCAGAGAAAGAGAGAGAAAAGCTAGAGGAAGCCAGAGGCTGAAACAAGGAAGTCCAGAAGGGAAGGGAGAGACCAGCAGACACCCCCATTTGCCAGATGACAGAGGAGTCCAAGATCAACAGCTGCCAGTCTTCAGGAGAAAGCATCACCTGACAATGCCTTGACTGGGACATTTTTCTCAGTCTTAGAACTGTGTGCTTGCAAGCAAATAAATCCTCATTGTAAAAGCTGACCCATTTCTGGTATATTGCATTTCAGCAACCTAGCAAACTAAAACAGTGTGCTTCAGACTGAGTACATTAGTGTTTGAAAAAATGCATAGAAAGGATTGATTAAGGTCAGTTATGGTTAATAAGGAAAGGCTTCCTAGAAGAGGTTAATTTGTAGCCTGGGTTTGATTTGAGAGGCATAGATAAATAAAATAAGGGCAGAAAGAAGCAGTGGATACAACAAATCCAAGGAATAAGAAGAAACAAGTTATAATGGAAGTGAGGAATGGAGTTGTTAGAGCATGAGTACAAATATGAAAATGAAAGATGAAATTATTTTCTATTTTCTGATTCATTTGGCAATGATAGTAAACACTTTGCTATTGTGGTTTTTATTCCAGTGAAGGGACAGCAATGTTTTCAGAGAGATTTTAATAAATCTTATGACCACATTATTCTATCAGGCCATTTAGAAAATTCTTACTCGATATACTTGTAGACATATTAACAAAACTACCTAAGCAGTTCCAGTTCTTTGAGAGAGTGTTTAAAATACACTCTTGATTTTAATTGAGTTAAGAAGATATTTAACACATATCAAACTATATGACAACATGGCTGATATAAGAGTATTTTCACATTAACAGCAGTTGAAAATTAAATAGAAAGTGCAAATAAGTATAGAGAAAGCAGCACTATCCCTAGGAGAAAGAAACACACTGTAAACCCTGGTGATTTTCACCTGAAGATTATAGAGTCATTTATAAGACATTGCCTGGAGCTAATTGGAAAGTGTGTTATCTTCCAGGAAATTCTTATCTAAGATAAAGAGGAACCTGCCTAAACTAATAAAATGTTTGAACTTCTTCCTTCTGTTTAGTCATGAGAAAATGAGTATGACTTAGGTTGGAACCTAAATTATATCTCTAGTTATTTTGAAGTTTTAGGTTGAAATATGAATGGGGCAAGAAAGTAACATTGTGCAAGCATGTTTTTCAAGACAAAGAAGCATTTGGGCTTGAGTCCATACAGAGAGTGTAAAAGATTTTGATGGTGTCTTCTGAGTTACAGGTTCTCATTTCAGAATGATGGCTGTCTATAAAGGAAAAGGTAACATCTCAGGAAAAATGTAAAAGAAAAATCTAAATTTTAGGCTTTTTCCACATCCTCTTTCCCATAGAAAGCCTTTCCATTTATTCTTTCATCTTTATCATTTTACCTTATATTTTCCTTGGAGAAAAAGAGACAGAGAGGGCATACTTTTATAACTGAGAATGCCACAAGTGAAAAGATGGAAAGAATTGATAACAAATGGATTTAATTATATTGTTACGTGAAATGTAGACCTTAATTATTAGTAATAGGATGAAATGCACCAGGTATTAATGTAAATTCCTATACATAGATTCAGAAATTAATTGGACCCATCCCAGAATGATGGAAAACTGACTTAGCTGAATTTTAGGTGAAAATACACCTGGGTGGATAAAATCAGCTTTGCAATTCCAAACAAGTCAACTGTGTGATGTGGTAGCCAAAAATATTTAATGAATCCTCAGACTGCATTAGCAAAATTATAGTGGTCAGGACAAGCAAAGTAATAATTCTCTGGCACTTTGCTTTGCCCAGACCACATCTGGAGCTATGTTAATTTCTGAATCCCATTGACAGTTAATTATAGACCAGCCACAGGAAGAAAATCAGTTGTTGAGGAGTATGAAAGCATGGCATGTGAGAAACATTTGGGGAAAAAAACAAACTACAAATTGAACTGTCCATTAATGGATAAGCTACTTCAAGCTGAAAATGTTCTAGCTAGTGACAGATGGAGACAGACCTGCAAGATATGCTTGAATTGGCTCTTACAAGATAGTGAAAACTATTGTTAAATATTCATGAATTTTGCCAGCTGATTTGAGAGTCTTTACACCACTGATAACAGCAAACATTACAAATCAAGCCTTTTTCTCTTTTTTGGTATTTTTAAAGCCAGTTTGTCACCACCAAAGATTTTTATAGATTATGTCAGTTCAATACATAAAGGTTTACATCCTTGCAAATCTAAAAGCCTATGAATATATGAACATATAGTAGAATATAAACTGAGTTTTAAAAACTGAAAGATTTCTAACATTCCAAATAGGAATCCAGTATATTCTAAGGTTTAACTTCCCATTCTCTAGCACCACCCATCCCTGGATAACCTATATTCTAGATTCTGACACTTAGAGTTTGGTTATAATAATTGTTTTAAATCAGTGAGCTCTTGCAATATTTGCCCTTTTGGGTCTGGCTTATTTCACTCAACACGATGTCTTTAAGGCTCATCCATGTGTCATATGTATCAGGACGGTATTCCTTTTCACAACCAAACAATATGCATATAACACATTTTATTTCTCCATTGTTTGTTTGATGGACAATTGGGTTACTTCCCAATCTTTTGGCAATTTCAAAAATGCTACTATGAAAATCAGTGTGCAGATATCTGTTCCAGTACCTGCTTTCAATTGTGAATGTAATTAACAGACCTGAAATACATATCTGAATGTGATTAAAAGGGGAAATGTTCTATCGTAATATATAACAGAATAAAAGTTTAAAAAAACAAACATGGAACTACTATGCAGTGAAACCTAATTTAAATTATGGACTATAGTTAATACTACAATTTTTAAAATATGCTGTCATCAATTGTAAGACATGTTCCACACCAATGCAAAGTGTTAATAGTAGTGTGGTGAATGGAGACCCTGTATTTTATGCATAATTGTTCTGAAAATCCACAACTTCTCTTATAAAGAAAAAGCAATAAAAGAAAGTAACATGTGTAGGACAGTCAGGGAAGTTTGTGAAGGATGTTGGTGATAAAATGGAAGGAATAAAATAAAATAATTACTAGGGGACCATATTTCATTCACTGGAAAGAGGGCAAAAAAGAAGTAGGGAGAATTTTTTCTATATCTATATCTTTAACTACCACATTTAGGAGATTTGCTATTATTGGGAGAAAGGCATAATGTCTTAGAAATGTCTGTTCTTTTCTATTTTAGAGATAGACATATCCAGGACCAAAAATATTAACAAAATATAAATTATATTAAAGTGCCAAAAAATAAACCCTCCATGGTTCTAACACCCAAGATCTCACAGTCAGGAAGACTGTGGAGCTTTGTCAGAAGAATAAACTTCATTGTGGGCCAGAGGGAATGAATTCATTTCCAGTACTTGCCAAATGAACAAATTACAATTATTGAATCTAAGACCATGAATGAAATTAAGCATCCTAATATCTCAAAATAAGTTATATTGCCACAATTACAGACTTTTTCAAAAGTGCAAGTATATTTCCACTCTGTTATTCATGGTTAAATGTAAGTGCCATGAAATATAATTGCTTTCTGTAACATAAATTTACATTCTTCTTTCTACAATTTAAGGAAAGGCTAATTATTCAGACATTCAATCATAAATATGCATCATCTTAATTTCAGGGGTGTTTAAGATTCTTTTTATATGGATGACCCTTTTTATATTTATTTAATTAGTCCTTTACTTGGATGTTTTTGCTGAAATAGCGATATAGGTGAAAGGTTTGCTATGTTGTAAGCACTCTGGGGACACCAAAAAATAAATACTCCATGGTTCTAAAACCCAAGAGCTCACAGTCAGGAAGACTATGTAAGGAGCATTATCAGAAGAATAAACTTCATTCACTGGGGACTACAGGGAATGAATTCTGACAATGTGCTTATAATGGCAGAGGCCAGCCCAGGTAAGGCCTGGATTGGTTGTTGTAGCAGTTTGATATTATATGTGAATTCCAAAAAGAAATATAGATTACATTTGTAAACTGGTCTGTTCCTCTGGGTGTGATACCCTTTGACTGTATTAAATTCAACGGTTATGTTTACTTGATTAAATTAAGAGTAGGGCTTTGATTCAACCACATCATTAGAATTCCAGTCCCCTTGAGCTGATAAAACAAACTCTTACAAGAAAGCAGATACACAGAGAAGATACACAGAGAATCCTGTGGCCTGGAAAGAGAGATGAGACTGATAGTTTACAGCTGGATTTGCGAAGAGAACAAAGCAGCTGAGCCAGGAAAGAAATGAGCCCCAGGGAGAGAGAGAGCTTTATGCCTGCCTGAGCCTGAGATCCTTAGGAGCTGAGACCTCCAAAACTTAAGAGGAAAGAGGAAGCTTGAACCCTTGCAGATATCACCCACCATCTTGCATCAACACATGGAAACCAACTTTGAAAGTACCTCTGCTTTTTAAAAAACATTTATTTATTTACTTATTTCTCCCCACTCCCTCCATTGTCTGCTATTCTGTGTCAATTCTCTGTGTGTTCTTCTGTGTCTGCTTGTATTCTCATTAGGTGGCTTCAGGAACCAGACCAGGACCTTCCAGAGTGGGAGAAAGGCGATCTTTCTGCGCCACCTCAGCTCCCTGACCTGCTGTGTCTCTTATTCTCTCTCCTCTGTGTATCTTTTTGTTGCACTCTGCATGGCCCAGCCCTCCTATACAGGGCAGCACTTCCATGAGGGACAGTACTCCACGCAGGCCAGCACTCTGCATAGGGCAGCTTGCCACGCAGGCCAGTGTGCCTTCACCAGGAGACCCTGGACATCAAATCCTGGACCTCCTATATGGTATACAAGAGCCCAATTGCTTGAGCTACATCCGCTTTCCAGAAAGTACCTCTTAAGTTACCTTGAGTTGGACTCTTTAAGGGCCTTGTGACAGTAAGCACCTATTTATAAATACCCTTTATAAAAGCCAACAGATTTCTGATACTTTGGATCAGCACCCCTTTGCCTGACTAATACAGACTAATATCAGTCAATAAAAAGTGATAATTACTTTTTAAAATTAAAATTGTACTCTTCTAGACATGCATTCTTGTTTGACTTCTTACACTACTTACAGTACAAATTTATTGAATGAGATGAATTAGATTGGGCACAGGTGGAATGTTACTCTAATCTTTTTCACTTCTACCTTTTTTATTTTACCTGTAGATATTTGTTCATATTCTTAGACGAAACTGTGCAGATTGAATCATTTTAGGAAACTTTCAGTTAACTGAAAAATTATCTTTCTGTATTTTTATAATAGAAGCAGGTCTTTCTATTATAAAAACATAGAACATTAGCTAATTTAAAACCTTTCTCCTCTCCTAACTCGCACCAGCCACAAGTTACAATGGAAAGAGAAGTACACTTAACTCCCTTTTTTTATTATTTCTTTTTTCTCTTTTTGATTTATTAACCCACTGTCTTGCAGTTATTTCTGGTCTCTTCAGGGTCAGTTGTAAGGGTGCAGAGAAATGGTTAGGTGGCTATAAAGGTCTTATAGGATGGGCTCAGTTGTAACTTGATGTTGGGTCTTTGTGTTGGATGTTGGATTTTTTCTTGTGGTTTGCTCTCATGGTTTCCTCAGTTAGCCTCCCCTGCTAAGAAAAACATTTGTCTTGGGAAAGCAACCATCTTTTCAGGCGTATGCTAGGGCTGACTCTGAAAGTCTCCTGAGAGTTGATTGTATGTCTCTCCCCAACTCCGTGTTGCATGACTTAGCATAGATAGCTTCATAACAGCCTTGGTGGGACTATTTACACTATGGAAATGGGCTAGCTACAAATCAAGGCATTTTAGTTTTGGGAGTGAGGTGTAAGGAGATGATTGTTAAACATTTTCCATCATACACTCTACATATTGCTTCCTCAAGCCTCTTAAGCCTGACTTTGGCCTAAAAGATTTTTCAGAGTAATTTTGGCTACCAATCCTTGGCCCCCAAACTTCAGGTACATAATATAAACTCTCATAGTTTTTCTCTTAAAGTATGTCCTCCTAAAGTATAGGAGGGGAAAAAGAATATATATGAGTCTATCCACAAAATTCCTATCAGAATCTAATGTCCAGTCACATTTTCTTAGAGGTTAGTCATGGGCTAATTCTACAGGATCAATTTTTTGGCTATCCCATTACAAGTGTTCTCCATATTATTTAGAGTAGAGTTGTTCAATAGAATTTTCTGTGATATTAGAAACATTTTCTATCTGCACTGTCCAATTTGGGAGACATGAATCGCATGTGACTATTTAGAACTTTAAGTGTGGCTAGCACAACTGGAGAACTAATTGTTTTATTTTTGTTTAATTTTAATTAATTTAAATGTAAATAGCCACATGTGGCTAGTGGTAACTATATTGGACAGTGCAGATGGCCTCCAAGTCTCTTTTAGGTAGCCTGGCATCTTCCTTTAGAATGGGAGGAATTTGACACTTATTGTTTTTACTAGCCTCTTGAGCCCTTGGCTGAAATTTAGACAACAGGAAGTCATATTTAACTATATAGTTGGAAATAAAAACCCAATTGCAAATATCAACTGTAATATTTATTAATCAAAACATAATTTTATCCAGTTAGTATAAATTATGCTTGACAATGTTGTGAATTGAAATCAATATAGAAAGAATAATGTTATCGTTATCCAAATAGTGACAAATTCATTTAGTGAATTGTGCATGAGCAGTGTATGAAGAACTGAGGTCAGAGCAGTTGTAAAATGTATAAGCTTACTGGAAAAACCTTAGATTTAGTATTTAAATTGAAACAGAATATTAAAAATACTTATCTACAACCATTAAAGAAATTATACTGCAGTGTTGTAAATTTACATAGTCTTTTGAGACATCACATTTGTTAAAACTATGAAGCTAGATACAAATTTCACCTTGACAGTGGTCATTGTAAGAAAACTAATAGATTTAGGGTTACATGAATATTGGTTGGTATCCCAGTTCTGCTGCTTTCTGCCTAGGTAATTTTGGACAATTCATTAACTTTTCTGAACTTTGGTGTCTTCATCTGAAAAAAGGGGTTTGATTATATAAAATTTATGGACTTGTGCTAAAGCAGTCATGACATAATATAAAAGATACTTGGTATATGACCAGCACTCAACAGGTTTAAGAAACCCTCCACCAATTGAACTGCTGCCTATTTTTTCTTATGCCTTTTATGGTAAGTGTTTTCCTTGTTTTTTTTTTTTTTTTTTTTTTCACCTACTCTGTGAAAGAGATATCAAACTTTACCTTTAAATACTAGTAGGTTGAAGTAATCATAATTATTTATAGGAATAAAAATAAAAATTATAGGAAGATTTAACTTCATTTTTGTAGGTATGATTGTTTGAAACAGGATGGGCCCCAGAAAATTATGGTCTTAAAGCTAATCCATTTCTGAGGGTGTAGACCTATTAGAGGTGAGACCTTAGGTAATTTCAGTAAGGCATGGCCCAGGGTGGGTCTTAATCCTCTTACTTTAGTCATTTACAACAGAATGAGAAAGAGAAAAAGTAACTAAAGCCAGAAGCTAACCTGTTCCTGGTATACCGAAATTACAGCAGCCTAGCAAACTAAAACAACAGGGTAGTCCAGTCCTTTATTATGAGTGAAAATTTGCAATAGCATTTTGCTTTGTTTCCCACTGCCAGTCTTTTGTTCATCCTGGATCAACTCACTATGATAGAAAAATAGTCTTTATCAAAAACCATTTTCATTACTTCTAACCAGTTTAGAATCTGATCAGCCTGCCAATTAGGCATTTTAACTAACTATAAATCTCCAATTTATAATCAATTTCTGTCCATCAGCTAGTATTATCCCTTATGCCTCATAACTTTTCAAACACGTCTTCTTATGTCCAACTGTTTTAGCTGAGACACTGAAGTTGAGTTATGAAGACCTAATTTAACTCATTTCACAAATTTCAGGGAAAGATTCTGATTGATCTTTCTTGCATCATGTGCTCAATCATTGGAGCAGTCACACTGCATCTTGTGGAGTCACACTGACAAAGAGAATGATGTCTTCAATGGAAAAAGGGAGAAGATGAGGGAAAAGGACTGTTATGCAGACCACACTATAGATACTCCCTTTCACTTTAGCCAAGATATTTTTACCCCAGGAATAACAGAAAACATAGTTTTAGTATGTAGTCACTTCTGCTACTCCAAATGCTTTTCTCTACTTTTGTCAAGACATCCAAATCCATCATTTTGAGAACTAAGCACAAAATTGACTCCCATATGCTCTTCAATTATTCTTTTATTTGTATTTATTCTACACTAATGGTAACTATTTTTTTTAAGAGGTACCAGGGATCAAACCTGGGACCTTATACATGGGAAGCAGGCACTCAAACACTTGAGTTATATCCATGCCCCAGAAACTGTATTTTAATATAGTTACAGAATGTGGAAATTGGTGTTAGCAAATCTGGATTACAATCTGGCTATGTTGTTCAGTAGTTCTGTGATATTTGACTATTGCTTAAATTTTTTAAAATATTAAGCCAAACAAATCAGAATTATAGTTTAAAAAATTAAATAATAGTAAAATGATTTTAATGAAAACCATCATTGCTTTCCGTTCTGATTCCTGCTACTTTGTATATGACCTTTTACTCCTACTTCTACTGTCTTGCAAAAATTTTAAGATTATCTATTTATTCTTGGAGTTCTTATATTTCAAAACAAAGTGCCTTAGTTTGTGTCTGAGGACTCATTCAATTGAAAAGTTTTACCATTTGGGGAAATATTAATTTATTATTGCTTTGATAATTATCACTCCTCTTCCCTTTAAGCCTGACCCTCTAATTTCTCTGTTTTCATATTCTGAAATTCCTAATATTCAGATATTGGACTTCCATAATAATCCTTAAAAAGTGTAATCTTTTATCTCTTCATATCCATGTATTTATCTTTTTGCTCTACTTTCTGGGAGATTTCCTAGACTTTAAATATATATATATATATATAAACTTTTTATTTATATATATATATAAAACTTTGCTAACAGGGTCTTAATTTCTAAGAGCACATTCTTGTTCTCTAAATCATTTTTTTTTTCCTTTTAACAGCATTGAATTCTTTTATCTAAGCATAGTAATATGAACTTTTGTAACGTTTTCACTTTTATACTACATTGTCTCTTTTCCTTCCCGTTCTTTCTTTTTTCTGTTATTTTGGTCTTTTGTATTAGAACTATGTTCAAATGTCAGTTGATCTTTAGCTGACCGTCCTTATTTAAAAGAGAGGCACCAGAATTCTAATTGTGAGTCTGGAGCATACAGCTAGGGATTTCACCTGGTGAGCTTCACTATCCAGGGACTAGGTGTTAAGCTGGCTTTGTTGTTGTTGTTAAGGAACCCAAATGTCCTATTACCGTTACAAGAACTATATCTCTTGTAAGGCAGTTCTCAGGCTATTTCTCTTGTAACCCTCAATGTCTCCAAAGAAGAATGATCCAATCTCTCTTTTGCATATAGTGGCTGGCCAATGCGCCACAATTTAAAAGGGGATGGCTATTTAGAAGGGGAGGTTTTTATGTTCAGTAAGCAGCATTTCACTCAATTACCATTTTTCAGTACTTATTATATTCCCTCTCCTCCCTCTGTTGAGAGAGCCACAAAGCCGCCTTTAAAAACTGAACCTAAAACTAAGTAATCAAGAAATAGCCTTCCATGAATTCCAGTTCAATCAGGAAAGATTCTCTCGTAGATGCTAAATTTATTTAGTTCAAGGCCTATATTATTAGGAATGTAAAAAAAAACTTATAAATAAATATGAATGTATATATTATTCTTTTTTAAAAATTCCAAGTACATTTTAAAATTAGCAACTATCCAAAAAGTCCGTTGGTAATTACAGTTTAATGATAGCCAATCTTACTAGTTCTTAAATTTCAATTGTTTAAGAAATTGAGGGTCACAGAGATTACTCATTTTTGAGGATTTTTATATAAGAGTGTTAGAGTTTGGTGTAAAAGAACAATCCTAGCAAAATAGCAAAAGAATAAAAAAAATAAATCCTCAAATTTGGAGACCTGAATAGTGATTTTAGTCCTATGTAATCAAGAGTAGCTCCTGAAGAGTTAATGCGTAAATGAAAAATAAACATTATTTTTTTAAAGAAATGTATTTTATGCAATGTTCCCTCATTTTTATCCAAATTCACTCATTGCCTGGAATAATTATTCTCATGGGCTCTGTTTCCAAATGTTCTCCAAAAGGGAAGAAATGAAAGATCTTTAGATTTTCCTGGGGGGCAGTCAGTTTCCAGAGAACACAGCTCCAGTGGAGAGGTGGGAGTAAAGGAGGACTCAATGGACTGTGGTAACTGTTGCCAGCAGCAGGCATGACCTTGTTATCATGTGGATAGCTGAAGATGGATAGGAAAGGGCAAAAATTGAATATTCTTAAAGGCAAAATGACATTAACCACAGGGCTGTTCTTATTTATTTTAAAGAGAAAGGAAAGCTGGTTGTTTGTAAAGTAGATGATGTCACTAAAGTGGGAGAAACTGAAGATACTCAAGAGGAAGGAGAATGTAGGGTGAGAAGCTCAGTAGAGTTAGGGACTAGAATGAAAGGAGAGCTGAGACACAGTAATAGGATACTGTAAGAAGGAACACAGAAAGCTGAGAAGTGAAGGTTGTGGTCTCTGAAGCAAAGCCTTGGGTCTAAAACTGCTCTAACAGTTACATGTTGTCGTAGGAAAATAGTTTTCACGTCTCTTTGCCTCCATTTCCTCACATGTAAAATGGTGATAATATTAGTATTTCCACCACAGAATTTTTGTAAGAATTAAAAATGTTAATACATGTAAAGCACTTAATATTGTGCTTGGCGTATGGTGAAGAGTAAATGTTAGCCATAATTATTTTAAAAAGTTACCTCCTGAACTGGGAAGGTAGGAAGAAGGAAACTGGGATTTTTAAAGGGAGAAAAGGTCTGTAGTAACTCCCATCAGTATTATAAGCTCACATTAAATCATATTAATACATTAATAACAAAAATAACACTAAGAATAACCAACACAGAGTGCTTGCTGTTTCAGTGTTTTATGTGTACTCTCTCATTAAATCCTCACAAAAAACCTGGGAGGCAGGCCTTATTTTTACCTCTATTTGTAGGTGAAAAAACAGTAAAATTAGATAATAAAATGGGCATCAGGAATCAAATGAGATATGGAAGATTATTCTGACCATACACAAATGTATTCTATAGCCTCTATGATATGTTTTAAATCTTATTCATGTATCAGGATGCTCAGTTAAAGCACGTGCCTCATGCCACAGAGGTGAGCTATTTTTAACAAGCTTGTATAATTAGGATAGCTCAATGATGAGATGGAAAGAGGAGGCCACTAGTATCAACAGTGAAGAAAGGAAAGCAAAGTTGAGAAGTATAGGCTTGATTGTGAATGCAGAGAGAGCCATATACTGGATGGAGTGTTAAGATATTCTCAGCAGTGAATACATGATGAGTTTCTGCCTGCCTCATTACAGAATTTTGTGCCCATGCTGCACTCTTCTGATGATACACATTTTGCAGCAACAAAATTATCAAAGGCATTTACTCATTCGTTGGGGAAGAGCACTGGCCCACACCATCTGCCACATTAACCTTTCCTTTTTTTTGTATTAAGGTTTTTGCCTCCTTTTCCTTTCCTTATTGCTCGTAAACATTCAATCTCCATAGCCTTTGCTGAAATTTTCAAGTTATCCCAGAGCTGCAATTCCAGTCGGTATATCACTAGCTTCCGCTCCCCCCTCCCCTTATCTAGGATATGCAAGTAACCATCTGCTGTTTGAAATTGCATTGTTGCCAGCATAAACTGTTAGAGGTATGCAAGGAAGTTGCAAATCTGTTATCACCCTGCAGAGGAAAAAACTTGTTTTAAATATTCCTAAAGTTTGCTTTTTTATAAAGTGCTTCACTTATTTCCATTTAAGGAAGTAAAACAAAAAAGGGACAGGATTGAGAAATGATAATACTACCAATGTCCACCCAGCCTAGAGATAGATACCTCACTGGAAGATTTATTAGGTTATTGTTTGTTTAAGGCTCTAAGGTTATACAATAGAAAGAGCTCTGTAATTTTAAAGTTTTCTTTTGTTTTCACGTTCACAATCCTAGTCAAATTCCTTCTGATTTTTTCATATAACCGTGTGTTGTCTTTTGTATATTAGATTCATTATTGTTCCTTCAAAGCAGCTTCTACTTCACATTCTTTCTTAGCAATCAGATAAATCTAGCTGGCCTAATATGAGTTTAGGAAACTTTTAAACAGAGGATGTTCACCAGGTGAACTTTGAGGTATCTGGATGGATGGGCTATTTTTGCCAATCTGGGCTTGATTACTAACCTGTAATAGAAGAGACTGTCTTTCTTAGGAACCTCAAAATTGTCAGATTATAAGATTATACCTCTGTAACTGGGACTCCAAAGTGGTTATCAACCAGGGCTAGCATACAAAAGTGATGATTGCAGTTTATGATAAAGAAGATAATTCTCAGACTTAAGATTCGATCTATTTACATATAGTTTAGCTAAGTGATTTCCACTAATTTTTTTTTAACCCAAATGGGGGAAAGCTACTCCTCTGAAGTGCTTAAGGAAAAAGAGAGGAGTGCTCCTGTCCATCAGTTGGTAAGTGGATAAATAAATTGTGGTATATTCATGCAACCAAATATTATTCAGACATGAAAAGCAATGAACTAGCAATACATGCTATTCACAGCAGGGATGAATCTTAAAAACATTGTGCTAAATGAAAGAAGCCAGATATAAAAGGTCACATAGTTTATGATTCTATTTTAATGAAATATCCAGAATAAATAAGTCCATGGAGACAGAGAATAGATTGATGGTTGCCAGGGACTGGGTGTAGAGAGGTATAGATAGGTACTGGCTCATGGGCATGGGATAAACTTGTGGGGTGATGAAAATGTTTTGAAATTGTAGAGAGAGGATGGTTACACAATATTGTGAATGTACCAAATGCAACTGAAATTTAATCTTTAAAATAGTGACTTTTATGTTATGTGAATTTTACCTTAATAAAGAGAAAGAGAGAGAGAGAATCCATTGGAAGATCTTTGATAAGGATTTCTAAGAAAAAAGATGACTAGAAGAAGAGCACCTAAAATGATCAGGAACTTTCTGCAGTCTATGCAGTCAAAGAACTTAAAAGTGGAAACGGGGAAAAAATTGTTACATTGCATAAAAACTAAATGTCCAGGGAAGCAGATTTGGCCCAATGGATACGGTCTACCACAAGGGAGGTCCAAGATTCAAACCCTGGGCCTCTTGACCCATATGATGAGCTGGCCCATGTGCAGTGCAGATATGCACAAGGAGTGTCGTGCCACGCAGGGGTGTCCCATGCATAGGGGAGCCCCACAAGCAAGGAGTGTGTCCCTAAGGAGAGCCGCCCAGCATGAAAAAAAGTGCAGCCTGCCCAGGAATGGTGCCGCGCACACGGAGAGCTGATGCAGCAAGATGACGCAACAAAACAAGACACAGATTCCTGGTGCCGCTGACAAGAATAGAAGCGGACACAGAAGAACACACAGCGAATGGACACAGAGAGCAGACAATTGATGGGGGCACAGAAGGGGAGAGAAATAAATAAAAAATAAATCTTTAAAAAAAAGAAAAAACCCTAAATGTCCAGAATCATGTAAATATGCTGCCTTGTAGGCTGGTACAGTGATGAAGGTAAAGTTGATTAAAAGTAGTGTGTGTACTAAGATTCTTTACATCTTTGAGGTTTGTGTGGTTTACAGGGATTTAGGGAGTGCAGCCACCATAAAAATGACTCACAGGGCAGGAGACCTGACCACTGGAGCAAGGGCAATACTGCACATTTATTGTACCCACTGCTTAAGACACTATGCTGGGTCTTTTTGCAGTGACTGTGTTTCCCAACTTCTCTTATGAACAGGAGTTTGAAGGGTACAAGATTTGCTTATCTGTGCTTTTTTTCTGAGAGTATAACAAGATTTATCTAGCTATGCTCCCTTAGAGAGTATAAAATCTTCCTCCTGGGAACATGTGATTCAGAGATTCCTCACTCACTACCTTTGAAGAGTGTGCTCATAAAAATTTCTGGGAGACTGTCAGACTTCACAGAGCCTCCTGTAAGTAGTATAACACTTTGGGAAAGGTTTATATTCCAAAATGTGAAGAAAAAAAAGACTGTAATTTTGTCCTAATCAGGAGTTGCTCATGAATGGAATGGGTGATGGCCCAGAAGCTGCATGAAGCAGATCTGCATAGATATTAGAATCTGGGATCACCAAATACTCTAGGGCAAGAGGTAATCAGAGATAACTCAGCGGGATATGTTGAGTTTAGAGCAGAACAAACTCATGCAAACAGGAAGTCTTAGAAAATTGTAATGAAAACCACATGGGGAATTTAAAGTGAAGATGAAGTGTGTGGGTGGTCATTAAGAAAAGACACTCAATGTAAAGGCAGGAGAAACCAGGTACTTAATAGACCAAAGTGAGAATAGTTCCTAAATATTCTTCTATGGCAGGGTTCTTAACCTTTTTTGTCCCACGGACCCCTTTGCCAGTCAGGTGAAAATCACAAACCCCTTACTAAGTCCACACTGTACTGTATATTATTTAAGAAATATGTCTTACCCACTTAAATGTCCCCACAAGAATAATGTTTTTTTGAATTTCAGTTCAAGCTCATAGACTCCTTATTAACAAGCCCTATTCTATGGAGACCATTGTCAGTCGGATGTTTCTAATAGCTTCTTAAAGGAAAAAAAAAAAGGTGACTTTTTTTTTTCTTTCAATTCTTGGAGTACTGCAGTATTTTTAACTTTAATTTATCAGAACTGTCTTCTCTGTGGATCCACACAAGGAATAAAGGTAAATCTAATGTAATTACACAACGAAGTATAGGCCAGGTGAATTTGTTAGGATCAGAAAATTTGGATTATTCATGGAACATTTTATTTGCTAGATGGAGGTTAAAATGGATACAGGACTCATTCATTCATATATCCAGTAAGTTTTTATCACCTATTATATACCTATTATTTCTAGGTGTTTGAAATAGAGCATAAATAAAAACAAAGCCATTGCCCTCATGGAGCTTACATTCTAATACAAAAATAAAATAATAAATAATATGTCTTTTCAAGGTCATCAACAATTGTCACATTGCAAAATTCAGTTGTCTAGTCTGAATCATCTTACTCTACCTATTAGCAGCAGTTGACACAGTTGAACAGCTTTTTTTTTGTTTTAATTTCTCTCCCCTTTCCTGCCCCCCGCCCCCCAGGTTGTCTGCTTTCTGTGTCCATTCACTGTGTATTCTTCTGTGGGAATCTGTGTCTCATTTTTTATTGCGTTATCTTGCTGCATCAGCTCTCTGTGGGTGTGGCACCATTCCTGGGCAGGCTGCACTTTTTTGTGTGTGTGTGCTGGGCAGCTCTCTTTACAGGGTACACTCCTTGCATGTGGGGCTCCCCTATGTTGGGGACACCCCTGCATGGTGGGGCACGCAGTGTGGGTCAGCTCATCACATGGGTCAGGAGGCCCTGGGTTTGAAGCTTGGATCTCCCATGTGGTAGGCAGATGTCCTATCCATTGGGCCAAATCCACTTCCTGAACTCTCCTTTTTCAAAAGATTTCTTCATTTGTCTTCCAAGACTCACTTATCCAGCTATTCACCTATCTGATTGACTACTCCTTTTCAATCTTCTTTACTTGTTCATTGTCATATACTAAAGGCCAGATCTCCATTGTCTTTACTTCTCTTTCTACATTGAGAAGAAGGGGTGCAAAAATTATAGTCAGAAGCAGAGTTCAATTTGCTGCAAGTTTTATAAGGCCCCTGAGCTAAGAATGACATTTTTATTTTAAATTGTTGAAAAGAATAAAAAGAAGAAATTTTGTGACACATAAAGATCATATGAGAGCCAAAACTTAGTGTTCATAAAGTTTTATGGAACCCAGCCACACACATTAATTTTTATATTGTCTGTGGCTGTTTTCCCACTACAACTGCAGAGTTGAGTTGCTATGGCAGCTGTATGACCCCAAAAGCCTAAAATATTTATCTATCCTGTTACAGAAAAGATTTACAAGTATCTGCCCTAGGCAAATTTCATTTAGTCTCAAGTATTCAAATTTCATCCACATCTGATGACCGCTAAATGTATCTTTAGTCTTGACCTCTTTCTTGAAACCCAGACCCCAACCACCTACTTGATGTATCCATTTGGATGTCTCAAAATTAAAGTATTCAAAAATGAATTCCTGGATACCCCCCCCCCAAAGATGTTTCTCCCCATCTCAGTCTTCCCCACTCAGTTAAAGATAATTCCATCTTTCCAAGAGTTCAATCCCAACATTTCAGGCCATTTTTTACTGCTTCCTTGTTTAACATCCACAGAAAATCCTGATAGCCCTATCTTGAGAAAATATCCTTCATCCAACACTTCTCACTACCCATATCTCTTCCCCCATCAGAGACTGTGCAAGCATTATAACTTGTCTGAATTATTGCCACATTCTTCTAATTTATAGCCTAACTTTCACCCATATTCTCATACTGTCTTCATGTTCCAGTCAGAATGATCATGGTAAATGTTAAGATTATTTCCCTTCTCCCCATTTGTTCTTGAATCATTTCAGAATAAAAACCAACTCAAAGCATCTCCGAATTTCCCACATGCTCTATCTTTCTTCTATTGCCATTTCAGGTTTAAGGAGAAAGAAAAAGGTATATGAAATAGTCTAGAAGGGCAAGGGATTGGACCAGGGAAATACAGTAAAATTGCCAGACAGCACAAACAAAAGTTAAATTCTTCTTGAATTTTCCCCCTCACCTTCTATACTCCCTAGTTTTATTAGAACTTGAAAGTAGGATTATGATGAACATTTTTCACTCTGTAACAAAACAACATCGTATTTGTGACTTTGGAAAGTAAGTTTTAATTTTAGTATCTTTTTTGTGAATAAAAAAGATAAAATTTCAAGGAAGCATAATAAATCAGAAAACAGTAGATGTTTGGATGTCTGGGGATTCCAGGAGTAGATATACCACATACTCTGAATGTGTTTTTTTCAAGGTCTTACTGGTCTCCTCCCCTTATCATTTGAAAAACATGATGGGAAAAAAAAGGGAGAATATGGCTAAGGAATCTTTTTTGTACAGATGAAAACTTCTGCCCAGTGAATTCTTTTATCAGCATATATAATATATATTCATTATATCAGGATATGTGAAATAGCAATAGAAATTTTCTGATCTGCTTAAAATTATTTTAGGAGAACTTAGAGGAATGGTAAAAAGATACACATGTTAAACAGATTTTAGAGGTGAAGAGCCTAACTCATCCAATAAATCCCTGAAAGTTAAAATTCAAACCTTAGTAACCTTTCCCTAGACTGAAATTGCTCAATTTATTAACATTTCTTGAGACTGAAATTGTCTCTGATGGCTTCTGGCTGCAATAACTGCATTTTATATAGATTATGTATATTAGGAACCTAATAGAGGATGTAATTATTATTTTCATAAGTGTGTGGAATGTACTTAGTATTTATAATAAACATTCGTATGTTCAAGATCATTACCAATATTGCTTATATATGATATAAATGCTAAGGAATGTTAATTCCTCAGTTGAGGAAACTGAGGCATAAAACTTGTTTAGACAATGAGCAGAGCACAAAATGAATTACAGTTTAGTTTCAATATTGTTAACCCAGGGGAAAAAATTCATGAGTTTATTCTATCTGTACTAATCCTTTTATCTTTATTCATGTTCTTTTTCTAAGGCATTGGTATGTTTTAGAAAAAAACTAGTAGTTGTTGGACACATTTTATGATTGGCCTGTGAATGCCTCTGAGAATTCTGGGCGCAGTAGATTTTGACATATGTCTGTCAGGTAAATCACAGGCTATATGAGCTGAACAAGTAATATTTCCCCGGAGTTTAATATAGTGCATGCTTTCACAGAGAGAATAAACATCCCCAAGTTTTTGTGTCATTGTACCCAGCAGTTACCAAATTTTCTCACTGCCACACCTGGCAGTGATCTAATGTTCTACCTCTTATACAATTAGGGGCCTTGAGGAGAAGAATGGGGTTCAGAGGGCAGCGGAGAGACTGTCAGGGAAAAGATCTATGAAAGGGAAGTTTAAGAGAGTCTTGTGTTACATATTGCAAAGCAGGTGATCACAAGCTAAGGAAAATGCACAAGGAGAGAATGACCTGGTTGCACATGAAGTAGAGCAATGCAAAAGCACAAGAGGAGTATGTATGTATTAGAGTCAATGTTTGAGTGAGGAGGTGTATTAGAGCGGGGATTTCCTGTAGAGATATTTTATTTGAACAGGTTGATAACTAGTCATGCTGGGAAAATATGAGGGTAACCATTTTATAATTAAGCACAATTAAATGGCTTTGATACATGTAAATGGAGTGTGACTTAAAGGACATAACCTTTCAGAGGTTTCCACTTGACATATGATTATAAATGATAATATGGATATCTAATTTCAGAGTATTATGTGCTTGGCATTATCAGAAATTCTAAAATATTGTTTGCATGAAATTCATGTTGCTATTTGAGGCTCCTTCTCTCAGAGCTTTCATTTTATGAGAGAAAAATAAGGAAGGAACAGAATAAATGGATTATTATCTTCCAGTGTACATCTAAATTGATCCTTATATTGCTAAACAAGGCTTTAGAAAAGAGAGGAGTCTGGGGAGAGGAAAGGAAATAGAGCCATCACTATCAAAAGCAATTAAATTCTCTAGATGTGGGAGGAAGGGAGACAACAATAAAAGGTTTATAAAAGAAGTGGTATTTGGACCTAAAGCAAGAAAAATTTAGAAATGTCTGTCATTTGTACAGTGCTATATACTGAGACCTGCTCTGTCAACATATAAACCTATTTAGACATAAGTCCTCCTGTGCGGAGAAAAAGAAGAATCCGGTCATCAGACTCGCCACAAAATCCAGTAGGAAATAGTGCTTAGAGCCCTACTTAGAGTAGAGCCTACTCTAGGGAATAAACAAATCTCAAGTGATAATCAAGACCCCTAAGAGAACTATTGATTTGGGCCAGATGTTTTCAATCAGTAAATGATAAGCTGCTACATGACACCAGAATCACTGAAATAGTTCAATTTTAAACTTGTTTAGTGCCCAGGTTTAGTGTACCTAATTGCATTTCTCTTTATTAAAACACACTGACAGTCAATATTTCTATCTCAGCTAGGATTCTCTCTATGCTAAGTGTCAGAATACCTGGCCCAAAATGGCTTATGCTTAAAAAGGGATCATTTAATATATTTCTTGGTTCATATGGTGAATATTCAGGGATCATAATGCAGCTACAGGTACCTTCTGAACTGGAGCTCAGATGAGGTTGCAAGATCCATCTCTTTCCTCTGTTCCCTCTGAGCTGGCTCTCTTCACTGTCTCAGAAACAACACTCTAAAGGAATACATATTTTTACAACTTTATTTGAGGTATGATTTACTTGCAGTAAAATGCGCATATTAAAGTGTACCACTTAATGAGTTTTGATGGACAGATATCGGTATATATGTAAAAACACTGTTCTGGTTTAAAGCTGTACATAGCCCAGAAAAACATGCTCTTGAAGTTAATCCATTCTTATGGATGTAAATCAGTTGTAGGTAGGACATTTTCATGAGGCTACTTCTGTTAAGGTGTAACCTACCTCATTCAGGATGGGTCTTAATCTTGTTCCTAGGTCCTTTATTAATGGAATGAATATAGAAAGAAAGAGAAAACCAAGGAAGTAAGAATCTGAAGTCAACAGAACCCAGAAGAGAAAGGAGAAACTAGCAGATGCCATCATGTGCTTTGCCATGAAAAGTCAAGGATCGCTGGTAGCTGGTCTTCGGGAAGAAAGCATTGTCCTGGCATTGCCTTAATTAGAATATTTTCCTGGCCTCAAATCTGTACTCTAATAAATTCCCACTGGTTAAAACAACTAATTACATGATATTTATTTTCAGCAGCATAGGAAACTAAAACAACCATCATCACACTCAAAATAAGCATTCCCGTCACCCCAAGAGACCTCTGTGCCCTTTTGTAGTCTCACCCTCTCTCCACTCTTGTCTGCAGGCCACCATTTATATGTTTTTTGTCACTAAAAATTAGTTTGCAATTGCTATAATTTTATGAAAATGGAGTCATACAGAATACCCTTTTTTTTTTTTTTTTTTTTGGCCTGGATTTTTTCACTCAACATATGATCTTGACATTCATCCATTTTGGGAGGTGCAGCAACAGACTTGTCCCTTTTATTTCTGAGTAGTATTCCATTGTTTACCTATTCATCTGGTGATGGGCATTTTGGTTGTTTCTAGTTTGGTGCTGTTACAAATAGTTATTTTTTAAATAAGCTTTTTATAATCATCATATTTTGATTCCTGCAGTAGGCACTGTAACTTGGTTTAAATCCTGTTCCCATAAATTGATTATTATGTATATTGGCTTGGTCTCTTAAAAGTGCTTGAAATAATTTTTTTAAATCAACACCGGAAGGTTAATTAAATAGTAAATAGAAGTGACGTTTTAGTGGAGCAAATAGAGTTTGAGGTATATACCTTGTATAGAAATAATATTTAGGCATTCATTTCTCTGTGTGAAGAATCTAGCACACCTAATAGCTTATACCCATTAGAATCATGCCCCAAGCTAAGATTTCTGATGGTCCTGTGTTAAGACACTTAAATGGAGATTTTTTTTTTCATTTGATTCTAAATAGGAGGCTAGTTGATTTCTTCTATTATGCCTACAATAATGTTTTTTTCTTGAATGAGGAATGATATGTTCTGTCATATGAACATATGAAACATATATGTTTCCATGATATGTTCTGTCAGAGTGCTTAAAAAGCAAAATTGCTGGGATTTCATTAAGCATGACAAATACATTATATGAATATTTATACAAGTTTGCTGTTAATTATTAGGTAGAATATATTTATAACATACCACTTGTTAACGAGATTGATTCACATCTATACCAAACAATAGCTACCAAAAAGAACCTAATAATAGTGAGCAAGCAAATTAACCTAATTTAGTTTGTGACACTCAGTTATCTCCTATGTCTTATGTCGGCAATAATAGTACCTGAACAAATAGGGACTTTGTGACTATTAACTGAAATAATATGTACATTGTGTTTAGGACAATGTCTGCCATTTGGTAAGTGTGACAATGAATGATAGGTGTATCTATACATCTCTTACAGCTTTTCAAGGCTGAAAATTTTACAGTTCTGTCAGGCACTTATAAAGATGAAAACTTTAAGCTAAAAAGATAAAGCTCTATCTAAGAAATTCAATAAAGCAGATGTTACGATTTTTGAGCAATGACATAGAAAGGAAAAAGATGTCCTACATGTGAGAAGGATGTGGCATCACAATCAACTTACTCTTGAGCACACCAACATCGTCGGTTGATTGCTGCTCTAGTCACATTAACTTTATACAATCATACTCTGAAACATTAGTATTCATTAGCTTCAAGTTTAAATTTAAAATAAATAAATGAAACCTCTAGTCGTAGGCATCTGAATCCTCGAACTTTTCAATAGAAACAGTGAAAGAAGATACAATGTTTCTACACAACTGACAATTTCTGTATAGGTTTTATTCACTAAGGTATCTCCCCTCTTTGTCTAACCATGTTCAAATAACAAAAATGGGGGACTTTATTTTACTTAAATTCCATACAAATCTTCCAGGCTCTAGTAATTACACAATTGAAATCACTGAGAAAGTAAATCTGATTTTATTGCAGTATTTCCTAATTTGTGACAAAAAGGAAAAAAAGGAACTGAATTTGGGAAATATACTTTCAGTCAATTTCTTAACCAAACATCTTAATTACACTTCTATTTAGGTTATTTTGCCTTCTTTTGAGCTCCTGTTTTGGTTTTAAATAACAATATAAAACTTAAAGAGATCCCTGATGATGACTGATGATTTTAGAATTTTTCTTCTAAGAAAGCCCAGCAAGGCCTAAGCAGCTCATACCACCTCAGAGTAAAGTTTGCAAAAGAAAAGCAAGATAAATACAAATCTAAATACTTAATTAGATAATTACTTAATGTCATTAATAAAAAAGCTCTCAGTTGATTTATTATTAAAAGTGTCACAGTGAGTCATTATTATCATGAATATGCAAAAAAAAATCATCTGATGTTTAGTGTTTATTCTCTGTATAAACAGAGAATTTAATTGGGTAAAAGAACCAATTAAATGATAAACTCCTTGAAACCAACAATCATAAGCATTCAATATACATAGTTGTTGACTAATTGATTCACAATGGAATTTAAACTTATATAATTTCTATTCATTTGCTTTGTGGTGATACTGTAGTAGCATAGGGTTCATTCAAAGATGAACAATAATTGTATTGTGTGAACATGTTCTGTTTGGCACACATTAAAGACGTACCTGTGACTATTCTCTAAAGACAAATAGCTTTGATATTTTATTCTAGTGTATTCTAGGTGGGGAAAGTAATTTGTGAAGAATTACAAGCATGTCACATATACAGTGAACCCACTGGGACCAAAGCACAACTGCAAATCAAACAGGAAAACTTGGATGCATATTTCTAGCTTAGCTTTGTTCAGAAAATGACACTGGATTCACAAAATTGCTAGATAAGAGTCTTTATTAAGAGCTTTCTTACATATAATTGATATAATGCTTAGTTTCTTAGACTCAAAACTAAAGTTTTAACTCGAAATTGTGCTTTTTTATGGTTATTTAAAGGGATTTAGATTTAGGCTTTTCCATTTAAGTTTAAAATTTACTTTTTAGTCTTTTACCCAGTAGAGTTGGTATTAAATAGCAAAAGTCCCATTAAGTACTAATGTATTGAGTAATTCAGAAGTCTAAAAAATAGTATTATACCTAAGGTAAATGGATTAAAATTGCATTTGCAGTCTACTAATTCAATATTAATACATATGTTAGAGACTACTTGACGCAATAGAAAAAATTATCATTGATCTAGATTTGGGTAAGTAGATAATTTCTGTATATGATTTGTCATTTTACAATGAATTGGACTAACTAATATCAAAGACTTATCTAAGATTTCTCTGTACTCTTGCTCTGAGATTTTTTGAAAGATTTAAGATTGGCTTCAAGTCATAATCCATGCTGGATATGGGTATTAGTGTAGCTGGAAAGAGCTGAGTATTGAGCAAATAGAGTTTAATACAGTCAACGCTGCATTACTCAGAGTCTAATCATCAATTTTGTAAATTTTGCAAGCACCACCCTTTTCTCTATCTGCCTGACATCTCGTCATGCTTCTCTTTCTAAGGCTGACTTTGCCAATTCAACCTTCTCAGTCTAGAGCTTCCCTGCCCAGTATGGGAACTAGTAGGCACATGAGACAATTAATCCCTTGAAATGCAATTAGTCAGACTGAGAATTGAAATTAAAAAAAAAAAAAAATCAAAACTAACAAATCAGTCATTGGAATACTATTTGGAACAACTAAAACATGTAAATCTACTTTTCCAAATGTATTGTTTTAAAGAACTTAAATATTGAACACATATTTCTGATAAAAATTTAGTGTCTGAATTGAGATATGCTTTAAGTGAAAGATATATACCAGATTTTAAAAACCTTGAATGAAAAAAGAAAACATAAAATATCTTACTAATAATTTTTATACTGATTACATGTGGCTATGGTATTATTTTGAATGAGTCGATATTATTAAGATGAAGCTCACATGTTTGTTTCTACTTTTGTAATGTTTACTGAACTATTTAACATTTTTTTAGGTAGTATATAAGACAGTCCTGGCCTAATTTATTCAAGAGTCTCCCTCCCCTCTCAGATCTGTGTATTGCAGATGGAAATACCATCTGAATTGTCTTTACTAGGCTTAGCCTGCTGCTTATTATGCATACCCCATGAATCTCTCCTGTTCCTAGTATTTTCCTCAATCTCTGTTCTTTTTACCTATTATAGAAACTCATAATCTGTCTTTACCTAAAAAATTCTGATGTTGTTACTTTTGTATCAGTTAGGGTCTGACTATAAAGATTAGCCCAACTTGAACTATCATAAGGTGTGGGGGGAGTTATTAGAAAGATATTGAGGTGTTTTGTAGAATAAAATCTCAATTTTTTATTAAATAAATGATTAATAAGTGAATTAATGAATACTTGAGTTATTAATAGTGGAGTTTTTAATGTTTGAATAAATAAAAATACTTACTTGTCTTGTAAGTGTACTGCTAGGTTTCCATTGTGATAAATAACAAGCATGAAAGTCAAGCAGAAAAAAATAAGTCAAATCCAGTGGTCTATGTATTAGTCTAGTACTTCATTATTCATTTAATAGCTATCTGATTATATCAGAATGTCCTGATAGTAATTAGAGTGCTTTATTTATTTACAGATTCTCTTTAGAAATAATTTTAACCATAAGAAACTGAGTCACTCACACTAAAGGGCAAAGTGATCAATGGCCTTTAATAACCACTGTTTATTATCACACTAATGGTTTAAAATAACTGACTTCCTTTGTCAGACAAACCTAAAATAAAAATCTATGACTGCTTTAAAAAATTCATAGCTGATTCAAAGAAAAAATAAATCCAAGCAACCACCAGGAAGTAGGCCAGTTAGGAGTTTTAGACTAAGAATATTTTTCCATATAAGAAAATATTCCATATTATTTACAATATTCCATTTTATATATTTATTTATTTCATTCAACAGATATTTACGAAGTGCTACCTTTGTATGCCTACACACCCTGAGAAGATACATGTAAATAAAACACTATTTGATCTTAAGGATTTGCAGTTTAGTGACTAAGATAGTGTTATTATGTACTTGAGGGAGTTACACAGAATAAAATATATAAATTTTCATGTGTTTTACTTTACTACATATTCAAAGAATCTCCTTTCCCCATAGCTAATCAGTAGTGAGTTCTTCAGTGTTCCAGATTCTCCAAAGACTATCTGGCAGGCTCAGAGTATAATACTTGGTTCCAGGTTTACTGCTGGAGGAATAAAGCCTGATGTCTTTAGCAGGCGGGGGAAAAAAGGCAGGGCTTTGAGAAAAAGGAGGGGAATATTCCACTCTATGAGATCACAACCACGGTGGAAAGGAGTGGAGGAGTCACAACCAGGTTTCCGTGCTGGGCCTCTAGAGTATACAGGAGAAAGTGAGTGGGGGAGATGGAGGAGAAATGGAGGGCAGGCATGCATTCATGCACACACACAGTCACGAGAAGAGAGAGATGAACTTCTTGCCTAGCTCAAGGTTTGGTGGGACTGAGCCGGATCTTCCTAACCGAAAAGAAAAAAAAAATGAAGATAACTTACAGTGCTAAGATCTAAGCTACAAAGAAAATTCATACCAGTCGCAAGCTCCTCACTAAGCCTGATGGTCGGCCAGTAGCGATCCGTATGACCTATTAACAGCTGCTGTTCAAGTTCACCGAGTACCGTCTCCACTGTTCCAACTGGACAGGAATCTTCCTTTGAATCCCAAGATTTTCCCAATCCAGCAGCTACAGGAATAATACTTGGCCCCTAGACCTCACCTCAAAATAATATCACTCATCTTTTGATTGGTCAATGCATTCATTCAGGATGTTAATATTGTGACCATCTGTTCTATTTATAACCCATTAAATTTGCCAAAAATTAGGTTTCTAACACAATTTTACATTACTTAGGTAAAGTGGAAAACAATAAATCTACTACTTCAATATTTAAACATGTGAAATAGTGTAGATTACTCCTCTTGTTTTTAATACTATATAAAAATTCCTTTCATTTTCTCCTTTTTGTATTTAATTTACGCTAAAATTTATGGGAGAATTATGTAGTTTAAAGAGAGGGGCATAATAACTAAATAATATTCAAAAGAATTTAACAAATTAGTATGGTAACTAATAGTTGTAACCGTGATCCACTACATTGAAGATATTCAGAATTTGTGTGTGTGTGTGGTTATTTAGTTTCCTTATGGTGTACTGGTATGTGTTGTGGGAGAATAGATGGCTTAACATATTAGCCAAATTTCCCCTCTAATTCCTTTTATTGTTATTATTAATTTTTACCATGAGACCCCCTCCCTAATGAAACTGAACTTTGAGGGCAAGATATTTGATGTTTCCACGTTGTGAATAGGCTAAGAATATTCAAAATCTGATTTTCGGTGCCAAAATAGAGTCTGAAGACTTATAACAGAAAAAATAATCTTAGAAGTAAGTTTCTCATTACCACAACTGGCTATTTTGGGACTCAAAAGTCTAAATCTTGACGGAAGCAGAGCATAAATTAGATCCAATAAATTAGAAAAGCAAAAATGGAAGAACCAAAGCACCCCATCCCAAGGGCTACCGGAGTTGAGGTGAGGACAAAAGGAGAGGATGACACCAGGGAGTGAAATCTGTGGCGCTTTGGGTGAGGGAAACAAACTTGAACATCCTAATAATCAGCATTGAGGATCTGCTAAATTTTTACATGAGACATGACAAGGAGCTTCTATGTAAGCTGAACCAGTCCTAGGATGCCATGCTACTGCCATTGCAGTTTGAAGGCACATCAGCCCTGTTGAGAATATGAGAACTCCCCGAATTCCTAGTACTGTGCATCACCTGCTGACCATTCTAATTAGGAGTGGTGTTGAATTCTACCCTATGGGAAACACCTGTGTGATCAGTTGTCTCTTAAAAATTACATCTCCACAAAACAGAGAGTAATGAGTAATGCCCTAGATCCCCAGAAGGTGGTGGTGTGGAAATGAAATCTTCAACACCTCTACTTAGTTGGGACAGAACGGAACTAGTTCATAATTCCAAGCTTTCTTAATTTGAACACAAACCAATCACATACAATTTTCTGCTTTAGTATTATGTATTTAAAAATAACAGAAATTGCAGTAAAAATATCTTTCAATGCATAAATTTACTTTGTTAATGAAAGGTCTCCTTATACTAAAAGATAAAGTAGTCAGATAGTGGGTTGGACTCTTACTTCTTGACAATTTTTGTACAATTAAATTAAAGTTGTAATTTCAGTTTATTATTAGTCTCTTGTGCATTAAAACAAGGAGATTAAATTATCCAAAGTTTTTAAGTATATTTTAAGTGCTGGGGAATACCCATTTATTTTTTAAATTACACACGCACTCACAGTTCAATAAGGCAAATAAAAACAACTTCTAGAATTTTTTATTTCCTATTTATTTATTTATTGTCAAAGGTGCATACTTATAATCTCTTAGCAGATCTGAGAAGGGAGCAGATGTTTCCTATCAAGCATTTCCTCTCAACCCTCAGTTTTTGACAAGTTGAAATTGTAGTATTTATCACTACTGCTGTTGTGTTTAGTAGTTGGTATTTGTCAAATTCATGAAACCATTCTTTAAAGAGATCTAGCATTATTTAGACTAGGGCTATCTAACCCCACTATCATGACTGTTCGTAGTCAAAAACTCAATCAAATAGGGAAAGTAAATAAACTTTCACTTTCCATAACATAGATATTCTCAGCTCTTTCGGCCTATGGGAATTTAAATTTTCAACATAAGATGCCTTACAACAGAAAGAATTTAAGGCAGTTTCCAAATATACATAAAAACATTAAGGAAAACACAAATTAAAGTAGACATTTTTTAATAAATGTCTGGAACAAGGCTGTATTATAGTTTTTATTATTAAGACAATAGCAATGATCATAGATGTAAATAAAATTTTAAAGAACTTGATAATTTAACAACAACTCTTATCTCATTGTTACTTCAAAACAATCTGATGGCTTAGACAAAATGGGCACGACTAGTAATGTTTACCAACGAGATAAGAGACAGAAAATTTATGAGATCTAGCCAAGTTCACAAAAAAGAAAAGTGTTTTAAATTTTATACTACTTGGTACTTTAGGTTATTAAAATTAGTGGTATCCTAACTATATAATCATACTATATATAAATATATAAATTAATTTGGAAAAAATCATACCAACTATACATCGCCAGAGTGATGGGCATGGGAGCCAGATTTTCCTTAAGCACTAAAGAATCAAGAGCTGTCACCTCTCAATATATTCTTAAAGCACCTGGTTCATAGACACATAAGTGTCTCCTAAGTCAGGATTCCTGACTTATCTCCATTCTTAGCAGGAAATGGATGGGGGAATGATCTTTTCTCTTTAGTTTAAGAAAAAGGGAGGTATTAAAGAACGGTTGAATGTGAATTGGAATAATGTATTAGAAATGGAATAGAGTAAAGACTCAGGAGAAAGAAGGTATCACAGTGCAATAAAGTTCTTGAAGGTGAGAGACAATGAGATACAGGGCACAAATGGGGGTATTAGGATTTGCTAGGAGCAGTGACAATTTTAAGAAATGGAAACTTGAAGAAGATGGATTCAGGTATAGGTAGATTTGTAAATTTGCTGACAGAAAAATAAATAAGTCCCTATTCGATGATTTTCATTTTTATAATAAAATATAAATGCTATCAACTGAGAGGGAAATAGTATAAAATCTAAGAGGCACAGGAAAATTTGTGAAATAATTTTGAGCATGTAAGAGCTTATTTTAAACTTATAAATAGTATTTCTCCATTTAGAGCCAACCACTGATGGAGACTTGTAGGATAGACTTGGCAGCAGATCATATGGCTCCAGTAGTTTGGGAAATATGGGATTAAAGAAATAAGTCTCCATAAGATATATTTTGAGAGACAGAAGCCTTATTTCAGGACAAGTTTCTCAAGTAATTTATTCATGGAACCTGGTGTTATTGAATGGTAGCCCATGAAATCTATCTTGAGAAAATGTGTCTACTTTACTCTAAGGACCAGCATGCAATTTCTCTCTTGGTTTAATACTGGAACTTGCAGTCACAGAGTCTAAATATATATGTTATTAGACTGAGAAAGTCAAAGGACTGAGAGCTGTAAAGTAATCTGAGAGAGTTTCAAACTTCCTTAAGTCCTATTTCTAGATATTATTTTTAAAGAGTTATTGTAACACTATTTCAGGTAACTTGAAGATAATGTTTTTCATGTACTATTATATTGTAGATAAGTTTAAACGTTTTAAAAACTCTCTTCTATACTAGGCATGTAGGAAATAATTACTCCCCTCAAATAAGCTTTCCTAAAGTTGACGGTTTTCTTTCTCAGCTTTAATGTTTTTCATGATCTCTGCCTGTTCATGGTTAACTTACCATAGCCCAATTCAAATGCTCATAGTACAAAATGCTCTTTTCATCCATTAGTAGACATTGTTTTTTCTAAATCATTAAATCACTTGGTAATACCCCTTTCACTGTCATTACTTCTTTCTGATATTTTATAGTTTTCTATAGAGATTTCTCAGCAATACTTGTAGATTATGAGTATATTGACAATAAGAATGTAATTTTCCCTTCTGCCTGTTGTCTCTGTATACTACATAGTACAAAGTTAGTAATATTTGTATATCAGGGACTTGAACAAACAGTGCACATTTCTTTGAATGAGTGAATGAACTTCCTGGATATACAGATTTCATGGTTTCAACAGAGTGAATTTACATTTTGAAAGTACTATCTCTGTGTATTTTATAACGTCAATACTAGAACTATATAAATGACTTTTTCTATTTACTCTTTACTAATTTTGAAAACAAAGTGAACTGATGTCTTCATGGCATTTGTATATGACTATAAAAATTGATTTCTATCTCTGGATAGGTGAATAAGTTGAATGAACAGCTGTTTCTAAGGAACATCAAATCCAGGCCCTCTATTGACTATCTGAATAAACAAGGAAAATAGAATCTGTAAACCCAACATCTTATACCTGAGCAATATATCTATATGGAGTGATCATTTAAATGGTCTTTCAATATTTTAAGGTCATAGGAAACAATATCTTAAAAATAAATATGGATTATAGTTACCAAATTACTACCTATTTCCTGAAATACTCATTAGTGTATTTAGACAGGGAGCAGAAGTAGTAGATACCACCCTGCAGTGTGTAAAAAGAAGCAAACATAATCTTAATTTGGACCTTCACTACATTATTTCAAAGTTTTGATATGTATTCTTTAAATTTATAGCAAAAATAGCAAATATTTTTCATTACAAATAAAAATAAATGAATCCATGTTTTTTTCTTGTACCACTTATTATACTATTAGTTTTTCTTATTATGTTAGTCATCTTATACTTTTGAAAATTTATTTTTTTAAGATTGGCCAATTAAATATCGTCCCATATTTTAAATTTAAACTCCACAATGGAAAGAATTTTGTCTGTTTTATTCATTGCAATATCTTCAGCATCTAAAACAGTGATGCTCAATAACTATTTAATGAATGAATGAACAAAAGAATTGGGCATGAACAAAGGCAATCCAAATGAAAAAGGTGTCTTCTCAACAATAATCATTCTTATAGATTCACCAGTTCTCTGCTTTGTCATATTGCTTTCTTTCAAATAAGAATGTAAGTCTTATCTTATGAGGTTATAAGGCTATAAGTGGAAAGATAGGGTTTTGAGGAAAATAAATTAGGTCTGAGTCTTATATTCATCATTTTTAGATTTCTAAACTTGTACAAGTCATTTAAAATGTGATGCCTGCCATACCAAGCTCATCCAGTCGAATAAAAGATCACATGGGATCATGAATTCATTCTGGATGTATCCAAGGTTCTATACTTCAGGATCTTTGCAAGGTGC
The DNA here is from genome assembly GCF_030445035.2 of Dasypus novemcinctus. Classification (NCBI taxonomy): domain Eukaryota; kingdom Metazoa; phylum Chordata; class Mammalia; order Cingulata; family Dasypodidae; genus Dasypus; species Dasypus novemcinctus. The sequence goes on along the minus strand of NC_080684.1, from coordinate 68,991,859 downwards.
TGAAAAGAAAGTGGTATGTAAATTCTTTTTTTTTTAAGATTTATTTATTTTTATTTATTTCTCTCCCCTTCCCCTACCGCCCTGCCCCAGTTGTCTGCTCTCTGTGTCCATTCGCTGTGTGTTCTTCTGTGACCACGTCTATCCTTATCAGCGGCACCGGGAATTTGTGTCTCTTTGTTGCATCGTCTTGCTGCATCAGCTCTCCGTGTGTGTGGCGCCATTCCTAGGCAGGCTGCACTTTCTTTCACGCTGGGCAGCTCTCCTTAGGGGACACACTCCTTGCGAGTGGGGCACCCCTACATGGGGGAAACCCCTGCGTGGTAGGGCACTCCTTGTGCACATCAGCACTGCGTGTGGGCCAGCTCCACACAGGTCAAGGAGGCCCGGGGTTTGAACCACGGACCTCCCGTGTGGTAGTTGGATGCCCTATCCATTGGGCCAAGTCTGCTCCGCTGTAAATTCTAATATATGACCATAGTGTGGTATGATTAAGAATAATATTTATATGGTTTACAATATATCAAAGCACTTTCATGAGCAAGGCAGCTTTATCTTCATGACTCCCCTGAAATAACTCTGCAAAGAAAAATCCATGACCTTAATGAAGCTATACACAATAGAATTGTTGAGTCTCCATCTTACCTTGCCTCTTAGAAGGATTCTACCATGCTAAGCCCTCCTTTTTAAAATAGCTCATTAGTTATAATTGACATACAACAACCTGCACATGTTTAAAGTGTGCAGTTTGAAAAGTTATGACATATGTATACATCTGTGAAACTACTCCAACTACAATCAAAATAATGAACATACTCCTCACCCCTAAAAGTTTCGTCTTGCCTCTTCATAATCTTTCCCTGACTTCCCTTCTTGCCTTTCCCAGACAATCACTGATTTGTTTTCTGTAAGTTTACATTAGTTTGCATTTCATAGTATAGTATAGTAATGAAATCATGTGGTATGTGCTTTTTTGTTTTTGTTTTGTCTTCTTTTACTCAGCAGAATTAGTTTGAGATTCATCCATGTTGCACAATATCCAAGATCCCATTCCTTTTTATTTCTGAATAGCAGCCTTTTGTATGTATGGATATACCACAATTAGTTTATCCATTCATCTATTGGTGAACATTTTGGTGATTTTCAGTTTTAAATTATTACAAATAAAACCAGTATAAACATTCATATGAAAAAGGACACCCATAGGAATGTGTATCAAGACAAAAACATGTTTAAATTGAGGTTCATAATTCCATTCAGCACAATAAGTACACCAAGTGATGGCAAAGACGCAGAGGAACCAGAATTCCACTGGTGAGAATGTAAAATATTACAACCACTTGGGAAATAAGTTAAGTAGTTTTTCCAAAAAGTTAATCATATACCTAAGTATTTATCTAAGGGTAAAAGGATATATTTGTCCATTCAAAGAGTTTGATCTGAATGCTTAATCGATGCTGCAACACTTTTAATTGGAGTGCCTTTCTTTTTGTTGTTGAGCTGAAGGATTTCTTTATATATACAGGACATTCGATTCTTATCAGATATATGATTTGCAGCTATTTTCTTCTATTTTTTTAGGTTGCTTTTTTACTTTCTTGATAATGCCCTTTTAAATTTAATGAAATCCAATTCATCTATATATTTTGGTTGCTAATGCTTTTGTCATCTCTAAGAATCTGTTGCCAAATGCAAGGCCCTGAAAAATTTCCCCTATATTTTCTTCTAAGAGTTTTATTTTATTAGCTCTTATTATTAAGTCATCAATCTATTTTGAGTTAAATGTTCTATATGGTATGAGGTAGGGACCCAATCTCATTCTTTTGAGTGTGAATATTCAATTTTCCCAGCACCTTTTGTTAAAAGACGATTCTTTCCCCATTGAGAGGACTTGGTCCCCTTGTCAAAAATCTGTTATCAGCAGGAGTCGATGTAGCTCAGCAATTGAGCACTGACTTCACACATACGAGATTACTAGTTCATTCTCAGGTCCCAGTACCTCCAAAAAGAAATTTCTTATCCATAGTTATTTTTGAACTTTTAATACTACTCCATTGGTATATAGACCTTTCCCTATGCCAGTACTATGCTGTTTTGATTACTGTTTCCCAGAATTTTGGAAGTGTGAGTCCTCCAACATTTTCCCCCTTTCTCATGATTGTTTTGTTTTTTCAGGGACCTTTGAAATTTCATATGAATTTGGTGGTTGTTTTTTTATTTCTGAAAAAAAAAGAATGCTAGAATTTTTATTAGAATTGACTTTGTTCTATAGATATGCTTTGATTTGACTTATCCTCAAGCTTTATCTTACACCATTCACTTTATGCTCTGGCCACATAATCCTTTTCTAATTTTCCCAAATTTACCAGGAAATTTTCTTCCTCAAAGCCTTTGCACATACCATTCCTTCTATCTGCAAAGTTTCATTTTGCAATGAACACTGTAAAGTGTTCCACTTTAACTGTCTTCCTCTAATACTTTGCCTGGCTTAGTCCCATTCACCTTTCAAGTCTCAATTTGAAGTTTGCTTTCTTGAAATGAAGAGATCTTTCTTAATCTGAATCTGGTTAACTTCTTATGTACCTGTTAACATTCTATACACATTTTATACCACTTAACCATTTAAAAATATTTGTATTGCTATATACTAAATGTCTATATTATAAATGTTTTTTAATTCAGAGACTTTGCAGTTTATACTTTTCACTTTTTTCCAGCACTTATTAGAGCTTCCATCTCCATTTTCAGATGCACTATCATTCTTTCATATAATCAACTCTAACCTTTTTCTTCTTTTCTTTCAATGAAATTTCATCTGACCTAAAAGAATACCACTACTTTCAGATCTGGCCTTTTCAATCTGATCTGTCTTTCTACCTCTCAAATTCTGACCAGTTCTGGTATTGATGGTTCATTTTATTAAACATTGTTCTTAGCTGAATCCAAATAATTCAAACTTTCCAATTTTCAAAGCCCTTCCTATCAGTTAAAAGTAATCTCTTTGCATGTACACATACATGCATACACACATACACACATATATATATACACTAAACAAGCACAATACTGGTTTTTAGGGGATTCTACAATTAAGACTGCAAATATTTAAAATTACAAAAAGTAAAATGAGCAAGAGTGCCCAAAGTATTGTAAAGAAATAGCATACTACTAGATCATAAAAGAGTGGAATGTATGTAGTGTGATGGATCAGGAAATACTTACCTAAGGAAGTAAAGGTTGAGATAAGATGTGCAAACACATGAACAGATATAAAACTTTTAAAAGACTTTCCATTTGATTTATGAAAGAGAAGACAGAACATTTGTATATATGACAATATTTATTTCTATCTGGGAACCATTTACTTTCTAACTAAAAATCCTATCTTGGAGAAAGTATCATTATTAATTTCTTAAAGACTCTTTCCTCTAATCAAGTCTGACGGAAAACGTGATTCCAAAATTATTCCTGATGAGTACGCATGATGTGGCATCAATTATATTGAAAGATTTTAAGTTAGGACTTTCAATTCAGTTCAAAAAATACTTATTTTATAACCATTTTATGCAAACACCATCTGAAGGACTATAAGGACTACATACTTTTAGGGTCCTCTTACTGTGACTAATTATATTATGATCAGCAGCAGCAAACATTTATTGAGCGCCAGTTTGTGGTTTGTTTACTGTTGTAGATACAAGACAGATATACAATATTCTTTGCTAATGAATAGTATAAAGCAATAATTTCCCTTACTATATAATAGAGTTTTTCCTTTTAAAACAAACTCTCTACCAATTATACTATTTACTGTAGTAGATATTCAATGAATCTTAATTCTCTTGTCCTCCCTGTTCTCTCAACATTTTCATAAGGAAACTTGTGAAAATACTCAGTGAGGGAGATCATTCATATGTTGCACTTAGATATTATTTAAAGCAATTTTAGAAGAAACACTTCCAAAGCAGGAAGAACCAGAGGATTCACTAACGAAATTAAATTTCTAATTAAAATATGCTAAATAACTTCAATATAAATATTTGATCTTATAATATATAGCCCATAACTATGTTTGCAAAATTTTACTTTATTTATTTGTTTCAGTTAAGCATGTATGTCTGTGCTTAAGGTCATAAACCTAATCTAAGGACAGTATTTCAAGTGTGTTATAAAATAAAATATGATAGTATATATAAATTTTCCTATAAAGACTCAAGTATTTCCTGAACATTAGGTAAAAAGATAACTTGGAATTGTATACATATTCAATGTACAAGAAATTTAATTATTATATGTATATATGAGTATGTAAACAGTATCTAATGACTGTCATTAAAAGAGATAAGATTAATTTAGTTTATAATGTTTCAAATATTTGATTTTTAAATATTTCTCTGAATTCAGACTGTAAACCTTAATATAAAAATTTTGCGTTGGTTATATCTTTCTAAATGTACATATCCATAATATATTGAGTTAAATATTCTGTGAAGCTCTTAAAAACCTTTCAACCCTTTGATTCTTTGGCAATTGGCAACTGGAATTTTGCCATTAATTTTGCAATTGAGAGAAGGGTTGAACTGATTTAATCAAGGGATAATTTTAGCAGTCGGTAATACAATTTTATTATTTCATCAGTGGGATATGATCTCATATTTATTTTAAATTTTTCACCTGAAGTCTCTGAATGACCTGAATATTTCCTCTTTCTTTTATCTCTTAGCTTCCTCTAAATTTAGTTTTCTTTCCTGTCCTTCCATTTCCTCTATCTCAAACTATTTTTCCCTTCCTCTTACTTCTTGAACTTTCCTTTTATGTAGTCAACATTTTAAGTTGATCAGCCTGGTATTTTAAATTATCTTTCTGATAATATGACATTCATGATTTCCTGAGACTGACGTAGCCATTGGCAACAATGTCTGCATGTTATCTGCTTTCTCAGTCTTATCAACTCTGAAACAGCTGTTTACCTGATTTTGATAGCTACTTTAAAAGACCATTTACAGGAAATATTTTGTAACCATGGTAACCATAATGCACAAATAGATACAGACCCTCTTGTAGAAGTGTTGTACTCAATGACTGTTGGCAATATTAAGAACATGTGGTTTGACGTAGACTTAGGAAACATATCACAACACAGTCATGTAGAAAAGGATTAAAAGAAGACATGATGAGCCAGCTATGACAAGCAAAATAGAAAAGAAAGTTTTATTTTATCATAGGAGATAAGATGAACCATTCTGGTTTGCTAGCATTCTCTTCAAGTTGCCGGTGACCATTGTTACTTTTTGTTCTATGTGTCCATTCTGTTTTCTGTTTTTACCTATAAAAGTGATTTTGGGATTTTATACTGAGGAATATATTATTTCTCCATTACTTAACCTTTGGACTGAAAGGGTAAATTTTCTGACCTAAATTTTATTTTCTTTATAAACCAAAATTTATTCATTTATCCATTCAACAAATGTTTATTGAGTACCCACTACTGTCAGGCACTGTGCTAGCTGTAAAGTTGCTATGGTTTCTACTCTCTTATAGTCTTGTCTACTGGGAGACAGACATTGATTGAATAATTACCAAACAAATAGTGAATTTTAACTCTGATAAATGCTGTAAAAAAATGATTCATAGTGTTAGGAAATCTTTAAAATGAGGGATTGACCTAGAATGGGAGGTCAATGATGCCTTTTTTGTGGAATTGTCACTTGAACTGAGATCTGAAGGATGAGTTGCAGATAAGAAGATAAAGGAGGGGGAAGAATATGTCCAATAATGTTCAATTTGGTGTCTTGATGCAGCATGACAGTTATAAGGAATACAATAATCCATGTGTCTATAGGACAAGTGAGAGGGAAAGCAAGGTGGGAAATTAGATTGAAGAAGATGCTGGGAGACAGCTTTGAAGGTAGTAAATGATGTACAGAGTTGTATTCAGAAAAGTTTCCTCTGGTTGCATGTGTTGCAACAGAATGAGAGTGATGGAAGGGAGAGATAAAAATGCAAACAGACCAATTAGCAGTCAAAGAGAGAGTTCAAGGTAGTGATATGATGAAGTGGGAGAAATGGTTAGGTTCAATAAATATTTAGGAATTAAAACTAACAAAAATTAAAAATATCTATGAAGGGTGTGAAATAGGAAGATGTTAATGATGAGACTTAGTTTTCTGGATTTTGCTCCTGTATGGTTGATGGTACAATTTTTATAAGATGGGGAACACTAAAAAAGGACATGTTTGGGGTAGGAAAGGTATATTTGCTTGCCATTAGGTATAACTCTAGGGAGTTTATAGTTCAAACAGAAAAGTGACTCCAAAAAATAGTTGATCACATTTGTGTGTAAGATGTTTAGAGAGTATTAGATGTTCAGAGAGTAAAACAGACAAAATACAATCTATGTGATTAGACATCTCAAAAAGAGAAAAAAAAAATCAAAGCTCGAAATAAAATGTAGAATGATCACTGTATTGTTTAATTTCTTAATCAATACAGGATTTGTCAGAACACATTATCTTACATTTTTCTTTTATTTTCTTCATTTTTGATGAATGCTTCATATAGTACATAAAAATGATGACTGTGGCAATTTGATATTATGTATGAGTCTCCCAAAAGATGATTATGTTTGTAAACTTGCCTGTTCCTCTGGGGGTGACACCTTTTGATTGTTTTAAATTCAAACTTTTTAAGTTTACTTAATAAAATCAATGTAAGACCTTTGATTTGACCACATCATTAAGGTGTGACTCAGAGTTGAGTCCCCACCACCTTGGTGGGCTGATATAAATGGACACTCACTAAAGAAGACACATGGAAGAAGAGAGCACACCATCATGTTTGATCCTGGGGCCCTGGAGAAAGCTGAGCCGTTCACCAGATAGTTTGCAGCTGAGCAGCTGAGAAAGGCTAGAAAGAAAGGAGACCTATGCCAGACTAATAGAGGAAGCCCTGAGAGACAAGCCTTATGCCAGCCTATAGCTGAGATTGGAAGAAGCTGAATCGATGGAGCCTTAAGAGGAAGAAGGAAGGAGAGACCAGGAAGAAATCATCCACCATCTTGTTACAACTTGTGGCAACTGACTTTGGTGAGAAAGCAGCCTTGAGTTGGACTCCTTAGGGCCTTGTAAGTGTAAGCTTTTATGCCAAATAAATACGCTTTCTAAAAGCCAACAGATTTCTGGTACCTTGCTTCAGCTCCCCTTTAGCTGACTAATACAGAATTTGGTACTGGGAGTGCGATACAGTTGGATGCAATTACCAAAAATGCTGTAGTGGTTTTATAAATGGGTAAGGGGTATTTTTTGGAGGAACTGTGAGATGCTTGACAGAAAAAGTCTAAATTGCTTTGGAGAGACTGTTGGTAGGAATATGGATGCTAAAGAGACTTTTGATGAGGCCCTAGAAGGAAATGATGAAACTGCTCTCGGAAATTGGAGGAAAGGTGATCTGTATTGTAGAGTTGCAGAGCACTTAGCAAGATTGACTCCTGATGTTATAGGGAAGGCGGAATTTGAAAATTATGGGCTTGGACATTTATCCAAGGAGATAGCCAAACTAAACATGGAAAATACAGCATTGCTTCTCTTTGCAGATTATAGCAAAATGATATAAGAAAGAGATAAGATGAGAACTGAATTGTTGAGCCCACAGAAAGCAGAAACTGATACCAGAAATTCCATGCCTCTGGAAATCAAAGCCCCAGATGATAGTGCCCCATTTGAGAAATTAAACTTGGAACTTATAAGTCAGGACTAAAATTGCGGTTATCTAGGAAAGACTTGTTGAAAATCTTACTATTTGATGGCTTGGACGTGTGCTTCCTGTATGCTAAACCAACAAGCTTTTTGAAATATCTATATGAACAAAACCACAGTCAGCCTGAACTAAAAGAGACATGGAAGGGAAAAATGGAAGGGGAACAACTTTAGGAGGAAAACTATGGAAGCTGATGTCTGGTATTAAGACTTGGACCAAGAGAGGAACCTCACCCATGTGTATGGAAAGAGGGAGTTTGCCCTGGCATTTAAAGAGGGTAGATGTTTCAGCCTGCTCTTCAGGGACACTTGTGCCACTTCAGGCTCCAGAGAGGGTGAAGCACATTCCCCAAGATTGGGGAGAATGAAGTCACCACCTCAGTGCTCTGAGAGGGGTGGACCTATTCCCCATAGGTTGGAGAGAGTGAGGTTAACACCCCATTCCTCTAAACGGGGTGGACCTGTTCCCCATTGATTAGGGAGGATAGGTCACCACCTCACTGTTCTGAGGAGATTGGGACAGTATGCTAGAGATAGGGAGAAGGTTTCCACACCTCCCTGTACGAAGGGGGTTGAGACTTACCCCAGAAATTGGATAAAGTGTGGTCATCACCCCAGTGTTCTTGGAGGGTGAGGTCTGGGGCTTGGTCACCACCCAGATGCTTGATGATGGTAGAACCAAGAAAATGGCCTTTGGAAAAACCTGTGGAAAGGGTAGGTCCCCATAAGGCCCCAAGGAGAAGAAACCATTATCTTAAGAACGACTCTCAGTCTTTGAAATCTAATGGAATATGTCCTGCAGGCTTTCAGAACTGTTGGGGACCTGTGACTCATTTTTCCCTCCCAAATTCTCCTTATGGTAATGCAAATGTTTATCCTATGTCTGTTCCTTGTATATTGGAAGCAGATAATTTGTTTTGTAAGTTTCACAGTTCTACAGACAGAGGGGAATTTGCTCCAAGACAGACTGTATTTCTACAAACTAACCATAATGTGATTTTGTACTTATACTTAGCATTGTTACTGATTTAAGGTTTTGTTGTTGTTGTTGTTGTTTTTGAATATTGTAATGTCTTTTTGGGGATTTAGAAGGTGGAATGTGGCAGTGTGATATTATGTATGAGTCTCCCAAAAGATTATGTTTGTAAACTGGCCTGTTCCTCTGGGTGTTTTAAGTTTATTAAGAAAATTAATTTAGGGCCTTTGATTTGACTATGTCAGTAGGGTATGGTTCAGGTTGAGTCCCCACCACCTTGGTGGGCTGATATAAAAAGACACTCACTCAAGAAGACACAAGGCAGGATATTGCAGGGACAGATGCAGGACATTGTATGTGTAAGTTTTGCCCCAAATAAATACCTTTTATAAAAGCCAACAGATTTCTGGTACTTTGCATCAGCACTCCTTTGGCTGACTAATATAATGGCCTATCATTTTCTTTAACTTCATTTTCAAATATAACCATGTATGTTTAGGAGATTATAAAAAACTATAGAAATCAACCTTAGTCTCCTGTATTTAAAAGTGTGCTCTACAAACATATGAGAATTTTTTGTTGTTGTTGTTAATATTCAGCTTTAATGCCTTTCTTCTCTCAATCTCTCCCTCAGGTTCTATAGATAGATAGACAGTTTGACAGGCAGATAGAAAAATATATAGACAGATACATGTACACATATAGCTATAGATAAGCACAAGCATGCAGTAGAGTCCACTGAATATCCATACGTTTTGGACTTGTCCGCTCTGAAGTTCGGCTCAACTCTTTTATTCACCTTTCAAAGAAAGTCCACTTTAGGAAAAAAAAAAATGAAGACCTTTGTGAGAAGATTTTGTAAGACAGAGGAGGGAGAAGGTAGCTATCTCACACAACTTCACTGCAAAAATACTTTTTTACCTTACTGTATACTATCTCCCTTCCTCTTTCCCCTCCCATCTTGGATTCTTTCCTCCAAGAAAACTTCAGTCAATTCTCCTACCCATATGGATCCTTACCATAAACAAATCCCTGTGCTTTCATACAGTAATAAATGTATCACACGACTAGTTTCCTCCAGTGACCATCATCTTAGCCTCTGAACCATTGTGTATTCAAGTTTGTGCCAGGTCCTCAAGCTGAATGGCTTTGTGAGACAGCAAATGGAAAAAAATCCCACAGCTACTAAGTTACTAGGATCTCCCTCTTTCCAAAATGGTGGGAATAATAAATTTCTATAGTATCTGTTGCAAATTTCCCTTTTTATACATAAAGTTATACTGACTGATGGTGTATGTTTTAAATGTGACTTCAAATATTTTAAATAATCTAAAATTATCTTTATCTACCATTTAATTATTTGAATAATTGGTTCGATAGTACTTGAAAGCTTTGGCATATTTGATAATTATTTCATTTTTCTTTCTTTTTCTTTTTTTTCTTTTTTAATGATTGCTCAAATGGAGGAAAGAGGGGCTTCCTTTATTAGCTCACATACCTCACTAGCCCTTCTTTAACCCATTCTGTATGCTTAGACTCAGTGCCCTGAAAAACCCAAAGAAGGAATTAGAGACATATTGGAGAGCCTTGTCTTGCCATTGATTCCAGCCCTTCTATAATTTCAGTTTGAAATTGCGGCTATTTCGAGGTTTCTACAGAAAGTTGGTTTTCCATAATGATTATATAGCAGAGTGCTATGTAGAATAAACCAAAGAGTTGAAATTTAGTTTAAAAAAAATGGTTGATAAACATAAATCCAATCTGTGATGTGAAAGAAGCTACAGATCCAAAACTTAAAACCAAGCCAGATAGCCAGAAGGCTGATAGCTTTCAAGACAAAATTATCTCACTTCTCCCTCATATAACTGATTAAAAACTCTTAAGTAATATTTTATACATGTTGGCTACCAAATGTCAGAACAAAATTTATGTATTGTTCTACAATAATGTCATAATTTTAAATGACCTAATAATCTAGAATATGAAGATTAACAAATATATAATAAAATGCTTATTCATGACCTGTAAATTTAATGAATTTTATGTTAAACAGATTGTGCATAGATGCTACAAGGCAAGAAAAAACGTCTGTCAATATTCAATTCTTAGCAAAAATTTAATTATACTTACAGATATGGGTTAGCACATTAATATTTCATAATCATTTTCACTCTTAAGAAGCCATCATCACTGATTAAAATGTCTTTTGAAATACTATTGAATCTTTTAAATTTCCTTGGAATTAGAATAAAGTATAAATTTGCATTTATAATTTATCGAGCATATTTCCTCCAACTCTTTAAATCACTGATAATGTGATCTGAATCTCTATCTTTATTTCCAGAAATAATAGTTTAAAAATGCTATTCTTTGTACATAAGCATACTCTGACAGCGCTTTTTCGTTGCTAATATTTTAATAGTTATAGTTGGAAAAGTGCTACACAGTACTTTGAACAATTTACTTTAAAAATTGGTCTATTTAAAATAGACAATTTTCATGTTTACTTTCTTAATTATGACTTAACTTTGAAAGTGAAGATTGTACACTTATGAATAACTATGCAACTTGTTTTGCCTTTGTTTCATTTTGTCTTTGTTTTTTAGATGATGACTGAGAAAAGAACTCTTGTAGAAATCACTTGGAATAAACAGCACTTTTTGTGTTGCTAACAAAGAAGCTTGCTAAGTGACAACAAAGAAGAATTTCTTAACAGAATTTTTTCTCTTATTAATAATTATTGTAAATGATGTTCTCTATAGAAAGGGGGAAAGAATATCAATATCTTTCACTGAATCTGATTCCTAAGGGCGTCAGGATAAATCAGAAAAGGACTCTTTTTAATTGTGTACATCTAGAAGTAAGTTATCAGGAACTGGCAAAAGAAAAAAAATAAGTAGAAACACAATCCTGAGAAATAATTTGGCATTCTGTTTTTCGCCCCACAAGTTACATCCTTATCAAGAGTGTCACAGGAGCAACCAAGTTGAACTGCTAAAAAGACATTTGCCTTCAAGATGAACTTGATTATTTAGATAAAATAGAAAATGAAATGGTCAAAAAAAACTGGGTTTTTGTATGCTGACCATGAAACTCTTCCTAGTGGTGCTTGCACAAATTTACATTTTAATATGCTTATTAGATATTTAGGAAAATTTCTTAAAATATTCCCATATTAGCACATGCTTCATAGCTAGAGGAACCATAAAATATTTTGTCCAAACCTTGGCAACGCTGAGAGTGAAATTAGGAGATATAAATAATTAAAGCAGGACAAAAAGCATTAACTGGGTTTGTCTTGGGCACATGTGGACATTTGGTTACCTGAGCCACAGGTATTTACCTCATTTTCATCTATGACTGCCTTATCCATGAGCTATTGTTTGTTTTATGATACACCCCCTCATATGAATTCTCATTGGTCTTCATTTGTTCTTCCCTTCTTCTATGACATTCCTTTTAATCTGCTTTATTACTATTTTCTAATAAGTATAATGTCTCTAAGTTTGTGATTTATTATCTTTACTACATGTTAAACATTGTGTTAACCTATTTACATATATTGTTTTTCCAGAGCATTATGAAATAGGCATTATTCAAAAGCTGAGTCTCTGAAAAATCATGTACATTGCCTAAATACACCTGCCCATAAGAAGACCCATATTCCTGGGGTCTTTTTTTTTAATGAAATTTTTAATTGTCTTTTTTAAAAAGATACATAGATCACACAAAATGTTACATTAAAAAAAAAGAGGTTCCCATATACCCCACCCCCATCCCACCCCCTCACTCCCACTCCTCCCACATCAACAACTTATTTCATCAGTATGGCAAATTGATTGCATTTGATGAACACATTTTGGAGCACTGCTGCACCACATGGATTATAGTTCACATTGTAGTTTACACTTTCCCCCAGTCCATTCAGTGGGTTATGGCAGGATATATAATGTCCTGCATCTGTCCCTGCAATATCATTCAGAACAACTCCAAGTCCCAAAAATGGCCCTGTATCACATCTCTTCTTCCCTCTCCCTGCTCTCAGCAAATCCCGTGGCCACTGTCTTCACAACAATGATACAATTTATTCCATTGCTAGAGTCACAATAGTTCTGTAGTAGAATACCAGTAAGTCTACTCTAATCCATATTTTATTCCTCCATCCTGCGGACCCTGGGATGGCGATGTCCACTCCACCTTTAAATCAAGAGGGGGCTTAGATCCCACATGACTGATGGATGTGATTTTCCTCCTTGCAGTTGTAGACTCTCTTGGTTCCTGGTGTGGTGGTTGACCATCCTTACCTCCCTGTTAGCTGACCTGGGTAAGTCCAACAAATCGGAGAATAGGTGTTGCAACTCTGGTGAGACTCAGGGCCTAGTTGGCACATGGACAGTCCAGAGATTCAACTATCCTGCGCATACACTGACCATAGCACCAACCACATGTTCAATCAAAGTCACAGAAGAGGCATGTGTAGAGAGGTCACATCTGAGTCCAACTCCACCATAGTCAGGAGCACCAATTCCAAAGTAGGGTCCACTGGCAAGGCACTGAACTCCAGAGCCATCTGCCATGACTGTAGAACCTGCGTGTCTCCATAGCCTTCAGGAGTACCACTACCTGGGTTTGTATCTACTTTGGCTGTCTCTGAGGTCCTGCTGAGATGTGCGTAACCGTAACCCCTCTGATGACCTCCCGACTCATTTTGAAGTCTCCTAGCCATATAATCTCATTTGTCTTTACCATTTACCCCTTTTATTCCAGGTCTTTCTCTACCAGGTACAGTCTTTTTGAAATAAAAGACTAAGCTCTTACCCCCTTCTGCAGCCTATCTCATTCTTTGAATTCATCTGGTTTTTAGATTTAACTCTGCTGACTGATCTATGTCAGTAAACTTAAATTCCCTGCATTCAGATAATAAGACTGGAAAACAGGATCATCTTGGAGACTGTAGAATGATGGAGAGTCCTGGAGAGAGGTTAGGTTATCTGAAGGAAAGGACTGCTCAGCCCGAATGGATGACCATCTCATTCATTCACCTATTTATTTAATTCTTCCAAGCTACATTTCAAAGCATAGAGATGTATTAATTAACTCGCATCCTGAATATTAGCTAACAACTCTACAAAGAATAAAGCATATTACCAGCTCTCAAAGTGATCGTTGTCTGGGACTAAACCTCGCAATTAATTATAAATATAGGTGTTAAATGCAATGATAGAATATAAAGGGAAGATAGACACAATCTAAAGTCTGAGGGTAGGAGAGCATGTGAGTTCATTGAGGGAAGTGGCAAAAAGAGGTCTGGGAATAATTTCTGGAGGAGTTAAAACCTAGCCTGAACCTTAAGGGTGATGTGACTTTCATATGTGTAGAAATGGAAAGTCTTCACTCTGATGCATTAATTAAGGAATTTCCTTGAGTTCACTTGAAGGCACAATTTTGTTTTCATCTCTCCAAAATTTAGTTAAATAGTTAACAACAAATAATTAAACAGAAATGAATTGCTTAAATCTGATTGAAATTCCTTGTGTTGGATTTCCTTGTTTTAAAGTGATGAATAAGGCATGTTCTTTGCCCTCGGGGAAATTCTAATCAAAATACATATGAAAATGAATCAGAGGCTAAGCTTTTGATTATGCCAATCTTGTCAAGCAAGCCATTTAGACTACTACAAGTAGGTTGCATATGCTGCAAAAAATATAGTTCAATAATGTTAGAGATTTAACACTATACTGTTTTGAAGAATTACATCAATATTGAAGACTAATACAGAAATGCAGTTAAGTAAACAGAAGATATAAGCATATTCAGACGTGTTTATGCCTTAAAACATTTATGTAAGGACAAATATTGCTATCAAATTAAATTTCAAATAGTTTGCCTTATAATGTTTGATCTTGAAAGATACAATTTGCTTCCCCTTTAAAAAGTTAAAGCTATCTAATTTGGGAAAGCAGGGTGGGGATGTGTTTGCCTACTCATAGATAGACAGAATTTTGATAGGAGCAAAACATGGACTTGTTTTCCCTATTGTGTAGAAACAATCTTTATAAGGAATGGTCTTGGCATCTGTGCAGGTAGCTATGAAGACTGATCTGTGCTTCCTCACCAAATCAGAGCAAAAAAGAAAACACATTTTAGCCATCATGCTACAGATAATTGAAATGAAAAATTGAAAATGGAATTGTTTTTGGCAAAGCTGTTTCCTCTCCAGAACTGAATATCAAAAGTGGTTTCCATGTTTCCATTCACATGTCACAAGTTCCACTCTGGGTGACGTATGAAATCCTGATTCAGGATGTGGACTAGGAGGGTCCAGTCACAGTGACAGTGCCAGTGTTCTTTGATTTATTAATGTATTAGTCATCTTGCTAAAAATGGTTTACATAAAATAAGCATATAGCATTGTCTTAATTTCTATTTCATTATTCTGATCTTTGTTCAATTACATAATCAAGTTAAATTAAATGCAAGAAAATAAATTATACTTAAAGAGTAGTTATAATTTGCATTCAGGTAAAAAAGGCAAAGAATTATATAGATACCTGAAAGGCTAGTAGTAACTATGTTCAGGGAAAAATACAAGTCTCAAAATTTGACAATCCTGAATTTAAACATAGTTCTAAACTGAGCTCTATGGATAAAAAGCATTATAAATATATTGTAATCAGGGCTGTGCTCTAATTTCTAGTATCTCTGCCCACGCAGTTTTTTACATCTAAGTTTATTTGCCTTTGAACTATCATTTGACTGAAATAGATCAGTAAAAAGCCATTTGGAGTCCAATGGGATATTGCTTTAATCACAAAACATTACACAAAAGCAATTAAATATCATTACACAAAAACAAAACAAAATGAAAAAGACAGTTTTATATACTCAAGTTTATTTATCTTTAAACGACCAGTAGATTAAAATTAGTTAACTAATAGACATCTGGTGTCCAGTGAGAGGTTGCTATAAGTATAAAACATTAATGAAAGTGAAAGTGCAGATAATAAAAACAATAAGGCTAACTAATGCAAAAAAATTTTTTTTCATTAAATCAGGTGTTTTTAAAACATCACTTTTTATAACAGCAGCTGATGCCAATTAATCAACATAAGGGAATTCTTCACTAATGATGCTGGAAACCCAGTTCTGCTACCAAAATTATGAGGTTTTTTTTTCTTTTTTAAGGATTGATATAAGCTTTCAGTAAATAGTTTTCATAGCAGTTTTTGCAGTGCCAGCAGAATACTTCTTGTCTCAATATAAACATGTATATTATAGGAAAATGCTGAAAGTTATAGCTGACATACTATGGCATACTGTATATATTATGATACAGATATAAAACTGGCACTAAGGACATGAAAACTGTTTTAGTTTCCTGACTGCTAAAAGAAATACCATGCAATGTCTTGGCTTAAACAACAGGAATTTATTGGCTTATGAGGCTAGGAGAAGTAGAAAATCAAGGCATCATTAAGGCAATGCTTTCTCCCAGAAGACTGGCTTTCTGGGACTGGCTGCTGGTGATCTTTGGTCCTTGACCTTCCTGTCACATGGCAATGCATGTAGCAGCCTCTCCTGATTTCTCTGGGTTGATTGACTTCTGACTTCTTCTCATGGCTTTCTCTCTCTGAGACCTTCTCTATAAGGCCTCCAATAATAGGATTAAGACTCATCCTGATTCAGTTGGGCCACACCTTGACCGAAGTAACCTCAACCAGAGGTTCTGCTTACATGGATTTACACTCACAGGAATGGATTAAATTTAAGAACATGTTTTTCCTGGGATAAAAAGCTCCAAGCCACCATAACAATTAATAATAATAAAAAAAGATCATCACAGAATCTTTTTAGTAAAACAATGAATGAAATGCTCCCAGTACTGAAGCAATTATGCCACATAGATCTGCATCATGCTTAAGAAGTAGCAAATAATTTGAGATATGCCTCATTTTAGGCTACCTCATATGTATACCAAAGGAGGTGCTAGTTCTGAGATCCTGTGAAACAGTTCTTTTTCTTGGGTCTGATTAAAGTCTGTTTTATGTCCCTCTTCCTTGGCACCTGATGATGACTTTTTCTTATTTTCCTTCTTTATTTTAAGGGATGACATTGCTTGGTCAAACAAAACACATCAAGAATGAATAAACATTGATTCTGCCTTTATCACTGACACTGCCATGTGTGTGTTCATGGGCAGTACAATGTGTTTCTAACAGGTGAGTAATGAATGTTTGTTAAACAATGGAACCAGTGTCTAAACACAGTTGTAGAGTGCCAACCCATAGTGTTACACCACCATGAGTCACTATGGCCATTAATAAAATGAATTGACCATTCCTATGGCCATTTTCTTTTTGAATTACCAAACTTGCTTTTTCTGGAAAGTCAAGTATTTTAATTATGCCTGGCCTTTATTTGGGGAGTCATGGCTCTTGGTCAGTGGTTGCCAAAAATTAACATACATCAAAATTATCTGGGGAGCTTCTTTAAAATGAAAATTTCTGGGTCTTTCCCTCAGAAATTCTGATTCAGTAGGTCTGGAGTGGGGTCTACAAATCTTTTATTGAAACAAGGACCTCGAGTGACTATGTGGCTATTGGTCCTAGAATACCTTTGAGTGTAGTCTTAGATTACTTTTGCTTGACCATGGCATTAGGGCCGCTCATAGGCCTCTACCATATTTAGGACAGAAATGGGAGAGAAAAAGAGAGAAAAGAGCTATGTGTATTCTTGGTCTTTAAGCATAACAGTGGGGAATTGTTAGTGCTGTGGAGAGAGATGATTGTGGAGATGGGAGCCAATTTGGGAACAAGGATATAAAGAAGTAATATTCACATTCATCAAGTTTATTATACATCTATTTTGAGGTACTAGGGCCAGGAATTGAACCTTAGACCTCATATGTGGGAAGCCTGCACTCAACCACTGAGCCACATTGGCTCCTCTGATTTGGTTTTTTGTTTGTTTGCTTGTTTTTTGTTTTTGTTTTAAGAAGGCACTGGAACAGAATCCAGGACCTCCCATGTAGGAAGCAGGCACTCAACTGCTCCCAAAAACTATATTTTTTCACTTCCCATCATGTGCAAGGAGTTGTATTAATTAACGTTGAAGTTAGAGTAGGGTGTAAGACAGTCATGACCTGCTAATGTGGAGTTCATCTTCTGCACCAGATTATTATACCAAGAATAATGGAAAAACTAAAAATTTACTCAATATTGAATCTTCTAGGGCAGCGAATGTGGCTCAAGCAGTTGAATGTCTGCCTCTCACATGGGAGATCCCGGGTTCAGTTCCTGGTTCCTCCTAAAAAGACAAACAAGGAGCAGACGTTGAGCAAAAACAATGAGCAGACAACAAGAAAAAAACAATAAGCAATGCAAGGAATGGATGTGGCTCAAGCAATTGAGTGCCCACCTCCCACATGGAAGGTCCTGGGTTTGGTTTCCAGTGCCTCCTAAAGGAAAAAAAATCTTCTAACAATAAATAATTACAGTTTCTCATAATCTCTTCTAGGCCTGGCCCAAATAAATGTTATGGTTAGAATTGTGGTCCCCCCGAAAAGACGTATTCAAGTGTTAAGTCCCTGTCCTATGAATGTGACCTTACTGGAAATGTGGGCATGATTACTTAAAATGAGATCAAACTGGTTGAGAGTGGACCCTAATCAAATATGGCTTGGTATGCTTATAAAAATGGTAGAGGAGACACAAAGAAGAATACCATATGATGGCTAATGAGAGATTAAAGCTCAAGGATTGCCAGGAAGTCACCAGAGGCTAGGAAGAGGCAAGGAAAGATTCTCCCCCTGCAGATTACAGACTTCTAGCCTTCAGAACTGTGAGGCAATATGGTTTTATTGTTTTAAGCTATCTAGTGTATGGCACTTTGGTATGGCAGTCAAAGGAACCTAAGACATACTAAATTTTTACCTATATAATTGATGATAATCAGGCAATAACATAGATTTTGCTTTATTCACTTATCCTATTTATAAAATGTTTCCATGTTTCTTAAAAACATTGTCATTTTCATTACTGCATAATATTCCATAGATGTGATACCACAAATGACTTAATAATATTGCTATTGTTGAACATTTGTTTACTCTAAAACAATTTAAAATAATATATTATGATTTTCACAACACTGCAATGAATGTTTTTTAAAATGAGCACATCATTTTTTCTCATTTTATGTATTGTTTCTTGAAGTTAGATTTAAAATCATGTGACCATGGTAACATTGGACCATGGGACACAATTGCTAACGGCATTCTAAATTTTACAGACAACTCATCTGATGAAAGCTCTTCAGAGAAATCATAGATTTGTCTAGAATACTCATATAAGGGGAAAACACTCTGTCACTTTCCATGTAAAGAAAGCTTTTATTTCTTTTTCAACTAGAGAGTGAAAGTAGGAAAAATAAGAAAAATATGTCTTTTCAGGATATCTTTTTAATCAACCACTTTTCTTAGTTGAAAATGGATTTTAGAGCTAGGCCAACATGTTTACTATTGTTCATTTGTGTAACATAATGCACAGAAAGGGAAATCCAATAGCTTGCACAAACTCATTGAAACAGCAATAAGTCTTTCTCATGGCTTTAGCATTGTATATATTTTCTATTGTACTTACATTGTCATATGATTTCTAGGGAAATCAGAGGAACTGTAAAAACTACAAGAAATTATTTATTTCAAAAAAAAAATCAACGTAGTTAGTTCCAATTCTGAAACTATGCATACAAGAATGGAGTATTATTACTGTCAGGAAAAAATTCCCTAAATCTAAGGATTTGTGTTGGAGTTGAAAATGTCCTTAATGCCCCAGAGGTAGGTCCTTGGCATGCAACTTTTGTTTCCCTTTGTATATTTGGAATTGAAGTTTCAGAGGACCTGTGATTATTTTGGACTTTTTAAAAGAAAGAATATTTGACGAATCCTGATACATTCAGTTTAATAAGATTACATATTTTGCTTTCTTAAAATATATCTAACTAGTACCTCTATTGGAGCTAGGAAATATTTAAATTTCAAATGAGGCAGGTTATTTATTATATCTGAATTAATTTTATAAAGAAAATGGCAAGTAATACAAATTTTTAAAAGTGAGTCTGTGTGGTATTGCTATGGGCATTTATTTGATTGTCATAATTTATGCAAGCATTTTAATTCAGTGCTTTAAAGCTACAGTGAATTCTATGATAGGAATAGAAAATACAAACCAGAAAAAGATTGCTATGGAATCAGAGATTGAGTTTTATTTTTAATTTTTTCCCTGTTTTATGTTTTATTTTAAAGAATCTTTAGATTACATAAATGCTACATCAAAAATATAGAGAATTTCTACCCCTTCCCCCTCTCACACTTTCCTACATTAACAACATTTTTTTATTAGTGTGGTGAGTTTGTTACGACTGATGGACACATATTAAAGCATTGCTCTACCCATGGTCTATAGTTTACATTATGATTTGCACTTTGCACTGTACGATTTTGTAGGTTTTAACAAAATGTATAATGGTTTGTATCCATCATTGCAATACAGGCAGAATGATTCCAATCTCCCCCAAATGCCCTATGTTTTACCTATTCTTCCCTCTCCCTCACCTCAGACACTCTGGTGACCACTGTCCTTATATCAATGTTACAAGTTCCCTGTTACTAGAATAATAAAAAATCTGCTTTGGTCCATAGTTGTATCCCCCAATATGTTTGTTCATTCCTCGAGTTTGAGGATTTGGGGATGATGATGCCCACTCTGCCTCTTATTGAGAGGGGGCTTAGATCCCATGGGGCAGATGGATGGAACTGTCTAGCTTGCAGTTGTAGATATTCTGTTTATTGGGATGGGCATTGTCCATCATCATCCTTCTGTTAGTTGTCCTAGGTGAGTCTGATTAACAGAAGAGTAGGTGTTGGCTGCTACTCTGCTGACATTCAAGGCTTAACCCGTTTTAAATGGTTTTGTTTAAAAAGAGAAACTAGTGTTCAGCTAATTATTTTTAATCCTACTATTAATATATAGAATGAGCCAGCAGAGTGAGTAAGATGGTTTTGCATGGCAGTTGTGGTAAACAGAATTCTAAGAAAGGCCCTGTGATTACCACAATTTGACCATTTCATATCCACACCTTTGTATATTCCTTCCCCTTATGTACAGATTCGAACTTTGTCAATCTTCTAATCAATGGAACATGGCAAAGTGAAGGGATTTTGCATATACAGTTAAAGTAGTTAATCATTTAAATATGAGTTTATCAAAAAGAAAGTTTTGTTAGTGGGCCTGACCTTATCAGGTGATTCCTTTAAAAGAAGGTCCAGGCATTCCCTGAAAGAAGAGATTTAATGTAACAGACATTGGACTTGAAGAAGCAACAGCCAGTTTGTGAACCACCTGTGGGCAGGTATGGTCTCTGGAAACTAAGGGACTTGGTCGTACAACCACAGGGTATTGAATTCTGCCAACAACTTGAATGAGTTTGGAAGAGGACTCTAAGCTCCAGTGTGAATGCAGCCCTAGCCAGAGCCTTCAATGCATGAGCTCCTGAGCAGATAACGCAGTTAAGCTGTGCTCAGACTACTGACCCGTGGAAAATTTGAGATCTTAAATGTCTGTTGTGATAAACCTCTAAAAGTGAGGTAATTTGTTATGCAGCAGTAAAAAACTAATACAACAATCATGGTATGCCCCGAAGCATAGTTGCAATGAGGTCATTGTAAAAATGCTCACAGCTTTTATATAGAACTTATTTTGTAAGTATTTAAAATTTTATTTTCCATTGCTTATTTAAGATGATCTCTCTACTCTTGAGTATATTCAAGAGCATGATTCAAAAGGTCATAGTACATACATATGGTATTAGTCAGCCAAATGGGTGCTGATGCAAAATACCAGAAATTGGTTGATTTTTATAAAGAGTATTTATTTGGCATAGGAGCTTACAGATACCAGGCCATAAAGCGTATGTTACTTCCCTCACCAAAGTTTATTTTTACATGTTGGAGCAAGATGGCTGCCAATGTCTGTGAGGGTTCAGGTTTCCTGGGTTCCTCTTTGCCTGGGTCTTGCTTCTCTCTGGGCTCAGGGTTCCTCTCTTCCTGGGGCTTGCTTCTCTTTCCTCTGTGTGCTTACTTCCCCGGACTCCAGCTTATGACTTCAACATCAAACTCCAACATCAAAAACCCCCACTCTGTCCTTTGCCATGTCTTTTATCTGTGAGACCCCACCCACCAAAGGGTAGGGACTCAATGCCCCACTGGCACAAGAGGTTTATTTGTGAATCCAATATAATCTAATATGTCCAGATGTTTGTGGGAAAACAGTAAGGAACATGGTTTGAAATTGAAACGTTTTTGTAACACAGACAAAAAGTGTGGGTTTAGGAATACCATCTGGTCAGCACAAAAAATGTTTGCATGAGGAGGCATTTGAACTTTGTATGACCTATACCTTATTATCATAAATGTTGCACCTGTCCTTTATTATAGTAAATAACAAACAGTTGCTTGTTAGTTCCTAAATAAATACGATGTGAAAACTAGGGTTGAGGTTCTCAGTTTCAGAAGCTGTGAGTCCCCTGGTCCCATCTTTATTTCCTTTCTTGTGTCTTTCTTTCTGTCCTTTTATTTCTTTAGTTCTGTATTACCTTCCCTTCATGGAAACCCATTGCTGAGCTGGTCTCAGCACCCAGAGGAAAAGACCAGTTTATAAACATAATCCAATATTTCTTTTTGGAATTCATAAATAATATCAAACTGCTACACATATATACATATATTTGTATAATTGAGAATCCCTAAAGTGAACAGTTATTTTCATTCAAATGCAAATATTAAGTTCCAAAATCCAGTAGGTTGGCTGCAAGTCAGATTTACCCATAAGTTGTAAGTATCACAACTTGTAGGCACTGGGGCATTTTAAGTAAATGACTTTATCAGCATGCTACCCATTCTATCTTAGGGCACATGGCGTGGAGTCAAGATGAGATGTAACATTACAATTTTATATAAGCAGCAGATGAGCTGGTAATGGAAGGTTTTACAAGTTAAATGGAATAAAATTATAAAAACTAAGAGCAATTTCATGTAATTCCTATCACTAGAAAACAATTTATCAGGTTGAAAGGTCATAATTATTTACAGGGCTAAAAAGCATTAAAGTTAGTATAATACTAGGTTTTAACTAATCATAAAATATGAAACAAAGTCTTAGGTATATTTTTATAATCAACTCTTACTAAACAAAGTGGAAGGAATCTTTCCATGTTGACTTTGGTAGGATCTGATCCATGTTTTAGAATACCCCTCCATGAGGCTTTTATTCTAGCTTTGACCATTGAGAGTTTTTTTCAAATTGGCTTCTCTGTCACATTGGCATACCCCATCCTTTCGTTTTTTGAGCACTTCCTTACTTTCTGGCACTACAAGATGCCCCATGCTTATTAGCAACACTGCTAATAAAAGATCCGTTATGAGATTTATATGATCTACTAATGTAAGAACATTCTTTCATAAACAATAATAAACATATAATGCTAATACAGGGTGCCATTAACCAGGTGGGTTTGGGGGGGAAATACACCAAATGTAAGTTATTGGCTATAGTTAATAGTAATGTTTTGCTGATTCTCTTTCATAGTCTGTAATAATTGTTTCACAACAATGTAAGATGGTGGTGGGGTAATGAATGGGAGCCCTGTATTATGATATGCATGTTTGTTTTGTAAGTTCACAACTTATACTATACCCTTATTGTTTATGATTCTTCATGTACGAGTGATAAACTTTAATTTTAAAAAAGTTAAAAGAAAAAAAAGATCTGCTCTTCTGTTTTCTGTCATAGTGTATAGCATGGCAATACACCTTCTTGACCAAATAAAAAACCTGAGCTTTATCAACGAGAGTTCATGCGCTCTTGTATGACATATAAAATCAAAAGCAAAGTTTTCTTCATTCCAGAGCTGTAGCCTCTGATCTGATCACTCTGCCACAAGACTTGCCTTATTCCAACATGTTTTGCATACTGCAGCAAATTTATGGTAAAAATGCTATTAGATGATTTATAAAGCTCAGAATAATTGGTCTTATTTATCTCATGATTGCTTTCTGGCATTACTTCCTGCCTCCCACTCATCCATCAAGCAGCACTGAATTTTGTTTACACTCCAGGTGCACCACGCTATCTCACCACACACCTTCTCCCATGTTGTCCCCTCTGTTACAACACTTTTCCTTCACTCTGGTTCAGCTAAATAGCATTCACCTTCCAAGCTGTATCTTAAATTTCACTTTCTCTGGTAAGTTTTCCCTTATACCATGTGGTAGTTTGTGGCTTTTTTGGACTCCAAAAAATCATATCCTTTGAGTTAATCCATTCCTGTTGAGCATACAGTATTGTAGGTGGGACCTTTTTGATTAGACTACTTTAGTAAGGCATTACCCAAGGTAGGTCTTAATCCTCTTATTGGTGTCCTTCATAAACGGGATGAATATGGAAAGACAGATAGAAAGAAAAAGCTACAGAGGAAAAAGAAAAACCACTGAGGCAGGAAGCTGAAGCAGCGAGAACCAGAAGAGAAGGGAGAGATCAGAGACTCCGCCATTGTGCTTTGCTGGATTCCATCCTGGCAGCCAGTTTTCAGGAGAAAAGTATTACCTGATGAAGCCTTGATGTGGATATTTTCATGACCTCAGAACTATAAGCCCATAAGTTAATAAATTCCCATTGTAAAAGCCAATCCATTTCTAGTATATTTCCTTTGGCAGCTGGCAAACTAAAGCAACCCTTTCCTCTAACCTCTTTAGATACTTACTCTGGATAAAAGATACAATCATTTTCCTGTCATTTTCTACACTTGGCAATCTCTATTTCTCACAACTTAGCACATCATTCTGCATTGCAATTGTCATTTTCTTTTCCTTATCTCCATCTAATTAGCAAGCTCTTGTGCATAAGGATTATATGTATCTTGCTTTATCTTTGTAGGCCAAACAGGTAAAGAGTACCTGTTTTATCTGTTTTATTAAACAGATAAAAATCTGTTTAATTAATGCATGCCTTTCTTTCAAATGTTCTACCATGAGCATCTAGTACTATAGCAATCCGAAAGGAAAAGTAATAATTTATACAAAATTTGAAACATCTATTCAAATCTTGAATTAATAGAACAACCTGAATTTAATAAGTGTGTGTGTTAGAGAACAAGAGAGGAGTCAACAAAATTTAAAACAAAAGGAATACTTCATGTATGTTTGATTCTTTAAATATTTGGTGAACATTATTTTATTATGAAAGCAGAATGTAATAAGAAGTATAATTAAGGTATTTTGTTTATTTCTTCATTTAAACCGTATCAAATTCCCTCAGAGAGCTCAATAAATGAGAATATATAATTTTATTAGCTATAATAGTGATGACCATTTCTGGAAAATGACAGACAATCCTCTGAATAAAACCTCAAACCTTGTACAATGTATGATTATCTAACTAGTCAAAAATCAGCTTGGGAATTTTCCATGAACTTGTAAAATCTTGGGCTTTGAAAGTTAGTAAAAGATTCCTAGACTGCTATAGAAATTTTCCAGAATGCTTTTAAAGGGCAGGCACACATTTAGTACTGTGCTGAAATTTCCTTTTATTTAGACTTTATGGTAAATGTTAACACATACATTCCAGTTTTCCAGTTTAATATAGAAAGTTTGTTCTATGTTTCATAGTTGAAAGAATAATGTTATATAATTAGTGGTAAGCAAAGTCTCTTGCTTAACAAAAACTAATTTCTCTGCTTTCTCTAATATCCAATTTCTATTATTGTAATCTTTAAGCCTTCATAAGAAGATACAAGGTTTATACATGCTCAAGTCATGCTTCCATTGGAGGTTAGGAGGTAAGAGTAGTGATCTTATTACCAATCAATAAAAAAAAAGTCCTGAAAGCAAAGATTTGGGATGTGATTCTTCTGTATTTGCATGTGTGAGTGTATTAGTCAGCCCAAGGGGTGCTGATAGAAAATACCAGAAATTGGCTGGTTTTCAGAAAGGATATTTATTTGGAGGAGGAGCTTCCAGATACCAAGCCATAAAGCATAAGTTACTTCCCTCACCAAAGTCTATTTTCATGTGTTGGAGCAAGAAGGCTCCCGACATCTGCAAGGGTTCAGGCTTCTTGGGTTCTTTCCATCCAGGATCTTGCTTCTCTCTGGGTTCAGGATTCCTCTCTTCCCAAAAAGCAAGAAAAAAGGGCTTGCTTTTTCCTGGGCTCAGAGCTCCTCTTTTCCCGAGGCTTCCTTTTCTTTCCTCTGTGAGCTTACTTCCCAAGGTTCCAGTTTAAGGTTTCAGCATCAAACTCCAACATCAAAACTCCAACATCAAAACCCCCAATACTGTCCTGTGCCATGCTTTTTATCTGTAAGTCCCACACACCAAGGGGTGGGGACTCAATGCCCTAATGACATGGCCCAATCAAAGCCCTAATCCCACCCAGGTACAGATCAGATTACAAACAAAATCCAATATCTATTTTTGGAATTCATAACCATATCATATTGCTACAGTGAGGGAATGTATGAGTATACATGTGTGAAAGTATGAGTGTCTGTATAGATATAAAAGCTGTCACCAAAATGGGAGGCTACAGGAGTAGGTTAAAGAGTTGGCCAAACTTAATAGGCTTAAGATAGTTTTTGTCAATAAATAA
The DNA here is from genome assembly GCF_030445035.2 of Dasypus novemcinctus. Lineage (NCBI taxonomy): Eukaryota > Metazoa > Chordata > Mammalia > Cingulata > Dasypodidae > Dasypus > Dasypus novemcinctus. The sequence goes on along the minus strand of NC_080684.1, from coordinate 68,965,430 downwards.
ATAATAGATATGGCATGTTATCAACAAAATATCTATGAAGAATACTTATAAGCTAGTATAAATTACTCATCTAAAAATATATCTATTAGGCATCAACTCAATCTTTGGGAAATAGAACCATGAACAAGCATCCTTTTGTCAAGCAAATTACTTGTTGAGGAGATAAGAAAAATTCATTTGAATGAACAGCAAGTAACACATATATAATTAAGTGCAAATCAATTCTGATAATTCTAAAATTCTAGGAATTAAGCAGAAAGAAAATTCTAAACAATTGCTCAAAAAATGTTCACAGAACTCTTTCAAACTACATGTGTTTGGGAGGATGGGTAGACAGGCAGAGAGTTAGAGTGGAAAGGGAAAGATATTTTTACATCAGTGGTTCTTAACCTTTTTTGTTCCACAGACTCCTGTGCCAGTCAGGTGAAAACCAAAGACCCCTACTAAGTCCACACTATACCATGTATTATAGAAAAATACCCACACCAAAATCTCATGACAAGAGTAATGTTTTTTTTGAATTTCAATTCAAGCTCACAGAGAGCCCTTGTTAAAAAGCTCTGCTTTACATGAAAGCAAAAGCATGTCTGAAGGCATAAAGGAACAAAATTAAATAATGCAGATTTATAAGATAGTGAAACTTTTCTGAAACAGTTTTTGTATAATTTACTGAGGTCAAAATAAAGCTATAGTAACATTTGTATATCTATCTGTTAAATTGAATATACTTTAAAAGGCACTGCTTATTTGCCTTAGATACTATTTCCAAACTCCTATAATTAACAACTCATAGAGGTCAGTTAATATAACTAAGTCTAACATTTTTGCATCTTCAAAACTACACTTTTTTTTCGTGCTGGTAACTTGTGAGTTATATATCAATGCATATAAAAATGCTTTGTATGTTAAAATTGTAATTTGAGCATATAGGACTGAAAAACGTATCTATTACTTAGTAATTCTAACTTATCTCTTCATACTCACATGTTTTATCCTTCAAATAGGAATCAAAATAATGTGGGAAGATAAAATAAAAAATAATTGACCATTTCATGAAAGTTCAAGTGAATTAAACAGTGTTTCTGGCCTCTTATTCCTTGCTCAGAATATTGCCAGTTACCAATTCTAATACTGAAAACACCAAATAACCTACCAAATCCTTTAAGTGACTTTTAATAATGAAGATGAGATGATATTGAGATAAAAAAAAACAACAACCTCATTTTAGTTGCTTCTAAATCATCATGGAGAACTTTTGCATATGGGTAAAAAGCATTTTAAAATTAGTATACTTTTAATAAGAAATTCAATGCAAGTATTTCCCGTATTCACTGCATTCTATTTCCTTGAGATGCAGAGATTTTCATTTGAGAAATTAAAACTGTGATATCAGTTTCAATTTAATTCTAGTCTGTTAAAAATGTTATCTCACCCAAACTACTCTTTATCTTTCATTTTTAAAAATCCACAATTTGTTCAGAAATTGAAAGAGTGTTTTAATGGTAAATAGTTTTTGCAGACGATATTCTACATTACTGAATTAAATTTTTTTTACTTCAGTTAGCCAATTTTCTTTTATCTTAGTGTTTTAGTTTGCTGAAAGCTGTGGGAAGCAGTAGACCAGAAATGGGTTGGCTTTTATAATGGAATTTATTAGGGTAAAAGCTTAAGTTCTGCGGCTGAGTAAAATGCCAAAACCAAGGCATCATCAGAGATGCTGTCTCACCAAAGTTCAGCTGCTGGCAGATCCCGGACTCCTGCCACATGCCAAGGCACAATGTAGCTCTTCCAGTCTCTTCTTCTAGCTCCAGCTGTGGGTGATCAGGCACATCGCAGTCATTGACCTCATTCTGATTCAAGAATGAGAACTTGTCATTTTCAGAATTGATCCTCTCTCCTCCAGGCCTCATTGCTAGTGCTGCTTTGAGCTGCTCTATTTGTGGCTTTTTTTCTCTCCCAGGTTCTTCTATGAGTTCCTGGGTTACTTTCTCTCCATCTCTGTGGCTTTTTCTCTGTTTGTGGCTTTTTAGTCCTCCTCTTTAAAGGAACTCCATTAAGAGGATTAAGACCCACCCTGGGCCATGCTGTGCTGAAGTAATCTAATTCAAAGAAGGTCCCTTAGCTGAATCTAATCAAAAGGTTTAGAATAGGTCTCCATGCACAAGAAGGGATTAATAAAGACATGATCATATGGGTTCCATTCAGCTTCAAACAATCATACTTAATAAAACTTAATATCTACTTCTTGAATTACAATTGTTCAATAAGATTGTATAATTTTCCTGTTGGATCCAAAGCAAGATAATCAATCTGTGTGATACAAATTGTTTTATTCCACTATACTACTTAAAGTTTCTCTGAGGAGAGCTTTGGAGGCAATTTTTTTCCTCGAAAAGCTTTTGAGAATTGCTTAGCTGAACTTCCAGTTGTTTTCCCTTCTTTCCACTATAATTCTTTTAAATGCTTTATTTCTCTTTAGTTTTTATTGCTCCTTCATTCCATATACATATGTCCTCTAATCTTACCCACTTAAAGAGTAACTATGCAGAAAGGAGAAAAAGAATCCCCAAGTAGCTGTGTTAATATTTTAAACAAGGGACTAGAGTTAAGAGTTAAATTATTATTTTTTAAAATATTTATTTATTTATTTACTTCTCTCCCCTTCCCCCCCACTCCGGATGTCTGTTCTCTGTGCCTATTTGCTGTGTCGTCTTCTTTGTCCGCTTCTGTTGTCAGCGGCACAGGAATCTGTGTTTTTGTTTTGTCATCTTGCTGTGTCATCTCTGTGTGGGCGGTGCCGTTCTTAAGCAGGCTGCACTTTCGTGCTGGACGGCTCTCCTTATGGGGCACACTCCTTGCGTGTGGGGCTTCCCTACTTGGGGGACACCCCTATGTGGCACAGGCACTCCTTGTGCTCATCAGTACTGCCCATGGGCCAGCTCCACACTGGTCAAGGAGGACCAGGGTTTTAACTGCAGACCTCCCATGTGGTAGACGGATGCCTTAACCACTGGGCCAAGTCAGCTTCCCAAGAGTTAAATTATAAAAATGTTCTCTCATGAATTGTAACAAATGTACCTTGCTAATGTAAGGTATTAATAATTGGGTGATATATGAGAGTGCTGCATTTTATGTGTGATTTTTCTGTAAACCTATAACCTCTCATATAATCCTTTAAATATTTGTGTTAAAATTAGTGCACATGATAAAATTTCTTATGGCAGTATTGCCAGTGTCTCAAATAGTTTAATATTTATAATGTATCTTATATTCACAAATTCCATCTTATTTTCTTCTACATTGTGTCCCATAAATCTTCCATCTGTCCTTATGCTCTGAGTAGATAATGATGCAAAGTAATAAATGGAGCAAAAATATGTAAGCAAATGGGAACAGACATAGCTCAAGTGGTTGAGCACCTGCTTCCCATGTATGAGGTCCCAGATTCAATCCTGGTACCTCCTAAAAACAAACAAACAAATGAAAAAACCAACTCTCACTGCTCATTGGGGAGAGGTTGTAGATCCGTGGTTGAGTGCCTGCTTCCCATGCACAAGGTCCTGGGTTTATTTCCTGATACCTCCTTTAAAATATATAAGCAAATATATTATGGTCACTATTATTATTTATGCATTTATACATTAAGCAATGGTTCTCAGACAGAGAGAACTGTGCTCCCTAGGGGACATTTGGCAATGTTGGAGACATTTTTGATTGTCATGATTGGGGAAGTACTACTATCATTGTGTAAGTATAAGCCAGTGATGTTGTTAAACATCATACAATGCACATTACAGTCATCCACAAGAAGGAATTGTCCAGTCCAAATTACTGACGTATTACTGACGTTGGTAAACACTGATAGAAAGAGAACTTGTCATTCTCAGAATACATCAAGTTGCTCTTTTTCTCCTTGCTGAAGTAGGAATAACATGTTTGATTTTTAGTTACAATATCACCATTACACATTAGTCCAAGTTGAGGTATGCAGTTCTGCATTTAGTCACCTCATTCAGTCTATGAAATATATGTAACAAGAGGCTGCCTATTACCTAATGGCATGGATCACTTTAGAATGGCTACAGAGTGAAGAAGATGGGAGGCATTTAGGTGCATCATATCTCTTACAAATGATAGCTATTACTGCATTATAAATTATGTTGTTAGTGGGCAGAAAGGGGAGATGAGCGTATTATGCATAATTTTTACAGTAATGTAGTATGTAGCATCCATGACCTTCTGTTTGAATTTTAATGAAAAAAGAAGGAAAATTATCTTCCTCTTACCATGTTTGAAACAATTTTTCTTGTTTTTCTGAGAAAATTGTTGTTCTAAGCTCATCTGCCATCCTAACTCAGGAGAACATGATCTTTATAGATACACTATCATCATTATGTCATAGGCTTACTACTCTTATTTTTATCTACAGATCTTGAATTAAGGGTGTTCACAAATGGTTAAAATGACTGTTATCAGTCCGATTTGGTTTGGGAGAATATGTTGGATACACAAGCTGTTCTTTATCACTAGTAAAGTAATTTGGGTACATTCATGGACAGTGTATAAAAATACCCACAATTATATTAAAATTTCAGAATCTATAAACTGATAATGTTTAAGTACCCTTACAGGGATTACAATATTATTAGTTGGTGCAAAAGTAATTGCAAATTTTTCATTGTTAAAATTTGCCATTTGATATTGGCATACATTCTTAAATAAATGAGGTTATGTTATACATCATTTTAATGTGCATTTCTCACTTTATTTTTTTGGTAATGACTTCTTACTTGCTGCTTATTTTATATTTGCTTTAGACTATGGAAATGATATTAGACAAAAAAGTAAATTGAGTGATTTTCTTATTTGAGCTCAAAATAGGTTGTAAAGAAGCAGACACAACTCACAACATCAACAACACATTTGGCCCAGGGACTGCTAACAAACATACAGTGCAGTGATGGTTCAAGAAGTTTTGCAAAGGAAACAATAGCCTTGAAGTTGCGGAGGGGAGTGGCTGACCATCGGAAGTTGACAATGACAAAATCAAGAGCAATCATCCCACTCCTAAACTACAGGAGTTGTCAAAGCACTCAACATCGACCATTCTACTGTTGTTTGGCATTTGAAGCAAATTGGAAAGGTTAAAAAGCTGGATAAATGGGTGCTTCATGAGCTGACTGAAATAAAAAAACAGTGTCATTTTGAAGTGTCGTCTTCTCTTATTCTATGCAACAACGGTGAACCATTTCTCGATCAGATTGTGACCTGTGATGAAAAGTGGATTTTATACGACAACCAGCTAAGTGGTTGGACCGAGAAGAAGTTCCAAAGCACTTTCCAAAGCTAAACTTGCACCAAAAAAAGGTGATGGCCCCTGTTCGGTGGTCTGCTGCCGGTCTGATCCACTGCAGTTTTCTGAATCCTGGCAAAACCATTACATCTGAGAAATATGCTCAGCAAATTAATGAGATGCACTGAAAACTGAAATGCCTAAAACAGTTATTGATCAACAGAAAGGGCCCAATTCTTCTCTACAACAATGCCTGACCGCACATCATACAACCAACACTAGGGCTAAAAAATTTTGCCTGAACTGCCATATACACTTGACCTCTTGCCAACCAACTACCACTTCTTTAAGCATCTTGACAACTTTTTGTAGGGAAAATGATTACACAACCAACAGGATACCAAAAAAAAGTGCTTTCCAAGAGTTCACTGAATCCTGAAGCATGGATTTTTACACTACAGAAATAAACAAACTTATTCCTCATTGGTAAAAAATCCGTTAATTGTAATGGTTCCTATTTTGATTAATAAAGATGTGTTTTAGCCTAGTTACAATGATTTAAAATTCACCGTCTGAAAAAGCAATTCCTTCTGCACCAACAATCATCCTATTGCTTGCTTCACTTACCAGGATTGTTTAAAACACTTGAAAAACAGCAAGAAGTTTAGGAGCATTCTCTCTTTTAGGAAAATTGTCTTCTGAAGTAAGACAATGTTCCCTGAGTTTTCTTCCCTGAGCAATTTCCTTCAACCTGAAAGGAAACTATTTCTCATATTATGCTTGTTTCAATTAACATAGTGGTTAAAAGTATTGCTTCTGGAATCTAACAAATCAGAAACTTGAATCACATCTTTCCTGTTTGCAATTTACTTCAACAATTTTTGCAAGTTGAGTAATCTGTATAATCTTTATTTCTCATTAATAATATAGTACTTATAACAATAGTGATAATAATACCTTGTAGGTTTTGTGACAATTAATGAAAGATGCATGAAAAGCTTTTCCAATGCCCAACAATGTGTTTTGCAAATTTAATTTGAATTAATTTTTCAAAATACTGTGTCATATGGCAAACTCTGTAGTCTCTGTCTCTTTTCTGCCAACAATCCACCTTAATTTTTAACTGGAAGTTTAAATGCACATCAGACTCAATATGACAAGTCTGAACATTTTCCCTCCAAAATCTGTTTTTTTTTTAATTCCTAAATCCCTTGTGTAGTGAAGGCATCCACAGAATTACTCCAATCAAAAAGTCCAGGAGTCATCTTTGCCTCTCCCATCACAATTATTTTCCATATCTAGTGAATCACAAAGAGCTTTTAGTCTACCTATTTAATAGTGTTAGAGGTGGGTCTATTTCTCTCCAATCCCATCATCACTCCTTTATTCCAGGCCATCATAATCTCTCCAATGAAAAAAAGGTATCAACAGGTTTTTAGGTCATACCCTTGGCTTTCGTCTCTCTTACTTTTCCCACCAATCTGATTTTTTCACATGGAGACAATAGAGGTTTTATAAAAATGAAAATAATAGCACGTATTTTCCCTGCTTAAAGTCTTGCAGTGGTTCCCTATTGCTCTTAAACTGAAATCCAAAACACTTAACCTAGGTTGTGAGTTGGTCAAAATTGAAATTTCAGATGCACTGAAGTTATTTTTATCTTCTTTATGACAAGTAATTTAAATAGATACCACAAGGATTCATTTCATATGCTAACTTGGCTAGGTTATGGTGTTCAGTTGTTTAGTCAAGCAAACATTGACTTGATTGTTTCTCTGAGGGAATTTTGGAGACAGATTTAAATCATTAGTGAGTTGATTGTATCTATGGCTGATTATACCTATAATCAACAAAGGAGATTTGCCTTCGGCAATGAGAGAAATCTCCTATTCCAATCACTTCAAGGCCATAAAGCGGAAAGTGATGATTTCAGCAGTCAGAAAAGAAGAATTTCTCTTTACTTCAGCAGTCACCTTCTTCTAGCGAATTTACCATGACCTTCAGATTCAGGGCACAACAGAAACTTTCAGAAAATGATTCTTATAATTCTTGCACAGTTAAAAGAGTCCAGAAAGGGCAAATATTCTTTGTCACTTACACAGCATGAAGAGTCCAAAAGAGCAGAGCAAGAGGTCCTATCACAGCAGGTGGCCAAACTGCTCAGGATTGGAGTTGGTAGATAGCAACTCCACATGCCATACTTCATGTTAGGGAAGAGAGACAAATCTATACTGTTTGAGTATAAAAACCAAGATGTTTATTATTCACCTTGGGGGTAAAGAGCCTGCCACTAAAAATTCTGGTGCTGAGTATCCGAAACTCCTTCCTGTTTTCTGGGTTTAAATATGGTCTGGGACTTTTCATTAGCCTAAACATCTCCTCAGGTTGTGGAATGGCATACAGTAGGAAAGTAGGTAGGGGTAGCAGACTGCCAGAAGATGGTAACTTAGTGTTTATTTGTAATTTCCCCAGAGAAGGAGGTAGGGGTAGGTGAGGACTGGGTGATGGTGGCTTAACAGATGTTTGTGATTTCCCTAACAGATGCTATCAATTTACTGATGATTTAAATCCAAGAAATATCTTCACAGTGCTAATCAGGCCAGTGCTTGCTTGACTAAACAACTGGATACCATAACCTGGCCAACTTGACACATGAACTTAACCATCACAGTAACCACTGGATAATTGCATTGAAGTAAAATAATTGACCTTGTATCTCTGCTTGGCTCAAAGTTCATATTCCCAGGAGAGATGATCAGACTACCCCTTAATTATGGAAAGTTATCAATTTGCTTGGCAGTTCCATTCAGGTGTTATACAGTCTTGGAGAAGACATTCCCAATAACACTGATTATAAAGGAAAATCAGGATTCTGTTAACAGAGCAAGAGGTATTGTTGATGCTAGATAGAAAACAAAATGACAGAATATAGCATACCATAGATAAAATGGGAGAGAGAGAGATTGTTTTAAATGGAAATTCCTGGAAACTAGACTATAGCTGCCTATTCTAGGATATCTTCTATACATCATATTGAAAAACAAATTAGTCATGATTGTCTTACTCAATAATCAAACTTACTCAAACTTATTGTTGAAAGTGAAATTATACATGACACCATTTACAGAGTATATGGACTATATATATCTTTCTGATATTGAAAATGTACCCACTTTCCAGTTTAATAAGAGAAAATAAAACCCTATTTTAATCATCACAGCTTTATTGGCAATTTTAAAAAACAAGGGCTGGATTGTAACCTAGTGTTTGATGATAAACACATGGTAGATTTTAAATATGAAACTCTCCATCCCAAATATTTCTGTGTTAAAGAGGTTCATATTACATATTTGTAGTGTGATGATGGAAAAAATATCTCTAATAATGTGATGAATAAAAAAAGACAAAAGGAAATGAGCATTGATAATAGCATTTTTCATCTTCTAGCATTCCTCTTTTCATTCATTTAGTGAGTATTATCTGTTCTCCAAGGGAAAGGTGACATACCTCATTACTAAATGACCGTCCTCTAAGCTGGAAAGCTTGAACTCTTTGAAATATCTCATTCCATTCTGAATGAGGATGTACCAACAACTCAGATCATTTAGACCATCACTACATTTACCTGACCCTCCATTCAATTGAGCTTCACATATTTAAATCGTTCTACCTTTATGTTTCCAATTAATGTATACGAAGTTCTTGGAGTATACATTTTGAAACATCTCTGAAGAATTTCTCTGTAGCTCAAACTGGAATTCTTTTCATCATTACTGATGTTTCCCAGATAAACTATCCTACATTTTTCACTCTCTTCTAACAATGGAAATGAAACACATTCAGCTTACATTTGCATGTCCACTTAGCTTCTGTAGTAAACAAACCTAATTGTCTTTATAGGCACAATACTTTACTACATGTAAATTGATGACATAATACTATTTAGCTGATAAAAGATAAACAGTTAATTTCATTTTTACTGTGACCACTTTCTAAATAATAGATTGACTGCTTCTTCAATAGACTGTAATGTCCTTACTTCCAATTAATTTATAGCTTAGATTAAATAAATCACTGAGCAGTTACATAACATTTAAAGCAAAATGACCTCCTTACAAGCCAAAAATTTCATCATAACCTCCTGTATACATTATGACATGTTTTAGATCACATTATGTAAAATTATATTGTGGAGTGCCTCTTATTCTTTGCCCTCTATGTTGACTTTTCTGGTCATATGTTTTTATTAGCATCTGCCAATGAAAGAGCTATAATACAGCTCAATGCTACTTTTAGATTTTTATCCTGAAACATAATATTTTATTATTATATAAACATTGTATTCTAAAAATAATTTGGGGGGCTTTTTTTACTTAAGTATAATCATAGTTACATTCAATAATTTATATTTATATATATTCAAATTTATGGTATAGCAATATTTCATTTTAATGTCATTTTTCCTGAGTATTATGTTAGGGTAATCCCTTCATAATCTTGCAAATTTCTGAACCAGGTGGAATTTATACATTTACTTCTTGTGTGTTATAAATCCTTTATATTTACATATGACCCCAAAATATGTTATGTATACTATAAAGTCAAAAGGAGATGTAATTATGATATTTCTTGATATACTTTCTATGATGCCTAAGTACAGCCACAGAGGATGCGCTATTATGAAGTTTGATTTCTTACTGGTTCTTCCTCAATAGTAGTTTAAATTTCATAAAAACAACACACGTTGAAAATCTATTCTTACAAAAACTCCTTTAATTAGAGACTTATAATTTTTCTTTATTTTAGTAATCAAAAAGGACTTTTTAGAAATTAAAGGAAAACCACAATGTCTTGAAACATTTATCAAATTAAATAATTTTCTCCTGATGTTAAAATGCCAAAAATGATCTGGTTGTTGCTTTCTCCCTACTCTTCCCACTCCAGCCACTCCTTTACGGCAACTTCTGCCTTTGGAGGGCGTCCAGCGGTATCGTCTGGGCCAGGCCTAATGCCTTGTGTAGGGAAATTGGCCTGCATCTTCTAAGATTTAGTTGAGTTTCTGCTCATCTCTGCTGTCCTGTCTAATCAGTAGTCCAGGGGAAAAGCTTCTGCAACTTCAGAACTTCTGCTAAACTAATCTAATTCACCCAAATCACTCAAAACTACCATTTCGGAGTCAAGCTTCCATGCGTTGAACCGCATGCGTTTCCCTGGGCAGGTCTCGTGCCTGGCTGTGGCTCGGGCAGACGTTCCATGTCCCCCTGAGGTCTCCCTTGAGGTATGTGGTCCCCAAGAGCTTTGGAGTTGTTGGAAGCCATAGCCAGGGTCCCGAGCTTTTGCAGGAACGGCTCTTGGCTAAGCTGGGTCTCAGATCTTCCAGTGGACTGGTCTGAAACCAGCAGCTAAACTATTCTAGAGCACCTTGCCACCCTGCCAGGAACTAGAGCAGGAAAGGGGTACACCTTGCACGAGAAGGCCGTCCTCTTCCTCCTGCCATCACTCCTTTTAGCTTGGAATCTTAAAATGAACTTCCTAATGGGCAAAGTCCTTGAGAACAAGGAGTTTGGGGATGGGAGATCCTGCACTCCTAGAGAAAGGTACAAGGCGGCCCAGGGTGTGACAGTGCTTTGTGGCTGCCACCTCTCCCTGCCCCCCATGTCTGCCATGTCTCCCAGCTCAGGAAGGAGAATTTAAAGAGGCTTAGAGTGAAGGAGAATCCAAGAGGAGGTTGTGGCTTGGTCGAAGGTGCCTGGTTTAGTGCTGTAATTGTCTTTTTATATATATATATATATATATATATATATATATTTCTTGGAGTAAACATTTTAAATAAATGACATCATTGTTTACTCAAAAAAAATAATTTTCTTATTTGTACTTATTAACAAATTACAATAAACTACATGTTTCTTTCTGGCTGTATATTTCATATGAAAAATATTCTATAAAGCTACTGTTTGGACAGGGTTTACTAGACACCATAGCACTGCCTTGATTTATTTTAAGATATATTTCAGATATTAATATATTTAAGTTTCCCAGTGCTATTGAGAAAGCTTCTACTATTCCATATCTTTTTCATCTTGCTCCAAAACTTACTTTTACTTTAACTAATAGAGAATATTTTACAATTACATATTCTATGTTGGAAAATCGGTTCACAATTTCTTCTCAAATATTGAAGCAGGAAGATCAACAGATACGAATGTAAAAAGCTATGTTTTGGGTCAAGTCTTTAATTTGGATCACAGATCAGGATGATAGATTTGGGAAAATAATCTAAAATATTTGGAACACAATTTTCCATGTAAAAAAATCAGGGTTTTGGACCAGATAAATCTGGTCATTTTCAGTTCTAAAATTAATAGGTTAGTTTACATATTTTGTAAAAACAAGGGAAAGGGAAAATGACAAGTTTTCTTATAACTCTTTGATATGGAATATATTTGTACTATTTTGAAATGACAAAACATATTCTTTCATATAACCAGGTCCTTTATATGCATAAAGGTAAGTAATCATAATAAATCTTAATTGTTCTGCCTTATTATACCTTAGCATAGATCAAGACTGAAGAAACAGTAAACCCTACAAAGTTAAAGAAAATACATTCAGAGGACAGTCAGTTGCTAACAGAAGCTTATGAACTATATTCTATCAAACAGATGTTTTACATAATAGACACGAATGTTTTGCTCATATAAACCAAAAGCTTTTATGGCTTTTAATATTGATTGAAAATGCAATGAAGTGTATATATCAAGTCTTTAAAGTAATAAAATTAGGTTATTTAAAAAGGGTATAATATATTAGTACCTGAGATTTAAATAAGAGATTTAAAAGATATTGAAAGAAAATATCATTGAAGTATATTTACCTACATTATTTCCAGTTTTATTTACAATTCTGTGTTAAAAATAGAATACATTAACTATGAGATTGAAGTTAGGTGTCTTTATGATGTTAGTGGTGGTGATAATTGTATACAACTACCTCCAACTAAGCCCCACTATACAAGCTTCCAAGGAGGGTTTTGATGCAACCATTTCAAAAGCTGATGATTACTGGTTGCATATTAAGTAAAAAAATGAAATATATGAGTGATATTATACTCTGTTGGTTAAAGGCATGGCCTCTGAAGTTGTACCGCCCAGACTGAAAACAGTACTAGGGCTGTCACTTTCTCTGTGATTTTGAGCGAGTAACTTCATTTATCCTGTGTCAGTTTTCTCATCAGTAAAATTGGGATAATAAAAACAGCTATTTCAAAAGGTATGTGTAAGGATAAACGGGTTAATATACATAAAACACTTTGAACAGTAATTAGGATTTAATAAGGGATGATTTGCAATGAAGAGTCCATGATACCATATAAAAGGCTAACATTTGAGCACAAGTTCAGCAGCATAGAGGCTTTAACTTAAGGGAATTAAATTTTACAATTCCCTTTTCTCTCCCAAATATAAGAAAACATCCTGGAAATGTTGTACAATTTGATAAACTCCTTTGTGTAGGAGGGCAAGTTTTGTTAAAGACAATGCAATTTTTTATTATTCTTTCAACAAAACACTGCAAAACTAAACAGGGGGCCAGGGGTATAGTATTTCTACTTGATAAGAAATATATACATGTCAAGTAATGATTACATATTTTATGATAGAGAATAGTTGATTAAATACATTTTCTAGAAGCCAATGTTGGAATATTTTAACTACTCAATGATTATTTCCCCTTTAAGCCCCTCTGTTAAATATCTATAGAGATTGCGTTCAAATCTGGAAAAAAGGAAATGAAGGGGCGTTATGAAAGGAAATGTGAAATGAAAATAGAGTGTTCAATAACAGTCTTAATTAATACTAGGACTCTCTTAATCTCTAGACCATGTCTAAACAGACTGGAATGATTTTATTAACTGTAAATTTACTTATTTACCAAACACATATTTAGTACTTAATACTAGCCAAGCACTGCTTTAAGTGCTTTATAAACACTGAGTTACTTAATTCTCAAATCAACTGTATGTGATAGGTGCTACCATTGGAAACCTGAGGTATAGGAAGGCTTATAACTTCTCAGGGATCCTAGAGCCAGTAAGTGGAAGAGCCTGGGTTTGAACCCCGGGCATTTGGTCCCCGTGACCGCACTCTCCTCCTCTCTGCTATACTGCCATATTCGAGGAGCTGCTTCTTGCTACTCGCAATTGTTTAAATTTAATTGTTTTTAATACAGATAACAAAACAATTTTTCAGTTTAAAGTACATAACTTAATTTGTATTCAACTTGACCTAGATACAGTTATCATTTTTAGTGTCAATATTCAAACCATCATCAACATCAAAATCATCAACATTTTTCAAAACATCTTCACATGTGTGTTTCATTTGTTCACATTCAACTAAGAGTTTCCAAACACTCACTAGCTGTCAGGCACCATAGAAATTACTATTTTGGTTTTTTTTTCTAAACTCTTAGTGAAAAGTCAAAGAGAGAAGGAGCTATGCAATTATTCCAAAAGAACTAATGGTTCAAAGATAACTTATAGGAGATGGTGAAATGCATTATGTGATTTATAATGCAAAATGTGCTTTCTCAGGTGCTAATTTGATAGACTTACAGTAAAAATTACATCACCCTCCACCTCAGCAATAGCTAAGAGAAAGTTGTTTTCTCTAATGTGAGAGTTGACTTGACATAGAAAAGTTTATATGAATAAGAAAACCTCAGTAATATTAATCCAGAGTATCAAACATTTATTGAGGAATTATCCATCTGTTTGATTTAATTGTTCATTAATTGCTAGTAAGGCTTAAGTCATTGAATTTTGTCATTGATTCCTTAATCTTTACCAATCTAAATATTAATAATATGCAAGGACATTGAGAAATGTAAATAATGAGACTAACAGGGAGGGGCAGTACAGAAAAACCTAAAGAGTTACACCTGATTAATTCATGTACTGAAATACTTTCATTTCTTCCTAGACATTCTTATATACCTTGCTTATTTTATGAAGGATAATCAGAATATTAATAACATAATTCCACATTAAGAATAAAATGAACTGTATAAATGAAACAATTTTTTGCCATCATTGGTCAAACATGTCTGTACAATGAAAAATTATTGAATGTTTAAAGATAATACTTATTATCTGCAGATCTCTCTGTAGAATCAGATGTGATTCCCCCAGGGTTATTAAGCGTTCCTAATTTTATCAGGTAAGCAAACACAATTTCAATTGAATGTGCCTAATTATTTATAATAAAGCTAATGAATTTTAACTTTATATAAGATGTCTAAAAATTACTCTACTGACAATTAGCTTCTAGTGCTATGCTAAGCATATTTTCAGAGAGGGCAGAGAATAACAAGAAATCTGTGCAGTCACCTCTCAACAGGCAACTTTATTGTCTATCTTTTTCCTTTCATTCTCACTCAATCCATTCTGTATAACAGGAAAAGAGTGTTATTATTATTATATTAATATTATTAAAGCATAGTTTTCATTATGACATCATTTTTGGAATTATAAATTAACTCTGGCATACAAATATACATGAAAATAGAATAAATATTATGTATCTAGTTTAAGAAAAATAATTATTGAGAAAATTTAAATCCTTGTATACTCATCCCCAATTTCATTCCCCACCAACTACAAAGATAATCACACTTCTGAATTTGGTATTTGCCATTCCATGTGGTTTTATACATTGACTATATGTGTATACATTCACAATTAATACTAGAATTGCTTTGCACATTTATATATGTTATAAAAAGGCATCATAGTGTTTACGTTCTTTGACATTTTGGTTTTGAGATTTATCAGTGCTGATCTATATATCCTTAATTTACTTTGACAAAAAATTATCCAATTTAAGTCCACATTATAATTTATTCATTCATTTTATTGTTAATAGATGTACATATGTAGATAGATGGTAGCTATATTAGATGGATAGAAATAGATGCACAAAGAGAGAGAGAGAGATCATTATGCCAACACTACAGTGGGTTTTTTCATACAGGTATCCATGTGCAGTCTCACAGTCAAGAGAGAATATACCTAGGAGTAGAATTGCTGGTCTTAAGTTATACACAAAGTCAATTTTCCTATATATTGCCAAATCACTTTTCAAAATGCTGCACCAATTTACACTTCTACCACAGTTTATAAAAGTTTCTATTGTTCCACATCTCTCCAAAATCTGATAAGGGACTTTGTATTTTTGACAATTATTGCTTCTGAAACATAAATCTATTCTCACTGTATATTCTAAAAGTTATTAACAACCTGGCCTGAATATTATGAACTTTAATAAGGCACTATAACTTATTAACATCTATAGGATTCAGTGTTTACTCTTAATCCTGGCATTGAAAAACCAGTTGATGAAAGTGGCTGGAATATTGAGCAATTGTATTGTATTTCCGGCCATACTGAGTTACTTACAATCCTCAAAAAATGTATCATTGCCATTTCACATTTCTGAGCATTTTACCTTTTTGAAATGCTCTCCTCTTTACCCAAGAGGAGAAATCCCAATCTCTCACAACATCTCCTCAGTGAACCTTATGAAAATCAGAATGATGTTACCCTGCTTTGCACCATCGATATTTCTTATACATACAATTATCCTGAAAGCATTTATGCAGGACTGTAGTAATTATTTGTTTGAGTCTGTCTTCCCATCATGTGAATTGCAAGTTCTTTGTTTTTGTATCTTTATAACCTAATTCATAACAAGGGATTCAATCTACATGTGTTTAATGAATGACTGAATATATTCAATTAACAAACATTTATTGAGAACATAATATGGGTCTGTTGCCTGACTAAGTAATAGAGAGACAAAAAGGGAACAAAACCATTGGTCCTATCTTATGAGTTGCTTACAGATTCAATCCTTTAGAGAAATCTTACTGGAAAGCTCTATCATATAATGATCTCTTCTTTTGCATAAATATTTTAGAGCTTGCAATCTAGTGAAATTTGTGTACAATCCTAAAATGTAACTTGACATTAGTTGTTTCATCTATGTAAAGTTTATTTCCCTTAAATTATTCATAATCTAAAAGTAAAATGTGTTTTCATTTCCTTTAACATCTTCCCACAAATCTGAGAACATTACTGAGCCCAATTTTTGTTTAATAATTTTGCATGATTTTTATGAGCTACATCTTCATAGTGAAGAAAAAACACGGAATTCTATTAAATTTTCCTTTGATACAATTCAATACTGAAAGCTTATTGCCTTCCATTTATTTGATAAATCTAGGCAGATTTATATTTGTGAAAGCAGCATTGGATACAAAACAATATAAATTTATGAATATTGTTTGCCATTATAAACAACAATTTGATCCACATAAATAGTTTTTATACTTTTCAGAATTGGAGCAAGAAAAATAATATCTTTTTTCATCATATTTTCCCTGTATCTCTAACACAAGAAACACAATTTTCTGTAAATTCCCTAACTTTCTGTGTCCACATCACTACATTTTTAGTGCCTATGATTTCAAGTGATAGGATTATCAGTACTCTTTTGACTACTATCTAGTTATGGAGTTCCACCCTAGGTTTTAACAGTTATGTGTGATAAAATTATAGTGGCTTATAATGAACAGGTTCTTTTCACTTTTATAGATACTTTTTTATTCCCTGTAATATGGGCCATACACTAAATTGGTCCTCTATAAATGTGGACATAATCTCATTTATTCCACAAACTACTTCTATTTTTTTTTATTTTACATTTAAATACTTAGAAACTTTTAGATGTTAAGATGCCCTTAGACAGTGTGGAAGATAGATTGCTTCTCCACAAAGACATTTTCAAATCCTAAGCCCAGATTCTGTGGATGTGAATGCTCATTTGTAAATAGTACCCTCAAAGAACCTATTTGGATAAGGTCAAATTGAATCGGGGGGCCATAATCCAGTATGGCTGAAGTCCTTATAAACAAAGAAAATCCTGATGTAGTCTGTTAGGACATGTCAAAGAAGGAAAGAGACAGATAGCAATGTGATGTAAACAAAGATTGAGCCACTGCTAGAATGCTACAGACTTTGGGGAAAACATGTCCTACCAATACATTAATATTAAACTTCTGGCCTTCAACAAATTATTGAGTCAATTTAAACTACAATTTAAGCCAACCAATTCTGCGGCAGTGTCTTAGAAGCCCTGGGAAACTAAGACAGACAGGATTACACAGAAAGCAGTTGACCAATCAGGTGATCTTGGTCTACTGATGCTAAATATACTGATGCTTCCTTCTATAAGTTTAGAGGAAAGGTAAAAGAAAAACCGTGGTGAATTAAAAGAAACGTATCAGTAGTGTTCCTCTGAGACCTGAGATTTTATTTCTGCTCTGTATTTGACGAGTTTCAGTTTTATTAAGTGCATAGGATAGATATTCAATTTACCTATTAATGGTTGGAGATGTAAGGAGACCCACAGCAGGAAGAAAATAATGCAGAAATGTGGTTGAATTTTAGTTCAATCTTCCAAATGGCTTTCTGAAAATGATTTTTAGTAAGCAAATGAAACTGGGGGGAGATAAATCCTTAACTCTGCAGCATATAGCAGGAGCACTTATGATCATTTAAACTCATGGCAGGGTTGTTACACCTGCAAACCCACAACAGATTGTGGGAAATGTGACACCCTGTGCTGCCAGCTTGGGACTGGAAATTTGAATTTTCTCCATTTTAACGGAGAAGTGAATCCCTGCTGCTTTACAAACTTTAAAAGCTTCGTTTTTCCCCTGTAACAGCATGTTTCAAACCTGAACAACATTTAATGAGCTGCTGTAAATCGGGACAGGAGCTTTAAAAGTCTTGATCTGCCATGGCAAAGGTTTGTTTGAAATTGTGAGAGCAGAGGTGATTTCATAGTATCATGTCTTACTGAAAAGCTTGCAGAGCTAGTGAAATATAGAATATTTTATCAGAAGTGAAGTCAGCATGATACATGTTTTCCAGATGATATAATGTGCTTTCGAGGTGATAATCATTGAGCCAAAGAAGTAAAAAGGAAAGGAAATAATGAAAGATTTGAGTTGAAGTAGAAGCAGGAGGAAAACAAGGCAGCTTAGGCTATGATGCCTCTATGAAAGGACTGCTGTTAAAAGTTTCTATAAGTGTGTGAAATATGATGCCAAAATAAAGCAGAACCAGACCCTCAGATTAAATCAAATGCAAGGAAGGGAAAGCTTTATTGGAAAAATCTGATGTGCTTACTCTTACATGTGCCAAGAACTCCTCCATCATGGTACTTTATCTTGCTAATCATCACAATCATTCTGCAATGCCCCATAGGAAGACATTCTAACCATTATAAGATTTTACACATAGATCTGTTTTTCTTCTTTTTTAATCCAACTGAAATGACAATTAAATGATTAAATGATAAAAGCTTTCAGATGAACTACATTCAATATACACCCTGTTAATTGTGAAATGGTTTATTATATTCACATAGTTAGTGCTTGGATTCATTTGTTGCTATTGAGAGTAGAGAGGATTTAAGAGGGTTACAAATGAAAATTGTTTGGCATAATGCTTTGTTTTTTGTATTGTTTTGAGTTTAATTCTTTGTTATTAGCTTGGAAGGGACGTATAGACATTAGATCATCAGTTCCGCTCGAGGCAAGACGGATATTCACTACACCTAACTGCACGGTGTCTATCAACAATCTCCAGGAAAATGGATCTATTTATCTCCCTTGGAAACCTGTGCCAGGGCTAGTGCTCCTAATCCCCACATCGGTATATCCACAAACATCTCCTGCCCACTGATCCATACTCCTAGAATGCTCCATCAATATTAACAGCAATGACCAGGAGCATCCTAAATCCCATCAGCTAAAATTTAAGCTCATCTCCAGGTGGCTGGCAGTTTAACAGTATATCCTTTGCAGAATTACCAGCTACATATTTAAGATGTTTAATTGTCCTTGGCAAAAAAAATATCATATAATGTAATGTACAGCCCTAGATGTAAAGATTATGCTGATTGCCTGATAGCAATATAACACATATTGCAGTTGGTTTCTCTTTAGTTATTATAGACATGCTCTCATCTCCTCCACACTCGGTCACTCCATCTACATTGTGACCACTCCATAAAGAAATAGCTAGTGGGCTTAAAGTACAGTATTTCTCTTTGCAATAGACTTTATCATGATTTGCATGGTGGCTATTCTAGCTACTTACATTAAATAGACATACTGCTTTAGGGGCAAAGGGTCACAACCTTTTTATTTTTAGCAAATGCTGTTAACAATTAGGCCAGGAACTTAAGACAGCAGGATGTGGAAGAAAGAAAACAAAACCAGTGATTGAAAGCGCTGTGACTTGTGCTCTTGTCCTAGATATGTGACCATGTTATTTATATACACCACAGAAAAATAAGCTACATAGCATGGCACTGCGTAAGAGGGAATACTTAACTAATTATGTCCACTCTCAGCACCAGAACATCAACTTTAATAATCAGGATGTGTTCACCTAGGATGTGCCTGAACATTTGATATCTAGAGACTATTTTTAAAAGCCTGGTGGATTATGAAGGTTACTGAAGTGATTTTTGAGAGACTGAAACTTGAATTTTGGGGTTAAAAGGAAGTTACCTGTATATATGACGGAGTATATGTATTTATTTTTTAACTAAAATTTCTGTATATGGTAGTCTATAAATAATACATAGAGGGATTCATATGTCAATCTCACTTCCATCAGATGAAAGAAACTGGTGGTAACTCTTTGTGTACTTGGCATTTTTCTTACTTAAGAATAGCGGAAGACATCTTTAAAGAGCTCTACACTAGTACAATATATATTATATTATAAACATTTTGTTGTATATTATTATAATATATGATATTATATAGCTAATATAAAATCCAAGCTAAAAGTAGTTTCCTTAATTGTATAAATATTAAAATACATTTTTAACTGTTAACACTTATCACATGCATTGCAGGAGTAAGTTTAATGTCCTGGGTGCACAATAGTGTTAAATAAATGTTAGGTTATCATTTTTAATAGTGTTAGCTACCTCTCAAGGGCTAGATTTCATATCTGTTTTTGATAACAGATGTAATAATAAATCATATTAGGCTCATTATAAGCTGAGGGATAATGGCACTCAAACTCTATATCACACAAGCCCAAGAACTGGTAAAATATTTCATGTTTCCTGAAATTGGTAACCATGACCATGGACATTGTATTGGGATGATATTTTATATTACTAACCAGTAAACTTAATTATACCTATTCATACTCCATTAAGCCCATGGAATAAAGAGCATGGAAATATCCATCGACATGAAAACAATTAAATAAATTATGATAAATAAATACAACTGACTTATATATATTAATGAAAATGAATAGAAGAGAGCAACAGAAGCAACAAAGAACAATATAGATGAATCTTAGACACATAATTTTAAAACTAAGACCCCCCCACATTATATTTAGTATGATATCATTTTTCTCAAGCAAAGAGGCAGGACAGTAAAATTTTTATTACTAAAAATATTTTAGTATGTGCCTTGGACAGTGGGTTCACAGACATCCATTATATTGTCATTTATATATCATACACATATCTTAAATATTTTATATGTAGCACATATTGTATTTTAAAAGGAAAATAAAGAATATGAGTGGAAAAATAATAGATTGTTTCTTTAGTAACCCATACAGGGCATTGATTGTACAATACTCACTGTCACAGCTACTGAATTAAAGTTAGGACTTGGAAGTGTACGCCAGGGTGGTACTTGATAATGACCGTAGGATCAGTTGGATTTTCTCATTTTCCGGTAGCTCTATCTTTCATTTCATCTGAAGTAGCGTTTTAATAACTCAAAGTTTCAAAGAGACAGTAAAATGTAATGAGCGACATGCATGGTACATTAGTCAGTTACACAGTATTGCTGCATAACAACCTATTGCAAAATTCAGTGGTGTAAAGGAAACAATCATTCTTACTCTCACAGTTCTGTGGTGAAAGTTTTGGGCTGCAAGTCTGTGGATTGGCTGGGGAAACTGTTCCAAGTGTTGTGGAGCAAGTTGCTACAACAGTTCATCAAGGGAACACAGGTTCAGGGCACAACAGAAACTTTCAGTAAATGATCTCTTTATTTGTACAGAATAAGGAGACCAGAAAGGGCACATTGCTTTGTCACAAAGAGTCCAAAAGAGCAGGGGAAAAAATCCCATCACAGCTGGTCTTTCAGAGTGTCTGAAAACTGCTCCATGTCAGGGTACATAGACGGAAGCTCCACGGGCCCCTCTTCTGGTAGGATAAGAGAGAGAAATCTCTACTGTTTGAAAGTGGTTTTATCCACCTTGGGGGAGGAAACAGGGTGCCCTCCCACTGAGAATTCCTGATCTGATAAACATTCAGAGCTACTTTTCCTGGTTTCAGGTTTGTCTGTCTGGGCTTTTTATTAGCCTTAACATCTCCCCCATGTAGTGGAATAGCACACAGTAGAAAAAGAGGTGGGGTAGAGGAAGGCCTGAGGATGACAGCTTAACAGATATTTTAACAGATGTCTGTTAATCCCAGGCTGAAAAGATTACAGTTAGCTTGAGTATGTTACCCTGGCAATACAAAAATATAAGAGGGCAATCAAAACAGTGCACAAAATTTTAAGCCTCTATTTACATCACATTTGCTAACTTTGACCAAAGAACTTGAGTGTGCATTTATAAGACTACTGCTTGGGAGTATAAGATCAGGACCAATAATTCAGTTCACCACACAAATATATTTAGAATTTAAATATGTTTTATATTACACTAGGTCTTTCCCTCTTCCAGACTCTTTATTTGTTGATGCTGAATTCTAAAGACTATATATATTGGGCTTATCTGCTGACCAGATTCAGGATAAATTTGGCCAAGAGAAGATAGTGGCATGAGATTAGAAGGCAGAAGATAGAAAACTTGGGTTATTTCTTCCTGGCATAGATACTGCATCTCTGGCAGTAGTTTTGTACCTCTGTGACTATGGTTTTTAACCAAGTAGTTGTGCCTCCATTGTTTTAGTTAACTCTGGGGATGACAACAGCTTCCTATTGTTGCTAGTCTCTGAGTGCCTCATTATTCTTTGCTTATTTCCTTACCATGGCAATCCACACTGATCTACCCAGTCCTTTCGTAAATTCTTTTCATTTCAACCATTTGAAGTGAATTCTGTTTCCTTCCAGGTTCCTGACTGATGCACATATATAAATAATTTCAATATGTCTTGCACAGTTATATCTTTTCTAATCACTTATTCCTTTTGATGAAATATTTGGTAAATTCTTCTAAAGATAAAAGCTCATGCTTGGCATATGTTTTATCATGTTACATACTGGACCACTTTTGTAACTTCTAGATTCTAACACAGGTTTTTACTACTTTTGTTTGGTCTCTCATATTCTTTATCATTTGTTGGATATAATACATGACCTAACTTTCTTAAGCCTAGGGAAATTCTCTGCTTTGCAGCTGCTTCTATATCATTAATTTAGTGCAGGTTTGATTTCTGAAATTCTCTTTTTGGGGGGAGGGTGCCCTCAGATTTAATTTTTCTTTTTCTTATGGCTGAACTTGGGCCACCTATTCTTATCTAAGCAAGCCCAAGTCTCTTATTTAACAAACAAACAAAAAAACTGGTATCAACTCCAATTTGCCAAAAGATCAATGATATTATGGGGTTATTTCTCAGTGCCTTCTCTGCTGGCTTCAAATTCTACTCACCCTCTGACAGGTAGAAATGAATGCCCAGTGACCACGCCACAGTGATAGTCTCATTTTTCATAGGTCCTATCACACCTCATTCTTTTTTTAGATTATATCCCATTATCAGGAATCCCCTTTGGTCTCTTTTCTTGCTATCTTTCTCTTTGAAAGACAAGTTTCCTTAAAGTGTACTTAAGATATTCTAACTTTAGAAAAAAATAAAACTTCTTATTTCCCCTTTCAAACATCCCTCCTTATTACTTCAACATTAGAAAGTAAAGGTTAAAGAGATGGGTCTACCTGGCTAGATATAAAAATAGATATGTTAGGGAAATCAAGATGAACATGGGAAATTATTTTTTTAAAAACGTTGCAGATTTAAAATGATAAGTCAAGACACACAGCATATGAGAAGAAAGGAGAGAAGGAAATGAAGACGCTACCAAAGCAAGAGGCCTTTTAGGGTTATTAACAAGAACACTATAAGCCCAGGACAGAAATGGGTCCTATTTAAAACATGTCTGTGATCAGAGACCTAAGCCATATAGATAAATTGGATTTACATGATTTCAAGATGACCTATACAAAGTTAAAGCCAGGAATGAGTTCCAAGGCTTGGAAATATAATGCAACTATTTCTTCAGTAGCCAAGAGACTTGAGAAAACTATATCCATATTAAATGTGTTTTGGAAAATAGGGAGAACTATTAAGAAAGTCAATGCTTTTAAATTATACTATAAGAGGATTCTTATGTTTCCTGAAAGTTTAAAAGTGGACTGGAAAAGACTGAATAATATTTGTGCCAATGGGATACAATGTGAGAGACATTCCCTCACATGATGCAATCTGTATATGATTTAGATGCTAATTTTCATTCCAAATGTTTTCTTTAGAATGGTTGCCAGTATGTACTTCAATGAAATAGATATAATTGATGTCACAAAAGAGTAAACAAGGTCCAATTATCAACAGCTTCTTGAAAAAGGATTGTTAAAGATTCCCAGGAGTTCTGAGTTCACAGTTACTGAAAAAGAAGTATTTCCCAACTTTTCATTGGGTAGCAACAGAAATTTATCCTCAGATGGAAGGATTCAAAATTGCTGTTCTGAGACATGTTGGGTTCAGTCTGGTGTGATAAGACCCATTAAAGCATAACTCACTATCAGAACTTTTTGACCAGTCAAAATTCTTATTATTTTGAATTTAGTGAGTTTGCAGTAGTTTCCTTCTATTTGCTACAACTTATTCATCCAAGTACAGTGTCTGATTTTTTCATATTTATTCCAATCAACAGAGTCTAGTCTAAATTCTATTTTATCAATTTATTATATCTTAGTCATCTCTAGTTTCTATTCTTCCTCAAATTCTTTAGTCTCTTTTCAAACTATTTGGCTCCATCCTTCATTATTATTCCTTTTTTTCTTTTACACATTAGTGATTTTTATGATGCTGAGACTCTTTATTCTTTATTATTTGGTCTGTGAAAAATCCCATAAAAACTAGTTTACTTTCCCATCTCCTACTTTTATCATTGCTTTTTCTTTAAATCATTATCATCTGCTTCTTTGATTTATTTCTATGTTTATAAGGCGGAATAGCTATTCATTTTAAACAGAAATTTTCTTTGTCTTTATTTTTTCCAGTTTAGAAATTTGAAAATTTTCTCCTGCTCTCAGAATTTCCTAAAGGCTGAAGTAGTACTTCTGTTTATGGGATAGTGCCTTCCCAAGGTGTTTTCACCATAAATTAATGAAGCTTCATGAACTTTAGTTTGCCTCTCTTTTGGCATAAAGTGAAAGACTGAATATTCAAGTAAACAATTTGCCTCACGCTGCATAACAGGGTTTTATAGAGTTCAATGTCTAGAACCAAACCAGGAAGGCAAGTCACTATATTGCAGCAATTTGATTTTCTAAGACTTATCTATTCTAGCTATGGTTTAGGGGGAAAAAACACTGGATGCTGAAAGGGTAAGGGATTCCTTTCTTGTTTAAAATGGGGAGCTAGAAGCAAATTCTTTATTCTTAGTTTTTACAGAAAATTCTTATATGTATTGAACATAGATTCACAACATGTGAAGAAAACAAAAGCATATTTTAATGCTACTTCTTACCTTCACATGTGGATGGGAAGGGAAAAAAAAAGCAGCACAGAATCTCATAGCAAAGGAAGGATTTGGGAGTCCTGGTTTCTAGGTTCTTCAGACATAGTAGAGCACGTGCTAACAGTGAGAAGGAGAAGGTGACTGGGGTTGTTTCAAAAGCCTATAGGAAGAACAACAAAAGATTCTTTGTTCAATATGGAGAGAAAAGTATTTCCATTACCTCAGTTTACCCTGAGATGTCCATGAGGGCTCATATATTTGTGAGTCTGGCTGACTGTGGCACTGACTTTCATCAGAGAGATCAGAAACTCTTGAGTCTTTGTTTGAGTGATAATCTACACAGGGGGTAAGGAAGGGAAAGAACCTTTAGAAAAGAATATGAAACAACCCTCACAACTCAGACAAGACAGGGAGTAGTTCATATTCCCACCAGCCAAAGTGGAAAGATCTAAAAATGAGGAACTGAGTAAGGTCCTCACAAAGTTACTATTGGCTTCAAAATGAGACCAAAGTGCTAATGAATGACTGATCTGGTCTCTGTGAGCAAATTTTAAAAGCAAGCCTTGAAGGAATCAAAATGATTCCAGTTAACTATGTACCAGCACAAAACCCTATATTTAGTAAATAAATTGAATTTTTTAGGTAAAAACTTTCTCACAAACCCAGAAAGTTTCACTACCTAATTCACCAAACATTTAAGAAAGAAAGAACGACAATCCTTCATGAGGATTTTGTGGAAATAGAAGAGAAATCACTGCCTGCTTCATCTTAAGGGGTACAAATAACCCTCATATAACAGTGGAAAACATTTCATGAAAAGAGAGAACTTAGAAGCAAAGTCCTTAAAAATTTTAGCAAATAGAATCCAGCAATATATAAAAAGGATAATAGATCATGAGCAAGTGTGGTTTATCCCAGAATTACAAATTGTTTAACATTCAGAAAAAAATCAATATATGTCACCATACCTGTGCAAAGAAAGAAACTAAAGAAAGGAAAACTATATGATTAATGATTATCTCAATTCATGCAGAAAAAGCAATTTCATGGAGTGGATTTTTAAAAATAACTCAACTATATACTGTTTAAAAGAAACACACTTCAAATTCAACAAGATAGATAAGTTTAAAGTAAAAGGATAGAGAAAGATATACCATGCAAATATTAATTTTAAAGATGGTTATATTAATATTAAAAGAGGAACACAACTTAAGAAACATTGAGTAAATTTTGGCTTGTGAACTTATTATACAATATGCAGAGTACTAAACATACACATACACACAGTTATGAAGGCTTGCAAACTCTGAGGAATACATATAACCATTGTTTAAAACTCCATTTTAAGATGAAAAAAAATTGAATCTTGGGGAAGTGGATGTGGCTCAAGTGATAGAGCTTCCGCCAGCCATATGGGAGGACCTGGGTTTGATATCTGAGGCCTCCTGGCGAAAAAGAAGAGAAAGCATGCCTGCACAGCGAGCCAGTTGCCAGCGTCCTGAGCCAAGTGTTTGCCCAGCGAGCTGAGGGCCCGCATGGTGAGCTGAATACCTGTGCGGTGAGCTGAGTGCCCTCGCAAGCGCCTGCATAGCAAGCCAAGCCCATGCAAATGCCCACGTGGCAAGCCATTGCCCATACAGTGAGCCAGTGCCCATGCAAGTGAGTCATGCAGCAAGATGATGATGCAACAAAAGAGAGACAAAGGGAAGAGTCAAGGTGAAGTACAGCAGAAACCAGAAACTGAGGTAGCACAGCTGTCAGGGAACCACCCTCCACCTCAGAGGTCCCCAGGAACAAATCCCGGTGAATCCTAGAGGAGAAAAAAATGAGAAGAGAAGATTAAAAGAGAAATTGATACTGAAGATCATACAATGAATGGACACAGATAGCAAAAACAGCAGGGTGAGGAAGGGAGGGGGAGGGGAAGGAGGAAAAATAAATAAATACATAAATAAATAAATCTTTTTTAAAAAATCGAATCTTGTATAGATTAAGCTATTCCCCCAATTGTTTTACTAGAAACTATCCTAGTCTAGGTCCTCTGACCTCTAATGATCAGAAATACAGTTTGGGGAGAGGGCTGTGCTGTTCCATGCTCCCCTTCTGTCTTCCTGGAAAAATCTCACCCACTTTCAAAAATAAGCTCACATGCTGCCTGTTGTACAATGTCCTTCCCATGTCCACCAGGCAGAATACAACTGGTATGCCCTCTATCTTCAATAGAAGTCTCCTTGCATATGCCATACTTAAGCACTTATTACATTGTATGGTAAGTGTGTATTAGTCTTTCTTCCAAAATACGTTCCTCAATAGCACAGAACATGTTTATTTCATTCACAGTGCCTAGCACAGTGTCCAAGATTTGACAGGTTCTTAATAAATGTTTACAAATTATTTTAATTAAAAAACTAAACTTGTATTTGTCAGAAGAAATTTAGAAATACCATGAGCTATGAATGTAAATTTCCTAGGGAAGTAAGCCACCCATATGTAGCTATATAGATGTAGATGTTCAAGATTAATGAAATTATTATTCCTTAATCCACTTTATTTTTAAAAATTTAATAATAAAATAGTAATCTCACTGTTCATCTTTTTCTCAATTACACTTTCATCCACAAAGTAAGTAACTATGAAAATATTTCTATGTTTAATTCTTAACTAGTAGAACAAGTCCATGAAATTTTCATTTGACCGGACAAAAAGCTAATCTACAATTATTTATCAGTGAAATGTAGTTTTTATATATAGCTAGAAATTTGTATGTTACTCTTTAAGATGTTTCTTTTTATTTTAGCATATTTCTAAAAGAAAGAAGCAATAAGGAAACATATTTATATGAACACCATTAAGCATTTGTCATAAAAATTTAACATTTAATGGTATTTTAAAGAATGAAATCTGTCTCTAAGGTAAATACTGGGCTCTCCACAGAATTAAAGAAAAACACATAATAGGTTCTAGCAGTTGTATTGGAACTATCTCTGCAATGTAATAGTCTATTAATTTATAGCTGGATTATAAAATTTTCCTTTGGTTTAGAAAATGCTTCATTGGATCATTCATGCAAGAAAAACCAAGCAGCAAATTACATCTTTCTTGACATTTATTGTGAATTTTCAGCTCAAATTTATGGAATGTGGGAGTCAGTAAAAGAAAAGAGCTTTGTCAAACTGCACTGCAGTTTGATGAAGAAGTGAGGAGAAAATGGAAATTCATCTCTTCTACCCTGCCACATTTATTAAACTAAGGAAATCTTGTCATTCTTCTGTAATTTATTCAATTTGAAATTTAAGAGAAAATCTTGACACAATATAATGTAGTTATATCTCCACAGTTTTCTGCAGGGAGCAATTTTGTCTAATCAAAATTGATCAATAAATTAGTTGATCTCAGAATTATAAAGAAAGAGTGCTGATTGGTAACACATAAAAAACATTGAGACTGCTTTTTTTCTGAATTAAGATTGATATGAGCAGTAATAAGGAGCATTCCGAAAGAATATATTTTCAAATAAAAGCACTTACAATTTATACTACTATCTTTAGTAATTATCTTTTTATATTGCAGTGTTTTTTATCTAAAACTAAAGACGGTGACTGTATAAGATGTAATTTAGAATGCTTAAGGATTTCCTGCATCATATCAATTTCAAAGCAATTAAAACCACACTCCTGTAAACATTACTAATTTTGGCAAATACAGTTTCCTCTTAAAAGAAATGGTCATTTTGTCATTAAGCAAATCTTCAATAATCACCTACTCCATCTTCAGCTTTGTAGACTTGTGTTTTTTTATTTCAAAATTTAAAAAGCAATAGATTCTTATTTCATACAACATAATATTCTGTTTTTGACAGTGACACCAAGTGCAGTTTACAAGTTATCTGCAAAATATAATTTTAAAATTGGTTTAATTGACTAAATATGGCTACAGGAGATGGGTGGTTATTTATTTTTCAAAGGTTTTATATATAGAACAAAGAAAATAACTAGTTATACAAGTAACTGAGAAAAAAAGGGAAATTAAATTACTACCAACACTAAGTATGGAAGAAATTATTCACCTTCTTAAATTCCCTGGGGCTTAGCAAACCTTCTCAAACAGCAGAAGGCATTCCAAAGTTCAGCACATTCACACTTAAAGGAATCTGTAGTTTCAGCAGTGTACAATGCTGCACAAAAGCAGTTATAAATAGATACAGTAATTAAACAAGAAATTCCATCACCACAAACTGATACCAGTGGAATTTAATTTGTAGAATAATTCATAGAAGGACTGAGAGTACACATTCTTACTTGAATAAGTGACCAGTGGCTCATATACTAATTCATAACAAATAATTCTGACTCCCAGTATTTTTTCAGACACTATATTAATTGCTAAATTTTCAGTAATGAGCAAAAACCTACACAATTACTTTTTCATTCAGCTTAGTGCTCAGAGAAGCTAGACATTGGGTAAAAGAACAAAGCAAAGCAAAGCAAAACATGAGGAATAATTTAATTCAAAGGAAAGTAGTTCAAGAACATATAACAAAGGAATATGAGATGATGGAGCAAAATTAGCTTCCCGTTAGCTGAGAGCTGAAGAATGATAAGATTGAACAGTGTGAGCATGGATTATGGGTAAAAGTAGTTACACTATTCAAAAGAAGTGGCATGTGCAAAGTTTCCTTAAATGGACAGAACATAGGAGTATTAAAATGTTGAAGTGAATTGGAGCACAGAGAGGGAAGTGGGAAGTGGTATGAGGTGGCGCTGTGACTACACTGTGTAGGGCTTCCTTGGTTCGGTTAAGGAGGAAGAGTTGTTCTGCATCCTAAGAGAAATTGGAAGCCATTGATGTAATTTTTTAAGCAAGAGTATGAAACGCTATCAGGTTTGCAGTATTAAAAGATCAGTCAAGCTCTAATGAGAGAGTTAAGAGTGTTTTTTAGGTAAACCATTAAGAAGTTAATTCAGTATTTTAGAAAAGAGATAGCACAGCATAAAGACAGCCATGCAGAAAAAAAGAGGCATATCTATTAAAGTGCCTTAATAGATATGTCAAGTAGGCAGTTAGAACAATTGTTATCAAATTAAATATTACAGAACAGCTCATGATGAAAAGCAATAGCTTCCCATTCCCTACTTTCTGTCTCCCCAAGTAACGTCTTCTAACCATTTCTGGGTTTTTAAAATCAATTCTGGTAGTTAAGCCATAATTCCAGAAAATGAGTTCCTATTTTTTTTTCTTGATTGACCAACCTCAGTTAGTATCTACTAAGAACTGAAGTGAAAGGGTCCACTCTCCTCATCCCAAAGTCTCATATCTGAATCAGGTTAGGTTAGGAAAAGGGAAGATGTGTCTACGACCTGGCAGAAAAAAATGGCCGGGAAATGCGTGGCCGTGGAACCCTGCCTGGAAACCCTGAGGGAAAGACTACCACCAGGAAGGCTGCCGAGAGATCCCTGCAAGAACCTGGCCATGAGAACCCCATTTGGAACGAGATCTCATTTGGAGTCAGAAAGCCCCAGATATCCTCAAAGGGCCTCACCATTGGGCCCCTGGGACCGGGGGAAGGGGGGGAGTGGAGTGATCAACCAGACCAGCAAACAGCTGGGGCACTTCCCCCAAACATTAGCAAGGCGAGGAACAAATAATAGCTAATAAATGTAACCCCACAAGCCAAATCACTCTCTCTGCCTGGAAAAGCCCACACCTACACCTGGGGATGCATAATTTGCTCTTTTCTCCCATTTCCGTTTTCTTCTCCCATTTTCTAAATAAACTACTGGCCTAACTAAACCAACAAGTTCTTAAATTCTTTTATATAAGGTAGCCAAGAAGCTAGAGGAATCCATTCTCCCCTGAGTTCAATATTTACACTAATATTTTCCCAAGCCCTTATTAAAATAAATCGGGGATTAAATATGAGAAATTTTGTGATTTATTTTAATTATTTGTGTTCATATATCTTCCCAAATTAGTTCCTGAGCTAATCTAACATAATAATTCTATGTTGTATATTTAGTTTTCCTAAATTCTTCTTATTGCTATCTACAGTTTCTATAATAAAGAAATATTTCTGTTTTATGTAAGTGGATTACCTGAAGTGATGGACTATAATGCATTTGCAGTTTTCATTGGCAAGAATTTTGGGGTATGTTACTACATCTAGATAAAAATATTAGAAATATTTTGGAATCAAGGAAGTTATCTTTCTATTATCTGTAAGAAGTATGGCTCTTGTTAGAGGTTCCCTCTCACTAGGTCTGCAATAATTAACAAGCTGTGACTCAGTTCCCACAGACATGCATTGAGGAAAGACAAGCCGCTCCCCCATTTAAAAGTTGAACAAAGAAATCATGTGGAAATGGGAGTAAATGGAGTTAGAGACCTTTACTCCCTGCAGATCAAAGGAACATCTGGTCCTCTAGCATTCCAAGAAAACATAACTCCTTGACCCACTACCATCTAGCCATACAAGGGAAAATTTTCACCTCCAGGGCTTCCTATTGGCCCCTGCACCTTACTCAAACCGTCAACCCCTCCCATCAACTATCATTTCCCCGCCTAGGAATGTATTATATAAATTCAAATCCCCCCTTTACAGAAGTGAGCTGAAGTCTCTCTTTAGACCCCCACCATGCTGGTGGGGAGGCTGAAGTCTATTCTTCAGGTCCCTTCCATTGGGAGAGCTTCTCAATGTACTTTCTGCCTGCAGTCAGTCTCTGTGTCCCAGTGAGTGCCCCCTTTTCTCCAACAGCTCCACTATTGAGAGAAAAATCAAATTAATATTGAATTCCCTTGCAAAAACAGGCATATAAATTTGAAAGTACTGATAAAAGAATAACAACTTGGTGTGAAAGGTCCAATGCTACAGTCATTTATCCATTCACTCAATCAAATTAATATTGATTCAGCAACTGTCCTTAATGATCGAATTTTGCTTTGAATGAATGAACTGTTGAGAGAATAAACAAATGTATAGATTGCCTTTTAAATAATTCTATTTCCATCCCTTGCAATCTTTAAAATATCAATATACTCATATATAATACTTGCTCTCAAAACAGTGATTTCCCCGTATATATTGTAATTTTATAATAATTAACACTAATCATCATTAGTAAAACTCTGAGTTCAAAATGAGGAAAGAAAATATTTTCCTTACTACAAACTAGTATTAAAGGAATATAGTCAACCCCCAGCATAGAGATTTTCTGTATTCTGTGTGATTTACAGTGTTTGCTTTTTATCTGACTTATGTCAGACATATGATACCTTTATATTAATATCTGTTGAGTATTATGCTTTACATTTTATATGCATTGTCTTTCATATATGCATATTAGATACAGTTGATTAGATTATATAGCATTAGGTAATAACCTCTGAATCTTAGTGGTTTAAACCAACAAAGACTTAATTCTCTCTGCACCTGTCCACTATTGGTTGTTTGGTGCATCTGTTCACATCACCTTTTTTTTTTTTTTTTTTTAAAGATTTATTTTATTTATTTCTCTCCCCTTCACCCCACCCCACTCCACCCCACTCCACCCCACTGCACCCCACTCCGATTGTTTGTTCTCTGTGTCTATTTGCTGTGTCTTCTTTGTCCGCTTCTGTTGTTGTCAGCGGCACAGGAATCTGTTTCTTTTTGTTGTGTCATCTTGCTGTGTCAGCTCTCCATGTGTGCGGCGCCATTCTTGGGCAGGCTGCACTTTCTTTCACGCTGGGCAACTCTCCTTACGGGGCGCAGTTTGCACGTGGGTCTCCCCTACGCGGGGACACCCCTCTGTGGCACAGCATTCCTTGCACGCATCAGCACTGCGCATGGGCCAGCTCCACACGGGTCAAGGAGGCCAGGGTTTGAACTGCAGACCTCCCATGTGGTAGACAGATGCCCTAACCACTGGGCCAAGTCCGCCGCCTGTTCACATCACCTTGACTCTTGGATCCAGGCTGGTGGAGCAGGCACCATCTGCAACATTGGTGGTCACAATGGCAGAGGAAAAGAAAGTAGGACAATTCACAAACAGGCTTTTAAAGCTTAAAGATTCTAAATGGAAGTGTAACACATTACATTTACATATCCCAGTACTGATTAGGAAGTGTAATGCTAACATCCACTTTGGAAGAGATTTGGAATTGTTTGGTGGTTAACACTACTAAAAATTCTGCATGTTGGATTTTTATTATACCCATTTTATACATAAAAAGCAGATGATTGAGAAATTTGCTAACTTTCTCTGAGTCACATCATAGTCATGAGGTAATGAGCTGTGTTATACCAAGATTGTCTTTAAAAAGTAGCTGCCTTGAGAAACGGCTATGGCTCAAACAGTTGGGCTCGCATCTACCACGTTGGAGGCGCTGGGTTAACGTCCTAGGGCCTCCTTGTGAAGGCAGGTCACCCTCCAGCGCCACAGAGTGCTGCCTGACCAGCCAGCACGTGGAGAACTGACTCAGCAAAGTGACACAACAAAAAGGGAGACAAGCAAAAACACAGAAGAGTGCACAGCGAATGGACACAGAGCAGACAACAAGCAAGCTGCAAGGGGAGAGCAATAAATAAAAATAAATACAGATACAGAAGAACACAAAGTGAATGGACACAGAGAGCAGAAAGCAAGCAAAAAAAGCCGTAAGGGGGGTATGTAGCTGCCTTATAGCCTGATGATAAAGATAAAACTCCTCTTTTAAGAAAATGTATTATGAAACCATTATCTTTTCACATGTGTTATGTGGCTGCATTTTAGAAAAACTTTTTGAATAATTAGTACCAAGTTGTTTTTACCTTGGAGAAATATTATTCCAATCTCATGTCCAGAGAGTCTAACTATGAAATTGATTCAGGCTCTGTTGAGTAATGTATGAATGTTCCATTGCAATAGGCTGAAATCTTAAAAAAATTTTGACTTGGGTCATAAGAATTTAGAGAAAAGAGCATTTTGAAATATGACATATATTTATTTAAAACATACATATAAATATTTTTTATATCTATTAGTGCATATTTCTTGGGGGCAGCTTAGAATAAATCAGTTTGAATGCAAAGGGAAATGTAAAATTATTGAGGTCATTTTTAGTTTTATAATCTCTGAAAAAATCCTTTCAATTATATTTAGCATTTAATGTAGCAATAAAATAGGCAAATGTAATTTGATGAAATTGAGTAGATTCCATATAATCTGTATATTAAAACTAACTTTTAATAACAGAAAATACCATCAAATAATCATGGAATTGTCTGTCTACTCTGGTGGTTTATCTGTCCACTCATCCTCAGGTAGTACATTTTATCATTTTGTCAGAAGACAAATCACTGTGCTTGTGTACATAAAAATGGATTCAAGAGAATAAGAAATGGCCTTTGTCTTCAAGAAGTATAAATTCCATAAATAGAAAGATATGTTTAACTCATATGCATGAACTAGATAACAATAAATACATAAAATATGTGCTGGGAAAAGACAGAAAGATTCAGAGAATAAGGGGAGAACCATGTCATTAACAGTCACTTATCTGTCTTGGAGTCTAGCTACATATATCTTTTAATATGAGTGGCTAACTCAACACAAACTCCAAGAACAAAAAGTTTCATATCTTCATGTCAATAGAAAATTTTTTATTAAAATGTTTTAGTTAATTTTAGATGATAAACCTGGAAATAAATGTTAGAGAGGTAAAATGTATGAGTTGTGAAAACTGTAAATGGAATATGTGATGAATAAAATTACCTCATTCACATCACTAATAATGTGAACTGAATTTGAAAGTATCACATAGTTCCTAGGTACCTGAGTTTCCTAACCTCAGATAAATTAGAAAAGAGTATTAAACTTAAGACCTTTGTAATAATTATGGTGATGACTCTAAATTAAACCATCAATCACTGAAATGAAAACTTTTGGTCATCAGCCACTGACACAAATTTTGAATAAATAGTGTATTAGAGAAAGATTGTTGACAATAATTATCCATCTGCTAAGCCATTAAACTCCATCAAACTTAATTTATAAACATAGAATGAGATTTTGCTTCAGCAGTAAGCTATTATATTCAATCATTCTATTAGTCAATTTTAGCAATTTTTACAATTTACATGATGAGTCAAAATGGCATTAATATTTATTTCCTGGTTATATGTAATTTGTCATCTTCAAAATGCAAGAAAAAAATTATGAAATCAGACATGGAATGTTTAAGCCCAAGTCAGTTGGGATGTTCCATTTTGTATTCTTTTCAAGAAGGTTATATATTTTGTTTCTTTGTTATTATATGGAATATTTTCACATGGAAGTTAAATGTAAACTTACTGCGGTAATATCTAAAAAGCCATTCAATGCAAACACTAAAAGCCATTCTGTTTATAATGATGCTCTCCATATCCTGTAAAACAAGTTCATTCAGTCTTGGATATAATCCCAGGACCCAAGACAATTCAATATCAAGTATAGCAAAGGATGGTAAAATTAATCAACTGCAGAATTAGGTTCCCTAGAGGAAAATGGAGCATTAGAATTTTGTAGGTTTTACACATGGCGGTAATGTTAGGACTGAAGAAGTAGAAGAATGAATGATAAAATAAAAATGGTATATTTTTAAATTTATCAACCAGAATGAGGATTTGTCTAACTTGATTAGTGAATTTGGCACTGCATGAAATATCATGCAATAGTTCAGCTTAAATAACGGGAATTTATTTGTGCATGGTTTAGGGGCTAAGAGAAAGTCCAAATCAACCCATCATCAAGGGATGCTTTCTTCTTGAATACTGGCATTCTGAGGCTGGCTGCTGGTGGTCCTTGCTCCTCGGTTCCTCTGCCATATAGCAATGCACATGGCAATCTCTCCTGGCCTTTCCTTTCTTTTTCAGGTGCCACTGATATTCATCTTCTGACTACTCATTCTGTGGCTTTCTCTCTATCTGTCTTAATTACAGTCATCTTATAAATGACTCCAGTAATAAGATTAAGATCAATCCTGGACTACACCTTAACTGAAGTAACTACATCAAAAGACCCTATGCAGGACACTATATATCCTGTCATAACCCACTGAATGGACTGGGAGAGAGTGTAAACTACAACATAAACTATAATCCATGTGGTGTAGCAATGCTCCAAAATGTACTCAGCAAATGCAGTGAATGTATCACACTAATGAAAGAAGTTGTCGATGTGGGAGGAGTGGGAGGTGTGAGGAGTGGGGTATATGGGAACCTCTTATATTTTTATTGTAACATTTTATGTTATTTATGTATCTTAAAAAAAGATAATAAAAAATTTTTTTTAAAGTCCCTACCTACAATGGGTTCACATCCACAGGAACGGATGAAGTTTAAGAACATGTTTTTCTGGGGTGCATATAGATCCAAAACACCACACTTTCCACTGTGGGGTCCCTGGCCCCATTCCAGAGGGAGCATACTGTGGTGCATCTATATTGGTGCCAATAAGTGAGTGGCAGCCTGAGAGACTGAGCCAGGCAAATAACCTCTGGTTTATCCCCCCAGAACTTGCTCTGTAGATAGAAGCAGCTATTGGATAGATAAATCAGTGTAAAAAACTAGTCAAAGAGGACTAGCACTTGACACTCAAGGACATTTCTGTCATATCATTAACAGGATACAAACTTAAAGATCAAGCACCTCAGGGCTAAACCCCATTAAATTTATATTGTACAAGGTGCAATATATGAGTATAGTACAAGCAAAGACATGATGACCCATCCAAAAGAACAATATAAAAATCCAAAAACCATCAATGAAGAAGACCACCTTTGAATATGCCAGAGAAAGACTTGTAAAAAATGATCCTCAATATACTCAATGAGATAAAGGAAAACACAGAGAAAGAACTGAAGTTTACCAGGAAAACAGTTAGTGAACAATATGAGTATATCAATAAAGAGATAGAACTTTTTAAAAGGCACCATACAGAAATACTAGAGTTGAAGACCATAAACATTTAATTGAAAAATACTCTAGAGAGTTTCAGCAGCAGATTGGAAGTATCAGAATAAAGAACCAGTGTATTTGTGGAAACCGATTTGGCTCAACTGATAGAGCATATGCCTACCACATGGGAGGTCCAGGGTTCAAATCCAGAGCCTCCTGATCCATGTGGTGAGCTGGCCCATGTACAGTGCTGATGTGTGCAAGGAGTGCTGTGCCACACAGGGGTGTCCCCTGTGTAAGGGAGCCCCATGCACTAGGAGTGTGCCCTGCAAGGAGAGCTGCCCAGCACGAAAAGAGGTGCAGCCAGCCCAGGAGTTGTGCTGCACACACGGAGAGCTGATGCAGCAAGATGTTGCAACAAAAAGAGACACAGATTCCCGGTGCCACTGACAAAAATGCAAGTGGACACAAAAGAACACAGCAAATGGACCCAGAGAGCAGACAACAGGGTGGGGAGGAAGGATGGGGAAAGAAATAAATTAATTTAATTAAATTAAATTAAATCAGTGTATTTGAAGACAAGACAATTGTAACAATTCAGGCTGAGAAGCAGAAATAGTGAACAGAGAATAAAATACCTGTGTGACACCAGCAAGTCTACCAATACATACAGAATGGGAGTTGCAGAAGGACAAGAAAAAGAGAAAGTAGTAGAAGGAAGATTCAAAGAAATCATGGCAGAAAACTCCCCAAATTTTATGAAAGACATGAACTTTGCACCTTCAAGAATGTGATGAACCTTCACAATAATAAACTCAAAGAGAGTCACATCACGTCACATAGTTGCCATTCTGTCTTTGGCAGTTTGATATTATTGAAGAATTCCAAAAAAAATACTGATTATGTTTGTAAACTGGTCTGTTCCTCTTGGTTAGTGATTCCCTTAGATTGTATTAAATTAAGAAGTTTCACTTTTACTTGATTAAATTATGATTAAGGCTTTGATTGGCCACATTACTAGGATATTGGGTCCCTGCCCCATTGGTGGGAAAGGACTCACAGAGAAAATAACATGGCAGAGAACAGTTGGAGTTTTGATCCTGGAGCCCAAGATGTAAGTGCACAGAGAAGCAGATAAACCAGGAAAGAGAGAAGGCTCCATTAGACATGGCAGTGACCCCAGGAAGAGAGATGAGCCATTTGCCTGACATTTTACAGCTGGTCTTGTGAAGAGAGCAGAGCAGCTGAGCCCAGAGGAAAAAAAAAACCCTGGGAGAGAGTCAAGACTTATCTTAGTCTGGTTGAGATTGGAAGAAAATGGGACCACTGAACCTTGGGAGGAGGAGGAAGGCTGAACCCTTGCAGATATTGCCTACCATCTTGCATCAACATGTGGCAACAGACTCTGGGTGAGAAAGCACCTCTTATGGTACCTTGAGTTGGACTAAAGGGTTTTGTGACTGTTAGCTTCTACTCCAAATAAATATCCTTTATAAAAAACAATGAATTTCTGGTATTTTGCATCAGCACCATTTTGGCTGACTAATACACTGTCCAATGCCTAGGACAAGGAAAGAGGCCTGAAAGGTGCAAGAGAAAAGCAAGGTATTATATACAAGGTAGTCCCAGTGAGATTAAATAGATTTTTCATCCAAAACTTATGGCGGCAAGAAGATAGGCAAATGCAATATTTAAACGACTGAAAGAAAATAATTGCCAACCAAGAGTTTTATATCTGGCCAGACTTTCTTTCAAAAATGAAAAAGAGATTAAGACATTCCCGCATAAAAGCTGAGGGAGTTTGCCGACACTACACCTGCCTTACAAGCAATGCCAAAGGTTTTCTTTAGACTGAAAAGAAAGGACACAAGACAGGGATCAAAGCAGTTTAAAGAAATAAAGACCTCAGGTTAATTTAATCATATGGGTAATTACGAATGCCAGTATGGTTGCATGGTATATTTTTATATATTTTTCTCCTTCTCAGAGTTACTAAAATACAAATAAATAAGAAATAATGATAAATCTATGGTTGTGGACATAGAATGTATAAGACATATTTTGAAACAAATACAAAGATAGGTGAAGAGATGAGGGGGATAGAAACAGTTTATATAAATGTAATTAAAGTTAACTTGGTATCAAATCAAACATGATTGTTGTGGATTTATGATGATAAATGTAAGTACAATGGCACCCATAAAGAAAATACATATAAATTATATACAGAAAGAATTGAGAAGTGTATCAAAATGGTACAATACAAAAAAATCAAATAAATATGAACGTAGACATTTAATGGAAGAATTAAGAGATGTAAATATTATAAGACTTACAGAGACCAATTAGCAAAACAGCAGAAGAAGTTCCCCACTATCAGTAGTTACTTTAAAAGTAAATGGATTAAACTCTCCATTCAGGAACATATGTTGGCAGAATGTATTAAAATCAAGACCCAACTATAAATGGTTATTAAAAATTCACCTTAAATTTAAAAATTTAAGTAGTTTGAAAGTGAAAGGATGGAAAAAATATACCGTGCAAATAGTAATCAAAAAAGAGCTAGAATAGCTATATTAATAACATGTAAAATAAACCTAAATCAAAAACTGTTATAAAACACAAATAAAAACACAATATACTAATAAAGGGATCAATTGAACAAGAAGACATAGTAATTATAAATATATATGCACCTAACAGCAAAGCCCCAAAATATATGAAGAGAATATTGGCAGATTTGAAAGAAGAAATAAAAGGTTCTACATTAATATTAGAATTGAATAACCCACTTTCAATAATGGGTAGAATATCTAGATTAAAGATCAATATTGAAATAGAAGACCTGAATGATACTATAAAGCAACTAGACCTAATTATATATATGCATATATTATACTGCACCCAACAGTAGGAGTATATATAGACTTCTCTAGTACACATGTATCATTCTCCAGGATAGACCATATGTTAGATCACAAAATAAGTTTTAATAACTTCAACAATATTGAAACCATATAATGTAACACCTTTGGTCACAATGGAATGAAGCTAGAAATCAGTGACAGAGAGAAAACTGCAAAAATTCACAAATATGTGGAAACTAAACAATGCACCCTTAAACAAACAAGGTCAAATAAGAAATAAAAAGGAAAATTAGGAAATATCTTGAGGCAAATGAAAATGCATATATAATGCCCAAAATTTATGGGATGTAGCAAAGAAGTGCTGACAGGAAATTTATAACTCCAAATGCTTACATTAAAAAAAAAGAAAGATCTCAAATCAGAGCTCTAATCTCACAATTTGAGGATCATAAAAAGGGAACAGCAAATTAAACCCAAAAAAGCAGAAGGAAAGAAATGAAAATGATTAGAGCAGAGATAAATGGTAGAGAACTAAAAATAATAGTGAGACTCAAAAAAAAAAACGAAACTTAGCTCTTGGAAAAGATTGATAAAATTGACAACCCTTAGGTAGACTGGTAAAGTAAAAAAAGAGACAGAATGTGGATAATTAACATTAGAAATGATGAGGAATATTACTACTGATCCCACATAAATGAAAAGGAAAGTAAGTAGACACTATGAATAACTATATACCAATAAATTAGATAACCTAAATGACACATTCCTAGTAAAAAACAAATTATTAATACCTACAGTGGCTCAGAGGAAAAGATTATCTCAACAAGCATGAGAAAATATTAGTAATTTAAAACTCCCAACAAAGAAAATCCCAGGTCCAGATGGCTTCACTGGCAAATTTTACCAAACATTCCAAAAAGAATTAGCACCAATCCTGCCCAAACTCTTCCAAAAAAAATTAAGAGGAAAGAACATCCCTTAATTAATTCAATGAGGTCAATAATATCCTAACACCAAAGCCAGATAACCCACAAGAAAATTACAGGCCAATATCTCTTGTGAATATAGATGCAAAAATACTCAGCAAATTGAGAGCAAACCAAATCTGACAGCTTATTGAAAGAATTAATTATCATTACCAAATGAGAGTCATCCCAGGTATGCAAGAGTGGTTCCATATAAGAGTACCAACTAATGCAATATATAATATCAAAATGAAGGAAAAAAACACACAATTATCTCAATTGATACATAAAAGGCATTTGACAAAATCCAGCACCATTTCTTGACAAAAAAGAAAAACCACTTAGAAAACTAGGAATAGAGGAAACTTCCTCAACATGACAAAGAACATTATGAAAAATTCACAGCTAGCATATTCAATAGTGAGACTGAAAGCTTTCCTCATAAGATCAGGAAAAAGACAAGGATGCCTACCATCACCACCATATTTCAACATTGTATTGGAAGTTCTAGCTGAGCAATTAGGCAAGAAAAATAAATAAAATTTATCAAAACTGGAATGGAATGAGTTAAAGTTTTCCCTTTTTGCAGATGACATGATCTTACATGCAGAGAATCCTGAAAAATTCACAGCAAAGTTATTAGAGCTAATAAATGAACTGAGCAAAGGGGCAGAGTACAAGATCAACATGCAAAAAATAATCCTATTTTTATACATTAGTAATGAACAACCTGAAGGTAAACTCAAGAATGGAAAACAGATTTACAATAGCAACTAAAACAAATATCCAGTAATATTTTAAACCAAAGATATATAGGACATATACATGGAAAACTATACAACATTGCTACAAAAAACAAACAAACAAACAATACCTAAATAAATGGGAGAGCATTCCATGTTCATGGATTGGAAGACTAAATATTGCTATGATGTCAATCCTACCCAAAACAATATACAGATTCAATGCAATCATAATAAAAAATCTGACAGTCTTCTTTGCAGAAATGAAAAAGACAATCATCAAATTATATGGAAGGGTAAGAGGACTCAAATAGCCAAAAATATCTTGACAAATAAGTGTGAAGTTGGAGTATTCATACCTTCTGGTTTTAAAACTTATTGCAAGCCAAGATTAATCAAAACAGCATGGTACTGGCCCAAGGACAGACATGTAGATCAATGTAATCAAAATGAGAGTTCAGAAATAGACCCTCTCATCTACAGTCAATTGATTTCTTCCATAATATAAATTTTACTTTTTAAGAAGTTTTAGATTACATAAAAGTGATATTGAAAGTATAGGGCATTCCCAAATACCTCCACTCCCCTTCACACATTTTCCCCTATTAATAACATCTTACATTAACATGGTACATTTGTTACAATTGATGAACAAATATTGAAGCATTACTACCAACTAAGGTCTATAGTTTACATTATGGCTTACAATTTGCACCATATAGTTTTACAGGTTTTGGCAAAACATATAATGTATGGCCAATTGATTTTTGACAATGGCATCACTCAATGGGGAAAGTATAGTCTCTTCAATAAATGGTGTAGACAAACTCAATGAGGAAAGTATAGTCTCTTCAACAAATGGTGTAGACAAACTGGATATGCAAAAGAATGAAGATGTACTCCAAACTCATACCACTCACAAATGCACATATTGACTCAAAATGGACCAAAAATCTAAATATTAGAGCAAAAACTATAGAACTCCTAGGAAAAAAAATCATAGGAATGCATCTTTAGGAATTTATGTAGGCAGTCGTTTCTAAACTATACAACAAAAACACAAGGAACAAAAGAAAAAAATAGATAAATGGGACTTCATAATAATTTAAAAGTTTTGTACATCAAGAATGTAAAAAGACAAACTAAAGAATGGAAGAAAATATTTGGAAACTATCCAAAAACCATTTAATATCCAGAATAAATAAAGAAATCCTAACAATTCAACATCAAAAGAAAAACAATGCAATTAAAAAATAGGCAAAAGACTTGAGTAGATATTTCTCCTAAGAAGATACACAAATGGCCCAAAAGCATATGAAAAATTCATCGACATCATTAGCCATCAGTAAAATGCAAATCAAAACCACTATGTGATACCATTTCATATCTACCTGGAGGCTACCATTAAAAATCAAAACAGAAAATTATCAGTGTTGGAAAAGATTTGGAATAATAGGAACACACGTTTATTATTGATGGGAATGATGTTACAGCCGCTGTGGAAAACAGTGTGGTAACTCCTCAGAAGTTAAGTATAAAATTATTGTATGGCCTGGCAATCATGCTTCTAGATATATACCCACAAAGAATTGAAAGCAGGAACTCAAAGAGATATTTTCACACTGATTATAATGCCATTATTTATAATATTCAAAAGATGGAAGCCACCTCAAGTGGCCAGCGACAGGTGAGTGAATAAACAATATCACATATGGATAAACATAATATCACATAGGAATATTATTCAGCTATAAAAGGAATGAAGCGCTGATACATGTGACAACATGTATGACCCCTGAAGACATCTTGTTGAGTGAAATAAGCCAGACATAGAAGGACAAATATTGTATGACCTCAGTGATAGGAAAATATCAAAATAAGCAAATTCAAAATGTCAGAAACTAGAATTCAAGTTACCAGGGCTGGACTGGTGGTTAGGAATGGGAATTTAATGCTGAATTTGTATGGGATTTCTGTTTGGGGTGGTGTGAAAGTTTGGGTAATGGATGGTGGTGATGGTAACACAACATTGTAAATGCATTTAACACCACCTAATCATGTATTTGAATGTGGTTAAAAGGGGAAATTTTAGGTTGTATATATTTTACTAGAATAAATTCATTTAAAAAACCCATGTGACTGTACAAAACAAACAGTGAACCCTAAAGTAAGCTCTGGAGTTTGATTAATAGTATAATTATAATAATATTGTTTCATCAATTGGAACAAAGTTATGACACTGATACAAAATGACAATAACAGGGAAAACTGCACGTATGAAGTGTGATATATGAGCACTCTATTTTCTGCATTTTTTTCTGTGAACCTAAACTTCTCTCATAAAAAGTTTTTCAATAAATGGAAAAAAAACTTACAGTGAGGATATGGAGAAATTGGAATCCTCCCATAAGTTGCTGGTAAGAATGTTAAATGGTGTATCTGCTGTGGAAAATATTTTGGCAATTCGTCAAAGAAGTAATCATAGAATTACCATATGATCCAACAATTACACCTCTGGGAATTTACCCCAAATAAATGAAAACCTATGTCCACACAGAAACTTTTACATGAATGATTATAGAGGCACTATTCGCAACATGTAGAGCAACCCAAATATCCTTTTAGATAAGCAAAATGTGTTTTAACCATACAGTGAAATTTATTCAGCCTTAAATGGAAGGAAGT
Source organism: Dasypus novemcinctus (assembly GCF_030445035.2). Classification (NCBI taxonomy): domain Eukaryota; kingdom Metazoa; phylum Chordata; class Mammalia; order Cingulata; family Dasypodidae; genus Dasypus; species Dasypus novemcinctus. The sequence goes on along the minus strand of NC_080684.1, from coordinate 68,921,124 downwards.
AGTGTTTCTATTGAGTGATACCTCCAAAACATTGAGCTAAGTAGAAGAAGCCAGACACAAAAGGCCACATATTATATGATTCCTTTTCAGAATAGGCAAATCCGTAGAAACAGAGAGCAGTCTAGTGGCTGGCAAGAGTGGGGGTGCTAGGGAATGGGGAGTGATTTATTGTATTGGATAATTTTCTGGGATGATGAAAAAATTTGAAGCTAGAGAGTGGTGCTGGTTGAACAATATTGTGTATATAATAAATGCCTCTGAATTTTACATTTTGAAATGGTTACTTTAATTATGTGACTTTGGTTCACATACTTCGGTTATGTGAATTTCACCTCAATGAAAAAGAATAGCAACTGACCATGTAAAGCTTTTTCTGGAGCTTATATTTCATGAAAATAATATGTAAGTAAAGACCTGAAGGAGGTGAGGGGATGAGACCTACTAACAGCTCTGTGAAGAGCATGCCAGACAGAAGGAACTGCAAGTGCCTAAGGTGGCAGGCTGCCTGGTACGTCCTATGAGAAGAGGAAGCAGCCACTCCAGTGTAGTAGAGTGAATAAAAAGAGAGTAGAAAGAACTGATGGCAAGAGGTAACTGGTTGTAACAAGAACAGGAAGAGACCATGTAGGGTATCACTGTTCTTTTAAAAATGCTTGCAAAGTATTTGATACTCCCCCATTTAGATGTGGGCTCTATGAATCCTCCCTTCAAAAACATGTGGAGTTATAACTCTTTTTTTTTAAAGATTTATTTTTATTTATTTCTCTCCTCTTCCCCCCTCCATTGTCTGTTCTCTGTGTCCATTCACTGCGTGTTCTTCTTTGTCTGCCTGCACTCTTGTCAGTGGCAACGGGAATCTGTGTCTCTTTTTGTTGCATCATCTTTCTGTGTCAGCTCTCCATGTGTGCGGTGTCACTCCTGGGCAGTCTGCGCTTTTCTCACGTGGGGTGGCTCTCCTTGCGGGGGTGCACTTCTTGCGTGTGGGGCTGCCCTACATGGGGGACACCCCTGCATGGCACGGCACACCTTGTGAGCATCAGCATTGCGTGTGGGCCAGCTCACCACGTGGGTCAGGAGATCCTGAGTTTAAACCCTGGGCCTCCCATGTGGTAGGCAGATGCTCTATCAGTTAAGCAAAATCCATTTCCCTCTACCTGTTTTGATCTGTGTAGTGTGGTGGCAATGTTATTATGAGACTTCTCAGTGTAAATCATTAAAGGTCATGGAGGTTCCTTCTGGCTCTCTTGAAATATTCACCTCCTGGATGGTTCCTTTTGGGTTTCTCCTTTGTGGATCCCAGGCACCTCACTGTGAAAAGTGCATACCACTGGAGAGGCTCTGATTGACAATTCCACCTAAGCCCAAACTTTGAGTCATGTCATCCCAGGTGCTAGATATGTGAGTGAAGAAATTGTCACATGATTCCAGTTTCCAACCATTTGAGCAATCCCTAGCTTCCAGATGAGGCCCCAGACATAATAAGAGTAGAGACAAATCTCCCCCATGCCCTGTTGAAATGTATGACTTACATGACTTTAAGCACAATAAAATGGCTATAGTTTTATATTACTAATTTTGGGGGGGGAAGGGGAGAGATTGTATGCAGTAATAGATACCAGAACAGAATTCAGTACTCAAGGTAGTATGCTGCCACAACAGAAACCAAAACCATTTGTATTTGGCTTAGGGATCAAGTGACTAGTTGGAGCTGAAATGGCCTTGAGGGGATAGTATGTGGAAGCCTGACGGGCATTGAGGAAGCTGTCAGTGGTAGCTCAAAGCAAAGTAATGAAAGTGTTACTGGAAACCGAAGGAAAGTTAACTGTTATATAGAGGCACAAAGTTTAGATAAGCTACCATAAAACACAGAAGAAGTTTTTAATGTATTGACCCTTAATGTAATGGATCTGACTTAATGTAATGGACCTGACTAAAGAAATTTATAAGCAGATTTTCAAAAGTAGTTTCTTTGGATTATGTATTATAAGATATGGATAGAAAGAAATGAACCTGGGAACAAATTATTCAATTTTCAAGTAGAATTTAAACAGCTAAGAAATTCTGGTTTCAAAATAAAAGTTTTTCCCATCACTAGTCTCTTCTAGAGAAAGTTTCATAATGTGAAAAAAAACCTTCAAAGTTATTTTAGGAAAACTCAGGGCAAAGGTGAAACCAGGGGTATGACTATAAAGCCTTTTGTTAAGACTTCAGTAAGGTTTAAGGTGGTATCTCACACATCCGCTGAGGCAGACAAAAGGTCTTCTAAAGATATTAAGCATGTGCCTCACAGATCCTCTCTTTTGTTAAACAATAAATCTAAAAATTATAAAGGGTGCTGTCTACAGCAAATTCACAAGAAATCCAAGGTAGAGGAGAGCTTATCTGAAAGAGATTTTACAGGAGTGGCTTTTGTCTAATGCAGTGGATTACAAATTGATACCTATTGAAATTCACAAAATATGTAAAAGAATTATATACCAACTTCAACAGAAAAGGCCAAGAATAGTAGTACATGAAAAGAGGACTTTGGGCACCCATACTTCAATGCGTAGGAAACAGAATGAGAAAACTGCATAGTTGTAAAATAAGGACAATGGAAGAAACAAAGATGTTTCTATTTTATTTCAATCTTCAGAGTTTAAAAGAGCCGAATTTTTCCCTTTTCTATTGTGGACAAACCCAGAGTAGACTTTTGTATCTCAGTGGAAAACTGCATGAAAAATGAACACAACCACACAGTCAACGGTAACCCAGAGTTTCCTACTTTATTGGCTTTCAACTTTAACAATGTTTGCTTCTTCCAAAACTTTTTTCAAATAAGACCTATCATTTTTCAGTCCTCATTACATTCACTCTTTTCCATGCATGTTTGTAATAATATTAATAAAGATTGATAGAGGCTTTACTATATGCTAGCTGAGTACTAACTGAGATACATGTAATATTTAATTTTTATCTGCCATAATGTTTCACTTTATCTGAAGATAATTGGCTCTATCTTCAAATGAGAAACATGAACACAGGTGAAACAAATTTCCCAAGCACATGAACCTCAGAAATCTAACTACAGCACATACTCAATATACTACTAACCAACACATTAAGTGTGACAATTTATGTGGCACTGAGGTTTTTTAATTCCTCATAAAGCAAAAATAAGGACTTAACTCTTTATTATATCTCTTATCTCTTAGATAAGATCTATATCTACATCTCTTAGAGTCATGAATTAATCATTGCAATAATGGAAGGGAAGTTTCAGGAAAGGGATAGGGAATCTAATATTTTCCATGAAGCCTAATCCATATTATAATTTTCTTCCCTGTGTATGTAGCTACAAACTTCGCTTTTTTGAGAAAATTGCCTGGAAAGAGTGAATTTCATGTTTAGATCTAAAATAAATTCTGAATAGGAGATAAAAGAAATAGAAAAAAAGCAAAAGAGCTTGCTCAGTGGCTTCCAAACTATTCTGCATAGAGGCCCCTGGACTCCCCAGAGGTGAGGCCAGACCTGCCACAGTGAGTACAGAGGCACTATTGGTAGGCTGAGAGGGACTGAACGTGCTCCTATCCTTTCAGCCAGCGTAGCTCTCATTCATTTATTTTATATTTTGAGCGGCTTTGTCCAGGGCAGAAGAGCTGTGGTTAAGAAGGTATAGATTTCCTATCTACTCTAAAGGCAGAGTGACTATCAGGTTAAGGATGGCAATTTATAAAAGAATAGAACATTCTCTAGTCTAAAGGAAGCTCTCAACAGACAGACTCTTGTAGGAATCTACAATTTGACAAGAGACCTGGTACTCATGGGAACTTGTGCCTACTCTTAATCAGGATCCCACAGGGAAAAACTCCCTTGCTCTGGAAAGGAAAGAAGGTAGTTAAATACTCCCTGGTTTCACCTCTCACTGTAAAACTTGGTTCTGGGAGTCCAACAATTTTCAAGGTCCAAGTCCACAGTTAAGTCATCTTTCAGAAAACAAAGCAATAAAAGTCATGTACCTTTGTAAGAAATTATTTTTAAAAACATAATTGTATTTCTGGTGACAGTGAAAAAAGAAAAATACTTCCTCTTCCTTATCAGTACAGAGGTCAAAATATCAACAAAATGATTTTATTATACCACTGCCAGCCTTACACTGTTTTTTTTTCAGTTCACTTAGATGGAAAATGCACAAGTAAGGTCTTTTCTCAGAGTTGTTTAAAGGAAAACCTGAATCATAATGTTAAACTAATTAGTCATATTTTAAGATGAGCAGTTTAAAGATAAACCTCAATTCTCTGGAAACTTTTTTAAAGAGGTAAGTGGGTGTTAAATTATGCATAAAATTTGTTTCTCATAAAAGAAATAAATATTTTATTAAAAATCTTTTAAAAGTTGAAAATATTCTCATAATCAAATTTCATAAAAGAAAAATCTGACAAAGAAATTTAAAATTTATCATTGTTGGAAAGAAGAGTTTTATTTAATTTTACCAGACAAAAAGTCTAAACATACTATGAGATAATCCTGGAGAAAGTAATTTCGCTCATTTAAAAAAAAATAATTTTGTTTTATAATGCATAGCAAAGTTATTCAATTTTTAAAGATTCTATAATGATGTTTAATAAAGTGATTACAAAGAAATCAGCATAGTACTGATTTCAGAGAATGGTGGGGTTTTTTACACAAATTTTCATTTAACTAAAGGGAAATGTGAAGATTTAGGGTACAACATTATTGAAATCTACAAGATGTGGGGAACAAATGAAACATTTTCAAATATCCAGTTGTCTCAGAATTTGCAACTCATTGTTTTCTTCTTTAATCACATTTCATACTTTACTAAATCTTTTTTCCTTAAGCTAGAAGAATCTAAACTAAGAAGGACTAAATTTTCAAGGGTCACTTTCTGAAATAAGATAGTATTCAATTAATGTAAGCCCCTTCTCTAGGTTTTGCTTGGAGGTCTGGATTTTAATTGGAATAAATTATAGGGATAAGTCAATCACTAAATGTGTGTTTTATGAAGTCCACTAGTAGGGATTAGATCCCTATACTATTTTATCTCTTTCCCACACATTTGTTTCTTTCTAATAACAATATTTATTTTGTGCCATGATCTGAGGTTTTAAGAAACAATTCCTTTACTCAAGTGGTTTGCAGTGTAGATGGGGTGAAAAATACTTCTTTTAAAAGGCTTCCTTTTCTGTAAGCACTAAAACAGGAGGTAGGGTATAGAAATATTATTCTATAATAGATGCAAAGGAGGGTCCTAGATGTTTTATCTCTGGTATTGCTAATCCCACAAAAGTTTCTGCAAAGCAAATATTAGATTTTATGATTAGAGTACATTAATTAGATTAGATTTTATAATTGACAAATCATATCACGTTAGAAGTTAAGTAAATTGCTTAAGAACACATAGTTAGTTTTGAAGGAAAAGGTCTGACTTGGACCTCCATAGATCCAGTCCCCAACTGAGGGCATTAAGCTGCAGTGTTTGTCTTCCTTTGAAGCAAAGGGTGGTCAAATCCCTGTGAATTGGCTTTAGAAACAGTGGTTAAGTCTGCACTTCTCTGGGAACTAAGGAATCTTCCTTCCAAGTGTCAGACTTGGTGATTGATTATAATTCATAACACTTAATTTTTTAAAATGTGGGAATAATGTAACCACAGAGCTTTATTGCCTCAATAGTCTGATGAATGCTAAAGGAAGATGAGTTTGAATTTTTTGCCTGTAAGGCACCAAGACCCTCATGGGAAGATATGTAAAAACATTTTTTATGCAGATTGCCTCAAGGAGGAATGAGATTTGGTTTTCTCAAAATTGATCTGAAGATCATATCTTTACATTGATTTAGGCTTAGTAATAGAAGGATGATATGAATCTTCTTTCAACACTGACCTTATAAATTAAAATTCAGGACAAATCTAGGTTGTAATAAGCTTTTATAATTCAGAGGCCAGGCTTTGCAGTCAGGTAAACCAAGGTTCAAATCCCAGTTCTTAAATTAATAGTGACCTTGAGCAATTAACATTCTTGTACCTGTTTCTTCATTTGTATAGTCAGGAATTTACTAGCCATTTCACTGTTTTCTTTGTGCAAATTTATTATGGTATGCAAAAATCTTAGTGTATGCTTTAATCAGTTATTTTTTAATGTTATCCTTATTGTTATTTTTGTTACTGCCACAGTTGTTTTTCTTAGTTATTAATATTATTGTTGCTTTAAATACACTAATACATGCAGTATTTTTGTATAGATCAGTATGAATTAGGACCCTAGATAAAGTGAAAAGACAGTTCATACTGAAATCCTATAAAATGCAAGAGTTGAAAAGGGTTGAAAATTCACTTAAAGTTTAAAACTTTTCACTGTATTTTATTATATTTTGTGATATATTATTCAGAAAAAATATTAGTACTAAAAAAAGAAATAAAAATCTGTTGAATTATATTAAAGTCAGCTACCTATTTTAGGAATAATTAGGGCTTAGCGTATTAAGCATGCTGGGAGAAATCATAAGAAACTCATAGAACTGATGCATTTTTATTAATCATTACCTCAAAAATCTCTGTTCTATGTATTATGAAAGCTTTCTTTGTGCTTTTTTTTTTTTAAACTGCCACCACTTTTATTCCCAGGTAGCAGTTTTCTACTTCCTAAAGTTAATAGTTTGCAATTAAAAACAAGCTCTACAATTTTGGGAAATAAAAAAACTGCATAAAACACCTTGATCTCTTTCTTTTCACCAGAGTTTGAGGGTAAGAGAAGGACAAAATGGATAGAAGGTGACAGTTAATTTTGTTTGGCCTTTCGTTTCTTTCATCTAACTTGATCTTTCTACCTTTAATAAAGTTAAATATTTGACTTCAAATGCTTAAATATTCTCTTGAATATGAGAAATAAAAAGGTTTTCCCAGTGTGTATCCTTTCTTTATAGAAAAACGCAGTACCTGATCATAGATTCTAGAAGAAGGAAGTAAATGAGTTAAGGGAGGGAAAAAAGCTGATACACTAAGGGAAAAATGAAATCCAGGCCATACTGTGGATGAAACCACAGAAAGATAACCAGATTGAAGGCTCCACTCAGAGTTTTAGGTTTAAGATTCCGGCAGTAGTCCATTTAAGGTTTGGAGTAGTACCTGCAGACATGGTAACAGATACAGAGAAAATGGAGATCTGTGGGTTCAGGGGGAGAGAACAACTCTGGAATCAGAGTGCCAGAAATTGCATCAATACTGATATGGAAGTCCTGTTGATAATGTCAGAAAATGGGGATGAAAGAAAGATTATGAATAAAATAGTCAAGTGATGAAAATAGGAGAGTGTCTTGGATGTTGGTGGGTAGCTACAATGAGAAGGAAGGGTGTTAAAAGTGCAAGACAAAAGCGTCATAAGAGAGGTCATTGGCTTAAGATAATGAAATGGTGATAGTCTATAAGTGATAGTTTGAGTCAAAGAGATATGTGACTTCTGTAGTTTTTCTCATTGACTGAAGGAATGAGAAGAGTAGATTTTCCTCTTAAGAGCTACAAGGCTATTGGGTGAAGCTAGATTTTCAGTTACTCCGAAAAAAAAAAGATAAATTATTAGGAAAGGTCAAAGATAGGCATCATAGCTAAAAGAGACATGGTCAGTGGTAGACTTGGCCAGGAAAAGGGAGGACCTGATTTACCCAAGGTATAATGAAGGAGAAGGAGGTAATATTAGGGAGGATGCATTGGTCTAGAACAGAAGTTATAAATAATTGGAAACTGGGAGCTGAGAGTTATAAGAAGCAAGGAAATTGTAGTGAAAGCTAAAAGAACCAATTAACACCACTGGAATTTAAATCTTAAAGACTGTTTTTCTGAAACTCCTTTCTTAGAAGCATCGAGGTGTAGTGGAACTCAGTTTGATTTGGATTACAAACCCTGCTTTCCACAAACCAGTTAGGCATATTTGGAAATTCTTTACCATGCTTGAAATGCATTTTCCCTATCTATAGAGTAGGAATAATAATTATTATTTTATGTATTTGTGAAGATTTAAATAATGATGACATATGTAGATCCCCTAGTATGTTGTAGCTCTATATAACATAAATAAAGGAATGATCTCATAGGGTTGTGAGACTGAATGTATATAAAATCCATATTTATAAGTTATTATTTAATATTAGTTTGGTGGCTGGGAGCTATGTACTGCAGAAAAACCATGTTCTTAAATTTAATCCACTCTCATGGGTGTGAACTCTTGTAGATAGGACTTTTGGATGAGGTTACTCTAGTTAAAGTGTGACCTCCCTGAATGAAGATGAGTCTTAATTCTATTACTAAAAGGCCTTATAAACAAGGTCACAGAAGGAGAACAAAACAGACTGAGCAGCCGGAAGCTGAATGTCAGTGGAATCCAGAAGAGAAGGGAGAAGCCATATAAGACTGTCATGTGCACTGTCATGTGACAGAAAAGCCAAGGACCGATGACCACAGGCAGCCAACCCCCGAACGTCAGTCTTCTAAGAGAATGTATCACCTTGATGACACCTTGATTTTGGCCTTCTCCTAGCCTCACACCATGAGCCAATAAGTTCCCTTAAACCAACATATTACATGGTATTTTGTTTGGCAGCCAAGAACCTGAAACAATCAGCTTTTCTCTTCCCTGTCTGAAGCCACATTAATTACAAGTTCCTGAAGAGAAGAAGGATGGGCTGGTGTCCAGTCATAACAGATATACCTGCCCAAACAGTTTTTTTTTCACTTCTGTGACAACCAGTTGCAAAACATTGGTTTAATGTATTGTCACTGAGAATGCTCTCAACACACAGTGTTAGAACATGGTCTACATCCACCCTTTCTGAGGTACGGCCAGCTTAAGGAAAATGTGCTGATGACATGAAAGAGTATGTTATTAATGACATATTCTTGGAACATTACTGTATTTTCAACCACATATTGTCATTGTGCAAGTATGTACATAAAAATAACAAGAGATTACTCATCATGAGCAATCCCCAAAGCATAAACACTTGTACACTATCTGTAATTTATATTGCTCCCAGATGTTCACACACATAGTTAAAGAAGGGAAAAAAAGCAATGAATTTGGTGATGACAAACTAATACTTCTCCGATAACTTGAATAAATGAATGACATCAGAATAGTAATATCTTAACTATATTCTATGTTGATAAACATTATCTCTAGATTAAATCTAGAACAGTTGGTATCTATACTCTAATTTCTAGTTTCTCTCTGAAGCTTTTGATGAAATGAACAGACTTATGCCACTTTCTTTAGAGCAAACATATTCACAAACACATAAGGCACTGATCTGAGTTAAATTTATTTTCCTTATCTCTAGGATTTCTAAAGTGACATGCTTGAATACTTTCGTTCATTTATTCAAGAAATAATTAGTGAGCAATTACTGTGTTTCATATACTGCTATAGGTGCAGGACCTACAGCTACAAGTAAATGACATCCTTGCCCTCACCCAAAGCAAATGACATTGAATGGGGTAAGAAGGGCAGATTGGCTGCTGAGTCAGACAAAAAACCCCAAGTAAACATAATATAACAAAAACATGTATGTAATGAAGGAAATAGAGAGTGACTAAAAGATGCTGCTTAGAGGATACTTCACTGATGAGGTGATATTGGAAGTAGGAATTGAACTGTTTTGAAAAATCAGGTGTGAGAAGAGCTGAAGGAAAGGCTTTCCAGGCTGAGGATCAGAGAGGATGTAGAGCTAGGGAAGAATTTCAGCTAGATGGAAGAGCATAAAGAAGGCCAACCGGGCAGGAGTGGGCAGGAGATAACAAAGCAGAAGGCCAGTTTAGCAACATAGTATAGGGTGCCTAAGGCAAAAGTAAGGAGCATGGATTTTAGTCTGAATGTTAGGGGGGAAGTAAAGGATTTTAAAAAGGAGGTTGCATGATTTTATTTGTAGCTTTAAAAAATTACTCTAGTTGCTTTGAAGAAAGGAGATTCTAATGGGGCATATAGGACCAGGCACATAATTTTATGAGCTAAAGGACAAAATTCAAATAAAGGATCCCTTGTTCAAAAACTATTAAGAATTTCAAGATGGCAACAGCAAAGCATTAAACAAAGGGTGGACTCTTCTGAGCATGGAGTCCTGTGTAATTGCTGGCATTGGGTACAGGAGTATAATCAGGAAGGCTTTTTAAGAGACTATCACCATTGCCCAGGTGAGAAATGATGGTATTTTGATAGTATATTGGCAGTGCAGACAGAGGCAGGTTGAGGAATTGGGGCTGTGCTTTGGACAAAGAACTTAGAGTGATAGATATGGGAGATAGAGGAAGAGAGCACCTGGGCATGGGCAACTCATTGGATGGTGGTATCATTATCTGAACTAGGAAGACTGGGGAAGAAACAGGTTTTCTGGGGGTGAGGGTTAAGTGTTCTTATTTGGACATGTTAAGTTTGAAATACCCATTAGACATGAAATAAAAGTCCAATTTTTAAAAAATAATTTTAAATATTTTCAAAATTTAAGTTTTCAGTTAGAACATAGTATTTAAAAACACATAACTTTTACAGAGAACTTTATAGCTTTATCTTTGGTTTGTAACATTACTCCCAAATAAATTTGCAAGTATGAATTTGTCTACTTGCTATATAATAAATATAAATTGTGTTCTACTAAATATTGTATAACTCACCCATGTCAGCTCCAAACTCCATTGTATTCTTCACCCCAGTCAGGTCTGTTTAAACATTCGAAAGTCATACGTGGCTTCACACTGTCAGGAGAATCATCTGGTCCCCAACTGTCTGTCCATACTGTTTGTCACTAAGAACCAATTATCTCTGCCATCACTTCTAAGTGATGTGGCCTACCAAATTTCTTCTCACACCCAATCTTCTCCCTTTTCTTCCCGACTCATCAAAAGACTCCTTCTCATTCTAATCCTCCAGGACATTGTATAACATTTTTGCAGAATTTGGCTTTCACAAAAGACTGAAAGAACCTTTAACTTTAGTTGATTACTGCTTACTACTCAGCCAAAATCCCTGCAGCAAGAAATTACAAAGCATAGAAAGAATTAAAATACAAATTCAGATTCACAGTTTACTAAATTTCCTACCACATATGCAGTTTTTCAAATGGAGCTAGTCGATTTTATTATAACAAAAGTTGTCCTTCTCCATATCAGATCCCAACTCCAACTGATAAATCCATGTACTTCTGGTCGTTGCCTTGCTAAAGCAGGCTGATTTGGGTTCTTTTCATTATTCTGTCCTATTACTGCACTAATCAGCAGCTTTGTATCAGTTGGTTTTTGTCTACCTTTGCCCTAACCCCCCAAATAAGCATACACACTCTTACTCTTGGAATTCAGGCATAGTCCTGTCATATAGGTACTTCCAGGGCCAAAGTAATTAGTGCGTCCATTTCTTGGGAGAGGAAAAGTGTCTTGCAGCTTAGAATAGACAGTTTTTGTAGACTGTGATCCTCAGGCAATATTCCAATCTATACAGAATATACTAATTGGTGGAAAAATATGTGGTTTAGTTTACCAGACCTGATATAAGTATTACACAATGGTTTAGCTTAAACAATGGGAATTGTTGTCTCACACTTTGGGAGGCTAGAAGGCTTGCTTCTTTCTGAGGATTTTCCACAGATCTTTCCTACACAAATACATTTCCAATCCTTACTTCCTCTGAGATGAATGAACAAATCCATGTTCAGCTACATACTCTTTACAAAAGAGTTGTTCTGTTAAACCCTTACCTGGAGCCCAGCCCTATATGTTTTTATTCCAATCCTCATGAGGAGACAGGCTCTCTGAGAATTCACCTCCCAGGAGCCTATGGAGTGCCCCACTGGAGTCATTTCTAGCCTTATTCTCAGAGTATTCAATTTGGATAGGCTGAGAATTTTCTAAACCATCAATTCCCTATTCCTTCATGCTTAATAGTCCAATCCTCAGTTTGTCCTTCTCCTCTCTCATTTCACTATAAATTTCACCGAGAATCCAGGCTGCATCTTCAACACTTAGCTTGGAAATCTCAGCTAAAAATCCACATTCATCACTTACACATTTTGCCTTCTACCCAACATCAGAATACATTTTCACCAAGTCCTGTTCCACTTTATTAGAAGGATTGCCTTTCTTCCAATTTCCAGTAATGAATTCATTTCCTTCTAAGATCTCACCAAAAGAAACTTTAACGTCCATATTTGTATCATACCATAATTACACATCCATATTTGTACAAAACCATATTTGTATCTGTTTCACTTGTCAGTTCTGTTTCCCTAGAGAATCCTAATACAGTTGTCTTAAACAACGGGAATTTATTAATTTGTTGTCTCATGGTTTCAGATGCTAGAAGGCTTACTTCCTCCCAGGGTCAGTAGATTTCTGGTGCTGGCTTACTGAAATCCTTGGAGTCCCTTGACTTGCATTTCTGCTTCGGGTTAGATGGAGATATCCCCTCCTTTCTCACTTCTATGTCTTGTGGGTTCTATTTATAAGGCCTCCAATAATCCAGGTCAATTCAGTGGTTCAGTTGGCCACACTTTACCTAAAAACATCTATAAAAAGATCCTATTTACATTGAGTTCACACCCACACTTACATGGATAAAGATAAGAACATGTTTGTTAGGATACATAATTCAACCAACCACAGGGGGAATGGCTTTCCGTTTTAGTCAACAAGTCCTCACACTTAATACAAGGAAATTCACCCTAATCCTGAACTCTCAAGAGCGCCTTGTTCCACCTTCATATTTTAGGAGTGCTTCTCAAATTACCTCCGATGTATAATAATCCACTGGGAACCAATACTTTCATAAAATGCAAAAAACTTAAAAAGATAAAATTTTTAAAAATGAAAAGTTCAAGCCCCATTTTTTTTTACTATAGGAGTCAACAGACATAAAATTTCTCTGTAAACTTTCTAGAAATATTTTAAATGCTTAATCTCCATTTCTGTTCTTATCTTATTGCAAACTGATAACCCGCACACTCTGAGTAATATTTTCCTAAACAGTTGCTCTTCTGTCTATCCCTAATTCACAGACCCTTGATCCCTTTCATTACTTTTCTTGTGCCACAATTGGCTGCATCTCCTCTTACACTTGCCCTCTAGCAAGGGTTGTTAGTCATTTTTAGTCACCTCCAGTTTTACTACTGCTGAGATGGAGGTGTGGGGTGTAATGGACTCTAGGCACAGAATAAAAAACAGAGAGAAGACTACTGTGACAGTTAAGCTCTAGGGTGGGTTATATGAAAGGAAAATAATAACAATGTTTTCATACTATTTCTTGTACCCTTACTGCTAAAAGAATATTTGGTACCTTCTTCAATCTTGAATCACATTGGAAAATGCCTCCTGCTTTGCTGTAACCTGTGTAGATGATGACAGCCTCTAGAGTCTCCAGGAAGCAAAAGTGTGTGTGGGTGTGTGTGTGTTTGGAGGAAGGAGGAAGACAGCAAAACCAATCTTGCCTTACTAATTTTGTAGGAAATTCACTTGTTTGCAGTTACTCAGATATAAATATATGAAGTATCCATTATAAAGGAGACAAGGAAGAAGTCACAGATACTTGAAGAGTGTGCATTTTTTTACAAATATATTTGTCTTCAACTATTTTTATTTGCAAGGAATACAAATCCACACAACTAGCTCAAATAAACAGGGATGTTATTCACAGGCATTGTCATATTCACATACATGCAGGAAACACAGTCAGGAAAGGTAAGGCCTGGCTCTGGGAACCAGAGGAGTAGTATGCAGGTACATATTTAACCTGCTCTCCAAGAAAATAAAAGCCCTGATGTGTAGCGTTAGCAGATTCCTAGGGTAGGAATTAGCATATTCCCACTATGGTTGATTTCAACCTACTGAATTGAATATGGAGTTTAGAAGTGATGGCCAATAGCACGCTATTAGATAATATTTCCACCATCTAGGTAGATTACACATAAATAATCTTAAAAGCAGGGATAGTAGTAAGTTATAGTAAAATAATTAGAAAATAGTTTTTAGTATATATTTATTTCAATATAATGAATTTATATATGTTTATATACTTTAATTTTTTATAATAGTTAGGTTTAATAATCATTTTATGAGATTTCTGAACATTTAACAGTAGAATCTTTTAAGTCAGTTATCAGCTTTAGCATTCCAGTATGCCATTAAAGCAGGTTGGTTCACTGTTATTCTGTCTTTTCTTCTCCCTCTCTATCTCTCTCCTTCTCTTTCTCCATCTCTTTAGGGTCACATAGTCTCCTGCACACTCACTCACTCACTCTCATTTTTTATGTCTGATCTTTCCACACAGCTCATTATCTTCTCCGATATATGATATACTCTGCTTACTCATACTTTCTGCTTCTCAAAATTGGGTTTGCCATGTCTCTAAGTTCAGATCCAATTCTATATTAAGTTTCAACTCTAGAGCCTGCAAAGAACACACAATACAGAATAATCTCATTTTTCTTCACACATTCCCAAGAGAAAAACTTGCTATTCTTTCTCTTATAGATAAGTCCATCATAGACTGACCTTCCCCAGTCAGGGAGGAGAGGGAGTTATTACCTGATACAACAATGGCAACTTGGGCATGCCCTTTAATAATAGCTTCATTCTCTGGGAGCAGTTTTTACAGAAGTAAGATGTGGCAGCAGCAGGAGTTCCACAACATATTTGGACCCATCTCTGTTTTCCAGAGAAAAGTACAAATTTCAATGCAATAAACCTACAAGTATTGATTTCTCTTTTTAAAAAGTTCATTATCATTTATAATTTGAAGTAACTAGTTACTCTAGAAATATTTTTATTTCTCTGATAAGTCAAAAAAAATAAATATTTGGGAAGAAAACGGCAGATTTTGCTATTTGGATAAGAGGTCATTATTGTTTTACTGATATTTATCATTGTCAGGTGGTCCTGCTACATTTCTTTTACTTTATAATTGCTTGTGTGCAGTTGATGACTCAAAGCAAGAAATGATTACTAGCTAACATTTATCAAGACAAAACTACCTTCAAAGGTAATTGCTAGACAAAAATGAAGATTTTACTGTCTCTCTACATTATGTAGTAGGATCTTTACATCCTATTCATGAGCCAGAGTGTGATAAAGTATGAACTGTGAATGTGAAAAACAACAAAAATAGTTATCTGTGAATAACTTTCTTCTGTGTCTTGTGCACCACTGACATTATTTGTTCACTCCTTGACTGAAAGACAATCAAGGGTTTTGTTTTACTCTCTCACCTGAAATAAACTCAAAGGCAATTCACTTCAGCATATTCTGATTCCTCCGAGGCTTGACTGATAATGAAGATACTAAGTGAATTTGAACATGGAGTTCACCATGCTAGTCACATTTATAAAATGATAAGGAATTTATTTCATAAAGATGAGCACAGACTTGTACTATTTTGGCAGTGTAGATCTCTCCCAGATTTTAAGACATTTTTTGGTATGGGAAAAAGTAAAGAATACTGAAGGAGACAAAAGCAATAATTTTTTAATAATAATTTTTATTGTCCAATCCTGTGTTTGAATTTACCGGCTAAACTTTCTATTCTTAAATTTAGTATTTCTTAAAGTGTCATCCTCACTTCATCAATTTATCTTCATCAGGATCATAGGGGTGAGTGGGTTTAGTTTGATGCAAACATAGATTCTTGGGTTCCTCCCAGACTTACTCAGGATACCCTTCTCCTATGCCTCCTCCCCTCAACACTGCCATTAGAAGTGATTCAAACATGATTTACTATAAGAGGTAGCTCTTTCTCCCAATCCTCTTCCCCCACCAGCCATCTAGTTCAAGGTGTGCCTCTTATAGCCTTCCTTTCTTCTTTGAGGATCTGCATTTCCCAAGACAACTGAGAATGGAAATGCCCACTCACTTCATGGGAGACCCCAGGGCTGTGACCTTAGACTCTGGTGCCATCACAATTTGTATAGGAATACAATTCACAACCCGGTAACTTCAAGGTTATTCAGACTTACAGAACCTTGGCACTTGGACAGAGAACCTCAATTCCAATATTGTCAAGTCAAATTTTATTCAGTCTTTTCCCAAGTTTGTGCTACTTGTCTATTCTGTACTTAGTCAGACCTTTTGAAGTCACCCAAGAAGTTCCTCAGGAATTTTTGTTTTAGGTACTGTTACTCTCCTGGAGTCTTAAGTTCATCATTAACATGAGTACAACAGTTATCTTCCAAGGCTATTGTGTATTTCAAATGAAATAATATATACCCACCTTAAATTCCATAAAAGTTTGAGTAATTATTTATCAAATGATTATGTATATATATATATAAAGCCCTGTGCTTGGCAAAGGAGGAGAAGAGAGAAAAACAGTACAGATCAAATGCAATGATCCACATTTGCGCTCCACAATGCTACACAGCATATAACAGAGAAATTTCATCTTTTCATCTATCTTCTTGTAAACTAAAAGTAAGATCTAAAGGTTTAATTAGATTCTAATTAAACTTTTTTTTTCAAGAATACCCTACTTAGACTATGTTGTTATTTATTTCTCAGTAAATATATTGTCATCCAGATCTCCCCGTTATTCTCTGATAAATGAACAATGGTTAGGAATAAGTGAAAGTATTTTCCTCCCAGAAATATTTTTGAGTCCTAGCTGATTGAACAATTATCACAAATTGCTCTTGATCTACTGCTGAGCCACAAAAAAAAGGAAAATTTTATAATCCTCTCAGGTGTAATCATCAACCAAGTGCCTGCTTATAATAACTAATAGTCTTTGGGCTTACTAAAAATGTTACAATTGAGTTTTTGATAATGCAGTTTATTAAATGAAATAGAAACAGGAAATTATGTGAGATGCATTTACTTAAAAATGTTACAAATTATATTTGTGATGGTAATGTCTTTCTATCTAAAATATTTTATTCTGTGTGTAATTTAATGCTTCATGTTCTCCCCTTTTAAATCACATAGTAAATTTGAGTTGCATATTTAATTTCCTGTGAAGTAAAAATCATGCATTTTCACTTCATGCATATATAACTTGCATTTCAAAGAAGGAAATATCCTTAACTGTCTTTCTTTGTTTTGTTCATTATCATATAAATATAATAATGTCTTAAATGTAAACTAGATAAAAACGATAGTCTGGTAGATTAACTTGAATGAAATGATGGGCTGAATTATGTACCCCAATAAACAGTTATTCTTAATCCTACTCTGCATTTCTGTGAGTGTGAGCCTATTGTAAATAGGAACTTTTGGAGATGTTATTTTTAGTTAAGGAGTGGCCCAACTGAGTGAGGGTGAGTGTTAATCTGGATTACTGGAGGCCTTGTAAAGAGAAAGCTACAGACAGAAGCAGGAAGTCAACAGGAACCCAGAGGAGGAGGAAGAGGACATGCCCGAGTTTTGGTAGACAGATACACAAGCCAAGGAGCCCCTGGGAGTGCCAGCAGTCAGGTCCAGAATGCAGACTCCAAGGGTAAGCAAGTCTTGTCAATATCTTGATAGTATCCCTTTAGACCCAAAATCTCAAACCAGTAAACTCCTGTTGTTTAAGAAAACCCACTGTGAGATATTTGTCATAACAACTCAGGCAAACCAAGACAAATGAAGTGGGAAAAAATTACTAGTAAGTACTATATTTCTAATAATAAGTATAAACAGAGTGTCTCAAATAAAACTTTTAATGAAATAGTAATTGTATCATCTAATATATAGCTGTATTTGAAAGATCTTATTTCCCATTTCCAACTTAATAAAGCAATTAGAAATTTGGAAAACTAGTATAGGTAAATAATCCTTGGATTCAGTGAGGATTCAATGAGTATTCCATTTTAATATATTTATCATTGACTACCAGTTAATTTTACAGAACTTCTCAAAAGAATCAAATATTTTTCCTTACAAATACAAAATAGTCTTAGCTATAGATGCTATTATCTCCAGTTAATGATTGAATTGAATATGCAATGTTGATTTTAGAATCAACCTTAGCTAGAAGTTGTATTAAAAGACTGACATATCTGTTATTAATTTCTAAGAGTATATGCCTGTGCTTTCCCTCCACATTTCCCACAACATCCTAATATCCTTGGTATATAAATAATAAACAAACAAAAGGAAAATTATTTATCCTTCCTAGAAGTAAAATTGTCAGTTAGCAAATTTTTAGTTGTCATTTAAACTTACTACATTAACAACTTAAAAAAATTCTTGTGAATTTGTACTAAAACTACAAACTCATGCTGCCAGGGACAATATAAATTATACACAGGTCATAGATTTTAAAAGATACATAGTTCTTATTTTGAACCAATTATTTTAAACAGGATATTCTATTAAGGAAATAATTTTGTAGATTTAAAAATCTATATATGAATAATATTGTTTTCAGTGACATTTAAATAGCACACAAATTGAAATTAATTAAACTCTACTAGGCAAATAGCCAACGCTTGTATTTTTTTTTATTATCCCAACCAACCTAAGTTGCTGTGAAATGGTTAATTTTGAAGACTTTGTATACACATGAAAAATATTTGATATAAATTGAAAAAAAGAACAAAAATAGTATATACACACTGACTAAATTCTTGCAAATTGTATGTGTATTTGACATGGAGGAAAGATAACATACGAATTAAAATAGTTAAAAGAGTAAAATTTTGTTCCCATGGTACATAGTTAAAAATTTTAAAAAGGAAAGAAAAACAGTTTGCCAAGGCAATGTCAATTTACCTCTTTGATGACTGTAGCAGTTTGATATGGTTATGAATTCCAAAAATAGATATTGGATTATGTCTGTAATCTGGTCTGTACCTGGGCATGATTGAATTATGATTAGGGCTTTGATTGGGGCCACATCATTAGGGCCACCAAGGGGTGGGGACTCACAGATAAAAGGCCTGGCAAAGGACAGAGTTGGAGCTGTTGATGTGAGAGTTTCTAATGTTGGAGTTTTGGTGTTGGATTTTTATGCTGAAATCTTAAGCTAGAGCCCCAGGAAGTCAGCACATAGCAGAAAGAGAGGCAAGCCCAAGGAAGAGAGGACCTGAGCCAGGAGAAAGAGGAATAGAGATAGCTCCTTAGACACAACAGAAGCCCCAGGGAGAGAGACAGAGCTGTTCACCTAATAGTCTACAGCTGACTTTGTGAAGAGAGGCAAAGTCTACAGAGCCTCATAGTCTACAGCTGACCTTGTGGAGAAAACAGAGGAATTGAGTCTGGAGGAACACAGGAGGCCTGAACCCTGGCAGGTGCCATCAGCCATCTCGCTCCAAAACTTGGAAATAGACTTTGGTGAGGGAAGTAACTTATGCTTTATGGTCTGGTATCTGTAACCTCCTACCTCAAATAAATACCCTTTATAAAAACCAACCAATTTCTGGTATTTTGCCTCAGCACCCCTTTTGGCTGACTAATACAATGACCAAAATAACTTCCATATTTTCTTTGATTTGTGAACACCTTCACATAAAATAATTCTGTATCTCCTACAGTTGTAGTAGTTGTAACAGAAAGCAGAAGATGAGTACAGTTATAAAAATGAGTCTACAGGAAAATTGCAAGCCTAGCACTTATCAAATCCCTATTTTCATAACATTTGTAATACTCTCCAGCATATGCTTATAAAATTATAAAACTAATAAAATAAATTATAAAAATATTCTTTAATTAATATGCAGGCTATGTCTTTCACAATGCTGCCTCTTATTCAGAGGCAGAAACTTGATGGCATGAGTATGAAATTGTAACTGTTTTCCTATTCTAAGTGTAGTTTTACTAATTCAATATATCGCATCTAGAAAGTCCACAATATAGTTTGAAGAACATCACTTGTAAAATATGTTTAATTACTATCCTTGTGAAAAAT
The DNA here is from genome assembly GCF_030445035.2 of Dasypus novemcinctus. Lineage (NCBI taxonomy): Eukaryota > Metazoa > Chordata > Mammalia > Cingulata > Dasypodidae > Dasypus > Dasypus novemcinctus. The sequence goes on along the minus strand of NC_080684.1, from coordinate 68,901,279 downwards.
GGCTATTTTTATGGTAACATTTTTACCAGTATTCAGTCCAATTATCATAGAAATATATAACATACTGATAGTTTCATTTCAAAATGAAATATAGCCTTTAATTTTTAGTGTGCTCACCACTCTGTTTTGTTTTGTACATTTGGATATTAAATCTCTCTTCACACCATTTACTCAACTTTGTGATAACAACCATAAAATGTAATTTAATAGGAAGAATCTTGAATTAAAAACATATATTATATTTCTTATTCTGTTACTGACAATTGCTGTTCCTGTTCTGGCAAAATAAAGGGATGCTAGCAAATTAACCATGCTGTTCAAACAATAAATGTCAGTTGACTGATAGCCATAACCAACACACTCCTTTACACTCTCCACTTAGCTAAATCTCCAACACAGAATATTGCCCTGGTCATTGGTGATATGAAGTTAATTAAATGGAATTGTACTTTAAAAAAAGGAAGAAGAAATGAGTGTGGCAATATAGTCTAACAATTTCATGGCTACAGATCTTTGTATAAGTAGATCTAATCCTATTTTCCACTTTTCCTCGCTTTTATATTTGTCTCTTTCCTGTTCCTTTCTCTGCCCAGTCTCCTCCTTCAACTGTGAAAACATTAAATATCGCTGATAAAATGTTTTACGTCTGGACTTACCACGTAATTTACAGTCCAAACCAGGACACTTTTGAAAGTAAATGGCCAAGTTATTAATAATTGCACCAGGACAACTGGTTTAAAGAGGACTGGCCCAAACAGACATGGGGGGACCTTCCTTTGTGGTTCCTTGTTACAATACATATTTTGACACTTGGGCTTCAAATTCTGCAGAGCAGCCCCTGAAAATGACTCAACAGTTTTTTAAAGACTATAATTACTTTAGTGTACACTGAGCCTCTCGAAGTTAAATGCTTTGTTAGATATTATTACTCCCACAAAAGTATGTCCAAAGTAAACCATATTTTTTCTGTAATGTCTCGTAATTTTAAAAACATCTAGCACTTATATAATAAGTGCTAAATAAAAGCTAGCTCCTTCATATTCACAAATTTTGTAATGAGCATGATTTTAATTTTTTTAGTTTTTTTTATTTTTCAGGTATACTAAACCCCTAGTCTAAACAATGGAAACGAAAATTTAAGTATTGTCCCAAAAGTAAGTTTTACTTATTTAATTTATTTAATCATTGATATTTATTCTTTCTTAATTCAAATATCATCTATTGGATGACCCTTGTACCAGCAACTATGCTAGTCTTCAAAGTAAAGTTGTACACTCTGGCAACAGCAAATATTTTGCTGATAATTCCATACTTTTTGTTTTATAAATAATAACATAAAGTAGATTGTGTAGTTAGGGGAAGGCTCTTTCTCTAACCATAAATTGGATTAAATTACAAAGAAGTTTATCACCCTCAAATGTAATAATTCAGATGTGAGAGGTTCAAAACTGACAGGAAAGCTTTGCTGCCTATAACATAGGACTTCCAATATTCAAAAGAGGCTAGGAGGGGGAAGCGGACTTGGCTCAATGGATAGGGTGTCCACCTACCACATGGGAGGTCCGAGGTTCAAACCCTGGGCCTCCTTGACCCGTGTGGAGCTGGCCCACGTGCAGTGCTGATGCGCGCAAGGAGTGCCCTGCCACGCAGGGGTATCCTCCGCATAGGGGAGCCCCACACGCAAGGAGTGCGCCCCCTAAGGAGAACCGCCCAGCACAAAAGAAAGTGCAGCCTGCCCAGGAATAGCGCCACCCACCCCACGTGGAGAGCTGACACAACAAGATGATGCAACTAAAAGAAACACAGATTCCTGTGCCGCTGGTAAGGATAGAAGCGGTCACAGAAGAACAGATGGCGAATGGACACAGAGAGCATCCATTTGGCATTGCTTGTACCCTGCTCATCTCCATAAACTGTGCATACTTGTAAAAATTTATCTTACTGATGGAATATTTTTCCATAATATTTGACATAATAAATGTTTTCTTCAGTAAGTTTATCATATTTAAAAGTTAAATTGCCCGTGTATTTTTTCTGGACATCTTGACTGAACATTCTAAACTAAGGGTACACTAAGACCTAAGCATTTACTGTTGCTCTGTATGAGGGGTTCTTAACAAGGAGTCAATGAGCTTGAATTTAAAATAAAAAAACACTATTCTTGTGGGGATATGTTGGTGAGGGTGTGCTATATTTATTAAATAATACACAGTATAGTGTGGACTGAGTAAGGGGTCCATGGTTTTCACCTGACTGGCAAAGGAGTCCGTGGAACCAAAAAAGATTAAGAACCCTGCTCTATGTGGAAGAGTTGCCAAGTGACCTGCATTATCTATTCTGCCCTTTTTTTTTTCCCCTCTTAGTAATAGATCTCTCTAAATTTTAGCTGGGTCTATAGCCACCAAGCTACACACTGTTTCCAGCCACCCTTGCAGACTGCTGTGGTCATATGACTAAGTTCTGGCCATTAGAAGTGTCACATCTTTGACTGTGTTCACCTGGGCAAACCTTTTAGGTGGACACACTTTGGTCCGTTTATCCACTTCTGTGTTGTTCTTCTCTATTTAGGTACAATGCCCAGTTTATTAATAAAATTGGTGAAACAAGATGACTGGATTATCTTTCTGCATTCCTTCCAGAGTATCTGGTTCATATTATTAATAAGAGTACAATAAATATTTAACAAGTATTTGATTGAATTATTTAATGAATGCTTAACAATTATTCAATGACTCAAACTTTCCACAAACAAGGGAACCCAATGTAAAAGTAGCTGATACTTGTTGAAAAATTAGTACAAACCCTGTATTCTACCTAAATTAATCAATTTAATCCTCATAAAAATTCTGAGGTAAGAGCTTATCATTCGGATTTTTTTTTATACGGGGCAATTTATAGAAGAAAACTGATAAATAAACCAGAATTTCACTACCCAGGAAATATTTGTGGATATTAATAATAACACACAATTCATTAATAGAAAAAAACTTGAACCATCAACTTCTTACTTGCAAATTACGTGACTTTGGGCCAGTTTCACCTGCACTTCAGTTACCCTTATCTTCTAATAAGGTCACCAACTCAGCAGAGGCAGGTAATGATTTTATCTCCATTTTACAAACAATAAAGCAGACTTAGAAGAAATAATTTGCTCATATATGCACATGCAACTCATCGGCATGGGGCCACAGTTAGTCTAGTTGTCTAGCTCCAGGATGCAGCTTCCACACTTACCTGTGCCAGAAGAGAAAATACACAAAGGTGTCAACGAGAAATGATGGGCTATTTTTGTTTTGTTTTGTATTTTCAGAATTCCGAGTAGCAAATAACTCTCTAAATCACTTATTTTACAATATTTCTCTCCATTTGGCTAAAATTATAGCTTACATTGACTATATTTTCATAGAAGAAAAAGAGAATTGTGTTCAATTTTCTAGTTAAGCAGGTGATATAAATGCTTATTATTCAATAGGTGCTATGCTTCACTTGGTTGGTACCAAAAGGCCATTAGAAAGTTAATGTTCTTAATGTAATGAAATTTTAAAAAAATTATATCTGCTTCCTCATCATCCTGCCTGGTTAGTCATTGGTTTCTCTTTTGAGTGACCACCCAGTTAGTCCTCTCCTGGGTGTAACCACAAGTAACAAGACATGCACTCCGTATGGTTTGGAGGATAAGCGCCAGCCTTAGCATCTCTGAACAGCCCTCACTCCTTCTCCAAACAGCTCCTTGCTTCTTCTGCACTTTTGTGCCACATAATTTACTAGCAGGACAGGTACTTTCATGTGGCTTGAGTGATAAGAAGCTGTCCTCAGCTTCTCCAAACAGCCCTTGATGCTTCTGCTTTTCACATCTATAGTTTGAAACTGCCAATCCCCATCATCTGCAGGATTGCCCTACTCCTTTCTCTGGGTCACAATTAAGGCAAGAGCCTGGGCCCCACATGTGTGTCTTCCCCACTCCTGCAGGATCCTGGCAGGACCCTAGGTGTGGAAAGTCTAGCAGGTCCCCCCACCATCCTCATCCTCCCCTCTCCCCTATCTGGGGACTAACAAAGTAGTCCTGTCCTGCACCCTGGGCTGGCTAACTATCTGTGTTTGCACTTCATCACCCAAAGAACTTTCATGTAACATCCAAGACAGTTAATTTAGTTGCTCATTAAAAGAAGATGTTCATTCTATTTAAATGAGTCTTTAAAATATTGTATCTGATATGTTTGATATCACAGGCTTCTTGCTAAACTAATTTCAAACCATTAGGATAAAAGGGTTTGCTAGTAGTCAATAATAGTCATCTGGATCTTTTCTTTTTCTTATTCAGTTTCAGAACTTAGGGTAATCATCTAAGGAATCAGGGGCTGATTACCAAAGACCAAGAGTATCTGTTCATGGGTTGAAATTGGTAAGTGTGTGTCTCAGGGAGAAAAATAGTGTTCTCATGTCAAAGAGTTAAGTGGTTAGCTCCTGATAACCTGAGAGTAAGTGTAAATTGACATTACCTAGCAAGCCAGTAGCACTTTGGCAGTTTCACGGAGTGTTGCCCAACTAGTCTGAGTTAATAGTTTTATAAAATGAGTAATAGTTCTATAAAAGAGTCAAAAGCTACATTCATTTTTGCAAAATTGATGGAATAAAAGACTTGAAGAAAATATTGGGAAAATAGAATTCTAAGAAAAGGAAGTCTATTCCCAGCTCCTAAGCAAAACTTTCTAGTGTTTTCTCTATATTTGAAAGTTTTAGAGTGAGTAATTATGGATCAAAATTTATGGTAACCACAGAAAACTAAGTAGTATGAAAAATATAGAAGGTTAAAACATGTAGCAGTAATTTCAAACTCCATGGGCGTCCATGTGAAAAGGAAGACACTTGCTGTCCCAGAGGTAGGGTTCCTGGAAAGACTGGGCCTTACAGTTAGCCATTATAAATAAGGTAGGAAAATCTTTAAGTTAGAAATTAGAGGCCTTAGTGGAAGGGAGTTCACTGCCAGTTTTATATCATGCTACCGAACTAATGCTACAAATACATTTTTGATAATCATAGAAATTTTATTAGATCACTAATAAGTGTACTTGTAAAATGGTGGACTATGGAAACAGATCATTCACTGTTGATATTCTCAGGTTTAAAACAAATATGAGGGAGCAGATGTGGTCCAATCAGTTGGGAATTCCCTGGTTCAGTTCCCAGTGCCTCCTAATGAAGAAACAAACACAATGAGCAGTCAACAAGCAGACATAGAGAAGAAAAACAATAAGCAGACAATAAGCAAAAACAAACGAGCAGGGACTGGATGTGGCTTAAGCAGTTGAGTACCCACCTCCCATATGGGAGGTCCCAGGTTCAGTTCTTGGTGCCTCCTAAAGAAAAATCAAACAAACAACAAGCAGACAGCAAACAGACAATGAGCAAAAACAATAAGCAGACAAGCACAAACAATGAGCAAACAGACAAGAGAGCCATCTTGGTGGGGAGGGGAACAAATATGAAAGATAGTGAAAATATTTATGAAAATTTTAATTTGAGTGTCCTTTGCAGCAGCACTCAGTGGCACAAAAAATGAATCGCTATATGTCATTTTATTTTGGGTCCTTACAAAAAGGGGATATTAGATAGTAGAGATATAAGACAGTTTCATTTAAGGCTTCTTCTTCAGAACAGTTGTTTATTCCACTGATCAAAATTGATACTGGGCTCATACCTCTGATCTAGTTTAAGACTTTATCATATCTAAGCCCTATCTTTATATTTCCTTATAATATCTTTGTTCCAGTTCCTAGTGATAATATTCTATTTCAGCAATGTATCACATCAGCCACCAACTACCTATATCTATCTCAATTTATATTTCATTTCTGTCAAAACTGCTAATTATGGTTACATTAAGCATTCTCATTCAGAGTTCTTACACTTTAACTCCCATGATTAGAAACATTTGATGAACATAAATTCTCAGCCTGGAATGGGAGATTTGGTCAATACCATGCAAACATTTTGTCTTGCCTTATCTGCCACATGGTACCAGCCAAACTCAATTCCCCAATACATGCAATAACTTCCAATATTTCTTGGCTTTTTTCATGTTCCACTCCACAATCTTTACTTAGAGATTACTTACACACTCTAAGGTATCTTCAGAACCATTATGCTGCTTCTTCCAAGATACCTTTCCCCCAAAGACAATTGCTGTCTACCTGATTTAAACGTATGTGTGTTCTTTTTTCTCACTAACTGCAGTCTTCTTTGATTTATAACTAGCTGTCCTTCTATTTTACCTTTCTCTCTGGAGTATATTCTTGAGGTAAAGTCTCTGCCTTATCTTAAGCCAGTGCTAAGCACACTGTCCTGAGTAATTTGAGAACACAGTTTTTCATTCTTTTGGATTAATTGACTATTCAAGTCTCTATTTGACATAGAAACGGTAAGAATATGGACACATGATATCCATAGGTAGATATAGATTTGACTGAATGTACTCATATGTTTAGTCAAAAATATTTGTTTATTATTAATAAAAGTTTTTTGAAGAGAAATGTTAGATGTTGTAATTAAACACAGACTTAAATTCTAGCATTCTGTGGCAGAAGACTCCAAATGATCATTTACTAAAAGTCTACAATTTGGCAAGCACTCTTCTACACCATGAAGAAAACATAGCTTGGGATAGCCAAAGAAATATCCAGTCCTCGCAGATGTAAAATCTAGTGAGGAACACAGAGCAAAGAATAAATGTTTCTTTCCTTTTTCAACAGAATAATTAGTATACATTAATTGAGAGATAATTTTATTTTTCCCTAGTACCTATGTGATTAAAAGCCAAAAATGTAGTTCTTGTTACATGTCAATGAAAATTTACTGGCCAAAATACAATAACAAGCAGTACAAATTTAATATGCTATTAAGTTGAGAAATTTAAAAGATTTTTAAAAAATCACCATGCAATTATTAGTTATGAGTTTGGAGTACATAGTGAAGCATCAGACTAAAGGCTATTCATGTAATATTCTAGGAATCTGTATAACTCATTATATTCATACATCATTAGAGAAAAATTGGCCTTATGCTGTAAGCTTTTTAATATAGAAGAGTAAAGATTATAGGGGAGTAAATGATTCAAGAGATTATTAATGAGCACCTCCAATCTGAGTCAGTGCTAGTTCTCTGGAGAATAAATATTATTACAAGACAATGACTGTTAGGAAATAATATGGTAAACTGTTCTTGGTTCAGAAGCTAGTACACCATAATCTCTATGTTGAAATTTAATGTAAAGATTTTTGTCCAAAAAAATAAATATAATATTCATTGAAAAGGAATAGAAATAATAAATAGTGGTTTTCCTTTCTAGTCAGAGATATTATTGTTTAAAGTAAAAATGAATTTATCATGAAATGTTTCAACAGATTTACATTTACAGATGAAGGATGAAATTTTACCCATCAAAGAAGGCATCTGAAATACATGATATAGATCTGATTTCCTATCCAGCAACTTTTTCATTGCATGGGTATTATATTCACAAGCGAAGCATACTAGTTTTAAATTGTTTATAAAATGTATAAAATGATTTTTATTTGAGTCCATTTCTCACAAAAATGCAGAAAAGATTATGGCCACTCCATTTATTACCATCACCAAATAGGGTACTTCCATGAACAGACACCAAAAATTTAGTGTATTGAGAGAAACACAACCCAGGCTTTGACAGTTATGTGCACAGTTTTCATTATTTTGTGTTCTTCCATAATCTGCAAGCTCTTCTCATCACTTGTTCACCATTCCCATTCCCAAATTGTTGGTAGCAAGAACATTCTTGAACTGGTCCTGATCTCTTATTCTTAGTGTGTGTGTGTGTGTGTGCAATGACATCTTTTTATTTGTTTAATAATAGGGAGGCATATCAGAATCCTGCATTGTATACATGAATAGTCTGTAAACTCAATTCTCTAATAAAGAAAAAACCAGTATCTCCAATCCGTAGTCTTCAGTTGCAATGACAGTAAAATTTTACTAAAATATACTACTGACACTTTAATTCAAGTCCATGCATTTCTACCCTCCACATTTCTTCAACTAACCATTTCATCTAAGATGAGCAGACACCAACTGAACAATAATTCTCAAGAGACATATTCATTGTTGAACAGTAAATTTCAAAGGAAAGCACACCTAAAAAATCCTCAACCCTAAACGTGCCATGAAGCAAATGCCTTTTAGACACACAGGGCTCTGTTCATTCTTTCAACACATTAGGATGTTTTTTCCAGTTTTTTTTTGTCCCTGGTTCACTGTTGCTACTTTAAGTCCTGGATGTACCTGTTACAAGATGATAAAGCTTTAGGAAGATTAATTGACATACAGCAAGGATTGGAGGACAGAAAAATCTGGGGGGTTAGGGAACAACTAGAGGTTAAGGAAAAATTATTAATAATTTATGATATTGCACACAGAATTTACTGATGATGTTCTGGACAAAGAAATAGAAGGAATAACAAATTTGAGAGACATGTTAAATGGACTAATAATAGGTTCTGGAGACTGATAGGATTCTCTCTCTAGCTCAAAGCCTACAAAAGATGGCATCTGGTAAATGATTGCCCAGTTCATCCTACTTCCTATCAATTATAAAGTGACCTACAATATGAAAATCTCTCTCCAGGAGGATTTATATACCATCACCTTTCTTCGCACACCTAAGCAATGACCACTCTTACTGAAAGCATATTTATATTTAGTGCTCCTTTTATTTCTCTACTCCACTAATTTCATTTTTACTTAGTCTTCTCAAAGCAAATCATATTTCCTCCACAACTGTATACCTAACAGTTATACTCATCTCTCCATTTTCTTAATTCAAAAAGCAAATAGAGGGAAGTGGATGTGGCTCAACTGATAATGTCCACCTACCATATGGGGGGTCCAGGGTTCGATACCCAGGGCCTCCTGACCCATGTGGTAAGTTGGCCCATGTGCAGTGCTGCCATGCTAAAGTAGTGCTGTGCTGTTCACTGACAAGGAGTGCACCCTGCAAGGAGATCTGTCCCGTGTGAAAAAAAGCACAGCCTGCCCAGGAGTGGTGCCGCACACAGAGAGCTGACACAGCAAGATGATGCAATAAAACAGAAATGAATTTTCCCAGTGCCACCTGACAACTCAAACGGATGCAGAAGAACACACAGTGAATGGATACAAGAGAGCAGACGGGGGGTGGCGGGCAAGAGGAGAGAAATAAATAAAAATAAAAAATCTTTAAAAAAAAAAAAGAAAAAGCAAATAGAGTCCATATAAAAATATGTACTTATCGTCAGTGATACTACCGTTCTCCAGGCTAATTACCTTGATATAACACTCTTTCCTTGCCTTTATTGCCTTTTGGTCACAAACTTCTAATATTTCTTCCCCAAAACTACAATTCCAATTTGTTCTTTTCACTTCAATTTCTCTGCTCCTCTCCTTGCCTGAGATCTAGTTACTGCATGCCCGAGTTCCTACAGGAACCCACTAGCAGAGCTCCGGACTCCTAAAATAAAAAGAGTTACCATTTGTTGAATGTCACCACGTGTCAGGTTCTGGGCATCATCTCCTTAAATCCTCATAACAAGACCAAAAGGGCAGTATAATTATCCCCATTTTATGGATGAAGAAGGAGCCTGAATTCCTATCATTAATGTTTGAGAGAAGGGGAATTTAAACCCAAAGTTTCAACCAGGAATCTGTGTCCCTTATAATAAATCCAGAACCAAGCCCCTTTTAATAACTTGCACCTCACCTACAAGTAAATTGGCAGAATTTCTCACATTCTTTTTCCTTACAGGGAAAGAGTGTAAACCCAAACTATGTGTTGTGATATATGCCCTCTAGGGGAATGATGTAATTCAACTTCTGAGTTCATGGATATTTTTTCTCTGAAAAAATAAAAAATAATTTTAAAAAACTGTATACCACAGGGTAAAACCAAGAGAGAAATAAATTGCTCTATAATAAAATGAGCAAGCATTTTGCTTTCCAGGAAGGGATCAGAGAGAGAGAAAAGTTGGTAAGGGGGCTGGAACACAGAGACAGAGAGGAAGAGAGTTTGGGAGAGAAAGATGAACCCTGCCAGGGCCAGCAGAGGGAAATCGCCACTGTGAAACTTCCTATAGTGAGCAATAAATACCTCGTGAATTTATGAGAAATGGGATGTCTGGCATGGATTTTAAGGGTATTTCTTACTTATTTTACAATTCTATCATTTCTCCCCAGATTTTCAGAACTTTGAATTGATAATGATTCTTGGAAATCATTATACTTCTGGAATTCCAGTTACATGAAAGGAGTCTCAAGCTCAAAGGGGTGCCAGTGCCAGAAGGTAACATAAAGCATGGCGTCTAGAAAATTGACTGCGTCTTTTTCCCAAAATTTAGCTAGAAAGTGGCCTTTGGAGAAGTATGTGTGTTATGCTTAGCCCTTCTTATTGCATCAGAGTGTGTGTATTAAAGAGAAAGGACATCTCTAACATCTGCAGGGATTGGATTTATACAATTAAAATATTATTATATGAATATATTTTTCATGCTCAAGAACTATACCTCTTTTCAAATCAAATCCAACTTCCTGGGCTCATTTTGAAGCTTCAATGTAATATAATATCCTATTTACTGATTAATTCATTCATTTTCATTTCAGTCAGTCATTTGTTCATCCATTCTTTTAAAAAAATATATTTACTCTCTACCCTCCTATGCACCTGACAGGCACAAGGCACGAGACATCTTCACACAGGTTTACCCTCCGCATGTTCATTCTACTTCAGGAATCCAGTTCTATAAACATGTCTTCATGATGGGCCTATTTTACCTTTCCTGTCTCTGCTCAAGAAATTTTCTAAGTTTCATTGAAATGTTTTCCTCATTTGTTTAAAGAACTGATTATGCTTGTTGCTGGCCTCATCCTCCATAAAAATAATTTGTTCCTTTTTTTTTTAATAAAGAAGGGTCTTTTCTCCCCCTAGTTGTATTATAAGCTCATAGAGGACATATCACTTACTGTTTTATATCTCTATCAAGAATGTAGCACAACACTGGTATGGTGGGCTGAATAATTGTCCCCCAAAATACCCACGTCTTAACCCCTAAACCTGTGGATATTATCTTATACATCAGAAGGAACTTTGTAAGTGTGATTAAGTTAAAAATTTTAGATAGGGAGATTATCCTGAATTATCAAAGTGAGCCCTAAATGTAATCACAAATTTCCCTCCTTACGTGAGGGAAGCAGGGGAGATTTGATTACAGTGGAGAAGATGGTAATTGTAACCTTGGAAGCAGAGATGGGAGTGATGGGCCAGGAGCAAGGAACGTGGGAAGCCTCCCGAAATGGAAGAGGCTAGGAAAGGATTCTCCCCCAGAGGCCCCAGAAGGAACCAGCCCTAACACCTTTGTTTCAACCCCCTAAGGCTCATTCTGGAATTCTGACCTCCTAAACTGTAAGAGAAGAGATTTATTTTGTTTTAAGCCACTCAATTCATGGTAATTTTTTACAGTGGTAGCAAGAAAATAATACAACCAGGTATATAGTGGCTATTTGAATATTGACTTTTGGACTTTGGACCAGAGCAGTGCAGCAAGCCCTCTTCCTGCCACTCTGGAAAGAACAAAAAATTCTTCATGATTTGCATGTTCAGCTAGAAATAAAAGTAATACCCCTACTTATTTACAATGCAATATGATTGACTTTATAGTAGAAAGGAAATTTTTTCCTAACTCCCCCACTTTTTGTCCTGCTCAATGGTATTTAGACATACAGTTGTCTCAAATTTAAATCTGTTTATTACTCAAAGGCAAATGCTTCATATTACGGCTATGGGAAAAGAGTCATAATAGACTAGTTTTCTATTCTTCCTTTTTATACATGTACTTTAATGTTTACTTTTCTTTCTAATTTTACATTGTTGTTCAGATTAGCATGGAAATTTCTATATATGAAAATCATTCTTTTGGAATTATGTCATTTTCATTCATATTTCAGGAATTATATTTTGTCCTCTTTCCTGGAAACTCGAATGACTTGCATATAAAAGTGACTCTTTGAAGAAGTGTGAGAGAGGGATAACCTAATCTGAATAAAATATTTTTTGTGAAACACACACCACAGATGTTACTTTATGATTTTGATAACCATATACAGAGATATACAGAAAAAATGTATCATCTCTTACAGATCTTCTCACCATTTTGATCAATGCAGCCCTCACTGCACTATGTTTATAAAACCTGAAGGGACTTGTGTTACATTTTATTCAGAATCTTGGTATTTTATGTGACATCCCAGCAATGATAGATTTTACTGATACATACATAGTTGTTTCTTAATTCTCTAGGTGTTCACAGGTAATGTAGCTAGAATTTCAGCAGATTTTAATTATTAATACTTATAAAAGTTTTACCAATGCTTTTTTTTTAAAGATTTATTTATTTATTTCTCTCCCAGTCCTCCCCACCTCCGCTCCAGTTGTCTGTTCTATGTCTATTTGCTGCGTCGTCTTCTTTGTCCTCTTGTGTTGTTGTCAGCTGCACGGGAATCTGTGTTTCTTTTTGTTGCATCATCTTGTTGATGTCAGCTCTCCGTGTGTGCGGTGCCAATCCTGGGCAGGCTGCACTTTCTTTTGCGCTGGGCGGCTCTCCTTATGGGGCACACTCGTTGCACATGGGGCTCCCCTACACGGGGGACACCCCTGCATGGCACGGCACTCCTTGCGTGCATCAGCACTGCGCATGGGCCAGCTCCACGTGGGTCAAGGAGGCCCAGGGTTTGAACCATGGACCTGCCATGTGGTAGGCGGATGCCCTAACCACTGGGCTAAGTCTGCTTACCTACCAATGCTTTTAATACTTGTGTGAACATAGAGAAAATCACAAATGTGCATACAAATGGACAGAAACCATTATTCAGATTTAGCCAGTCCTGAAATTTCAACACTTCCAATGTCGTCAGAATATGAGTATCTAGCATCGTCAGAAAAGATAAGACCAAACTTTTCAGTTACTTATAGAAAAGAAAAGATAAATGGGGTATGTTTTGAAAATCAAAGGCTTTTCTACTTGGGGACTATGGAAGGCAGAATCCTATAATGTCCCAAGATTTCCTGCCCCTGGTGTACATGCCTTGCTTAATTCCTGGGAGAGTGACCATGAAATATTTTACTCCCACAATAATGTTATGTTTTACAGCACAATTGAACTTAAGATATAGAGATGAGCCAGGTGACCCTTACCTAATCACATGAACCTCTTAAAAGCAGGAAGTTTTCTCTAACTGGTTGCAGAAGTAGAGGTTAGAGATGTGAAAAAATAAGTATTTGATGTGCTGTTGAGGGCTTAGATGGAGCCATGTGGAAACAACCTGAGAACAGCCTCTAGAAGCTGAGAATGATCCCCAGTTGATAACTAACAAAAAACACAGATCTCAGTTCTACAACTGCAAGGAACTGGATTCTGCAAACTACCTGAATAAGCTTGGAAGCAGATTGATTCTTCTCTAGACCCTCCTGATGAGCACTCAACCCAGCTGATATCTTGATTTCTGTTTCGTGATGCCCTGGGCAGAGAGCCAGCTACATTTTCCCAGATTCCTGACTATAATGGCATAAAATAAATTATATTTGGTGCTCATCATTTTGCCTGACCATAAGTTACCCTTTTGAGTGACCACCCCAGCTAGCCCTCCCCTAGGCATAACCACAACTAGCACGGGCACATCTCATATGGTTTGGATGATGAGTTCCCCTCAGCTTCTTCAAGTACCCCTTATAACTTCTGCTTTTCACACCATGTAGTTTAAAACTACCAATCCCCAATATCCATGGGAAAGCCCTACTCGTCCCCTCTGGGTCACAGTAAAGGCAGGTGCCCAGGACCCACATGTGCTATTCTTATCCCCCCTCCTCCATGGACCCTGGCAAGAGCCTAAGAGAAGTAATCCCTGAACCCCTCCATTGACCTCATTCTCCTACTGCTCCCACTAGGGCCTCTGATCTATCAAACCTGTTCTTTCGTGTATTATCAGCTGGTTGGTACCTGTGTTTGCACCTTACCACATGAAGAACTTCCCCAGGGCAATATGAGCCAGTCTGTGCCCCCATTGTGGGTCCCTGGCCCTATTTTGACTGGGAAAGACTGACTTCAGAAAGTCCTCCCCAAGGTGAGCCTTCTCCTAGAATTTTCCCTCGAAACAAAAATAGCATGAGGCAAGGAAAGAAACATAGAACACCATAAAGGGACACAGTCTGGGACAAAGGCCTGCCAGCTTCAAACATCCAGAAGAGGGAGATCTGTCTCCTGAGAAACAGAGGGTGCGATAATGTGCATGCAACATTAATAGATGTGTAACAAACAGAAAAACACCGTTCAACAAATTAGGCTGAACACAGAAGGAAAAAGAGTTCTTTGAAATGAGGAAACTTGTTGAAAAATTAGGAAGAGTCCATAATGGGAAAATAAATTTTGAACAGTGTAGAAAATCTGCATGAAAGATATTTGCCCCCTGCTTAGAACTGCTGCGATCTACAAAACCCACCAGATCAAAAGACATAAAAGGGGAGTGGATATAGCTCAGGCTGTTGAGGTTGAGAGCTTGTTTCCCAAAAACAAGGTCCTGGGTTCAATCACTGGTGCCTCCTTAAAAATAAGTCCCAGAAATCATATCTGCATTTGAAAGGAGATCACATTGCCTGCAATTCCTACCCTACACAGGTTTATATAGAGTAGTAATTAGGAACAGAAATTGCAAAGACAATTGAAGTACAGTCCTTAAAATCTGAATAGTTGTAACCAAAGTCCTATTTTTTCTTCAAGGATCAATTTCAGGGAAAACAGATATTCAATATGCAGAAAACATATTGGCTTTGGATAAGTAAAAGATAGCTAAGCAGATAATACAAGTTGGAGATGATGAACCATGATAAAGAAAATGATCAGGTTAGGCTAAGTACATCACCAACTAAGAAAGATGAAAACTGATCCCCAAACCACCTATAACTATTTACAATTTCCCTAAATTGTCATTTTAGTAGATTATATATGGCTGATTTCATAGTCTAGGTTTCCTTTAGATTTAAGTGTAGAATTTGAGAAAGATACTAAGCTATATAGCCTTGGCTAAATTGCTTTACCATTCTGTGCCTCAGTTTCTTCATTTGTAAAACATTACCTAGTTTACAGTGAGAGCAGGTAGCTCACAGGATGTGGTGACAATTCAATAAGTTAATATCTGTAAAGCACTTAGAACAGCACCAGGCACAAAGTACGCACTAAATAAGTATGTGCTATAATAATCTTTAAAACACTGAGCCAAAAGAATGCTTTGATTAATTCATGAATACATTAGCAAATGGATAAAGTATTTCAATTATCTGTTAAGTGCTAGGCACCATATCAGATGCTATGGTTGGTTGCCAAATACATTCCATATCTTCAAAGAACTTACAGTTTAGTGGGTCAGACATAAAAGCAACAAAAAATGTGCAAATCATGTAAGAAGTGCTCAAGGATCAGATAAAAATAAGTACTGGACTAAAGAATACAACAACAAAGGGCACCCAAGGTGCTGGTGTCAAGGTGCTGGTGTCAAGAAAGAATTCACCATGCACATGATGTGTTATCTTAATTATACGGAAGCAAAGAAACAGAAAGAAAGCATTAAGGAAGATTATTTAAACTTTTTATTTATAAAGTAGAACAGGTGATCAATACATGAAATGTTTATTCTGAAATAGGGTCCACCCTTAGCTGGAGAAGCCAACAAATGAGAAATTAGAGCACACAAAGAATTAGACACATGACTTTTTTGAGCAAGGTGTTGGTGAGTTATAACACTTTGTGAACCACATGAGTCAAATATTATGAATAACTGTGGTAACTTTAAAGAGTTTATGGATTCTCTTTTCATTATATAAAATTTCCCCTTTTTACATCATTTTTGTTCACAGCAGATACTTGATAGTACAGACAGGTTAAGGTTAGGGACAATCAAAAGTATTAAATCATGGACAGGTAGTTGTGGTGTAGTGATAGAGAACACAGGCTTACAAATTAGAATTAAATTCACACCTTGATCCTGAAAGTTATTATGTAAGAGATGAACCTCTGTCCATTTCATTTTCTTCATTTTTAAAATGGTTAAATTAGTTCCTATGTAATTGGGTTTAAAGAGACAATTCATATAAAAGTCTTAGCACACTGTCTGACAAAGTGGGTAATCGCCAGATCTTACCTATTATTACCATATATATTTTCTCGTAAACATGATGAGAGCTCCTTAACAGAGAAAAATAAAGATTAAGAATCACATCCTTTTTTTTTTTTTTTAGGTTGTCTTCATCTACCACCCTTTGCCTGCCCCCAGAAATTCTTGAAATAGTAGTGACTGGAGGCAGCAGACTTGGCCCAGTGGTTAGAGCGACCATCTACCACATGGGAAGTCTGTGGTTCAAACCCCGGGCCTCCTTGACCCATGTGGAGCTGGCCCATGCTCTGTGCTGACGTGTGCAAGGAGTGCTGAGCCATGCAGTGGTGTTCCCCACGCAGGGGTGTCCCCTGCATCGGGGAGCCCCACGCACAAGGAGTGCGCCCCATAAGGAGAGCCGCCCAGCATGAAAGAAAGTGCAGCCTGCCCAGGAAGGGTGCCAAACACACGGAGAGTTGACACAACAAGATGATGCAATGAAAAGAAACATAGATTCCCGTGCCACTGACAACAACAGAAGCAGACAAAGAAGACGCAGCATATAGACACAGAGAACAGACAACCGGGGTGGGGGGAAGGGGAGAGAAATAAATAAATAAATCTTTTAAAAAAAGAAAGAAATCTTTAAAAAAAAGAAAGAAATAGTAGTGATTAGTCTCTGATGTTTTTGCTTCTCTTCACACTCCAACCTCTCATTTTTCAACTCTTCCAAAGCACCCTTTTCCTCTGTCAAGCATTTTCAGGGATTGAGTTCTTTGTTCAGGCTGTTCCTTCTACCTGGGAAACTGTTTAATCTCTCTTTGTCTGAATAATTCCTACGTTAAGGCCCAGGTCAAATGTTATTTCTACTTTCTTTGTCCTGACGTAAACGTCCCTTTTCCTACTATACCCACTCTTTCAAAACTTTGTTTATACATATTTCCATTACAGAACTGACCACATAGCAGGTGGCTTAGCATGGTGCTTAGGGTTTGGAATCAAATACCACCTCTATTGGTGACCACTTGTATAGCTGTAGAAAAGTTATTTGCTTTTCCCATTTATACAATGGGAATAATGATAACAACTACTTCTCAAATTGTCATGAAGATTCAATGCAATAATTCCTGGAAAGATTTTTGTAAAGCACCTGGCAGAAAGTAAGGGCCAAATAAAAATTAGCTTTTATCCCTGTATTGTGGGAATGAGTATTTTCTTGTTCTTTTCAGGCTTACTTTTCCACTAGATCATGCATTTCTCCAGAGAGCAAACCTCGTTCTCAATCAGGATTCAATATTTTGTGGACCTTATACACTTGATACTCTCTTAAGAGAATATGAAGATACCCATAGGGGTTGGGAAGTGGGGGTGGCTCAACTGATGGAGTATCTGCCTACCATATAGAGGGTCCAGGGTTCTCTACCCAGGGCCTCCTGACCTGGCTGGTGAGCTGTCCCACGTGCAATGTTCCAGCATGCAAGGAGTACTGTGCCACACAGGTGCACCCCACGTAGGACAGCCCCCCACACAGGGAGTGCGCCCTGCAAGAAGAGCCTTCCCATGTGAAAAAAGCACAGCCTGAGCAGGAGTAGTGCCACACACATGGAGAGCTGATACAGCAAGATGACGCAACAAAAAAAGAGATGCAGTTTCCCAGTGCTGCCTGATAATACAAGCAGACATAGAAGAATATACAGCGAATGGACAAGATAGCAGACAACGGGCTATTATTATTAATAAATAACAGGTTATTTATTATTAAAAAATAAATAAATAAATAACATAGGGGTCCTTGCTCTAGAGATAAAGACAGATGTGTATACACTTTTGAATTATAAAATAATGTGGTTAATCACTATTAAAGTGATATAAGCAATAATCTGGGAATTTAGAGAACAGAAAAACTATCATTCCCTGAGGGAACAAGAGAAGAGTTCAAAAGATATGTTACATGATCTGGGTATTAAATCAAAGTAAGATTTTTTCAGATAATGAGTGGGATCAAATGACTATATAATGAAAGGATCTGATCAACTTTAGGTTTGCGGGAAGATTTAGGCATACAATAGGGAAGAAAATTAAGGGAGAGGTAGATGGATTTCAGAGAGAGAACATTCAGGCCCTAGAATAATGTATTATAAGGAAAGAAATTTGTATTGTGTATAGAGAACAATAGTGGATCTTGCCCTTGATTGTTGGAATCCCCTTTTCGCTTAAACTTCTAGGAATCATAACCTTCAGAGAATAAACTTTCTTTTAAGGGAGAGAATTCTGACTTAATGGTCATAAATTGGTGAGTCTCTAGCTGTTGCCTGGGCCTGATTTTTAATCTCCAAGACCCTGATTATGAAACAATATGTGCTTTATAAACACTTGAGGAACTAAACTGAAAGCATGGGTTAGACCTGAAACTATTTTTTATTGAACTTATAGTAAAATTTGCTTTTGCAAAAACAATCCAGACTTGAACATACTTAAACTTGTGCCTTAACAAGCGAGGCTTCTTATCCCACAACTTGACTGTTCTAACTAGGACAATAACTCTCTCAAACCATTTTCTGGGTAGCAAAGGATTGAGAATTGATGTTGAAATTATAGTAACAGATTTTTTCCCCCATGGTAGATGAACACTTCCCATCAGAACTTTTCCCTATTTAAAATATCGATGGATAAAAAAAATTTGGGTCAATTTCTTTTTTATTTTGACGTCATAGAAGAGAGCAATTGTTTCAACCTGCGGAGGTCAGAACACATTAAGTTTCTCTATATATTGGGAAACCAATAGGGCAATTGATTTGAAATTCATTGATCATCAAACTAGAAATACAAGAGTGTGGAAAACTAGTTTCTAAATTTGAAAAGGGAATTTCTTCTCTCCATCACAACTAATCCAAGAAAGCTCCTAAAATCTTGTCTCAATCATTTAATAAGTGAATCTTTTATAATCACACTATATTTGTACCTATTATTTGGCCAGTCTGAATTTTGTAATGGGTGTGCCTTGGTACAGAGTAATTATATTATGATTAAGTCAATTTAGATGAGTATCTCTGAGTGCTTACATTTAATTTGGAAGGGAATAACAGTATTAGTCATCATACATTTTAGGCACACCAAATTGCCTAATGAGTTGTCTACATTAATATGTGAGCACTGAAAATTATAATTAAATAAAACACAATCCCGGTAAAATATGTAAATCAAATCATGATCGCGGCAGATGAAGTATACTATTTTGATTGCTTTACAGGGAATATTTTCTTCAAAGTCCTGTGCTTCAGGTAACATTGCATATTATTTTTTCTTTTTCATGACCAAAGTTTCCATAGATTAAATCCCAATTCCTGGCGCTTTGAGGCTCCTTTGTTCACATGGATGAGATGGGGCGAGGGGGCTGGGAGGGGACATAACGAAGGCCTATTTCTTGAGACCTTTCATTTGATTAATTGCTTTTAAGTAGAATATCGCATTGTCTATTTCCTAAATTAATGGGTTCTCATCTTTTCTTTCTCTTAACTACTATCCAAACCATCAAAAGGTGTAATTCACTCTTCTTCCATATACTTGTACTTAACTAAGGATGTCTATTATCTTCACAGGTTATGTCCCTCTATGCTCACTCAGCCATTGCAAAACAATCTTAAATGGGCTAATTATTATATATGTATATATTACAGTTCATCATTTTTAAGATGTATTAGCAATTAGGAAAATTATTCCCCTAATAATACATTGTATTTTTCATTAATGTTATCCTCTGACTTTCCAGTGCAGTCTGTCTGTCTGATCGTGTCCATTTAGAGCTTGAGACTTTATTACATTTAATTTTCACCAGCCCAGAATGAAATGAAATAAAATCATCCTTCACCTCATTTTACCTAGTTGGCCAGGAAAATTCTGTTTCATACTGTGATTTATAGTTCATGTCCTCAAGTGGCCAGTTCTATAATCTAAATAGTATAATCAATATACTCTAGAATTATGAGAAAATTAAGTGTGAAAAGGGGATTGGGGGAGAAAGGCTCATTTTTTTTTTTGGCTCAAATGAAAAATAAAATTTGACTTTATGTCACGTTCTCCAAATGTTAATAGAGTGATGTCAATAATTCGTCTCTCTCAAGACTTTTGTGGAAGAAAATGTGTTCCTTCAGGCTTACAGCACTTTTTTATATTTATGTTCAAACATTCCCTTGGCAGCCATACTGAATTGTGCTGGGTGAAGTAGAGCTCTTTAGGAGGTTTTCATCATTTGTATTTTGGTTCATGCAAGTGGAAATGGAAGAGATTCTGTTTTTCGTGGTTTTGTTTTGTTTTGTTTTTAGATATTACATGATAGCATCTTGACTTTTAGTCCAGACTTTCTCCAGAAAGATAAGGTCAAAAATTCATATAAACACTAAGTAAACACAAAATAATTTACTTACACTGATTATCACATTAAAAAATATCTTTATTCTAATAAAAATTATGTTAGAAATAAGATGAACAACACCAAAAGAATTAAAATTATCCTACCAGAGCCTCGTATTTCATAATCTGGATAAGCGTATAGCTCTATTTACCAAGAATGCTTCAATTAAAAGGTTACATTCATTAGTCCTGATTTTAACACTAAAATATGTAGTCTAATTTTTCAGGGATCTACCAGGAAGAAAAAAAGCTATGTATTTTATCTTAAAAATTTACCTTTCATTTTTGAACACAAAAAGAAGCTTGAAAGGGATAGGAGCTAGAAATACTCTCCTTCCGTTGTCCTCAACATTATCTTGAAGAAACCATGTATAAGGACAGCCTCAGAAATTGCTTGTAAAATATCTTTCCTCTCAGAGTCTGACAAGGATCTTATAGTAGAGAAAATTATGTAGGCTGTTACATTACCACAGAAACATATGCCTGAGATACTCCAATTTCCCTCTGGGTCTCACTGTGGGGAGAGAAAAGAGGAAATAGAAGACCAAACGAAGGACACAGAAGGAGAGTTGGTTAACAATAATGGTCCACTTTCCCCTCATGAGAGGAGAATTGCTTATTCCACTACTGTTGCTTAGGCCACTTGGGATTTTATAACATGTTTTACCACCCTTTATTCTACAATGAGTTTATACTTTCATCTTTTAAAATCTCTACCCTTAAAAATTTGTTTTATGTTTTGGGAAATAATGCATACTTGTGTTTCTATAAAGTGCTAACACTACTTTTTAATGTTTTCTCAAATAACTCATTCATTTTCTTAAATCCTGGGCAAAATTCCCAAAAAGAAATGTCAACTTAGATATGTTGTCTTTTTTGTTTTTGTTTTTTTTTCCAGTAATTTTCCAATTCTGAGAACCTCAATAGCCTGATAAGGAAGTTTCTATGAACTACAGCAGGACATTTGGAAGAGTCACTCAAATTAAATGCTTTGTAGAAAAATTAGATTCCTTTTTTGTGTTCTATTTAAAAGGTAATCTTCACTGGATTTACAATTCGTTTTTTTTGCAATGACTATGTTTCCCAACCTAGCAAATTGTCAGAAATCTACCCCTCTAAAAAGGAGAGAAAAGAAGGAGAAGGTCATGATTGAAGAAAAGGAGAAGGCAGGAACAGGTTATTTGAGACAATTATAATACAGATCAGGAAAAGCTGAAATATGTTTAACCTACTGTTATTATTCTTCATGGATTTTACACACAAGCCCACATAGGATTGAAAGGCAATTTTAGAAATTTCAAAGGGCAAGTGCATGTTACAAGGTAACTGTCCCTGAAGTGTCTCTTAAGAGCACAGCAACAGAAGCATTTGCATTTCTTAGGGCTTTCAGAATTCTTCCATGTCCAGATCCATGCAAACTTTTGGAAAGAACTGCAAAGACGGAAGACACATTCAGAAGGTGTCATTATTATTCCTAGACTGCCAGCTTCCCAGGAAAGAAGATGAAAGAATGTGTTAGTTACACACAAACCTCTTCCCTCTTGTTTCCGTTTTCGCAGGGAAGAAATAATTTGGGTGGCATGGCATCAAGGGTAGACAGGGGCATCACAGACACAAAAAGAGACAAGAATACTCCAACTATTTCCTGCCTTGGCATTAGCAGGGGAGTCCTTTAATACCTCAGCAGGAGGGATGGATCTTTCTAGTATATCTTGTACAGGCTAATCATCTCTTGGAGTCTTTGCAGGAGGTTTCAGATTCACAGGCCTTCTATAGTCCCTCTTATTTTACTCCTTCCCTTTTGAGTGGTTATCTCAGTGTACCTTATTTTAAGACATTTTTGGAAGCCTAGGGGACTCCGGGCTAAAGTCCAGAGGATACATAATCAAAGTGTTAGTTACTTGGGTCTGACTCCTGTGTGAAGTTTTAATTTAAAGGAATAAAGTATTCTGGGTTTTAGGGGTTATTCAGCAACACTTCTTTCTTTTATGACTAGATTTAGAACCACAAATAGAAAAGAGTCAGAGATCAAAATTGGAGGTGTATTACTAATAAAAGCTGAGTAGGAGTATGTGGTTTAAGTGTATGGCCAAATCAGTTTGCTAACACTCTAGCCTCACACACATACTCAGCCCAGACCTTGGAATATTGCCCAATCCCTACCCCCATCCCCCAACCCCAGGAGCAATAAAGATTTATGGAGCAAACACAAACAGGCAGAATTTTTCTTTGCAGTTTATGGGTGACAGGGAGAAGAAGAAGAGTAATAACTGACATACATAGAGCTAATTATTCTAAAACCTCCAAAAACCTCTGTGATGGCTAGGTTCATGTGTCAACTTGGTCAAGCACTGGCCTGATTGCTACCATGAGGATATTTTGCGGACTTGAATCATCAGTAATTTGATTACAACTATGGCTGATTACATCTGCAATGAACTGAGAAGATTGCCTTCAACAATGGAAGAAGATGAAGGCTTTAAACGAAGGTGTGTGATTTAAGCAATCAGAAGAGTGAATTTCCATCTCTACTCCAACCAGCCAACATGTCCAGGGAATTCATGAAAAATCTTTAACAGAGTTCCTAGCTTGTGGCCTGCCATATTGAATTTGAACTTGCCCATCCCTACCATTATATGAGTCAATTCCTATAAAAAGTCTCATAATATTTACACTCTATATCTTTCCTCAATTCTATTTCTCTAGTGAATCCTGGCTAATACAAGCTCTGAGCCATATCCATATCTACATATAAATGAAGATATATTTGAAGACTTCACAATAGCCTATGAGGTAGTATATTATTTTTCACATATCATGGACAAGGAAACAAAGTCCCAGAGGGATTGGATAATTTTCTCAAGATGTCACTGCTAGTAGATAGTTGAGCCAGGATGCAAACACAGACAGTCTGCTTTCCACTTCAGCACTCTTAACCATTAAGCTTCAGAAAGGCCAATACCCCTACGCTAAAAGCCAATTAAGAGATTATTGCTATCTAAACACAAAATGTTCCAGGAATATCTCTCAACAATCTGATAACTCACTGCTTCCCTATGGAGATGAATGACTAAGAGGTAGAACAAGAAGGAGAAAGGTTCTAATGGAGCTCCCTTTCCACAGAAACAAGAGGTTGGGGAATATCAGTTAAGACTTCCTCAAGAATAAAAGGGATCTTTGAGTATTCTTTTTTACTTAGCCCATATCAATAAGTGTGGAAAGTAGCCTGATGTATGACAGAGATGGACTACCAAGGAAGAGAGAGTATGATGCATTTTAATTACATTTGAATTGTGTTGTATTTCTTAGAAATCTAAACAATTAGAGAAGCAATTTACATAAATTTGGGCTTATTTGTTTATTTTCAATTATGAATGCACTAATATTTTCCCATGAACCTTAATACAAAAATATATCCTGTGCAAAAAAGGGGGGGAGTGATTTTACCAAGCGATTTTGAAAACCAGTGTACACTCCTTCCTCCCTTGGGGAAGTCTCAAAGGCACATTTATGCGTTAAAGCATGAAATGCCTCAGTGGAGTTTGAGCATGAAATTTTCCTTTTGAGCATGGAATGCTTTGTTGCCTATGCCATTGTTTTTGTTCCTTAGCTACACCTATTCAAATTCTGCGTAGCTACTTTTTCCATGGAACACACCATGGGACATGTTGGGCTTAAGATTTACTAAAATATATTTGGTACTCAGATCACTCTTGTGAGAGAGATCATAATTTTTTTCCCACATTTAACAGGGACATTTCCCCCTGGGATTTGACATGCTTTATGAATTGTAGCTTGTTATCATTTAATTGGAAGAATTTTTTCTTTCCTATTAGTACAAGAAATAATGGACATCTTAGATTTAAAGAAATTGTCACGGATAAATGAGACAAAGAAAGTCTGTTTTGTTGAAATCCAAGGTATCCTCGGCCTCTAGCTTAGTGCATGGCACATAATATGTACTCACATTTTGCAAAATTTAAAGTATAGAGTGAAGACAGGCAAGTGACTTCTCTTAAATTTTACAAAGATTTCATAAATCTCCTGACAGGACCAGAAACACATGTAGTCTCTGGAATCAGGCAAGGTTTCTATGGTAAATTATTTCTTTCTGGCCTTGTGTAAAGAAAACATTTGGCATCTCCTTTGTTGACATTAAACAATGTCACTTGCCTATTTCTATGCAGCAGCAGTTCACTGCTGCCAATTTAGGGTAACTTTGCATCGTAAGGTGCTCCTTTGGTTCCTGTTCAGACCCCAGTATATTTTAGTGTCTGTTAAACATATTTTTATAATGTGTCTTAAATTTGAGTTTCCATTTATTTTTATTGCCTCAAATTATATTGGAAACACAAGAAAAGAATAATAGATTTTTCATTTTTTCTTTTCAGTTGGATGGCGGAATGATTCACCATTAATTTGATACCTTAGCCAAATAGGATGAATGCTAATTACTTTCTATTACCAAACTACTGTTACAAGGATGGCTTCACATTACTGGCAGGTTTTTTACAATCTAATACAAACTTTTTGCACTTTGTGCATCATAATAAGTAGCTGTAAATATTGAATTATCTTAGTTCTCTGAAGGTGTGATCTTTAGTCATTTTTCAGATATTTCAGATAAGCAGATTTTTAAAAATTAGAAGGGGTGACAAATAGCAACTTCATTATTTTGGAAAAAATAAATAATTACATAACAAATATGAAGTATGGTTTGCTAACTTTCTGTATATAGACCTGTATTTGCATGGCCCCAAAACAATGACTTGAAAATTTTGGATTTAATGTGTAACCTATAAACCCCACTGGATAAACCCCACCACATCTCCCCCCTTCTTTCCCTTTTCATTATTTTTTACGTCTCTCTTTAGAGATTCTACATTCTTCAGCTTTTTGCTGGGTGGCATCTCAGTTCTCTTCAGTTCTCTTCTTAAAGCTCAATTGTATTATTTCACAATGTAGGAACTAAACCTTATAACTAAGAGTTAAGAATTAACAAATGATTATGATTACAGAATCATTATATAGATGTCTTTTTATTTTCCAGTATATTACAGAATAGCTAAAAATTAATACCTGAAATTACTGAAACTAGTTAGACTAACCTCACGTTTTGTATATGGTTATTTCTAACTAGGATCTGCTATTTGTGATTATTCTAAATTGATCTTACCCTTGTATATGGACATTTCTATTGAAATGGTAACCACTCTATCCTCTCTTGTTCACAATCCATAGAAATCCCCAACTCCTCAAACTCAAGAAGACAGACTTTTAGATGCTTAGACCATCTAAGCTCCTTACTATTCACTCACAAATAAACTTCTCTCTCTCTCTGAAACCCAGGTACCTCAGGAATTGGTCTTTGAAGTACATTGGGCAAGAACTCGCTTTTGCTCCATATCACCCTCTCATGTCATTTCTCTTGGTTACATTTTATTATCATGGGGAGACGTTGAGACGAGGAAGGAAAGTGTGATTCATGTATACAAAGAATCAACATTTCAAAATTGTATTTTTTTTCTCCTCTGTTAAAAAGATTTTGGGATGGCTAGAGGGGAAGTAGTTGAAAATTTCAAGGTACTAGAAATGACTTATATATAAGAATATATGTGTTAGAGGGATTAACACAAGGGAAGGGAATAATGGAAGAGTTTATGTCTTGGCCTCCTAGGAGAGCACATAGATTACTAATATTCAGAAATACTTCAAGTCAAAGGAATAATGGTTAGCCTAGATTCCTTAAAGGTTTTCTATAGTGCGTCAATGAATATTAGGTGAATGAATGAATGAAAATTAGACTCCAGAACCTACTTAGGACAACTTAATATTTAGAGGGCATCCATGAAATAAAGGAAAAGAATCTTGAGTTTTTTTCTGAACCTTTTTTGTTCCTATCTGAATTTAAAAAACATAACAGCTTTTCTGCCAACATAAAATATAAATATGTCTTATTCTCCTTTCCTTTCTATAGTTGTAATTCCTCCTTCTTCGTGTATTATAATAATGGAAAGAGCATTGTTTTTTGAGGTAGACAGACCAGATATCATATTAGACTCAGGTATTGTACTCCAAACAAGGTTGTAAGATAGATAAAATTAAGCTTTGCATCCTCTAGCCTTTGCTTTTTCCTTCTCATTACTCCTTTTTACTTCCCTTTCTCTAATACCCCTCTTCCCTAGACTCTCCCATATTATCCAGGACTCAAGAAATTCAATCTTTCTCTCTGTTTAAAAGCCTCCCTGAAATGAATTGGGGATTTAGGCATCTTCCTGGTACATTTGGGGAGCTCTTGGATCACCCCATTGCTGCTACCAGAGCCTCTACTGCCAATATTTTTCCCACCATCAAAAGACCAAAAACAAGAGAATTTCTAAGTGGGTGAGTCAAATACTTATTATCTTATTAAATCATCACAGAGTTCTAATATATTAGACTAACAAAGTTGCCCTTGACCCTGTTGCCCTCTGCTCTTTGTTTTGAGAGTCAATAAAATGTCCAACTTAGCTTTCCTTGTGTAGCAGTTTGATATTCTTTATGAATTCCAAAAAGAAATATTGGGTTATGGTTGTAAACTGGTCTTTTCCTCTGGGTATATAAAAGTGTATTCGATTCAGAGGTTTTACTTTTACTTGATTAAATAATAATGAAGGCTTTGATTGGGCCATTCAGTAGGACATTGCCTCAGCACCCTTTTGGTGGTGGGGACTCACAGAGAAAACTACATGTCAGAGTAGAGGACTTAGTTGGAGTTTGGAGCTGGAGCCCAGAAAGTGAACACACAGGAGAAGAACACAGAGGAATAGAGACAGCTCCTTAGACACTGCAGAAGCCCCAGTGAGAGAGATAGAGCCATTCACCTGAGAGTCTATAGCTGACTTTGTGGAGAAAGCACAGCAGCTGAGCCTAGGGAGAAACAGAGCCCCAGGAAGAGAGGAATCCAGGAAGTCTGAACTCTTGGCAGATGTCGGCAGCCATCTTGCTTCAACATGTGGAAGTGGACTTTGGTGAGGGAAATAACTAATGCTTTATAGCTCCTACCCCAAATAAATACCCTTTATAAAAGTTAACTGATTTCTGGTATTTTGCATCAGCACACCTTTGGCTGACTAATACACCCGTGAGTTCCTTTAGATGTCCACTCTCTTGCAATCTTCTAGTCTGGAGATATACAATGACTGGGATTTGGACACCAAGTGATCATGCCAAAGAATTTCCATGAAATTATTTTCTATTTCCTCTCTACCTATTTTATCGTTGTAAATGTCATGGAAGTTTGTAGGAGTGAGATATTTAGACTTTGGGGTATTTTGAGAAAAATATTTCAATTTAGGGTTATAGCCTCTGGATATCATGAAGAAGATACTCCAGATTAGCAAGAGGTAAACCTGGTGAGCTCCCATCCCACAACTCTTGCCATCAAACATGGTTATGTCCAGGCTAGGATTTCATTAGAGATAACACAGTGACTACATAACATTTTATTTTCAAATCTCACCTTATTATATCTTACATATCTGTAAACCCATACCCTAATTAATGCAACCAAATTTCTTTTCACACTTCTTTAACACTTCTTTTATCTCTAACAGCCCTAAATAAACTTCCAGAGCCTGCTCAAATATCACTGCCTCTATGAAGCATTTTAATCTGGGCAGCCTGTGTCAGTCCCTTCTCTGTGCTTTTTCAGACTCTATTTGTGTAGAATGTATAAAGAATAGTACTTGTCAGTTTGCATGAGCTCACATAGGAATCTTAATTCTCCTTGCATCCTCAGAACAAATAGAGTCTAGCTTAGTGCCTGGCACACAGCAGGTCCTCAATAAATAATTGTATGGCTGCTGGAATGAAAGAATAAGTGAAGAAATGGTTCACTGGACAATGGTCATTTTTTTCTCACTGGACTGTAAAATGCCTCATTTGTAGGCACTAAACAAGTGAAGGTAACTTTCTGGCCATTTTCTAAATTTGGATAGACATGCTCTGGATTGACACCTTGACCCCAAAGTCCAATTTCTCTCATCACTTCCCTCTATTATATTATAACATTTAAAAAGATATCTCTTCATAGCATGGTTAATGCAGTAAATATTTGCAAATTACTGGGAACAAAGATCAAATTGTGTGCCTCCACCAAAGACTGTTCAGCTCTTGATAACGTTACTGTTGTATTGCTCAGAATTGTGCCAAATTATTGGCTTATATTTCTGACAGAAATCTTCATAAAATACCCTCATCCATCTTCTTAAAGTCTATCACTGCAACTTGCGACTTTTAGAGTTCATTTTTGCAAAAATAAAATGTATACATGCTGAACATTCATGAGAGTATAATCTTTGAAGTGGTAAGGGAGGCATATTCTATGGATCCAAAAATTTTCAGACTATATTTCTGAGAACTGATTCACATTTTTCACTCATGAGCAATTGAAAAATTTTCTGAAATTCATGGGTGTTTAAATATTCATTTGAAATTACTCCCAAATGGATTAGTCTACTTTCAGAAATTATTATACATTGTAGTTACATTTCAAAGTTTAACATTTTTCATATTTCTAAAGGGATATATAATGGGAAAAATCATCTTTCTCACCAAACACTTCTTTGGAATAAGAGACAGATAACTTTCTAACACAGAGCTCCATCTAATGGTACAATTAGAAATGTATCAAAGTTAATAATTTTCTGTAAGAAAAAAATTACTGCAAAATGTTTTTCTGTCTTTATTGCCTATTTTAAATATATGTATATATATAATCATGAAAACATCTAGTTTCATGCATTCATTTAGGAAGTGAAATTCAACTTGCTATAATATTTTTGCTATGTTTTATAAAATGACATAATAGATATTTAAACATTATTACATTTGAAACCTCTCATTCCATTACTTAACTGATTTTTCCCTTGTCTCTTATGGACTTTTGTACATATTCTAGATAAAAATATAAAAAATAAGGAAGAAAAATTGATGAACTTACTTTTCCATTTCCAAGAGACATCACATTTTCTTTTTCACTTCTACCGATTAAGATAACACGTAATAGATATTGACTTTCTAGAGTAGGTCCATAGAAGTGTCTTAAATCCTAAGGTCCTGCTTTCTCCCCTACAAACTTGAATTCAAGCCCATTACCCCAAACTTCAAAGATAAGGAAATTAATGGGAAAATGGAAAATAAGAAAAATAAACAACTACCCCTCTCAGAGCTTGCCACCACAAAGCCAAAGTGCTATGCTTTATATTTTTGGCTGGAAATGTCTTGTGGGTCAAATTCCACATTGGCATGTGAAAGGAGATGTGAACATTTTCTTTCTTGAGATGATTTGTACCCATGTAGATTTGAAAAAAGCTGCCAACCCACAAATCACAGCATATATCCTATAACAAACCTGCCATCATATTCCAATGTCTATTTCTGAGTAACTAACTATTGCTGAAACGTAGTAACTTAGAACAATAATCATACTATTAACTACTTAGACACAGTTTGGCTGGGGTTTTTTTGTTCCATGAGGCAGTGATCACAAGCACTCAGTGATTTCATTTGGTGGATGACTGGTCTGGAAGGTGCCTCTTTGAGGAGGGCTAGAAGATGAACCTCAGTTTGGAGTGCTGCTTGGAATATCTACTTGTGGCTTTGCCAGCATGGCAGCCTCAGGTTAGCTGAACTTCTTACATGGTGGATCGGGGCCCCAAGAGTGACTGTTTCAGTGAAAAAGGAGGAAGCTGCTTGCCTTGTAATGATTTAAACTTAGAATTCACATAGCTTCACTGTAGTCACACTCTCTGTCACAATCCTACCAACATTCATTCAGATAAAGACCCATCTCTTGATGGATAAAATAAAGAATCTGCAATCACATTTTAAAGCCATCAGGCATCTAAAGGAAATAACTAGGAATATAAAGAACTATGAGTGTTTCACCTGTAGAAAGACACATAAAAATGTCATGCTTATTGTCTTCATCTGTCTGAAGAGTCAAAATTGAGATAAGATGTGATCTATATTGTTTCAAGAAAGTGGAATAAAAACTAATAGGTTAAATTATTTAGAGAGGTATTTCAATGTAACAAGAAGCAAAAGAGTTTTCTGATAGTTAAATTTCTCCATTAATGTTATAGGTTCTCATGTGAGGTAGTGAACTATTCAGTATGCAAGCAGATGTCAATAATGTTCTAGACATATTATCCACCTACAATGGGTGAGAGGTTTGGCTAAGTAAAGAGGTTCCAACAATACAATCAGATTTAGAGACTATTCCAATTCATTCCTTCATGGTTTGGAGGAAAGATGAGAAATTTGGAGGAAGATGCATGTCCTTTAAATATGAGAAAACACCCACCTGCCTCCCATATTGTCTTCAGCTATTATTCAATAGCTCGTTAGCTCTTTGGATGAATTAGTGATCTTATTAAAACCCATTTTGATATAGTAGGAAGTGGAAATGTCTGTAGTAGTGTTCCTCAATTTTACTTCATGTAAAAATCACTATGGGAATTTAAAAACAAACAGTCAATCTCAGCTCTAATGCCAGAGATTCCGATTTCCTTAATCTGGGATGGGGTCTTGGCATTGGTAGTTTTTAACCACCACCACCACCCCACCCCCACCACCACCCCCGCCCTGGGTGATTTTTACGTGCAGTAGGGATTGAAGACCAATTGCTATCATGTGAATTGAGGCTCAGGCTCTGTGGCCAAACTGTGGGAAGCCTGTTCAGCTAAGCACATTCTCAGGAAAGTCTGGACAAGCAGGTAGACATAATTTGAAAACAATGCCATATACCAAGAACAAAAAGAAAATAATAGTAGTTTTTTAAAATTGTGCCAACAGCTAAATTTGCCTAAAACACTTCATATAGAGACTGTAGAAGTTTTACCTTGCCTTCTGAGAGCAGTTAAGGAAATATTGTACACATGCACAGATGTGATCCATATATGATCCAGGCAGAAGGGAGGTCCCTGTTTAATGTTGTTATTAAAGGACAAATCCTTCCCTCTTATTAAAATTCAGGTAAACTGTCACCAAATTGAGTAAAAGGACTATATTACAGTCATTTGGGGAACCCCAGTGCCTAGCCCCTGCCTTATATAGCAAGACTTCAATAGTTGGTTGTCAACTCTATACAATAGAACCTACTACGTACTATGTTCATGTAATAATGGGTCACATTAGAGTGGCTCTTTGGAAGGGAACACAGATTTATTAACAGCAACTTTTCTAGAAACAACTATACATACTGAAGACTATATTCATTTAATCTTAAGCAACATTTTCTGATATCAACCCCAATTTTATCTCATACCAAATCACTAGTTTCCATTGATAATAAAGAGTAAAACAAATATTCTAAGGAAGTTCAATGAGACCAGAGCTCTGAGTCCCAGTTTTTTAATGGATTTCCTAATGTGTTTTTCAAAATGCAATCAAGTGAAAGCTAAAATGTAATTTACCCTTTTAAACTAGGCAGTTGAAAATGTCACCCTTTCAAGAACCATGTGATATTTCAGATTCTTGTCTGGTTTGGGAATGAGGATGAAAGAAAGTCCACTGCGAGTACTAATGTGAGAACCGTAATCAAGCTTCATTTTTATTTGTAAGCCTTATATTTCTAGCTAGACCCCTGGAGTGAATCATTAGTTCCAAGTGTGGAACAAGTTCTTACAAGAGTGTGTTATGGGAACACAGGTCAGGCACAAAAGAAACTTTCAGCAAATGATCCCTTTATTACTTGCACAGAATTGAGTCCAGAAAGGGCAAGTAATCTCTTTGTCACTTCCACAGCACAAGAGAACAAAACAGCAGGGGAAGAAGTCCCATTATAGCAGGTATTCCAAGGTGGCTGAAAACTGGATCAATGTCGATAGATGGAGGCTCCACATGCCTCACTTAAGGTATTAGAAAAGAGATATCTAAACTGTGCGAGTATGTTTTTTATCCACCTCAGGGGCAGAGCCATGACACTGAGATTTCCTGTTCTGATAAGCATCTGGTGCTGCTTGTTCCCAATTTCCAGGTTTAAGGCCTGGCCAAGCCTTTTCATGAGACTGGATACTTGTCACAGGTTGTAGAATGGCACATAGTAGAAAAGGAGGAAGGGTACTGGGAAGAGGATGGCCACTTAGCATATGTGGGACTTCCCCAGAGAAAGACAAGGGGGTAAGTGAGGGCTGGGCAATGGCAGCTTAACAGGTGTCTGTGATTTCCCTAACACCAAGATCAGAATAGTTCAACCTAAGTGTTCGTTCATTGTAAATCATCGCAGTGTGATAGTCTAACACTTAGAAATAGGGACCTCCAAAAAAAGATAATTGGCATTCTTTAAAATTTGCTCACATAACTTTCTTTATTTATTTTTAATCTTTTTAAGAGGTACTGAGGCATGAAACCGGGATTCATACATGCAAAGCAGGCACTCAAGCACCAAGGTACGCCTGCTTCTCGCTCACATAACTTTACATAGGAATTAGTTTGTACTGTGATCCGTAAGAAAATGGTAGACTGTGGTGCCAATTCCATTGTGAAAAGCATAGCACATGACAGATTACTTGACAATTTTACCTTCTAGTTCTGAAAAAAAAAAACTTTATATAAACCACTTTAAATTATTTTATTTTTGTGAGTTACTTATCTTTTAATTTTAATGTATTCTAGCAACTAAAGGGACTTTAGGCTTAGCCTTCACAGGCATGGTATATGTGGCAGCTTGGAGATATGTACTTCAGAAAAACATGTTCTTAAATTCAATCCATTCCTGTGGATGTGGATCTATTGTAAATAAGATCTCTTTAAGATGCTCTTTCAGTTAAGGTGTGGCCCAACTGAGTCAGGTTGGGCTTTAATCCAGATTACTCGAGTCCTTTATAAGAATAGTGAACGTCAAAGAGAGAAAAAAGTCACAGATGAAGTCATAAGAAGATGAAAGTCAACAGAATTTAGAAAAGAAGAGGGAGACCAGGAGAGGTTGCCATGCACATTGCTACGTAAGAAAGGTGAAGGAGTAAGGATCACTGGCAGGCAGCCCCAACGTGCCAGTCTTCAGAAAGAAAGCATCGTTTCTATGATGCCTTGATTTGGAATTCTCCTAGCCTCAAAACTGTGAGCCAATAAATTCTCATTCTTTCAGTCATCTCATTGCAAAGTATTTTTTTAGTAAGTAATAAACTAAAACAGTGCATAGTGCAAGTCAAAACTGGAATATGTGCCTATTTGAACAAACTACTATAAAATTCATCAACTTTTTGTTTCTGAACAAGGTGTACTTACCATTGAATGTTAACTCCCTGAGAACGCATATTGTAAACTTCTTATACGTAATGGATCCCAACAATTAAAACAATACCAGGCATAAGTAGGAATTTAACATTTTAAAAATAAATAAGTGAATTGATAAATGAATGCGGGTTCCCTTTTTATTAAGTACACATTGCATTTTTGGGACAGAATTAATTATGTGTTAGGGCAGAATTAGTTCTTAATCTATATCAATTTTTATAAATGCAAGTATGACAGTATGTTTACTTTTATAATATCACAAGTTTATTTTTCTAGTTCTATAAAATATCTTTTATTAATTATTAAAGTCAATTTTAAATTATGACATTAAATAGAGAATCAGATACTTCAAGATATGGTATCAAGTATGGTGGCAGTGATGTTAGTCTAACATAAAAAAGTATTTCCAAATAACTTTATTCCTTTCACATCTGTTTTTTAAAAAGCAGGTCAACAATCAGATTTTAAAATAAAAATCAGGTCAACATAATAAATGATGAATACAATATCCCTCAAATCTTAACATAAGCAACAACAGTTGTAGTCACTTCTTACCTGAACAAGTAAAATTATAAAACCTTACTTTTGAGAGTGAAAATAGGTTTTAACATCACCAACTTTCCTTTCTTTCATCTCTCCCAGCCAAACTTCTCTGTCTTGTGTCTATCATCATCGGGTCTTCTATTTCTTTCTATTCCTGGGATATTTTGTAAGAGAAGAGGGTAAATTAAGAAGAAATCTTGTTTCACTTATTGAGCTTCATTTAATCCTTACAACAGCCCTCTAAAATACAAAAAGGAATCCTCAGACTGATTAAGTAATATAAGAGCATTATTCTGTAAGATGTGAATTTACTACATGCCACCATACCAAACTGCTTTTCTATTGGTGACTGATATGTTTGGGGTTGGCTATAACTTCCTTTACATTCTCTAACTGAGGGACATTTAATATGGATAGTCTGATGATATTAGAAAAGTGGTATACTACTACTTACTTAGTAGTAATATACTGAGCTCTTAGGAAGTACAAGTATTGCCTCTAAGGATGACTGAGTTGACCTAAGTGACTTCAATTGTTTGGGCCAACTCCTGCTGAAAGGGCCTGACCACTCATACCAAGTGGGTGGGTGTCAACTTGAGAGCCCTGATGAGGATGAAGTTGTTTCATTCTCAGCTCTAGTGTGCTCACTCCTCCCACTTCACCTGGCTCCAATATTCAAGGGGATGACAACTTAAAAAAACACTATTAGCTCAAAAAATTGATATCCTTTCTGTGAGAAATCTAGTGGTTCCATGCCATGTTTATTATATGTGGTGTGTGTGTGTGTGTGTGTGTCACCTACATAAACCCAACACTATTTCAAATATAAAAATAAGAAAATTTTTGTATATTTTTAATACCTACTGATTTTTCCAGAAAAAGAACTACTGTACAGTAAGAAAATATTGTTTTCTTTTATTTCAATTTCCCAGAGTGTTATCAAGACTTGACCATTTTAGAAAATCATATTAACCTAAATGACACAAATGGTATTTTAGTTTTCAAAATAAAACCCATGTATTAGTTTACATTGTTTAGCTGTTACATTAATGAAAAATCTGTGTATAGGTACAAACATCTAATTTGCTCAATTTTCTATTATGCTTGGACCTAAGTAAGTAGATACTGAAATGTAGATCATTTTATAATGTATTCCTTCCTTTTTATTTATCTTTTATATTACAAATAGAGTATTAAATAGATTTAAAATTATGTTTATAGATAAGACATATACTTATGAGTTTTATTTTGGATATTTATTATAAAAAAGAATTGAATCTGAGAGGGTTGAGAATTTCTGCTAGCTAATGTTCACTCTTCTTGACCTGGAAACTTTTGCTCTGAAAGCCTTATCTGAAGAGAACAGTATTCAATGGATGGCCAACAATTTAACTTGGCTACTGCTCAAGAACTCAGGGATGTCCTCAGTGGTCCAGATGATTGTTTCTTCCACAAAGACACCAGGAATGTAGTAGAGCATGAAGATCCTTCGGATCAAACTCTTTGTCCAAAAACATCCCCCATATATTTCATGGGGGATCATACTTCCAAAAATGTATTTGTCTTTTCCAAATGCATTTCTAATTCTACCCCCAATCTGAAGAACTCAGCCATTGATCAGAAAGCACCTAGGGGACTTGTTCCCTAAATGTGAGGTTTCATGAACTATTCAATGTAGACTAAGAAAAAGATAACATTATATTACACACCTGTTTATCATCTCACAAAAAACTTTAATGTTGAGGAGTTTGATATTCTGAAAGATAGTAAGCAGATTATTAATTGATATTACTAACCATCATCAATTCTCCCTTTCTATACTCAATATACCAAGAGATGAGAAAGGAGGAGGTAAAACAGCAGTGGTAAATATCTTTCTTTCTTTTTTACAGTTAAAAGAAGATGGCTAGGATAAAAGGTAAACAAAATACAAAATATTGCCCTGAAGTCTAAAGGAATAGATCCAAAACTGAATAGAAAACCCTAAAGGGCTGCTGATTATAAACAAATATTCAGCTTAGTTGAATTTAGAATTGACTTCATTCTTGAGGTGAAAACTAGAATCCCATTAGCAGACATAGGTAAAGTGAATAGAGAAAAACATATTTAAGTGTATCTTGTTTATGTTTCTTTAAACATTTCTTTAAATTGTGGTTTAGATTTAAATGTGGGTATCTTTACTAATTATGAATATATTGATCCAAATTTGAAAAGAAACTTGCACAATTCTCTGGATGTTATCAATAGATTCCATAAATAGTCCAGCTTTTCAGACTAGGGCCTAAGGAAAGTGCAATTACTGATAGCAATAGGCAAAGTTTCCAAGAGAAAGAAAGATCAGGACTAATTTTGCACTCAGAAAAATTTACAAACATCCCTTGGATTAATGCGATATTTAGTTTCCTTCTGGCTTTATTAAGTATTTCCTTTTATTTGCCCTAAATCTGAAAATTTTAAAATTTGTGAAGCATGTCCTAAGGCTACACCAATCAAGACTCTAATACTTTTCATATCTCTGCAAAATCCCATTCAAACAATTAAATAAAGTTTAGTTCTTTTTCTCTGCATTTTTTCCAATTCCTTTGCCCTCTAGACTCCAAAAAATGTATAAGAATTACAACTTTGATATACCGAGGTTCTCTGTTCTTATTTGTGACTCCATTAAAGACTTTTATTTAAATTTATCTTGGCATATGAATAAATTGAGTAAGAAATTCGTTTACATAAATTGGTTTTTACATGTTGTTTTGAACTTGGAGCACATGTTCAAGGGAGTAAGTTATAGTTCTTGTATCTTACAAAGTTATTTCTGCCTAACCTGAATTATTGAGTATAAACTAGTATCATTAAAGTTACAGATAGAACCAATATTTCTGGTTTTAGGAATGTTGAGAATTCAGACTTCCACTCTAGGCAAAAAAAAGAAAGGCTAGAAATGAAGATAGTGAAATAGGTTCATATCATTTCACCATCTGTTCTATTCAAATACCCTCACTTCATAGTATTATTTAGTTTATTTGGGACACTCTACAAACTGCCTCTTTTGAAGTGATAACCTGACTTTCCAGCTCAACCAAAGCTTCACTCTGACAAAGAAAAAACAAATTTCAGCAAGTGATTTTCCCAAACACATTCCATAACTCTTAATGTTTTGAACCTAAAAGAAAAACAATCTAGTTTTAGTAACTTTGATAGTAAAGATTGATAGTTAAACATACTATCAGCAAAAAACAGAGTCAGACCATTCAGTCATTTAACAACCTGAAAATTTAGAATTCCTCTATGATTTATGCATATTTATTATATATTTTATATATTAAATACACAATTATTTACATAGTATATTTTTATTATCAAAATTTTAAATGGAAAGTGTGCAATACATGGTTAACTTAGCAGGCCAGCGGTGCTCAAATTCTGCATATTTCAAAGAAAAGAGTAACCCCAGGGAAACAATCTCTGAATTCTTGGAATATACTACCTAATAAGTATGTCATTGTGAATGTGAGATTTGGGACCACACCAAATACTTTATATTAACAATGTGATTTAATTGTGAAGATCTGTTTTTGTATGCCTGTAACGCTGGCATCCATTTGGAAGGTTGGTATCTTCAACGGAGGTTGGAGACTAAGTAGCTAGTCAAGGTACTCCCTGCCTACATGACTGACCCCCAATTAAAACCCTGACCACCAAGATTCAGGTGAGCTTCCCTGATGGGTAACACTTCACACATGTTGCCACACATAGTTACTCAAAAAATTAAACGCTGTGCATGAAATTTGACTAGGAGAAGACAACTGGAAGCTTTTGTCTTTTTTTTCCTGGACTCCACACTATGTACATTTTTTTCTTTGCTGATTTTAATATGAATCTTTTTTTTATGACAGTAACTAAACATTAAACAGCTTTTCTGAGTTCTTTAAATCCTCACAAATCATCAAACATGAGGGTAGTCTTGGGAACCCCCAATTCACAGAGTTTATCACAAACGCATTACATCACGAAGGAAAGGGCTGGGTTGAAGTGTAAGCTTGTGTTTTATTAATATACCAGTCCCACATCAATTTATTTTCAACAAGATGAAGACTACCAATTCCCACTAATTTGTATTAGAGGTTTCTGAACACTCTCCTGTTTTTATTACTGCTCATCATTTTGAGGTTTTAAAACCTCACTTGATGTCCCAGTCCTGCCTCTAGCCAGCTATACTACTATTTTTTCCCCTTTCTATTCATGTGAAAATACAAGTGCTATACCCTGACAAATTATTTTTTTTTTAAAGATTTATTTTTATTTATTTAATTCCCCTCCCCTCCCCCGGTTGTCTGTTCTCTGTGTCTCTTCACTGCGTCTTGTTTCTTTGTCCGCTTCTGTTGTCGTCAGCGGCACGGGAAGTGTGGACGGCGCCATTCCTGGGCAGGCTGCACCCTCCTTCCCGCTGGGCGGCTCCCCCTACAGGTGCACTCCCTGCGCCCGGGGCTCCCCTACGCGGGGGGCACCCCTGCGCGGCGCGGCACTCCCTTGCGTTCATCAGCACTGGCGCATGGGCCAGCTCCACACGGGTCAAGGAGGCCCGGGGTTTGAACCTCGGACCTCCCATGTGGTAGACGGACGCCCCAACCACTGGGCCAAAGTCCGCTTCCCTACCCTGACAAATTATGTGCCAAAATTCAGAAAGTTAGAAAGGTAGAGTTCTCAGCTAAGAGTTTTAAACTGTGAAAGCACAGAAGTGGATATGGCTCAAGCAATTGGACTCCCGTCTACCATATAGGAAGTCCAGGGTTTGATGCCCAGGGCCGCCTGGTGAAGGCAAGCTGGCCCATGTAGCAGGCGGGCCCATGCAGAGTGCTGGCCTGCACAGAGTACTGCCCCACACAGGAGTGCTGCCCCACGTACGAGTGCTGGTCCACGTGGAGAGCTGGCACAATAAGATGACACAACAAAAAGAGACACAGAGGAGAGACATTGAGAGACACAGCAGATCAGGAGCTGAGGTGGCACAAGGGAATGATTGCCACTCTTCTACTCTGAAATGTCCCAGGATTGGTCCCCAAAGCCACCTAATGAGAATACAAGCAGACACAGAAGAACATACTCCCCATCTGGGGAGAGGGGAGAAATAAATAAATCTAAAAAAAAAAAAAAAAACTGCAAAAGCAAAGCGAGCTAGCATGTGCTTTTTTATTAACTATTTAAAGAAGACTGAAATAGGAATGTTAACCACTAATTGAGATCCTACTATATAAACACACTATTTTGATACTCTACCACATGCCTGACTAATATGCTTTACAAACATTGTACAACTGAAACTTCACCAGCACCTTGCAAGATGGAAAGTTGTGATATTAATTTTACCATTGAGAAAAATTATTTAAAAGATTAAAAAATTCACTTAAGAAGCATAACTAGACAGTTCCAGAGAGTGATTAAAAGCACTATCCAAAGGATAACAAGACAAATGAAAAGTACGGAAAGGCTCCTGTCTTACAGAATTTATTATCTAAATATGGACACTGACATCTTTAAGTTAAATAATCTCAATGACTTTTTCACTTCTTTTAGATAACCCTTATATCTTCATTACTGTGACAGCTTAATTTATTATGGCCTAATTAGAACTGAATAAAATTGAGGGCTTCTTCAATATCCTTCTATGTTACAGTTCCATGTCCTCATTTTCATACATTTTCCTAGCTTTCTAAATAGGAGCCTACTACGTAACACCCTCTCTGATCCTTTTGTCTTGAATATGGTTATTACTCCTGTTTTTCTTTTAGGTTTCCATTTCTCCTCCCTGTAATTTCTGGTATGTGATAACTGTCATTTTGTTAATTTGGATGGGACATTTAAAATTATAACCATTTTTCTCTAAAACCCTGACCATACCTTGTTTTGAAAATATAGTTTTATATTTAAGTAGTTATAAAATTGAATTGAAAATATCAGGTATAGCCACAGTCATTACTAAAACTTAGTTTGAATAAGTTGAGAAGGTTAAGAGAGAGGGCTGGATCTAGGAAAGCGGTGCAGGGTGGTGGCTGTGCTGCCTAAGGGTTGGAAGAGAAGGGAGGCTACAGATGGAACCGAAGTTGCTCCAGAGACAGGCACAGTAAAGCCCCAGTTCCCTTTGTGAGCTCTTTGGTCTGCAAGCAATGTATAGCTGATGCACCCAGTGGAGGCCTTCCCCTGCTTACTACTGTTGGCCTATATTGTACTGTGCCTTAATACACCACAATATAATTACCTCCAATTCAACAACACAACCCTAACTTTCCTAACAAAGGTGAAACAGTGTAGCACTTAAAATCAGCCAGTAAATCATGAAGCATAAATCATGTTTTTTGTTTCAGTTTGAAAATCAATTCCTTGCACTGACAGTATCTGAAAACAAAGTTAAACCAGGCATGCCATCTAGTGGACTGAGAAGCTATTACCACAACAAGTAATAGCACTAACCTGCTGCACGCTTTTCTTAAAATAAACAACAAAATTTGAAGGAGGAAGGCTGTTGTTCTGCATATGGAAAAACCTAGCTAATACCTAGGAAGGTAGTAGAGAAGAAACCTAGAGACAAAAGAAAGAGGTACCACCTTCTCTCACCTCTCAGAAAATCCTACTACCCAGCCTAGAAACAGTGAAGGGACA
Source organism: Dasypus novemcinctus (assembly GCF_030445035.2). Classification (NCBI taxonomy): domain Eukaryota; kingdom Metazoa; phylum Chordata; class Mammalia; order Cingulata; family Dasypodidae; genus Dasypus; species Dasypus novemcinctus. The sequence continues at coordinate 68,860,197 of NC_080684.1, read as the reverse complement.
GGAAAAGTTGGCCTGTTGTGTACCTCGGGAGAGCTGTACATGCTGGGCCTGTGAGAAGGACCATCACACTGTGCTGACATTTCAAAGTAGGAGTGAGCTTCTCACTGCACTGACATAAGAGAAATAACAATGAAAAATAACTGGGAGATGGAAAAATACAACTTTCCTTCAAAAGGTTTTGAAAGTAGTAAAAAGAAATTTAAATTAACTTCTATGTTGCCCACAAGAGAAAACGAGGGTCTGGAGGGATCTAAATGTCTGATGATTGTACCAGGATCTGAAACTAAGATGCTTGGAATTCCGTTTATAAGTCAAACATGCCTGCATAGGGGAGGAGCTTGTCAAATCCTTGGTATGTAACTATATATTAGGGCTGTATTCGCATAAGTGTCTGTATTTCCTAAATAAATTCGGATACATTGGAAAAGAAGTTAGAGACTTTTGTCAGCTCTGCTGTTACCTGAACTTGATCCAGACAGACAGAAGAATGGTTTCTCTCTTGCCGTTCTGTAAACAGACTACTTAAGGAAGTAGATACCAAATTTTAGTGCATTCAAGTCATAATATAGACTGCTTACTAGAAATGCAGAATTCCAAGCCCCACACGCTGAGGTTTGGGGGTTAATCTGGGGTGGAACCGGGGAAATTCTATGTTAACAAGCGCTCCCATTCTGATGTAAGTAGTCTGGAACCACAATTTGAGAAACACTTCCTAATGAGCCAAGGGCAAGTCAGCTGAGGCTTACTACCTCAGAGTAAGCAAAAGTGATGCTCTGAAAACAGTGAGGAAGCATTGAGATTTGTGTTGCTGTTGTTAGCTGGCAGCACTAAAGGACCTTATGATTATAAGATGACCAACTTGTTCAGATTTGCCCAGAATTTTCCTGGTTTTAGCACTGAACTTCCCACATCCAGGACACCCATCAGTCCTAAGCAAACCAGGAATCGCACACCCTTCTGAAGAAATCTTCTTGTAAGAATTGTGCACAGTTGTAGCTACAAAGAAAGCTCAACAAAGAACTGGAGGTCCTCTCAAGGGGATCTGGACTGAGAATCCTAGCTGCTGGAGAATTGTTATTAGGAGTTCAACCAAGAAGAGGAGTGAATGCCCCAACTAGAGCAGCTATCTTTGCTAATATCAGTGAAGAGGCCTAATTCAGAGGAGCCACCAGGAAATGGTACCAGAAGTACTCAGTGATTAGCACCATCATAGGGGACAGTAGAGGGTCCGTCTTGCCAGAAGCAGCTTTTTTAACTCAGCATCAGCATTCCCTTTATTTCCCAAATGGTAAGTCAACTGAAAAAAGAAAAGATAAGAAAAGAAAAGAAATGAATTTGGTGTAACACTACCAGGAAAGCCATGCTGATTTTGAGTAATATCAGATAAAACTTAGTGTGGACTCTTCTGAAGCTGTCAGTTTCACCAGTATGTCACTCATTTACATACCAGGGACACAGTTGAGTTCTTAGCATAACTCTTCTGAAATGAAAGAAAATAAAAATATTCTATTAGGAAAATCTGGGGAGTTTTAAGACATAGAATTTCAAGCCAGTTCTACATACCTTGAAATTCAAAACTAACCCACTAATGGTCAGTAAAGGATATGATGGAGGAAGACAGACTTACATGGGCATAAAATTGGTTGACTATTTCCAAACACAGAAAATGTGGTTATGACTCCTGTAAAATCTCTGTTGTTAATTAAATCTGCTTGAAGATATACATGCATTTGATATCAATGGTCCCAAGTCCATTAAGAAAAGTCAGGTCTACTTTCTGGAATTGAAAACTAGGAAATTGCCCGGCTGGATCTCCTTTCAGAGGACCAAAGAGTTCTTAAGATGAACTGTCCAGGAATAAGATTTATCTTTCTTACACCAACAGACCCTGAAAGAGCTTGAATAGTATGGCAGAAATAAGTAGCTATTCGTCCAAATCCCTGTGCAATTCTTTTTCCTGGGGACACAGCCAGGAAAAAGGGACACAGCTTCCCTTATACTTTAGTGTGGTCACTTGACTGAGCTCTAGCCAATGGAAGAAATAGAAGGAAAATAGAATTGATATGTGCTATTTCCAGGCTTGGTCCACAAAAATCTACCACACATTCTCTGCACTGCCAGCTAGGATGGAGACCCACAGGGTGGTCTTGGAAGCATGAGTTGAAGAGGGCAGAACCTCAGTCCACTTCAGAGCTTAAGTGGTTGCTAAGGAAGATGGCTCAACTTTCAATTGACAGTAAGATTTCATGAGCAAATCTAATAATTCCATTGTGTCAGGGCCATATTTTGGGGCAGTACTCTTAGAAAGGTTAGTCTACTTTCACTAATTTAATCAAAAACCTAGCTAATATTGAGCTATTGCTTTTAGGACTTGCTATAAAACAAGAAATCTAGAGGATGAGCATGCACTAAGGTAGGCGATGCCTTCTGCTCTGGGCTAAGATCATCTCAATGCAAAACTTCCTCTGAGGTAGTCTACTTCCAGCAGAGAGTATTCATAAGGGTGAAGGGATATTGCAGCAGGCAAGCAAGATTTCTAATTCATTCTACTAAAAATAATAAACATTATGGTCCAATAGTAAAAATAATAATTCATCAAATTGTAAGTGAGAAGGAATGTGTCATGATGTTACTTGATATTTCTTTTATTTCCAAATTGAAATTCTGGTTAAACATAAGTTTTAAGTTATGTCATTTGAGAAGCTTCTGGATGTCATCTCATTATGTAAAGAAGTGTGTATGTCTCCTAAGGACCTATAAAGTGGAGAATGAGGCAAATGTGCCAAGAGCTTAAAGAAAGGAAACCCCTTAAGTGAGGGAAGCATTGCTCATAAGTGGAAAGGTTACGTTTTATTGAGTATACACATTTATGGTCATAGTTTTAAGTTTCGCATCAAGCTGCATTGCCAAGATTAAAGTTTATAATTAAATCCCCATTTTACAAAGATGTCAGTTAGTTTATTCAGTGGTTTTATGATTTAATTAATGACTAAGACAACTTATTTTAAGCATGAGTAGTTTTAATAGCAAAGTATAGTTTAGATTACTAACGTGATGTCCCAGAGGGACCGCTGTCTTGTGAAAGGGCAATTCACTGTAAGGCTTCCTTATGCTCAAACTTGTTCTTTCTTCATGTAGTATATTTTATGACTCAGTCATGTGGTTTCCACACAACTACCTTAATAACCTGCTCCAACACTTCACATGCATTTTTTTGTCTTAGAGTGTTAGTTTTGTATTTGTGGTGAGACTGTCAGGAGAGGGGCAAAACTCCTACATGCAAATCTATGATATATGAGTCATCCTATGAGCACAGTGATTACATCTTCTTAACAATTTCATGAAGGAAAACAGCCTAAACTAATAAGAATTATGTAATTCACCAGTGAGGAAAGAACAGGCATATCCTAAAAGATATGTAAGTAGCTTGGTTACACTGAGCTTTAAGCCTTTGTGAACTCTCACAGAGATTTGTTTTGCTGGAGAAGATGTAAGAGTATTTGTCAAACACAGATGACTGCCTTTTCCTACAGACATTGAAAGCAAAAGAAATTAAGGTGATGGATCTGCTTAATAATAATTCAGGGTAACAAAAGTAGAAGAGGTCATCCCATACATTTTTATGATCTAATATTTGGCCCAAGCTACACACTTCTAAAAGATCAATAATTCTTTAATGGAGCCTATATTGGGTATAGAAAACCTCAATAATAAAACTCTTAAAAATAGATATCCACTAAATATATGATTAGCATATACATGAAGAGAAAGAGAGACAGAGAAACACTAGAAAAAGAGAGGGAAAGCTCACAACAGCTCTGTGGCTAGGACTGGGCTAAGCATTTGGAGGATATATAAGTATGAGCCTAATTTTCAAGTTTCTACAAACTAGGAAACAAGACTCATGCCATAAGCTCATTAAACAATCCAAGGAAAAAGTATGTGATTTAACACCAAAGCAAAGGCAGCATGGTCCTGGGCAAAAAGCACAGTCCTGTGATTTCTGGAGATGGAACTTCTAATCTCAGTAGACACTGATGAGTTCCCTGAAACTCTCTAGACCTCACTAAAGGATTGAAATACAAGATCTCTCAACTCTTCCAACTCTAAATTCTAAGATTTTGCTTTTAAAGATAATCAGTCTAGAAAGAAACCAAATGTATTCTCAGCGGCCATTCTAGAGAAAATGGGGCATAAATTGGGCCTTCAAGGGAAGTTTTCCCAGGTGAATAAAAAAACGGTGGAAAAAATGGAAAAGCATGGAAAAATAACACAAAATAAAAATCTGTTGTGCTGAATGAGCATGGCATGTTCATTTAACTGTGAGAAGGAATCTGAGTGAAAAAGAAGGTCCATGTCAGAGGTGAGAGATGAGGCAGTAGTCAGATGAGATGAAATCATAAGGTGTTAAGAAATCGGAGTGCAAATTTTTTTAAACAAACTAAAAGACAGTATGAGTAGGGAGCAAATGTAGCTCTAGTAGTTGAATGCCTGCTTCCTGTGTACAAGGTCCTGGGTTCAATGGCTGGTTCCTCCTAAAAAAAAAAAAAGACAATAAGAGAAACACAATGAGAGGATAATACAGAAAGAGCCAATCATTGAGGAAATAGTTGTGAGGACAAAATGAAGTAAAATTATATAAGGAATGAGAATGATATCTTAATGGAACGAGGCTACTGCTGAAAACAGTATTTAGTCAAGTAGTATATTTTGAGTAAAAATACTTGTGTCAAATAAGATAGAAACATACCATTACTCAACTGCTCTCAGGACCCAAAAAAAAAAAAAAAAAAAGCAAATTAAAATCAGTTTTGTGGTTACTTATTTAACCAAAAAAGAGTAGGGGGAAGCGGCTGTGGCTCAATCAGATGAGCTCCCGTCTACCATATGAGAAGCCTCAGTTCGTGTCCCGGGGCCTCCTTGTGAAAGCAGGCTCACCCACATGCTGTGGAGAGCCACCTTGCCGGCAGCAGCTGCGGAGAGCCAACTCAGCAAGGTGACACAACAGAAAGAAGGGAGACAAGCGAGAACACAGAAGAGCCCACAGCAAATGGACACAGAGCAGACAGCAAGCAAGCTGCAAGGGGAGAGGGGAACCAAAATAAATAAAATACAGACACAGAAGAACATACAGGGAATGGAGAGAGAGAGCAGACAGCACGCAAAAAGCCACGGGGAGGGGGGAGGCTAAAAAAAAGAGTAGACCCTAATAGTATCACTTCTCTAGCCCCAAACACATCCTGTGTCCATACACAAATGTAGACATTTGAACAGTCACTGTTATGTCTAATATCATTAGGGAAGAATAAAATAAAATAATCACTTGCATTTTCTAAATGCCTGCAATGAAAGTATATTTTGTAATAAAAAAGGAAATTTAAAAAGTGAGTGTTTAATGGAGGAACCAGTTAAAATGTTGAAGCATACGAGGCACTGGGAGCCATATCATTATGGGTGAAATTTTTTTCCTATAGCTAATCACCTTGTTTTTAAAGTCTTCAAATTGCTGATAGTTTCAAGTATGAAAGGTTCACTTTGTATGTGTCAGGGGAGGTAGGAAGGGCAGGTTCCCACCATTATGGCACAGAAATTGATAAAATCACGGATCATAAAGAGACAGTTCAGTGAAAAGGGCCATGTGCATTTAGAGACTGGAAACAAACAAACAAAACACACAAGCAACAGAGGAACAAAATTAATCTTTAGCAGAGAAAGTAAGAACAAATTTAAAATTTTAACACTTCCTCTCTATGAAAAATTGCTAAACCAAAACTGGATATTCAGGAAGCAACAATGCACTTAAAATGCAGCATACATTTAAGTTAAATATAAGGAACGGTTCCTTGATGGTATGGGTTGTTTATGAACGCCAGAAAGAAATACAAAACATGGGGAAGTCATGTAATAAGTTTTTAGCAATATTTAGGAATGGTAAAGGAAGTCACCTTTGAGATGTAGATATGCCAAATGAAAAACAATATAATAGCTGTTCTCGGTGCTCTGAGTTTTATATGGGAAATATTAAATCACAAGTCTGTCTGAGGAGACAGTGACAAACTAAATAATTAGAAATGCATTTTGAGTACATACATATTCAAATTGTTCCTCTCTAAGAAATGACAATAAATAGTTCATACTGATATTATTTGCTCATTAAAAAAATCTAAATACTGCAGAGAATTACAGCTTAATTAAACTTTAATTAAACTGTAAACAAACTATATAAACTACTACTACTCAGAACGAACCATTTTTATCATTATGTGAATGTCAATGCAAACATTTTTATAAGTGTATTTCTTTTATTTACGGATTGTTGGATTTTTGTCACCTTTATTGAGGTATAATGAATTTATAATAAATTGTACATATTTAAAGTATATGATTTGATGAGTCTGATATATGTGTACGCCCATGAAATCAACACCACAATCAAGATAATGGCAGCTGAGGAACATTTTGGGGCAATGGATAAGTTTATTGTTCTGTTTATGCATTTAACAAACATTCTTAAAGAGGTTTAAAAAATTAACTCATTTAATCATCCTGAAAACCCTATTATATTGGTGCTATTTTTATCTTTATTTTGAACATAAGAAAACTAAGACATAAATGAGTTGAGTAAATTGCCCAAGGTTATACAGCTAATAAGTGTCAATCTGAATTTGAACCTAGGCATTCCGGAATATAAATTGTCCATGCAAATAAAATGTTTATATGTAAGTACTGATAGAAATAGAAGATAGAGAGATAGATTTACTTTTGTAAAAATTAAATCACATTAAAATTGCATTTTAAATTAAAAGTGGTAAATGTTATTTTACTTGGATTTAGTAAAATATAAACATAAGTGAAAATGAAGGAATCATTGAACTTTAAATAAATCTTTCTGCACCACTAAAGATATTATTTCCATAAGATCCCTTAAGTTTAAGAAAATAAATTATCTTAAACAGTAACAGAATAAAGGGAAATTATGTCTCTAATTTGGTTTATTTAACTTCCCTTAAGGGCTTACAGCTAGAATATTATTCAACTGTAATGGAGAGACTATGTAAGATATTGGTGGGCACACTGTCTCCTTCTGGGAAGTTCTCTTTCTCGGGATGGGGGTTTAAACGCGAGAAAGAGGAAAGAGAGGGAGGGGTGAAAAAAATAGAGAAGCGGACACATAGGAAGAAATTGTTAAGTATAAGTCAGTGGATTTTTTTTGTCTTTATTTTTTAATATTACATTCAAAAAATATGAGGTCTCCATGTACCCCCCAGCCCCCTCACCCTACTCCTCCCCCCATAACAACAATCTCCTCCATCATCATGAGACATTCATTGCATTTGGTGAATACATCTCTGAACACCGCTGCACCTCATGGTCAATGGTCCACATCATAGCCCACAATCTCCCACAGTCCATCCAGTGGGCCATGGGAGAACATAAATGTCCGGTAACTGTCCCTGCAGCACCACCCAGGACAACTTCAAGTCCCAAAAACGCCCCCATATCACATCTCTTCCTCCCACTCCCTACCCCCAGCAGCCACCAGGGCCAAGTCAGTGGTTCTTAACTGAGGATCATGCTGCTCCTCAGGGAGCATTTGGCAATGACTAGAGACACATTTGGTTGTCATAACTTGGGCGTGCTACTGGCAGCTAAGTGGTAAGGGCAGGGACTCTGTAAGACACCCTTCAGTTCACTGCATACCCTCATACCACCACCAAACACCTCCAGCAAAGAATGATCTGGTTCCAGAGACCAATCATTCAGAAACTTAGAACTCTGTTGTAGTCCTAAAGAAGGCAAAGTCAGGAGTGAGCCAAAACCATTGACAGTAAAATAAATGAGAGCAGAGAACATGGGTTGGAGAAGCAGGAGGGGTTAAAGCAGTGGCTGGATAGCTGAGCACCTACAGAGGCAGAGGTCTGATAGGGATCCTATTCAAAAGAGAAACCTGAGCACTTCCTAAGGGAACCGTTCTCTACAACTATCCAGGACTTTGATTTATGCTCGAGTTCGCAAGACCTGCTGAGACATGATGCTAATCTTTACGTAGACAAAAGTCCGTTAAATACACTCCTTTTACTTGCAATGCACTAAGCATGTTTCTACTTTTTTGGCAAGCTGAAAGATTTGTATATTATATTTTCTGATATTCACTATGTAATACTCATATATCTTCTAATAAAAAGATTGCACCCTCATTCATTCATTTTGCCAAATTGTTTTCCACATAGATTGTTGTTCTCCCATACATGATAAAATTAAACATATAAACTCACAGCAGTGAGTTAGAAACCCACATATGTCCAGTCACAGGGACCCAAATCCATGTACAAAAGGGCCCCCAAAGTTGGGGTGGGGGGGAGAAACCATGGTAGAACTGTTGGCAAGAGGTGTGCTCACTCAATCCAGTCTGCTCACTGGATCACTTAAAGGCAAAACAGAACTTCTGGAGTGACCAATCTTTCTGGATTCACCCCATCTGGGTCCCTAGTTCAGGATATCTTAATGGGTAAGAAACCAGAGGCAGAAAAGTCTCACAGAAAAAAAATAAGTGGTGATGGGGGAAAACAAGCCGTTGTAAGACAGGATAGTTCCCAGAACTGAAAAGCATAAGGAAAAACAGTCACTGAGTGAGGGAGAGAATTTAAGTAAATCAGAGAGGCAGGGGAGAAAACTGCACAAAAAGAGACAAAACAGATCAAGATTTCCATAGAAAGAACAGAAGAGCAGATGAAACAACTGCACAAAAAGCACAATCTTAAAAATTTTAATGCATTATGACAGTTTGAAGCTTTTTGTGGATCCCAGAAAAGAATTTTTAAAAATCATGTTCTTGGAGTCAATCCATTCCTGTGGGGAGCGGGGAGGGGAAATGCTTTGATTGGATTGGATTCAGCTGGGGGCTTTGATCGGATGGCTTCAGTGAGGCATAACCCAGGGTTGGCCTTGGTCATCTTGCGAGAGTCCCTTATAAACTGTGGAATGAAAGCAAAGACAAAGAGAGAAAAAACAGCAGAAACAGAGAAAAGGAACCCAGGAGCACAGAGAGGAACTCAGGAGAGAGGAAGCCACAGACAGAGCAGCCAGAACCTGAAGCAACAAGCCCTGGAAGAGAAGCAGATGCCTCCATGTGCCTTACGAGGTGGAAGGATTCCAGGATAGCCTGCAGCTGACCTTTGATGAACTATCTCTGATGATGCCTTGATTTGGACATTTTCACAGACTTAGAACAGTAAGCTTTTAATCTAATAAACTCCCATTATAAATACCACTCCTGGTATATTGCTCCCAGCTGCTTCTAGCAAACAAACAGAAATTAGGGACCCAGGAAATTATGGTGCTGTAATTGCAAGTCCCAAAAATGTTAGAATGGTTTTACAAATGGGTAGGGGAAGATTTTGGAGGAATTGCGTGATGCTTGATAGAAAAGGCCTAGATTGCTTTGAAGACACTGTTGGTAAAAATATGAACCTCGAAGGTATTTATGATGAGGCCTTAGAAGGAAACGATGACTGTATCATGGCAAACTGGAAGAAAGGAGATCCTCACTTTAAAGTGGCAGAGAACTTGGTAAAGTTGACTCCTGATATTAGAAGGAAGATAAAATTTGAATGTGTCAAGATTGAATATTTAGCTGAGGAGATTTCCAAACTAAATGTGGACTGGGTGACCTAGCTTCTCCATGCAGCTTACAGAAAAATGTAGGAGGAAAGGGATAAGCTGAGAACTGAACTCCTTGGTACAGAGAAACCAAAAGTTAATGGTTTGGGAAATTACCAGTTTCTAGAAAATAAGTCCCCAGAGAATAATACCCCATGTGAGAACTTAACTGAACATGGAACCAGATAACCATTTCCTTGCAAGTCAGCATTGGAAATATAGTTATTCAGAAAGGCTTTATGGAAAGTCTTACTGTGTGACAGCTTGGATCCGTTTCCTGTATGTTATTTGTGATATCTGTATGAATAAAATCAATGTCAGCCTGAACTAAAAGGGACAGAAAAGGGAGAGATTGAAGGAAAAACAACTTCAAGGGCAAAGCCATGGAAGGTGAGGTCTGGACTTAAGACATCTTCTCAGGCCAAGAGAGGGACCCCACCCATTTGTGAGGAAAGGATGAGTTTTACCTAGCATTTGAAGAGGGAGGCCATCTGTCCTGATGTTAATGGAGAATGCTGTTGCCCCTGGCTTTAGAGAAGGTTGAGCACATTCCTCACAGGCTGGGGAGAGTTTGGTCATCACCCAACTGTTATGACTGGGTTGGGCTTGTGCCTCAGAGATTGGCGAGAGTGTGGCTATCACTCGGGTGTTCCTGGATAGTTCGGTGGCAATCAGATGATTGATGAGGGTGGAGCTGAGAAGACAATCACTAGGCAAATACCTGGAAGGGGTGGGGCTCCATGAGGCCCCAAGTAGAAGAAATAATTCTTCTATAGATGACTTTCAGACTTTGAAAACTAATGGATATGCCCTGCAGGTTTTCAGAAGTGTTTGGGACCTGTCACCCTTGTTTTCCTCCCAATTTCTCTCTACTGTAATGGAAATGTATTCTATGACTGTCCCTCCTTTGTATATTGGAAGCAAAAGCTTGTTTTCTAAGTTTCACAGGTCTACAGCCAGAGGGGAATTTTGCCCTAATACAGACTGCATGCCTATAACTGATGTTGATGAGTTTTTTGTACTTAGTATTGTAACTGAAATGATTTAAGCCTTTTAAAATATTGTAATGGATATATTGTGCCTATGGAAAGTACATGTCTTTTGGGGTGGGGATCCAGAAGGGGGTATATAACAGTTTGAAGATTTTTGTGGATGCCAGAAAATAATATGTTCTTGGAGTTAATTCATCCCTCTGGGTGTGAGACCCTTTGATTGGTTTGGACTCAGTTGGGGGACTTTGGTTGGACTGCTTCAGTGAGGCATCATCTACGGTGGGTCTTGGTCTTCTTGCTGGGGTTCTTCATAAACAGAGGACTGAAAGCAGAGACACGGAAAGAAAGAAGCTGCAGAGACAAAGAGAAGGAACCCATATGCTCAGAGAGGACCCCAAGAGAGAGGAAGCCACAGAGAGAGCAGCCAGAAACTGAAGTAATAAGAACCAGAAGAAAAGAGAGGCCTCGATGTGACTTGTCATGTGGAAGGAGTACAGGATCATCAGCAGCCAACCTTTGGTGGAAAAGCATGCCTTGATTTGGACATTTTCACAGCCTCAGAATTGTAAGATTTAACCTAATAAATTCCCACTATAAAAGTCAACACATTTATGATAAATTGCTCCCAATTTATCATAATTCAGCAAAATGAAACATTAATATCCAGGAGATGAGGCAGAAGAGCTGAGAAAAATCTGAACAGTTAAATATGAGCTACAGTAAAGTTCCAGAATAATCTGGACTAAAAGTCAAAGATGAGTCTTAATGCAAACACAACCAACAATAAAACCTTACACAAGAGGGAGAAATTGACCTTCAAAGTTAACACATCGAAATAATCAGTTGTCCAGACATCAAAAAAAATTTTCAAGCCATATAGAAACAGGAAGATAAAGCTCAGTCAAGGGGACAAACTAAAACTTGAGAAGAGACAGAATTTAGAACAACAAACCAAGTTCAAACAAGTTTCCTAAATCAAGTCAAGAAGATGAAGGAAAATATGGATTTGAAGTTAGAGGATATTAAGAAGAAAGTGTGTGAGCATAAAGAAGAATTCTGGTGGGAACGAGTGTTGTTGGGGGGGGGGGGAGAGGGGGGTGGGGGGGTGGGGTTGAATGGGACCTCACATATATATTTTTAATGTAATATTATTACAAATTCAATAAAAAATAAAAAAATTAAAAAAAAAAAAAAAAAAAAAAAAAAGAAGAATTCTGGGAGGTGGGGGTGTATGGGGACCTCATACTTTTGAATGTAACATTAAAAAAAATAAAGACAAAAATAAAAAATATAAAAAAACAAAGTATAATCCTAAGAACCAAAAAAAAAAAATTCTTAAAGTTTAGAAAGAAACATAACAGAAATTATGAGATGAAAGGCAAAATAATGGAGACTTAAAAACACTAGAGGCACACACAGCATATTCAAATAGGTAGAAGAATCAGTGAACTAGATGACTGGACAAATGAAATCATACAGTCAGAACAGATAGAGAAAAATAATAGGAAAATCTTAGCGATGTCTCAAGGATTTGTGTGACAGAATAAAGCATACAAACATATGTGTTATGGAATGTCCCAGAAGAAGAAGGAAGGGGAAAGGAGCAGAAAGAATATTTGAGGAAATTTTGGTAAAAATTTCCCAAGTCTTATGAAAGACATACATGTCAAAGAAGTGCAGTGTACTCCAGCTAGAATATATTCTAAAGGACCTACACTGAGACAATACTAATCACAATGTCATTTGCCAAAGATAAAGAGAGAATTCTGAAATTAGAAAGAGAAAAGTGATTTCTCAGAGTAACCACAAAGAAAGTATTTTAAAAATATACAGAAACAAAAATGAGGAAGCTATCAGTCAGCTACATCACAAAAGATCAACTATACAGAAAAGGAGATTGCAATAAAGGGAAAGAGAGTCAAAGGGGGGAAAAAAGGTATGACATACAAAAAACAAAAGAAAAAAAGAGACAAAGCAAGTACTGCCTTAACAATAATAACACTGAATGTTAATGGATTAAACTCCCCAATTAAATGTCACAGATTTTCAGAATTGATTTTTTTAAAAAGGATATTCCAACTATATGCTGTGTACAAGAGACTCACAGACTTTGTGTCCAAAGACACAAATAGATTGAAAGGAAAAGAATGGAAAAAGATATTCCATGCACTTACTAACTAAAAAAGAGGTGGGGTAGCTATACTTATATTGGACAAAATAAACTTAAAAGCTATTACAAGAGGCAAAGGAGGACACTACATATTAATAAAAGGGTCAATCCATCAAGAAGAAATAATAATCATAAATATTTATGCATCTACTCATGGTACGACAAAATACACGAGGCAAACACTGGCAAAGCTGGCTGGAGAAATAGACAACCTACAATAATAGTTGGGGTCTTAAATACACCACTTATCAATAGATAGAACATCTAGACAGAAAATCAATACAGAAACAGTGAAATTAAATACTATTGTAAATGAGCTAGACCTAACAGACATATAGAGAGCATTGTACCCCAATACAGCAGAATATACCTCCTTCTTCTTCTTAAGTGCACATGGATCAGTCTCCAAGGTATACCACATATTGAGTCACAAAACAAGTCTCAATCAATGCAAAAAGACTGATATTAAACAAAGCATCTTACTTTACTGGAATTGTAGTTGGTGCTGGGGTTTAAGATATATCTAGGGGATTTGAATCTCTGGACTGACAATATGATAGCCAGGCCCTGACCTCAACAGACTTCAGCTCCTACACTCTGATTTATTGGACTTACCCCACTTAGCTAACATGGAGTTGAAGAATGTCAACCACCACACCATGGAGCCTAGAGTGCCCACAACTGAAAGCAGGAGGATTGCATCCAGTATCCATGTGGAATCTAAACCCCCTCTTGACATAGATGTGGAATGGATACAACCAAGCCAAGGTCCACAGTAAGGAGGAATACAGTAAGGATTAGAGTGGACTTAATGATATCCTATTCATGAACTATTGTGGTTAATAATCGAGAAAATGTGACATTGGTGTGGAAAAAAGTAGTCATGGTGGCTGCTGGGTGCAGGGAATGGGAGGAAAAGATGAGATGTGGAGGCATTCTCGGGACTTGGAGTTGTCCTGGGTGGTGCTCCAGGGACAATTGCCAGACATTGTATGTCCTCCCATGGCCCACTGGATGGAACTTGGGAGAGGGTGGGCTATGGTGTGGACCACAGGCCATGGGGTACAGCGATGCCCAGAGATGTACTCACCAGATGCAATGGATGTGTCATGATGATGGGGGAGAGTGTTACTGTGGGGGGAGTGGTGGGGTGGGGGGCGGTGGGGGTGAATGGGGACCTCATATTTTTTTAATGTAATATTTTTTAAAAAATGAATAAATTGAGTAGAATTTGGGGGGGAAAAAAAGCGTCTTATATGGCCACAATGGCATGAAGCTGTAAATCAAAAACAAGCAAAAAACTGGAAAATCCAAAAAATATATAGTAGTTAAATAATACACTCTGAAACAATCAGTGGATCAAAGAAGAAATTATTAGTGAAATCAGTAAATACCTTGAGATGAATGAAAATGAGAACACTACATATCAAAACTTATGGATGCAGCCAAGGCAATGCTAAGAGGGAAATTTATTGCCTAAATATGTATATTAAACTAGAAGAAAGAACTGAAATCAAAGGCTTAACTCCACACCTGGAGAAACTAGAAAAGAAAACAGTAAATTAAAACCAAGTAAAGCAGAAAGAAAGAAATAAAGTTTAGAGCAGAAATAAATGAAGTAGAAAATACACACAAAAAAAAATAGAAAGATTAACAAAATTAAAGTTGGTTCTTTGAAAAGATCAGTAAAATAAACAAACCCTTAGCTAGACTGAAAAAGAAAAAAAGAGTAAATGCAAATAGATAAAATCATAAATAAGAAGGGAAGCATTACTACTTACCCCACATAATTAAAAAGATCATAAGATACTATAAAAAACTATATGCTAACCAACTAGACAACTTAGATAAAATAGACAAATTCCTAGAAACACATGATCAACCTCACTGATTCTGGAGGGAGTAGAAAATCTCAGCAGAACATAAAATAACATGACTTTAAAATGCTGTTTGACCTAATGTAAGGGGGAAATGGAAAGCAGAAATGAGTTTATATGGCTATGAGTCTCTAAAAAAGAGTCGGGAGACTGTCAGAAGGATTGCCCTTATGCACAACTGAGCAGAGTCTGAGAGACAGATAAAGTAGATACAACCCCCAGATATCGGTTCCTTCGAGAGCTAAAGAGACCCATGGGAGTTATGGTCATGGCCGATAGGGTTAACTACCAGGTCAGATGGCCCCTCTTTGGAACTGGTGTTTATGTGTGATGAATCTGGACTCAGATGGGATCTCTCTACATAAGACTTTCATGCTAATGTGCTGGAGGTGCAGTTAGTGTCAGGGTTTAAGATATATTTAGGGGATTTGAATCTCTGGGCTGACAATGTGATAGCCAGGTCCTGAGCCTCAACAGACTCCAGCACCTACAATCTGACTTATTGGGCTCACCACACTCAGCTAAGATGGAGTTGAAGAAGGACAACCACCACACCATGGAGCCTAGAGTGATTACAACTGAAAGTGGGAGGATTGCATCCAGCATCCATGTGGAATCTGAGCCTCCTCTTGACATAGAGGTGCAATGGACACAACCAATCCAATGTCCACATAGAAAAGGTGGCATTGGATTGAGTAAAGTGGACATGATGGCTGATGGGTATGGGGAATGGCAGGAAGAGATGAGAGGTGGAGGCGTCTTTGGGACATGGAGCTGCCCTGGATGGTGCTTCAGGGGCAATCACCGGACATTGTAAATCCTCACAGGGCCCACTGGATGGAATGGGGGAGAGTATGGGCCATGATGTGGACCATTGACCATGAGGTGCAGAGGTGCCCAAAGATGTACTTGCCAAATGCAATGGATGTGTCATGATGATGGGAAGGAGTGTTGCTGGGGGGGGGAGAGGTGGGGTGGGGGTGGTGTGGTTGAATGGGACCTCATATATATATATATTTTTAATGTAATATTATTACAAAGTCAATAAAAAAATTTAAAAAAAAAGAAAATCTCAGCAGAACAATTACAAGTTAAAAGATTGGATCAGTTATCAAAAATCTTGCAAAAAAGAGAGGAGGACGTGTGTTCACAAGTGAATTCTACCAACCATTGCAAGAATTAATACCAATCCTACCCAAAGTCTTGCAAAAACTGAAGAGGAGGGAATACTATCTAACACTTGCTATGGAACCAAGATCCCCCTAACACCAAACCAGATAAATAAACTTACAAGAAAAGAAAATTACAGACCAATTTATCTTATAAATACAAATTTAACATGACAACTGAGAAAGGTAACCATCTATCCTATTAATTTTTAAATTATTATGGAATGAAACAAGAAGAGTCATCTCATAAAATTCTTCACAATTTGAATAAATTTCTTACTATTACCCGGATTATAAAATACAACACATGATGACTTATAATATAATGTTATAGGAAAAGTCCATATCTTTAATAGAGTCTTGCTCTTCTGATATTTTTTAAATTACCCAATGAAGTTGCAGAATTTTGGTAGATTAAATGTTTAATCAATTCACCTTTTGGAATAGGCCTGCCTAATTTTTTCATGTTGATTTACAACCATCTACTAGGATATAGTTATTTCAAGTACACCTGAAATCATAATTCGGCATAATATTATTGTAAATTACATTTTATTAATAAATATGGTCCAACATGGGATGGGATCTTAGTAATAACCCACTACTTATTAACTGTATGAACATGAGCAAACTCTGTAGCCTCTATGAAACTCGTTTTCTTTTTCATAAAATAAGAATAATAGTAACTATGTCATAATTGATGTTAAACTGAGATAACGCATGTAAAGCACATAGCACACCTACTGATAAATTTTACATGCTCATAAATTTTTATTATCATGACATCAGAATATAAATTTTATTTAGTCGAAAGTTCAATTTCATAATAGTCACAAAGTCGATTATTTGAGGTTACAGCATATTTATTACATTTTTCAATCACTATATCTTATTTAAATTTCACTCATCATATAAATTGGAAGAAACTTCTGAAATTAAAAATAAGTGACCAGTTTTTAATTTCATTCCATTTACTTACTGGAAGCTTGGGAATTGACAAGCCACACAACAACCAATTCTGACAGCCCTTCTTTTCAGTCTGACAACAGAGAAGAACCTGAGTTGCAAAAGTGCAATTCTTAATAAAGGCAAATTCCATTTCCATATGACAGATAAAAGTAAAACAGCGGTTGTCACTTAAATTAAAATTTTCACAACAAAACGTTTATGAATGTAATTTTGCTGAACACTGCGAGAAATGAAAAAGGCCCTGCCACTGATTACTATACTGGAAAAATAGATGAGCACCAAAAAACATTCAAGTTAATTATCACAGCAAGGCCAACCCATGAGCAGAGCTGGACTTCCAATTTTAGAAAATAAGTAAAAACCTGAGAAATATATAGTCTGTCAACAGGGACCACAAAATCTATCACCAAAATAATTCATTTTAAATGTTGGGGAGTGAGGAGAGCCCTTTGAAAGCTTAGGCCTAAATTGATAGGAGAATAATAAAGGGATTGGAGGAAAATTCTTTATTCTTTTATGTCTCCATTCTCTTAGTATCCATTGTTGTGATCTATAAAACCACAAAGAAAAGCAGATTCTTCTATGATTTTAACTGAAGGAAAATTGTGGCAAAGTAAGTTATTAAATGACTAGTTTGGATCACTTGGCTAGTCAGGGAGAAAGAAAGAATTCTGGCTGTTAGGATTTTGGAATGTTCTTCCTGTGTGTTGTAGCTCAGTGATTTTTTTGCATGCAAGAACTGTTTCTTCTCAGTGGAAGAAAATTGTTCAGTGTGTTCAAAGTAATTGTCAGGCAATTATGTCATTCAAATCTTTCAGAAGATGCTTTCCTGAACAGCTTAACAATTTAAGATAAAAATGTAATTTCATACTCCATATTAAATTGTTAAAGTTCTAAACGGTTTCAAACAGATCAGGAAGGGTAGAATAGTCTCCTTTATTTGCAAAACATCTTTTAGGAAGGTGGACTTTGGGCACTGATCTCTGAATTCTGTAAAATGAATTAACCTGATATTTGTCAAGCCTGGACCAAGTTCATCTCCTAGGACCCCTTCATATTGTTGCATTTAAAGACATAACATTATAAAATATGATTGCTAGGAATGTGTGAACACTATCTAGAAGGAAAGAAAAAGTATTTTAAAAATTTCAAATAAGAAAATATTTTCAGTTTTCTTCATCACTAGTGCTTATTTAACTTGTAATCCACTAAATAATTAATTCAGGTGTTTTTGAGCTCCTAGGACATGGTCCGTAACCTTGAATATTTTATATCCTAATCATGGATGGGAAAAACATATATACAATGCAAACAATTCTGTAAGCAATATTCTAAAGAGCTAATATTTACATAGCACAACAGTATCTTTGAGGATGGAGTCCTTAAATCTTTCCAGTAGAAGAAATGGTCTTAGGGAAAAATGAATTCGAGTTTGGTCTGATTAGAAAAAGTAATCATTCGGACATATAAGAAGGGAGAAGCAAAATCAAAATGAACCAAATAGCTTATTTC
Organism: Dasypus novemcinctus; assembly: GCF_030445035.2. NCBI lineage: Eukaryota > Metazoa > Chordata > Mammalia > Cingulata > Dasypodidae > Dasypus > Dasypus novemcinctus. Next base: position 68,841,848 of record NC_080684.1, on the reverse strand, counting down.
ATTCATTCATTCATCCAAAAATATTTATTAAGCACCTTCCATACAGCAAGCACTGTTCTTGGCATGGGAATACAACAATAGTCCTCAAGAAATGTAAATTCCAATTGTGGAAGGAAACTACGAGCTTGTAAGCAAATAAGTTTTATGTTAGATGGTGAGAAGTATTGTGGAATCAAATAAAGCAGGCAAGGAGGGAATGTCAGGGAGAGATTGCTATCGCAGGGTGGTCAAGAAGTTTTTCCTAATAATATGACTTATTGAAAAGAAGCATGTAGAAAGTGAGAGAGAAATGTATGTGGATACAGTACATCTGGGGAAAGTGCATTCCAGAAAGAGAGAAAGGTAAATTGCAAAGACCCTGCATTGGGGGCAAGTTTGAACATGTTTGAGGATCAGATTGTACAAAATCATGAAAAAGACTGGTCTGGCTGAACAGCAGTTAAGGTAAGCTGGCAATAAAACCGGCAAAGTAAATTTTGGATAGACTGTGCAGTGTCTCCTAATTTTAAGTAAGATAAGGACATGGCCTGGCTTTTAAAAACAGAACGTTCGACAATGTCGAGACTCAGTCTTAGAGACTCAGTCTTCTCTTAAGGGGAAGAGAACAGATATAAGTCCAATAAAATGGTGCAGATAAAAGAAGATGAGGGCCTGAGGACAGATAGCAGCCATGTGGATGGAGAGAGATTTAGGAGGCAGAAATAGAAGGATGTCATGATTGGGCTATGGGGATAAGGGAGAAAGAAGATCAAAAGAAGTTCTAAAATTGTTAGCTTACACCACAAGATGAATGAGAATGTAACCAAGAGTTAAGAATTAACAAGTGATTATGATTACTAAATCATATAGATATTTTAATTTTCCAATTTATTATAGAATAGCCAAAAGTTAATACTTACTGAAAGACTAGCCACACCCTTGTTTATAATTACTATTGTGATGGTTATTTTAGACCTGCCTCAACCTTGTTTATGATTATCCTAGACTGGTCTAGACCTTGTTTAGTTATTCCATACTGGTCTCAGCCTTGTGTGTACTTGCTATTGTAATGGCAATGATTCCACCCTTCACTGTTTGAATCCATAAAAACTTTGAACTCCTCAGACTTGGACAGACAGATTTTAGGCCAATAGGCCCTCTGATTTCCTTGCTATGCACTAGCAATAAACTCTTTCCCTCTTTGAAACCACACTATTTGAGAAATTGGTCATTTGAAGCACATTGGACAGAAAAACCCACATTTGCTTGATAACAAGAACTCTATGGAGACTTCTATGAAGGATGAGAGAATTACAGGGCTGACTTCTCACCCAGAAAAACAGCTTGAGGACAGACAGAAACTGTCTAGAGAACAAGTTTCTCCCTTGTTCTAAAGAACAAGGGAGTAATAAGCAGCACCCAGGACAGAGAGGGGTGAAGAGATAGAGTAATTGTGGTGAAGATCTGGAAGTAAGTCAGACCCCTGCTGCTGCTGCTGCTGCTGCTGCTGATGATGATGATGATGATGATGGGGCCCAACCACCACTCTTGGGGCAGACCGCTTCAGGACATCTGGTCCCTGGGGTGCAGCTATGCATTGAGAGGGCTTCAAGGGTCCACTTCTCCAGGAACAGGAGGAGAGAGAGGGATAGCCCATTGCTGATCTAACTTTTGGCTGGCAAATTTGGACTGTGGGTTCCTACAGTTTCCACCCATCCCAGCCAAATACTGCCAGGCCATTGTTCCCACCCAGGAGCTGGAAGGAAACTAAAAATGTCCTGTTTTCTCAAACACCCTCTGTAGCAGTTTGATATTGCTTATGAATTCCAAAAATAGATATTGGATTATGTTTGTAAAGTGGTCTGTCAGAGGTATCACTTGAATTGATTACATTATGATTAGGACTTTGATTGGACCATGTCAGTAGGGCATTGAGTCCCCACCTCTTGGTGGGCAGGAACTCACAGAGAAAAGACATGACAAAGGGCAGAGTTGGGAGTTTTGAGCTGGAGTCTGGGAAGTGAACACACAGGAGAAGAACACAGAGGAATAGAGATGACTCTTTAGATATGGCAGAAGCTTGAGGGAGAGAGACAGAGCTGTTCACCTGAGAGTCTACAGCTGGCCTTGTGGAGAGAGCACAGCAGCAGATCCCAGAGAGAAATGGAGCCCCAGGAAGAGAAGAACCCAAGGAGCCTGAACCCTTGCCAATGTTGGCAGCCATCTTGTCCCAACATGTGACAATAGACTTTGGGGAGGGAAGTAACTATGCTTTATGGCCTGTTAACTGTGAGCTTCTACCCCAAATAAATACCCTTTAAAAAGCCAAAAGATTTCTGGTATTCTGCATCAGCACCCCTTTGGCTGACTAACACACCCTTCTTACTGACCAGGACTGGGTGCCACTGACACAGAGGGAAGCAGTGAGTTCTTCTTCCCAAGAACAGGGAGGGTGTGGCTAAGTGACAAGCTTGAACTAGAGTTTGGCTCTGAATAACCTGCTCAAAAGGGGAACTCTCCAGGACATTGTTTCTGTGCTGCCCACCCAGCGGTGAGCATTGGGTTGAGGGGAAAGGCTTGTTGAAGAGCACCACCTACTGCCAAGTCTGGAAAGTGCACTCAAAGGGGAAAAAAATAAAAAATAAAAGAGCCTTTTTGGTACCATTCCTGTCTGATCCCCATTAGTGGTTCCCTGGTCCTATTTTGATCAGTTAAACAGGGGTAATTTTAAAGTCCCAGAATAAGTTGAACCAAGAATCAAAGAAGAGCCATAAAGAGTTTGTCAACAATAAAATCCTAGGCAAGAGAGAAAAACTGACTACTAGAATAAATACACCACCATAATCAGATGCCTAGACAAATCAAAAAATTACAAGCCATCCTAAGAAAATGGAAGAGATGGCTAGGCAAAGGAACAAATCAAAATACCAGGCAAGATGCAGGATTTGAAATAACTAATCAATGATATTCAAACAAATCTCCTAAATCAGTTCAAGGAGTTGAAGGAAAATATGGCTAAAGAGATAAAGGTCATTAAGAAGACACTGGATGAGCACAAAGAAGAATTTAAAAAGGTTGGGGAGAAAAATAACAGGTCTCATGGGTATGAAAGACACTATGGATGAGATTAAAAATACATTAGAGGCAATAAACAACAGATTTGAAATGGCAGAAGAAAGAATTAATGAATTAAATGAGAGAGCAACAGAAATTGAAAAGACAGAAGAACAGGTAAAGAAAAAAATAGAAAAAAAATTGAGTTGGGGTTCAGGGAATTGAAAGATAGCACAAAGCTAACCAACAAATGTGTGATGGGATTTCAAGAAGGAGACGAGAAGGAAAAAAAGGGGCAGAAAGAATATTTGAGGAAATAATGGCCCCAAATTTTCCAACTCTGATGAAAGACATGCAAATATACATCCAAAAAGCCCAGCATACTCCAAACAGAATAAATCCAAATCAACCTACTCTGAGGTACATACCTATCAGCATGTCCAATGCCAAAGATACAAAGAGAATTCTGAAAGTAGCACAAGAAAAGTAATTTGTCACATACAAGAGCTCTGCAAAAAAACTAAGTTCTGCTTTCTCATTAGAAACCATGGCAGCAAGAAGGCAATGGTATAATATATTCAAGGTACTGAAAGAGAAAAACTGTCGGCCAAGAATTCTTTATCTGTCCTTCAAAAATGATGGTTAGTTTAAAATATTCACAGATAAATGGAACTAAGAGAGTTCATAAGCAAGAGGCAGTCTTACAAGTATTAATAAAGGGATTTCTCCTGTAGACAGGAGAGAGAGGTTTGGAGTAGAGTGGGAGAATGTAGAAATGAAGATTATCAGAAAGTGTAACCAAAAGGGTAAAAAGACTGGCAAGAATAAGATATGACACATGAAAGCCAAGGGATAAAATGATCAAAGCAAGTAATGGCTTTAGAGTAATAACATTGAATATTGTGTCAGTTTGAGATTATTTATAAATCCAAAAAAGAGAAATATTATGTTTGTAAACAAATCTATGCCTCTGGGTGTGATACCCTTTGATTGTATTAAATTCAGTTGAGGGCAGATTCAATTACCTATTAAGATTGCCCTTAAGGCTTCTGATTAGACTACATCAGTAAGATGTGACTCAGGTTGAGTCCCTGCCTCCTTGCAGGTCTGATATAAATGGATTCACATGGAAAGACAGACACAAGAAGAGAGAGCTCTGTCATTTTTTATCCTGCCATGTGACAGAAAGAAGACTCAAACAGCTGAGGCCCTGGGGAGAGATGAGCCATTTTGCCTAATAGCTTAATTGGGAAGAGAGCAAAACAGCCAAGAATAATATGGAGGCCCAGAAGGAAACAAGCTCCAGGAGAGAGAGGACTACATGATCATTTAAACATGAAGCCCCAAGAGACTGGGCCCACAGAGTTCAAGAGGAAAGGGTGAGTGGAGGACTGAAAAGATGAGGCAGATCTGTACCATGCTGCCTTCCACTAGTTAACACCTCCCAGAATGAAGGGTGCCAAGACAGAGGATGTCCCTCTGCCACCCTTGGAGGAGTAGCACTGTACTGGCCAACATTTGTGGTGCTAAAAAAAAAAAAAAGGAAAGGGTGAACCCCAAGTGGGAAAGAGAAACCTGGCAGAGATCAGTAGCCATGGCCATCTTGCTTCTTCATGTGACAATATGTCAGGATCAACAGTAGCTGACTTTAATAAGAAAACACCTCTGATGGAGCCTCTGTTTGGACTCTTCATGGCCTTGGAGCTGTAAATATTTACCCCCAAATAAACACCTTTATAAAAGTCAACAGATTTCTGGTACTTTGCATTGGCAGCACTTTGGCAGACTAATACAAATATTAATGGATTAAACTCTCCAATCAAAAATGACATAATGGATACAAAATATGAACCATCCATATGCTGTCTATAAGAGAAAAAAACCCGTAGACCTAAGGATACAAATAGGCTGAAAGTGAAAGTTTGGAAAAATATATTCTATGCAAACAGTAACCAAGAAAGAGAATTGGCTATATTGGCATCAGACAAAAACAGATTTTGAATGCAAAAATGTTATAAGAGATACCAAAGGTCATTATATATTAATAAAAGGGGCAATCCACAAAGAAGAAATAAAAATCATAAATATCTGTGCACCTAAACAGGGTGCCCCCAAACACATGAAGCAAACTCTGGCAAAGTGAAAAAAGAAATAGATATCTGTACAATAATAGTTGGAGACTTCAATATGCCACCTACATTAATTGAACAACTAGACAAGATTACCAAGGAAACAGAGAACTTGAACAATATGACAAAATGACATTCTTCTTAAATGCTCATGGATCTTTCTCCAGGACTACATATTGGGTCACAAAATAGGTCTCAAATCTAAAAAGATTGAAATTATACATTGCACCATCTCTGATCATAATGGAATGAATTTGGAAATCAATAATAAGTGGGAAAGAGAAAAATTTACAAATATATAGAGGCTAAACAATACACCCTTTAACAATCAATGAGTCAAAGAAGAAATTGCAAGAGAAATTTGTAAATATCTTGAGACAAATGATAACAATAACGTAACATCAAAACTTACAGGTTACACTAAAAGCAGTGCTGAGATGTCAATATTAAAAAGGAAGAAAGAGCTAAATTCAATACAGACCTAAATGAATACCTGGAGAAACTAGAAAAAGAACAACTGAATTCCAAAGCAAGCAGAAGGAAAGAAATAACAAAGATTAAAGGAGAAACAAATGAAATTGAGAACAAAAATATAAGAGAAACAAAACCAAAAGCTGGTTCTTTGAGAAGATCAATAAAATCAACAAACCCTTAGCTAGACAAAGAAGAAAAAAAGAGGGAAGACACAAAGAAATAATATCAGGAATGAAAAAGGGAACATTACCACAGACACCCCCAGAAATAAAAGTGACCATAAGAGGAAAATATGAACAACTGTATTCCAACAAACCTTTAACATAGATGGATGGAATAGACAAATTCCTACAAAATCAGGAACACCCTACCCTGACACTACAATTGAATCACAACTAAAGAAATTGAATCGGTTATCAAAAATCTCCCAGCCAAAAAAGAACCCGGATCAGATGGCTTCTTAGGTGAATTCTACCAAACATTTCAAGAAAAATTAATACCAATCCTGCTCAAACTCTACCAAAAATTGAAGAGGAGGAAAAATTACCTAATTCATTTTGTGAAGCCAATATCACTCTAATACCAAAGCAAGACAAAGATACCACAAGAAACGAAAATTACAGATCAATCTTCTAATTAATATAGATGCAAAAGTTCTCAATAAATACTTGCAAACAGAGTCCGACAGCATATTAAAAGAATTATACACCATGATCAAGTGGGTTTTTATTTCTGGTATGCAAGTGTGGCTCAACACAAGAAAATCAATAAATGTAATATACCACATTAACACATCAAAGAAGAAAAACCACATCATCATTGATTGATGCAGAAAAGACATTTGACAAAATCCAGCATACTTTCTGAATAAAAACACTTTGAAAGATAGTAATAGAAGGAAAAATTCCTCAACTTCATACAGAGAATATATGAACAACCCACAGCCAACTCAACATTCATAAAAATTTTCAATAAAATGTAAATCATTACAATGAGTATGGTTAATAGTGCATATATAAGAATGTTTTCCTCTGAAACAGAACAAGTATATGTTAATGTTCTAAGATGATAATATGGGGGAAGCAGATGTGGCTCAAGCAATTGAGTGCCTGCTTCCCACATGGGAGGTCTCCAGTGCCTCCTAAAAACAACAACAACAACAACAACAGACAACACGCAAAAAATTGGAAAAAACAATTCAGGGGAGCTGATGTGTCTCAGTGGTTGAGCATCAGCTTCCAACATTCGAGATCCCAGGTTCAATCCCCAGCCCTGATACCTCAAAAAAAAAAAAAAAAATGGTGATAATAAAACTAAAGCAAATTTGGAACCTGAAAAAATGGTAATATATTACTATTCTTCCATCAACGGTTAAAAAGAAATTATGCCAAATGAAATAAACCAGACACAAAGTACTATATATTGTTTGACTTCATCTATATACAATGCAAATATGAATAAATTTATTGAGATAGAAATAGATTAGCAGTTATGTATGGCAGGGGAAGGATAGTGGGATTGAGAGGTAACCACTAAGGGGTAGGGTTTTTTTCTTTTTGGAATAATGAAAATATTCTGGTATTGATTCTAGTGATGAATATACAACTCTGTGATTGTGCCCAAAGCCAATGATTGTACACTTTGGATGGATTATATGGTTTGTGAATATGTTTCAATAAAACTGATTTTTAAAAAGCATGTATATATTACAACAAAAATGGTATATCCTAAAGTTCTGAAGAATCATTAAATTTTGCCCCCGGTATGTTCCAAGCATAAAATGAAACATTTCATTTTTCTTTAACAACCTAGAATATGAACACTTTTATTCCAGATTGCTCTAAATTTATCCTAACACATATAGATTAAGAGCAACTCAGAAAGAGTTCTCTAATGAGAGCAAAGCCAGAGCAAAAACAACTATCATGGTGATCACATTTTTAAGATTGATGACTATTGGAAAATGAATCATGTGCCCCACAAAAGATATTTTCATACCTTAACCCACGTTCCTGTGGGTGTAAACTTATTTGTAAATAAAACCTTCAGAAGATGTTATTAAGATGTTGCCAAATTGAATCAGGTAGGCCTTAATCCATATGATTGGAAGCCTTATAGAGGAAATTCTGACAGTCTGTAGAAGTCAGTGTCAGAAAAAGCCAGAAGTCAAAAGAAACCAGAGAGGAATGAGAGACCACCATGTGATGGAGGACTGCTGCATTCGTCAGCAAAGCGGTGCTGATGCAAAGTACCAGAAACGTGTTGGCTTTTATAATGGGTATTTATTTGGGTTAGAAGTTTACAGTTACAAGGCCCTAAAAAGTCCAATTCAAAGTTGCTTTTTCACCAATTTCAGCCACCACATGTTGAAGCAAGATGATTGCTGATCTCTGCCTGGTCTTTCAGGGCTTCCTATATCAGTTTCTGGCATAGAGTTCATTTCTCGCTGGGCCTTCTCAACTGCTCGGCTGCTCTGTTCTCCTCAGCGGCAAACCATCAGGCAAATGACTCATCTCTCCCTGGGGCCTCAGCTGTTTGAGCCTTCTCCTTTCTGTCACAAGGCAAGGTTCTCTCCTTTTCTTGTGTGACTTCTTGAGTGAGTTTCCATTTATATAGGCTAACAAAGGGGATGGGGACTTAACTTGAACCACGCCTCACTGATACGGTGGAATCAAAATTGCTGTGGGAAGAGAGAACCAGCAAGATGGCGGCAGAGTAAGGAGCTCCTAGAGTCAGCTCCTGCTGCAGGGCAGTTAGCAAACACCCAGAGCTCTCTGGAGCTAGCTGAAAGATGTGTTTGGGGGCTCCAGGAGACCAGAAGAGCATCCTGCAACATCCTTGAGGGAGTGGAAGGAGGAGACTGCCCATCTGCAGAGAATACTCGTAAGTAGAGCACTCCACACCCAGGAGGCCAGTGCCCATCCTCCACTGGAGGCACAAGCCACCTCAGGAACTGTACCGTGGCTGGAATTAAAAGTTCCACTTCCCCAAAATGGGGGAGGAAGAGACGGTTGGGCATCAATTTCAGCTACAGATGAGCAAATTCAGCAGGCTACAGTATAATCCTGAGAAAAGCTAAAGTTTGAGCCTGTCCAAGTCAGAAAGAGGCCAGTAGCCACCATCTTAACTCCACGCCTGGCACTAGGAGAAGCAGGAAGGACTGAAAATCACAGTGCTGATGATAAGGTGGGTTGGGGGGAAAACACACCAAATGTAAGATAAGGGCTATGATTAGTAGTAAGATTTTGACAATATTCTTTCATAATTTGTAACAAACGTCGCATGACAATGCAAGGTGTTGGTGGAGAGTTGATGTACGGGACCCCTGTATGATGTTATGCTTGTTTGCTTTTAAGTTCACAACTTTTACTATACACTTAATTGTTTATGTATGTTCATATATAAATGATACAAAGATAATAATAGGATCGGTTAGGGGGAAAATACTTTGTTTAGTAGTAACATTTTGACAATGCTCTTTAATCATTAGTTAAAAAGTTTTAAAAACAATGGAAGTTATTGGTGTTAGGGTGAGATGCTATATATGTTTGTTTGGTGTTATATATGTTTGTTTTATAAATTCACAACTATTATACATTTATTGTTTATGTATGTTTATGTATAAGTGATATATTTCAATAAATTTTTAAAAATTGCTGGGGAAAATGTGGGAGGTGTGGGGGAGCAAGGCATATAGGAATCCCTGTATTTTTATGTAACATTTATAAAATGTAAGTATCTTTTAAAAAATAAAAATATATATTAAAAATTTTTTAAAGCCCTAAATTGATTTTATCAAGTAAATGTAAATATTTTAAATTTAACAGAATCTGAGGAATAGATTAGTTTACAAACATAAACTTTCCCATTTGGGGATTCATAATGTCAAACTGCCACAACTACCATCACCAGAATACTACTGCCCCCAAAGAAAGCATGGCCTTGCTGATAACTTGATTTTGATCTTCTAGCCTTTAAAACCATGAGACAATAAAATCTTGTTTAAACAACAAAAAAACAACTCTATGTCCAAAATGAAAAAAAAATAACCAGAAGGCAGCCATTTTCTATTCTTTCCAGAATGAATTTTGACCAGACCCATTTACCTAATGTTGATCATTGTACTTGTTGTGCTACATTAGTATTCAAGGCAATAACCACGCCACTAGGATTATTAAAAATCTATTGAATGACTTTTATGTAAGCTAGTCCTATGTCAGGACCTCAGCCATTTTGTGGTAAATTATTTTACTAATTTGTTACTTCTTTTTTTAAAAGTAATTAATTTGACTTCCTTAGGAAAGGAAACAAAGTACACTAAAGTGTCATCAGCACTATTACTAGCAAGGCTGTGTAACATCACATTTTCCAAATTTGAATTAAGGAAGGACATGATACCTGAGATTTGTAAGAGTAAAGCTGCCACCAAGAGAAGTCTGAAAAGAATTTCTAAAGAAACACGTTGTTAAAACACGGATAATCAGGGATTCTCATGAAACACCTGAAAATGACAGACCTTTGTTGGAAAAAAGAAGCATAATAAGCAGCATGTCTGAATTTCTTTCTTTTCCCAACATGGGGACAAGGGCTTCATTTCACAGACTATTTCTAAGCAGCTTCAAGAGAGAGAATTCGGGGTGTCAGGTGGAGAGGCGAGGTTCAAACTCCGTGTGATGGGGAGTGGTGAGACTACAACCCGTGCAGCTGGAAAAAAATCTCTTTCCCATTTAGCTGTAGTTACAGGATCTTTTTATGTATTTATAATTTATCCAGAACAATTATTGGTACATAGTTGAGGCTGAATAAACATCAAGTGAACCTAAGTTTTATTAATTTATATTAAATATATTTAATTTTATTCAATATATTTGGCAGAACAAGATAATAGAGGATATTTATTGTATCTAAGTATAATAAATACTATAAAATCTTTAATATGGATATTAAGCATATCATATACATATTTTTTAGTCTTGGTAGCAACCAAAGACTTACCTGAATCTGTATTCCATCAATTCTAATTTGAGCTAGATATTTATATGCAGAGAAAATTTTGCATTGGAAATTAGCCAACGTAATTCCATAAATTATAGTGCCCTTATAAACTCCACAAAATTTCCCCTAGTCAAACTAGAGAAATCTCAATTTATTACACCAAAACATTTGTGTCCATTCTTTATTATTGCATTTGTCAAGTGTTTTTCCTTGTTTATAACTACCTTTCCCCTCCTATACCATTCTCCTCAATGCTTCCTCTGTTAGAAGTAAGGTGGAATGTAAGGCAAGTTTGCTGAATTTAATTAATGCCAAGGAAATGGTTTTCCTAGCAAAAGAAACAAGGCAAAAGCTTTCAGAATTCTCTCCACTAGTGAATAAGACTTTCATTGCAAGGTATAGATAGTGGCTAAGAATCACAAAAGAGGAGAAAAATATATCCATAGATAAATTACTTGAAAATAATAATACAATTATTTAACTATTTAAATAAAATTGTTATTAAATCTATATATGTAACTCCAATGACAGAAACATCATCCATTTCTGAAATTGTGGTTAAAAAGAAAACAGCAAAAGCTGAAATCTCTGGAGGGGTTAGGAATTTAGATACATTGAATAATTGAGAAATGACTTTTATATTTATTATAATATCTAAATAGAATATAGAAACACATATGCATTAATTTAAATATATCTATTGTAATTCAGAAAGCATTTTAGGGTCTTTCATAATTTAAGATCATATACAGTATACACACAATATCAGATCTTATGTTTCTGTACTTAAAGTGAAGAATATGGAAAGGCCTAAAAGCCTAAAATCCTAGAATTACTTGGAGCCTGAACTTTCCTCTAATCCAAACCTCTTATTTTGTAGACTAAAAATACCCCGAGAATTGATCCTTAGTCAAGAAATCAGTTAAAGGAAAAAGTGAACTTCAGAAGACATTTGTGACCAAGTGATTAAAGAAATGGAATTACCAATTCTCCAAGTATTCTCCAAGCTAGTTTAAAGATTGTGATTAAATATGCTGTGAGAGCAACATAATAATGTGGAGAAGTTAAGAGTTTACATTCAAGCCTATCTTTATAATTCATCCCATCACATTTTAATTTGGTGAGTTTAGGTAAATAATACATTGTGAATATTGGTTTCAATTGTTAGTATAATTTTTATAGCTTGTTTTATTTTTTAAAAAATATGAGCCATCCTAGACAAAATTACAATAAGAAAAATTACTTCCTAGGCTGCTCAAAGTAAATACAATGAAATGGATCAGGTTAAGCAATGGGAATTTATTCTTTCATGGATTTGAGACTGGGAAAATGTCTATATAAAGGCCTGATCCAGCTTTCTCTCTGACAACCAGCTGCCAGTGGTCCCTGGCTCTCTGTCACATGGCATGGCACAACTATTTGCTGGTCTCTCCATTCTCTTCCAGCTTTCTTTGATTTCAGATTCTTGCTTCTGTGGCTTTCTCTCTCTGTGTCTGAATTTCATTCTCATATATAGGATTTCAGTAATACTGGCTGAGATGGGCCACATCTTAACTGAAGTAACCTCATCAAAAGGTCCTGCTTCAATAGATTTTCACCCCAGGAGTAGATTAGGTTTAAGAATGTGTTTTTCTATGATACCTAACAGCTTCAAACCACTATAATTACTTTTCCCTTATTTTTATTTAGTTTGAAATTTTTCAAACCTACAGGACATTGAAAGAACCCCCACATGCCAGTTACCTAGATTCCACAGTTGTTCATTTGTTTTTTGGATAGATAAAGATGTAGGTAAGATATAATTATAGATATAGATATAAACATAGTTATAAATATAGTTTTATATATATATAGATAGATTAGACATAGGTACAAACCTTCAAATACACATAGATACAGAAATAGATTTGTCTTTTCTTCAGAACAACTTGGGAGTAAATTGCAGACACAACATTTTATCCCTAATTACTTAAATATCATTATACTTTACACATTATCTCCTAAGAACAAGAGCATTCTCTTACATAACCACAGTAACATTACCACACTTAAGAAATGTAACATTAATGCAAAACAATCACATTACCTATGATATTTCCCCAAGTGTTTCAAAAATGTAGGTTTATAACTGCTTTTTCCTTCTGATTCAGAATCATGTAAAAATCAAATATTACATCTTGTGGTCTTGTTTCCTTACCTCTGTAATCTAGGCGAGCTCTTATTTTATATTTTATGGCATCACAATTTTACAGAGTCTAGGCCAGTTGTATTCTAGAATACACTGTAGATTTGGCTAACATTTTTTATGATTAAATTTATGTTAAATACTTAGGTCAACAGTACTATTTTAGGTACTATTTTGTCCTTCCCATTGCATAATATCAGGAGGCATATAATTCCAAGCGATGGATTGCTTTTCCCATTATTGATGATGCTAAACTTGATCACTTCATAAAGATGATTTCTTCACGGTAGAGGTACCTTTTCTCCTTCTAATTCATATGTAATCTCTGGTGATAATTTTGAGATCATAGGCATATCATATTCCCAAACAACTTTTCATACAATTATTTAAAATGTATTAAGATTCTTACTTTAATTGGTGGTTAAAAAATGATTATTTTCTAATTCAATCAACCCTATCATTTCATCTAATTTATTATATAGAATTGTTTTATATTCCATTATTTTCATTATTCTTCTGATTCTCTAACTGTCCCAAATTAGGACAGAGAGAACCTGTCAGACTGACTTCACTTTTAACAGGATCCCATTAGTTTTTCAGCAGTTCCTTGATATCAAGCACAAAAATATATTTCAGTTCCCCTTGACCTTTTCCTGCCCCAGTCTTGAAAACATTTTTTTTTTCAAGCTGCCCTGGTTACTTTAAATGGGCAATGGTTTTTAGAATCCAAAATCTGTGGACCTGGGTGCTCGTTGTTTCTATATTCTTTTGTGGATAGAGTTAGGGTTTTCTTTTTAATAATTTGTTTATATTTAGAGTCCCAATTGAAAATTCTTCACTAAGGATTTCTTTCTCAAATTCCCCTATTCCAAATTCATACACAACAACACCTATATATTTACTTATTCTAACTTTTGATTCACAAAATTTGGCTTAAAATCACTATACTAATGCAACTACCAGCAAAAAATCTGCTATTAAAAAGTTCAATATTTCTTTGCACTTGTGTGTGTGTGTTTCCTTAAACAGTGTCCCACTGAGACATAAATTCAGAATACTGTGTGCAAAGTGTAACTGTATTAATTATTTTCTTCTAGATGGTTATGTTATCAATTTGATATAATGTTTTTTATTTATAATTTGCTTTATCTTTTTTATTTGATTTTATTTTTTTAATATTGGAATCGTTTGCAAGTTCAAAATTAAAACTTTATAAAAGAGCTTATCCATAAAAATCTCACTCCCTTTCCCTTATGTCTGTTCCCACCCTCCTTTTACTGGCAAATACTTCATTCATTTCTGTTTTTTCCCCTTTCTTGACTTTTATTCAATATAAGGGCTAACATTAAATGCGTGATACTTGATAAGGTAACATTTGTTTGATTATTTATTTGCTTCACTTTTATAAAGCTATCCAGTTTGTTATGAAAATTATATTTGATATATGAAAAGAGATATACATGTATTTGACTTGGTTAAACAGAAGCAATAAAAGTAAATTAAGGCAAAAAGAGAGCAAATTGTTATCAAATTTGTATCCAAATACAGTACTTTCCATACATGTTTCTTATACTTATTTGCAAAACTAATTAAAACTAAAGTCATTCCCTTAATTTTCAGTAAAGCATTGTGGAACTCCTGAAGTAACTCCAATGAACCTAAAGTGTAACTATTATTTTATTGCTGTGATTTAAGATTTATTATATTTCTTAAGTTTTAGGAGTTGTTCAACATCTAGTAAGTTTCCTCAGGACATAGATATTGACTTACATAATCTCTCTGGTTTCCCTTGGGCCTAGTATAAATATGCATATACCAACATTTGATGAATAAATTAATGAATTCTAAAAAGAAATCTGTCAAAGTCAGTATAATTTACATTCTTTAATATACTAAACTTTATATATATGCACATATTATTACCTAATCTCCCATTTTGTGTTACCAATTATTTACATTATACTTTACATAATTACAATTACTCAGTCATTAAAATACTTATGAAATAATTTATTGTATTATTTATTTGAATTATTCAGTTGCCTAGCATACGGAGTTTGTCAGTTATTTTGGCCCCCAGGAGGCACAGCCTTATAGAAACAAATTCAAAACTTCTTGTCAGAAGTATCAGTAAGTTGCTTCAAATTAAATTCCTTTAAATGTAGGAAAATGTGCTATACTACCATTTAATACACATTTTTCTAAAGAAATCTATATATTTTTACCCACAAGATGGTGCTATTTTCCCACCAGCAAGCCTATTAATAGTAGTATCAGGTACATATACAGCTATAAAATGAAGTATAGAGGACAGAGGACAAAATATTTTCTTATGTGAACGCAAACCATGTAAACACGCTATAACTGTACTTACTGTCTGTCTTTCCCAAATACTCTTATGTTGGAATGCAGGCCTATTTCCTATTGCCTCGGGCTTACATATCCAATTATTTGATGTCTCCACATAAAGGCCTAATAGTCACCTTCAACTCAGAACTGAATTCCTGACCTACATCTCCACCCCAGCCCAAAATTATTTAACCTGTAATTTTCCCATCTTCAGCCTACAGCAACCTCATCCTTCCCATTGCTCAGGCAAAAAGCCTCAGAGTCCTCATTCCTTCCTCTGGTTTTCTCTCTCTCTTTCTACATCCAGTCTTTCAGGATATCCTGTTGACTCTACTCTCAAAGTATTCCCAGAATCAAAAGCTTTCTCATCATCCCTACAGCTACTGTATCAGGTTCCTAGGGCTGCCATAACAAATTACTACAAACTTGTTTGCACTTGTGTCCATTCAGAAATGTATTATCTCACAATTATGAGGGCCAGAAGTCTGAAAGCAAGGCATTAGCAGGGCTGTGCTTCCTCTAGAGGCTCTAAGGGAAGAATCCTTTATTGTCTCTCCCTGCTCTGTTGGTTCTGTGCATCACAATTCAGCCCACTACAACCACCATCATCTCCTAACTGAGATCTTTGCTTCAGCCCCTGCTTCCCTACAGTATATTCTCAACCTTTTAATTAGGGGATCCTTAAAAATCACCACTCAGATCATGTGGCTCTCCTACTCAGAGGTTGCAATGGTTCTCCATTTCACTCATCACTTGTTTCCCTGTTACTCTTTGGCCCTCAACTTCTATCACTCTCCCCATCTCTTACTCTGCTCAAACCACACCAACCTTGCTTACCTCAAACACATGCAGCTCATGCCAGTTATGGATCTCGGCTATAGTCTCTCTCTTTACCTGGAATGCTGTTGCCCAAATTATCACTTGGCTACAGCCAAATCATGTTTGAGTCTTTTCTCCAATCACGCTTTTCAATGAGACCTACACTTCCTTCATCCCCATCGTCAGCACTCCCATGCCACGTATTTTTTAGCACATCATAGAGATTACTTTTTCATTATTGTTAATATCTGTTTTCTCTATCTTTGTGAAGGTAGAGGTCTTGTTGGTTTAGTTGATTTCAACCAAGAGTCAAGAAGAGTGGCACTAAATATTTGTTGAATGAATGAATTATATTTTAAGCATTAGCAATGTAATCAATCAAAACAAATTTGATTTGTGGATTTTTCCACACAGAAATAAGAAAAAAAATGTCAAATATCATTACTCTTATATAATTGATATCAATTCCAATTCAAAAGACATTTAATTACAACCCATAATAAAAATACATATTGTGCATAAATGACTAACAATAAGCAAAATGGGCATTTCTAATGTTGGCCAATGCTCACTTGGAATTACATGCTGTAATTTGATATAATACTTCTGTGGAAAATGGTAGGAGTTGAGTCAGGATTATACAGTGAGTCAAACTATGTTTCCTAGGAATATATATTTCTATAACAAATTTATTTGTCACATAAATGCATATACAATTTTACATTTGATTTCAGCTTTGAGCTTTATGTGAGGATGTTGTAATACAGCTTCTCAGTCATTTTATGCCTAGTCTGTGTCTATGCAACTGTGGTAGGATCAGAAGTGGCCAACAGAGGCAGTTTGTATGATTTAGTACAGCAACCCTGTGAGATGTTGATCCAGGATATGTGGGTTTCTAACATTTGCCCCAAAATGGGTCCAGGAATTCCAAACCAAAACAACGTTTGGTCACATTCAATTCCGTCATATGAGATTTGAAGCTAAAGCTATTTGTTCCACCAGCCTGACTATTTTTCTTAGTTTTACTAACTGCTTAGGTTAAACATACTTGTTATATTAGTAACTGACAAAATAGAAAAATAAGTAGTTAGTAAACTCTAAAATTATTTTAAAATGTCAAAATTGATTATGTTGACCCTGTGGGATACTCCTTATAAAATTCTTTATTTTCTATGATTAGCCACTTAGGTTCCCATAGCAACACTGTTACTCCATTCCTACAATCCTGGTCACAGCCCTCAATCACGACTATCCTCTATTTCAAATATCATTCAAAAGCAGGATGTTGAGTTATTTTGTCAAACATTTTTGTTGTCATTTTTGTATACATGTTATTTAATCCTTTAACCTGAAAAAGTTATTTAAAACAGTTTAAAATCTTAAAAATATAGATTAGTTCTGTTATGCTTGTTTTCTAGTGACCTACACTGCTAGTTAGTAAATTTTGACTCTCAAATTTATTGTCCAAAAATGAAAGACAAGACGGGAAGGGAAGGGAAGGAAAGGGGAGGGGAGGGGAGGGAAGCAGGAGAGAAGGGAAGCAGGAGAGAAGGGAGGGAGGGAGGAGAGAAGAGAGGGAGGGAGGAGAGAAGGGAGGGAGGGAGGGAGGGAGGGAGGGAAGGACGTTCTCTTACCCAGTTTGGAAGGTGTGGGGGAGAATGATGATAAACAAATAACATATCAATCTATTCGTGATAAATTCCCTGGAGGAAGAATGTATAGGGCAGTGCAGAGATGTGATCTAATCAGAGAATTCAAGGAAGGCTGAAGTGTGATGTCTGAGTGAGAACTGATATTTGATGTTTGAGGCTGGTACCAAGAGCGATGATGAAGGACTTTTTTAGATCTACATCTTCTAGGGAAATACTAATAATTACATCACTTTCTGAGTTATAAGTAACAACCTGGTCCAGGGAAAGAGTTATAAATTTAACATTTTAGAGGGGGAAAAGGCTTATTTTCATTCTCATAAATAGAAGGTTAAAGTTGGAAACAAGAATGAAAACAGAAAATCGATTCTCTCTCACCAACTTAAAAAAAAATTCAAGAACCTGCACATTTGGCAGGAAAATTCTAAACAGCCTATAAGTGCCAATACCAGAAGAACAATCTTTACACTATGTAGACAATTGCTAGTTAATCGTTCTCCAAAATTTTAATTTTATATTATGAAACCAAGTTCTATGTTTTAGTTATAGTAAAATGTTATATAGTTCTTTTAAGTTGTTGGAAAATGTGAGATTTCAAACATGTTATTTCCAACAGATTTAAACAAATACAATCTTCTTAACATACCACTTAGCCCTTTGCATACAGAGAAAATTTTAGGCTTTCCAAAGCATTTTCATATATACTAGCTCATTTTATTCTAATAGATGAAATATAGATAATTATATATAGAAATGTAAAACCTATGACAAATCAACAACCCTGCAATTCAAATGCAAATTGAAAAGAAACCCAGTCTGTCTGGGGCCAGAGTAAGCAAAATGAAGTCAGGTTTAAGACTGACAAAAGTCAAATGTGCAAATCAAAGAAAATAAGAATTGGAAATTGCTTTACAAATAACCTAGTTCAAGCTCCCTCCAATTATAATAATGATCATAATAATGCATTGATTACTTTGCTTGAGAATTTTGGATCACAGATCATAAGTGATACATTGAGAGAGGTACAAAGACTATTCCCTCTCAGGGCTTGTGTCCTACAAGCAAACACCACTTTATAATACAACTTTCTATTTTTTTTCCCCCTGGCCTAAACTGTCATCCAAATTATTTGAAATCTATAGGACTTTAATTTTAAAAAGATTGATACAATGGTATTTTTGACTTGTGACCAGATGTTCACCACAATAGCAGGTCTTGCTGAAATTTCATTGCAATAGCTCTCCTAGAAGCTATTCTTGACTTCTTCATTTTATTTTCAGCACAGCAGATGGAGTGATCCTGTTAAAATATTATTCATGTCGTTCAAGGTCATAGAAGATGTGTTGCTTCACTATATCCCTGACATCTAACACTCTCCTCCTTGCTCATTCCTCTTTAACCACAGGGACCTCTTTACTATTCCCCTAAAATGTCTTAAAGCCAGGATTAGCTATATAAATTGTGGAGCCCAGCATGAAATGAAAATGTACAGCCCCTTGTTCAAATTGTTTTAAGAGGGTGAGAGCAGTGCATTAACCCAAGCACAAGTTGCACATTCATAAAGTCAGCCCTGCTTAAGACATTGGAATTTATTGTGCCTCTGCCTGAAATTCTCTTCCCCGAGCTACCTGCTTGCTAAACGACACCAGACCTCGCCCTTTTCTCCCACATCTATTCTCAAAAGCTTCTGGTCCTCCTTAAATGCTAAAGAATTATGTGAGGACAACCTACAGAGAAAATGCTAGTCCCTTTCACCCAGGAAGAACCCCAGCCTTACTTTAGAACGTCCTGAAGTGGCAAGACAAGTACTCCAGTCTAAACCATTGACTGAAACCTGCTGGAAAATTGTGGTCCTAAAGAAAGGAATTAGAAATCTTGTGAACCTTGATTTCTAGTACACCAACCTCTCTTCTCTTCACCCCTTTCTAGCTATAATGTGCCCCACTCTATCTGGTGTGGTGAGAGCTGAAACCATCAACACTGCCCTGCCTAGGGATCTTCAGTTTCCATCCCTTCAGGTAAGTTTGGCTGGGAGGCAACATTAGCTAATTGTTTTTATTTTTTTTCATTTTGGTAGAACTGTTTTCTCTCTCTAAAGTCCCATTAATTTAGAAGATAAAGAAACTGCTCTCCATCCCACTGGTTGAATTAAGAATTTGGATTCAACCGCAAGTTGCATTTATTATTTCAAACCAAGCTCAGTGACTCTAATCTGGTTCATTTTCACACACAAGAGTGCATAAACAAAGTTGTCTAGGTTCTTCCTCCAAGTACTTCACTAAAACACTAAAAACTACCTGGGAATGTTTTTTCCTATGGTAAAGAGAAACTCAGCATCCCTATAATTTCTATGCATTAACCTAGCTCTTCCCTCTGGAGGCAGAGGTCTTGTCCTCCTAGTGTCTGATTATTTTTTTTTTAATTTCTCAATTAAATTTGAGTTAAGTTCATCATCTGAGAGTTAGATTATTAGCAGTTTGAGGACAGGGAGGAATGTGTACCATATAATCAGAATATAATCAGGGAGTATATTGGAATGGGTGATGACTATTTAGGTACATGTTTGAGACCTGCAGTGATGGAACAGCAAAAAGCCAGCTCTGGCATGCCTAAGTGGTGTGTGTGTGTATTTCAGTCCAATTTATCTACATCAGTGCAGATGGAGAATATTCAGATTATCAAGATAGTCCAATGACATCTTTTTGTAAAGTATTAATTGGACACTTGTAGTTTGCAGTCGTGAAGTAAATGTGAGAGCACTTGTGTTATGGTTGTTTTTCCCCCACTCCAACAATGCTTGCATGCAATGGAATCAACTAATAATTGTAGTGAATGATATTAAAGGGGAGCCATAGCATGTTCACTGTGCAAGTAGGAAGTAAAGGTGTAAGGGACTGACATAAAATACAAAAGTGATGTGATCAATGATTTTGGTATCTCAGTGAGCTCAAAGAATTTTGGAGTAGGGTGCTAAAGGAAAGTAAAGATGAGTAGGGCAGAGGTCAGAAAATAGGGCATTTGAAATCAACTATCAAAAGGGTTACAATTATTGGTGATAACATTGTCAAGAGTATGACCAGAGGTATCCCTTTAGGTTTTCACAAATTAATTGGGACCCTATATGGAGTTCTTCAATCAAGAATAAATCTACCCAAATGCAACATCTATCCATCTACACAGCTGTATCTTATATGCAAACATTCCAGAAGAGATATTATAAAATTATAAGATTAGTATATATTTTATAAGAATTCTTCTGACATACTTTAATATGTCTATTAAAAAAAAGAAAATGATCTTAATTTGACATAACTTTGTTGGGCGAAAAGTTGTCAAGTTTCTTTCATTTCTACACTTAATCTTGCAAGCGAGGCACTAACTTCTCTTGGTTTGGGTGATCTTTTCAAGAATGTGTCTTTAGTGAACTGCCTTAGCATATAGTGTTAGTGTCTCCCTCCAAGGAAGGGGCAGGCACGTTTACTGGCCTGGAAAAACAAAAAAAAACAAAAAAAAAACTCTGATTCCCTAAGCTTGGGGTTCCTCTCCAACAAATTTGCAGAAAATTTCTTGTCCCTTTTGCATCACCCTGGGGGATATGGGGTAAAGGGAATTGATGGAAATATGCTGAAGTCTGTTGTTTGTTGTGCCATAAGTAATAATCTCCTTGCTCTCTAACCTAGTAATCTCATATCTCCTGCCAGCATCTATTAAATTGTGGCCGGCTAATATTTCAGTTTACAGAAAGTATAAAACCTCTGATCCATCACAGTTTTTGACAAGCTTTATCCAAAGTGATTTTATGATGTTTCCTGGTGATTACTATTATGGATCATCATTTTAATAGTTATTTTATAAATTTACCAAGGATTGAAACCAAATTTGGAAAGACTGAAGTTATTGCCATATAACCCTCTCCTTGTTGTTAATTTGGACCTTTTCCTCCTCTAGCTTCCTTTTAGGACAGCTCTAACTTTCCATAATGTCTCATTGACAACTTTTGAATACCTGGATCAAATTTCAGAGTGTGATTCATCTGTCCTAAGAGAATTTTGAATTCCTGTAAAGATGTTCACTGATTTTGTTTCCAACAAACTTCAGTGATTACATTTTCAACCCCTCTTATTTACATTTCCCCCAATATTTCTTAATTCAAGGAGTGATCCTTGACAGAATAGGTAAGTAAAATCTGAGTTAATGATTCTACTAATTTTTTTATCTTATTCCGTGCACCTCTTTAGTATGTATTCACTTTATTCTATCTCAAATTTTCCTAAAATCAAGACTAATTACAATCAAATTATATGGAAGAATTTAGGTATATCCATTTTTATTCTTTGGGGACTAATATAATTTAGTTCATTGAGTACTTAATGCTTACTGTAAAAACTTCTGTACTTGATGTTTCAGGGACCCAGAAGAATAATATCAGGTTAAAATATAATGAGGGCAAAAACCTGATACTCAAACATTTCTAACAGAAAACAGAGAAAGATAAGCACACAATGCCAAAATAAATGGTATCAGAACATAAATGCAGTCATTGTTTCTGAAGGTCTTCCAGCTTTTTTCAGTCATCTTCCTTTTTAGAGCCTCATGCCATTTGTGCAACCCTCTTTTATCAGAACATTTTGGGAATCCTTTTTTCTAAAATCAAGTGTTCATTTTTTACTTAAATTTCTTTACCTAAAGTAAAATAATATGACATGGTGATTTTCCCTTTGCATTCTGCTAAATGCTACTTCACCATGCAGTACTTCATTATTGTTCAAAATGAAGTTCCCAGGCAGGTTGACATACAGAAAGTTTATGGGTTTGTATGCTCAAAAAATATGTATTTCTGTCCTAGTCTTACTGGTAGACAGCAGAGAGATCTTTCTCAATCTTGATTATCTCATCTAATAAATTGAAAAGTTACATTCATGTAGGAAATATTTGTGTCCTGCTATGTGCTATCTTCTCAATAATAAGGATAGAGCTGTAAACAAGATTGACAATATAGAGCTATAGAATTTGTTCATAACTAATTTGTTAATTTTTATTTTTCCATAATCTATTCTATTGAGATTTCTTCTCATAACAGAGCAAATGTAAACATAATAGATAAATTGTCAGACGGTAAACATCTGAATGGAGCTTACATTCTAGTTGGTAGAGATAAAGGGTAAGTAAACAAAAAACAAGAAAATTTCAGATAGTTTTAAGTACTAAGAAGAAAATGAAACTGAGATGGTGATAGAGAATGAGATTGGTGAAGGAGTTCAGCTGACTTTCAGAGATGCTGTGAAGATTAAATATGCCAATGTGGTAAGAGAGATGGGAATTGAGTAGAGTGCATGGCAAACTTACTTGGAAGGAATCTTTTGGGATCAGAAACTTCATACACAAATTACATCTCTTTGATCTCTATTTCTAATAAATGTTGCTTATAGAGAAACTATATAATCACTCTTAATGATTTTCTTCTTAAATGAATTATAAATTAGGGTGAAAGAAAAGCCAGTGAAATCAGAGGTCTGAGACCAAACTATTAAAAAGTTATGCTGTCGTTGATACCACATCTTTTTTCCCCAAACCTCTGGAAAACTGCTACATATGTATATTCCAATTTCATATTTTACCTGTCATTAGAATGAGAGTTCATGTCAAGTAAAATCTAAAGACATTTGGTTGAAATTAAAATGAACTCAAAACATCAGTTAGAGCCTAAATTGAAACTCCTTTGCAGATCAAATAAGTTCAGAAAAATTGTCACATTTTAATAGTTCAGAAGAAATGTGAATAATTTCAAAGAAGGTGCAACTCAAGAACCCGAATCACTCACACATGTTAATATTTTAAACTTTATGAAGTATAAACTTAATTTGTCTCAACATTTTTCCCTTCCCAAATAAACATTGTATCTGACTAAAGCTGATTGTCAAGCTAAGGCTGAGAACCCCAACAGGCTAGGCGAAATTGAAAAGAAAATACCTGCTTTAGTAATAGTAGGTCAGGAAATTTTGACCCATTAAGCAAACATTTTCAAACAGTAGGATAGATTATTGAAAAGATAGGTTGCTTTCCAAGTCACACTATTTTGTTTACTGACATGAAATCAGATGAAATATGCTTTGGTTAATACTTAGCTTAAGTAACAAATAATTAAATTTAATTGCAAGAAAATATTTTGGACTACTTTCCAAGTCCTTAACCCTCCTTCTGAGGAAAAGAAATAGATTAGTCTTCATAATGTAATTTATTTTTCTTTTAATATTATGTCTATTGAGAATAAAGATAGATATTCAAATTACCACTCTTAACAATTAGCACTTACTAAATTTCCAACTAGCTTAATGCTAATTCATAACATTACAGAAAAAAGGTCTGATTTGGGGCAAGAAATCAGAAGAATATATTCATGATCTTGAGACCAGCAAAGTTTTCTTAAATGAGCACAGGAAGTATTAGCTATAAGGGGAAAGAACGGATAAATCAAACTACAGTAAAATTTTAAAATATCTTCTCTCAAAAAATAAGGCAAGGCCTTATTATGAAAATGTTGCGAGTTAAGACAAGGCCTAGAATAGTAGAATATACCTGCAGATGAGGATAGATAATGTAGAAGAGTACAGTCCAATAAAACCTCCTACAGTGAAGGAAATGGCCTATAATTGATCTGTCCAATTTGGTAGCCAGTAGCCATATGTACATATTGAACACATGTGACTAGTATGACTGAGAAACTGAAAAGTTATTTTTAGTTTGTTTTAACTATTTAGAATTTAAGTGTGAATGTGCACATAGGACTACCAGCTATCTTGCACAGTACAGGTCTATACGGTTTTAGAAACATTACATAATAGTTGCTTGGCTGGTTAGAACTCAAGTCGCCTGACTTCAAATTCCTTCCTCTATGATACTGTGGCCAGTATGTGTAACTAGCCAGTTTTTATGATCACAACTGAAAACACATACATATTATTAGAAACTGGTTTGTATCTTATTCATCTTGTTCTCTATTTTGCATTATTTGTGTTGATTAATTATACTAACCCAATTATGTGTGATAGCTCTTGATTTGTCTCCTTTATTTCACCAAGGCTCCCGAAGGAAGTTGAGGTATCTGCCTCAGCTCTGAGCCCAGAGCACAGTGAGCACTCACTCTGTGTTTGCCGAATAAACAGATGGAAAATGATTTATAGGTCTGCATACTCAAAACACTTTAGGTCATACCTCAGCTACTGCAGCTTAGAGATGAAGGATTCTAATCCATTAAAATTTTGGATGTTGTTTTTTTTTTTTTTTGGATGATGTTTCTTGTTTGTTTTTGCTCTCTTTTCTCTAATACTTGACATATATATTTGATAATAGTCAAAGTCTGCCTGATCCTTCAGTAGAAGACCTACCTAAAGGTAAAACCATGCTGATCCAGGCATGGATTGCGTGCTGATCCAGGCAGGGAGAAAGGGCAAAACAGGCAGATTTAACTTCCACGCGGCTTTTTAAACCATTAATTATCCCGCCCCTTTGCTAATGTCCATGGAGGAAGCCCAGTTGTTTGCTGTTTCGATTGGTTACCCCACCTGTCAATCCCCCAGGAAAGCCCAATGATAAGGCCCCTTGAGAAATGGGGGCATTTCCTCGATCCCGGATGACATCCCGCTCGAATGGGGGTCCTCGCAGATGTCTTCCAGCGGCCATCTTGTGGGGTCTCCATGGCCGCGTGTCTGCCAGCTCCCAGATTTCTCCCTTTATTCCCTAATCTAACCTCAATTTGCACCTCAGTTTACCTGTTGGTAAAATAAGTATAATCTCGAGTAAGAGCGTTTGGCAGCCTGTATGGCACAACCGGTGAGCCAGGCAGAGGTCAGGACTCAGAGACCTGCTGGAAGGGCCTAGGGCCCTGGAAGGCCACCTACTTTAGTTGGTGGCTCTTGGGATGGGAAGGCAAAGAGGAGGCTGCAGGAAGGGCCAGGACTGGGAGGGCTGCAAGGGCATCTTGGAGGTGCGCTCCAGAGGGCCTGGGGCACTGGCTAATTTGGCGACCAGGAAGAAAATATGCAGCCTTTGAACAACCCTAACAGCCACGTTTGTATGTGCAGCTAAACATTGCCCTTGGCTATGCACCCGCTTTCCTGGAGGTGCTGTGAGGCTGATGTGAAAGCATGCGTGCTAGCAGTGCCGGTGTAACCCGCATCTGGTGAGTGCTCCCTGTGCGAGCTGCAGGGAGTCACACGTGTCCTGTCAGCATCCCCTGAGCCCCGTGTAGGGTGTTCCTACCCCCCACCTCGGCCACACAGATTGCCCTGCGAAGGACTGTAAAAATTCAGGCCGCAGAGCAGCGAGTAGCCCTGGCTGGGGGACAGGAAGTCGGATGGCAACCCGGCAATAGCAGGAAGGCCTGAGAGGACTCCAAATAGGACCCAAACTGTCCTGCTCAGAACGGCAGGCAGCTGCGCGTTTCCTTCAAAGATCAGCATGATTGCGAGGAGAGTTCCTGCAATGGCAGACCAGGAAGAAGGAGACTGCGGGATGTTTCCATTTCGTTTAACAAGCATTTACTGCGGAGGCGCTGGTGGAATCCAGCATCAGCCGCGGGCGCCGCACCCCCGGACCGCGGGGTCACGGGGAAGACGCCCACCAGCACCAGAGGCGGGAGTGCAGGGCAGAGCTCGGTGGGAGGGACGGCCACGGCGCCGGGCAGAGGAGCAGGGCGCGCGTGCCCCCGCGGCCCCGGAGGTGCCGGCCGCCCACGCCCTTCGCCCGCAGCCCAGCCTCTTCACCCACTCCTTCGCCAGCTAGAATTCAGCCCCGTGCCCTTTTCTTTTTCTTGGAAAGCCACACTTTGTCCCGGGGCAGAGCCGTCTGCCTGCAGGCGCCTTCCCCTAGCTCTTCCCGGCCCCCCACCCGGGTCCTCTCTAGCCTATCCCCCTCCCCACCTAGTTCCTCTCTGTCCTGTCCCCCTCCCCACCCAGTTCCTCTCTCTCCTATCGCCTGCTTTCGCCTTGCAGCTCTGTACTCACCTGACCTCGTGTCATATTCACACCCATCTCTCTCTACCCACTGTAACGTACATGCCGTTGGACCCTTCACGGCGTGTCTGTGCTGCTCACCGCTGACTTCCAGCACCTGGACTAATACCGAGCACGTGGCAGGCACTCGGCAGAGATGTGCTGAACAGAATGAATGAGACAGAGACCCACAGCAGGACAAACGACAGGATTTCCAGGTGAAGGCTAATAGGGACATTTTCACAGAGAAGGAGGCAAGTTGGACCTTAAAAAATAAGAAGGATTTGGACAGAAGGGAGGGGAGGGGAATGTATCCCAAGAATGTGTCTTAAAGGGAAAGAGGGAGCAGAGAGGAAGAAAGGAAGCGAGTAGCCATTGCGGGCCTGAGTTTGCCAGGGCCGCTGTAACGAGCCACCCCAGGCTGGTGGGCTCGAGCAGCCAGGAGCGTGTGGTCTCCCGGTTCTGGAGGCGAGAGTCCCAGTTGAGGCCTCCTCTGGTGGGTGGTTGGCAATCCCTGGCCACCTGTGGCGACATCGCCCAGCGTCCACCTCTGTCACATGGCCACCTCTCTGTCTAACCAGACATCCTCTCCTTACACGGACACCGGTCATACTGGACTAAGCCGCTAGTCCAGCCTCCTCTTAACTGATAACACCTTCAGGGATCCCCTTACACCAAGTCCACATCCGCAGCACCAGGGCTTAGGACCACAGCATGATTTTTTTCTGGGGGACGCCATTCAGTCCAAAGCAGTGATACGAGCTTTGTGATAAGAGCTAGCAGCTTTGCATGTTATCTTACTTAATTTACCCATTTTATAGAAACAGAGGCTCCAAGAAATATGTTACTCATCCAAAGTGTTCAGTAAAGAAGTGGCAGTACCATCGTCCAAAGACAGATTTCCAGAGCCTGTGTCTATGGCTGAAACATCATTGTTTTATAATATTTGAAAATAAATTTTACATTCCTAGAGAGTTATCATGAAACAATGAGGGGAAAATTTAATGGAAGATCAACCCTTTCAAAGTTTGTTCCTACAGTTTGTCTAAATGTTTTTCCTTTTGTCCAAGTTAGATCACCTCACAAAAAATCAACAAAATTTTTGCTATGATTTGAGAGGTACCAGAAGGAAATTCTGCCATGAAATAATTCCCCACCAAGCTTGGATCATTATCATTGATCTTATTCACCAGAAACTGTCATCAACAAATAGCAAATAGACTTACCAATTTCAGTACTAAAGACCTATTTTTAAATTAAGATATTGCTAGCATTAGGGTTCTGTCTTTACTGCTCCTAAGAAAATTAGCTACCACCAGTGACTGCTTACTATATGTCAGTCTCTTCAGTTCTCGGTTTCTTATATTATATTTGGGAAAGATCCGGGGAGATGTCTTGTATCTCCTCCTAAGTTGTCTATCTGATAGTTGCTTCTCTGTCATATGCCAGCTTTGCAACATGCCTCTGCTTGCTTAGGTGCTGATCACTCCCTAGAAATTGGCATCTTTTGGATACCATGGTGCCCCATTCCTTAATTCCACACAAATCCCTCTAAAGGACATTAGATATTTAATAAATTTGACTTAAAATTAGTGTTACTGAAGGTCATAAAGTTACAACATAGGAGAAAAATTCCTTAGCCTGCTAAGTTAAACATGACTGTTCTCATGATCCTAAGGGAAAGAACTACAAAAATTAAATCTCTCATAGGATGGACCCCCATTGCCACCCTTCTCTCCTTATCTTAAATGCAGCCCTTCTCTATCACCTGCCTGGAAGCCTCTCCCTCTTCCTTCAGAGGTCCAGCTTCTACTCCACTCTCAGGAAAACTCAATCTTCTGAGTCTAGTATCTATCCCTCTTTCTTAACAGCACTGATAAGGCACAAAGTTTCACAATTATACATTTCCTTAAACAAGGTTTACTCAATGCTGAAGAACCAAGGAACTTCAGAAGACTATGGTAGGGACCCAAAGGTTAAATTTCCCATGGTTAAATTTCCTCTGAGTTGCCTCCTTTAATGTAAGATAAATATAAGCATCCTTCTTTGTCTCACTTATCAATGAATAACTAAGACTTCAGACACTAGTGCAAACACACACACACAAGTACAACTTCCAAGGATGAACAAAAATTCTCAAAAGACAGGGTCCTATCGATCACATTAATGAAGATGATTATTTTGTTAAAAGCCTGCAAATGAAAATGCATCTTCCTACTTTGAAACTGAAGCACAGAGAAGAGTGGTATATTGTATTTTCCAGAAATGGCCATAGAAATATTTCTAGTCCCTAATGTTCTTCCAGAACCTTGACACTCTCCATCAAGAGGCAGAGTTTCCTCCTCTCTTCTTAAACCTTGTTAGGTTTTGACTATCCTGATATAATTAAAGTTACACTGTGTGACTTCTGAGATTAGGTTAAAAAAATGTAATACAGATTCCACCTAGCTTTCTTTGGGAAACTAACTCTTAGAACACAGCCACCATGTTTTGAGAAAATCCAGGCTACTTGGAGAAGCCACATTGTATATGTTCCAGTCAACAGCCTTTATTAAAGTTCCAATCAGCAGCAACAACCAGATCTACAAGTGAGGCTTCAGTCGTCAAACTACTCATATGATATCAAGTGAAGAGATAAGCTCTACCGCTCCTCTCCAGGCCCTGCCTGAATTGCAGCCTCATAAGAAAAATGTTTCCATTTCTTTAAGCCACACAGTTTTGGGTAGTTTGTTCTGCAGCTTTAGTTACCTAGGACATAAAGTCAGCAACTTGTCCAGACTCTACCAGCTCCAAAACAGCTAGAAAGTGGTGAAACCAGAAGATGAACTCAGATCTGTCTATATCCAAACCCAGCATACCAATAATTCTGCATATTACCTTTTGATATGAAAAATTTACTAAGTTCCCTTGTTTTTAGTTCAAGACTTCTCAGTCTGAATTTGTCACCAGATTTGTTACCCTCTGAAGAAAAAATACATGTGAATGAGTTCATTGATCTAGAAAATCAGGTTTTAATTCCCCTCAGGCTCAGCTTCCTCATCTTAAAAAATAGGGATATATCACATATTCCATGAAGTTTTCGCACACTTTAAAAGAGGTGATGAATGCAAAGTAATGAATAAAGTTCATGTGTAGGTGTTCAATAAGGTTTTAGTTTGTCCCTATCTTTGTGTTCAGATTCAGCCTTCTATAGCATTTTTTCACATCAATCATTTGCTTAACAATTTTTCACTACCTTTAAAAAACATTCAAAATACCCTCAATCAGGTTTCAGCTTACTTTTCCATAAAAATCACTGTGATTTGGTGAATCCTTTTCTGTCACCAAATTTGACTTCTTCATAAGCACAATAGCAAGCACAGGTCCTCATTCTATCCCATTGCTCCTCCTATCCTTTTAATCTTTTCATTATCTAAGTCTTTCTTTCAGGGTTCAGTTCAAATAACAATTCCTTCTCTATGAATTCTCTCCGGGGACCCTACCTCTCAAGGAAATATCACTTTCCTGAATATCTAGCTCTAGCTCTGAAATAGTAATTTGGAAGTTAACTCGAGCTAGCAAGTATTTCTACCAAACTTTTGACAAACATACATAAGGCCATAGTAACTCAAGCATATAAAAATCTTCTTGTTCTTCTACACATAGATCTGTCTTGAATTCTCTTCCCTAACTTACCAAATATTCCTCAAGTCAAAATTCAAATGTAATTTCCACAAAAAAAAAGTCTCATTTCTTTCCCAGTCCCATTAAGGGCTCCAAATTAAAATAAAAATGAACAATAAAAATACACAAAATAGCAGCAATAACAGCAGAAACACACACACACAAACTCACAACATTTTACTAACACTTCTTTGAAGAATCTGAAGAGTGTGGCTGATTAAGAGTTGCTTGAGGGAAGGAGATGAGGCTCAAGTAATAGGACCTCTGCCTACCATGTGGAAGGACCCTGGCTCATCCCTGGGGCCTCCTGGTGAAAATGAAGAGAAAGCATGCCTGCGCAGCGAGCCAGTGCCTCCTCAGTGAGCCAAGCGCCCACAGGGTGAGCCGTATGCCCATGTGGGTGCCCACGCAGTGAGCCAGTGCCTGAGTGGGGAGCCGAGTGCCCATGTAGGTGCCCATGCAGTGAGCCGAGTGTCCGTGTGGTGAGCCGAGTGCCTGTGTGAGTGCCTGCGTGGTGAGCCAGTGCCTGCTCGGCAAGCCGAGTGCTTGCACGGTGAGCCAAGCGCCCATGCGGGTGCTTGCACAATGAGCCAGTGCCTGAGTGGTGAGCTGGGTGCACATGCAGTGAGCCGAGTGTCCATGTGGTGAACTGAGTGCCTGCATGAGTGCCTGCGTGGTGAGCCAGTGCCCAGGTGGCAGCTGAGTGCCCATGCAGCAAGCTGTGTACCCATGTGGTGAGCCAGGCCCGCACAAGTGAGTCATGCAGCAAGATGATGATGTATCAAAAGTCAGATGAAGGGAAGAATCAAGGTGAAGCACAGCAGAGACAGGAACCGAGGTGGTGCAATTGACAGGGAACCTCTCTCCACATAAGTGGTCCCTAGGATTGAATCCCGGTGAATCCTAGAGGAGAAAGATGAGAAGAGAAAACAGAAAGAGAAATAGATACAGAAGATCACATAGCAAATGGACACAGACAGCAAAACAGCAGGGTGGGGAGGGGAAGAAGAAAAAAAAAAGAATTGCTTGACTTTCTGTCTTTTCTGACCAGTTAGAAATTCTGTTTGTTCAAAATGACCCAATGATTTTTAATAAAAGGATATTAAGGTTCAGCTTTAAGTTATTTTCTAAGTGATGCTATGGTGTTGACCACATTATACCTGTGAAAGATACTTGGAGGCAATCAAGAGGAAAAAGATGTATAATCTGTATTGGTCCATGATAGGCAGAGAAAAAATAAAACACTTTAGGAGTTATGATTGCAAAGAAATAAATATTTTAGGAAGAATGTGAAGTTTGGGAAAAATGATTCAGAATATGTCTCAAATAATTATGTATACATATATAAATATATATCCTGCTCTGGAGGTAGTAAAAGACTTGGTCCTTATGTGTGCTCTACCTATATTACTTATACGACTTGTTTCTGTATTGTTTTCTGAAGACCTCAAGTTGGATTTGCATATGCAGATATGCAGAGAGTGGCAGAAATTGATGTTAGAAGGAAGAAAAAGAAAACACCACCTAAGCAGACTAAAAATTGAGACATCCATAATAGGAAACTTGACTATACCACACTGGCATCTAAGTTTCTACATAATATTTCCTGTTTACAGTTGTTTGCTCATGTAGCCATATTAGTTGAAGATTGTTAAATTGAAATGAATATACCATATAAAAATTCCAAGTCCAGAAATAGAATAATTTGCAGGAGCTGTTAATAATGGGCCATGAAAAAGGATTACAATTAGTGAAATGCTGTTATTTTGAAATTTGGAAAGATATTTGAGATGAGAAATACCTTCCCTAAAACTGTGAAAAACACTATGCAAAGATTTTAATTATAGAGAAATTATCATGGTAATTTGACCAGTCAATTCATACATTGAGTAGAAAATATTTTATCCTTGACAATTATTCATACAACTTCAGTTTACCAGCATAGACAAACTCTTGATATCTCCAAGTTTCTATATATTGTGAAAAAAAATATTGTGCCATTGCCTTGGCATATACACCTTTATTTTCCCCCATATATTAGGGGAACTCAGTTTCCAGGTATACTGCACTAGGGAATTGCTGTGAACAACCATGGTCATAATTAATATATAACTTTTAAGGGATAACCATCTTTAAAAACAAATTACATTTTTAGTCTTAGAATGAAAACACCTACCTTCTAAACTTACGTAATAAATGTTCTCAATAGTGCTGAATTATTATCTACTACTCAGCAAGCACTAAAAGTACAGTCTGAGTGGCATTTGATAATATTTGTAAACTAGGAATCTGATTAGAATGACAGTAGCTTTGAATTAATTCACCTTTAAGAGATTTTTAAAATTAGATTTTCAGTGCCTCATGTCTTCAGAATTATGGCCTTGGAGCGCCACCCAGTGGAAGAATATAAATAGTCTGCAATGCTTAAAAATGGTAATTTTCCTTCAAGTCCAGGACTCATTATTTAAATAAATACACTCATGAGCATCTGGATGAAATCTCAGAGTGAGAGCACTCACATTTTTCATTTTCTTCTGTAGCCTGGGAAACCAGTAGGACACTGTGTGGGTACCCTAGAGGAAACTCCTCAACGCACTTCTGAGCACAGCCCATATGGTTAGAATCAGCGGGTTCACCCAGTGCCAGTTTACAACAATGGGCGTGTATATGAATAACATGCAAGCAATCAGGCTAGCTCTGGGTTTCATATTCTCCCTTTGTATAGGGTGGTTTCTGCACCTTATGAAAAAGGTAAGTTAGACAAGGGCTAATATTTCTCTCCCCTGTTAAGGCAACAGGACTGTAGCTAAAGTGATGTCAGAGTTTCCATTTCAGCTTCTTATTTTCAATGCTTTAGCCCTCTGCCCTAAACATTAACTCTATGAAAAAAAAAATAGCCCCTTATATTGCATCTCAGGCCAGGAGAACATTCTTCGTATTAAATAAATGGCCTTGAAAAGAAATTAGATCGAGTATCATAGAAATTCTATTTGTTTAGGGAAAGTGGAGCAAACAGAGGAGGTAATGAAGGACTTTTTTTCCCTCACTACAATGTGTTTTCCGTCAAAAGTGTTGGAAGGAAGTAGCAGGAGGAGTCCAAATGGAGATAGTTTCTCCTGCTCTGTAGGAGCTTCCCTGCCTAAAAGAGCTTGTCTAGATTTCAGATTATTATAATGTCACACAAGGACTTTATTCTGTAAAAATCAGGTCAAAGCAGCATTCCCCAATTCTGTCCTCCTAATTGACACAAGCAGGTAATTTAGAAACTATGTTTGAACAAACAAGCAAACACTCGCCTCACGGTGCCCAGTGGCCCTCCACTCTCAGAGTCACGGCCCAGGCAGATTGAGGTTTCTGTGGTGTCGCGTCTCTCCATGCACTACCTGTTACCATGATAATAAAGCACTCAGTCTTCCTTGTGGTCAGAAAAGTTCCAGTCCTGAGTGCTCAATTCATTTGAGGAGGGAAAAAAATTAAAAACCAACTGAGAAAACTCAGCTGTCTGATCAAGGCCACAGTTCTCTTCTGCATGATCTGCATTTGTTGTGTAAAAGGGAGGGGAATTAACCCCAGCTCTCTGACTCCAGAGGGGAGGGGAAAAAAGAAAACTTAAAAATGTATTATTAGTCCAAAGAAATGGGTTTTGGGCATGGAAAATGCCCCTTCAATGTGTGAAAGCTATTTTTCTGGTTTGGAATTGTAATAGAGCAGATTTTTTACAGAGAAAGTTTATACAGAAGGCTTACTTGGTAATCTGGGTGGATTTACTTCAATTTTTATTCAAAAAGAAGAGAAAATTTGTCCTATATTACACTTATTTTGTAGCATTAAGGCACACCACTAGCAGACAAAAACAACTACATTCTAAGAATTGTGTCTAGCTAGTTACCCCCCTCTCAAACTCAACTTAAGCATGGAAAGAATACCAAAGTAGTCAGACATGAATTTAAATTTCCTGACTTGTGGAGAGGGATGTTAGCTCTGGTGGCATCTGTATTTTTTCCTGCTGTTTTTCTATATTTCCTCATAACCATCAATGACACTTATAGATGCTTTAAGGTTTACAAAATGTGTTTTATGTTGTCATACCATTTACTTTTCTCATCTCTTTAAGAAATGAAGAATCTAAATAATTTTACTTGGGATCTTGAGAATGAGAGCTATCTGGGAAGACTGACTCAAATCTTCAGATGTAGGGCAGGGAGTTAGGACACAATACTTATTATCATCTCCCTGAAACTCAGACGTTATCAGTCTGCAAGCGAAACCTAATCCTGAACATAAATTGCATTTCCTAAAAAAACATAATCTTGCCTTAAGACACCAACCTCCCTGATTACAGGGAATGTCTGTGTTTACACATTTGTACAGAGCATGCTGACTGTATTAGTGTCCTAGGAAACAAACTGTGTGCTGCTCACAGCCCTGCTGCAAGCCCTGACGAGAGAAAGAAAAAGAAATTTTGAAATCAGACCCCCGATCTCTAACTCCTTTCAAATTCCTGAAGCACATTAGCTTTACTACTGCATGATGTGCACGGTAGTATTTCTTCTAATGAAATCTGACTAAAAGTTTAAATGAGTTTAATGCATGAAATGTATAAATAAAATGTGGACTTGATTAAATTTAGACTTGATACATAATTTAAATGGGTAGCACAAGAACAACTTTGGTATCATGTGTCCAGACTATTTTGGGGCTTTGTAAAAGTAGTTTGGATTATATCAGTATATGTAAAGTACTTTCTAGCAGGAGCACAATATATGTAAAAAGCTGAAATATGCAGAAGTATTGTGGAGAAAACACAGTGTAACTAAAAGAGGTAAGATTGAGAAAATTAAACAAGCTGTAAGAAGGTAGCCACAGAATGGAATTGAAGTGCTGATTTCCAAAAAAGCAATTTACATAGTTAAAAAATTTGAACTGGAGTTTCTACTTGGATGTCTCTTAGTTTCACAACTTTGGGGAAATCTCTTAATTTCATAGAGACTCAGTTTTCCTTTTCTGTGCATGTGGATCAAGATGACTTTTCAGACTACCACATGGTGTGTTAGAAGGATTAGAATGAGATAATAAATAGAAAAGGGTTTGTATACTGTGGAGTGTTTTGCAGATCTAAGGCATTAATCATTATAAGATTCTTGACTATAGAAATTTCCTATTCATATCTATGGGTTATGAAACAAATACTCTTTCCAGCCAGTAGGTAATGCGTGCGCGCGCGTGAGTGTGTGTATATTTTATATATGTATGTATAAATATCCCGCTTTATAATGGTTAGAGTTAAAGTTAGTAAGGGACAAATATTCTTTTAAAAAAATCTCTAAGTAAAACCTCAGCAACTATACAGGAAACTTCACAAAGGAGTAATAAAGAGTATAGTCTTTGAAGTCAAACATCCTGGGCTTCCATCCGACTCTATTTCTTGTGCTAACTATAATATACAATTGGGCAAGTTACCATACCTTCATAAGCCACAATTTTATCACTTGTAAAATGGAGATACTAATACCTGCTTAATGGTTTTGCTATGATGATTAAGTAATTAATATGTGTAAAAGTTTTAGTTCTTATGTCTGGTATTTAGTAGTAAATTTTTAAGAAATCCTACTTTCATTTTTCATGTTTATATATATATATATATATATACACACATACACACACATATATATATACCATTCAAATACCATAATATGTATTTCAAGGAGATCACAATCATAAATAAATGGAAATCATTCCACTTCAAAAAAAAGTCAAAGAGCCATTCTTGATTAATAGTTTGAAAATGGAAGACCAATGTTGAAGTCCCCCAAACTGAAGGTAAGGAGGCAAAAAAAAAAAAAAAAAAAAGTGATGAAAGTGACTGAAACCTAAGGACAGAGGGGGTTAGTTTGGAACAGAGTTCACTTAAACCCACCCAGCAGAAACACTTGATGATTCTAGGTTAAGCCACAGCCAAACTCTGTTTTTTTCCTTTTTTTAAAGATTGCACAATGGCACTCAGTTTCAGGCATTTAATAGAATGAAACCAGGTGAGTTGAGCCAATTTCGCCTTTCATTTTTCAAGTTTGTTTATTACTTTACTTAAACCACAACATTCTGAGATCTCACAAGAAAATCTGTTTCTGTGAAATTTTCAGCCTTATTTCCAAACCAGAGAAAGAGGTTCAGATAAACTTGGGTCCATTTCAAAACAGCATCTGAGATTCTGGATGTTTATTTGAAGCAATCTGGACTCCTGACCTTTTGAGGTTCCCCCACCACCAATAAAGAAAGCCTACAAAGAATTTACTGTGTTCGGATCTAGTGCTTCAGTATTTGAATGGATAAAAATCCCACTGACCTCAAGGAAAGTTGTTTCCAAATACATACAGCAGATCAAGCCTTAGCAGATATATTGATAGCCTCCTTTTAGGCAAATGTACCACCCAATCAGTGTCTTAGCTGAGAAAACCTGTAAATAGATTATTTGTTCAATATGCTTTCTGAGTTTAGAAAATATTCCTAGGTTGACACCAATAAGAAGAGGCTCTTGTTGGAGTAGGTGGAGGGGTTAGTATTTCCTGGAGCACTATAGAAAAATTCCGACCAAACTGCCTTCTCCCATACAGAGCTGCCTTTAACATCAATGTGGGGCTTTAGAAAGTATGCCAGTCCTCCCCAAGTTCTTGAACTTTTTCAAAAGCTGAATTCTGCCACTTTTGAAAAGATGAACACTGAGAAATTGGATTTGAAACCACAGCATTAAATGCTTAAAATCTGATCCTTCTGTCAGGACCTGGGATAAATTAAACTGATGTACATTATTTTAAAAGAAAGGAAAAAAATATGGGAAGCGGGTTTTGAAGCCTGAAGGCATAGAACAAAACAAGTTATGCAGGTGATACAAACCATCTTAGTTCATTCCTATAATGGCTTTCTACTTCCATATGGTGACCCATACTGGAAATAATTCTTAGGAAAACACTTTTGTATGTGATAAATAGAACATTATTTTAGAAGTTTCTGTTTTTATTTCCAGAGAATGCTACTTTCATTCAGTGTTTGGACTGGCATTTAATTGTTTGTCGTTTTTGTTTTGGTGGGTTTTTTTTGCTATGGTGATTTGAGTTTAATTTTTTTTAAGGAATAGTTGAATAGGGAGTGCTAGAGAATGTATATAGATGATAAGCGTATAAGGTGAAGCATTATCAAGTGTTTTCATCAAATGAATTCAGTGCAGCTGGGTGATATGTACTAGGATTTAGTCAAAGCTTTAGGAATTTAAACAGAAAATGTGTTGAGTTTCACTTTAGACTATTTTAGACTTGCTAATAAATTATTTCACTACTATTGATAAATGTTATTAATTTCTGACACTGAAATAATATTATGAATATAAAGAAAATTATATTAAGAACTAAGGCCTTCACGTTTTTTATTTTGGCTGTTGTCAATGGAAGGATTTGATTTTGTAAAAGGATCAAAAGTGATTAAGAAATTTAAAAAAGCATCCCAATTTAGAGAAATCTTGAAAAAAAATTGCTAATATTTAGTCAATAAAAGACAAGTTCAAGTATAGAAGAAACTCACCTATACATAGCTATTATTCAAATATTTTAAAAATCTAATTTCTAAAAATCTAAAAATCTACCGATTTAAGCCTGTTGTATGTATTTCTGCCAGGAGACCTGTTTTGTTTTCCTCTGTCACCAGTCATGCTGATATAAAGTATAAGCTTGTTTTCAGATCTTGGACATTTGCAAGCAGATATTAGAAGAAAGAGGGGTCTAACAATTTTCATTTTAGAAAAGACCCGTGCATACATTTTCAACAATATTATTTACCATCAGCAGCATAATTTGATAATAAAATTATAATTATTTATGTGGACTTCTAGATTTAATATGAGTTTTTAATGTATTCATGAATTTCACATAAAAGCCTCATTTTATTTGGTAATAAAATAATTAAAACAAATGATCTATATGTTATAGGCCCCAAAAATTAACAAGACATCGCAGAATACAGACCTAGTTATCCTTTGCAGGCTACAGAATATTTAGAACAGGATATATGCTAATCAAGGGGGAGACATGAGATAACTTGGAAAAATTGGGTGAAACATAATTCCTGAAATATATGGATTTTTGAGACAACAATGAAATTTTTTAAACTTAACTGAGTAATTTATTTATCCATTTCAAGAAGATCTTTTTATATTTTCTCAAAAATCCTCCTAGCACAAGGCCCAAATATCAGAGGTGGCCCAGATGTGTGCTCACTAGCGTACTGTACACTAGTTTAGGCTATGAATCTGCCACACCCAGGTTTCCATTTACATTCTGAACTGTTGCCTTTCATTTTATAGCATCAAAAGTGAGCAAAAAACATGCTCCTGAATCAATTAACACAGGATGCAGTTCTTCTTTACCTCTGATCTTAAACAGTGTCTATGAACTGAAACAAAAAGGCAGGTTTCTGGTGAATCTGATCCCTGTACTTAGTCACCAGTTAGCCTTAATTATTTTAGATCTCATATCCTTACTTTTAAGATTTGGAACATAAAATGTCTAAGTGTTTTATTTCACATTTTAGTTGGACCTGAGATTCAGGGAACGGCTAAGGAATGCTGCAAATCTGAAGCTTGTAAACCCTAGAGTTTCATGTATATCGTATCTCAATTAAGAAGCCATGCTCCTTTTAGAAGAACTGTATTTATGTTTATACAGCTGCTCTCCCACAAGAGACTGATAGGGTTTTTGATCAACCTTTGTATATTTTTTGTTTATTTATTTCTAATTTATTTTTAGGTTATTTAATTTTGCAATGTATCAGGTAAGTTAAAAATATACTAAAATTCAAACAAATGGAGTCTCAATTTTTCTCACATATGTAATACCAAAGTGGACTTTATATGCAGTGGGAACCTTTGCTAGGACATGACTAACATTTGCTTGCCATTGTCCATCGTATGTCAGAGTTTTCTGAGGATTTGTTGTAGTGGGGAAGGAAGTGTTTCAATTTATAGTACACTTACGTCAAGTAATAATAGATTTTTATTGTTTGAATAGTTGAGAATGAAACGTGGAATGCCAATTATTTTCTCATATATTTTTCCAGATCATTTTCTCTTCCTTTTGCCTAAAATTCCCCAGTTCCTTTTCTCAGACAATGCGGTTAGGATTACCAGATTTAACAAACAAAACTACCAGACACCCAGTTAAATTCAATTTTGGATCAGCAATGAATATTTTTTAGTATAAGTATGCTCCCAAAAACTTCTCAAAAAGTTGCTTCTGGGGGAGCACTTAAACAATTGAGAAAATTTTCTTCTCCATTGAAATTATTGTGAAAGAGAGGCAGGTAAATTATAACTGAGTGCTTCGGTCTTGCATAAATGGACATTTATTACATGACATCACAAAGGGCTATTTCGTACTATGAGAACACTTCACACAGTGGGTGCTTTTGATTGACTGTTAGAGGAAGGAAAGAACTATTTTTGTACTGTTACGATTTTTATCCAAAAGGAACTCAAAGTACATCTCAATTTAAGTACTACCATTGAGTGAAGTGGAGCCACCCTGGAGCGACTACATGTGTTGTCAATCACCGAATGGCCACTACACAGCTGATGGGCAAACAGCATATTCTTGGCAACCATGGAAAACCTTTTCATACCAAAAATATAGTGGTGTCTTTGATCTCAGAGAGAGAGGGCAAGACTTGTTGGCTTTTTTTTCAAGGATTCGTCCAAAAATCTACAAGACCAAATCCATTACTCATACAAAACTCTTGCTGGGGCTGACCACATGACATAGCAGAGAGCCCTTTTCAGAAACCCCTAATAGGGAATTTTCCCCTAGTACTAAAGCTTTCAAAATGCCTGAGATATTTCTAACTGGAATATAATAATCCTCAGCAAAATTTATGTTCATCTGGTATCCCAAATACTACCTTCCAATTGACACTTTGATATATTTGTTAAACTCATTAAATCATTTATATGTAAATATTTTCTATACTATTATATACATGTTAGTATATGCCGTTTACTGGTTTTGTTCTGCAATTAGTGCAAGATGAAATCTAAGAAATGAGGAATGTACTTTTAAAAGTTGAGTTTTGATTTGTCAATCCCTTAGTGAGAGTTAAAAAAGAAGACTAAAGCTCTTCCTACTTTGATTTTTAAATAAAACTTTTGTTCTTCTTTGTAGCCCCTAGTCTCTAATGAAAAACATAATCATTCACTCATTTTTAATTCTTTCAGTTTTTTTTTTTTTAAGTTGTAGACAAAATGGAGACTGGGAAATTGTTACCCAGCTACAATACTTCATGAATTTGGTCTTTACACCCCAGAGCAAGGAATGAAAGAGAAATACACTTTCTAAAACATATACTCTGTGCCTGGCACTCTACTAGAAGTTTCACTTTTTCATCTCATTTAATTTTCGCAACAATCCTGTGGATGTTGTGGTAAGCTGTGGAATTGCTCCCAAGTTTTTGCTGTCCTTCCCTGTGAGAGGATGATACTTGCCTGCTCACTCACATGATACCTGGATATGGGACATCCTCTTTATTTACTTATTTGAGACTTATCTTTTTTTATTTCTCTCCCCTCCCCCATCGTTGCTTGTGCTTACTGTCTGCTCTCTGTATCTGTTCGTTGTATGCTAAAGGTTAATGGAAGTGATGCATGAAACATTCAAGAAGGGCCTTTCAGAGTCATCTCTCTTTTCCTTCTGCCATGAAAACAAAACACCCAGAAGGGTCAGCTTCCCCTGCCAGAAGATAGAAAACATGGAGCAGCACTGCAGCTCACCTACAAAGGGTTTGAAACTCAAAAGGGAAATGGAACTTTGCTGTTAAGGGTCACTCAGATTTTGGAGATATGTGTTACCTCAGTAAAACTGAACTGGATGCAGTTATTGATATTCATTTTGCAGAAGAGTACATTATGAAATCAGAAGAACACGAATAGTAAACTAGACAGCAAGGAGGAGAATACAGAGTTGTTGAACTCTATATCCTGTGCTCTTCCTTTTGGAATTTTAGGGAGGCCAAAATATGCCA
Source organism: Dasypus novemcinctus (assembly GCF_030445035.2). Lineage (NCBI taxonomy): Eukaryota > Metazoa > Chordata > Mammalia > Cingulata > Dasypodidae > Dasypus > Dasypus novemcinctus. The sequence goes on along the minus strand of NC_080684.1, from coordinate 68,800,507 downwards.
ACTCCTTATTATACAGGAGAGTCCCTCTTTGCTTAACTCAACTACATATCAGAACGGAATCATCTGTTATTTAACGGGACCTCACAGTTCTTCATGGGTACACCAGGGTTTAAAATTCTTTTGTTCTCTTTTATTTACTTTCCTTTTTTATTCTCTCATTTATTTGACATCAACTAATCCGTCTTCCACAATTAATACACAGAGTTTTCAACATTTTTAGTAATCAAATTTTGACTCTACAACTGCATTCAAATCCCAGCTCTGCCACTGGTTAACTATGTTTAACTTTGAACAATCTACTTAAACTCTCTGAACCCTAGTACTTGACATATAAAATGGAGTAATACCTTCTCCCAGGTTTTCTGTAAGAATTAATGATCTTTGAAAAATGTAGTCATCAAATGCATGAATGCATGTAACAAACATTAAAATGATCCTTTTGAACATCATATCTCCTGTTCTTACATGGCAACCTCTATCGAAAATAGATAATAATGGGCCATGCATAACTAGGTCAGTAAGATTTTCAAATAACGTTCTTGAAAACAATTCAGCAAATAAAATAATTTGATCGTCCTTGATTTTTTTCAGTTTCTATATGTTTACCTTTATGTCCTTAAAAGAGACAAGCTGGCTTTATTTTGTTTTGTTTTTGAATGGACTTTTAAATTTTCTGTAATATCTGTAAGTTTGGCAATAATTTTGTTTCTTTCAATTGAATAAAATGTGTCTCAATTCCAAAGCATCTGATAGGACTAAATGCAAAATATTTCAAGGTTTTTAATTACTATCTTCTTTTCATCTAATTATCAGCCAGAATTTGAGAGGTAATTTCTGTGTGCACATTTGGCATTATTCAAGTATAACATCAGGGTGAAAAATCCATCATCCATTTAAAGTTAAATTTTTATCTTTACATTAAATTTTGGTGATGGCCATTATATCTCAGTCATTTAAACAAAACTCTAACTTCGTGAGCTCCATAAAAATAAAACATATTGGACTTCAAGTTCAAAACCTGAGTTTACATCAAGATTCCATCAATTGCTACAATAACCTTGAGTCCGTGTTTTCATTTCTGTTGAATGGGATGAAACTATCTTTTTAACACATAAGGTCCTTTTATTTTCCAATGAGAAATCATTAGGAAAACATCACTATAAACAGTGAGTTAAACATATTAAATGCGGAAACATGAACTAAAATATATTTATGGATATAAAAATATACTTCAAGCATATATACTTTAATTAATTAGAATGTTCATTGTTTTTCACATACACTTAAATCATTAAGAGATCAGTACAGGAATTATTTAATCGTTTTGACTTACACTGAAATATAATAAAAGCTTTTTATAAAGTACTCTTCTTTCACCATATTCCAAACACATATATTGAAATACAGTATTTCAATTGGTATTTTAAAAAATAGTTTAGTAAGTCAATAGCATATTACAAGTTTCATTACAATTTTACGAGATAAACTAACAAAAAGAACAGCTTTGCTGATCCTTTACCTTGCAGTTATATTTTACCTTTTAATTCTAAGATTTACATATTATGTTCAAGTTCCCTTTTCATCCTCTGCTGAATTTATTGTCAGGTTATTTTCATTTCTGTAACTTATCACTATTTATCAGGTGTTATTAGTGCTAGTACTTTCTGCTCAAACAAATGTGAAACAAATTTAAAATCAAAGGAGTTGCTTTTGAAGTAATCCTAGAACAAAACATGGTTTTCAAATTCTCTGCAGCCTGCACAATAAATTAAGCTGAGGATAGAAAGACTTTTTACAGAGAAATTCAGCAATCTATTAGAAAACTTATATTTTCAGGTGGGTGTTCATGTTTCTAGATTTTGTACTCTAATGCTAATAAAATGGTCCATCATTCTACCTGAGTGTTTTTAATAAATGATAAATATCAGGTTACTAATTGTCTTCTTGTCATCTCTTAATGTATTATTAGATATTGTTAGCTCAGCTCTGCATTATCTTCAAAATTTTCGATCATTGCCATACCTGTTAATAATGAAAATAATCAGATTTCTTCAATGGTTGTCATTCTTAATGATTTAACTTAAGTGGTTTCAAGTATAAACTCCCCAGCAGGAAAAAAAAATTCTTTTAGCATTTTTTAGAATCTACCATTTTGGAAATTACCCTTTAATTATCATAGAAACTTGTCTATGTTATTGCTCAAAATGAAAGCAGCAGAGTTTACAGCATTGACTAACCATGCTATCTGTCCATGGTCTTTGAAAGATGGCATATTTTCAAAAATCCAGACTGGCTTACAATACTGTCATATGTCACATCAGATTACCTTAGCCAGCTTGTGTTATGTTACATCAAGGATGTGACTAACATTAACCACATGTAATGTGCAGAGCAGTGTTGTCTGCCAGGGAAATTTCAAAATGGCACGGTTTTTAGAAACCAGGGTTTTAGAAATTTCTGGTCATTAAGTAAAAAAAAGATATCTTTAAATTATTTCAAAAGAGATTGTTATTTTTTTTAACTCTTACTTTCAAAGGAGTAGACAGTTACAGGCAAATTATATCCTGCCATGCTAAGTAGTCCAAATGAAAGTTAAGCAGCAAAGAAACTTGAAAATTTACAATATCACAAGCATTGTAAATACCAAAAATTGAGCTAAAGTTAAAGCAAGTGCTTTAGAAATATCTTTCAACTGAATATTGGTAAACGAAGAAAACTTCAAAGAAAGGAGAAAATGTTGTACAATTTAATTCTATTTCAGACTCCATACTTTCAATTTGTAATGTATTTGCATATCTTTCAGGGAATTTAAAGGATGCTCGTCAACAAAATGATCAGACCAATAATGCCTATCATATTTCTGAAATACATAATCTATTTATACATATAAATTAATAAAATTCATATATTATAACTACTTTTAATATTACCATGTAACCAGTTAATGTTGCTTTGAATGGTTCAAAGTCCTAACATACTAATATTCTATCAACCTTTGAAGATTTTAGGACCCTCCATGGAGCCCTTAGTGTTCATTGACAATAAGAGGACCAAAAACAAATGAGAAAGATTCTGACCTGATTAATGCCCAAGTTAATACTGGAGACACAGACCAGCCCTGATTATTCTGAAATCAAATAAGCAAGCAAGTTGCATTAACCAACTGTATCAAAGGATATACCACTTCCTATTAGAATTTACAAATATTTTGTGACTTTTTATTCCCTTGTTTCCAGTAAATCCCATCTTCAACCACTTTGAAATCTCTAACCCTTCAGACACTTAACTAGTTTCACAAAAGCAATATTCGCACATTCAAAATCATTGTGTGTTCTTATTTTTGTTATCCACTCGTAACCATGACAATGAATCCAATTAAAGAAAATTCCTTGAACCATGTATTTTGAAACTAAATGAATGTTACAGTTTCTGGTCTCACTACAATTATATGTTTTTCTTATTATGCTATAATCTCTTCTTAGCTTCTATTACTTAGACCAGTGATTCTTAATTGGGGAGAAGGTTTGCTCTCTTGGAACACTGGACAATGTCTGGAGACATTTTTGGTTATTGTGAATGAGAGACTGTTACTCACACTTGGTGGGTGGAGGTCAAACTTCTGAAACAAGTAATTATTGGTCTAAAATGACAGCAGTATCAATCAAGTTTGAGAAACTCTGGTTTGGGCACACAGCTTCAATTATAGCACCTATATAACATGCATTAACAATTTTACTACAAGATACTCCTTTGAAACCTTGATCTATATGCACAAATAGTTATATAATGTCTTCACTTGCTTGTCCCTCTTCTAACCCAACTTGCCTCAAATTATTTTCAAGTTCTCTTCTAGGATTCCTCAAACCCAGTCCCAGTGAATGAGTAGCATCACCACCCTCTACCTAGTGCCACAAGCCAGACAACCATATTTACCCTTCACCTTTCTTCCTTCACCCACTTGCCCAATCCATTATTAATTTTACAGTTTCTGTAGTCTGAGTGTTCAATATCTGTTTTAGTCTTCTGACTGCTAAAGCAAATACCATGCAATGGGTTGGCTTAAACAATGGGAACTTATTAGCTCGCCGTTTTGAGGCTAGAAAAAAGTCCAAATCAAGGTGACATTAAAATGATGTGTTCTTCCCCAAGACTGGCATTCTGGGGCTGACTTTGGTCCTGGGCTCCTCTGTCACATGGGAATGCACATGGTGGCCTCTACTGTCATTTTCCTTTTCTTCCAGTTTCCACTGACCTTCAACTTCTTGCTTCCTGTGGCTTTTTCTAGATCTGTCAGAACTGCATTCTGCTTATGAAGGACATCAGTAATAGGATTAAGACTCATCGTAATTGGGTGGTGCCATTCCTTAACTGGAGTAACCTCATCAAAAGTCCTACTTACAATGAGTTTACAGCCACAGGACTGGATTAAGTTTAAGAGCATGTTTTTCTGGTGTACAGAGCTCCAGACCAGCACACTAATGCTTCGATTTCTCTCCACTCTAATGACAAACACATAGTACAAGCTACAAGCATTTCTTTCCTAAAATCCTTTAACAGCCTACTAACTGGACTTGCCACATCTACCTTTAAATTTCTCTAGTCTGTTTAGCAAAATGCATGAAGTAAATTTTTTGAAAGTTCAAATCTAATCAGGTGATCCACTTTCTGTCATGAACATCCATAAAACCTCCATATTCTCCCCAAAATGCTGAAAGCAGCCTTTCCTGTTTTGATCCCTGCTCACTACTCTAGCCTCCTTGTAGGTTACTCTCTCCCTCATCCTGGGAAAAGTCTATTCCATTTCAACCTTCCCTCATGTTTCTCCTTTTTTATTCACATAACTGCAGATTTTAAACACTTTTCAGTCATTACACACATTACCTTTCAATAATTATTCTTAACCTTTAGATTATTTTGGACTGATATTATCATAATCCTTGAATTTAACTCAGAATGTTAGAAATTGCCACCCCCTCTTTTATTAAATACCATCCTCATTCTTGAGTTCAATTTTTAGGGTATATTTAGTGTTTCACTAGTTAAAGCATAGGTACAATATTTTCCAAGTAACTATACATTGGGAGCTATTGAAATTTAGTTCATTTGAAATACTTCTTTAGTGCCTACAACTTAAAGCAGGAGGATTGCATCCAATATCCATGTGGAATCTAAACCCCCTCTTGACATAGATGTGGAATGGACTCAACCAAGCAAAGGTCCACAGGAAGGAGGAATACAATAAGGATCAGAGTGGACTTAATGATATTCTATTCATGAACTATTGTGGTTAATAATCGAGAAAATGTGGCATTGATGTGGAAAAAGTGGCCATGGTGGCTGCTGGGTGCGGGGAATGGGAGGAAGAGAAGAGATATGGAGGCATTCTCGGGACTTGGAATTGTCCTGGATGGTGCCCTAGAGACAGTTGCCGGATGTTGTATGTCCTCCCATGGCCCACTGGATGGAACGTGGGAGAGTGTGGGCTATGGTGTGGAACACCGGACATGGGGTGCAGCGATGCCCGGAGATGTACTCACCAGACGCAATGGATGTGACATGATGATGGAGGAGAGTGTTACTGTGGGGGGAGTGGTGGGGTGGGAGTGGTGGTGGCGAATGGGGACCTCATATTTTTTTTAATGTAATATCTTTTTAAAAAATGAATAAATTGAGTAGAATTTGGAAAAAAAATAAACAGTTTGCTGTTCAAAAAAAAAAAGAAATGCTTCTTTATTTCAGACAGGTTCTCTTTATCCTACTCTATTTTCATTAAGCCTCATGCTGATATTCTTTCTTTGAGCCTATTCTCCTTTCTGCTTTTATTTGACATTTTTCCTTTCATCATATACAAAGCCAATCAAGTCTAATATTGTCTTCTGGCTCCTCTTACAAATCATTTTCAGAGATATGTTCTTCCTTTTTCAAGGTAGTATTCCCTTTTCCTTTTTATAGGTTTTATGTTTCTTTTACTCATCTTCATGTTGTCTGCTTCCCCGTCATATCACTTCCCATTTTATTAACCATTAAATGAATGCTTGCTAGTAAATGAGAGGTAGAGACTGCCCATCAACTAATTTGTGACCTCTTGAGTGCTTCTAAAACTCACTTCTCAGATCTACATCAGATCTGAGAACAGACTGTTGCCTACAGCTAGTAGTTTAATTTTCAATGTCTGATAGTGATTTATCTAGTGATAAAATCTTCATTAAATGAGATCTTCTCTTACCTCCACTGTCTGATTCTCTAACACTCTGAACCAATGACATGCATGATGAAATACAATACCCAGGAAAATTAATTACCATGACTTGTCCTCTATTTCTTAGGAAATGGTGTGCTAATAATTTCCCATCACAAACACACACACACAGACTTTGCACAGGGGTGGAATGTGATAAGTATTGGTGCAAAAGAAAATGGCATGGAGGAGCAACACACTGACTGCCAAAAAAGTAATGACCATTCCAGAAAAAATAAGGCTTCACAGATTTTCTCAGGTGTTACATTTCTAAATCTGAAAAGAAACAAAGAATCTCCTTCTAAAGAGGGAGCATTGGGGTACATAAAATAAGTTCAGAAATCTCTTAAAACTAATTCTCTTTATGTTTTCTAATAATCATAATATTTTCTAAAGTGATTCAAACTTCTTTCTTGAATAGAAATGTTTGCATTGATAGCACCAGAGTTCTGAAAACAAATTATTCTTTTATTTTAAATTTTAAAAAATATAATTCATGTCAAGTGTTTGGTTCAAATTCTTAGTTTTCTTAAATTTCACTAGTCCAATTAGGAATAAAACATTTATCTCCATTTTAAGATTGAGTATAGATTTAATTTAGGTAGAATAAACTCAGTTCAACTATTAAAATTTTATATATTCTAGAAACTATTTTAGGCCATGTGGAAGAATATTTGTGAAACATATTCCCTTTGCTCAAGCAGCTTATAAGTAAGTATATTAGTTTGCCAGGGTTGCTATGACAAATTCTACACACCAGTTTGCTTAAGCATTTAGAATTAATTGGCACACAGTTTTGGAGACTAGAAGTCCAAAATCGAGGCCTCAGTAGGCTTTGCTTTCTCCTGGAGTCTGTAGGATTCTGGTGCTGGCTTGCCACAATCCCTTGGGTTCCTTGGTTTGAGTCCATCATATAGGGACTCATCTCTCCTTGTGTCTACTCCTCTCATTTTCATTGACTTCTGACTTCTCCTTCTGTTTTCATTTTCCTTTGATTATAAGGACTCCAGTCATGTGGATTAAAACCCATCCTGATTCTATTTTGCCTCAATAAATAGGAGCTTTGAAGATCCTCTTCACAAAGGATTCCACACCCTGATTCACGTTAACATTTTCAAAGATTCTATTTATAATTTCGTTCACACCCATAGGTATGTGGTTTAAGAATTGAGGATGTCTATTGTGGGGTACACATTCAATACCCCCAAAAAAGGGGAAGACAGATATTTGAAAAACAACATAACACATAAGAAAGAATGACATCAATGCTACCACTAAAGTGCACAGCATTCTGAAAGTTAGAGAGGACAGGATTCAGTCTCATGGAGGAACCAGACCTTATGGAGGAATAATTTAAGCATTTAAATAATGAATGAAATTTACTAAGGCAAGAATGCAAGTGAAGACATTCCAGGATGAGGAACATAAGCAAAGTAGCGATGTCTAAAAGTTCATGGCCTATTCAGGGCACAGGGCACTGTGCAGTGTGGTATAGTAACATTTCCCAAAAGGTATCAGAAAGAAAATTAATTAATGATATGTTAAAACACCATTGTTGCCCCATGCACAGAGTGCGCCCCGTAAGGAGAGCCGCCCAGTGCGAAAGAAAGTGCAGCCTGCCCAGAAATGCCCACACGGAGAGCTGACACAAGATGACGCAACAAAAAGAGACACAGATTCCCATGCTGCCGATAACAACAGAAGCGGACAAAGAAGATGCAACAAATAGACACAGAGAACAGACAACCAGGGTGGAGGGTGGGGAGGGGACAGAAATAAATAAGTAAATTTTTAAATAAAACCCAAAAACACCATTGTCGTGGTTGTCCATACTCACAACCATACCAAGGAACTGAGAGTCTACAACTGCAAGCAAGAGAGTCCCATCCATAGCTGTATGAGATCGAAGCCCTCTCTCAATATGAGGTGGAGTGGTATCATCATCCAGAATCCTCAGGATTGGGGAATAAAATTTGGACTAGAGTGGACTTACTGGTAGTCTACTATAGACTTATTGTGATTCTAGCAATGGAAGAAATTATATCATTGATGTGGAGACAGTGACCACTCACTGGAGGTGCTAAAGGCAGGGAGAGGGAAAAAAAGGTGAAATATGGGGGCATTTTTGGGACTTGGAGTTGTCCTAAATGACATTACAATGACAAATACAGGCCATTATATATCCTGCCATAACCTCCAGAATTGAGTGGGAGAGAGTGTCAACTACAATGTAAACTATAATCCGTGCTAAGTGGCAATGCTCCAAATGTGTTCATCAATTGCAATGAATGTACCACACTACTGAAAGAAGTTGTTAATGTGAGGAAGGGTGGGAGGTGTGGGGAATGGGGTATATGGGAATCCCTTATTTTTTGTGTGTAACATTTTGTGTCATCTAAGTATCTTTTAAATATATATATATATTTTAAATACCATTGTAAACTATAAGGTAAACTATAGTTCATGGTTAATAACAATGTTTCAATATGTGTTCATCAATTGTAACAAATGTGCCACATGTTAATGTAGGAAAGTGTGGGAGGGGGAGATGGTGGGATATATAGGAATCACCTCTATTTTTTATGCAACATTTATGCAGTCTAAAGCTTCCCTAAAAATAAAAATAGGTATATTAAGAAAAAAATCCCTGGTAAAATGAGTCAAAGGAACCATTTGGTTTAAGTGAATCAAACAATTTTCTCTACGACATGATTACCGAAGATTTTAATGTACTATTTGTTTTGCTAGTCTTCAGGAACAATTTTAGTGAGGAGTAGTTCCCAAACATTTACGATCTATCTTTTTGGCCAGTGTTTTGAGGGAGACATTTTGGGAAACACTGAGCTATATGCAGTGACTTGCTGGTAATAGTTTAACTAGATCTCCAAAAACAAAAGCTTTGCTATATTGTTATTGTCAATTTCTATGGTATAAATATTCCCATCGTGACCAAATTTAAACTACTAGCATGAAGTCATTGAACACAGAGTTGGATAGAGATTCATAGTAGCATAGCCTTATATAGTTTTTTCCATCATACAGATACAAAAGATATAAATAACTTCAAGAGCATAAGATAATAGTGTAATATAGTAAGTTTATTAAGAAGTTGAGTTTTGAGTATTATTATTGTTCTTAAAAACATTTATTTAATTGAAAGTTTATATAACTTATTTTAATGATATTGTATTGCATGCAAAGTTCCCCAAAATTTAACAATCATCTCTTGCAATTTATACAGGCTGGCTCCAACACATTACTTGTACATGGAACGAGAGTAGAATAAGCCTAAGTTCATGAAGTTCTTTCAATATCATGCCAAAGAGTTTGGGCTGCTTTTGTAGGCTTATGTTTCTCAAAATTACCGGAGCATAATACTTTGGAGTTCCTGATTTAGTAGACTGGAGTAAGGATTAGAATTTTCAGGTCATTTTTTTATGCAGGGCAAGTTTGTAAAGCACTGGTATAGAAAATGGGATGTAATTTACAAATTAAAGGGTTTCCTTTACCAAAGTCCAGATAAAACATTCATATTGTGGGAAATAGAAGTAAGATTTACCAAAAGTGGTTTTCTCCTCTTCTGTGGTTGAATTGTCTCTAGGAAGCAGCTACCCAGTCAAGGACAATAATTCCATTTCAGGGGGCCTCTATGTGAAGCCAAATTACTATTATTACTAATGGAATTATGGTAGAGGTGATTTGTCACTTTGCGGACAAGACATTTTTGTAAAACTCATGAAGAAAAATTCTCCAGTTCTAGTCATAACTGAACTGCTCCTAGGGGAAAAATTTTTTTTTTCATTTTGGGGACTATATCAAGTAACTGATGGTCTCCGCTTTGGCCACTAGGAAGTTTAAAATCAAAATGTGGGCTTCCTTCTGACATGTGTGCAGGATTTTGTGGCATTTGTCTTATTTTCTAGTATCCTTTTGGCACTATTCTCATTTGTAATCCCTACTTTACTGTTACCCAATTTTCATTATTTATTTCCAATTAATTTTACAAAACTCTATTGTGGCATTGTAATAGTACCTAAAGCTCATCACAATTGTCATAAGCCAGGCATCGTACTAAGCATTTCAAATACGAAACATTAAATTCCCATAATTACCTTAAGAGATGAATACTATTATGGTAGTGATCACATTATACAAATAAGGAAACAGGCATGAAAGGAATATAGTCACTCAGTCAAGTTCACAAAACTAATAAGTAGCAAGACTTCAACTTCAGTCAATGTGACTTCAGATTTTAAGCTCTCAAACTCTGCACTGTCTCTGTCTTAGCAAGTCTCCAAGAATTCTCTTTGGAGCAGGCTAAAATACAAACATGCTGGCAATTAAATACATAGATTTTAGAATGGAGGGTATATTTTTTAAGTGGAAAATAGTCATGTTTTAAAAGGAGCATCTTAGTGATTAGTCCAACTGCCTAAGATATCATCTTTATTTTTTGCTAAGATCTACTTTTTTTCTTTGGTACAAGCTGAGATGGGGATACATTCAAATGTTTAGAACTTACTCTATGGTCATTGAAGCTCAGCTATTTTCCTTCTTAATAGAGTGATGTAAGGCACCCCTTCTCAACTAGCATTGTGCACACAAATCACCTAATATCTCGTTATAATGCATATTCTGATTCAGTAGGCCTGGCTTTTGCAGCCTGAGATTCTGCATTTCTAACAAGCTCCTAAGTGATGCTGATGTTGCTGGTCTGATACCCACTCTAAAGTATCAAAGCTTTAAACAAGTGAACTAATATTTGAATAAAATTGAAGCACTATTTAAATTGTTAACATCAGTTATCTGAAACTTTCAAAAGTTCTTAGTCAGCCAAGAATACTTTAGAGAATCTACCTTTAAAGCACGTTGATAGCAACACATAGGAATAGTTGGAAAGAAAAGTTACATTCTGGCATCATGTAAAAACTTTTCTCCTAAGATGAAATGAAGCATATTATTTTTTTCAGGTACCACAGCTTCTACCTTGTATTGGAATCTGAAGAGCCTATCCAAAAAAGTGTTTGTGCTCATTCATTGTGTACTGAGATTTCATTTCTTTTCTCTAACAAATCTTTTTAGTCAAGATATGCCTTGACTTGCAAACATGGACCTCAAAATCCATGAACCCCTCCCAAGAGCAATGCATAGGACCTAGTGCATTTGCATGAAGGTCCTTGTCAGCAGATGTGTTCAATGTAATTGGCTGGGATAGGAAACTAGATAATTTTTATTTATTTAGCTCCTTATTTTTAGTTTGGAAGGCAGACTCTGGACTCAGACTGCCTGGATTGAAATCTCCCCTCCAGGGTTTAGCAGCTGTGATACTTAAGGCAAATTACTAAATGACCACAATTTCCTCATCTGTAAATTGGGAATAATATTAATACCTGCCTTAAATCTATTTTGCAAAGGTTAAATGACCTAATATATGTAAAAATGATAAATATAATGTCAGATGTTTCATCAGCACTGAATCTGATTATTTGTCTCCTTGCAATTAAAAATGTTTCAAGGATGCTTGATACTAGCTGGTAATTAAGAAAGCATTGAATGGCATAGGCTCAATTTAAGTACAAATAGCAACACTGAATGGAAGGATCAGCTCTTATCTTTTGCCAATTATAAATTGTAACTGATGTTACTGCTTAAACTCTAAAAGCTAACCAGTGTTCACAGCAGGGGTAAATAGTTAGCAAAATCTCCAATTAGGGTTCTGTTTATACTGCCACTGGGGAAGATGATTTGTTAGTTTAAAAGATACCTAATGTGTTGATTACAGGTGTCAGCACATCCAGGTTTTGGCTGTTTGAATACCTGCTGTGATATGCAAGATGGAAGGAAATCAATCCTAATTGTTTTAATTCAAACATATTTTCATTTACGACTGTGTTGATTGCTTTAACCCAGTCTGAGCAACTTACTTAAAACAAAACTTTAAAGTCAATCTTTTTAGCAATATGTGTGTAATTTGACCTGTCACTGAATTTTCTAGTTGCTTCGTTTGCTGCTAAAAAGTAGCTAATCTGTAAAAATTAAACACCAGAGTGATTTAATAGATCCCTCTCACATAAAAGTTACTATGAGCTTAATTTTATCTTTGGGACTAAGATGTATGTCTACTTGTTGCCATGCTCAGAACAATTTTGAGGTCCAAGAATTCAAGAACTAAATATTCAGATGGAGGTACATAAAAGAAATTGCCAAAAGTGGTCGAAGTTTGAAAATAAGGCCACCCCACATTTCTCTACATGTAATCCTTATTCTTGGGTATGAATGAAGGAATGGATTTGAGGGCATAATGGCAGGCTATCTTCATGCAAAAGGAAGTTACATAGGGATTCTGTCAGATGGTTTGATTTCTATGGAGCCCCCCAAAAAGACATTATGTGGAATGTATATCATCAATGTGACCCTACAAATATAATAAAATTTAATATTTAAGGATGCTGTGGTTGGCAGTAGTTTTTTACAACTGGCTTTTCAAGATATTGTTATCTCCAGAAAACAAAATCACACAAATGTTTTAGACTTTATGACTCTGATACAAGCTCTTAGTTACTGCCTCTATTTTAATGAATGAATAGAAATGGAATACTATAGATAAATGAAAAAAGAATGAATAAAATTAACAAATGTGCCAAACTAATAATATTTCTTCCTTTCAACCTTCAACAAAATGTCTGTCTTTTTTCAGTAACTTTAACTTTTGAAACTCTTAGCTCAAGCTATATTAAAATAAACAACCTAGGATCATCTTCCTTGTCTAATTTAATTTGAATCAGAACCGATTATTTACCTTTTCTTTGAGTTTGTGTGATTCAAGGTTGGTCTATTTTGGAAAGAGTAAGTGAGGCAAATCTAATCCTTTTCTTAAGCTCATTAATTGGAAGCAGGACCACACCACAACAGCCTTTTCTAAACTGAAGGGACAAATTAAGAATTTAAATGAGGTGAAAATGCCAAAACAAGATTCTCCAAGTGGCTTCTTCTGTTTATGTTACAACACTCTAAATATAAAGCTGACACCACCGGTGTTAAATTTCACTAGTTAACTGATAAGCTATAGCAAACCTTGGCACTCTTGGCAGTCCTGTCAGTCACTTTGAAAGAGTTCATAAATAATATATGAGGATTTCCTCTTGATTGGCAAAGCACTTTCTTCTTAAATCAGAGGGCGAATAGCTAATGGATAGAAAAATGAGTTAACTATTCCATTCAAACACATTCATTATTATTTTCAGATCTTGAAAATTTTAAATACTATCCAAGCTTCTACGAGTGAATAAAATTACATTCACGTTTTGTACTGACGACAAAGATCTGGGACATCTGACATTCCTTGTAATTGTGCAATTAACCACAATGTTACAATCTTGTATTATTTCAGTCATCTCCACAATGAAAACCAACTCACAGATTGAAATGGCTTGGATACTGGAATGAAATCCTTGCACTGGTATTTTAATCCTTGTCTAGAATTTTAAGCCCTCACTTAACCATCAAATATTCTTTCATCAGTTATGACTAAGTAGTAAATTTATAAAAGCCAAGAGTCATTTATAAAACTGACTTTTTGGGATGTTTCAGCAACATAAAATAATAATTCCAGTGCAAAGTTAAGAGTTTTCACAATATATGTTTGGTTTTATTTATTTTTTTAGGAGGTACTAGGGATTGAACCCAGGACCTTGTACATGGAAAGCAGGTGCTTAACCACTTGAGCTCTAGTTGCTCTCCACACAACATATATTTTAATGCTGAGAAGTACCCATATCTTGTATGCAGAAACACATCAAAAACCAGCACACAAGCACAGGGCACTCTGATTCTTATGAAGAAGCAACATGCCATGGCAGGAAGAACATAGACTTTGAGGCATGCCATCTGGAATCTAGTCAATGCTCTGCCACTAGTCAGATGGGAGAACTTGGGCAAGCTGCTGAACCGCATCCAGGCCCCCTGCTTCTTACATCTGTAAAATGGGGGTGTTAAGTACAAGGAGTATCTGTTCCTTCCTTCCAGTATTGACTCTGTGAGGCCATAATGTTTGAAAGACTTAGGCTTAAACAGTGAAGTAGTAGACTCATAGTCTTTACATTTGGAAAACCCAGCTGCCCACCCTCTGCATTCTCTATCAAACTTCCCCAAGAGTCGTCTACACAAATACCTCCAGGCCCACCCTCTCCCAACAACTTCAGGCCCTTTCATCTAAAGAACAATGTAGAGTCTGAGAATTATATGCAGTATTATGCAAGACTTTAGTGTATGCTCACAAGTATTTTGTGAGATGAAGGTCAAAAAGTTTTCATTAGATTTTGAAAGGGATCCATGACCTGAAAAATATTAACAATTCTATTCTACAGTGTCCACCCATAAAATCTTGGCATCCTATCTACTCTTACAATGTTGAATATTTCTCACTGAAGTTTTCCCAGTCAACATTGAAACTTAAACCCTCACATGAAAACTTAAGTTTTAGAGTCAGAAAGAGGGAAATGGACTTTGGCCCAGTGATTAGGGCGTCCGTCTACCACATGGGAGGTCCGCGGTTCAAACCCCGGGCCTCCTTGACCCGTGTGGAGCTGGCCATGCGCAGTGCTGATGCGCGCAAGGAGTGCCCTGCCACGCAAGGGTGTCCCCCGCGTAGGGGAGCCCCACGCGCAAGGAGTGCACCCATAAGGAGAGCTGCCCAGCGCGAAGGAGGGAGCAGCCTGCCCAGGAATGGCGCCGCCCACACTTCCCGTGCAGCTGATGACAACAGAAGTGGACAAAGAAACAAGACGCAGCAAAGAGACACAGAGAACCGACAACCGGGGGGGGGGGGGGGGGATTAAATAAATAAATAAATCTAAAAAAAAAATAGAGTCAGAAAGAATTGCATTCAAATTGCAGTTCTATAACTTAATAGATATGAAACTTCGAGATTTTACTTAAGGCACAGGGTACTCATTTGCCTCAAAATGTGTATTATTCATTGAAGTAATGACTATTTATTGAAAATTTTGACCACCTACAATGGGCTAGTGATGACATTAGGGGGCTCGTTATTTTTATAAGAGTTAAGCAAAGCCTCTTTGACCAGTTGACGTTTGAGCAGAGATCTAGAGGTAGAAAAGGCGTGAACATTGGCAATACAAAGGAAGACCATACCAGGCAGAAGAGACAGCAGCTGTAAAGTACCTGAAGGTGAACTTCTCAATGAGTTCCAGGAATAGCTGGAAATACATTCCTGGCTGGAACAAGAGGTCAGAGAAGTTGGAGGCTAGAGGTTAGAAGAAGGAGTTGGTAAGGATTTTGACTTTTTTTATTCTGAGAATTATTCACAGGGAGTGGCAGGCTCTGACATATGTTTTAAAAGGACAACTCCCTTCATAAGACTTTCATGCTAATGTGCTGGAGGTGCAGTTAATGTTGGGGTTTAAGATATATTTAGGGGATTTGAATCTCTGGACTGACAATGTGATAGCCAGATCCTGAGCCTCAACAGACTCCAGCACCTACAATCTGATTTATTGGACTTACCACACTCAGCTAAGATGGAGGTGAAGAAGGACAACCACCACACCATGGAGCCTAGAGTGATTACAACTGAAAATGGGAGGATTGCATCCAGCATCCAGGTGGAATCTGAGCCTCCTCTTGACATAAAGGTGCAATGGACACAACCAATCCAGTGTCCACATAGAAGAGGTGGCATTGGATTGGGAAAAGTGGACATAATGGACAAAGGGTATGGGGAAAGTCAGGAAGAGATGAGAGGTGGAGGCGTCTTCGGGACATGGAGCTGCCCTGGATGGTGCTTCAGAGGTAATCACCGGACATTGTAAATCCTCACAGGGCCTACATGATGGAATAGAGGAGAGTATGGGCCATGATGTGAACCAATGTATATGAGGTGCAGAGGTGCCCAAAGATGTACTTACCAAATCCAATGGATGTGTCATGATGATGGGAACGAGTGTTGTTGGGGGGGGGGAGAGGGGGGGTGGGGGGGTGGGGTTGAATGGGACCTCACATATATATTTTTTAATGTAATATTATTACAAAGTCAATAAAAAATAAAAAAATTAAAAAAAAAAAATAAATAAATAAATAAATTAAGATAAAAAAAAATAAATAAATAAAAGGACAACTCTGCCTGCTTTATGGATCATAGACTAAAAGGCAGCAAGAGTGAAAGCAGAGAGACTATTTAAGAAGCAGTTCTATTAATCCAGGTGAGACATGATGTTGGTTTATACTAGGGTAGAAGTAGTGAAGGTGGTGAGAAATGGCTGGATTTTGGACATATTTTGGAGGTAGAACTGATTGGATGAGAATTGTGGAAGAGGGAAATAAATATAGGACTCCTTTTGTTTGCCTAACTAACTTTCAAAATGGATTTGCTATTTTTCTGAGTCAGTGAAGAATGAAGAATTATATGTGGATGGTGGAATTGAAAACAAGACATAAACCTTGGCAAACTTATATTCAGCATATCTACCAGGCAGGCAAAGTGCTGGAAAGTCTAGCCAAATGCATGTAGGTAGATGACTTCAACATAATGCTTGTGCTTAAAGTCAGATGAGATCGTGTACAGATGAGTGTAGTTAGAAGTGAGAAAGAAAAAAAATAGCTGAAGACTAAGCCTTGGAACGGTCTTACATTTAGGCATCAGGGATGTAAGTAAAACTAACAAAGCAGACTGAAAAGCATTTTATTGAGATATTGTGAGACTTTAAATGAGCTAATAGACAAACAAAGTCGTTTTTATTTTGAACAGTGACTTGCATATTGTAGATCCTCAATAAATAGCACTTACATAAAAGTGTGTTCATTACAACCTCTGTAGACTTAGACTTAGTCTCAATTTTTTTAAAAAAATTTCAATTGCCCACTGGCTATTTGGATGTGATTGTCCTACTATACCTCAAATTCAACATGTCTGAAACTGAACTGAATCACCTTGTCCTATAAACCTGATGCTCTTTATCATGTATTCTATCTTGATTTCAAACATCAACATTCTCCAAATCACATAGAGTAATATTAACTCCCCCAAAAAAGATACTTTCTGTTTTCCTATGGTTTTAAGTGAAGGGCTTCATGAACGCTTTTTCTGAAACATGGGTCTAGAGAATAAAGTCCAAACGCCTAACCATGGCATCAGACTCTCAGTGATTTGCTCCAGACCTTTTCTAAGCGCATCCCACATTCCTATTAGGTTTAAAAAGTCTTCTCAGGTCAACATCAGCAGTTCCCTTTTATCACACATGCTCTGTGAACTGCTGCTAGATCATCTCCATTTATATTATCTTTCTTCCCATCTCTATTTGCTCCTATAATTTTGAACCTGTGTGTTGTCAGAAAGGCACAACACGACACAATTGGGATGTTACGCATCTTTCAAGGGCCAGCTCCAGTAGCATGTTCTTCATAAGCTTTCTGCAACCTGCCAGCCAGAAGGGACCTCACTGTGCTCTGATACATTTGGCTCCTACCTTGCTTGTAGCACACCCCACTTGTGCCTAGTACTTCTTTTAAAGTTTTTGTACGTGATCTCATTTCCTTTCTAGTTTTTTTTCAACTACTTAAGGCTTCAGCATATACTGTTTACCATTACTAACAACTTTCCTAAGAGCTTTTATTCAAACTTTGCCTCAATATTTGTTGAATTGCATTCACTCTAAACCAACTGCCTACTTTTTTAAAAAAAGTTTCACATTTGGTAAAGTGAAGAGCTTAAGTACAAGAATGTTGAATTACCTGTCCAGTATCCAGTGAGTCTGGCAGAATTATGAGAGCCATGATCAGTTCAATTAATCATCCCATGCCACTATAGTAAATATAGATATTTAAAATTACATATTTGATTAACAGAGAAGAATGTAAGAGAAATAAATTTAATGAGGTGGAACAGTTGCTGAATTTATAGAATCCCAAATCAATAATTCTGTCTATTCTTTAAGAAGGAAAACATGATCTTGTCAAAACTATGTCAATAAATACATACTTATCCACTCATATGCTTAAAAAAACAGGAGCATCTACCTTGCAAAATTACTTCCAAAAAAAGCTTTACATCATTAATTTGCCTTCCAATATTTTCATTTTAAAAACCCTTCTGAAGGATATATAATTGATGGATTATCATTTGTACATATTTAAAGTATATAATTCGATAACTTTTCTGTACATTTATACCAATGAAACCATTACCAAAATCAAGATCATGAATATAGTTACCCTTTCCACATTGCAGGAGTTAAGGGTTCAGTTCCTCTGTGATCTGGAAAATCTGCACAAAATTTTTGGCCCTCCATTCTTACCTGAAAAGGTGTCTGCATTTTTTCTTTTTCTTCTTCTTCTTTTTAGCCTTTCTAGCTCTCTCAGTGACATTAATGGCATTGGCAATATTGAACTCCTTCCATACTTTAATTACACTGCTTTTATCAGGGTTTTCTTCCACAGTCTCTATGATCCTCTTTATTGAGTAGCATATGGAGTGTGCCTTAAAAGTTCATATTTCTCCCTGATCAAGAGGCTGAATGAGAAATGTTATGTTAGGTGGCTTCACAGACAACTTCAACACCTTCAACATGGAATTCACGGGGTTCTGGGTGACCAGGACTTTGTCCAGAAGCAATAACACCTTAAATGGTAATCACTTACTGGCCAAGTATTTTCTGACCTCCAGCACAGAACACGGGTGCAGCCAGTCTAGGAAAAGTGTTTTGATCATTCACACTTTTTAACTGAACACCTGGAAGACAGACAGCTGGCACCTGTCCTTTCCTTTCAAAGCTTGAGGGTTAGCAGCTTTATATATATCAGGGCTGTCTTTATTAGGGAACTCTATGGCACTGGCACAAAAGTGCTGGGTTATCCTATCCCTTGCATCTTTAAAATCTGGGACTCACTTCCCTTCTTTGCTGATGTATGAGCTCTGAGGCATTTTTTTCCAGTACAGGGACGTTTTATCAGCATTGAATTTCTGTCCCAGTTTGTAGCCTTTCTCTTCGATCAGTTTCTTCAGGGTTTCAGGAAACTGTCTCACTTCCTCTTGAACTGTAGATGCTGTGTCTCCCTGTTACTTTTACATTGCAGAGGCTAACTTTTATTATTATCGGTGGAGAAAAGTGTTGCTCAGTGGGATGTGGGGACTGATGATTGCAGGCAGAAAGTTTATTGGGAATCTCTCCCAACGAGGGGATCTGAAGAATAGACTTCAGCCCACCCCTGGAAGGGGAGGTATGAATTTATACAATACCTTCCTAGATAGGGAAATGATAGTCGGTGGGAGGTGGTCAAGGGTCCAAGTGAGGTCCAGGGGCCAATAGGAAGACCTAGAGGTACAAATTTTCCCTTGTTTGGCTAGAGGGTAGTGGATTAGGAAGTTATGTTTTCTTGGAGTGCTAGAGGAACAAGTGGTGCTTTGATCTGGAGGGGGTGAAAGCCTCTATCTCACTTTACTCCCATCTCAACGTGGTTTCTTTGTTTAACCTTTGGGCAAAGTGCCATGCTTTCACACACATAGGCTATGGGGAGGAGGGCGACTTGTCTTTCCTCAATTCATGTCATGGGGAACTGAGTCACAGCTTGTTAGTTCTGCAAACATGGTGAGGGGGAGCCTCTAATAATTTTGTTTTTCAAACCAGACTTTGCAGGCCTGAAAATCCATAGGGGTAGACCCTTTATCTTCATTTTCCTCTAGGGACTCATATAAGGACTTCACTTTTTTTCTGTATGGTGCCAGAGTCTACCAGAATGACTTTTTAATAGAATCCTGCACCAGAAGTATGTTGCACTTTCTATGCACGAGAGATGTAGATCATGTGGTTTAGGCAAATGCTCTGCAGTTTGTGTAGCTGCAGCAACAGCTTCATGGATTTCCTTCTCTTTTTGTTTTGGCATGCCTTACCATGGGCTCCTTAACATTGTAATGGCGGCCAACCACAACAGCCGTCTTGTCTGAAGGAAACACAGCTAACAATTCTACTTTTCCTACAAGCTCATTACTTTCCTCAGCTTCTTGGGAGCACTTTCTGCACCACTAGTAACATTACACTTGGGACCCATGATTTTAAACAGTTTATGGCATCTAAAAGGCACAAGATAGGAGAAACTCACAGTGATGCAGCGATCACTGTGAGATGTCATGTGAGAGATTGCTGTAACCACCCTTGGTATCCCCAAACCAGTGCCTAGACCACAATTCTTTTAGCACAAATTTAATTTTAAGGAAAAAAGAATTGTGTAGCTGTTCATTTTTGTTAAAAAACAATAAAATACATACTGTACAGGCAATATTATATGTAACAGTACATACATTTTATGAATTTCTGAATTTCTAAACTTTTTCTGTGTCATCTCTTGGCCTTCATGTGTCCTCTGTGGCTTCTGCAAAACTCCCAAAAAATTCCCATTTAATTTCTTATGTCGAACTGTGTGTGATACATTGAACCGTGATGAGAAAAGTCCTGATGTGGAAGGAATACCTTCACCCCCAGAAGTTTTCACACTCCTTTGTAGTCCTTACCTTTTGCCTGTCTCTCAATCCTTCAATACTTGCTCCTATCCCCCCAACAACCACTTAATCTGTTTCTTGTCACTAGAGAGGAGTTTGCATTTTCTAGATGTTTTATAAAAATTTATTCACACATTATGCACTTTTTTTAATCTCACTTCTTTCACTCAGCAAGTTATTTTGAGATTCATTCATGAGATTGTGTATGTCTCAATAGTTAACTCTTTTGTCTTGCTGAGCAGCGTCCAATTGTGTGGACATATCACTGTTTAGGTATTCACCAGTCAGAAGGAATCTGGGTTGTTTTTGTTTTTGGCTATTAAATAAAGTTATTAGGAGCATTCAGCTAAAGTCTTCATATAAAGTCTTTGTATGACTATATACTTTAATTTTACTTGGGCTAATTGTAGGAATAGAATGGCTGGGAGATATAGTCAGTGTACGTTTAACTATTTAAGAAATTACAAACATTTTTCCAAAGGGATTGCATCATTTTCTATTCCTATCAGCAGTGCATGAGAGTCCCAGTTCTCCCACACCCTTCCCTCAACCAACTTGGTTTGGTTAGTCTTCTTAATTTTATTTATTCTAAAGGTGTAAAGTGGTTCCATCTTTAATTTAAAAATACCTACCATGTGCCAGGCATTAGCAGTAGGAAAACAAAGATTAAAAATATAGGACCCTTCTTTCACAGGCAGTAGTCAAGAAAATAAGCCCTCAGACACATAATTTTAGTACAATGTGACAAAGTCTCTAACATACGTATGTAGATAATTTTCTAGGAACATAGGGAAAGAAAGTCAAAGAAAGGTCAGGGAAGATTTCTAAAGACTGGGAATTGGAAAAATACATTAACATTACCGAGCTACAAAGAAAAAGAAAAGGAAGAATCAAGACATAAAAGTTTGGAGGATCATGGCATTTTTAGATTGCAGAAAGACATACATGGATAGTGTGTGAGTGCTGGCGACATGGTTGATAAGAAAGGTAGGGAGAAGATTTTAAAAGAAAACATCTGCAGTGTTAAGGAGGTTTCATGTTTTGAGGCTGAGGACAGATATCTCCATATCTCAGCTATTGAAAACAAAACAAAAAAGCAAAGCTCTAAAGAACCGGCTAGAAGAAAAGGAACTGGGAGCAGTTAGAAGGCTAATGAGGTAGTCTAATAAAAAGAAAATGAGAGTCTAGATTTTTGTTTTAGTTTCCAAAGAAAGACTAATTCAACATGATGTGTTTTTGAGGAACACAATTTAAAAATCT
Organism: Dasypus novemcinctus; assembly: GCF_030445035.2. Lineage (NCBI taxonomy): Eukaryota > Metazoa > Chordata > Mammalia > Cingulata > Dasypodidae > Dasypus > Dasypus novemcinctus. The sequence goes on along the minus strand of NC_080684.1, from coordinate 68,778,500 downwards.
CTCTTTTTCTGTCTTAATCCCGCCCTCTCTCTCTCCCTTCCTCCTTCCACCCCTCACCCTTTCCCACTGCTAATCCTCCTTCCTCCCAACCTCTCTCTCCCCCTCAAATAAAGACACTGATTTCCCTAAGGAAGGAATTGAGGATTATTTCCACATCTATTTATTATGCACTTAACATGGAAACCCCTGAGTAGGAGAATTTTTTACTCTGTAGCATCCATTTATTCTCTTAAAGATTTCAACTTCTATTTAGTGTCTTAATAGGATAAAACCCAGAAAACTGTCAAACTCCTAGTACAAGCCTTTAGAGAATTTACACAGGGTTTTCATTAGATTGCACATGTTTACCATCCAGTGCCACATTCTGTTCTGTAACTCCATTTAGTAGGAATAATTATTCTTGCAGTATATAAAGGGAGTTCCACAGAGAAACTGTGATCTGGCCAAGCTTTCCTCTCCTATCTCCTGTCATACCTCTTTTTCCACCTCTCACTAAGGCTCTAGCCACATGTGCCTTTATTTCAGTTCCTCATATATACCAAGTTTATTCCCTCAGGGCCATTGCCTTCTCTGCCTGTAATTTTCTGCACAGATATTTACATAACCAGTGCCATCTTTTCCTTCAGATTTCAGCTAACGAGTCACCTCCACAGGGAGGTCTTCTTGTTTCCTAACAGTTTCTTGATTTTTAATTTACTTGTTTATAACTTCACATCACTAGAATGTAAGCTCTGTGAGAACAGGGCCATGCTTGTCTTCTTTATTGCTACATCCTCAAGATCTAGCATAATTCCTTATTATGGTAGGTGCTCAAGAAAAATCTATTGTAGGAAGGAGTGAATGAATGTAAGCCATGAATGCATGGGTACCTTTCTTTTAAAACCAGATTCCATCATAGGCGGAAGAGGTACAAAGTTTGTTGTTGAATTCCTTCATATGTTTAGGACCAAAAATATATCAAGGTAAGTCATACTTTTTACCATTTTTATTCATTTGTTTCGAGTTTTTCCAATCCGCAAAATATAAAGTGGAAATATTAGCAGCAATCTTTTTGAAACAGTTCTTTGTGTTTTTCAGTTCTTGGAACTTAACCAATACTTTTAGAAATCCACACCCAGAACATTTGGATCTATTCACAACATACAGTATTTTGAAAATGATTGAGCAAATTGCCGAAGGCATGGCTGCAAGGATGAGGATGGCTCAAACAATTAAAATAAACAACAGTCAAAAATATCCACAAAATAAATATTACCTTTTCATTGGGAGAGAGCAATGCCAATGCTCTTATTACTTAAAGAGAGAAGCATCACATTACAAATCCTATAACCCACTTCCCTTGTAGGATTAACAGCAAAGAGTTTGACTTTAGCACATGTATATAACATCCCCTAATTCACAAGTCCTTTTCAATTAAACAGAAAAGAAGGTTTCATACTGCATAGTTATGAACAGGTGCTCTTTTTTCAGACAACTCTTCTTTGATTACCTTAAACTGGGGTTACCGTAACAACTGAAAACATGACATGATAGAATCTTTGTTCTTACAGACCAGGGCTGTTTAATTTAACTGTATGAGTTTGATACATCATTTTACTGCTTTGAAACAAGGAAGGAAAGCAGAACTTTTTTCTGTAGTAATAAAGTGAGGAAGAAATTTTTTGGATTATTTCTTCCTTTAGACCTGTCTATCTTCACATCATCACATTTTCAGAAAGAAGGATTGGCTGAAAGCTGGCTCCAACTAAATCCTTTTTAGTGCTGTTTCACTGAAGGACTGGAAAGTGACAATTCCTATCAAGCAACTGTTTCTTTCTTTCCTTGCCAGACTCCAGGGCAATCATATTGAACTGAGAGAAACCACAACTCAATCATTTGCCTTCCACTTAATTTTTCATACAAATTTAAGGTCAGACTGTGGCCTAGCATCTAGCAAGGTACTTGCAACACAGGAAAAGCTACACAAATATGCAGCTACTCTAAACATCATCACCATGTATTTTCTGACAGTTAAAAGAATGCTTTTAACATGGCAATACAGATGGAATTCAATGCAATGGTGTATTTTGAAGGCTGTACAAATTCTTAAAAGAGAATTACTTTTTATTTCCTCTGCAATATAAAGTTTTGGCTAGTAAGCAGAGTTTAAAAACCTTGAATTAATTGCTGTAAAAACAGGCATTCCTTTGAGAAACAACATCAATAACTGCAAAAAATTAACTTATTTTATATAAAGTTACTTACTCATAGATATTTCTTCTTATAGAGAGGAAGAATTGTTTGTGTTCTTGAACCTGAAATTTCCATTTTAGAAGTAAACTATTACGTTGTTCCTTTTTTAAAAAGTTCATGAAACACATGATTAATATTTTGAAGTAACTGAACAACAATGATCCTTATATTATACAACTATTTTTTTTCTGGAAACATCCTGTACTTTTTAAAAATTTTGATATAATCTTCAATACTTAGACTTTTTTTAACATAATAACCCTCTTTCCAATTACTCATCTGGAGGGAAATGCAAATATTAAATTGCATTTGTTATGAGTCAAGTCTTAAACTGCTGTTAAGTTTTTTGGTTAACATCTTCTATGAATTGACTATGTGATGCCTGAACTTGATGTTTTTCTGATGACTAGATTTGCCCTTCAGTAACATTTGCTCATCATCAATATTCTAGGAATAAGGTGACATTTCATTGGAAGAAACAGATTGAAAACTTGTGTCCCTTATTTTGTCACATCTGGGTGAAGCTCCCAATGCAATTGTTTTTACTTTCTTTTAATCTTACAAAGAAATGTTAAAATTGAAGGACTGACCCTGTGTTCAAAGTCATTGTCAGAAACAGTGAAGTCATAGGCTTCTGTTTTTAATAATGCCTTACAAAACACAGAGCATCATTAATCATAAATGACTGCAGATTTCCTGGATCTTGGCATTGCTATGAGGCCTGAGCATTTTTAAGGGTCTTATAAATTTGAGCAGACAACAGCCTCATGGCATTGCATAAAGACTAAGCTGTGATAAACAGATGAAACAACAGTTGAAAGCATTAAAACCCTTAGAAACCAAAGATAGTTTTATTTCATTTCAATAAAATACATGTAATCTCCAGTTACTTTCAGATTTTATGTTACACTGGCATATCAATCAATCAACAACTGTTTCTTGAGTGTCTACACATGTTCAGCACCATTCAATACTGTAGGGAATACTGAGTTGTATGAGAAATTCATTCATTCATGAAGCATATTGAGCATCTGACTGCAAAGTTCTGTACTGAGTGCTTTGGAAGTGCTATTTGCTTTATGTAATGAGAAAGGTACGATTCTTCCCCTCAGGAAGTCTACTCTCAATTACGGAGACAAAATTTTTAGACATAAAATTTAGGAAAAATACTGGATAAATGAAACATACTGAAATTCAGGCAAGGAAACTGCCCATTGGCTCTTATTGTCAGGAAATATTTCCTACTTGAGATGGGAACTAACTTTGATCTTAAAGAATAGGTAGGATTCAGATAAGAAGGTAGGAATATGTGAGCTTGGAGAATTAACATGAAGAAGGAGGAGACAAAAGGTGTGCTTTGGGAGAAGATGTGTAGATCAGTTTTACTGAAGGGAGTTTATGTGGGAGAATTAAGTTGACATAAACATCCCAACAATTTTATTTACACAGTTCTTTAGTGCCCAAGCCACATAAGGAGTAAAGGATGGATGAGCTAGTATATGTTCTCAAGGAACTTTTAATCAAGAACTCTGGTGAAATACACCAAGAACTTTGATAAATGTTGGGAAGAAACAGAAAACGAGTGCTTCAGGCACTTGGGGTAGAACTAGTTTATTTGTGACTGAAACATTATGGAATCTTAATGAAGATAACATTCAAACTAAATGTTAAAGAGTGGATAGGTTAAACATAAGCAGAATTCGATTGTGAGGTCATTCCACGTGGAAGGAGGATCTGGACACGGGAAGCTGTGAAAATGAAAGATACACTCGTGAAAGAATACATATCCAGTTAAAATTGAATGCTATGTACATGTAAGGGGAAAGTTTGTAATAGAGCTATATACAGTATTCTACTGGTAAATGTATAACAACTGGCTCTGTAAAAAAACAACAACAATGTTTTCATGTATATATACACAAATTTATAATAGATTTTATTGATATAAAGAATGTGTAGCTCAAAATTTTAAAAAGAATAGTAAAATATAGCGTACTCTTCATTGTAAATTACATATAAACACTTGATCCTCACATAGTGCTTTCATTCAATTTTTGCTTCACTAGTGTATCCAAAGTAAAACAATATCTGCATTTGATGATCCAGTGTAATGTCAACATGAATAAGTGGTTAACATTTTTTGTACATTAATAAATGAAGTTAAAACAATGAAGACATATGTTCAAACTTCACCTTTTCATCAATGATATGAGCAATGTTTTATCTGAATCAGATAATAGTTTTTGAATACTGGAAGAATACTTCTTCAATTTGTTATGATATTTATTATTTAAAGTCTACAGATGTAACATGTTAAGTGTGATCTGCATTATTAACATTCTCCCTGTCACTTTCTTAAATTAGACCAAGGGTCAACAATCTACAGTCTGCATGCTAAATCTGACCCACCACCCCTTTTTGTTTTATTGGAATAGGGTCATGCACATTTCACATACATTTGTTTCCATGTTTTCTATGACTACAATGACAACTCCTGGTCTGGACAACCCCCATGATCAATGGTCAATATTTTAGGCTTGAATTTCAAAATTACTTAATAATGCTTGTGTTACAATAAACCTTTATTTACAAAAATTAGGCTGTCACCTACAGTTTGCAGCTCACTTACCTCCAGTTCTAGATAATTAATAAAACAATAAATTATTCCCTTATTTATAGTGTTTGCCCATTTCCATGGTGTGGACTGTGATTTCAAACAACCCACATCATATTATGAAATGCAGAGTTAAGAAGAGATGTATAGTAGCACTCTTTTATAGAGTATATCCACCAGAAATACTCTAGATACAATATATATAAACAACCTGAAGAGCATAACTGTAAAATGTAGTAAAATAATTAAGAAGTAATGAGTTTTAAATATTTATTACTTTTGTTTTTTAGTAAGATTTAATTCATTATAAGTTTACATAATTGGATTTTTTTAATGATAGATACATTTACCTGACTCCAAAGTCCTAAAAATTTAACAATCCAGTCTTGGAGGCTGGAAGCTCTCTGCAGCACACCACTAGCTGTAAAATAGGTTATGGTAACATTATGGAGGACCTCTAATGTCAAGGTCAAGAATTAGGGATGTAATTCACTACACAAGATAGGGTCTTAAAAGGTTTTGGAAAATGCAAGTCATTTGATTCATGGCTGTGCATTAATGAAGGTTTACTCGAAAACAGTATAAAGGGTGAATTAAAGTAGGGTCAAACTGAAGGGTGGGACACTGGTTAGTGAATCCTGACAGAGGTTTAAGAGAGATAAAATGAGAAAGTAAACTAGAGCAGAGACAAAGTGAATAAAATAAAGAGACTAATGTGAGATTGCAGGAGGGTAGAACCAATAGATCTTGGCTACTGATTAGATGTGGAGAAGGAGACAGTAGGTGGAAACAAAGATGGCTCCAATTCCAAGATTTTATCGTGTGTGATATCTTGTACGTTAATTCCATTTAAAGCTAGGTTAATCAAAATGTTTACTTCAATTCACTTTAAAACCCTAAAGTTACATACCAAAGAAAAAGCAAACTAACTTCATGTAAGGTAAAAAAAATGTACCTCTTTCTGGCATATTTGATAATCAAATTTTTTTATTATGATGCCCCATCACTAAGTGTACAATTATATATATCTGTCTGGAGAGTGGAGGCACAGAAATGGACAATTTAAGGAAATAAATTGTCTAATACAAAAAAGAAGTCGTTAAATTAAGTTATTAATTTAATAAGTTAAATTTTTGTAGCACATAATTTAGCTCTACTCTTTCTGTATAAACATGGATGGGTTCTTTATAATCAGAAGATCAATGAATTTTTTATATTTCATTACATTTTGAATGTCATAACATCTTTAGGCTATGGAAAGAAAATAGCAGAAACAGGCATATGTAATTTTCAGTTACACAATATGTCCAGAAAGTAAAAACCTTGACTCTTTCTCACATGATTTAAGGAGTTGCTTTGCACTAACAGGTATTCTACATATTTTGCACACAAAATGACATTTTTAGAAAGATTCATCTACCCCCAGGGACTGAACTCCCATCTCTGTATTAAGACTTTCAGGTCTTTATCTTCAGTCCAGATTTGTTTTCTTGCCTGCATCAGAAATATCCATTCAAGTGTCTCCATCTCCACCTTAATATTTCACAAGCACCTTTAACTCAACATCACTGAGCACAATCTCATTATCTCAACCCCTCAAACCCAACCTTTTCCTCCTTTATTCAGTCTACCAGTACCCAAAGCCAAATATGTGGGAGTCATTGTTTACTCCTTTTGCCTCACAACCCACATAATTACTGGTAAATACTGAGCATTCTGTTTTTCTAAAGTACCTCAAATCTAGAGTGACCAGAAATCCTTGTTAGTTCTGAGGAGTCCTAGACTTCACCCATCATCCCACCTTAGATATTGGTAACACTACTTTACATTCATGAAGAATTCCAGTTTGACACTAAAATATGTCCTATTCATTTCTCTTTTCATTCTTTCCTTGACCAATGACACCTCTTCCGTAAAATTCCTCATCGCTTTTTCCTGGATTTGTGCAGTAGTCTCCTAAATGATCTCTAAGTCACCAATCCTATCCCACTGAATATTGTAAATAGAACCATCTTTCCAAAAGGTAAATTTGATATTTTACTCCCTTGCTAAAACCTACAGTTTCAATTTCTCCAAGACCAGGCTGATAAAGTCCAAACTCCTTACAACAGTCACAATAGATTTTTCTGATGTCACATCATCCTTGCTTTTCTGTAATAAAACTTTTTTATTTTGATGTATTATTTTGAATAACTTAAATTGAGCTAATTTCTTTATGTTGACTTGTCCAATTTATATTCACAATTGAAGTAGGCTTTTAAACTTTTTTTGTACAATTGTGATTTTGTTTTATAAGCAAGATAACACTAACATCATAGAATGAGCTTAGAAGATGTCCTTACTTTCCTATTCCCTGGAACAACCTGTATAAGAAAGGAACTTCCTGTTTTGTTTTGTTTTTGCTTTCCTGAATTTGATGCAGTATGCCTATGAAACTATTCCTCAGGCTTTCCATAATGGTTATTGGTTTAGTAACAAAAATGTTCACTTTTATGATTTTCCAGAATTTGTTTATTCCATCATGTTTTTCAAACCTCAAGCACATAGTTGTTCACATTATTCATCATTTTAAAATATCATTGTGTATATAATTACTTTCTCTTTTTTTCATTTGTATTTTAATCAATTATAATCTGTCTTCTGACAAATGCCTTGAAAAATACCTGATTACCTTGTTAACCTTCTAAAGGAATCAGTTAGTTATTGGCTCTCTTACTCTTAAATTTTTTTTCATTGTTATTTTCTATACTATTCATTTCTTCCCTTATATCTATTATTTTTTCTTCCTTTTTTCTTTAGTTTGCTGCTTTTGTTCCTGGTTTTTCAGCTGAATTATTCATTTAATTAAAAATATTTCTCATGTTCTGATAGATATATTCGTATCTATTCTATTAACTACATGTATTACAAGTATTATTTAGCAGGGTTCCACAAATTTTGCATCTTTTTTTAATTCACTATTCTTCAGGTGTAAGCATTTCATAATCTCCCTTATCATTTTTCAATACAGGGTTAGTTAGCAATATGCTTTTGTGCTTCCAGATACATGGAATTTTTAAAACTATGCAATTTTTTGCATTATGGCCAGGCAATTTAATATATAAGGTATTAATTCCTTAGAATTTACATAATATTGCTTTGTGGCCCAGAATTTGATCAATTTTTGTGAATACATTTGTTAAAAGAATGTGCATTCACTCTTTGTTGAGTGTTGAGTTCGTCATGCTTTTATTGGTTTGAATTTATAGTCAAATTATACAACCTAAATATGATTATTTTTTCAGTTTCTGAGATGTGTGTATATATTTCAAGCTGTAATTGTTGCTTACATATTTCTCATTCAATTGTCAATAATTTATAAAGAAAAATAAGAGAATATAGAGTATTATATTCTATTTATTATTCATATACGTAAAAATATAGTGAGATCTGACAGCAGTCTCCATTTTCATTTTAAGGAAGTGATGTGATAAGGAAATAGTGTGTCCTTTTTTCTTGTCCCAACTGTGGTATACAGTCCTGATCCCCTGTTCAAAATGGAGACAACAGTCCCTCAGATTCTGGAGGATTTGGTAGTTGTCAGTTCCCAATTGAAATCCCTCACTAGAAATTGGCCTCAGGTGAACAGAAATTTCTACAAGGTTACAATTACCAGCCCACATCAAATGGCTGGCCAATATGGACATTTAAAGACCGGGCCCCTTATCTAAAGGCAGGAAAAGTCAGAAAAGCCATCCTATTCCAAGAGCTTTGTTGCCATTTTATATAAGTTATAGTCCACCTTCCTGCCAGTTGCTGTTCCCTTGCTCCCTCATAGCTGTATATCCTGAGAGCACTCTCCAACAAATAACCTGCACACAAATCTCCATCCCAGATTCTCTTTCCCTGAGGTAATCCAAATTTAGGTAATGTTGCACTTGTGAGATTGAGTGGGTCATGAAATAAACTCATAAATGCCAAATGGCATGATGATAGTCCATATAATGTGAAGTCCAAAACATCTTTCTAGGGTAGTATCAGCACCTAAAGGAGCCATCCTAGCAGAAACAAATATAAAACAAAGAGCAATTCAGTGGTAGTGAAAAAGACTATTAAAACCCAGAAGATTTGAAGCAGGGGAAAGTGTTCAAATAGATATGTAAAAGTTGCTAAAAGAAAAGCTTGAAAGGAAAGGCAAAGTAAAAATAAGCTTGTTCCTAACAGGATTTTTAATATGTTATAACAAAACCTAATAGTGATGAAAAAGGTGAAGCAAAGATATTTCAAAACAGAAAAACAGTGAGGAAGACTACATAGTGACATATTTATAAAGAAATTTTAATAATAATAATGACTTTGGGCAGAGTGAAACTATTCACATGACTGACTCTTCAATTTTCACTTCCCAATTAAATTTTCCCTCCTCAGATTTTCCCCATTCCTCACTTAAAAGTAATTCTTCCTCTCACCACCCAATTTATTCCTTAATATTACTTATCATAGTCTTTAACTCTTTTACTATCTGTTTATTATTTCAATCCATCCTTTCTAAATGACTAGAAGCTCTACGAAGGAAGAATTACTATCTTTCTCATTGATCATTGCTTTAGTTTTCTGCACTGCTCTAGCAAATACCATGCAATGGGCTGGCTTAAACAATGGGAATTTAATGGCTCACAGTTTGGAAATTTAGAAAAAAGCCCAACTCAAAGCATCATCAAGGTGCTGCTTTCTCACCTAATTAGGACGATGGTATTCTCGGGCTGGCTGCTGGTGATCCTTGGTCCTTAGCTTGTCACATGGCACAGCCTCTCCTGGCATCTCCATTGTCTTCCAAGGCCTGTTGAATTTCAGACTCTTGCTTCCCATGGCTTACTGTAATTTCATCAAAAGATCCTGTTTACAATGGGTTCACAAGCACAGAAATGGAGTAAGTTTAAGAACATGCTTTTCTGGAGAGTATACTGCTCCAAACCACAAAAACCATTATCTTTCAGGTGTCTAGTATTCAACTCAGTACAAAGAGGAGAAAAAAAGCCATCAGAAGGAGAATATAAGAGATCTTCACAGTAAAGAGCTGTGTAGTGTCCACTACATGCAATAAGAATTCAAAATAGAAAAGGTGTTTTGTAATGTTCTTTAATTAGATTTGGAAGGTAAAGTCTTTCAGAATCATCACATTTTATTGAATTCAAGCATTAATATATTAATGCTGATTTCTTGACTGGCACCACAATAGGAACAGAGTTGAATCAAAATTATATTATACATTATTAAGAACTTATAATATCATTGGATCAAGAGATAGACATATCAGAACCAATTGAGAATAATAAAGATAGAAAAAAAATCACCCAGAGAAATGAATAGCCTTCATTCAACAACTGCTGAGGTGAACTTAAGTGCCAAAACAATAAGGACTGTAGATCATCATTTCCACTTTGTGAATAAATTGAAAGGTGAAGAATAGCAAGTTCCCAGATGGCTTTAGTTTGGTTTGGCTCTGAAACACAAATACTGTACTCTTACATGGAAAATGATTTTTCAACATTTCTGTTTCCATAGAAAAAGAAGTATTGTAAGTCTTTGAAGAAGAAATTCATTTTCATGAAGCATTTAGCTTTAATTTCAAAAGGACAAAAAACAGATCCATTTATCTTTGGATAAACCACTTTTTAATATTTCAATTTCCAATAAGTGGCAAAGATCTAATTTTTTTAAGTTTCTTTTAATTTTTTCTCCTTAAAAATTATTTCAGTAATATTGAATAACTCTTTCTTAATCAAGTTATTGAAATACAGTAGCCTTAACATATAAGTTATGACTCTCTCTTTTGAGCTTCCAAGTTCAGTTCCATAAATCATCCAAGTTTCTAAAGTGTGGACTGGAAGATATTTCCTAAAATAGGCTTCAGTGTATGTAGCTTATTATTAAATTTTATCAAGAAATTCCCTGTCTATTAATGTATCAAGGTGCCCTAATTTTTCATGAAGAAGTACACAGGAACAAATAAATAATCATTTCACACAGCTGTAAACACAAACTAGAATTAATTTAAAGAGGTACTATTATTTTTAATTTAGAAATAAATTTTTCATTAAAAGACAAATAGCAATTTTTTCCACTGCACTATACATATTGACTTTATTTTCACATATATTTTTAAATTTAAATAGATTTAATTATTTAATATTTTTGTTGGTTTGACTCATTCTAAATTAAAGAATAAAAATATATTTTATTTATTAGATATATACAAATGTTTTTAATTGAAGGGGTACCTTTGAATGATTATTTCATACATATGTCAAAAACTGGTCATCTTTAATCTCATAATAACTGTACTAATATTTTCCACTGAGCGGTCATAGAAAAATGCAACACATGATCAATAAATATGCCCTGACAGGGCATTCAAAGTCAAAAGGATATCTGGCTAGTTGAAGTCAAAAGTCTTGCTTGTGCTAGCTGTGATGAAGATTGATAATTTTGACATCAAATTCATCCACCTTTCTTCCCACATCTGTATGTTTCCATTCATTCAGGTGATTAACAAGTATCAAAGAGTTTCCTTATGTAAGAGGGCAAAGTAGGTATCTGCTTTCTGTCCAAGACAATGAGGATGATGCAAAAATAATAATAATGTCCACAGAATTCTGAAGGCAGGGTTCTGGCTATTCATGCTTCAAGATTTATTTCATTTTAGCATTTTAATGTATGTGGCAAATGAAGCCAACCATTTTCTAACTTTTATGGCACCGTCAAATTAGGTCAGGGAAAAGGTAGAATGAGAACGTCCATACATGGCATGCATGTTTGTCATATGACCAGAATTTTTCTTGAGTTCTTCACAGCAGACCAGTGAAGTAAGCACAATCATACAAGAACCAGACTACTTAAATAAGTTACAGAATCCTGCATACCTAGAAGGATCAGGAGCCAATATTCTAAATTTGTTAGCTATGCTGATCCTTTTCTTGTCCAACCTCCCTTTTACATAAGAATCATCTGCTAACACCTTATACAGGGAAATCCATTATCACTCACTGTATTTTTTTAAGAAATTTGAAAATTTATGCAAAGTTAGAAAAAAATAGTTGCAAAACTCATAAATATGAGAAAAAATTCACTAGAAAAAAATGACTGGAAAAATAAGTTGTCACAAAGCTTTTGAAAATTAAAATCAATATTAGAACATGAAAAATAACAAAATATTTTAATGTGGCAATTACTAATGTAATGGAATATCACAAAGCAGAAATACAAGAACAGTGGGAAGAATTGTACAGGCTGCAGTACGTGGTAAACATGTAACAGGTAAAGAAGAAATGGGTAGAAATCAGGAAGGAAATAGAAGTAAAATAGTAAAACAGTTTCAGGAATAAAGATACAATTACAAAAAGAAACACTAAAAAAAAAAATCACCTAAGGGGCATAGCAGATAAAAATGAGAAAGACAAACAGATTAAAACAGAAAGTAGAATAGGAAAAATGATAAGACAAATTGATAAATATATAATTAATTGTGAGGAGCAGATATTACTCAAGCGTTTGAACACTTGATTCTCAAATGGGAGGTCCCGGATTCACTTCCCGATGCCTCCTAAAATCAACAACAACATAAAACCAACAAGCAAACAAACGAAAAAAAAACGCTGAGCTGATATGGCTCAGTGGTTAAGCACTGGCTTCCCACACGCGAGGTCCCCAGCCCCATAGCTAAAAATTAAATAAATAAATAAGGAAGATAACTGTACATATAATTGAAATTAATCAATAACAGAAAAAGGAACAAAACAAAAAAGTTAAATATGTAACTGAAGAAAATGTTCTGAAATAGAAGAAATATATTGCTTTCACATATTGAAAGAATACATTGCACGCCAAGAAAATTTATCCAGAGCAATGAGACATCACTCTGTAATGTTACTAGACAGTGAAGGTAAAGAAGCCAAGCAAAGAAGATACACAAGCTGACATTAGATTTCCACACAGCAATATTCCACATGAACCTACCTTCTTCTCATTCAGCTGAGCTCTTCTTCAAGTATGAAAACTAAAATAAAATAGTTCTGAACCCACCAGAACTCAGGGAAGAGTGTTCACAAAAGTCCTTTTTTTTAAAAAAAATAGGTTTTTACAAAATGTTTAATGGCTTGTATCCATCACTGCAATATCATGCAGAACAATTCCAATGCCCCATGTTACAAATTCTTCCATCCCCTTCCCTCAGAACCTCAGGTAACAACTTTCTTTATATCAGTGTTACAAATTCTTCTATTACTAGAATAATAATAAGTCAGATGATAGATGAAAGGTAGATACAGATATAAGTATATATTTGCAAGTAATATATTTATAAATATAAATAAGCTATATACTATGATAATAATAATATACTTTTCAATGTAGCTATGGAATATTCTTGGAAATTTATAAATCATTGGTCCACAAAGGAAATATCAATAAGTTCCAAAAATGTAGATGCAACAGAGATCACATTCTCTAATAAGAATTCAATAAAACTAGAGTTTAATATCAAAATTCCAGAATTTATTGTAAGAAATGAGACCCCATCCACCTAGTGATTTTTTAATTTTAAAAAAATCTTTTTATATAATTTCTTATGCAATGCAAAAATATAAGCCAAACTTATCAAATATCTAGAAAAGAATAATTGTGGTGCTTTGAAACTGTATGTACCCCAGAAAAGCATATTCTTAAAGAGACCCTTGATTTAAAATGGCAAAGAACTTGGCAAAATTGAGGTCCATTGTTGGATGAAGGTGGAACATGAAAGGGATGAACTTGCATATTTATCTGAGGAGATTTCCAGACTAAATGTGAAAAGTACAGCCTGGTTTCTCCTCGCACCTTTTAATAACTGTGAAAGAAATGGGATAAGCTAAGAACTGAATTTCTGGGCACAAAGGAACCAGAAATTGAAGGTTTTGAAAATTCTTATTTCTAGAAAGGAAATCCCCAGAGAATAATGCCCTATGTGAGGGTCTAACTGAATATGGAACAAGTTGGCCATTTCAGTGCAAGTTAGGACTGGAAATGCAGTTATCCAGGAAGGATGTATGGAAAGTTCTTTTGTCCACTTGATTGGATTCCTGTGTAACTACATGTGAAACTGACAAGTTTTTTGTGTGGTTAGATCTATATAAATGGAATCACTGCCAGCCTGGATTAAAAGGGACAGGCAAAGGAGTGATTGAAGGAAAAGTCATTTCAAGCGCAGGACCACGGAAACTAAGATCTGGACCAAAGACATTTCTCTGGCCAAGAGAGTGGATTCACCCATGTGTATGGAAAGGGTGAGTATGCCCTGGCACTGTGGAGGGTGGTCCTTCCACCCTGCTGTTGAGGAAGAGTGCAGGCTACCATCTCTCTGAGTTCAGGGAGAGAATGGGTGCTGGGCAACCACTTGAAAAGGGTAGAGTTGCCATTGTTTCAGGACTGGAGGACAAAACTTCTTTCCATAGATGACTCTCAGACCTTGAAATCTAGTGGAGTATACCTGAAGGAATTCAGAATTGTTTAGAATCCTGTTTTCCTTATAATTGCTCTCTTCTGGAATGGGAATGTTTATCCTACACCTGTTGATCCTTTGTTAAATGGGAAGCAGACAACTTGCTGTCTAGGTGTTACATGTCCAGAGACGGAGGGGAACTGTGACCCAGGACAGACCACATCGAAAAACAATTTTGATGGGACTTTTTACTTAGTGTTGTTTCTGACATGATCTAAGGCTTTGGGATATTGTGATGGAATGAATGTATTTTGTATGTGAAAAGAAAATGTCATTTTGAGGGCTAAAGGGTGGAGTATGGTTGTTTGAAACTGTATGTAGCCCAGAAAAGCATGTTCTTAAAATTAATCCATTTCTGTGCATGTGAACTCATTGGAAGTAGAATCTTTTGATGAAGTTATTTCAGCTAAGGTGTGACCCACCTCATTCAGGATTGGTCTTAATCCTCTAACTGGATTCCTTTATAAATGGAACCAGTATACAGAAAGAGACAGAGACAAAGACAGAGAGAGACAGATAGAGAAATCCACAGAAGCAAGGAAATGAAACCCGGAAGAGAAGGGAGAGAACTTGTCATGTGACAGAGGAGTCAATGATTGCATGCAGCCATTCTTCAGGAAGAAAGCACCACTTTGGTGATGGCTTGATTTATACATTTGCTTCAGTCTTAAAAATGTAAAGGAAGGGAAACGGACTTGGCCCAGTGGTTAGGGCATCCGTCTACCAGATGGGAGGTCCGCGGTTCGAACCCTGGGCCTCCTTGACCCATGTGGAGCTGGCCCATGCGCAGTGCTGATGTGTGCAAGGAGTGCCCTGCCACGGAGGGGTGTCCCCCGCGTAGGGGAGCCCCACGCGCAAGGAGTGCGCCCCGTAAGGAGAGCCACCCAGTGCGAAAGAAAGTGCAGCCTGCCCAGGAATGGCGCCACCCACACTTCCCGTGCCGCTGAGGACAACAGAAGCGGACAAAGAAACAAGACGCAGCAAATAGACACAGAGAACAGACAACCTGGGGGGGGGGGGTTAAATAAATAAATCAATCTTTAAAAAAAAATGGAAAGGAATAGAATATGGATTAGAGTGGATTTACTGATATTCTATTCATGAACTACTGTGATTAGTAATTGAAGAAAATGTGGCATTGGTGTGGAGAAAGTGGCCATGGTGGCTGCTGGGGGTAGGGAGTGGGAGGAAGAGATGAGATATGGGGGCGTTTTTGGGATTTGGAGTTGTCCTGGGTGGTGCTGCAGGGACAGTTACCGGACATTGTATGTCCTCCCATGGCCCACTGGGTGGAATGTGGGAGAGTGAGGGCTATGATGTGGACCATTGACCATGAGGTGCAGTGGTGCTCAGAGATGTATTCACCAAATGCAATGAATGTCTCATTGCATTTGGTGATGATGGAGGAGATTGTTGTTATGGGGGGAGAAGTGGGGTGAGGGGGGTGGGGGGTATATGGGGACCTCATATTTTTTAATGTAATATTAAAAAAATAAAGACAAAAAAATTTTTTTTAAATGTAAGCTAATAAATTCCCATTGTTGGGAAGTGGATTTGGCTCAACTGATAGAGCATCTGCCTACCACATGGGAGGTCCAGGGTTCAAATCCAGAGCCTCCTGACCCGTGTGGTGAGCTGGCCCATGTGCAGTGCTGATGTGAGCAAGGAGTGTTGTGCACACTCAGAGGTGTGTTCCGCATAGGGGAGCCCCCCAGTCAAGGAGTGTACCCCATAAGAAGAGCCACCCCATTGAAAAAAGTGCAGCCTGCCCAGGAGGGGCACCACACACATGGAGAGCTAACACAGCAAGATGACACAACAAAAAAAGAGACACAGATTCCTGGTGCCACTGACAAGAATACAAGTGGATACAGAAGAACACACAGCGAATGGACACAGAGAGCAGACAACTTTGGGGGAGGGGGGTTAGGAAGGGGAAATAAATAAATAAATAAATAAATACATAAATCTATCTTTTAAAAAATTCCCATTTTTAAGCAAACCCATTTCATGGTATTTGCTTTCAGTAGCCTAGCACACTAAAAAAATAATGAAACAATGCTTATCAGAAACTACATGATGGAGAAAAGAAATGCTCAGGATAAAACTTACAATCTTAACTACTTATATCATCAATTTAAAAAGTGAAAATAAGCCACTTGAAAATTATACTCAAAATGTTAGCACAAAAACTACAAAATAAACCAAAACAATGCAGTAGGAAGGAATTAACAATGCAGAAAATGATTAGTTGGAAAACAAAAAGGCAGAACCTATAAATAAATTTCAAAGCTGTTTCTTTCCCTAGCAAATAGATAGAATAAATAAATCAGTAACTAATGAACAAAAAGGGGAAAAGTGAAAAATACAAGTTAAGAAATGGCAAGAATGAAATAAACTCTGGAAGAAGAGAATTTTTTTTTAAATTGCAGACTACTTTTCATAACTGTATGGAAATAAATTTTAAAACCTCAATGAAACAGATATTTTCCACAAAAATATGACTTAACAACAATGGCTCCTGATAGTATAGAAAACCTGAACTCTTTATTGATTTCAATAGAAAGAATAAAGAGAAAGCAGTAACTCATTTTGTAGTTGCAACTACCAAAGCTTTATAGCCTATGTGAATCCAATACTATTTCATCTGACCTAACATTTTAAAAGGACTTTGATAAATTTTGCACAGAAAAAAATTATAGATCAATCTCACAAAAGCCTAATAAAGTTTAGCATGCAGAACTAAGCAGCACATTAAATTTCTTGGAGGTATTCACCAGTGTAAAGAAATCAAAGAACAAAAGAGAAATATTACATTTAAAGTAGGATACAGTTTTCATTATCTGAGATGAAATTATTATTTTGGTGGAATACCAAAATTTCAACTGAAGATCCATTCAAACAATGAGAATTCTGTACAGGTGTTATTAAAAAATAACATAGAGCCATTAATATATAATCATTATAATGGCATAATCTAGTTAAAAAATGTAATGGAAAAAAAGACAACATGTACCATACCAACAGAAAAGATAAAACACCCCAATATAAAGTTAACAAGAAATATGGAAAATGTATATGAGAAAAATTTTAAAACACTTCTAAAGGATACAAAAATATACTTATATACGAAAAAAAAATCATACAAATATCAGTTTTTTTCTAAGCAAATTTAAAATTTCAATAAAATTTCAATGACTATTCCCACAGGTTTCTTTTATTTTTTTATTACAGAAGAAATAGATATGTTGATTCTATATTTCATACAAAAAATTAACCAGTAATATTAGCCATTAAAATTCTAAATAAGAAAACAATGTACAGAGATCAGCCCTACTAGAAAGTAAAATAGCAAAACATATTATATAGCTTTGGCAATTGAAACAGTGCAGTACAAGAGCATGAATAGTAAGATATACCAAAACAATAGAACTAAAAGTCAAGAAGTGGCCCCGCTGCGTACGGAAATTTATTGTATAATGAAGAGTTGTATCTTAAATATGGGCCCTTTAATTCATAGTTTGGGGACAACTGAGTAGATACCTGAGAAAAGAAGAGATTGATCTATACTATGCACTGTACATCAGAGCCAATTATAAGGGTTAAAATATTATAAATGAAACAAGAGTACTAGAAGAAATTGTAGGTCAACTTGTTCATACTCTCAGAGATTGGAAGAAACGTCTAGCTTGAGCAATGTTCCATTATTATGGCTGTGTAACAAGAACCCCAAACTTAGTGGTATAGAACCAACATTTATTGTACTCATGTTATCTATGTGTGAGAAATTCAGAGAGGGCACAGGGGAGAAGGCACGGCTGGAAAACCCCAAGTCTGGCGATCTGGGATCATCTAAGGGCTGCCTCACTCCCCTGCTGAGGGTGGTGCTGGCTGTTGCCTGGGGGCCTCCATGGGCTTCTCCGTGTGACAGTTATGGCCTCCTCACAGTGTGAAGATGGCTTCCCCAGAGTTAGCGTCTCAGAAAATATAGATCAGGAGGGAGCTATATCCTTTATTTTACCTAGCTTTGGAAGCCACGTGGTATCACATGGTATCAGTCCGCCATTCCACATAGTCACAAGCCCCATCCAGATTTTAAAAAGGAGAACTCCACTTCTCAGTAGGTGGAGGGTCAAATCATATTGTAAGAATAGTTTGTGGGATGGAAAATCTTCTTGTTATCATTTAGGAAAACATAATCTTCTAGAATGAAAATTCAGAGGAAAACAAAAAAGATTAAATAATTTAGACTATTAAAATATCAAGAATTTCAGCATGGCCAAAAAATGGTCAGAAGAAAAATCAGAAGAGAAATGGCAAACAGAAAAAAACTGGAAAATCATATTACACACAAAGTGCTAATCTCATACATAAATCTCTGATAGAAAATAGGCAAAGGCTGTGAATTCATCGTTCACGGTAAAACAAATACAAATGACCTTTAAACATATTAGTAGATTTTCAGCATCAATTATAATAAGAGAAAATATAAGATAAATTATCTCTTTCTAACTAAAATATTAACAAATTTCAAAGTTTGAAAACTCTCTGTTGTCAAGGCTTTAGAGTAACAGGTTGTGGAAGTACAGAATCTGATTACTTATGGAGAGCCAGTTGTCAATGTCTAACACAATTACAAATGCATTTATTCTCTGACCTACTAATTCTTAGAATTTACCCTACAGACATGCCATGGTACCTATGAAATGCAATACATGCAAGTGTATTTGTTGTGATAATTTTTAACAGTAAACGTTTAAAAATAATCTATACAAATTTAGGGAACTGATTTTAAAAAAACATAATACATCCACTCAATGGAATAGTATGCAAAAGCAAATTGAACTAATATGAAAAAAAGTCCACGATATATTATTGAGTAGAAAAGCAAAGTTCAGAACAGTGTCTAATATGCTACTTTTTGTATAAGAAAAGGGGATAAATAAAACGTATTTTTAAACTTTTTTGTTTTTGAATAAACAAACACAGGAGGTATTTGCTAGCATCCAAAAATGTGAGTAATCATGAAAGTAGGTGAACAGGGACAAGGATGGAAGTGAAAATCCAAATGTAATGCTTTTGTGTTATTCTCTTTTTGGAATAAAATGAATTACTTATTCAAAAATTAAACTTACTTTAAAAAGATCAAGAGGGAATATCATAAGAATTTTCTACTATAAATGCTATCGAAGTAAGGGTTATGGAAGAAAATGTGTTTTGTGTAAAAATAAGTCAGGAAAAGACTAGCTTAAATTTGGAAGTTCTTTACTGACTGTTTTTTGTTGATTTTTTTTTCAGATAATTTTGCGTGCTGGCAGTCACTGTCAATAGCAAAGGGGTAGTTAATATCGGGCAGCATTTGCCAAATTTATCTATCTTCACTTTCTTCATTTCCTTTTTCCCCTTTCCTGATAAAAATATCTATTAATATCTTAATAAAATTTGAGAAATTCTATTCTATATATTAAAATTTCACCTAATAAAATGTCCAATCAGGCAGCAACTTTGGGATAATAACTTTTTCGCTTATTTACTTAATTTGAAGGTTAAATATTGTGGTATTCCTTCATCATGTCCTCAGTAGAACTTAATAATCTAACAAAAACAATGAGTCATTTTAAGTCCCTCCTCTAGGAATAAGTTTGCTTTCTATATTTTGTTTGGATTTTTAAGATGGCTTTCTACATTGTGTTTGGATTTTTTCCCCCTGGCAAGACTGTTTTTACTTCCTAAAAATAGGGCACCATGCTTATTCTTCTATCCTTAAAGAATATGCAGTCTTGTGAGATGTTACAGGGGCACAGAGAAGGTAAGGTTTTCATCTACGGTCATCACAGAAAGTATAATGAAGGGAAAAGTTTCAAAATGTCATTCCAAGCAAACCACAGCATTTCATGAAGTGCGGTTCCAACATAGTTAAATGACAAAGTACACAGTCACTATGAAGAGTTTCATTCTGCGCCCTCTATTCCATTCCATTGGTCTTTCCCCCCTTTTTTTCTTTTAAACCAGTGTCACACTGTCTCATTTATAATAGCTTATCCTAAATTAAGGATGGCAAGTCTTCACTCCCTTCTCTTCTTTAGAAGTGTCCTCTCTGATCTTGGGCCTTTCCTCCTCCATATAAATTTCAAAATGATCAAATTCCATGAAAAACACCGTTGGTATTTTGATTAAAATTGTTTTTAACTAATAGACTTTATTGGGGAAATTGAGCACCATCTTCACACGATTTGTTTTCTTTAATATTCATTGATAAAGTTTTAAAATATACTCTGCAAATGTCTTAAACACAATTCGTTGGGTTTATCAAGATACTTGATGTAGCAGTTTGATATGGTTATGAATTCTAAAAATAGATATTGTTTTATGTTTGTAATCTGATCTGTACCCGGGCATGATTGAGTTTTGATTAGGGTGCTGAGTCCCCACCCCTTGGTGGGTGGGGACTCACAGATAAAAGGCATGGCAAAGGACAGAGTTGAGGGTTTCTGATGGTGGAGTTTTGATGTTGGAGTTTGATGCTGAAGCTGGAACCCCAGGGAAAGAGACAGAGCCATTCGCCTGATATTCTACAGCTGACCTTGTGGAGAGAGGCAAAGCCTAGAGAGCCTCGTAGTCTACAGCTAGCCTTGTGGAGGAAACAGAGGAGCTGAGTCCAGAAGAACCCAGAAAGCCTGAACCCTCACCGATATCAACAGCCATCTTGCTCCAACACGTGGAAATAGACTTTGGCGAGGGAAGTAACTTATGCTTTATGGCCTGATAACTGTAAGCTCCTACCCCCAATAAATACTCTTTATACCGCCCAGCAGATTTCTAGTATTTTGCATCAGCACCCCTTTGGCTGACTAATGCACGTGAGAGTCTCTACAAATACTGTAATTGTCTTATATTTAATTACATTTTTACTTGTTACTGATTTGCACACTGGAATTACAACTGAATTTTATTCATTAATCCCATATCCAGTTCTTTTGCTAAGCCCTCATATTATTCCTAAAACTTTTTCTCTATTTTTGAGCTTTTCTAAAAAAATGATCATATCATCTGCAAATAATGACAGTTGTCTCGCTTTACAATGCTAGACATGTGTCTTTATGTGTCCACAAAATAGAAAATACATTTGTAACAATAATAATTAGTATTTATGGCTCCTTTTCACATGCATTAGATCATTCAACATTTACAATAGTCATGCAAGGCTGATGTTACTTATTATCCCAATTTTATAATGAAGGACATGAAGCAGAAGAGAAATACATGTTGCTATTCATTACAAATTGCAAAACTCAGCTGTCTCAAGTAAAAGAAAAGAAAACAAAAAAATAATAATCTTTGAAACTAAAAACTTCAGAAGCAGATCATCAGGTACACTCAGAACAATGTGTTAGAACAATGTAAGAAAATTCAGGCTCTCTTTTCCACTTTCTCTTCTCTTCCCTTCACCTCCATTATCTTCTGTTTCCATCTCTTTTGCTCTCTCTCTTAAATCAACTTTTTTTTCCTCTGTGTCGGTTTTATTCTCAGGATGGTTGAAATGTTGACCCACAGAAACATTAGCTTACATTGTCCTAGCTGACATTCCTATACTTCCCATAATTAAAAAAAAAAATGAAGTCTGGAAATGATTCTCAGGGTCCTGACTTGATATATGCATACGTCCCTGTAAGCACCTTTATAAGCCTCCTTCTCACACATCTTAATGCACTTGCTCATACGAAGTCAATGGACTTCAGTGGGAGATTCTGATTTGTGGTTCATTTTTCACAATGAAATTGAGGCTCTATCATGAATTACAGCCAAGTGGGTTGGAGCCTAACCTTTGCCTAATTGTATCTGCATCCTTTAATTAAGGTAAGTTTTGGAGTTTGAGAAGTAGATTCTGCCTGTCCATCACAGATGCTGAGTAGGATCCTGAATAACCAGCCAGGAACTGAGATATGGCAGCCTGTAAGAAGGAATACTTCCACTGGCCTAACTCCTACTCCATTTTTTTTTTACCACTTACAAGACCATAATTCTAAGATAATCTTATCTATCCAATCAAATCTTACTGTGCCCTTCATCATTAATTAATTAATATCTGGCCTACATTAGTCTCTGGGCTCAGCCGTCCTTGAGTCAGAGTTATTCTTCTCTTTCATCCATGAGGTGACAGACCATTTCAAATATAGAAAAAACCTAAGTCTTGGCATTCAGGGATTTTTTTTTAAATTATTCAGCTGAGGACCTTTTAAATGAAGTTTTTCTGGTATGTATATACTTTGTAAGTCCTTGCTTTTAATAATAATCAATATATAATGCAATGTGGGATGATGGAATCATATACTTAAAACTTCCTTCTGCATTTTCCACCAAGGTGAAATTGTTTAAGGAGTTCTTTAAACTCACTAAACTTCCAAGTTCTCATCTATAACATGTGCATGGTATTTTCTAATAAGTTTTCTTTGAGGTTTAAAGTTACATTAATGGTAAATGATATATTTAAATGGAAGCTTTGGTTATTTTTAGAAAATCCAATATGTTAAAAGTATTGTGGAAAGGCCATATATAATACAAAGACATGCCAGAGGTAGTTTCTCAATTAAGAAACATATAATTTAGTAAAGAACCAGAGCATAAACAGGAAGAAAGTTAAATTAAAATACAGAAACTGAATGATAAAAATTTAACTGATTTCTGAAGGCATAATAATTATTTCCCATTTAAGTAATATACAGAGTGGGTATTATGATAATCTTAAATTAGTATATATAATTAAGGCGCCATAAATCCTTATTATTTAGGAGTAAATGTTTTTGGCATTTAAATCCATGGACTATTGGCTTTTAAATCTCAGGCAGTAATTTACCACCAAAGGAAAAAATATATAATTCTGCTTTCAGAAATCCCTAGTTGTCAAACCCAATCAAACCCATCATTTAGTCAATGTTCAGGATTGTTGCTCTGAGTATAATTTTATAGCTGTGTCCAAATTTGTAGCAAAGTAAATAATTATTGAATAAATTTACAATATTTCCAAGAATGATTTGGATTTGATGCTTATGCTGATTGAACTAATGAATCTTTAGGTATAGCCACAATATACCCAAAGAATAAACTCAGAAGGTATTATTGTTTTCGAATTGCAATCTTTTTGGACTAGTTAGCCATAGCTCCAAAAGTTCCACCATTTTTGTTTTCTCAGAAGATTAACAGTCAATTCGAAGCTGACTAATTAGAATAAAATGTGGATTGGAGATTTAGTAAATACCTTACTAATGGGACAGCCTGCTGCTGTTTTCTGAGGTTCTCTGGAAGGGAGGAAGGTGTCAAATATTTGTTGTTTAACTGGGCTCAACAGTCAATGAAGTTCTTCCTGTATTCTCTAACATAGTTAGGGAGAGAGTATCATGAACTCTTAATTCTCTAGGAAAACATTTAAAAGTGGCTTTTAATTGGCCTCATGCAATGGTAAAAGATTAACCAGAGGGGGGTGTATTTAAACAGAAGAAAATGTTAGATTAGATCTGGAGACTTCCTGCAACATTCTGTGTAAATGGAGTAGGGAGTTCAAACTTTACAAACATTATTTTAGAAATTGCAGCCTACCCCTCCTCCTGAAGGTTCTATTAATTATATGTTTAAAACACATAGAGTAATAGTAACATTTACCTTGCTATTGTTGTTTCTGGTCTGTTCAGGGCTCTGTTTAGTAAACATAATTCGATGACCATGAAATTTAAGCCTTGCATTACATCAGAATTCTAAATAAACTAGCATTCACTCATTTTTTGTTTAACAAAGATTTAAGTTTTAGCTCTATGACAAGCACTGGAAACACAAAGATGTAAAAGAATAGCAGTTAGCAGTCATGTAGGGAAAACTACGACCAAGATAAACAGATTATAGGGCACAAAAAAAAAATTCTGTAGGATCACTTCAGTGGCAGAACAAGATATAAATTAAAAAGGGGAGGGACCAAAGGCAAGAGAACACTGAGGAGACGGTAGTCCGGGATGGAGATGTGAAGCCGCTGAAGAAGGCAGTGGCAGTGAGTCAGAAGACAGAACATGACTCCCACTGAAAATAATGATGGCAGTAATTATAACTAGAGCTAAAATTTATTGAGTGCTCACTCTTTACCAGATAACAATCTAAGAGTTTTATATATATCAACACACATATTAACAATGTAATGCTCAGAACAACCCCCAAAGGTTCTTTCTATTGTTCTTCCCAGTTTTTCAAAGGTTCTTTCTATTGTTATTCCCATTTTAGAGTGAGGAAACTAAGACACTAAGCAGTAATGTATCTTCCTCCAAAGTCACACAGCAAGTAAGTAGAGGACCTGTAGAGCTGGAATTCAAACCCAAACTCTGACTCCAGTGCCTACTGTCACATCCTGGAAACTATGGCAAAACAAGAATAATATGAATCCTAGATTTCTCTCTTGGATGATTGCATGGATGGGGTACTTTTATCAAAAATAAACATGAAAGGAAGAGGAGCACTTTGGGGAGAAAGATAATTAAAATTTTGTTTTGTTCATTTTGAATTTGAGGGGCCCGTCAGAACAGGCTGTTAAAACAGGAATGTGGAAAATTGAGGATTAGAAGTAGATAAGTGGCAGTATTGTTTTGAAATCATAACCTGACTCCAGGAGTAAGTGTCGACAGTATGGAAATATAGATCAATGTTGAGCGTGCAGCCAGAGAAAGTGAGCCAACAAAAGATTCTAAATTGAGAGAGGGGGCAAGATGGCGGCTGAGTGAACATCCCTGTTAGAGTCTTCTGCAGGGAATCGGCTGGGCGGCGTTGGAGACTCTTTGGGACCGGATTGTTTCGGGATTTTTGCTGGTCCGGAGGTGTCTGGACATCGATTTGGAGGGAAGGTAACAGAGAGGATTCGTCTGTGAAATATACACGGAGATCCCAGCTACC
The DNA here is from genome assembly GCF_030445035.2 of Dasypus novemcinctus. NCBI lineage: Eukaryota > Metazoa > Chordata > Mammalia > Cingulata > Dasypodidae > Dasypus > Dasypus novemcinctus. The sequence continues at coordinate 68,753,214 of NC_080684.1, read as the reverse complement.
TGTAGAGGATTCCCTTCTTGGGTAGGCGGAGACGAGGCATCTAGCCCCGCTCGGTGGGGCTGAGCCAGGCCGGGCCGGGCCGCGGTAGCGTTTGGAGCCGGGCGGGGCCGGTGCAGGCCCCGGCTGCGGGCCGCGGTAGCGCTTGGAGCCGGGCGGGGCCGGTGCAGGCCCCGGCTGCGGGCCGCGGTAGCGCTTGGAGCCGGGCGGGGCCGGTGCAGGCCCCGGCTGCGGGCCGCGGTAGCGTTTGGACCCGGGCGGGCCCGGGTCAGGCCGCGGCGGGTACGGAGCCGGGCAGGGCCGGTCCAGGCCGCGGTGGCGGGAGGTGGATGCCGGAGCCGGCTGGGCCGCTGTAGCGAGCGGAGCTGGGCGGAGCCAGGCCAGGCCAAGGCGGCGTGAGGAGCCGGGCAGAGCCGGTCCAAGCCTCCGCGGCGGGCGGAGCCGGGCCTGCGGAGGGGTTTCTGTTTTTTTTTTTTTTTTTTTTTGAGCATCTGCAGTACTGGGGAGTTCGTGGGCCCTGGGCGGCCTATTGGGGGTTTGTGGGAAGGGAGGTGCTTGCAGACCCATTTGGGCAGACAGACGGGGGGGTTTTAGGGCAAAGCGGGGGGAAGTTGTTGTTTTAGATAGTGTTGCAATTGTGACACGTGTGTACCTGTATCTCTCTTCTCCCTATCCGTTCCCCACCGTTTGCCCATCCTCTTTTTCTTTCTTCCTTTCTTCTTGCCTTTCTTTTTTCTTTATTATAATTAGTTTGTTTTTTTTTTTTTTTTTTTCGGTTTTCTCTTTCCCTCTTGTCCCTCATCTTCCACTTATTTTTACTTTAATTCAAGTATACAATAGGTGCTACAGGGAACACCTCACATTGCTGGGTTTTCCCATCCTCCACTGCCTCATTTCTGTGTGAACTGATTTAGGCTACCTACACTATCCCCCTTCCCCTGCATCTTGATATCCACTATCATCTACTGTCTCTCCTATATTCCACCCCCCACCTCCCGTTCTTTGATCCACAAAGTGTCTAACTCTTAATTTCTAATACCTTTGTTCTGTTTTCTGTCTATTATCCACTCTTGAAACTATTACCTTTCTTTTCTTTTTCCCTCTCTCATGAAAACAATAGCTGTGTAGTTCATACCATATTCCTCCCAAATTCAGTCATCAACTTCATAAAAGGTACTCTACCTACAGCTATAACTCTATACAATCTACATGAATCTAACCTCCATCCTTCCAGATCTCATATTCCTGCTTTATTAACATACATCACCAATACAACTTTACACTTTTCCCTTGCTTACACAATTGCCTTTCCCCAACACTAATACTTTCCTCTAAAGTGAACTTAACCAACAACAAGTAACTAGAATAAGAAGAAAAAAGTGACAAAGAGAAGATATAACTCCTGTGCAAAAATAACAACTAATTAACCTCCAAGAGCAGACAAAGAAGCTAAGGAACTGATTAAATTCATCAAAATAAAGAGATGACCAGGAAGCAACAAAAATCTACGAACCAAACCAATAATCAGGAAAACATGGCTGAATCCAATCAACAAACCAATAATCACGAAGGGGAGCAAAACTTGGCACAAGCAATGAAAGATCTCAGAACATTTATCACCGACAAATTTGATGCAGTAATGAAAGAGGTTAACAACATGAAGACATCACTTGGAGGGGAAATTGCAGACATACGCAAAAACATAACAGATATGATGGGAATGAACACCACAGTTCAAGAAATCAAAAATACACTTGCAGCAAATATCAGCAGACTAGAAGAGACAGAGCAGAGAATTAGTGATGTGGAAGACAGTACATCAGAAATCAAACAGATAGTAGAAGGGGTCAATAAGAAGATAGAAAAAATCCAATTAGGATTTAGGGACCTGAATGACAATGCAAAACGCTCAAACATACGTATTATAGGCATTCCAGAAGGTGAAGAGAAGGGAAAGGGGTCAGAAGGAGTGCTGCAGGAAATAATGGCTGAAAACTTCCCAAATCTACTGAAAGAGACAGATGTACATATCCAAGAAGCACAGCGCACACCACAAGTCATAAACCCCAACAGGCCCACCCCAAGACATATACTTGTCAAATTATCCAATGCTCAAGACAAAGAGAAAATCCTAAAAGCAGCAAGAGAAAAGAAAACCATCACATACAAGGGAAGCTCAATTAGATTAAGTGCTGATTTCTCTTCTGAAACCATGGAGGCAAGAAGACAGTGGTATGATATAGTCAAGGTACTAAAGGAAAAAAATTTCCAACCAAGAATACTCTATCCAGCTAAACTAGCATTCAAACATGATGGAGAGTTCAAAATATTCGCAGACAAACAGAAACTGAAAGAGTATACCAACAAGAAACCTCCCCTTCAAGAAATTCTAAAGGGAGTTCTGCAGGAAGAAAGGAAAAAACAGGAAAGGCAAAGTTGGAGGAGAGTATAAGACCAACAACAACAACAAAAAAGACAAAAAAAAATATACAAGCAAAATATGACAAACACAAATCCAATCAAAATATGGCTAACACAAATAATTCCTTGATAGTAATAACACTGAATGTCAATGGATTAACTCACCTATCAAAAGATTCAGACTGGGACACTGGATAAGGAAATATGACCCATCCATATGCTGTCTACAAGAGACACATCTTAGACCCAGAGACGCATGGAGATTGAAAGTGAAAGGCTGGAAAACAATCATACAAGCTAACAATAACCAAAAAAAGGCAGGAGTAGCTATATTAATATCAGACAAAATAGACTTTAAATGTGAAACAATTGTGAGAGACAAAGAAGGATACTACATTTTAGTCAAAGGGAAAATCTGTCAAGAAGATCGAACAATCATAAATATCTATGCCCCTAACAAGGGTGCCTCTAAATACGTCAGGCAAACGCTGGAAAAACTAAGTGAAAGAATAGATACATCTACAATTATAGTGGGGGATTTTAATACACCACTATCAACTCTGGACAGAACATCTCAAAAGAGAATCACCAAAGAAACAAAACATCTGAATAGTATATTAGAGGAGCTGGATCTAATAGACATATATAGATCGCTACACCCAAACACAGCAGGATATACATTTTTCTCAAGCGCACATGGATCATTCTCCAAGATAGATCATATGCTAGGCCACAAAGAAAGGCTGAACGAATTCAGAAAGATTGAAATCATACAAAACATTATCTCTGACCACAGTGGAGTCAAGCTGGAGATTTGCAAGGGAAAGAAGCCCAGATTTCACACCACGATTTGGAAATTAAACAACACACTCTTAGAAAAACAGTGGGTCAAAGAGGAAATCTCAAAAGAAATCAATGACTACCTTGAAACAAATGATAATGACAACACAACATACCAAAATTTATGGGATGCAGCAAAAGCAGTACTGAGAGGGAAGCTTATAGCCATAAATTCATATATCAAAAAAGAAGAAAGAACAAAAATTGAAGAACTAACTGCACATTTGAAGGAATTAGAAAAACAACAACAAAGTAACCCAACAGGAAGAAGAAGGAAGGAAATAACAAAGATAAGAGCAGAACTAAATGAAATAGAAAATAAGAAAGCACTTGAACAGATAAACAAGACCAAGAGCTGGTTTTTTGAGAAGATTAACAAAATTGACAAACCTTTAGCAACACTAACAAAGAAAAAAAGAGAGAAGATGCAAATACACAAAATAAGAAATGAGAAAGGCGATATCACCACTGACCCCACAGAAATAAAGACTATCATAAGAGGATATTTTGAAAAACTATATTCCAACAAAAACGACAATCTAGAGGAAATGGACAAATTCCTAGAAACACATAAACAGCCCATATTGACAAAAGAAGAAATTGATGATCTTAACAAACCAATCACAAGCAGAGAGATAGAATCAGTTATTAAAAATCTCCCAACTAAGAAGAGCCCAGGGCCAGATGGCTTCACAGGTGAATTCTATAAAACATTCCGGAAAGAACTGACACCAATCCTGCTGAAACTATTCCAAACCATCGAAACAGAAAGAACATTACCCAACTCCTTCTATGATGCCAACATTACCCTAGTACCAAAGCCAAACAAAGACATCACAAGAAAGGAAAATTACAGACCAATTTCTCTAATGAACCTAGACGCAAAAATACTTAACAAAATACTTGCTAATCGTATTCAACAACACATTAAACGAATTATACACCACGACCAAGTGGGATTCATCCCAGGTATGCAAGGATGGTTCAACATAAGAAAATCAATCAACGTAATACACCATATAAACAGATTGAAGGAAAAAAATCACATGATTATATCTATTGATGCGGAAAAAGCATTTGACAAAATACAGCACCCTTTCTTGATAAAAACACTCCAAATGATTGGAATACAAGGAAATTTTTTGAACATGATAAAGAGTATATATGAAAAACCTAAAGCCAATATTGTTTACAATGGAGAAATCCTAGACTCCTTCCCTCTAAACTCAGGAACAAGACAAGGATGCCCACTGTCGCCGCTCCTATTTAACATTGTCTTAGAAGTACTTGCTCGAGCACTGAGGCAAGAACCAGAAATAAAAGGCATTCAAATTGGAAAGGAAGAAGTCAAAATTTCATTATTTGCAGATGACATGATCCTATACATAGAAAACCCTGAGAGATCTACAACGAAGATCCTAGAACTCATAAATGAGTTTAGTAAAGTCGCAGGTTATAAGATCAATGCGCAAAAATCAGTAGCATTTCTGTACACCAATAATGAGCAAGATCAGGAGGAAATCAAGAAACAAATACCATTCACAATAGTAAATAAAAAAATCAAATACTTAGGAATAAATTTAACTAAAGAGGTAAAGAACTTATACACTGAGAACTATACGAGATTGTTCAAGGAAATCAAAGAAGACCTAAATAAATGGAAGACTATTCCTTGTTCATGGATAGGAAGACTGAACACTATTAAGATGTCTATCCTACCAAAATTGATCTACACATTCAATGCAATCCCAATAAAAATCAATGCAGCCTTCTTTAAGGAACTAGAAAAACTAACTATGAAATTTATTTGGAAAGGAAAGAGACCCCGAATAGCCAAAGACATACTGAAAAAGAAAAACGAAATTGGAGGAATCACACTACCTGACTTCAAAACATACTATAAAGCTACGGTGGTGAAAACAGCATGGTATTGGCATAAGGAGAGATATATAGACCAATGGAATCGAATTGAAAGCTCTAATATAGAACCTCACATATACAACCACATAATATTCGATAAAGCCACCAAACCCTCTCAACTGGGAGAGAGTGGCCTATTCAACAAATGGTGTCTGGAGAACTGGATAGCCATATGTAGAAGAATGAAAGAGGATTACCATCTCACACCTTATACAAAGATCAACTCAAGATGGATCAAAGACCTAAATATAAGAGCCAAGACCATAAAAACCTTAGAAAGCAGTGTAGGGAAACATCTACAGGACCTTGTAATAGGTAATGGATTTATGAATATCTCACCAAAAGCACGAGCAGCAAAAGAACTAATAGATAAATGGGACTTCCTCAAAATTAAAGCCTTCTGCACCTCAAAGGAGTTTGTCAAGAAAGTAAAAAGGGAGCCCACACAGTGGGAGAAAATATTTGGCAATCATATATCTGATAAGAAACTTATAACTTGCATATATAAAGAACTCCTACATCTTGAAAATAAAAAGATAAACAATCCATTTAAAAAATGGGAAAAAGACTTAAACAGACACTTCTCCGAAGAAGAAATACAAATGGCAAGAAAGCACATGAAAAAATGTTCCAAATCTCTAGCTATCAGGGAAATGCAAATCAAAACCACAATGAGATACCATCTTACACCCATAAGATTGGCAGCTATGAAAAAAACAGAAGAATACAAGTGCTGGAGAGGATGTGAAGGAAGGGGAACACTCATCCACTGCTGGTGGGAATGCAGAAGGATCCAACCATTCTGGAGAACAGTATGGCGGTTTCTCAAAAAACTAGCCATAGATTTGCCATATGACCCAGCAATACCACTGCTGGGAATATACCCAGCAGAACTGAAAACAAGAACACAAACCAATATATGTACACCAATGTTCATAGCAGCATTGTTCACTATTGCCAAAAGTTGGAATCAACCCAAATGCCCATCAACAGACGAGTGGATCAATAAAATGTGGTATATACACACAATGGAATACTACTCGGCTGTAAGAACAAACACACTACAAACACATGTGATAACATGGATGAATCTTGAGAACCTTATGTTGAGTGAAGCAACCCAGACATTGAAGGACAAAAACTACATGACCTCAATGATATGAAATAAACAAGCTGCCCTAGATAGCAAGAGACTGAACGATAGGCTTGCAGGAAATCGGAGGGTGGAGGAAGGATATGAGCCGATGTCTGCAGGGGTGGAATTTAAGACGAGATGGTGGTAAGTATGAACACAAAGAAGAGATAAAAGGGGGGCAAGGGGTTGCCTTTGCTTGGGGCTTTGCGGGTTTGAGGGTGGCTGGGGAGGGACGGGTGGGTAACGTTGCCCAAAAGTGGGGGGAGGGAGGGGTAGCATACGAAACAGGAGAGGGTCAGGTGTTGGTGGAGAGTAAAATGCCGAGAAAATCATATCAAAATATAATAAAGAGGGTTACCTGTTTAGAATGCTCGGAGGGGAGGGTCTGATGCAGGACGGGCTCCTGGGGAATGTATAAATGCTCATTCTGCCAGAGTGGGTGACACCATGGGGTAGAAACCCAAGTAGTGAGAGTGGGGGTGGACCCACATCCTGGGGAGGACTAATGCCATCCAATAGAGGGAACTGTATCCCTCGAGAGAAAGGGTGGCTCCCAGGGCATTGGGGCAGTTGAGCAAGTTAGGCCCTGAACACTATTCCATCTATCTCTGGAAGTGGCTCCTCAGGAAACGGAGGTTGGCTATCACTGAGGGCACCAAGGTGGAAGGGAAAATGGACGTTAAATGTGTGGAACCAAAGTAAATGGGGGGTAAGAGAGGAGTTTCTTGAGAGTACACAAGGATGGATATAAAACATGTAATATTACACCATAACATATAGGAGATGACAGACTGATAATGTAAACCATAATGTAAAACATAGGATAACTAAAAATGTAAAGAACTGTGTATCCTAAAGTATGCACCATAATGTAAACACAGATGTCACCTTGTTAGAAAGCTAATGTCTCAGACTCTGTACATCACTTTAAGTAAATATGATATGAATAGGGCGTAAGAGTATCACTGTGGAAGGGAAAAGGTTTTCTGGTGGATGTGTGGGAGTGCTGTATATTATATATATACATTGCTGTGGTCTAGGACTCCTGTGAAGAAAAGCTGAATAATTAGGGGGGGGGAAAAAAAAAAAAAAAAAAAAAAAAAAAAAAAAGAAAAATATAGGATGTGGAATTTTTTCAAGTCAACATTCTTTATCTAAGTTCTTTATCTAACTTTATCCAAGTTCTTTATCTATCCTTTAAACTCATCGCTATATGCCATTCCCTAGTAAGGGACCATGACATTATATTGGGCTTCAAATTTCGGGGAGTTCTGGATCACAGAGTGTTTCAACAATGGCAATGGAGGGATACTGGTATGGGATACCAATGACAGATGATATATGACTGACAGGGAGCTGTACAGAACATATGTCCAGGGTGCATGGTAATGTTTGGATATACTCATAGTGGCAACAATTAAAAACCACAGTAGGGGGGGTACTGGGTTCCTGGCCAGTGGTGCTCTGTCGTGGTCCCTAGGGGAGCAGCGACAGTCTTCCAGGTACAGTGGTGGGGACCGGGAGGGAGTGAGGGTTCAACAGTGAGCCCCTGATACTAATGACTATGCTTGTGAGCTGATAAACCCAAAATAATAACAAGGCCTAGAGCAACTTTGTGCCTGGGAATTTCCTTCTGTCAGCCTTCATGTTACTCAAATGTGGCCAGTCTCGAAGCCAAACTCAGCATGTAAATGCAATGCCTTCCCCCCAGCGTGGGACATGACACCCGGGGATGAGCCTCCCTGGCAACGAGGGACCACTATCAACTACCAACTGATGATGCAACTGGAAAATGACCTTATACGGAAGGTTCAATGCGGATCAGCAGAATATCCATGTCTACATAAAATACCATGAATTTAAAATGCTGTTTGACCTAAAGTAAGGGGGAAATGGAAAGGAGAAATGAGTTTATATGGCTACGAGTTTCTAAAAAAGAGTCTGGAGGCTGGCAGAAGGTTTGCCCTCATGCACAACTGAGCAGAGTCAGAGAGACAGATAAAGCAGATACAACCCCCAGATATTGGTTCCTTTGAGGGCTAAAGAGACCCATGGGAGTTATGGTCATGGCCGATGGGGTTAACTACCAGGGCAGATGGCCCCTCTTTGGAAATGGTGTTTATGTGTGATGAATCTGGACTCAGATGGGATCTCCCTTCATAAGACTTTCATGCTAATGTGCTGGAGGTGCAGTTAATGTTGGGGTTTAAGATATATTTAGGGGATTTGAATCTCTGGACTGACAATGTGATAGCCAGATCCTGAGCCTCAACAGACTCCAGCACCTACAATCTGATTTATTGGACTTACCACACTCAGCTAAGAGGGAGGTGAAGAAGGACAACCACCACACCATGGAGCCTAGAGTGATTACAACTGAAAATGGGAGGATTGCATCCAGCATCCAGGTGGAATCTGAGCCTCCTCTTGACATAAAGGTGCAATGGACACAACCAATCCAGTGTCCACATAGAAGAGGTGGCATTGGATTGGGAAAAGTGGACATAATGGACAAAGGGTATGGGGAAAGGCAGGAAGAGATGAGAGGTGGAGGTGTCTTCGGGACATGGAGCTGCCCTGGATGGTGCTTCAGAGGTAATCACCGGACATTGTAAATCCTCACAGGGCCTACATGATGGAATAGAGGAGAGTATAGGCCATGATGTGAACCAATGTATATGAGGTGCAGAGGTGCCCAAAGATGTACTTACCAAATCCAATGGATGTGTCATGATGATGGGAACGAGTGTTGTTGGGGGGGGGGGAGAGGGGGGGGTGGGGGGGGTGGGGTTGAATGGGACCTCACATATATATTTTTAATGTAATATTATTACAAAGTCAATAAAAAATAAAAAAATTAAAAAAAAAAAAAAAAAAAACAAAAAAAAAAAAAACAAAAGATTCTAAATTGAAATGACCAGCGAAGAGAGGGAAAAATAAGAGATTTTAAATGTTTAAGGGGAAGGAAATTGAAGGGAGTGAATGACCAATAGTTGTAAATATCAAGTATAGGTGAAGTAAAACTAGGAAAGAAAGGTGATAATTGAATATGGTATTGAAAAAATCTTTTTAAAAAATTATGGGGAGAAAATTCAGGTTTTAGCCAACTGAATAATAATCATGAGTATCATTTAACTGAATGATTACAATGGCATAGGTGAGAGGCTAATTGCTTCACATGGTAATTAGGAAGTGATCAAATGATATTTTAGCATGCTAAGTTACGTTTTCAATGTTCTACCTCAAAAGCAAAATGCCGTGTTTCTATGTCTGATAGTGAGTACCTATTCTGAATCAAGTAAATTACGTGATCAAGCATCTATGTTGAATCATAAAGCAATTACACAATCAGAAGAAGTAGTGCTATGAAAAACGAAAAAAAATATGTATCAATGTTGAACTCATTAAAAAAAAAAAAAACATCTATAAGGATAAAGAATAGCAAGCCAGTTAGGTAAACATTTAAAAACACTGAATACCAGTCATACCAGATCATTTGTCTCTGTCTAGCCTCTCAGCTATAAGGACTCCCAGAATGTTGGAAATGAATGGAAATTGAATAGATAAAGAAACCAAAGCATATGGCACTAGAATGATCTGCCAAGAGACAGAGAGTTAGTTAGTGGTAAAATATAAATCAGAACACACATGTCCTGATTCCAAGTTCAGTATTCTTTAGGCTACATTATAAACGCTGTAGTACAAATAGTTGGAACTTGTGCCTGACAAATTTATATGCCTTAATGAATTAACTATACTAAGTGTTCATATATAGATTGATAAATGAAATGGTATGTTTGATTGCTTGTGACTGAATATTTTGCAACTCTTTTGCTATTTTTCTTGCCATCTATTAAGTAAAATAATCTGATAATTAACAGAAAGGTTAGCTTTCAAATGGGTTTTCTATTCAAAGAATCAATATTAAAAATTGCCATTGGTTTCTTAACATTTTGCCATAGTGATTACCCCCTAGAAGGAACAATGCTCAGAAGGACCAAGATTCATTTTCTTTGCCAATGTAAATATGTTTATATATAGGCCTTACATTCTTTCATAATTCATAGTCCAAGAATATTATAATTCTTTTTAAAAGGTGGCTTATGTTTAAGGAAACTGTGGTATTTCATTTCTAGCCTTTACTCTGAAAGAAAGGAAACCAAGCTAATGAATCAATAAATTAAAACTATTATGTTCTTGAAAAACTGATTTTTTTGTATATATAAATGTAGCCTATGCCCATATATGACCATTTAGTGAGCAAAAATAAATAAGCAGATATCTTTGTTCTGTGCATTTATCTGTATGAATGTTCTATTTCAATTAAAAATTATTTTAAAGACAGGAATAAGCAGAAACCATTGCAATTGCTATATTTTAAGCCTTCTTAATATAATAAATCATGAAGAAAAATTGGGATGTTTTTCATTTCTTAAATACAAGAGAGATCTTTGAAATAAAAAAATTGATTTCACATGTCATGGAGCTATGGATAATCATACTGGCAGTTTTGTCATGAAAACAGAACTGTTTTATTTAGGTAAAGAAAATTGAACTTTTTTGCTGAGATTATGTTCACTGTTGTGCATTAAAATCTTTTAGATTGACAACAAGCTAGAGTCTGTAGATGCAAATCACTTTAGAGGATTAAACTCAGCAGTTAGTAAAATTGTCAGGAATGATTTGGGAGGAGCTGAAAAAAAGAAAGTCTGCAGTAAGATCAATTACAAAAATGACCAAAGAGACAAAACTTAGAAAGGTCAGTGCTCAGGTTTATCACAAATAGGAATCTATATTGGAATTTGGGAGTTAGAATTTCTCAGAGAACTCATAATTTCAAAATGTCAAATTGGAAATTTTTACTAGAGAATAAGCTCCTCCAGAGAAGGGGCTATGAATTATAATGTATTTTTTTTATTACTTTTACCTATTTCCATACAGCAAACACTCAATAAATATTTGTTGAATAAATGAATAATTCGTGAAATCTCCTTTTTGGCACTAACAGTTTCCCTAGAAATATTTTCTTTCTCCTTTTAGAAACACTTACATGATGATTCCCTGAGGCATCAGCTTGCTCACAGAATGCAGAGGATTGCAAAAGTTACTAGAGAAAAGCAGATCTATTTGATGTTGTTATCTGACCCAACTCAGCTGAGAGAAGATATTTTAGGACATCCCTTTTCATCCACATGTTTTTACTACTTTATCTTTCAAGATAAAAGGAATGAGAAGAGATTGACCAAGGGGAAATGAAAAATATCAGTGTGTGGAGCCTGCATGCACATGATATATGTAAACATAATCAAGCAAAAACAGTCAGAATTATAGACCATTCTGCCAACCTAGTTCCTTTTTTTCCCCCTCAGACTATTTATTTCTCTTCTTTAACCCCCACCTCCTTGCATGCACTCACTCCCACTTTCCTATTTCCAGTGATCTAATTTATCAGAATTCTTATCTACTGACCTCCCAACCCCTGAATAACTAGTATTTTCCACTGGGAATTTCTACTAGTTAGTAGGTATTGGTGGATGTGCCTTTTTAATAGGAAAGATGTTTATTTAACAAATTTATTATAAATAAATCTCCACGTGAAACAAACCGTGTAAAATTCATTATCAGCTAAAAATTCTCCTCTGAGGTAATTTGAAACCAAAGTCAAGTTTAGCCAAAGTGCAGAAGATCTAGTTTTCTTTAACTTAAAAATATGTAGTAGTTGAATTCCACATAAGGATTTGGCAATGGAGTAATACTTTTCTAACCAGGGCCTAATTTCTTGTTATTACCAGTGGTTTATGGTCTAAATATTACAGTCAGCACATTGTAAAAGACATTTGGGGGAGTAGCATGCTTAGTGCCAAACTTGAATTGAACTTTCATTCCTGGTAGCCTATCTGCACACATCAGTAAAGGCCTCCTAGTTCTGGTATTGTGATAAACAAAAACCAGGGGGAATTGGACTAGGAAAACAATCTTTATTCCTGGTTTGTTTTCAAACTGGCTTTCTCCTTCACTTGAGGGAACAAACCAACATACAGTCAGAATGAGTTGATACCCAGAGAAGGGAGAGAAACTTAAGATGTCTTACAGTACAATTAGCTCAAAAATGTAACATTCTCAAACCATTTTTAAAGCCTATAATTTCTGCTAGAATGGTTCAGAGAGATGAGCCATGATATTATGCCAGGACTCTTCCTTTCCTTTTAGTTGCTGAAGGCCTTAGGAGGCCAGCCCACTGCAGTGTGGCTCAAGGTATGTGCTCATTCATTTTTTTGCAAGCATTCATGGCACAAGACCCTGTTGTGAGTCAGACATTGGACTAGACCCTAGGGATACAAAAATGAATAAAACCTGGTTCATGAGACCAAGGCATTTATTACTTGTTGGGAGGGCGATGATAATAAGAACATTAGGTAATAATAAAATCATTAGGCCCTTTGTCAGTGGTGTGATACAAAGAACCAGGGTGCTGTTGGGGACGGGGATAAACCAGTATGACACTCAATCCATGGAGTCAGAGATGGCTTCAGCAAAGAAGAGTGAGTCTTCAAGAAAAAGGCAGAATTTTAGACAGTAGATGTTCAATAGCCTAACACCTACTACTGTCACAGCTATGACTTTTGTTATTATTCATAAATAGTAAAAGTTAGTTACTAATTTCTAGTCTCAACTGGTAATTCACTGCACATGATAGAGAGGTACTTTACTGGGTACACTTTTTTTTTTTAATTAACAAATTGAAAAAGCAGTTCAGCAGATCAGATAAACCTTATTATCAAAATTAGTGGTTTTTGTGAAACTGCACTTTCATGGTAAAGCACTCTCTCTATAAAGACTAGGTGCATTATAATCAAAACGTCGTTACACAGAGACAGTGCCTTTGTCTGGTTCACTCTCGTGCTACTTTGTCCCTGGCATGTGGCTCTCAGACTTCCTAAACCAGGAAGCCCTTCATCTAAAAGTATGTCAATCACAGATAAGGAAGGAAGCTAGACTCGTAATTCAACACAGTGGTCAGCAAACTCTGGCCCATGGCCCAAATCATCTGCTTCCTGGTTTCATAAATGAAGATTTACTGGAACTCAGTCACACTTATTTGTTTAAGTATTGTCCCTGGCTGCTTCCCCACTGCAAAGGTAGAGTTAAGTAGTTGGATAGAAGGAATGGCCCACAAAACCTTTACTATCCTGCCTTCACAGAAAAAGATTGTTGAACCCTGTATTAGACTATTAAAGCAATTCGTAGCAGGCTACACATTGCAATCACTTCTTTCCCATAACCAGGAGGAAAATCATCATTAATGCTTTCATCTCTAAATCATTTGAGTGAAAGGAATGTATTTGAAAATATCATTTAAATCATTTCATATTTTCATAGTGCTACATTGTTTAATCCTTTTTCTGTGCAGATGAATCTGGTTACAAATTTATTTTTCACAAATTTGCTAAAAGCATGATGCAATTTTAAAGTCTATTCTAATTTCTTAATTTTATAACCCCCTTTTGCTCTATTAAATTCAATTTTGCCTTAAATATGATCTTATTGTCACATGCCAGAAAAACGCTTAGAGAAATGTTGTAGTCAACTGTAGCTAATATGAATCCAGACCAATTCATTGTATATGAAAAAGAGGAGTCCTTTGTTTTTAATTTGTAGAGCTGCTCTAACATTTTTTAAAAACCAATTTAGGCCATTGATTAACCACTTAGAACCTTCATTGTACATGATCAGGATGAGAGGAAGTATAGAGATTGAGAGCTTGGATTCAAATCTTGGTAAAAATACTTGCTAATGATTTGACCCTGAGCAAGTTATTCAACCACTCTCAGCCTCAGTTTTCACATCTTCAAAACAGGAATTAAAGGACACTAACCTTGCAAGGATTTTTGCATGGTGTAATGAGAGATCCCTGTCAGATGTGCGACAAAGCACCTAACCCAGAGTGAACACTGTGTGTATGTCATACATTATTATTAGAGCCAATTCTATTATTGACATATACAGTACCGTATTGTATTATTCCAACAAATACTATTGCACAATGGTCTACAGCACAGTTATTATTGTTGTTATCATTATGCCTTTTTAAATATAGAAAACCAAATAGATATAGACTACCTGTAATGACTGAGATTGCTCTCTTTTTTCAGCAGCTTATTCTGTTAAAACTATCCTAATGATCATATTCTGCTCATCTCTGAAATGGTTATACAGTGACTATAAACCAGGAGGTTATAATTTTGAAACTCACAGCTCAAATTAAACTGTTTTCATTGATTTTTTAAAAAGAAAACAGCATCAAATAATTTTAATTTGCTGCAAGAACTAGAGTAACCTAGATTTTAATAATGGCCCATGGCATTCTTTTAAATTTATAATAAAGGTCTATTGATTTGTTCACTTGCTCTTTTGCTAGAAGAAAATGAAGACTTAACTGCAAGTAGATTTTTCATCTAAAGATTCAGAAAAGAAGGTTTTTAACTAAATACATTCAGGTGTTACTGATTCTTTCTATATTTTCTAAGTATGTGATGTTGATCAAGTTGCCATACCTTCACCATCAAGGTATATGAAAAATAATTTATCTTCATTACAGAACTTTAAATATTTTTCAGAAAAAAATATATCCTAGAATTGTAGATGTTATGGAAAATAGGAAAAAGTGATGAAATTATAAGTATCTGGAGGTACCTTTGTAGGTAAATGGAATAGTAGCACCTTTGATTCTAGTAGTCCTACAGTTCCAGTCTGACTCATTGTTGCCAGCCACACTTACTTTTTTCCCTAAGGTCTACATGAAAGAAACAAGACATGCCCAACATAAGATTATGTCACGTGGCCCAACACGAATAGTTTTGTTAGGAAAGCTTTGCCCACTCCATTTAACTGAGTCTCTGCAAACTAGTTTCATAAAATGCATCAAACAGATTTTAAGTTAGTGACCTTAAGTTAGAGTTAGAGTTAGAATGACTACCTAACTCTAGTCACCTAGAGTTAGAGTGACCTGTATTTTCCTGTTTATCAACATTTCAGCATGTATTCTAGTGAGTTTTTACTCTAAAAACATGCATTTGTAATGGTATAGACTTTCTTCTTGAACATTTTATTAAACATGCCATTGTAAGCATGAACAATGAAAAATTATTAAAGAATTTGTTTTGACCTATTGTTCTTTACATTAATGATGATTCAACTTATAATTTTTTTTTAAGATTTTTTATTTTTATTTATTTAATTCCCCTCCCCTCCCCTGGTTGTCTGTTTTCTGTGTCTTTTTGCTGCGTCTTGTTTTCTTTTGTCCGCTTCTGTTGTCATCAGCTGCACAGGAAGTGTGGGTGGCGCCATTCCTCAGCAGGCTGCTCCCTCCTTCCCGCTGGGCGGCTCTCCTCTCGGGCGCTCTCCTTGCGCGGGGCTCTCCTACGCGGGGGACACCCCTGTGTGGCACGGCACTCCTTGCGCGCATCAGCACTGCACATGGGCCAGCTCCACACGGGTCAAGGAGGCCCGGGGCTTGAACCCCGGACCTCCCATGTGGTAGATGGACGCCCTAACCACTGGGCCAAAGTCCGTTTCCCTCAATTTATAATTTAATATCTTTAATAGATATAAAAAGTATGCAGTGTTACTGTGTATAAATTACATAAATCGTACAACACAATTTGCAAAGAGCATAGAAATTGTCCGACACTGAATGCAATAGATATCACTATTTATAAATCTACAGCACTCAAAGTTAACTATAGTTGGAAATTTGAGGCAGTTTTAAAATTCAGAGAGGGGTGAGCTGAAATTGATTATATGGGACTGGAGAAACCTAAATTTGCCCTTAGTACTGATTCACCTATAAAGCATCATGCCACTTCATTATTCCTTTTAGTCCAGCCCCTTGGTATTTTTGTGGAACTGGATCTGATTATATCTCTAGAAATATTCACTTTTTAAAAAACTTTCTCTTGTGATTTCATCAGAGGGGACTTGCAGAAAAAGATTTCATTTTAAGAGTCATGCTAGCAGAAAGTAAAACTAAAGCCAGCTCCACCCTGAATACTTGGACAAACATTCTTTAAGGAATGGCCAAAATCAACATGGTGTTCCTGAATTGCTGAACCTATTTCATGACCCATCAATTGGATTTGTATCTGGGTTGGCTGTTAATCTAGCTAGTTACCATTCTCAGAAACGAGTGAACTTTTGATTTTGACATAACCTTTATTTTTGTTGGGAAAATATGAAAGAGAAGTATGATGCAACTGGATTTCTTTGCAATGGTTACTCTCATTATTCAAACCATGTTTTTAGTATATTAGATAAATGATATTGGGCTGACAGCAATAATCACAACATACACAAAGATTATCCATTTCCTGTAAGTAACAATAATCATCAGAAGAAGCATCTTGCATTTACCATGAGACCAAAACCATTTTCATCCTCAAGGCAGCATTTTTATTTTCCCAAGTCACTTCTTGTGCTCATGCAATTTTGTCTGTTGTTTAGGATTATTTCACAAAAAAATGTTCTCATAACCTTTGCATTGTTCCAGACTACCAGAATGGAAGTCCTAAATCAGAACACTAGGATTTAAATTCTGAGTTTTCAGAGATGCTTCTCTTCTTCTTCTTTTTATTTTTTTTATTTTGTTTTGGTTTTTACCTATCTTGACTTTTTTTTAAAAGAAATTTTAGATTACATAACTGTTACATTAAAAATATAGGGGAATATAGGGGATTCCCATATGCCCCGTTCTCTCTCCCTCCTACACTTTCCCACATTAACATATCTCCAAGACATTTGAAAAGAAATTAATGCAGTTTTAAAATTGAGTAAACTTACTTTTCAATTGACTGAATTGCCAAATGAACATACCTAATAGAAAATATATCCGTGAGAATCCACGATAATCTCTTTCCCACATCTATCACATTTGAAAATTGTGGTGAACCAATTATCACCATAAAATATAAACACAAGCTAGAATTTCAACTGAAGTTGCTATTTTTACATAATTCATAATTCTAATGCAAAAGACTGCCCCTAGTGGTTAGATTACTTCTTCAGAGAAAGGCAGGGTCAAAACACTGTTACCAAAACTCGTTGAATGTACACTTTGGATGGATTGTATGGTGTAGGATTATATCTCAATAAAATTGCTAGTTAAAAAAATACTGTTAAGATATTATAATATGATTTTGTTCTGATTAAAATAACACAAATATATTTATTGCATTGTAGAGTCATATTCTTGGTACAGTTATAATGATTTAGAAGACCTCTTAAAACTTAGCTAATATCAAGAGAGAAAGAAAGATACCAGTTTTTCACTCCTTATGCAGATTTGGTTTGTATGATGTATTAGTTAAGGTGGTTTTCAGCTCTAAATAATATAAAAACCTAACCAAAAGTAGCTTAAACCCTTGCTGCTAAAAGTGTGGACTTGTGAACTTATCAGCATTGGCTTCCCCTGTGAGCATGTAGGCCTACTGAATTAAAATCAGAAGTTTAACAAGATACCCAGGGATTAGTATCAAATAAGCCTTATTGTTTGAGAAGCACTGGCTTAATGAAGAGAATAAGTAATTATCTCACAGAACTGGATGGTAGTTTCAGGTTTCCCAGGCAGTCTCTCTGTAATTCTCCTAATTTTACACTCGTGTTCCCAAAAAGGCTGCCACAGCTCTGCACATCATATCTTCATATAGCCTTGTTCAAAGACAGGAGGGACAGTTTCACCTTTTCAGTTTCTTTTTGACAGGGAGGAAAGTCTTTCCCAGGAACCTCCAAGACACCTCCTCTTTTGGTATTATTGGTCCCTGCCTGGTAATCGATTAGCAGGAGGATGGATTTGTCAAGATTTGCTGAGACGAATCAACATTCAGCACGGATTTAGGGTTGGGTCAACTTTCCTGGAGACACTGTAACACTGAGAAATGGGAAGGGAGAGTGGGATGACAGATAGGTACCAAAAGTGGTAGCCACAAACATTCTACTACTCCTGGGTCTTTATCTAACAAAGACATGCCATGAGACTAACAAATGATGCCACAGGAATCCATTTTTTCACTAATGACTCTAATTTGAGTGTCAAATACCGGCCTTTTCTTAAAACAATTGTCATTTTTTATGATATTTCTATAAACACAATGCATATACAAATTGTCATTATGTAGAAAGCTTTACTGCATTGCCTGTACTAGATTGAAGAAATAAGAGCGAATAGTTTTCTCAGAGGTTTTTGAAGATAGGACACAGAAAGATATCATGATGTTTGGTGTGAGTAAGTTCCAGTCTCACAGTGTTTTAAAACTCCTAAAACTTAATTGTTTGACATAGCTCACTTTTTAAAGCTTTTTGAGTTATAATGACATGAGTACACAGGATTAGTTAAGTCAACAAATACTTACTGAGCATTTACTATGTAGCAGCCATTTTTCTAACTGTAGGTGTTTGTTTTCAAATTATTGTTTGATCAGGGAAGTCATAATTGAGTGAAAAGACAGAATAAACAAATAAACAACAAATAGAAAATCAGCAAAAGAAAAGATAATATAAATAAAAATAATAGAGTGGTAAGATAACAAATAGACTTAATTAGATAGGAAGGTCAGGAAAAGGCTTTTAGAAATAACATTTAAGCTAAAATTTAGATCAGAGGACTGCAAATTATGCCACCTATTTTTGTATGCCTCTTGAACTAAGAATGATCTTTTCACATTGTTAAATGTTTGGGGGGGAGAAAAGACATAATATTTTGTGTCACATTAAATTTAAATTCAAATTTCAGTGTTCATAAATAAAGCTTTTTTGGGAGGGGGGACAGAGCCATGCTCCTTCATTTATGTATTGTCTGTGGCTGTTTTTGTGTTACAATGGCTAAATTGAATAACTGTGATTGAGATTATATGATCCTCGCAGTGGCTGAAAACTGTATGTATTCCAGAAAAACATGTTCTTAGATTTAATCCATTTCTAAGGGTGTGGACCCATTGTACACAGGAGCTTTTAATGAGGTTACTTCAGTTAAGGTGTGACCCACCTTACTCAGGATGAGTCCTAATCCTATTAACTGTGTCCTTTATAAATGGAATGAGGAGAGAGAGAGAGAGATTCACAGAAATAAAAAACAAGAAGCAGAAAGCAATGGGACCTTCTATAAATGTTTGCTATCCATGGAACTAAGGACGAACAATATTCAGCCTTAAAAAGAGCCAGGCAGGGGGAAGAAGAAGTACCTGAGTCCTAAAATAAAACAGATCCCAAGTAGTGGAGCCAGAGCAAGCAATTAGGAATGCAGAAAGAAATGAAGTAGGAGAGGTGACCAGGGACCAACTCATAGAGGATCCTCACATCAGCCAAGGTAGAGGATGACCACCATCAAATGTAGTGGGAAGTTCGTGAAAGATTTTAAACAAGGGATCACTCGGTTGTTCACATTTTAAAGAGCTAACTCTGGCTTGTATGTTGAAACTTTATTAGAGAAGAGCCATACAAGGGAAGTATCCATATGGCAAGTTACTTACCAGTAAGATCCAGGCAACGAATGATAGTGGTACAGTCAGCACTGGTCCTTAACTCTTTTTTTCTCAAATCTCTGAAGAAAGACATTCAGAAGGTAAGAGTGACTTCTTTTAGAACATTTGTTATTATCATGACTTTGATGCACATGATCCAGAAGCTTGTCTCCTTGAACAGGGTGTAGGCCAGTTCAGGTATTGTGGACCGCAGGTTGTGAGTGGCGTGTGGTAGGAGTTGAAAACTAGGCCATGTTACACCACATGTGATATGCTAAGTTAGTAACTCAACCATAACCCAAAAGTGAAAAGAAACTGGAGAAAGTGTAATCATTTATTCATTTACATAACATGTCCTGAATTTTACAAAACTGTGATGGATTTTATTTGAGAGTAAGCATTTCTCTCATTGGTTAATCAAGAAATCAATTGATCCATCAATCAATTAATCAATTAATAAGGAAAGGGAGGGGGAAAAACCAAGCATATCCCCTTTGAAAATCCAGAAAACTTCTCTGAGTGTAACTGACTTTTTACTTATGCTTCAAACAGCTTTGTGATTTTTTTTTTTGGTCCAATGAAATTAATAGTTTTACCTTCCATCATAGGGGAGCAAAATGAAGCTTCATAAATCATTTGCAAATTTCTATGTAAATTGTATCTTTGGTTCATTTTCACACTGTATACTTGTGAGATGTTTGCTCTGAACATATACTTGGTTGGTACCCAGAATGTTGAAATGCTTGCAGTTTTCTACATGAATTAACACATCTCATTATTGGAAGACTGGGTAAAAACAATTTGAAGTGATGGTAGCAGTTCCAGCAAAACCTTGCACATATTTAATTTATCAGGGCTGTCTCCTGATGCTCCTGTAAAGGCACAGTCAGTACATCACATAGATTCTTTTTATCGTTTTTAGTACACAGTTAGTGTTAACAGGCAATTCATTAGAAGTTTGGAGCTTTCAGCAGTCAGTAAAGGAGGTTAATTGATTCATACTAATCTAGATAAAGGGGCTTTTATGCAGTTGAGATTGGTTAAAGTAGATTTGTTTAAGCATGATTCTAACCAAGACAGACATTAAACACTAAATGTCAGATTAAGATTCCTAATGTAAATTGAGACAAATGCTTTACACTTGAACATAATATAGGATGCATAGTTAAAGGAGCGCTGGATTAAGAGTCAGAAACCAGAATTCCACTCTGCTATTTATTAATCATGCAACTTCAAGTAGGTTATTTTAAATGCCTCAACTTCAGTTTTTTTCAACAGGAGAATGAAGTAATCATATTTAATCTGTTTAATTCACAGTGACCTAATGGTGCTAAGTGGGATCATGACTAAGAAAATACTTTGAAAATTATTTACGCACATTATTGTAAAAAAAAAAAACTCATTAAATGAGCACTTCAAGTCAATATAGTTAGTTACTTATCTACTGCAAGCAAAAAACTTAAACTATTCTAGACATAAATGGGGCACAAAGGTCACTGAAATATTTCCATGGATGCCCGAGGAAGGTAAGGGGAGTCAAAAGGTATATAAATCATCTACTACCTACATAGTCGCTGTTTCTTCTCATGTTGACTTGTACGTTGAAAAGGTTGCCCCATCTCTGAGTTAAGATTTGCTCTCAGACAAGACAGATGAAGCAGGTTATGAGGAACTAGTTTGGGAAGGCCAGCTTATACCTTTTCAGTTTACTACAGGATCTTTTCAAAATTCTGCCATTAATCGGACACGTATATTTCATACCACTTCTATTTTCATGTATAATTATGGAGCTGAGAAATGAGGTTAAAATACTAATTAATATTGTACCAGGCTATTTTTATCCCACCAGAAGCAAAGAACAGAACAGATGTGAAAATTAGACCTGTCTGAAAATCAGGAGCTTTGGCCAGAAGCTAAAATGCTCCATTGCAAATAGCAATCACAAATCTTTCCTGATATGACCTGGGTTATAAAGAAAGTTGAAACACTTACTCTTAAAAGCCCATAAGGAATAAAGTGCTATCTTTCCAGCTGAGGTTAGAGTTGTTTGTGACCTTAGAGCTGGCGGCAATGGAAAAATCATGTCGAGCTTTAATATGTTGCTCATATAATTGTTTTTTCCTAAGGAATAAATGCACTATGATTTTATGACCTCATATGAGATATAAAGGTGTTACATTATAGTAGAAGAACTGCAAGCCTTTACTTGAAACCTTTTTTATGCAGAGTGCTAAAGATATTGCCCACAACATATAAGTTATATGAGGTTTTCCAAACTTACAGCTGCCTGTGTTTAACTAGAGCTAAAGCTATCATGGCTGCAGGATTTTTGCTGTTTTGACCTTGGGTAGCAAAAAAAAAAAAAAAAAATCAAGGCACGAATATTGCGTGAATATTGAATTGAGGGGTGGGAAGGGAGCAGGAAGTATTTTCCAACAAGTTATATCCTGTATAAAAATAATAAAAAAGTAACGCATATATAGTTAAGCTGCTTCATAAATAAATGAAAATAGCTCTTTTGTGACAAAACAAGCAGATGATTAAGTATTTGCAAAACATAAAGCAGACACAAGTAACAGAGTCATTACATTCAAAGAAAATTAGTCAGGCTGGAATAACAATCAGTTAGGACTGGCTTCTCTAGCCAAGATACAAACAGCAGCAAAAGTGTCTAGAAGCATTTATCCTTCCTTTGACTAATTTTTACCTGTCAGCACATTTTTAAAACGACTCTTCTAAAGCTATCTCATGAGACAAAAGTTAGAGTCCTGAAAGGATGTTCCTGCTTCAGGAAAATTAGTTCTTCCCAAGAGTGTAAGCATTTAAAGGAACACTGTATATATGCATATATCACTATAGAGAGAGAGAGAGGGAGAGAGGGAGAGAGAAACAATTGCATTTTTGCCAAAAAATGAAAAGCCATGACACACACTTCCTCTTGAGATATCTACACTGTGCTCATGCACTTAATTTGCACACTTTTTTACTCTGTTAATTTGAATAGGGACATGGGTAAAACTACAAAACATTAACACCCTTTAATTATATCTGAAACGTCATTTGCTTTAAATCACAATGGAATGAGGTATGTACTTTTACATTCTAATGATGTTGTATATTTTGTTGTTGTTCTTTTTTTACCATTTTAATCTAGTGGAAATAAACAATTTCCAGGGAAGACACGTCTTTATTCTCAGTTCTCTCACTTTTGCTGTGCCATCTCTATTCATGTGATGTCTCTGAGCTTCAATTTTTTTTCTCCTCTCACCTATGATCTTGATCTCATGCTCCCACTTCCTTTGGAAACTTGTACTATTAATTATGCTCTCTCTCAAATTTATCTTCAGAATCTTCTTCTCCACTAGTTCGCTCTCACATGGTCTCAAAAAAATGCTATGTTCCCTATGCCAAAAACACACAAACCAAGAAGCATATAGAAAATCAAGTTTTAAAGCTTTTCCTTGATATTATCTCTTCATAAAGCACCATCCAATCTCTATATTTCAACAATTCTAGAATTCTTTCAGGGCCTCAAAAAACTCTATAGTCTTCAAAAAAATTAGCTATTACATGACAATATTAAATGGTTCATACCAACATTCAGAATTCTACTCCTATGTAGATATCACAGAAGAAATATTCACACTTGTGCAATAGAATATTTAGATGCATTGTTGGTAAAGTAAAACTCTAGAAACAACCCAAATGTCTAGTAGATGGAAAATAAATTGTGATATTTCATATACTGGACCATGGCACAATAATGAAAAGGAATTTATCTCAGCTATGAGAATCAGTATGGATAACTTTCAAAACATCCTGGTTGAATAGAAAAAAGCAAATTATAAAATAATACTTATAATATGTTTCAATTTACATAATATTAAAATAAAAACTAGCAAAATTGAACAATATAAGATTTAGAGATATATAGACATGTTTTGATGATATAAAGTCAAGTAAATGATTTGCATGAAATATAAAGCAGTAGTTACATATAGAACATATATATTGAATATATATTGATGAAAAGGAGAGGGGTAGAGTTAGGAAGAGGAACACAAAGGACTTCAAAATTCTTGGTAATGTCTGCTTCTTATGTGAGGTGTTGAATCCATTAAAGTTAAATTTAATCTTTTGTGGATAGATTCTACTTTACAATTTTAAAATTCTAGACTTTTCCTTATTTCTAATCCTTTATACATTCCTTCTGCCAGTAATATTCTTTATTTTCTTTCAATGGCCCATAGTAATCTTTGCCTGGATAACTCCCACTCATCTTTCAAGTCTCATCTTAGTTGTCTCTTCCTTGGGGAGGTCTTCCTTGATCTAAACTAGGTCAGCTCCATTGTTATATTATCCCATAGCATACTGTGCTTAGAAGTTCTTAACATTCAGCTTGCCCACTAAATGCCTGTCTACCCTGCTAGACTCTAAGCTCAGTTGAGGAACACAGAGTTAGTACAGTGTCTGGCTCAAAATATATGATTAATAAATATTTCTTGAATTGAATTATTCTCTTTCAAGCCAAACTTCTTCTAAGGGCAGTTGATAATCATCATCTAGGTTTCCTCATTTCAAACTTACGCTTTGTTATTTTAAAATATGACTTCTGCCCCCAGAAATCTCTTGTATTTGTTTTAATAGAGGTCATCAGTGACCTCATAATTGCCTTTGGTTATTGTAAGTCCTTAACCATGTTGACCTCCCTGAGACATTTGATACTCAGGAGAACATTTGGTAATTTGTTTAACAATCATTGAGTGTTCTATGTGTATCCGGAGAAAGGTGAAAATGCTTCCCGTAGATTCCATAACACTTCTTTCACCTAGCTCCTCTACATTAGCTAAGGATTCACCTTTTCTTCCCTGACCTCCATTTCACCCTTATCACTAAGGATTGGTCCCAACCCTTTCCTCCTCTTATTTATGCATTATTCTTGTACCTTTGTGATTCTCTCTTAAGCTGCTCACCATCTCTTAAACTTCTATAATTTTCTTACTGCTCTTTGCCTCCAATCACTTGCACATCTAGGCATCTCCCATACATAACTTTTTGAGAGGAATAATCAACTGTTAATCTTTGTTTTAAAATTTGTAATGTCCTCTCTTTTTTTCAGATGAAACGAATTGTTTCATTTATTGTAAACTATTTGCAAAAAATTTAATGACTTTATGAGGCATATTCAGTAAGGCTATGAATTATTGTTCTCTTATTGTTCACAGGATATAGCTTACATTCATTAGGCCCAATCATAAGGTCTTTTGCAATGTCTCCCCGAACCTCCCTCTCCAGTCATTCTCCATTGTACTCTATGTTTAGATCACCCTAAATTATGTGACACTCTTTTAGCACAACTTACATTTACTCAAGTATAGGGCTCTGGTCATGTTATAACTACTGTTAAAAAGCCTTTTACTCTGCTTCTTTACTCGGAAAATGCCACATCAAAGATCTTAAAATGAGGAAGAGTAAGTATACGAAAACCATTTGAGAATCTGATTTTAAGAGGATTTTGAAACTCCTCTCAGATAGATTTCATGGAATTTTTCCTTGCCTTATTCATTTTTCAGAGTTGAAAATACCATATAAATGTGAGGCATTCTTCCTTCTTCCATCCCATGGAAAAATCCTTCTGTGTACTTTATGGCCTATATAGAGTATAGGTAAGTTAGTTTACAAGGCTGCCTTGAATAAAGGGACAGAATGTTAGGGAGTTGGCCATTCCTCTAAAACAGATGATATCATTTATATCCAAGTCTGTAATGCAATGGTGTAATCCCATTAAATGATAAAAATATGCCCTAAAGTCAAATTAAAGAGTGCACAACTCCTGGTAAGAGTCTGAAGATTATCACCTCAGAAAAATAATAATATATAAGACTAGAAAAAGCTAGCACATTTTAGATAATGTAGTTCATCTCTCAGCAATTCTTTAGTCTCCTGTTTGACAATTAACTATTCCACAAACATTTATTAAATATTATTTCAAATTAGATATAGTTCTAGACACTAGAATACATAGAAGAATAAAAATGATTCAATCATTGCTGTTTTACTACCTGGCATATTAGTGTTCTTTTTTCTTATTTCCCGTGAGATACACAAATGAAAGATTTATTCCTCACACCTATATATACAAGCTAAACATGAGTTTAAAGCATGTAGACAGGCCTATATAAAGTCTGAGCTTGAACATCAAGATCATCATCTCTGACATGAAAGAATTAATCTCATATCTAAGAGCTACTAATTATGATTTTCCTGTATTGTCATGAGGCCTATAAAAGTTGAATAATTGGGAAAAAGGAAATATTGGCTGATTTCAATTGAAGGCAATTCTATAAATCTGAGATGCCTAAGCAGCCTCTATTTTCTGGGATATTCTATAGCAGCAGCTTGAAGGATATATTCTCATGCTTATCGTGCTGAGTGTATTTTGGAAGAAATGTGCTCACCAGTGAACAATTGAACCACCAAAGTTTTCAGTAAATCTAAGAGGAAAAATCAGTAGCTTGAAATTTATAATTTTCTAAGTTTTCATTTTTTTATTGAGACTTTGAACAACAAATCAAAGCAATTACTATGTGCATGAAAATTTTTAAAGGGAGTGTAGAAAAGGAGTGAAGATACTGTGAATCTAAAAAACATATGTAGCAACTTTTTTTCTTTTTAGTTTTTTCATCTTTCTGTATCATATTTTTCATAGCATTTGTTTTGTATTTAAGACAACTTCAAATTTCTGAAATTCTCTTTTTGTATTCCATTATTACCTAAAAGTTACAACCAACAACCAGCATCACACAAAACCTCCATTGCCTTTCAAATATGCTCAGAAGGGGAAAAAATATCTGTGGTTTCTCAACATTATTTTCACCCACATTCACAACCACATAGGAAATACTGTGCGTTGGTGTGAGTATATAGCACATAAAATCCAAATGACTAAATTCTCAGGCATAAATGCCTTACAGAATCATAGTTTTCTATCTAAACTTTTTTGAAGAAAAGCCAAAATATAATCTAGGTAACCAGGTTACAATTTTATTATATGTATCAGCAATAAACAGGAAGATGAAAGGAAAAGACAAGTAAAACAGCCGAATAAGACTTTAAATGATTATGCTTTTCAGTTTGCAAAATACATGCAACTATGTTTGCTCATTTGGATTTTACAATCTTTTCAATTATAGGATTTTAATCTCAATTTACCAAAGAGGAAAATAGACAAACATTGGGGGAGTTGCATGAACAATTCATAATCAGATATCTCAAGTGTCAGAGTTAGAGTTACTATGTTAAGTCCAGGAATCGTAACCCAGCTAGCACGGTGACTACCTAAGAGCATTGTCAGGAATGAAAATAATATTAAACAAGTTAAATGAACAATGCATGAGAACAAAGGGCCCATTTGTTTTATATTTTCGCAAGAATATGAAAGCATGATATACTGCATGTTATCCTCTAAGTCTAAGTCTAATCTTGTTTTGTTCTTTTTTAAAAAGATACTTAGATCACTAAATGATACATAGAAAATGTAGGGGATTCCCATAGGCCCCACTCCCGACCCCTCCCACACTTTCCCACATTAGCAACATCCTTCATTAGTGTGGTACATTTATTACAATTGATGAACACATATTGGAGCATTTCCACTAAGTGTGGATTATAGTTTACCTTATATTTTAAACTCTATTCCACACAATTTTGTAAATTATGGCAAGCTATATAATGGCCTGCACCTGTAATTGCAATGTCATTCAGGATAATTCCAATGTCCTGAAAATATCCCCATATTACAACCTATTTTTCTCCTCTCCATCCCCTCAGAACCTCCAGTGGCCACTGCCTCCACATCAATGATATAAGTTCTTCCATTGCTAGAATATCAATAAGTCTATAGTAGAATACCAGTAAGTCTACTCCAGTCCATCATTCATTCCCCAATTCTGAGGACCCTGGATTGGTGATGCTCACTCTGCCTATAAGTGAAAAGGAGATTAAATCCCATGGGACTGATGGATGGGACTACCTTGCTTGCAGTTGTACACTCCCTGTTCCTTGGAATGGTCATTGTCCATCATCATTTCCTTCTTAGTTGTCCTGGGTGAGTCCAAGGAAGTCAAGAGTAGGTATTGCAACACTGTTGAGATTCAGGAGCCAATTGGTGCATGGAAAGTCCAAAGACTTAAGTCTCTAGGAAATAAACGTATCAACTCTAGTGCTATAGGTTCAAGTATAAGGGCAAAAGAGGTAGGGAAAGCACAACTAATATTGTTCTTAATAGGTCTTAGTAAATATAAACCAATAAATGAAGAACAGATCCTTCTGAGTAATATTTTCCAGTAGAATAGAAATTAAAAATTGGGAAGTGAAAAACTAAATGGAGCAAGGTTTTGTCATCTCCTTGAATAACATTAAACCAAAGATAATGACCAAAGAGACACGTGGTCTAAATCAGTAACTCTTAATACACATGACAGAGGAAACCCATGAGACCCCTCAACCTGGCATTTTATTGCCCAGCTGCTGCACAGTCATTCCTACCTATGCTTCAGGGACCTGAACTTCCCCTACACAAAGGTATTTAGCACACCCCAAATATATGTTCTCTGAGAAACCTACAAGTGATGTTTTAGGAGATATTCTGCCTCCTTCCTCCCCTTTAGCTATCTTTATGTCAGTCAAATAAGCTAACTAGATGTGAACATTCAGCCTAAATTACCATAGGCAGCTCATAGGCACCTAAGTTCTGAGAGTGAAAATACTGAGCGAAGATGCATACGTTAGATGGTAGGTTTACAGCCAGAAAAACTGCTGTTGCTAGGTGGAGAATCAAGAAGGTGATGTGTATTCTTTATTGAAAGGAAGCTCAGCGAACTTCTACATAAAGAATGTCACACAAAGAAGCTCCTTGGGCTAATATGAAGAAGTTTATTAATTCAGCTTTTCTCAAAGTGCACTATAGATTTAAAATGAGTAAATTTAGAGTCTAAATTATGAGTTAAGCAGAAAGTTTGAAAAGTTGTGAAGATATTTAAAAAATCAGAATTCAGCCTTTAGCAGAGTGGTTGTTACATAATGCATATTAAATAATATTTTTGAATGACCTAGTAAAACTGTAGAAATATTGATCAATCAAGAAAACAATGCTGATAAGTTATTTCATTTCAATTCTTTACACATTTATTGGGTATGTGCTAGGTATAACTCAAGCTACATACATTATGCATAGTGCAGAATTCAGACTTAGATAAGAAATAGTGACTTTTTCAAGGAAATTGCATTATGGTGTTTTTATGTCTCTGATATGGAATGGGCTTCAGTGACAACCACAAACGAATTATAGCAGATAGCAAGAAACTTATATAGGGGACTTGCATAGGGGAAGAAGTAACTAGGGAAAAAAAATTATATAATATATAATATAATGTAATATATGTTAATTCCATATTATTTAATATATAAATATATAATCTTTGAAAGTTATTTTTGTGAAATATTTTGCCTGTTAAATGGACGAAGGGATTTTTAGCAAAATAACACAGCAGAACAGTTACTATCTTAAAAAATACACATTTTAGATGAAATTGAATGTTAGAAAACTACAAATCAACATGTGAAAACTGTATTATTGATTTCTGGCCATCATTTTTGTGGGCCATGGCCGTTTTTTAAATTTCTGATTACAGCTATTATCCTCCTTGAGTCCTCAGTGAAATGTTTTTACATGTGAGATGTGTTAAAATTCTATTATTATAGATAATCCATTGACTAAATGAGGTTTCTATCAACAGACTAAAGTGGGAGCTGCTTGAAATAGGTTTGTAGATTGAATCTATTCATGAAAAAACTATTCCCTATTGACTGATGCCTAGAGAATTTGATAATTTAAATTTAATTCAGAAACTGTTGTTAGGGTCCCAAAACTCCGCTTGAAATATCTTTTATTAGTCTTTTTCACAAGGGAGCCAAACTTACTTCCTTGTAACTGCCGTGCAATTTTCAAGGATTACTTTAAGTGTGAATTGTCAAGTATTTCTTCCAGCTGCCGCCTGTCAGGCTATAATCCCATAGTGAGCCTGTCAGAGGTCACCGAGCTCTTGACTAATGCACTTCATTAGGGAAGGAAAGCAGAGTGTCTCTAGCACACAAATGGAAAGAGATATGTAGCAGAAGGGGTCATTTCTTTTTTTAAAAAGCATATTAAACTTTAAATCCATGAATTGTTCAAGGTTGCTTTCAATATATTTCAAATTGCCAGGAATAATAGTTACTGTATTAAAATATTTATAATTACTGGGAATTATTTAATAAAAACCAATAAATTTGGAATTTAAACTTTCGAGACATTAAAAATGATGGATGAATCACTGATACGAAAAATAGTTACTCAAACAAACCTGTTGATTTTTCACAATTGCCCCACTAAATCAATTTGGGGGATTTTAAAATTTGTATTTCCCCCTGGTATTTAATATATTGTCACCTTTATTTAAATCCTTAAAATACTTTATAATGAAGAGGCTTCTACTTGCAGTGAGGGTGGAAATTTCCAAATACAAGAACTGGTAAAATTTTAAATTTCAAAACTTTATCTTGGAATCTGTAATATACAATATTTGGTTGTCTTTAAAAGATATAATTAGACTCTGAAGAATAGTTCTTTAAGCAAGCCAATAAATATCCTATAATTTTATAGTTCTTAGCCTTGCTTCTGACATTTTTTGTTGTTGCTGTGATTTAGCCTTATAGGAATAATCTTGGAAGATTATTATTTAGTTAGAAGGATATTAATGTTCATTATCAAACATGCTAAGAAATATATTCTTCTACTTCTATTGATACCTTTAAATAATCTTAACAGAAGGTAGGAAAATGAGTCTATGAAAACATTTTATATAGAATAATCTAGAAGGTTTATTTTTACATAAAGATCAAGTCTTTGTTTTAGAAAAGAATCAACACTTAACCAACCCACCAAACTATAAAATTAAGCTACATTGTAGAGAATTGTAAAGTGAAATAACTAAAATACACCTATTATACTCTTTCCATTGGCAAACATGTTATCATTTTGAGGAAGTTTTCTTTCCTTTAGGAAGTGATTTACTTTAAATGTCAATTTTAAGTACTTTGGCTCACAGAGAATTATTTCATGACGTTTTGTAAAGGTCTCCCAATTTCTGTCTCACCATAGTTTGTATCATCCTACTGGAACTCCTTGGAATGGAATTGAATAACTCCCCCCCCCCCCAAAAAAATCCCAAGGTTTCAAATTAGGGATCAGAATTAAGCTCTTTTCAACGCAAAGGGCTCATGGGTCTGGAATTTAATAAAAGTTCTAGTTGTCTAAAAAGTTCTCAGTTTTCCTTCTTTCACTTATAGCTGGGAATTAGTTTAAAATTAAAATTTCTTCAAAGGAAATTATTTAATATTCAACATCACATTTCAACATTAAATAAATATATTCATACTTAAAATAAACTATTGGGAACATAAAATAGAATGTATTATTATAATACTAAAATTAATTGTTCTGTGATTTATCTGTTTATGGATATTAGATTGTGGGCTTTCCTGATTGTGGACTTTCCAGTGTGTATCAGTTGCAGCCCAACTAATTTCTGAATTTGTAACAAGTTGACTTCCTATTCCTTTTGAGATTAATTTCCATTGAAATAGCCCAAGAAGGTTTTTCCTTCGATATCCTAATTATGACACAATCATTTTATATTATTAAATACAAATAGAGGGGAACAGATGTGACTCAAACAGTTGGGAGCCTGCCTCCCACATGGAAGTTCTCATGTTTAGTTCCCACCGCCTCCTAAAGAAGAAGAGCAGACGCAATGAGCTAATGCAACAAGCTGACGCAACAAGCTGGCAAATGAGCAGGCACAATGAGCACACACAATGAGCAGAGAGTGGATATGGCTCAAGTGGTTGAGCATCTGCCTCCCACAAGGGAGGTCCTGGGTTTGATTCCTGGTGCCTCCTAAAGAAGACGAGCAGACACAATGAGCAGAGACAATGAACAGAGACAGTGAGCAGAGACAACCATCAGACACAGTGAACAGACAACAAACAGACAAGGGAATCATCTTTGGAGGGGAATAAAAAATAAAAATAAATAAATAAAATACTTGAATTAATTTTTAAAAATTCAAATAGATTGTAACCTTGAATGTAGTTTCTATCTTCTTAGTTAATCATTATACTTTTGTGGTATAAGCAAATAAGGGATCAGCAAGACAAGAATTATAAGGAAAGAGAGGATTGGATATATTTCAACACTAGCAAAGAAGATTTGAAGGAGTACAAGAACGCATCAATGCTTCCATCAGCATTTGAGCAGCTGTTATGTTGGAAGGGTGATATATTCTGTCTTGGCACCAGCATATAGAACTAGTACCGATAGGTAGAAGTCACAGATAAGAGACATTTTAATTCAAGTCTAAAAATCAGAATTATCTAACATAAAGAATGGAAATCTCAAAAAGTAGTGATGTTGTCTCTGTGATGGTTCAAGGAAATTTTGGGTAACTGTCAATAAGAATCTACAGAGCAATTTCTGTACTAGGAGGGGGATTGGATTATAGACCCTCGAGACCTCTTTCAACTCTACAATAGTAACTGTGAGCTGAAAATCTCATTAGAATGATTTGTGCCCGTTGTTTGCTAGAAGCTTGAATTGATCAAATGCAGAGACACAATAAAGCACACAAGAATATAGGGAAATCTTTTATAAGGAATTCTAAAAATTGAATTGAAAGAAGGATGTATATATTTTTAACTTTAAAAATATTATTTGCTATTTCAATTCTTCTTCTCTTCCTTTTCCTTTTCCTCTTTAACAGTTCAGTCCTAATACCTTTACATGGGGCAGAGCAAAGCAGGCTTCCGTGCCTGCAATATGAGAGTGAAGCCGTGGGCACAGTGGGGTGTCAGAGCCGAAGTGGGTGAAGAAGGTATCCACACACGTGGGGGAGGATGATCAGTACATAAGAAGATTGCTCAAATACTTATATATATTCGGGACAGTGGGAGCCAGGTTTTTTCATTTTTAAAGTGAGAGAAGTATAGAAGAGGAAAATACTAGAATGAACACTAGAGTTGTGGGATTGGAACTGGAGGTAGAGATGTGAAATGGTAGTCTTCAAAATACTTAGATATAAAAACAAATATGACTGTAAATGCGTGTGAATGCATATACGTACATATATTCTCTTTTTCTGACCACTGGGCCAGTTTGAGAGCAACAACACCCTGACAGCAGTGAGCATACCTCGCACCCATAGTTTGGCTTCTCAATACTATACTCCACAGAAAGGGGCCTGGGCCTCTTGAAGAACTGGCTCATTCCAGGACTGGAGCATAGAAAGTAACAAATGAGCCTGGAACATTTTCTTATACCAGAAAGCAAGAGGTGTTCCATGATTGATGAGGACATGTCAAACGGATACAGAAGTCCACTGGAAAGGGTCTCCCATTTTGCCAAATCTCTGACATTTTGAACATCAAAATAATTTATAGTACAGACTATAATAATCAACTGAATAAAATAGGAAATTCTTAGACCACAACACAACAAATATATGGATGAATTGAAAGGTTTGTTAAGGAATTGGTATTGACATAATATTTGTAAAACATTTGCTAATTAATTACAAAGGGCAAAATTTAACTTTTCAATGGAGAAGTCTGCCTTAATCAAGTAATCAAAATGATCAACATTAGTATGGGACTACTTGAAATCACATGCCCAGGATGCAATGAGAAGAACAAAGTACCACCTTTGTGATATCCTTGGCAATGATGCATAACCTGAATCTAGTCATCACAAAGTGATGGCTTATAATTTTCAGAGTCAAATTTATGAAAGTCAAGGAAAGATTGAGAAACTATTCTGTACTGAAGAATATTAAAGTAATATGACAGCTAAATGTAATGCATTTCCGAACTGGATTATTTTCCTATAAAGGTATGCTATTGGGACAACTTGTGAAATTTTAATGAGATTTGGGCATTAAATGGTAATATTGTATCAATATTCATTTCCTTATTTTAAAGCATATATTGTGATTATGTAGGAAAATGTCAGTAGGAAATACACACAAAAGTGTTTGATGGTGATAGGGCATGATGTAGGGATTATACTCTCAAATGGTTCAAAAAATAGTCTCTGTACTGTACTTTGAACTTTTCTATATGTCTATGATTGTTCAAAATTTTAAATATTATATAGACATTAAAAATTAAAGAAATAACCCATTACCATATTACTACATTCAGCTCTTTGGGCTTAATATATGAAAGAACTGCTACAAATTAAGGTTATCTAATAATAGCATAAGTTTATTTGTAATTAGTGATTTTTCCATTTTTGAAATATTTTTCCATAAAAGATCAATGATCATCTTTCATGAATATTATCACAGAAATTTCTGTATTGCCAAGAGACTTTTGGATACAGCGAGGAACACTTGTGCCTTGGATATTCCTGTAGTAAAACACAAGCCCTGAATCAGTCTACCAAAGAGTCATAACACCAATGCAGAGCACTTACTGACATCCATCCATCTATCCATCCCATTCATCAACCCAAGATTTATTATTATTTGGGTTCCTGGCATTTGTCACGCGCTGGGACCACAAAGGTAAATAAGACACATCTCTATCCTCAAGGAGTTCATAAACACACACGCAACACAAACACACAGATTATAATAAATGGAGATAAGAAAATGAGAGGTATGTAACAATATCATAAAGAATAGAAATGCTAAACAAATACTCATTCTCTTCGGTGGAAATGTCAGAAGAAAAACCTCAATGTTAAATTCCAATTCTAATATTACTCAATTTTTATTATATGAGAATACTGTAGAAAAATGCTGCTATGGAAAATATGCTTGGGGAGACTTTGGACGAGAATTGTGTTTATGTCAAATAATATAGTCTCCATTTAACAACACAATTTGGGATCCTTGATATCGGAATAAGACTGTGTCATTCAGTTGTGTTTAAAGTAAAACCATCATATTTAAAATTTATTGAGGGCTTCCTAGATACTAGACAATGCCCTAAGCGTTGTATATGCATAACTTATTTAATCTTCACAATAAATCTTTCAGGTAGGTCCTATCACATTTTACAGACCATGAACTTTCCTACCTACACATATGCACTTGCTGATTTCATCTAATTTCATGTTTTTAAATATGAACTAGATGCTTATTTGTATCTCCAGTTCAGATCCATCTTTCTGAACTTAAGTGCCATGTATCCTGCTGCCTTGGATGTCTGATCAGCTTTTCAGACAGTGAACTGAACTGGCTCCTATCCTCATTCAATGAAATTTACTCCTCCCATAATCTTTCCCCTTTCTGTTAAAAGTCACTCCATTCTTCTGCTTGATCAGGACAAAAAAATCTTTGGGCTATCTCTGATTGCATTCTTTCATGCCTTACAGGCAATCCATCCATAAGGTCTATTAGCTCTATTTTCAAA
The DNA here is from genome assembly GCF_030445035.2 of Dasypus novemcinctus. Taxonomy (NCBI): domain Eukaryota; kingdom Metazoa; phylum Chordata; class Mammalia; order Cingulata; family Dasypodidae; genus Dasypus; species Dasypus novemcinctus. The sequence goes on along the minus strand of NC_080684.1, from coordinate 68,717,877 downwards.
AATATATGCTGTCTGACTTCTTTCAGCACCACAAATGCTATCACCTGGTCAAGGCTTCATTTGAATTTTTGCAATAGTCTCCTACCTGGTTTCCTGCTTCTGCATCGCATCATTTCAATCTACTCTTAACAAAATAGACAGAGTGATCCTTTGCAAACTTTAGTCACATCAGGCCACAGCTCTGCTCCAAACGCTTTCTCTGCTTTTCACCTCACTCAAAATATAACCGAATTAAATTGTATATATATTATTAGAATTTTAAAAAGTTAAACCATATGACTGTACAATAAAAACAGTGAATGATAATATAAACCATAGACTATATTTAATAGTACAATTATTAAAAAGGTAACAAATGTACCACATGCTGTTAGCAATAGGGTGGTATATGGGAACTCTCTATTTTATGCATGTTTTTCTGTAAACCTACAACTTTTCTAATAATTTTTTTAAAATAATATAACCAAAGACCCTGACCCAGCTTTGGAGCCCTGTGAGTTCTCCACCTTGCTACCTTTATGTTGCTCAGAGCTTTTGTATCTGTCATTCCCTTCTTAGTAAGCTCTTTCCCAGACACCTGCAGAGCACACTCACTCTCCTCTACAAGGTCTTTTCTCAAATGTCGTCTCCCTCATGCCTCTTAACCCCATTTGCCCCTGCACTCATTATCCACTTTTCTTATCTCTCCCCCAGTTTTCCTTATGGCACTTCACCATCTTTTGATATATTTTATTATTTTCTATAGCCTGCTTTCTTCCACTGGACTGTAAGCTCCAAGACATAAGGATTTTGTCTACTGTTTTGTTCATTCTTCTATCCTGAGCATCTAATACAGTGTCTGGCACATTTTAAGCACTTAATAAAAGTTTCTTTAATGCTTGGACAAACTTGCATGAACTCATGCAGCAACAGGAACTACCGGAACTGAAACTCTGTCTGACCCCCGAGTCTGTGCTCTCTTCTCTTGTACTGTAGTCTGAGAACGATCTTTAGCTCATCTCTGCCTCAATCCTCCATGACCATTCTTCCCACCATTCTATGAACTGCCTCACAGAAAGTGCTTATATTGCAACTCTGGCAACATGCAGATTGAACTGGTGGAGGTAGAATATTGTGAGAGAATACAGAGTTTAACAGGGGGAGTATTCCTGGAAGACTTTAGGGCATGTCACATTTGTGACATGCTTTAGTCATCACATTTGTGACATGCCCTAAAGTCCTCCAGGAATGACATACATACTTCCTGTATGTCAAATCACGGCAGAGCTTCATTTGGTACTATAACCAGTGCATATTTTTATGTGGTCCTGGTGTTCAGGCAGTAAACCCAGTAAATACTTCCCAAGCACTAGTAAAGTTTATGTTTTGCTGATTATCGGCAGCACACCCATATACATGCATGCTTGCACACTCTCACCCCATCCCCCTCACAATAATATTCTACTCCCTAAACGTAGAACACACCTGCATAGGTTAGTTTGAAAGCCAAGTCTGACAGCATGTTTTATGCTCTGGCTTATTTCTCAGCCAAAGATTTGTTTGCTGTCATGGAGACCTGGCATTAGAGCAATTTTTAATGCAACATAATAGAACACATATAGAGAGAGCTCAGCCAACTTAAAATGTGTATATTGAACACCTTCTATATCCGAGGTGCAATAAGGTTAGAAAGAAGTATAAGAGTAATATCCAGAAGGCATTTACTATTTAGATTAGGACAAAAAGGAACATATACATAAAATATTAGAAAAGAGCTAAGAGCAAAATTGTGATCCTGACTTGAGAGAAGTTAAGACAAAAAGTTGAAAACAAGAACCAAAGTAGTTCAGGAAGCTTTCGTGATGGAAAGATAAAGAACTAACCCTTAGTAAACACCTGTTCATGCCAGGTGTTTTGCATATATTGTCTCACTTAATCATCACAGTAACCATATGAGGTCTGAAATAATATGCTATTTTATAGATGAGGAAATTGTGTTGAGGTCATTCCAATAAGTATTCCTTGCAGTCTAACTATGTACTTCGCATTGTGGTCCTGGCTGAAGATACAAAATTATTAGTTTCTGCCCTTGATGAAATTCCATTCTTCGTTGGGGAGGATGGCAACAAAAGAGGTGAAAGTTCCATGTCGAATCATAGTGCTAGGACTAAGCTTACTTTTTGTGAAAACAACAAGGTACTTCTACTAAAAAATATAGAAGTTTTTTCTGGACTGCCCATGATATAGTGAAACTGTTATTACCAGAGAGAGGGGACCACAAGAACAAAGTCACCGAAGTTCTGGGACTGCATGGCATGTGTGTTAAAGCCATGCTGACCATCTTTACAAACAAGCCCAGAAATGTATAACAGCTCAAACGTGATAGAAGAACATTTTTCTTGTGCTTATAACTTCAAAAGGAATGTTCCTGATTTCATAGAGGCTCTTCTTAAAGTGAGGTTCAAGGACTCAGGATTCTTCCATTCTTGGCTTCACCCTTTTCCAATATCATCAAGTTTTTCTGCATCAGGATGACAGAAGAGGAAGAATGTGGATACTTGCCTGTGGAGGTTTTCATGCATCAGATTGGAAAGGAGTGTCTCTCATTTCCATTTACCTACAACTCAGGCACCACAGCTACAACTACTTGCAAGGGAGGCCAGGAAATGATTTCTAAGTTTTTGACCAGTGTCTTAGTTTTCTAGGGCTTTCATAACAAAATACCATGAATTGGGTGGCTTAAAACTACAGAAATGTATTGTCTCACAGTAATGGAGGCTAGAAGTCCAACATGGAGGTGTCAGCAGGGCCATGTTTCAACTGAAGTCCATAGGGACTTCATGCCCCTTCTAGCTTCTGTCTGTAGGGACTTCATGCCCCTTCTAGATTCTGTCTGTAGGGACTTCATGCCACTTCCAGATTCTGTTCTTTGCTAGCAATGCTTGTTGTTCTCTGCTTTATTCATCACTATAGAGGCACATCTGTCTCTCCATCCGTGTTCAAATTTCCTCTTCTTATAAGATCACCAGTCATACTGGGTTAAGTGCCCATCCTTTTCCATCCTGACTTCATTTTAACTTGCTAAATTCCATCTGTAATGATCTACTGCCAAATAAGGTCACATTCTGAGGTACTGGAAATTAGAACTTCAACATACATGGGGGGTGGGGGAGGATACAATTCAATCCATAACACCAGGGAAAAAGGAAATTGTTTTCATGAACACACAGTGGTCCCTGCCATCGTGAATGAAGTCTACTATTGCTGTGGAATAAGGGCAGTGGGAGAGAAAGGAGAAGCTCACTATCGAGAGTGTTTTATTTCATGATAAAAAAAAACTTCAGTATAATTCAACAAACTTTTTTCAAGCACTGCCAGGTACTCAGTACTATGACAGGGGCTATAAGGCAAAGTATAAATCCCAAGCTTTGTTTTCAAGGTGGTTACAATTTAGTAGGAGATGCTAAAAAGTAAATTGATGAGAAAATCTTTGATATTTAGCTTGTAGGTGATGGAGACAAGGGGAGGGAAGGGCACTGAAGTAAGGGATACCATGATCCAATTTGCATTTATAAATATTAATTACATGGAAGTATGCATGATGCATTTGAGTCCTGAATAACATTGCAATGACAGATACATGCCAGTATATATTTTGTCATACTTACAAAATTGTGTGGGGCAGAGTATAAACTATAATGTAAACTATAGTCCATGGTTAGTGACCATGTTTCAATGTGTGTTCATCTATGGTAACAAATGTACCACACTAATAAAGGATGTTGTTAATGTGGGAAAATGTAGGAGGGGGAGGAAGTGGGGCATATGGGAATCCTCTATATTTTTTATATAACATTTATGTAATCTAAAGTTGAAAGAAAGAAAGACATCACATAGGAGAAAATGTTGATATAAAGCAATGCTAGTGGAATGGAAAGAAAAGATGAAAAATAGGGGATGGAGATTATATGTAATTATATGTGGAGAATGGAGGAAAATGTATAAAGAAATGACAAACTGAGTTTGAAATGCCTACGAAAAATCTAGTTGGAGTTGTTCATCAGAATCTTGGCTTCTGTGGTAGGCTGAAAAATGTTCCTCTAAAAATGTCCACATCTTAATCCCCAGAATCTATGAATATTTTATCTTGCACAGTAAAAAGTACTTTGTAGATGTGATTATGTTAAGGATCTTGAGGTGTGGAGATTATTTTGGATTATCTAAGTGTATCCAATGTAATCACAAGAGTTCTAATAAGAGGGAGGCAGAGCATCAGAGTCAGAGAGAGAAGATATAAGGAAACAAGGTCAAGGGGGAAAGAAAATGCTACATTGCTGGCTTTGAAAATGGAGAAAGGGGCCATGACCCAAGGATTATAGGCAGCCACTAGAGGTGGGAAAAGTCAGGAAAGAGATTGTCCCTGGAGCCTCCAGAAGAAACCAGCCCTACTCCAGTGAACCTGATTTAGGAATTTTTACCTCCATAACTCTAAAAGAATAAAAGTATGCTGTTTAAATACACTACACAACACTATCAATAGGAAACCAATACATATAAAAATAATCATTTTACAGGAATAAATGTGTAGATAAATAGTAGTTAAAAGCATGGAACTTGATGTAATTACACAGGGAATGTGAGAAAGATATAGAGCCTACCATCTTGGCAATTACAAAATTTTAAGCGACAAGCAGAGAAAAAATATTTGGAAGAGGGCTATATTAGTCAGCCAAAGGGGTACTGATACAAAATACCAGAAATCCGTTGGCTTTTATAAAGGGTATTTATTTGGGGTAAAAGCTTACAGTTACAAGGCCCTATAGAGTTCAACTCAAGGTACCATAAGGGGTAATTCTGACCAAAGTCTGCTGCCATGTGTTAAAGTAACAGGGCAAGCAATGTCTGCGAGGGCTCAGCCTCCCTCTTTCCTCATAAACTTCTGTGTTCCCAGCTTCTTCCAATCTCAGCTGTAGGCTGGAGGGCTCGTTTCTTCCTGGACCTGCTTAGCTGCTCAGGGCTCTGGTCTCTTCAGGCGCAAACTATCAGGTGAATTGCTCCTCTCTCTTCCTGGGGCCATGTCTCTGGAGTGCTCTCTCATCCTGCATATCTGCCTCTGTGTTGGTGACTGAGTGTCTGTTTACATAGCCCACCACAGGGATGGGGACTCAACTCTGATTTGCCCTAATGACGTGATTGAATCATGCCCTAACCAAAGACATCTCAGCTGAATCTAATACAGTCAAAGGGTATCACACCCAGAGGAATAGAATAGTTTACAAACATAATCTCTCTTTTTGGAATTTATAAATAGTCTCAAACTGCTACGAGGGCCCCAAACTAGATGGGCAGGGCAGTATCAGGAGAACCAGGAGTGTGTGGCAGCACAGACCTTAAGTTCTAAACAGAAATAGGAAGGAAGACGTGCTCAGCAGGTTAAATGCAAGGCAAAGGTCTTTATAATAGAACCGATATAAAGTGACTATACGACTTGGCAATTAGGAGATAATTGCTAATGGTAGCAAGTGCAGTGTCAGTATTATGGGGAGAGGTCTGATGGTGTGGAATGAGAGTTACTCTGCAGAGGAGATACCTGTTATGGGTTGAATTTCATTGCCCCAAAAGGCATGTTCAACTCCGACTCCCAGCTTGTGTCCCATGAATGTGGCCTTATTTAGAAATAGGGTCTTTGAAGATGTGATAAGTTATAATGAAGGCTGAGGCCCTGAATTAGGGTGAGCCCTAATTCAGTGCGACTGATGTATTTATGAGGAGAGAGGAGACAGAAGACAGACACAGGCAGAATGGCGCATCTGCAAGCCAAGGAATGCTAAGGATTGCTGGGAAACACAGGAGCAACAACAAGAATGAAATAGTCTCCCCTACAGATTTCAAATTGAGCATGGCTTTGGTGACACCTTGATTTGGACATCCAGCTTCCAGAACTGTGGGGCAAAATATGTTTGTTGTTTTAAGTCATTCAGTTTGTGGTACTTTGCTACAGAAGCTTTAGAAAACTAAGGCAATATATCTATATATCACCTTTATCATCTACATCTATTTAAGAATGTTGTTATACTAAAGGTAGAGAGGGAAAGAATGGTGATATAATAAATAAAAGGTATAGGGAAAACATGGCCCTGGAGGAGAAGATAGGAATGGAGGTCAAGAATAAAAATAAAAGAATTGGTCTTAAGCCAGAGGAAGGACACATTCCACTGTCAGCCTAAACCAGAGTAAAGGATAAACATGGTTTTACCTAAATAGTCTCATTTTTTCCAGTGGGTAGGAATGTGAGGGGTCATATACCTAGTAAGCAGCAAAACCAGGTGAACTTCACTTTAAATCCAGCACATTTTCAGTGTCACTGCCTGCCTCCATTTGCATAAAAAGGTATGGAAAAAAATGGACAAGGAAAAAATACCAAGCCCTGAATAATATCCATAGATTGTAATAAATATATTGCTTGAATGGGAAGTGAGAGGTATTAGGCAGGTAGAGAAATTCAAAGGGGAAGAAAGCATATATATTTCAAAGCTCTAATGATGCTATGGGCCAAACTGTATGATGTTTTGACAAGTCCAGACTGATTTATTTTGTACTCCCATCCTGGCCCACCTCCAGCTGTTCCCAGTTGATATTCCAGCTTTTTCTTTGTAATACAACTTGTCAGATGGATACATCAGCTTGATTTTTCTTTATTAAAATAATGCTATGTGATATTTCTCATTGAAATATTTTTAGTCCGAGTTTATTAGAAAGTAAGCTTTGTTCTACTTAAAGGATGTCAAACATCAAGACGATGGGATCTCTGTGAAAGGACGTCAGGCAATTGAGAGTGAAAATCACTGTGGCGTTACAATTCTCTTACTCCATCAGTAGAGTGCCTTTGCATCATTTCCTTCATGTGCACAAATCTTATGGTAGATGTCATGATCTTCAATTCACAGGTGCAGAAATGCCATGGCTAAAATTAGCCAAACAGATTCCAATCCAAATGCCAGGTCATCCCACTACTCTGTTCTATGTAAGTTTATGGGGTGAGTCAAGGAGGAAGGAATTTTTACTTCACAGATAACTTATTGTTAGTTTCTCCCAAAGCAACTTTTTTTTCTCATAAAAGGAAGGTTTCCATCAATTTTTGTATAATAAAATGCATATCACAGTGTTTTAAATACTGGTCCATTTTACTTAATTGTATAAACCCCCAGCTTTATCTGCATGATTAAGATGCAACATAATTTTCAATTTTACTTCATTTCACTTCAACAGTTTCTTATTTAGCAATTGAAGTTAATGTATGGAAAGGTACTTAAAAATTTATACATAAGAAATATATAAGCTAGTATACATTTTAATAAATAAATTAGTAACATATGGCTTTACTGTGTCCTATGTTTTACAAATGCTCTAATTGCATAACATGTAAAAATGTAATAATAAATTCTGAGTTGAATTTTTCTCACATATTCTGCATCCATTTGTAAATGAAGTGTTTCCCCTGTAAATGTAAACATTTCCATTTTTTCATGTTTTCTTTATTTTTAGACATTTTCTTGAAAATTTACTTCAAGGATTCATGCAAGAGCAGCTGTGGTTTTTAAGGAGGCATTTATACCACTTCTTGTGCAGAGTTCATCCACTACATTCTACTCACATACTTCAAAAATTAAAATACAGGATGACAGTGGCAAAGCATATTCAACACCAGATAGGACTCCAGAAATGTTCAGATATAAGGGAAAACTGAAGTCAACCAAGACTAAATATAAGGAATACTGTCTGATCTTCAGCTCAAATGAGTGTAAAGATGTTTAAGATGGTTATTTCCAAACCCAGTTTACTATTAAAAATAAGCTCTTCATTAGAAAGACATTATTAAGAAGGAATGAAATGTAAACACAGAAGAAGAAATTACTTCTCTTTTCAAAAATGGTTGTTTTTTAGAGCTTGACATTCCTACAACTCATCCTCTGGTTTAAGAGGACCTTGCCAAAAAGCAGAACATTGCATGCCCCCTTTTAAAAATCTGTTTCAACTAACTTTCCTGCCAACAGAATAGCACTAAAACTACTTTAATACAGGATCCAAAACTCTTCATGATCTGGCATGAATTGTTATTTCAGACCTATTTCCTTCTCTTCCCTATAGTCAAGTCACTGTTACGTTTACTGTACTCTGAACATTGCTGGTACAATCACACTCTGTACATACTATATGTGAACAAAACATAGAGCCTGGTATTAAAAATGTTTTTATTAAAATTTACCAAAAATGTTTATCGCCACCTTCAAAACTTACTTACCATTTGGCCAACCTTCAAACTGCAGCTTAAATGCAACTTTTAAATGAAGCTATTATATTCAGCCCAGGCCTAGCTATCCACTCTCTCCCTGTACTACAGTCCGACTCTCATCACATTTCTAAGGTAATACATTATACATTTCACTGAAAGTTTTTTGGCTACATGTCTATCTCCTTCATTGGTCTGTGAGTTCTATGAAAATAGGGTTCATACAGGTTATTCCTCTTCAGAAACCTAGAGCTCAAAGAAGTGCTAATTCTTAATCCCATTTTGGAATTCAAAATTCTTTTAGATTTTAGAAAAATAATGAGGTATATTTGATAAATAATATATAAAACTACAAGTAAGTATCTGGGACTGAACCATGTAATCTCCATAATAAATTCCTGCAGTGTAACACAACATGATAATCATTAGTGCTACTTGCCAAGTATTTCCTATACTCTCTTCTAACAGGCATACACTAAGATTATACTTCTTGTAGTTGGGAGAAGACCTGTGACTAGTTTAGGTTGTGAGTGTAAGTGATGTGTGTCATTTCTAACCTCAAGTATTAATCATTAATTCAATTTCCTCCAGAGCTTTTCTATACATTTGGCATGACAGCTAGAAGCATTTCAGTTGGTGTATGCTCTATCAGCCTAGTGGGCATGTTGTTTTAAGCCACTTAGATTTGGGAGTTGTTTGTTACTACAACATAACTTAGTTCACCCTGACTGATGCACATGTGAGCATTCATAAAGTGGATAAATAAAAAAAATCATGTCATTTCAGATCATATTTTGTAATCAAATGATTTTGGGTCATACCAGCTTTTTCTCACAAATAATTACAAAAAAAACCACTTAATTTTCAGAGATTTGGAATATCAGAATTATGAAAAAGATACTGAGTGAGTATATATATCAAACTTATAGGAGACAAAATAGCAGGAAACAGAAGGCATTAAATAAACATTTTTTTAAAGGATGGGAAACTTGACTACATCACCTTAAAGTTCTGGAAATGGTCTTTTTGATATTTTATTTGCTTGTTTTATAAATATTGTACATGCAAATGATAAGAAAAAATGTTTCTCTTACTATTTGCATAGGTTCACTGCTATGCATTTCTGGCTTCATTTTTATGATGATAATCATTGTAAAATAATGCATACACACAAAAGGAGAGATTCATGTATGACTGTGGAAATGTCATTTACATAAAGAAAATTCTCTACAAACCAACTTTTCTTTCTATACATAGAAGTAAGGTCAGCATAAGCTTCTTTTGTCCTTCACTCTATGTAATCATATTCGTTGATATTTATTGAACACCTGCTATGTGTAGGAAATATCATACATATGTTACATGTAATAATGTATGGAATCATAAAAATAATTCTGTAGAGTATAATTATACTCTATAATTATATAATTATATAATATATATAAATATAATTATAGGCCAATTTTATATTATACCAAGGTAATGGAAGTATGAAGGAAAGATAACTTGTCTAAGATCACAGAATTAGTAAGGAATCATAGCTAGGCAGTCTGACTCCAGAACAAGTGCTCTAAAATCCTAAGTTATAAGACAAATGCAGCAATTCTAGTCCTAAGAAAACAAAAAGTGTCCATTAATAGTGCTTTCACTCCATTTATCCTTGGTCTGATTTTGCACCACTTTAATCACCATTTGACTCCTCACTGAAAATTTCTTCAAGTTCTTTGAAGAAAGTTTATTCCAAAGTCTATAAAAGGATCAGTATCTGAGGAAAATTGCTTTATGCTGCACTATTATACTATTGTTGCTTTTTAAAAAAAAATACCATTTCTATGTTGCCAATACAGATTTGGTTTACCAGTCATTACATACAAACTGTATGTACACTTCAAGAAACATTTCACAGATGCCCATCTCTTTATTATAAATGTCTCTGCAGATACACCCATTACCAGTAAATTTACAATAATAAAAGTACTACCAGCTACCATTTATTGATCACATAATATCTGCCATATGTAGTACAGGGCATTTGGAAATCATTATATCAGCAATGATTATAACAGTGTAACAATCTTTCAAGTTGTATATTATTAATTTTATTTTATAGATGAGTAAACTAAGACTCCATAGAGACTTCGTAACTTACTCAAAGGTACAACTGAACTTCTAAGTGAGATCAGTCTACCTTCAAAGACTGTACATCTTACTTTATGGAACATCAGACATTTGGATGCCTATTATGCAAGTACATAAACTAAACTAAATTCCACATAAAGGATATCTTTTGCTTTTTAGTTTTGGTTTACTTTTTGTATCTCAAAAGGCATACCACAATAACTGATGTAGGAAAATACTTTCCAAAATTTTTTGGTTAAATATAGTACATATTTCAAAAATGAATGAATAAGTGAATGAATTAATGATTATTCTTCTCTTGGAAAGCTCTAACTTGTCAAGTCAGTTTTTATGGCATGTTAGTAATTTTTCACATTAGCCTGGTAATTGCGGTTTGGTTTCCTTCTTCAGAACTTTGTTTTATGTGATTCAAATTGACAGGGAGGCATTTAAAAAGGTAAAATCATTTCTTCAGCTACAAAACAGGTACTTTCCATTTCAAAAAGTTGCCCATATCAGCATTCCTTGTACAAAGAAACATGGTCCCCTTAGTACTTTTTAAGTAAAGTATATTTTACTAAGTGTCCTCTGAAATGAACAGCGCTCTGTAGTTGATCAGCATCAACAAGCCCCAGTGCATATGGCACGTTAGAGTTTTGATGAACTTCAGTTCAAAAGGTACATATAATTTTTTAATTTAGTGAATATGATAATTATACTAAGAAATCTGGTAAATCAAAGGTATTTCTAGTACACTGTAGTGGTTGTTTATTACCAGATACTATTTTTCCTTAGAAATAACTCCTCCTAAGCAACCAACTTAGAAAAAAACCTACGTCTGAGATGGAACAACAGAAGCAGCATAAATCTCCTCAAAAAGCAATAAAATACCTTCCAAAGAAACCAAACCCAGATTCCATACCATAATTCAGGCAGCACGGCCCATCATAAACAAAAATTCATTATGCCTGCTGCGTGGAAAAATGTTAAGCAAGAAGAAATAAACAGAGAATGTTTTAACAAATCATATTAGCCAAATGAAAAAAAGAGGATAAAGCCACAGTTCTGAATGAGTCTGCCAATAAAGCTTAAAACCAAGCCAAAATTTGAAAGAAATCTAAACATAGCCAGACCAAGTCTGAGTCTTCCTATGATATTATACTCTGGGTTTTTCCTTTCAACTATTTCCTTTAGGTTTAAGGGGAAACCTTGATCAGATCTAAAGATATGATTTTTAATGCACACGGACTGCATCCAAACCTAATTTGAGGATGCAATCGAGTGAAATTTGGAGACATGAAACAGAGCATCATTCCACCACAAGAATTATAAAACATCAGGAGAGGATGGAAATGTTTGTAGTTCTAAAAAAGTTGCCTTGAAAAAAGAAAATGTAAGAATGGTCGTTTTTAATCCATCTTTTCATTAATATGTAAAAGCATGTATAAATGCAATATACATATTCCCTAGCAGTTTATCAGCATGTTGAACTTTGTTACCAACATACAATAAAACGTCCTAGTCTGTGTAGCCAGGTACAAGCTAAATACTTCCTTGTTTGACATGGTGCACGCAATGACAACTAGCTGCTTGAAAATTTCCAGAGAAAATTTAAAATCCCCATCAAGAAATAAATTCTTTTATTTGTAAAACGAGGCAATCTTTCATTTCTTTTCCACCCTGGTCCTTAAGACAGGCACTCTCTGGCTATTGAATGTGGTTAGATTTAAACTGGTCCTCAACTTGTATGAGTGAGAAGTTCCTCTTAGTGATCAATGTCCCACAATTGTGATCTTGGGATAAGAAGGGTGGATAAAGGTGGCATGAGAAAAAAGGAGAAGAAGGGAGAATGATGCCAGAAGAGTCTACCTGAACCTTTGCTCAGGGGATTGCGGAGTTAGGCACAAAATTCTTTCTTGGGGAATGTCTCTTCGATATGCTCAGAGTTAAGCTAAATGAACATTAACGAATTATCCTGAGGTCTGGACACCATTTATAACATTTTTTACTATTGGGGAAGAAAAGGTGTACTAAGTTCCAACCAATCAACTTATTAAGACATTTTTAGAACGCAATAGCTCTGGAGGTTGAAGTGTTTTTATATAGTGGAAAGCCTTGAACTATTAATAAATACTATCAATGTACTCAACTCACTATAACAAATGAAACAGATCATACTATATTCACAAGTAAAAAATCTAAAAGAAACAAAACTGACACCTTCTGAAATGATGATTGATTAGATAGTCATATAATAGCAATGTCACATTCTCTATATGAAACTTTTTTTAAGCTTTTGAATACTGAATTCTTTACTCATAATAAATTTCTGAATTAGAGATGTAAGACTTAACAACAAAATGTGTTTATTCCCATTCTTCATATCTACATATAGTCAAGTGATCTTAAAGAGGGGAAGAGATGGCATAAGAAATTAAAGAAAAATGTTTATCAAAGCTTGGTCTGCACATCTGCCTTATCATTTAGTATCCAAAGACAAATCTCTCTCCTATTGTTCCTTCTCCATCTCATTTTTTCTTTCTATTTTCTCACCCATTTTATGTAAATAATATTTATTCAATCTTCCTCCCTAAAAGAGAAGAAAGGGGTCACAGGTAGATGTAGAGAAAGGGTATAGAAGGGACCTCAAAGGAAAGAGAGAAGGCAATTCTGAGAACAAGAGTAATTAAGCATTAGAATGATATGCATGTATTATTCACTTAGGTAAAAACAGCGTGGGTTCATTATAGTCTTGCTCCTAAACATGGGGAAAAATTATCCAGTCATTCTCTTATTCAGTGGCATTTTCTAACCAGAAATAATAAAAGTTGAAATAATAATTTGAGTTTCCCCTCTCTTCTACCCCTAATGAAATTAGTGTGCGTTTACATCTATAAATGGCAGAGGAAAAACAATGGGTTTACAGTCAGTAATTAGACTTAGAAAATTAAACTCAGAAATGCTGATAAATGGTTAGTCCATAAATATTACAGGACATGGTTTGTATATGATTTTTTTTTCCTTGTAATTAAATCCAGCCCCAAAGTTATTCTGACACACAAGCTTTAAAGATTATTGAATTCAGTCACAACACTGGATAGTAGCCCTGTCTATTGTTTGATTATTATCAAAGACCTGCTTATTTACAAAAACTTTTTTTAATCAGTTTTTATTTTGAACTAGACCAAATGAAATGCATTCTCTAATAAAAAGGTAAGACTAAGATTTCCTTCTCAGGTCTTAAAAATTATCCCAGAAAATAAACATGTGATTGTTTATTTTCATGACATCTAACTTTCACATCCTTTAAGTGCTCTCAGAATAAAAATTTTAGCAATGAATCTGTTTCAGGCTAATAGCTAAATATTCCCGGATTGAATAGACATTCTTTCTTCTACACGTTTTTCAACAAAAGCTTTCCTTATTCTATAACCAGGTTGACAACTTCCAGTTAATTTACTGAAACTGAAATGTCCATATTTATATTATCAATAAATCATTTTTACTTCTGTAGGCAGAGGAAAAAATATTTTGTTGTCTTTTTTTATATATAAGGATCACAACTTCTAATTTAGTTAAATGACATTAGAGATTTCAGTGCTGTTCTTTATAGGCAAATACAATAGGAAAAGTCTTACTCAGAATTAAGATTAAGAAAAAAGAGGAGAATCACTTCTTGAAAAAGCTAATTTATTAGTCTATATTGCTTTTAACTTTTACAAAATAAACTTTTCTGTTTAGGAGAAAATATTTGTTTTTTATGCTTCACAAATCACAAAGTCATTGTTTTTATATATGATATGAAATCAGGTTACTGAAAAAACAATAATTGCACTGAATTAAAGTTCTATAGAACCAAAATTAAAAAATAATTTTGGCTGTTTATTCGATTAATTTACTGGGACAAATTGTTCAATCTGCCCTAAGAAAAAGAGCCCAGGTTGCTCAAATTAATCAAATGATTATCCCAATTTGATACAGTGTTCTCTATTTTAGAGAGCAAAAACATAATTTTAAAAATTCACTTTGTAATTTACATTTTGGGGAATATTCCCACACATAATAATAAAACTCAAATCTTGTATTCTCTATGTAATTTGAAGCATGATTTTTAACATGCTGATTTATAATAATCATTTTCATAACATTAGGTAAGCTCATTTATAAAATTATACATATACAAAAGCAAAACTAAATTTTAAATCACTAGGTGGTATAGATATGGATACAAAAAGAACCTGTATATAAAGATATAGATAGATGTATTTGTTTATATATATCCTCATGTCCATGAATCCACTGCATGAGGTACAAACTCAACTCAAGCGAGCTACCCTACAAAAGAATTCACTCACATACACACTTCTCCCCTCTTTTTCTCTTTGTTTCTCATGTTCTCCTTTCCTCTGCCTGCAAATGTGTATATGTGATATATAGAGAGACAAATGTATAAATACATAGGTTTTTGGTAGATGGTTTTATTTGTCAAAGTAATATAGTACTTAGATGGATTAAGTGAATTTTAAAAGCTGTAAAGTGGAAGCATATAAACAGATAAGGAGGATTTGTATCATTTCTTTATATCTATATCCATATGTACACTGTGTACACATTCATATACATAATTCATCCATAGAGCATATGTTACCAATTAAAAGTTATACAAACTTAAATCTAAGTAAAGGCTTTAAAGAATGTTGGCCTATGAAAAATGTATACTGCCTTTAATTCAATGAAAAAAAAACTAAAAATAATTCCATAAATAAGCACAAGAATTTTTATATTAAGTTTTTTCTTTTAGATTTATAAAATTGCGAGGAAAAGAGGCAAATATGAACTAGTTCCAATTTTTGATAAGTATGATCTAATATAAGAATAAACAGTAAAGTGATTATTTTTCCCTTTGAAAATGGGTACCATATTTCTGCTATTTTTAATAATCATTTTTCGTTTAGTGTTAACTCAAAATTTTACTTGTAAAAACCAGAATACAAACACTCATCCATTCATAGAATATGTACCAAGGCACCTACTAAATAAACACCATTCTGTGAAATACTAAAGACATAAAGAAAAAAAATTACTCTCAGAAGAATTTATAATCTAGCAGAGGAAACATTTGAATTTCCAGTTAACTATAGGACATTCAGTAATGGAAGTAAGATCAAAGTAATGGCAGAAGCATTTAGGAGCGAGTGATGAATTCTAACTGGGGGGTTGAAAAGCTGGAGACTTCACAGATATCTTTCCTAAGGAACAGTAGCAGGAGGTTTCAAAGAAAATGTCATAACTTTACATTGGCAAAAAAGTTATGGGAACCATGCCATGTCACAACAAACAAGACACAGAGTGATGCTGTCTATTCATATAAACTATTTTGACATTTTGACTGACTTAATCAGTCAGGTCAGGAGAAAATAAGAAAGGCTTACTCTACGATTGTTGACAAGACCGGTACAGACAACACAGGCACATTGGTTTTTGTATGAAAAGAAGTTTTAGTGATGGCTGGTGGTGATGGTACCACAACACTGTGAACGCAGTTAACAGCACTGTATTATATATTTGAATATGATTAAAAGGAGAAATTCTAAGTTGTACATATTTTACCAGAATAAAATTTTTAAAAAACAATAGGACTGCACACTACAAACAGTAAACCCTAATGTAAACTATGGACTACGGTTAATAGTATAATTAAAACTGTTTCTTTCATCAATTTTAACAATTGTACTACATCAATGCAAGGTGTTAAAAATAGGATGACATATGGGAACTTTATACTTTGCATCATTTTTTCTGTAAACCTACAGCTTCTCTAAGAAAAAAAAGGAGTCGTTGTGTAAATGTACATATTGCATCAGTGAAGCAAAGGCACAGAGACATACATAGAAGTGACTGTGGTGATGTATTCAGTGATCAGATTGCTTCCTTTATCCTGCAATGAATCTGAAGAAGAGAAGGCAAAAGGGAAATACCACAGTCAATTCTGATAGGATTATTAGTGCTAAGCAACTACAGAAAGATATGTTACATGGTCAGCAGTAGAAAGCTAGAAGATCAAAGGCTAAAAGAAAACAAGATTTGGCAAAATGGAAGGAAGGAATGAGAAGAAAGCATGAGTATAGGTCACCAGAAGGAAATAGAAATTACGCATTAAAGAGGAAGGTGAAACATCTGTAAGTTCTGTTTGTAAAGGGGGAGAAAGAACAGGCAAGCTTAGGCCCGCAAACAGCACGATCCATGCACTAAAATGCTTTCTTTGGTTTTATGTATTCAGGAAAATTTTTGGTTCATATGTGTCTTTCTAATATGTATTTGAAACACAGATTCTGTGTTTCAATCATCTTATAATTCCTGTTGTATTTGTCCAACTGAAAACTATGTGTATCTTGAATAAAAATGAGCCAGGCAAAATCACTGACTGAAAGAATTTGGAGGAAAAGATTTTGTCTTAAGTTCCTGTTTCTGTTGGTTTATGATGGTGTCCAATGAAAGCTAATTGTCATTTTAACGAGCACTAAATAGTATTTACCAAGTTTATTTCAGTGCCTTCAAACTGCTTCATTATTACTCCTACTTGTTCAGCACAGTGCCCTAAAATATTATACCTATATCCATAACTGAGCTTCTGAAACTTTTTTATGTTTTCCTTTATTTTCTTGATGTAAAATACATTTGCTATAATAGTTATTCAGTTATAATACATTTCATTATTTTCAAAAGACTAGTTTCTATTTTATGAGCTAATCTAGCACATAATCAGGAGAAACATCAAATTTTTCATCTTTTGAAGCACTCTTCAAAGAACAATATTTATATGACTTTAGATGATATTTAAAAGACACATACTAATTCATAAGTAAGTCTGTGCCCTTCTTGCTTCAGATTTGATAGCGTTCATATCAGCACATCCAGCTCCCAATTTAGCAGTTCAGGTGTGGAACACTAACTGCTCTCTTGTCTTTCAGTTCTCTTTAAAGATATGCAAATCTTAGGGAGCAGATATGGCTCAAGCAGTTGAGTGCCTGCTTCCCACACGGGACATTCTGGGTTCTGTCCCAGTGCCTCCTGAAAACAAACAAGCAAGCAAAAAGGAAACTAATGAAGAAACCAACTCAGTGAAGATGATGTGGCTCTGTGGTTGAATGCTGGGTGCCGGCTTCCCATATAAAAGGTCCCAAGTTCAGTCCCTGTCCCAGTAGCACACACACACACAAAAAGGCACATGCAAAAGTCATTTCCTTAAAATGTAGAAATGTAGTTACTGAGAAAAAATAAATATAGTTTAAAAACTTCTTATTTATTAATGACCTACACCATTTTAAGATATCTGAAAATAATCTGTGTCAATCCATATTTTTTTAAAAAAACTGTGAAAAGGACTTAGGTACAAGGCAAATTAGTTGAATTGTTAAAAGTTTCTGTGGTCCAGTCACTCATGTGCCATGGAAAGGGACAAACACGTTCCTCCCTCTCAAGCCCCAACATGTGTGTCACAAGTCACCCACTCCTTCGTTTAACAAAGAGGAGCTATCAAGTCATTTCTTTGGCTCGTGGTTTACTATTAGGGAGGACATGGAGGACACTAGACAGGGCTTTCATGGTGTCCAGATGTTGTGCTACATGAAAAAGTGTGAGCTATTTTGACTGATTTCATTATTCCTTAGTATCCTCAATAACATGCGAGAGAGTAATTCTAATGCTGATCATAAACAGGAACATATTTTCTTAGATTAAAAATCAAATTCCTGGGTACAGATGAGCAATTCTGAAAATACTTTGCTTATATACTAGGTTGAACAAATAAGCCAACTCATTGTACATCATGGGAGCCAGGTTTCTCACTGCCAGGGAAAAAAGTTACAAACAATCAAGGTGAGAAGGTTAGAATTAAATTCTGTTGGGCTAAATTAGAATCAGAGATCTCAGTATGATCACATGTTATAGAGATTCAGAAATGAGTGTGAATATATGTGCATGCGTGGGTCACTATACATCCACATACCTCCTAGCTCTGTCAACTGAGAAGTCCTAGAAACAACGTCACCTCAGTAGCCACAAGAACACCCCTGGCTTCTTAGAGAAATAGCTTAGTTTAAAGCTGGGGCCGAGGGGATATAAAATGTACCTGGAGCATCTTATAGTGCTTCAGTGTAAGAATTGCTAAAAAATAAAATAAAACTAAAAAATCAGAGCATGTCAGAAGGACAGAGAAGCCAACCTCAAAGAACTTCCAATGGCAAAAGTTGAAATAATTTGAGATCAGCATAATAAATAATGCCACTATTGAATTATAAATAGATAAAATATCGCCACTAGAACATCCTGATAATAATTGCTGCTGACAGTATCCTCTGATGAATACTTAAATTACTGAAAGCTAAAATACTAAAAGATTTCACCTGAAACTTTAAGGAGAAATAGGATATTTAAATAGTCTCAAAGTATCCCTTGCCTCCCCCCCCTGCCCCCCCCCACACAATATTTATTAATTTCTTTGGTGGTTTTAACTTACGTCCAAAAATTCTTTGATATACCTCCCTCTAGAAGGTGGTGCTTAATTTCTCTCCCAGAGAAAATAGTAATTTGACGGTGGGGAAAATCGGTAGTTCCTGACAAGGTATTTGCCAAGCGATCCAGGATAACCTCGCCAGTGGTGAGTGCGTTAGTATCATGAACTCCCTAATATAATATGATGAGAGAGGCACGTCACCTCTGTAGTATCCTTCCTAAAAACCATAACTTATAAGAAAACATCAGACAAACCCAAGTTGAGGAATGTTAAGCACCATACCTAATCAGTACTCTCAATGACAAGATCATAAAATGTAGGAAAGTCTGTAACGGAAGAGAGGAAACTAAGGAAACATGATGACTAATTGCATTGTGGTTCCCAAAGCCGATCCTAGAACAGAAAAAAAGGGGGGGAGGGGAGTGTTTGTGGAAAAACTGACAAAATCTGGATAGAGTCTGTAGTGTAATTAGTTGTATTGTACTAATGCTAATATCTTCACTTTGATAAATGTACTGTGATTTTATAAGATGTTAACGTTAGAGGAAATGGGGCGAATTATAAACAGGAATTCTATGTATTCTCTTTGCAACTCTTCTGCAAACCTAAAATTATTTCAAACCCGAAACTTTTATATGTGTCAAAATTCTCATAACTCACAAGTACATGAGTGATCTGATGGCCCCCTGTGTTTGGTCTGATCTTGACTACACTGCAGCTGGCATCATAGCGATTAGCACCTCTCCAGGAAGTGCTTTTCCTCCTTGGCTCTCTCCCAAGTTCCTTCAAGTTACTTTCTCAATTGAGGCCTTTGCTGACCCCCAGTATTCTATATCTCTCTTTTCTCCTTTGTTTTATCTTCGAATATACAATATCATGTTTTCACTTAATCCTTTAGAATATAATCTCCATGAAGACAGGGGTTTTTACCTATTTTGTTCACTGCTATATCCCAAAAACCTAAAACAGTACCTGTCATCATTCAGTAAATATTGGTTGAATAATGAAGGAATGAATGGATTCTACAAATGTTGCATTTCTACTATGTTCCAGATAATGTGAACAAAACAGTAGTATCCCTACATTCATGGGGATTACAGTCTAGTGAGGAATCAGATACTTACAGAAACAGCTATACTAAAGTGTGATAATTGCTATAACCAGGAAAGTAGAAGATGTTCTGGAGACACTGAGCAGAAACAACAAAGTCAATGTGAGGGGTCAGCAAAGGTCTCCTGAAACAAGTAACTTCTAAGTAGGACTTGAATGGTGAGAAGATCACTAGACAAAGAGGAGAGAGAGAAAACATTTTTTCCAGCAAAAGCACTGGGTGGTGGTGGGGGAACCCAAAGATCAAAAAGAAGGTATACTACATGTAGGAATTGAACGAGGTTCTTCAGTCCACTGGGTCGGAGCATTGAATGAAAACGGCTGGAGATGTCAGCAGATGCTATATTTTAACCATGTTACAAGATTTTTATTTTACTAAGCTACTTGAAGACACTGAATTTTTAACAGAGACTTGATTTTCTCAGATGTTAGTTTTAAACTTTTCTGCAGTATGGTGATTGGCTATGAATTGAGATAGATAGAACTGGAAGCAGAGTTGAAGTAATTCAGGTAGACTTTGAAGAGATTAAATTTTTATTTCCAATGTTGGGAAATTTCTCTTGTTATCCTGGTTTCCATGGAATGTTTAAAAACAGCTTTTTCTTCAGGTTAATGTTAGTCATTAGCCAAGGAAAGATATGTCCAAAAAACCCTATAGACTTTCTCTTTCTTTTCCTCCTTCTCTCATACATACTTATATTGACGCACAAGCAACTATATGCACACACATGCATGCATACACATGTGACCTTGACATGCATTTTTAAATTCCAGCAATTATAATAAAGAAAATCTTTATATAAGGAAAATTTAGAAAATGCTGTAAGGTGCTGAAACATGTATATTTACTTAATGAAACTTTTCATAGCTACATGAATTTGTTTGTTTTCTGTTTTCAAAGCTATAAGCTATTTATCTTTCCTAATTGAAAGCCCAATATAAAATGCTTTGAAATGACATGATTTATTTCTTTTCATGAACTCAAAGTCATGCAATAACTGCTTGCACTGATATTACATAAGACTAGCTTTCAAATTTGTATCATGGTTATAGTTAAACTATAAACCCCTTGACGGCAGAATCTATGTCTTAGATCCTGCCTGTATCTTCCATGGGTCTTAGCACTCTTCTTGACACAAATAGATGCTCAGATTTAATACTTAACTGTATTGTCACTACATGTCATTTAATTTAAATTAATTCAACAAATATTTACTGAGCTCTTCCCATGTGCCATTTATTTTTTAATATACTGATGCTCATTAAAATCTCAAAGAAGAACAAAGGGCTACACATTTCTATAGCACTGAGTTCATAGCACAAATCACTATGCTTCGTTAACACGACTGTATTGATTTCTTCTTTCAATTCAGTAACTAGGTGCCAATGGGCAGGAGGTAATTTTTGGTAATGTAGATTGGAAGCTAACACCATTAAGGTGGGGTCTTTTTTTCTACATTCTTTTTCTTTCTTTCTTTCTTTCTTTCTATACTCCTATTTCAGTTAAGTCCCTCTCCAAAATCACACTGCCTCAGAACTCTACTTTCTCCAAAACTCAGTAATGAGGTGTCTGAGCCAGTGCTAATATCCAGCGAGGTCTTCAATGTTCCAAAATCTCTCTCCTTTCCTTCCTGACAATCAAAACTTGAAAGCAGTATTTTTGGAAAGCATTTTTGGAAGGCTTCCAGCCTCTGACTTGGATATTAGTGAGACTTGATTTTCCTTCCATTAATGAGACCTTACTTCTCCTTAAAAAATTAGTTTTAAATATGTAAATAGGAGTGGGTTTTTTCAGACATGGGATCATTGATCCCATGACAAAAGAAGAAAGAATTAAAAGTACTTAACAGAGCCCAAAGGAAAAGGTAAGAAAGTTCAGTTTAATATTTGCTTTTCTTTTCTTTTGAGAGCCCTATTATATGTTATTGTGAATTGCATATTTACTCTTTCAGATTACTCCACAGTAAAAAAACCTGCCTAAAAAGAGTGCTTGGCAACAGTTGTGGCTCAAGTGTTGAGCACCTGTTTCTCAAATGGGAGGTCTCAGGTTTGGTGCCCAGTGCCTCCTAAAAACTAAAAAACAAAAAACAAGCAAACAAACTGAAAATCCCAACTCAGGGGAGCCAATGTGGCTCAGTGGTTGAGTGCCAGCTTCCCACATAGGTGGTTCTGGGATCAATTCCCTGACCCGGTAACTAAAAACAAAACAAAACAAAATAAACCCTTGATACTTGACCTTCTTTTTTGTTATACCAGCTTCCTATCACATTAATTATCCATTTATTCTTTCCCCATTCATTCCTTGTGATATTGAAAGACAGAGCCCAGTGGACTTTCCTGTAACTGTGCCACAAAGAGAAATTCAGGATGTTTAGGAAAGCCCAAGATAAAATCACCACTTCACCACTGCACTTGTATAGTGAGCTTACATTAATCACTTTTCATCCTGGGTAATAAGACCTCATCGTTCAGTTGCTGAGAAAGGGACTACTTAAGCATCTTTGGGGAAGTTTTTGTAGTCAATGTCAGTCAACCAGTCTTCTGTAAGCCTTAAGGCCATCCCCAATGTCAATTAAAAGTTCAAGAAAGTGACTAAAGACTTGTGGACAGCAGGTTTTTCTGAAACTTGTACCCAAAACAGCCATGGAAATCAACATGGTTAGCAGTTCAAAACATATGTTAAATGTGAAGGTTAGTTGAGGGTCAAGAGGAGGTTGACAATTTACCTCATGTCCCCTTGAACATGGTTCACGGGCAAAGGGCCTTGTTGTCAAGGTTACCCGATTTTCTCCTTCTATCACTGGAATCAAAAGTAATAATCCAGAGGAGATCTCTTCCTCTCCTAGGCAGGAAGCTTCCACACCATGCCAATCATGTATTCCTTGCAATTGATTAAGATTGCTTTAGATGTGGGGAAGCTGTTTCTGATCCCCTTATCACAGTGTAAAGTAAAACATGCTTGACTGGTTAATAAAAATGGAAGATGGAGTTACAAAGAGGAAAAGTTCACTTGAAAATCTAAACAAAGACCTTTTTGGTCACACCCAAGAAAGGGAGACAAGCATATTTTAGAAACTGAGGGTTGAAAGTTCCCTCACAAATTTTTTCAAATTTACCATTAATTTTTAACTAATTATGAATATAACTAAGAAAAAGGGCACTCCATATTTAGCTGCATGAATTCAAATGCAAGAAACAAAGGAAAAATGAATGTTTTCCAGGTTTAACTTCCACAGTCTAGGTATGCAATTGCCAACGGCATCTGCAAAAGCAATTTTTTCATCTGTACAGTGAACACTAAATGAATTCACTGTACTTCATAAGTCATTAATATGTATGATTTTAACTTCCCCTTTCATAAATCACCATTCATTCTCTCTAGTTTTTCCATTTATAATACAATCCATTTTGGAGATTGCACAAGTAGTCGTTTCACTAAGTCTTTGCTACAATAATTTGAGAGAGTCAGGGAATATCAGTCCTTCGATGGATCTTAGAGGTCAGCCAGATTGGCCCCCTCGTTTTGCAGAGAGGGAACTCAAGGCACGAGGAAATGAAAGCCACATGGCAGGGACCCCAGAAATGCTCTTTCTGTGGGTGGATATACTGTAACAGTTACATGTGCTGGCTGCAGAGTCAGGTTGCCAAAGTTTGAGTCCTGCCTCTACCTCTGACTAGTTGTGTGACTTTGGAAAAACTGCTTAATCTCTCTAAGCCTCAATTTTCTCATCCATACATGGGGTATAATAGCTGCATCACAGAGTCATTTTTAATGTTTTAAATGAGATAATGTTGGTAAAGCACTTAGCAGGATAATAATTTGTTATGGTAACCATTGGCAATATGGTTGCCCATATTACAGCCCAAAGCTCACATCCATTTGAGCTATAAGACCTGGAAGCAACATTTCCACCTTGGGAAGTTTGCTTGAAAGGAGTCAAACAACAAACTTAACAGGGTGTCTGCTATCAATAAATGTTAATTTTGATTAATATCAATCTATAGTACCTATTCAATAAGACATTGCCTAAAGAATCAAGAGATTTGTTTTCTGAAAGTGGTTATGTCAGAGTGGGCATCACCATCCTAACATCCTTAAGATTGAGGAATGAACAAACATAAGGGGGAAATGCAGCTATGGGCTAAATTAGATATTATTATTCTAGCAATGGAAGATCTTGTAACATTGATATAAACACAGTAGTTACCAGAGGTCCTGAGGGGAGGGGGAAGGAAGAGTAGGTAGATGTAACATAGGTCATTGTAGGGACATTAGAATTGTTCTGAATGACATTGCAATGATGGATACAGGCCATTATATATGTTGTCAAAACCTATAAAAATGAGTGGTGCAAAGTATAAACTATAATGTAAACTACTGACCATAGTTAGTGGCAAAGCTTCAATATGTCTTCATCAGTTGTAACAAACGTATTACACTAATGAAAGATGTTAATGGGGAAAATTGTGAGAGAGGGAGTGGGTGGGATATATAGGAATCCCCCTATATTTTTGATGTATCATGTATGGAATCTAAAGCTTCTTTAAAAATAGCAATAATAATAAAAAAGAAAGTGTTTATGTGAAAAAATGGTGGAGGAAATTAGGTCATGATTAGAGAAATTAAAGAATATAAACATAATTTTTAATTATTATAGCTCTCAGAAACCATTTCTGGAGATGGAACTATTTTGATTTTCAGGAGAAAGAATATCTTTTATTGACTCTCTAAGTAAGGACACTCACCAACTTATATCTAGCGGTGGTTATATCACTTTAAATATATTTTCTTAGAGCATACTCCTCTCTGTGGTTGAAAAGTGCACAAGAGGCCCCTTTCCTTTCTCAAGTCTCACATAAATGGAGTCGTTTCAGAACATTGCTAGCACTTAGTGAGAGCAATGTGGTTTGTTTTAGTGCTGGAAATTCTCCTTGGTGTTACTCTGACCTCAAGTGGTCTATTTCCTAATGCTTTTAGCAGTGAAAAACATATTATATTCAAGCCTATCTTAGGATTTATACAGTTTGTCAATGAAATGGAAAAAAATCCGTCTAAGATTAAACGGCCAGAGTTTCTCCTCAACAAAGTACTAAATCCTAAGGATATTGTTAGGAAGGTTAATTTGGTCTTCAGGTTCCAGCCTATTCCGTTTTCAGTTCTCCTCCCTACTCCTCTCCAAAGCCAAAAACTGTATCTTCTTACAGCCTTGGGCCTCACTTTTGGTGTTACTCTTTCCTTAGGTAATTTCACCTAATTTATACCTTTATTTTCCCACATGAACCTATTCCCTCAGGATCCTAGGCATAGTAGCTAAATTCTCTGAGCTTCAGTTTTTCATGGAAAAAGGTGATAGAATACTTTTCTGCAGTTGTTCTAAGATCTATTTAAACTGGGGTATTATAATATCATGGCGCCTAAGAATGCAGGCTTACAGGTCAGATAGAGATCATCTCAAAGCCCACTCAGCTGTATACTCTACCTCTTAGGTAAGCCACTTAATTTTTCTACACCTTAGTTTCGTCATCTGTAAAATGGATACAATAGTGAAATTATCTTCAAAGTGGTTATTGAAAGAATTAAATGGAATAATGTAAGGAAAATATTTACATAATGTGTAGCCCAAAATATCAGCTATTGTAATGTCATAGAAGGCAACCAGATAATACTTGGCATATATGTTTGAATAAATGGTAGCTATTATTATTATTGTTATTGAATATTAGTGCTATGGTATGAAACAGTAATAGCGATAAATCCATGCTCCCTTCTAAGTTAATAGGTCTAATAATTTAACGAGCAACTTTTCAGAGACAACCTGTTCCATATTACCCTTCTGGTGATACTTCATCCTCATTCAGATGGCTAATCTGGTACTGTAAGTATGATTTGAAAGGCAGATAGGTACTTCAGGGCTCTTGAATTGCAACACACAGGTGACCATGTACTCTGATGACACGTCAGGCCTCCCCTGACTGTGCCTTTGGGGGCTCCATCCGTCCCACATGTGCTTTTCGTTACTGAGGATAGTATTTACCTTTGATGTTCTTGTGTTTAAAATCCAATGATACTAAAACTTCAGCACTCTAAATTATACATAACTGACCTAGGATTTTACATAGATCCTTACGGACGTACCAATTTTTTTGTCAAATTCAAACTTTATTTTTTATATACTGAATCTAAGGATATTTATTCTGAAATTTTTGACATTTTAGTTTAAAACAGATGAACATGACCCAATAAGGCTAGGTTTATTAAACAAATTACTTAAGTCCATCTCTGAGTCAGGCATTCCATAGAGTCCGTTTTTAACAATACAAACCAGTTTAATATACTTATTTACCTTTAGGGCATCAAAGTTGATCTCATTTCCCAAAGTAGGTATTATCTGGGAAAAAGATTTTGTGGTTATTAGGGTAGAAAAGTCTCCTATATTACACACCACTTCTCAGTGATTTACTACAACAGTAAATCTCTTTAAATTTGATTTACCTAGCTTATCAACAAATTTATAATTTGTTTGCTCTTGAGGCACACGTATTATCATCCTGAGGAATAATGTTCCCTGAAACAAATTGTGATGGAAAAAAATTAATCTAGATGGTTAATATAGAAAAGTCATGATTTTTTTTCTCTTGAAATTGGGTAAACAAGCAATATTTAGCTTCATAGCAATCCCTGCAAGCCTCTTGGAAAGAGGGGAAGCCCAATCTCTTGCTATCATCTAGATAAATTACAAACTTCGACTACAATTGAAATTTACACACCTTTATCTCTGAGGTTAGGGGCACTAAGGTTTGCCAGGCATTACTTAGAGATAATTTATATATTCTCACTAAATTTTAAACCAAGAACTTCAAAGCTAAATTTTTTAAAATTGCTGGTAAACCCATCAAAGTAAGTCATACAATCCATCATAATATTATTACTATTAATAAGCTAAAATTGTGAAGGGTTAGAGTTATTTAAAGGTGTTTAAAAATATTTAACTAATATTTATTAGCACCAAGAATTGGATGTCTAGATACTAGAAACACATTGCTAGTAAAGATGCTATCTCTCCTTTTGAGGATGGTGGGTGTCAGAGACAGACATATGATGTGAATAACAGATAAGAAGTAATTGATGGGGTAAACATATGAGGCTACAGGAGCAAATCAGACAGGTCCCTGGCCTAATCTTAGAGGATAGAATTTCGGGGACACTTCCCCAGGACATAGGGTTGCCAGATAAAATACAGGATGACAGTTATACTTGAGTTTCAGAAAAACAAGAAAAATTTATTGAATATAAGTTCCGTCCACGTCAGTATGTGCAAGTGGGTGTTCTGTACTTTTATTTGCCATATCTGGCAACTGTCCTGGGACATACTTAAATTGTAACCTGAAAGAAAAGTAACAGCCAGATGAAGAGAGAGGAAAGACTGATAGAAGCAGGTGGACCCACGTGAAAAAATATGCAGAGTGCTAAGCATGAGCACGAGCCCTGCTAACAGCTCAGTAGGCAGGAGAACACATTTGGATGAATGAGAAAATTGTGAACATATTTTGTAGTGTCTTTTTTATTTAAATGGGGAACTCCAAGACCTTTTAAGGTTTAGTGATACCAGATTTGTGCTCTGGAAAGAGCGGATTGGAATAGCACCAGAATAGTGCAAGAAGTCCATTAAGACATTGTTGTTAGTAAACTTGCTGAGAGAGGATGGTGGCTAGAAAAAATGGTGACAATGATGGTGAAGAAATATTAATGTCTTTCAAAATATTTAGATATTAGTATGAGGGTTGAGAGTTTAGAGCCTGAAGTCTAGCAGTTATGAACTGTGTGTGATAATGTAGCATAGCACTTAAGAATAAAGATTTCTCAGTCTGACTTATATAAATAGATTATCTCTCTTAGCTCAGTTTCCTCATTAGGAAGATGGGCTTAATAATACCATAGGGTTGTTGTAGTATTAGATTAAATAATTCATTTAATGTGTGTGCTGGTTTGAGTCTTTTATGGACCCCAGAAAACCATGCTCATAAAGCTAAGCCATTCCTGTGCCTGCATACTCATTGGAGAGGGGACCTGTTGATTAGATTGCTTCATTTAAAGCCCTTTGATTAGATTACATGATCCAGGATGGATCTTAATCTATTTACTGGAGCTTTATAAATGGAGGACTAAAAAGCCACAGACAAGGAAAAAAGCCACAGAGACAGAAACAAGCCAGGAAAGACAAGTCAACACTGCCATTATGCCCTGCCGTGTGTCTGATCATCCATAGCTGAGCCTGGGGAGAAAAGGAGCCTGGAGGAAAACAGAGTCCAGCAGAGCCTCCATTGTCTTATCGTATAGCAGGGGTCCAGGATCGCCAGCAGTCAACCTTCAGTAAAACAGCATCTCTGATGATGCCTTGATCTGGACATTTTCACAGCTTTAGAACTGCAATGTTTTAATCCAATAAATTCCCATTATAAAAGCCAACACGTTTGTAGTATATTGCACCCAGCAGCCTTTAGCGCCAACACGTTTGTAGTATATTGCACCCAGCAGCCTTTAGCAAACTGAAACAACATGCTTAGCACAGGCCTTGGTTGTTATGCTATGAGGGGGAAGAGGGAGGAGTAAAGGATGACACCAGGCTCTCTCTGCCTAGAGGAGCCTGCCAAGCCTTGGAGTCTGCCAAGTCTTCTGTCTTTCCCATTTCTCAGCAAGCTCTGTTCTTTCCCCCATTTCCCGAATAATTCTTTTTACTGGCCTAACTAAAAAGAAAAAGAGTGACACTAAGGATTCTGCTTGGGAAAGTATAGCAGAGGAATGAAAAGCACTGAGTAGGTGAGAATTTTATGTTCAGTTTTGAGCTTCCCTGTGTCTAGTGTGCCTGTGAACACACCAGTAGGCCATCAGATATATAGTTCTGCTCCTTATAAAAAAGATCTGGGCTGCAGTCAAAGGCATTATTCCAGCAAAAGTATTGAGAGTTCAAAAAGAGGACAGAGCAGAGAACACTGAGAATCACCACTATTTAAGGATAAAGGGGCCATAGCCTGCAGAGAAGATGGAGGCAGAAGAGGATTTCTAGGTAAGTATGGCCTCATGGAAGGCAACACAGAAACCTCTTTGGAGCAATAGAGAGTACTCAGTATCAGAAGTTCCCAATGATTCTGAGAATTGATCAAAAGAACTTTGGAAATGTACATGAAAATATTACGTGTTTGGCAAGACTGCTGTATACAACCTACTCTCAAATCAATAGAGAAGTAGATTGATAAATAGATAGAAAGGGAGATAGATTGATAGATCATGGATATAATGATATAGCAAATGTGGCAAAATGTTAAAATTGGTGGATCTGGGTATCTGGGGGATTGCACATTGGAGTTCTCTGTATGGGTTTTGTATTCTTTTTGCCACAGTCCTATAAGTTTGAAATTTCAAAATAAAAAGTTTAAAAAGTAAATAAAAATAAATTAAAAAAAAAAAAGATCATTGGAGGAAATCCAAGAAAGTGGAGTAGGGAAGGGCAGGCTGCACTCCTCCTCCAGAAACTGCGGGAAGGTAGGCAGGCTTGCCTGGCGTTAGGGAAGCCACTGCACCATGGGGGAAATACGACAGGGTGACTGGAGAGGGGGACCCAGTCAGTGCAGCATAGAGGGAAGCTGTGGGCAATAGGGTAGGTAAGCCAGTTCCAAGGGAGAAGCAAACCAGGGAGGAGATCTGTCTGGCCAATGGATACCCAGTCAGCTCTGAGAGTGAGGAGAGCTAGCAGGCTCCTGAGGGGAGGGGAACCATGGGGCAATCAAGTGTGGAGACCAGGACCCAGCCGGCACTCAGGGGGAGGGGAGCAGCAGAAAAGCAGGCTTGAGAGTGGGACCTAGACAGAAGTGAGTTGTTGGTCTTTTTAAATTTTGTTCCCTCTCTCTCTGCAGAGAGATGTCCACAGGGGTGATTGGTGGGCACAGGATACCGGAGATGAATGCTGGTGGCTGTTTTTATTTCTTTTTCTGTTTTTTTTCCCTTCTCTTTCTTCTCTCCTTCCTCTTTTTATTTCTTTCCTTTCTGTCTTGAATTTTTTCCCTCTACCTTTCTCTCTTTTTTTTTTCTCTTCTTCCTTTCTATGTTCCTTTGTTTTGTCTTCAGTTCTTTCTTCTCTTCTCATTATCTGGACTTTTATTTTATCTTATTTTTTCCTGTTTCTTTTTTCACCTTTTAAAATTTGTATCCCACTTTACCATTTTTCCCTCTTATTTTTATTTTTCTTTCTTTTTTATTCTTTCTTCCTTCTTTTCTTTTTTCTTTGCTTTTGCCTTTTATTTTCTTCTTTTTTCCTTTTATGTGGATCTAATAATTTTTCAGTTGAACACAGGCAATTACAAAGACATAGAATAAGTGGAGCCCAGTATTAAGAGGACTCTTAACACAAAACCAAACAAAAATAAAACCCTAGACTAGAAAGAAAGACTAACCAACTCAATAAATTCATCAAGATTAAAGATGCATAGCATCAGCAAAAAATTACAAGCCACACTAAGAAACAGAAGTCATGGCTCAGGCTAATTAAAAAACTAAAAAGCAGGAGGAGACCCATATAGCAGTTTGATATTGTTTATGAATTCCAAAAAATAGATATTAGATTATGTTTGTGAACTAGTCTGCTCCTCTGGGCATATTAGATTATATTGGATTCAGATTTCACTTTTATTTGATTAAATAATGATTAAGGCTTTGATTGGGTCCCATCAGCAGGACTTTGAGTCCCTGCACCCTTGGTGGACAGGGACTCATAGAGAAACTGCACTGCAGAGAAGGGAGGTGAGAATTTTGATCCTGGAGCCTGGAAAGAGAGACTAGCCATTCACCTGATAGTCTACAGCTGACCTTGTGGAGAGAACAGAGCAGCTGAGCCCAGAGAGGAACCCTGGGAGAGAGAGAGAGAGAGAGAGAGAGATGAAACTTATCTCAGCCTACAGCTGATATTGGAAGAAGCTGGGACCATGGAGCCAAGAGAGGAAGAGGGAGCCTGAACCCTTGCAGACATTGGCAGCCATATTGCTCCAACACATGGCAAAAGACTGGTGAAAAGTAATTTAAGCTTAATGGCCTTGTGACTGTAAGCTTCTACCCCAAACAAATACCCTTTATAAATGCCAACAGATTTCTGGTACTTTGCATCAGCAACCCTTTGGCTGACTAACACAACCCGCAATGTGTAATAACTAATCAAAGATTTCCAAACAACTATTCTTAACCAACTCAATGAAATGAAGGAAGAGATAAAGAATATCAAGAACACACTGAAAAAATACACAGAAGAAATTATAAACATGCATAAAAAGATAGTTCTTAAAGCAATGACAGGCACAACACAAGGAATTAAATGTAGAAGCACATATCTGCAGATTTGAACAGGCAGAGAAAAGAATAAACAATCTCAGTGACAGAACATCTGAAATAGCACAAATAGTAGAATGGATAGACCAAAAAAAAAAAAAAAAAAGGAAAGATTCTTCAGGGACTTAAGGAATTGAAAGCAGCATGAATTGCACAAACATATGCATTATGGGTATCCTAAGGGAGAAGAGAAGGGAAAAGTGTCAGAAGGAGTTCGAGGAAATAATGGCTGAAAATTTCCCAACTCTTATTAGGGACATGGATGTGCATGTCCAGGAAGTGCAACATGCTTCAAGCACAATAAATCCTAGCTGACCAACCCCAAGACATATACTTATCACGTTATCAGATGCTCAAGACAAAAACTGAATCCTGAAAGCAGCAGGAGAAAAGAGACCCACCATTTAGAAGGTAGCTCAATAAGATTAAGTACTGTAGGGGGAAACGGACTTGGCCCAGTGGTTAGGGCATCAGTCTACCACATGGAAGGTCCGCGGTTCAAGCCCCAGGCCTCCTTGACCCGTGTGGAGCTGGCCCATGCGCAGTGCTGATGCGTGCAAAGGGTGCTGTGCTACACAGGGGTGTCCCCCGCGTAGGGGAGCCCCACGCGCAAGGAGTGTACCCATAGGAGAGCCGCCCAGCGCGAAGGAGGGAGCAGCCTGCCGAGGAATGGCGCCGCCCACACTTCCCGTGCCGCTGACGACAACAGAAGCGGACAAAGAAACAAGATGCAAAGAAACAAGATGCAGCAAAAAGACACAGAAAACAGACAACCGGGGGAGGGGAGGGGAATTAAATAAATAAAAATAAATCTTAAAAAAAAAAAAGATTACATACTGATTTCTCATATGAAACCATGGAGCCAAGAAGGCAGGAGTATGACATATTCAAGGTGCTGATAGGAAAAAATCTGCCAGCCAAGAATTCTGTATCCAGCAAAATTGTCATTCAAAAATGAGAGAGAGGGAAGCAGATGTGGCTCAACTGATGGAGCTTCTGCCTACCATATGGGAGGTCCAGGTCGATACCCAGGGCCTCCTGGCCTGTGTGGCAAGCTGGCCCACATGGAGTGCTGCTGCATGCAAGGGGTGCTACCCCACACAGGAGTGCAGCCCACCCAGGAGTGGTGGCACCCACATGGGGAGCTGACACAGCAAGATGACTCAACAAAAAGAGAACAGAGAAGAGACAATATAAGACAAAAAACTAGGGAGCTGAGGTGGGGGAAGAGAATGATCACCTCTCTCCCACTCCAGAAGGTCCTAGGATGGGTTCCCGGAGCTGCCTAATGAGAATACAATAGACACAAAAGAATGTACAGTGAATGGACACAGAGAGAAGACAATGGCGGGGGGGGGGGGGGGGGGGGAGCGGAGGCGCGGAGACATTTTTTTTTTTAAATCTTAAACTTCTGGGAATATGGAGGATTAGAAAGGCAGAGTCATCATTTCTCTCCCAGAAAAAAATAGCTAGAGAACAGGCTGAGACTGTCTAGAGGGTTGCTCTGGGGTTCAGGACACCAGGGGAAGTAAAGACACAACCCAGAAGAGGGAGGGACAAAGGAAAGGAGTCTCAGCTGGCAAATTCAGATTTTGGTGAGCAAACTTTGCTGCACTTTCAGGTCAGGTGGGCTATAACATTGTTTGCCCTGAGAGCTGGCAGGGAACTAAAGATAATTTGCCTTCTCAAATACCCTCCCTACTGCCCTGGATTGGTTGCTAAAGAGGCAGAGGAAAGGAAGGGGTGGCTAGCCAAGGGTGGAGAACAGGCTTTGAAAAAATGTGTTTGTGAGTCTTGACAAGCCCTGAGGGCATTCTTTCTGCATCCCCCCCATACCCAAGGAGTTACACTGCCTGCATACCCCCTTAGCACCTGGAGTCTGAGTTGAGAAGTCTGACCAAGATCACCATCTGCTGGCAAGGCCAGAAAAGTGCATGAAAAAGAAAAACAATAAATAAAAGAGGTAAGCAGGTGACTTCACTGTCACCATCTCTAAGGTCCTTAGAAACTGGCCTGCATCCCATTACTAGATCCTTAGCCCTGATTTGAGCAAACAGGGGTAGTCCTAAAAATCTAGAACAAGTTGAACCCAGAGTCAAAGAACGGTGGTAGTACACAGCTACATAACTGTAAATCCCTGGTCAAGAGGGAGAAACTGAACATCAGAATAAACTCAGCATCAGAATCAGATGCCTGGACAGCAACAAAAAATTACAAGCCATACAAAGGAAAAGGAAGATATGACACAGGAAAAGGAATAAATCTAAGCTCCAGATGAGGCACAGGGCTTGAATAGCTAATCTATGAGGTTCATACAAGCCAATTCATTAAATAATGGAATTGAAGAACAACATGGCTAAAGAAATAAAAGACATTAAGAAGCAAAGTAGATACGGCTCAAGTGATTGGGCTCTGCCTACCACATGGGAGGCCCATGTTTCAGTTCCCAGTGCCTCCTAAAGAAGACAGCAAGCTGGCATGACAGGTTGGTCAAGCTGACACAAGATCATGCAACAAGAGACTCAAGAGGAAAAGCATAATGAGATACACAACAAAGTAGGGAATGGAGGTGGTTTAAGCAATTAGGTGCCTCCCTCCCACATTGGAGGTCCCAGGTTCTGTTCCTGGTGATGCCAAAAGAAGCAAAGAGGGCTAAGAGACACAACAAGTGCAAACAATGAGGGGGTGGGGAAAAGATAAATAAATAAAATAAATCTTTTTTTAAAACACATTAAGAAGACACTGAATGAACACAAAGAAAAATTTAAAATCTTGAGTAGAAAAATAACAGAGCTTATGGGAATGAAAGACAAAATAAGTGAGATTAATGTTTATGTGTGTTCATGTATGAATGATATACTTCAATAAAATTATATTTAAAAAATAATGAGGATTGGGGAAAAAGACACCAAATGTAAAAAGTTATGCATTATAGTTAGTAGTAATAATTTGGTGATGCTCTTTCATAATTTTTAACAAATGTTTCACAGGAATGCAAGTATTGGTGGTGGGATGTTGTACAGGAGCCCTGTATGATATTATGTATATTCGTTTTGCAAGTGCACAACTTTTACTATACATTTATTGTTTATGTATGTTCATGTATGAATGATATACTTCAATAAAAATTTTAATGAAAAAAATACAATATAGGCACACAACAGCAGATTAGAAGTCAAGGAAAAAAAGAATCAGCAACATAGAGGAAAGAACTGAAATTGAAGAGAAAGAAGAACAGAAAGAGAAAAAACTGAGCTGGGGCCCAGGAAGCTAAATGATAACATGAAGTGCACCAATAAATATATTATGGGAGTTCCAGAAGGGACAAGAAGGGAAAAGGGGTAGAAAGAATATTTGAGGAAATAATGGTGGAAAATTTCCCAATCTCATGAAAGACATGAATATACATGTCCAGGAATGCAATCAGAATAAATCCAAAGACCTACAACAAGACACATAATATGCAGAATTGCCAAATGTCAAAGATGAAGAGAAAATTCTGAAAGCAGCAAGGGAAAAGTGAAACATCACATACAAGGGACATCCAATAAGAGTGCAGATTTCTCTTCATAAACCATGGAGGTAAGAAGGAAATGGTATAATATAATTACAGAATTGAAAGACAAAAACTGCCAGCCAAGAAATCTTTATACAGAAAAACTATCCTTCAAATATGATAGTGAACTTAAAATATTCACAGATAAACAGAAACTAAGAGAGCTCACCAACAAGACCAGTTCTGCAGGAAACACAAAAGGGAGTTTTCTGCAGCCAGAAAGGAAAAGACAAGAAAGAGCAGCTTGAAGGATAGCGTAAAAGCAAAGACTATCAGAAAGGGTAACCAAAAAGGTAAGAAGATGGGTAAAAAAATGATATGACATATGAAAGCCAAAGGATAAAAGGCTGAAGTAAGTAATGTCTTTACAGTAATAACATTCAACGTTAATGGATTAAACTCCCCAATCAAAAGATAGGCTGGCAGAAGGGAAAAGAAAACATGAGCCCCCATATGCTATCTGCAGGAGATTCACCTTAGACCCAAGGATGCAAATAGACAGAACATGAAATGTTGGGAAAAGATATTTCATGCAAATAGTAACCAAAAGAGAGCAGGCGTAGCAGACAAAACAGACTTTAAATGCAAAAAAAAAAAAAAAAAAAGTGATGAGATGCAGAAGGCCATTATATATTAATAAAAGGGACAATTCATCAGGAAGGAGTTAACAGTCATAAATATCTATGCACCTATCTAGCATGCCCCAAAATACATGAAGCAAATTCTGGCAAAACTGAAAGGAGGAATAGACATCTCTACAATAATAGTTTGAGACTTCAACATGCCACTAACATCAATAAATAGAACAACTAGACTGAAGATAAACAAGGAAAAAGAGAACATGAACAGTATGATAAATGAGCTGAACCTGACATCATATAGAGAATATTGCAACCCAAATCAGCAGTCTGAACATTCTTCTCAAGTATTCATGGATCTTACTCCAGTATAAATCACATATTGGGCCACAACACAGCTCTTAATAAATTCAAGAAGATTAAAATTATACTACCCACCTTATCTGATTATAATGGAATGAAACTGGAAATCAATAATAAGTGGGAAAAAGGAAATTTTGCAAGTATATGGAGGCTAAGCAACATGCTCTTAAACAATTTGTGGATCAATGAAGAAATTGCAAGAGACAATAGTAGATATCTTGAGAGAAAGAAAACGAGAATACAATATATCAAAATATATGTTAGGGAAGCAGATGTGGCTCAACTGATAGAGTGTCTGCCTACCATATAGGAGGTCCAGGGTTTGATATCCTGGGCCTCCTGGCCTGTGTGATGAGCTGGCCCACATGCAGTGTTGCTCTGCTCCAGGAGTGCTGTGACACACAGGGGTGTCCCCCACATAGGGGTGCCCATGCACAAGAAGTGTACCCCTAAAGGAGAGCTGCCTCATGCAAAAAAAGAATAGCACAACCCACCCAGGAGTGGCACTGCACACACAAAGAATTGACACAGCAAGATGACACAACAAAAAAAGACACAGATTCCCGGTGCCACCTGACAAGAATGCAAGAGGACAAAGAAGAACACACAGCAAATGGACGCAGAGAGCAGACAATGGCAGGTGGGAAGGGGAGAGAAATCAATAAATAAATCTTTAAAATATATGTATTTTTATATGTTATACATATATAAATATATATATATGTTATACAGTGAAGGCAGTGCTGAGGGGGAAACTTATAGCCCTAATTGCCTGTATTCAAAAAGGAGAGAGAGCTAAAATCAAGGACCTAACTGAAAACCTGGAGAAACTAGTAAAAGAAGAGCAAACTATTCCCAAAGCAAGTAGAAAGAAAGAAATGAGAAAGATTATAACACAAATCAATGCAACTGAGAACAAAATTTAAAAATTAGAGAAAATCAACAAAACAGAAAGCTAGTTCTTTGTGGAAATCAATAAAATTGACAGGCCATTGGCAAGACTAACAAAGAAAAAAAGAGAGAAGATGAAAATAAATAAAATCAGGAATGAAGGGGGGGACATTACAACTGAAACCACAGAAATAAAAAGGATCATGAGGCTATTATGAGAAACTGTGTGCCAACAAATTAAACAACCTAAATGAAATGCACAAATTCGAGAAATGCACAAGCAACCTACATTGGCTCTGTAAGAAATACAGGAACTAAACAAACCAATCACAAGCAAAGAGATTGAATCATTCATCAAAAATCTTCTAACAAAGAAAAGTCCAGAACCAGATGGCTTCACAGGTGAATTCTATCAAACATTTTGAGAAGAATTAATATCAATCCTGTTTAAACTGTTTCAAAAAAATTAAAAAGGAGGGAAAATTACCTATCACATTTTGTAAAGTCAACATCACTCTACTGCCACAGCCAGATAAAGATACTACAAGAAAGGAAAATTATAGCCAAATCTCTCTAATGAATATTGATGCAAAAATTCTTAAGAAAATACTTGTAAATTGAATCCAACAGCATATAAAACAATTGTACATCGCAATTAAGTGGGTTTTATTCCTGCTATGCAAGGATGGCTCAACATAAAAAAATAAATTAATGTAATACACCACATTAACAAATCAAAGGGGGAAAAAACACACGGTAATCTTGATTGATGCAAAAAAGGCATTTGACAATATCAAGCATCCTCTCTTGATAAAACGCTTCAAAAGATAGGTATAGAGGGAAAGTCCCTCAACATAAGGAGGGGCATAGATGAAAATTCCACAGCCAAAGTCATACTCAATGGCAAGAGGTTGAAACTTTTCCCTTTAAGATCAGGAACAAGACAAAAATGTCCACTGTCACCACTCTCATTCAACATTACGTTGAATACCTAAAGCAAGTAGGCAAGTAGGCAAGAAAAAGAAATGAAAGTCATCGAACTTGAAAAGAGGAAGTAAAACTCTCACTATTCACAGGCGACATGAACCTATATCTAGAAAATCCCAAATTATCTACAACAAAACTACTTAAGATAATAAATGAGTTCAACAAAGTGACAGGATATAAGATCAACACAAATAAATTAGTAGTGTTTCTATACACTAGCAATCAGCAAGCTGAGAAAGAAATCAAGAAAAAAAATTCCATTTACATTAGCAATAAAAAGACTCAAATATCTGGGAATTCATTTAACCAGGAATGTAAAGGATCCGTATTCAGAAAACTACAAAATGTTGCTTTAAAAAAGTCTAAGAAGACAGAAACAAATGGAAGGATATTCATATTCATGGACAAAATTGTGAAGATGTCAATTCTACCCAAATTAATTTATAGATTCAATGCAATACCAATCAAAATTCCAAGAGGTTACTTTACAGGAATAGAAAAGTCAATTACCAAATTTATTTGAAAGTTAAAGCAGTTCCTGAATAGCCAAAAATATACTAAAAAGGGATGACCTTGAAGTGAATTATAAAGCTACAGTGGTGAAAACTCATGGTACTGGCATAATGAGAGACATATTGGTCAATGGAACTGAACTGAGAGTTCAGAAATAGACCCTCACTTCTCTGGTCACCTAATTTTCATTAAACCTATGAAGTTCACTTTTCTGGACTTCAAAAAATGATCTTGGGAGAACTGAATATCCATAACCAAAAGAATGAAAGTGGATCTCTATCTCACTCCCTATACAAGGATCCACTCAAAATGGATCAAAGACCTAAACATAAAAGCCAGGACCATAAAACCCTAAAAAAATAACATAGGGAAACATCTACAAGACCTTGTACTAGGTAAGGATTTTACACTCAAAGCAAAAAAAGAAGAAATAGATAAATTGAACCCCTCAAAATTAAG
This sequence comes from Dasypus novemcinctus, assembly GCF_030445035.2. Taxonomy (NCBI): domain Eukaryota; kingdom Metazoa; phylum Chordata; class Mammalia; order Cingulata; family Dasypodidae; genus Dasypus; species Dasypus novemcinctus. The sequence goes on along the minus strand of NC_080684.1, from coordinate 68,679,144 downwards.
CACTTCTGTACCTCAAAGGACTTTATGAAGATGATGAAAAGGCAACCTACTCAATTGGAGAAAATGTTTGGAAATCATACATTTGACAGAAGTCTAATATATATAAAGAGATTCTACAACTCAACAATAAAAAGACAAATGATTCAATTTTAAAAATAGGAAAAAATCTTAATAGACATTTTTCTAAAGAAGAAGTACAAATGGTGAAAAAACACATAAAAATGTTCAGTATCACTAGCTATTATGAAATGCAAATCAAAGCTACAATGAGATATCATTTCTCACCTACTAAAATGGCCACTATTAACGAAACAGAAAACTGCAAGTGTTGGAGAGAATGTGGAAAGATAAGATCACTTATTCACTGCAGATGGGGCTGCAGAATGGCACAGCCACTGTGGAAGTCTGTTTGATGATTCGTAAGGAAGTTAGATATAAATCTACCACATGATCCAACAATATTGCTACTAGGTACATATCCAGAAGAACTGATAGCAGTGATATGAACAGACATCTGCATACCAATGTTCATAGCAACATAATTCATAATTGCCAAAAGATGGAACCAACACAGTCATTCATCATCTGATGAATGGATAAATAAACTATATATACACATGATGGAAAATTATTCAGCTGTAAGAAGAAATGAAGTCATGAAGTATATGACAACATAGATGAAATTGGAGGGGATTATGCTGAGTGAAGCAAGCCAGGCAAAAAAGGACAACTTTTGTATGTTTTCACTATTATCAACTACATATAATGAACAAACTCAAGGAGATAATAGCTAGAGTATAAGTCACCAAAGAAAAGAATGTGGTTAGAAAATGGAAAACTGGGAAGGGGATTGTCCCAATGGATAGGGCGTCTGCCTACCACTTGGGAGGTCCAAGGTCCAAGTTTCCTGACGTGTGTGATGAGCTGGGCCACATGCAGTGCTGATGTGCACAAGGAGTGTCGTGCCACGCATAAGGAGTGTGCCCCGTAAGAAGAGCCGCCCAGCGCAAATAAAGTGCAGCCTGCCCAGGAATGGCTCCACACACATGGAGAGCTGATGCAGCAAAATGATGCAACCGAAAAAAAAAAAGGAGACAGAGATTCCGGGTGCCACTGACACAAGCGGACATAGAAGAACACACAGTGAATGGACACAGAGAGCAGACAACTTGGGGGCGGGGGGGCTGGGAAGGGGAGAGAAATAAATTTTAAAAAATAAATCTTTAAAGAAAAAAGAGAAGCTTTTTTCTGAACTGAGCTTCAACCTGTGCAGAATTGGTAAAAATTTGTTTGTAAATGTTCAGAAATGAAAAGAAATGGTGAAAGCATATCATAGGATTGGTAATTAATACTAAGATATGGGTATGATGATAGTGGTTTGTTTTATGTTGTGTGTGGTTTTTTTAAAATAATGAGCATTCTCTAATATTGATCGAAGTGATTGAAGTGATGAATGCACAACTCAGTGATTATACCAAATGCCATTGATTGTATGCTTTAGATAAGTTTTTATGGTTTATGAACAAAATAAATAATAGGCCGGGTTGGGGGAAAATACACCAAATGTAAGACACAGACAACAGTAGTAATACTTTGATGGTGCTCTTTCATAATTTGTTACAAATGTTTCATTAAAGTGCAGGTGTTTGTGGTGGTGTAATTTGGAACTATATAAGGTTATGAATGTTTGTTTTGTAATTTCACAGCTTTTACTATACACTGTGTTTATGTATATTAATGTATGAATGATATGCTTCAATAAATAGTTTTTAAAATGGAAAAAAAAATTCAGCTAATCTGAAGTAAGAGAAGAAAGAAGGAAGAGAAGAGCCAAAAAAGAGGAGGGTACAAACAGAAACTAATAATGAAATTTCAGTCCTAAGTGAAACTATGCTCAAAATTACAATGAATATAAATGACCTAAATACACTGTTTAAAAGACAAAGATTGAAAATTGAATATTAAAAGACCTAATTATATACTGTCTACCAAATGATGAAAATGATGTGCCATGCAAGAAGGATAGAGAGATTGAGAGGTGATTACTAAGAAATAGTTTCTTTGGTTGTTTGTTGGTGTTGTTTTTTCTTCTTTTTTCTTTTCTTTTTTTTTTTGAGTAATAAAAATACTCTAATATTTATTGAAGTGATGAGTACATAACTCTATGATAATACCAAATGCCATTGATTATACACTTTAGGTGGATTGTATGGTTTATGAATATGTTTCAATAAAATTGATCTTAAAAAGATACACCATGAAACACTAACTGCAAAAATGCTCTAGTGACTATATGTATATCAAAAAAAAGTAAATTTCAGAGTAAGGAATAACACCAGTGACAAAGATTTTAAATAATTATAAAAGGATCAGTAAACCAAGAAAATATAGCAATCCTAGATGTACATATTACTGACAAAAGTTTTTCAAAACACACCTAGCAGAAAGTAATAGAAATTGAAGTTGAAAGAAACAAATCCATAATATACATGCAGACTTCAACATACCTATCTTAGTAAGTGATAGAAAATTTTAAAAGGACTTGAATAGACATGTAGAAGAGCTAAATGACACTCTTACCAATTGAATATATCTCCTTATAAAATGCACCATAACATTCACAAGGAAAGACAATATTCTGGGCCATAGTACAAGCCTTAATAATGTAAAAGAATTGAAAGAATACATAATCATAATATCCTGGCTGCCCATAATGCTATTAAACTAGAACTCAATGTTGGAAAGACATCTGGAAAACCCTCAAATATTTGGGAAATAATGCACCAAGCATTTTTAAAATTAGGGAGAGTTCAAAATATTTACAGATAAATAAAAGTTGAAAGAATTTCTTAACTGGAGCCCTGCCTTTCAAGAAATACTAAAGAAGTTCTGCAAGTTGAAAGTAAGAAATGGAGGGATAAGGTTGAAGAAGAGTGTAGAAAGGAAAATTATTAATAAGAGTAACTAAGAGAATAAAAAGAAAAATAAACATAAAATATGACATATGTAAGCCTAAAGAAAAAAATGGTTAAAGTAGTGCCTTCATAGTAATAATATTGAAGGTTAGTGGATTAAACTCTCCAATCAAAAGACAGATTGGCAGAATGGATAAAGAAATACAACCCATCTATATGCTGTCAACAAGAAGCTCACCCAGACCCAGGGACACAATTAGGTTGCAAGTGAAAGGTTGGAAAATGATTTTACATGCAAACAGTAACCAAAAAAGGGCAGGACTAGCTATACTAATATTGGACAAAACAAATTTTAAATGCAAAACTGTTGCAAGACACAAAGAAAGTCATTATTTATTAATAAAAGTGATAATCTACCAAGAAGAAAGAACAAGCATAAATATTTATGCACCTAACCAGGGTGTTACAAAATACATAAAGTAAATACTGGAAAAATGAAGGGGAGAAATAGATGCCTCTACCATCATAGTGGTGGGCTTCAATACACCATTGTCACCATTAGATAGAACATCTTTTCAGAGACTCAATAAAGAAACTAAGATTTTGAATAGTATGTTTGAGGAACTAGATCACATGAACATTTACAGGACATTGCACTCAAAAACAGAAGGATATACATTCTTCTCAAGGGCTGATGAATCATTCTCCAGGATAGAGCACATGCTAGGTCACAGAACAAGTCTCAACAGACTTAGAAAGATTGAAATTATACAAAATGATTTATCTGACTACAATGGAATGAAGCTGGAAATTAATAAGGGCCAAGGAAACAATGTAGGCACAAATATAAGGAAGTTAAACAACACACTCTTAAATAATGAGTGGGTCAAAGAGGAAATTGACAGAGAAGTCAATAAATACCGCAAAGCAAATGAAAATGAGAACACAACATCAAAATTTATGGGATGCAGCTGAAGCAGCACTGAGAGGGAAATTTATGGCCCTAAATGCCTACATTAAAAAAGAAGAGCTAAAATCAAAGACCTAATTGCACACTTGGAGGAACTAGAAAAAGAACATCAAAGTAATCATAAAGCATGCAGAAGGAAGGAAATAAAGATTAGAGCAAAATTAAATAAAATTGAGAATTTAAAAATCAGAAAGAATTGACAAAATCAGAAACTTGTTCTTTGAGAAGATTAATAAAAATGATCAACTCTCAGCAAGACCAACAAAGAACTGATTGAAGGGGGAAAAATCACATGATCATTTCTATTGTTACAGCAATAGCATTCAACAAAATACAACATTCTTTCTTGATTAAAAAAAAACACTTTGAAAGATAGGAACAGAAGGGGGATTTCTCAACATGATAAAGGACATGTATGAAAAACTCACAGCTAACATCATACTCAATTGTGAAATGCTAATGGCTTTCCCTCTAAGACCTGGAATAAGACAAGGATGCTTCCAGTCACCACTCTTATTTAACATTTTACTAGAAGTACTTGCTCTAGCACTTAGGTAAGAAAAGGAAATAAAAAGCATCCAATTTGGAAAGAAAGAAGTAAATCTTTTGCTATTTGCAGTTGATATGATCCTATACATAGGGAGTCCCCAAAAATCTACAATAAAGCTTCTAGAGCTGATAAATAACTACAGTAAAATGGAGGAATATAAGATAAACATGCAAAATCAGTAGTATTCTGTACACTATTAATGAGTAATTTGAGGAGGAAATCAAGAAAAATATTCCATTTACAATACCAACTAAAAGAATCAAATATCTAGGAATAAACTTAACTAAGGATGTAAAAGACTTGTACACAGAAAACTGCATGCCATTGCTAAAGGAAATCAAATAAGACCTAAATAAATGGAATAATATTACATGTTCATAGATTAGAATCTAAATATTACTAAGATGTCTATCCTACGCAAATTCATTTACAGATTCAATGCACTCCCAATAAAAGTTCCAACAGCATTTATCACAGAACTGGAAAACCCAATTATCAAATTTGTTTGAAAGGCTAAGGGGCACCAAATAGCCAAAAACATCTTGAAAAAGAAAAATGAAATTCAAGGAATCATGCTGCTTCACTTTGAAGCTTACTGCAAAGCTATAGTGGTCAAAACTGCCTGGTATTGGGACAAGAATAGACATACTGACCAATGGAACCAAACTAAGAGTTCACATATAGACTCACACATATATGGCCAAACTGCTATTCACCAAGCCCACTCAACTGGGACAGAATGGCCTCTTCAACAAATTGTGCTGGGAGAAGTGGATATCCAAATCCAAAAGAATGAAGGGGATTACTAACTCACACCTTATATAAAAATTAAATCAAGATGGAACAAAGACCTAAATTTAAGAGCCAGGACCATAAAGCTTCTAGAAGATAATGTAGGGAAGGATCTATGCAAACATGTAGTAGGAAATGGTTTAATAAACTTTACACCCAAAACATGAACAAGGAAAGATAAAATTGATAAAAGGGACCTCTTCAAGTAAGCCAGTCACTAAAGGACAAATATGGCATGATCTCACTTACTTGAACTAAGGATACTGAGCAAACTCAAAGAAGTAATAGAAAGGAAATAGAAAGAGAGTAGAAAGTTGTGAGCCAATGTTCAATCTGGGCTCGGCCAGAACCTATCAGAACTTATGATAATGTGGATGATGGCAGCTAGGCAGTGAACAGGGGTTAACATGGGTGCAGTGGTGTGAGTGGGGTGGATGGTGTTGGGGTGTGAGTGTGAGCAGTGCTGGGGGGATGGATTGGGCCACCCATGTAGCTGGGGGAATGGCTGGAGGAAGGAACAGGTGAACTCTGAGAAGGATACAGACTGTGGTTGAGAATACAATTGTGGGAGTCCTCTTTCTATATCTATGGCTGGGAAGGGTCCCTAGTGCAGGCATTGGTGATGGGGAGATAGTGGGGAAAAGTACACCTAGGGCATGCCTCTATGGAATATGAATGTGTTTGTATTGCCATAGGATGTTACCTCAGTGGGTGAAGACCCACACAATAACCAACCAAATATTAAACTCCCATCACAGGGAATCCCAATACAATCTCAAATAGAGTGGCAAGAACCTCTAGAGTACATAGACAGTGCCTAATTAAAGAAAACAGACCAATATGCCAAGCCTATGATATTAAAGCTTGTATTTATGAACCTTATGCTTATAAAATTGAAATTTAGCATAACATCTATTGCCTAAGAGTTACCTCTGGAAATCTTCCTTGTTACTTAAATGTGGCCTCTCTCTACACTAAACTCAGTAAATAAACTCTACCTTCTCCTCAGAGTAAGACATGATTCCCAGGGGTGAGCCTCCTGGCACTGAGGGACTAATCCCAAGCGCCAACCAATGATGCATTTGGAAAAAGACCTCAACTGTAAGGGAGAAATATTAAATAAAGAGTTTTTATGGCTTAGAGATTTCAAATTGAGTCAGGAGAACATTTCTGAGGTTACTCTTTTGCACATCTCAGGCAGTTCTTACTGCCACAGTAAAGGAAGCCTCAAATAGGGGTGCTCCTCAGTGTTCTGGAGACATCTGGACACTGTAGGCAAGGCACACAATCCCATGAAATCAGCACCCCATCAGTGGTCCATACGTTGAAATATAGGATAACCTACTTTCTCCTGAAACAGAGGTAGACTAATTTGTGATTTCCCTACACATGATTCTTCTACCCATCTGAACCTACAATTAGCACTATACCCTTTAAATATCATCCCAAAGACTTACATCTTTGGTCTGTTCACATGCCGGCTGAGCCCTGAATTCAGGAAAGTTGCAACGAATATCTACTCTCCAGGACAATTCCCTTGGACAACTAACAAAATAATGACAATGGACAACCTCCATCCCTAAAAAACAAAGAGTATCTAAAACTGCAAGCAAAACAGCTCTTTCCATCTGTCTCACAAGATATAACCCCCTCTCAATCTGAAGCAAAGTGAGGATCACTAAAAATCCTCAAAATTGAGGAATGAACAAACATAAGGAGGGAATGCAACCATAGACAAAAGTAGACTTATTATTATTGTTGTAACAGAAGAACTTGTAACACTGATAAAAAGATAGTGGCTACCAGAGGTTCTAGTGGGGGAAGGAAAGAATAGGTAGAACATAGAGCACTTTTAGGGCTTTGGTGTTGTTCTGCATAATATTGCAATGATGGATACGGGCCATTATACATTTTGTCAAGTTCTATAACACTGTAGAGTGAACAGTATAAACAATACTGTAAACTATAGATCACGTGTTGGAGAGGGAGGGAATGAGTTATATGGAAATCCCCTCTACTTTTCATGTAACTTTTATGCAGTCTAAAATTTTTCTATAAATAAAGTTGTTATACAGAAAAAGGAAAGAACAGTGATCACTGGATTTAGGTTGATGATCTTGGAACGAAAGTAATTTCCATGGACTGGTAGGCTTCAAAGCCTAATTATAGAAGCTTGAACAGTGAATAGTAAGTGAAAAATTGGAGATTCTATGAGTATAGATACAACTTTTTAGGGTTTGGGCACAAATTTAGAAGTAATGAAGGGGCGTGAGGATTTTTCCCAATCTTTATTTTATTTCCTTTTTTTAAAAACTAAGAAGGCAGAAATGGTAGAAAGGGGAGGTATAAATATACAGAAAATGCCATAAATATTCTTAAGAAATGAGGAGGAATGTAATACAGAACACAGATTAGAATCAGAAAGAGAATACCTCTTCCACTAGGATAAATCTAAAGACAGGTATGGATACCGACAAATTTGTAGATGTATTATCAGGAAATTTATAGAGTTTCTGTGTGATGGCTTCCTTTTCTTTTTCATTTCTTGTGTGTGTGTGTGTCTGTGTGTGAAGAATGTGTAATAGTAACATAAGTGATATGAAAAGCGTGAAGAAGCTTTGTAGTGTTTATGGTGAGGAATAGGTAGGAGGAAAAACTGTGAGGAACATATGGAGGCCATTTGGGACAAAAGACACCCCCTTGTAGCCAAGTTAAAATACATACTTATAGAAGAGGTAACTTGAACAGTGTCATGGTTTTTTTATGACGCTCATTAGCCCAGGTGAAGGCAGGTGTGATAAAAGAAAACAGTAGGAATTTGAGTGAATTGACCAGCAAGTAGTTGAAAGGATGGGCTGTGGTACTTAGGCTGGATAGGAAAGAAAGTGAACATGAAAGGGAATACTAGAGAAAATATGCAGAGGGCAAAGGATCAGAGGATTTGATGGGGTCAGATAATAGGCATGTTGAAAAAGCTAAATTAAGAATTTGAAGTGGTGTAAGGTGCAGTGAGAGAATGGGAAGTTGGAATTTCAGATTTTCAAGATGGTACAATTCTGGGTAATTAAAAGCTCTGAGGTCTCATGTTATCAGGGAAGTAGATGCCTGAAGTAAGAGGGAAGATAAGAGTTACTGGAGTTGAAGCAGCAAAACATTGAATAAGTTATAAATTGCTTATTAAAGCTTTTAAAGAAGTGTTTTCTAAGCTAGCCAGATTATAAAATATAGTTGAATAATATTAAGAGTACTTTTGTTTTAATATACAACATCCTTACTGTATTAGCCAGCGTTCTCTAGGGAAACAATCAAAAGGACATGTCTGTAAATAGTATGAGATTTTTGTAACATTCTCTCATGTGACCATGGGAATGCACAAGTCCAGATTCCTCAGGCAGGCTGTTAACCAGGGACTCTAATGGAAGTCCTTGATGAGTTTCTGGGAGAAGTTGGCTGACCAAAAATGAGCTGGGAAATTCTCTCTGAATGCTGAAACCACATCCCCTTTTTTTTTATTTTTATTTTTATTTTTTATTTTTTTTCACATCCCCTTTTAAGGTATTCAACTGATTGGATAAAACAACTTTCATTACTGACAGCAAATCCCTGCTCAATCATAGACGTAATCAGCTATCTGTACAGCAAACTCACTGGTGATTGAAGTCCATAAATGTCCTTATATTACAATTAGATAACAATTAGCTCAGAGTTTGCCTGACCAAATAACTGGGCACAATTTCCTGGCTGATTTGACACGTTAACCTAACCATCACACTGACTGTAGGCAAAGTTCTGAATTGGTGAAATGTATGTATGGCATTCTCTTCTTTTCCTTTTTGGCATTCTCTTTTGCTGGTACCCTGCCATATTCTCCCCTATTACAGGCCCTCACACACCATCCTCTTAAGAACTTCTTTGCTTTCTTCAATATTACCACCATGCTTCTAAAACTTTAGTTCTCAGATTAGAATCATTAGTTTCAATTGCTTAGATCTTCAAATCAGGTCCTTGAAATTTTTTGAATTGATAAATGAGTGATTGATGTTAGTGAACTGACAGGGAACAAAGTAGGAAGAACACAGACTCTCAAATGCCTGGATCAAATGCCCGTCTACTACTTACCAGTTATGTGACATTAGGGAAATTTCTCAACTGCTCTGTGCTTCAGTTTTTTTTTTTGGTCTGAGCAAAGGAAAAGGAGGGTCTTCTCATCTTGATGTTTTGTGAGTTTTTGTACCTTTCTTTTTTCCTTTTTTGGTTCTACGATCTTTTTTTTTAATGTTACATTGAAAAATTATGAGGTTCCCATAAACCCCCCACTCCCCCTTACCCCATTCCTCCCACATCAACAACCTCTTTCCTCATTGTGGCACATGCATTGCTTTTGGTTAATACGTTTTGGAGCACTGCTGCACCACATGGATAATAGTTTATGTTGTGGTTTACACTCTCCCCCAGTACATTCAGTGGGTTATGGCAGGATATAGAATGTCCAGCATCTATCCTTGCAATTTACCTTTCTTTTTAGTGAAGGCTTGAATTACAGAAAAGTTACATCAAAAATAAAGAATATTCCCATATACCCCACCTCCTCCTCCTCTCGCATTTTCATACAGCTTAAATTAGTGTCAAACATTTGTTACACTTGATGAACAAATATTGAAGCATTGCTACTAACTGTGATCTATAGGTTACATTATGGTTTACACTTTGCACCATACTATTTATAGGTTTGGGCAAAATGTATAATCCTCTATACCACCATGGTGATATCATGCAGAACAATTCCAATGCCCTAAAAATGTTCTATGTTCCACCTATTCTTCCATCCCCCCCTCAGAACCTCTAGTAACCACTGTCTTTATATCAATGATGCAAGTTCTTCCATTATTACAACAATAATAGGTCTAGTTTTGTCCATGGTTGTATTTTCCCCCTTATGTTTATTTATTCCTCAAATTTGAGAACTTGGGGATGGTGATGCCTGCTCTGCTTCAGATTGAGGGGGGTTAGGTTTTATGAGGCACATGGAAGGAGCTGTTTTGCTGGAAGTTGTAGCTATTCCTTGCTTTTTGGGATGGGGGCTGTAGCAATTTGATACGGTTATGAATTCCAAAAATAGATACTGGATTATGTTTCTAATCTGGTCTGTACCTGAGGATGATTAAGTTATAATTAGAGCTTTTATTGGGCCACATCATTAGGGTGTTGAGTCCCCACCCCTTTTTGGGTGAGGACTCACAGATAAAAGGCATAGCAAAGGACAGAGTCAAGGGTTTTTGATGTTGGAATTTTGATGTTGGAGTTTGATGCTGAAATCCTAAGAAGCTGGAGCCCCAGGGAGTAAGCACACAAAGGAAAGAGAAGCAAGCTCCAGGAAGAGAGGAACCCTGAACCAGGAAGAAGCCCAAACCCTCACAGACATTGGCGGCCGTCTTGCTCCAATATGTGAAAATAGACTTTGGTGAGGGAAGTAACTTAGGTTTTACGGCCTGGTATCTGTAATGTCCTATCCCAAATAAATACCCTATATAAAAATTAACCAATTTCTGATATTTTACATCAGCACCCCTTTGGCTGACTAATACAGGGGCTGTCCATTGTCATTTTATTAGTTGTCCTGGGCCAGTCTGATGAACTAGAGAGTAGGTGTTGGCTGCAACTCTGCTGAGATTCTGGGCTCAACAAGCATATCAACAGACCAAAGATTTAAGACTCTGGGATATATATTTAATGGGTGTAGTGCTAATTATATGTTTTAATAAAAGGGGTAGATGAATCATGTAATAGGCCCTAACTCTGTTTCAGTGGGAAAATAGGTTATCATATATTCCAAGGTAAGGCCCACTGAAATGGTGATGATCGAATGGGCTTGTGTGCCTTGCCTATATTGTCCAGATGTCTCTAGAACCCTCAAGAGCATCCCTGTTTGAGGTTTCGTTTACTGTGGCCGGTAGTGAGATCTTACTGAGATGCATATGCATAACCTCAGGAATGACCTCTCAACTCACTTTGAAATCTCTCAGCCATAAAAACTCTTTTGTATTTCATATTTCCCCCTTTTGGTAAAGATCTTTTTCCAAATGCATCACTGGTTGATTCTCAGAAATAATCCCTCAGTGCCAGATCTAGGGAAGGATCATCCCCAGGAGTCATGTCCCATGCCAGGGGAAGGGGGGCTGGTAGTAAGTATATTTGCTGAGTTTGGCTTAGAGAGAGAGGCCACATTTGAGTAACAAGGAGATTTTCAGAGGTAACTCTTAGACAATAGATATTTGTAGTCTATGTTTCAATTTTACAAAAATAAGGCTGATAAATATAAGCACTAATAACAAGGGCTTGCCATGTTGCTCTGTTTTCTTTTATTAGACACTGCCTATGAACTTTAGAGATTCTTGTTACTCTATTAGAGAATGTAGCAGGACTCCCCAGAATGGGAGTTTAATATTTTATTGATAATTGTGTGGGTCTCCTCCCTCTGAGGTAACACATTATGACAACCACAACACATTCATATTCCATAAAGGCATGCCCCAGGTACACCCTTCCATATACATCTCCTCACCACTGACACCTGCACCAGTGACCCTCTCTTGTCATAGTTGCAAAAGAACACTACACCAACTGTATTCTCAGTCACAGTCCTCTACCTCCCCAGAGTTCACCTGTTCCTTCTTACTGCCCTCCCCCAAGCTCTATGGATAGCTCAACCCACTCAACTCACCACTTTAGCCCCATTCACACTCACATTCCAGCATCTTAGACCCCATTCACATCTCTGCACCACCATCACCCCCGTCTACTACTAAACCTCCCACATCCACGTTATCATAGATTCTGTACTGATTGAGCATCAGCTCACCACTCTCCACTTGCATTCTATCTCCTGGTAGCCTATCTTTCAGACTCTATCTCTGTGAGTTTGTTCAATATCCTTAGCTCATATGAGTGAGATCAAGCAATATTTGTCCTTTAGTAAGCCATTACTTCACTCAACATAAGGTCTTTGAGATTCATCCATGTTGTTGCATGTGTCATTGTAATGTTTTTGAGAATATATTAAGAGAGTTAATATCTTTAAAGCATCTGAGTTTCATGTTGTTTAAGTGTTTGATAAATAAAATTGCTGTTAATTAATTTAAGTTCTTCCCTCAAATACAATTGTTGGAACTTCTGGATACAATATGCTAACTCTGAAAAATAACCCTAGTGAAGAGAATTTCACAGCAGCCAGCATAGTAGTTCATGATATTCTTTTATACCTAAATCACAGTAGTGTAGACATCTCTTAAACCAGTGCAGTGCCATCTACTGGTAAAAAATAAAAGAGGATTTACTATTTCCTTCATTAATAATACAATTCTTAAAGCTTCTGAATTTTTAAAAATGTTGAAATCTCAGATCTTGTTGAAATCTCGGATCTTTCGTTAATCTTATATCCTTTCTCCTTACCTTAATATTTTCTGAAAAGGTGGATTTTGCCAAAAAACAAAACAAAAGAACTCTTAAAGAAGGAATGTCTTTCCATAATTGCCGTGTACTAACTAGATTGTTTGGGGCTTAAAACAATCACTTCTAATCTGTGTCCAAATTGTTGCATGGTTTAGAAACTGAAAGGCAAATGAAATAGTAAAAACAAATATAGATTCGTGGTAGGTGAACAGCCTCGTATAATTTATCTTGTAGTATGTCAAGAGTATGTCACTCATTTTTACAGCATTGGCTGAGAATATCCACTGGGGAAAATAAGGAAGTTACCTACTGTTACTGAGTTATTCCAGGCATTTGGTATATGTGCTTATATGGCACTCTTTCCTTCAGTGCCACGTAAGAATTTAGACCTGAAATAAAGAGGGGCTTTAGCTAGGAATGAGCTCCAGGAAAGGGAAGAATAGATTTTAAAATTTCAAAAGAGCAAAGGAAATATAAAAAGTGGGAGTAAGCAACTATAAAAAATAATAAATTAGGAGATAAATATTTTTAAAGAGGGTCATACGGTGAGGAGAGGGGTTAGAAGTAAAGTGTAACCAATCTTTTTACTTAAGTACTATAAATTGCCTTGAATTGGATTTTTCATTATTTTATATTAACAGGCTCTAATATTGATGTCTAGTTTTGTTTTCTATGATGCCATCGAACTGGGTTTATGCATCTTCTTTACTGATTTCTTGACTAATTTGACATTTTGAAATGATAGCTGAGAATTAACACATATGATTTTTTTAAATGCCCTTAAATTTCTCCTTACAGGAAGAAGGTTACATTGAGATGTTTGTTTTTGTTTTTTCCCCACATTTTAGATTCTTTTCGGGTGATCAGATTCAACAACTCTGCAACATAACTGGGATCGCATCTTAAAAAAACAAAAATGCTTCTGTTAGAGGACTAGGATAAGCGCAATCTGCCCCAAAGGGGTTTGTTTGTTAATTGCTTTGGTCCACTTTACAAGGTCAAATCCATTCTCCTAATGACGAATCTCATCTGTTCCGGCAGAGAAAGAAATGTTTTTTTTCACTTCTACGTGTGGCAAGAGCTCATTCATCTCAGTAAGTTCTGAAGAGAAATCTAGTTACATCAGAGAGAGGAGTATTCAAAGGGCAACTGATGGCCAGAAAGATAGATGGAACTCACTTTCCTGAGACAGACATTCAAATGGTAACAAGTGATAGAAAACAGCTCTTTATTTCAGTGTGATGTGTGCTCGCTGCTGATTATTAAACCCCCTGTGAGCCATCTGCGTTTAATGGTTTAGGACTACTTTGTAGCAGCAGTTTTTTCCTTCCACTGCTCTCTTATTTATTTGAGAGGAGCCCGAACTCCACTCTTTAAAAGTTAAGCATGTTAGAAACCCTGCCAAGAGAATCAGAAAGAAAAGGCAAATTTATAGCCTAGTGTTGTTTTAAGCATTTAGTAGTATAAATAAGACGTGTAGATAAATGTGTACAAGTAGATGCATAAGTGACCCTCTGTTTATCTCTGTTAAATTATTTGCCTAAATTCCAGAATAGAATTAACCCAATTAGTTTACATAATGGTCAGTGCTGTTCCTCAGCTGAGCTATTAGGAATGTGCATAACTGATACGAGACAGGGATGGTTTTCTCTCACTTGTAAGTCAAACCTTGGGGACTGCAGTTGGGAGAGAAGTGTGTTTTTGCTTCCTTTCCAAATAGTGATTTCTACAGATAAAAATCAGAAGCAAGAATGGAAATTATTGTACCTTGAAGCATTTTACACTATTGTTGCTATTAATGCAATTGAATTGAACTTCTGGTTTAAAATACCAAAGAAAATAACGACTTTATATGTGGCTGTCTTACCCAAAACATGTCACATTTTACTAACATCTCATTATCCTTCTCTGACTTAGAGAAGTCAGCAGCCTTAAGCACTCAATAAATATTTGCTGAATTGAGTTGAACTCTGAGAACTAAGAGGTGAGGTGGCAGTGATCATCAGTGACACATATGGGATCAGAATCTTGATTGTTTTGTCAGTGAGTTAGTGATCTCAGCCAAAGCCAATGGAAATAATATTACATGAAGAAATTTACATCTAAGAAATGCTCTCAAAGCTACAAATGTTAATCTAAGTCTTATAAGTATGTGAGCCAGAGGGTCTTCTCTTATTTATTTTCATTCTGAAAACACTGACTAGTTTCAGGATTTTCTCTTTCAGTAACATTTAGCTACATAGCTCTTGTCCTAGGTCATTAAACTTTTTTCCAGTGTATTTCCCTGAATAATTTCTTCCTGCCTTTTTTTTTCTTCTTTGAACCAGAGAACACAGCTACAAGGGGAGGAGTCTTGGGGCTCTAAAACATCAATCAGTTTCACAGCTGGGAATAGAAGGATCTAGATAAGAGAGAGCAATTCCTCTGCTAACGGTCGGTTTATACAATTTAGGCAAGAGCTTTGTATAAAGTGAGACAAGCTTTCTACACACTGAAGCAGAGAAAGAGTTAAATTAAAGGAACAAAAAACAACACACAGCTGCTGCTTCCTTTTCTTCTTGCTCTCATGAAATAGGGAGTATTTTTCATATGATGACCTCAGCATCTTCTTTCTGTCTTTATCTTGGTCAAAGATCAAGGGTATCACCAGGGTAAAACCTTCCTATTGAATTTTTCTACCAACTTCCGGCATTTGTGTATTTTGAAGCTTCGCTTAAAATGTTTTCTTTTTTTTTTCCCTATTATACATTTATATATAGATATATATATAGATCTAAACGGGATACGTATGTTACCTTTTTATATGGGCAAGTTACAGCAAATGCCACTCACTCTGACTATTCTTTGAAAACAAAGGCTGTGGCTAGAATTTATTCATAACCTCCTTTGCTACCATAGCACATTATATCATGAGCTCAGAACTTATTCATTGAATTATTTGTTAGTAGAAATCTTGAGTAGAATATTGAATAAAGTAAGTATTTCTCAATTGAATCTGAGAATTTTGGTATAGTTTATTAAAAATAATAATAATAAAGGAAAACATATACTTAAAATTAAAGAAAACTATTTTTTTTAGGCATGGGGGCCCAGGATTGAACCTGGGACCTCGTATGTGGGAAGCCAGCACTCAACCACTGATCCATATCGGCTTCCCTGAACTGGCTTCTTCATTTTGCTTTTTGGTTGTCGTATGGTTTTATTTTTTACAGGCGGCTCGGGAACTGAATTGGGACCTCCCATTTGCCAGGCAAGACCTCAACTGCTTAAGCCACATGCGCTCCCTAGAGAAAACATTTTAGTATGATATAAATAAATTAATTCTGAATTGCAAATATTTTAACTAGGATGGGCATAGCTTTTCAAAACTTTTTTAGGTTCTCTTTCAGAAAAAAGGTAAAATGCTATATTCCTATAAATTCTTATTCTTTCAAATTCTGAATCAAATGTCTTCCTTTCTCTCTTGCCTTCTATGATCTCTAAAACACTGAATTAATTTTTCTCAAGTGTGGTTCAGTTAACATTTTATTTATACCCTTTCTACATCATATTGTAATTATTTGTTTTCTCTTTTGTTTCCCCACCCAGCACATTAAGTGCTCTAAGGTCTTGACATAAAGAAAATTCTCAATAAATGTTTGATAAATTGGATAAAATTCAACTAAAAAGATTAAAAAATGAAAGGAAAGCAAAAAGATCTCATTTTATAGGAAAAAAAATCAGAACCTATTACCAAAAGGATTGCATTTAAGTACTTCACAGACTACAATAGCAGTATTTTTCAATTACAGATTCATTCTTTTCCTCATAATTTTAAGGAAACTATAGGATGAGTCAGAGTTAGAGGCTTTGAATTTTCTGTTTTCTCATCAGTATAGTAAAAATGATAATACCCATTCAAAACTGTGAAACACAAAGGAGAAAAATGTGAAAGTCTAGGCAACTTTTCCATTATTAATTAGAAAATTAAGGTTCAGAGGCATTGCATGAGTTGCCTAAAGTTTTCCAGCTAAAATGTGGTAGAACCAAGATTCAAAGGGCCATAATCCTTCCATGATGTTGCCCAAACCATTTCCCCTCATCCTGAATGCCGAGTGCACAATCAACTTCATCCTGGTTTTTAGTTACTCACTAACATGCCTTACTCACCAATGAATGGCACTAAAGCCTCATTCTCATTAACCCCTGCTAGTGAGAGGTACTCTTGATAAATTATTTTGCTCACTTTTTAACTTGTTCATAAAATACATCTACCCTGTAGGGTGAAGAAATGACTCTGGTGCAGGGTTTCTTAACCCTTTTGGTGCTATGGACCCCTTTGGCAGTTTGAAGATTCTGGATCCCTTCTGAATGTTTTTTAAAAAAATGGAAAGCGGACTTGGCCCAATGGATAGGGCGTCCACCTACCACATGGGAGGTCCGCGGTTCAAATCCCGGGCCTGGTGGAGCTGGCCCACACGCAGGACTGATGTGCACAGGGGTGTCCCCCACGTAGGGGAGCCCCATGCACAAGGAGTGCACCCATAAGGAGAGCCACCCAGCACAAAAGAAAGTGCAGCCTGCCCAGGAATGGCACCTCACACACGGAGAGCTGACACAGCAAGATGATGCAACAAAAAGAAACACAGATTCCCAGAGCCGCTGATAAGGATAGAAGCAGTCACAGAAGAACACACAGTGAATGGATACAGAGAGCAGACAACTGGGGGCAGGGAGGGTGGGGGGAGGAATAAATAAACACATTTTTTAAAAAATAGAAAATGCATAGCCCCACCAAGGAAACCAGTTATATTTAAGTACAGGCATCCAAAACTAACCTTAGGATATAGCAATATCTGTGTATCTTCCTTGATAAAGTAAATAACAAGATCCAATAACAGAGCTAAAAACTACTGTACTTTTGAGGCAGCGGATTATCTACAATAACTAGAAGGACTATAATATAAAAATTTGTTATTTTTATTGTTGAAAAGTAATAGGCACTACTAACATACTACATTAGTATACAATGAATAATATGCATTGATATTAATTACAATCTATCCTAATATATAATATTGCACTTAATCAGATTTTGAGGATATGTGCCATAAATGCTGGTTCTAGTGCTATGCATTTCGTTATCTACATTCATAAATGGAAAACAAAATGCTGTTTCATTCTAGAATTTAGTAAAAATAAAGGTGTATTTTTTTCATCTCAATTAATAGAACTTGAGTTCTAGCCATAGACTCATCCTTCCCTACCAATTTCCCACTAAGTTAAAAACTCTGCTCCAGCAGTATGAGATTTTGAGCATTTGAATATTTTCATACTCCACCAACTGAACTGTGTAAGTAACTATTGGGGGTTCTTTTTTCCTTCCACTCAAAACCCTTAATATTTTGCCAATATTGACAATTTTTCTGGATTTAGTCTCTAAAATTTTTGAAGTACATGTCATTATAAATAGGTAAAAAGAAGTACTACATGTTCATACTATGTAAAGACGTGATAAAACTTCAATAAAGTAAAAAACATGCTATAAATTAGTGTCATGATGAAATATTCCAATGGAGACATTTGTTTCTCAGACTTAGAAATTGCCTTATGATACACAATTCTTAGGTTCTGGCGGAAAAAATCTCCTCTCAACTCTCTCTGATTTTATCCAGTAAAACCAGAGAATTAGCTAGTCCTTGTCTTGAAATCTTGATCATCGTTTTTTGCCATACATTTCCAGAATAAAATATGATGATATTTGTTCTAAAAGTCAGTTATTAAAACAAAAACAACCTTGCATTAGCATTTACTATACCGAGTAAAACCAGCATTGCACTTTTGAGGATTTGTGCCAGAAATGCTGACTCGAAGGCTATGCTTTTCACTCTGTCTTCATTTTCATTTGGATCATTAGTGATATTACTGCCTGGCTTGTATAAAATGGGACTTAGAGGACAAGAACACAAATTTATTTAATATACCATTTCATTAAACAGATTCCCTTATGAAAAAGTCATACTTGATTCAATGCAAAATAAAAATAGCTAAGGAAATAACATATGACTATAAGAATTTTAGTTATCTAATTTCTTTAAGTAAGGATGGGTTAAAGATAACAATGACGTTTTAAATAACAAAGCTACATCTTTATATACTAATCAGAGAAAAGAGCAGTCAGTCCAATTGGGATTTCAAAAATAAGATCATTTCCCTATTTCTCCTAAAATACATGCAGCCCGTAAGCTGTCATTATTTTAAATTTCAAAATTACATCTAACATATTACTTATACACAATACTATTTGAAGTAAATGTTGAGTCAAGTTAATGATAAGTTTAGAAAATTATCTAAAATTTTGAGTCAAATAGCTTATGTAAACATGGTAACTGACCTTTTCACTTATTTTACTCAAGGCATTATTTTGTTGCTGATAAACTAAAACTATAGCATCATATATATTTTAAAAGGGGGATGTGATTATGAAACTGCACTGTGGAAGTAAAGGCACCCAGTATATGAGATGAGAAAGTAAAGATGCAAAAAGGAAACTATATCATATTTGTAAGAATTGTATTCAGTTCAAAGATCCGACCCTCACCCTTCTTTGGAGATAAAACAATCAGCAGCCAGGATGAAACTAATAAACTCCCATAATTTATACATACAATATCATGAGTATTCTCAAAATTATATAGGTTAAGTAACTCTTACTTTTTTGAGATATGTTGTCAGCGCTGAGGGCAAAGATTCGTTTTCTTTTTCTACTTTCATAACAAGTTACACATAGGAAGAAACTAAGCACTATTTAATATTCACAAGAAGAAATAAATGAGACACCTTAAAAAATCAACTATCTTCTGACATTTCATTTTATGCTTAAGGGAGAAACTGTAAACCTTACCTAAGTCTCCCATAAATTTCTCCTACCCCGACGTCCAAATATTAACCACATTGCCCAAGAAACAAGAGTACAAGAATCATCTCTTAAACCATCTGCACAAGAAAATTTGTAGAAAGAGCAACTACAGAATGCGAACAAAGTTCAAGAGGATAAAACTACTTAATGCACCAAAATTTCCAATAATCATTAGTCAATAATGGGCCCAAGCAAAAGTAAATGAAAAGCACCCCATTTTTCTTACGCATATAAACTCAACACTTTTCTAAGCAATGTGCATTATAGTATATAAAACTTTATTTACCCTAAGTTCAGAAAGCACAAAATTCAGGAAGTACATTTTATATACACTCTGATTTAGCTTTACCTTCTCCTATTACATCAAAAGAACATTTTATTACGTTTGTATCATATACATAGTCAATTAAAAATTGTAAATTCTTTATTATAGATTTTTATTGGTGTGTCTGCCCAGGAACATGGTGAACTCACAGAGGGCAAGGCCATGGTTCCATTATTTATTATCCCAAATATTGCTTCACACACTGTACATGCTTTTTTAAATGAGCTGTTGAGTTATATTTATCAAAAACATTTCAGATATAGAAAGTCAGTGAAAATTATATTATTGAATTGAAAAAAACTGAATTCCAGAAGCTCCAAATAATTATTAGATATAATGAGGAGAAAAATTTAGGGCAATTAAGGAATGAAAAAAATTCAAACTTTTGAGTTTTGGCTCTCATTTTAAAGATGTATGTTTTTAGTCAAGAGACACTAACATTTTAGTTAACAGAAGGAAATGAAAATGAGCACTGTTAATTTCAGAAATTTTCAAAAATAAAATCCTACATTTAGTTCTGAGTTTTAATTCACAAATATCTATTAAGCACATATATGAATATATTTTAAAAGTCACTCTCTTTTAAAACATGAAAAATATTTAACAGCTGCCAAAACTGCCTTTAACAAAGGCCCTTGCATGTAAGCATAATTTTCAGGGCCAGAGTTGAATAAGTTTTTCTAGGAACAAAACTAAAAAAAGAGAACACAGAGGCAATAAAGAACAGCATTTATTATGAAGTCAGAGAATGTTTGTTTAGGGCATCACTCATATCTGTCATCTGCTTAATTTAAAATTTTATTACAAAAGATGTCTAATTACTGTAAATATTTCCCTCCTAGGAAGATATGCTTACTGGATTTACGTACTTTTTCTGAAATTTAATTTTTTAAATTCATTTATTCTTGTCCTCCAAGCCTTTAGAGCGTCCAAGCATATTCCCTAAAGGCTGCAGGAACCACAAGAAGATTTTGAGGGAGTACAAAGAGCAGATCCTGCTCTGATTGAGCCATGAAAGTCATCCTCATTTCAATTAATTTACTTTGCCTTTATGAACTTAAGAGTCTTTCAAGAAGGTTGACATTTCACTCATCTGAAAAAGCTTGGAATGTGACAGGGGAAAGGGAGGAGAAGTAAATCAAAGGAGTTAGCAATTTTCCAGATGCAATGTATTTTTCTTCCCTTCTTTTCCAACAGATATTTTAGGGAGCCTTCTGACATTTTAATTCCCTATGCAAAACCACAGTAGCAAAAAGTTCTAAAGGCATAGTATGTCAAGAAACAAACACTCACACACACATATGAACATGCACATACCCACGAAATAAATATAAATTCCCTTAAATTGCTCCTTTAACTGAAAAAGATTTTTTGGATGTTTATGTTAGTTTGTACAGTTTAATCAACGCATTGTAGTGTAAAGAAAAAAAAAACAGGTTTTCTACCTTTCTTTATTTCTCATTTGAAAAAACTAAGTCACTGAATCCATGCTGGCTTTGTTGTTGTTGTTGTTGTTGTTAAAAAGATGGCATTTAAAATATGTTTTTGTTACTATATTTTAAATCACGCTGGAATATTTCAGTTATCGCCGTTAGCCACAAGGTTTCAGGAAAGTATGCTCAAAATACTTCATGCAATTGCTGGTTATTTTCGAAGAGTCCTTTTTTTCACCAAGTGGAAATTCACTAAAACATGTGGAAGTAAAAAATATCTTGCAGGCTTGAAGATAAACTCTCAGCAACAGGGGATATGTCTACTGCACCTTGGAACTAGACAGGGAGACATAACAGTTAGCTCCCAGAAACACCCCACTTCAATATTTACCTGACAGCTTTTGTATCTTGACATTTTCTCCAGTGCATTTTCTCCTTTATCAGGTATTATTTTACAAGAGATTTCTTGTTATACAGAACAAACATAAATCAATCTATAACAGCGGAATTCATTTAATACATTTATTCTTTTAAGAAGTTGCATGGTCATATTTCATTGACTTGTACAATAGAAGGAAAAAATCTTACTACTAAAACAGAGTTTGTGGAGAATGGTGCATGGTAAACCTATTTAGTCTTTTCAGAGGTTCATTCTTAAATTTTAATGTTAAATAATAACAACTATTCATTTAAGCTGGTCTCACTGTATATCTTGACCTTTAGCAATTCCACACACAGCAGCTTATTGTGGTATCCTTTAAATATGAGAAGAAAATAATGTTTTACTGTGCTATTAAAAGAAAAATAAAAGAGCACTGTATGTTACATGGCCCATGAAATATTGGCGGTGTGCTCCTTGGCTTTCATTCGAAGCACTGCAATACTGGAAGACCTCCTTTCAAACTCTGGCTTTGTTTCAAATGCATGTCCATTGGTAGCCCCAGTAAGAAGAGAGTCAGTAAAGAAATTGTTGAGAGGCACGTGGCTGAACTGGTTCTGATGGTTTGAAAACCCTGTGTAACTGGAATCTGTCCGAGGCGAGTGAGAATAAGGTGTCATACAGGAGGAGGTGTCACGTGGTAACATGCATGAAGTAACCACAGAACCACCATTTGCATTTCCTGCCCACAAATTGTTCTGAATCTGGAATATATAAAACAACAAGTATTACATTTACATGTTTTCACTTTTGTTCTCTTAATTTTGTTAAATTTTATTTCCTGAATTTTGTTAGCTATTCACTGTTTGCCCCAATTGGGTGGTCTGTAATTATATTCTAAATACATAAAACAATGACTGATAAATGGTTATTTGAAAGATTCTTTCAGTTTGTTATACTTAATAGATCCCAAAAAACCACATACTTGACCACATAAGATACTCTCAAAACATGTCAAACTCGAGTATTCTTTTTATAGTCATGATTTTTTAAGTGAATTAGGAAGATTTAGTCATGATTGATGACCAATTCATGTGCTTAGTAAAATGGTTTTAAACTATGGTTTTAGGTTTAAAGCAGTTTTCATCTTTCTAAACAAAATAACTGCCTTTTTAAAAAAAGTTCGGGAGTTGGACTTTGTATGGCAGTTTTTGTTGGAAACCATTGCTAATATTAGGCTGTTTGCTCTGTAAATATATTTTGATCAAACTTATTTTGAAAGTTTTTGCCCTTTTATTGCTTTTTGTGTCCTACAGTCTTGAATAATGGCTCTTTGAATTAAAGAAATATGTATCTATAGAGATATATAGAGATATCACACATATTTTCTATGATGTAATACAGTGGTATTGAAATAAAAGTATAACATGTAAAGCAACCTTAAAATTCTTCTACATGGACTATTATTAGGTAATGGAGGCACAATTTAGAGAATAATATGCAAATTTTATCAAAGAAAATTATATGAGCATAGAGCAATATATAATGTCTTATATAATGCTAAAAACTTTGAGCTATCATTTGTACACAAGAAATTCCTATTATATATTATTAAATCTCTACAGAAAACAATTAATGCAATATTACCAATAAGCACAAGCTCCTCTAAAGTTACTAACATGTACAAGAAACATTAAGCAGAATTTGTATAATATGAATTTTAAACAAGGAGTATTTTAGACAAACTATTTAAACAAGAAGAAAAAAGAAAAATGATCACATGCATTACTGGGGAGAACAGAGGAAAATATGACAAATGGCAGAGCTGGGAAAAATGAAAAAGGAAAATGTTGCAAGGTAGAACAAAGTAGACAGATGCAACCTTAGAAGATAAAAGAGACAAACTGTATGCCTCTGCAACATTATTCTAACATTTGAATTAGAACACAACAGCAGCATTCACATCAGACTTTTCTTTTTTTAAATCATGGTAGTAAGAATAGACGACCAATAATTTCAATATATATACAATCAATATTTTCTTATATTGACTTTTAAATTAAGATTTCAGGCTATTGCACGTAGCCTCTGGTGGAATCCGACAACACCCAAGGTTGAATCATACTTTCTATGAAAACTTATTTTCAATTAATGGCAGAAAATATGCTAATGAGTCTTCTAGCTGACACTGGTAGAGAAGTTACTAGGTTATTCAAGAAAAGACCAAAGAGAAAAACCTGAAAAACTTATTTCATCCCTCAGGGCTTCAATGATTGGCAAGATGTTCATTTTGGTGGTGTTTTTAAAGTAGTTTTTAATATAAATATAAACTGCTTTAAATCTGTGTAATATATACAATATTTTCATATTTTATGAATCCTTGTATTGTCACAGGCTATGTTGTTTTAATTTGGCTTACTCTATCATTCCACTTTAGCCAAAATAAAATGATCAGTGCCAGTGGTCACTGAGTTATGTATCTCAGAACAACGGTGGCAGTGGTGAGGGGAGAACTGTTAATGACATTGATTTTTCAAACTAGCTCTTCTGACTTGATCTGGGTGATTCTTTCTGACATTCAATCAAGCATTGTGCTACATTGCAAAAACCACAGTCACATGTCTCTCACAAAAGAGCTTTCAGGAAATGACACTGAATTTGTTGCCTTATTTTTGAAAAAAAAAAGAAAGAAAGCCAAGTAATGGTAGAGAAAGATTACTAGCATTTTATGTTAAAGGATTTCTCAACTTTTAGGTACTGTTGCTAACATATATTATTAAAATTACCCACCAATAATCCAAATGCATAAAAATAGATGGATTTTATTAAAATGTAAATAGTTTTCAATTAATGAATTTTTAACATTTACCATCATCAGGAAATTAAATTTTTCTTTTTTTATCAAGAAAATGCATCAGTATTAACAAATATTAACTAAACCATATTCAAACAGAGACAAATGCAAATCTCAGAAGTTATGCACATAATGTGGGAAACAGAATTGTAGACAATTAGGTAAAAAAGAGAAGGTGAGAAAGGTAAAGGAAAGGAAGAATCTATGAATGTAAGCCAAGTATTTTCACCCTAAAAGAATTAACATTAGTATTCCCATATAAAAATTATCTAGTTTTTGTTACCTGGGAAAATATTTTTATTTTGATCAAAAATTATGTAGACATGATCAAGTTGGTTAAATGCATTACTGTGGCTTAAGGAATTTCTGACATACAGAAATATTTTCTGAACAAATGGGTTGATAAAGCAAATTACTACAGCAAAATTTTAGTTTGGATTGATAAGACCCAAATATTTTGACAATTTTGACATTTATTCCCATAGGTAGAGATACCTTCAAACATTTTTACTGGTATATCCTATTTCTGAAATTCCTTCCTTCTGGCCTGTCTTCCTTCCTTCCCCTTCCTCCCTTCCCCCCTTCCTTCCTGCCTTTTCTCCCTCCCTTCTTTCCTTTTTCTCATTTTGAACATTCTGATGTTTTCATTTGACTTCAGTTAGTAGCTAGTTTCTACATCAGAACATTAGTTGCAAATCATAAAGATAATATCTGCAGTGATTTTCAGGCTTACTCCCTCTGAAGCACTGCCTCTGGGTGTTTAAACATCAGATGATAACCATCATATCATGAGCATGATAGCTAATAGTTATTGATGTATTATCAGGCATGATACTAAATGCATTATGAACCTATTTAATCACTCAATGCACAAAAATGTGTGTGTTTTAACTATCCTGTAGAAGGCGAAATTATGGAACAAAGAGTTTAAAACGCATTACTCAAGACTGCACAACTCCAATGGCAGAAGTCAAATCTGAGCCTAGGAAATCTTAACAAATGTTATAATAACCTAAAACCTAGTTTTATGAGTTGAAATTAATTATTCATTTGTTTATAATTCTAACTTTGTGGGGGTCACAGGTTCCAATCTCTGAAAGCAAAATACATTACTATCGTTCATGACTGTTTCCTCATCCTCAGGCCTAACAGCACGTTACAAAACTGTAGGATAATTTATTGTATTAATAAAAATTCTCTAAAAATGTAAATTTGAACTGATCCATCTTGCTAGGTGAGACAAATTTTATGGACAACTTATGGTAATATATATAAATTTTGTTTTATAGTTTGAACTCTAGTATCAGCATACCACATAATCTTAACAGAAATCATGAAAATCATATCCCTAGACCTTGTTGACGGTATTTACCTATATAGCTTTTCTGTTTCTTTCAAACACTTGTTCTCTACCATAGATGGAGATTTTGGTTCATTAAGCATAGGGTATAGCTTAGGGGATCTGTATTAAAACAATGATAGCAATAATAATAATACACACACATGGAATTCTGAAAATCAACTAGAATTAGGAATCACTGTTAAAGTTCAACTTCCTCCAAATGTAAAACCCCTTGTTTATACCGTCAATTAACAATCACGAAAGATGCTCACTTCTAATGATAAGCTCACCCATTTAAAAAAAAAGATTTCATTGAATTTTGGAGGGAGAGCTCTAAAAAATCGACCTGTTATCTTACTCTATTGCTTCTACTTTTGTTCCTTAAAATGATACAAACTAAGTTTTATCCCTCTTACATAAGAAAACCTTTAAATGCCATTAGACAATGGTTAGACATCCACAAATGTCTTTTATCTAGGTTAAACATCTCCAGTTCTTTGAACCATTCCATATAAGACATGGTCTCCAGACTCTGCACCATTCTGGTCAATCCTTCCTGGATTTGCTGGATGTTGTCAACACCCTTCACTCTTATCAATATTAGGCATCTAAAATAGAATATTATATTCAAGATATGGTTTGATCACTGTAGGGAAACTATGGAAGGTACTATCTTTGCTCTGGACCATCTACTTCTGTAATATTTGAAGGAGATATTTGATTAAGCAATACTGTTGTTTGAGTTTGTGGTTGACTAAATCCATAGTTCTCAAGGTGAGCATAATCTACGCTAGCTTCTCCAGCCCTCCACTGATTCTGCCCTTAAATAAGTGGTCAATTTAAACCTTTGTGCTGGACTCTGAAAGTCATGTTTTCTAAAACTGCAGGTTGTCAACAAGGAAGCCTTACAAAAATCTAACCGTCTGACTCATTAAAAGAAACATTATATTTACTGCTAAATTCTGGAATGAAAGAATGCATTTTTCCTAAATAGGATAACTACTATTCTTATTTGGACTACTTCACAGGCCCCTATGATGGCAGTACCCAGCAGCAAATGATTTCTTGAGTGATTTTGTAGGTCTCTAACTGAATAATGTTCGATGGCTTCAAAACCACCAAAAGCATTATGAAATATTGTCCAATCCTTTCATGTGTGTTTACAAGAGAGAGAAGGGGGATGGCCTGTCTTTACATTTTTTCCTGCTTTGTTAAATTTAAAAGAAGTGGAGAACCTAAAAACATTCCATGTCTTAATGTGCTCCACAACGTACTGTAGACGTATTAGGGATATGTTCAAAGCATCAACCAGGGAACTTTGTCAACCTTCTCTCATTAGCAAGAATGGAAATTCAGCTGACTTACTAGCCTCTACTTTGAACATTTGCCCCTTAATTTTTTTTAATCCAAAAAAAAGTTAACAATTATTCCACAAGTTTGGAATTTTGAAGAAGGGTTATAATTTTTTCCTGTTTCTTTCCAAACTGAAACAAGTTCATTTAACATTCATTTTTCTTACAAGGAATTAAAAGCTATACATTGGAAGAAGAGGGGTTAATTAATACTCACACAGACATACATGCATTTAGTTTTGTATATATAAAGAGTTCTTCACTGTGGGAATAAATTTGCCGTAAATTAAAATAACATTGTAAATCATTGATGGAAAATTATAAATCTAAATAGAAACTTGGTAGAGATAAATTCTTTGTAATGCAAACTAAAAAGAAAATTTATAGTATATTTATAATACATTTGTTGGGTTTATTATAGTAAGTAATTTTCAATACTTGTAGAAGTATCTTTTAAAAGAAACAAGAATTCATTGGTCTTTTCCTTGGTTGTAAAGTAGCACTATGTGAAAAAAAATCTCAAATAGTTTCACAAATAGCATTGTAAATTCTGTGTCTTAATGTTAACATAATGCTATTTAGGAGGTGTAGCCTATGAAATTTAATCTGAACTTAAGAAAATTACTGAGCAACATAATATGTAAGTAACAACTTTCCCTTCATTTTAAAGGATGCCCCAAACCAGCTTAACTTACCTTTTTCTACTAAAGCCAGTTTATTTAAAACCTATTCTTCCTCGATATACAGACTGCTCCTGCCCCTTCGCCTACCACCATTGGTATGTACACACTCATATTCAGCATACACATACACACAAACATCATTCACACATATGTCGTGTGTGCACAGAAACACCACATTCACTTCACATGCCCACACACTTCCCTGCGGGAATTGAAAATTGCTTTCAGAAGACAGAGACCAGGGATTCACAAAGAGGTACTTGTGATAATATTGTAGCAATAACTTCTTTACATTAAAATCCAAACGTTGATTTTGGTTTTCCTCTTTGACAGAATGTTTAAATTTATTGGCTACTCTGTATATTATTCAATACTTGGTAATATGTTTATTAGTACGTTATCACTTTATAATTTAATTTACCAGAATATGATCTCTTTAAAAAATGCAAACTTTGCTTTCTTCATAATGTTTGATATTTTAAAGAGACCACTGCATATTTTACTAATATATTGCTTTCCTTTAAAATTAAATTAAAGGTATAAAATATTAATAAGAATCATATGCTTAGTAAGTTGCAGGTATTTTTAGCTTTTGACCATCTTAGGGTCCCATTAACTTTTCGAGCTACTACATCAGTCAATTACTGGCAGGCAGAAAAAGTCAAAGTGTTTCTCTAAATAGTGAATTTGCTACTAGTGAATAAAACACACTAATTCTTTATTCGCCTTTAAAAAAATAAAGACTTGAGTTAATTAAGCAGTGGAAAGACCAACCTAAATATGTTTTAAGTATTAATTCAGCTTATTATCAGTGCCTACGTAAGAGGCCTACATTTCACCAAGAAAATTTAAGATGATATATAAAATACTAAATTTGGGGAAATCAATGCACATTTCCAAAATTCCCAAAGTATATTTTTCAAATATATTATAATACTGAAGTGATCAGGAAAGATTTACTCATCAGAAAAGGATTATACATTAAATAATGACAGCCACTGTGATTTTTTAATAAAATTTAACCTTAGAAATCCTTACAGGGTTTTGGAACAAGAGTGTCTCTTCCATTAAAAAAAAACCACCACCACCATTACGTATGACAGTCATGAGACTGATAATCAAAGAAGAAAAGCTGACTTACAGAAAAGTAAAAGTGTAAAAATTAAAAGCACTAAAATTAATAAGAAATATTAATGTTTGGAAAATTTCAAAACATCAATGTTTAGATTTTGTATTATTTAAATAATATTTTAAAAATGCTCCAAATCAAACATATAATAACTAAAACATATTTTTCCCTTCAGGGTTAGACACATTCTTAAATTTCATTAATTGTGATCGCTTTAAAAAAGAGTTAGAGGAAATTTCACTATTTATGCCTTAAAATGAAACAAGTTGTCAAATCAACTCATTCAAGGAGGGAATAAAACAATAGTGCCAAACATTTCATATTTTATTCATTATTATCAAACAACAATTATTAAATGGAGTATTTTTCAAACATTTGTCATTATTTTTCATGTATTTCAAAGTTAAGTATGATAGCTGTTTCTAATTTATCAGTGTCTGATTCATATTTAATGACACAATTCCTCTATTCAAATAAAATTCAGTCTTAAGAAACAAAGTTAAAAATGTAAATTGTTTTCCTTGTACATATATAACTTCTTGTATAAATCAAATACTCAAAAACTTAAATTTTCTCAGACTCTTTTAGTCTTAGAGACTCCTACTTCAAGTCATGTTAGCTTTGAAATTGCTCTCAAAATCCTGAATAAAGTCATCAATTATATAAATCTTCTGTTTCTATTAACTACACAATAGAATTTTATTTTTGTGATTTTAAAATCAACTGAGTTTATTTAAAAACTTATATATTTAACTTCTGCTACAAAATACAAAACAAATGACACCGACATCACGTTTAATAACTACAACATAAATAAAATTCTGGATTAGTGTATATCATAAGGTTCATGCTGACAATAATAGTCTGAACTGCAGATTTTAACCCACTGACCTGTTCTCAGGCTTCACAGGATTTGAGGTCTTAATTCATATCCCCCTACCCTGATTCTTCTTCCTCACTATCCTCCTACATGTTGCTTTTATATTTTTAAATACCATCAGCACTCCTCAAAATTTATTTCTATATTTTTCTCAGTATTTATTTAGACAATCTATTGAATTGCTGATTTACTCTTTCCTCTTAAAATACAAATTCCTATGACTAATTCACTTAAATTCAATGCTTTTACAGTATCATCTATTAAAAACAAAAATTAAAAATTAAAAATAAAACTAAATATTACTATACAGTTATTAAGTCACATTAAATCAGAATATTATGTTTTTCAAAATTAAGTCTATTTTCATAATCTAAAACAAATATACACATAGCCTATCTTGGAGGATATTTATCTTTATCTCAAAGTATTTAAAATATTTTATTTGTTTGTAGTAAGCTGCACCTTTACCTAGTAGAAACTGACAAAATTTGCCGCATACTAAACAAAATTTCAATATATATATGAAATGATTTATAAATATTTATATAAATATCATGTATTTATATATTTATAATAAGCAATTTATATATATATTTAAAATAAGCAACTTTACTCACTGTAAAAACTCTAAGTATGCATATTTGAGTATTAGTTGACTATTTTATTATATTTTTCTCTTGGCTTTAACTATTCATGCTTTAAGTAGTGGAAATTGTGCAATATTAGTATGATTTGACCTAATGATGGTAACATCCATTAACCTAAGAGAAATTTCACTGTATTACTATATGAGCATCCCATTGGTTATTTCATAAACAAGAAAATACTCATTACACAATATACAAGAAAATACTCATTACACAATATATAATGTATAACTATATTATTAACATTTTTAAAAGATTTTTGTTTGCTTCATATATTTGGTGAAAAAAAACAGAAATAAGGTTGATAAAAATACAAAACTTTCTCCAAAGACAAAAACTGCTCCAGATGCCTTTAAAATGCTATACCACAGTGGTTTAGATGAAAGGAGAATTATGTATTCCTCATTTAGCTTAATTAAATGCAAACTGTAAGATTAGTATAAAAACTGATGATGAAAGGGGGGTGGATGAAAAATATCTTTAAAAATCAAAATTTTAGAGAAACTTTAAGATTTCTTTTTTAAAAACTGTATAATTATAATGTATGGAATAGAATTTGCTAAACTAGAAATGCTATATAGCTTTAATCTATGTTTCCAATTACTCAAAGACTACAAATTACCTATAACTTGAGTCCAACTCTTGGTATGTTCAAACTCCTACTGATATATCGTTATAAAATTTTCAATAACACAACAAAGCAAAATATGGTACCGATGCTTTTATACATTTGGTAAACACAGATTTAGTTATGATTCTCACACTTAGTCAAACCTCATTCAAAATTTTGGTGGGAACAAACTGCAGTACTTTTTAAGAAGTTTTGGATGAAAATACTTAGTTCAAGAGAAAATAATTCTAGTGAATTGAAAATATACTCAGACTTTCCTAAAGTTACCATATTCGGTTGTCTTAATTTGAAGAGGAAAGATTATTTAATTTAACTTGATCTTCTACTAGTTATTTGACCAAGAACTGTCCTTAAATCTACTCACAGATTGGATTGGCTTAAATACTGCAACCTAAGAGATCAGACAAACCTTAGCTACCTCTCTACTGCAGAACAAAATTAATTATGACTAATGCCTACAACAGAATTGCTTCTAGTTAGTTAGCACTCATTATGTACTAGACAATGTTCTAAATACTTTGCCTATACTACCCTTTTAATCCTCGCAAATATCCTTTGAACTTTTATGCCCATTTTATAAATGAGGATAAATGTTCCAAGAGTAAACAACTTGCCAAACCTCTGAAAACTATTAGGTGACAGTATCAGGAAATGAACTCCCTTATTGTAAAGCCCATAGTCACTGCATTATTTTCTGATTCTCATCCAACTCCAGGATTCAGTTCTATAGACCATAAACATGATGCTTTATCATCTGGATAGCAACTCAATCCTCAGAATAATGGAAAAATCATTATCATCATCATCTAAACCACCAACATCACAGCACCTCCATTGTACAAATGAAGAATCTGCATATCACTGAATCAGAGTTACCCAGAGTTACTTAGCTAGTAAATAATAAAGTTAATCTTATGTAATCCAAACCAAATTTAGTGGCATGAATAAAGGCTGGTTATAGTCTTCCAGAAAATGTTTATCCTTAACATAAAATATTTTATTCACCAAAATATCTTAAAACGTGCTTTGGTTTTGGTAAATTACAAAAAAGTTAAGTATCTAGTATCTACAGATCCTTGCTTGCTTATTAAGCTTGAAGGCAAATTTATAGGTATCTCTTTGGTTTGCTGAGTCTAGTGTGCATTAGGAAGTGTTTGCAGCATTTGTTATAAACATTACTTAGTTTTTAAGTTCCACAAAGCAGGAAATATTGTGTTTGTTCAGATCATTCATATATCCCTACTGCCTAAAACAGTACTTGGAATATAATTGTTGGATAAAATACAAATAACCAATGAAGGAAAAAAATTAAGGGGGTGGTATGTAAATACTGAAAATCAAAGAGGAAAATGTCATTGCCTAAGACCACAGATCTGGTTAATAGCAGAGTTTCAGAAACCTGCTGTTGTATTGAAAACTGTTTGGTATTTTTTATAATGTACTCCTCAACAAATAATGAAGTGAAGCAGACTTTTTCACATGCATTCAGAGTATATATATTTTGCTTAATACTGTGGTAATACAAAGATGAGTAAGACCTGGATGATCTTTTTAAATAGTTTACAATGTAAATGAGAAGGCAGACTTGCCATCACATTGTCAGCAAGAAAGTAAGATGCTGATTAAGGCAAGATTCAGAGGCGGCTTCAAAGTGAAGATAAGGTTTTGGTAAGGGGAGGAGAATTCAATATAATGAGAACAAATTCAGCACAAGCAATGCAACTGATTTTTAAAATGACATTACTGAAGAACATCAAGTAGTTTCATTTGGCTAAACTGTTGCCAAAAGGAAACTGATACTGTGGGTCAAAATTAAGGACTTTAAAAGGACTGCTACTCATTTTCACTGCTTCAAACTATTCTCTCTTAACATACATACAAGCCACCCAACAGTGTGCCACTCATATTGAAACAAACACATCTCTCACTTTGTTTGCTATCAAATATGAGCAAGCTCAAGTAAAAGAATATCTTAAAAGAGTTAAGAAGAGTCTAGACTTTTTCAATGTATATATAACTGATTTGCAAATTTAAAAAAATGCAGGAAGCATTTTCACTTTACAAAATAATGTGGTATTTTAGTGTCAACACTGAACTATTTAATTACTCCATTGTAGACAGACATAATAATGCTACTTAAAGAGCACTGGGGAAGTGGATTTGGCTCAAGAGATAGAATGTCCACCTACCACATGGGAGGTCCAGGGCTCAAACCCAGGACCTCCTGACCCGTGTGGTGAAGCCAGTCCACATGCAGTGCTAATGCACACAAGGAGTACCGTGGGGACACGCAGGGGTGTCCCCTACACGCAAGGAGTGCACCCTGTAAGGAAAGCTATCCCGTGCAAAAAAAGTGCAGCCTGCCCAGGAGTGGTGCTGCATACACATGGAGAGCTGATGCAGCAAGATGACACAACAAAAAGACACACAAATTCCTGGTGCTGCTGACAAGAATACAAGCAAACACAGAAGAATACACAGCGAATGGACACAGAGAGCAGACACGTGGGGCGGGGTGGGAGAGGAGAGAGAAATAAATTTTCAAAGTTAATCATAATAAAAATTTAAAAATTTTAAAAAAAGAGCACTGGACTTCTAAACGCAGGAAACCTGGCTCAAATGAGTTAATGTCCACAAGCAGGAAGCACAGTACCTAACTTAAAATAAGTCCTGAAATGTTATTATTAATTTGCATTACTGTTGTTAATACTATAGTATAATGAAGACCGGTTGAAACAAAGTAATTAGAAACATGTTAGAAAATATTAAATACTATTTCTACATAAACAGATTGTATTTTCTATATACATTATTTGTACAAGATAAGATTATTCACACGGAGCAGGATTGTGGAGATTCTTTTTTAAATCATCTTTATTTTCATGAATTTCTGTGTATTATTTTGCTTTTCTGCCACACCTCTAATTCTTTATTGCTGTGTTACCTCCAACATTTTCCAGTTTCCAATGTTTATTTTTTAATTAATATTTTTTTCTGTAACTAGTAGCAGTAACCAAGTTCATTGTCTTATTGCACTGAGTTGTTGGAAAATCGTTCCTATTTTCCCCCTTATAAATTTCTATTTCAAGCTGTATGATAAAAGAACCTTCTTTTAGGCTGAAGATAGGGAGACATGATCTAGCTTGACTGTATTTTAAACAAACTAAAATATGTTCAAGTAAGCCACATTTTTTTTTAAAGGTAAAACAGAAATTCCCTCTGGCATTATCCAAATCTGCACTGGGAAGAGGGATATACTTGATTTCAGAGTTTCTGGAAACCAATCATTAAAATGATTTGCCAATATAGAAAGGTTATATGGGTTTTAGAGTATTGCTTTTTATTACTGTTAATGAAATGCACTGTTAACAATAACAGGTGTTCTTCATGTTCCTTTACTTAAATTAGGAGATGGTATAACAAAGGCACAAATTATGGAGAAGCCAGAGAGAACTAGTACAAATTTCCCATTACTTGTGGCTTGAAGATTTAAAATTAATCCTTCCTTGTTGAGGTGAAAGCTATCAAATATGTACTTTGATTTTACCATTTCCT
This sequence comes from Dasypus novemcinctus, assembly GCF_030445035.2. Lineage (NCBI taxonomy): Eukaryota > Metazoa > Chordata > Mammalia > Cingulata > Dasypodidae > Dasypus > Dasypus novemcinctus. Next base: position 68,644,360 of record NC_080684.1, on the reverse strand, counting down.
GTCCTGCTTTAGGTACTAGTCTACCTCATTCTGCTAATCATTAATATCTAAAGCTTAGAGACACAATAACACAAACACAAGATAACCCTAGGGAAAAAAGGGGCAGCTGGTCAGTAAACTAAGTCATATCACGATAAAGCCCCTATATAGAGCTTAATGAATTCCAGGTACTATTCTAAATGCTTTCTATATTGAAGAAGAAAGAGGAGTCAGGGATATGGCAACCAACCATAAAGAAGAGAGAAGTGGAAAATAAACCAGAAGCAGGGTTAAAAAGGGAAGGAATGAAGATGGAAAAGAAATGATGCACACACACAAAAAAAGATATATCATAGTAAAGAGCTGTGAGATCAACTTATCAATAAGGTTGTTTAAAGCCAAATTGAAGAGTTCATAATTCATGGCTGTGTTATTTATGCAGTTTTCACTGCCAAGTAGAGTTCAAAGTCATGTAAAGCCTATGTAGTCTCGTTACATTATTCTATCATTATTTCACTGGTTCAGAGAATATTTCCTGTTCCCCTGAACTAAACTACAGACTCAAAAAATGCAACTGAAGCCTTATGATTCTTTTTTATTAATTTCCTAATTGCTCAAAAATATTCTGTGGGAAAGACAGTCTACTGCAAAGGTTGAGATCTTGCACTTGGGAACTAGATAGCCTGTGGTCAAATTTCAGCTTCATCACTACTGAAATTGAGTGGTCTCATTACCTCTCAGTACCTCAGCTTCTGCTAAAGATTGTTGTGAGAACTGAATGAGTTAATATATGTAACCTTGTTAGAACATTCCTTAAACATAGTTTAAGGGCAATAGTAATATTAACAAAGATATTCCCAGGGACTATGCTAGACAGTATCCAGACAATGGTCTCTGCCCTCACAGAACTTATCGCCTATAGAGGAAGCATCCTCATAGCTTTTTGTTTAGAACTGAACGAAGGAACACAAAAATATTTGGGAATTAAAGTTCATTTGCCATATGTTGATGTAATCAGGAATGTGTAAATGTTTCTAAACTGGAGAAAAAAGATAAGGCACCTGCCTCTAAGATAAATTTTGAAAAGGAAACAAGATTTTTCTTGTGGCAGGTATGGGACATTTATTCAAACCATACCAATAACTTCAGTTTTCTAGCAAATGGAGAGGAAAGGTTTAACCTCAGCAGAGCTTTAATGACTGCCCTCTAAGAAACTATCTTGGACCTATTCCTTAGGTCAACGGAGCCTACTTTCCACACTTCTAAAATGAAGGTTGAACAAAGTGATCTCTTGGACTCTTTTTAATATAGAATATTACATTAATAAATTGTTGCATTTATCTGGAAAAGTGAAATTCCCAGGAAAGGTTATTAAGGATTATGAAAGGTGAAAGAACACAGGATAGCGGAAAAACAAAGGATTGGATTTACACTAATGAGGTTTGAATTCATAGTTGAAGAAAATGTTTACCTTTACGCTTAGGGCTGCATTTATCTAGTCACGGAACTATTTAAGGTATTAACCATAAAGCATGAATTATGATCCTTCAGCACATGCTTCATATGAGTTTTCGAAGTGGTCTCATGCAATGCATATCATTAAACAATAAGAAATGAAATCGCAATGGTTTGTCCTTATAAAATACTGTTGCTTATCATTTATCAAATACACTCTCAATATCATTATTTAGTATTAGGAAAAATAATACCCAATTATAAAGAAGAAATACATTTTATTCACATACATTATAAAGTATGAAAAAGAAAAAAATCCTTTCTATATTAATGGGAAAGTTAGAAGAAAATGAACTTTTAAATACTTTTTGGAACAAAATAAGAGGGCTCCCTTTATGAAAGGGAAGTGTTTCTTTTACATGATAAAATAATTAGATTGTAAAGTAACTTAAAAACTTTTAGTATTGAATGACATTATTTCATTCGTTGCAATGTATAATACGATCTAAAGAGAACCTGAAATACTTTTAAATGAATGGCTCTAAAGAAAATAATATTAAAATAAATAATTTATAAAGTAATAAAACCTAAAAAACATGGAAAAAATCTTCTGGAAGTTAAAATTTTCATTCTTGACTATGATATTAGATATAAGAAACTCTATGCTAATCCTTTTAAGAATATACAAACCATATCTACTTTTCTTGCTCAGTATTCTGTGGAGTTTACCATACCTGTGAGTAGCTGTCAGTCCTTGGCAAAACTGATATATCATAGGTGGCAGCAAAATGGCTTTTGGCTTGTTGTATTTGGCCATAACGTTCTCTTTTTCTCCACTTGGCCCTTCGATTTTGAAACCAAACCTAATTTTTTAAAAAATTAGGAATATATAATAATGCAAATGTGATGTTAAAATACTTAAGATCAGCAAGGTAACCCATGTCAACAAAACTACTAATAAAGGGATTTCTTTATCTCAGAAAAGTTTCCACACAAATTTTACTTTCCCTCATACCCTGAGATGGTAAGTAATGAGCCCAGGAGACAACATAATTTAATAAAGCCAGGAGAATTTCAGCAACTTTATTGAATATGTCTGAGCTCAGTTTTCTCGTTTATGGAAAATAAAAAGGAATTAGAATATATGATCTTGAAGACTCCATATATCTCCAAATTATCATGAATGAACCCACTCTAAAATAACACTGAAGGTTGGGAGACATTTATAACTACAAGTTTGAGATTATGCACATAATATCAAACCAATCAATATTACCAACTTAACATCTGGGTCAGTTTTTTAAAATTACCTTTAAAAATGTCACTAAGTTTTCTCTTCTCAGTTGTACCCATACTTAGGTAATCTTATAAGATATGAGACATAAAGATTACATCTAAAACATATGGCAGGAGAAGAAATATTGTGAATATTTAGAATATAAGATTATATATGATAGTAGAGTATAAGGATAAGCACAAAATAGAATCATCTGAAATTGAAGTATGATTTTTAAAATATATATATATATATGCTTATTACATAACTTGTACCAATTATAATACTTATTTTCCCCTATGGAAAATGCTCAGATGTCTTCACAATCATTTCTCCAATCTAAAACACTTATAAGTAACAAAAAAAACAAGAAATGGGACCACTATAACTAAGTATCAAGAAAACCTGTGAGTTTGTGTGGTCTTTATGGGGTCACTTAGCTGTCTCCCACAATTTCTCTAATTACATGAAAGAAACACCCTAACAACCATCTTACTCAGAGGATTAAATATTCATTAATTCACACTTGTAGCTCTCTACAATCCTCATTTTAATATCTTAATGTGTTAAAGGGATATACAGAATATTATGTGTTGGATATGATTAATTAAATGCATTTTGAGTGGATGTTATAAAAACAGCTTTCACGAAATACTTTAGTCTTTACAAAACTATTATTCAGATTATAAAATATTTAGAAAAGTAGCTGGAAATGAAGTATAAAAATGCAAATTGTAAAAAGCCTTTCATTAAAATTTACCTGAGATTTTCACTTTTTCATATGCAATTCTAATGTATACCGTTATATTCACACTCATGGTGTGAATATTAATATTCACTTGAATGTTTGAGTATTGAATATTTAAGATGGCACCTTAAAGAATTCTCAGCAATCAAAACAAAGCAAAATGAGCTACCTGTTCAGCACGGTTTAGTACACTTTTGGTAAAAGAGGATTTTTTTTTATTATACCCAGGGCTCAAGACAACAGCAACAAAATAAAACAGAAAGTATCTTTCTGCTGTCTCCATGGACAGGGCACCAGGAGCATAGTAAGAGAAATTAGTAAAGAGGTTTTTATTTTGTTTTCCATTGGCAAAAGGACCTTGACAATCTCCTTAAAATGGGTGCCAATTACCAAACTGATGTGGAAAGCAGGAAAGAGAAAAACCTGAGTAAATTAGGTTCAGGCTGACTCGCTGTGCATGTTCTTAAGACAAAAATTAATCAGGACTTGGGGAAATGTTAAGGGGGAAACATATATCGCGTACTGTTGACCACTCTGTATGGAAACATATTTTCTACAGTTATATGTCTAACTAATTTTAATATATAGATGCAAGACAAAAAACACACATGCAAGAAAGACTTGCTAATATTTGACAATTTTGAATATCTTTGTTAGCATCAACTTCCTATATATTTACTTCCTGAACCAAGATAAAGTAACCATTTGCCTCCACAAACTCAAGGAAAAATCTGCTGCTTGTTATCCCTGCGATGCCAGATGTTGTCTTTAATGATGTGAAGGCCTTACAATGGCTTAATCTTAAGAAGGAGTACTGTTACTCCATGCAGAACAAAAATTTTCACTATTTTATTCATTTCTCTATTCTAGTGACTTATGGGAATCGCAAAATTTGATCGTTTTCTCTTTAAAAAATTAAAATACAAAAATAAAAACCCATTTTTTCCTGAGTTATGTTGCATTTTAAATCCCAATATTACTTAGAAAGTAATAAAACATAGTTAAAGAACAGCAAATCTAGTAAAAATAAGCCTAAGAGGTAGAATTTTATCCAGTATAACTTTTATTTTTCAGATTATTTAAGAATTTAACTATATTGAATCATCCAACTTGATCATTTGAATACATCTTATGACTACAACCTACCATGCTCAATAAAATTACCTTAATATCATTATTCCTATTGCCTCTGCAAAAAAAAAATATAATTTATCCAGATTTGAAAAATTATAATGGAAAAGCATGCACTGGCAACTACTGAGACCAGAAAATATAAATGAGTGACATAATATTTCTTTAATCATGTGTAGTGAAAATATTTCAAGGCATACATAACAATTGGGTGTTTCTGGGATCGTTTCATTTTCCTCTGTTTTATTATAAACAATAACATTACTTATTTGCTATTATACAAATAATTTACAAATACAAGGAATAATATCTAAAAAGAACCTCAACTTTTGATGAAACAAACAAAATAAAATCCATCGAACTAAATAGCTATGATTCTGATTTTGCCCATTAAAAAATTACATTTAAAAAATCAGAGATATGTTATCTTATTCAGGTTCTTTAAATAGTTATTAAATTTTATGCTTTTGTATATACTCTTTTTTTTGGGGGGGGGTTTCCATTTTGATCTGTTGTCAAATTCTTTGCAAATAAAAGAAATTTTATTACATTATTATATACCTTCAATCCCAGAATCAGTTTCTACATTTGTGGCAATATGCAATTATTCAATTATACTAATACTAATCCCCCTGTGAGATCTCCTTTTAGCTCCTACCTGGACTCTGGCCTCAGTGAGCTCTGTCCTCAAAGCAAGCTGTTCTCTGACATATACATCCGGGTAATGGGTTTTCTGAAAGACCTTCTCCAGCTCCTCTAGCTGCAAGCTGGTGAAGGTGGTTCGGTGTCTTCGCTTCTTACTGCTGGATACGTTGCTGTCGCATTTATCCCCAAGTTCATCCAGTTCTCCCTTCTCTGGCATTCCTTTCACAGGAGACATTCGGAGACTGTTACAGTTGTCCATGGCTCTATTCAGTTCGGTGTGAAGAGGCTGTCCTTCTACTTTGGTGATCCCATAGTTCACTGTACACCAAGGAGGAAAAGAACACTTCTCAGGATTGTGAAACATCTCCGTGAAGGAATTAGGCTGAAGTAATTTAGAGCATCAGGAAAACAGTCTAGTCTGTTAATGATTTATTGTGCCGGTATTAATTCAGTCATCACATTATGTACAATTATTATTTTCCTGTGGGACAGGTTTGAAAATCACTTTTAAAATATGTAACTGGAACTGATAATTTGCCAAAATTCACAGTTCTATTTACAGAGTTAAAGGAATGTTTTTGCATATATATATAACCAAATTAAGCAATCATATTAAAAGAAAGATGCTCTAGGCTTAAAAGAAAAACTTAAGTAAGCATGATTTTTGAAAAGTGAACCAAATTTAATGTAAGTTATTATATTGACAGCAGACAAAATTAAGATACTTACATAACTCAGGAAAGGTATTTCAATTTTAAATGATATCTGTAAACGAAAATCCAAAGGCTTCATAAAAGTTATCTTCCCCATCAATACGAAACTTATACTGATTTAAGATGTGATATTATTTCCATTACATTTTTAATATTTTGATTGTATATTCACAGGTGTTAATTTTTTAAGTGATCTACTAAATTAAAAAATAGATTAAATATCCATTTCTGGAAATATTTTCTATAGAAAAGAATAAGATAAGCAACTTCTTTTTCTTAAAAACTCATCTTGCAGCTCTTTCTTAAATATTTTATATTTCTGCTTAATTCAAAATATGTTTTAGGCGGGAAAAGCATTATTTTTCCATCTATTAAAACACAGAAATTAAAATATCTATTAAAACATTATTATAAAGGATGGCATCTAGCATTCTCTTTAGGAATGTTTTAATTTCAGTAATTTCCTTTAGATTTGATTGCATTCTTGTAGTTTGATATAAAACAAAATTTTACCAGATAATGCCACACAAAAATAAAATGGATGCACATAATGAAACAGGAGGCATTTTTTTTCCTTAAAGCAAGTAAAGTCAACCAGTTAGGCAATATTTCCAATGACTGTCATACTTTATTAGTTTCTCTGTCTTTAAGTTATCCCCTGTAACATATTTTTATAATTGTTTTACTCGTTATACAAATGTATATACGTTTAACATCCATATAACTTGAATTCTTGCTTTAGTATAAGCCAGTAGTTTTCATGCAAAGGAAGATGCTATGGAAAACTAAATATAAAGAAGAGGCATGACTGATTAACAATACGGTTTTGTCTCCCGGCGGAGTTAAATGGGGAACTGTGGCAATTAGCCCCAGGATGGGGGGAGGGGAAGCAGCATTTGAGACTAAGGGCATCTCAGGAGAAAGACGGGATTTTTTCCTAAATTAAGAGGACTCCGCCTACATTCATCTTAATTAATAATTCCCTTTTGAAATTCATCCTAATTGTGTGATGTTGGCATAAAAGTTGAGAAAGTATCAAAATCATATTAAATCACCTATTTCTTATATTGGATTACGACAATTTAAAATATTATGGAGTGCAATCAGCAGTCAACACTGGACATTACAGAAACTTTTAAAAAAATCTGTCAGTTTCACTAACTTTATATACACATCTAGGGATTCTTAAATTAACAAATACTGCGCAGTCTCAGTTACATCCAGCATGTTAAAAATTCATAGTAGTATAAAATAATAACTGATCGCTTATGTCTAAGTAAATTAATGAGACGATTTAATTATTTTCTCTGTCATTTGCGCCTTTCTTCTTGCTTTATCCTGGCAAGTCAAAAGTAACTTGCAATGTTGATTAAATTAAATATGAAATATAGTTTTTGACTCTTTGTACAAAGTATTTAGAAAATCAGCTTCTACAAGCCAGTACCTTGTTTGAAGCTTCATTAAATTAGGGGGCTGGAAACTTGCTGTAAATATTTCACACTTAATTCGTTTGTTATTTTAAAGCAGCCCGCTCCTTACTGCTCAACAGTGGAACATATACAACGATAAGGAAAAGTCCTCTTGGAATTGTAAACTTGCCTGAGCTGTCCCGATTTGAAATAATAGGTTTGTGTAGGGTTACAAGATAGAAAAGATAGATGGTTTGTTTTGATAACATTTTGACTTTGAGATACTTGGGCATTCAAAATTGAAGATATCACCCAGAAGCATTCCGAAAAGCTTCTTAGGTGACTTTTAATGAAGACTCAGAAAAACAGATAATGCGGAATCCAGGAGTGAACGATTTTGTCCGAGATTCTTTGCCGAAACCAAAGTGATTCGGTGTGTAACAGAAATTTTCGTGTGTTTTTTACAGCAAACGCCACGAAGTAGAAATTAACAAATTCACATAAGAAGCTAATGCAGCAACCCTCCAACTTCAGAAGGAAAAATAGTGCCGTCATGAGTATTTTTTAAAAAGAAAAAAAAAAGAGAGAGAGAGGGTTTTCACCTAAAGGAGTTAAAGTGTTCTTCCTCGTGACAACAGTGACGTCCTCTAACTAGCTGTGATCGATTTCAGCTCCTCCCGCCCCGGCAGCGCGGCGCACAGAGGCAGCGCGCTGTCCTGACTCAATTACGCTCTGCTTAACGCCCGATCAGTTCACTCCGGGATCCGGGGAGACCCCTGCGGGGTGAGACTCGGCCGCGAAAGGAGAAGCGCTGCGGCGACCTTGCGCCCAGTCATTCCTTTGCTCCACCAAAGTCTTCTGCCACCGAAACGCCGCTGCCTACAATCCGCACCGCTACCCTGCCTTCCTCCGCCCTCCACCTCCCTCGTGCCCTCTTTCTTTCCTTTCTTCCCCTCCGCTAGTCCTGACCGGCCCCCGGCGCTGAGGTTTGCGGACGGGCGGCCGCGTCTCGGGTAGGGGCGCTGGCGACTCACCGCTGCTGTCCTGACAGGGTGAGGTCCTCTCCAGGCGCACGTGATGCTCGGCGCGGGGCAGGGGCCCAAAGGCCTGCACGCATTTGCCCGCAGACGCTTTGCTGTAAAAGGATTCATTGTCCAGCGTCTCCATAACGTGCTCCAACGCGCCTCCTGCGCCCAAGTAAAAGTCACTGTTTTTACTCGGAGGGCTCTTGAGGGCAAACTTCTCGCTCAGAAACTCCATACTCCTGGAAGACTGTCGAGGAGCTCCGGGGGCGCGGAGCCTGGAGGGCGCTGGGGGAGGGAGCGAGTGGGCGGGAGGAGGGAGGGACGGAGAGGAGGGACGGGAAAGGGAGCGCCGCGGCGCCGAGAGCTGTCCGGCGCAGAGCCCTTTAATACGTCCCGGCTGGAAAGGGGGCACCCGAAGTTGCTTTTATATCTTGAAACTCAGCTGGGCTCCTAGGGCAACCTCCCAGTTCTAATGAATATGAAAATAGGCAGACGACTAACTCCACCCCGGGCCCCCTCCGCCCCCACCCAATCCCCCACCTTCCCCACTTACCCGGGCAGGGCGCGTCCAGGCCTAGGTTAGACAGACAGCTCCATTTCAAACAAATGCCAGGAGGGACGAGGCCCCGACACCCAGAAACATTGTCGCCGCGACAGTGGACTGGCATTTCGGAAGAGCTTGGTGAGATCGCAAAGCAGTTAACCCTCCACTCCCCGCTCTCTGCGCTCTCCCGGGCCGCCCTCCGGGCACCCGGTCCCCACCCTGCCCCCACGCCGGCCACTCTTAAGACTTTAGCGGCGTCTTAAGAACTTGAAAGGAAGCATTGTCTTAAAGGGCTTTTGTTTCGTCCGTAAATCGTTTCCGTGGAAGATCCACGTTAATCCGAAGCCCAAGAAGCCGGATACATTGTCTCCTATTGGGTAGAGGGGCAGCTCCAGCTTCTACCGCCGAGAGCTCGGCGTCCAGAGTGCGCTCGGCGCTTTCGGAGGCCGTGGCCTTTCCTTTCTTTTTGGAATGCGGCGGCGTGTGGACGTGGTGGCGATGGGTGGGAGAAGGAAGCCGAAAAAGAGGCATTGAAGTGATTAAGACACCAATGCCAACCTATTTCCCCACCCTCTTCGCACCCCTCCCCTGCGTCCATGATTTTAGGATTAGACGCAGATTATTTTAAGAAAGCCCGTTAGGAAAGGTGCTTCCAAAGGGCCTTGAATCCTGGCCAGAGGGAGGCTCCTTACACAAAGGGGTTTGTGAAGAAGAGGAAGAAGACCTTCAGCGTGTTTTGTTTTTTAAACATATTATTTTTTATATTTAAGAGTTAAATGCGGGAACTACTGCGAGAGGGACGGGGGGAGAGCGAGTGGCGCGGGCGCGCGGAGCTACGCGCACCCGCGGGTCTGTGTCCCCAGGCGCGGGCTCGGCCCAGGCCTCTCCTTCCCGCCCTGGGGTGCGGTGGGGCCGGCGGGGAGCTGGCCACCCCCTGAGGGCAGGGCAGCACTCGCGCGCTGAAAGCCGCCCTCCGAGGCTTTGGGCCTGACTCCTGCTTCCCTGGGGCCCGCTGCGTCTGAGTGAAATGCGTTCAGCGTCATGGGCACGAAAAGGCAGCCATTTGCCACAACCCCTTGAGCTGGCGAATTTGGTGAAATGCCCCCACGAGTCGGGCGCTACGGGTTGTGCCCTGCCAGGGCGGTCTCTGCTCGAGGGTCCTCATAGCTTTTCTCGCCCCAGACCCTCGCGGGGCCCGTGGCACCTTCCCAGGCCAGTGTGGCGACTACGAACCTGTTTGGAGCTGGGCGCGCATGACGAGGGTGGCGAGAACTCCACGCCAAGTGAAGCCAAGTTCAACTCTGGCGGCCACCTGGTGGGTCTGGCAATTCCCACCTTCTTCGGGGTCTTAGCTGACTCACGCCTGGGTGGTGAGACCCTCCTCGAGGCCGGGCCAGGCCGCAGCCCGGGAGCAATTGCTTTGGAGAGCTGCGCACCCCAGGGCTGTTCCCTAACAGTGCCCTAGAGGCGAGGCGGACCTGGAGGACCAAGGTCGGACCGAGACCACCCCGGGCGGGCCCGCCCAGAGCAGTCAGCTCCGCGGCCCCCCGGTAGAGTTTCCACGAGGAGTGGGGGGAAATTCAATTCACCGCGCAGCGCTTGGCTTGGCCTTGAGCGCGCACTCGCGTTCTTGCGAGTTGACACAATTCGCGGGTTTGAATCGCTTCTGTGATGTTAATATTACTATCTCCCGAGATGGAATCCGGCCAGCACCCACCGCGAGTTGTTAAATCTCACGGGGTCACCATCAAAGTGTGCAAGGACTGAGAGCCAGGAGAAAAGCCAAGCTGCGGCACGGCACAGGAACTCCAAGCCCGGCAGCCTCAGCACGGTTGCCGTGGCTGTTCTGCCTGCGCCCACGAGAAAAGTCGGGAAATGGGTGTGAGAGGGTGCCCCGGATCACCCAGCCTTGCTTAAGGAGGAGGAGCATCTAGGCGCTTCCTGGGCAATTTCTAGCCGGTTCCTGGCCGCCCCTGATGGAGAGTGGGGTGTCGGGTTATCTAGCCACTCCTGTGTGGGTCGGCGATTTTCAGTTTTTCCTTTCCCGTCTGTATCTTTCTTACGGTCAGGCTTTCTTAATTCTCAGATACACAAGGGGAAGATAAGAGAAATGGTCGTTTAATATGTTTTTCAAAAGTTCACAGCAGCATGATCAATGCCCACTGCTGACCTGAGCAAATGTGCAAACCACTCTCAGCTATAAATTTAGTAGTGTCATAGGGCTCTGTCAGCTTGTTTATAAATATGCGTCTTAAGAGCCCTAAATTCCCTGAAAAAACATTCGGTGTCTTTTAAATGAGAGACATGTGATGCAAGCTCATGGAGTACTTTTACACCAATAAAGGTCCAGCTCATTGAGAAAACAACAGGGGCGTCGAAGACAACAGCTGCCTAGTAAAAACCTGTTTCCACTCCACATCCCACGCCCACTTTTGACGATAGTGGTGAAAGGGATGGGGTCGAGGTGTTGCCCACCCCTGTTAATATCCCCGAAGCCTTCTGGAAACTCAAATCTCTTACACGGAATCCTCTGTATTTGGGGACGTGTAACCACATGGGCTCTTAACAGAGGGAACAGCTAATGGCAAACTCCCATAACGAATACTTAATCTGCAGTTTTTGGCAAGAAGTTGGCTCTGGTAGCCAAGAGCTGCATTAAATGTACTTTGAGAGACTGAGATAGAATTTATCGTAATGACAGCTCTAACCATTGGAGCATTAATAATAAATTTTAACTACCACTAATTAAAACAAGAATTGATTTCTGTAGGTCGCAAAAAGGGAGAAGAAATCAGTTTGGAGGGTCTCTCACCCTTCCTAAGATCTACCTGGGCCTCTTCCTGATGCTTTCAGGATAACGTTTTTGGAAATTGACCACAGCACTTTGAGAAATATTCTCAGCTACTCTACCCAGACCCGGTTTGGCCTGGGTCCCTAGCTACTCAGCAGACTTTTAAAACCTACTCCTCCCCCTCCCCCTCTCGCGCAAACCCTCCCCTCCCCATTCCAACCCCCCCCCCCCCCCCCAAGTTCAAGCCAGTCGGTTTGGCCTGGGTCCCGGATGAGAGTGTTCCACTGGCCTGGAGAGCCAGTTTATTGAGCCAGGTTCCAATCAGGAGTTTATCTCAACAGGCTCAGCCGGTCACTCCCAGGCTTCCGTTCCTTTCCTGCCCCACCTTTCTATTTTGTCTTTGAGAGTATCATTCATCCCTTTTAATATCCGCAACCTAAGGTTCTAAACCCAGGACTCGGCTCCCCTTCGTTCATTTCAGTCAAGAAAGCTGTTGCACATGGTTTTCTCGCTTGCTTCTTTCAGAGCAGATCTTCCCCGGTAGGCGCCAACACTCGCAGGAGGTGGTGGGAGTGGGGTGAGGGCGTGGAGGTGGGAGAAGGACGGAGGTGAGGAACCATCGATATCTTTCAAAGCATGACAAAATTTGGGATATCCTAGGATTCCAGATCTTTCAGATCTCTGGACGCTGAGTAGCCACTGAGGCTTCGTCACATCTCCTTGGTGTGAATAGGCGCGGCGCGTGCGGAGGGCGTCCGGGAGGAACGTGCGGAGACGAGAAAGCAAAAGGATGAGGGCTAACAAGACCTACTGCAGGTTCAGGTCTCAGTCTCTTTGAAACACAATTTTATCCACTATTAATTTAGATGTGTTGTGGTTAAGCACATCGTTCCTCCAGCTCCATGGACGCTAACACAGTGGAAAGGCTAATTTTTATAAGGTGACTCGGTTGCTCCAATTTAAAGTTACATCTAAAGTTATTTGAGGGTGAGGTGCCAACTCCTCTGAAATTGATTTTTGGAGTTTTTGAAAATGCCTTTTAATTCATTCCTTTTAGACCTTGAGTTAAAATAATTGAATAAGTTCAAACTTTTTGGGAAAAAAAAGTCCACTGAAATGACTATTTCATAACGAGTACGTTCCCAAAGGTCTTGCTTTATTAGAGAGCAAATTCGGAAAAGGTACTGGCAGGCCTTCTAAGGCAGTTTGACTTATTTCACATTACAAGAAAAAGTCTCAGGGACTAAAAGCCTCTCAAAGCTGCACCCCGCCCCACCTCGCACGCGCTAATATATTTATGTATATACATCAAAGCCTTGGGAGAAATAATGTGCAGACCATTCTAGTTCTTTTCTTCCTCAACTTACTGAAAGAAATGTCAGTTATATAGTAATGCTGCGAATGTTAGATAGGATTGCAAGAATTTTAGTCTTAGCTCTTTCTCTTTGCCGTGAGAATCTGAGGCATATTATTAAGTAAAGCTAGGAAAAATGCGTGCGGAATCAGATGAACTATGCCAAATGGAGAAAGGCAAGGGCATGGGAGGAGTGGGGAGGCTGGGGTGGAGGGAAACTCTCATGAAAAAGTACTAAAATAATTGAATGTCATGTATCATGGCAAGAAGCCAGATGGCCTCATGTTTGTGTGTGCTCCACTGCCGTTTTCCTTCCCTGGCTTCATCTTCAGGCTTCCCACAGCTATACACTCCAGACATAACAACTATATATATTTTGCATCAAAGCAGCTTAGGAGGATTTCATCAAAATAAATATATATACACACACACACCAAGAAACATTTAAGGTTTTCTGTAAAATGTAGGTCCCAATCCATAAACTATTTCAGAATACACGCCTACAGACTAATATGACTCTATCACATTTTTGAAGTTTCTGCCTTTTATAAAAAAAAAATTACCTGAATGTTTACCAGTCCTGTTAGTCTTTCAAATGTGTGGTTAAAAAACTCCCGAATAAAATGGATTAAATTCATCTGTGATTTCAAAAACAATATTAAGTAGTTTACTGTTTCAGAAATTCACATGCCTTTTCAAAGAGCTTTGCTTGAGTTTGAATTTCAGCTTTTCACATAGTTGCCCTTTTCTTAAGAGAGAAACCAATTTGGCTTCTGCTTTCCTAAGGCATTCAATTTAAATGTAAATTTCTGAGATGACATTTTCTTATGCACAAATAGTTTGAATTTCTAACATGCAATTATTTACATTTTCTATAGGCATTCTTTACATTTACTATAGAAATTAATTTTATTACAAATATTAAAAATTCTATTTTCAACAATGTTATTTCTCCGCATGGCTATCATCATTTCTCCAGGAAGTTCTGAATAAAGTAACAGACCATTAATGTTAGAATTACATCTATGACATATATACTTAAATACTGCATAATTAAAGTTAATTGATTTCAATTCATAAACCCAGATCTCACAAGATGAAAACACTCAACAAACTAGGAATAGAAGATAATTCCCTCAGTCTGATAAAGGGCATCTAAGAGGAAAAATCCACAGCTAACATCATACTGATTAAGCACTGGATATGTTCACATTAAGTTCAGGAACAAGACAACGATGTCTAATTATTGTTTGCCTATAACACGTTTTCTACCATTTTATTGGAGATCTGACTTGTTCAGAAATGCTATTCAATATGTCCCTTAGCTTACATTTTTCCTGCTGATTTACTAGATATGTCTTAAATTCCGAATTTCATATTTTCAAGAAAACCTGCGTACACATTCACAAGTGGAGCTCTCACGTTTTAGAGAAAGACTTTCGTAAAGGAAAAAGTGTAGATACTGAGGCGAATGACGGATGTCTGTCCTTTGGACTGGCATTATAAAAGTGTAAAGTCTATGGTCATAAAACTGACACGACCAATAGACAGAACCAAGGCAGCGCCCAGCAGCGAGGCAAATTCTCCTTCCTTAAGACCCCAGCCCACTACCACCTCCCTTCCCCTCCCTCTCCCCACCCGCCCACGTAGATCCTTCACCTCGGATCAAGAGGACAGGATCTGGGCGCCAAGGCGGTACGCTTAGAACGCACCTCATTGTAAGCAGCTGAAAAGAGTGTAACCTTTTGCCGTGGCGCTTTACACATTCAACAAAAAGAAGGAAAACAAACGCTTTTATCTAGAGCGGCGGGGAAGAGGGCGCCAACTTCTTTACCGCAAAAAAATCGGCAAGGAACTTTAGAGAAAGGTAAAAATTAATATTCGCTGCTTAGGTCCTCCTTCTCCTTCTCAACCTCTCCCGCCTGGCAACACGGGTACCTGATGTGAATTTTGATAAGTGAATTTGAACTTGCAAAGGATCGCAATAGGGTTTCTGGGGGGAAAAATGTTCTCCGTGGCTCACGGAAGGAAAGCTGCGGTTGTGGAAAGCCTCTCCTTGGGGAGCAGGACTTGGGGCGGCCCATGCCCCACCCCCCCGGCGGCATTGCCCGGAGCCCGGAGCCGGTGCACTTGCCCCGCAGCCGCTGCCCGACCTCACGCCGGTGCTTTCTCAGCAGAACCTTTCAGCCTCGGCAGCGCGTCGAGCAAACTTCCGCGGGCGAGTCGGAGCGCCCCCTCGGATGGGGGGACCGCCACCTGGCGCGCGCCGCGTGCAGGACCACCCTCCGGGTTACCCGCCCCGCGGGACCTCCCTGCTGGGCCTCTGGGGTGAGGGTTGAGTCTCCAAAGGCGCCTGATGTGACCTCAAAACCGTAGGCGAAGTCACCTACGACCCGGGGATACTCGGCGGTTCAGGGCGCATGTGTGGAGGAATCTTTTTCTGAGCAAAAGGAATGAAGGTTCGCTTCTCCAGCAAACTTAACAGGAGCCTGGACGAATACAGAAGAGAAGTTAGTGGTTAACCAATTTGCTGCTAATATTTCATCAGTGGTGCTTTCCCCCTTTTAAAGTATAACTCTTGGAAAAACAACATATTTTAAGCTTTCCATCCAAATATTGATACTGGCAAATAGATCATCTAAACGTCCCTTGGTAAGGACAGTGCCCTTTTTGTTTCACAGTTGGCAATCACAAGTAATCCATGATATCACAAATTGCTTCAGAGATTTAGGGGAGGAAGGTAGGAGACCATAACTCTGTTTGACAGTAGTGTGTGTGTGTTCGCGCAAGGCGCGTGTGAAGTAGCGCACACCTCACACTCTTCTACCTGTCATTTACAGCGAATGATCCATCCTCCCTGTCGGCGATTGTCAGATTTCAACCTGACTGCAAGGTGTTCCTAGCGCGTACGTTAAATGCCAGTCAACCGTCCAGCCCTTCTTACGATCTTATTCTACAGAAAAACCTCTCAACCTTTACTGGATTTTTGATGCACTGTATGTTTAAAATAATTTAAAAAAATAAAATAAAATAAGGTAATGTGCTCCCTCTACAAAGGTGGCGTCCCCTGCATTCTCAGACAAACTAAAAAAGTCCTCAGATCCTCAGCCGATTACATACTCTTTCAGTTCCCATCATCAGATACCCCAAATGGGCCTTTATTATAAGACAAGGAACAAATAAACACTTTCTTACCCCGTCAGCTTGCTAAAACCGCAAAAACTCCTAAACGCACAATTAATAAAGTCCAAATATAATAAGCATTAAAATATTTAGTTATCCCACCAAATATTTCACTTAGTATTTCAATGTTACCAGAAGAAAGAAAAAAGGGAGCTTTTAGACCATTCACTTATAGATTATTTTGACGTTTCGAACACATATGCAAAACAAAATATTATATATATTATATATATTTATATATAATATATATATTATATATATATATATATATATATATATCCTTAATTTTTAAGGAGGCATTTATTTGTAAAAGAACCTGGTTTGGGGGAAATACCTTACATGCAATTACTTATAGGGAATCCAAATAAAGAACATTGCTGATTAATATCTTGAAATTCTGTTTTACAGTGTATTTAATTCACATGGGCCACTTTTGAGAATAGGGCTTTGCAGTAATTCTTTTTATACATTAAGAATTACTGAAAAATTGAATTGAATTAGGCAAAAATCTTAATAACTATTTTGTTTTGAGTAAGAATGCTCTTTAGTCTTGCATTCTTTCTAATGTTAATAAAACTGAAAACTCTCAGAATTTACGAAGAAATGTAAACCTTGGGAAATAAATTTAGGAGAGAAACTTTGTTAATGTATATTTTATTTTTTTATGAAATAAAAGAGATCTATGATCAATATCTCCTTTGAGTTATATAAACATCCTTGGTTGTGTCTAACTGCTAGATCACAGCTGAGGCAAACCGTATACTGCATGCTACTTTTGCTCCAGAAGTGAATATTCTGGGATTCTATACATTATTTTAAAAAAGATTCCTGGCAAATTTTATACACTAAAGGTGGACCTTCATGCTAGCCAATATTATCACTAACTCAAATATAGACACTACACTTAAAAAGTTTTGCAAATTACTTATTCCTAGGAGGGCTAGTTAAATCTTTAGGATATAGGGGGAAAGAGTGATACAAATGTATTTGAAGAAGATGGGATAATGGAATTAATCAATGGAAGCAAATGTGAAGTCTCAAGTTAAGGTTAAAAATTTAAACATAGGAGAGGGGAAACAACGCTTGAAAGATACCAGCATTATTTTTAGCAATGAGGGTTCTATATGACTGAAGTGGTCTGATCTTCAAGGTTGCATGCCACTGGTCAAGAGAAGTTACAGTGGTAAAATCTGTGTTGGGCAGAGGCTCTTCTAAATCAAAGCTTCTAAATGATGTTCTTAAAGCTTACAAGAGTTTTACGCCTCTGAAGTTTCCTATACAAGAAAACTATAGTACTACTATTTTTCCAAATTAGGATTACATTTCTCTAAGAAGAAGAATCACTTTTTTTTTTTTTGGCCATGTTTTGCCTTAACCATGACATGGAATTTGAGAACTACACTTAGAAAGTGAGTGTTTTTGTCAATAATTGCATCATTCTGGACTGTCCGTGTTTTTATTATATAGAAAAAAAAACTTTTTGACTATCTATTGACAGCAAGTTTGGCTAACTGGTTACACACAACTTCCATCAGAATGTATATGTAATTAACATCTATTTCATCTACAACATCAAGAGTGTAATGAAGTACAGACTCTTGGAACTGACTGTGTTTGAGTTCCAGCTCTACCACTTGCTGGCTGTGTGATGCTGGGAAAGCTGCTTAACCATTTGGAAATTCAGTATCATCATCTATAAAATGGAGAGGGTAATAGTCCATATCTCATTAGGTGGGAGCAAGTATCAAGGGAATTTATATATCTAATGTCTTTAGGACAATGCCTGGTCAAATAATAAGCAATATATATTAGTTTGCTGTTATTATGACTTTTAAAATTCAGGATGCGTAAGCATTTGATAAAGAACATAGACAAGGGAAAAATAATTAACTATTGGTGATATGAAATGAAAAATGACTTTAAAAAGAGAAACAAAACCAATTGTTTAAGAATATGAAATAATATAATTATCATTAAGAGATGGAAAGAAAGGAAAGAATGGTGTACAAGAGCCAAATTTCCACGAAGATTCTAGGTCATGAGGTGTATGTACTAGTTTGAGTAAATGAACTTGTCCCAAACAACTATTTAGTTATGCTGTAAACAAAGGTGTCGAAGATTGAATTGTATACTCCAACTAAGACTTTAATTTCAGTTAAGGTGCAGCCCAAATAGATCAAGGGTGGGCCTTAATCCCTATTGCAGGAGACCTATGTAAGCAGAAGAAATTCAGAGGCAGTCAGTCAGAGGCCACAGAAGAAAAAATCCCAAGTCAGATAAAGACACAGGAGGAGATCCAGGGCATCGCCATGTAATGGAAGGCAGAGATGCAAGCCAGAGAACCCCAAGGACTGCAGCCAGCCAGCACCAGAATGCTAGAGACATTGGGGAGAAAATGTTGCATTGCTGACACCTTGATTTCAGAATTCTAGCTTCTAAAACTGTGGGACAGTAAATTCCCATTGTTTAAGCTGACTCTTTGTGTGGTATTCGTCATAGCAGATGGGCAAACTAAGACAATAGGTAGTATCTCTAACCAAAAATGTTCATGATTTTTATGACTCAGCAGACTGGAGTCCTACTTCTAGTTCTGCCATTAATGACCTACATAATATCTGTGTAACTTAAAATAAATATAGTTACTTGTTAAGGTCTCAGCTTCTAATGTTAAAATCTTTTCATTGTAAAGCCATGTATTTAAATAAAACATTAGATGGAAGTTATTGATTAGAAACACAATTGTTATCAATTAAACTTCGATTTCTAAGAGGACTTTCAGTTCTTTGACACTAATATACTCCAATAAAATAGTATTAAAACTTCTAGCTGTTTTCCTCTGCATAGCGCTCACGAAGGCCACTCAGATCATTCAGTGGGGTAAGAAGAGCTTGTTCAGGAAATCACTGTCTATATCAATATTTATGTGAGGAAAGTGTTTACAAATAGTTCTGCCAATGGCTGCACTTCAAAGCACCTTCAATCAGATTTAAGAAATATTAGTGTCTATAAAGAATCAATTCTCACCAGATCTTAAAAGCTAATGCTTCTATAGGTCAACCAAATTTTCTTGATTGGATCAGTGTATCTATTAATTAGGGACTTTGATTAAAGTAGCTTTACTGTTGTCATTTCATATTTGAATCAAGATGATATTTTCTCCTAATCATGTCTATTTATATTTAAAAAGAATTCTAATAATAATTGATAATATCACTGTCTGAAAGGACTATTTATTTCCTAATTTTGAAAACCATAACATAGCAATTTTCCATAACATACACTTTCCAATGTGTAGAGACTACACATATAACCTAAAATCCCATCTGGCTTGCTGACTGGAGAGGTTTCAGGGTACTTGATGGAATCGTACTTCCCCACTACTTCTTCCTATCTCTCAGGAAGAGCTCTCAGTTCTGTGTAGTAATCCAGTCCCTAGGTGAGTCTCACCATTCCTTGAACATGTTGCTATCATTTGTCTCAAGGATGCATCCTTTGCCTAACACCTTTCCTCCAGATCAATTCATCCTTCAAAGTCATTGGGAAAGATTATGAGAATACTCTTTTCTTCCCCATTCCCCTTGGAACTAATCTTTCTTATCTTGAAGACAAGTTTTATCCTCTTTAGGATACTAAAATAAAAGTTCCTTATAGTGTTGTTTATCGGGTATAGGTTAATACCCAAATCTGGGATGAAATGAGAGCCTCTGTGTGTATTCTTTGAATGGACTCTATAAGGCATGGGACTGTGCAACACAGTGAATTCTGGCTGGAAGATGGACTATGGTTAACAGAACAAATATGAGAATATTCTCTCATGAACTATAACAAATATATAATAATACAGGATGTTAATAATAGTATTTGGGGAGAAAATACATAAATATAAGATATGGACTATAATTAGTAATATTTTGAAGAAAATGAAGAACTAGTTTGTTTTTCTGTTGTTCTCAAAAGGAAAGATGACATTAATTTTTTAAAAAGATTTATTTTTTATTTATTTCTCTTCCCTTCCCCCCAACCCCCCTCCCAGTTGTCTGCTCTGTGTCCATCCGCTGTGTGTTTTTCTGTCTGCTTGTATTGTCAGCGGCACCAGCAATCTCTGTCTCTTTTTGTTGCATCATCTTGCTGCATCAGCTCTCCGTGTGTGCAGCGCCACTCCTGGGCAGGTTGCACTTTTTTTTTTCACATGGGGCAGCTCTCCTTACGAGGCACACTCCTTGCACGTGGGGCTCCCCTACGCGGGGGACTCACCTGCGTGGCATGGCACTCCTTGTGCACATCAGCACTGCACGTGGGCCAGCTCATCACATGGATCAGGAGGCCCTGGGATTGAACCCTGGACCTCCCATGTGGTAGGCAGATGCCCTATCAGTTGAGCCAAATCTGCTTCCCGCTGACTTTAATTTTAAACATTGAAAAAAGCTTTAAAAAGAAATCAAATCAAGGGATGGAAATCCTTTTCTCTGAGTCCTAGAGCAGATGTTCTTGACCTTCTTTGTTCCACAGACCCCTTTGCCAGTCAGGTGAAAACCATAGGCCCCTTACTAAGTCCACACTATACTGTGTATTATTTAATAAATATCATACCCATACCAACACATCCTCACAAAACTGATGTTTTTTTGAATTTCACTTCAAGCTCTTGGATCCCTTATTTGAAGGGTATGGGATGAGAAGGGAGAATGTATCCCTGGTATCCACATTGGGATCTGAGGAATGGAAACATTTTTATGGGTCTGTTTTAGAGACTAGGGCATTACCTACAGAGCTCTGGTACTGACATTTCAGCTCATTTTATAGAAGTATATCTGTTTCTTGCCCATGTGAAACAAAAATTTAGCATGCTATTAGAAATGTTTACCTTTTACATTCCTAAATGTAGAGAATGTTCCATATGCAGATAATCATAGCATTTAATTCTACTGCCATTTTAAGGTAAATCTAGAGAAGCCAGTTCTTAAAGATCTATTAAAAATATTTTTTCACCATCTCATGGAAATATTTCAAAATAAAGTATGCAGAATTGACCCAATTATAATCTGTTTAGAGAAATTTTGGTTTAATTTTGAAAGATTTTGTTCAGAAAAGTTTACTATAACATTCATGATTTATTCAGTTATCAGACCCCAAGGCACTGAGCCAAGTCAGGGGCTTTGCATATACTTTGTCATTTTGGCCTCATATTGTCCTATCTATTAGTTATATATTATAATCCTCATTTAATGGCAAGCAACCTGAAGCTCACAGAGTTTGTTACTTGTCCAAGAGAATACAAAAGAACCAGGATTAGGGCACAGGACAGTCAGATAACAAAATGCATTTTGGGTTAAATGAAATAATTAAGTTAATCTCACCCATTTCTTTTTACATTTTTAATGTGGCTATTAGAAAAATGTAAAGTATATATGTGATTTACATTACATTTCTAAGGATATTGTTAGTGTAGATGTATTCTATGAGGATAATAAAATAAATTAGAAAGTTTCTATTACATACTTTACAAGAGAATATTAGTGACCGGAAATCCCAATGATGTATTTTTTTAAGTTTTACATTTATTCACCTGATTACCACTAGCAGATATATTCAGGCTTCCATTAAGAAAGCATGGATTTGAAGTGATTTTTCATGTTTGCTCTTGCAATGCAAAAGTGGTTATAAAAACACCTTCTAAAAATTAGAGGTATTAGGCAGGTTACACTCTCTCAGTAATGTTAAAATGAAGCTTGAAATATAAGAACTTTTCCTGTTATAGTGTTAATGGAATTGGTTCACTTTTTCAAAAGCTTCATAGAAGGTATGTGTTTCTATAGCTCTTTGACTAGTTACTGTTCTACATCAAGATGGCAAATAAGTGACAGAAAAGTCCTTACTATAACAAATATCGCCAATTGATTTTGGGATTTTTTCATGCTGTTTGATGCATTCTTTCCTACTAAGCTCTAATGAGACCCCATTGTCCCTTCTTATAGGTGACCATTCCAGATTTACTAGGAAGTGCTCCTGAGTTGAAACTTATCTGTTCTCTTGTCCTAATGGCAGAGATATGAGTTAAAATCAAAAGTCATGGTGAAGGTACAATTCAATTTTTGACTTGGAAAAAGTTCTGTCTCCTACATACAGTAGATCAATTGCATGATATTTTTGGAAAAAGGACAAGTAGTTGTCAGGCAGTACCACATAGAGGTATTGTGTTGATCATATACTTTTTAAAGGTTATAAATACACTGAATATTTGTTACTTTCGAATGTATTATATTCATTTATGTGTTTGACTTTAGGTCTTATGCCTTAGATTTTTTTAAGGATTTATGATAAAATATGTAGCTAAAAGTAATGTGGCTCCCATTATAGAAATCCACATCACAGTTCAAATAATGCCATTTGAAAAATTAATAGTTATACATTTGTAAAGCCTGATGTAATAGACTACAAGGTGGTTGCTAATCTTATTTCTTACCACCAGCTATATAAAATACTATAATCTGACTTTATAAGATGGATTCTGATGAAAACTAAATAAAAACAAATATATTCATAGGAAATGGAGAGTTAAATTTAATTATGCCAGAGTTAAATTCAATTATGCCATTTCAAAGTTCAGAATCACAATGGAAGATTATTTCCCTTTTATATTTCACAATATTCACATGTTTAGCAGAATCAAAGTTGCAAAGATTTTGTTTTTTCCCTTTTCTATAATCTAGGATTTTTTTTTTAAAAAAGATTTATTTATTTATTTAATTTCCCCCCCTCCCCTGGTTGTCTGTTCTTGGTGTCTATTTCCTGCGTCTTGTTTCTTTGTCCGCTTCTGTTGTCGTCAGCGGCACGGGAAGTGTGGGCGGCGCCATTCCTGGGCAGGCTGCTCTTTCTTTTCACGCTGGGCGGCTTTTCCTCACCGGCGCACTCCTTGCGCGTGGGGCTCCCCCACGCGGGGGACACCCTTGCGTGGCACGGCACTCCTTGCGCGCATCAGCACTGCGCATGGCCAGCTCCACACGGGTCAAGGAGGCCCGGGGTTTGAACCGCGGACTTCCCATATGGTAGACGGACGCCCCAACCACTGGGCCAAAGTCCGTTTCCCTAATCTAGGATTTTTGTGCCCTGTTTTATATAGTTACTTTTTTTCTCCTTATTATATTGCTAATCTTTTTTACATCAAAAAAAACCATCCTAAGTTATCTCTCAGAACAGCTTCTAGATCAGAGCCATTCAACAGAAAATAATATGAGCCAAATAGGTAATCTAAATTTTTCTGGTAGTCACTTTAAAATAAAGTAAAAGGAAATATACAATTATTTTAATATTTTATTCAACCTAATATATGCAAAGTACTATTGTTTTTATGTGCTATCAATATAAAAATTATTGGGCTAGTTTACATACTTTTTTCCCCTAAATCTTTGAAATCTGATGTATATTTTACACTAACATCATTTCTCAACTCATTAACCACATTTCAAGTACTCAGTAGTGACAGGTGGCTAGTGGCTAATGTATTGGACAACCCAACTTTTTATTTCAGTTCTTTATCTTCTTGAAAAGAGATTTTCACAATCATCAGTAACAATTTCACAATCAGAGAAATTGAAAAGCATTAGTGAAAAAAATTCCAGTTAGGTAGGCAAAAATATTGTGACAGATAATATATTTCTTTCTATACTGAAACAGACTGTATATTACATTTCATATTAGTGACTAGTTAGAAATTAATCTTGGCAACTATTCTACAGAATGCTTATGGATCTTCTTCCCCTAAATTAAAGTATACTTACTAGATAACTTATTTTTCCATTAGTACAGTCATAAAGACCATAATTTGCTGGCCTTTAAAGATTATGGAGGGAAGCAGATTTGGTTCAATGGATAGAGCATCCACCTACCACATAGAAGGTCCAGGGTTCAAACCCAGGGCCTCCTGACCCGTGTGATAAGCTGGCCCACATGCAGTGCTGATGTGCGCACGGAGTGCTGTGCCATGCATGGGTGCCCCCATGTATGGGAGCCCCATGTGCAAGGAGTGTGCCCCATAAGGAGAGCTGCCCCATGTGAAAAAAAGAAGGGTGCAGCTTGCCCAGGAGTGGCGCTGCACACACGGAGAGCTGACACAGCAAGATGATCACACAACAAAAAAAGAGACACAGATTCCTGGTGCCACTGACAAGAATACAAGCGGATACAGAAGAACACACACCAAATGGACACAGAGTGCAGACAACTGGGGGGGGGGGCGCGGGAAGGGGAGACAAAAAATAAATAAATCTTAAAAAAAAAGATTATGGAAATGCCATTTGATTGGAAATGGACTTAATATGTTAAGGAAGAATTTATTCAGTTATTTAATCTCAATTAAGTACATGACAAATGAATCTGTATCTTAAAAAATATGCAAAAGTGCATTCCTTTCTAAGAAGCTTATTATAGTTACAATGATTATGGTATATTACCAACAAAATAATATAAAAATATATCTTTTTTTAAAAGATTTATTTCTCTTCCCTTCCCCCCCACCCCGGTTGTCTGTTCTCTGTGTCTATTTGCTGTGTCTTCTTTGTCCGCTTCTGTTGTTGTCAGTGGCATGGGAATCTGTGTTTCTTTTTGTTGTGTCATCTTGTGTCAGCTCTCCGTGTGTGCAGCACCATTCCTGGCCAGGCTGCACTTTCTTTCCCGCTGGGCGGCTCTCCTTACAGGGCACACTCCTTGTGTGTGGGGCTCTCCTACACGGGGGACACCCCTACATGGCAGGGCACTCCTTGCGCGCATCAGCAATGCACGTGGGCCAGCTCCACATGGGTCAAGGAGGCCCGGGGTTTGAACCACGGACCTCCCATGTGGTAGATGGACGCCGAACCACTGGGCCAAGTCCACTGCCATAAAAATATATCTTGACTATTTTAATTTCATTAATTTGAATTGTAGATTAATGCTACACAATTTTTTAGAAAAATTTAAAGAAAATATAGTATAGAACAGCTAACTTAGAGAAAATATAGCAATGACCAGTTTGACAACTAAACAGTATAGGTTTATTGTGCTGATGATGCAAGGATTTGAAATCAGTCAACTATCGGTAAAATGCTACTTACTGTTCATTTGCAATTTAAATTTCAAAACTTTTTATTCTTGTCTGCCTTCCAACATATTATTTCTAGTTAAAACAATTTCTCCCTTATTTTCTTCAAAAAAGAAAATCTCGAAAGTAATATCCAGGAATCCTAGTTTATTTTCTCTTTTGCCTTTAAGGCAAAAGTGGTACCTTTATTAGTACTTTGAATTTTGTTATATTACTTTGGCACTTTTAAAAAATGGGGTTCCATACTTCCAACTAATTTATGAACACAATAAAGAATTAGGATCCACATCCATTAATGATTAGGAATGTTTCCCCAAATACCTAATACGATCTCTTATATTGCATTGTTGATGGATGGGACTTGGGAAGGGGGTTGCTCTATAAACCAACGTAGTTAGCTCTCAAACGAAGACATTTTGGAAACTCCAGACAACTTACCTGGCTCTTCTGCCAGGCTTTTGGTACAATATTCTCATTAGTGCTTCACTTTGCCATTCTTGCTAGAAGTGACAGAAGATAATTGCTTGTGATAGCATAGGGAGATGAGAACAGGTAGGAAAGTGGGAAGTGAGTTAGAAAGGGGTTGGGTGTAGGACATAGGGGGAGGGAGGAAAGGACAAATGCATTTTGGGTTGAACATGTGAATAACAGGCACATTTCCATCACTTTCAATCTAAAATTCAGTGTCAGCTAAGTGGCAAGATATGCTCATATTTTCACTATCCCCAATCCAAAAAATAAATATTTCCTTCAATATCTCTCTCAGGAAAAGGGAGAAAGAATATCTCTTGGTTTGATTTATTGTTTGTTTTATTCAATTTTTAAAAATTTCACTTTACCATTTCTGTTTTTCATAAACATAAACTATTACAAAATGATGTGTTTGAGCTTTGAGAAGATATTTTTAATGATTTTTTCAAGGCTGAACACAATAAACACTATAAAGAACTTCCAGTTACATGTTACAATTAGAAAACTATTTTACTGAAATATATATCAATCACCATCTACAAATTTAGAAGCATCAACACATATAAGCTTTTTCAAAATTAATATTATAAAACAATTACACAGATTATAGAATAAAAGAACCATAGATTTAAACTTATTTTTAGGCACAATACAGATTAATCATAAGCATTTCACTTCTACTAGCCTTTCCACTTCATTGATTTGAGTATATGAAGCATAAAACCCAATAAATATCAGCTTTAATGTGGTTTTCTCCTGCAGAGTTCACAATAGGCTTAGATAAAATATTTTCCATCATTACATTATATTGGTTTGTGGGTGCTGTTAGTGAAAGGATGACAGCACAGTGCATTCATAAAGCAACTACATATGGAGCTTATGTTCCAAAGCTCAACTTCTAGGCCACAACATATGAATCCATGTTTTCTTTATTGATTGACAGCCCAAGGCTCATTAACATTTCTATCTCAATCAAGTTAAAAGAGATTTACAGGTTTGAAATGGAATAGGGTCCCAAAAAGTAGATGATGGGCACAAACTACATAATGCATCTCTAAATCTGTTTAGTCATTTCTATATTCCAGATGAAATATTTCAATAAGAAGTAGGAAAAACAAGGGGAAAAAACTACAGTTCACTGGATCTTATTACACAGCAACACAGCAATGGAAAGTTACTGGAGAACTATGAATTTAGCTTTGTTAAAAAAGCTCCAGAGAAGAGAGTAAAAGATTCTAAAGAGCATAAGAAGTAAATGAAGTTTTCTGCACATTGTATTTGTTAAGATATGACAGAAAATTAACCACATAATAGTAAAAGTAATAAAAAGGGCTGTAATTTTAGAAAATATTAAAGCTAAAAAATGATGAGCTTGAGCTTTAAAAGATTTTAAAAATAATTTTAAGGGAATTGGTAAGACAAAAATTAAATTGTTAGAGTAGTTTTGAGTCAGTACAATAATGTTAAAGAGCCAGAATAAATGTGTACCTTTTAAAAATAAGGGTAATAGACATATGAAAGTCTCCAATTCTATAAATTGGTAATTATTATTTAAATTTATATTTAATTTTATTTAAACTGAATGTAT
Source organism: Dasypus novemcinctus (assembly GCF_030445035.2). Taxonomy (NCBI): domain Eukaryota; kingdom Metazoa; phylum Chordata; class Mammalia; order Cingulata; family Dasypodidae; genus Dasypus; species Dasypus novemcinctus. Next base: position 68,616,972 of record NC_080684.1, on the reverse strand, counting down.
ATTTTCTTATAACTCCCTGATCTATTTAAAATGACAAAAATTTTGCAAATTAAAGGCCATTTTTATTATGTTGAATTACTTTTCATATCAATTTATCTTTGAAATACCCAATTATAATAACCTGATAGAAAAGTTTATTAACATTATTTATTAATACTACATTAAAATGTTCAATAAAACATGGCTGTAATCTCTTACATATGTGTATGTTATTAAAATTTATCTTGGTAACAAAAAAGCATCTTGAATACATGTGTGAAAAAAATGTAAACTAAAGAAGAAACAGGATATGCAAATTCCATTACAATATTTCAAGAGTTAAATTTTTTTCTGGAAGCCATTCTACATGAAAACAGGCACCCCTGAAGAATCTGTTCTTTACAGAAGGAAAATAAGATAAAATTGTGAAATATGTATAACAAGGGAAATTAAATACAGTATTCTAAAACTTGGTATCCAGTTGGCAACGTGACCAGAAACCCACAGACCTCTTGAATACAAACTGTTTGCCATAAGTTTTGAATGCTGACACTTGAAGGATTAGTTGGATGTTTTCTCCTTCTTTTTGCCACTTCCCCATCCACCACTGAGTTGCACAGGATTGTCTCGGAATGATATACGTTCTTTCTTAGAAGGTCTCATATTTGTTATCTTTGGTGCAAGTATTCCCTTAATTGAACAACCTAGAGAGCGACATTAAATGTACTCTTTCACTTCAAATGATCCAAGTAAAATTTCATTTTTAAAGGAAGAAATATACTTGTCAAAAACATGCATTCGAGAAGTCTATGATCTTTGAGTTAAGAAAAATATCTTTATTGCTTTTTTGCAAAATAAATTAATCAAAATTTAGAATAAATTATGTTTAGTTTTAAATAAAAGGAGCCGAAATAATTCAACAGATTATAATAGTTTTCTTCTAGCCACAGAACCAAATCTCTTGGTATTTCAAGACTATGAGAAGATATACCACCATAGTTTATAGATATGGAAAAACCATTTATTTCTGTATTCAATATTGCTTCATTTGTTCATTAGAAGTCCTTCTAACGAATATTCCTTCATTTGAAGGACTTCAGAAAAAGGAATTCCTAAAAAAATGGAAACAGATCTAGAATCTAAAGATATTCATGTTCTTGTCTGGCTCCAAAATAAATACAGTTTTGTGCCTCTGGACAGGTTACAGACTTTCTGAGTATTAGTTCAGAGTCTTAATTCTGAACCTTAGGCTTATAAATGAGGGAAATAATATCTGCATTAAATATAGATTGTTTGGAGGATTGTATTTATGATTATTTAGCAGTGATGATATGATCTTTGAGAATGCTTTGCAAATAAGTGCTACAAAATGGAAAGACTTGTAATTTCTATTAAACAAATTAGAAATTATTTAGAGCAAAGTAAAGAAAATTGTTAAGAGGGTAAAGGCAAATAAGAGTCATAAGAATGGGCTGGTGGATGTGGAAGGTTTCACTTGAAAGATCCCAAGATGCCATATCGAGAATACTATTAAAGAATTATGATCATCTGCTTTAGATCTCCAGAGGATTAAAAAAGAGTACAGGGTTGTATCTGTAGAGAAAAGGTTTGAAAAGGCAACAGAGCGAGACATTCTAGGACACCCTCTGAAGTAGCTTGGGGTTAATGGTTTAAACCAGGTAATTCTCCATTGTGATGCTTCTGTGCTTAAAAAACTATAGGGGGAAATGTAATTTTTTTTAGATTAATACTTTTCTAACTAAAAACTTTCAATAGTAAAAAAAAATACATGTCAAAATAGAAGGGCTCAAAAACAAATCGATGGTGGAAATTGGTTTGTAATTTCAAATTAATATTGTGAATATTGATTGTAAAAGTTCACTTTATATTTAAAGGCTCTTTAAAAACAGAATATTGCATTTAGGTTTTTTGTCTCAAGACTTTCTAAGAAAACAAATTCAAAGGAGTTAAATTCAAAGGATCATATTTTACTTTTGATCTACAAAGGACATAACTGACAGGCAGGAAAAAAATTAAAAACTACTATTTTAAGAAAGGGTATGTCAGGTACAGAGAGGCTGACTGCCTATGGATACACACACACGTTTGTAATGGAGACAGAGACAAAACATAGCTCAGGAGTTTAGAGACCTGCACAGTTGCCCTTTGTGTAGGCGATCTCAACAGAGACTGACAACTAAGTGAAATACCAACTAAAGTTGGTTTCTACCTGCAGGCCAAATCTGTCCTGCCTTACCCTACTCACTGGAAATAAGTCAGTAGCCCCATGCGAAACTGCAAGAACTCTTCCAAGCAACAGGAATATTACTTGTGCTCAAAAGCAAGAATTTCCTATAAGATAAATTAGTGACCTAAAAAATGTAAGAATGCTTCCTAAAAGCTTATCCTCCCGCTTAAATATTAAAATATTGGAAAGTTGTAGTTTATTTGTGCCCCAAATAACAGAATGGAATATCTACTTTGGTCCATTTTAAAAAACAACATTAACAGCAAACCCCCTCCACAGCCAGCAGTAAAAATTATTTTATGAATAAACTATTGCCTGGATAAGAAGTATATACTTATGAGAACACATTATATATACTATGTAATAAAGAGAGAGTTGGAGGAAGGGCAGGGAGAGGAATGAGTTATTGAGACACATTTATAATTCAGATATATTTATTTAAGATAAAAACAGAGGTTAATGCAAGAGTAAGTAGATTTCCACAAATGCCTAACATATACAAATGTTTTGTTCAAAAAAAAAAGGAAGTTCCTTGTAGACAAAATTCAAGATAGTGTTAAGTAAAATAGGTATGCATTTTAAAATGTAATTTAATAACATGGTTCATTATTTGTTAATATTTTGGCTAAACTAAGGTAAGTATAAGGATATATCACTTAAAAGTTTTATTTTTAATGTTTTTACCAAAGATGACAAATATGTAAAAGTGTAGCACTTTCTGTACAAATATTAAAATGTTTATAGATAATTTCATATACTTCTAAAATAATTATTTCAAGGTGAAATAAATTGAATTGCTTTTAAAAATACCTTTTCTTTAGTATAAATTCTCATTAATAACACTTTTTCTGCATTCTTAAGGGTTTTCCTATTGACTGCAAATTTACCATATGGTACAACTCTTTTTCCCTAATACTGTTCTGCTGCCTTCAAGCTGCTGCGGAATCTTCAAATCTTTTTGTTTTTATCCACAATGTAACCCTATATTTAAAAGTCAGTTTGTAAAATTATTATTGTTTGGTGTAATTATTTCAGCAAACAATAATTTCACTTAAAATCATTATGTGCTTTACAAGCTTTAATAACAATTTTGAAATTTATTTTCAGTGGAAAGAATATGCTACAAAGAAATTAGTCTTTAAAGTAACATAAATAGTCAAGTGACTATAGAGTTTTATTTCTTTTAAAACATATTTTGGTATGATTAAAAGCTTATATTACATTGTTTTGCAATGTGTAATAAGCATTTTGAGCAGTAATCAATACAGTGTATTCTCTCATTGCATTTAGTCAGAGTCTTTTCAATATCATATAAATTCTTAAATCACTAGATATATAGAAAATAAATTGAGGAGTTAATCAACACTTCTATGAAAGAAACACAATTGGCATTCATTTTCAAAACATTACTTTGCCCTATGATTGCTCTAGAAATGGAAAAGAGTATAAAGAAGCAATTTAATACAGTCAATGTATAATCATTGTAAAATTACTTACCCACATGAAAATAAAATAGTAATGGACTCTTGTCTCAAAAAATTGTTATTAGTGTAGACCTACTGAAGGGCTCCTGGTAAAAAATAATTATAAGTGAAGTACCTTTGTTTTTTTTCCCCCTTTTCTGCAGCATTAGTGTTGTAAATTTTATGTTTCTTTAACAATAGTCTGCTGTATATTTGCAGGTGATCATATACCAACCAATCAGTCTCTTACACATATGCAGAAAGTATGCCTTGAAGAGTGTGCTTGATTTTCTAAGAAGTCACTTTGTCACATAATCTGTGTTCTGCTAAAGATTTGTTCTGGTCCTTTAAAATTTCTTATTTTTTTAATTTTTTTTTGTTAAATCCCTGGTTCTTTAACAAACGTCAAGGTCTATATATGCTGTGTTTTGATAAGTAATTTAATATGTAAAATGCTTTGAATGAATCTCCTGCTACGTATAAAAAAAACTTTGTTAAACCGGTCAAAAGAGAAATTTCATGATGTATAGTAATACGTCATTGGATTTTCATCTATATACCCAACACTCTGTGTCTGGATATAGAATTTATTTCAAAGTCCTTTCCATATTGTATTACTTAACAGCAGATACAGCATAAGTAAAGCATGGAGTAAAAAATTCAACATTTCAATGAAAGTGACCAGAACAAATTTTTAGCAGCAAAGCGTTTATATCAATTTAAGTGCTATGAATGAGTTACATTGGGCAAGTTTGGGGTTGCGGTGGATATTATCATGTTCAAATAACAGTTGCTTTGTAAGGCCACCGATTATGTCCAAACTTGAATAAGAACAATCATTTACAGTGAAGTTCAGGTGGATAATTTAAAGTTTAGTGCAAAAATAAGGTAAATAACAAACAAGTTTCTATATCATATTTGGATTTTTTTAATGTAACATGAGGGTTTGCTTGTTTTGAGATTATTTTCAAGCTTTTTCAGTGAACAAAAATTTTACCCTGATTTTTACAAGTTGTAATAAAAATTATCTGTTTCTCAATATCCCATTTGAACAATGATACCTATAGTTATTACTCTTACGTGATATTTCAGAAATAATATAAAATAAGAAAAAACCTGTTATGTTTGGTAAAATAGGTAGTCCAAAAATATACACAGGACTTTTTTAGTGCTAATAATTTAGATGAGTATTTTTGTTTTAATCTATAAATCAATATGTAAAATAATTTGCTTTTCCTATGTACATTTATTTTTAAAAACTTCCCAATGAGCATAAAAGTTAGTACATATCCTATAGACTGGGGAATCTTATTTTGATAGATATTGTATAGATTTTAACTTTTGTATTTTGCCAGTTTATTGATTTTTTAAATTCCCTAAAAGCTACCATGCATATTTGATCTAGAATATTTGAGGCCTCCTCATAAAATGCACTGTTTTCACAGGTTTTGTCATTTTTAACACACTGCTGTGTTGATTTCTTCTTGAGGATACCTTGGGGCTGTGTCTGCACAGATAAGGATGGACAGGATGTCGTGCTAAAAATATTGTGTTGCTCTTATAAATTCTGTCGTGCTTATGCTAAAATCATTCAATATTACTTTTATTTTTTTTCATGGAGAATATTTTTCAAGAATTTGTGTTTTGTCATAAAATTAAAATGAGTTTTGTTATTTGTGTCAAACTAGATTGGGCTTATAATAATAATAGTGTCCTTGAACGTAACAAAATCCTTCTTTCTACTGATAACTATTCTATAGAATGCTGGTTATTGCACTTTTATGACTGCCCACTGAGCTAGTGGACTCTTTTAGGTATTGGGGTATATTAACTTCTAAGTGACTTGGTAATTAAAAGTGTAACTCACTAAGCAACTGAGAGTGAAATTTACCAATCTATATGCCACCTAGGGCACCCATTTCCTACTGCACCCAGTGCTCCTAAAAGAAGTTTTAAAAATCAGGTCGTCTGAGTTCCAATTCCCTTATCATTTCAGCAAAGGATCTATTCCTAAGCACTCCAATTTCATTATATAGACAACTAAGTGTCCATAAGTAATTGTAACTACTGAATAATGAAATAAATAATGCTAATTGAGACTCTTTTTACCCTTAATTGATAAAAAATCCCTTTGCAAAAACTAAGTTCTTATATAAAACTATATTTCAAACATGTATCTTCTCTCAACCTCATTTTCCGTGTCAATTAATTTTGCCAAAGTAAATTTTTAGCAAAAATATGCATGTCAAGTAAATTCCAAAATGTTTACCACTAAGCAGTTTTCATTTGGAATTTAAACCCTTAAATCCCAAATTAGATTTTCAAGATCACTTGGGGTCTTTGAAAGCTTTCATTTAAAATCTTCCTTTAATTCACTCATTCATTCAACATGTATTTGTTTAGTGCCTATTATGTGGGAGGCACTGTTCTATTCTTGCCTTTCAATGGAGCTTTCCTGTCAATTATCTTTTGCAAGCCAAATAATGTTAGTAACTGACATAGTATAGTTGCTTTCCATTTGACTCTGTTCTCATAATTCCATCATATGGAACTTGTATAAAACAAATACTTATTTCCACATTCCCAGATAGTGAAGACTTGTGGATAGATTTCCCAAAAATTTTTCATGGAATCTTTCATTATCCCTTTTCATGCTTATTAGTTCTTAGCAGGGAGACATTTGGCAACAATAAACATGACTAGCCTGAGGATTTATTATATTATTGCACTTCAGTTTCATTCATTTGAAAAATGTATTTCACATTTGATCATATCCATTTATTTTGTACCACATTAGTTAGAATAAAAAATTGGTTTGAAAACAACAATAACAACAATAACAACAAATATAGTAAAGCAGCTTATTTAAGAAAGAAAATGATCATGAAGGAAAGGGGTAAGAACTGAAGTATTACATTTTAAAACATGATGCTTTAATCTATCAAGTATCAATAGAGCATGCATGCATACTGTCCTCAAAATGTTAGAATATAATTTATTTTTACAAAGAATAAATGTAGTTGACATATGTATAGCTAGTTCTCTCACACAAGTACAGATGATGTTTGCCTTTCTCTGGATAATGTCAACTGCTGTTGCAACTAGCTACTGTTTTTGATCTGTAAATATTATTCTGTGGTTACTAATAACTGTTATATTTTACTGTTCCAGGAATCTCTGTTGACTGCTCCATCAAGCTGGCTAGGACCTTTCAAATCCACCAAATCAGGCAGTTAAAGAACAATAAATCAACAACTACTTATTGTGTGATTATTCTTGCTAGATTTAAAAATTTTACCTATATTAGATGATTCTATGAACTACATAATATTGTTCTGGATATAATAGTAATTAATTTTGATTATCCAGTTCTAGTTACTGCAATATTTTAAGAATTGAAGTGTTAATGTGTTTTAAAAATTAACTGTCAAAGTTAAGGCACAAAATATCTAGACCTACAAGAAAAACACAATAACACTTCAATTCTTAAATTGTACTTTGACAATTAATTTGAAAAAACACATTAATACTTCAATTCCTAAAATATTGTAACTAAAATATTCCTAAAATAGTAAATATTCCTAAAATAGTAACTAGAACCATATTTTAAAATGCCTGCACAAAGATTGCAGACTAAGAAAAATCAGTTAATGGTTTAAGCAATAATTTTTAAAAGAGCCTTAGTGTTTAAAATTTTACATTGCTAAAGACCTACCCTTGCTGGCCAAGGAAATAATTGTTTGAGATGTAGTTCTAGCTACTTTACTTGTTACTTTAAATTGAACACTTCAGATAAAAAGGAGTTAAATAACACAGATTTATAGCATGTGTTAAAAGGTTAACTTGGCCACAGTTACTTATAAATTCTTACCTTTTCCTTGTTTTTATCTGGGGGAAAACAATGTCTAGAGTGGTTTTAAGTTTGAATCTTTCTAATGTGAACTCTGAAAGTCAATTTCTATTTCTTCTACAATGAATTTTTGTAACAATAGGCATAAAGAGAGAATATCAAATAATTATTTATTAGAATATTTTGCAGCCAGGACACTGTCATTTACAAGTACACCAGTTAATTAAAAGTATAAAGACAATACACATATTCAGGAATTTCATTGCTTGCATTTAATATCAACAGGATTTGTTTGAAAATAATTTTTTTTTTACCAACAAATCTACTAAAAGAACATTTTATGGACTTAGTGCCCATATTTTCTCATCTCCCATTTGCTCTTCAATTATTTCTCAACATCAATTCACTCATATCAATTTACTAAAAATGTCACACTGAAGTGGAATAGGTACTGAAGAGTCCACTATGTCCCAGGCCCTGGCTTAGCACTCTGTATTCAGTGTCTCTTTCAATCTTTATCACAACTCTGCAAGATATATATCATCATCCTCATTTTAAAAATGAGGAAACTGAGGCAAGGAAATTAAATTTCTTGCTCAAAAGCAAATGATAATAACACGATTCAAACTTGGCTTTACATAATTAAGGCTTATCCTAAAGGAGTCAATACCTTGTTTAATATTCAGCAATAAATTATGCTACTAATATCATTATACTGTAAAGAAAATCATTAGGGAATCAAATTAAGAGATGGCTGTTTTTTGAAAGCTTTGGAATGGAAAGACATATTACTTGGAAATAAGGCCTAAGAAACTAGAAATAAATACAATTTACCAATGAAAATCAATGCTTATTTTCATAGGCTAGAAAACAGAAGAGAAAATATATCTATATTTATTTCAATATTAATATCTATATGATCTCATATCTTACATGATTTTTTAAATTTAAGAATTATTTCATAAAAAGACTCAGACTTTCTTATCCTCTATTTATCTTGTCTCATATTCTAACGATGTTCTTTGTAAATTTATTGTTACCAGAAATTCTGAAGTTGTTCAAAAAATACTCCTATATTTGAGTGATTATGGCAGTATTATATAATACTGGCATATTATATAAATAATAAAATAACTCTAATGAGTAGTGTCTCCTTTGAACTTTGCAAAAATAGACACTAAACACTAGAGTCTTCTTTATTTCCTTTAAGATAGTATCTAAGGAAAATTTCACATCAGAATTAAATGACTGCCTGGATTTTCTAAAGGCCAGGAACAAATAAAATCAAAATGCTAGTTAATTATTAGACAATTGAGTCAAAACTCTAAGTTATTCTTTTTTTTTCACTTAAAATTTCAGTCTAGACTGAAGATACTTAAGTGGGAACATGATTAAACCTAACTTTTATTCACTTTTTTTTTATCACTGTATGTGAAAGAAAATTAAATTCAATGCAAAAAGTTTCTAACATCCAGTGAAGAAATCATTTATTTATAAATAGATTTATAGAATCACAGGGACCAGTAAGAAGTAATAGAACTTCCAAAATGATCTACATGCTAGCTGGGGATCTTGGAGCCTTGAAAAAGGGAAATTTCAAAGGGGAATCAGGTTAGGAGTAGGGTGGCAGATGGCATGAAGAGCTAGAAGATGACAAAATGGGCAGGAACTCCCCCCATTTGAAGCATCAGTGATTAGTAGTGTATTATAAATTAAAATAAAGTCATCTGTATTTGCTGTTATAAATGATATTGTGGCAAGAATATATTTCAAATATGTATTTTTTTGCCTGGAATTTTTTGAAAATTTTAATTTATGATTCAGGTAAGAAACTTTGTAATATAAAAATACCTCATAATTATGGAGTTCTCTTCCTTTCATAACAATATGATACTCTATGATGGGAATGTTATTGTTTTGGCAGGCAAGGGACAATAAAGTACAGATATTTCTACATTCTTTGTGTTGAAAAAGATTCCTTAGATGGTACTGAATAGCAGGAAGTAGTCTATTCAGAGAGTCATAATTCCCTAAAAAGATATCAAGAGGTCCTAGTTTTATGGCACTGTCTGGCCCTCATATGTACAGTCTACTATGGAATATTCTTAGAGATAGTTATTGTTGTTACCCAGACTATGGCTTCCCAACATTCATTTCTCACCCATAAAAGTTTCCTTACTATGGAAGTAGAGAGAGATGATTGGTGACAACAGATGAAGGTCCTCTAATCCCAAATTTTAACACTTCAATCCATTAACACAATTTTGCATTAGACAGATTTATTATTAATACTTTCAGAGAGAAAAACCAAAGCTCTTTCACATAAGAGAAGTTATCATTTTGAATTACAAAAAAAGAGAAATATTTTTAATTCTCAAAAATAAATTTAAATTCTAATAAAAATGGCAACTATTTTAATAACTTATAAAATACAGGATGTAACTATAAAGTACAGAAGCTGATTTGTATTTTTTAAAAGTTTAGAAATTTGATATTTAATTGATTTTTAAATTTGAAATTAATTTATGATATGGAATAGTGCCTAGTATATATTAGGCTCCAATAAATGTTTTGTTGAATAAAGTGGCCACAAATAACCTTATAAGTACAATTCATTCAGGGTGGAGTTAAAGTATAATTAGCCTTATCTTCAAGAAGAGAACTCTTCTCTGTCCTTCCAATTTTGGCCCATTAAAATATTAGGGTTCCCTTCAAAACATATGTTGCATTCTTCACAAGAGACTGAAAGCTTGCAGTTAATATTCTGCAAGAGAATTAGCTGGATTAAAACCAAAGCCACACAACACACGGCCTTGTAAATTGAAAAAACAATATTTCTCCCAAAGAAGATCATTGTCTGGCATCTTATTCATTTGTTTTACATTTTACATTTGTATAAAACTTTTATAGAGTTTAGTAATTACTTTCAGGATAACTTAATTATTAAATTACCTTATACCTGTAGGTTTTTATCAGGCTACCTCTTGTAAACCTTTAATGTACATTTTATAAGAAACTTTCTAAAAAACAAACATCAAGCTAAAGATCATTTCCAAATGATCAGGTTCTCAACAGGAATTTTTTTCTCTTTCTTTTAAAATGAGTTGGAACTTTAAAATATTAACTACTAAATATTTACAGCAGAACATGCTTAAACCAGATTACTTAAGTAAGCATGCTGAGTTTTACAACCACTTCTATCTTTTTAAATTTCAACTTGATTTTAATAAATAGCTGTCAGTTCTCATGGATGATGGAATTTTCTGATCTTGGAAATCATTTAAAGAAAGGCTTTATTTTTTCTTCTCTTGTTTGTGTTTAGCTAAGGTAATTAGAGACGAATTAAACAATATTTGAAATCAGGATCATTTAGAAGTGTTCTGGCATGGAGAAAATTTTCAGTTACAGAAATACCTTCTTCTGCTTTTTAATCAAGAAATTGTCACATGCAAAATTTTATTTTGTTGGTTGCAGAATTATGGAATTTTAAAGCTATAAGGGATCTTGGAACCCTTTTATGTTTGTTTTTATTCCCCTCTTACCACATGAGTCCAAAATATGTATTTATATATTCATCTAATTCTCACTTTATTTTCTAGATGGACAAACCAATCCCCAAGTATCTTATCCAAGCTTATAAAGGTTGTATGTGTGAAAAATGCAATTTAAATTCAAATCTGACCTCTTCCAAATTTCTTTCCCCTATGCCAGACTGCCTCTTACCTCCGAAACTCACATCGGAGTTTCAAAGTGACTTAACCAAGATCACAAACAAGTTGGTGAGGAGCCAAGTCAGGACTAGAAATCAGATTGCCTAATCTCTATACATATACTCTTAGTGATACTTCATACTCTCTCACTGTGTTTAAAAATGCAATCAACATGTTAGTGATCCCTCACCTCTGTACCTCTTAATTCCAATTTAGCAGGTCACTCAGTGTTGGGGATTAAAAAATGTCTCTCAGAAATGTTCAGATCTCAACTGTAGGTTCTGTGGATGTGAGCTCATTTATAAATAGGACCTTTGAAGATATTATTAGTTAAGGTGTGCCCAAATTGAATGAGGGTGGCCTTTAATCCAATGTGGTTAAAGTCCTTATAGCAAAGGAAATTACATGCCAAAAGAGAAAGTCGGCCAAAAAGCTAGAAGCAGGAACTCAGTGGAATCCAGAGGGGAAAGCGGACATCATCATGTGCATTGCCAAGTGCCAGAAAAGGCAAGGACCAAGGACTACCTGCAGTCAGCCATAGAATGCTGCAGGCTTTGAGGAGAAAGCATTGCCCTGCTGATGTCTTGATTTTGGACTTCTCCTAGCCTCAAAACTGTGAGCAAATACACTCCCATTGTTAAGCAAACTTACTGCATGGTATTTATTTTAGCAACGAGGAAACTAAAACATTTAGTACTGTTTTCCCTAGTTAATGACATGGATATATAGGAAGAAGTAGCATATACAACTTAAAGAGAAAACAAACCATGGAACAACACTTTCTTTGCAATTTTAGGTCTTCATATACTTTTCCTCAATTTCACTCAAACACATTTCCTAGCCTAAAAGGTTATGAATAACTAATACTAGGACTTAATTTAGTCCAAACTGTGAGGGACCTGAGCTGGGGAGTGGGCCCAGGGACCTCTTACGTGGGAAGCTGGCGTTCAGTGACTGAGCCACATTGGATCTCCAGTGTTGGTTTTCTCATTTGTTTGCTTGTTGTTTGTTTTTTATTTTTAGGAGGCACAGGGGACAAAACTGGGACTTTCCATGTGGGAAGCAGCTGCTCAGTCACTTGAACCACATCCACTCCCCAAACTGTGAATCTTTTTTAAAAATAAAATTGAGTCCAATTTACTTTTAGAAAGATGTTCTTCATAATTACAGCTATATTTCATATATTAAAATATATAAATTAATATATTCAGAGATTATAATATTTAATGCAGGAATATATTTGTCATTTATCAATTTACTGCCCTTAGCAAAAAATGAACACATCAAAATATGCTCTATGATAAATGAAAGAATTCCTTTAAGCATTTTCTCCTTTAAAGTGAGCACAATATTAAGCTGTCTGTTTTCCCATTGGTGGGAAATTGCATCTCATGATTGGGCTGTTTGAAAAACTCATCTAGAATGAAATCCTTTCCATTTGGATAGATTTTACCCTTTAATGTTTATAGTACCAGGACTTTGGACAGGTAAAGTGTTCTTAAAAGCTATGGCAGACATTGTCAAATGTCTACCAAACAGTCAATCTTCCATCTTCCCGCAAAGGCAGTACAGCTTGCCTCCCAATGTGGCAGGTACTCTCCTAGATCTTCTGCAGCTAAAACACAGCCATACTCATTCATCATTCATGGATGGATCCATCCATCCATCCATCCATCAATCATTTTTACATTCATCAAATCTATATCAAAGGGTCTACTTTGCAACAGGGAGTTGTTCTAGGTACCTATGATATTCCATTAAACAAAACAGACAAATATCAACAGCCCTCTGGAACTTATAATTGAGCAGGAGGAGAAGTGTAATAAAAAATAAACATAATAAATTAGTAAGACACTATTGTGGCCAATGGAATCTGAAAGGAAGTCTATTTAGGTCCTCTGAGAGATTTTCCTCCATGATACCAAGGTCTTCAAAATCCCATTTTTGTGATGCCTGAATACCATAATAGAATGCTATTATAGTTTATGACAACTGCAGTTCCTTTAAAATATAAATCCTATGCACATAATATGAAGATAATTCCAGAGAAATATTAATGGAATTTTTTTTGTTTTAGAGAATATCCATTGAAAAATAAAGTGATATAATATATGATATAGGAGAGCAGCAACAATAAACATTTGTTCATTTATTTTCATAGTGAATGCTTGTTATGTGCTAAACACACACTTCATTTTTGAACTTTTTTCATGGTCTGTAGCATTGTTTTGCACATAGTAGGCACATGATTACTTGCTATCCTGATCGATATGTGGCTTATATAAATGGCCTGCAAATATACATAATGTTTAATTCTTGAGTCTACTTAGTGCGAGATTATAAACATCTGCAAGTCAATGCCTACAAATGTTCTTTATTGAGACTCCCTTGGTCAACAATGAATGCACATTATATGAATACACTGCAGCTATGCACAAGTTACATATACATACACACACATGAAGACAGACATGCATGCACAACAAGCTAATAATTCTTGATTTGCAAATTTATCATATTGGAATGTACTCAGCCCATTTGGAGTAAACCTTAGTTGTCATCTTTGGAATCTACATTTACTTTAGCTCTCAATCTGTAAATATTATTGGGCATGGACACCTAATAACCAAATTAGACTTCTGTCAATATATTGGATATAATATGTAATGTTAGGGCAGATTCACAATACCTTTCCTCAACTAACCTAAAGCTTTCTAAAACATTACACTATTTTCAGAAATCTTCACTAGCTCCTCATTGTTAGTAAGAAAGTCCAAGTACACCACTTAAATTTCAAATTTATCTCAAACTAATCCTCATTTTTAATCCAACCTTATTTACTGTTACTTAAGTATGTAGTACCTCTAATCAGGACACGCTGATGTCTTCAATGTCCCACAAATTTATATTCATATTTTAACCTTTGTTTTTTTTAGATGGATTTCTTCCACTTCTTTTAATATTTAAATTGAAATTGTCAGTCTCGGTACAAATAAAGTACATCATTTCCAAGAAGTCTTCCTTCCTAACTTGCTTCAATCACATCAATTTCATTTCTGAACAATATTTTTCCATATTTAGAGAATTCAGTACCATACAAAATATGCTTACATTTTATGAGAAGTTTAAACATGATCAAAGAAGAGCTTGACTATGGGGCTGATAATTCACGATTATAGAGATATTATAGATGCTTAATCCCTGGCTGACTTTGAAAAAGGAGTATATCCTGGAAAATGCAGAGATGATCAGAAGGAGGCAACTGGAAACCAATACCAGGTATATAGTGAAACACTGAGTCTTCTATAAATGGTTCTTGAATGAATGAATAATAAGAGCTACATTAATTTAGGTACTGCTGTTTTACCAACTAATTTATATATTTTAGTTCATAGAAGAATAAAATGCAATATACTGCTGGGTTTGGAATAAGCAAAGATGTGTTCAAGTTGCTGCTCTCCTTTGCTAGTTTTTTTGTGCTAAAGGTAAGTTAGCTAGACTCTCTGAGTCACATTACATTAACTATAAAAGAAAAATAATGCATTATAAATCCAAAAAGATAATTTAAAATAATTTGTAAAATTATTTTACATAAGGATGCTATAAATTGCTATAGCAATATAATTGTTTTTTACATATTCTTTAAGTATTAATTGGGGAAATGAACTGAGAAAAACCAAAAGCATTCAATGAAATAAAATATTTTGTCTAAATATTGCATACATGAGGATCTTTTGACATACTCATTTTATAAATGGTATTGCCTAAATGAGAATGTGAGCTTTCTCATTGCTTTTTAACCGTAAGATGAAACAGAAAGTTAGGTAGCAGATGCCTGCCTTGGCTTAAGAGAGAAGAACTAAAAGAAAAGGGACAGAAGATTTAGGAAAGACTCTAAGTAATGACAACGCTTGAGAAGGCTGGCATGATAATGTACTCTGGTTTTGGTTAGATTTAACATAGAAAAAAGACAATTCCACCTTGTGTTTTTTTAAAAAAATATGAAACAGTAGTATAAAACACACACTGGCAAAAAAGGAAAAAAAAACAGGTACTGTTCTTTAAGACCTCATATATGCTAGGCAATGTATCACATGTTCTACACGTTTTTTTACTCAGCTATTCCTCAGCAAAACCCTATGAGATAAACGTCATTAACTCCATTTTACTGATTAGTAAATTCATCCTTAGAAGTTAATTAATTTACCTAAGGTCGCACAACTTATATGTGATGGTGGAACAAGGACTTTAAATATGAGTTTATCTGATTCCAAAGAATACATGTTACAGTATTATAGCAACATTGAAAGAGAAATATCTAGAAAAGGCAAAGACTCCAAGAGAGTTCTATGGCTATAGTCAATGAACTACTCTCTAGATATGATTTTCAAAGCTAAAACAAATAGTTTGGCTCTAATAAGTTGACAAGTTTTAAAGAGGAGAAGAAAGAAAAAAGAATTTTCAAAATACCACAGCTATAAGTGGTTGGCCTACGGTCATAGAGACCCTGGTCCCAAAGACTTTGAAAATTAAAGGATTGCTATATAATAATAGGTCAAGCCAAGCTTTCAAGTAGTTAAAGTTTTTAAGCAAGTTTCTTAAAAGCCAAGCCAGTTAGTCTATGTCCCTAGATATTAGAGACTTTAATATCTTAGCTCAACTGATTCTTCTTTTACAGCTGTGTAGGTCATGATTATAAAGTGTATTCATTAAGAGCTTATTTTTGTACTGCATGTTGTTCTAAATGCTCTCCATTTGATCCTCACAACAGCCCTACAAAGTAGGTACTTCTGTTTTTATTCCCATTTTAAGGATGCAGAAATTGAGCCATGATTTGAATCCAGGCAGGCTGATGTCATGGCCCATATTCTTTTACCACTCTATTATGCCGTTTATAGTAAACTAGTAACTACAATAATGAGGTAAGTAGTATTTTATTCATAAGCATTCTATTCTTTAATAATAAAGAACTATATTATTCTAAAACACCTTGTCTTATATTGTCACTTGATAAATGGATTTAGAGGTCAGTAGTGTTTGCTTTTGGGTTACTTACTGAAAACTAATTGGAATTACAGCGAGAACAGTATTATTTCAGTTTCTCAGAGAATGTGTCTAACAAATAAACTCTACTTACTGATCTTGTATATTCTATAATCTATGATTCAATGTCACAGAAGAGAAAGATGAAGTTGTGCATTTTAGGATGGCTGCTGATATATTGGGCTATTTATCTGTTAATATTCAGAAGATATATAGTGAACAAAAACTGATATTCTGTAAAGTAGCATAGAAATGTTTTTGTTTTATTTTGTTTGTTTACATTTACTGATAATGTTCCAAAGTGATATCATATGAATTTGTAATATGTAATGCATAAAATGAATAGCATTATTTTTATGTATGGCATAGGTTGATTCCTTCTAAAATGGAACATATATTTGAAAATTGATATTATTGACACATTATGTTAGCAACTGAGAAAATTTATATTAGTAATAGCTTTACTTAGGTGAATATATCTAAAATATTTCTTTCTTAGCCATATTACCAAAAGCATCTTTCAATGACCAAATTCTATAATCAAATAAATAAAATTCAAGCATGCTAAGATCTTTGAAGCCTGGGAAACATTTTAAACTTAGAAACATTAAAATTACTTCAAAAGCAAATGAAAATTTATCAAAATGAACCTGCATCCATGAATGGGTTTAAATTATTGGCATCTAATTATGCCAGGTAACTGTATGAAAAGTGAAAGTCTGAGGACCATTCTGAAATTTCCATTTAACTGGAGAGCACCAACTGAGTGACTAGATTTTTCACATATAATCAAATTTTGACTTTGTATGTATACAACTATAACATCAATGAATAATAAATCTTTTTCAGGAATAAAGAAATACTTCTAATGACAGTTAAGTTTATGTGTGGACTTTTGAGTATCAGTACTTTAGGAAAATTAACTATATGATATCAAATAGAATATATTTTATATTAATATATCATAACATTTTAGAAGATACCTCAAAATCTCTAGGGTACATGGACATGTTAAATGAAGACTGAAAAATTAGGCTCTAGTCCCCTAAAATATCACAAGAGACAGATATTTACAAAAGGATTGCATTTTTCTGAGTTAACAACTGCAGTACAATTCTTGTTGAAATCATATATATGTAACTATTTTCTCCCCAAAATAAAAGGTAATAGATGTGTGTGACAAGCTTATTAATATAAAAATCATCACTAATATAACATAATCAAACTGTCAACAATTCAGTGGCTATAATAGTTTTGAAAGCACAGTTTTAAAAAATTCTGCTATTTTTAAAGTTTTTAAAAATTTTTAAAAATTAACTTTTACCTTCAAAATCCAGTAAATCAATGACAAAAGTCCAAAATATACTACTTTGACATATAAATCCATTTTTTTAACAATTAGCCTAAACATTCTTTTAGAAATAAATGATTAAAGAATTCAGTATGATCCACTGAGGGTGAAAAATCATTAACTCACAGAATAAAATAAAAGTAAAAATCTATGCTGTTAATCTTAGAAATAATTTAATTTTGTTTATATCAAAAGAAGACATTTAAAGAAAGAGAAAAACTCCAAAATTGTGGGGCAGTTCTGGCTGTTGGCATGCTACCCCTTGTTAAAGAATGCTTGCTGGCATTAGGTTCCGTCAATTCATTTGTGATTTCTAAATTAATTCTGAAGGAAACCACAACTTACTTGAAGATCCCGCTGAGTGTCTGTGTGCCTGATTTTTTTTTTTTTCTCTGTTCACAGACAAAGCACTTCCACTGGTCATGGAATAAAGGTCTACATCCATGTCTTTTCTGCTTACAAGTCTTGCCTGGGAGCAATAGGAGAGAATGTATACAATCATGAAACAAAATATGGCATTTTCTGAATGCCACTCACATTACCCCAAATAAACAAACAGGCTCTGTCAAACAACCTTCTTCAAAATGATACCACAATCCTTTATTGCTGCCCAGGCAGAACAAATGTACTATGTCAAATCATTTTTTTCAAATAAGAGCCGATTTTAAAATTGAGGTTTGCTATTTGAGTCAGTACAACAAAAGAAAACATTTTAGTACAGTAATTTCAATGAAAATCAATCTTAAAGGCAGCTGATGAAATTTTAAACAGCTTAACATCATCTACATACCAGTATAAAATTTAATTCTTAATGAATGCTACAAATGTCATATTGGGTTATTTTCAGGGGTATTTTTATTTTACCATTTATAAGTATTAGCCATTAAAATACCATGAAATGCCTTTCATCCCATGTTTGTTGACTACAAAGTCACAGAATACTCCATCTTCTCCTTATTATCACTGCCAATATAAAAATATAATACATTTTGTCTAATTTTGGGATAATAGTAAATATATTATTTTAATTACAGAAAGATTAGAGCATATATTTCTTCAAAAACTACCTTTGGAATTTTATCACTAGATTGGATTGTACCTAAAATATTCTTCTGGTCCATAAAATATTATTTTACATGATGTTTAATATCTTTTAGTAAGAATTTATCAGGATTCAGACTTGGAGTAGGAGGGAAATGCCATCATGGAAAGCAAAGTGACCTCAAAGTAGCTGGGACTTAACCCAAACCACAGTATACTTGAAATCCTATGAGAAAATACATTGTCCTTAATGTTTGATGTGAGAACAATTTAAATACAGCAAAATAAAGCCACAAAACAACCACTGTGGTTAAAAAGCTGTCCCCAGATGATGAACTACAAAAACTCTCAGGTCCAGAATCTAAAGATTTCCCTGTTGCAAATTCAGTACCTTGTCTTTACACCCCTATTTTTACCCTCTTCACGCCCTCACACTTTTTAAGTAAGCAAGTATTGTTATTGATAGAAACCACTTCATAATTGGAGTCAATTTTTGATACCTAGAGAAGTGATATAATTGCATTGTCAAAAAAACCTTGGTAGGAGACTGCTTAAACTGAAATAAATAAAAATTAACTTCCAGTTTACATTTGTCAATAGGAAAAATGTCGCACATTCTTTCTAAAATTTCAATTAGTATACAAGAGTACATGTCTAAAGCGCCCATTAGAATAGCTCCATAAATACGGACTTAAAAGTAACCAAAGTCAAGAATAAGGGGGAAAAACAAGAGCAATATCACAATTTCAGTGAGATGCATTAGATAACAAGGAAAAACTTACTATCTACTTAGGGAACCCTCTTGCTCTCTAAGTAGGCTTTAACTATAAGCCTCAAGATTTATTTGTTTTATTTGTTCATGTTTTATTTGTTCCAATTTGATGGCTTAAATTCACCACTCACACTTAAAAAGAAGATATCCTACTCTCTTCCAACTAAGACGATACTCTTATGTTTAGAAAATATCTGTGAACACATGCCTTCCAAAAAAATTCATGACCAGCTAAGTCATTAACATTGAAAAGACTGCTTCTTCTAAAATAAAAAACAATTAATCTAGTACTAATTAGGGCAGATTATAACAGAAATTCAAATTTAGAAATGAAATTTAAAATGCATATGCAATTCCACAATGGTGTATCCTGGAAGCCTAAGTGTAAATGTAGACATTTTATAAATGGGCTAGTCATGTGTCCATCAGTGCATCTGGTATGGCCACTCCTGTACTAATATTTGGATTCTATTCTGAAAATACTGATTTTCAAACTGAACATCTTTCTTCTTAGTGTTAACTAATAGAGACAACAGAGAAACATCTTTTCTCTTTTCTGTACAAAATGGATGTATTGATTAACTGAAGATAACTGAAGACCACGCAGTCAACCATTATTCTATAAAAATATATGGTGAATTCTAAAATATTGTAAAAGTAAACATTTTGTATGGTTATAACATAATAACTCATTTTGAGTTAATGCCAGATAAGTATTTTCTACTATGCACTCCAATGGCAAATACTTATTAAATAGCAATTTCGCAAAAATCTACCAGGTAGTAACAGATCTCCCTTATGAACTCATGTACAGGGTTTATAATACTTTTTTCCCACATTTTCACAATGAAATGAGGGGTCTGATTTTGAAAACAGCACTTTCTAAGCACCTCCAGACTTGGCAAGTTAATTAAAAATAGAAATTTCATCTCATTTAATAAGGGACAGGTAGTTCATCCTTCATTTCTCAAAGTTCTCTCTGCATTATAATTTGCTTTTTTTTCTTAATAAGATTTTATTAAATATTTCTTTTCAGGAGTGAGGAAATACACAATAGCACACAGAATAATAAACACCAATGTACAACTTACACGGGTGTTTTTTAAAGAGCAATAATTGAGCGGCTTGGCTCAAGTGATAAGGCCTCCACCTACCATATGGGAGGACCCAAGGTTGATCCAAAGAAGAAGAGAAAGCGTGGCTGCACAGCGAGCCAGTGCCTGCATGGCAAGCCGAGTGCCTACGCGGTGAACCGCGTACCCGTGCAGGTGCCCATGTGATGAGCTGAGTGTTGGTGTGGTGAGCTGAGTGCCCATCTGAGTGCCAATGTGGCAAACTCAGTGCCTGCACAGTGAGCTGAATGCCCAGGCGAGCGCATGTGTGATGAACTGAGTACCCATGTGAATGCCCACGTGGTGAGCCAGTGCCTGCCTGCACGGTGAGCTGAGTGCCTGAGCGAGTGCCCATGTGGCAAACCGAGTGACCACATGGTGAGCTGAGTGCCCATGTGGTGAACTAGTGCCCATGCATGTGCCAGTGCCTGTGTGGCCAGCCAAGTGCCTGCACAGCAAGCCAAGTGCCCGCATGGTGAGCCAGTGCCCGCACAAGTGAGCCATACAGCAAGATGATGACACAACAAAAGAGATATGAAAGGGAGAGTCAAGGTGAAGTGCAGCAGAGACCAGAAACTGAGGTGGCGCAACTGACAGGGAACCGCTCTCCACATCAGAGATCCCTAGGATTGAATTCCTGTGAATCCTAGAGGAGAAAGACGAAAAGACAAAATGAGAAATAGGTACAGAAGATCACACAGAAAATGGACACAGACAGCAAAAACAGCTGGGCGGGGGAGGGGAAGAAGAAAAAGAAAAAAAACCCACTGTGTTATCACACACATACACAAATGTTATAAAGATTTAAGTCGTACGGGAGCAGATGCAACTCAGTGGTTAGGGACCTGCTTCCCATGTATGAGGTCCTGGGTTCAATTCCCAAGACATCCTACAAAAAAAAAAAGATTAATTCCTCTTACAAGTTACATTGTATTTTTATGCATATATGTATTAAAAATTTAGAGAATTGTTTTCAAAATTAATATAAAGGTGTCTTTTTTCTGCAATGTGCTTTTAAAATTCTAAATTATATCTGTGAGATCTAGATTTAGTTAATTCATTTTAACTGCTTGAATAATATGCAAATCCAAGAACATAGCACATCATTGTATATTTCTAGACATTTAGGAAATTTAAAAAAATATTTTAACCTCAGTTGCAGAAAAGTGTTATGCATACCTTACCATTCATAACACATTACCATCGTTGCACAACATATTTCTTGTTTATTTTATCTAACACCTCTATCCCTGTTCACCACTTCCATTCTCCTCCCCCTTCCAAGAACCCATTTCAAAATGTTTATAATTTATCCTTATATACCCATGAGTCCTTTTTAAAATATGTACTATTATTTTTGTTGTGTATACGGTTTTCTGTTGAGGGAAGTCTTTTGAGTATATTTTAGCTAATAGAAAATAATACTTTTGATTTATAGTACAAACTAAAGCATTTGGAAAAGCTACAAAAGAACAGAGGCCTTGCTATATAACAAATGTTGGTAGGAAGGCATTTTAAAATTTTATATAGATATGATTTACATGCAATGAAATGCACAGAACTTAAACATTCAGGTCAATCATTTAAAAATTATTTTGAAATAATTCTAAAACTCACAAAGAAATAGCAAAAATAGTTCTGAGGGTTCTCTGTGTGCTCTCCACCCAGCTTACCCCAGTGATAAAATCTTATATAGCCACAGTAAAATTAACAAAACCAGGAAATGGACATCTGTACAATACTATTAACTAAACTATAGACCTTATTAGGACTTCTACAATTTTTACATGCACAAAAAAATTTTCCATTTATAGTTCTATGAAATTTTATCATATCATAGATGAATGTAACTATATCACCAACAGAATACAGAATTGTTCCATCATCCCAAAGAAACTCCTTTGCTTTCCCTTTATAGTCACACCCTCTGCTCATACCTAACCACTGGCAACCAATGATCTTTTCTTCATAACTATAATCTTGTCATTTTGAGAATGTTATATAATGGCATTATATAGTATGTAAACTTTTGGAATTGGCTTTTTTAAATTAGCATATGCTCTTGAGATTCATGCAAGTTTTCGTATTTATCAAGTTTGTTCCTATTTATTGCTTTTTATTGCATATCCATTTGTATATAAGTACCATCATTTGTTTATCTTTCTGTCAGTGAAATTTGGGTTGTTTCCATTTTTTGGCTATTACAAATAAAACTGCTATGAATATTTGTGTACAAGTTTCTGTGTGAATATAAGTTCACTACTCTAGAAAAAAATGCCCAGGAATAGGATTGTTGGTCATATGTTAATTGTATGTTTAACTTTATAAGAAACTAGCAAATTATTTCTATAGTGCTATACCATTCCCACCACTAACGTA
Source organism: Dasypus novemcinctus (assembly GCF_030445035.2). Taxonomy (NCBI): domain Eukaryota; kingdom Metazoa; phylum Chordata; class Mammalia; order Cingulata; family Dasypodidae; genus Dasypus; species Dasypus novemcinctus. Next base: position 68,594,024 of record NC_080684.1, on the reverse strand, counting down.
TAATAGACAAATCCAGTAGATTTGCATCCTTTCTAGCACTTGGTATTGTTAGTAAACTTTATGTTAATCACTCTAATAGGTGTATAGTGGTATCTCATAGTGGCTATAATTTGCATTTCCCTAATTATGGTTTCATGATATTGAACATCTTTTCATGAGCTTATTTACCATCTGAATATTATCTTTGGGGTTAAGAAGCATTTCTTGACAGATAACTACTACTCTTTTGTGCCCCAGTAACTCATCATTAGAAGCAACTACTGTGTTGATTTCATTCACCATTGGATAGGTTAGTTCTCTATCCTTTGATTTTTTGTATAAATAAAGTCATACAGTATGTAGCTTCTTTCATTCACCCTATATTGTTTGTGATATTCATCCATGGTTTGTGTATCAGGAGTTCATTTCTTTTTATTTCTTTGTAGGTTACTGTAAGCATATACTACTGTTCGTTTATTCATTCTCCTGTTGATGAACATTTTGGTTGTTTTCAGATTTGGGTCTTTGTAACTAGAGTTGTTACGTACATTCGCATACAAGTCTTTATGTGAACTTTCATCTTCCTTAGGTAAACAAGTAGGAGTGGAATTAATGGTTCATAGGGAAATACTATATATAGTTTTATAAGAAACTGCCTCTTTTCCAAACCATTTGTACCATTTTTTATTCTGCTAATAATGAATGAGAATTCCATTTGTTTCAGATGCTGAAAAGTTAGGACAGGCCTAGTGGTCACCTCCTAGCCCTTCCTACCTCATTTCTTCCTTTTCTGTTGTATACAGATTTTCTATTGTGTACTTTCCAATGTGGGAAACATTAGGTCTAATGGAAAGGCCTGAATGTACCTTAAATCTGAAACTGGGAACAAGAAATTCCAGCAGCTTATCAGGATGGGAACTATAAGTGGCAGGGTTCCCTCTCCCTGGGGCATCCCTCCCTTCCCACAGAAGCAGGGCATGGAGAGCTGCCATCCACCGACCCTGACCTGAACAGTTGGACTCCCTGGGACTGGCCATGTGGGACCTCTTCCTTTAGGCTCTTTTACTGGTCATTTGCTCAACGTTTGTTGTCCGTGAACCTGTGTTCCCATGATACACTGTGCAGCAACTCACTCCACACTAAATCTTTGCCCACATTTGTGTTGTCAGGCTTTTTGATTTTAGGATTCTAGTGGTCATGTAGCAGCATCTCCTTGTTACTTTAATTTGAATTAATGTGCTTATTGACCATTCAAATATCTTCATTTGTGAAGCCTCAAATCTTTTGCTGATTTTTAATAATTTGTGGTATTTGCCTATATATTATTGATTGTAGGAATTCTCTTTATATTCTAGACACAAGTCCTTTGTCAGGTATGTGTGTGCCTATATGTATTCTATGGATGCATGTGCAGAGGGAAGAGGAAGAGAGGGGAGAGGAGAGGAGGGTAAGGGTGTAGAGGGGAGGGAAGGGGACTGAAGGGAAGAGAAAGGGAGGGAAGGGAAAGAATATAATGAGATTTTCTCCCAATATGTACTTTGAGTTTTCATTTTCTGAATGGTATTTTCCTAAGAGCAAATAATTTTAAATCTAATGATATATACTTTATGTTTTCTTTTCTTTTTTGGTTTATGCTTTTTGTGTCTATCTAAGAACGCTTTGGCTACACCAGGTTTGTAAAGATCTTATTATGTTTTCTTCACGAAATGTTGTTTTCCATATACTTTTAGAAATTACCTTGTCCATTTCTACTAAAAACTTTAAGACTTCACTGAATATTTAGATCATTTGGAGAAGACTGACATTTTATAACATCAAAACTTCCAACAAATGAATATGCTATATATCTTTAATTTTTCTTAATCATGAATAAATGTTTTATCAGTATAGGGATATAGCACATCTTACATTGACATCTATTCCTAAATATTTTACATTTTTGACATGGTTTTTAATGGATTATTTTAAAAGTTAATTTTTAAACATTTAAATACAAGCAGAAATACAGATTTTATATATAAATACTATATATTTTTATATAACATTTTTCTTGTGACTTGAGTAAATTCATTTATTAGTTATGGTAATTTTTTGTAGATTTCTTAATTTTTATATACAAGATCATTTTATGTCTTCCCCTAAGTCAGATTCCCTTGTTCTTTATCTTAAGTAGAGAACATTTATTCTTTCACCATTAAGTATGAAGTTTCCTCTATCCACAATTTTCTTAGAATTTTTATCATGAGTGTTGAATTCTGTTTTACAACTTTCCTGCATATATTAAGTTGACTATATATTGTACATATGCATATATTGATATATTTCTCTTTTTTTAATGTGGTAAATTGGTTATATAAAATTAAATTTTGTCATATTTTTTCCCTTTCAGCACTTTGAAGATGTTGTTCATTGTCTTGTCTTGCAATAGGTTTTCTTTGACTGCTTTCAATTTTTAAATATAAATTTAAATTTTATATTTATTTTTGATTTTCAATTACTTATCATGTGTGTTGGTGTAATTTTTTTGATTGTTGAACTTTTTGAATGTGTTGTTTTAAATTTTTCATCAAATTTGAAACTTTTTGACTATTTTTCAACAATAATTTTTTTTTTTCTGCTCTAATCTCTCTGCTGGGAATTCTATTATACATACACTAGATTGCTTGGTATAGTCATATAGTCATTTAAAAAGTTGTTTAAGACTTTTTTTTCCTGTGTGTTCCATTTTGGATAGTTTCTATTCCTCTGTATTCAAGTTCGCTTACCTTCTGCAAGTGAAGTTTGACAGTTTGAAGTTATTTTAAGAATCCCCAAAAGAAAATGATTAGGTTCTTGAACTAACCCTTGCCTGTGGGTATGGGAACCTTCTGATTGGACTGTGTCAGTGAGATGGGACTCAATTGGGTCTTTGCCCTCTTACTGGAGCTTTATATAAATGGAGACATGGAGAAAGAAAGACAGAGAAAGGAAGCTGTCATTTTTGACCCTGCCATATGGAGAGTACTCAAGGATCTCCAGCAGTCAAATCTTAAGCATCAAGCCCCCAAGAGGTTGGGCCTACACAGCGGCTCAAAGCTGAAGAGATGAGCCATATGACTGATAGCTGAACTCAGGAAGAAGTAGAGCAGTCCAGACTGAGAGAGGAGGTCCAGTAAGGGACAAACCCTATGGCTGGTTGCCTACAGCTGAGCTCCAGGAGATTAAATTCTGGAAGGAAAACAGGGACCTTGGCAAAGACCAGGTGCCATCTTTGCCACGTGGCAGGACACCAGGATCACCAGTAGCTGACTTAGGTGGGAAAGTCTCTCTGATGGACATTTCACAACCTCGGAACTGTAAGATCTTCCTGTAATAAAATTCCCAACCTATTTCTGGTACTTTGCTTTGGCAGCCCTGTGGCAAACTAAGGCACCAAGTCTTTGATTTTAAATAAAATATTTTTCAGTTCTATGTTTCTATCTTTATTTTTTTTAAGTTTCTGTCTCTATATTGAGATTCCTATCTATTTCTTTAATATTTAAATGCTTAACCATAGTTATAAAAACTTTTTAAAGTTTGTATGTCATTGCATCCATTAATAGTAAATGTAAGAAATATAGTGGACATTATCATGTGCCACCCAAGTCACCTTTAACAACTAAGATTCCTCCAGCTGCAAAGAGAGTTGAAGCCTTGTGGCTCTTAGCTGAGACACTATCTGAAAATTGTACTTAGCTGAAGAGAGCAGCCTTGCCCAAGTCACACCTTCTCCTGAGAGGATGGCAGGGTCATAAAAGTCTGGCCTTCTTTCTGGGTGTGGCCAAACAAAATGTGGGATAATTCAAAAGGACCATCCACCACCTGATTGTACTACACCTTCTGCTCCTTTGAAGTTAACCTTCTCCGTCCTCTAATATTGCTTCTTCTATTCTTCACAGTTGTTGTTCCTGAAAGCCCTTCCCCAAAACTTGCACTAAATCTCTTGCACTAAAATCTTGCACTAAAATCTCAGAATCTCAGAGCATGTTTCCTGGGGGATCTGACCTATGACTCTGTCTTCTGCAGGAAATGCCTGCAGTTTTAGAGTATGTTTAATTCAATTAAAAATCCAATTGTCTAAATATATGACATGCCTTCTGATATTTCTTGGGAAACAAAGATATTTAATTTCCATATCTCTAATTCCAATTATATTACTCAATATGTCTGCTCTTGTTTGGAAGATAAAGATGTTATTTATTAGCTTTCTTAAAACCCAACATTTGGGTTTGTTTATGTCTTCTTTTGCCCTCACATTTTTTATTAGTCAGTCAAAGGGGTGCTGATGCAAATTACCAGAAATCTGCTGTCTTTTATAAAGGGTATTTATTTGGGGCAGAAGTTTACAGTAACAAGGCCATAAAGAGTAAGTTACTCCCTCACCAAAGTCTTTGCCATGTGTTGGAGCAAGATGGTTGCAGGTCTCTGTGAAGGTTCAGCCTTCTTCTTCCTCCTAAGGCTCCATGGTCCCAGCTTCTTCTGATCTCAGCTGTAGGCTAGTACAAAGTTCCTCTATCTCCCTGGGGCTTGTTTCTTTTTAGGCTTTCTCTGGTGTTCAGGGCTCTGGTCTCTTCAGCTGCAAACTGTCAGGCTAATGGCTTGGCTCTCTCTCCTTGGGGCCCTAGTGTCCAAAACTAAACTCTCTGTGTTCTCTTTCTCCATGTATTTACTACCCTGTCTTTGATAGAGCATCTGTTTATACATCCTACAAAGGGGGGTAGGGTGGGGACTCAAACTGATTCACGGTAATAATGTGGTCAAATAACAGCCCTAATCTTGATTTAAAAGGGAAAAGTAAAACCTCTGAATCTAATAAATCTAATATTCCCAGAGGAACAGAACAGTTTACAAACACAATCCAATATCTATTTTTGGAATTCATAAACAATACCAAACTGCCACGCACTTGAAGATTAGTGAAGAGTATTCTGGATGACATTTCTATTTTCTCCCTATTTAGAAGAAATAACTCCACTCTCTTTCTGGCATGCATTGTTTCTGATTTTGGTTGTCAATCTAATTATTTTTCCTTGTAGGTAATCTTCCAATTCACTAATTTTCTCTTTTCTGTGTCCATTTCAGAGTTTATTTCAATAATAGTAATATTTTTCATATCTAGAATTTCCAATTTGTTCACTTGCATATCCAACTGTCCTTTATTAACATATGACCACTTATCGTTCCATAATTTCCTTTCTTTGTATCATATGTGTTATTCCTATGTCTTTGAGGATCTGAAATGTATTAGAGAATGTTCATCTGTGTTATTCTCTAATTTTGTGCAGCTATTTGCCTCCAGTTTCCAGAAACTAATGCGGTGCTTTTATTCTTCAATACTCAGCAAGATTTCTACCATAGGCCTTAGTATCTCTTTGATGTCAGGCATTAACTGCTTCCCCAGCCACTGTGGAAGGAAGGAAGGAAGGACAGAAGAAAGGAAGGAGGGAAGGAAGGAAGGAAGGAAGGGAGGGAGGGAGGGAAGGAAAGAAAAGAAAAGAAAGAAAAGAAAGAAAGCCAAAGAGATATCTGTGTTCATGTTGCACAGGAGGGAGGGAGGGAGGGAGGGAGGGAAAGAAAAGAAAGGAAAGAAAGAAAGCCAAAAAGATATCTGTATTCATGTTGCACTATCATTTAGCTTGCTTTTGAGTTCAGCCGTATCTCTTCAGTGTGAAAAAGCATTTATTATTGTTATGCATTTGCCACATGTTTATATACAGTAACTATAGAGGGATATGGAAGAAGAGGGTTAATGTTAGAGCACTAATCTTATAGAATATTTTGATCAGAAATCAATCTGTTATTCACTTTTAGAAGTCTAATAATTACTATAATATCATTTCCTTTATCCTGTCATTTCTTGGAACTTTTATGTTCCTTGTTATTTTTCCAAGGTGGCCATTTAACCAACCTATGCAAAAGTATTAATCAATAATATGTAAGATGTTAATATCCTCATGTAACAGTTTTCTTAGGGTACTCTGCATGCCACCTACTTTAGTGTCTATTAAAATGCAAGTATACATTTCCTGAGGTATTATTTCAAATCTGTACATCGATTCTATAAACATTTTAATAAATACATCAATTTTAGCTAGCAATTGCCCTAATTTTTGCTCCTCTTTCAGGAAAACTCTGTAAATGACTTGTTCACAAGAATGATAAATATAACTGTTCTAGAGACCACAATACTAGTTTCCATTAGAAAGCAAATTATCTTTTAAAATAAATTCTACCTGGTAAGCTAAATTATGTTTTATTGGTGAGTATACCACCTGAGCAAGTATTACTAGTTGGTAGATAAAGATGGAAAATGTTAAAAAGTTAGGGTTACCTAATGCATACATTTTCAAAAATCAAGAAGACCACACACTTCTCCCACTGGACAAAGTACCCTCTTCTCTGGACTTTTCTGGAGATGCCCTGAAAAATTCTTGTTTTGTGGGCCCCATATTTATAGACTTCATATTGGCCATTCTCTTGTAAACATAGTCTTCCTTCTAATAGTATATAGTACAATTGACTTTAGAAATGTATATACAGTTGTACGGTTTAGAGTATACACTCTGGTCACAATATTTAGAACTTGGGTGTCCCTAAAACTCCAGTAATTTAAAGCTTATTACTTATAGTGGCTAGCTTTGCAGTAGTTACTTTTATTATCTGTTTTTATTTTATAAGTTGTGAATGTACTTTGCTGTTTCCCTCAAATATAGGTAACAGATTCTACTTTTTCAAAATATTCAAGGAAATAATTTCATTAAGCAGTTTCTCATCACTAGTTCTTTAACTCCATTTAAAATATGCTAATGTTTTAAAATCTGCCATATAAAGTTATTATTTTAAAGAAATATATTTTAAAGTTGTACTACATGTCAAGAAAACACTATTTTAATACATAGTATTCTGAGATTATGCCAAATAGATGCAGTTGTGATATTTTCATAGTTTAAAGTAGTTATGGACATATTTTAAAGTACCATTTATTGAGTACTGGTGTCTACAACTTTTTTTTGTAACTTTAAACACATTTCTTACCACAAGCTGAACTCTTCCACCATTAAGTACATCTGGATCTAGCTCAGGCAAGAAGTGATTGCTGCACAGTGATAAAAACAGAAAACATATTTTAACATAAATATAGAGAAAAAATATGAAAGAAATGCACAATGGAAAAGTTTGGAAAAAATAAGTCCTTTAAAATGGAAATAATAGTTTTCCTAAATTAAGTTTCATATAAAGATAAATACCAATTTCAATCCTTTTATAGCTATGTTTTAAAATTCAATATGATGCAAAATTTAAATTCGTAACTAACACTTTAATAATATCCTTCTTTGCCACACAAATAGATGCAAAGGGTAAAAGTCTGAAAATACTAATGATGATAGCTAATGGAACATTAAACATTTATCTGTATAAATTTATCAGTATAAATATTTATCTGTATACATCTTATTTGATACTTATATTTTGAGAAAAGTAAAGCATCTTATTTCTTAGATTGCTCTAGTGTATTTAATGCATTATACAAATGGTCACAATTAAATTTTATTTAAGCCTAGAACATTGATACTTGGCTTTTCAAGAACTTTTGTTCTTGAAAACATATTTGCCTTAAATTATCATGACCTATTCCTTTGTAAACTATATTTTCAAAAGAGAATACCCATGAACAACTGCTTGTTGCATCATATGTTTAAATATAACTTACTTAGGAGCAAGGGATTTTGTTAAATGCCTAAGCATATCTAAAATTCATCCCAAAACATCTTGCTTATATTTTTACATTATCTATACTCATGCTTTTAAATCCCTGTACTAGACCTTTTATAACTGGTTAACATAGATGGTAAGCTATGGCTTCTATTATATTTGTTTATAGTTCTAAGGATTCTTTCCCATGGATTAAGCTAAATGGATTAGTGCCCAAATAAAAGAAATTCTGCTTACATTAATCAGAATATTTAATAAAATAATAAATTCTCAAATGTCCACGGCTTTGTTTCTGCTTTCTATGATCACAATAAAAATTGACATATTTATTCAGATTATAAAATATTGTTTCAATTTCACTTTCAAACTTTGCTCTCTCATGATTTCCATATTTCTAAAGAATTACATGGATAGAATTGATTACATATGAAGGTATCAATATATATACGTATGAAAAGAGGTTTCATTTTTACATATTTTGACTTACTGTTAAATTCAGTTTTAACACTAATAATTATAGTTTTCTGTTTGTTACATATGTGAAGTTGTTATTACCCACATTGGAAACATTTCCTAAGTGTTATCTATATTCAGATCAAATATTGGTTTCCATATTGAACTGATGCCTAGAATAGCACATTTCTATACTCTTTTGTGAATATATGTAGCTGAAATGAAAGTCTTGTGAATCTATGTAAAAATATCATCTTGGAATCTTTATTTCCTTAAAACTTTTGTTCAGTTGTTACATATATAGGTGTTTTATGTTACATAAATGTAAAGAAATTAATTGAGCATGTATTCAGTGTAAGGCACCTTGTTTGTTAAAAATATGCTGTAACATTTTTGATTCTCACATCAACCCTGGGAATTAGATAGATACGATATTTATCTCTCTATAAAAAAGAGGAAACTGAAGCTCTGAGAAATTGAGAATTAGTTACATGACTGGTAGAGTGGAAGCTACAGGATGGAATATTATTTTAACTGCCAAGCTTCTAAATGTGAATAAATGTAGAGAAAATAAAATGTAAATAAATATGAAACTTAAGAAAATGCAGCCTACAATATATATGGTATTTATAAAAATTAATCAATATCATGCATTTTTACTTTCTAAAGCAGAATCATTTGTGTGTTCCATTTGTTGGTTTCATGCATTACAGAATTAGAGTTCCTCCCGATTCATTTCAGGGTGGAAAATATAAAGAGTGATTAAATCTATTCTATATAGGAGGCCTTTTATAACCTGGCATGTGATGTATTGGCCTTTGGCTATAAAGGCATGTTTGTTTTAGCGCAATTAACCTAGGTTTCACTTTTTGAGATGGGTTTACAATACAAAAATCTAATTTAGAGGAAATGACCTCACCGTTTCATACTTCTGGAACTAGTTGTTCCATGAATCCCAACCTGTGTGTGAAGCCACTGGTATGTATATTCTCTACTTCTTTCCATTTTTTCATTTGAAGTAGGATCATTGCTGATAAATTCTTCTTCCTTACCTGGGGAAGAAATATGGAACTCTTATTTGTTATTTAAAAAAATAAAGCTGTAGCCAGTAGTTTAGTCTACACTAACGCTTTTATTACAAGAAAGGAAATGATTAATTCATGTGAGTTAAATGATCTGTAAGAAAAATAATGCCAGGCACTTGCAAATTAACATTTTTCTTTCTTGAATTTAAACCCACCTATTTTGAAAAAGAGAATGCTTTTTAAAAATGTTTTATATTATTTTTTTTAAAAAGATACATATATCACACAAAATGTATATCAAAAAATATAAGAGGTTCCCATATACCCCCACTCCCCACTCCCCCCACTCCTCCCACATCAACACCCTCTTTCATCAGTGTCCACATTCATTGCATTTGATGAATACATTTTGGACCACTGCTACACAGCATGGATTACAGTTTACATTGTAGTTTACACTCTCTTCCAGTACATTTAGGGGGTTATGGCAGGATATATATTGCATCTGTCCCTGTAATATCATTCAAGAAAACTCCAAGTAAAAGGGAATATTTTAATGAAGCCACCATTTTATAGGGGTTGCTTTCAAGCTTTTTTACTAAAAAGTCAGAGGGTTGTTTTTTGGTACACAGTAGAATTTTTATAATAAAAGTCTTCTAATATAAAAAGAATTTTTATTATCTTTTCATTATAATTTTATTTCAGGCTTATCTTAAAGTCTAATTGTTCTTATACAAGCTTTATCTATATGTAGAATCTATAAATTATATTGAGGTTATTCAAAACAGAATTTATAATTTTATATAAAACTGAGGTTGGTCTGTTTAAGTTAAAACAGTATTTCAACCTAGAAATATATATCTGGTTCCAGGAAATATGCTAATACCACAGCATCTATTTCAAAGACGGGGCAGCATAATAAAGAAGATGGGTGTGGAAAAATATGAAAGATGAGAGATTATAACCAGTAACAATAAAAAGTAACACATATAATAATAACTATCTTTTTAAAAACAAATCAATTTTACTGATACATATTAATAAAGCATACTATTCATCCAAGTGTATAATCAATGGTATTTGGTATAATCACATATTTGTGTAGTCATCATTTCAATCATTATTAAAGCATTTTCATTATTTCAATAATAAGAAATAAACAAAAAACAGAGAAACAAACAAGAAAATTCCTCACCTCTCAGTCTCTGTTTATCCTGTTGTACACAGCTGCTATTTCTGGCTGTTCTTGCACAATTGTTTATTTGTTTAGTAAGCAGTTTTATTGAGATATATTCACATACCACATGATCTGCCCAAAGTGTATATATCTATGGTTTTTGGTATAATCACAATGTTGTACATTTGTCATCTCCAAAATTTTACAATATCATTACTCCAAAAAGAAAGACTCCATACCCCTTAGCATTCCTTCCCTAGCCCTATTTAACCACTAATCTAATTTCATCCTTATGGATTGATTTATATTTATATTTTATAAAAATGGAATCATACAATACGTAGTACTCATATCAGGTCACCTTCACTTAGTATAATTTTTTTGTCTGATATTAGCATTTTGGAAAAATCCAATCTTTATATTCAAATATAAAAATGACTATAAGTTTGTGTTTAGGGAAAAAACAGCAAACTTTCCAGCTAATAAATGCTACGTATTTCAAAGTAATGCTGAAGACCTCTTGTTTTAAAACTTTCCTCCTTGGACTTGATCTTTTAGACTGCTTCTTTCTTGGTGCCATCATCATGTTTTAGGAGTTTACCTTTGGAAACTTGATTGACTGTGTACCAGATAGAACTACCCCTGAAAGCTGACTAAAGTGACAAAAAATCTTAAGTTTAAAACCTAATATTAAAACATCAATTTATTAATTTGAAGTATTCTTTCATCTTAGTTTCTTATACACAGGAAGTCAAATTATATTTGCAGGTTGTTTGGAAAACAAAATATAGTGCAAGGCCTGTTTTGCATGCTCACCATGTGTATGTATTCACATACGTATACATAAAATTAGCATTTGTCATTCTGGATGTGTTGAGGAAGATACATATACCATTTTTTTTCCCCTAAAAAGTTACTGCTGTAATTTTTGAAACTGCTTCAGTTATCAATTTCATACTTCAATTTCAAAAAGATAGTGTAACCAGTTCTCAGGAACCTATAAATCAGGATCTTTTGTTTCTCTAAACTCTACTCAGTAAAGGTAAGTTTCTGTTACTTTTCAAGTCATCTTATATTTCTAAAATGGCCTCAGCCCCTGTATCCTGAGTTCATAATATCTCTTTCACAGTTGCTGTAATTGGAGGAACAATTACTTTACATATAAGGGCTGACCACTGAATCCATGACCTGACACTGTATGATAAATGCCTTATAGTTATACAAAAACTATAAAACAGACCAAGCAAAGGAAAGATTTGGCCACTTTCAGGTCCTACACAGCACTATTCTCTTTTCCAGCAGAACGCCAGACTCTGATGTTCATTTATTGGCCGCACCAGGCCAGGCCCTGAGCCTATGAGTATAGCGAGAGAAAACAGTGAGGATTCAGTGACTCTGCTTATCAACTGAGCCCCTGGCTGGAATCTTATTACTCTTGATATATAGAGAATTCTGTTGTAACAAAATAATTTTTATTTAAATATAAAAATAATCTCTTCCTGTTTTTACAAATAGTGACAGATACTTGCAATAATCACTTTTTAAAAAATCTGATTTTGGAAAGTTTTCCTCAGTTCGTTAATAACTCCCCATAAACCATAAGTGGATTTACTTCAGAACTCAGCCAAAGTTCTAAACAATTCCTGAGTGAAATAGATTTCACTGTAAGGGTCCAGTTCATATTAACCATTTTAACCCTAAGGCATACATTAGTAGGTTGGCATGAACTCAATGTAAGAAACAAGCACAGAAATGAAATTGACTGGATATAAGTGAATATATTGCAATTCAAATGCTGGAGGAAGTGACTGTCTCAGCCAAACCATTGCAGGATTTCTTCTGTCACTGAGAATGAGAAAATAAGATTTACTCTTTGAAACTTGTAGAAGTCCTGCATTTAGCATTTTTTGTAGGAAGAACAATGGTGACCTGGATTACTTAATAGTTGTTTATCAGTTTCTAGGCAGTCTGCCCAATAAATCCTGCCTTTCAGTCTTAGAAGAAGCATCATTCTGTCTTTAGAATATTTCAGCTTTTACTTACTGTACTTTTCTACTTCTCTAGGTCTTACTTCATCAATTTCCTGTATTATCAACTAAAAAAGAAAAAGACTTCTTTGATCAAGCTATTTCCTAGTTACTACTCTCTATATACTCACCTTTATTTCAAAAATGACTGAGTAATTTTAATTAAACAAAGTCTGTTAAATATTATTATTAAAACAACACACCCTAATATACTCAAAAGTAAAAACATCAAAGAAATGAAAATTTACAAATATTCTACTATCTAAAAACAGTCATTGTGTAGCATTTTAGTGCATATCACTGCAGTTCTTTTTGCACAGATTTGTTTTTAATTTACATACAAATATATGTATTCTACATATCCTGCCTTTCAAGTAATAGTAGAGTAAATGCAATATATGTAATGAAAATCTCATTTTAAACATACTCTTAATGATTGTAAGCTGAAATCTGTAAACTTGGTAGATAATTGTTTTTTTAAAGATAATATACTGTTTTTACTCACATTTTTCCTTAGTATAGTTTTGCTATGTCACATAACAGTACATACATAAATTGTTTCTGAAAACCATATAACTTACCAGCTGTTTGACTATAGTGTGAATTCCAAGACAACTATATTTTTCTCTTGGAAAAATGATTGTAGATATCATTTTTTCTTTATTAGAGAAGTTGTGGGTTTACTGAACAATCATGCATAACATAAAAGATTCCCATATACTACCCCACCAACAATGAACTGAATCAGTGTAGGACATTTTTATAATTGTTGATAGCACATTTATATTTTTACTATTAGTTAAAAATCCATGGTTTAACTTACGACTCACTGATTGTATAGTGTAGTTCCAAGGACTTAAAAAAAATATTCTGTTACCATATATACAATTTGACATTTCCCCCTTTTAATCATCTTCAGATATATATTTCTGTGTTAGTAATTGCATTCACAATGTTGTACTATCATCATTACCAAAATATTCCCATCAATCCAAATAGGAATTCTGTACATTTTAAGCCTCAATTTCCCATTCCCTATCCTCACCCCATCCCCTGGTAACCCGTATTCTAGATTCTGATTATATAAGCTTGCCAGTTCTAATCGTTTCAAATTAGTGAGATAATACAATATTGGTCCTTTTGTGTCTGGCTTATTTCACTCAACATGATGTCTTCAGGTTTATCCATGTTGTCGCATGGTGGAATAATATTCTTTTGTATGTATATATCACATTTTATTTATTCATTCATTGGTTGATAGATACTTGAGTTGCTTCCTTCTTTTGTGAATAATATGAATAATGCTGCTATGAACATTCTATACAAATAACTGTTCGAGTTTCTGCTTTCAATATTTTGGGTACATACCTAGCAGTGGGATTGCTGGGTCATATGGTGGTTCTCTACTTAGCTCTCTGAAGAACTGCCAAACTGTTCACAGCAGTTGCACCATTTTATGTTGCCACTAGCAGTGAATGAGCATTCCTATTTCTCCACATCCTCTTCAACATTGATTTTCATTTTTTAAAAAATAGTAGCCATTCTCATGGATTTGAAATGATATTTCATTGTGGTTTTGATTTGCATTTTCTGGATGGGTAATGATATTGAGCATTTTTTCATGTGCTTTCTGGTCATTTATATATCTTCTTTGGAGTGATGTCTGTTCACATCTTTTGCTCATTTTATAAATAAGGTAGTTTGTCTTTTTGTTGTTAACTTGATGGATTTCTTTATACATTCTGGATATTAACTCATTATCCAATATGCAGTTTCCAAATATTTTCTCCCATTCTTTAGGTTTTTTACTCAAAGTAAATGATAAAGTCCATTGAGGAGCAGAAGTGGGTTTTTATTTTGATGATGTCTCATTTATTTATTTATTCTTTTGTTGCTTGTTCTTTGGGTGTAAAGGCTAAGAAACCATTGCCTAGAACAAGGTCCTGAAGATGCTTCCCCATGTTTTCTTTGAGGAGTTTTGTAATTCTAGTTCTTATATTAAGGTCTTTGATTCATTTTGCATTATTTTTGTATATGGTGTGAGGTAGGGGTCCTCCTTTTTTGCAAAAGGAGAGCCAGTTTTCCCAGCACCATCTGTTGAAGAGACTATGTTTCCCAATTGAGTGGTCTTTGCAATTTTGTCAAAAATCATTTGGTCATGTGAGGGTTGATTTCTGAGCTCTCAATTCTATTTCACTGGTCTTTAAGTCTATCCTGTGCCAATACCATGCTGTTTTTAGTACTGGGGCATTGTAGTAAATTTTAAGATCTGGAAGTGTGGGTCCTCCAAAGTCATTCTTCTTTCTTTTTCAAGATGACTTTAGATACTCAGGGTCCCTTACCCCCCTCCCCCATATAAATTTGATGATTAGCTTTTCCATTTCTGCAAAGAAGGCTATTTGATTTTGATTGGGATTGCACTGAATCTATAAACTGCTTTCAGCAGTATTTTTCATTATTAGAAAATTTTAATTATTTCAATAATAAGCAAAAAAAGATAAACAAGAAAATTGCTCACCTATCAATCTATTTCCCCTGCTGAACATAGCTGCTGTTTCTGGCTTTTCTTGCACAATTATTTATTGTTTATTAAGCAGTTTTATTGAGATATATGCACATACCATATGCTTAATCTGAAGTGCATAATCAATGGCTTTTAGTTTTTTCAATATATTTTATTTTTAAATGATACAAAGATCACACAAAATGTTACATTAAAAATATAGGAGGTTCTCATATATCCCACTCCCCACTCCCCCCCATTTTTCCCAATCAACTTCTTTCATTAATGTGGTACATTCATTGCATTTGAATACATTTTGGAGCACTGCTACATAGCATGGATTATAGTTCACATTGTAGTTAACACTCCTTTGAGTAGTATTGACACCTTAACAAAATTTAGTCTTCCAATCCATGAACATGGAATGTCCTTCCATTTACATAAGTCTTAATTTCTTTTAGCAATGTTCTGCAGTTTCTGTGTACAATTCCTTTATAGGTTTGGTTAGATTTATTTCTAGATATTTGATTGCTTTAGTAGTTATTATGAATGGAAATTTTTTTCTTGATTTCTTATGCTTGTTCATTGATTGTGTACAATTATTCTAAAGACTTTGGGTATTGATCTGTACCCTGCAACTTTGTTGAACTCATTTATGAGTTCTAGGAGCTTTTTCAGTATTTTCTATATGTAGAATCATATCATCTACAAATAGGGAATATTTTACTTCTTTCTTTCCAATTTGGATGCCTTTTATTTCTTGTTATTGCTTAACTGCTCTGGCTAGAACCTCCAGTATAATGTTGAATAACAGTGGTGACATTGGGAATCCTTGTCTTGTTCCTGATCTTAGAGGCAATGTTTCAGTCTTTTGGCATTGAGGACAATGTTAGCTGTGTGTTTTGAATATATGCTCTTTACAATGTTGAAGTTTTCTTCTATTCTAGTTTCTACTTTTCTAAATGTTTCTTATCAAGAATGGGGCCTGGATTTTGTCAAATGCCTTGCCTGCATCAATTGAGATGATCATGTGTTATTTTTCCTTCATTCTGTTAATGTGGTGTATTACATTAATTGATTTTATGTTGAACCATCCTTGCATGCTAGGGATAAATACCACTTGATCATGATGTAAAATTCTTTTAATATGCTATTGGATGCAATTTATTAGTATTTTGTTGAGGATTATTGCATGTATATTCCTAAGAGTTACTGCTCTCTAGTTTTCTTTTCCTGTGGTATCTTTATTTATGCAGCTTTTGTATGATGATAATGTTGGCTTTATAGAATGAGTTAGGTAGTGTTCCCTCATTTTCAATTTTTTGGAAGTATCTGAGCAGAAATGAAGATAAGTCTTCTTGCAATGTTTGGTAGAATTGCACTATGAAGCCATTTGGTCCTGTGAATTTCTTTGTTAGGAGGTGTTTTATTGTTTGTTTGTTTGTTTGTTTTTAAATGACTGACAATCTCTTTACTAGTAATTGGCTTGTTGATATATTTTATTTCTTTGTGTCAATGCAGTTGAAATGTTTCTAAGAATTTGTCCATTTCATCTAGTTTTTCTAACTTATTGGCATTCAGTTGTTCACAATATTCTCTTGTAGTCATTTTTTATTTCAATGGGATCAGTAGTAATGTCTCCATTTTCATTTCTGAGTTGTTATTTGCATTCTTTCTCTTTTTCCCTTTGTTAGTTTAAAAGTTTGTCCATCTTAATGATCTTTTCAAAGAACAAATATTGTGTGTTGTTGATTCTCCCTATGTTTTTTTCCTAATTTATTTATTTCCTTTCAAATCTTTATTTCCTTCCTTCTGCTCATTTGTGTTTAGTTTGCTCTTTCTTTTCTAGTTCTTCCAGTTTTGAGGTTAGGTCTCTGATTTGATATTTTTCTTCTTTAATGTAAGCACTTAGACCTATAAATTTCCCTCTCAACACTGCCTTAACTGCATCACATAGGTTTTGGTATGTTGTTGTGGTGGTTTGAAATTGTATGTATCTCAGAAAATCATGTTCTTAATGCTAATCCATTCCTGTGGGTGTAAACCTACTGTAAGTAGGACCTTTTGATTAGGTCACTTCAGTTAAGGCATGGCATTGGGTGGGTCTTAATCCTCTCACTGGAGTTCTTTAAAACAGATAAATACAAAGAGAAAGAGAGAGAACCATGGAAGCAAGAAGCCTAAAGCAATGAAACATGGAAGAGAAGGGAAAGACAAGCAGACACCTCCATGTGACAGAAGTCCAGTATTGCTGGTAGCCATCTTTAGGAAGAAAATATTGTCTTGATTATGTCTAGATTGGGACATTTTCACAGCTTCAAAACTGTAAGCTTGTAAGCTAATAAAATTCCATAGTTAAACCCAACACATTTTACGGAATCTGCTTTTGGCAGCAAAGCAAACTAAAAGTTGTATTTTCATTTTCATTGGCCTCAAGATATTGCCTAATTTCACTTCTGGTTTCATCTTTGACCCATTGTATAAGAGTACGCCTTTTAATTTATTTTCCCACTCTCCCTCTGTTACTGATTTCAAGTTTCATTCTGTTATGGTCAGAAAATATACATTGTATGATTTAAATATTTTATTGAGACTTGTTTTGTGACCCAACAGGTCTATCCTGGAGAATGATCCACATGCACTTGAGAAGTATGATTCTATTTTCATTGAATGCAGTGTCTTATATATATCCGTTAAGTATAGTTGGTTCAGTGCATTATTCCAGTCTCGTACTTCCATATGGCTCTTTGGACTAGATGTTCTATCCATAATTGAGAGTGATGTCATTAAAGTCTCCTACTATTACTGTAGAACTGTCAATTTTTCCCTTCAAATCTGTCATTATTTACTTCCTATATTTTGGGGCTCTGCTGTTACATGCATATATATTTGTAATTGTTACATCTGTTGAATTGTCCCCTGTAAGTATGTAATGGACTTTTTTATTCCTCATAAATGTATTCGACATAAAATTCATTTTATCCAATGTTAGTAAAACCACTTCAGCTCTCTTTTGGTTACTACTTGCATTGTAAACTTTTTCCATCCTTCCACCCTCAAACTACTTGTATCCTTGAATTTAAGGTGAGTTTCTTGCAAACATCATATAGTTGAGACCTGCTATTTTTTCCATTCTACCAATCTCTACCTTTTGAATGGAGAGTTTCATTTACTTACATTTAAAATCACTACTGATATCATGGGTGTATTAGTTTGCTAAAGGCTGCCAATGCAAAATACCATAAATGGGTTGGATTTTATAATGGGGATTTATTAGATAAAAAGCTTTTGGTTCTCAGGCTGCAAAAAAGTCCAAACCAAGGCATCACCAGAGATGCTGTGTCACCAAAGGTTGGCTGCTAGTGAGCCTGCACTCCTGCCACGTGATAAGGCACAATGCTAGCTGGTTTCTGCCTTCTCCTCCAGGCTCATTTTCTCCCTGAGTTCAGCTGTGGGTGATCAGGCATATGGCTTGTTTCTCCCCTCTCTTCTAGGGCTTGTCTCTTTCAACCTCTCAGGGACTTCTTATTGTGCCTTTGTGCTCTGCTGTTTCCAGTCTCTCAGGGTTTCTCAGTTTCTGCTGCTTTTCTCTGTGTGTCTCCTTTTAGTTCTCCTGTTATAAAGGAATCCAGCAAGAGGGCCAAGACCCACCCTGGGTCAACCTCACTGAAGAAATACAATCCAATCAAAGGGGTCCCACACTCACAGCAATGGACCAATTTAAGATCATAATTTCCTGGCATCCACAGAAGACTCAAACCAACACTATAGGATTTCTGCCATTTTGCTATTTAGTCTTTGTCTTATACCTTTTTGTCCCTCATTTGTTACTATCTACTGTTATATTATTTTTTTGTGTTGTACCATATTGAATAGCTTCTCATTTCTATCTGGATATATTTTTCATCTCTTTTCCTTGTGATTACAAGGGGATTAAAATTTAACATCCTAAATATATAACAGTTATTTTTGGTTTGATACCAACTTTAGCAGTTTGATAAGGTTATGAATTTCAAAAATAGAAATTGGATTATGTTTGTAAATTGGTCTGTACTGGGGCATGATTAAGTTATGATTAGGGCTTTAATTGGGCCACATCATTAGGGCATTGAGTCCCCACCCACCAAGGGCATGGCAAAGGACAGAGTAGGAGGTTTTCTCATGTTGGAGTTTTGATGCTGGAGTTTGATGCTGAAGTCTTAAGCTGGAGCCCCAGGAAGTCAGCATGCAGAGGAAAGAGAAGCAAGCCTTGGTAAGAGAGGACCTGAGCCAGGAGAAGAACACAGAAGAATAAAGATGGCTCCTTAGACACAGAAAAAACCCCAGGAAGAGAGACAGAGCCATTCACCTGATAACCTACAGAGGAGCTGAGCCCAGAGGAATCCAGGAAGCCTGAACCCTCACAGACTTTGGCAGCCATCATGCTCCAACACATGGAAATAGACTTTGGTGAAGGAAGAAACTTATGCTTTAAGGCCTGGTAACTGTAAACTCCTACCCCAAATAAATACCCTTTATAAAAACCAGCCAATTTCTGGTATTTTGCATCAGCACCTCTTTGGCTGACTTATACACCAACTTAATTTAGCTGGATACACATGTATTTTTCCTATATCCCTCTGTCCACCCACCATTTTTCATCCTTTTTACCACTTAAATCTTTGTACACTGTATATCCAAAAACTTAGATTATTAATTTTTATGAATTTGCATTTTGGCACCTGTTGGAAGAATTAGAGTTATCTAACAAACATTACGATACAATAATATTGGCATTTATAATGATCTAAATGGTTATCTTTACCACAGATCTTTATTTCTATATGATGATTTGAACCATTGTCTAGTGTTCTTTCCTTTCAGTCTGAAGAATTACTTTTTGCAATGCTTGTAGGGTAGGTCTAATGGTGATGAGCTCCCTCAGCTTTTATTTATCTGAGACTATCTTGACCTCTCCCTCATTTTGAAAGATACTCTTGCCAGATATAAAATTTTTTGCTGGTATTTCTTTTCCTTCAGCACTTTATTTAAACCTTGCTGCCATGGTTTCTGATGGGAATGAGAGAATCAATCTAATTGGGACTCCCTTGTATTTAACATGTTGTTTTTCTCTTGTAGGTTTCAGAACTCTCTCCTTGTCCTTCGTATTTGATAGTGTACTGAATATGTTTGCCTTGTTTGGTGTTCCTTGAATTTCTTACATGTACATACATCTTTTGCTAAGTGTGGGAGGTTCTCTGTCATTATTTCTTTGCATATTCCTTCTGCCCCTTTCTTTCTTCTCCTTCTGGGACTCCCATAATGCATTTATCAGTGTGTATATATGATGTTCCATAGGCCATTTTCACTTTTAATATTTCTTTTTTCTTTCTGGTCCTCAATCTGGCTCATTTCAACTGCTTTGTCTTCAAGTTCACCAATTCTTTATTCTGCCAGCTTCAATCTACTCTTGAAATCCTCTTGAAATTTTTCATTTCAGTCATTTTGGTCAACTCTGGTAGTTCTGCTTGGTTCTTTTTTACAATTTCTCTTTACCTAGATTCTCAAATTTCTTACTTATTGTTTTCCTGATATCCTTTAATTCTTTCTCTGTAGTTTCCTTCATCTCCATAAGCATTTTTAAGATCATTTCTAAAAAGGATTGGTTCAGTATTTCCACATTCTCATCTTCTTCATTGATGTTTTCTGTATTTTTACATCCTTCCTTTGAATGGGCCATCATTTCTTGTTTCTTTGTTTTTCCTTTACTTTTTTTTTTTTTTTTTGATAGATACTTTCTTGAGCTTCAGCCCTCCTATCTGGAGGTGAATGCAATGCAATGTCATTCTGGGCCTCTGTCTTGTCTTTGGGCTTTTGATTTTTAGTTATTTTGGAGTTCTTCTGTTTTTAGGAGTTTTGTTGTCCCCTCTGTTTCCCAGAAGACAGACCTCCCTCTCCTGTGTGTTTGAAGTTGGCTGACCATTCTCTAGTGTATCTCTATTGTTTTTTTTTTCTTTCCAATCTTCCTTTCATTGTGTCAAGCTTCTTTTGCCTGAAAGGTAAATTCTTTGAGGCAGTTCACCCTTGAGTCAACTTTCCCAAGTCAGTCTTTTCCAGACACATCAGCACCAGGGACCCATGAAGGGGATGCAGACCAGCTGCTAAATTCCCAGGGTAGAGGATCAGGAAGGGAGTCAAAAGCTTTTCTGACAGTTCCCCAAAACTGAGTTTTTTGGCCTGCCCAGCAAAAGCAGCCCTTCATCTAACAACCTGAGGAAGTGCTGCATCTTTAAATTTTTACTGCCTCTGGCCTGTCCAGGAAAGGCTGAAACAATGGCTGCTGTTGCTTTTGTCCAGGGTGGGTTTTGAAACAATGGCTGCCCTTGGAGCTAAGAACCTGTGATCCGAATTTGTTAATCAAAAGCTGTGATCAGTTATCAGCTGTGCTGACCCTGTTTTTAGGAGAGGATTTTTATGTCCCTTTCTGTCACCAGAAAGGTAGGCAGGTGTTGGACGTCATGGTGGCCTGAAGTAAAAGTGGGAGATGGGTGCCAGTATCTGCCATACAGAGAGAGCAATTTACTATTGTTTGCCATAGTTTATCAGCTTCTTCTTCTGTTCTTCCCTGGATGGAGTACTGTACAGTATTCTTTCAAAACAGTTGTTTCAGATAGTTCCTGCCTACTTAATAGCTGTTTTGATGGAAAGACTGAACCCTGTAGCTCCCTCCTTTGCCATCTTCCCTGGAAGATTCCCTGCAAGTTCATGATAGGCTTTTAATTATCTCATTTAATTAATTTGTTTTAAGTGGAATTGAAGATAAAATGTCTAAAGGTATAAATATTTTAAGGTACTTAATATAATCTATATGCCAAATAGTTTTCAAAGGTTTTACCAATTTACCACATAACTGTATGAGGTTACTCATCTCATTAAGCCCATGATCAATATTAGATATTACATATTTTAAAGCTGTTGATTATTTAACAGAACAATATTGTACATTTATGGTCTTAATGTTCAAAACTTTACTAATAGTGAGACTGAATATTATTCCATATGATTGTTTACCAGCTACAGGTAATATTTTGGGAAGTAACTTTCTTATTCTCCTCATTTATCTACTGTATCCTAGTATTTCCTTTTTTGCTTTCAGATTAACATTCATAAGCCTTTATCTGTTACCATTTGTGTAAATATTTTTCCTCCACCCACTGGATGATTTTAGCTTTTACCCTCCTTTCAAAAGGGGTATTAGTAGCCAAAAGGAGGGCTGGTGCAAAGTACCAGAACTCTGTTGACTTTTATAAAGGGTATTTATTTGGGGTAGAAGCTTACAGTGACAAGTCCCTAAAGAGTCCAACTCAAGGTACCATAAGAGGTACTTTCACACCCAAAGTCTGTTGCCACATGTTGACGCAAGATGGCTGCCAATATCTGCAAGGATTCAGCCTTCCTCTTTCCTTTTAAGGCTCTTTGGGCTCAGCTTCTCCTAATCTCAACTGTAGGCTGGCATAAGGCATGTCTCTCTCTGGGGCTCATTTCTTTACAGAAGCAGCTGTTCTGGTCTGTTCACAAGGTCAGCTGTAGACTATTAGGCCCATCTCTCTTCCCGGGGCCTCTGCCGTGTCTAAAAAGCTGTGTCTATACCTATGTGTTCTTGTCCTGTGTATCTACTTTCCTGTCTTGGATTGGGCATCCATTTATATAGACCACAAAGGAATGGGGGTGGGGATTCAAACCAAGTCACCCTAGTGACATCGTCCAATTAAAGCCCTAATCTTGATTTAATGAAGCAAAAGTGAAACCTCTGAACCTAATACAATCTAATATGTCCAGAGAAACAGACCAGTTTACAAACACAATCCAATATCTAGTTTTGGAATTCACAAACAATATCAAACTGCCACAAGGGGCAACTTTCTTTTTTTCCTAAACATACAGATTCATTTGCTAGGTATTACCTATAGGCCATTTTTTCCTCATAATTTATAGTTTGTGTCTCCTAATTTAATGTACTACATGAAATAAGATTTCAGGGACAAATTTTACACTTTTCCAAGTGTGTCTTTCACACTAAAGCAAAAAATTTGTCAACAAAATTCCTTAAGAAAAGTTTACTCTCTCAATTTTCATTCCCTCCCTAAATGGCTGAAATCTAATTTTGCCAAACTAAAATTGTCCTTACTAAGACTTTAAACTGTCTTGTGTAAAAAGCACACTTATTCCTTATCATCATTAATGTTTCTGTTGAATTTAGCTATATAAATCATTTCCTTTGTCTTAAAACTCTTTTCTGTAATGCCTTTGAGACACCAGATTTTAAATGCTCCCTTTCAGGCTTCTCTAAATACTGCTTTTAGATATCTATGCTCCCCATTCTACAAATATTTAAGAGCTCCTACTCCATGATTAGCATTGTACTGGCATTTCCTGCTAGAATTGTCAACTAGACACACATGTTCCTTATCTGATTAGACTGGTATCCTAGAGGACTAGTGTCTTAGCTTGCCAAAGGCTGCCAATGCAAAAATACCAGAAATGGCTTAGGTTTATAAAGGGAATTTATTTGGGGTAAAAGCTTACAGTTCTGAGGCTGCAAAAATTTCCCAATCAAGGCATCATCAGGGATGCTTTCTCACCAAAGGTCTGCTGCCAGCAGATCCAGGAGTCCAGCAATGTGACAAGACAAAATGGCAGGTCTTCTGGTCTCTCTCTACTTTTTCCTCATGCTCAGCTGTGGGTAATCAGGCATTTCTCCCTGGTTCTGGTCTCCCTGAGCCTCTTGGGGTTTCTCTATCTTTCTGCAGCTGTAGTAGAACATGAAGTCCTCTTTTACATGGCAAGTCAAAATGGCAAAGATCCCTTTCATGTCTTTTCTTTCTGTGTGTTCTCAGTTTATAAAAGACCCAGTAAGAGGGCAGAGACCCAACCTGAGTCACACCTTACTGACAGACCAATCAAAAGCCTTAAAGCTATCTAATTGAAAGTGATCTAATCAAAGGTTTCCTTAATAGAATAGAATGCAGTCAAAGGGCCCCACACCCACAGGAATAGATTAGTTCAAGAACATAATCTTTTAAGGGTTCACAAAATTCAAACACTCACAACTAGGTATCACAAGTCTTTTTCTTATTCCTGTTCTCATATCTCATATTTCTAAGTGAGTTAAAAAAATCGTAGCTTTATTTTTCAATCATCATCCTCCTACCAAGTCTGTTCTTCCATCTGAATTTCCAAGTCATACAAACCAGGCATTCTGGAGTTAACACTGACTGCCCACTGGTATGTGTAAACATCCAATCAGAAACCAGGTCAACACCACTCCTGGGTTTCTCACTCATCTGGCTCTTCCTTTAACCCTTATTGCTCCCACCTTACTTCTGGCTCCATTTTCAAAGGTTTAAGTGGGTACTTTTTTTGGTGATATATGTGTAAGTTTACCTTTCTTACCTATCACAATGAAGTTTTATTTCCCCTCCTAAGTCTATTGCCTACAACCTGTGCTCTGGTTCCTAATTCTTCCATATCTGCTAGGATCTCCATTAGTTTGTATTTTTCTTTTATTTTCAGTTCCTCTAAAAATGGCTCTTTTCCATTATTTTTTTTTTCACAGTAAGTCTCTCATTTTAAAAACCAAAGGAATGAAAAAAGCACTAAAAGGAAACCTCCTTTGTCTCCACCTTCCCCTCTAGCAACTCTCCTGTCTTCCCAAACCAAAGACAAACTTCTTGAAATAGTAGATAAAGCTAAGGTTCTAATGATGTACATCTCATTCATGTCTCAGCCCACTGCAATATGGTTTTCTTTCCACATCACTTGCGAGGAACTGTATATATTGAGTTCACCAATAAAGCTAAGTCTTTTGGAATTTTTAAAGTTCTTATCTTACTTGACTCTTCTATAGTATTATACATTGCTGTCTACTCTTTCCTTCTGGAAAGGCTTGTTCCTTCTAGATTTTGTTTCATTTCACTTTCCTGGCTTTTCTCTGATCTCTTGACTAAACCCCAGCTCTCTCCTTCATGAGCTTCTCTTCCCTTGCTAGCACTTCAATGCTCATGGTTCTTCTCTTGGGTTCTATACTGTCCTTCTCTTATTCTTAGATTGTATGTATGATATTATCAACTCAAGAGCTGTAAGATGCTTTTCACTTAAGTTCTTCAGTCACCTTTCCCATGCCCTTCTGAGACATGTATTCAAAACCTCTTTAATTAGGTATCCCATAGATATCACAAACAAAGCATTTCCAAAGTTAAACTCATGTTTATCAACCATCTTTTCTCAGGTTTTCTATAATGCTTTGACTGTCAACAATATACAGTTTGCTTTTTCTGGGCTTTCATTCTTCTTCATCTTCCAAATCCATATTTTCCCTCCTCTTTTGAATCACATAAGTCTTCTCAGTTCCCACTGCCACTATTTAATTCAAAATACCATTATCTCTTTTTGAGATCATTATAACAACCTTTTCACTGACGTTTTATATTTTGGTCTTGCTCGCATTTATATCTCCACATAGTAAATGTTCTGAAAGCACAAATCTAACTATGCTACTTCATAATTTAAACTCTTTCAGTGTTTCTTCAATGCCTTTGGATAATGTTCAAAGGTTTTTGTTTGTTTGTTTGTTTTGTTTTGCATAGCCTACAGGTTTCAGTCTATACCTTCACACATCATTAGGTTCACATCTCAATATCCCAGACATATTGTAATTCCCCAAAGCACCACATTGTCTTTTGCCTGTGGACCTTTACCCAGGCTGTTCTCTATGCTTGGACAGTTCACTTAATCAACTATGCTTCTGCTTCATGTCCCAGTTTAGAAATCACATTCTTCTAACACTGCATTCCTCATTCAATAAAGTTAGGGTTGTCCATTCAAAGGAGATACCACGAAAACGATTATTACAATTTATTTTACTTTCCTATTTTTGTGTATGTTTTTCTATAAGAATGTAATCCTTTTAAGTGGCACATGGTAGGATAGAACTCATCAAATATTGGTAAAATAAATGAATACTTGCCAAGTTGATTAATGTACTTCAGAAGCTCTGAGAAACATAGAGCTAGACTGCAGAGATTTTTAGCAAATATCCTAAACTATGAATTGCAGAGGATAACAGGTATTAATATGATTAACTTAATTATTATAGCAGAAATGTCATCTCTGAAGTCTAGAATTAGATTGGATAAAATCTGACAATTAATGTAGTGAATTAAAAGAAAACAAACCAAACAAAAACTACTCCTTCATATAAGGGTGTTTTATTAAATGTCCACAACATATACAATCCTATAAGAAAGAGTTCAGATTTAAGAAGTTGACTGATAAATGAATCTTTTTTATTTAATGGAAGTAATACTCTTTTATTCATGAAAAGCAGAATAAAAATATTCATTAAATCCATATGTTTAAAATATCAGCTTTAAAATTTTTCAATACAGCATAATATCAAATAGGAGGTAGATGAAGATTCAATTATCATGCAGGGAACAGAAAAAGAAGGTAATTATATTTTTATATGAATGGCAGCTTACCCAAGACTATTTTCTTTTCCCTTAATGGCTTTTCTATGCAATATAATAGCAAATTACTCTTAGCTTCATGGATGGATATGAGTATTTTTTCATCAAAAGATTTTGGAAGACTTATGTATACTGAGTAAAACTCTTCATGGGATGGAAATAGTTTTGGTAACTGAAAAATGGCTGATTCTTTGTACCTTATACTAGAAATGCTGAAAATATGATTTATATTACAAAGTATTAATGGTCTATATGTGTTTATTAAAAGATATTATTGCATCATACTTCACAAATAAAGTACAAATAAAATTGGATTTTTGGCATAAATGTTACACTAATGGAATTTTAATGCCATTAACATCTGTATAAATACTTGTTGATAGGCTGTTTATGGCTTCTTCCTTAACCAATCCAATCTGCTGCTGGAAAGCTTACAGCACTGGCATAAAACCAATAACTTTCTAAGAGCTATTTGTGTGTGACAAGCAACATCCTTTTCTTTTAAAATATATTTAAGTATATATGTAATTGATCACTAAGGAAAATGACTTCATGAATAAAAAAGAGAATCGTTGGTGCACAAGTTTAAAAACAGAAATGTTCGGAATTGAGCCAAAGCTACATGTTAAGGGTCAATGGCTAACTGCAGCACTAATCACTCCTTTCTATATTTCACTGTTTTATGGCAGAGAAAGTAAAAAGAAAAAGTACTAGAATGACACATATTTGCTAGATTCTGACATTTAAATTAACTTAAAAAATCCATCTACTGAAGAAGGTGGTGCAGATAGTACCTAAAGTATATGATCTTTACAAAAGCAAAGAAAAATACCAAAAGTAAATTGCTAATTATATCTTTAAAAATACATGGATTTTGCAAGACAAGATTTTCTATATTACAGAATTGTTAGAGTTAAGTGAATCCCTCTGGAATGACAGCAACATACTTTGCAAAGTAGTCGCAGTGGTGTTTATTAACCAGTTATAATAAGTGATCTGCATTCAACTTATGTATAATTCTTTCTGAACGGAAGTGATTTGCCATTTATATTGTCCTGTTGAGCTGGAATGCCTTGCCAATACCTTTCTGTTAGAATACCAATTACTACATAAAGAGTGGTTCTTTGGTTTCTTCTGTGAAAGCCACATAACTCAGGCAAATCCTAGGTTTGTCATATATACTTTAATATGTAATGCATCTCCATGTTTGCTGTTACCGGGGCAGGGTCTAGGGTGAGAAGCGAGACATTTGAGGTACTTGTTTTAGGAACAAAACTTAAGTGGGTGCCAAAAAACAAAAACCAAAAACAAAAACAAACCACAGCAATAAGAAAATAATATCTCAATGCAATATTTTAAAATTAAAATGAACAAAATACTAAAGTTTTAAATAAATATAGGACTGGTAACCATGCTGAGCCTAGCCATGTTGAAACCTGGGAAAAAGGAACTATCAGTAATACTGATTCTGTTTTTCCCTGGTGTTTACCCATTTCTAAGTAACACCCTCAGAGTAAAATCATGCTTCCTAAAATAAAAGTAATATAAATATCAGGAGGATGTTGTTTTTAGAACTACTCAGTAGTCATGGTCTAGAATTGATTTTGATATGGTAGACAATTTGGTGTTTTATGAATTTGGAGTACCACTTCATTTTTCATAGAAAGAGACCTTGGAATTGTTACACATTGGCAATTAATTATAGACTAAATTAATTGAAATCATGAGGTCAGAGCTATGCCTTATCCATCTTTGTATCAGACTAGCATTCGACTTGCACACAGTAATCTGGCTTTTGCACTTACTAGTTGTGCAATCCTTTGCAAATTCTTTACCGTTTCTTTGCCTCGGTTTTCTGCTCTTAAATGCATATAATAATAATATAAAATAACTAAACACATACAGTGCCTAACTATAATTCTTAACTAGTAAGGATTTAATAACTAGAGATTTTGTTATTGTTTAAAAGAAAGTGAAATTGAATTCCAGTATGCATGGTTTTAATGCTATCTCAATTGCCAAAGGGTAGGACTTACCTATCCTGGAGGTGAAGTTATCAGTATGAGTCTCTAAATCCAGGCCAAGTCTAATGCTCCAGGGGGTTATTGGCAGGAGGGGAAGATTCCAAGGTTAACCGTAAAATTAGAGCAATTTTCTGAAGGTGACTCCAGGGGAAGTCTTCCTTACCAGAATTCTAACACTGTTAAAAGGTATTTTTAAAATAGACTTTATTTTATATTATATGAGGATTTTGTACTTTTATTATGAAAAATTAATTGCAAAAAGATAAGCAGGATAGACAGACTTAATTGATTTTAAGTTATTTCAAATAATTTTTAGCAATTGCTTAGTAATAACATTGAAGGAGGCTCCATTGACATGATAATCTCCTGTTTCACCCTTTCAATTTAATTATCCTTAGAAAATATCCCTTTACCCAACCTAGAGTCCCTCAGGGAGTGTTAATATAGTAGGTCATCCAAACTGTGGCCCACACAATAGAATAAATGAAGACTGTAGTGATGTGAGGAGGTTGGCTTTCAAAACAATATGACCACATGGGCAACATAGTATTATTGCCACCTGTTTTTCTTTTCTATACTTTTACACTTCAGGTCCCTGTCGTAAGTAATGGATTTTACTCTCTATAAATAGACATTTCTAATTCTACTCATACATGTAAATTTATTAACTGAGGACCAAATAGATGTGCGTTTATTTCTTTTACTATTTTTATTTCAAAAGAAGTCGGTAAGTGGTATTCTATTGATACATTAATTATATAGGCTTAAAGGAATCTAATAAACATTTTTGATACAACTTTAACTTACCAGTCCTATATTTATTTTTGATATAAAATAGCTATAAAAGAAATTCTCATAACACATGTGACAATATATTAATAATAAATTTTCCACACTCTCTAGTCTATTAATTTTCTGCATATGATGATTTCTATATTTGTCAAACTAAAGTATACAGATATGGTTCTGCTAGGCAATGACACATATTACATCATGAACATATATTAAAATATTGTTTGCATTATATTAATCAATTAAAAAATAAGTAAAATTTTTTTCTTTCACAATTTGAGTAACAACATATTAGGGACTAATATACCTGCCCCAAATTACTGTTTTCTATAAGTAAATTTACTAAGTTATTAAGTTATCTCCATAGCCTGGGGAAGATTTAAAGAGTTTTCCAAATGAATACATCATTAATGTAATTAAAATTTTTTCCATTACATTACTTTAGAAAGACACAACTTTATTTAGCAGAACTTCACTGGTAAATGAATCAGGTCCTCCAAGCACAGATTTCAGTTTTTATTGAAAAGACAGGTAAAAGCATTACTGTTTCACTTGACCTCTAGTGGAGCAAAAGCAAATATAGGTATTGTAGGTCTTCCCTACAAAATTATTTTTAGCTTTAAACTGTTATTTATATAAATACTGATTTGTTAACTTTTAAAAAATCATTTTAATTGTGAGAAAGAGCATAAATTTGAAATATTGAATGTAGTTGTGTGCACAATTTAAAAATATTGATTTGTGGAAGCTCTCTTTAATCCTTTTTTAAAATTTTAAAAAAGGTATTTAAATTTATTTTTTCTTCTTCTCTTTCCCCCGCCCCCTCTGTTGTTTGCGCTCTGTCTCTTCTCTGTATCATCCCTTGGTTGTGTGCTCATCATCTTTTTGGAAGCACCAGGAACGAAACCTGGGACCTCCCATGTGGGAGGGAGGCACCCAATGGCTGGAGCCACCTCTGCTCCCGCCCCCCACCTTTTTTATTTTGAAAAGATCTTCTTTACGTTAATCCTTTTTATTTTGAAAGATATATACACATATATATATACATTTGGAATATTCCATATAAGGTATGTTTATAATTTCAACATTTATAAACAAAATATTCCACGAGGTCTCTGGTCATTTAAAAAAGTAAAACACTGCCTGCATACTAGAAGCCCTGAACAAACCTTTTACTTCCTCAGGAGTAACCATTATCTTGAAGTTTATAATTATGACTTTTTTTTTTTGCGGTACAGGAGCTGGGGACTGAACTCAGGATCTTGTGTGTGGGGAGTTGGTGCTCAACCACTGAGCCACTTTGGCTCCCCTGCTTCAGTCTTTTCATTTGTTTGATTGTTGTTTTATATTTGTTTGTTTTGTGTTTGTTTTTAGGAGGCATTGGGAAATGAACCTGACTATCCATGTGGGAAGCAGGCACTCAAATGTTTAAGACACATCGACTCCCCTTGTTTTTTTTTTTTTTAATACAGAAATTATATTTTTACCAAATACCTATATATATATATGTATATATTTACATATATACACATATATAGTTTAGCTGTGTTTGCTTTTGAACTATATATAACTAGAACAAAATTGTATTCTTTTGCCTTCACTTGCTCCCTATTGTTTGAGATTCATCTGTGTTGCTGTTTGCAGATCTAGTTCATTCATTCTTTATTGCTGTATTATATTCCACTGTGTGAGCATATCAGAGTTTATACCTTTCATTGTTTTTGGAAACAGGGTGATTTGGCTATTATGAACAACACTACACTGCTCTGACCATCCTTGTACAAGTGTATATTTGAGCAAATATCTAGATTTAATTGAAAAATCATAGTGCACACCTATCTTCAACTATATTGGAATGCCAAATTGTTTTCCAAAATGTTTGTACCAATTTAAACTCCCACCAGCGAAATATAAGTTACCACTAGTTTGTGACCTCTCCAACACTTAGTTTTGTTAAGCTACTATTTTTTCCCTTTTCTTTTTTCATGTGTGGTTTTAATTTGCATTTCCCTGCTTGCTAATAAGATTAAGCACCTTTCTGTATTCATGAGTGATTTGAGTTTTTTCTTTTGTGCAATGCATGCCAAAATCTCTTTATCATTTTTCTATTGTGATTTTTGTAATTTCGTTATGATTTTTAGGAACTGTTTATGTCTTCCTGATATGACCCCTTTGCTGGTTATATGTGTGGTAAATTACTTCTACATCTCTGTGGGTTTTCTCTTCACTACAGTTAATATGTTTTATATTACAGAGATTGTTTGATTTAATGTAAATAAATTTATCAATATACCAGTACTTTTTGCATATTTAAAAAAATCATTTGATATCCAAGCATATACTTCCATATTTTCTATAAGTTTTCTATTTTTTCTTACTTTGAGGCCTTAATGAATCCAGAATTATTTTTTTCAATATGTACAATTAATTTTAAGTAGGATTTATAGAAAAACCTATGTATTCCCCACTCATTTGGAATTCCACCTCAATTATGTATCAACTGAGCATATATGCATGGTGTCTATATTGTTTCTCCAACTGTCATTTCCCGTAATTTGCTCTGCTCTGCTCTACTTGATTGTACTCTACCCATTCTACTCTAACTTACTCTACTATACCCTACTCTACTATACCTTACACCACACCACAGGAGACCATCATATTTTCACTGTTTTATTTGCTTCAGCTTTACAATAAGTTGCAGTGATTGGTATGGCAACTTCTATTTTATTCATGTGTGTCTGGTTATTTGTGGAATTTGATATTCCATACAAATTTCAGATTCTGCTTTACAATTTCCATAAACAAACACAGACTCCTGTTGGAGTTTAATTGAGATTGCATTGTCTCGATAAGTTAATTTGGGAGAAATTAAAATTTTTAAAATTTAGTCTTTCGATTCATAAATATGCTTATAGCTCATTCCTGATAAAGTTTTGTAACTCTACCAGGAACCATAGTGTCTTGCACATCTTTTGATTTATGTATTCTAACTTGATTTCTTAAAATAATATTGTAGGTGGTTTTGTTTGCTTATAATGTTAGGTTTAATTAGAATCAGTTTTGGTAAGTTATATTTTTCTAGAAAGCTTTTCATTTCTTCCAATCTTCAAATTTATTGTCATAAACTTGTTCACAATATTCTCTTATTGTCATTGTAAAGTTTGCATCATTTGTAATTTTACCCCTTTTACTTTCTGATGTTGGTTATTTGTGCTTTCTTTTGTATTTTCATGATTAAACTTGTCAGGGGAGTGTCAAATTTATTAATCTTATCAAAATAATTTAGACTTTATTGATCCATTTATTACATTTTTTATTTCATTAACTATTACTCTTATAATACAATTTTTATTTTTCAGTAAATTAAAAAATTCACTGATTTCTTCAACTCTTGAATTTCTTAAGTGCTTTTTAATTTCTAATCAAATGAAGTTTTTTTCTAGTTTATCGTAATGTTATCCATTTATAGTTTAACAGCATTATATTCAGAAAACACACTGCTGATTTCAATTCTTTAAAAATTTTTAGACCTTACTGGAGTCCCAGTGGGAAGTCAAGTCTTTTAAAAAAATAAATGTCCTGTGTATGCTTGAGCATAATGTACATTCTTCCATTGTAGAGTCCTTTATATTCTCTTAGGAAAAATTTATTAGTTTGTCAAAATATGTCCTTATTGATTTCTTTGTCTGTTCTATAAATTACTGGGAGAAATGTGATTAAAAATTTCCCACTGTATTTTTAAAAAATTTTTATTTGTTTTTTTAGATGATATGTAGATAACAAAATATGTTACATTAAAAAATATAAGAGGTTCACATATACTCCACTCCCCACACCCCCTACTTCTCCCATATCAATAATCTCTTTCATCATTGTGGCACATTCACTGCATTTGGTGAATACATTTTGGAGCACTGCCACACCACATGGATTATAGTTTACATTGTAGTTTACACTCTGCCCCAGTCCATTCAGTGAATTATGGCAGGATATATACTGTCCTGCAACTGTCCCTGCAGTATCATTCAGGACAACTCCAAGTCCCTAAAATATGCTCATATTGCACCTCTTTTTCCCCTCTCCCTGCCCTCAGCAACTCCCGTGGCCACTGTCTTCACATCAACAATACAATTTTTTCCATTGCTAGAGTCACAATAGTTCTGTAGTAGAATACTAGTAAGTCCACTCTAATTCATATTTCATTCCTCCATCTTGTGGACCCTGGGATGGTGATGTCCACTCCACCTCTAAATTGAGAGGGGCTTAAATTCCACATGGCTAATGGATGCAATTCTCCTGCTTGCATCCCACTGCATTTAAAACTTTCTATTTCTCTTTTGTTTTTCTTTAATTTTTGCCATTTATTATTTTCAAAGTTATGTTATACTCGTCCATTAAAATTAAAAGTATTGTCTTCTTGGAATGTTGAACTTTTCATCATTATCAAATTCTACTCTCTATGTCCAGTATGATTTTTTGCCTTAAAGTCAATTTTATGTTATATTAATTTAAGAACATGAAATGTCTTTTGATTAGAATTTTGTGGGATACTTTCAAACTTTGTACACCTTTATAGTTTGTCTTTTATAATTACATAATTAGATTCTCCTTTAAATCAACAGACATTTGTTGTCTAACTGGATTATTTATACCATTTACGTTTTTTTGTGACTACTGACATATATGAATTTAAAAGAAATATCTTATTTTGTGCTTTCTATCTGTCCTGCATGTACTATGTTCTTTTGCTTTCCTTTCTTGGCTTCTTTTTTTGACTGAAAACAACTTTAATTTTCTTTCTACTAATTTGGAAAAATTAGTTTGTCTCTATTCATTTTAGTTTTTACCTCAGAAATCACAAAATCAATATTTAACATAACAGAATCTAAGATTAACCAATATTTCCCTTCTCTAAGAGAGTACAAGAATCTTAGTATCCTATATTTGAATCATTTTTAATTTTGCAACACATTAGTTTAGTATTCATTCTTCAAATTTTGTTAGAATTTACCAACATATTTGTTTATGAAGTTTCCTATCTTCTTGCATTTAAGATCTTTCATCTGGGATTGTACAGCCATTAAAATATCTTTAATAAGGGTCTTTCATAAAGTTCTTCTACTGTAGTTTTTGTTTGTATAAAAATATATATGTTTTGCCCTTATTTTGGAAAGACATTTGAGTGGTAAAGAATTCCAATTGGGTAGTAACTTTCTTTCAGAGTACTGCAGATATGCCATTTATTTTTGCCTTCCATTGTTGTTTTAAGAGAGTTGCAGTCAGTCTAACTTGCAACTTCTTTGAAGGTATATTAGTCAGACAAAGGGGTACTGATGCAATATGCCAGAAATCTGCTCACTTTAATAAAGGGTATTTACTTGGGGTAGGAACTTAGAGATACCAGGCCATAAGGCATAAGTTACTTCTTTCACCAAAGTCTATTTTCATGTTTTGGAGCAAGATGGCTGCCAAAATCTACAAGGTTTCAGGCTTCTTGGCTTCCTGCCTTCCAGGGTTTTGCTTCTCTCTGGGTTCAGGGTTCCTCTCTTCCCAGAGCTTGCTTCTTCTTGGTCTCAGGGTTTCTCTCTTCCTGGGACTTGCTTCTCTTTCCTCTGTGTGCTTTACTTCCTGGGGTTCCAGCTTAAGGCTTCAGCATCATACTCCAACATCAAAACTCCAACATCAAAATCCCTCAACTCTATACTTTGCCATGCCTTTTATTTGTGAGTCCCCACCGCCACCAAGGGACAGGGACTCAACGGCTTACTGGCACAAGAGATTTATAATTAAGTAATCAAGTAAACCTCTGAATCCAATATAAACTAATACACCCAGAGGAAAGACCAGTTTACAAACATATTTCAATATTTCTTTTTGGAATTCATCAATAATATCAAACTGCTACAGAAGGTAATCTGTATATTTTTTTCCATTACTTTATGATTTTCTTTTAAAGTTGCATTCAGTTTTACTATAATGAGTCTAGCTTTAGATTTACTTTTAAATTTATCCTATTTATGATTCACTCAACTTCTGGAATATGTGGATTGCTTTTTTTTCATCCAGTTCAGGAAATTTTTCGGTATCATCTTATTGGATGTTGTCTATACCTCATTCTATTGTGCTTCTCCTCTGGAACTCCAATCAGACATAATTTAAATCTTCTAAAACTTGGTCTATATATTTCTTACCTCTTTGTTTTTCTTATCTTTGATTTTCTGTACTAGATTCTAGATAATTTCTTCTCACCTATTTCCAAATTTATTATTTATTCAGTTATGTGTTATCTACAGTTAAACCTTTATGATGATTTTAAAAATTTAACTGTTTTCATTTCTGCAATTTATGTTCAGGTTGTTTGCAAAGAGCTTTTATTCCTTTAAGTAATGTAAGCATGTTTATCTTATAATTGGTATCTAATCTAGTATTTTTGAATTTTTTTCTGGTCTTGGTTGTTTCTGTTGTTTCTCAGTTATGGTGCCATATTGTCTTATGTACTTGGCTATTTATGATTGTTTCACGTTTTCTTTGAAAAATCATTTGTGGGGTCTGAAGTTTAGGATCGAAATATGTCCTTCTGGAGGTAATACGTTTTCAATTCTTCCAGGTATATAGGTTACAGAAAGTATATATATTTACACACACATATATATAATTTTATATATTATAAGGATTGGGATCATGTTAAAATAAAGTCACAGCCTTAGATTGTACAAGTTTATTTAGCCCTCTCTATTTCCTGAAGAATGAAATTCTGAATCATTCTTTATTCTCTGACTCATTTTTTTCCTTCAAATTTACCCTTATATTCTGATTTTACAAAACTCACACAGCCTTTATTTGCCCAAAAGTATTTCTGCATTTTGTTTTCCCATTTTTTAACCTTTTTTTTCTGTCCATGTACTTAATTTCAGCATCTTTTCTAAAATCAAGAAGTCATATAAAACTGAAGGATTCTCAATGTAAAAATGGCAAAAAGAATTGACTTTCAGTTTGTTTCATTATATTGGAAAAATATGTTATAAAATATTATCTCTATCATTTTCTTTTTTCAAGACATACCAGAAAATGAACCCAGTACCTCGTCCATGGGAAGCAGGTACTCAGTCACTGAGTTATACCCACTCCCAATCACTATCATTTTTGAATGATCCAAATATAATACAAATTGGTATGGAGGAGTGAAAACTGAACTAAAAAGGCAGAAAAACTGGCTGTTACTAGTTTTTTCAGCCTTTTAAATCTTAGTTTCATCAATTAGGAAATGAGGATGGTAATAAATGTCTTGCCAACCTGTGTGAGGCAAAAATATATCATTTTAGTATTTTAGATATAAAGACTATCATCTTCTTATTTAGATACAAATGTTGGAAATAGCAATGTTGATTTTGAATCTAGATGCATGTGACTCTGTCTTAGTTTGCCAAAGGGATGCCAGAGAGAGAGAGAGAAAAAGAATGGATTGGCTTTTATAAATGGGGTATATTTGGGGTAAAAGCTTAGAGTTGAGAGATCATGAAATATCCAAATCAAGGCAACAGCAGAGATGCTTTCTCACCAAAGCCAGCTACTGGTGATCCTGGTGTCCTGCCAAGTAAGCAAACTGGCCACCAATCTCTGCTGAGGTCCCTGCATTTCCATCCAGAATCTAGTTTCCTGGAGCTCAGCTATGAACAACCAGCAATAGGCCTTGTTCTTTCTGGGTCCCTCTCTCAGTCTGGCCAGCTTACTTTCTTCCCCAGCGCTTCTGTGTGCTATCAGGCATATGGCTCAACTCTCCAGCCTTGAGCTGCTCCACTGGCTCAGCCTCTAGGGGGTTTTGTGCTTAAGTTTGGCCACCAGAGATCCGAGTTCTCTCTCATATGTTAGGGTCAAAAAAGGCAGCTTCCTTTCTTTGTGTCATTCTCTTTCTGTGTTTCCATTTATATCAGACCCAGCAAGAGGGCAGAGACCCAATGTGGTTCATGCCTCATTGATGAAGTCCAATCAAAAGCCCTAAAGTGATCTTATAAAATAATCTAATCAAGGACTCCTTAAATCAATTTAATGTAATCAAAGGGCCTCACACTCATGGGAATGGATTAGTTTAAGAAAATAATATTTTTCATTTTGGGACTCACTAAAGAACTTCAAACTGTCAAAGATTCCAAAGCTTTTTCTCTCTGTCACAGCAAATCGCAAGCTGTTGTCCTTCTTAGAAAGTGATATTTATGTCTTTTATAAGGGTTGGGAAATTTTTAGCCATTATTTCCTCAACTATTCTTTCTCCTGTTTTTCTGTTCACTTCTTCTGTGATGCCCACGATGCATATGTTTGTGCATCTCATGTTGTCATTCAATTCTCTGAGAACTTGTTCAATTTTTTTCTATTCTTCTCTTCCTGTTATCAAGTTCAGATGCTCTGTCTTCTAATCACTTATTCTGTCCTCAGTCAATTCAAATCTGCTGTTACATGTCTTTAATGTATTTTTAATCTCATCCATTGTTACTTTCAGTCCCATAAGATCTGTTACTTTTCTTTGCACACTTTCAAATTATTCTTTATGTTCACCAAATATCTTAATCTCCTTTATTTCTTTGGTCATAATTTCCTTTAATTTCTTAAATTTATTTATGGATTTGTGTGAACAGCCTGATTAATTGTTTTAAATCCTGTGTCTTATCAAGATTTTTTATTTGATCATTGGCTGGACCATATTTTCTTGTTTCTTGGTATGCCTTGTAATTATTTGTTAATGTCTAGGCATCTAATTTAGTTAGTGCATTTACTCTGATGGTCAGTTTTTCTTTCTTGCTTAGTGGTTCTGTTTTATGGCTCTTCTTTGATTTTTGATTCAACTTCTTTCTAAAACTTTAAAAATTGCCCTTTTTAAGTTATCAAAATAGGATCAGTTGAAAGTGGATGTGGCTCAATTGATTGGACTTTTGTCTACCATATGGGAGGCCCTGGACGCAACTCCTTGTGAAGGCAAGCTGGCCTGTACCCATGGAGAGCTGACAGCCTGTGCCCATAGAAGGCTGATGGCCCACGGCCATGGATAGCTGGTGCAGCAAGATGATGCAACAAAAGGATACAGCAGACACAGAAGAACGTGCGGCAAATGGACAGAGAGGGCAGACAGCAAGCAAGTGGTTGGGGGGGGGGGATAAATTAAAAAAAATTATATATATATAAATCTTAAAAAAAAAGAATCAGGGACCCACTAATGGGGCATAGACCAGATCCACTGGGGCATGGAGATAGGGACAAGGGACTCCAAAAAGCCTTATCTTGCTTTACTTCACTAACCTTCCAGCAAGTGGTATTCTTTGTAAAACCTTACCATGGAGATGTTTCTTTCAACTTCCACTGGCTAGAGTTTCAGAGCCCTTTAGTGTCACAATTCAAAGCAGGGCTTTGCTATTTTAAACTCTTGAAAGAGAAACAATACTCAGCCCTCTGCACCTTCCCTCTTCCAAGGGAGCAAAGAGCCCAATCCACTCTCAGTTGGCTGATGTCAGTCACAGGTTTTACCATGGCTGTTTGCCTTGAGGGTGGGGGGTTGGGCCTCATTCTCAGCTGTGGGGGTGAGGAACTAATGGTTATCCTTTCATACTCTTCATCTATCTGGCCCTACACTCCCATGCAGCACTGGAAGCACTCCCATGGTCTGTACATCCCCAAAGCAGCTCCTTTGGACAGCTTCTATCCTTCCTCCATAGTTTCTGTGAGTGTGTTGCACCCTGCTGATGTACTTCAACACCAACTTCCCGGAACCCAGGCAAATTTGACATGTTATTATAGTCCTGGAATATCTTTTTCTGATTTTTTTTTTAAATTTTAAAGAGGTTTTTTATTACATAAATGTTAATCAGAAATATAAAGGATTCCCATATATCCTACCCTTTCCCCTGCCCCATTTCCCCCATTAACATCTTTCATTAGTGTGGTATATTTGTTACAATTGATGAACACATATTGAAGCATTGCTACTAACCATGGTCAATAGTTTATAGTTTACAATTCACATGCACAATTTGATAGATTTTTGACAAAATGAATAATGACCTGTATCATCATTTTAAAGTTATGCAGGAAACTCTAATGTTCCAAAAACGTCCTATAGACCTATTCTTCTTCTCCCTCCCCTCAGAGGCTCTGGTAGCCACTGCCTTTGTATTAATGATACAAGTTCTTCCAGTGCTAGAATAATAATGTCTACTTTAATCCATAGTTGCATTCCTCCTTATGTTTGTTAATTCCTCAATATTTAGGATTTTAGGATGGTGATGCCTACTTTGTTTCTGACTGAGATGGAACTTAGCAAGACAGATGGATGGAACTGTCTTGCTTGGAATTATGGATACTCTCCATTTTTTGGGATGGGCGCTGTACATCATCAACCTAGAATATCTTAAGTTAGTGTTCTTTTAAACCATTATATTGTTAACAAGCAATAATTATACACTCAGGGTTATAAAATGTATTCCACAAAATGAATTAATCAAAAAATTTGGGAAATAGATAGAGACAACCTTAAAGATTAGATACAGGGAAGCGGACTTGGCTCAGTGGATAGGGCGTCTGCCTACCACATGGGAGGTCCACGGTTCAAACCCTGGGCCTCCTTGACCTGTATGGAGATGGCCCACCCGCAGTGCTGATGCGTGCAAGGAGTGCCGTGCCACGCAGGGGTAAGGAGTGCGCCCCATAAGGAGAGCCGCCCAGCGTGAAAGAAAGTGCAGCCTGCCCAAGAATGGCGCCACACACAAGGAAAGCTGACACACAAGATGACTCAACAAAAAGAAACACAGATTCCCGTGCCACTGACAACAATAGAAGCGGACAAAGAAGAATACACAGCAAATGGACACAGAGAGCAGACACTGGGGGTGGGGCGGGGAGGCGGGGTTGGGGGAAAAGGGGAGAAAAATAAATAAAAATAAATCTTAAAAAAAAGATTAGATACATAGTTACATGATTAGGTATTATAGCTACATGTATCCATGATTAGTAATTCATTTATTTCTTAACTTGTGAAATTAAAATTTTTCTGTGTCAAGAATTCTGAAAGTTGTGAGATTTTTACCCTACCTACAAGTAGGAAGTTAGCCTGATTATGAATGCAGGCAGAAGATCAGAGACAAAGGACTGTAAGGCAGAGCAGAGATAAAAGACTGAAAAGACTAAGAGGGATACTAACTTCTAAGACTGTTTATTTTTGGAAAAGATAGTCTGGAATAAAGGCACAGTTAGGGCCACAAACCCAGGATGTTCAGAAACATCACAGACGCATTGTTTCAGTTTGTTAAAAGCTGCCTAAAGCAATATACCAGAAATGGGTTAACTTTCATTTTTTATAATTCATTTATTTATTTATTTTAAAGAAACTTTAGACTACATAAATGTTACATAAAAAATACAGGGATTACCAATGGACCATTCCCTGCCCCCTCACACTTCCTCACTTTAACAACATCCTTCATTAGTGTGGTACGTTTGTTACAATTGATGAACACATACTGCACATTGCCATGAACTGTGGATTATAGTTTACATTATAGTTTACCCTCTGTCCCATGTAATCTTGTAAGTTATGACAAAATATATAATGGCCTCTGTATCCATCATTGCAACATCATGCAGGACAATTCCAATGTCCTGAAAACGCCTCCATATTACACTTATTTTCCCCTCTTCTTCCCCTCAGAACCTCTGGTGGTCACTGCCTCCACATCAATGGTAATGGGGATTTATTAACTTATAAATTTACAGTTCCAAGGTTGAGTAAAATGTCCAGATCCTAAGCCAGCAGCCAACACTCTCTCCCTGAAGACCTGCTGTGGTCAATCTTGGACTTCTCTGTCACATAGGAAGGTACATGGTGGTATCTGTCAGTCTCTGCCTTCTCTCTGGGTCTTTTTGCTTTCAGCTTCCCAGTTTTCATGGCTTCCTCTCTCAACTTCTATGGGTCCCTCTCTGAGCTCCTATCTCTTTCTCTGTCAACTTCTGGGCTTTTCTCTGTATTTGTCTCTCACTCTCTCCATATTCACCTCATTTATAAAGGACTCCAGTAAGAGGATTAAGACCCACCATGGGTCACTTCAAAAAGGAAGGTCCCACCTTCCTTTATACCCACAGGAATAAATTAGCTCAAAGGACATATTATATTCTGTATCTGATAAATTCACTGTGGCAGGTTGAGATTTATGAACCAAAGAAAAGGTATTGATTATGTTTGTAAACTGGTCTGTTCCTCTGAGTGTGATACTCTTTGACTGTATTAGATTCAGCTAAGATGTCTTTGATTAAATTATGTTAAGATTAGGGCTTTGATTGGACCATGTCAGTAGGGTACAACTCAGGTTAAGTCCCTGCCCCCTTGATGGGCTGATATAAAAGGGCACTCACTAACTCAAGAAGATACAGAAAAAGATACACAGGAAGAGAGAGTGCTCCGTAGACACAGAAGAGGAGAGAACTTAGTTATTTTGGTCCTGCCATGTGACAGAAAGGAGAAGGCTCAAACGACAAAAGCCCTGGGAAGAGAGATGAGCCCTTTGCCAGCCTATAGCTAAGATCAGAAGAGGCTGGGCTCATGGAGCCTTAAGAGGAAGAAGGCTCCAGAAACCAAGCTAGAGATCACCTATCATCTTGCTTCAATACGTGGCAAGTGACTTTGATGAGAAAGTACCTCTTATGGTACCTTGAGTTGGACTCTTTAGGGCCTTGTGACTATAAGCTTCTACCCCAAGTAAATACCCTTTGTAAGAGCCAACAGAATTCTGGTACTTTGCATTAGCACCCCTTTGGGTGACTAATACATAATTGTCTTATGGTTTTGAAAGCTAGATGTCCAAAAGGAGATCACTCTCTCCTCTATGTTTGCACCTCTGGTTTCCACTGACTTCAGCTACTCTGTGTTAGAATTTCCTCTCTTTAAAAGGTCTCAAGTCATAATATAGATTAAGGCCAACTGTAATTCAGTTTGGCCACACCTAAATAGGATCTTCAGAGATCCTATTCACAAATAAATATATAACTTAACTGATTATATTATTTTCAAGGACTCTGTTTCTAAATGGGTTCACACCCACAGGAACATAGATTAAGACTTGAACATGTCTTTTGTGGGATACATGGTTCAATTCCCAACAGAAATTTAGTGACAGTCCACAGAAGAATGTTCTCTTCATAAAGTAATGTCAAGGTTTTTTTGAAAATGTTTATACTCAATGTGACTGCTCATTATTGGATCTAGCCATTTGTTTTTTATTAGCTTTGTTTGTAGGCCCCACATGAGCCATTCTTATATATTAGGTAGTTTGCACTCAGGAAGCATACCAATGATTCCTGGCTGAGGCAAGACTTTTTGTTGTGTGTTTATCTTTTACAGGGGTTTTTGCTTACTAGAACTCAGTCTTTCAATTCCACAAACTGTGTACCTGTACTTGCTTGTATTTGAGAACTTTCACCTTGTTCTGTCTCTCTTAAGGCATCAGTTCAGATTGATGAATAGAATAGAATAGATAATTTTAATTTGCTCAGCCTTATTTCTCCATCTCTAAAATATAAGAATCACAAGAATGTCTCTAATTTTCAGAGTTCTATCATATTAAAAATTTATGTGTAATAGGGGTGATATTCAAAATATTTAAGCTTTAAGACAAGGGGACTGACCAATCAGAAAGGACACTGGCTTTGAATGGAAGACATTAGACATTTAGTTCCTGAATATCTTAGAATTTGGGGGAAAGGAGTCCCCAGGGGAGGAACTAGGGCAGCCATGTGGGACACAGAGGTTAGTGGTGAGGAGGGGCACAAGACAGCTGCAATTCACCAATGAGATAAGAATGTATTTCAGTATTTTGACAACTGCTGCAGTCATACTTTTATATGCTAATCTTACATAAGTCCTAATTAATACTTTGTAAAATTCAGAGCATTATCTAATTTCCTAGGATCTATGATGCTTTCGTCCTGCTTCTTTCTTTATCTTGCTGGAAAATGCCAATTGAAAGTTTTCACATAACTTGTCAACCACCACTTGGTTGACAGAAACTCTAAGCTGCCATGTATTATAAAATTCATTCTAAATTAGAGAGGTTAAAATGTGAAAAAAATCTTGGAACTAGTGATATATCAAATAAATTATTAGCTCTTTTATTAGTATACATTATTCTTTAATATGAAATGTAATTATCCCTAATAGCAATTTTGGGTCATAAAATTAGCCCACCCATTACAAGAATTATGCAACCTGATTCCCGACTGTTACTCTAATATACTTTTGATGTATTTTGAGTGAAGTGTTTGACTTTTTAACTGAATGCCTACTATTTGTCAGGCATTTTGTAAGTGCTAAGGATCTAGCAGTGAATCAAGTAACAGCCTTGAACTTCAGGCAGCATATAGTACACAGACATTTTAGTTAAAGCTATTAAACATGTATGTCTGCATAAGATAAGGACTAAAGACAGGTAAGTCCTGGGTTCAGTGGGAGTTTATAGGAAGTAGATGATTCTTTGGTAAAGTCTAATCATGTACGATGTTTTTAAATTGTGCTCTGTGAAGCCCTAGGAGGCTTTGCAAATACCTCATATACTGGCTGCTATGGGAAGTAGCCAAAAGATCAGACCCACTTCGTTAAATCAGAGCAGATGTACTCTTAGCTGTTTTACACACTGTATTGAATTTTAGGTAATATTTCATTTGAATAAAGAAGTTTTCTGCTAAAATATAAAGTTTGAAAGCCATTGATCTGGTAGACGAGGCACTA
The DNA here is from genome assembly GCF_030445035.2 of Dasypus novemcinctus. Taxonomy (NCBI): domain Eukaryota; kingdom Metazoa; phylum Chordata; class Mammalia; order Cingulata; family Dasypodidae; genus Dasypus; species Dasypus novemcinctus. The sequence goes on along the minus strand of NC_080684.1, from coordinate 68,550,045 downwards.
ATCTCAGCATGAAAATGTTTAAATTAAATTTCCAACTCTACTGCCCATTTGTAATATGACTTCAAGTAACAAAACCACGTCTAAACACATGACTGACAAACAAATGATTCCAGCATGATTTTGATCCTACATTTCAGTTAAACTGTAAAGAAAGCCATGTAAATTATTCTGTTCAGGCTGCTGTGCATGGAACAGCCTTCATCCTATGTTGCGATCACAAGAATTCTCTCACCATCCGATATCCACTGATTTGTAGGTTTACCCATATTTTCCCCTCCTTTTGTGGGCATAGAAAAAAAAATGAATTACAATCTGTGTTGGGAACTGTGATATGCTCATTACCTTTATGTTATGTTGTTTCTTTGAATTTTAATAAAAAAATAAGAAGTGATCCTTTCTAGATTTAAAATGAGAAAAGGAAATGCAAAGTAACTATGTAGTTTGTCCATGACTATACAGCCTAGAAATGCTGAAGCTGTGATTTAAAGCAAGAGAGCTAACTTTTCTAACTCATGCTAATAACATTATGTTACACTAACTGTCTACATCAACTCTCTCTATACTACATAGAGGAAGATTAAGAAGGTAGGTAATGGGAGGCAGCATGTACTTCTGTGAAGTAGGCAAAAGTTTACAGGCACAAAATTGATATATAAGTGTATGCTTTCAAAATACATTAATACAATAAAACTGCTGGAAAATGAGAATTTGTTCTAAGAACTAAGTTACACAAGCCTCTCATTAAAAACAATCTCTGTTTATCTCAATATATAAATATGGTGAATATAAATAAATGCTACTACAAAAGTATTGAGAGAGATGTATGTATACAATACAATAGTATTATACCATGGCAGGATAGATAGCATAGGTAACACAAGCTAAGGGAGCTGACAAATCTACGTAGGCAGACAAACCTTCCTGGCTAAAATCCAGGAGTTACGCTTGTTACACAGAACTCTCAAGGGTACCAGGCAATCAGAGGTCACAATCGAGGCAACAGAAGCAATGTCACCATATCAGAGAATGGGCCAATTCAGATCTGCTCCCTGACAGTCACTGAGGTCAAGGCTTGCGGCAAATAATTATATTAAACGTGGATATTCCCTGCACACTTTTAGAATTGTCATCTGAACAAACAAGGTCAGGTCATCTGTAGGTTAAATCTGAGTTCTTTTCCTGGCACTTTGAGCTTACTTTCTAGTCTTAATATCTTTACCATTTACAATCTTGCAACTGTAATTTTCATTTGATCAAGTAGATGCTTAATAAATATTTGTTGTCTCCTTAACAACAACAAAAGCTTTCATTTAAAAACATTTATTTATTATTTGAGTACATTTAAAATGCATTATTTGTTCTCAAATATTATTTTAAATTTCTGACTATAGTGATCATTTTCACAATTTAAACTTCAAAACTTTAATGTTTAAAGTGCAGATACTTAAAATAACAAGGAAAATAGTTTCATATTCAAATTAAATAATCTCAAATTTTATCAAATTAATTAGCATTTATGTACCACCTTGTATACAGGCAATTAAATTCTACAAATTAATTTTTTATTAAAGATACAAAATTTTACAAATAATAATGTACCAAAAGGTGTATTTATAAATAAGTAGCTGAACTTCATCTAAATTGAATAATGAAAATAGAATATATGTGGAATAGAGCTGCATGAAAAAATAGATGCATGAAATGCAATATTAGTTAATATTTTCCGTACAGCAATTTCATGGAATTTATGAATTTTTACAGTTTTTCCTGAAACCTCAAATCATACTTGAAATTTACTTTGTTCCTAATTTTAGTCCATGTTGTTAATTTAATTATAAATATTTAAAAACCCTTTAATTATAGTACTATTTTGGTTATTGCTGTAATTAAAGTATACCAACCTTGAGATTATTATTGTGAGAATAAATTTTTCTGTACCCATTTTATACTAAACATGCTTTTAAAAATCAGTACATTCCAGGGACTCACATTTGTAGATAAATTCCAAGAAGTAAGAAAATCAAGAATTTGATTCTTGGTTTTATTTTATATTAACTGATATTTCACTTTTGAAAATTCATACATTTAATATTTAAATTACATATACACATACACTTTCCAACAAAATTCCAAGACTTTGTCCCAAATGAAATACACGAAAAACTAAATTATAACATTGTAAGACTGAATCTGGCAATGCTCAAAATTAAACTGATGACTAGTAAAATTCTGTGTTTTTTTTAATGGTTTGTATACTTAGTATACTATCAATAGAAAACATTGTACTTATCATATCCTAAAACATTATTAAAGATAATACTTCTATCACTGTTCAATCAATACTATAGCTTTTAGTTGCTTATTTTATAATCACTCTTTAGGCTGTGTAAGATCAGAACTGAGAATTTCTGTTGTTTGATAAGTAATATGATTTTTGTAAAATGTGTAAATCAGCTTAGTTTAACAGTTCAGATTGTGTCAACTTCAGAGACTTAATATTTAGTTGTTAAAATCATATTTTTAAGTTTAGTTCTAGTATATTTTAAATCCATAACTGAATTAACTATACAAGGAGAAAAAGTATCAAACGTATGTTAAACATTAAAACTGTTATTAGAAGGAAACACTTCTTGACCTCATTAAAATAATTAACATTTCATAACATTATATTTCACTTCCAAGTTATGGAAGAGCAAAAAAATTATCAAAACAAACTATATAGTCAATTACATTTTCAGATCAGCAAAATGCACTTGTAAGAGTCTTCCTTTGCCTAATCCAATTGCCAAAGGCATTTCTGACATATCAGACAGGTAGGTAGAAACATTCCTGGCATAATTTCTGAAGTGCACAGTTTTTGGTCCTTTTACGATTTTCGCTTTTCTGAAGCTATAAAAGCTAATACAGAAGATTACACCCACACACAAAAACATGTACACATAATACACATATATAATTGGGGTTAATTTTTAACATCACTTGGACTCAAACTATTTTGGCAAGTTACTCCAGTAGCAAACTTATTATTTGTGATTTATCTACTTATTTATTATGTAATAATGAATTATCTTACAGGAATGGAAACGAGGACTTGTACTGCAAGCTAATCTCTTAGAAACATCTGGCAATACTTCACTTCACTTATCACCCTAATGGGCAATAAAATCAATGATTTTGGTGGCATTAAACATGATGAACAAAAAGAAGGTAATATATTTTATCACCATTCTTTCATATTTGAGACACATGGTTCCACATTAAGAGGAAGAATTTTAGTCAAACTGTCATCTACTTCTTGAATTCTACAGCATCTGATTTGTTTCTAAAATTATCTGTGTTTCACACTCTAAGACCTGGGTCACAACCTTATTTAAGGACAGGAAATAGTTATCAGGTCACTGAGTGGTCAAATGAAAAGGGATTTGAAATGCTTCAGCACTTAGGACTCTATTCATTGAAATGACTGACTTCTGTGTTGTTTAAAGGTTGATGTTTCTCTACTAGACTAGTCAGTTTATGACTATATGACGACAAAAATTTTAAGCAAATTCTATTGTTAGAGAATAAGCAAATAGATTGAAAGTTCATATAATCAACTTTTTGCCAAACGGCCTTATATGTTGATAAAAAGAGAGACTGTTAAAGATATGCACAGATATTTTAATTAAGAACTTATCTGAATTCAAGGTTATATAACTCTTTTGGCAATCGGGTGTGATAGAACTGTGGATGGAAGTAGAGTACATGGAAATTATTTCACTATGCTACTTTTCTTTGAAAGTAGATTTAAAACCTGTCATGGTAATTTAGTACCACATTTTACTATAACCCAGGATAAAACCATGTTATCTATTACTATGCCATTGACCAAGACAACCCCATGATAGGCTTTTTTCCTTTGTTTTTATATTCACCTGATGCTATTTCAAATGAATATAATCTATATCTGACGATGAAGTCAGTGCAAAAAAAGTGAATATTTGAGATGAATTATTTAGAACTAGAATGGTTTCCTTAGAGTTTATGATCATTACTGATAACCAAAAGGAACATTTTGCCCAGTCTCCAGTACATGTACTCTTAGGTATATTCCGCAAAGGGAAGCTCATGATGAAGAATAAACTTCAAAAATATATGATAAACAATAGAAGAGAATTCACCCAAGGTAGTGCTTGAATATCTCCTTTCTCAAGAATAGACATTATGAAAACGGCACCACATAAAGGTGGTTCCATAGTTATGTACACTTTTCTATATGATCACTAAACCTTAAGAAATTGATGTTTTATTACACAAATATTGAAGGACACAACTCTATTATTGATGGACAGGAGCTTGGAAAATTAGGCACAGATTTTATTTTTAAGTTTTATTTTATAATAAGAAACTGGTCCATTAAAACTATGTAACCAAAGATCGAGTGCATGCACTGGAAGGCCCCTGCAGTCTTTTACAACTTTTCAGAGGCCGCGGTTGTGAACTGGGTTTGCACTCTGCCAGCAGAGCAGCTCTGACCCATGGAGAGCACTCCTTCAGATCAACACTGCCTCGGGCCTTTCTGCTTTCTCCAAGAAGTCTTACATTTCAGGCATCAAGTTGAATTTCTTCTGGAGATGATTAACCCAAACCCATGACAGATTTTTTCCAAGATATCCAACCCCTTATGTTTATTTTATCCTGGCTCTTTTTTGGATGTCCTGGACACAAGTAACTTACTCATTTTACATGTTAAAGGGCTGGTAGAGAGCCATTAATTCCTTAAAAAATGAGAACATATTTCAGTGTGCAGGGCTCATTGTGTGAGCTCATATTAGCTATACAATTTAGAATTTTAAGGAAGATGTTTTCCTCTACTGTGAATTTTTAAAGGCATTTCATCACCTCTCAAGATAAAGATCTTATACTTTTGGGGAAACACATTCTTGTGATGTACTAAAAACACAATGTTAAAAGGATCAGTTACTGTTTCCATAAGCCCAGTTTGTAGGGGGTTTCAACTAAGCAAAAACTTGGAACACACAATTTTAGATAATAGTTAAATAAAAATATGTAAAAAGGTCTATACTCCTTATATACCAATCCTTGTAATTGTTTCTATATCTTCACCTATTTATTCTTATCATGGGTGAGATGAATGGTGAAGAATTAATTCAGGTGTTTTTTTCAACATAAAATATTTTAAACTCAGGCAACTGAATGGCTTTCTTTAGACATGATTATTAATATTTTTTGAAAAGAACAGTTTTTTCCTTTGAAAAAAGTGAGTGCAAAAGATTAAGATTTATACAGACTTTTTGAGAACATATTCAATTCTCTCAGGATTTATGTTTCTAAGTGCAATGGAATTTTTATTATGAACATTTGAATTACTTTTAAATATTTAAATGTCAAAATACTTCAAATGAATAAATGAATCACACATACACACTATAGCAATAGAAATGATTACTCAATAATATATTTGAACACTTGCCCTTCTAAGAGCAAAAGAAGTATATCAAAGGGAAACACATAAAAAGTACATTTAAAGGACATTTTAAATGTGAAGTCTTGCTTTTAAGGTAGTGACTGATAAATAAGGTAAGAAATTTTAAAAAAAGTATGAATTAAAAATCAATATCACATATCAAGGAGAGACACTCATTTCATCAGATGGGAATTGCATATGTAGACATATATGAAGATATATGAGAATGGAAACAAATACAAAATGAGATCAGAAAGCATCTCAATTGAATACACTACCCTTGACACAAATAATTCCATTTGAGCATAAGACTGTCATTCAAAAGTAGCAATTCTGAACAACTAGCAACTTTGAATTAATATAAACTTCGACTTTAGCATTTGTATGATGACAAAATGGTGAATTTATGGTAAACAGGTTTTAATTTCTTAAAGTTAACCCTACATATTACTATAATAGTAATTTATTTAACTAAATTTGCAAATAATATTTGACATAACTGATTCTCCTTATAGAGGAAAACCTTATATATAATTTAAGATCACTGGGGCAAAGAACCATAGAATATATTTTTAAAAACTTCAAGGGATAATTTTATTTCCACATAATATTGATGAACACCTCAAAATTGAAAAAATTATAAAGTCTAGAATCATAAGAATTATAGAAATTCAATTAACTGCTCCAACACAGGAATTCTGGAATTGTTAGTTTTTCCCATTCCATTCTTTTTGAATAAAATTACAAAATAAATTTTGTTTTACCTTTACAAAGCATATATCAATATCTGAATCAAAATATTTTATCTCCAAGTGGGGGATAAAAACTAAGTTAATTTTTATAATTAAATTTAATACTGGAATGTTTCAAGGTATCAGTTACTTCTTTAATTCATGTTTCAATGGACTACTTAAGTTCAAGACCTTATACAGGGTGAAGAAAAGAAATGACTAAGATAGCACATATGTTAGAGGTGGCAGGTTAATGCCAGAAGTGTGACTGATTGATTGATTGACATCACTATGAAATATCTGGGTTAAAGCTGCTGATCAAATTTGCCCAGTTAAAATTTAGAGAAGAGTGGATAATTGACCAGGACCTGTATTTTGCCTATTCACTCAGAAATATGCACTTATCGTTGTCTGGAAAATACCTTTCTATGGAAAAATGAAAGGCTAAGCAGAATAATAATTTGTCCCAAAATACACATGCACATTCACATATTCCCATCCATATTTTAAAATATAATTTTGCAAAATACACCCAGTTACTATAATCAAATTATAAATTTTAACAAATATCATTGTAAATGGCTACTAGTTCATATAATAATAGTGATAACATTAAAAATAGCTAAAATGTATTGAGTTTACTATGCATCATGTACTGTTTTAGCATTTTACATGTATTCATTCATTTGATCACCTGTGAAGTGTGCATTACTTCATTATATAAATTTAAAAATGAGGAAACTGAGATAGGGAGAAGTTATATGTGTGATTAGGGACATACCTAGAAAAGGGAAGAGTTATGATTTAAATATAGACAGTCTGGTTCTATAGTCCACTTTTAACACTTAGCTTGAGGTTTCATTTTTTTAAATTAAAATAATAACCATATAAAATCTCAATAGAGAAATATAAATCTTTTAGTTTTCTGAGACACAATGTCATATATTGACTTTAATGTACTATCCATCTCTATTTTTTCAAAAATGTTTAAAAGTTATAATCTTCAAAATGAAAAAGCAATGCTTTTAATGATTAAGTTTTTAAAAAGATACACAACTTCACAGCTTGGTGAGTTTAAGTAGGGAGTGATTAAATAAATTTTCAAGTTTGTTAAACAGAACTAAGGGCTAGCTGAGACACAGGGACCTAAAACTTGAATGTGAGCATTGAATGAGTTGTAAGTTTAAGTTGGGAATAGGCCAATATCCTACTTTGAGTAATAGAAATTGCCAGAAAGAATGTTTTTGAGAATCCAAATCCTTCTTTTAAAAAGTGTAAGTGTTTATTAATTCAACAAACACTTATAGAATGCCTAGTATAGATGAGTCTAATTTTGCTGATAGGTTCTTAGAAAGGAGGAAATAGAAATCTGACTAAGACTTGGTCCCTGATCTTGGTTAACATTCAAGGAAGAAATAGTTAAAAATGTATAGTTACTAAACAGTGTTACAGAGACATGAACAAAGGTCTATGGAAGGCTTTGGGAAATTATGGATAATCTACAAATGAAATGACATTTTTTCGGAGTTTTGAAGGATAAGCAGAGGTCTGAAATTAGAAAGATGAGGAAGGGCATTAGAGATAAAGTAGCATGATGGTAAGAAAAGCAGGATATGTTTTGGAAAGAACAAGTAGTTCACTATAGTTATATATTGAAGTAGATCAATATAGTTAGAGAATATTTCAGGGGTAGGGAGGAATGTTAGCAATGATGCTAGTAATATACCCAAGAACCAGTGTGTGTAGGGAATTGTATGCTAAAGACTGGAATTTCTACTAGAGGAAACAGCAAAGTGTTAAAGGGAAACAGCAAAGTGTTAAAGAATTTTACACTGGGATGTGCTGAATGCAGAATCATGGTTTAGAATGACATTGCAGTAGAAGTGAAGATGACAGCATTTACAAGGCTGAGACATGTAGACACCAAAAGGGAAGCTCCTGCAATATTTTAAGGCAATGTTACAGGTGCAGGGAAGTGCTCATATATTTATGAGTTGAGGGAAAAAACAGAATTAAGGATGATTCTGATATTTTTCTAGATTAAGTGAGTGAATGACTAATTATACTATCAATAGAGACAGGAAATAAAATGAATCAAACAGGTGGGCAGAGTGGAATGAATATAAAATGCTTCAGTTAGACATACTGGGTTTGAAGTGTCTAGGAAAAAATCAAAGAGGGAAGGATGGAGATAGAGATTTGTTATCGTTGCCTGTAAGACAAAGTTACATGAGAGGATTAGATGTTCTCCTTTGACTTTCCATCATGCCATGAGAGTAGATCTGATATTGTACTTCCAATATATTTTCTTTTGCCTTAAATTTATATGCATCTACTAAAATGAACTCAAGCACATTTTTAAGGGCAGGTATTACGTATCATTCATCTCTATATTCCTATATTTATCTTAGTATCCTTATACCTTAGTTCAACATCTGAAAAAGGAAACATTTGCTGTTCAAGTAAAATTTTGCTTTGAGTGAACTGAGCAGAGAATAGGGTCAAAGACAAAATTCCAAAGGATATTCATATTTGAGGAAGAGAAACAGGTAGAAAAGATGACTTAAAAGGGTTGGTCAGATAAATGGAATTGGGAAAGAGTGGGAATGAAAATATAAAGGGAGAAGAGAAATTCTGGGAAGATTTATTAAATACAGCAGAAGGAGTAAGTGAAATGAGAACAGAAAAGAAATGAAGAATATAGGATGTGAACATGACCAGCATTTAAACTGTACATAACTTTATAAAAAGATTGTCATGAGTCATTATAAATTAGTTTTTTTTACTTTCACTGGAATGAGCTTCTCCTAAAACAAGAACTGTTTTTGACTTGTGCCTCTAGTTTCAAGTATAATGGAAGGAAATGGAAACTAAAAAAATGCTTTTTGAAGGAATAAAACACACAGAATGAACAGGAAAGGCTTGAAGACATTGACTAGACTGCCTTGGAAGTTTGGCAGGAAGAAAAGAAAGATGGGGTAGTAGCTTTAGACGGAAGCAGCATCACATTTTTCCGTGACAAAGATGCGTCTTGTTTATATGTTGATTTTTAAAAATTAGAGATAGTAGAGGCAGAGATTTAAGATACAAAACTGGGGGTGGGGGTGGGGGCGGGAATTAAACATGCCGAACCGTCATGGGATCTGGCTGAATAACACTGAAAGCAAAGATGAAAATTTTAGTCTTGGAAACGAGACACACTTTTCTGAGAGAAGGGAGGAAATAAAATTATAGAGAAGTTTGTAATGATAACGGAAATAAAAACGTTAGCTGCCAATACTGAGTACTGTGAACTGTGCTAAGCACTTCACATGTATTCTCACTCCTCACAATTACTCGAGGAGATAGGTAGTATTATTCTCATTTAATAGATGAGAACTAAGTTGAACAAACTTATACCTCATGCCTGCTACTTGTTTTTTGTTTTCCTTTTCCCGTTTCCATGTCTACTGTGTTCACCCTGGTTTAAGCAACCATCTCTATGCTGAATTACTTCAATGATCTTCTAACTAGTCTTATTTTAATTTTTGTTTACTTCCAATCTGTTCTCTATACCACATTTTCAAGAATCCTCATTTTAGAAGTCAATCTAGGGTCAAGATGGCAAGTGTGATGCTTCAGGGCTCTGTCATCCCATACAAGATTTGAACATACAGCAAGAACTGGCAGAGACATCTTTCTCAAAACTCCAGAAAACAGTTAAAGGATTGCAGTAAAAAGGTGGGTACTGAATCAAGAAAAAGGTCACTTAAATGCAGTACGATCTCGTGGTACCCTGTCTAGTCCTGCTCCCATCCCTCACAGGCTGGGCACAGAACCAGGCCATGCTCCCAGTACAGATTCCTGGATGCAATTCCACAGGAAATGGAGTGGGCCTTGTGTCTCACCTTACTTGCCTCTTGGTGGCCTGAAGGACTTGCCATAGCACAACTTGTCCTGCATGGAGAAGGCAGCTTACAGAACTATCCTACAGAAAACTGTGGGAATGTAGTCAAATCATGCTGCCTAGGGAAAGGGGTTGCTGGCTGTAGGATATACAGTGCAATGCCTGGGACCATGAGGATACTGTTTCCTAGGGAAGTGAGGACATTTAAATACTGTAAATGGGGGAATTCCTAGGGCTAGAGCACATGCCCAAGACAAGAGATTATGCACATAAAGGATTAAGGCAGCCCCTACATTTTGGTCTTGAGCTAGCATTTAACTCATCATACAGATAATTCCTGAAGGAGAAGAGTCACACAGGTCAAATTGAAAAGCCTGAGAAAGGTGTTATCTTTTTTTCCTTCTTCTCTTTTATTTTTGCTAGTGCCTGGCATTTAAAGAAAGCACTTTCATAATACAAGCTGAATATAAAGTTAAGAAACAGATGCCTCAAGTCCAAATTCCAGGGATAAAGCATTAAAATATAAAAATGTCCAGGTTTTAACAAAAGATTACAAAATATACAAGGAAAGAGAAGTGATGGCCCAAGCAAAAGAGAGAAACCAATAATGTGGAGGACTAGACCTGGGACAAACCAGAAAAAGACTTTTTATAAAATGGTTCTAAATATGCTCAAAGAACTAAAGAACAACATGAACAAAAAACTAAAGGAAATCAGGAAAAGAGAGCTGAACACAAAGACAATGAAAGAAACCAAAAAGAGCTGAAGACTTCAGTAACAGAATTTAAGAATTTGTTAGAGGGTTCAGAAGCAGATTGGAGCTGGCAAAATAATCAGTGAATGAAGAAAGAAGGAAGAAAAGGAAACCGAGATTGAGGAATCTATGTGACACCATCAAGGGAAATGATATATTGTGGGAGTCCTAAAAAGAGAAGAAAGAAGGAAAGGGACAAAGATAATATGCAAATAAATAATGGCTGAAAATTTCCCAAGTTTAATGAAAAGCATGAATGTACATATCCAAGATGCTCAACTCCAAACACAAAAAACCCAAACAGAACCATGTTACAGGATATTATAATCATACTGTAGAATGTCAGTGATAAAGAGCCACAAGAGAGAAGCAACTTATATACAAGAAACCTCAAAAAATAAGCATTGATTTCTCATTGGAAGCTATTAAGATAAGAAGGCAGAGGATTATATATTTAAAATGATAACAAAAAACTGCCAACTGAGAAGTCTATATCCAGCCAAATTGCCTTTCAAAAATGAGGGAGAGGGAAGTGTACATGGCTTGAGCGATTGGGCTCCTGTCTACCACATGGGAGATCCAGGGTTTGTTTCCCAGGGTCTCTTGATGAAGGCAAGCTGGCCTACACAGCAAGCTGGCCTGAGTGGACAGCTGGCCTGTGTGGAGTGCTGGACTCTGTGGCAAGCTGGCCTGAGTGGAGTGCTGGCCTGCACAAGAGTGCTGGCCTGTGCAGAAGTGCTGCCCTGCGTGGCAAGCTGGCCCAAGTGGAGAGCTGGCACAGCAAGATGATGCAGCAAAAAGAGACACAGAGGAGAGACAATAAGAGATGCAGCAGACCAGGGAGCTGAGGAGGCACAAGAGACTGAGCACCTCTCTCCTACTTTGGAAGGTCCCAGGATTGGTTCCTGGTGCCACCTAAAGAGAAGACAAGCAAACCAGACAAAGAAGAATGCACAGTGAGTGGACAGAGAGAGCAGACAGTGGGGGGTGGGGGGGTGGGAGGAAACATATAATTAAATAAACAAATAAATAAATACATTTTTTTAAAATGAGGGAGAGATTAAGCCATTTCCAAATAAAAAAGAGCTGAGGGAGTTTGTCACCAGTAGACTAGTCCTATAAGAGATGCTATAAAGAGTTCTGCAGGTTGGTAGGAAAGGACAATAGACAATCCGAAGCCACACAAAGAAATTAAGATCCCTAGTAAGGAGTCAATAAGCTAAACATAAATGTCAATACTACTTAATTTTTTATTTGTAATTCCACTAAAAGAGAAGTGCATGAAACATAAGGATAAATCAGTGGTTTTGGGCTCATAACGTATATACATGCAATCTGTGATGAGAATTACATAAAAATTACATAAAGGTAGGGGGACAGAGGTATATAAGACCATAGTTTTTTTGTATGCTATTGAAGTTGTCTGTATCAAAGCAAAGGAAATTGTTACAGATTTCATCTGTTAAATTTAAGCCCCATGGTAACTACAAAGAAAATATCAGAGAATGTGGATATTCATAAGGACAGAAAGTAGAGTAAATGTTGCCAGAGATGGAAGTTGGGGGAATGGGGAGTTAATTCAAAATGGTTGTAGGGTTTCTTTTTGGGGAGATGAGGGTTTTAGTAATGGAAGGTGATGAGGGTACATAGTGAATGTGCTAAACTCCACTGAATGGCATGCTTGGGAGTAGTGAAGAAGGGAAAGTTTATGTTCTATATTCATTTCCACAATAAGAAAAAAGAGTACAACTGAAGAGACAAGGACAATTAAAGGCAATACATAATCCTAGATCAGATCTAAAAAGGGGGAGAGAAGGTTCAGAAGGACATTATTGTGCTATATGAAAAAAATTAGAATATAGTCTGTAAGCTTTATGGCAATATTAAATTTCTGAATTTGATAGCTAATGAAGATAGACACATAAGTGAATGTCCTTGTTCTTAGGAAATGTACATGGCTTAGTAATTGTACAAGGATCATGTTACTGTCTGCACTCGTCTTCATAAAATGGATTGATAAATAGACAGATAGATGGATAGATAGACTAATAAACTGATGGATAGACAGAATGACAGAGCAAATGTGGCATAATGTTAAAATTGATAGATTTGAGTATCTGGGGAGATAGAGGTATTTTGAAATCCCTCTATCGAGTTTGCATTTTTTTGATAACTGTCCTTTAAGTTTGACAATATTTCAAAATATAAAGTTAAAAAAATCTGATCATATCATCTTTTGTTTCAGTCATACAATGATTGTTGTTATCAGAACGCAGAAAGTTAAATCGGCAATGTGGACTAAAATGGACAGCATAAACTTGTTCTGTTCCCTGACAACTTCTCTACCTTCATCTCCCTCCTTGTTCTCAGGCCTTCTTTCAGTTTCTAGAATGGCCCAGACTCCTCTTCAAAGTCTTTAGATAGATCCACATTTGACTTGGAAAACTCATTATATTCCACTTCTCCAATTGAATAGTTATTCTTACTTACCCTTTATCCTCAACCCAAATGTCACTCCTTTCATTCATCCAGACCAGACGAAGCCCCCATTATACATTCCTAATAAGCTCCCTTTTCTTTTCCTCCATAGAACTTTCCTCAGTTGTGTCTTTATACACTACAGATGTATTTATAAATGTCAGTTGCCTTCCCTTCCCCTTCGACTCTTTTGTTCCCTCTGCCAGAGAGTGAACTTCATTACACATTATCTTTTGTGTTTTTATCATTCACCACTGTATCCTCAATTCCTTGCACAGTGTCAGGTTCACAGTGGATATTTAATAAACAAGTGTTGATAGATTAAAAAGGGAATATAAGGAATTATCTTCCTTATAGTTTTCAAATTCTAAACACTAACTTATTCTAGTATCTTTTAAAAAATGTATTCAATTTACCCACTGACTGTATGTGGTAGGTATTACTGGTTCCAATTAATTGATGAGGAAAATTAGGCTTAGAAAAGTTAAGTAACTTAACAAAAATTAAATAGGCTTGGGCTATGATCCAAAGTCACTCCTGTTGAATTGCAACCTAATGTATGTTTGCTACTGTACCATTTGTGCAACAATAGCAAAAACAGAAAGGAACAGTAAGACTCACTGAAAAGAAAAAAGAAATCCTGAGTATGAAAAGTGATTTGATACTGAATTAAGAAAAATAAAGTGCAAATACTATTATCATGTTTATAAATATTTAAAACTCATCAGAAATTGTGTTGTTATACATACGTGACTAAGTCAATGTTCACTTAGATTTACCCATATATTTATTATTTTTTGTTCTTCATTACTTTCTCAATCTTTAAAATTTCTCATGGAAACCTTTCACTTCTGCCTGAATAACAACCTTTAGTATTTCTTTTCGAATTGGTCCATTGCTGCTGAATTCTGATTTTGCTAATTTGAAATGTCACTGTTTTTCCTTAGTATGTTTTCATTTATTAAATTTTCATTAAAAATCAGCCCCTTTAATGGGTGACTCCAAACACATCTCATTTAATATTTCTAAAAAACAAATTTTCATCAAGGTACCTGATTTAAAGATTGAAAAACAGCAATCCCCTGCCTAGGACTTCTTACTCCCAATTTCCCCTTTTCAAAGGCCACCACATTCAATTAACTTTTACTATTGGCTTCCACATATCTTGATTAAATTTTTTATATTATTTATTGACTTCACAATATGAAAGATAAGGATTTGTCCTATTACATCAACTCTACCACACACACATATACCTCCTTCTCCCCCTTTCCTAGATAATTTTAGGTTAGATCAATATTGTGTTATGTAACTGTTTACATAGCTAAGCCAGTAAGTACTAGAAAGGAAGGATTCTCTTTCCTCCAGCAGCAGTGAGGCAAGAAGTTATGATCTTCAGAATTTAATCAGTACTGAAAGATCATTGAGAATTCAGCTGTACCAGACCAAATACTTTTGCCTCAATTTTGAGACTATATATTGAATAATAAGTAACAATTGTTGATAAAATGCAACTGAACCAGAAAATGGAAGCTAGTTATATGCCTCTAAGTGGACTGTATAATCAACTGGTCATGTACCTGAGATGCTTAATGGTTAAACTATGATGGTTAATTCATGTGTCAACTTGGTTAGATGGTGGTGTTCAGTTCTTTGGTCAAACAAGCACTGCTCTAATTGCTACTGTGAGGGTATATTGCAGATCTATCAGCATCTAGTATAGTTGGTTGTTTGCATCTAAGGCTGACTGTATCTGCAATCAACAAAACTGCCTTCAGCAATGATGGGACTCTTTTCATCCAATAAATTGGCAGTCAAAAAGCAGAATCCAGGATCTCAGCAGTCAGAAAGAAGAATTTCTGCCTATTCTTCAGCCAGACTGCTTCTGGGGAATACAACCTCACCTTCATTGGAGTTTCCAGATTACCCTGATTTTAGCATCACCTCATTTTTCAAGTTTCTAGCTGGCTTATGGATTCCCTGCTATGGATTTCCCGCTCTATTTATTTTCACTCCCTATGGTTGTGTATATATATACTATGCATATATACAAATATACACACACATACATACCTCCTGTCAGTTCTGTGTCCCTGGAGAACCCTAATATGCAACCTGGATAACTAAAATTTATTTAAAAAGCCACAAGGCTCCCAGAGCTGATGGTGTCCCTGAACTGAAGTTGTCCACACACTCACAGTCTTGTCTTTCATTCTCATGCATTTCCTAAGTGGATAATGAATGGGACATTAGATGTTGTGCCAGGGCATCATGATGCCCTCCCTATAGTGAACATGCTGTGGAGTATTCCCTGGTCTGTCTTTCCCTAAAACTAAGTAAATTTGGTGTTCTGTGAAGTATACTGTATATCATGAATTTGATTGTGGATTTGAACCCCCAAAACACAGCTGTTCATAGAAAAAAGCAGCAAAGAAATTACAGGTTATAATTCCTTTCTAATTTTTTTTTCCTTACAACTGGTTAATTTATCACATTTACAGTTAGTTTTTTATGTACAATAATCTCCAAATTCTGCCAGCAGAGTAAAGCTACTATACTTTCATGCCATAGTACCTATGTATATTTTGATAATTCACTTTAAAACTCTCTTCCAAAAGAGTATATCTCCTATCAACATATTCAAAGACATCAGATATTCAGAAAGTTTTTTTTTTTCCGCAGTGAGAATGAAAGTACTTAGTGTTCTCTGTCATCATAGAGTGGGTAATTCTCTAAGCCTGTGAACTAGCATCCTGGGATCCTTCTTCACAATCATCATAGAGATTCCTTTCACTCTTTTCTTTGCTTTATCTCATGTATTTCCTTTACTTGGTTTGCTTCTCATGTTAGTGGGGCAATTCCTTCATCAGCTTCTTAAGCTAGGGAGATAATTGGTTAAGACTTGCCAGTTCATGTATTTAAAATTTTATTAATAGCTTCCTTGTTTATATAATTCTAGGTTGGAAATATTTTTCCATAGAATGCTGAATACACTTTTCCATTATCTTGTAGGTTCTACATTTAACGATAAAAACAATGCCTTTTACTTTTTTATATTTTTTTTATTTTTAAAGAAACTTAAGATTACATAAATATTACAAAAACATAAGGGATTCCCATATGCTCTACTCCCTCCCCCTCCCACAATTTCCCACATTAACAACATCTTTCATTAGTGTGGTACATTTGTTACAACTGATAACTGATGAACCCATTTTGAAGAACTGCTACTAACTGTGGACTACAGATTACATTATAGTTTATACTTTGTCCCACACAATTTTGTAAGTTATGACAAAATATACAAGGACTTGTATCTGTCACTGCAATGTCATGCACAACAAATCCAATGCCCCGAAAATGCCCCTTATTGCACCTATTCTTCCCTCTCTCATTTCTCAGAATCTCTGGTGGCCATACCACTGACTTTACAATGATGAGTTCTTCCATTGCTAGAATAATAATGTCTATGGTAGAATAATAATAAGTCTACTTTAGTCCACTGTTCATTCCCCAAACTTCAGGATTTTGGGATGGTGATATCCATTTTGCTTCTAATTGAGAGGGGGTTTATATCCCATGGGGCAGATGGATGGAGCTATCTTGCTTGCTGTTGCAGACACACTCTGTTCCTTGGAATGGGCATTGTCTTATCATCATCTCCTTGTTAGTTGTACTGGGTGAGTCCAATGAATTGATCAGTGAGTGAGCCATTGCATGTGCTCTGTTTTTCTTTCTGGAGGACTTTTAGGCTCTTTTCTTTGCCCTAGTATTATGAAATCTCACTAAGATTTGCCAGAGATGGATTTATTTTCATCCATTTTTCTAACATTCAATGAGCTCTTTTGATCTAAAAATTGGTATCTCTTATCATTGAGACTATTTGGGAATGATTTCTTTTATAATTTCCTTCCATCTATTTATTATTGTTTTTTCCCTCGTTTTCTGGATTTCCTAGTATTAATCAAGAGTTGACTTTCTGGACTAAGTCTCTTTTTTAATGTTTTCTCCCATTACTTTGCATTTTTTTCTCCAGTTTCTGTTAAATGTCTTTATATTTTAACTCTTTGGCTGAGTTTTCATTTCTGCTATCATGTTTTTATTTCCCAAAAGATCTTTTTGGTTCTTTTATTTATCTCTTTCTTATTATAGCATCTCATTCTTATTTCATGGATGCATTGTTTTCTTATGTCCCTGAAAATACTCATGCCATTTTGAATATTTTCCACCTTGAACATTATTTGCTTCCTTCAAGTTGATTTTAATGTTTCTTACTTTATAATCTAAATAATGTTATAGGTTTCCTTCAGATGTTGAACAAGTCTCATTTGTGTGCTTACATTTCAGAGTGGGAGACTATAAAGTTGATAGAGATCTCAATACAAGTGTGTGTTTCATTATCAGAGAACTTCATCATAGGGTGATCTACCTGAGTCCTACATTAGTATACACCTGCTGTCACTATTTAGGTCTTTCCTCTCCATCTGCTAAGAATCTACAGGAAGAATACTAACCTTTTGCTTGGAGGGTAAAGTCCTGGTTATCAGCATTCTGAAAGTTGGGTAGGAAAGGGTTGGGGATGGAAGTATTTAGTGTGTTGTGATGATTAGTCTTATTTTCACCTTGGCTAGGTTATAATATCCAGTTATTCAGTCAAACACTTACGTTGGTGTTGCTGTGAAAGTATTCTGTAAATGTGATTAGCATCAAAAATAAATTGACTTTAAGGAGATTACCCACAGGTGAACCTCATCCAATCAGCTGAAGGCCTTGAAAGCAAACATGAGTTTTCCTGGAAAGAAATTTTGCCTCAAGACTGCAGCATAACAAATCTTGCCTGAGTTTCCAACCTGCGACCTCCTCTACAAATTTCTGACTTGAGACTACAACATCAACTCTTGTCTGAGTTTTCAAGCTACTGACCTCCTTACAAATTTCAGACTTTTTGGCTACCTTGATGATGTAATTGCAAAAATAAGCCTCTTTACTCACACACACACGCACGCACACACAAACACACATATATATACACTCTATTGTTTCTGTTTCTCTGTAGAAACTTGACTTATATATGTGTAGACCTAGACTTATTCTTAGTTTTAGCAAGGCATCAAGGATTTCAAATAAGCCTGGTGTTGCTGAGTCTAGAGACACTCATCTTTAGAACTTCTATCCAGGTAAAAGAAACCTATTTATTTCAATGCTCTCTTCATTCCTGCTTTTTTCCCATAGCTCAGATTTTTCCATAGCTGGTTTAGGCCTTTGCATTCTTATTATTACTCATATTGTTTTCTAGCTGACTAAATTTTGTTGCTGTTGTCCCTTCCTATTCTTCCTGTCTTTGTTAGTGTGTCATAAAAATATCTCCACTGATGTTTTCGTGGAGTTTTCAAATCCATCATCTTTATCTGGAAGCTGATGATTAGTGTTCTCATTTACTGTTGTGAAAACCAATATGGATCATACAGCAAGTATGTCTTTTCAGTCCAAATCCTTTTTATTTAATTCTCTTGTGTCATCTACTTTAAAAGGAAGACTAATTACCTTGAGGAAAATGAACTTGTCAAGGCACTGTAATAATTATTTGAAATTTTGATATGATTACTGCCTATCACATAATAGGCAGTGTCCTAGGTAGCAAATAAGAAGAGCACCTGAAAGAGAAGTGGGCAGATTTTCTTCAGCGACAAGGTACAAGGCAGACAATTGCAGGGTCTTTAATTTTTTCACTTACTCATTCAAGCAACATTTGTTAAGCACCAGTTATATCAGGCATGATGTTA
Organism: Dasypus novemcinctus; assembly: GCF_030445035.2. Taxonomy (NCBI): domain Eukaryota; kingdom Metazoa; phylum Chordata; class Mammalia; order Cingulata; family Dasypodidae; genus Dasypus; species Dasypus novemcinctus. The sequence goes on along the minus strand of NC_080684.1, from coordinate 68,530,946 downwards.
AGGGCTGCAGTTATTAAGTAGATATATGAAGGTTAAAAATTCTTAGGAAAATAGTAATTCAAAATATTAGTGATTGTCAGAAATGAGAAACTAGAATGGAACAGAGCACATTTAATAAATCTGTATCCTTGTCTTTTTGACTAATACTGAATTTTGCTCAGTGGATATAAGATTATGACATATCTTTAGTGAAGGGATCTTCAGGTATTCTGTCATTGCCTGTGCTCACACTGGCATTTATTCTCCCAGCTCTTAATACACAGTCACTAGCACTATTGACAAATACTAGATACAGCTATAGAAATACAAAACTTACTTAAAACAAACTATATAATGTGACTGTGAGTTAAGTTGGGTTTAAATGGAGAACATGAGAAGAAAATGCTTGTAATTATAAAGTAGAATATACCCAAAAAAGAAGATTGTATGATGATAAATGATAGGAAAAAAAAAACTATAGTAATCAAAGGTCATTCAATGCCTTCAGTGCGTGAAAGTTTAATTTAAAAACATTTTAACAGACTCTGGTTGATAAAGATGGCCATTTAAGACATTCCAGTATAATGTTCCCCATAGAATTTTTGAACAACTAGCAAAAACAGGCAGAACCATCTTCCTCAAAAATTCAAGAAAACAGTTAAAGGGTTGCAGTAACTGGACAAGCACCTAATCAAGTGAATACAGCTTTAAAAACCATAGAGAAGCTCACGGTGCCCTGGCTAGCTCTTCCCCACCTCCTCCCAGGCATAGTGTGGAACCAGACTCCACTCCCACTGTGAGTCCCTGGCCTATTTTTGGAGGGAGCAGAGTGATACCTATGTGCATACTGGAGCATCTGTATGTCAGTGCCAATTTATCAGGTGGCAGCCTGAAAAACTGAACCAAGAAACTCTTCCCTGCATCACCTTCCCGGAACTTGCACTGCAAGCAGAAGCAGCTTGTAGGCAGCTAAAGCAATGTAACAAACAATTAAGCCCATTGGCTGGGGCAAAAGATTACTGGTTTAAGACTACAAGAGAGCACCTGGGGGGTGTCTATTTTATAAGGAAGAGAGGAGGCTTTAATATTTCTATAAGTGGGGAAATTCTTAAGGCTATGAGTGAGCAAGCAACAAGCTCAGGACTAGATGCAAGATTAGGAATGATTAAAAAGACCCTGCATTTAACTTTTAACTCTGCCTGATCTTCTTAATCAGAGGGCTAAACTCTGAAGGAGAGCACCAGGCAAAGCAGAGCCAGTAAATATTAAATACCAAAAGGTATAGTGTGTGACAAAAGATAACAATGCAAAGAAACAGGAAATGGTGGTCCAACAAAGGAAAAAGACAAAAATTCAGACAACAAAAAATGAAGACCAGATTTTGGACATACCAGACAAGGACTTTAAAAAACATATAATCAATATGCTCAAAGAAATAAAAGAAAACATAGCAAAAGAACTAAAGAATATTAGTGAAATTATGAATGAACAATATGAAAATCTTAATAGAGATAGGAATTTTTAAAAGGAACCAAACAGATATAATGGAATTGAAAACTGCAATAACTGAAATGAAACATTCCCCAGTGGTTTTAACAGCAGATTGGAACTGGGGGAAGAAAGAATCAGGAACTTGAAGACAATACAACTGAAATGATTCAGGCTGAGGAGCAGAAAGAAAAGAGGATGGAAAAAAGTGAACAGAGCCTAAGAGAACAGTGGGATACCATAAAATGTGCCAATGTATGCGTTATAGGAATGCCAGAAGAAGACAGAAAGAAGCATGTGGAATATTCAAAGAAATAATGGCAGAAAACTTACCAAATTTAATGAAAGAAAAGAATATACAAATTCAAGAAGATGAACAAACCCCAAATGGGATAAACTCAAAGAGAAACCTACCAAGGCATATAGTAGTCAAAATATCACATGCCAAATACAAGAAGAGAGTTCTGAAAGTTACAAGAGGATAGCAATATGTTATGTACAAGGTAGCACTAGTTAGATTAAATACTGATTTCTCATCAGAAACCATAGAGCCAAGAAGGCAGTAGGGGGAAGCAGACTTGGGCCCAGTGGTTAGGGCGTCCGTCTACCACATGGAAGGTCCGCAGTTCAAACCTTGGGCCTCCTTGACCAGTGTGGAGCTGGTCCATGCGCAGTGCTGAAGCGAGCAAGGAGTGCCTGCCACGCAGGGGTGTCCTGGCCTAGGGGAACCCCATGTGCAAGGAGTGCGCCCCATAAGGAGAGCCGCCCAGTGCGAAAGAAAGTGCAGCCTGCCCAGGAATGGTGCCGCCCACACAGAAAGCTGACAACAAGATGATGCAACAAAAAGAAACACAGATTCCTATGCCGCTGACAACAAGTGGACAAAGAAGATGCAGCAAATAGATACAGAGACGCAGCAAATAGACACAGAACAGACAACCAGGGTGGGGAGGGAGATGGGGAGAGAAATAAATAAATAAATAAATCTTTTTTTTTTTAAAGAAGGCGGTAGGATGAAATATTTAAAGTTCTGAAAGAAAACAAATTTCAACCAAGAACATATATATGGCAAAACTGTCTTTCAAAAATAGGAAGATTAAGACATTCCCAGGTAAACAAAGCTGAAGGAGTTTTTAACTACTACAACTGCCTTAAAGCAATGCTAAAGGGAGTCCTTCAGACTGAAAGTAGATCAAAGTAGATTATACAGTGGATCAAAGTGGTATAAAGAAATAAAGTTATCCTGTAAATGTCCTAAAATGAAAATACATAAAAAGTAATGATAAATCTATGGTTTTGTATATAAAAATATAAAGATATAATTTGGAACAAGTACAATAAAAGGGTAGGGGGAAAGATGAGTAGGAAAAATGATTGTGTATGCTACTGAAATTAAGCTGGCATTAAAAATATGATTGTTACAGATTTAGGCTATAACTTAAGTCCCAGAGAAATACAAAGAACACATATGAAAACTATACATAGGAGGAAATGAGAAGGGACTCAAAATGGTACACTATTAAAAAAATCAATTAAATATGAAAGTAGAAATTGATAGAAGAAATGAAGGTTAAAATGCATAAAACTTAGAAAGACAAAATAGCAAAATGGCAGAACTAAGTCCTGCATTATCAGTAGTCATTGTAAATGTAAATTGATTAAACTTTCCAGTTACATAGTAGAGATTAGCACAATGAATAAAAAAGCATGACTCAACTATATGCTTTTTATGAGACCTTAAATTCAAAGACAAAAGTAGAATGAAAATCAAAGGATTGGAAAAATATATTATGCACCTAGAAAGCTAAAGAGATATATACTAATGTCAGATAAAATAGATTTCAGTCAAAAACTGTTATGAGTTCACTAAATACAGATAAAACAGACAATTTTACAAAAAGCCATAATCATTATATTAGTAAATATGTATGTACCTAATGGCAATTATTGACAGACTCAATGGGAGAAATAGATGGTTTGACATTAACAGTAGGAAACTTCAATATACCACTTTCAGTAATAGATAGAACCATCTAGACAGAGGACCATTAAAGAAAAAGAAGACTTGAATAATACTATAAGTCAACTAGACCTAACAGACACATATATAACTCTTCACCCAACAGCAGCAGAATATACATTCTTCTCTAATGCCCATGGGTCATTCTCCAGGATAGACCATATGTTAGGTCACAAAATGCCTCAGTAAATTAAAATATATTGAAATCATACAATGCATATTGTCCATCTACAAGGGAATGGAGCTAGAAGCCAATAATACAGGAAGAACTAGAAAATTTATGAATATGTGGAAAGTAAAGAACATGCCCTAAAAAGACCAATGGGTCAAAGAAAAAATCATAAGGAAAATTAGGAAATATCTTGAGGCAAATGAAAACAAAACTGCAAAATTCTAAAACTTACAGAAATGCAGCAGAAACAGTGCTGAGAGGAAATTTTATAGCTCAAAATTCTTACATTTAAAAAGAAAAGATCTCCAATCAGAGACTTAACTGCACAAGGGAGGATCTAGAAGAACAACCTAAGCCCAATGTGAGCAGAAGGAAGGAAATATTAAAGATTAGACAGAGATAAATGAAATAGAGAATAATAATTTAAAAAAAAAGAGAGTGAGAGAAAATCAATTAAACCAAAACTTGGTTCATTGTAAAGATCAATAAATTGACTAACCTTTACTAGACTGACCAAGAAATAAAGATGGAGGACTCAAATAAAAGGGAGGAAATTAATACCGACCCCATGGAAATAAAAAAGGATTATAAGAGGTTACTATAAACAACTGTACATGAACAAATTAGATAACCCGGATAAAATGGACAAATTCCTACACAAACTACCTACACTGTCTCAAGAAGAATTAGAAGATCTCAACAGAAAAATAACAAGTAAGGAGAATACATTTGTAATTAAAAAAAACCCTACAAATCCAAGACTGAATGGCTTTACTGGTACATTTCACCAAACACTGCAAGAAGAATTAACACCAGTTCTACTCAAACTCTTCCAAAAACCTGAAGAGCAGGGAATCTTCTTTAACTCATTCTTTGAGGCCAATATCACCTTAATACCAATACTAGATAAAGATATTATGCAAAAAGGAAATTACAGACCAATATATCTTTTGAATATGATGCAAAAATCCATAACAAAATATTAGCAAACTGCATCCAACTGCATATTAAAAGAACTATACATCATGATCAAGTGGGATTTATCCCTGGTATGCAAGGGTGATTTAACCTAAGAAAATCAATTAATACACCACATGAAGAGAAGGATAAAAAACATATGATCATCTCAATTGATGCAGGCAAGGCATTTGACAAAATCCAGCACCCATTCTTGATAAAAAACACTTAAAAACTAAAATAGAAGGAAAATTCCTCAAAATGATAAAGAATATATATAAAAACTCTACGGCTAACATCATTCTCAATGGTTAAATATTGTAAGCTTTTCTTCTAAGATCAAGAATAAGACAAAGATGCTCACAGTTATTGTTACTAATATTGCACTGGAAGTTATAGGCAGAGCTAGTAGGCAAGAAAAAGAAATGAAAGGCATCAAAATTGGAAAGGAAGAAGTAAAACTTTCCCTATTTGCATATAGCATGATCCTATATATAGAAAATCCTACATATAGGATAGATTTTCTATCCTATATATAGAAAATCTGTAAAAAACTAGAGCTAATAAATTCAGCAAAGTGGTGGGATACAAGATCAACACAGAAAAATTGATAGTGCTTATACTAGTAGTGCACAACTGGAGGAGGAATTCAACTGAAATAGCAACTAAAAGATTCAAATATCTAGGAATAAATTTAAACAAGCATGAAAAGGACTTGAACGCTAAAATTTATAAAACATTGCTAAATAAAATCAAAGAAGACCCAAATAAATGGAAGGACATTCTGTGTTCAGGGATTGGAAGACTACTATTAAGATGTCAAATTTACCCAATGTGATTTATAGATTCCAATGCAACCTCAATAAAAATTCCAATAGCTTTCTTGCAGAAATGGAAAAGACAATCATGAAATTTATATGGGAGGGTAAGGAACCCCAAATAGAGAAGACAATCTTGATAAAAAATACAAAGTTGGAGGGCTCACACTTCCTGATTTTAAAACTGATTATAAAGCTACCAAAATCAAAACACCATGGGACTGGCACAAAGACATATAGACCAGAAGAACTGAAATCAAAACACCATGGGACTGGCACAAAGACAGATAGACCAGAAGAACTGAATTGAGAGTTCAGAAAGAGACGCATATCTATGGGCAACTGATTTTTGACAAGGCTGTTATGTCCACTCAATGGGAAAGAACAGCCTCTTCCACAAATAGTACTGGGAAAACTGGATATCCACATGCAAAAGAATGAAGGTAGACAGCTACCATGCACCATATACAAAAATTAACTCCAAGTTGATAAAAGACCTAAATATAAGAAACAAACTATAAATCTCCTATTAATAGAAGTAAACATAGGGAAATACCTTCAGGACCTTGTGCTAGGTAAAGGTCTTAGACTCCACAATAAATGCATGAGCAAGCAAAAGAAAAAATAGACAAATGGGACTTCATCAAACCCACGCGCAAGGAGTGCGCTCGTGAGGAAAGCCGCCCAGTGGGAAAAGAAAGTGCAGCCTGCCCAGGAATGGCGCTGCCCACACTTCCCGTGCAGCTGACGACAACAGAAGCGGACAAAGAAACAAGACGCAGCAAATAGACACCAAGACAACCAGGGGAGGGGGGAAAATTAAATAAATAAATAAATAAATCTTAAAAAAAAAAAATTTAAAACTTTTGTGCAAAGAACTTTATCATAAAAAGTAAAAAGGCAACCTACACAATGGAAGAAAACACTTGGAAACCACATATCTCATAAGATTTAATACCTAGAATATAACAAAAAGACAAACAACCCTATTAAAAAATGGGAAAAAGACTAGAATAGACATTTCTCTGAAGAAGATATACATATGGTCAAACAGCACATGAAAAGATACTCCACATTATTAGGCATTAGGGGAATCCAAATCAAAACTACCCATCGACTTGGACAGCTACTATAAAAAAAAGTAAAGAAATGTTGGAGAGGACGTGGGAAAGACGGACACTTGTTCACTGCTGGTAGGAATATAAAATGTTGCAGCCACTGTAGAAGACAGTTTTGTGGTTCCTCAGAAAGCTAAGTATAGAATTACTATATGACCTGGAAATCCCATTTCTAGGGATGTACTCAAAAAATTGAAAGAAGGGATTCTAACAAATATTTGCATAGCCATATTCAGAGAAGCATTTTCACAACTGACAAAAGATGGGAGCAACCTAGTGTCCATCAAATTGATGAACGGAAAAATAAAATGTGGTATATACTTACAATGGAATATTATTAAGCCATCAAAAGGGATGAAATTCTTATACATGTGACAATATGGATGAACTGTGAAGACAGCATTTTGAGTGAAATGAGTCAGACCAAAAGGACAAATACTGAATGATCTCACTTTTATGAAATAATTAGCATAAGTAAATTCATAGAGTCAGAAACTAGAATACAGTTTACCAGAGGTTGGGATGGGATAGGGAATGAGGAGTTAATGCCTAATTGATAGAGAGTTTCTATCTGGGGTGATGGACAAGTTTTGGTAATGTACGGTGATGATAGCACAACATGAATGCGGTTAGCATTGCTGAATCACATATTTCAATGTTGTTTAATGGGGGAAATTTTAGGTTGTAAATACGTTACCAGAATAAAATTTAATGAGAAACCTAGGACTCATTAACCCTAGAACAGAAATAGTGAACCTTAATCTTGAATGTAAAATATGGACTATAGCTAATAATGTAATTAGAGTAATAGTCTTACCAATTGTAACAAAGATACCACACTAATACAAGGTATTAATAACAGGGAAAACTACCTTATGAGAAGGGGTATATGACAAATCTGCACTGTCTGCCTGATTTTTCTGTAAACCTACAACTTCTCTAAAAAAAGTAAATTAAAACAAAACATTTGAATATTTATGTTGTGAAAAGACATGCCATTGGTAAATATTCTGTTCTATAAGGGGAGATATAGGAATTATGTTAGGTCATGACAGCATAAGACCAGGAAATAAGAAAACTTGATTTTAAAATTAAATAAAATTATCCCAGGTAATGGGAGGATTTCAGACTAACCCTGCCTCCCAGAGAAGATTGATGAGCTAGATTCAATTTTTTTTCCCCTGACTTATCTAGTTTTCTTCTTCGGCAAAGGCCAAATACCTGAATTTCTTGCTTCCTCGTGAAATCCAGATAAAGACCTCCAAAATAACCAATGCATTTTAATACAATTTATAAGAAACATCATGCAAACCCCAGAGTCGATATTGCAAAATGGAGAAGGAAGTATTTTTAATTTAGTTTTAAAATCATATAATGCTATTATAAAACAGGAGGGTTATAAAAAACAATAAATAATTACTAAGCTCTAATTTCAATAAAACCAAGGAAATTGTAAGAAATTGTTGCCAGACTCCTGTGATGAGATATTATTCTACATATAATCAATCAAATGAAAGCTTCAGCCAAATTTATTTCGGACCTCTCTCACTTTTTTTTGACAGAGAATGGGGAGTAATATGCCCAACTATTTATTTTATTTGCTTTTATTCTGAAGGAATAAAACATTCTTCCAATGTTCTAAAATTCGACTGTAATGAATTTTACAATTAATTAGATTGTAATTAGGGAGATGAATTTATTGAAATGCATTGAATTGTATTTTTTATAGTGGGAGCATTTTATGGTATATAGATTATTATCTTAATGAGGCTTTTAAAAATATGCACTCTCTACCAGGTAGTTGAGTTAGGCTGCTGGGCTGGAAGCTGATTGCCCTCTGTGGGATGGAAAAATGAGGGTATGAGCCTTCCAGGTGGGTGAAATCAGAGCAGCAGCAAATTGTCTTTGTCTCACTCTTCCTCTCAAAATAAAGAAAGGGCAATAATAAACATATTAGTTGAGAGATGGGGAAACAGTCCTTCCAAATAGAAATGTTTTTGCCAAGCCTTTCCTTCCAAAAAAATGTCTTAGAATGACTATTCGTCACTAGAAAATCTGGTACAAACATAAAAGCAATTATGTGAAGTTAATGAAATTCTAGATGCACTTGAGATTGCATGGGGGAAAAAGACAAAAATACATAATATCACATCATAAAGTATATGCAGAAATATTCCTTGTTCTATGGACCACTTAATACCTATCACTATTTTGAAATAGTCTTGGCATATTTTATATTAGTATACAAATCAATAAACATGAGCACAAATACAGTATAGTAGATGGTCAAATATGTTCACATTTCATAGAACAAAAGAGAATGTAATAAAATATTTTATGATAGCTTTTTCATTTCCAATTTTGAAATGTGTGCTACTTTAAAGGGCACAAATGCTTTAATTGTCTTTCTTCCTAGCCAGTCTCTTTCTAAAGTAAAAATCCTCCTATTTAACAGGTAAACTGATTAAAACCCAAGCCTTATTTTATACTGGAAAAATATTTTCATTCTATTAAAATATTAAACCATAAGTATTTATTGAGAAGATAGATATTTTGGCAACTTCAAAGATCACCAAAGTTTGAAATGCTGCATTATGGAAAAATTCAATAATTAATTAAAAATAGAATAGGAAAACAAACATCTACCTAGCATCATATATTGAACCAATAATTCAATAATTTGCCACACTTGTTTTATCTACCTTTTTATGTATGTCTCTATTGCTATGTAATTTAAAGAAAACTCCAGATTCCATGTCTTTCACCTTTACATACTTTAGTAGTAGGCATCTCTAAAAAAATATAAATTTGGTGGTTACCAAATATTTCTTTATTCTGAGATATTACCTTACAGAAATGTAAATCAAAACGTATCAACATTGAATCATGCTATGAAGATACATAAAGATTTACTAAAATTCTACAAAGGACAAAGTATGGAAAATTCTAACTGACTCAATTCATTCAAATTTATTTAATTACTTATTTCCTACCTAGAAATTACAATTAAAAAGTTACATAAAGCTATAAAAATTTAAAAGAAAAACAGTAAATTTGTGTTTAAGTCATGTTTGCTACTCTATTTAAATATTTTTGTTTAATAAGGCCATAATTCTCTGAACACTAACAGAGATACAATCTACCTGAATGCACTAATCTTTCATAGTTGAGCAAGATTAAAATATTTAAGTTCCATCAAATAGTTCAGTGTTTAATGTAATTTGTGTATATTGGCAGTAAATTAAATAGGAATGCCATTTTCAATATGTAATCAATCCCATTGATACAGGCTATTATTAATCATTGTAACATTGAAAGAAAATGAATAACACTGATGACATAGCATAATAAGATGCATATAAAAATATAAGGAATTTAAAGTTCAATATAATCATTGACTCAAATAGTAAAATACCGCACTAATTTATGAATATATTCTGTTACTATTTTAGCTCTAAGAGCCATACTTTGACTTTTTCTCAAGTATATTTTATACATAAATTTTTGCATAGGTATTTAGGACTTATCGAGAATTTAAAAAATTTGTTTTAAGTAAAATTTTCAAACTTTATATATCTTTTTACCTTTCTATGTATCTGTGATTAAACCATACCTTCAAAGTTACCATGTCTTCTAGGCTGTGCCTTCTTTGGTGGTTTTGTAACAGAAAGTTTATTTTCGTTGCTTTTGAATAATGCTAGGCGCACAGTGGGATCTGGAGGAAAAGAATAAGACAAGGCATAAGTTCAGCTTGGGTTCATTCCTTCTCTGAAATGAAAGATATATTGCTATTATGGTGCTAAAAAATAATACCCACTCTATAAGGCTTTATGAAATTGATGGTGATGTTCTGAATATATCATAATATTAAAAAAATTTCATATTATGATAAGGTAATCAATCATTCATATAGTCTTGGTGATCTGATCAAACAAATTAATAAACAATACTTAATATAAAGGACAGAGATGTTAACAATGTGAAAAAATTTACTTTTTTTTTTAAAGATTTATTTTATTTATTTCTCTCCCCTTCCCCATTGTCTGCTTTCTGTGTCCTTTCACCCTGTGTTCTTCTGGGTCCACTTGCATTCTTGTCATGGCAGCACCGGGAAACTGTCGCTTTATTTTGTCGTTGTTGTTACGTCATCTTGCTGCATCAGCTCTCCTTGTGTGTGGTGCCACTCCTGGGTGGGCTGCACTTTTTTCACGTGGGGCGGCTCTCCTTGCGGGGTGCACCCCTTGCACGTGGGGCACACCTATGCGAGGACACCCCTGCATGGAAGGGCACTCCTTGCATGTGACAGCACTGCATGTGGGCCAGCTCACCACACAGGTCAGGAGGCCCTGGGAATCAAACCCTAGACCCTCCATATGGTAGGCAGACACTCTACCAGTTGAGCCATGTCTGCTTCCCAAAATTGACATTTAAATCTCCTAGGTATGGTGTCATCTTTTCCTCTGGGCAGTTTTTTTCCTATTATTTTAGCTTATTTCTTTCTTTTTGTTTGGAGGTACAGGGCCAGGGACTGAACTTTGAACCTCGGATATAGGAAGCTGGCATCCAAACACTGAGTTGTTTTTTCATTTGTTTGCTTGTTTTTAGGAGGCACCAGGGCCTGAACCCGGGAGCTCCCATGTGAGAATCAGGTGCTCAACTGCTTGAGCCACATTCATTCCCCTAGCATAGTTCTTAAATTCTTACTATTTCTGTTGGAATGAAGCAAAAATTTCTCTCTCTCTCTCGCTCTCTCTCTCTCTCTCTATATATATATATATACACACACACACATATATATAACTAGGTAAAAGCTATTATTATAGGGAAAACCATATAACATACTTTTGTTTCCCTAAATGATGTTAAGTGGGGATATAGGATATGGAAGCAAGACAATGAGTGGGATGAGGAAAAAGTAGGTATTATTTAAATAATTTAACATTAAAAAGTAGGTTCTTTTTTGCCCTAATACATATTTTATATAACAAAAATGATGTATATCTTTTCAAACCAAGAATATTCCAAACCTATTAATTTTACAAAATAAGGAGGATAATTCAAAATATAGGGCCCTGTAAATTTGTATTGGTAATGGAGGGTTTTGTGGAATGTGAAATTGAGGATTTGGTATAGTTACATTAATATAAAGGGTTTTTGTGTGCTGAAGAAATGGAATAAAATAAGACAATGAAGTTAGTACTGGGGTGAAATAAAAAGTGAGAAGTTGTGAATTTAAAATAGGTTAAATAAAACCAAAATTCAGGGCAACATACATTTTTTTAAGTATCTTACAAATCTGGCAAAAAGTAAGTGACTTTAAAAATCTCTGATTAATTTTTAGTACAATAGGCAAGCCAATGCAAATTGGAAAGATAAGATTTAAAAATAATAAAAGCCCAAAAAATATATTTTAATTAAAAGTAAAGTAACATTTTTTTAGAATATGAATTACAGAGGCAGAAAGAATGCTACTTGCAGGCTTATTCTCCAGCATGAGCAATCTGAAGATTTACATTAGTCTTCTCGTGATAATTTTTCCTAAGTATGATTTATGTGTTTCACAGGGATTATATTTCTCAAGATAAGGGAAAATTTTGGTTGATAATTGGAGATATCCCATAATTATATGTGACTCAAGGTATTATCTGCCTCCTCCTTTAATCAATAGGAAAATTTTCAGATCTTTAAGTATTACTGTGAGAATCAATGATATAATATGTGCAAAGCATCAGGCCCAGTACCTACCTGAGTGTTAAGTCTTCAAAAAAATGGATGCTATTAGACAGATAATTACAACATATACAATAACAATATTTCCAATTTATTATATTCTTGGAATAGTCTTCATATTCTTAATAGAATAAGATGAGGTATATAGGAAATAGATTCATAATTGGCTACATATAGCACTTTGAATAAAAGCTCTGTATCTTTCTAAGTTCCTTGGCACTTGGACAAATAATCTCTTTATGATCTTATTTCTTAATATGTAAAACAGGGATTATAATAACACTCATCTCATACTATTATCAAGATTAAATAAGTTATAACTTATATTTTGAAAAGTTGTCTAGCTCAACTTCCTTAATAAAATTTTATTCTCCAAGAGCACATAATATAAAAACGTTATGTATTCAATATTTTTAAATTTCAAAACAATCAATTGCATCACCTTAAAGTGATTTAAAGTAAATTAAAAAAATTCCAATTGTAAATGGACACTTATAAGCAAAAAAATATATAATAATTCTAGATTGGGGGGAATTCACTTCATTTTAATACCACCATGAATAAGATAGAATTCTTAACCTCAGAAACTACACAATCTAGTAAGAAAACCAGGGTATAAGGTTATTTTAAATAGTACAACCTGTGTCATCTTCTTTTTATGTTATAAAGTCAATTTTGTTCATTTGAGATCCTCGATGGCAGAACTATGTATATTTTAATCTTTGTGTCCCCTGATATGACTTGCCTAGTATTTTGGAAATAAGTATTAAATATACTTTCAAAAATTATTTTGTTTTTAATTGTGATAAAATATATATAGTGTAAAAATAATTTTAACCATTTTAAGTGGATAATTCTTTGACATTAAGTACATTGCCAATACTGTGTAACTTTCACCACTATCAATTTCCAGACTATTTTTCATCATTCCAAAGCAAAACTCATTTAGTAATAACTCCCCAATGTCCCCTCTCTCACTCCATTTTTATATTTAAGATATTTAAACCATACTTATGCAAAATTAGTTACTACTATGGATGTGGCTCTATACTTGACACTTTAAAGCCATTATCTCGTTTAAGTAACATAATATTAGATTTCACACAGTGTTCTTAAAACTATTTTCCCCAGTATCATCGTTTTTCAATTTCTGCAATCTAATTTTAGCTCACTAGTCTATCTTATTATTGTTAAATTCCTACATCAAAATCTGGCTATTATTATCCATTTTCTGTATGTGTCAAGTGCAGCAGAGCTGTAAAATAAGTTTTAAGTTAAGGTTGAATAACTGGTTATATTTCATCATCTTTCAAAGCATACTATTTTCTAAAATAAATTTGCCTTCCAAAATAAAAATGTATTCAAATGGCCACGATGCGCACACATATTCATACACATATACACTGTCGAATATATATATATAGCTTATCTCATTTACTGCTGACTCATTAACAATTACTTATTGAACGTCTACTATGTACCAGGAATATGGTGTTAGAGTTCTGGGAATCAGGAGAACAAACCTCTGCCTTCCAGTATCTTGCTATTCAAATGGGTTTTATTATTTTTTGTTGCAAGCACAGCAAAGTCAGATGATCTAAATTCCTGCATTTTTTTAAATTAGTGAGGTAAACAAAATAAATGAACGATAAACTTTATTTGCCATGATTTTACCTATACTGTTCCCTTTTGTTCCCGTCTACTTAATATTCCTTATTTACACTCTCACTTTGTAAGCTGATCTTGTTGTTTCCCTCTTTTTAAAGCCCATGAACTGCTTAATTTACACGAAGAAGTTTGCCTTTCATATCTTCTACCTAACTTAATTCTTGGCTGTGGATAAATTTTACCGACATAGTCTCAAGCTATTTTCTTCATGGAAACAAAATCAGCAAATATTTATTGAGTGCTTAGCATGTACTTACTATGCTACATGTTATAAATAGCTCCAAGATGATTCTTTTTCTTAGCCATGGTTCTCCCTTCACAACTAAATTAACCCTATTTGCTTCGTCTTTTTTTTTTTTCTAACTATGAAATTTGATATGTATAAAAATGATTAATACAGGTAAACCATATTATGCCTTCATTCGTACATTTCTTTCCAGCTACTCCCCACGGTCATTCCTAAACTCAGATCTCATCTTCTCTGGGGAGAGCTCCACATCAAAACTAAGCACCCACTTCTGTTCCCCATCCAGCTCATCTCACTCTTGCCACCAATCTTCTCACTACCTTTAGGTTATTGACCCTGCATATTGTCAATAAACCACTAACCTTCACCTTATAGTTGGTATTCTTCACCATAGTACTGAAATCCAAATTCCTGGGGTACCTGCTAAATTTCAACACAGATGACCAAATTCTGAAATTATTTCAGTGCATGAGACAACAGTAAAACTAACTAACAAACCCACAAAAACAAGACCAGTCATTACTGGCTCATGCTCTGTCCATCATGAGGGAAATCGAATTACTTACAGAAATAAAACCAATCAGAGCTCAAACCCAAACTGTGTAAATTATGGTAACTCCTTGCAATTTTAGATTCCATCCTGTGGCTTACAATCAATTTCTTCTCCTCCCCCACCCCCTTCCTTTTTTTAAGCAAATGGCCTCACTTATACCAATAAAAGTCATCAATATGGAGTCTCACCTAAAAGCTGCCCCCATCCTGCATGTTTCCTCAGTGCATGTTTCTTTAGGTACTTGTTTCTTCACTAACTAGCTTCTGCAGAAGTATCCCTCCTCTATCAGCAACTGACCCTGATACACTTACTTCACTTTCTTAATTTAATTGGCCTTACCTTTTCCCCCATTTTCACACCCACCTTAAATCAAATCAAATATTATTGGCACATAGTCTTTGGGTAATACATATATATGTAAGATACAAACAATCTATTAAGCGTTTGCTACTTAAGAAACTTGCTCTAAGGTAAATTGTATTTTCCATGGCAGAATTTTGAATTAAAGGTTCCATACTCTGTATGTTTATTCAGTCACCTCTTTGAAGATCACTGCTTTGTTAGATTGTAGGAAGTATTTCATTCCATTTAATTAAAAGTTTCTATTCTCTGACCTTCCTCCTGCAACCCAATAAAGCCAATTAGTTTCACTGTAGTTTTATGGGCAATGCTGCCCTCTGGTGGCTTGAAAATTTCAAGTTGGCAAGTTGTTCCATGCAGGATATATATTTCCATGTATATGTGAAAATAAGTAAATTTTATTAAATGTTTTAGAGTAGAATTCAAATACTTAAAATATGATTTTAATCCATTGATAGGATTAAAACTTTAGCCATTATTTTGGGTAGACCTAAATAAGTTAATGGCATATCTCAGATTGATAGAATTATAAAACTGGAGAAGTACTAGAAAAGTCTCAATTCTATAAATGGTAGGGAATACTCTGTGAATAGAAGAGAACCTGAGGCACAGTGTCTTAACTTATTTGCTCACAGTTATAAAATGACAGAAGTGGTAACATCACTAAGCTACTAAAAGGAAAATAAAATGTGATAACTGGAGAAGATAGCAGATATTTTCTGTCTTTAATCTTGTTTTGAATGTTTCTAAGCATTCTAACAGAATGCTAATCTGTTATGAAAGGGAGTGAGGGAAAAGAGTGAGGACAGTTTAAATCTCATCCCTAAATTCTGCATTCCCCCCTTCAAATTTTAAAGAAAAAATTGGTTTGATTTCTTCAATCTAATATTATTTTGATGAAACAAGATATAATAAAAGTTTAACAGAGATACAAAAACCTCGTACAGTAATAAGAGTACAATTTGCTTTATAATAATGTAATTAGAGTAAAAATTCCCATAAGAATTATATAATTGCCATTTAGGATTTTACCTAACAGGTCATGCTATATGACCCCTGTCAAAATAAGATGTAACAGGATAGCTGGGTGATTTTTTTTTCGTTTGTTACCCATCATGTCCCCTTGTGACTGATAAAAGGAGGTTTAATTTTTGCCTGATAATAAATATGCCTAATCTTTGGCCTCCAAAGAGATGTTTTTCATATGAGAATATATTCCTTATTGAATCCTTTGCTAAAACATATTATTTACCATGATGATTTATCAAAAATGTACCCAGCCCACAAAAACAAAATCCCTCAGTTGCAAGAACTGTCAAGAGAGACCTATATATCCCCAGAGACAGATTCATATGGGGAGTCTGACAAGATAAACTTCCCCCAGCCTTCACTACCAGGGGCTACTGCAAAAACCATATATATCTAAACCAGTAGATCTAACAAAACTTCTTGTACATAAGTAAGTAATAATTATTTGTCGAACCTTGACCGAATCAGTTCTTAAACCACTTCTGATAAATGAACTTACCCCAGGAGTTTCAGAAACTTTTATTTTTCTCATAACAAATATTCAGAGAACGTTTATTGATATCCTTGAAGATGAGTAGAAACAAACATCAAAGGAATGAAAAAGTTTATCAACGTACTCTGATTTACTGTACAGGAGTCCACATTCCCAGGGCTGAAATTGAGTCTCACAATTGTGAAGGGTTGGGAGTTATTTCGTTGGGTATCCATTGCATGGCATTCAGGACACAGAATCCTGTTGCACTTAATAGGAGTTTATAAAGCAACCAAGAGTGCAGGAGCACAGAATAGGCTGAAAAACAGCGATTATTTATATTTTCTTTAAAAATGCTTCAATGTTCAATATTTTAAACCTGATAAACTTTTAGTAAATGACAAAAATGTTATCTCAAAAACTATCTTTTTATTTTAAAAGATAGAAGTAAGGTACCATTAATACAACACCAAAAAGGAAAGTTGAACATGTCTGAATATAAAAATCAATCAGTGATTTATCAAAGGCTAGTAAGTGATGTCCCAACAAATACATATTCCTTGGAAATTGATTATGTTGGCTATTTTTATTTCTATTTTTTAAGATAAGATATGGTTCTTAATAATCCTGCTACTGAAATAAGTAATCGTTAAAAAAAATAAAAATCAATAGAGATAAAAATGAATTTTCCAGATACTTCTTTGATGCATATCAGCTGGAACTGCAGGATAAATATAGATCCCTTGCTTTTCTCAGGAGTAATGGCACTTTTATGGAAATATTTCACTGACAACAAAATCTTTATAAAAGAAACTGAGTTAAGGAAATTCAAAAGAGTAAAAAAAGTCATGTTACTTTATTGAGCTCATGAATTCATGAGAATATATTTATAAGCATATAAGTAAATTGTGGTTATACGCAAAATGCAAATAATTTTAATAGTTTTTATTAGAGATTTAAAATCATAATTACCTTTTATTTCTTGCCCTGAAACCTATAAACTACCATACCAATTAACTAATTATACTAAAATTATTAGAGGTAACCAAAAAAAGACAATTGATTTGAAGAGAAGTCTGGCAAGTGAGATGGAAGAAAAGAAGCCTTTGAACATTTCCCAAATTCTGCAAAATCGTAAAAGGCATAAATTGTGCTCCTTCTCCAAGGTGAAAAGTTGTGAAGTCTTTACAGCTAATATCCATGGAACTGATAAATTTATAATAAATGGCTTGAACAATCAAACAATTAAAAAACATGCAATGGAATAAGCACATGAAGCAGATGATATTTGAATCAACACTCTAAAATGAAACAGGATAGAAACAAATTATAACATAATTCTCAATGCACAATAAAGACAATAACAAATAGCAAAGAAGATAAGAGGGGAGAAGTGAAAATAGCAAGTAAGAGTGTAACAAATCACTTAATGTAGAAACATAATTTTCCTAAGCACTATAAATATTTTTTCTCAGCCATTATCATAGACACATTCATATCTGAGCAATCATTTCTGTTCCTATTAAATTTGGAAAGTATTTTACAATAATTTATCTCCAATACCATACAAATGGTTATTAATTCAAGAGCATTGATTACCCACCTAAATTTTTCTTTAATTTCTTTGATTTCATTTTCTGAGCTCTCTTTAGCATTTGCTGAGCAGTAGAAATATCCTTAAAGCCCCTATGAAAAGATTAAATTTAATAAAGGTAAAACCAATACCCAGAATATTTTAGATATGTATATAAATATAAATATATATGTGAATTTTATCAAATAATTAAAATAATAAAATAAATTTGTATTCCCCATTTAAGAAATTATAATTTAATCAGATGTACAGTTTCATAAAAATTGATAAAGGGATTCTTAAAATCTTGAAAAGTATCTACCTTGTACATTTACCGGTCTCTCAATTTCTTAATTTTCTTTAGTGTAAATTAGACCACATACCATTCTTCTGAAATTTTTTCTTCTTTTTCTGATTTTAGCAAACTTTTTCTACTGGTCTTTGATTCAGGTGTCCAGGATAAACTTCTATTCTCTGGTCTGGTGACAGAAAATAACCACTTTTAAGTGAAGCAACACAAGCATATCAATATTATTTAAAATGCCAAGTTGTTTATGTTGTCTCAACCTTGGATATAACATCCATTTCAGTTACAGAAAAGCCTTTATCTTGAAAAGTAATAAAAGTCTGCCATTAATTTAAAATGTTTACATTTTCAATTACAAGAAACATATTTCAATCCTTTTGCAGAAGGAAATGTAGCACTGAAATTTTTGTTATGATCCTTTTTTGCCTATAATGCAGTATTTAAAGGTTCACTTGTTTACAATAATCAATTATTTTACTTCACTGACACTTAGAATTTGCTCTAAAGTTGCTTTAATTCACCAACCTTTCACATTTTCTTACACTAAAAACGCCAACATTTTGATATTTTTCAACACTAAATATTCTTCCATCTTCTGAATAGGTAAGTTCACACATATTTTAAACATTTTACCACTTTTATAATGAATGTAATGTTCTTACCATTCATGGATAGAGCATCCAAAAGACTGATTTACCTTACCTGTTATCTAATTGCATGTGTTCAAGTGAGAACATGTTTTCTTTTTCATTGCATAGCCATGCTTGAGCTGGATGACTTGGTAAATTATGTGAAGTATCACTGTATTTCAAAGTTCCAGGGTACTTATCAGAAAGAAAATGTTAATTAATAAATATAAAGAAAATATAATAAAGTATCATTATATTTCAAAGTTCCAGAGTACTTATCAGAAAGAAAATGTAAATTAATAAGTATAAAGAAAATCTTAAAATTTTAGTTTGTATGTATACATTTAGATGTATATTATCTACTAGCCTCCTAAAGGGATACTCATTAAAAAAATTAAAAATTGTAGTATTGAAATTTATGGAATAAATGAATAATGCCCTTTGTTGTAGTAGCAAGGGATATGCTCTTTAGCATAGTTTGCATATACAAAATGATTTATTGCAAAGATCTAAAAAATATTAGAAAACAAGAACTTCAAAGATTATCAAATAAATAACAGAAATTGCAGTTCATTGACCTCTGACTGAGAATCTTCAGCTGTTACCCTCCTAATGCATATTTTTGTATTTTTAAAGTCCTGTCAACCAGTGATTTTAGTTGACTGCCAAATATGCAGCTGAAGCACATCATTTCTTTTTTTTTTTTTTGCTACTGTGAAATAAAGTGTTGAAAGAAATCCAAAATAAAGAAAAAAGTTAGAAGCAAATGAAAGAAAAGCTACATGAAAAATTACATCTGGGGATGAGGAGGAAGTCAGAGGTTTCTAAAAGTAATTGTGTTTTTCAAGTCAATAAATTGTAATATTAATCACTGTAGCAGAGCATAACCTTAAGAAATGAGCAAAGATTGAGCACTAAGAAGTTTCCATGACATGTTACCTTTGGCCAGTGCAGTTGGGTCGGCAGAAGCAGTGCTTGTGAAGCGAAGCAGGCAGGATCTGGAGCTAGCCATTCTTTTTCTAAGGCAGCCTGAAAAATATTAACATTAAGATGTACACAATTTAGTTTGTGAAACTTTGAGTATATTTTAAATTGTCCTATATTACTACAAACCTTAAGAAAGCATATCAGAATTATTATTTACAGGAAAATTCGCTACTTGCAATTGTGAGGTATTATGCATCTCTGATGCAAATGTACTAAAAATGGGATAAGACTTTCTATCTCCAAGTCTTGGATTAAGCAAGAACTCAAGAGTAGATTGCGTGACTCCTTGTTCAATAAAACTATTTGATAAATAAGACTCTTAGCCAACTCTTGATAGAATAGAAAGAAGTCATCTTTCAGCTTTCTATAATGAAAATTATATTTCCCATAAACCTTATTATTGAAAGTTTATGGTATTTTAATATATATTAGATAGTATAATATTTTTCTATAAGCACTGTCTAAAGATGGCTATTATTTTTTTCACAAAATTTCTAAAAAGGAAATATATTTTGGCAATAAGTCCAACAATATAAAGAACATGTAAGGAACAATATAAGGAAGATGTTTCCTGATATCAAGTTCTCTATTTATTTCAACCGTTTCAATGACTAAAATATATATTTAAATTTTTATTTTGAAATTACCTATTTTAAATTCTCTCTATAAGTTAAAATATCTTTCATCTTTTTATGGAATTTTCTAATTTATTTTATTCTTCTATATTGGAACTATACTAGTTAAACTGGTGTTGTGTAATTTAGAATATAATTCTTTAAATTTTATTTGCTTGGACAATCTAGCATGGCCTATGATAAATTTCTGTGGTTCTATGGTTCTAAATTTACTTTTGAAACTTTATGGGGAGAAAAAGATGATCATAGAGTATCAGTGTTTTTAAAAAGGTTCTAAAATGATCAAACATTTATGATTTAAAAATTAGAATGATTATATTCTGAGGTAATGCAATTTCAATTAATACAATTTCAGTTTTTCTTGACAGCCTTGTAAGTGATTATTTGGAAAGGCAGCACTGAGACATCCTGACCACAGCTACCAGTGAAATGACAGGCTTTTACTTTAAGCATTTAGTCTTCGTGAATCTAATAAAACTTGAATATCTATGTATGTGTAACAGTTCAGCTGTTAGGCAGGAACACTGTCATATTCCTTCTAGGTAAGAATTACCTTGAAAAATATTCAAAAGAGAAAAAACATACCATTGAATGGAAAATATTAATTATAAGGAATTTAAAAGACAAAGTTTCAAATGAGTAATTATAATAATTTATAATGTGCATTAGAAGTATTTTAGCTTAGAAGACAATCAGTCTGTAGTCTAAGAATTGCTATATTATGCAAAATTGTGAACAGGATTCAGGGCTCAGGTTTTTTAATTCTTTTTTTGTGTGTAACAAATAGTAGAAAATCCATATCTATCCCAGGCTCATGGAAAATTAAGTTTTATAACCTATCATCAAATCAGTATTCTTATTCTGGTGAAAATTGCTAAAATGAAGAGAAGATGTAAAGATGTGAAGGAAACAATATCACAAAAGGTAATATGCCATCTGAGAAGTGGCTGTAGAAAAGGATCAGTGTTGCCAGGCAAGGAACCTGGCTTAAACTGATTTTTATAGACACAGACAACATTATTATTATTATTATTTCTTTAAACTCCTGCCAGATCACATCTTTTATATTCTCTGAGGATTCCAGCTGTTTTCTTTCTGCAGCAGGACAACGTCCCACAAATCACATAACCTCTTTGCCAGATCATACAGATGTTGATGGAGGTCTTTTCCTTGGAATGGCTACATAACATTTAGATACTTTATGCCTTTAAATAGAAAACTAAAAGTGTAGACACATTTTTTTAAAAACTGGTTTTAATTGGTTTTGAATATAAGGTGACAAATTTTATAGGATTCCAGAACAATTTTTAACTACTATCTCTTAGAAATTTTGAGAAGCATATAGGAGAGACTTAATATAAAATGTTAAAGATATCATTAGTAATTATACAATCCCAACCAAAAATTTACCAGTACTACTGATTTATATGAACTCAAGCTTATTAATATCAAGTATATTTGACAGTATCTAGAACGTTGAGGTAAAAATCTAAAAATGTCAGAAGGAATTGGCTAAGAGTTATAAATATACCACAGTTTTAAAAAATGTATATATCATGCTTACCACTGGACATTTAGACAAATTTCAGTTATGGCTCAAGAAAACTTTCTGTTCATATTTTCTTTAACTTGTAACTCAGAATCTGAAGGCTTTTGGTTTCTGTTTTAACTAGTATCAAATTTGCTTGTACATTAAAGCTGAATTTGAACTTGGATAAATTTGTAAGCATGTGTTCAATGTTGAACATTTGATTAGATACACATATATTTGGTCTTTGCTCAGAGAAATCATTCAACTATAATCTAACTTTGAGGGCCTAGAAGGTTATTAGAAAGAGGAGTTGCAAATAATATGCATGTTTATGTGTGTTGGTGTATGCATAATTTTCATACCACCTAAACCCTCTTCTTTATCCTCAATGCAAAAGCACAACTGCTTATATTGTTGGAGATGACTGTTACATGCTATGCCTGCCTCTTTTCAGTGAACCAAATACATCACTTTTCTTTAGTCTTTTACTTTTTCTGTATTCAGGTTTCACTTGGCTATTTCACCACTATGTACTGTACTCTGTATTATCTGTAATGTTAATTTGAATAGGCATTGAAGAGTGAAAGTTGCCCAGCTTAATACATTTTGTCCCTTTCTCAAAAATTATTCCTGTAAATTTTACTGAATAGTCAAATTCTAAGTCACAGGGTTAAGACAAAAAAACAAACCCACATTTGGTTGTTCTGGTTTGTTATATTTTTGGAACAATATTAGCTTTTATCACCTTTTCTGGGTTTAGGAAATCATAAGAGAATTTACTTATTTAAATTCAAAGATAACTCTATTGGTTATTTATATGCTGACTTTTAAACAACTTAAGTAAAAGAGAAAGCAAAATCTGGTAAATAAATCAATGAATAAAAATATCAACCAAAACTTACTTTGTAATTTAAAAGGTACATAATAAAAGTGCCAGTGTAGATCACGATGCCTCATTAGACTTAGCATACCTACTAATTTAGATTTTTATTATTTTTTTAAAGTACAATTCAAATATTTTTTATTATATAAATAATGTTTTATTTATTTTTTTAATGTTACATTAAAAAATATGAGGTCCCCATATACCCCCCACCCCTCTCACCCCACTCCTCTCTCCCATAACAACAACCATTTTATGAAAAAAAACGGAAAAACTTGCCATCAAGGGAAACTGAGACCTAGACTTATTTAAAACTGCGGATAAAATTCTTTAAAAAAGATTATGCACTGTGGACTCTTTAAGCCCTGAGACAATGTCTTATTCTTCAATATTTCAGGAGTTATTATGATAGGTATATAATAGGTGCTTAAGGTTAGAAGACAATTTTCCATGGGTCTCTCACATTTCTGCAAGTCTTGAGATAGCTTTTCTCCAGAACCTTTTGAGGGATGCGTCTATAGCTAATACCCTTGGAAGATACAGTGTTTCCCTCTTGAGCAGCAGCAGCATCCTATCCAGACTAATGGGTACTGGGGACGCCTGTTCAACTGGAGGAGTATAGACAGGATTACAGTGGGAAGGAAGATAAAGTGAATTTGTGGGTAGAAACTTGTATGCTAATTAAGTATCCTGTTGTTATTGCTTCCACACCTGAGTGTAAAATAGAAATTGGTGTGTTATATGCTTTATTTTCTTATCCCATAAGCATCAGAAAAGAGTGTCCCAATAGGGGAAGAGCTACAGGTAGAAAAGTTCCAGAGGGACGAAATCTCCTGTCATTTGCCACCATGATTTAGTGTGAGCACTACCACCCTCTGATGCCCAAAGTTTTCACAACATATATGACATCCTGGTTGGTTTGGCAAGTGAAAATATATCTCAATTTTTAAAATGTGAATTATATCTCAAGTTTTTAAAAAAGTCTTAGTCTCAATTGCCCCGACTACAGTGTTATCACACCCCTGTAAGCAGAAGTGACCAAAAAACTGGACAAAATTCAGGGGATTGCTATTCAGGAAAAGTTTTTTGGGACTATGGGAGGATTGACAAAGCTAAGTTCCTAGAGTAGCCAAGGAAATACTCTTCAGCCCTTCTCCACTGTAAATGAGGCTCACCACCTTATTGGGACTCTGGGTACTGGAGGCAATACAAGTCTCTGTGACTGATAATTTTGCCAATTGGAAACTCTTAACAGGAGAGGCAGTCTCCATGTGAAGGTCCCTTTGGTTTTGTAGTCTCCCTGACACAGAGACCAGGTATGTTCCTTTTGAAACAGTTATTAGCTTGATACTTGACTCCTGTAGAAACTGAATTGATCCATGGAGATCTTGTGACTCCCTGGCCTGGTATTCCCATTTTTGGGTGGGTCAACTTAAACTCCATGTCTAACAAGCTATAAAGGTCCCAGAGAAGACTTGCTTGTCAAATGGAAATGGTATTTGCAAAAACTTAGCTTTTCTAACCCCAGTAGCATCTGAGCTTTACATGAAAAAGTGGCTGCTATCCCTCTGGTGGAAACTTTATCCCTGCTTCATTGCCTGGGGTGCCCTCAATTTATTCCAGTATCCCCAAGAGTCCTGACCTGTTTCAGGATGTTTCAGCTAACCCTAAGCCTGACTGACACTTGAACTGTTGCCAAGGGCCTAGCAATTTGGTATGTTACATGAAAAACTAAAGACCTGGCAGATAAAAGACAGCCTCTTTGGGGACTCCAATGTTGGAAACAAATTGAGGCTGCTTTTAGAACTGTCTTGGTTACTCATATGGATGCACATGGTAATGGCCCATTCTCTGATGAGAACACTTGGAATCAAGTCACTGATTGGATCCAACTCTATGTTTCTGATGCCAAGGATATCAGTGCATGCCAGAATTGTGACTCCTACAAAATTTACCCATTTTTCATCGGGTGGACGAGGTCACATCACAAAGATATTTATCCTTGCCTGCTCCTGGTAAACTGACTACATCACCCCTTCAACCTATTGCCACTGCTGTCACCTTTTCAGATTATCAATCAGCTGCCTTCAGTCATACCATTTGGCCCTTTAACGGTCTCCACCATTTTTCTGTTTTCTGGATTATTTGCAGTCTGACAAATGAGCTAGTAGTCTTATTGTGCTTCCCTAATATGTCCACATGCCTCAGTAAGTTAGTTTGTTCACTGAATGTGGCCGTCCCCAAAAAGGGATCATCCCCTCACAATTCCTAGGTAAAAAATAGGACAAAAGAGGTGAAGAGTGATATAGACTTATTTTGATATATCAAGTCTGTCCTGATCATTTATAGAAATGGTGCAGATTTCTTTCCCTTAGCAGCTACTCCCAGGCCAATATGACTGACATATCCTCAGGGTGCAGCCTGGCCAAAAGAGGGGTAAGAGGAAGCAGTCAAACTAAATCCTGGTAAATATTTTTAAAAACTGCCCTTGCTCCTCTTTCACTTGGTCCTTACATACAAAAAAGTCTAGGCATGAATAGAGGATAAGAAGAATGGAGAATATAGCAAGTGGAATGGGACATCATGATTTTGTGGTGGTGAAGGGAAGACAATAACCCATTACCTGGGGAAGGAACTGCTGGGGAAGTCAAAGAAATACTCAGCAGACATCTCCCAGCCTTTGCCTAGTGTGTGCCCTTTTTTATTGTGTGCTGATGTTTCAATATGTTTCCATTCCAGAACCCAGGGAAATGTTAGGTCTAACAAACCTGCCTGAATGTACCTTAAACTGGAAACCAGGTCAAGCAGCCCCAATTGCTTGCCAGAGCAGGATCTTTGCACGAAGTTTGCTTGATGCCTGCTTTTTCCTCAGTAGTAGGGTCCTTTCCTCTTGGAGGGTATAAATATCATGCCCTCAGGTAGCAAAGGCTCATCTCTTCTATCTGAAACAAAGAGGTGCATGTGCAGGGAGCTGCCATCGACACACCCTGACTGAAGCAGTTGCCCATTCCCCGGGAGATCTGCTCTGCTCTTTTGGACACTTCTTGTTGTGTAATAAAGTGATCATTTCCTGAAAGTCTCTGTTGTAAGGGAGTCTGTGTTCCCATGACACACTGTCAACAATTCACACCATAAGAACATGTTAGACCATGAAAGATATGGGGGTGGGAGGAAGTTTAATGGTCTTTTTTCTTTCAGAATTTCCCCTGAAGTACTCTTTCACAAGGAAAATGCCCCTGTATGATTCTCCCAAACTGCTTCATGTACCTTAAATATAACTGACTGCTGGGTCTGCCATCCCCTGACAGATAGTTCTGATGGAAGGTTTAGTAGTTATTCTCTTTAACTTTAATAAGTAGCCTATGGAGAGATCAGTGAATGGTCCCATGTCCAACTTTCTCCATAAAAAATACACTTCTGATGCCTTCCTCAGTCCCACTCACAATCATTCCTTTGAGAAGACAAATACCATCTTGAAGGTGTTGTAGTTGTAACAGACATTTAAGGGTTTGAGTAAATACTACTAGGGCATTGGAAGGCATTAAGGTCAACCTCAATTCACTGGCCCAAGGTTGTTATAGGTGATAGACTTGCTCTAGACATTTTCCTTGTGGACCAAGGACATGTCTGTGTAATTTTTATACATCCACCTATTACCTAAAATCATGCCTTAAGCCTAATGGGAAATTCAAAACCAAAATTTAAGGAGACTACCACCTGGATTTCTAAGGTAATCTATGATGATTGATGTAATGTGTCTAAATGGTTTGGTCTAGGATCCTGGGGGGTTTGGAAGAGGTTAATGCTGCAGGTTGATCTCATTTTGCTGCTTATAGTACAGTGGGTAGCAATCATAATTAAATTAATCATGAAACAGTTCTAATGGATTTTACTCCAGCCCCTATTGATCAGACCAGCCAGAGTAGATACTGCAGAGATATACTCATGAGAAAATTTGCAATGTAAAAACAAAGATGGATATAGCTGAAAGACAGTTCTCCATGGGTCTCTCACATTTTTCATGACTTGTGATAGCTTTTGTTCTGCATTGCCCATTGAAGGATATTCATATGGGTAAAAGACATGGAAGACAGAGATACTATTTCAGCATTTCCTTCCTGGACAAAGGTCAAATTTGTTTGCTATTGAGTATAATAGATATAATGACTTCCTCTGGAGTACAGGACAGGAATGTTTGCTAGAATATTTTTATGAGATTCTTGGGCTCAGAGATTCTTGATACACATCTGCTATGTGCACAGCATCCACCTGAGCAACTCAACATTGCCCTAGTGGATCTTGGAGGGCAAAGGAAACTGTTGTGAACATGAAGCAACTGCTGTGACAAATAATAAATTCTTTTGCTTCTGACCCAGGAATCTTGGCAGCTTAACTTGTTAGCTTGCAGTGCAGGATAAAATCTCAGATGCCTCAGAGTTCTTGACACTTGATAAATAATTCTTTTATTAGATAAACTTTACTTAATAAAAATAAAACAAAGTGAATCTTGGTTATTAATATGCCCATGATTAACCATTTGTAAGTGCAATTACATTTCAGAGACATAACAAATAAATGCAACAAAAATTTTAATGATGCAGGTTTTGAAGTGGAGGATGGGCAGAGTCTGAAAGAAGGAAAGAGTTCTTACATGCTCTTGCTATTGCATCAGCAAAACAAAACAAAACAAAAACAACAACAAAAGATTACAGACTGGCGGAGGACTTGGTCCAGTGGTTAGGCGTCCGTCTACCACATGGGAGGTCTGCGGTTCAAACCGCGTAGGGGAGCCCCACACGCAAGGAGTGCGCCCTGTAAGGAGAGCGGCCCAGCACGAAAATGCAGCCTGCCCAGGAATGGTGCCATATACACGGAGAGCTGACGCAACAAGATGCACAACAAAAAGAAACACAGATTCCTGGACCGCTGACAACAGAAGTGGACAAAGACGACGTAGTAAATAGACACAGAGAACAGACAACCAGGGTGAGTGGGGGGAGGGGAGAGAAATAAATAAATAAATAAATAAATAAATAAATAAATAAATAAATAAATCTTTGGAAAAAAAAGATTACTGACTGGAGACTGTCTAATTCATCTAGAAAATTTTATATTTATTTCTCTTACAGCAATTGAAATTTACTTATTTATCCAAATATATTTCTGTCATCTGCTAAGCTTGTGGCCATGTTATATCTGTCCATATACCTATCCAAGTCATGGCATCTGCTATACTGCAAACAGTCAATATTTTTTATTGAAAATGAAAAAATAAATAAGTTGGAATAAATGTGTATGATTATATTACTATATGCCTTAAAAATCCATAGGAGTATGAACTTAATCCAAAAACAAATGGGAACAATTTTAATCATGTAATTAAGTGATTAAAGGGAAATCTGGTCACACCAAGCTTTTACCTGTACACAGGACAATTTGACAGAGGGAAAAAGAAAAAGGGACACCCTGGTAATTTGTTTGCATTATCTGAAATTTTAAGAGTATCTTAAAATAAAGTGGTGGCAATGGAAAAAGGAAAAAAAGGTCAAAGGAAAACAAAATAACCATAGCTTCCTAATTGGTACTTAGCTTTAATTCCTAGTCCCCCTAAATTATAATCTCTGAATGGCAAAGACAGCCATTTATTTAAAATTTAAATGCTAACATTTAACAACTTTGATCAAAATCCAATTTAAAATAAAATAAAGTGCCTTTCATTATATTCTAGGCCTAATATGGACTGATCCCTGATTATTTCTCTCTTTCTTCCCTTCTTTCTGGCTCTTCTCCTCTATTATTACTCAGCTCTACCTATTGTAAACTCTCTGTTCCTTTAATATTCTAAGAATATACTTATTTCAAGGCTTGCTTTACACTTATCTCAAAATAGTCTTACTCTATGACTTATTCCATCACTTCCTTTACAGATCTCTGCTCAAATGGTTATACCTTCCCTGACCACTAAATCTTATACCTACACAAACTGATATGCTTTATCCCTTAAACTTGCTTATTTTTATAGTAACTTTCAATATCTTACAGCACACTATATACTCATATATATATTTAGCTACTGTCTGTATGCACAGAAATCTTAACTATTTTATTCACTATGCTAGGAAGAGTCATTAGAACTGGCTTCATGGCTTCATCTTAAATGAAAAAATTCATTTATAAGCTTTCACTTCTGGCCATGATGATATAGCTGGAATTAGAATTAAGAGCCAACAAGGAATATCTATAAACATTAGATTAATAAATGAACTGAAAGTACTCAAGGTCAATCAAAGCAGCCAGGGCTTAAAGGGCTAAGATCCCATGAAATAGAGCTTTATGCTGATGTGAGTCTTATATTTCTCTGCACATTTTCCCTGAGACATTTCTCAACTATATTTACAGATAAGATAAACCAAGAAGAAATCTGAGGCCTGCATGCAGCAATTTCACTGGGATAAAGAGATCAAAGGTGAAGTTCATGGATACCAAGTCAGTTAGGATTTGTAAAACCAAGATCTCAGAGAGGAGAGAACCCCAGAAATACAAGCTCAAAATCATGTTCGCAATTTCTCTTCAGTGTGCTTGCCAGTTCCAAGCAGTACATGTGTAGTTGAAATGTCTAGAAACAAAGTACATAGCAAGATCTTGGGTGCTAAAGAGCGAAGCAGAATTTTTTTCAGTCACACAGTGTTATGGAAAAAGGGATTGGAGTTCAGGGACCAATTTGATGAAGAAAGCCTGGTAAATAATCCAGGCTTTCAGATGAGACACCAAATGGGCTCACCCATAAGAGAAACAAGAAACAGATCCACCATATGGGCTCACCCATAAGAGAAACAAGAAACAGATCCACCATATTAAAGCTTGAAAACAAACTTCAAAAGGATCAAAGTAGCCTGCCTTTACCCTGTCTGCCTGCTAGAATAAAATTAAATTTCTTAGAGAAAGATAACATCTTCCAGGACCTTTATACTTTTTATATATATAATGTCTGGTATTTTATCAGAGATTAAAAGTCAAGAAAGAGGACAACCTGACTAAAAACCCAGTGACAAATAATCAACATAAATAAAACTACAAGTGATCCAGATATTACAATTTACTGAGAAGGTTTTGAAAACACATTACTTGATATGTTCAAGAAAATATAGTAAAAAGATATAAAAATTTGACAGAGAATTGAAATTCATAAAAGAATCAAATGGAAATTCTAGAACTGAAAAATAGAATAATTGAAATAATTAACTCATTATGTTAATAGAACTTTAGATAGAGCAGAAGAACAATTGAGCTACAACATTTGTCAATATGAAAAACTCAGATTAAAACAAAGAAAAATAAAGGAAAAATTCAGAAAAGAGTTTGAAAAATACATGGAGAAATGGTGAAAATTTCTAACCCATGTGTTTGTGGAATGTTCATCAAAGGAAAGACATGAGGAAGAATCAATATTTCAAATAACTGGCCAAGAAACTCCATAAACTGATAAAAGATAGCAACCACAGATTTAATAATTTTGTATTATTTGTATTTGTATTTCCCCTATGTGGGTTAATATAAGTAAAATCATACTTAGGCTGAAAACCAAAGTCAAAGAGAAACACATTAAAAGTAGCCGGGATGTGGGCAATATTATCAGAGTAAAAAAGATATGGCAGACTTTTCAACCAAAACTATGGAAGTCAGAAACCAATAGAACACCACCTTTAAAGCATTGAAAGCTTACCTAGAATTCTATACTAAGAAAGATAACCTTTGAAATTTAAAATAAAATAAAGAGATTTTCAGTCAATAAAGCATTGATCTGAACTAAAATATTAAAGAGAGTCCTTCAGGCAAAAGGAAAAAGAGCCCAGATGGAAGTATGTTAATGCATGAAATAATGAAGTGTATAGAGAAGTGTGACCACTAACTAAAAAGCATACAAAGGGGAAGAAAAGAACAGCAGCATATTTGAATCATGCCAAAGAAGGAAAGAAAGGGACATAGAACAGATAAGAAAAAGAGAAAGATGGTAGATATAAATATTTATTATACTCTTAATTATAATAAATTTCATAGTTTAAATACTCTATTAAAAAGAAAATAATAATCAGAATGAAATATAAACAAAATTTACATGCTGTTATAAGAAACACACTTTAAATAGAAAAGCACAGTAATGGTGGAAATGGATAGAAAAGTTATATTATGAAAATAGTCAAAAGAAGGCTGTTATAGATAAGAAAATGTCAGAGGAAGGAGAATTCTAGACATTTAGCAAAATTATAATTAAAGAGAGAGATTTATTATGATGACAGTGTCAATGATAAAATGATAAAACACACCTAAATGGGTATATACTTAATAACATAACCTTAAAGTGTGAGTTAAAAATTGACAGAACTAAAAGGTGACTCAGAAAATTCAAAGTCATAGTTTTTCTCAGAAAATGACAGAATACCAAGAAAAACAAAACAAAAAAAACCACTAATGATAGGTAAGATTTTAACAAACACATGGTTTTATTTTACTACAGGCTGTCAATGCAAAATACCAGAGAAGAGTTGGCTTTTATAATGAGAATTTATTAGGGTACAAGCTTACAATTCTGAAGTTGTGAAAATGTACAGATCAAGGCTTCACCAGAGATGCTGTCTCACCAAATGTTGTTTGCTGGCAATCCTGGACTCCTGCCACGTGGCAAAGCAAAATGACGGCCAGTCTTTCTGGCTCACTTTCTCCCTGAGCTCAGCTGTATGTGACCAAGCATGTGGCTCATCTATGCCCTCTCCTGTGGGCTTTGTTGCTTCAGCTTTGGCTCCTCCACTGATTTCAGCCTCTGCCTTGTTTGAACTAATCAGGGTTTCTCTGTCTTTCTATAGCTGCAGACAATCCTGGAGTCCTCTGTCACATAGTAGGGTAAACTGGCAGCGTTTCCTCTTCTCTTTCCTCTGTTTATATAAGACCCAGTAAAGGAGTAAGGTCCATTTTGGATCCCATAATCTAATCAAAGGACTTAACCAAAGTGATCTAAGAAAAAGAACCCACATAAATAGGTTTATGTGCACAGGAATGGGCTAGCTTAAGAATAAAATTTACTGGGGTCCATAAAAGACTCAAACCAGCATACATACTAAGCTTGAAGTTATTGAAATTTAATTAATAATATATATAACATTTGTAGAATGCCTATTCCTTTCCAGTGCACATGGAATTTTCCCCCAAATGGAATAAATATCTTGAGATAAACTGTTAAGCAAATAACATAACAAACCATTTCAGAAAAAAGAAACAGTGTAAAGAATTGAATCATGTCCCCCACAAATACAGGTTCAAGTCCTAACCACTTGTCCTGTGGGTATGAACCTATTTGTAAATAGGACTTTTGAAGATGTTATTAGTTAAGATGTAGCCAGACTAAACAAGAGTGAGCCTTAATTCAATATGTTTTAAGTCCTTATAAGTAAAGAATATTGGACACAGAAGTGGAAGTTAGAGACAGGTATTGCAAGGTAATTGAGGTAGAAATGAAGCCAGTACTTGAATGCTACAGATTCCAGGAGAAAGCATGGCCTGGTGATACACTGATTTTGGACTTCTAGCCTGCAAAGCATGAGACTATTAATTCCTGTTGTTAAAGCAAACCAAGTTGTGGGATTTGTCATGGTAACCTTGGGAAGCTAAGACAAGTAGAAACACTTTGTAACAAAATATAACCCTGAGGCCAAAACCTGAAGAGAGAAGATTACAGGAAAGAAAATCACAGGCCCAATCTCTTCTTTAACATAAATTCAATAATTATAAACAAAATATGGAATATATTTACATATAAAAAAGATAATGTGTTACAGCTAAGTTGGTTGATTCTAGAAAGAAAAATATTATCTAACATTTAAAATCTATGTTAGATGCACGGGAAACGGACTTGGCCCGGTGGTTAGGGCGTCCG
Source organism: Dasypus novemcinctus (assembly GCF_030445035.2). Taxonomy (NCBI): domain Eukaryota; kingdom Metazoa; phylum Chordata; class Mammalia; order Cingulata; family Dasypodidae; genus Dasypus; species Dasypus novemcinctus. Next base: position 68,497,862 of record NC_080684.1, on the reverse strand, counting down.
TCTACCACATGGGAGGTCCGCAGTTCAAACCCCGGGCCTCCTTGACCCGTGTGGAGCTGGCCCATGCGCAGCGCTGATGCGCGCAAGGAGTGCCGTGCCACGCAAGGGTGTCCCCCGCGTGGGGGAGCCCCACGCGCAAGGAGTGCGCCCGAGAGGAAAGCCGCCCAGCGTGAAAAGAAAGTGCAGCCTGCCCAGGAATGGCGCCGCCCACACTTCCCGTGCCGCTGACGACAACAGAAGCGGACAAAGAAACAAGATGCAGCAAATAGACACCAAGAACAGACAACCAGGGGAGGGGGGGAAATTAAATAAATAAATAAATCTTTAAAAAATAAATAAATAAATAAAAAATAAAATCTATGTTAGATGCAGAAAATGAATTTGATATAAGTCAAATCACATAGAGAATCATCATCATATAACCATAAAATAACCTCGTGCCAAGGTAGGAAGGTAGTAAGAAAGTTAAATCTGTAGATTTTAAATTCCATAATTTAACTTTCTATAAGAAGTTAAAATCTACAGATTTTCTATAAGAAATCTCAGGAAACAGCTTACTTAGAAAGATTTCACTTTGATACCAGCAACTAGAAAAGGATACCTGTAGACACTACCTCTATGCAACATTATACTGGAAGTAGTATTTAAGACAATAAGGTAAGGAAAATAAATAACAGGCATAAGGATTGGACAAAAAAATTATAATTTTTATCAGATGACATTCTATGTACAGATACAATACCAAAAAGTTCTGACAGACAACCTTATTAGAATTAATCAGTGATTTCAGTAAAGTGTTTGAATAAGATCAATATACAAAAATAGTCTGTATTTATATATATGCCAATTTAGAATAACATTTGAAAACATCAAATACCTAGGAATAAATCTAAGCAAAAAAACCCCAAAGGTACAAAAACTGCTATGAAGAAAACTCCAAAGCATTAGGGAGAGAAATTTTAAATGGATTAAAGAAATGGTGGGTATTCTATGTTCATTTGGAAAATACAATATTCTAAAGATATTAGTTATCTCAAATTGATTTATGTAACCATTGCAATCCCAGGGAAAATGCTAATGTTTATTGCAGAGATTGATAGGGTATTTCTAAAATCAATATAGAAAGAAAAAGTCAATAGAGACAAATTCAGTGTGGAAGAGTAGGAAAAAGAAATGAAGTTCTCATAAGACTATAAATCAAGACTTATTATAATGCTACAGTAACCAATACAGTGCTGAGAGGATACCATCAATAAAAATTGATACATTGATACATGTAGAGAACACGTGTAAACAGTTACTTAAATTTCAGTAAAGTTCCTCCCGCAATTCGGTGTGAAAAGAACTGTCTTTAAAATAAATGGTTCTGGAAATTCATTTGCAGGTGGGGGGAAATCTGACACTTTCCTCATATTATACACAGAAATTATTCATAGAATTAAATATTAAAAGTTAAGATAATAGAGTTTCTAGAATATCTTAATGATATTAGATAATATCTTAATGACCATGGAGTAGGCAAAGATTTCTTATATAAATCACAAAAATTAATTTATTTTTAAATTTAAAATTAGAAACTTCCTGTTCATGAACAATTTATATGGATCATTAAGAAAAAGATGGACAACCCAGTTGAAAAATGAACAAAACATTTGAACAAGAACATTGCAAAAGTGTATATCTAAATGGTCATAAAGCATATGATAAGGTAGTGAACATGATGAGGGAATTGAAAAATAGAACAATAAGATACCATAACAAACTTACAAGAAGGCAGGGTGGGAAGTGGAGAGACATGAAAACAGTGTTGTGAGGATAGAGCACAGGTGACACTCTCATATTCTGCTGATGGGACTGTAAATTGAACAATCCTTTGGTATAGTGTTGGCCACCATCTGCTAAATGTAGTTATAACTTATGACCCAACAATTATATTTCCACCAGGAATGGGTGAAAATGTGCATCAAAAAGACATGTACAAGAATGATAGCAGGTGTGGGGGGGTATATGGGAACCTCTTATGTTTTTTAACGTAACTTTTTCTGCGATCTATTTATCTCTAAAAAAAAAGACAATTAAAAAATGCTACTAAAAAAAAAAGATATGTACAAGAATATTCACAGCATCTTCAGTCTTAATGGGCAGTATTAGCAATAACCCAAAGTCCGTCAACAGTAGAAAGTATTTTAAAAGGTAGTATATTCATATAATACAATACTATATAGCAATTAAAAAGAATTAATTATGGCTACACTCAAAAAATGGATAAATCTCGGGAAAATAATATATTGTGGAAGCTAGACAAAAAGGATACGCTCATTTTTATTTTTATGAAGTTCAGTGTGGGCAAAATGATAATGGGAGTCTGAATAGTGGAAGAGAATATGAGGAAGTCTGTGATGTTTATGTTCTATACTTTGATCTGGGTAGTGACTGTGTGGATGCATATATTTTTTAAAAATCACAGAACTGTATGCTTAAGATATGTACACCTTTACTGAACATTGTATGTTATGTTATAGAAAATTTTTAAAAAGAAATAAAGAATATGCATTAAATGAGTAGAAATACTGAGAGTTTTATTTTGTCTTTTCCAATTTGGCTGTCTTTTCTTTCTTTTTCATGCCTAATTATTCTTGTCAGAACTTTTAACACAATGTCACATAACAGTAGTGATAGTGGGCATCGTGTCTTGTTTCTGATCTTTGAGGGAAAGCTTTCAACCTCTCCCCACTGAGAACAATGTTGGCTGTGGGATTTTTATATATGCCCTTTATTATGTTAAGGAACTTTGCTTCTATACATATCTTTTGAAGTGCTTTTATCAAGAGAGGATGCTGGATTTTGTCGAATGCATTTTTTTTGCACCAATAGAGGTGATCAAGTGTTTTTTTATCCTTCAATTTGTTAATGCGGTGTATTACATTAATTGATTTTCTTTGTTGAATCACTCTTGCGTACCAGGGATAAAGCTGTCTTGATCATGGTGCATAATTCTTTTTAATGTGCTGTTGGATTTGATATGCAAGTATTTTGTTGAAAATCTTTGCATCTATGTTCATTAGGGAGATTGGTCTGTAATTTTCTTTTGTTGTAGAATCTTTATCTGGCTTTACAATTAGAGTGATATTGGCTCCATGAAATATATGGGATAACTTTCCCTCCTTTTCAATTTTTTTTGAAGAGTTTAAACAATTAAACTTAATTGTTATTAAGTCTTCTCAAAATGTTTGGTAGAATTCACCTGTGAAGCCATTTGGTCCTGGACTTATTTTGTTGGAAGATTTTTGATGGCTATTTCAATCTCTTTGCTTGTAATTGGTTTGTTTAGTTTCTGTATTTCTTGTAGAGTCAATGTAGGTTGTGCATTTCTAGGAATGTGTTCATTTCATCTAGGTCATCTAATTTGTTGCCATGCAGTTTCTCATAATATCCTCTTATGATCCTTTTTCATCTCTGTGTGGTCAGTTGTAGTGCCCCCCATTCATGATTTTATTTGCATCTTCTCTCTCTTTTTTTTCTTTGTTAGTCTAGCTAAGGCTTTGTCAATTTTATTGATCTTCTAAAAGAACCAACTTACAGTTTTGTTGATTTTCTCTTTTTTTTGTTCTCAATTTCATTTATTTTCACTCTAATCTTTGTTATTTCTTTCTTTCTGTTTGCTTTGGGATTGGTTTGCTGTTTTTTTTTTTGTCTTTATTTATTTTTTTAATATTACATTAAAAAAATATGAGATCCCCATATATCCCCCACCCCCCTCACCCCACTCCTCCCCCCATAACAACAATCTTCTCCATCATCATGAGACATTCATTGCATTTGGTGAATAAGTCTCTGAGCACTGCTGCACCTCATGGTCAATGGTCTACATCATAGCCCACACTCTCCCACATTCCACCCAGTGCATCATGGGAGAACATACAATGTCCGTTATTTGTCCCTGCAGCACCATGCAGGACAACTCCAAGTCCCAAAAATGCCCCCACATCTTATCTTTTCCTCCCACTCCCTACTCCCAGCAGCCACCATGCCCACTTTCTCCACACCAATACCACATTTTCTTCGATTACTAATCACAATAGTTCATGAATAGATTATCAGTAAATCCACTCTAATCCATACTCTATTCCTCCATCCTGTGGACCTTAGAATGGTTGTGTCCACTCCACATCCATATCAAGAGGGGGCTTAGATTCCAGATGGAGGCTGGATGTAAATCTCTTGCTTTCAGTTGCAAACAGTCTTGGCTCCCTGGTATGGTGGTTGACCTTCTTCACCTCCATGTTAGCTGAGTGGGGAAAGTCCAATAAACCAGAGTGTAGGAGTTGCAAGTCTGTTGAGGCTCAGGGCCTGGCTATCACATGGTCAGTCCAGAGATTCAGGTCCCCTGGGTATACATTAAACCCCAGCACCAACTACAGTTCCAGTATAAGTAAAAGGAGAGACTTGTGGACAAAGATCACATCTAAGTCCAGCTCCATTGCACAGAAACACAAACTCCAAAGTAGGACCAACTGAGATGGCACTGAACTCCATCTGCCATGACCATAGAACCTGTGGGTCTCTGCAGCCCTCAGGAGAACCAATACCTGGGGTTGTATCTACTTTAGCTGTCTCTGGGACTCTGCTCAGGTGTGCATAAGGGCAACCCTTCTGATAACCTCCTGGCTCTTTTTGGAGACTCATAGCCATATTAACTCATTTGTCCTTTCCATTTCCCCCTTTTCTTCAGGTTAAATAGTTTCAGTTAGGCCTTGGATTTTAGCTCTTTCTCCTTTTTAAATATGGGGATTTAGGGCTATAAACCTCCCTCTTAGCAATGCCTTTGTTGTATCCAATAAGTTTTGATAAATTGTGTTCTCATTCTCATCTGTCTTGAGATATCTACTACCTTCACTTGCAATTTCTTCTTTGATCCACTGATTATGGGTCAAAACACTGTGCTGTTTAGTCTCCATATATTTGTGAATTTTCCTGTCCCATCTATTACTGATTTCCTGTTTCATTCCATTATGATCAAAGAAAGCTATTGGTATAATTTCAATCTTCTTAAATTTATTGAGAGCTGTTTTGTGACCCAGCATGTGGTCTATACTGTAAGCAGCTTCATGAGCACTTGGGTAGAATGTATAAATGCTGATTTGGGGTGCGATGTTCTGTATAGTATGTCAGGTCAGTTTATTTATCATAAGTTCAAGTTCTGTTTCCTTGTTGAACTACTGTCTAGTTTTTTTATCTATTGATGTGAATGGTATGTTTCAAATCTGCTGTTGTATGCTTCTATTGCAGTTTGAGGCTCACTTTTTATGCCTTTAATTCCTGTAATCTCTGTTATCTTCTATCCAAGATTTCAGATTTTTCTTTATGCTCACCCAGTGTCTTCTTAATGTCTTTTATTTCTTTAGTCATGTTGTATTCCAACTCCATGATGTGATTTAGGAGATTTGAATGAACGTCATTGATTAGTTGTTACAAGTCCTGTGTCTCATCTGGAGCTTTGATTTGTTCCTTGCCTGAGTTATAGCTTCCTTTTTCTTAGTATGGCTTATAATTTTTTTTTTTTTTTTTGCTGATGTTTGAACATCTGATTATTATGCTGAGTTTACTCTGATGCTCAGGATCTCTCTCTTGCCTACGGATTTACTGTTAAGTAGCTGTGTGCTACCACTGTTCTTTGAGCCTTGGTTCAATTTGCTCTAGATATTTAGGATTGCCCCATTTAAAATGCTCAAAACAGGACTAAGGACCCAGTAATGGGGTGCACAACACTTTTCAAGGGCCTTGAAGAGGGGGGGAAGTAAAGGCATCTGACTGCCTTATCTATCTATCTATCTATCTATCTATCTATCTATCTATCTATCTATCTATCTATTTATTACATTTCCTTTCTTTTTGTTCACTTTTCTGATCAATCACCTGACAGTGCTCTTTGGCATATTTCTCAGCCAGACCCAAGATGCTAGGGGGCAATGCATTCACTGTAAATCTGCAGGCGTATAGTGCAGAAGCAAAGTCTTCATGGTGGGCCAAGCCTCACAAGCAAACTTTCTCAGAATCTGTTCTCCTTCCTTGGCCTTCCACACCCTCCCTCACTCTATGTCCTCAGTAACCAGCCTAGGGCTATAGGAGGATGTTTGAGAAGGCAAATTATTTTTAGCTCCTTGCTTCTTTCAGGGCAAACAATGTCTTGGTTCCACTCAGCTTAGCAGTGTGTGATCCCCTCAATGCAGTAGACCGAGTTTGCTGGCCAAAATCTGAATTTGATGTAGATTGTGCCCCTCCCTCCCTCCTCTCTTGGGAAGAGGGCTCTGCAACCCCCTTAGTTGACAGATGACATGATACTATATTTTAAAAAGTTATTAGAGCTAATAAATGTTATTTATTAGTTACAAAGTTATTAGAGCTAATGAATGAGTTCAGCAAAGTGGCATGACACAAGATCAACACAAAAATAAGTAGTGTTTCTATACACTAGTGATGAGCAAACTGATGAGGAAATCAAGAAAAAAAAGTCCATTTACAATAGCAACAAAAAAAGTCAAATATCTAGGAATTAATTTAACCAGTAATGTAAAGGAGCTGTATTGAGAAAACTATAAAAACTGCTAAAAGACATCACAAAAGACCTAAACAAATGGAAGGACATTCCATGTTCATGGGCTGGAAGGCTAAACATGATGAGGATGTCAATTCTACCCAAACTGATTTACATATTCAACACAATGTAATTCAAATTTTCGACAGCTCACTTTCAGAAATAGAAAAGTCAATCACCAAATTTACTTGGAAGGGAAAGGGGTATTGGATAGCCAAAAACATCCTATAGAAGAAGAGCAAATTTGGAGGACTCACACTTTCTAATCTTGAAGTGTATTATAAAGCTATAGGGGTCAAAACAGCATGGTATTGGCATAAGGACAGATACATTGATCAATAGACTTGAACTGAGAGTTCAGAAATATACCCTCACCTCCATGGTAAACTCTATTTTTGATAAGCCTACCAAGTCTACCTTTCTGGGACAGAACAGTCTCTTCAACAAATGTTGATGAGAAAACTGATCCACAAACCAAAAGAAAAGAGGACCCCTTATCTTACTCGCTATATAAGAATCAACTCAAAATCAATCAGAGACCTAAACATAGAAGTGACGATGATAAAACTCCTAGAAGATAACATAGGGAAACATCTAGAAGACCTTGTAGTAGTACAAGTGACAAAAAGAAAAAAAATAGATAGGATCTCAAAATGAACACTTCTGTACCTCAAAGGACTTTATGAAAAAAAGAAAAAGTCAATCTAGGGGATTGTGGGAAGATGGTGTCGGATTAGGCAGGCAGTGCTCAACTCTCTTGCAAAAACAATGGAGACAGAGTCATAAGCTGTCCAAGGGAGCTGCTTTGGGGGTCAGTAGACAGGATAGTGCTTCACAGTCCCAGAAGGGTGAGAGGCAGAGAGGCAAGGAACCAGAAACAAAAAGATGTGAGTTATCAAATCCACACCATGGATGATAAGGGGTCCCCTCTTCCACCATCAAGATATCAAGGTGGGATGAAACTACTGGCTCACTGCACCTGACAGAGAGGGAAACAGACACCCTCCTCCCTGTCAGCTATTATAAGGGAAAAGGGAGTGAGTGGGGGTTGAGGGGCTTTTCTTCAGTGCATTCTGCCAGCAGAGCCTGCTTTGAATACTAGCTCTGACCAGACCAAAACACAGAAAACCCAGAGAACACCTCCATGGAAAAGTGCACCAATGAGCACCAGCTGTCGGCTGGTCTTGAAATTGCACGGATTAAAAACAGATTTGGGGTCTCTGTACTCTAACCCCTGGGAGAAAATGTGTACTCCATTAGTGAGTCCCTGGCATAAGTTGGGCAAATTTAAAGATTTAGAATAAGTTGAATCAAATATTAAAGAAGATCTGGGGAAAAAATAAAAAACAATAGGCAAGAGAGAGAATTGGCCATGAGAGCAAATTCAATATATTCAGATGTCTAGAAACCAACAAAAATTTACAAGCCATACTAGGAAACAGAAAGACATGGCCTAGCCAAAGGAACAAACCAAATATCCTGAAGAGACACAGGATTTAAGACAATTAACCAGTGATAATCACACAACTCTCTTGAGTCAATTTAAAGAATTGAAAGAAAATATGACTAAAGAGATAAAGGATGTTAAGAAGACTCTCGGTAATACTAAGAAGCCTCTGGGTAAGCATAAAGAACAATTTGAAAGCCTGCAAAGAAAAGTAACAGACCTTATATGATGAATGAGATTAAAAATACATTAGAGGCACATAAGGGCAGATTTGAAATGCTTGAAGATAGAATTAGTCATTTAAAAGACAGAATATCTGAGCTTGAAAAGACAGAATAGAAAGAAGAGAATGGAAAAAATGGAACAGGATCTCAGGGAATTGAATGACAATGTGAAATACATAAACATATGCATTATCAGTATCCCAGAAGAAGAAAAGGATGGAAAGGGGGCAGAAAGAATATTTGAGGAAATATGAGCAAGAACTTCCCAACCCTTATGAAAGAAATAAATATCAATATCCAAGAAGAACAAAGCACACCCAACAGAAGAAATGTGAATAGATCTACCTGAGCAACTATATTCAGAATGACAAACATTAGAGATAAAGGGAGGATTCTGAAAGCAGCAAGAGAAAAGCAAAGCATCACATACAAGAGAAACTCACTAAAATTAAGTGCTGATCGCTCATCAGAAACCATGGAGGAGAGAAGAAAGAGGTATGATGTATTTAAGGTACAGAAAGAGAAAAACTGCCATCCATGAACTCTGTATCTGGCAAAGCTGTCCTTTAAAAATGAGGGTGAGTTCAAAGTCTTCAGACAAACCAAAACTGATAGAATATGCTACCAAAAGACCAGAATTACAAGAGATGTTAAAGGGAGTGCTGCAGCCTGAAAGGAAAAAACAAGAGCAAGAGATTTGGAGAAGAGTTTAGAAATGAAGAGTATTAGGAAGAGTAAACTAAAGGGTAAAAATGCAGAGAACAGAATGATATGACAACAGAAAGCCAAAGGACAAAATGGATGAAGGAAGTAATGCCTTAACAGTAATAACATTGAATGTTAATGGCTTGAATTTCCCAATTGAAAGACAGAATGGATAAAAATATATAAGCCATCTATATGCTGCCTACAAGAGACTTGCAACCAAGTTAAAAGTGAAAGGTTGGAAAAAGACATTCCATGCAAATGTAACCAAAAAAGAGCTGGAGTAGTGGCACTAATATAGGACACAATAGATTTTTAATGCAAAACAGTTATAAAAGATGAAGAAGGTCAATACATATTAATAAAAGGGGTAATTTACCAGGAAGAAATAACTATAATAAATATTTATGTATCTAACATGAGTGCCCCAAGATACATGAAGCACACACTGGCAAAGCTGAAGGGAGAAATAGATGTCTCTACCATAATAGCTGAAGATTTCAATTCACTACTCTCAGTATTGGATAGAACATCTGGACAGAGAATAAAAAAAAAACAAAAACAAAAAACAGAGAGCTTGCATAATATGATAAATGAACAGGACCTAATAGACATCCATAGAGCACTGCACCCCAAAACAATAGGATATACATTCTTTTCAAGTGTTCATGGATCCTTCACCAAAAAGACCATATGTTGGGTTACAAGACAAGTCTCAATAAATTTAAAAAGACTGAAATTATAAAAAACACTTTCTCTGATCATAGTGAAATAAATCTGGAAATCAATAGTGGACGAAAAAAGGGAAAAGTCATAAATGTATGGATATTAAACAATACATTTTTAAATAATCAGTGAGTCAAAGAAGAAATTGTAAAAGAACTCAGCAAATATCTTGAGATGAATGAAAATGAAAACACAACATATTAAAACCTGTGGAACACCACAAAAGCAGTGCTGAGAGGGGATTTTATAGCCTTCAATGGTTACATTAAAGAAGAAGAGCTAAAGTTGAAGATCTACATGTAAAAATGGAAGTATTAGAAAAAAAATCAGCAAACTAATCCTAAACCAAGGCAAAGGAAAGAAATAGTAAAAATCAGAACAGAAATAAATGAAATCAAGAACAGAAAAACAACAGAGAGAATCAACGAAACCAAAAGTTGGTTCTTTGAGAGGATCAACAAAATTGGCAAACTCCTAGCTACACTGACAAAGAAAACAAGAGACTATGCTAATAAAATCATAAATGAGAGGGGAGACATTACTACTGACCCCGCAGAAAAAAAGAGAGATCCTAAGAGGATACTATGAACAACTGTATGCCAAAAAACTAGACAATGTAGATGAGATGGACAAATTTCTAGAAACACATGAACCACCCACACTGACTCTAGAAGAAAGAGAAGACTTCAACAAACCAATCACAAGTGAAGAGATCAAACAGTCATCAAAAACCTACCAAAAATGAAAAGCCTGGGACCAGATCACTTCACAGGTGAATTCTACTAATTTTTAAAAGTAATCTAATACCAATCTTGCTCAAGCATTTCCAAACAATTGAACAGGAAAGAATGCTACCAAAGCTCATTCTACAAAGTCCATATTACTCTAATACCAAAACCAAATAAAAATACTACCAAAAAAAAAAAGAAAATTATAGACCAATAACCTGAATAAATCCCAATATCTGTGTTCAACAAAATACTTGCAAACAGAATCCAAAAGTACATTAAAAGATAAAAATATTCCAAAAGATAGGGATAGAAGGAAGCTTTCTCAATACGCTGAAGTGTTTATATGAAAAACCTATAGCCAGCATTGTACTCAATGGTGAAAGACTGAAAGCTTTCTCACTGAGATCAGGAACAAGACAAGGATGCCCACTGTCACCGTTATTAATCAATATTGTGCTAGTTCTAGCTAGAGCAATTAGGCTAGATAAAGCAATAAAAAGCACCCAAATAGGAAAGGAAGAATTAAAATTTTCGCTATTCACTGATGCTATGATCCTACATATAGAAAATCCTAAAAAATCCACAACAAAGCTATTAGAATTAACAGATGAGTTCAGCAAAGTGGAGGATACAAGATTACTATGCAAAAATCAACAGTTTGTATACACTACTGATGTGCAATCTGAGGAGGAAATCAGAAAAAAATATTCCACTTACAATAGTGAATAAATCAATCAAATATTTAGGAATAAACTTAATGTAGAACATAAAGGACCTGGATTCAGTAAACTACAAAACATTGCTAAGGGAAACTGAAGAATACATAAATAAATGGAAAGACATTCTGTGTTCATGGATTAGAAGACTAAATATTGTTAAGATGTCAATTCTACCCAAACTGATTTAATGAATCAAAGCAATCCAAATAAAAATTCCATCAGCCTTTTTTTTTGCAGAAATGGAGAAGCCAGTAAAAAATATATTTGGAATGGTAAGGGGTGGCCCCAAATAGCCAGAAATGTTTTTAAAAAGAACAAAGCTGGAGGACTCTCACTTCCTGACTTTAAAACATATTACTTAGCTACAGTGGTAAAAACAGCATAGTGCTGGCATACAGACAGATGAATTGACCAAGGGAACTGAATAGAGAATTTAGAAATAGACTCTCACATCTACAGTCAACTGATTTTTGATAAGGCGGCCAAGGCCTCCCAGCTGGGCCAGAACAGTCCATTCTACAAATGGTGCTGGGAGAACTTAATAGCCATACCCAAAAGAAAGAGGACCCATACCTGACACTTTACATAAAAATTAACTCAAAATGGACTTAAATATACCTCAAGGACTTAAATATAAAAGGAATAACTATAAAACTCCTAGAAGAAAACGTAGGAAAACATCTTCATGATCTTGTGTTGGGCAGTAGTTTCTTGGACCTTACACCCCCCAAAAAATGGATAAATGGGACCTCCTCAAAATTAAACACTTTTGTACTTCAAAGGACTTTGTCAAAAGTGTCAAAGGCAGCCAACTAAATGGGAGAAAATATTTGGCAATCACATATCCAATAAGGGTTTAATATCTATGATATTCAAAGAGATCATACAACTCAACAATAAAAAGACAAATACTCAATTAAAAAATAGGCAAAAGACTTGAAAAGATAATTTTCCAAAGAAGAAATACAAATGGCAAAAAAACACTTGGAAAAATGTTCATCACTAGCTATTAGGGAAATGCTAATCAAAACTACAATGTGATATCATTTCACCCCTATTAGACTAGCTGCTATTAAAAGTCAGAAAACTGTAAATATTGGGGAGGGTGTGGAAAGATAGGAATGCTTATTCACTGTTGGTGGGAAAGTAGAATGGTACAGCCATGGTTGGAGGGCTGTGTGGCATTTTCTAAGGAATTTGAATATGGCATTGCCATGTGACCCAGCAATATCATTACTATATATATATGCAGAAGAACTGAGAGCAGAGACACAGTCATCTGCACACTGATGTACATAGCAGCATACTCATAACTGCAAAAATTGGCAACAACCCAGGTGTCTATCAACTGATGAATGGATAAAAAAATTGCAGTGTATGCATACGATGGAATATAATGTAGCAGGAAGAAGAAATGAAGCCATGAAGTATATGACAACATGTATGAACCTGGAGGACATTATGTTGAGTGAAGCAGGCCAGACACAAAAGGACAAACCCTGTATGATTGTGCAATTATGAACAAATATATTATGTAAACTCATGGAATTAATAATTAGAATAAAGGTCACCAGAAAACAGGAGGGTAGAAAATGGAAAGCTTATGGCTAATCTGTGCAGAATAGGTTTAAAAGTTGTTTGTAAGTCTTTGGAGATGAAATGAAACGTTGAGAGCACATCATGCTGTTTGTGACTAACAGAGCTATTATATGGGTATAAGAATGGTTGAAAGGGAAAGCCTAAGGACATTAATATTACTAGAAGAAAAGCTAAAAATGAAAAAAAATTTAACTTCAACTATAAAACAGTGAAACCTCATGTAAAATACAAATATGATGTATTTGATATATAAGACTGTTTTTTACAAAATATAAATACAAATAAACTAGAGAGAAAGAAACAGAATAGCAGTTATGTGCATCAGGGGAAGCATAGAGAGACTGAGGGGTGATAAGGTTTGTTTGTTTCATTGGTTGGTTTGTTTTGGTTTTGGGGAATTGTTATTTTTGCTGGAATAATGAAGATGCTCTAAGAATGACTGGAGTGATGAATGCACAACTATGTGATTGTACCGAATACCATTAATTGCATACTTTGGAGGGATTTATGCTTTATTAATATGAATCAATAAAATTGATTTGTTAAAAAAAAAAGGCAACCTACTCAATGGAAGAAAATATTTGAAAATGACATATCTGACAAGGGTCTAATATCCATGATATATAGAGATCTTACAACTCAACAATAGACCAAAATGACCAGATTAAAAAAATGGGCAAAAGATCTGAATAGACATTTTTCTAAAGAAGAAATACAAATGGTGAAAAAAAAAACCACTAGAAAAAAATGTTCAACATCACTGACTATTAAAGAAATGCAAATCAAAACTACAATAAGATATCATCTCACACCTATTAGAATGGTCACTATTAGAGCAGAAGACTGCCAGTGTTAGAGAGGATGTGAAGAGATAGGAAACTTATACACTGTTGGTGGGAATGTAGAATGGTATAGTCACTGTGGATATAGACTATAGTTAGTAGTAATAGTTTGACTATGCTTTTCATAATTTTTTACAATTGTTTCACAACAATGCAAGGTATTGGTGGTATGGTGAGGTATAGGGGCCCTTTACGATGTTATGCATGTTCGTTTTGTATGTTCATGTATGAGTGAGTGATATACGTCAATAAGTTTTTTTTAATGATAAATAAGAAATGAGTAGAAATATAATTTACAAGGTCCAAAGAAATGTAAGTTTAAAAAGGACTTAAAGGGAGCAGATGTAGCTTAGTAGTTGGGTGCCTGCTTCCTATGTATGGGGTCCTGGGTTCAATCCCCAGTACTTCCTAAAAGGAAACAAAAATGAAACAAATGAAAAAAAAAAGGAAGTAAGCGTATGCATGTGTGCACATGCATACACACATACAAATTATAAAATGGAAGCTGAAATTGAGAGAAAATAAACAGAAAATAAAAATGCATGCATGGTAAATATATCATACATTATTTCTCTTTTCTCTTCAGTTACCAACTCCTCCCAAAGATCACACAGCTTATTTCATATATTTTACCAGTGATAATTTGTGTAACTCTATTAGGCAAAGAAATTGGAATGATATCTCTATAGTCACCTACCATAACCTTTATGAATTCTTTTCTTTTAAACTTTTCTTCCCCTCCCCTTCCCCCACCCTGAAGTTTTTTTGCTGTGTCCATTCACTTATGATCTTCTGTATCTATTTCTCTTTTTGTCTTCTCTTCTCATCTTTCTCCTCTAGGAGTCACTGGGATTTGATCATGGGGACCTCCGATGAGGAAGAGGTTCCCTGTCAATTGTGCCACCTCAGTTCCTGGCCTCAGCTGCACTGCACCTTTACTCTCCCCTTCTTTGCTCCTTTGTTGCATCATCATCTTGCTGCGTGACTCACTTGTGCAGGCACTGGCTCAAAACACAAGCACTTGTGGGCACTCGACTAGTCATGCAGACATTCACATGGGCACTTGGCTCACCATGCAGGCACTCAGCTCACCACATGGGCACGTACATGGGCACTTGGCTCACTATGTGGACACTTGGCTCACCGTGCGGGCACTCACCTCACCATGCAGGCACTGGCTCACCATGCAGACACGCTTTCTCTTCTTTTTCACTAGGAGGTCCCAGGGATCGAACCCGGGTTCCTCCCATATGGTAGGTGGAGGCCTTATCACTTGAGCCACATTCGCTTCCCTATGACTTCTTGATATTGTTGATATCCAAGAAGATTGGTATATTTTATTTTAGTAAGTATTATCAGATCAGAAAGAACAGAAATAGGCCTTGCACTAACACAAATCATTCCCTAAAAGTATTTTCTATGTTGAAGTTCATTATGAACAAAATCTGTCCAGTGAAGAAAGTAGGCTTCAATTAACTCAGTTCTCTTTCAAAATCAGGTAAATTAAATAGATCTTGAAAGACTTTAGGAAGAAATTTACAATGGAATGTAAACAAAGGTTTTGCACATAACATATATGTATTTTTAAAGCATTCACATTATTTTCAAGACAACTAGTTTTTTCATGAAATAGAAATAAAACACATTTCTCCCTAAGAATAAGTAACTGACTTTATAAGGAAATTTTATGAAGGAAACAGTTCATTCCCTTTGAGTATTTGAGTTTTGAAAAAAGAAAGGATACAAAGTAACTGAAAATTTACAATTATATTATCCATACATCAACTAAAAAGGTTATCAACTCTGACATTTCAAAAAACAGCTAATAAGCAGCAGGTCTGAAAAAGCAGTATCCCATCCTAACGGAACAATGTTGAAATTTTTTAAAGGCTTGCTTTCAATCAAGGCTGAGGCTATAATTAGGATAAAAATTCAGGTATGGGCAACAGTATTCTGTAGTTACACTAGCCTCATCTACAGCTATCATTCATAATTTGGTATTGAAATAAAATTTAGAGACCCTCGGTCAACTATGTTTGACAGGAAAAAAATGTAGAAAATATAAGAAATAGATTTTAATTCTCCTGCTTGGATTCTGAAAAATATTGTAATATTGAACGTCAAATTTTTCACTAATCTGTCACATATACGCACATGAAATCCTAAGAAACTTTCAGAATTGGGAGTAAACGATAGTATCACTCATTTTCATTTTCTAGGCAACACACTAAAATAATCAGAAATAAATTATTACACTAATTATTGTAAGAAGGAATCTAGTCAAAGAAACCTAAAACCACTTTTGATCAATAAAACATCCTTAGCACATTTTTAAAAAATGATTTAATAACAGAATGACCTATAGTTGATGCCACTTTTGTCACCACAACATGGACCCGCTGTTAAGAGTTCCCTTGCCCTGAGTCTTCTTAAAATGGAGAAGTATTCCCAAGAATGGACTATGCTGCTTATCTTTCTTAGTGGTAGAAAGGGCAAGAAGCAACAATTTATTCTTTACTTTGGGGGTGATATCCCCAGCATAACCCAGGTCCTTAGACTCCTGAAAATTTCAATGCTTTGATGAAATGTTGAATCTTTTCAAAGAGTTTCTCTCTCAACATCAAGTCCTTTACCTCTCCTGTTCCTAGGCTAAGTGCTGTAAAAAATTAAGTAAGTCCCATTAACACATCTAATATATAAGAATACTATAAATACAATGATCAGGGTTTATCACATGATCAAGTTTTAAGAGTATAAAAAACCTTGGAAAAGAAATGGCAAGTATGTAGATGCAGAAAAATTGACAAAATATCTGCACGTTTCATATTAGACATGAAAAAACTAAAAACAAGTTATTTCTTTAATTATGTAATTATACCACTTTTAGAAAATCTGTTTCATTCACATATGCTTCATAGATATATTAATTTATATCCAATCTGCTTGCAAAAAGGCTTAAAGAAGTACATTTATAATTTTGTAGTTAGTCCAAATGCAATTTAGGATAATTTTACATCCTTAAAAATTCTAACATCTTCTAACTACGATGTACTGAGAAGAATATCTAATATCAGCTCTGTTGTATTCTTGCCAAAAAATACAATCCTGACTTAAACAAATACAACCTGAATTTAAACAAATTAAGGGATATTCTATCAGCACTTTCTAAAAATATCAAGTTCATGAAATACAAAGAAATCCCGAGGAACTGATTCAGGTTAAAGGAGATTAAGGAAAAATGACAACTAAATTCAACATGTGACTCTTGTTTGGATCTCACAATAAAAATAGGATATTAGTAGAATAATTGGCAAATTTTGAATAAGTTTGGTTAGATCATAATATTTTATTAGTGTTAATTTCCTAATATTGGTAATTATACTTTGATTATATAAAATATTAACCTCTGGAAAATCTGATTGAAGGGTACATGGGAATTCTTGGAAAATTCTATAGTGACCTTTACATGTTATAGTGTCTTGTAAGCTAAATGAAGAAGGTATTAAAAATTTTGGTAGTGCAGTTTCTTGTGTTATTTGCAAAAATCTGTAACACTATTAATAAGATAAATACCTTAGAAACTGGTTTAGCTCTAAAACATGATACTATAAATATGTTATACTTAGTACTTACTTCATCAAATGCAAAGTCTTCTAAATCTATTTCTTCATATTCTTCTTCAGATTCCTCATTCTTAATAGCTTCTAAAGCTGCTGTCAGTTTCTTTCGCAAAAGAAAGCCTTTCCAAACTGCCTAAACAAAAATTTAAAGCATGTTATACAAGGTTATAGATCAAACCCCAAACCAGATTCTCTGTGTTATCCCATTACGAAGATAAAACATCTTAGACCTTAGTTTAATGGCTCTATAACTGTTTTTTGAACTTTTTGTGACACTTAAAACTGCAAGATAAATTAAATGACTGCATGTGTCTAAAGTTCTGAATCTCAGGAGACTTTTCTCTTGGTAAGCAGAAAAGAATCTTTAAAACTCTGAACTGCACATGTAGGTCAACCAATCAATTATATGACAATTCCTCCAGGACCAATTCTATACTAAGAAGAAAGAATTATAATGGAAAACAAATTTTACTAATTTTTATATGATTATGTACAAAATAAACTAAAGTACATTTAGCAAAAATTTAATATATATAAATAGCCACACTAGAGATAGTAACCTGGCCCATAATAATTACTTAAAGAATTTTAATTATAAATATATTTTATTTAAATAAATTAACCACAAAATGATAGAATTGAAAACATGCAGATTCCTCAACACTCTTGAAGTGAGAAAAGCTTTCCTAGTTTATATGCAGCTTGAAAAAAATGAATATGTTTAAATACTGCTTGGGAGTGATCTCCAGGAAACATCATTAAGTATAAAGGCGAGGGAGAAATACACGTGTATTGCATGCTATTATTTAATCTATGAAAGGTGGTATATATATATATATAAGAAACATATGTAAACTTAAATATACATATTCAAGTAAAGATGTACATGTATTTGCTTATATTTAAAAAGGAAACATACAAATCATAAAATTAATTTTTAAAATGGTTATCTATAGGAGAAAACAGGATAGAAGCTTTTGCAATAGAATATAGACTTGTCTAAATATACTTTGTTTTCTAGATTTGACTTTGGGATCATATACCTAAGTAAAGGAATTGTAAAATAAAGTTAAATAAATATGAAATAAAAGGAAATTTCTAAAATAAAAAGAAAATGTTTCAAGCTGTGAGAATAACCACACAGAAAATATTTAATGTGACTTTAAATCACATCTATTGACGATTATTTATTGACTATTACTTTAAAGCAGATTTATGGACTATTATTTATTGACTATTGTCCCTAGTGAAATATATTCAAAAGGCACATTTAACTGCAAAAGATATCTTAAAACTATTTTCAGGAATCATATTTCTAATAATAATACTGGTATTGTATTTTGGGAAAAGCCCTCTATCTCTATCTCTATATCTATTTTTTTAAGAAGCTGAATATACAATGACCAGACCATATATATGACAATAGAAGCCTTTACCACAACCTCTCTCTCTCTTTTTTTTTTTAATGAGACATTCATTGTACTTGGTGAATACATCTCTGAACACCACTGCACCCCATGGTCAATGGTCCACAACATAGCCCACAGTCTCCCACAGTCCACCCAGTGGGCCACAGGAGGACATACAATGTCTGGTGACTGTCTCCGCAGCAACACCCAGAATAACTCCAAGCCCCGAAAACACCCACACATCACATCTCTTCCTCCCACTCCCTACCCCCAGCAGTCACCATGGCCACTTTCTCCACACCAATGCCACATTTTTTTCAATTACTAATCACAATAGTTCATGAATAGAATATCAGTAAGTCCACTCTAATCCATACTCTATTCCTCCATCCTGTGGATCCTGGAATGGTTGTGTCCACTCCACATCTATATCAAGATGGGGCTTAGATTTCACATGGATGCTGGATGCAATTCTCCTGCTTTCAGTTGTAGGCACTCTAGGCTCCATGGTGTGGTGGTTGACCTTCTTCACCTCCATGTTAGCTGAGTGGGGTTAGTCCAATAAACCAGAGTGTAGTAGTTGCAAGCCTGTTGAGGCTCAGGGCCTGGCTATCACATGCTCAGTCCAGAGATTCAGACCCCTGGGTACACATTAAACCACAGCACTAACTACAGATCCAGTAAAAGTAACAGGAGAGGCTTATGAACAAAGATCACATCTGAGTCCAGCTCCATCACACAGAAACACAAACTCCAAAGTAGGGCCAGCTGACATGGCACTGAACTCCATCTGCCATGACCATAGAACCTACCACAACTTCTTTAACAACCAGTCCAAGAAGTCAAAGCTGCAGCAATGAATCCAGGAATCTAAATCACAACCATTGTACCAATTAGCCAAGATCACACACATGTCAGACTTCAGATTCTATATAAAAACGGAGACCTCTTTTCCTGGAGAGCACGTGATAAGCTTGGAAGGCCAACCTGGGCTATGCGTTCTCATTTATTTATTGACTAAAAAATATTTCCTGCTCTTCACTAATGTCTCTTTCTTTTACTCACCTACAAATTTCTAATTCAAATTCTAATTATCACCAACACTGGAATGGTTAGGCTCATGTGTCAACTTGGATAGGTAATGGTGCCCGGCTATTTAGTCAAGTAAACACTGGCCTAATTGTTGCTGTGAGGACATTTCCTGGACTTAAGTCATTACTAAGTTGATTGCATCTATGGCTGATTACATCTACAATCAACTCTGGTAACTGCCTTCAGCAATAAGCCTTCCCAGTCAGCTGAAGGCCTTAAAAGGGAAAGTGATTTCAGCAGTTAGAGGGGAGAATTTCTATCTCTACTTTAGCCAGCAAGCTTCTCCTGGAGAATTCATAGAAAACCTTCATCGGAGTGCCCAGCTTGCAGCCTGCCCTACAGAACTTGGACTTATCCATCCTCACAGTCACATGAGACAATTCTATAAAGTCTCATAATATTCACAGATATCTTCTGTTGGTTCTGTTTCCCTAGAAAACCCTGACTAATACAAACACTTAAACCCAAATCATCTGTAAAATGAGAAAGAAAAAATTCATATTGGATTCTTATATGGATTAAATTAGAACATTATATATGAACACATGGTTGTTACATAATAGGCACTCATTAAATATCATTTTCCCAATCTCTTTACCTCCTAATTTCTGAAGATCTTATTTACTTAGATGTCAAATTAAAGAAAAAAATCATGTGATGTTAAATATCATATAAACATTTTAAAATATAGCCTACTAAATTTTAATCATTGTAGCATCTAAAAAATGCACTATAGTAATATTCCTCTATTCTTTAACTTAGTAAGAACAAATTCTAACTTCACAAGAAAGTGCAAGCCTCCTCTAACTGGAGGAGAAAGGATGTCAATATGAGTCAAGGACTTGAACAGTATTAAGTGGTAGAAACAGAATAAACATCTTCATGTGACAAGGAGCAAGACTGGAAGTCTTAAGAAAATGGCCTTCCTCTTACCCATTTTGGAGAAATACCATCAGTTCTTTGCACTCTAGGATTGCTTTCTCCTATGTATTTGGCATATAATTATAGATACAGATATGTGTTACCTGTCCTAGGTGGCTGGCATATGCAAACTAATTTAGCAAGAAATGTACTAATATTATTTTACTCCTTTCCTTTTGGTGCTTAAAAAAATTCTCATTTTAGTGGCCATCATCATCCCCAAATCCTCAAGATTAGGAATAAACAATTGACTAAAGTAGACATTATTATTCTATTATAGACTTACTATTCTAGCAATGGAAGAACTTGTATCATTGATATAAAGATAGTGCCACCAGAGGATATGAGGGGAGGCAGAGGGAAGAATAGGTATAACATGGGGGCATTTTTGGGACATTAGAAATGTCCTGCATGACATTGCAATGATGGATACAGGCCATTATACATTTTGTCATAACCTATAAAATTAAGCAGGGCAGAGTGTAAACTACAATGTAAATTATAGTCCACGGTTAGAAGCAATACTTCAATAGATGTACATCAACTGTAACAAATGTATCACACTAATGAAAGATGTTGTTAATGTGGGAAAGTGTGGGAGGGAGAGGTGGTGGGGCATATGGGAACCCCCTATATTATTTATGGAACACTTATGTAATTTAAAATTTCTTAAAAAAAATTAAAATTCTCTTTTTGGATTCCCTTATTTGGGCATTTATGATTTCCAGTTTTTTTTCTTATGCTAACATAGTGATAAGATACCAAGATTAAATTGTAGACCTAGGAAAAAGAGGGCATAAAGGACAACCTTTAATACAGGCCTTCAGTGGCAAGGCAAAAGGATTGATTTATCATGGCTCAGAATGGATCTAGCCCAACTAATCAGGACTTAGAACTTCTACAACACTCAAAGCTATAATACATAGAGTATATTATTCTGTGACAAGTATAGATATCTCCCTTATGAGTCTGTGTAGGATATGGAAATTCAAGTCCCAGCCATCTCTATTCAGCCTATCAGAAATAAGGGCAAAACAAATACGCTGATAAGTAATGTGTAGGTTCTTCTAATTTATTTATTCATGTGAAGGTTACAATTTTTCTGCCAGTAAACTACTTATGATTAATTCTTCTTCCCCCCAACACACACATTCAAATTAATTCCCTTGTCAGACAATTCTATCTCTATTAGACATATCTGGCATCTTTTTGTTTTCTACCATCAACTCCCAACTCAAAACTCACCATATGCTTGTTGCTTGTTAAAACTCCTGAAGCTCACAAATCTATATCCATGCTCCTCCTGCTTTTCTTATTATTCTAGTTGTAGTGGTAGTCTTGTTTAACTATAATTTCTTACTTCAGGAACATGAAAACCTATGTTCTCCCACCCTTACACCTAGAATTCCAGTCTCCTAAATATTTACTTTGATCCTTATCTATTTCTCAAGGTTTATCACACATCTTTTATAATATTAGGATAAGCTAACTGCTTTAACAAATAGACCCAAAGTATATAATGACTCAAAAACAATAAAAGTTTGTTTTCTGATCACATAAAACAAAGAAAACAAACAAAATATATGAGAGGGTAAACAAGCTGGAAAGGCAGCACTTTAACACAAAGTTGCTGTCATTCCCATAACCAGGATTTGCAGGCTCTGCAATCTTAAGAGATGGCTTCCATTGTTGCCCTCGAGGCTGTCTCCATTTCAGCCATCTGGAAAGGGAAATATGTGAGGAGTGTCTATTTAAGATATTATGTAAGATAGGTGAGGCCTGGAAGTGGTAGACATACGTTCTCTTGAACATAACTTAGGAAAAGATGCACACCAAACTGCAAGGGAGGCTGAAAAATGTTGGGCTGTGTGCCAGAAAGAAGGAGAGAACATGGATTTTGGTCAGTAGAGTAGTCACCATCACATCCTCTATGAAATCTTCTCTTTCCTCCATCTAAATCCCAGGCCCTTCCTGTTCTGTTCCCTGGGTCTAGAATTCATGTTCTATGATGAGCAGTTTAAGAAACTAGATGATCATACCTAGCAGAAGGAAAATGAGGTTGACTTCAACAATTTTAATTCAATGAGGTTTACTCTAAGTTGCAAAGAAAGGCTGCATTATTCTTCCTTTTGTTACAAATACAAAGGAGGAAATCTTTGAAGCTCAACCAAGGGATATACATCAGAGATAGCCATTTTATGTGGTAATGAACTTTCCTTTTGAAAGAAGTTAAGCAAAGGTTGCGTAGTCATTTACTATCAATGCTGAAAAATGTATTGCTCATTCAATGAAAGCAGGAAGAAGACTGGACTACATGACATCTATGTTTTTTTAATATAGTAGAATAATACATTGAGGTAGTAAATGGAGGTTTCTTTCTTTTCCTCAGAATTTCTTGAATCAATTGCCCTCACCCCACTCCCACCATCATTCAGACAGTACTAACAGATTTTTATGTGAATTCTCTTAGGAGAAGTACAGTCCAGACAAATTAAGCCAATTGAAATACCATATAATTATTGGAACCATAGCAGAGATGATTATCTTGAAAACTATGGCTTTCAATAATAACAGCCAGACACTTGAGAAAGATGGTTGTCCCCCTTTATATGCCTATTCTTCAAGTTGCTTGTGCCAAAAACCTTAGACATATGCTTGACCCCATCTCTCTCTCATGCACCACACTCCTATGACCTAATATCAGCTTTACCATTAAGGTACACACACATGCCAGGAAGTAAATAAAAATATACCTTCAAATGTGATATTCTTACCAACCTCCACTCCACCACTCTATTCCATGTTTGTCTGGATTATTGCAATAGCCATTTACTGCTTCTACTTTGTCTTTTACAGTTTAATCACAAAATAAAGTAAACTTGATCATGCCAGTCTATTACTAAATTTAGTCCAATGGCTTTCCGTAGCATTCAGAGAAAAAAACAGTCTTTTCAATGATTTATGACTTAAAAGTCCTACTCTTTTCTCTATCCATTTCTCTCCAGTTGTACTGGGTTCATTGCTGTTCCTTAATCATGACAAGTATGGTTCTGCATCAAGGCCTTTAAATCTGCTTTGTTTTTGCCTGGAAAATTCTTCTCCCAATATCCTATGGATTAGTCTCCCTCACCAATTTCACATTCTCTGGTTTTTCCATATCCATACTATTAAAATGACCATTTCTCTCTGATATGCCCATCCTATTTTTACAGCTTTATTTTTCCCCTTAGTATTAATCACAATCTAACATACTTATTAATTGTGCACCCCAAACAAATGTAAACTGGTAAGATTTGTGTGTCAAGAAATATGTGCTGAATGAATGAAGGGAAACTAACTTTTTGTTTAGTTACCATCAGTCAATTTAGATACAGTACCATGAATTTACATAGACTTCAATATTTTATATTTATTTAGTTTACGCTTCCTTCTTCCATGAGAAGAGGTATCTTTACTATTTTCTTCACAGTTGTGTCTCCTGTACCTAGAACGGTATCTAACAAAAAGCATATGCTTAAAAATATTTGATGAATGAATAAATAAAATAATGAATATGATCAGGATGAATTTCATTTCAAAATCTGGCTTTGGTGAGTTTGAGCCAAATCTATATACTTGTTTTCTGAGTTGTTTATATGAAGTAGGTATTTGAAAGGATTTAACAATTATTTTGACATGCTTTTAAACATGCTCCAAGATATAGCTATAGTTTAATGCTAAAGATAAGTTTATTTAAGCATAAGTTTCTTCAAAGATAAAATAAGGTGAAGATTTAGGGAATTATCTCACATAAGTTATTTTTTTTCTTAAGCTCTTACTGTTGCTATAATATCCAGGTCAATATGGTTATTATCACACAAAGGAAAAAATGATATTGAAATCCAAAGTAAATTTTTTTTAAGTTTCAGATACTCTTCATGGTCTTCATACACATGATTTCAAAATTATTTTTTATTATTTATTTTCAAGCATGCCTAATTGTAAAACATAGGTGGTAAAAACTGGGGGAGAATAATCATAGATTTCTATTCATGGCAAAGACTAAAGAATGCTGAGAATGTATGTTTAATAGTGGTAGGTTGTATTCTTCACAATCATCTCTTCCTGCCCTTTGCCATGTGACTTACAGTGCCTCTCAGTAGGTGGAGTACATTCCCCACTCCATTATTGTGCTAAGCTGATCAAGTGAGAATTGCTTTGTCCAATCAAATGTTAGCAGAAGTGAACAAGACAGAGCTGAGTAGAAGCTTTAAATATACTTGTGGGGTTCAACCTGGTCTTTAGGCATGCGTATAGCATGTTCCTGTGTAGGTGATATTCCCTCAGCCTAAATACTGGGAAGGGACATAATCAACTCAACCTCTAGCCTACATATCTTATAAGTCATAAATTAATCCTTGAATTTGTAAGCCTCTGAGATTTGGGGGTTGTTATGCAGACTGCCATTATGAAAGATGACTAATGCACTATGTTACCAAAAGATTGAAACTAACCTGAATAAGAATAGCAGCCTTATCCCTGTTTTCTTGGGCATTCACAATATTGTCTGTGTTTTCTTTCTTTAAAATAATCTGGCTCTTGATGCAGGAACTTTGCGAAGATATCAGGGGTCCTGTTGCAGCATTATGTAGCCTTGTAGAGAAATGAATATGTCTGCGCACAATGTAACCACGCCAGTATGCCTGGATTACCACTGCTGCCATACTATTAAGACAGGAAAGAAAACCTTTTCAGTGTCCATAAATACATAGTTGTAGATTAGAGGTCCTTACAAGCTATATTTATAAACATGAACTGCATAAAGTAGTATTTAAATATAAGAACGCTTCTCTTTGTTTAAGTACAGTCACCAAAGTAAAAATAGTATGAATCTTCAAATCTGAAGAAGAGAAACAGGCCATTAGTGGGAAAAGAGTGTGGGTATAAGGGAGTTTTGTTTGTTAGTTTGTTTGAGAGAGGGAGATATTACAGAGTATTTGTATGATAACAAGGATACTGATCCAGTAGAGAGTAGGAAAAAAGACAGGATGCGAAGAGAAGGGAGACACGTAGAAGCCAACCTTGTGTTGGCAAGAGAAGATAGCAGCATGTGCACAATGGAGAGATAAGCCTTGAAGAATAAGAGGAAAGAGGTCCTCTCACCGTAAGAAGAATAAATTGATCAGGTCTTTATTAGCTTCATTTTCCTCCCTGATCATGGACAAGTATTTAAGTTGGCCTTACAAGCTTCCTATTAAATTTTCCTAACATTTCCCCAGGCCACATCTTGCTAATTTCAAGCACTATATCAATTAATATGGTGTGTTTTCTCTCCCACATCCTCTTACACTGCCCAGCAACATTTAGCAAAAGTTGAATAACAGCATATACTGATTATAAGTAGCATCTGATTGCTTTGAATTATTTGACTCTTTTTAATTGAATATACTGTATTTTTCCCTCACAGATTATTGCAAGAGTATAATCAAGGTACAAAGTATAGTCATGGCAAATTATTCTTTTTTAATAGTTCTTCAAATTTCTGCATTTGGATTAAAAGGTATATGGATAAATTATTTTTGGTGAACTCCCCTTCCTCAGTACTCCCTGGCATGTTTTCAGTAACTTTATAATCACCAAGCCCAATGGAATTTTCTCCATCATACTATTTGGGTTTGAGGCAAAGTAATGACCAAGCATTTTTTTTTCTCAAAGTAATATATTTGTGGGAAATCAGAAAGCAATGAGGTAACTATTTTCTATTATCATTTTGCTTTATTATTACTATTATCATATTTTCCATCATCTTCATTATCATCATTATCATTTTACCTAGAACAAATACAGACGCCTTCATCTATTCTCCTATGAATAGAAGATTGAAGTTAATGACAAAAACTGCTGGTCTAAGATGAACTACTGGTAGTCCTAATAATTGGAAAAAATATTCACATTCCAACAAATCATTTTTGCCTTCTAGGGTAAACATAACTTTATACATTTTGTTATGGATTTAATTCATATTCAATCATTCTATCATCAATTTGTTCATTCACCTATTGAACAAAAATAAGGTAAGGAACTTCGAAGTACAACAAAGGTTCTTTCAGTGATAGAAAAAAAAAAGAATCATAAAACATATTCACAGTGTATAAATGTTAAAAAATGAAGGGCTGGTAAGAAAACCATCTAACCTGAAGACAGAAGCTTATATTTCTCTACAGATACAAACACAAGTTTCACCAACAGTCCTATATCACCAAAATTTCTCAAGGAAAACAAAAACAAAAGGAAAATGACAGATAATTTCCTCAGAGACACCAACACATGGACTGCTTTTTACTACAGCTAAAAGCAAATAAAGGAGCTGATTTTAGTATTGCCTGAAAAAACAGCACACATTATTTTTGTTACTATTTTATTTTATTTTATTATTTTATTTATTTAGCAAAAAGTCTAATGCTAAACCATGTCTAGGAAACTTCAATGTAACAGACAGTGAATCTTCCTGAATCACTGAATGGCAGGGTTCAGCAAGTGGGTACACATTTGATTTTCCCTTTATTTTTCAGCTCTTTGGTTTATCTATATTTTCAGTTCTTCATCCTTTCATTATCACCCCTTGGTCATTTTATTTATCATGTACTGAGAGGTCCTAAATGTTGTTCATAGAAATTTCAATAGGCAATATCTGGAACAAAGGCAATAAATTAAATAAACTGATAAAATATAAATCAGGATGGAAGCAGCTCTGGATCAATCAGATGAGCTCCCATCTACCATACGGGAGGCCCTTCATTCATGGTCTGGGGCCTCCTTGGGAAAGCAGGCTCACCCACAGACACTGTGGAGAGTCTACTCAGCAAGGTCATGCAACAAGAAGGGAGACAAGCGAGAACACAAACACAGAAGAGCCCACAGCGAATGGACAGAGAGAGCAGACAGCAAGCAAGCCACAAGGGGGGAGGGAAAATACATATATAAATCAGGAAATGTTAAAACAACTTTCAATAAAATGATTTTTATATTATGATGTACATGTTAGTTTTAGCATATCAAATGATTTTACACAGTGCCTAGAAAAGAAATCATAGTTCACACTGTTAAATCATAAAAGAGTGAAGACTGGGAAAGAAAGTTTAGCTAATATGAGGTTTTATTCTCTGCCCTGTTCAGCCCAAGTCTTATAGGAAAA
The DNA here is from genome assembly GCF_030445035.2 of Dasypus novemcinctus. Classification (NCBI taxonomy): domain Eukaryota; kingdom Metazoa; phylum Chordata; class Mammalia; order Cingulata; family Dasypodidae; genus Dasypus; species Dasypus novemcinctus. The sequence goes on along the minus strand of NC_080684.1, from coordinate 68,470,058 downwards.
GCTGAAGCAGACCATATTTTTCTTTTGTAGGCTTGACACTAAAACTTCAAAGTAAGAAGAGCAAGAAAAATTGATGGGTTAAAACAAAAACTAATCATTACTGGCTCAAGAAACAATATAATCATTTGCTTTTTAAAAGTGTTTCTATTTAACAGAGTTGCCATGCGAAAGAAAGTTATAGCACATATACTTACATAGACGCTAATTAAATATTTACTAGATCAATTAAAAATAGCATATGCATATATATATTTTAAAATGAAATTAGATTATTCAAAACAATTGAATTATTTTTTGTTTTGTTTCCCTTGGAAAATTTATTTTAATTATTAAGAAATTGGACGGTAAAAACATAATTTCACATTTCTTCATTTTAAATTAAGTAACCAGTTAATTAAATCAGAAACTGATAATAATCAACCAAATAAATCTGTGTTTTAATTAATAATTTATGTAAATTATCAAAATATAATGAAGGGAATTAATTTGAAATACAAGAGTGACTTAAATCCTTTACCAAGTTATTATTTGTTACCATAGACTAAGATTACCCAAAAAATAGTAAACGTACAACTGTAAAAAATAAAATTGGCTTATAAAACTTACATTTTTTCACTATGTTCAATATTTTGGCAATTCTTCAGCACAGAACTTGTTACTGTTTCCATGAAAGGGATTCTTTTGGTGGGGATGACGCTTGCCTTGCTATCTTCTTTCTTTTGGCCTACTGATTTCTCCTGATTCTTTCCTTTCATATTTTCCCATATGGAGGAAGTTAAAGAGGAATGAATGGAGCTAGTGTTGATCCATTTCTCAGAAATGCCTGTTGAGGCTGGTCTATGTTCATTTGCACAAGAATTGAGTATGCCATTTTGCAGTAGCCTGTCATTGTTTGTAGGGGCCAAATGATTTTGCTGAGCTTCTGATTCATCTCTCTTGGTGGTACTTATATCTCCATTTTCATGTGCATATCGGTATTCATTGCTAAGTGTCATCAATTTCTTAAAATAATGGCAGAGATTTTCTGCACCATCCAAAGAGAATATATTTCTGCACAAATAAATAAGGAAGACATTAAATAACAAGAGTTATATCAGCAAATACTAAAGCTTGCTTAGGTTTTAAGAATTTCCTTGAGTAGTCTGGAATGAACATTAAACTTCACTAACACATTCATTATAAACTTAGTTCTGGCTGTTTATATTAAAATTGATCTCATTACTAACAATATTTATTGAGATAATTTAGATCCACCAGTCCAGACAAAATGTCTGGAATTTTTAGGAACATTTTTATTCTAGGTATTTTTGGTACAAATGAATGAGAAAAAGCCATACTTTATAACCATAAACATGAGAAATCATTGCTGCCTAAATTTGGAGAGGTTATTTATGAAATCAAGTTAAAATATTTCTACATTGACTTTTGCCACGTAAAATATTTGTATTGGAACTTTAAGCAAAAATATATATTATGGGAAAGTTTTTATTTCCATTTTTGTCTGGAAAAAATAATACATTGGAAAGAGAATTCAAATACTTCAACACAAAAACAGTTGTGATTCTCCTGAACAATTGTTGAATTTCTATTTTATGGAGGTTTTGACTTGGGTAATTAATCAAACTGTCATGTTTGTCAGATTTGAGGCTTTCAATAACAAATGTAAATGACTTTGCACTTGTATGAGCCTTATTCTTTGCTATATTTTACTTCTCTTTAATCCCTTTTATTTAAATTTTTTTTACTTACTTCAAAGTTATATTTTCTGATTACATTTAATATATAGTACAAAGCTGCCTCAAATTCTTTCTGAAACTATGCAGGATAGGAATAAATATAAATAAAATTTAATCATACCAAAGGAAAAAGTGATTATAATTATTTTCTAAAATGTAGAGATAGATAGCTCCTATGTTCAGAAAAACAATTATTAGACATTGATATTAGTCCTCAACTTTAGTTTTTATTTTTTGTATTTCATCCATTTTGTTGCTAATAATACAGAAAAGTTTCAATTAATTATAAGGTTACCAAAGTGTTTATGGTTAGGTGTTGAACTCACCACCATTAATGCCTTAAACACATAAAATATTTTCTATTCTCTGTTTTCAAGGCTAAAATGAAAAACACTTTTAATAAAAATAGTCCAAAGGAATTGAGAAATCTAAATTTCATCATAAGAGATGTCGAGTGATTTTTACACAGAAAATTGTTTATTACCACATGTACACAAATTGGTATTAATTTAGATATCCATAGATACGTGCAAATAACTTTAGTATTTGTTGAAAGTAAATATTCATTATCTAAAACATCAGAATTCTTTTTAAAGCTGTGAGATTTGTTTTAATCTGAAAATACTATATTGAAAAACATTCAAATAGAAAAATAACTCAAATAAGATGGGTATATGCAAAACTATAATTAGTATACATAAACAATAATTTAGCAATTAAGTTTAGGCATATTTAAGCCCACATTATTGTGTTAATTATAAAGGATATTCATCATAAGTGAAATATGACTATTTTTATTCATTTATTTCTGTTTTCTGGAGCAATGCAAATTTAAAGATACACTTACAGAAAGAGCAGTTATAATTAGTTCATAGTAATGAATTCAGAATTTGTGATGGGGTGTGGGAAGCTACTCACCTTCTGTGATTTAATATGTGTAGATGTTAACTGATCTTCTACACCATGCCCCCATGATACCTTAAAATATATGTATATGTATGTATACATATATATTAATATAGTACCTTAATATATAATGTGCATGTATGTATTCTAAGGGTTGCCTTGCTACATTGAAATTACATATTTATCTACTATTCTTTCGTTTTAATCTGTGAATCCTGAGGCTAGTACCTAGTTCTTAGCAAATGGTCTTGCCTGCAATAATTGCTGAATACATTCATGACTGATTACTTGAGTGACTAAGTGAATGAATGATTGCTTCCTGAAGTTTTGCTCATGCTTTCATTTATTTTATCTAATATTTTAGTATTTAACTACTATTTTAAATTATGTTCAAAATACATATAATATATTTCAAGGAATAAAAAGATGATGCCCATAATTTTTGTGTTTCCCTCAAACCCAATGTTCTAATAAAAAAAAGTATGATTGTATTAATCAAAATATTTTAACCAAGTGTAATGACAATAATTCTTTTTATTATAATAAGGGTAAGATTACAATCTTACCCTTTTCCAGTGATATAGTTTTCAATCAGTAAGTTGAATTCTTGAATTTGGGACTGACAAAGTGCAAGGAAGTCTCCCAATTCTAGCTGACAGTGTTCTTCAGTGTGGTTGTCTGAACAAGAATTTAACATTTCACCATTGAGAATCCTCAGAGCAGGTAAAATTTTAAGTAGAGAATGCCTAGTTAAAATGGAAAAAATCAATGCTCTTGAGAAAAGTTAATATTTATTATAATCATATGCCTATTACTTAAATAATACAAGTAAAGAGTATATATCTCAGAAAATGTTACTGATTTTGTAGATCAAATGATACTGTCAAATTTTTAACAATTTTGTCGTGTACACAGTAAGTTTTAGAGTTCTTGATTTCCACCTAAACTTTTCTTCTATAACACAAATGGGGTATTCAAACAGCTGGGAAAACAGGCTGGAATTTGAATTAAATAAAATGTTGAATTATGAAAAGAGTAATAATATGAATTAAATGTTTTTAAAAAAGAAGATAATTAAAATAAATTTACTGAAAGTATTTATTTCAGAAGGAGATGCAAATTCTGAGCACTTCTTGAAATAAAATATAATAAGAGTAGGGTTAAAGTAGGTAACATAGGAGATTACTCTGAATTTTTATGATCTGGGGAAAATAAAATTATGATATATCTCACCAAATCTTGCTAGTGATGGAAATAATACAAATCTTCAAGATATAAGCTAAAGTCTGGATCAATTTAAAAGGCTATGGCTTTGAAAAACTAGGACAAGAGCTTTCCATCAAGTCTAGGCATTTAGAATACTGGTATGCACAAACCTTTCACAAAGAAAGAATGGACCTCTTTTTACAAGGCTGCTAATGATTACAGAGACAAGTGGATGTCCTGAATGAGTCAAATCCCTTAGTTAAAAATTGAGAGTTCCTAAACGCTCAATGAGGGGATAACGAGGTAATATTTCTAAAATACAAAGTTTAAGAAAGAAAATTCCAAGTAAAGACCTAAAACCAGCTATTTCTTCTACCTAGACTATATAAGCACAGCTTACATATCCATGTACACCAACACAGCTTGAAATACAATTTTAATGTAATTTTTTTTTTATGACAGAAGAGGCCAATGAAGGGAAAAATGCCTAGTGCTCACCAAGTCATAATATAGCTCTGTGTATAGATAGGATGTTGGTACTACATAAAAGCTAATCACAAAAGAGGGATAAATACATCTCTCTCAATGAAAGCAAAAAGAGAAGGAACACAATCATTTTTCATTTACTGGGAACCCCGATGGTTAGTTTCCAGAAAAATAAAAACATTTTTTCTTACAGATATTCAAAGAAAGAAAGAAAGAAAGAAATAGGTATGGTACTACCAGGTAGTTTTCAGATGGTTTATAATGTTAAGAAGCTGAATGAGTTCTTTTGGCAAATATGGCAGGGGAAGGCTATTGGTTTAAGGTGTTGGATGTTAGGGGCATGCGGGACAGGGTGCACCTGAGGCAGGCTTATAGGGAGTGTACAGTGTTCATCTTGTCATAGTGTGTTGTATCAGGGAGTGCAGACCCACATAATGAGTGGGAAGGTGTTGGACTCCCATTCTGAGGAGTCCTGCTATGATCTCAAATAGAGGGGTGGGAGTTTCTTGAGAGCACAGGCAGTGCCTAATAGGGTAGGACAGGCCAGTATGTCAAGTCCTCAATGTTGTTGTAAGTAACTATGAATCTAGTCCCTCAAAGAGTTAATCTTGGTGGTCCTGAGGGGTCCTGAGGGGAGAAGGAGGGAGGAAAAGAACAGATGGAACATGGGACATTTTTGGGATGATGGAATTTTTCTACATGATCTTGCAAGGATGGATAGAGACCACATCAAACTTCATCAAAATGTATAAAAGTATACAGTCCAAAATGTAAACCACAATGTAAATCATTGAGCATGGTTAGTAGTAATGTTTCAATATTTGTACATCAATTGTAATAAATGTACCATTCACATGGAAAATATTATTAGTAGGGAAGAGGAGAAAAGGGAGAGGATGTTGGGTATATCGGAATCACCTATATTCTGCATGTGACTTTTCTGTAACCTGAAACTTCTTTGAAGAAAAAAAAAAAAAGACACTGGGTGAACAAATCGAAGTAAATGCCACTGTACATACAAGACAACAGATCTTACAGTGATGAAAGATACAATGTCAAAATTTTAAAAAATTTTATATATATAATTTTTCATTATTTCAGACTTAAAAAAATTTTTGTACTTGGTTATTTTTAAAACTATCATTATTATATCATTTTCCTATTCTATTCAGTTTTTTTGTTGGCTTCAATTTTGAAGAAGTTTTGGATCATAGAAGGGTTACAACAATGGCAGGAGAGGATCTTTGGTATGGGGTTCAGAGATGGGGGATGCATGGGAGGAAGTTAACCTTGGACATGCCTATAAGGTATATGAATGTGTTCAAGTGTTCATGGGGCATTGACATAGTTGGTGGAGATTCACACAGTAACCAAAAGAATATCAAATTACCATCCTGGAGAGCTCTGCCACATTCTCTAATGGGACAGCACAAATCCCCTAGTACAGGGGCAGTGACAAGTGAAGGAGGATGGACCATTGATGGGCTCTTGATTGTGATGACTGTACTTATGAACCTTTGCTTTTGAAATTGAAACTAACCATAGTATTATAGGGTGCCTAAGCCTTACCTCCTGAGAACATCCTTGTTGCTCAAACGTGGCCTCTCTCTAAGCCAAACTCAGCATACAAATGCATTACCTTCTCCCCAGTGTGGGACATGACTCCCAGGGATGGGCCTCCCTGGCACTGAGGGATTACTACCAAGCACCAACTAGCAATGCAACTGGAAAAAGACCATGACCAAAGGCGGAAATGGTAAAGACAAATGAGTTTATATGGCTAAGAGTTGGGAGTCACTTCAAAGTGAGTCTTGGGAGGTCATTTCAGAGGTTATGCTTATGCACGTCTCAGCAGGAACTCACTGACTGCCAAAGTACATATAACCTCAAATAGCAAGGCTCCTAAGGGAGCATCCACTGGTGGATTCTAGGGGTCTGCACTTCAAAAATATATCTTTTGCATGCATCCTAAATAATAATAACCACTGCACTGGGAAAAATAAACTATAGCATATTATGTTAAAGTCAGAAATGCTTGGGCTTAAATTAGAACCTTAAAAAACAACTCTGAAATTCTAATAATTTACAATTCACCTTCAGCTTTCAGGAAAAAAATCTTAATTGCAAATAGCAGCACATCCTATATATCAATAGTATCAAGAGAGTTTGCTTAAAGAAGAGATAATATAAGCCTGGGGCAATTATATTCCACTGATTTGTCCATTGATTAGCATTGCCACTTATTTTACATAAATGGTATGAAAGTTCCTTAGAAGGTGAAACAAAAGAGAAAACAATATTCTTGGGTCCTTGAATTTAGTGGCCATGTTTCAAATATATATAGAAATCACATTCTATCCAGAAATTATTGAAGAAAAATTAAGAGCATTTTAACCAAATAATGTAATAAAATCCTAGAGGTAAAAATGTTTGAATATGTTTTTATCAGATTAATGGGCAAATTATGGCATGTTATCACCAAATACTACCTTTGGACATGGTTACTGACATAGGTAATATCTCCAAGTACAGTAAGTTATAGGGACTAATTCTAGAGAATGATAGGTCAAGATGTTTGGATTTTTTGCAGTTGGATTATTTTTATTTTACATTCATTATCCTATATCAAAAAGTTTGCAAATAGTTTATTTTAGTCAAAATGTTTTGAACTTATTTTGGAAGTAAAAAATTTAGTTTGCTTTAACCTTCAAGACTGAGAGAGTATCTTGAAATCTGAGATTTATATAAACAATATCCCTCTTTATAATTTTTAGTTAAATTAACAAATAGCTAGCTGACATTCTTAACAAAATAGCAGTGCATGGATTGGCCTTAAATTCAAAATGCAGACTTTTTAGAGTTTATGATGCATATACGAGAAAGTGCTGTAAAAACATTGATTAATGCTGCAAATGAAGTATATTTATACCATGAGATCTCAACATTAGTTTTTCCAGCTGGGCTCCACCTATTGAAAGACTGAATCAATATTTCATTTAGTGAAAACTTCCTAGTGAATATTCTGTCACTTTAGAAGCTCTATTAATCATTAATGCAATGAAATATATTCCCAAAAGAGATTTCAAACTGAGTCTGTGGATTAAGTTTTAAAAAGTAATTTTTTTTAGAACATCAATTTTTTCTGTATTATCACTGGCCGGACATGAAAGTAAGAAGCCAATTGGGAAAATCTATAACTAATCCCTTTGTTGGTATCATGGGGTTATATAAAGTTCATTGGAACATACTGCTTAAAGTATGAGTTGATGCTATCTTTTAAAAAAATCCATACATATTTCATTGATTTCTAGATTTTAATCCCTTCATATAAATGAATTTCTTACAAAAATCATGAAGACTGTATTACACCAACTGTTCTAAGTGAAATTTGCTGGAAAAATTTTCCTGTTGGGATTACGCTAGTCCACAAAAGTTCATTTAGACATAGAAACTATAATAGCCAAATAACTGTACATATACAGCCTATTTTCTTCATTATTAAATATTTCTGATTGAATATTTTCTTTTAAACTCTAAAGTAGGTATGTGTACCTCATAAGTACAATAAAATGTGAGTATATATCTTTACAATATAGTTTATCAAAATATTTTCCCACAAGTATATTTTTAATCAACTGTTTATTTTCCATAAAACCAAAATAATGAAAAATAAGTAAATTCAAAGATTATTTAGGCCCTGAGGGCTGTTTGGAGTTGTTACAACTAGCAAAATGTGGCAGCTTTTTGGATGGACACTGGGATCATGCTATGTCAGCAAGAGACTTCATGTCCCACATGTCAAACACCTAATAGAAAAATCATGGTACCTGAAGTACTTGATCTAAATAATGGGCTCAACTACTTACTTTTATTTTGCCTATAAAGTTATTTGGGAAAATAAAGATAGCTAATATTTTCATTATGAAAATATTGCCAGACAAACAGTATCTTCTAGATATAATTACAGTTATTTTTATATGGGAAGTTTCATGTTAAGATCTGTCTCCTCTAGATGAGAACCCGAAACTCTGGGATAAATACTTTGAACCCCATTGAAAAAGAAGCACTGCTTCAGAATTTGAGTAGCTAGGGACCTCAGCTGCTTCCCATTTCTGTTGATGGAAACCTTCACACTGACTGGTGAGATGCCTAAAATTTATTTAGGTGGTCTTTTCTCTCTCTCTCTCCCAAACACACACACACACATACATATACACATTCTTTAAATAGTTGCAATTTCTAAGCCCTTGATTTTACATTAACTAATTGTAATTTGTCAGTTTCTCCGGAAACTTTGAAAATATAATAAACACTAGGATTCCCTAAAAGTCCAGAACTCCAGGTTTAAAACTCCTGATATAGATAATTATCATGAATCAGTAATGACACCATGATATCAATGGCCAGTTTACATAATATAGCATTTTTTAATCACTAAAGTAAAATTGAATGAATTCAACAGAACAACTGTACAATAAGTGCATTTCTTCAAGCTTTAACACATTCTAAAGTAATTTAATTCACTAATGTATTCCTTTATCCATGTTGTCTTCTATATGTAAGGCACTGTGCAAACTCTTTGCAACCAGTAGGAAAATACTAGACACATTTCTTGACCTTAGAGATATTATTTTTTTAGAGAATATAGGATTTTACATTATTTCATTCTGTTGCTTTTGTTAATAGATTATGATCAAAATGTCTTTACTGGGAAGATCTCATGGTCAAAAGTCAGGATACACAAACTTGAGTGGACTGAGGTCAGTTAACACAATGCCCTACTGCAGACACAAGTGTTGAACTTTCTTTACATATATATGCCAAAATACACTCCTCTCCATCTTCCAGGGTCTGCTGCTTCTTTCCCTGGATAGCTAGTCTATTAGATAATTATGCTTCCTTCTCTTTTCTTTAAAACTGCAGTTGTGCTCTTGTATCAAGTGATGACAAGTGATGAAAAAGCTCATAAACTATATATACAAGGTGCCTCAAATATATCCAGATTAAGAATTGAGCATATGCATCAAGGGACAAATGGTGAAGATTAATATAAAATGTAAATAAGGGAAGTGACTGTTATTCTCTCCCTAGGATATGAGGTGAAAGCTGTATCTCTGAGAAAATAAGATGCCAACCTGCTCAGACAAAGAGCAAGAAGAAAGCCATGTGCTTATAATAAATTGGATAGGATGCAAGAGAACCCACCCAGACATTCTCTAGGCCAGAGATTTTGTATCCTAAAGATACCCTGGGAGGTTAAAAGATCTTATCGACCTTAAAGAAGGGAAAAAGAGTATGCTCTCATTACTGGAGACCAACCAAGTTGTTTTTAATTGCCTCTCTGAAATCATACCTGAGTTAGTAAACCTTTGGAAACTACCCTAAAATAACTTCGACCTTGAAGCACTGCCCAATTTGCTCTGGAAGAATTCAGAAGTGTCTGGGATAATGTCAGAAATGTATTCAGAACTAAAAATATAATCTCCCATTTTTCTAAAAACTAAAGAAATCCCCACTACCCAAAGAAAATATTTCAGAACATGAAATATATGTTGCTTTTTCATTGAGAAGTAAAACACTTCAAAAGAAAAGGGAAGCCATGGGGGGGGGGATTTATATGTTTAGCATAAAAGGGCAAAAATAATAAATATACTAAGAAAAAAAATGTGGTCTTATGTTATGAAATCTACCAATTATAGGAATAGCCTGTTTGTTTTTTAACCTTAATAGTAATAGAGAAGATTAATATTGGTCAAACATTATATGTAATGGGAAGAACAGAAACCAAATCAAGGAAGAACTCTACAAAAGTTTCTTTTAAGAGAAAATAGATAAAAAACTGAGGAGGCAGGTCATCTATGACTATCAGGAAAGGACAAAACACATAAGGTCAAAGAATGCCCAGTCCTAGAAAAGAGAAAGATGCATGTTATTTATTCAATGTTTCCATCTCTGTCAAACTCTGTAGTTTAGAATTTTAGGGAAACAATCTTTTAGGTATTTTGACATTTTGAAATAACTATATTTGGTTTTTAATACTTAAGTTATGCTAATTAATATCTGCATGCTAGTTTCTCCATTTTAAAAAGTGAAGGAATTTACATATATATGTATTAGATATTTTCTTTAAATGTTATTATATATAAATTTTGATATGCCAAATCTCTAAACAAGAAGGCATCTGCACAATTTAGGATTATTTTTACTAATTATAATACTGGACCCCCCAATAATTGCTAATTTGGTCACATTTTGTTTGGTACTATTTGTCCATTTGTTAGGTACTATAGTTATACTGATTTTATAGAGGAAGAAACTGAGACATAGAAAGATGAAATTACTTGCATAAAGTCAAACAGCTAGTAAAGTTTATTCCCAAGGTCTGCATTACATATTCGCTATACCATAGTCCTTTCTCAATGACCACAGAATAAAGGATAATTTCTTTATCATAGCATACAAAGTCATTTACAATCTGACAATAACATATCATGTGAAGCAGTAGAGCTTATTGTTTAAATCTCAGGCTTTAGTACTCAAATCCCAACCCTGCTACTTATGTGCAGCTTAACTGGACAAACCACACAGTTATCTAAGCTTCAGTGAAAACATCTATAAAATTAGAATTACACAGAACACAACTTAGAGTACTTAGCCCATTCTCTGACAAACTGTAAATGTAGTAATGTAATTTCTTATTACTTTCCAATGGTATTTCCCAGTATTCCCATTTTACATCTGAACAACCTGATTTGTAAACAGTTCCTAACTACACCTTTCATATTCCCTCCATGCTTTTTCTTGAAGGGAATGTTTCCCACCAGAAGGGCTTTTTTCTTTTAATTTGACATTAAACCATAGCAAACTTTCAAGGTTTAATTCAAAGTCTACAGCCTCAGTGAAGGCAGTTCTCATCATGTTAAATTAAAGTGATTTCTCCAAATTTCTGAACCATATATTTTGCCTACAACTTTTATCTGACACATATTGTATTAAGTATTAGCATCTGGTATTAAGAGTTAAGAGCACAGGCTTTGGAGCCAGATTGCATTGGTTTGAAGCCTGGCTCTTCCATTTGCTAGCTGTGGGATCTAGGACAAGTTATTTCACCTTTTTGAAACAATTTCTTCAACTATAAAATGAGGATACTCTATAGTTGGTATTTATTATTTAATATTAGGCATATTGTAAGGATTGAAGGAAGATACAGTAAATGTTGGACACAAAGTAAATGCTATGTTAGGAGTAGCTATCATTTTTTTAATGGCTATCATTTTAGCGCATAAACTATACATCCCTAATAAGATTAGGGATTATGTGTGATATTGAATTTCTCTTTATAATGTCCAACATGTTAGGACACTGGCTAAATAATGTCGGAGTCCACTAAATAATTGGTGATTGATTAAGAACAAGTATTGATTAAGAACCCACGCACAGTTTGGTTAGTCTGGTAATATAATATTGTATAGTATGTGTGCACATGCTACCATGTACCAGGGATTGTTCTAAACCTAATTATGTGTATTATACCATTAAATTTGCACAATTATGCAGGAAATAAGTACTGCTATTATCCTTATTTTACAGGTGAGGGTTCAGAGACACTAGAAAGTTGTTACCTTCCCCAAACACACAGGATGGATCAGGGCCAGGAGCCCTTATTTGAAAACCCTGATTCCCAAGTTTAGTGTGCATTAGAAGCACCCAAAGGACTTATGTAACAGACATTACTGGGCAACCCATGCCTAGTTTCTGATTTAGTAGGTTTGGACAGTGTCCAGAAGTTTGCATCTCCAGTAGGTTTTCAGGTGATGCTGCTGTGGTTGGTCCAGACACACACTTTGAGAACAACTGCACTAGGTTACACTCTTTTCTCTATACTATGCAACTTGCAGTACATTTGCAAACAGACATTTCTAAACTGAAAGTTGACGATTTCTGTTCTAAAATTTGGGCACACACTTTGAAGACCACTGCATTGGGTTATGCTATTTTCTCTATGTTAAACAACTGAAAGTACACTTGTAAATGGAAATTTCTAAATTGAAAGTTCTCAAGTTTTCTTATAAAATATGTGGGCACAAACTTGCAAGACTATGCTGCACTGGAGTACACTCTTTTCTCTATACTACACTTCTAAATATTAAAAACTGACATGAGATACTTAGCTTTCAAGAAGAAAGAAAGAAAAACAGACTTTTCTATAATAGGTAACTCTTCTATAATACAAAAGTTATTTTAAAAAGTTGCAGATAACAGGTATTGGGCTGGGCATAAAAACGCTATCTACGTTTTGCTCATTAACATTGTATTTTCACTACCTGATCAAATTGATAAGATTTGCTGACTTTATCCAAACTCTAGGGATCCTGAGGCCTGAGACAGATTTTCCTACCTGGATTTTAGTAAATGTTTGCCCTTCCCTAAACTTAGCTGGTTTCCAAATTTATCTTGCTAAATCAGATTACCAGTCCTAGGCACCTTGGCTTGCTCTGTCTTGATGTACTCTGGCATGATACAAATGATAAATGTACCATAAATCATGTTAAACCATCTCATAAAAATGTAAGCTACTGGGCATAAAACAGGAGTTTAGGCCAAAATCATCACCAATACTAGAAAATTCCCAAGTGGATATATGCAAATTTGTTCAGTATTCTGGGATATAATTCACCTGGATCTTGATGTAAGAGTAATGATCTTAGCATGTATGACAGAAAACCACTCGAGGTCAGAGGAAAGATCCAGAGGAGAGCAAAAGGCACAACAATTCCAAGATCCCACCTAGAGCTGGGAATAGTTTCCACCAGGCAGTCGAAAAGGCACATAATATAAGAGTCATCAGAGTGAATGATCAGAAGTTGATGGGGCTAAATTAACATTAGTCTACATGTTTTTCAGAACTTTCCTAACAGTGTTTAAAAGCAAGTCTTGAAAAGACCCATCTAATTCCAAGTAACTTAGCTACTGCATACCAGACCAAAAAAATAGTTGCTATCTAGGGAAATGGACTTTGGCCCAGTGGTTAGGGCGTCCGTCTACCATATGGGAGGTCCGCGGTTCAAACCCCGGGCCTCCTCCACCCGTGTGGAGCTGGCCATGCGCAGTGCTGATGCGCGCAAGGAGTGCCGTGCCACGCAAGGGTGTCCCCCGCGTGGGGGAGCCCCCACGCGCAAGGAGTGCGCCCGTGAGGAAAGCCGCCCAGCGTGAAAAGAAAGTGCAGCCTGCCCAGGAATGGCGCCACCCACACTTCCTGTGCCGCTGACGACAATAGAAGCGGACAAAGAAACAAAAGCAGACAAAGAAACAAGACGCAACAAATAGACACCAAGAACAGACAACCAGGGGAGGGGGGGAAATTAAATAAATAAGTAAATCTTTAAAAAAAAAAAAAAGTTGCTATCTAAAGATACAAAAAACATTTAAGCAGTCAACAATGTAAAGTTACAAATGTACAGAATACAAATTTGCCAGACATATAAATAAGCAAGGAAATATGATCCAAATCAGAAGAAAAATAATAGGAATAGACCCATAAGCAATAAGAGATGATGGAACTAGGAAAAAGGATTCTAAAAGAGCTATTATAAATATTTTCCATATGTTCAAGAAGGTCCAGGAAAACATGACCATAGTTAGGAAAGATATTAAATATATTTTAAAAAGACATGATGATACTTTTAGAGATGAAAAACACAATATCTCAAATGAAAAGATCCTCTGGGTGGCATTAAAAGCAGAGTAGATACTTAAGAAAATATCAGAGAACTTCAAGGCATAACAATAGAAACTGTTCAGGGTGAAGCACAGAAAAAAAAATGAGAAATAAGGAACAGCAATTTTATTTTTTTTGCAATATAGAGTGTTCTAACATTAGTATAACTGGAGTTCTAAAGAGGAGATAATAACAGGGAAGAGGCCAGAAAAACGTTTGAAATATATAATGGCCAATATTTTCAAAATTTTATAAAAAATATAAATCCTCAGATCCAAGAGATTCAATAAACCCTAAACATAATAAGGAGATAGAGAGGATATCTTAGAAGCATTGAAAAAAGGAGAAAGAATAATAAGAAATCCAGTAGAAATCTTGATAGAAACTATGAAAGCCATAAAGACTTTTTTTAAAAAAGTACTAGGATGGGAACTACCTGCAAAAGGACATGAGGTAACGTTTTTGGCTGAACGAAATGTACAGTATCTTGATTGTGATTTTTTCACATAGCTGTATATTTTATCAAAACTCAACACATTACATACTTTAAATTGATTAAGTTTAGTAAGTATAACTTATCACAAAAACTTGATTATAAAAAAGGATGCTTGTCAGTTTGGGAGGAAAGGTGTTAGCATAGTATAAGAGTATTGGATTAGTGAGCATTTTTTCTAAGAAGAAAATTCCTAAACACAATTTTTTTTTTTGGTTTACATCTAGTTACTCATTATTTCAAAGAGAGGCATGAATTTACACATGCATACTTTTTAACAGACAGTATATGTAGAAAATTTTTCATCAAATTGTGCTTTCTGCAACTATAATAAAGGATGTACATGGCATGCAGAATGTTTTTACCTCCAATTTATTTCTTGAAGAAGTGGGTTTCCAGTGAGAGACAATTCACGAATAGAATAGCATGCATCAAAACATCTTATGGCACTTGTAAGATCTACAGAAAGTAAACAATTATCAAAGTTATCAAAGACAAAGAAAAAAAACCATAAATCAATGACCTATTAACTGTATAGCCATTAAAGAAAAAAATACAAATAACATTTTCTGAAGAACACTATCTCATTTTTAAAGGAGACTCTATTAAGAACTCAGGCTCTGTAGTCAAAATATCTGTTTCTGCCATTTAGGAGTTGTGTGAATTTATGCAAATCATATAACTACTTGAAGATTCAACTTATCTCATAGGGTGCAGATTAATCAAGATTATGTATTTAAAGACCTTAAAACAGTTTTGGGAAGATTGTAAGTACACAATCTCAAGAAGTGAAACCTAAAGTAAAGGATAAATAGAAAAACTATACCTAAGTTAATTACATGGCTCTATTATACTTTCAAAAGAAAAAAAAATAGGTCAATCTAGGATACACAATGGATTAATTTATAAATTTAACTGCTCTTCCACAGAAAACCTTAAAATTGGACAATATGCCTCAAGCATTGAATACCTTGCAGTACAAGACCAACTTTGAAAGAAAGGCCACATACAAGGAGAGCTTGACCAGCGCTCTATTACACTAGTTTTCTCCCTGAGAGCACTTCACTGTTGAGTAACAATAAGGTGGAGCCTAAGCAAAGCAGCTATTTTGCTGAGATAAGAGGCAATGATAAAAACTGTAGGATACTATAGCAATTGGAATTTGTAGTGAAAAGTATTGAGAAGAAGCTGTGTCTGGGTGGGAGGGAAGAAGTCTGTGCAAGAATTAAACATGAGTCCTTTGACAAGTACATAGGTAAAGACTCTTCAAAACCAAGCTGAGATCACCAGAGTTAAATGATGAAAATATCATGTATTAATAGCAATGAAAGACACTGTAATTGCAGATCAGCCAGAGTTAGGACTACCTGAGCATCTCAGAGATTCAGCTACAATCCAGAAAGACTATTCAATAGGAATGAAGACCATACCCTGGGTTGAGCTGAAAATCAAAATGTCCTGTTCTAACAGAAAATGAAGCTAATCCTGAAAGAAACATAATTAACCACCTGTTATTTAACTGACTGCCAGGAACAAAACAAAACAAAACAAAACAAAACCTTAGTGTCTTTTAAAAGAAGAAAAACAACATCCATCTTCACTAAACTGTATTATCTACAAAGTTTAACGTATAGTTAAATATACTAGACACATGAAGAAATAGGAAAATATGATCTGTAGTTTACAGAAAAGCAATTAAAGCAAAACCAAATGTTAGACATAGCAGATAAGGAATTTAAAGATGCTGCTGGGAAACGGACTTTGGCCCAGTGGTTAGGGCGTCCGTCTACCATATGGGAGGTCCGCGGTTCAAACCCCGGGCCTCTTGACCCGTGTGGAGCTGGCCATGCGCAGCGCTGATGCGCCGCAAGGAGTGCCGTGCCACGCAAGGGTGTCCCCAGTGTGGGGGAGCCCCACGCGCAAGGAGTACACCCGTGAGGAGAGCCACCCAGCGTGAAAAGAAAGAGCAGCCTGCCCAGGAATGGCGCCGCCCACACTTCCTGTGCCGCTGACAACAGAAGCGGACAAAGAAACAAGACGCAGCAAATAGACACCAAGAACAGACAACCAGGGGAGGGGGGGAAATTAAATAAATAAATAAATCTTTTAAATAAATAAATAAATAAATAAATAATAAAAAAACATAAAAAAAAAATAAAGATGCTGTTATAAATATATTGAAGGAGTTAAAGTACTTTTATAATAAATGAACAGTTAGGGAACCTAAGGAGATAAATGAAAATATTAGAAGACACTAACAATAAGGTATTTAGAAAAAGTCCAAATGTTTGGAAATTAAACAACACACTGCTAAACAAGCCACGGGTAGAAAGAAAAATTCTGATAGAATTTAGAAAATATTTTTAATTGAATGATAATGAAAATACAACATATTAAAATTTGTGGGATGCAAATATAGCAGTGCTTAGAGGTTTAAATTGCTTACATGAAAATAAGAAAAGTTTAAAAATCAATTACCTATGTTTACACTAAAAGAAGCTGGGAAAAGATTAGCATATTAAATTTAAAGTAAATAAAAGACAGCAAATAATAAAAGGAAGAAAGCAATAAAATAGAAAAGAGACAAAAAATAGGGAAAAACAACAAACCAAAGGTGTTTCTTCAAAATAAGTAATAAAGCATATAGAGACTTAGCAAGCCTGATTCAAAGATACACAAATTACCAATAAAGGAATGAAAGAGAGGACATCATGACATCCTATAACCATTCAAATGATAATAAATAAGTTCACTTGAGAATTTAAATGAAACGGACAAATTCCTTGAAAATGCAGGCTAAAAATGAAATATAGAAAGTCTCAATAGGCTTATAGCTATTTTAAAATACAATATATAATTAAAAAATTTTACACAAAACTCTAGGCAATAATGGTTTTAGAGAGGAATTCTCTCAGATATTTAATGAAAAGTTAATACCAATCTCATGTGAACTCTTTCAGAAAAATAGAGGAGGAAACATTTCCCAAATGACTTTCTGAAGGCAGCATAGTCCTAATATGAAAACCAGACAAGGACATTGCCAGAAAAGAAAATTACAGACTAGGTTCTGGATTGTTTAAGACTCACTCTTAATCAATTGATTTCTGACAATACCAAAAGTAATTCATTAGTGGTAAAAGCCTGTTCAACAAATGGTACTCAAACAACTGGATATGTACATGGGAAAAAAAATGAACACAACCCCCTATCCCACAGTAATCATAAAAATTAATTAATAGATCATAGACTTAAATGTAAAGGCTAAAAAGATAGAACTTCTAGAAGTGAGCATAGAAATAAATCTCATAATAAGGGTAGAAACATATTTATTAGAAAGGACAATCCAGCAATAACTATAAAATGTTTGATAAATTGTTTTCGTCAAAATGTAAAACTTCTGCTTATCTGAAGATGCCATTAATAAAATAATGTTTTAAAGGCAAAACAGAGGATGGGAGAAAATATTTGCAAAATATATCTGACAAAGCATTCTATCTAGAATATACCAAGAACTTGTACAAATCAATAAAAAAGGCAAATAACCAAATTTTTAATATGGGTAAATACTTAAATAGAAACCACAAAGGAAGACATACAAATCACCAATAAGTACATACAAAGAGATCAACATTATTATCATTATTATTCATCAGGGAGATGCAAATTAAATCATATCACAAGGAAATACTAAATGTCCTCTAGAATGAACCAACTGTAACTCTCATACATTGCTTTTGGGGCTATAAAATGTTACAACTGCCTTGTAAAACAATTAGTCAGTTTCTCATAAAGTTATACAGACTCCTCATTTACCAAACAATTGCATTTTCATGCACTTATGCAAGAGAAATGAAAGCACGTCAAAAAATGATTTTTAGGAGAATTTTTATAGTAACTTTATATTCACAGAAGCTCTAAAGTATAAACAACCCAAATATCTATAAGCTGGAAAATAGATAAACAATGGCAGTATATTGATACAGTTTATTCAGCAATAAAAAGAAAAGAGCTACTGATCTAAACAACATGGAGGAATCTCATTTGAATACTGAACAAAAAAGCTGGAGGCAAGGAAAATATACTGTTTGATACCATTAATATAAAGATGTAGAACAAGTAAAGTTAATCTATGGTGATGAATTAGGACTGTGGTTGTATCTATGAGGCAAAATTGTAGGGAATCATAAAAATAATAGTGAACCAAGTCAATTCATCATTCTTTAATTCAATACATATACTTTCTTTTTTTAGGTTTGAAAACTTTATTTGCATATTTTTAAAATTGTACATTCCAATAATACACTTTTTAAAATGGGAATCTTACTATGTTAGGATTCAATGAATTAGATAAGTTTGTTTACTCATCTTCATGGGCTATTTATTTTTAGGTAACATATATATTAATTTCATGTAAAAATATAATTGTAACTTTTACCAATGTCTGCCAGAAACATTTGGAAGTAACATGGTTTTAAAAGTGGAAAGGAAACTTTTTTTTTTCCTTCCAAATACACCTTATTCTAGCTGACCTCTTGGCCCCAAGGCCTAGCTCTGGTTACCTGGCTCTATATTGTGGAAATTCAAATAGACAGAGAGTTCTGAAATTCTGATGTGGAATTTATCAGTGAGACTCATGGAAATTGTGTCTCACTAATAAAGTCATGTTTAATTCTTGCACAGACTTCCACATACACATGGAAATTAGGGACAACGGTGGCTTAGTAAAGCTCAAACTAAAAATTTTAATGCAATATCAAGTCCAAGGCCATGGTCGAGTTCTTAAAGGAAAGCTGTGCGGCCAGATTCTCAGAGGATGTCTGCCCTGCTTTTACTGTTTGCTACAAAAATTCCCAAACCACAAAACTGAACCTTTTAGAATCATTTAGTGGTGGGGAAGCTTTGGCGCTTTCAATTTCCGGAAAAGAATAGGAAAAGAGTAAAACAAGACCCAGAATGAAGTAAGACTAGGGTGTGTCAGGTGGGACAGGAACTCTGAGGAGATTTCTCATAGGTATATCAACATAAGGTAAGAAAACTTTTAATATAATTATTGCAGCAAGCTTTATTGCCTGAATGTAGTTTCGTAAATTTCATTGACACATCTAATAGATTTAAAACCACTCTTTATGGCATATGGAACAGAAACTCAAAAGCCTATTTTTTTTAAAATTATGTAGTATTTCAAACTTACCAGAGAGACAATTGTTGCTGACATCCAGTTTTTCTAAAGAAACAAAATGAAGAAGTGGTACAATTTCTGTCAAACTGAAAACAAAAAAAATAGAATTCTTGAAATTTTAAATTGGAATTTATTATTAATTTAAACACATAACAATATTAACATTTATTATTGGAATTTATTTAAAAGGTAGTTGTTATAGGATTCTGAAGTATTCTACAGTGGAAGATTTCTACTCATTTTTTAAAAGAAATTATCAAGAAATTGCCAATTTCAATAGCAAATTTTACAGACTTTGATATGTACCTCTTATTTAAACAAAATAAATGGCATTTTTTTGGTTGTTGCTATTTGTAAAAGGCCATATTTACAGAGAATTTATATTTATCCAATATTTTTCCCTTGGCTCAATCACATAGCTTAAGCTATTAAGGTAAAAACCTAAAATCACTTATTTTCACTTTTCAGCAGAATAACTGATGGGGGTATTAGTTTGTTTGTTTTTAATTTAAAATGTTTTGCTTACTATATGGAAAGTACTATTAAGCATTGTAAATTCTCAAAGTTACATTAGGATTATTTGTAAATTTGAAATATGTTCACTATAGACAATGAATCAAAAGAACATAATATAAATGTTTTACATCAAGAAATAGACTTAAATTTACTGGAAATACATCAGTATTTAAAGCATCTATTCTTAACATTAATACATGCATATCAAAATTCTAATAATAATTAGTTTTCTTAGTACTTTTAAGTTTTTATCACTTCCTAAGTTACGAGTTGTCACTAAGAACCCATATTTTTTAAAAGGTAGCAATTTATTGTCCACTTCTTTTGTGTTCTTGCATTTTATACTGGCCCTCCAGTTATCCTGGCAGAGTTCATTTTTTTTCCTTTATTTCTACCAATTTCCTATAATTTTAAAAAAACTACTACTATTCTGTGAGCAGCCTTCAGAGTAACATTATGACAGGAGGCCTCATGGGGTTTGGCATAAAACTAACCTTTGTATTGAACTTGACTCGTTTCTTGTACTGTCCTGTTCTGCATTAGCAGAGAGAGAAAAGATACTACTGATGAAAAAAAAAAATAGACTAAATAATGAGTTTGGAAGAAGATCCTTGTAAATGTAGCCAATTCTAAGTACAATACAACCATTCATAATAAATCTACACAGTACCATTTCTTCCAAACAGCTTCCAGGGGAGGAAAAGCAAGGTAATACAAGGAAAAAAAAAAAAACAATAAAAGAATGACCATTACATTTATAATTCATCATTATTTTATTTTTGTATACACTCCTAAATACTAAAATTTACTGAACTGTCACCTGGACACTCAAAAGAAAGGGGAGGGGAGGGAGAAAGTAAAGAGGGGAAGGGAGGGGTAAGGGAAGGGAAGGGTCAAAAAATGATGCATGCTACAACTCTGAAGACATCATATTGAGTGAAATAAGCCAGACAGAAAAGTAAAAATATTGTTTAACCTCACTTATATGAAATAAGCAGATCATGCAAATTCATAGTCTAGAATATAGGATACCAAGGGCTGGATGGGGAACGGGGAGTTAATGGAAAAATGAAAAAGTTTTGACAATAGATAATGCAATGGAGGCATAATTTGTGAATGTAATCCACACCACTGAATTTTATATAAGAAAGTAGATACAAAGGGAACATTTAGGTACATAAGTTACCAGAAAAATAAAAACCATAGAAATGCACACCACAAAGAGTGAACCCTAATATAAACTATGATTTATAGTTAATACTATAATTATTATAATAATATATCATCAACTGTATCAAAGAACCAAACTAATGCAAAATGTTAATAGTGAAAATTGGGTATGAAACGGGGATGTATGTGGGACCCATACTCTAGTTTCTGCATGATTTTGCTGTAAACCTGCAACTGATCTAATAGAAATATATCTAATATTTTAAAAATCAATGACAATTCCCTTTGCAAAAATTAATCCAAGTAAATATCTGGTTTGAACAAATATTTTGTGAAAGTAAAATTTTATCTTTTCAGATAGCTGTGCTTACAGAATCATGTTCATTTTTTTTTTTGAAATTTTAATAAAGAAAACTAGCCATTCATTCACCTTTATGACTACTCATTAGAATGCTGGAAACCTAATAGTAGATCCTTTAAAAAAAAACAACTCTATAACTTTTCCTTTCACTGACATTCTGTGTATATTATTTCCAAGAAAATTCAAACCAGAAAGACAAAGGACATTAGTGAAAACCTAATACCATTTGACCTTGTCACATTAGCCCAAGGCATAAAAAAGATATAAATTTCAAAGACGACAAAAAGCAAAAGATTTGAACAATGAGCAGCCAATGGGTAATAGTTTCCATTTTCTGCTACTACTTTGAATCTCACTGGAAGTAGAAAGGCTTATGAAGCCAGAGTCTTCCAGTTAGAACTCTGCTGAGTCAAACTTAAAACATTCACATGTTCTAATGAAAATTTAAAACAGAAGTCAGGATGAAACAAGTATTTCAAACAATATGTAATAAATATCATTCTTTACATGTATTTCATTTGTTGGAAAAAAGCATATGGTCACCTAATATCTTCCTAGGGATGAAAATATCAAAAATTAGAAGAAAATTATGCACACGCTAAAGGCTATATGAACAACTGAAAATCCAAATATCACATTTATAGAAATTCTTCTCAGCTATGAATAATGTATCCACATATATTTTCTTTTGAATCATCATTAATCCTATAAAGTAGTGATTTACCCCCTTTATATGTCAGGAAATTGAGGTTCAGATTGTGGGAAGATAGTTGCTCACGGTCAAATGCCAGGTATGATATGGATCCAGAACTCAAACTCAGATATGATGACCTTGTGTTTTATTAAGGTCCAAACCTGACATGGTTCTGAAAATGTCAATGCACACATGAAAGCATAATGTAAGATGAGTAATTTCTACTGTTAATCATATTAAGCTTGTGAAAAATCCTAAGATTATGGATTGTTTTATACTGATGTTAGGAAATCATTTTACTACTCCATTTACTACTATGTCTAATTCTGTCTATAACAGTTCCATGGTGCCCTTAGAAATTGTAGAGTACATGCTGAAAAAAATTTGAGACCCACAAGAATTATTCAAATGTCAGTGACAGTACTACTCAAAAATTCAAAAGTGTATTATATAATCATTTAACTATTTTTGTGCATCTATATGCTTAAAAGATTGTTATTTCTTCTTAACGGTTCTTTGATGGTAAAGACCTATATTACTCATTTCTGTATAGCAGAAATAATACAACACTACCTCAATAGTCAAATGTTGTAAGGCTAGGCAAATACAATTATAAATAAGAAAAACTTAGATGAAGTATATTGCTATCAATTCTACAATAATTTTATGATATAGCTTACATAATTCCTAATCATATAAAATTGATATGAGCAATAAGTCTTATCTGACTGATGAGAAACAAGTCTATCAGTTAATATTCAGTTTAACTTTTACAAACAGAATGATTTAAATTGTCCAAGATATTAAAGGCATTATTTGGCAAATAATGTTCTTGATTTAAATATTTTCTAATCTTTTTAAGGATTGTTATATTCATTAATGTATCTTGAGACCCAATTCTATAAAATACACTAGATATGTCAATTACTGCATAATATGCCTTATGTGTTCACAACATAGCTGAATATTTCACTTTTAAATTGTATTTCTTGCCTGGGAATATTCTGAAAATGGCCCAAATTACTTAAACATTGTTACTTGATGGAGCTGACTCTAGGAATAAATGTCCTGTTTTTAAACAAAACGAACTTTCATAATTTAGATGTGATTAAAACAATTTGAGGGAATTTTAAATACCAATTAGTTCCCCATTTGTCAAATTTTAATAGGTGGAAGTTAAATCATTTAAGACATGTGCACAAAGGATAAATACTATTGCGCAAAGACTGGGAGGCAATTTTATATTTTGTGGAAAAATATGTAAAAATTGGGTTGTCCTTGTTTACTTCTTTTGCAAGAATTGTAAAATTCAAAAACGCAATTTTGCTAAAAGTGGTTCCTTTCTCCTACTCCATGTGCCTTTGATGAACAAATTAATCATATTAGAGTGAATAGGTCTCGATGAAATATTAAAAAGAGGGAGAAGTACACATATTATGCTCCTGTTTTGGTTTCAGACAGTTTTTCTCTGCAAAGATCCAGATGTTTGGTGGTCTCAAATGAATCTTCTGTGGCAGGTACCCATTTTGATTTAATGTTAAGGTATTTTTTTAAGTGTTACTTTATATCCTTTGGGAAATCAAATTTAAATCAATCTTAACAGTTACAAAAAGACATGCAAGTTGAGAGCAGCTTAAAAATTGCTCTTCCAGGACTTAATAAGTACCATTTGAGAGAATGAGACATCCTTCTGAATTAAATTAACTACCTCCTGAATTTCCCAAGGACTATATTCTTTACAAATATAAACAAACCTGTCCAGAGAGATTTCTACAAGTGCATCTTTGAGAAGAAACAAAATGAGGATAAATTAACAAAGTTCTACAAACATTTTAGGGCATGTCAATACACTACATACATTTTTAAAATTTTATATAAAGTTATTTTTATGATTTATGTATTAATTTATTGTGGTATGCATTCATCAAAATTATTAGAAGTCTAACAGCTTTTATGGTAATTTAAGACCATCACACAATTATTTTAAGTAATTATTCACTGTATTTATTGTTTAAGCAAAATATATTATTACCTGTTTTGAGAGATAGTAAGATTTTGTAATAAAGGCAACCAGTATGAAGAAAAGGCTTCCACAGTTGAAATGCTGTTATCATCCAAATGTAATTCTCTTAATAAGACGTGATTTTCCAAAGATGGAAGCTATATTTAAATTTGATTCATTAGTTTACATTAAGCAATATTTCATCATTTAACCAAATTTTAAAATATAAAACCTACCCAAACAATTATTATATTGTAGTAAACTGCATAAGTCAAAATTTAATATAATAATTTTAGTATGAATAAAATTCCTAACAATTATCTTCATAATTTTTAACTTGTTTTTTATAAAAGATACTTCATGACAAATTAGAATTAGAATTTCCTGATTGATGAATGTGGTCCTACTTATATTCAGAAATATAATTGAAACATCATTATTTATTATAGTTTAGTACTAAGAAAAAACTAATTATATATTTTAGATTCTTAAAATATTCTGTTTAAGAATGCAGTAGTTCAAAATAAATTGGAAATAAATGCAGCTAAGCATGAAAGAACAAAGAAAATTATTTGAAATTACTTTAAAAATTCGCAGTTGATATTTCTATCAAAAGAATAATGTATTAATCACAGAAACCAAAATAATCTAAAACAATTACCTCACTTAGATAATTTCCCTGTAACTTCAAAATTTGGAGCAATCCACAATTTTCAATGCCCTCAACTTCCGTAAGATGATTATATGAACAATCCAGGTATATTATGGTAGGAGTATCACAAAGACCTTTTGTACTGATTAACTGATTGTGGTCCACAACTAGTTGCTGCAGGTTTTTCAAAGATTCTAAACCACCTGGAAGAAAATTTTTCCAAAACCACTTGTAACACAATCTTCCAGACTCTAAAGAAGAGTTGTACTTATTTTTTTTTTTAAATGACTGCACCTATACATTTCACAATACTTCTGATTACAATGAAAGTTTAGCTCAAATTGCTGGTTGAAATGTCTCATAAACTGTGTTATTATTCAAACTTGCACTTGGGGGATATATTTTTGAATAACAAATAATTATCAAAGGAAAAGTAAAAAAATACTAAAAGGCATACATTGAGCACTGAATATTTTTGTTTTCAAATGATAATGGAGCAAGGAGAGCAGAAGGAATTGATTTTAAAAACAGCATTTAATCAGTTTCAGGGTCTTTGAATTTTTGGTCAAGACTGCAACTGTAATGTTAGCATGTCATTTTCCTACCATTGAAATATCACCTTAGATTCCCAAATGAAGTAGATATAACCATATCAGAACCAATTAAATATTAGCATATTCTACAGGTATTTCAAGACTCATAAGTGGCCTCATTTTTGCCCATTTGAACTTTACAATCAACATGATACTACCTAAAAAAATATTAAAAGAGGTTTAGAAACCATAGCCCGATCACTGTAAGAAAGAAACTGAGAAAGTTGTTTAAAAGGCCAACAGGGGTTAACATTGGAAAGAGATGCGGATGAAGTCTGTAAGAGGTTTATGGAAGATAAATATCTAGAAAATGTTCTTTAGTTTGGATATTGGACTACATGTTCTCCGTAGCACTATCATATGAAATAGCAATTATAGACTTGAAAGTGGAAATAAAGTTTAAGGTCTCTAGCACAAAAAGGCAGAAGGTCTTAGGATTCTGCATATGGGAGTCACTGAAATGTAACTGAAAAATCTAGCTTTATTTTGATTTTATAGTTAAACCCCCACAAAATATTTTTTAAATTGAATGTTGAAGTATAAATGAACTAATTTACCAAAAATTTATTTGATAATAAATTGAATTGGACAATATTCAAAAGATGCAAAAGTTTGTATAAAAATTAACAACTGAAATTTATGTGATAAATTCACCCTGGAGGAATTTAAAGCATTTAGCCCAAGTTTTTTCTCTGGAGTATATATTGTAATTTACAGGGAATAAAAAGGTAAAACAGTGTGCTTCTATAGTAAATGGAGAAATAAAAGGAAAAATCAATAACATTATCAAGACCTCATAGGAAAATTTATTTCTGCATCATATTTGTAAAAATCCAAATAATGTTATATTTAGGATTAAAGTGTACTGTAAAAATATTTCGTATATTCTAAGAAACTACATTTTAAAATTATAGTAAGTCTAATAGTTTGAGCTAAATAAATCAACTTAATTTTATGGATGATTATTTCTCATTAAAAAAGTAAAAATAAATTAGGTTACAATGAGAAATAAAGTATACATTATCAAAGGTAAGAGAGCAAATGCATTGCAGACTTGTTGAAAAAAGGGAGACGGATATCTAAATCAGCCAGTAATCATATTTAGTAAAATTTTTATCTAGGATAAATGTACTGGTGTTTTCCTGTAAGGGAAAACAGAAATTGTGAATTAGAGAAAACTATTATCTGGTGTTATCAGGAAATGAATTGTCCTGCACACTAAGTAACAACAGATCAATTATATTATCAATTTCAAGGGATTAGATACAGCATATTACCCATAATAATAAATATACATTGGCTATAATGTAACTTAAAGTTTGCTGTAATAGAAATCCTAGAAGTCTAATATGTCTCATAATCATATTTTAAAAACATCAATTAACACACTGAAGCAAATAAAGGGCATTCCAGGTGGCAGGAAATGCCAATTAATATACATTAATCATTGTGCAAAAAATGTTTTTTTACTAAATACTGAAATGTCTTTAGCAATCTATTTTCATAGGCTCTATAGTTTTAGACACTACGCACATTGCTCTTGTTTTTCGGAGCTAATCTGAAATAGATTTTCCAGTAACTTATTTAAAATAGGTAATGCATTTGTGAAACATTTCATGGAACACCTGAGAAAAGAACCAAGAATGAAACCCTAGGTTACACACCAAGGAAAGTTAAAGGATTTAAAGTGGAGGTTGAACAGAATCAGCAGATAAAGTAGTAAAAGAACTGGAGAAGAATTACGTTACAAGAGAAAAGTCAAACAAAATTCTGAGATAGAGAGTAGTCAGTCAGAATAAAAATAAAATAACTATATACACTTTATAATATAAAGCATTTCTTTATATTAAATTTTATATGGCCCACATGATCAGGCAAAGTTGACAAAAGAGGAAAAAGGCCACTGCTTTGGTAGTGATGAAGCAGTGATTCCACTAGTGGCATAAGAATGGAAACCACACTGCACTAGAAGTGGAGAAAATTAGTTTAGACTACTTTAAAGGTTTTTTAAAAATATAATTGAGAGAAAGTCCTCCAAAGTTCATAAAATGGCTTACAAGGTCCTATGTGATGTGTCTCTCATTACCTCTCTGAACTCATTCTCTACTACCATCTCCATCCCTTAAAAATGATCTCCTTGCTGTTCCTTGCACATGCTAGACATGCTTCCCCATATAGGGTTGTTTATTTTAGGAACAACTATCAGCATGCAACATATTAGGCTAGGAAGAATTAAATAAAGCTCATTAATTAATTTCAAAATGTAAAAGACACTGACTTTTAATCAATACACAGAGAAGGGAAGATGGCACTATTCAACAATCAATTGTTGCCCATCTCAAAGAATAACTATGCTTTCAAGCCTCTGACTAATGAGGAATATTTAAACTAGCCTTTCTACTTAAAGCAATCCATTATAGAATAGTACCCACACAACTCTAAACTAGTATACTGAGGTGTACTTGCACCACTATTTGATAATCAAAGAAATGTGAATAAGTTAAATATTCTTAAATAAGGCAGGAGTTAAAAAATTTATGGTATATCCATAAAATGAATATAAATAATTTTCAATATGATGTATTTAAATGGAAGGATGTCCATGATAAATTATTTGTGTAAAGACTAAGTTGCATACATAGGCTTTTAGCTACTGGACATACATACCTAAATATAAATCTATATATCTATCTTTGGATTGCATGGGGTAAGGACTGGAATGATACATAAGTAATGGTTAATAGTGGGTATTCTGGCAAAATAAGTGAAAGAAGTTATAAGAAGATAGATAAAGCTTCACTGTTTATATTATATATTTCTCTATTGCTTGAATCTTTAAATGAAAATGTATTCCTGGTGCAATATTTTTAAGTAATACATAATTGAATAAAGGTTAGACTAAGTATGAAGAAAACTTTTATTCTATATTTAATCCTAACCACGAAGTAGGAAAAAAGCTTGAGAAAATCAGATGCTATTATCAATTATAAGGGTTGGTTATAGTAAAATAGAAGAAATGTATTTAGGAAGGAAGACATATTTGGATTTAATATGAAAGATTTAAAAGAAATTGAGTGATAGGTAAAAAAGAGACTTGGTCTGATAACTCTAAAACACAGGCCTAAATATAAGACAAGAGGAAGGGTTAAGTTTCAGAAAAGCAAATTTTGACTATATAATTTAAAAATCAGCCTAATGAGAAAAAGGGAAGGCATCTAATATTGTATCAACTGAAGCCTGCCAATAACCATTTAAGTAGGATTGGAAACATATATGTCAGCATCACTGAATCTTGAGATGATGGCAGTCCTAGTTGACAGCTTGAGAGCAACCTCCTGAGAGATGCTGAGTCAAAATCACCCAACTAAGTAACTCCCAGATTTCTGACCCACAGACAATGAGAAGTAATAAGTTTTGTTGTTTTAAACTGCTAAGATTTGGAATAACATGCTTCACAACCATATATAACTAACACAGTAAGGATTCTATTATGAAGAAAACATAACTCAAGAAAAAAGAAAATGTTGTGAATAAATGCTCTTAGTTATAAAGAATATTTTAAACTTAATATAACAAGAACTCAAAGATATTAAAATGGAAGTATAGAAACAAATGGACCAAAATAACACCATAAGAGAACTAATAAATAATTTATAAACAACATTGTACAGAATGAAGAGCTTAAGATAGAATTTCCCTCAAAGAGATAATCACACTGACATTAAAGTATGAAGAAGCAGAAAAGGAAGAAAAATAGACAAGATTAAATCAATGAAAGAAATAATAATCAGCATGAAATATAGACAAAGACAACCAAAATATGCATGACTGAAATATATACCCCAAACAAAAAGCTTTCAAATACATAGACCAAACCAAAAAATTTTCAAATATGTAAAAAAATCTATTTTCCAGAAATGAAACTGTAACTTAACCAGCGGTTTGAAAAAGATTAAGTTCCAAGAAAAGTTTATGTGAATTTATCGGCAATAAGATGTTTATTTGTAGTTTCCAGTTAAGAACAAAGAAAATACTACTGGGTATCCAGACAGAAACCAGTTATGATGAGAGAAAACTCAAATAAGCTTCAAGGTTTGCCAAAGTAACACGCAATACCACATATACAATGGAGAAAAGTCTACAAAGTAGGAAGAAAAAGAAACTGTGACCTAAAAATAGAATGCATAGCTCCAATCCAATTAAAGTAATAATAAAGCAACTGATAGCCATCCTTAAATGTGAAGGAATTCAGGGACAGAGCATCCATTAGACCATCTTTTAAAAATAAGACTTAAAAAAGCTATGAAGCCAGACAAGCAAAAGAGGTAAGCAGCTGTAAAAAGAAATGTTGCTGAGCCATTTTCATGCAGAGCTAATGAGGTTATAGGACATATGAATGGGATAGGAAATGTCATAAATCATGATATGAATAATAACAAAAATTGTAAGGGAGGAACTTTCAGGAACATGGTGTTGGAGTAGGGTGACAGGGCTCAACTCTCTTACAAAAACAACAGGGAAGCACAAAAAGCTGTCTGAAGGAGCTGCTGCACATCATCCAGGAGCGATAAGGACAGAGAGATGAAGAGGAAGAGCAAAAACCATGAGTTACTAGCCCCTGCTGCTTAAATGGCACTCATCACCTGCCCCCCACTCCCCAAGGTGAAAAGCCTGGGTAAAATCCTTAGCTCACTGCAGCCAAATGAGAGGGGAAAAGATGTCTTCCTCCTTGCGAGGCGAGAGGGTGTGACAGAGGGCAGAGAGTCTGTGAGTCTGGCCAGCACAGCATATTTTGATTTAGGCTCTGACCAGACCAGAACCACCCTTGAGTAGAGGTTGAAACAGACACCTCTGAGGAAACATTTGTCAAAGACTACCAGCTGCTGGCAGGCTGGGAAACTGCAATAAGTAAAATAGCTTTTTGGAGTTTCTTGTGTCCAGGCACTCTTAGATCTGGTCTGTGCCCCATTGGTGGGTCTGTGGACAAGTTTTAATAAGCTGGGAAACTATAAAGATTTAGAATAAGCCAAACCAAAAATCAAAGAGCTGTGAAACACAATCTCTAGGCAAGACAGAGAAATTGACTGTCAAGTAAATTCACCAAAATAATCAGATGCCTAGATATCAGCCAAAAATATAAGCCACTGAAGAAATAGGAATTTATGGCCAAGTGAAAGGATCAAATTAAAAATCCTGGCAAGCTGCAGCAGTGCTCCAGAATGTATTTGCCAGGTGCAGTTGATGTGCCACAATGATGGAAGAGGTTGTTGAAGTGAGAGGGGTGAGGTTGGTGGCGTGGGGGGTATATGAGGAACTCATATTTTTTGAATGTAATATTCAAAGAAAATAAAGAAAAAAAAAGACAACTGATCATTGATGTTCACATAAATCCCCTAAATCAATTCAGGGAGTTGAAGGAAAATATGTTTCAATAAAGGAGAAAAAGAAAACACTGGGTGAGCATAAAGAACAATTTCAAAGCTTGCAAAGAAAAGTCACAGACTTTATGGGAATGAAAAGCATAATGGATTTAAAACACATTAGGGGCATATAATAGCAGATTTGAATTTGTAGAGGGCAGAATTAGTGAACTGGAGGACAGAAAATCTGAATTTGAAAAGACTAGAGAACAGAAGGAGAAAATAATGGGAGAAAATGTAACAGGGTCTCAGGGAATTGAATGACAACATGACGTGCAAAATCAGAGGTAATCTAGGAGTCCTAGGATAACAGAAAAGGGACAGAAAAATGTTTGAGAAAATAATGACCAAAAACTTTCCAACCATTATGAAAGACATAAATAACAATATCCAATGACAATGAACCCCAAACTGAATATATCTGAATAGACCTATTCCAAGACAGCTACTATTCAGAATGTCAAATACTAGAGATCAAGAGAAGATTCTGAAAGCATCAAGAGAAAAGCAATGCATCACATTTAAGGGAAACTCAATAACACTGTGCTGATCTCTTATCAGAAACCATGGAAGCGAGAAGGCAGTGGTAGAATGTATTTAAGATATAGAAAGAGACAAACTGCCAAGCCAAGGTTTATCCAACAAAACTGTCCTTCAAAAATGAGGGTGACAAACAAATAGAATTGAGAGGATTTTACCAAAAGACTAGATTTACAAGAGATACTAAAGGAAGTGCTATAGCCTGAAAAAAAAAGACAAGAGTGAGAGAGTGGGAGAAGAGTATAGAAATGAAGATTACTAGGAAGGGTAAATTAAAGGATAAAAATATACAGACAATAGTCCAAAGACACAGAAACCCAAAGGACAAAATGGATGAAATAAGTAATGCCTTCACAGTAATATCATTGAATGTTAATGGATTGAACTCCCCAATCAGAAGACATATGGGAGGGAGTTTGCCAGGGCATGTACATAGGGTACATAAAAATATTTGGATATTTTCATAGTGGTTTCACTTACAAATGACAACCTAGCCAGGGGAGGTCTGTCACATTCCCCAATGGAACAGCAACAATCCCCAAGTGTAATGGCAAAGACCAATAAAGATGGATGGTCCAACAATGAGCTCTTGATGCTGATGGCTATGATTATGAGCCTGTGATCCTGAAATATGAACTAGGCCTAGAGCTGCAGAGTGCCTAAGAGTTACCTCCTGAGAGCCTCCATGTTGCTCAAATGTGGCCACTCTCTAAGCCAAACTCAGCATGTAAATGCATTACAGCACCCCCCCGCCCCCCCCCCACCAGCGTGGGACATGATTCCTGGGGATGAGCCTCTGTGGTGCCAAGGGATTACTATCAAGCACCAGGTGATGATGTAACTAGAAAAAGACCTTGAATAAAAGAGTCAACTCAGACCAGCAGAATAACTCAGCCTACATGTAATATCAGGAGTTAAAAACTGCTTTATGTCTTTGGATAAAAGGAGGGAAATGGAA
Organism: Dasypus novemcinctus; assembly: GCF_030445035.2. NCBI lineage: Eukaryota > Metazoa > Chordata > Mammalia > Cingulata > Dasypodidae > Dasypus > Dasypus novemcinctus. The sequence goes on along the minus strand of NC_080684.1, from coordinate 68,437,428 downwards.
AGGAAAATTAGTTTATATGGCTATGAGTTTCCAAAAAAGAGTCAGGAGGTCATTAGGGGGTAATGCTTACGCACGCCTCAGCAGGTTCCCAGAGACAACCAAAGTAGACAGAAGCCCAGGTACCAGTTCTCCTGAGGGCTACAGAGACCCACAGGTTCTACTGTCATGGCAGATGGCTCTGGAGTTCAGTGCCATGTCAGCTGGCCCTACTTTGGAGTTTGTGTTCCTGAGTGTGATGGAGTTGGACTCAGATATGACCTCTCTACACATGCCTCTTTTGTTACTTTTACCAGACCTGTGGTTGGTACTGGGGTTGGTGTAAACTCAGGAGACCTGAATCTCTGGACTCTCCATATGACAGCCAGGCCCTCAGCCTCAGCAGACTTGCAACTCCTACTCTCTAATTTATTAGACTTACCCTGGCCAGCTAACAGAGAGGTGAAGAAGGTCAACCACCACACCAGGGAGCCAAGAGTGCCTACAGCTGCAAGTAAGAGAATTGCATCCATCATCCATGTGGAATCTAAGCCCCCTCTTGATATAGAGGGGGAGTGGACATAGCCATCGCAGGGTCCACAGGATGGAGGAATAGAGTATGGATTAGAGTGGACTTACTGATATTCTACTATGGAACTATTGTGATTAGTAATGGAAGAAACTGTAGCATTGATGTGGAGAAAGTGGCCACGGTAGCTGCTGAGGTTAGGGAGAGGGAAGAAGAGATATGATGTGGGGCATTTTCAGGACTTGGAGTTGTCCTGGGTGGTACTGCAGGGATAGATGCTGGACATTGTATGTCCTGCCATGGCCCATTGCATGGACTGAGGGAGAGTGTAAACTACAATGTAAACCACTATCCATGTGGTGCAGCGGTACTCCAAAATGTGTTCACCAAATGCAATGAATGTGCCATGATGATGAAAGAGGTTGTTGATGTGGGAGGAGTGGGTTAAGGGGGTTGAGGGGTACATGGGGACTTCATATTTTTTTAATGTAATATTTAAAAAAAAAAGAAGACATAGACTGGCAGAATGGATAAAAAATATATAAGCAATCCTATATTCTGTCTATAAGAGACTCACCTTAGATGTAAGGACACAATCAGGTTGAAAGTGAAAGCTGGAAAAAGATATCCATGCAATTTGTAACCAAAAATATCTTAAGTAGAGTGCTAATAACAAATTAGATATTAAATACAAAACTCTTATAAGATATGGAGAGGTCCTTACATATTAATAAAAGGGGCAACTCACCAAGAAGAAATAATAAATATTTATGCACCTAATTTGGGCACTGCAAAATACAATGGCAAACTGAAGGGAGAAAGAGACGTCTCTACAATAATAGTTGGAGATTTCAATACACCACTCTCAGCACTGGGTAGAACATCTGGTCAGAGGATAAATAAGGAAACAGAGAGATTGAAAATTATGACAAAATACAACACCCTTTCTTGATAAAAACACTCCAAAAGATAGGAATAGAAGGAAGCTTTCTCAACATGGTAAAATGCATATATGAAAAACTCACAGCTAACATTGCACTCAACGATGAAAGACTGAAAACTTTTCCACTGATATCAGGAATAAGACAAGGATGCCCACTATCACTGGTATTCAATATTGTGCTAGGAGTTCTAGCAGGGCAAATAGGCAAGAAAAAGAAATAAAAAGCCCTCAAATAGGAAAGAAAGAAATAAAACTTTCACTATTTGCAGATGATATGATCCTACACATAGAAAGTCCCAAATAATCAATAACAAGGCTACTAGAACTAATAAACAAATTCAGCAAAGTGGCAGGATACAAGAATAATAGGTAAAAATGAGTAGTGTCTATATATTACTAGTGAACAATCTGAAGAGGAAGTCAGAAAAAAAGTCCCATTTACAATAGCAATTAAAATAATAAAATATTTAGGAATAAACTTAACCAAGGACATAAAGGACCTGTACTCAGAAAACTACAAAACATAGCTAAAAGAAACCAAAGAAGACCTACATAAATGGAAAGACATCCCGTGTTCATGCGTCAGAAAAATAAATATCATTAAGATGCAATTTCTATCTAAACTATTTACAGATTCAATGCAACCCCAATAAAAATTCCAACAGCCTTTTTTAAAAAATAGAAATTGAAAAGACAGTTATCAAATGTATTTGGAAAAGTAAGGGGTCCCAAATAGCCAACCAAAAATATCTTTAAAAAGAAGAATGAAGTTGAAGGACTCTCACTTTCTGACTTTAAAGCATATTACTTAGCTACAGGTCATACATATAGCATGGTACTGGCATAAAGATAGACATATTGATCAATGGAAATGAATTGAGAACTCAGAAATAGACCTTCATATCAGAGTCAAGTGCTTTTTTTATAAGGCTAGGAAACCCACCCAGCTGGGTCAGAACAGTCTATTCAGTAAATGAGGCTAGAAAAATGGGATATCCATAGCTAAAAGAAAGGAGGAGGTCCCTTGTTTCTGATCTTATATAAAATTTAACTCAAAATGGACAACAGACCTAAATATAAAAGCAAGAACCATAAAACTCCTAGAAGTAAATGTAGTGAAATATCTTCAGGTCTTATGGGAGGTAGTGGTTTCGTAAATCCTACACCCAACACACAAACAAGAAAAGAAAAAGTAAATAAATGGGATTTTCTCAAAATTAAACACTTATGTGCTTCAAATGACTTTGTTAAGAAAGTGAAAGGTAGCCTACTCATTGGGAGAAAATCTTTAGAAACCACATACTAACAAGGATTTGATCTCCATGTTATATAAAGCAAGCATGCAACTCAACAATAAAAAGACAAGCAACCCAATTTAAAAATGGGCAAAAGATTTGAGCCATTCTTTTTGACCATGAAAAAGCACATGAAAAAGCTCAACACCTCTAGCTATTAGGGAAATGCAGATGAAAACTAAAATGAGATATCATTTCATGCCTTACAGAATGGCTATTATGAAAAAAACCCAGAAAACAACAAGTGCTGGAGTGGATGTGGAGAAATGTGGGAATGTAAAATGGAGCAGCCTCTGTAGAATACAGTTTTGTGGTTCCTCAGGAAGATAAATACACATCATAGATCCAGCAATCCTGCTACTAGTATTATATTCAGAAGAACTAAGGGCAAGGATGTGAATAGACATATGCACACAGATGTTCGTAGTGGCATTATTCACAATTCCTAAAAGATGGAAACAACCCAAGTGTCCATCAAACGATGAATGGAAAAGCAAAATGTGGTATACACATATGATGTAATACTGTTTGGTGATAAGAAGAAATTGACTTGGGATGCCCATGACAACATGGATTAACCTAGAGAACATTATGTTGAGTGAAATAAGCCAGACACAAAAGGACAAATATTGCATCATCTCACTAGTATGAACTAAACTCATGGAGTAAAATTATAGAGTAGAGGTTCCTAGGAGATAGTATGTGTGTTGAGAAGGGGGAGTTGATGCTGAATGTACACAGGTTTAATGAGGGGGATTGTAAATGTGGGGAAATGGTTAGAGTTGATGTTACCATATCATAGTGAGTATAATTAACACTGCTGATTTATAAATGTGATCATGGCTGAAAGGGGTAGTCTAGGAAAGTTAATGTCATTTGAAAGAAATCTAGATGACAATGTAGGGACTAAATAACTGATTCTGGTGGTGGATAATGACTGTGGTTAATAGTACAAATACAGGAATGTTCCTCTATTCAAGGTATTAAGAATATGGGGATACATGAGAAAAATACCATCTAACATATAGTTTATAGTTAACAGTAATATTGTAATATTTTTACAGCATTGGCAAAGCAGGTACTATATCAATGCTAAGGTTCAAATAAGCGGAGGATATAAAAGGAAAAGGGATTTTCCCTTTTGGTGTAATGAAAACCTTCTGAAATGGACTGAGCTGATGATAGCACAACTGAGGGTACACTTTGGATGGACTGTACAAGGCAGGGACCATATAACACAGGAAACCCCATGGTGAATGATGGGCTGTGGTTAACAGTACAAATATGAAAATGACCTCTCATGAACTATAACAAATATACAATACTATTACATGGTGTTAATAATAGGATGGTTTGTGGGAAAAATACACCAAATATAAGTTTTGGACTACAGATAGCAGTGATTTTATAATGATGTTCTTTCATCATTGGTAACAAGTGTGTTACAACAATGTAAGGTTTTAGTGGTGGACAGACGCATGGGAATCCTGTATGGTATGCATGATTTGTTAATTCACAATTTCTCAAATTAAAAAAATAAAAATTGTAAGGGGAAAAGGAGATTGGAGAAGGTGTACATGTTCTAATTTACTCTATTTTTTAAAAAGAAGAGCTAATAGATATTATCTAAAATAGATTAATTAAAAGCAAATATCTTCATAAATTGCTAAAAAAAAGTGACAAAATTGGAATGAGGCTGGGCAGAAGAGGTAAAAGAAAGTATAAATCTGTAACTGTGACAACTGAAAGAAAGTGTAAATGTGATAACTGTATCATCTTTAATAAAAGGAAGCCAATGCATAGTTTAAAATTTTGAAACCAAGTCATTTTCATGTACTTTTCTGCTCTATTGTTTAAAAATTCCCTTGTGAGTTTTTAAAGGCTGTGTACCATCTTAGTAAACTGTCTATAGGAAAATTAGTTGAAAATGAATGTTTTCAACTAGAATTCATATATGGATGATTTTTTGTCCCCATAAGATTATTTTATAATACTTTAATGTATTTACAACAATTTCCCACTTTATAAATCATTGAAATCTTAAAATGTAAAATTTATGTTCTATTATAGCAAAGATAGTGCTCTGGCTGCTCTGCCTCAAAAACATCACTAAAATGTTAAATGTTACCTTAATGAGAATATGATCTATATGCCTAGATCACTTCTCTTTATGTATGCCATAATAATAAAAGGTATATTAAATTTTCTTTGAAGGAACCAGTTAGGAAAAGTAGATGTCACTGGCTGAATAATTATTATCTATGTTCACTGCCAATAATTCCTTATTTTCATTAACTCTTGTTTTTCATATAATATGCCTACTTCATATATAAGGATATTTTATTTACTATTTTACATTTCTTGTTCCTCAGAGATCTCTAGATTTATATTCAGGTGTTTACTACAGTTTCATTTTCTTAATAGAGGTATGTGACTTTTTTCCAATTTCTGAAATAATGGGCATAGGTATGTTATATATTTACACATAGAAACCAATTATATTTTCCACATTTCCACAACAAATATATAAACTTAACTTTTCCACTTATAGCTTTACTTATGATATATAACTCACTAGAGAGTTGTTCTTCTATTTCCAGAACTATGATGAGTACTCTTGGAAAGAGAAAAATGGTACAAGTATCTTTTCTGCATTCAAGTATCTTTTACTTGATAAGTTCAAAATATACAAAATTTATTGTTAAGTGAACAAAAGTAAATTGCAAAAAAAATGGTGATTTTTTAATGGACAGAAAAATCTGGAAAGTCAATCAATATTGACTATATCTGGATGGTAGGATTATGGATTATTATTTTATAATTTTTTATTATAATTTTTAGACTATAGCATTTATTAGTTGTATAATTTTAAAGGTACTCTAATAAGTAAACACAAAATTCCATATCTAGAAATTTCTGGTAAGAAAGTCAGGTTATTCTTACTTCTGAAAATAACTGAAAAATAATCAATACATTTAAAAAAATCTTTTAAAATGAGCTATTATGAAAGTAAAGAAATCTTTGTGCAAAATCTAAATAAATATGGTAGGCAAAGAGAGGTAAGTAGACCTGTAAAGTCAGTTTTCAGCAGGAGGAAATTTGTAAACCTGATAAACCAAATATCAATTTCTCAAGCTTCATAGGTTGAAGAAGCAAATCCCAAAATTCACCAAAGATGGGAAAGTAAAACAGACAATACTGCATAAGATATTAAAACAAAAGAATTATTTAAACAAATGGAACAAAATAACTCCATAACAGAAATAATAATTTAGAAACAACATTGTACAACAGATCTAGAGATAGAACTGCTATTAAAGAAGAAACAATCACACTGAGATCATCACAATGAGAACAACTTTAACAAGAGGACAGGAAATTAAAATGTGTGTTTCAAAACTCAGTACTTAATTGAGGGTGGGAATACCCTAGCAAAATAATAAATATAAGCTGGCCCTCCCATAGGTTTGCAGTTTAAATTCATTCTAATAGTGGTCAGAAACCATCACTAAAAATGTATTGTAAACAATTTTTTGGATCCCCAGGGTTATGAAAAATTCTCTAAAATACCAAATCTAAGAATTATTACAAAGCTAAAGATCCATGGAAAATAAACAGCTGACAAAAAATAACAGGCAAAATACACAATGAAATAAGACATCCCAAGTAAAAGCCAGCAGAAACAACAAAGGCAGCAGAATCAGACCCGCATGGAAATTAGAATTAAGATTAAAAAACTCAATAATGTGGATTAACAGCTAGAATTTATCACCTGAAATATAAAATGTATATATAGGAATTATCTCAAATAGCAGTGGGAAAATCAGGGATCTTTTATCTTATTCCTGGTCTTACCACCATTGAATGTGATGTTAACGCTAAGTTTTTCATAGATGACCTTTATCATATTGAGAAACTTCCTTTTTATTCCTACTTTTTTTGAGTGTTTTTATCAAGAAAGGTGTGCTGGATTTTGTCAGGCACCTTTTCTGCATATATTTTTTTCCTTCATTTCCTGCTATTCAATATGGTTACCATAAGTTCTAACCAGATCTTAGGCAAGAAAAAGAAATAAAAGGTATCCAAATTAGAAAGGAAGAAGTGACACTATCTCTATTTGCAGATGACATGATCTTATACATAGCAAATCCAAATAAATCCACAAGAAAAATATTACAACTAATAGACAAGTTCAGCAAAGTTGCAAGGTAGAATAAAAACATATGAAAATCAATTGTGTTCCTCCACACTAGCAATGAATAATCCAAAGAGGAGCTTAAGAAAACAATTTAATTTACAATAGCATTTAAAAGAATAAAATATGTAAGAACATATTTGACGAAGGATTGAAAAGACTTGCACACTAACTACAAAAACCGTTGAAAAATTTAAAGAAGACTTAAATAAGTGGCAAACATCCCACCTTTATGGATTAGAAGAGTTAATTTTGTTAAGATGTCAATATTACCCAAAATGACCAATAGATTCCATGCAATTCCTATTAAAATTTGACAGTGCTCTTTTTTTTTCAGAAATGGAAAAACTGACCATCAAATTCATATGGAACTTCATGAGGCCTCAGTAGCCAAAGCTATTTTTAAAAAAGGAACAAAGTTGGAGGACTCAAACCTCCTGATTTAAAATTGTACTGCAAAGCAACAGTAATCAAAACTGCATGGTAGTGGCGTAAAAATAAACAAACCAATGGGACAGAATTGAAAGTCTAGATATAAATCCACACATCCACAGCCAAGCTGATTTTTGATGAGGCTCTATCATTTGAGTAGGAAAGAATATTTACATCAACAAAGTTCAAAAAACTTTATAGGAAATAAAGTGGACAGAATAAAAAGATCTAATATTTATCTAGTGTTGTCGAGTGAGAGAAGAAAATGAAGGGAGGAAACATCTGTACATATAACGGTTACAAATACACAGATACTCCCCAAAAAAGCAATCCACATATTCGAGAATTGCAACACTACCCCAGACAGAATGAAGTAAAAAGAAATACATAGGTAGATACATCAAAGGACAAATGCATGACAGCAAAGACAGAGTAGTTTAAGAAGACAGAGAGAACAACTTTGCAGGTCCAAACTTTAACCAAGAGCTAATTACTTAATAACCACAGTGAAAGTGAAAATGTAATGAAATGATACCTGCAAATTACCGAAAAGAAATAAATTTCAAAATATTTTTTACCTGAATCAAGGGGGACATGGAAAGGACAAATGAGTTTATATGGCTATGAGTCTCCAAAAAAGAGCCGGGAGGTTATCATAGGGGTCACCCTTATACCCACCTCAGCAGAGTCCCAGAGACAGATAAAGTAGATACAACCCCATGTATTGGTACTTCTGAGGGCTACAGAGACCCACAGGTTCTATGGTCATGACAGATGGAGTTCAGTGCCATGTCAGTTGGCCCTTCTTTGGAGTTTGTGTTTCTGTGTGATGGAGCTGGACTCAGATGTGATCTTTTTTCACAAGCCTCTCCTGTTACATTTACCAGAACTGTAGTTGGTGCTGGGGTTTAATACATACCCAGAAAAACTGAATCTCTGGACTAACCATATGATAGCCAGGCCCTGAGCCTCAACAGACTTTAGCTCCTACACTCTGGTTTATTGGACTTAACCCACTCAGCCAACATGGAGTTGAAGAAGGTCAACCACCACACCAGGGAGCCAAGAGTGCCTACAACTGAAAGCAGGAGGATTGCATCCAGCATCCACGTGGAATCTAAGCCCCCTCTTGATATAGGTGTGGAGTGGACACAACCAATCCAAGGTCCATAGGATGGAGGAATAGAATATGGATTAGAGTGGACTTACTGATATTCTATTCATGAACTATTGCGATTAGCAATCGAAGAAAATGTGGCATTGGTGTGGAGAAAGTGGCCATGGTGGCTGCTGGGTGTGGGGAATGGGAGGAAGAGATGAGATGTGGAGGCATTTTCGGGACTTGGAGTTGTCCTGGGTGGTCCTGCCGGGACAATTACCGGATATTGTATGTCCTCCCATGGCCCAGTCGATGGAACGTGGGAGAGTGTGGGCTATGATGTGGACCATTGACCATGAGGTGCAGCGGCACTCAGAGATGTATTCACCAAATGCAATGAATGTCTCATGATGATGGAGGTGATTGTTGCTATGGGGGGAGGAGTGGGGTGAAGGGGGCGGTATATGGGGACCTCATATTTTCTGAATGTAATAAAAAAATTAAAAAATAAAAAATAAAAAAATAAAAAACAAAAACAATGAGTTAGACGATGGCTTAAATATGAGTGTTAAATAATGACATTTACTAGACATAAAGAATCTGACAGAGTTTTCTACCCATCAGTTCTCTTACTGGAGAAAGTCTATAGAGTATCTGGATAAAGGAAAACAATCTAATATCTTAAATGTGAGGCAAAGAAGTAATTAATGTGAGCAAATATTAATATAATAAAACTGTATATAAAATAATGTCATACTTTCAGAATTTAAAAAATATAAAAATACATCAAAAACCCTGAACAACAAACACAAGTCAAGAAAGATAAAGATATCAATTAACTTGAGATAAATTAAGCATGCACTTTATAATTTCTATGTTAACCAATAAATTAAGTCTTCAGCTTTCATAGGAGTTGAAAAAAGAAGGAAATTGGGGGTAAATCCCACTTAATTAAAAGGAATTAAGATAAGGAAGGAGAGGGGGTAAAACAGAAAATGTAAGATAGACTTTCTGCTCCCAGTAATGATGGACTAGGTAATTAGGAACAATTCGGCTGATTAGAACTAGGAAAAAAATGACAAAAAAATAAACATAGCCGCTTAAGATATTAGATAAAAATGTGCTGAAGAATAAGCAGATCTAAAGTAGAAAAGACATGAAAAGGCAGTTTGAGTGGACGCTCTGGAGAAAAAGACTGCAAAATTGCAAACTTTTATCAGGATTCCTAACTTTTTATGCTACCTGTGTTTCCTCTAGACTGATGATTAGAAAATATATCCCTGAATGTTTCAACATGGGGGAAATAAACTATAGTTCCTTCTCTGGAAATCTCCATGAAGAAGAAGTTACCGAAATGTTTAAAACTGAAGGCAAAATAGTGCTCTTCTGCTATTTTTAAAGTAATCTGAGGACAGGAAGTATTTAGAAACTACTGATTATATCACAACAAAAATAATTCACCTCTGGAGGGCCACCGTATAAACTGACAGCCTGATACCTGAATTGGGAATGATAGGAAAATGATTAGTGGAGCTGAGATATCAACTGTGGATTTAGAAACAACACCAAAATTTGTGGGATACTTTCATCTGGGGAAGAAAAGCCATAAGAAACCTGAGAGGCAATAGGCTGGTATTTGGAGGAGGGAAAGAAATCACATTGCAAAAAGAAATTAGCTGCAAAGAAAATACAAGATAGTATTCTAAAGACTGGGTAGAATTTCAAACTTTGGGCTGATGAATGTATGAGATTTCAGTGGCCACATGAGGAATCCAAGGGGAGTCAATGGGAAATTTGACATTATTCAACCTAGTGGATGGTTCTGTCTACTATGAGATTAAAATACTTAAAAGAATTTTTAAAAATTAGCACAATTTTCAAGGTATCTATTAATTCTGAGAGAGGATATTTATAGGACTAGGGGGTAATATTTGGATTCCATGGCCCTCCATGGAAGAGAAGCCCTAGTAAATCTCCTTACTTTTGGTTGAGACTGCAGTGTGCTATATATTAAGCATGAAAACAATACAACTATATAAGGTCTTCTGAAGGACTAAAGTCTAGGTTTAAATAATTTCAATTTTAATATTTGGCTTTACCTGTTCAGAGATTGTAGATTTTCATAGCCCTCAGTAAATAATAAAGATTTCTATATGTAAATAACATTGATACTAAAATTTAGTGTTTCCTTAATATTCTTTGTCCAACAAACAAACAAACGAAAAAGGCAAGGAGATAAGACCCTGTAATCAAAAATCAAGTGAAGGAAAAGGCAATAAACCACATTCAGGGAACACAGATAATGAAGTTATCAGAGAGTGATTGACAAAACATGGCTGAATATGTGGAATAAAATGAAAGTTAAATTTCAGAATTTGCATATCAGATACTATAAAATGTGAATTTAATCATGAAAAAAAGAACCAAATAAATTCTAAAACTGAAAGACTACAATAACTGCAAATAAGACTTTCATGGATAGATTTAACATTAGACACAGCTAAAGACAGAATTAGTGAACTTTAATTTGAGTCACAAGAAAATGATGCACAGAGACATAAAAGGCACATAAGGGAATTATCGAGTATGGTGAGATTATGATATAAATCTATCTATCTATCTATCTATCTATCTATCTATCTATCTATCGATCGAGATATGGCTCAGAATTCTCCAACACTGAATAAAGACACAAAACTACAGATTTAAGAGGCACAGTGAATTAAAGTAGGGTCAGCACTAAGGTAACCACAAATAGGAACATCAGAGTAATCTGGTGAAAACCATAGATAAAAAGAAAAACCTCTAAAAGGGAAAAAGAAATATTATGTCCCAATAATCAACAATTAGATTGAGGTATAGCAAATTAAATTAGAAAAGCCAGAATAAAATGGAATATATTCACAATGCTGAAAGAAAATGCATGTCAGATGGTAAGTTTTTCCTCAAATAGACACATATATATGTATATATTTATGATAAATGTATTTAATTTGAAATGAAAACACACTTAACCAAATAACACCTGAAAGAAATCAACATCAGCAAACCTGCACTAAAAGAAATACTAATTTATATTATTTGGGCAGAAGGAATCTCATAGACAAAAGTAGGAATGAAGGTGACTCTAAATATTTTATTGACTGTATAAAACGCTACTGTCTTGAGGCATTAAAAAAACACAACAAGACAACACTAGTACATTAATTTAAGTTTTCTAAGATCTTAGTATTGTCTTGAAAAAAAAGTGGAAATTACCAATTAAATATGAATTTGGTAAATTAAGAATGCATCATGTTATGTCTATGGTAAACACTAAAAGAAGAGTGAAATACTCTACACTATTAATACAATAGAAAGGAAAAATGGAATGATTTAAAGTCTCAGTCAAACAAAAAGATGGCAAGAAAAGAAATATACAAACAAAATAAGAAGAACACAAAATAGTAAAATAGTCGATTTAGACTCAAAAATATCAATAATTAAAATGAATATAAAGAGAATGAAGGCTACTACTAAAAAAACAGAATTTATCAGCCAGCCTAGGAAAAAAAACAATAACAAAAATATAATTTTATGTTACATAAAAAAGATATGTCAAAATAGAACAAACTAGATACATCACAAGTAAAAAGAGAGACAAAGTTATATAGACACTAAACCAGTGATTCTCAAAGTATGATCCAGAGACCCCTCAAGACTCATTTAAAGGTTCAATGAGGTCAAAACTATTTTCATAATAATTCTGAGATATTATTTACATTTTCACTCTTATGTGCTCAAAAGTATACAGTGGAGTTTTCCAGAGACTACATGATGTGTATGTACTATTAAAACAAATTGAATAGAGAGGCAAATATGGGAATCCAGCTATCTTCTAGTAAATTATACATTAAAAAGATTTGCAAATATGTGGAATAATGTCCTTCTTTCCTCACTACAAATTTTCAGAAAATATATTTATTACTTATAAACCTTATATGAGTGTAAAGGGTTTATTATTATATGTTCTAAATGTATAACTAAAAAAAATGTATAACTAAAATTTATCTGTTTACTTTTGAATGCAGTACATATTGATGGATGTAACCCAAATAAGCAAAAGCTCTTTGAGGACCTCAATAATTTTTAAAGTGTAAAGGTCCCTGACTTAAAATTTTGAAAACTGCCATATAAAAAAATAAAAGAAAGAAGGTTTGGTTAAATTTGTATCAGACACAGAAGACTTTAAGGCAGAAAGCATGGCTACAGATGAAAAGGGGCATTTTAAAATAATGCAACTGGTCAATTCGACAGAAATATAAAACCGTCACCAATTTTCATGTACTAAATAGACTGCTTTCAAAATATTTAAAGCTAAAAGATCAGTTGTAAGAATAAAGATATTAATCTATAATCATCATGGAAGTCATGCATTTCACTTCTTCTCCATGACTATGCTAACAGTGTCAGTACCACAATAATCAATCCGCAGTATGGCACAATGGACAATGAATAGGCTCTACAGGCAAACACTCCTGGTTTCAATAAAACAGGCCTGTTTCAAAAGTAGCTGTGTGGAAGTAGGCAAGTTACTTAACTTCTTTGAGCCTTAGTTCCTTTATTTGTGAAGTGATGGTGATTTCATGAATTTGGGAAGATTAAAGATGATATTTTAGAACACTTTGTACAGCACTTTCACAGGGTGGGTGCTAAAATAATAAATAAAATAAGTATTATTGTTTACCAACGATAATTCTAAAAAAATAGAAATTAAAAACTGTAGAACTCTGGGGATCAAATAAGGCTTCAGATGTTTGAGCTAAATCTTGAAAGAAGAATAGGAGAAAATACACATTCAGAAAAGTCTATACACAACTGATGTAACAGCAATTTGATCTAGTCAAGGCATTTGGATCAAAAGGAGGATCTAGATGGGAAGAAGTTAGAGTTAGTTGCTACTCTTTCTCTTTTAATCCAGCAAATTCATTGTTGTTAAATGAAGGATGAGAACTGAACAACATACTTAAAGCAAGTGTTACCTAGGTATACCATTAGTTCGTCAATATCTCTTGAGAAAATATCTGATATTGCTTCCAAAACAAACAATAGTTATAAACTACAGATATTTAAGAGCCTCTTTCAAAAGGACTTAAATATATAATTTAAAAAATAAAACCAATATGCATAAAGTCTACTGCTTCAATAAATTCTTGATCAATTTTTAAATGTTTCCTATATCCCACAATATAAAACTTAAGGCAAATGTGTTTATCTCTCAAAGGGCCTTTGCCCTTGAAAAAAATGTGCATTTGACCTTACTTGCTACAAATATCTATTTCAAAGAATTCCTCCCTCAGAAATTAGCCAATGATCTAATAAAACCTTAATGCCAAAGAAATAAACACCTCCTGTATGGAACAGCAAAACTACAGCTTTTAACAGGCTGACTTCTTTCATTAAATGAGTATTTGGTGAAGTTCTATCTCTTTCAGCTGTTCACTGATTGCTAAATCTGGCAGTTTTTCATCCATATCTACACAATAGGCAGTAACACTTGAAATTTTTCATTTCAATGCAAAAAAAATCCTTTGGAATTATACTTATGTGGAAACAAGACTACTGAAACAGTAATCAGGAAACTTGGATTCTAGCCCCACCTCTGTCAGGAGCTAGATGTAAAGCTATGTGGTTCTGTTTTTTGATCTGTAAACTGAGGAGCATAGATGGGCAGAACTGTAAAATCCCTTTCAGCTTTACTGGAGACATTGAGTTGTATCTCAAAACTAAAAAGTTAGCTAGCACCATCTAGTGGATAGGAGAAAATTAACTAATACTTAGTGAAAAACATTTCTACAAAAGCAAAATATCCAAGCTTTATTTTACATTATTTTTTTTTTAGTAAAGCAACATTTGGAAGCTAGCATTAATCTAGGCACATGTCACCTATAAGCAATGTCATAGTAACTGGGTCAATGTGAAAATGTTGAATTATTTCAATATTATTCATACTTAGACAATACTAGTGTCAACTTTCCAGAAAGCGACATTGTCTGAAAATTAAGCATCAGAAGCCAAAAAACATAACACCCCTTAATATCTCCATTTCTCTATCCATTTATATTGATATTTTCTAGGAATGTATTATTAGGTATTTATAAATCAACAAATTAATTGCTAAAATTAAAGAAATATTCTTTCCATATTTAAGTTTTCCTAAAATAGCAGGGACAGAAGCTTCATGAGGAAAAAAGTAAAAATAACTATTTGCAATATTCATTACAATGAAATATAAAAACCTGCTCCAATTCTATGTAAGTATAGAAAAATATTTTCATGAGGAAATATACTCTGTGAATTTTAAGATGGTTGTTTGTTTAGGTTATTGCTGTATCTACAGTGCCTGGAGAAAAGCTGAGAACATAGTAGGTGTTCAATAAATTATTGAATAAACCTCAAATCACTGCATTTGCTTCAGTATGAAGAGTTGTAATATAGTATAAAAATGAGCAATATTCTTAAAAATTAAATGTATATTTACTAAAAAGGCAGTCAACGAGGCAATTGAAAAACAGGCTCTATGGCTGGACTGCTGAGTTTCTGATCCTGGATCTATCATTTACTAGCTGTGTGATCTTAGGCAATTTACTTAACTTCTCTGTGCCTCAGTCATCTTACATGAAAAAACAAAGGGTTTTAATTAGTACCTAACATATTGCACTGAGGAAACAAATGGGTTAATATTTTCAAAGCACTTAAAATTAATGCCTGATGGTCAAAAATGTTATTACTATATTAACTGTGTTTTTTCTTAAATAAAATTTTTATAAAAAATTTTAAGATTTCTTCAAAATTAATTTAGTTTCAAAATGATTCTGTTAGAAACTGATGAATTCAACATAAAAATTGGAGGAAGGTTATAAACTAGATTCAAATTATAAATTACCTAATTTTCACTTGCTGTGGCTATTCTTTAAACAACAAAAAAACAAATAGAAAATACTAAGTAAAAATTCTAAAGCTTTCCCACAGACCAATTTCAAAAAACTTTAATGATCAAGGTAATGTGGTAACATCCATTCATGACAGTTCTCTGTTTCCCATTCATAACTTATTTTTACCTATTTCACTTCAATTTACTTTGGAAATTTTCAGACAAAAGTAAAGATGAAATATGATAATGATGTCATAACAAACCTAAATCTTTACACTGTAATCCACCCAAATTAAGCTAAGATAGTAAGGGTAAAAGTCATGTAGCGTCAAGAAAAGGAACATAAAACATTTTAAATTAACAAAAAGTATAGTAAAATAAATCAGTGAACTAAATCCATCTTTAAAATGATCAGTCTAAAGTGAACTTATTAAGCTAAAATAAAAATGAATATTTTATGCATTCAAAATATGCAAAAGATAAACTCTGATCATGTCAAAACAATCCAAACAAAAACTTGCTACCAAAATAGAACCAAACGTAGAAAAACTATAAAAATTTAAACAGAATCTTTAAATTATAACAAAGTTTTTATGAAAGCAAAAGCCCCAATATAATAGCTTATTTCATTACTACATGTGGCCAGAAAATACTTTGTATCTCAATATATTAAAAAATTAAGCACCTATTTTTGAATTATACTTTTAATTTAAAATCACCTCTGATTAATAATAATAAACTCATGTATTTCCAGAGCAAGTGTACATATGTTTAAATATTAAAGGCAATAACAAAAATATGCTGTTAACTTTGTAACTTTCATTTTATAGAACTAAAATGAAAACTATTATATTTGTTTAAAAATATCTCATTTGAAATCAGTCATAAATATTTCATATTATATTTCTCTTTCTACAATTATACAGCTTAATTAGAATGAAAAACATTTAGTATAACTTATTTCTAAATGAAATCCCTTTAAAAGATTGAGGATGTCCTGATTCTCATTCATTTAAGTGGCAACAAAATCAATCAAATAAAAATATGCATTAATGTTTTCTCATAAAAATAGTAATTAGAGCTAACATTACATATTAACTACTGCAATGACTACAGTTTAGTAAGAAGTATGAACAGATTAGATTGAAACTAGAAATGTAAAATACTGTGATATCACTTCCAATTTTATTTTATCTCCTTAAGAAATATTATAGGATGGAAGATTAACATATTAACTTACAAACACAAATCTATCTTTGTGCACCTCCCTAAGAGTTTTTAGTATCAATATATCATTTAAAGTCAAAATTTGTACTTTTCACTTTGCTTAACCAGAATCTCTGTAAGCAGTTTCTGAAAATGAAAAACAGACTCCAATTGGTCTTCAGAAAATCTACTTTCTCATATATAGACTTCTCACACTCAATAAATACAATGTTTTCATTGTATCCAAAGGAAAGGAAAGAAGTCTTTACTTCGTTTGTTCTGTACTACACAGAGATACCTCAAGTACATCAATTAGCATTGTGGCACTTTTCACATAAATCTTGCAGATATCCTATCCCAGGAACTCCACTAGCTACAAAAACCCCCATACAGCCCTGCTGGCAATGAAGATTAAATGAATGAGAGTTCAAGCCTTCCTTCTTTACAGACAGTAGTCTTCTTTATTTTAAGATTGCTTCAGTGTGTGCCAATATAGTAACATAGTTTATTGATGCAATGGCCCTTATTCCAACAAAAGCAACAACAACAAAAATTATTTCTGTATGTATTTTAAGGTATAATTTCAAAATAAAAATTTTATACCCAAAATACCAGTATTTTCATATGGAAATGTCATTGTCACCAAAGCAGGTAGCACAGCCTCATAGGAAAATTAACTCATGGGTGGGGAAAGGGGGAGAAAATGGTGACTGCTTATAAACACATCTTCCCATGTCACCTACAAAAATTCATAAAGAGCCACAGACAGAAGTAAAAATACAACATAAACTTCATTGTGAATAAGAGATAAAGATATTACAAAGTGATTTTTTTTTCTAAATGGTGCTTTAAGTATTCAGAACCAACAAAATCTAGCCTGCTACCTCCCCTGTACAGGACAGAATCTTATGGGAACTGAAAAGAGAAGGGGGAAGTGGCAATGCCTCAACAGGGGCAGAACCCAGGCATTGTCAACAAGGCTTCCCCCCAGAAAGAGAATCCCTGAGTGGGTTGATAGTACAGAGACTAAATATGAAGGCTGAACTAATAAATGCAAATGGCTTATATGAAAAAAAGGCACTTAAGGATGGATCAAATAATAAAACCCAAATTAATCTTGTATAAAAGTACCCAACTAAAACAAAGTAATTCAGAAAGGTTAAAGCCTAATGACTGCTGGGTAGGCAAATACAAAGGAAAAGAAACTATATCGAGCAAGGAGAACACATAGAAAAAACATTAAAGAAACATAAATTTTAATTAGAGTATACAAAATAAGCTTGTGTCTACTCTTTCATCAACTCCCATCCCAACTCCCTGATATTCAGTTGAGATGGAAAAATCCTTGATTTTTCTTTTCACCATTATTGACCCCCAACCAAAGATACTGTGCAAGGCTCTTGAAAATCTCACACCAAATTTTTAAAAAAGAAA
Organism: Dasypus novemcinctus; assembly: GCF_030445035.2. Taxonomy (NCBI): domain Eukaryota; kingdom Metazoa; phylum Chordata; class Mammalia; order Cingulata; family Dasypodidae; genus Dasypus; species Dasypus novemcinctus. Next base: position 68,419,406 of record NC_080684.1, on the reverse strand, counting down.
AAACAACAGGATTTAAAATAAATGACATAACAAGATTTTTCTTTTAGAATTATCACACTGGACACAAGTACAGAAGTAAGTTGAAGCTTAATATCAGTGGGGGAAGAGTTGGGTGATTAAAAAAAGCGAGAATAAGAGTAGAACACTCACAAATCCTGAATAGAAAGTAAGAGAGTTGAGACAATGGCTAAAAATGAATCTGAGGTAAAAAGAAAGTTTTTTCTTCTTTTTATTTTAATGGAGAAACTTGAGAATAATGATATACAATGAAGAATAATATAACATAAGCAGGTGTAAATGATAATGTAAGGTCCAGGAGAGGATTGAAAGGTATATTTACAGGAAATACTACTGGCCTTAAATAAGAAAAGACATTTTTGTTCCTGAATTACACTGATTATAAGATGTAAGTATAATTATATATACATACATACACAGATATAGAGATGGAGATACTGAGAAGTTTAGGGAGATCCAGTTTGATGAATTTTCTTTCTTTCATGTGCTATTAGCAGCCTTATCTAAAGAAGGAAAGGTTAGTAGAAGTAAGCCAAGAAGAGTAGTGATGAAAGAGTTTATCAGGAAACAGTTATCACAGTTGTTGAGAATGTGGAACGCAGAGGTAAAACTAGGATCTATAAAAATGTGATGGCATTAAAAGATGGAAACAATCCAAGAGTCCTTCAATCAATGAATGGATAAACAAAACATGGTATATACATATGATGGAACATTAATGCTGCTGTCAGAAGAAACATGATAACATGAATGAACCTTCAAAACATTATGTTAAGTGCAATAAGCCAGACACAAAAGGACAAATATTGCATGGTCTCACTAATATGAACTAAATACAAAGAATAAATGCATGGAGTTAAAATCTAGAGTAAAGTTTACTAGGAGATAAGAGGAGGACTGAGAAGGTATACTGATGCTTAATCTATATAGAAGTATTAATTAACTGAACTGTAAAAGTGTAGAAATGGATAGAGTTGATGGTAACACATTACAGTGAGTAGAACTAACACAGCTGGTCTATAAATGAGATTGTGGTTGAAAAGGGCAGTCTAGAGATGTAAATGTCAATTGAAAGAAAGCTAGATAGTAATCTAGGAATTGATTAACATAGTAAACCCAGAGCTAGATGAGAATTGTAGTTAATAGTACAAATACAAGAATGTCCTATGAACTAGAACGAATGCACTCACTATTGCAAAGTAGTAAAAAGTGGAGAAGAATGAGAAAAATACAATTAATGTAATCTATGGACTACAGCAATACTGTAATATTCTTGAGTCAATGCCAAAGATACACTGTTTAATAATAGGGAGGTATGGAAAAAACATACCAAAGGTGTGCTGAAGACCATAGTTAGTGATATAGTCTGATCATATTATCTCATAACCTTTAATAAATGTCCCATAACAATGTAGTATGACAGTAGAGGGTAGGTTGTATGGGAAGTTCATACATGTTCATGATTGTTTTGTAAGTTTACAACCTCTATAATAAAAATATATACTTTTAAAAATATGATGGCATTAAACTGGGATATTATTTTCCCCAGCAGAGCTCAGATGACTGCTGGGTTTTCGAAAAGGAACCAGAAGACAATTATACTAAGTTAGAAGGGTTGCTAATAGCTACCCATTTATTCAGTGATAGAGCATATATTAAAATATGTATCTAATATATATTAAAAGTAATTTTATTTTCCTGTGTAAAAGATTATATAAGTATGGTATGAATAAATATGCAAATTAAAGATAATGCCCTATAAAGATGTAAATGAAAGAAAATACAATTACAAGAAAGAAAAGTTTAAATATTTAAACTATATTGTTCTCACCAATTCGAGTGATTTTATTATGTGAAAGCTCAAGCTTTTGAATATTAGTGCAGCCATCCAAACCATAAAAAGAAGTCAGTTGATTTTTATTAAGAAGAACAATGCAGAGATTTTCCAAATTTTCACAATCAATGGTGTCAATATGGTTTTCCTAAAACAAAGAAAAAATATAATTAGTTGAATTTCAATGGCTTATTAATGAAAGAGTTAAAACTTGCAAAAAAGAGGGGATACAATCTCTAGACAAATATATAAGTCTCTAACTCCAAAGATAACAATGCAAACTGTTGTACTAACTGGATGAAATTATTAAGTAACCTAATAAAGAATTAACTGATTTACTTATTCATTTATATTCTTTTATAATATAGAAAATACAAAGGTAACATAATAAAATATACTAATCTAAAAATGACAGTGAATGTTTTGTCAGTCATTACAAAATTATTTTTAAGAAATCAAGCACTGAAAAAACTGAAGTCCCCTGACTTCCACTCCTCAGTCCCTTTTGTCCCCTTCTTTGAAGAAAGAAAATCAATATCATAAATTAGGTGTATATATCATATATAAATTTTTACTTTTACTACAAACACGCCTACACGCACACACACACCTCTACAATATAAAACAGTGGCTTCACTCATGTTGGGGGTGCAATAGGCCCTTTGTATGATATCAGGAAGATAAATTGGCTCCTAAGAATCTTAAAGGTGTAATCCCACAGCATTCCTCTACAGGGGTGAGCCTGTCTTAAAAAATATAAATTTATGAATTCAGTCTTTATCAAATGAAGTGAACCTGATAAAAAGCATTAAAAAAAAAAAGAAATCAAATTGATGGAAGTACTGCTCTTCTGAACTGCAAGGAATAGAGATAGTTCAAAATGAAAAGCCTCCAGATCCTCTAAACCTCTACGGTAATGAAAAAGGATGAGAAAAATTCTCATCTGAATAATCAGTGTGGACTCAAAAGTCCAGAGAGCAGAACCAGAAATCACTGAGAACCATTCCTCTGGAGCAGAACTGATTTTTATCAAAATTCCTTGCAGGTAGGTATTTAGTTATGGACCAGCTACTGCTAAGAGCTTACCATTTTCATGGTTTTGTATGGGAATGACTATCGCAGTTAACAGATCCCTTTCTCACCATTGTATATGTAAGGGAAGGAAAAGCAGGTATCTTTTCATTTCAGTTCACAGATGTCTGAGGTGTGAGGAGCTGCATCTGAGCAGATCCACATATTGAATTGCACTTGAGCCTGAACTGCACTTGGGCCAGATTTATACGAAAATATCCTGTCCTTCAAGACTAGTGTCATAAAAGGATGCAAATTTGGGGGTAAAGTGGTCATGAGTGTATTCTGCATGTAGAGAGAATATGAATCATTAGGAGCCAGAGGTTATATTACGGCAGACTTACTTTAGTAGCTCAGAATAAACCCTGTGTCCCAAAATCAACATATCCACACAGTCTCCTACACTAACTCTGACATTGGCCAATAGAACATTATCCAGCATGATGCAAGCAGATGCTTAATAAGCATTTGTTTATTGAAACTTGTCTTTCTGGAACAATTACCCTAGAATTGGGTTACCATGTAAAGAAACCCCAGATAGCCATTTGAGAGAACCAGAGAGATGGAGAGATTTCAACCTCTCATTCTTCCCTTCCAAGTAACCAGACATATACGTTAAGGCATCATGGATAGCCCAGCTCCAGCTACTATGTAACTACCATTACATAAGAGAACCAGTCAACTTATAATGAAGCAGAAAAAACCAGCCAGGCCTGGGTTGAATTCATAGCACACAGAACCATGAATAAGCAAAATGTTTGGGTTTTAAGTACTAAGTAATTTGCCATGTGTTATGCAGCAAAAAGTAAGAAAATCAACAACTACATCATCTGCAAATAGAGGTGAGTAATTTCCAAGGCACACCACCTAATCATCTTTCCTCTCTGATTCTCACAAATTTAGTCTCTAGATCTCTTTAGGCCTTGAACTATGGATTATTTTGGTAAATATTTCTCCAAAACTGTAAACAATTTATATATCCATTTATATTTTATAAGATAAATAATGAATATTAACAGGGGACATACCTGTGCATCAATGTACTTCAGTTTTTTGCAGTTACTCAAGCTGTGCAAAGAAGATAATTCACAGCGTTGAAGAGATAAAAACTGAAGATTTGTACACTCTGCCAGTGTGGAAAGACTGTAACCTGACAAATCTTGAAATGCAATTGTTGTAACCTAGACAAATTCAAGCGAATTGGAATACGCATTATCTCACAATAAGGAATATAATCGATACTAGCCTTGCAAAATAAGAAAAGCAATACTACATGTTGTACCATACAGGCATTAACAACTCATATATACTTATGCTATCAGGCATAAGTTTGTCGCCCCCCATAGAAAGACAAAATAATGTACTTATCCATGACCAATTTAAGTTCAAAAGTAAAATGCAAAGGAACAATAAATAACAATTTATTAACTCCCTGATTTTTTTTTTTTTACCAAAATCACTTCCCTTATCATGCCATTGGCAATAAACTATCCTATTTTCAAGAATATGCTATATTCTATCAAGGATCTCACAATTCTTCCAGCCTCTACTCATTACCCAGTTCCCAAGCCATTTCCACATTTTTGGTATTTGCAATAGCAGAGTCCAACCCTCTTGCACTATGTTTTAGTTTCCTAGTCCACTGAAGCAAATACCATGAAATGAGTCAGGTTAAACAATGGGAATTTATTTGCTTACAGTTTGAGTTTAAAAGAAAGTCCAAATCAAGGCATTATCAACGCTATTCTTTCTAAAGACCAGCATTCTGGGGCTGGTTGCTGGAAATCCTCGGCTACCCCGGCAATTCTTCGCAAGGCATGTGGTGGCGTCTCCTGTCCTCTCCCTTCTCTTCCAGGTTCCATAAATGTCCAGCTTCTCACTTCCTGTGGTTCTCTCTCTTTGTCTGTCTGAATCTCACTTCAGTTATAAAGCACTCCAATCAAAAGACTAAAATCCATCCTGATTGAGGTGGGTCATACCTTCTAACCTGCAGAAACTTCATCAAAAGCTCCTACTTACAATGGGTCCACCCCATAAGAATGGATTAAATTTATGAACATGTTTTTCTGGTGTACATACTGCTTCAAAACAACACCAGTTATAAAGAAGAAATTTAGTTACTCCTTGTCTTTTAGGAGCAAAAGTGATCATTAATATTTTTTGAAGTGTAAATAGGAGTTTCTAGTTTCACAATTACTTTAGGAAGTTCTCAGTGATTCACAACCTAAAACAACTTTTGAAATAAGTTTGTTTTTATAATCTTACAGGAAGAAAATATGTCCATTCATTTGTGTGGAGATATTTTCTGTGGCATGCCCATTTATTTTGTAAACAAACTGCCTCTATAAATTCTGGAAAACTGGCTCATATTAAAAAATAAAAACCATATTTAGAATAGAGCACTTAAAATCTGAAACAATTTTAGCTACACATAATACTCTATAACTTACATTATTCAGATTTAATAATATGCTGTTTTAAATCAACTACATAAGCTTGAATTAGTTCTGTTTATTTTTGATGTGGTAACTTCTCTAGTTTAATTTCATTAGAGTACAAGAGTAACAACTGCTGCAGTACCCTTATTAATAGTGCATACTTTTGAATATGCGAAATTTCATAGTATTTCCTCCTCCATCTTATTGTACATCTTAAAAATGTCTTTAACTTTTCAATAATGAGACTGGCAGTTAGAATATAGGATAACAAGATCTTTAAAATCCCGAGTGAGAAGTTTTTTCTTTTTTAAGCAACATTTTTTGAGAGATGATTGATTTAAAGTGCACATAAATTGTACAATTTCATTTTCATACATGCATACATCCATTGAAACTACCACCTTAGCCAACATAATAAACATTTTCATTATCCACAAAAGTTTCCTTGCATCCCTTTGCAATCTATTTCTCCTTCTCCTCTCTCCCTCAGGCAATCTCTGATTTATTTTCTGTCACTAGCTTGCATTTTCTAGAATTTCATAAAATTTGAATCATACAATATGTAGTCTTATTTTTCCATTTTTTTCAATTAACATAAAGACTGAGATTTTTTTAAAATGTCCTTACGATATAGCAATTTATTCTTCATGCCACCGTAGATTTTTCTCAACATATATGATCAAAATAATTTTATATTAATTATTTATTGGCACATTCATGAAAATTTCACATAGATAAAACTCTTTATGCTAAAAAATGAAGGTCAATTTAGATTTGGTAATCATATGTATTATTCATCACTATATGACCAGACTGAAAAACAGCTACTGGAGAATAGTGGATATTCACTAAATGTTTCTTAAATAAAAGAATGAATGTACTGCTTTAGTGTTGTGACAAAATTCAAATATATTTAAAGCATTAGTAGTTTCTTTCCCCTATAAAGAGTATTATAAAGTTATTTGAAATAATTTATCATTTGGGGCACTCATGACTTGAGAATGAATTGTTCCACATATAGAACCTATGAATCATCATTATGTTTTAATAAAAGACCACAAATCAGTTTTCCATTTAATCATGTTAATTTTTCTAAATCCTTGACATCTGGTTGTCAAAATGATTTTTAATAACTAAATATTTTTAGAGAGCTCAGCCTTGATTAGTATTGAGTTCAATCCAAGGAATGAAAATCATCTATAATAAACTATAATTACAAAAGCAATGAAATCAATATCTATTGTATTTCATTGTTTTTTTGGTAGAACATTTATCCTATGCTACAATCTCAAATATATTAAATACAGGAAATAACTGTTTAAAATATCAGCTGCAAAGAAACTGAGTCTCAGTTATGGTAAGTGGCTTAAATGAAAGATGTAGATCTAATTTCAATTAATTAATGTGCAATCACACCACCACCTTATTACAATTTGCCTTGTAAAATGGAAGTGAGGCATCTAACCTAAAAGTTAATCAGCAACTAAAAAATTATCATATGCTATGGTTTACAGAAATATTAAAAATCCTTAAGCTTAGTATATTTTTGAGGTGGGTTTTATTTAAAGCAAGTGATCATCAGTAGTAAATTACCAAAAATATATATATAAAAAGAAAAAGAAAATGAATTAGTTAAAACACTACAACTCCAAAAAGTAAGAATATATTAGTTACCTATAATCATGGTTCTTTAGTTATATCCTTATGAGATATAATATAGGAGGGTGATCCAGTATTTTCTAATTTATAACTTCTTTGATTAATCAGTCCATTAAGCGGTCCTCAAAAATCCATTTGCCTTTCTTTACAGTTGCTTGAGACCCACATTTGCCAAGTGGCTATTATGTATTTTAGGCTCACTAGGCCATGTCCTTCACATATAGCATTTTAAAACTCAACAAATCTATAAAATAGATATACTTATATTGCTCTTCTCAATGTATGGAAGACAAAACTGAGGCCTAAAAGATCAAGTACCTTGCCACAGGTGACACAGCCAGTAAATGGCAGAAATACATTTAGAACCCAGATCTAAATCCGTACAGGACTGGTGAGCGTTTTATTCAGCAACACAGAATTGTTTTAATATTATTTTCCTTTCTAATTAATGCACTATCTAAATGGTAAGATTAGTAGTAATATGCCAATAAGATTAAAATTCAGTGAAACACTTCTTGGACTTATTTATCCATCCTTCCACCCAACCATCCCACAATCAAGTAATGAAGTTCACTATTTGCCTGGCAACAGTGTGTAGAATACCTGAAGACTCAAAATGAGAGATTAAAATAAGTAAAAATAAATTCATTACTGGGTAGAATTCCAGAAAAGTAAGCTTTTCTTTTTGAAAGGCCCTCTCCAGGAGGCTCTTACAAAGATGCTTTGGGTGATCAGCATAAGGACAGAGGTGTAAAGCTACCAGATTAGAAAATCAAGGTAAGAAAGTGAGTCAATGGGTCAGTAGCAGTGGGAAATTAAGACACCAAGATAAGCCATCTGCCATATAGAATCATTATAGGACTTCTTTGGAAACATTAGAGCATTTTATGACACTTTAGTACTTACATAGCACATTCATGTGTATTTTTCATCATAATTTCGTGTATTTGATGCTTCAATGAAAAATTAAATGTTTGAAATAGTTGACTAGTGCTCAGAGTATCATAGGTCCCTTTAGAACACTGCTACTCTAACTGGTCCCTGAACCAGTACCAACAGAATTATCCAGGAGCATTGTGAAAACGTGTAACATTGAGTCACCAGACAGACTGAATCAGAATCTACATTTTAACAACACCCCTGGTGATCTGTATACACATTAAAGTTCATGAGGCCTTGCTCTAGAAGTAAAAGAGGGTTGATCCTCACTGTAAGTTGTCAAGTGTTTCATAGGAGAGACAGAGGGTGGGCAGGAGAAGAAATGCCAAGGAGGCAGAGGTTCACGTCTTAAACTTCTTCAGTGCTTTTCTCTTTGGATAGAACAGAGACAGTGAAGGGGAAGGGCACTACTATTTAACTTCAGTTTTACTTTTGAAACAAATAAACTGTAGGAATGAAGTTGTCATTTCCTTAGTTGAATGGGATATTCATGAGCAAAACTATTTTAAATAGAATAATGAGTAGCTAATGTCATCATAATGGAAAGCCTACAGTAATGTCTTGAGGAAGGAAAGTACAAAGTAAATGATTTCAGATATAACACAGTCAAAGATAAAATAATAACCCAAGAAATGATGAGAGATTTTATGTGTAGCTCCATAGACCTGACAGATATGGCAAATATATTGACTAGAAAATAGAGGGTACTTCAAAGCATATACCCTAATTCTTGTTCTTTATGATATTGCTCTTTTTACATCCCAGGAGTCTCTCTAAAGCCCTTGTCCTATAAACCTCTCACAGTAAACTGAAATCTTATTTGCAGTGATAAACAGTACCCAAAATTATGTATTTATTTGTATATTTATTTGTTTAATGTCTGTTTCCCCCACCAAAGTTCCATAACAGCAAAGGCTCGGTTTTCTTTGTTTCTGTCCCTTTAGTCCAACAATAAATACTGATTAATCATATTGGACAGAGGAACATTTGTTGAGTGACTGAATGATGTGGTGTGTGTATGTATATTTCTTTTCCTAGACATCTTTCTATATTAATAAACTAAATAAATTTTATTGAATAAATTTGAGTCTCAGGCTTCATTAACCCTTTCTAGTTACTGTTTAAGAATATTTTAAGAATACATATTAAGAATATTTTCTTCCCTGTTTTGCTAGACAATTGTTAGTTTCTTTGTCTTAATTTTGGTTTAAATTATGGGGTTCATGACCATAGAACACTGGTAGCATTTGATAATAATTATTTAAAACGTCAGCATATATGGGTCGATTTGAATTCAAGCCTTTCAAAGCACGTGACTAAATAATTATGTTTCTATATAGAAATTCTAGGGTCTTCTTCTCTATCTTTGTAAGCCCTTCTTTTACAGCACTTGGTCTTGTATGAAGAAATCCACCTCACTCCAAAAAGAGCTACTAGGTGGTACAATGTCCCAAGTTTAAAGTAAACTTCTAATTGAATATGAAACTCCCACCCCACCACCCCGTTCCCTGCTGTAATCCAACCCTAAATTTCCAGATATCTCCATTCTTAGAGGTTTAATAATAAAAATAAGTGAAAGCTTATTTTTTTAAGTGAATAATTTTAACTGGGGAGATCATTAAATATATCCATTCTCAAATGGGTCAATATTAGCAACTTCACCAATTAAAAGACAATTGCTGGATATAAAATACGCCTTCTTCTAGAAATTGAAAAATTACAGTTTTGAGAAACAATTGCAAGTAGATATGAAAAGGTGTTAGAAAATTAGAAATACCTGCTGCAAAGTATTCCAAGGACCACACTGAAGAATGAGTTGTGTATTCAAAGGGGGCATAGTGTTGGCTGGGAATTTCACAAACCTCTTTCTTTTAAAAATTTTCTTTTCTTGATTTTTCTTGAATATTTCAAACCAGGGTTTAGATGACTTTATCCAGGCCAGCCTCTTTTCTTCAATAGAAGATAGAAGTGTTGACTTGGGTATAGAGCAGGTCATGGTACTTTCACATTCAACTCTATTTCCATGGCATTCTTCTGGAAGTTCAGGTTTAAGAGAGTTTGCTCTGTTAGAAACCAAGGAGCTTTCTGCAGTATGGTCACGTGAGTCTCCACAAGAAGATTGTCTACCTAAAATATAATCTTTCTTGTTTATTTTGTCTTTTGCATTTATTTTGGAATGACTGCTGTTAAAAATCACAATGTCGCTGTTCAGATCATTGATTTTTGAAGTATCCTCAATTTCTCTGTTTTTTAAATAAATTTCTTCTTGTTGTAGTACTACGTTTTGTGACACATTTTCAGGCTTTTCTAATTTAAATGGTGGTAATATTTGTTCCAATGAAATCATCGAAGAATCATTCTCTTCAAATAATGATCCACTCTGTTGTATCCTTTCTTTTTCTATTTCTTGTAACTCTTCCTGTTGATTATCTTTGATTATTTTCGGAGTATTATTGATTTTCTCCTCACTAATTCCTTGACTAGGCTCTGATACTATTATTTCAGCTTCTTGTTCCACATTCTCATTTATGACATGTTTTACTGTTTCCTGATTTTGTATTTGAGATTTATATTGCAGTTGATACTGTTTTTTCACACTTGCTTTTAGATCTGGGCTGTCCAAATCAGGCTGTTCGTCTATATTTCCATATTTTCCTTTTTGATTTTCCAAACATTGTTTTCCTAGGTCTTCATTTTTTTCTTCCACTTTTAATTCTGCCAAAATTGCTTGGTTTGATATAAATTCTTTTAATTGTATTTGTATTGAGTCTTTCAATACTAACTGCCTACCTACATTTTCTCCCTCATTTGATTCCTCATCTATTACCAGCCAAAGGGGACCATCTTCTTGCTGCATTGATTTTTCATCCATTAGCTTTTTGGCTATCTCATCTTTATTCTTTGATGTATCATCACCAGTTACATGTTTAACATTATATTCTCCTTTCTTGAATGCCTTACTTATTATTAGCTGTTTGCTTGAATCTTCCCTTATTCTTAATTTTTTCTTAGATAATTGTTCTCTTTCTAGTCTCAGAATGTTCTTTTTTTCTTCATATTCTTTTGCTCTCTTTTTCATTTCCTCTTGCTTCTGCTTTCTTATATCTTCTTCTATCCTTTGTTCCTTCTCTAATCTATTTCTTTTTTCTTCCTTCTGTCGGATTTTTGCTTCCTTTTCTTTCCACTCTTGTGCTTTCCTTTTCTTGTTTTCTACTTGTTCTTTAATGATTGGGTCGTATTTTTTGTAGACCATGAATGCCTTATATTTAGCTTGAATTTTTACAGCTGCATTATGCTGCAGTTTTAACAAACGCATTTTTTCTTTTTCTTGTAGGTCTTTAAATTTTCTTCTTTCTTCTTCCATTTGTAAATGCAAGTTTCTAATAAACTCCTAAAATAAAATAAGATGAATAGTAGTCAGCATACAATCAAATGTTTTACGTTTTAAAATATCATCTAAAATACAGATTTAAAACAAATACCAAAGGTAAATTAATAATGAAATACTATAAAATTCACTTAAAATGAATGAAATACTTTATTTTGAATGTTACTAACTTTTAAAATACTTAAGAGATTGGATCAAGTGAGTGAGCTCATACTCTAATGTATGTGGGCATCCTAAGCTTCCAAGAAATACATTGAGGAATTCCTGGAGGTTAGAAAATATGAAGATTGACACAGAGGAAAAGCAAGGTGAACCACAGGTAAAAATTCAAAATTATCTAGGAGATAATCACTTCAAAGATTTCTGAGTCTCCTTTCTGGTGTAAGAGACTTCCAAAACTAGCCCAGGGAATAGGCCAGGTAGCCCATACATATAAGCAATATGAAGAATGAGCCTAGCCACACATCTTATCCTTCCTCAACTATCAATGGTGTCAGCCTCCATAAAAACATATTACATTGAAGGAGATAATTTGCAATTAGGTGGAAAAATATCATTCTTACTAGAATTCTAAAACAAAAGCAAATATACCCACATTCATCAAGTATTTGAGGGAAATTAACATCAAGGGTGAGGAGGGAATAAATTCAGTAAGTGTAAGGAAAACCAATCCCTATGGAAAGTTATTAGAGTAAATGGAATGAACCTCTACAAGAAGCATAATTAATCTTTTCAAAAAATAAATTGTTTAAATAGGAATAAGTTCAGTTTAAAATGAAATGCAGGTGTTTTTCAAATGGAATATATATATATATATATATATATATATATATATAATTTGCCCAAACAAAAAGAAATCAGTATAGAATAGCTGAATGATAATTGGCTAAAGAAGAACTTCCAAATTAGATGGTCAGATGTTTTTTCATAACAACATACAAAATAATAATGACATGGAAAATATAGTACAGATATTGAAGCATAAAGATAATCAACACAGAATCTGACATATGACTTCCAGAAGAAATAACTGATAAAAATTGAAGGGAAGAAAGTAATGAAACATATTTTTTTGTACATAAACAAAATGGACATAAGTCATAGGATAAAGAGCCAAGTTAACTTAACACACACATACACACACACACACACACACTCAGATAGATGTTAGCAATATTTCATAACTCTAAGGAATGTAAAATCCATGAAAGTAGGGATTATTTTCTTTTTTATTCACTCCTATATCCTAAGCACTTGGAAAGTTGCTGCCACACTACAGAAAACCAATAAATATGTATGAATGAATAAGTTAAATGAAAAAATCTTAAGCTTAAAAAGAATGTAATGATTGGGTAATAAATTTGAAATCATAGTGTCATAGGCAAAAATAAATAAGCAATGGAGTTATATCTTGAAATAGCTAAAACTACATGTTAATAAGGCTGTATTCTATACCCAAGGAAACTAAACATTCAATTTGAAGGCAAAATAAAAACCTTTACAGGTGGACAAAGATTCAGAAAGTTTTCCACTCCAAAATTCTTTGTGACAGAAGTATTCAAAGATATACTCCACGCAATTAAAACTGAATTGGAGAAGGGGCAACATGACAGCAGTGTAAGGAGCTCCAAGAGTTGGTTAGTGCTACAGGGCAGTTAGTAATCATCCAAAGCTATTCAAAGCACTTGTTTGGGGTGCCCAGGAGACAAGCATTCTGCAACATCCTTGAAAGAATGGAAGGAGGAGACTGCCCATCTGCAGTGAAGATTCTTGAGTAGAATCTTCATGCCATGCAGGCCAATGCCCATCTTCCACTGGTGGTGCAAGCGGCCTCAGGAGCTATTCCATGGCTGGATTTGGAAGCTTCATTTCCCAAAAAAGGGGGTTGGAAGAGACGGTCAGGCACCTGATTTCAGCTACTAGTTATACTGGCTAAAGTATAAGCCTAAGAACAGCTAAAGTTTAAACCTGTCCAAGCAGGAGAGAGGCCAGTAGCCACCATTTTAACTCTGCCCCTGACTTGAAGGGAAGCCAGGCTGATTGAAAATTGAAGTGAAGGTAGGGACTGGCTTCTTCCCACCCAGATCGGATTGCAGCCTTAGCCTGGGCCCCAGCCCTACCTCTGCAGGGAGGAAGTTGGAGGGACCTGCACCAGCCTCTCTGGGCAACTGCAGGTACTTTCAGCTGGCACAGACTGGATAGTGGGACACCTGGGGCTCCATTCCTACCCCCCAATAAAATAGGAGGGAAGTTGTGTTCCCTTGGCCTCTCTGGGCAACTCCAAGTGCTTTCAGCCTGCATGGAATGATTTGCTGAGTGTCTTCAATTCCATGTTCCCTGCCCCCACAAAGAATGGCCTCTCTGGGCAACTACAGGTGCTTTCAGCTTTCCCAAACTGAATACTCACACACCTGTAGCTCCATCCCTCACCCCAATAGGGGAGCTATGTTTCCTCAGCCTCTTTGGGCAATTGCAGGTACTTTCAGCCCCAAAAGACTGTTTGTTGAGGATGCGGCGGCAGGGGGGGGGGGGGGGAGCTGGTGTTTACTCAGAATCTCTGGGCAACTATAGGTACTTTTGACCTGCAGAAACTGAACTGTTGGCATCCCATGGCTCTAACCCCACCCCGAAAGGACAAGAGGTGTACAGTGTTTCCTAGGCTCTCTGGACAAATGCAGGTACTTTCATCCCATATAGATTGGATACTCAGACACATGTAGCTCCATCCTTGCCCCCCAATATGATAGGAGGGGAGGTGTGTTTCCTGAGCTTCTTTGGGAAACTGTACGCGTATTCAGCCTGAAAGGACAGTTTGTTGAGAAAGTGGGGCTCCATCCCCACCACTCCCTATAGGATATTTCCTTAGTATCTCTGGGCAACTGCAGGTGCTTTTGACCTTCATGAACTGGACTGCTTGATGCCCATGGCTCCAACCCCTCCCCTGAAAAGACAAAAGGGGGTTGGGGTTTCCCCAGCCTCTCTGGGTACCTGATAGTACTTTCAGCCTGAAAGGACTGGTTTGCTGAGTGACTGGTGACTGCAGGTTCTTTCAGCTTGCACAGACTAGATACTCAGACACCTGTAGCTCTATGCCAAGCTCCAACAGGATAGGAGGGGACCTCTCAAGGCAACTTCAGGTACGTTCAGCCCACAAGAATTAGATTTTTGGGCACTCTAGTGAGTTCATCCTCACCCCTGACAGAGGAGAAGGGGGGCTAGGGCAACATTAATCTACCTGGTCAACTGCAGTCAGTTTGACCCTCACAGATTAGATTTGCTATCCATACCTGCAGCTCCATCCCTGCCCAGGAAGGGAGGAAGGGGCATGAAGTTTCATCAGTCTCTGCGGGCAACTACAAATGGTCTTGGACTGCATGGCTTGGATTACGTCACATGACTCTGGCTCCTGTCCTATCCTAGCACAGAAGAAAGGTGGGAGAAGCTTCTTCAGTTCCTGGGGCTTCTACAGCATACAATAACCACTATATCCTCAGCACCTACTACACAACCAGCAAGAGAGAAAGGGCAAGAATCCTAAAGTAAAGAGAGAAACTACATCCAGAATAAATACATCTAGTAAGCCAGATGCCAAAACACCAACAAAAAATTACAAACCACATCAAGAAACAGGAAAATATGACCCAGTCAAAGGAACAAGATAAGTCTTCATATGACAAAGGAGGTGAGACCATTAATCATAGAAGTTCAACCAAATCTCCCTTATAAATTCAATGAGATAGCTAAAGAGATTAAGGGTCTTAAGAAGACATTGGGGGGGGAGGGTGGAGCCAAGATGGAATCAGAGTAAGGAGCTTCTGGAGTCAGCTGTGAAACAGGGCAGTTGGTGGTCACCCAGAGCTACCTGAAGCACATTTTTGAGGATTCGGGAGACCAGAGGAGTACCCTGCAACATCCTTGACAGTGTGAAAGGAGGAGACTGTCCATCTGCACAGAAGAATCATGAATAGAGCACTCCATGCCATGGAGGTTGGTGCCCGTGGCATGAAAGCAGCCTTGGGGGCTATTCCATGGTTGAGTTGGAAGTTCCATTTCCCCCAATAAAAACAGGAGGAAAACACGGTGTCATACCAACTTCAGCTGCTGATTGGTGGATTCGGCTGGCTGAAGTAGAATCCTAGGAACAACTAAACTTTGAACCTGTCCAGGTCAGAGTGAAGCCAGTGATCGCCATTCTGACTCTGTCCCGGGCACAAGGGGCAGCGGTGCTGACTGAAAATCATAGTGTTTGTAAGGACCAGTTTCTTTCCACCCAGGTTGGATTGCAGGTCTTGCCTAAACCCTAGTCCTACCTCTGGCAGGGAGGAAGCTGGGGGGACCTGCACCACATCTCTGGGAAGCTGCAAGCCATGCCACAGAGGCTGGTGCCCATCCTACTCTAGGGACGCAAGCTGCCTCAGAAGCTATTCCGTGACTGGAGTTGGAAGTTCCATTTCCCATGAATGGTGGAGGAAGAAACAGATGTCCACAGATCTCAGCTACTAATTAGTAGACTCAGCTGGCTAAAGTATAATCTTAGAGACAGCTGGGGTCTGAGCATGTCCAAGTGGGAAGGAGTCTGGTAGCCACCATTTTGACTCCTCCCCCCAACCCCAGCATGAGAGGAAGCTGGGCTGACTGAAATCCAGTGAAGTTAGGGATAGGCTTCTTTCCACCAAGATCAGACTGCAGCCCTAGCCTAGGCTCCAGCCCCAACTCCAGCAGAGACATAGCTGGCAGGACCTGCACCAGGCTCCCTAGGCAACTGCAAGTGTTCTCCACTGGCAGAGGCTGAATAGTTGGACACCTAGGGCTGCATTCCCATATCCCAAGAGGATAGGAGAGGAGCTGGGTATCCTCGGCCTCTCCAGGCAATGGCAGGAGTTGTCAGCCCACAAAAACAGATCTGTTGAGTGCCTTTGAGCCCATCTCCACCTCTGTCCCCCTCACAGGAGAGGAGGGAGCTGGTGTTGCCTCAACCTCTCAGGGCAAGTTTTGGGCTGCATAAAACTAACTGTTGGGCACCTGAGGCTCTACCTCCATCCCCAATAGGAGAAGAGATGGACTTTGTTTGTCCAACCTCTCTGGGTAACTGCAGGTGCTTTTGGCACCCACAGCCTGGTCTGGTGGGTACTTGTGGAAGCACCCTCACCCCCTAATAGAAAAGAAGGGGCTGATGTTTCCACAGCCTTTTTTGGGCAACAGCAGATCTTCAGCCTGCATGGACTGACTATTGGATGCCTATGAATCCATCCCTATCCCCAATAGGATAGGAGGGGTCTGGTGTCTCCACAGCCTTTCTGGACAATGGTAGGTACTTTCAGCCAACAGGGACTGAATTGTCAGGTGCCTGTGGATCCAACCCATGCCTTAAGAGGACAGAAGGGGGCTGGTGTTTCCTTAACCTCTCCAGGCAATGGCAGGTATACTTGGCCTAAAGAGACTGAACGGTTGAGCACCCATAGAATCACCACTACCACCCAATAGAATAGGAGGGAGCTGGTGCTTCCTCAGCCTCTCTGGGAAATGGTGGGTACTTTCAGCCTACAGGATTGAAATGCTGAACATTTGTGGTTCTGTCCCATCCCCTAAAGGGCAGAAGGGACAATACTCCCTAAGCCTCTCAGGGCAACTGAAGGCATATTTGGCCCACAGAGATTAGATTGTTGGGCACTCCAGAGGGTCCATTCCCACTCCCAGCAGGGAGAGGGTCTGGTGATACATCAGTTTACCTGAGCAACTGTGGTCATTTTGGACCCAAACATCATGGATTGCTGACCAAAACTATAGCTCCATCCCTGCCTAAGGTAGGGGAGGAAGGGTGTGAAGCTTCATCAGTGTCTCCAGGCAACTACACACAGTCTTGTGCCCAACTGGAATTATCATACACAGCTATAGCTCTGTCCCTACCCCTGACAGAGGAGAAAGGTAGGAAAAGCTTCATCACTCCCTGGGGCAATGTGGGCAGCTTCAACCTCCACAGCATACAGCATCAACTACATCCTTGGCTCCTACTACACAACAAGTAAAGGAGAAAAGATAAGAAATCCCTAAACCAAAGGGGAAACTGCACCCAGAATGAATACATCTAGCAAGCCAGATGCAGAAACATCAATAAAAAATTACAATCCATACCAAGAAACAGGAAGAGATGGCCCAATTAAGGGAACAAAATAAGCCTGCGGATGACATAAACGAGTTGAGCCAACTAAACTTAGATGTTCAAACAATCTCCTTAATAAATTCAATGAGATGGCTAAAGAGATTAAGCATATTAAGAAGACACTGGATGAGCACAAAGAAGAATCTGAAAACATACATAGAAAGATAGCAGATCTTATGGGAATGAAAGGCACAATAAATGAAATTAAAAATACACTGGAGGCATATAACAGCAGATTTGAGGAAGCAGAAGAAAGGACTGGTGAGCCCAACGACATGGCCTCAGAAAGTGAACAAATGAAAGAAGAGATGAAGAAAAGAATGGAAAAAATCGAACAAAGTCTCAGGGAACTAAATGAGGGCAAGAGACGTGCAAACATACATAACATGGGTGTCCCAGAAGGAGAAGAGAAGGGAAAAGGGGCAGAAGGAATATATGAAGAAACAGTGGTAGAAATTTTCCCAACCTTATTGAAGGACATATATATCCATTTCCAAAAAGCACAACATACCCCTTTCCAAATAAATCCAAATAGATAACTCTGAGACACATACTCATCAGAATGTCAAATGCCAGAGACAAAGATAGAATTCTAAGAGCAGCAAGAGAAAAGCAATGCATAACATATAAGGGATACCCAATAAGATTAAGTGCCAACTTCTCATCAGAAACCATGGAGACAAGAAGGCAGTGGCATGATATATTTAAGATAATGCAGGAGAAAAACTGCCAGGCAAGGATTTTATACCCAATAAGATTATCTTTTTAAAATGAAGGTGAGATTAGAATAATTACAGATAAACAGAAACTGAGAGAGTTTATAACAAAAAGACCAGCTTTGCAGGAAATACTAAAGGCAGTGTTACAACTTGAAAAGAAAAGACAGGAGAGAGAGGCCTGGAAGAGAGTCTAGAAATGACAACTGTATCAGTAATAGTAACTAAAAGTGTCAAATATAAAATGACAAAATGCAAAGGTCAAAATGGATGAAATGAGAACTGCCTTTACAGTAATAACATTGGATTTTAATGGATTAAACTTCCCAATCAAAAGACACATACTGGCAGAATGGATAAGAAAATATAAGCCATCTATATATTGTCTGCAAGAGACTCACCTTACACCCAAGGATACCAATAAATTTAAAGTAAAATGTTGGAAAAAGATATTCCATGCATGTGGTAACCAAAAAAAAGCTGAGTTACCTATACTTATATCAGGTGATACAGACTTTAAAAGCAAAACTGTTATTAGGGACAAGAAAAGATATTACATATTAATAAAAGGGATGATTCACCAGGAAGAAATAACAATCATAAATATATATGCACCTAACCGGATGCCCCAAGATACATGAGGCAAACACTGGCAAAATTGAAGGAAGAAATAGACATCTCTACAATAATAGTTGGAGACTTCAATACATCACTCTCAGCATTGAATAGAATATCTGGGCAGAAGATCAATAAAGAAACAAAGCTTGAATAACACAATAAATGGACTAAACCTAATAGACATATATAGAACATTGCATGCCAAAACGGCAGGATATACATTCTTTTCAAGTGCTCATGGATCTTTCTCCAGGATAGGCTATATGTTGGGTCACAAAGCAGATCTCAATAAATTCAACAAAATTGAAATTATACAAAGCACTTTCTCTGATCATAATGGAGTAAAGCTGGAAATCAACAAGTGGCAAATAAAGGGAAATTTCACACATATATCGAGATAAAACGAACACACTCTTAAATAATCAGTGGGTCAAAGAAGAAATTTTTAAGAGAAATCAAAAAATATCTTGAGATGAATGACAATGAGATACAACATATCAGAATCTATGGGATGCTGTGAAGGCAGTTTTGAGAGGAAAATTTATAGCCCTCAATGATTGCCTTAAAAAAGAAGAGCTAAAATCAATGACCTAACTACACAGCTGGAGGAACTAGAAAAAGAACAGCAAGCTAATCCTAAAGCAAATATAAGGAATGAAATAACAAAGATCAGAGTAGAAATAAATGAAATTAAGAACAAAAAAAAACAAGAGAAAATTAACAAAAACAAAAGTTGGTTCTTCAAGAAGATTAACAAAATCAACAAACCCTTAGCTAGACTGACTAAGAAAAACAGAAGATGCAAATAAATGAAATAAAAAATGAAAAGGGGAGCCTTACTACTGACCCCATAGAAATAAGGGAGCTCATAAAGTGATACTATGAACAACTTTATGCTAAAAAACTAGACAATGTAGATGAAATGGAAAAATTCCTAGGAATGTAAGAACAACCTACACTGATACTAGAAGAAATAGAAGACCTCAACAAACCAATCACAAGTAAAGACATTGAAACAGTCATCAAAGAGCTCCCCAAAATGAAAAGCCCAGGACCAGATGGTTTCACAGGTGAGTTCTACCAAGAATTCAAAGAGTATTTAATACCAATCCTACTCAAGCTCTTCCAAAAAATTCAACAAGAAGGAATGCTACTATACACATTGTATGAAGCCAATATCACCCTAATACCAAAGCCAGATAAAGATATTACAAAAAAAGAAAATTACAGACCCATTTCTCTAATGAAAACAGATGCAAAAATCCTCAATAAAATACTGGCTAATTGAATCCAACAACACATTAAAAGAATTATCCATTATGATCAAGTGGGTTCTATACCAGGCATGCAAGGTTGGTTCAACACAAGAAAATCAATCAGCATAATACACCACATTAATAAATCAAAGAAGAAACATCACATGACCTTTTCAATTGACTCAGAAAAAGCAGTTGACAAAATACAGCATCCTTTCTTGATAAAAATACTAAAAAAATAGGAATTGAAGGAAATTTTCTCAACACGATAAAGGCCATATATGAAAAACCCACAGCTAATATTGTACTCAATGGTGAAAAACTAAAAGCTTTCCCATTGAGTTCAGGGACAAGACAAGGATGCCCACTGTCATGACTGTTGTTCAATGTAGTGCTAGAGGTTCTAGCTAGAGCAATCAGGCAAGAAAAAGAAATAAAAGGCATCCAAACTGGAAAGGAAGAATTAAAACTTCCACTATTCACAGATGATATGACTGTATATCTAGAAAATCCTGAAAAAATCTACCACAAGGCTGCTAGAACTAATAAATGATCTCAGTAGAGTGTCAGGATGCAAGATCAATACACAAAAATCAGTGGTGCTTCTATACCCTAGTAATGCACAATCTGAGGAGAAAGTCAGGAAAAAATTCTATTTACAATAGCAACTAAAAGAATCAAATATTTAGGAATACACTTAATCAAGGATGCAAAGCACTTGTATTCAGAACACTATATTTCATTGCTAAAAGAAATTTAAAAAGACCTAAATAATTGGAAGGACATTCCATGCTTGTGGATTGGAAGACTATATATCATTTAGATGTTAATTCTACCCAAATTGATATACAGATTCAATGCAATCCCAATAAAAATTCCACCAGCATTTTTTAAGCAAATGGAAAACACAATTATCAAATTTATTCTGGCCCTGAATAGCCAGAAACATCTTAAAAAGGAAAAGTGAAGTTGGAGGACTCTCACTTCCAGACTAAATCATATTACCATCTACAGTGGTAAAAACAGCAAGGTATTGGCAAAAGATAGACACAAAGATAAATGGAACCAAACTGATGGTTCAGAAACAGACCCTCACATCTATGGCCAAGTGATTTTTAACAAGCCTGTCAAGCCCTCCCAGTTGGGGAAACTATTTGTTGAATAGTTTATTCAACAAATGGTGTTGGGAGAACTGGATATCCATACCCAAAAGAAAGAAGACCCCTACCTCACATCTTATACAAAAATTAACTCAAAATAGATCAAAGACCTAAAGACCTAAATATAAAAGGAAGTACAATAAGACTCCTAGAAAGAAAATGTAGGGAAACATCTTCAAGACCTGGTGGTAGGTGGTGGATTCTTAAACCTCACACCAAAAGCATGAGCAACAAAAGAAAACATGGATAAATGGGACCTCCTCAAACTGAAACCTTTCTGTGATTCAAAGGACTTCATCAAGAGGGTGAAAAGGCAGCCCAGTCAATGGGAGAAAATATCTGGAAACCACTTATCTGATAAGGGTTTTATTTCCATTCTATATAGAAAGATCATACAACTCAACAATAAAAGAGCAAGCAATTCAATTAAAAAATGGGTAAAAGGTTTAAACAGACATTTCTCCAAAGAGGAAATACAAATGGCCAAAAAGCACATAAAAAAATGTTTCATATCACTAGCTATTAGGAAACGCAAATTAAAACAATGAGATATCTAACACCACATAGAATGGACATTATTAAAAAAACAGACAGGACAACAATAAGTGCTCGAGGTGATGTGGAGAAACAGGAACACTCCGTCATTGTTGGTGGGAGTGTAAAAGGGTGCAGCCTCTGTGGAAGACAGTTTGGCGGTTCCTCAGGAAGCTAAATATAGAAATGCCATATGATCCAGCAATTCCTCTGCTAGGAATATATCCAGAAGAACTAAAAACTATAACATGAACAGACATCTGCCCACCAACGTTCATAGTAGCATTGTTCACAATTTCCAAAAGATGAAAACAACTCAAGTGTCCATCTACCAATGAATGGATAAACAAAATGTGGTATATATATACAAATGGAATAATTATGCTGCACTAAGAAGAAATGAAATTGGGACATATGTGATAACATGGATGAGTCTTGAAGACATTATACTAAGCAAAGTAAGTAAGACACAAAAGGACAAATATTGCATGGTCTCATTAATATGAACTAAATACAAATAATAAACACATGGAATTAAAACCTAGAGTATAGGTTATAAGGAGATAAGAGGAGGGTTGAGAAGAACTACGTATGCTTAACATAAGTAGACGTTTTAATTAACTAGACTATAAAAGTGTGGAGATGAATAGAGTTGATAGTAACACATTACAGTGAGTAGCAAGTGGATTATAAATGGGATTGTGACTGAAAGGTAGTCTGGGGAAGTAAATGTCAGCAGAAAGAAAGCTGAAGAATAATCTATGGACTGAATAACACAGTGAACTCAGAGATGGTTGAGAATTGTGGTTAAGGGAACAAATGCAAGAGAGTCCTTCTGTGAGCTAGAGCTGATGTACATCACTATTGCAGCATGATGGGAATATGGAGAAACATGGGAAAACTACAATTGTTGTGACCTATAGACTGTGGTTAACAGCAAAAACTATAGTCTTACATCAATGCCAAGCTGTACTGTGTTGATAAAGGAGGTGTATGGAAAAAGTATGCCAAAGGTATGGTATGGATCATGATTGGTGATAATAGTCTGATGATATTGTGCCATAATCTGTAGCAAGTGTTCCACCAGGGTGTGGAGTTGTATGGGAAATCTGCACATCTGTATGAATGTTTTGCAAGTTCACAATATCTGTAACAAAAATATATTTTTAAAAAATAGTATGGGTTGGGGGGAAAATACACCAAATGTAAGATAAAGACTATAGCTGGTAGAAATATTTTGATGATGTTCTTGCATAGTTTGTAACAAATATTTCACATCAAGGCAATGAGTTGGTGGTGGGATGATGTATGAGACCCTTGTGTAATATTATGTATGTTTATTTTGTAAGTTTGCAATCTTTACTATACACTTATTGTTTATGTGTGTTCATGTACGATATATTTCAATAAAATTTTTTTTAAAAAAAGAAGACATTGGGTTAGCACAAAGAAGAATGTGAAACTTACATAGAAAAATAGCAGCTCTTATGGGAATGACCGGCACAATGAATGAAATTAAAATATACTGGAGGCATATAACAGCAGATTTGAGAAGGAAGAAGAGAGGATTAGTGAGCTTGAAGACATGGCCTCCAAAAGCAAATATACAAAAGAACAGATAAAGAAAAGAATGGAAAAATATTGAACAGGGTCTCAGGCAACTAAATGATGGTAAGAGACATGCAAATATACATGTCATGGGTGTTTCAGAAGGAGAAAAGAAGGGAAAAGGGGCAGAAGGAATATTTGAGGAAAGGGTAGAAAATTTCCCCAACCCATTGAAGGGCATAGATACCCATACCCAAGAAGCATAACATACTCTCACATGAATAAATCTGAACAGACGTACTCCAAGACACATGCTAATCAGAATGTCAAATGCCAAAGACAAAAAGAATTCTAAGAGCAGCAAGAAAAAAGCAATGCATCACATACAAGGGACACATAGTAAGAGTAAGCGCTAATCTTTCATATGAAACCACAGAGGCAAGAAGGCAGAGGTATGATATATTTAAGATACTGGAAGAGAAAAACTGCCAGTCAGGAAACTTATATTTGGCAAGACTGTCTTTCAAAAATGAGGGAAAGGGGAGCAGATGTAGCTCAAGTGGTCAAGCACCTGCTTCCCATGTACAAGGTCCCAGGTTGGATCCCTGGTACCTCCAAAAATATGAGGGCTAGTTTAGAATATTCACAGATACCAACTTTACAGGAAGTAATAAAGGGAGTACTATAGCCTGAAAAGATAAAACAGGAAAGAGAGGCTTGGGAGACTAAAAATAAAAATAAAATATGACAGATAAAACCCAAAGGTTAAAATGGGTTAATCAAGACCTGTCTTTACAGTAATAACATTGAATATTAATGGATTAAACTCCAAAACCAAAAGACACAAACTGGTGTAATGAATAAGAAAATAAGAACCATCCATATACTGTCTACAAAAGATTCACATTAGACCCAAGGATACCAAAATATTGCAAATGAACAGCTGGAAAAAGATGTTACATACAGACAATAACGAAATAAAAATCTGGAGTAGCTATACTTATATCAGATAAAATAGACTTTAAAAGAAAAGCTGTTATTAGAGAAAAGGAAGGATATTATATATTAATAAAAGGGGCAATTCACCAGGAGGAAATAATAACCATAAATGTATATGCACCCAACCAGGATGGCCCAAATTACACGAGGCAAACACGGGGAAAATTGAAAGGAGAAATAGCTGTCTCTACAGTAATAGTTGGAGACTTTAATACTCCACTCTCAGCATTGGACAGAACATCTGGGCAGAGGATCATAAGGAAACAGAGAGCTTGAATACTATGATAAATAAATAGACTAAACCTAATAGACATATGCAGAACATTACATCACAAAACAGCAGGATATATATTATTCTCAAGTGCTTATAAATCTTTCAACAGAACAGACCATATGTTGGGTAACAAAACAGAACTCAATAAATTTAACAAGATCAAAATTGTACAAAGCACTTTGTTTGATCATAATGGAATAAAGTTGGAAACCAACAACAGGCACAAAAATGGAAAATTCACAAATATATGGATATTAACCAAAACACTCTTAAATAATCAGTGGCTCAAAGAAGACACTCTGAGAGAAATCAGTAAATATCTGAGACAAATGAAAATGAGAACATAGCCTATCAGAACCTATGGGATGCAGCAAAGGTAGTGCTGAGAGGGAAATTTTCTTTTTAGCATTTTTTATTGTATTTATTTAAAGATACATAGATAACAAAAAATGTTACATTAAAAAATATAAGACGTTCCCACATACCCCACACCCCTCCCCACCCCACTCCTCCCACATCAACAACCTCCTTCATCACTGTAGCACATTCACTGCATTTGGAATATATCTTGGAGCTGCTGCACCATATGGATTATAGTTTACATTGTAGTTTACACTCTCCCCCAGTACATTCAATAGGTTATGGCAGGATATATAATGTCCAGCATCTGTCCCTGTAATATCATTTAGGACAACTCCAAGTCCCAAAAATGCCCCCATATCACATTTCTTCCCTCTCCCTGCCCTCAGCAACTACCATGGCCACTTTCTCCAAAACAATGCTATAGTTTATTTATAGCCCTAATGCTTACTTTAAAAAAGAAGAGTTAAAATCAATGACCTAAATATACAGCTGGAGGAACTAGAAAAAGAACAGCAAACTATTCTCAAAGCAAGCAGAAGGAATGAAATAACAAAGATCATAGCAGAAATAAATGAAATTGAGAACACAAAAAGAAAAGAATAAAATCAAAAGTTGATTCTTTAAGAAGATCAATGAAATCAGCAAAGCCTTAGCTAGACTGACAAAGAAAAAAAGAAGATGCAAATAAACAGAATAAAAAATTAAAATGAGGACATTACTACTGACCCCACATAAATAAGAGAGATCATAAGAGGATACTATGAACAACTGTATACAAACAAACTAGACAATGTAGATGAAATGAAAAAATTCCTAGGAACATATGAATAATCTACACCGACTCCAGAAGAAATAGAAGATCTCAACAGACTAATCACAAATAAAGGGATTGAAACAGTCATCAAAAAACTCCTCAAAATGAAAAGTCCAGGACCAGATGGCTTCACTGATGATTTTACCAAGCATTCAGAGAAGATTTAATACCAGTCTTACTCAAACTCTTCCAAAAAACTGAAAAAAAAGAACACTACCAAACTCATTCTATGAAGCCAATATCACCCTAATACCAAAGCCAGATTTTTAAAAAATTATGGAAAAAAAATTACGTACCCATTTCCCTAATAAATACGGATGCAAAAGTTCTTAAGAATTACAAGACATTAAAAGAATTATTCATCATGATCAAGTGGGCTTTATACCAGGCATGCAAGGGGGGGTTCCAAACAGGAAATTAAGTGAAATACACAACATTAATAAAGCAAAGAAGGAAAATCACATAATCCTATCAATTGACACAGAAAAGGCATTTGACAAAATACAGCACCCTTTCTTGATAAAAACACTCCAAAAAAAACTTTTTCAATATGATAAAGGTCATATATGAAAAATCCACAGCTAACATTGTACTCAATGGTGAAAGACTGAAAGGATTCCCTTTGTGATTGGGAACAAGACAAGGATGCCCACTGTCACCACTGTTGTTCAATATAGTGCTAGAAGTTCTAGATAGAACAATCAGGCAAGAAAAAGAAATAAAATGCATCCAAACTGGAAAGGAAGAATTAAAACTTTCTCTATTCAAGGTGATAAAATACTATACCTAGAAAGTACCGAAAAATCTACAACAAAGTTGCTAGAGCTAATAAATGCTTTCAGCAGAGTGGCAAGGTACAAGATTAATATGCAGAAATCAGTAGTGTTTCTATACACTAGTAATGTGCAATCTGATGAGGAAGTCAGGAAAAAATTCCATTTACAATAGCCACTAAAAGAACCAAATATTTAGGAATAAACTTAACCAAGGACTTAAAGTACTTATATTCTATAACTACAATGCATTCCTAAAAGAAATATTAAAAAGACTTAAATAAATGGAAGAACATTTCATGCTCATGGATTAGAAGACTAAATATCATTGAGATTTCAATTCTACCCAGATCGATATACAAATTCAATGCAATCCCTATAAAAATTCTACCAGCATTTTTTAAACAAATGGAAAACACAATTATCAAATTTATTTGGAAGGGTAAGGTGCCCTGACTAGCTAGAAACATCTTAAAAAGGAAGAGCAGAGTTGGAGGACACTCACTTCTGGACTTCAAATCATATTACCTAGCTACAGTGGTAAAAACAGCATGGAAACAGCATAAAGATAGACAAATAGACAAATGGAATTGCACTGTTTCAGAAACAGACCCTCATATCTATGGTTAAGTGATTTTTGACAAACCCACCCAGCTGGGGCAGAAAAGTTTATTCAATGAATGGTGCTTGGAGAACTGGATATCCACAGCCAAAAGAAGGAAAGAAGACCCCTGTATTAGTCAGCCAAAGGGGAGCTGATGCAAAATACCAGAAATCTATTGGCTTTTATAAAGGGTATATATATGGGAAAGAAGTTTACAGTTACTAGGCCATAAAGCATAATTTACTTCCCTCACCAAAGTCTGTTGCTACGTGTTGGAGCAAGATGGCTGCTAATACCTGCAAGGATTCAGGGTTCCTGGATTCCTCTCTTCCTAGGGCTCATTTCTCTCTGGGCTCAGCTGCTCTGCTCCCTCCACAAGGCCATCTGTAAACTATCAGGGAGACAGCTCATCTCTCTTCCCAGGGTCTCTACTGTGTATTATGAAGCTTTCTCTCTTTCCTCAGCAGAAGTGAATTTCTGCTTCTCTGTGAATTTACTTCCCAGCGTGCCCACATTAAAATTCCAAATTCTTTACTCTGCCATGTGGTTTTCTCTGAGTCCCCACCCCCCAAGAGGGCAGGGATGCAACATCCTACTGGCATAGCCCAATCAAAGCCCTAAACATAATTTAATCATGCCTCAAGGAACAGACCAATTTACAAACATAATCCAATATCTAATTTTGGAATTCATAAACAATGCCAAACTGCCACAACACCTATCTCACAACTTTGAAAAATTAACTCAAGATGGATCAAAGATCTTAATAAGAAAGCTAAAACCATAAAACTTCTGGACAAAAAAGTAGGGAAACATATTCAAGACCAGGTGATCTGTGGTGGTTTCTTAAACCTTATCCTGAAAGCATGAGCAACAAAAGAAAACATGGATAAATATCACTTCCTCAAACTCAAACATTTTTGTGATTCAAAGAACTTCATCAAGAAGGTGAAATGGCAGCCCACTCAATGTGAGAAAATATGGATATTAAATATCTGATAAGGGTTAGATTTCCATTCTATATGAAGAGATCATACAACTCAACAACAAAAGAGCAAGCAATCCGATTTAAAAATGGGCACACTTAAATAGATATTTCTCCCAAGAGGAAATACAAATGGCCAAAAAGCACATGAAAAAAATGTTCAGTATCACTACCTATTAAGGAAATGCAAATTAAAACAACAATGAGATATCATCTCACTGCATAGAATGGCCATTACTAGAGAGAAAAAAATATATCAATAAGTGCTGGAGAGGATTTGGAGAAATAGTAACACTCTTTCACTCTTGGTATGAATGTTAAATGGTACAGACTCTGCAATTCTTCTACCATGAATATATCCAGAAGAACTGAAAACTATGATGCAAACAGACATTTGCACACCAATGTTAACAGGAGTGTTATTCACAATTTCCAAAGATGGAAACAACCCAAATGCCCATCGAATGATGAATGGATAAACAAAATATGGTCTATTCATATGATGGAATACTATGCTGCTGTAAGGAGAAATGAAATTGGGACACACCTGACAACATGGGTGAATCTTAAAGACATTACGCTAGGTGAAATAAGTCAGACACAAAAGGACAAATATTGCATGGTCTCACTAATATAAACTAAATACAAAGAATAAATGCCTGTCATTAAAACCTAGAGTATAGGCCATTAGGAGATAAAAGGAGACTGAAAAGCAAATAAATCCGTATCATTTAGCACTTAATTTTTGTTGTAGTTGTTGTTCCATTTTCTGCTGCGTTCCAGCATTTCACTTCAGAAATAAGCTGTTCATCTTGCCATGATTCCTTTTTTGTTAATGTGTGATTTTATTTACGTATTGTGACAGCTTGAAGTTCATTTATGAATCCCCAAAAGAGAACTAATCCATTCCTGTAGGTGTGAGACCCCTTCAAGGACTATACATCAATGAGGCATGACTCAGGTTGAGTCTCTGCCCTCTTGCTAAGTCTGATAAAAATGGAGACACACAGGAAATGAGTGCTGCTATATAATATTGATCCTACCATGTGAAAGAGAAGACTGCAGGAAAACAGAAAACTGTTGTAGGCACAAGGAGACAAGGCCCAGGGAGAGATGAGCCATATGCCTGATAGCTTATAGCTGAAATTGGAAAGAAAGTGGAGCAGCTGAGACCTGGAAAGAGACAGCCCTATACCTGAATGCCCATAGCTAGAGCTCTAGGAGACGGTAGATTCTGAAGGGGAAGCCAGAGAATTTGGTAGAGATCGTTGGTCATACCACTTCATCATGTGGCAGGGCCTCTGAGAAAGCATCTCTGCTGGTGCTTTGATTTGGACATTTCACAGCCTCAGTACTGTAAGCTTTTATACCCAAATAAATCCCTTTATAAAATCCAACCTATTTCTGGTTCTTTTTATCTGCAGCTCTTTAGCAAACTAAAACGCCTCTGTATACTTTTGGATTATTTTACACTATACCCCCTTTTTTATGAATTTCAGTAGTTGTAATTAAATTTCCAAAGTTTTATTTTCTTTGTAATTACTCTACTTGGGGTTCACTAAGCTTTCAATGTTCAGGCTGTTTTTGTTTTGTTTTAACAATTTTCAATTTTTTTCAACAATTATATCTTCACTTATAGCTCCTTCTACATTCTCTATCTTTCCAAGATTCCTATTATACAAATTTTATATCTTTCCAATACATGTCACCTATTTCTTGTGTTCTTTTTTGCGTTTCTCCTTATTGCTCCTCTCTATGCTTTAATTTGGAATTTTCTATCATCCTATTTTCTGTTTCACTAATCCTGTCATTTGCTGTTTTCAATCCAATGCCAAATGCATCCACTGGATTTTTTAATTTACAGACTGAATTTTTCAGCTCTGCATTGCTCATTTGATACTTTGTTATAGATTCTCATTCCATATTTATATCTACTTAACCATACTGTTACTAAATGATAGTTAGTTTTAGGTATTCTAATATCTCTACTAACTTCAAAATTTGGATGACCTTCAGGTAAATTACTATTGTCTCTTTTACTCTAATCAATCATATGATCTTGTCCCTTCACATATCTAACTATTTTTTTTGTGTTAGGTACCAGTGGCCAGGGATTGAACCCAGGACCTCATATGTGGAAAGCCAGTTCTCAACCACTGAGCCACATTGGCTCCCCTGAGTGTTTTTTGTTTGTTTTCCTTGTTGTTTTGTTTTTGCTCTTGTTTAAGAGGCAATGGGAACTGAACCCAGGACCTTCCATGTGGGAAGCAGGACCTCTACTGCTTGAGCCACATCTGCTCCCCTAACTACTCTTTTTAATAAAAGATGGATAAGGATTATTTTATCCAGATTAGACAGATATTTCAACAATCTTGCATTTTAAGTGTTATTAAAGAAGAAAAGACAAGTTTAAGAAAGATCACTTGGGGTAATGTCAAAAATAAAGATACTAGGTTCTTCCTAAGAAAAACAAGGTATTATCCAACAAGGAAGATTGACAGCCCTGACTAAATTCATCAACAAATGTTTATTAAGCACCTACCACATACTAGGAATTATTCTAGGTACTGGGGATAAAGAAGTAAACTAAATATTCAAAAATCTTCTTCTCTTATGAAGTGTACGCTCTAAATCATAAAAACGAAATTCTGTACAAAAAACAACAAAAATTGTAAACTGTTAAAATTTTTTAAACAACAAGGAAATTCTGGAAAAATAAAAGCAAAACTTCGTTCTAGAATCTCCTCAAATATACTACCCTATAAAAGCAAACAGACCAATTAGTAAAGCAAAACCATAAGGTCTACAGAAAAATAGATGAGTGAATATGAATATATTGAGACATATCTTTCATTGATACATGACCAATGTGATACCAGTGATTGTGCAAGGGGGAAAGAAGGAAGCAATGAGTCCTCTGACAGACCAGAAATTCCCCAATCAATCAACAGGTATCCACTCAAGAAAGTTCAGCTGCCCAATTTTAGAACATTAGCTGAAAGACAGAAAGGATACATACTCCAATAGCAGGTGAATGCTAAATTCTTTGGTGGGCTCTGAAAGGGCTGGGGCAGTCTAAGCTCCTGAACTTTTCAAAAATAATTAGCCAAAAATCCCCAATTACTTCTGCTAGTGTCTAAATTTAGCATCACACAATCAAGAACAAGGTAAAAAGAAAGTCCAGATAACAGTGGAGGGGGTCTTAGAAAATAAGTATCTGGGCATTTTTTTAATCACTTCAGAAAAATAAAACAAAAAAAGGAGCATTGTTGCTAGTTAGAAGATATATGCTAACCAGTCTTCCTTTAAAAAACTTCAGGAAAACTATTATAATGTAAAAAGCAATAACAGAATTGGGCTAAGGCCAAATCCCACACAAAGTTATTGTAAGAAAAAAGAAAATAAGGCTCAGTATAACTTACAAAAGATATTGTTCATATTCTGTGACCCACTGATACCATTTCAATTTCAAGGAAATTATCTATGAACATTTAGAGAAACAGAAAAAGACAAATGGACAAAAACACTAAGAGTAATACATGCAAAATAATAAATTAGAAACAACAAGTAACAGAAAATAGGTAAATTATGGATATGGTGGATCTATAAAATGGATTATGAACAGCCATTGAAAAAGTATCTTTCACAGCTAATATCAAAGTTAATGGTGAAAAACTGAATTGTTACCCCTAACATTAAGAATAAGACAAAGATATTTATTCTCACCACTTCTATTCAGCATTATACTGGAGGTTCTTATTACTGCAATAAGGCATGTAGACAAATGCTCATGATAAAATGTTAAATGTCAAAAACAGGATATAATACTAAATACATAATTTAAGGGTCTGAAGAAGAAATGAGATTATAAGGCTATGAGTCTCTAAAAAAGAGTCTGGAGGTTGTCAGAAGGAATGCCCTTATGCACAACTGAGCAGAGTCTAAGAGACAGATAAAGTAGATACAACCCCAGGTATTGGTTCTTTTGAGGGATAAAGAGACCCACGGGTTCTATGGTCATGGCAGATGGTGTTCACTGCCATGGTAGATGGCCCTTCTTTGGAGCTGGTGTTTCTGCATGATGGAACTGGACTCAGAGGGGATCTCTTCTCACAAGACTTGTATGCTACTTTATTGGAATTGTAGTTGGTGCTGGGGTTTAAGATATATTTAGGGGATTCGAATCTCTGGACTGATAATAAGACACCCAGGCCCAGAGCCTCAACAGACTTCAGCTCCTACACTTTGATTTATTGGACTTACCCCACTCAGCTAACATCGAGTTGAAGAAGGTCAACCACCACACCATGAAGCCTAGAGTGTCTACAACTGAAAGCAGGAGGAGTGCATCCAGTATCCATGTGGAATCTAAGCCCCCACTTGACATAGATGTGCAATGGACACAACCAATCCAATGTCCACAGAGAAAATGTGGAATGGGTGTGGGAAGGGTAGCCATGGTGGCTGCTGGGTTTGGGGAATGGGAGGAAGAGATGAGATGTGGAGGTGTTTTCGGGACGTGGAGTTGTCCTGGGTGGTGCTTCACGGACAATTACGGGACATTGTAGATCCCCCCAGGGTCCACTGGATGGAACGTGGGAGAGTGTGGCCTATGATGTGGACCATTGACTACAAGGTGCAGTGATGTTCAGAGATGTACTTACCGGGTGCAATGGATGTGTCACGATGATGGGAGAGAGTGTTGCTGTGGGGGGAGT
Source organism: Dasypus novemcinctus (assembly GCF_030445035.2). Lineage (NCBI taxonomy): Eukaryota > Metazoa > Chordata > Mammalia > Cingulata > Dasypodidae > Dasypus > Dasypus novemcinctus. Next base: position 68,386,537 of record NC_080684.1, on the reverse strand, counting down.
GGGGGGTGGGGGCGGTGGGGTTGATTGGGACCTCATATTTTTTTAATGTAATTTTTAAAACTAAATAATTTTAAAAAAAACAAATAAAAAACAGGATATAATACTAAATACAGTAGAAACCCACTTCAACAGTTTGTTTATATAAATAAAGGAAATATATGAAAGAAATATGAAGAAAGGTAATACGGTTTAGCTGGATGATGGAATTACAGGAGATTTTATCTACTTATACCTGTAATTACTTAAAATAATCTGAAATAGAAACTGTGTAGTAAATAAAAGCTAAATATAAATACATCATCAGAATCAAGGAGTGAAGTAATCATTCATAACAAATGGAGTATGGGGTCCAGTTAAATTTAAGTTATAAATATAGATTTGGTTCTGATCAGCCATATCATGAGTTTATGAAAGAGAAGCCTTCCATGAACAATACTTCAAACCTTAAAAGGAAATAGAATTGCAATTTTGTATGGACATGTTCATTCACTGAACCAGTTTATTTTCATTTTAAAGATATTCTGTTTCAGGGAGAGTTTCTGATGATAAAAAATTTTTAAATGTTTGATCAATTAAGTCCAGTTAAGCAGTATTATCTTAAAATTCCTATATCAAGTTCAGTAATTCATTTCAAATTAAGAATGTACTGATTAAAAATGACAAATAGGTACCTCATGTTGTTTAAATTTCTCCTCCCACATTTTCTCTTCTTTGTATAGTTCATTATTCATCTTGTCCTGTTCTTGCTGAATATATGATAATATTGAAATATAATAGTCAAATATCAAATAATGTTAAATACATGATATGTAATGTACACAAAATACATTTATAAATAATGCTTAAAGATGACACCCCACCAATGCCTCGTTATTAGTATTAGAATAACAACTTTAATCTTGACCCACAGTGCCATATAAATGATAGCTTGGGCTCCTATTCTGAGCACATAAAAATGTTTGGAAACTGAGAAAATTGTTTTATTTATTCACATAATTAAATGCGTTGGCTAGAAATACTGTTGAGTACTGTAAAAGTTGCAAATAAAACTATAAGATGGGTTTTGAATTACAAGCTGTTTTCTTTAAACATCATTACATTTAATTTGTCATGTTTCTTTTCAATAACAATTAGTACTTACTAAGATAAGGCTATGCAAAAGAAATAAAGATCATAAAATACAGTCCCTTTCTTCAAAAACTTACCTTGATGATGGGAACACTATCATAAGTTCACAAATTACCCCAAATTTAGCAGAATAAGGTTATTGCAAGAGAAGTATAAAAGATCATAGGACTAGGTTTTAATATTTAGAGGATCAGGAAAAGTTCCACAAGAAGAATGTATTGGAAATAACTAAACTTTCAAGAGGTGAAGCATTTTGTGCATTTATTAAAGTTTTTTGAACAAATAAAATAATTAGAAATTCTTTTAGGAAAATCATGGGTTAAAATTAGTTAGAAGTAGAGAGAGAGCACCATAAAGACACAAAGGAGATCTGTGAGGAAGGCACTGAAAATACCCATGTGAGAATCAAAGAAGGCCTTCCACAGATAGGGTGGCAGACATGAGAACAGGTGCCAAGATAATGCAAATGTAAAATTGCCACAAATTGTCAGTTGACTCAAAGGAAGTAGGAACAATTCCCTAGATATTAGTTTATATAAATTATGAGATCTTTTGATGGAATTTGAGCAGGGAAATGTCATTTTTTATAAATATCCCTTTGACAACACTAATGGTGGAAGAGTTCAAGCAATATAAGACCAATGGTAGATCAAATAGACAGTAAATATTTCAATCTAGAGACTAGGACAGACTGAACTAAAGAGCAGCAGTAGATATATGGTATGACACCTAATTTTTTGTGAATCCCAGAAAAGATAATGTTCTTGGAGCTAATCCATTCCTGTGGGTGTGTGCCCTTTGATTGGACTGATTTCAGTTGGAGGCCTTTGATTGGAGTGCTTCCGTGAGCATGATCCAGGGTGGGTCTCAGCCCACTTGCTAGAGTCTTATATACTGGAGAATCATTCAGAGACACACAGAGAAAAATAACTGTAAGCTTTTACCCTGCCATGTAAGAGAGGACTCCAGGATTGCCTACAGCTGCAGAAAGATGGAGAAACCCTGAGAGGCTGAGGGACGAGAAGCTGAGAATCAGCCTGCAGCTGAAGAGACAAGGCTTGGGGACAGTGAAGCCGTCTGTCTGATCACCTAGAGCTGAGCTCAGAGAGAAAGTGAGCCCGGAGAAGGCCCCCACAGGTCGCCATTTTGCCTTGCCATGTGGCAGAAGTTCAGGATCTAAGGAGCAGCCAACCCTTGGTGAGACAGCATTTCTGATGACTTGGACATTTTCACAACCTCAAAACTATACGATTTTACCCTAATAAATTCCCATTATAAAAGCCAAGCCATTTTCAGTATTTTTGCATTGTCATACTTTAGGAAACTAAAACATATAGATATAAAGATGGATAAGAAACTGTTAAAGAGGATAATAAAAGATGGGGAAGAGTAAAAAAAGTCCTCTTCTTTTCTCGTTGAATGACTGATAATAATGTGGTTCATAAAAATAAAGAATACCAGAGGAACATGCTTCAGAAAGAAGGGCAAGCATTCATTTTTTGACACATTGGGTTTTGAATGTGAAGTATTTGTAGGGGAGCAAGCAATGTAGTTACATTTATTCTAAATTAAAAATATAGATTTGGTTTTGTTCAGTCATGACTATGAATGAGATTAGTGAGAAAGAAAAGTACATAGAGTACAAAAAGAACATGACAAAAGATGAAATTTAACGTCACAGAGAAAATAAGAAGCTGAAAATGGAGGAGTTGTCAATTAAGTAGGAAGAGAAGACAATGTGGTCACACAAATCTCAAGGGAAAGATGTTCAACAATCAAGTTGTCAATAGCATAAAATGTTACAGAAGCCAAAATAAGTTAGAAGAATCTGTGAGTATGATGACTAAGAGATCATGAATCGTCTTTGTCATGAGCAGCTTCAGTCAGTGGGGTGTCAGTGATAGTGGTAGAGAACTAGCAGGTTTAGGGTTGAATAGGAGATGAGAAGAGTAGTTAGCAAAAACAACTACTCTTTCAAAAGCACAATTATAGGTAGAGCTAAAGAGCAGCTTAAGTGAGACATAGCAACAATGGTATTACCTCTCTTTTGTTTTGTTTTGTTTTGGGGATGGAAGAAAATTGAATATGCTAATAAACAATAAGAGAGGAGGAAAAAGCAGAAAGACTGTTACAGCATATAGGAAAATATAGGTAGAAACTGAAACAGGATAAAATATAGAGCAGAGGAGGAAAAGATAACCTTGGCAGAAGAAAGAAACCACTTTTACTGAAATAGAAGGGAAGGGAGAAAGGGATGAGTGTGGATGCTAATGCTAAATAAGGGATTAGAAAGAAAAGGAAGTTCATAAAGATGACAAAAAGAAAAGATATTACGTGATCATTTGCTAAGCATGAGGCAGGAGGAGTTGGGTAGAACTCTTAAAGAGACTTAAAATCATTGCTTTGAGCAATAGAAGAAGCAGCTTACAAAGGACTCAGACAAGAACTGCTAAAAGGAACTAAATTAAATATTTAGAATCCATCATTATGAAATTTTGAAAAGGCCCTAAGGAATAATAAGCACACACTTAGGAAACCATTAAACCTACTAATTCCATACATATATTTTAAACCACAATTTTCTGATAAATTACAAATTACTTAAAAAAGGGCCCATACTACTAACACTCAATAACAACAATGCATTTCAACACAAACCAGCAAATGCTACCCAATAAATCAGTATAATATTCTATCTTAATCTGGAATATTTTAAAAAGGCTTCTGACTTTAATTTGTGGGAAGAAAATAATAAAACTATAGGAAAACAAAAGGTTCATAATTTACTACATAGAGAAATACATGGTCAAACTGGTTCTTCAGTATTACAATTGCTTTAAATTTATTCTTAATATAAGCAGGAAGTTGCATTGTCCTCAACATAGAGGGCTGGAATACCCTGACAATATGCTCATGTTTCCTATATGTAACACTAAAAAACTAGTAAGTTCTTGGTTGTCTATATATACATATATAATTAAAGTTGATATACATATTTATATATATATATCACCTTTGGTAATATAAGATAGAATGTCTCTGTATTAGTCAGGGTTCTCTAGAGAAACAGAATCAACACGAGATATCTGTCAACGGTATGCGATTCTAAAAGAATCTCTAATGCAGCCAAGGAGATGCACAAATCCAGGTTCTGCAGCCAGGCTGCAACCAGGGGCTGCAATGAAAGTCCAATGAAGGTTCTTAACGAGTTCCGGGAGATGTTGGCTATCCAAAGATGAGCTTGGAAATTCTCCATCAATGTTGGCATCACTTCCCCTTTCAGGCATTCAACTGATTGGGTTAAGTGTCACTCACTGCTGATAGCAATCTCCCTGATTGATGTAATTATAATCAGCTATCTATAATTTACCACTGCGGTAAAGTCAATGGTGACTAAAGCCCATGAATGCCCTTGTGTTACAGTTAGAACAGTGCTTCCTTTACCAAACAACTGGGCACAATTACCTAGCTAAGTTGACACAATAGCCTAACTGTCACAGTCCTCCACTTGTCAACTCGGCAATCACACACATAACCTTAAACCTCTAAGTAAAAACAATAACAGACATGCATATATATATATATTTCCACCTAACAATGTTCAACTCTCCTGCATACAACTGGAAACACATTAATTGCATACAGAATAGGGTACAAGTTCTTGGGAAATATCCACTCTCAAACTTGACATCCTCAAATATTATGACATGAAATGGATACAACTTGTTATATGATAAGGGAAAAGTTTGGAGAAGACGACAAAGAAATTTTTTTTGTATACTATCATCATCATAATGAAACAAGGAAGAAAGATTCATGACCATTATAGTCCTCGTTTCTGTAACTGGTCATGTGGTTGAAGTTCATATTTATCACTACCTTCATCCACTACCCACTCCATGATCCCATTACCCTCAGCAAGCCCTTCAGCTGACCGTGGTTCTTTGCCTGGTGAGGTGACCCAAAAATTCATTCCTGAAGATTCTGGGTCATTGTTAGTCCTGCTTGGATTGGGTTGTTGCAATTTTCCATTGACTAATCATAGAACATGGCAATACTAGGAGATGCCCTAGAGGATCTCCTATATTCCAGGCAAACTCTTCTTTACCCCCATTGTGTAGATACAGTCCTATTTCCCCTTGATAGTCAGGATCAATCACCCCAGCCAGAATAGTAATTCTCTTCTTGGACTGTTGATTCAGAGGTAAGAGGATCCCAAAGTGGCCAGGTAGCAGTTTTAACTTCCAGTTCAATGGAATCATTGTTGTGTTCCCTGGTGACAGCACTCCTCCTTTTGGGACTAAAACCTGTAGACCAGCAGAATTTGAGGTTGCACAGACAGGAAGCAAAAATTTTCCTAGTGGGTCACTAGGGGTAATAGTGAGTGGTGCAACTCCCGTTTCCACCCCTTGATTCCTGGACCCATGAAATCTGGTTATGGGAGAAACAGCACTATAGAGTAGATACTTATTAAGAGCATACACAGCCTCCTGGAGAACATTGCCCCAGCCCTGCAAGGTATTGCCACCTAACTGGTGCTATAACTGAAGTCTTCAAAAGGCCATTCCAGTGTTCTATCAATCCAGCTGCTTCAGGGTGATGGGGAACATGATAAGACCAGTGAATTCCATGGGAATGTGCCCAATCCCACACATCATTTGCCATAAAATAGGTTTCTTGATTGGAAGCAATTCTGTGTGGAATGCTGTATTAGTTAGCCAAAGGGGAACTGACGCAAAATACCAGAAATTAGTTGGTTTTTATAAAGGGTATTTATCTGGGGTAGGAGCTTACAGATAACAGGCCATAACGCATAATTTACTTCCCTCACCAAAGTCTATTTGAAGCAAGATGTCTGCTGACGTCTGTGAGGGTTCAGGTTTCCTGGGTTCCTACATTCCTGGGGCTTGCTTTTCTCTAGGTTCAAGGTTCCTTTCTTCCTGGCTTCTCTTTCCTCTGTGAGCTTACTTTCCAGGGATCCAGTTTAAGTTTTCAGCATCAAACTCCAGCATCACGAACTCTCAACTTTGTTCTTTGCCACGCCTTTCATAAAATTTTTTTCATAACGCCCTAATCATAACTTATTCATGCCCAGGTACAGATCAGATTACAAGCATAATCCAATATTTCTATTTGAAATTCATCAATAATACTAAACTGCTACAAAGGCCTTGGCAGTAGACAAGACACTTGGTAAGTCCACGGGTGGTAGTTTTGGAAGAAGCATTGCATGCAGGAAATGCAAAGCCATATCCAGAGTATGTGTCTATTCCAGTTAAAACAAATCACCGCCCCTTCCATGGTGGAAATGGTCCAATGTACTCAACCTGCCACCAGGTAGCAGGCTGGTCACCTCAAGGAATGGTGCTATATCGGGGGCTGAGTGTGGGTCTCTGTTGCTTGGCAGATTGGGCACTCAACAGTGACTGTAGCCAAGTCAGCCTTGGTAAGCATAAGTCTGTCTTGTTGAACCCGTTCATAACCTCCATCCCTACATCCACGGCCACTTTGTTCATGAGCCCATTGGGCAATGACAGGAGTGGCTGAGGAAAGAGGCTGAGCATTAGCCACAGAGTGGGTTATTTTATCCACTTGATTATTAAAATCTTCCTCTGCTGAAGTTACCCTCTGGTAAGTATTCACATGGGACACACATATTTTCATGTTTTTTGCCCACTCAAAAAGGTCTATTCACATACCTACCTCTTTCCCAGACCTCTTTGTCACCAGTTTTCCAATCATGTTCCTTCCAGGTCCCTGACCATCCAGTCAAACCATTGGTAACAGCCCATGAATCAGTGTACAAATGTACCTCTGACCATTTCTTCTTCTAAGCAAAATGAACAACCAGGTGCACTGCTCAAAGTTCTGCCCAAGGGGAGTATTTTTTTTTTATTGACTTTGTAATAATATTACATCAAAAATATATATGTGAGGTCCCATTCAACCCCGCTCCCCCACTCCCCCTCTCCCCCCCAAAACACTCGTTCCCATCATCATGACACATCCATTGGATTTGGTAAGTACATCTTTGGGCACCTCTGCACCTCATAGTCAATGGTCCACATCATGGCCCATACTCTCCTCCATTCCATCCAGTGGGCCCTGTGAGGATTTACAATGTCCGGTGATTGCCTCTGAAGCACCATCCAGGGCAGCTCCATGTCCCAAAGACACCTCCACCTCTCATCTCTTCCTGCCTTTCCCCATACCCTTCGTCCACCATGTCCACTTTTCTCAATCCAATACCACCTCTTCTATGTGGACATTGGATTGGTTGTGTCCAAGGGGAGTATTTACCCTCAACACTGTCCTTCAGGGATGACCCAGAAAGGGGCTGCAGTGTTGCAGCTGTCCATTTTCGGGAGGTACCTGCATACCATGCAGAACCATCTGTAAACCAGGCCCAAGTTTTCTCTTCCTCTTCCTTAGTCAACTGATTATAAGGGACTCCCCAAGAGGCCAAAGCTGAGGGCTGGGGAAGAGAAGGTAACATGGAAGGGATGGTGACCATGACATTTGGGTTACTTACTCACGTAACTTACTCATGCCTTCAGGACCCGCTCAAGCCTTATCTCGTAGATACCACTTCTACTTTATTATGGAGGGCTGCTGTGCACACCCAACTTTATGGTTTGGTGGGTCAGACCATACCAGCTCATAATAGACAACTCAGGTCTCATGGTAACTTGATGGCCCATAGTTAAGCATTCAGTCTCTACTAAGGCCCAGTAGCAGGCCAAAAGCTGTTTCTCAAAAGGGGAGTAGTTATCTGCAGAGGATGGCAGAGCTTTATTTCAAAATCCTAAGTTTCTGCATTGTGATTCTCCTATAGGGGCCTGCCAGAGGCTCCAGACAGCATCTCTGTTTGCCATGGAAACTTCCATCACCATTGGATCTGCTGGATCATATGGCCCAAGTGGTAGTGCAAGTTGCACAGCAGCCTGGACCTGACACAGAGCCTCTTCTTGTTCTGGTTACTGATTTAGTCTAGCAGCTTTTCTGGTCACTCAGCAAATGGGGCAGAGTAGCACACCAAAATGAGGAATGTGTTGTCTCCAAAATCCAAAGAGACAAACTAAGCATTGTGCCTCTTTTTTGGTTGTAGGAGGAGCCAGATCTAACAGCTTATCCTTCACTTTAGAAGAGATATCTTAACATGCCCCATACCACTGGACACCCAGAAATTTCACTGAGGTGGAAGGACCTTGTATTTTAGTTAGATTTACCTCCCATCCTCTCTCATGCAAATGCCTTACTAAGAAGTCTAGAGTCTTTGCTACTTCTTGCTCACTAGGTCCTATCAACATGATACCATCAATATAATGGACCAGTGTGATGTCTTGTGGGAGGAAGAGACAACCGAGATTGCTGAGGACAATATGATGACATAGGGCTGAAGAGGTGATATACCCCTGAGGCAGCAAAGTGAAGGTATACTGCTCGCCTTGCCCACTGAAAGCAAACTGTTTCTGGTGGTGCTTACTAATAGCAATTGAGAAAAAAGCATTCACCAAATCAACAGCTGCATACCAGGTACCAGTGGACATGTTGATTTGCTCCAACAATGATACTACATCTGGGATGGCAGCTGCAATTAGAGTCACCACCTGATTAAATTTACGATAATCTACCGTCATCCTCCAAGATCCACCTGTTTTCTGTATAAGCCAACAACCTTCAAATCCATGATGGTGACACTAATTTCTGCAATCCCTCCAGAAATCTGGTATTGCTTTTGGTTTACTATTTTGCTAGGTAGGGGCAGTTCTAGTAGCTTCTACTTGGCCTTTCCAACCATAACAGCCCTCACTCCACAAGTCAGTGATGTAATGTGGGGATCCTGCCAATTACTGAGTATATGTATTCTAATTATGCATTCTGTAACTAGGGCTATAACCACAGAATGGGTCTGGGGACACACTGAACCAACTGTGAGATGGACCTGAGCTAAAATTCCATTAAACACCTGACCTCCATAAGCCCCTACTCTGACTGGTGGACCACAGTGATGTTTTGGGTCTCCTGGAATTAATGTTAATTCTGAGCCAGTGTCTAATAATCCCTGAAATGTCTGATCATTTTCTTTTCCCCAATGCACAGTTAATCTGGTAAAAGGCCATAGATCTCCTTGGGGGAAAGTGGGAGGAAGATTAAAAGTATAAATTTTGGGTAGCTTAATAGGATCCTTCCACAAGGAGATCTGGCCTCCTCCTCATTCAAGAGGCTCTGAGTCTGTAAACCATCTCAAGTCCGGAAATTGATTAAGGGGCTGTGATTCTCTGCATCTGTAATATGAGTTAGGGTTTGGTTCACTCAACCTAGAACTCATCTGTTTAAACGGATCCAAAAGAAATTTATAGACTGTCAGTTTACTTCACTGCTAGGTACCCCATGATGTATTAGACAACGCCATAACTCTATGCAACTCAGACTATTTTGAGTGCTTTTTTGAATCTGCCTTTCATTGCAGTAGCCACACCTACCTTGACATTGGTGATTAATTGCCAATACATGACTTTTACCAGACATCTAATCATCCCCATAATGTTTAAGGATTCTAATTTCATCGCAGCCCTCCCTCCAGTAATATCTGGACTACAGAGAAGAGCAACCACAGAGTTCTTCAGGGAAGATGGAGTTAGTCTTACAAATTTATTCCTCACAGTCCTGGTTAAAGGTGTGTCCTCTGTATATTCCTGGTGAGTGGGCAGCTCTCAACTGGTAAATCCATTCTAGCATTCCAATCTCCCTAAGCCTTTGAATTTCCTCTTCTATTGTATATCAGGACGTATCAGGCATCTCAACCTCAGACATGCTAGGCCATCTTTTCTTCCAGTTTCTGTCAGTCACCCGAACAAACTGTTAGAGCCCTTTCCAACCCCTTGAGCTACAGTGTTGAATCCAGAATTTCTGCTTAGTGGGCCCATATCAATAAATTCAGCCTCATCCAACATTATAATCCTTCCCCCATTATTCCATACCCTTAGTATTCATTCCCACACATATTCCCCTGATTTCTGTGTATATAAGTTAGAAAACTCATGCAGTTCTTTCTGAGTATACCTTACTTCCTTGTGGGTCACACGTTGTATTTCACCTTTGGGGGCATGTTGTGATTTTAGTCTAATAATAGATCTCAAAAACTAGAGAGGTGGTGGGGATGGGTAAGAAGAAGGATCAGAAATGCCTTGCATGACCTCAGGGCATTCCCTTGCATGTTCTTCTGTTAAGACTGGATTAATCTCTTCAGGCAGGGATTGGAAGGCAGTTTCTTCAGGGCAGACTGGAGGCTGGGCAGTGTATGCTTGAGTTGGTCTAGTAGTGCCTCAGGGCTGGAAGTTGTTTCACATTCCCTGGGGCAATCTGGAGGCCAGATGATACAAAGTTGACAAGGTGTGGTCTCCACAGGGCTGGCCATTTTAGGCTTATCTAGTAAAGTCTCAGCAGAATTCAGGGTTCCAGTGTCTCCATCAATATTATCAATATCCTGTATGTCTCCATCCCAATTCTCTGGATTCCACTCTTTTCTAATCAATGACTTCAACTTAACTGCAGAAACCCTGTGGGGTTGAGATTTTAGTTTCCTTGGTAACGCCGCTAATCATGCAATGAGAGTCTGAGTTTGGTTCTCAGATATTTTGAGACTGTAGCTACAGGAGACAAGATTTTCTTTCAGAGCACACATAGAAACTTTTGCATCATTCATGTGGTATTTAAAATTTGAAGCCTTTAACTCATCTCTTTCTTTTGTAACAGTATCCAGAGTATCTAGGAGGAGTCAGTCAACATCATTATACCGTTTGACTTCATAAAACTCTGTTAAAAGTGTTGAAAACACTCTCATCCAGATCCTTGCTTCTTATAAGGGTAGAAGTATGGGAATCCAGTGATGATATTTTGCATATCTCAATTGTAAACTTGCATCATGGACTGTTAGCAGCCTCTTCGTTATTGGAAAGGGAGTCGTCAGTACTCTTGAGTCCAATTAGAGTAGAGAGCCAACTGCAAAACTCCCAGAACCACCTCAGACACCCCATGTTTAAGACTCTGTTCCCCAAGAACCACTCCCGGTACCAAGCTGTATTAGTCAGGGTTCTCTAGGGAAACAGAATCAACAAGAGATATCTTTCAGTAGTATGTGATTCTATAAGAAACTCTCACGAAACCATGCGGATGCACAAGTTCAGGTTCCACAGGCAGGGTGCAGCCAGAGGCTGCAATGAAAGTCCAATGAAGGTTCTTGATAAGTTCTGGGAGATGTTGGCTGTACAAAGACAACCTGGGAAATTCTTTCTCAATGATGGAATCACTTCCCCTTTCAAGCCATTCAACTAATTGGGTTAAGTGTTATTCATTGCTGATGGCAATCTCCCTGATTGATGAACTATAATCAGCTATCTATGATTTACTGCAGTAAAGTCAATGGTGACTAAAGTCCATAAATGCCCTTGTATTACAGTTAGCCCAATGCCTGCTTGACCAAACAACTGGGCACAACTACCTGGCCAAATTGATACAATAGCCTAACTATCATAGTCTCCAGGTATTCTAATGACTCTAGTGGCCTTCAAAGAGGTCCTAAAATCCACCAGTTTTTCAACATGCCACTACTATGACCTAATTGGGTGGACCTTCTGGAAAATCAGAAATAAGAATAAACGCAAAACTCCTTCACAACAACAACAAAAATTGTAGTTAAAGAAATTAGTTCAATTATGGGGGCAGAGTATGGGCTATCATCTAAATTGTTGACCCACTACAACAAAACATGTTGTACATAATGTACTATTTGTCAGATCCATTACAAGGATTTTGCATAGCCAAAAAATTTCTGTTGCCTTTCCCTATCATTAGAAGGGTATAAAATAATAATTTGTTTGTAAATGCCAGCCTGTCTAGGGTGATGGTTGGGAGGGAGTTGTCCAGGGAAAGTAAATAGGGTATATAAAAATGTTCATATATTCGTTGAGTATTTTCATAGTAGTTATAGTTACAGATGACAACTGAGGGAGTGCTGAGTTCCTAGCCAGGGTAACTCTGTCACATTCCCCAATGGGACAGCAAAAATACCCCAAGTGCAAAAGCAAAGACCAGTGAAGAAGGATGGTCCAATGATGAGCCTTTGATACTGCTGACTATGCTTAGGAGCCTGTGTGCCTGAAATTTGAACCAGGCCTAGAGCTGCAGAGTGCCTAAGAGTTATCTCCTGAGAGCCTCCATGTTGTTCAAATGTGACCACTCTCTAAGCCAAATTCAGCATGTAAATGCATTACCTTCCCCCCAGTGTGGGAAATGACTCCCAGGGATGAGCCTCCCTGGCACTGAGGGATTACTACCAATCACTAAATGATGATGCAACTAGAAAAAGACCTTGAATAAAAGGGGGAAATAGTAAAGACAAATGAGTTTATATGGCTGTGAGTCTTCAAAAGAGAGACAGGAGCTCATCAGAATGGTCGTGCTTATGTACACCTAAGCAGGATCCCAGAGACAGTCAAAGTAAATCCAACACCACGTACTGGTACTCCTGAGGGCTATGGGGACACAAAGGTTCTATGGTCATGGCAGTTGGCTCTGGAGTTCAGTGCCTTGTCAATGGGCCCTACTTTGGAATTTGTGTGACAGAGTTGGACTCAGATGTGACCTTTCCACACTTTCTTCTTCAGTCACTATTACTGAACCTGTGGTTGGCGCTGGGGTTGGTGTATACCCAGGAGACTTGAATCTCTGGATTGGTCATGTGCCAGCTGGGCCCTGAGCCTCAGCAGAGTTTTAAATCCTACTCTCTGGTTTATTGGACTTACCCACGTTAGCTAACAGGGAGGTGAAGATGGTCAACCACCACACCAGGGAACTAAGAATGTCTACAACTCCAAGCAGGAGAATCACATCCATCCACCATGTGTGCCTAAGCCCCCTCTCAAAATAGAAGTGGAGTGGACATCACCATCCCAGGGTCCACAGGATGGAGGAATAAAATATAGATTAGAGTGGACTTACTTTTATTCTATTATAGAACTATTGTGACTAGCAATGGAAGAAACTGTAGTACTGATCTGGAGAAAGTGGCCATGGTAGTTGCTGAGGGCAGGGAGAGGAAAGAAGAGATGAGATGTGGGGGCATTTTTGGGATTTGGAGTTGCCCTAAATGGTGTTGCAGGGACAGATGCTGGACATTATATATCCTGCCAAAACCCACTGAAGGTACTAGGGGAGAGCATAAACTACAATGTAAACTATAATCCATGTGGTGCAGCAGAGTTCCAAAATGTATTCACCAAATGTAATGAATGTGCCACAATGATGAAAGAGGTTGTTGATGTGGGAGGAGTTGGGGGGTGGCATGTGGGGTATGTGGGAACATTTTATATTTTTTAATGTAACATTTTTTGTGATCTCTGTATCTTCAAAAAAATAAAATAAAAAAATAAATGCTCAAAAAAAATCTTAATGTGATGTCGTAAAACTTCACAATGGGTGTCTAAAGTTTATCTAGGAAAAAATAAACATAGGAAACTGGCAAGATGTTTTGAAAAAGAAGAACCCTGGGTGGGATGTGTCCTTTCAGACAGCAAATATAATAAACCTAAAATAATTTAAGCTGTATGGTACTGCTCTAAAAATATACAGAAACCTGGAATAAAATATGTAATCCATAAATTATATTATACTGCTTTGAATATTAAAGGGTAGCTTTTCAAATTAGTTTCAATTGTACAAAATTTCTATTTGGGTTGCTTGTAAAGTTTTGGTGGTGATGGTAGCACGACATTGTGAACATAATTAACAGCACGGTATTATATACTTGAATGTGGTTAAAAGGGGAAATTTTAGGTTGTATATCTGTTACTAGAATAAATATTTAACAAAAGCAGGACTGTACAACACAGTGAACCCTAGTGTAAATGACAGACTATAGTTAATATTACAGTTATAAAAGTATTCTTTCATGAATTATAACAAATGTATCAAACCAATGAAGGGTATTAAAATAGGGCGTTAAATGGGGACTCTGTATTTTATGCATGATTGTTCTATAAACCTATGATTTCTCTAATAAAAAATTAACTGAAAAAAAAGACTCCCAGATATTATTAATCTACAATGAATTGCTTCTTTATCAAGAGTAATAAAAAGCAGAAGAAAAGAGCTCAATTTGCACAATAATTCAAAACCTCAATACTCTTCAAAGGAAGCCACTGATTTCATAGAATTTATGGGAACCAAAACAAAACAAAACAAAAAATGAAAATTACCTTCTGAATATTCTCTAACTTCTTCTTTTCAACTTCAAATTGTTTCAGCCAGCAATGTCTCTTTTCTTCTTCCTCTTGAAATTGCTTTTCTTCTTTATCCCTCTGAGCTTTGAGACTTTCTTTCTCTTGGTTTTCCAGTTCTTTCTGTTTATCTTGCCAAGCCTCAAAAGACTGCCTACATCTTTCTTCCACTTCACAGTATCCAAAATTTATATCAGCATCATCTGCATTCATGAGGAAAAATAACATTATTCTCAAGATCAAGTCTGTCTAAACTGATCCAATTTAAAATACAAAAGCAATTTCAAAATGAAGAAATAATGTCAATGTATTACCAAAGTAAAAATGATAATATACAAAAAGACATATTCTTAAATATACCTAGAAATTCCATCTCGGTCAATAAGGAAGTCATACAAAATAGCCTTGAAATATTCCACAAAACCTTGGGGCGCAGATGTAGCTCAAGTGGCTGAGCACCTGCTTCCCATATACAAGGTCTTGGGTTTGATCAGTATCTCCTAAACACATAGATATTCCACAAAATAATAACATAAAAATATAATATGTGTGTCTGTGTATATAGTCAAGGAATAATTAATAAGTTCATGGTAGGGTGAATCTACTGCAGTCAGTTATACATGTGGAAAAATGTTAAATATATTTCAATCACGTTAATTTGGGAAGCATAGAAAATTATGTACTTAAATTTAAGTGCAGTACAAGTATAATTTTAAACCTTGCAATATTATTTTTCTAAATGTCAAAAAAGCATCTCTGGGAAGCAAACTTGGCCCAGCGGTTAGGACGTCCGTCTACCACATGGAAGGTCCGCAGTTCAAACCCCGGGCCTCCTTGACCCGTGTGGAGCTGGCCCATGTGTAGTGCTGATGCGTGCAAGGAGTGCCCTGCCACGCAGGGGTTTCCCCTGCGTAGGGGAGCCCCATGAGCAAGGAGTACGCCCCCTAAGGAGAGCCGCCCAGCACGAAAGAAAGTACAGCCTGCCCAAGAATGGCACTGCACACATGGAGAGCTGACACAACAAGATGACACAACAAGATGACACAACAAAAAGAAACACAGATTCCTGTGCTGCTGACAACAAAACAGAAGCGGACAAAGATGCCACAGCAAATAGACACAGAGAACAGACAACTGGGGCAGGGGAGGGGAGAGAGAAATAAATAAATAAATAAATAAATCTTTTTTTAAAAAAAGCATCTCACTTTATGTTTTCAGATAATTATGATCAATCACATAAAAATTATCAAAAACATAACTGAGCACTTTAGTCCACCTGGTAAAACATGTTCATTCACAGGCAAGTTAGGAGGACTAGGCTCTGGAGCAGAATTAGGACTGGTACAATGTGTCTTACTCCTCAGAAATTCTTCCTTTTCTATTTCAGATAATATCTGAGAATTTAAAAGAAGATGGTTAAAAGAGTGTCAAAGATCAAAGAAAATTAAAGTAATTTTAATAATTAAACATTAAATATTTTATTCATATAAAACCTAATATTTTATTTACTCCAAACCTCTGACAGATACAAATATACAGCACATTGATAATTACTGTGAATTATAGTGAACAAACATGCTTTTCTTATTCAAACAGACTGCATTTTCTCTCCTTTGTATCTTTCAGAACTCTAATCAATTACTAATATTGACCCACAATATGCACTGAAATTGCTTGAAAATTATAAAAAAATGGACCTACTATTGTTTTCTCTTAATACATTTTTGTCCTCTTACCTGTGGTGATTGTGTATTATACAAATTGACAATATAGTCAATACGTTAAAAAGAGAAACATTTTCTACTTTTACTTAAATTATGCATGCTATAATCAATAATTTTTCATAATTTGATTTCTACGGAACTGTAGCTGAAATATATAGGATAGCTACTCAATGAAATATAAGTATAATAATTAAAAAATATTTCAAATTTGAGTGTTACCAAGAAAAGAAGATACATATAAGTAGCTTTCAAATTATAATTCAAAAATACTTCAAATTTGAATGTTACCAAGAAAAGAAAGATATATATAAGTAGCTTTCAAATTACTTAGGGAGCAGGAATAGGAATGGGGTAAAATGAAAAGAATGTGGGCCTAATGAATCTAAGAAAGTGAACCTGTAGAAGAAACTTAATATTAAATACCTTCATGGGCATTTTATCCTAATAAAATGATAGGCTCTCCCTTAATAATTTTTTGAGAATGTTTTTCTTCTTTTACTTGTTTTTTTAAATTAATATATGATGTTTAAAATTTAAAGTTGTTATAAAGTTTTAAAGTCTCTACTGGAACATAGTGTATTCTGAAGCAAGGTAATAAATACTTTGTTTTCCTCAGAATTCTCAATAAAAAAATATCATGCAATATAGTTCTACTGTTTTAATCTACATAAACTTTAATTTACCAAGTACTGTTGGTTCAAATCTCTGGTTCTAATATTTTTGAAGATGGAAATTTGCATAGTTTTATGTATCAGAAAAAAAAAACCCATAAAAACAAAAATGGTTTAAAAATAATTATTCATTAAGCCAGGAAATTAACTATCACCCTAAGTAAGAGGGAAAAATACTTTTTTAACAGTAATATTGAGTACTTTAAGTCAAATTTTCAAGTCATACCTTCATTAATTTTTCTGGATTTTCTTTATATTCAGTTGCTAATTTTACTCTTAAATGCAAATGATTATTAGAAACTTCTCCACAATTACAACCTAAAGAAAGAAAAAAGCATAATTTCAAATATTAAGGTGGGGCATTTGTTAAAATCCTAAACCCTTTCATCATCTTCTAATCTCAATTTTTATTCTAGACTATTTTTGATCAATAAGCATAATTCTCAAAATAGAAAAAATGAAAACACTTTTATTTTAAAAATAAAAGTAATACATTCCTAAAGCACTGTGACTTTATTACCTTTCATATTCCAGACTTAAAGTTATTTCCATTGTCATAACTAGTCAAAACTTTTGGGTTCTGTCTTGACATCCATTTCACCTCAGCTAAGCCAGTGCAGCTGCAATACTGCCCTTTGGCCTAGTTAATGAATAGCTTTCCAGGCCTGAGGCATAAACTTCCCCAGAGTCCAAATCTGCATCTGCCGCCCACCATCCACACCATCCACAAGCCTCACCCAAAACCCAGAAACGGCCCAAATGATAATCTAACCAGCCTCCTCACCTTTGGAAATCCCAGTCGCTTCACCTTTTCACACCAGTTTGCTTTAAACTACCCAATCTTTGACACTTGTGGGAAATCTAATTTCAACCCAGGAGCACAAAATAAACACAAGCCCACGGGACCCTCTTCCTACCTTCTGGTTGAGACACTGGAGCCAGTCATACTTCTTATCAACCTCTCACTGCACCTTTCTCTCCCTGGGATCTGTGAGTAACAAACTATCTTTTCTCAGACATTATGGTCTTGGTTTCCCATTCTGTGGAACCTGACCTCGACTGGGACCATAATTTAAGATCCAACTTAACTCATTCAAAACATCCATGCACAAAGAATCATGATTTGCTTGAAAATGCAATGGCACCTTGATTACAAATCAACTATCAAATGTCCAGTGCTATCTGCCTCAAACAAGCAATCTAATCTTATACAAGACACTGAAAAAATTTTAACATGTGAAGGAAGTGAACTTTAATGCCTGATTATGAGTTTTTAAATGAATCAAATACTGAGTTTTATCAAGTTTTTCATCACCTGCAGAAATGCAATTATTTTTCTTTTCAAATTATTGTTTAACCTCCTGTAGCAGTTTGGTATTATTTATGAATTCCAAAAATAAATATTTGATTATGTTTGTGAACTAGTCTGTTCCTCTAGGCATATTAGATTGGATTGGACTCAGAGGTTTCACTTTTACTTGATTAAATAATGATTAAGGCCCTTGGTGGGAGAGGACTCACAGAGAAAACAACATGGCAGAAAAGAAAGTTGGAGTTTTGAGCTGAAGTCCCAGGAAGTAATTGCACAGGAGAACAGAAAGAAGCAGATATGTGAGGAAAGAGAGAAGGCTCCATTAGAGATGGCAGATGCCCCAGGAAGAGATGAGTTATTTACCTGACAGTTTATAGCTGGTCTTGTGGAGAGAGCAGAGCAGCTGAGCCTGGAGAGAAATAAGACTTGTCCCAGCCTACAGCTGATACTGGAAAAAGCTGGGACCACAGAGTCCTGGGAGGAGGAGGAAGGCTGAACCCTTGTAGATGGCTGGCAGCCATCTTGCTCCAACATGTGGCAACAGCCTTTGGTTAGGCAAAGTAAGTTGGGCTTTATGGCCTGATAATTGTGAGCTTCTATCCCTAATAAATACCCTTTATAAAAGCCAACAGATTTCTGGTACTTTGCATCAGCACTCTTTTGGCTGACAAATATATCCCTAAGTTTGTTTTACAGCAATAGATAACTTGAACATCTACTCCTCCCATAAAAACAAACTTAACTTACTGCTCAAAATAGGTAGAGTAGCTTCTGTTGTCTGCAACCGAGAAGCATGCTCAGTACATATATATATTCATAAACAAATTAGTCTCTAGTCTTTTTCTTGGGGTACTATGCTTATACAGTTTTACATTTGAAATATGTAGCTTTTAATAAGTTATTATAAAATATGCACCCTGATTGTTACAAGAATTCAACTGCAAAATCATTCCTAGTTTCTAATGACCTTTCAGAAAAAAATCTTATTACTTTCTTCCCACATTATGATTTAATCAGGTTTTGTTTCATTTTTTCAAACAATTTCCATAATTTGCATTTTCTTGGAAAATGTACTATTCTTTGAGATTATCAAATCTATTTGATTAGAGCAGCACATGGGATCTTCTCACAAGTTTTTAAACTATTGCTTTTACTGTAGCTATATCCCTTTCGTGTGCCTAATTCTCTATAATTGTATTTCCTTAGATTTTTTTCAAAAATAGGCTACATAAATAAATTATGGTATATTTTTATTGTATATACCTTAGTGAAAATAAATTAGTAAAATGAACCATTAAAATTCCCGAGAATTTAACCATAGATAACCACTGGCAAAATTTGAAGCACATAAAACAAGTCTTTACATATGCATTCAGCCAGATGCTTAGGACCAAAATCTTGGAGTCACTTTCCAAACATCCTTTCACATCTATCTATCAATAAATCCTTTTGGTCCCATCTTAAAAATTGTTTCCAGAATATGATCAAATGATCATCATTTCACCATGGCAACTTCCATCATTTCTATCCAATCCACTCTCATCTCTAACCATACTATTACTATAATTTATTAGTGGACTCTCTGCCTCCACTCTTACTACCTCATTTACATATTATCTCTCCTTAGTCAAAATATTTTACATACTCAAAACAGAATCCAAAATCCACACCATGGTTGATAAGAGCCCTACATGATCTTAGCCCTTATTTTCTCAAATACAACCACATTGGCTTTATTGGTATTTTTCAATCATCCCAAGTACACTGGCCTTTACTGTTCCCTCTTTCCAGAACACTGGCCCTCCAGATAGCCATGTGGCTAACCCTTCCTCACAAAGACTTCCCTGCCCACTCTGTCTAAAATAGCAGCCTACAGTCTAGCTCTACTTACTTTGAATTTTTTCCTTTCTAGTCCAGTAACCACAATTTGAAATATTACATATTAATTAATTTATTCTGTCTCCCCCTCCTGGAGCATTAGAAAATCAAGACTTTGTCTATTTTATTCACTACTGTACTCTCAGATACTAGAACAAATCCTGTCACACAGTAATATTTGTTGAATGAATATCTATGAATATCTACATTATAATTTATATTCATATTTGTATAAATGACATTGTATTTTATAGCCTTTTAAATAATGATGTATAACTTTTTATGTCATTAAATATTTGTCTACATCATCTCTTTGATTTGTTGGACGTAGGTCCTGTTGAACATACTGTTGTTTCCATTTTTCATGATAAACCCAGCCATAATTAACTCTAGCTAATTTTCTTATTATCCAGTTATTTTTAGGATAATTCCAAAAGGTAAATTTGCTCAAATGAAGCAAATCATGACTTTTAGGCTTTTGATACAATATACTTTATCATTCTCCAAAAAAAATATGTATAAATTGACACTTGTAAAATATTCCCAGGATTAGTAAAAATGGTATTAATGAGGACTGGTGAAACAATGGAAAGTAGTAATAGAAAAAAAGGAATGAACCAAATTGGCAGTTTTATACTAGAAATAAATATATACAGGGAAAAATGGACTTTACATTATAATTTATTCATACTCACAGAAAAGTTATCTTCCAAGCAGATAGAAACTATACTTACTTAAAACATCAGTATTTTCCAAGTCTTGAAAAATGAGCTCTTCTGCAGTTTTACTCTTATATGTTATGACGTTAATACAGTGAAGAACTGACTCAGGTAGTTCCTCTAAACTCTAAAAAATGTGAATAATGAAATAAAGTAAAATTTTTATCATCAAAATCATGTGTCAAACATTCAATCTTTCATTCTACACCAAAATTTTGACAGAATTGTGTAAATGTGTTAGAAGGACTCTGTTTAAAGAGAATAGTTCACACAAATATATTGCTTAAAATTACTTTTCATTTCTGCATGATTATATGCTGATTGGGAATTACATGATTTCTAGAAAACTGTAAGGAAACAAATGAAAAGAGTTATCTCTATATCCTTTTCAGTAATATTTTAAGAGCCTTCTTATTTTTAAATGTACTCAATAATTCTATATATTTTGAGAGAAATTTCAACTGCAAGGAAATATTAACAAATATTAACCAAATCTGCAGGTTTTCCCCCCCAAATTTTCAATGTATGACAGATACCATATAAAATAATTTTATATTATACATATTAAACTCACTTTGTGATTATCAAACACAAATTTAGTCACATTTTTGAGCTATTATGATAGAATACTCCAAATACAGCCTATGTAAATCAATTTGAAAATTTTGTAAATAATTAAATAGCTAGACAATGTTTTAAAACAAAAATCTTACTTCCATAAACACCATAACTAGTAAGAAAATATAATTCAAAGATTTATTCATAACAGAATATTTGAATCACATAAGAATAACAAATAGTTATCCTGAAATATATGTATATATAAAACTTCATTGAGGGACCTAAATCTTGACTTTAATTAATCAATAGAACTATATCAGATATGGACACCCATTGCATGCCCCTGATTCCATCCGACTAAAAAAATTATTTTCTGCCTTACTGGGTTTTCATATATTTAAACTCAGCTAGTTTTTTTCTCTCTATTATAACTAATGGAATTCACTGCTTAGCTCTGAGAATGCTGTTAGCATTCCCTTAGTGCTACAGAAAAGCAAACAGGACTTTATGTCACAGTCCAAATACAGTAGTATACTGAAAATATTCACAAAAATAACAACTCTAGTGTCCTATATAGAGACTTCTATTTCTTGTTAAAGTCTGTTAAAATACCTGGATTGTAGAGCGTTGCTCTATCCTGTAATCTATGGACCCAAATCTTTAATTCTTCAGATTAATTTTCTTAGTTAATAATTTCTTCCACTGATAATAATAAATTGGTTTTATGAATTATACAAATACTAGTGAAGTATCTTATTTAAACCAGAAGAGTTTTGAAATTATATTCCTCTTCATTTATGTATAAAATATAATAAAATATAATAAAGCCCATGATTCTGTTGGATTTCATTTTCAAATGAAGAATTTGAAGATTTTTTCTCATATATATTAACTCTGGGTAAAGACAGAAAAATGTAAAATGTAATTTTTCCAAAGTAATAAATAGATTTATTGCAATTCTAGCTAAAAATCAAAGTGAAATTATTTCTTGGAACTTAACAAAATGAATTGCTTTTGGAGAGTTTAGTTGAAATTTTGGTTTAGCATAACTTGTGGAGGAATTTGACCCATTAATATTTAAAAGTATGAAACTACAATGAGGCAAAAATTAATGGAATAATGAAAAAGAATGACAGCCTTGGACAGTTTATATATATATGACATTAATATATGCATATAAAATATACGTACACATTAAACATAAAAGGATGTTGTGGATTATTCAACAAGTGACCCTGGAAATATTAGCTAAATATTATCAGAAAAATTTCACATTATATCAACATTTCATAACACCTGGCAATAAATTCCCATTTACTTAAGTATTTTAATAGGAAAGAATTAGTCCATGAACAGATTTCCTAAGCATATAAATGCTGTGGAAAATACGCAAATGAAAAAAGAAAATATGTTCCATTCCAAAAAAAGAACTATTTTATATGTCTAAAGATTTCATACAGTCAATTTTAGAAAATTAAAAGGGGAGTGTTTGCGTGATATTCCTGTAATCAAAGATCTCCTAAAGTCAACAATGAAAATACCAAGGACATAATACAATAAAAGTACAATAAATCTGAACAGACATATTACAGAAGGAGAAATACAAAGATCATTAAGCATATTAAAATAGCAGATCAATAATAAAATAAAGTAAGACATGAAACCCTATTTTTACCTTATAAATTGACAAAGACAAAAAATTATAATCATCTGTGTAGGTTTGAGTGTAATGAAAAGGTAAGATCACATAATATTTGTGGAAGTATAAAGTGACAATTCTCTAGAAAGTAATAACAATCAAAATTTCTAACTTGTTTAGGTAAGGAGTCTTTTATAATATCTGATCTACAGAAATTATTGCTAGGAATCTAACCTAGCAAATTATCATAATATGGAGGAGAATGTTTATCATATCCTTTTCATCCTAAATGATGAAAAGCTGGAAACAATTTATATGTCCAAAAACAGGGAAATAATTAAGTCAATGATAATGGGATAATATGTAACAATTAAAATGTTGCTTTTTATGTAATCTAATCACATTAAAAATGCTCAAGATTAAGTAAAAAAAAAAGCAGGATGCAAACTATATACACATAATCCCAATTTTATTAAAAATGCACATATATGCATATGTAATTATAAGTGATTTTTTATACCTAAATATCTATCAATATACACTGTTTAAAGGTGATCGTAATGTAAAAAATGAGAGAAAGTATACAAAACACACTGAGAAAAGTAATCTCTCTCTTGAAAAGCCTACTATTTCAGCTAAAAGGCTTCCAAGTTCAACACTTAACACTTACTGTATCACTGTCATCACTCTGGGTTTCTAATTTTGAGTCACTATCAACATCATCTATTTCCAAGGAGGAAATGCTGATTTTATCCAATTCTGCTTCTATTTCTTCTTTGAGCTTTTCATCATCACCATCGTTGTCCTCCATTATTCTTCATAATAAAACACAGAACCATTTAAAGAAAAATGAGGGGACTAATATGTCAGTAAAATCTATGGGTTCTTTAATTTTTCATACAACTCCATCATGTCCTTTGTAAGCATGTTTCTTATAAAACTAAACATACAATTAATATATAACCTAGCAATTACACTCTTGGGCATTTATCCCAGAGAAATGAAAAATTATATTCCCACAAAAACCTGTACACAAATATTCACAACAGCTTTATTTATAATATCCTGAAACTGGAAACAACCAAAATATTGCTCAATAGGTGAATAATTAAATAAATTCTGGTACATCTATACCACAGATTACTACTCAGCAATAAAAAGAAATGGACTACGGATATAAGAAACAACTCCAGGGGGTCGGGGGTATATGGGGACCTCATATTTTTTAATGTAACATTAAAAAAAAATAAAGACAAAGACATTTTTAAAAAAAGAAACAACTCCAACAACAACTGGGAATTATGCTTAGTAAAAAACAAAAATCAAAAGGTAACATACTTTATGATTCCATTTATATAGCATTTTTGAAATGACAAAATGTTAGAAATGAAAGATAGTGGTATTTGCTCATGGTTGAACTGGTGAGCAACAGCAGGGAATGAGTATAGTAATAAAAGGGCAGTGTTGGACCTGTTCAGTATATTGATTATGATAGTGGATACGTGAAGTTGTACAAGTGATAAAAATTGTACAGAACTTAACACATGCACATATATGAGGACAAGTAAAACTGAAGAAATATAAATAAGATCAGTCAATCAGGATATCAACCAATATCCTGGTTGTATTACTATCATACAATATTGCAAAATATCCCTAATGGGAAATACTGGGCAATGCATACAGAATATCTTTCTGTAATATTTCTTAAAACTAGATGTAGGTGAATGGTTGTGGCTCAAGCAGCAGAGTGCTGGCCTCCCACATTGGAGGTCCCAGTTGGGTTCCTGGTGCTTCCTAAAAAGAGACAAACAAACAACAAGCAAACAACAACAACAACAACAATGAGCAGACAATGAGCAAAATCAACAAGCAGACAAGGGAACTATCTTAAAGGGGCTTTGGGGAAAGCTAGATGTCAATCTACATTTATCTCAATAAAAATTCAGTTTAAAATATCCAAAATACCCACTGATAGGACACAAGAGAACATTTCTCATTTATGTAAGGACATACATGCCTTTTGTTTTTTTGGTATTTTTTGGGATATTTGAAGCCCATTTCAGAAGAAATAACACCTTTATGTTGAGAGATTTTTTTTGGTTTATTTTCTTTTTTACCATGCATATGTACTACTTTAAAAATTTTAATAGCTAGTTTTAAAAATACTCAGTTTTATCTTCATCCACCCCCTTCCAAAAGAAAAATCAACCAGAACCAGTGCAAAATGCTATTCTATCATTGAACTCACTTAAAACAGAATTTAAAAGCTTTGTAAGAGGACAATTAAATTTTTTTGACATGGTTGTAAAGTATAAAGTAGAATGCAGACATACACAAAAACATTAAGTAAAATGGGAGATAAGAGAGTAGGATCAAAGTAAGTCATTTCCACTGTCTGCCCCTCTCATCTCACTTACCAGTTCCTTAGATCAGTCCTATCCAATTACATATACTAGCAAAAATGTAATTCAAAATTTTCTAGCAGCCACATTCTAAAAAGTAATAAGAAACATGAAATTATTATTATTTTTTGAGGTATGGGGTGCAGGGGATTGAACCTGGGACCTTGGTATTTGGGAAGCAAGCACTCAACCACTGAACCACTTCAGCTTCCCTGAGTTGGTTTCTTCATTTGTTTTCCTTGTTCCTTTTTGTTTTTCCAGGAAGCACGGGAACCAAACCTAGATGTCCCATGTGGAAGGTAGGAGCTCAACCGTGGGAGGCAGGAGCTCAGCTATTAACTTTAATAGTGAATTTTATTTAACCCAATAAAACATTATTCCAGCATGTAATCAAATATTATTAATTATAAACATCAACGTCAAAAGTTAATATTCTTGTTTTGCATATTAATTCTTTGAAATCCGGTGTGTGTTTTACATCTATAGTACATCTCAGTCCGGAAAAGTTGAATTTCAAGTTCTCAAGTGCCACCTGTAGCTTGTGGCTATCATAAGGACAGTGAACACTTCCTACTGTAATTGGCTTCAATAAACTACTTCGAGTTGATGCTAAATCTCTTGGAGTTGACTAAACTTGCCAAAAGCAGGAAATCTGAAGGAACTTCTCTCTGTAACCGCTGTAAGGAAAAGGGAAGGACATCTACTTTATAAAGTAACCATAAACTAATATGGTGGGGGGAGGGGAAAACACGAAAAAAAGGAGGAAGAAAAGGAGAAAAAGAACTATCATTTAGGTGGAATAATAATAATTAAATAACAACAATAATAATAAAGGAGCCATATAGGATTTCCTACATCTTCAGTGAGCTACCCAAACCTCCAGAACTGACGGGATTCCACAGGTCCGCAGAATTGCGAGGCCACTCCCTCAGACCCGCGTGGTCCGCCAGTACCCTCTTGCCTGAATGTCTGACTCTGACGAAGAAAGGCCAGGCTATATTTGCGCTTCTGCAGCCCTATCCTATCTCCCAAAACAAGAATCGCGGTCTTGAGAGGATTCTGCTCACTTACCGGCAGAGGAGTACTTCGGCTTAACTTGGAGACAGTGCCCTTCGCCTCCAAACAAAGCGTTACCACGACAACAGCCAATCCTAAAGAAGATGGATGGCTTTAATTACAGGTGCCCCAGAAGGACAAACAATCACAATTTTAAGGTGGAAGGAACGCTGCAATTACGAGCTGGATGAAGAGCTAAAAACTTTTCCAGGTAGAGTTAATATTTAAATAATTTGGGACAGTATTTAATAAAGAAATGACTTTTTAAAAAATACCTAAATAGAAGTAGTCAGACCTTTAAATTATTTCTATAGCTGTCTATATTTCTGTTAGCATCCAGTGGATGTTGAGTTGTCCACATGTAAATTGCTCATTCCACAGAATTTTAATCCCGAATAGTGATCTGTGGGATCTCTCAGTGATGGAACAGAAGCCAATAATTTGCCTTCCATGAAAAAAAAAGTTTTTAAAAGACCAATCAATTATCAATGCTTACAACAAACGTTATCAGTGGAGTGTGGGTGGTGAGAATTTTGAAAAATTCTTTTCTGCACCATATTTTACTGCTAAAATATTGAGGATGTCACTCACTATTTTAATATAAAATCATTAAGTTCTCAGTATATGTCATGCATTTAATTTTAATTTAAAAATTCATTAAAATTTCTTTTTTCGTGGAACAAGTATATAGCGTACACCATGTGAAACTCCATTTTAATCAATAACAAATATTTCTTAATTTATTAAAACTTAGCAAACAAGGTGTTCATGTTCAGGAGGAAGTGGTTAAGCATTGTTATAGAAGGTACTGACATATAATAAGCAAAAGTAAATGTTTCTTTGCTCCTCTGAAAGAAAATAGACTGTATTTCCTGGTAACAAACTTGTATTACATCAACATAAGAAATAATATAGAGTGAGAAATTAGTAGTCTTTAGATATTAAAAATGCACATCTTAATGTCTCCTTCGAGAAAGGTAATGATATTTTTGGAAAATAAAATAACCCTGGTTTCAGATATAATAACATTAGGGTATTTTCCTTGTTAAAGTGCATTCTCAAATGCGATTTTTTTCTTTGTTTAGTTTTATTGCTGACTTGTAAAGTATTCAAACTTCATTTAAAATCTAAAGCTACCATATTATATTGAAGTTCACATGTAAAACTAAGAATAATTTCATTTTTGAATAAGAAACTATAGAAAATTCTCTAGTAACCATTTCATTTTGAAAACTAATTTTAAATAACTTATGTTAGCAAATCAACTATTTTTGAAAATGATATCCAAAGTGTTTGGTTTGCTTTCTTTCTTAAAGCTGACTATATCAATCAAAGTCAAAGCAAAAAGATAAATATTGAAAATTCTTATGAAGATAAATTAATCCATCGTGACTGTTACTACATGTCTTATATTCTCGTGTTATTTTTTTTCCTTTGGAATAAAACTAATGACTAAAAATTAGTCATTAATTTAATTAGAATATCACTAAATAATAAGGAACAAAATGCAACATATCTAAAACAGTTATACATTATAAATAAATTTAACTTGAAATTATTATTAGTGAACTAATGTGTAGTGTTTAGCAGAATTCCATTTATTTGCAATATTTCTAAAAATATAACCTGAAATTCAGTATGTTTTGACAATGCCCTTTAGACCCAAGTAGTTTTTTTGTAAATAAGTGCCTCTCTTTTTTTAAAATTTTGCTAGTATTTTGGAATTATTTGCAGGACTGGTTGGCTTATTGCCTATGGGTCAACATATCTCTCCCTTAGAGACCAAGTAGTAAATATTTATTAAAGTAACAAAAGGATCAAAGAGAACTGTTTGTTCCTCAAATATCAGTCAATAATAAAATTTCTTTAAAAATATTGTCACTTGAATTGTAGAACCATTTCAGTTTAACAGCATTTCCCAACAGCTGTTTTATTCTTCATATACAGTGCCAGAATTTAAATATCCCAGGGTATCATTGTCCAACTTAGAATAGTTGCATAGCAGGTATGTTTCTTTGCTTCATTCTCTTGAGACAAGGTGATTATTGAGTGGTAATATTTTTCATATCCAACTCCTAATGTTGGAGCCTTAGACCTCTGCTTCTTATGTTGCACTTAAAGACTATTTCAACCTTCTGCTCTAACCCTCATTGTCCTCTTTCCTTGCAGCTAGCATGGCCATTGACTTCACAGTTAAATGATACCCCCTCACTTTCCCTCAGTTCACATCTCATTTCCTGTCTTCATGTGCACCTTCCTTGTATAATCTCATTATTTCTATTCTAAAATATAACAGAACACGATTAATTGCTAATGTTGAGCCAGGCACTGTGATAAGTGCTCTACCAATATAATCTTATTTAATTTTAATGGCATCTCTTGAGGTGGTTCCACTAGAATCTGCATTTAGAGGTAATGGAACTGGTACTTGGAAAGGTTAGCTAAAAAGTGGTATATATCTCTGGATTTGATTCTGAGCTCTTCCAGTTTTCATGACATAACATGGGGCAAGTTATTTTGCCTGCCTAAGTCTCTTTCCTCATTGGTAATAAGGAGGATAATAGTATAATAGGCATAATTTGCAGAATGTTGATCATCAAGAGAACCAGTATAAATGACATACTGTAACACTTGGGAAAATCTTAAGAACAAAAGTATTTAAACCATACACACTGGGGTGCCTCTTCTAGCATCTCAATGTTGTCAATTCTCTACCTACTACATCTCTCATATTCTAGTACTGCTTTCCATTCCCACATCCCTTTTAAGGTATAGAATACATTCATCTCTTATGAACTAGTGCAGTAGCACTGTAAATTAATCTGCCTACCTTAGTTCTCTTTTCTTTCTAATTTTTCTTCCACATTGATGCCAGAATTATGCCTCTTCGTTATCTGCAGAAAAAGAAAAAAAAAAGCAAATTATTTGGCAAATCATTCATAATCCCTTCATGATCTTTGCCAAGCCTACAGCCCTGTGTTTCATCTCTTTGCCACTCTGACCCACTGGCCGTTGTACCCCACTGTAAAGCTTGTGAGCATGGTTTTCCAGCTGCCTCAAATATTTTCTACCTACACCCATTTTTGTTGAACTGGGACCTTCCTAATCATACTTCAAAGATCATTTCAAATGCATCTCCACTGTGAAGCTGTCCTGTTCCCTCTATTCCTTGTGCCCCACCCCCATGCCCAAACACGTAATTCAGTTAGGCAAAGGTTTTAATACTTGACTCCAAATCTTGACTTCTTGGTGGGCTCTGTCTTTTTCAGAAGAGCTTAATTCCTCTTTTGGCACTTAGAAAGACTTAAAAACAATAACAAGTAATTAGAGTGTTATTTGACTGTTGTTAAGTAGTCATCTAAGTAGATGGATTATATCTCTAAATAGGTGGATTATTGTAAATTATCCCTCCCTATGGAGTTATACTATTAAAACCATCTCCTGCTATTGCACCACTAATTAACTAGTCCAGAACATATAACAAATGAAATACCACACCAGGACCTTACTTAATTAGTTTTAACAATTATTTGTTTATAGCCAAAGGAAAAGCAGATCCTCACACTCCAAGTATTAATATTTGGTGTGTATCTTTGTGTTAGCATGTCATTACCTCCATTGATGTTTCTAGTATGTCAGGTTTGTGGCTAAAAAAACAACACATGATCATCTCTCCTTCCCACTCTGAGCAAATATGGACATAGGCTTCCTTGTCTAGTTGCTTGGATACACCATTTGTTGTGTTGTAAATCTTTGTTTAGAAGTTGTCATGAACATCCTCCTTATTGTTTAGTTTGCTAAGTCTGCTGATGCAAAATTACCAGAGATAGGTAAATGTCCTCTCTCACATGGCAGGGTGAAAAATGGTGGCAGCTCTCTTTCTCTGTGTGTTTCTGCTTCCAGTTCTCAGTTTATATAAGATCCCAGCAAGAGGGCAGAGACCCACCCTGGATCACATCTCACTGATGTAATCCAATCAAAGACTCTAAAGCACTCTAATCAAATGGTCTAATCAAAGCTTTATCTAAGCACAAGGTCTACTGACATTAAGAGCACAAACTTCTCACCCTTTTTGATCTTTCTACATCATTTGACACCATATTTGAAGTTCCTGCCTTCACTGGTTTCCATGAGACACATTTCGATTGATTTCATTTTACTCCATAAAAGCCTGCTTTAAAAAAAAATTGCCTAATTATGGCCATTCTCTCCCCTCAACTCTCTGCTGATTTTTATGTATGTTTAATCTCTCTTCTGTTTTCTCTAATCCATTCCCATGACATCAATTCTCTGTAGATGATTTCCAAATCCACTCTACCCATTTACTTGTACTCCAGTATACAGGTTCCAGTTCTTATAGGATATTGCCACATAGATGTTCTCTACTACTTCAAATTCAATTATAAAAAATTAAAATCAATTCTTCCTCCAAGTATTTTTCTATCCCAATTTTCTTTTATCCATTGATTCCCATGTTTCTTTTATTTTTCCATCCTTCAAGAATCCTTCTGAACATCTTTGATTTCTTCCTTTCCATGGTAAAATATATTAAAATTGTATCCAAACCCTAACTTTTCTTCCTCTGAGTATCTTTTGTAATTGCCCTCCCTAACTCTGGCAGGAACTTTTGTTTGCTGCTTTGCACCCTAACTTACCTCTTTCCTTCTTCTTGGTCATATACATAGTTGTCTCCAAATCCTGCTAAAGATGGTCATATAACCAAGTCTGTGCTAATAGAATATGAGCAGAAGGGAAATATGTGACTTCCACCTCACTTCTTTCCACCTCGCTTACTTAAGGTAACACCTAGAGCAAGCTTGGAAGCCCATATTAAACAAAATGGAGCAGACCCACTAGCCCATGTTCCTGAAATGACCAGCCTGCCCACCTTGGACTGAGAGGGAAATACACATTAGGCTGTTTCTATATTTGGGTGCTTTAATAAAGCATCTCAGCTTTGATTCTAAGTTTCATGCTACTTACTACCATATTAACCCCAAGTCTGTGCCCTTAGTATTTCATACCAGGTTTACCATAGAGCTTTCTTGTTCACCAGTCACGCTTTCCTTTCTCTTTCTCAGACAAGCAGAGGCCAGGACTTTGGTCCTAACCTCCTGTTCAGACTATAAGAGAGAATCACAACTTTCCTGTGTGAGGCAGTCAATAGAATTGAAGCTAAAATATAGACTTCCTGCCTCTTGGGGATAAAATGAAATAAAAATCAGGCAGTCAATACAATGAGTATATCATCATTGCAGGCCAGGCCATGGAGGAACCCAGGAATGAGACGATAGGACAGAAACTGGGGAAACAAATGAAAACTGGAGTTCAAATGAACTGGAGTTCAAAGCAGAGAGGGTAGGAGACAAAGCCCAAAGAGATTCTTTAGGATAGTGTGACAGTTTGAAGTTATTTTGTGAACAATTAGATTACACGATAGGACCACTTTAGGTCTTTTTATTGGACTATGTCAATGAGGAATGATTCAGTTAGTATCTCCACCTTTTTGCTGGGTCTGATATAAATGGAGACACAGAGAGACAGACATACAGGAAAAGGTAACTCTGCCATATTTGATCCCAGCGATGTGAGGGAAAGGACTCCAGGTTCCCCCTCCCCCCACCCCCCACCCTCAGCTGCAGAAAGACTGAGAAGTCCCAAGAGACCGAGAGAGTAGGCTCAGAAAGAGACAAGCCCTACATGGTTGCCCACAACTGAGCTCCAGGAGATGGTAGATTCTGGAGGGGAAGGCAGAGACTTCAGCAGAGATCAGTGGCCATCTTCACCATGTGGCTGGACACCAGGATTACCAGTAGTGACTTTGGTGAGAAAACAGTTGGATGGTGCCTCAATTTG
This sequence comes from Dasypus novemcinctus, assembly GCF_030445035.2. Taxonomy (NCBI): domain Eukaryota; kingdom Metazoa; phylum Chordata; class Mammalia; order Cingulata; family Dasypodidae; genus Dasypus; species Dasypus novemcinctus. The sequence continues at coordinate 68,354,308 of NC_080684.1, read as the reverse complement.
GACATTTCACAGCCTCAGAACTGTAAGCTTTTACCCCAGATACAATTCCTATTATAAAATCCAAACTATTCTTGGTACTTTGCATTGGCAGCCCTTGGCAAATAAGACATGGAAAAAAGAACATTAGGAGTTTTTAGAAGAAAGGTGGCTTCAGATCAAAGAGGAAGTGCATAGACTCAAACTAGACCTCTTTTTTATATCTACTTTTCAATGCATCAACAAACATAGTGGTTTCCTTATGATTAGGGACAAATAGCTCCACATTAGTCTAACTCTGCTTTCATCATGTCAATTATGCACAACAGGCATTAAAACACTTTAAAGGTACAATGCTATTTAAAATCTGATGCTAACTAGAATACAATGATGAAGTAGAAAAAATACCCAGACAAAGATGCAAGCAAATTTATATCCTTCATTTCTAAAAAATGAAGCAAAAAAAGCTCATGTAGGGGTGGGGTGGGGTGACATAAAAGAGGTCCCAGGTTAGATCCCCAGTACCTCCTAAGCAAAAAATAAACAAATAAACAAAAACAAACTCTCATTGGGGGGTGGATGTAGCTCTGTGGTTGTGTGCCTGCATGGTCTGGGTTGAATCTCCCACATCTTGAAAGAAAGAAAGAGGGGTTGGGGGGGAGGGAAGGAGAGAGGGAGGGAGGAAGGAAGGAAGGAAAAAAAAATGGGGTAGATGCTGATTTTTCACGCAAGTTTTAGGAAAATTGGCTTATTGGAAAATAAGTTTTAATTAAAGACAACCTTAATTTAGTTCCTTCTCTAACACTGTACAACAAATTGAATTATAGACTAAGTTCATCCATTCATTCATTCCACAAATATTTGTTGAGTAACTATGTGCTAGGCCATGAAGTTATACTCGTATAGGAGGCCCATGCTCTCACTTTCAAGATCTAAGAGTCTAGGTGGGGAGAAAGATAAGAAAATAGGAAAATAGAGAGATAACAAATTAGGGTTCGAGAAAGGTTTAATGAGGAACTGACATTATTCTGGGAAAGAGGAAGGGCAGGCAGAGGTGAAGGAAAGTTATACAGCAAAGACAAATGTGTTATGACTGGAAACATAAAACAAAATATCCTACTCTCTGAAAACTGCTAGAATTTCAGTAAGGTTGTCATTGACATTTTATACAAATGCTTTTTTAATCTCAACTTCCTAGCCTAAAATGTACAGATAAGGAAAGGTGGAGTTTCAAGATATTTTCAATAGAACCTTATATTCAGGAAAAAAAATTGTGCTGATAACTGATATAAGAAGGAAAATGTACAAGTAAATGACATGAATAATTATTTAAAGTTGTTATTTTATTATGGAGGCAGTGACCCATGGATGTTCTGAGGTTAAGGAGAGAGAAAAATAGGTGTACTAGGGGGGCATTTTCTGGACTTGAGAATCATCCTGAATAACATTAAAACAATAGATACAGGCCATTATATATCTGGCCACAACTACAAAGTTGAATGAGAAAGAGTGTAAACTACAACATAAAGTATAATCCATGCTTGGTGGCAAATGCTCCAAAATGTGTTTATCAATTGCAGCAAATGTACCACACTGATGAAAGATGTTGCTAATATGGGAAAAGGTGGGATGTGTGGGGAGCGGGGCATATTGGAATTCTCTATATATTCTCTGTATCATTTTTGTAATAGAAGTATCTTTTTAAAAAGTTTAAAAATGAAATTTAAAAAAACTATTAAAAAATAATAAAGTTGTTATCATGGTGAATGTGTATAAGTAAAAGATGTGGTTATGTTTTGCAGAATCATCAGTGTCCTGGAAGGAAAAGAATGTTAAGGAAAAACAAAATATTGATTTTTAAATACTTTCTCAATCTTTTTAATGGAGCTTTCTTGGTAAAATCTTCATATTTATTTAGTAAAAAAATATATAATGCATTTGTATAGAAATTGCTAAAAAAAAGTAAGCATTGACTGTCTTTTTTTGTAGGCTCTTGGACTTTTACTCATGGGAAGTGGTACTTGGCTTTTATTAGATAGAAACATTTTTTTTAATGCTTTCGGTATGTATCGATTTTTATTTTTCTCTTACTAAATGAAATGAACAAGGCTTTCAATTTTAAATAATTGCATACATGATTTATTCAGCAGGTGGCGGTATTACACTTAAAATTAATTAAGTATAATCCAGTTTTTCCTGATTCCTGAGACAACTGTGGGAGGAGAAAGCTAGGAATTTAGCTGGGCAAGAGAAAGGAGAGAAATAGAAATTTGTGGATTGGTCTGACAACTCTAGGCCTTTTTGGACCTATATACTTGAAAAGATAATGGAAATCAACAGGGTAATGGAAATAAGCACTAGGCTAAATGTTATTTTCATATAAATATCTTTGGGTGGTAAGAAGAAGGTATTCCTTTGTTTTTAGCAAGGGTTTGAAAATCAGAGATTCTATGATAAGGGTCAACAAATATAACACTTTAAAATAGGGTTGCTGCCTAATTTTGATAAATAAAGTTTTATTAGAACACAGCCAGCCAGACCTGTTCACTTAAATATCCTCTGTGACTGTTATTGTGATGCAATGCCAGAGTAGCTATGACATAGATTATGTTCTCAAAATCTAAGCTATTTGTTATCTGGCCCTTTATAGGAAAAGTTTGCCAACCCCTGTTCTATGATATGTACCTCTACTAATACAGAGTCAGTGTTTTGCTACATATGAAAAAGAGGAACTTTGTATGGGGAGACAATTCTTATGGGTTTCTGGCAAGGAAGCTCTAATTGCCCTTTTCTTCTGAACTATCTTTTCAAGGAATAAAGTGCTACAATGTATTGAACAATTCAGCTAAATTTCAGTTTTGCCCAAGTGCTTGGTATCTTTATTATCTTCTTTTTTATACACTGCTTATGAAAAGTATTCATGATCTCTGAGTGCATTAGAGGTTTACGAAGAGTAAATGGGTATGTGGAGCTCTTATGAGATGTTTTCTGTCTCTCCTTTCCTTTCCAACCATAATGAAAATAATAGCTTCCAGTCACCAGAGGTTTTGAGGGGAGGGAGAAGGAAGAATAGGTGTAACATGGGGCATTTTTGAGACATTAGAATTGTTCTGTGTGATATTGCAATGATGGAAACAAGCCATTATACATTTTGTCAAAACCTGTAAAATTGTGCGGTGCAAAGTGTAAACCATAATGTAAATTATAGACTTTGCTTAGTAGCAGTGCTTCATTATGTGTTGATCATTTGTAACAGATGTATCACACTAATGAAAGATGTTGTTAATGGGGGAAATGTGAGAGGGGGAAGGGGAGGGTGTGGGTTGTGGGTATCCCCTATATCTTCTTTGAAACATTTATGTAATCTAAAGCTACTTTAAAAATAAAGAAAAAAAATAGTAAAAAAAATTCTCTACTAAAAAAAGTTATTTCTAAAATTTAAAAAAATATATATTTTCCACTTATTTAATGTTGACTCTGTTGCCAAGCACTGGGCTAAACACTTCCTATACTAATTATATTGTAATTAATGTGATACAAAAATCATTTTTTCTCCTGTTTTCATTCCCTTGGTCATTGAATTGATAGATAATTCTCATTAACTCAAATGTCCCTGTGTGTGAAAAAATCCTTATATGCAATTTAAATTGATTTATCTCTTTTTAAGTTCTTCTGCCTTCACTTCTCCATTCATAACAACATCACAACACATAAGGCCCTTATTTGTCCTCTGCTGCTGCAGTAGCCTCTTAAATTATGCTCTGATCTCCTATCTCAGCCATCTTCCAAATGCCACAAAATTGATTAATTTAAAATGTATTTTTACCATCTAACTCACCTATTAAAGTTTTTCTCTGACTCCCTGTGAGTTGGCGATAATAGTAGTGAACAAGAAAGATGGAGTTGCTGTCCTTATGTGCTGAAATTACAGTGAGGAATAAAGGAAAACAGCACACAAGGCACCCATGATTTGGGCCTTGCAAATCTTAAGTGCTTCAAACTATTAAGTGCCAATAAATGTGAGTCCCCTTTCCCCATCACTAGACTGTTCTGTGTCTCAGATTGCTTTCATCGCCAATGTGGTTATTTCCAGTTATCATTTAAAGCCTAAGCTCAGGTGTTCCCTTCTCCAGTGATCTTAGCTAAACTGTTCCATATCTTCTATATAAGACAGGTGTCCCTCCACTCATTGGTGTCCTGGCAAATGTTTAAGTTAACAAGTGCCTCTGAAATGGAGAGTCTTGATTTTTGGTGCTTACCAATTTTTGTGGTGTAAATACTTCACAATGTCTGATGCCAATTCATTTGGCTTACAAATTTCCTGCAAATTTAACAATTGACTCTCATTTTATTTTATTTTATTTTTACAGTTTTTAAAAGGAAGATTTCTTTGACAATTTTTACTTAGCACAATACACCTAAAAGGAAATCATAATACAGTGAAATATTTAAATCAATGTCTCAGAATTTCATACAAACATGAAGACCAAGAGTCTTGAAGTATTGGTATTGAGTCTCAATTTTCCCCATTAACTAAAAGCCAGTGCAAGTTGCCTCCAGCATTCAGCTGCTCCCAAAGTTCTCCCATAAAAATTGATGCATATTTTAATTCATTCATTTATTCATTCTTTTTTCAAAAAAATATTACTAACTGAACCCTTTCTTTGTTCACAGTACATGCCACAGCATTAAGCATTTAACAGTCTGTTAACTATATATATTCATATTCTGTAGTACTGAGAGCTTATAATCTAGGTGGACAGGGAATACAGTGTGAAGAATGAAGAGTGCCATGTTACTAGTAAGCTCAGGCTGCAGGCTGCAGGCTTTTATATAAGGAACAATTACCCCATACATTTTGGGTAATCAAAAATTTTTTGATAAATATATATTTTTTTAATGAATATATAAATGTTTGAATTGCAAACATAGAAGAGGTCACCCTAGAAAAATTATCTGTATCATAGAGGACAGTGAAGATAGGATAACGGTAAAAAGATCTGAGATTGAACAAATTCTCAATTATGTCAGAAAGAAAGAAAGGTTGTTGCTAGGAGTAAAAGGTGCAGAATGAGGGCAAAAAAAGTGAGAATACTAGGGATTAGTATTCTGGAAAACTTTAGTTGCTGCATTTATTATTAAATAGAAGACAAAATGTCACTTAATAGTAAGTCATTTTATGGTTTCTACAGATGGAAATAATCATTTGATAATATGCATTTCTCATATGTTGCTTGGAGTTGGATCTGCTACTGTTCTTCTTAGTCTATTGGGTTATTTGGGAATTAACAAAGAAATCAGATGGCTCCTGATTCTGGTATGTATTTCATTTTAATAGCCTGAATTTGTACCTTAGATTTTGAGTGCCAAAGTCACACAAAAGAGGAAGAGTGATTTATGTCATGATGACAGTGCAGTATAATGTGTCCTTGGGGACAACTCAATTGAAGCAACTTCCCAGACACTTTTTGTAGGATTGTCTTGGTGATCAAATCTGGACCTCGGCATTGCACACATAGATGTTTAATTTTCAGCACAGAGTGGATAGGAGTCCATCTCCTAGAATGAACTATAGTTTACTAAACTTAATAGGTTGAATAAAATCATAGTAAAATGTAAGGATGTCAATGAGAAATGTAGCTTACCAAGGAAAAGAAATCAGGTCCTGTGGTTAACACATTTTCTCACTGTGGGCATGCCATGTGGGAAGCTAAATTATAATTGAGATCACAGTTTTTATTTAACAAAGAGTAATATAACTGCTGAGAAGTCCAAAGTCTGGCATCTGGCTAGCACACCATATTCCCCAGGTATGTGTGGCAGTTCGATATTATTTATGAATTCCAAAAAGAGATATTGGTTATGTTTGTAAACTGGTCTATTTCTCTGGACATGATACCCTTTGATTGTCTTAAATTCAATGGCTTTATGTTTACTTGATTAAATAAAGATTAAGGCTTTGATTCAATCATGTCATTAGGGAGTGCAGGATTGAGTCCCCACCCCTTTGGTGGGCTATATAGATGGACGCTTAATCAATAACACAGAAGTAGATACACAGAGAAGTTATATAGAGAAAAAGAGACAGCTCCAGAGATACCACATAGGCCCTGGGAAGAGAGGAGTCATTTGCCTGATAGTTTACATCTGACCTCGTGAAGAGATCAAAGCAGTTGAGCCCAGAACAAAACAAGCCACGGGAAGAGAGGAGTCCTGTGCTGAGATCAGAAGAAGCTGGACCCATGGAGCCTTAAGAGGAAAAAGGAAGACTGAACCCTTACGGACATTGCCTGCCATCTTGCTTCAACACATGGCAACAGACTTTGGGTGAGGAAGTACCCCTTATGGTACCTTGAGTTGGACTCTTTTAGGGCCTTATGACTGTAAGCTTCTACCCCAAATAAATACCCTTTATAAAAGCCAACAGATTTCTGGTACTTTGCATCAGCACCCCTTTGGCTGTCTAATACAGCATGTAATATGAAAACATAAATTATAAGCAGGAGTATGAAATTGAGCCCCATTTTGATACATGTGACAAGTATGAATCACAATCTACAAATTCAGATGAAATGCATAAATATATACACAAATATATATATAATTATTAAATTAAATTTTATATCTGTCACTCTCCTGCAAGCAGATAGAAAATTCAACCCCTGTCATTTTGTCCTTTGCCTACTGGTCTACTGCCAGGAATGCTGAACTTCTGGGTGGTCCTGGTGTACAGTGGTTACCGGTCTATGCTGGCTACCCTCAAAGAACTCACTTTCACAGCCCATACTTCCCTTCAGGTCCACTCATTCTGCTGTTTGAATGGCCTAGCTTGACAAAGGCAGGGCTGCTATTTATCCAGTATGTGACAGTGCAGCATACCAGTGAAACTCCTCTATGACAGTTGGGTAAATAGATATTACCTCCATTCCTTCCCTCACAGTATAACTTCCCTGAGACACTCAGATCTCCCCAAGGACCCAGCAGTGAAGAGTCATGCATGGCATGAGGATCAATTGCTGCTTTCTGTTAGTAATTGCAATGTAATTACCTGAGACAGGCATTTTAGGTAAAGCTAGAAACCATACCCTCATTTCCCTCTGGGCCTCTGCTGCCACTTTACCAGGGTGCTGCAAGGAAGACAAACTCTGGCCCCTGTTGCTCTGGGAACCCACAAGCTTCCATCTACCAACCAGTGTCTCAGAAATATTTTAGGTCAAAACAAAACAAACACGCATTCTCTTTTCTTACTCTCCTCTTTTCAAATCCTATCTTCTTCACCTTCCAGGACACTTACTTTAATTTTCTTAATGGGCTTAAGATTTTGGAAAACCAGGATACAAGTGACTTTCAGGAAAATCTTGATTTTCTACTTGCCACATAATTCTTTTTAGGCAGAGAAGACAAAACATCGGGGTTGGGGATGGGAAAGGAAGCAGGAGAATCTACAGAAAGAAAGACATAAACATCCCAGAAATCTTAGCTAAAAGTTTTCCAATTTAAAAGTTGGGGGCAATTTTACTTTCCTCTTTTAAAAGTTCTTGAGCAGACCTGATACCAAACAAAAGCGGATTCTTTTCTCCCAATGCATCTTTAAAACTTATTCCATTTTTTTTCTCTCTACTTATTTTTTTTTAAATGTTACATTCAGAAAATATAAGAGGTCCCCATATACCCCTCACTCCCCTCCCCCCACTCCTCCCACATCAGCAACCTCTTTCATCATCGTGGGACATTCATTGCATTTGGTAAATACATCTCGGAGCACTGTTGCACCACATGGATTATAGTTTACATTGTAGTTTTCACTCTCCCCCCGTCCACCCAGTGGGCCATGGCAGGACATAAAATGTCCAGCATCTGTCCCTGCAGTACCACCCAGGACAACTCCAAGTACTGAAAATGTCCCCACATCATATCTCCTCTTCCTCTCCCTACCCTCAGCAGCTACTTTGGTTGCACAAACAAAGGAAGTCAATCACCTTAGACGACCCCAAAACTGCCTCCATGATCTGCAGAAATTCCAATATTTTATAACATTGGGATACTATTGAATATATGGGGTGGCGCTGAAACACAGTTTCCTTCATTAATAAAAATTAAGGGGCTGAACAGGATGGACAGGGTTGGGTAGCAAACCAGGGTCATTCACAAGGATTTGGGATAGGGGTGAATAGAACAAAGATCAGTTACAAGTCATTCATATAGATATTAAACAGAGGCAGGTGGAGTGGTTACCATCCCAACAGTAAGTAAACACAAGGGTGAATCTAATCAATAAACAAAGGTAAAATCATTCCAGAATTACTATCACAAAGGTAAGCATACACAAGGGTGAGGTTAAGTCTAGAGTAACCATAAGCAGAGGTGAGACCACTCTAGCCAGATTTAGTAATTTCAGTTATGAACCTTGCTATTTTATAATACAAAGGCATCTATATAGTGTTTAGTAATTGTAATTATTTGTTAATTCTTAACACTCAGTTATAGAGAAACGTTCATAGCAGCATGATCCAAAATGTGGAAACAACCCATGTGCTCAACAACAGATGAATGGCTAAACAAAATGTGGTATATGCATACAATGGACTATTAAGTCATATGAAAGGAATGAATTTCTAATCCATGCTATACTATGGATGAAACTTGAAAACATTATGCTAAGGTGAAATAAGTCAGACACAAAAGGACAAATCATATGGTTCTACTTATGTGAATTATCTAGAATAGGCAAATTTTAGCTAGAGGGGCTGGGGATGAGATGTAGAATGGAGAGTTATTGCTTTGAGATTCTGTGTGGGCTGACAACGAAGTCACAACTGGTTGAAAGGAGAATTTGATTTATGGGTATTTATATTATCTACAGACCTCATTCATTTAGATTTCCAGGAATAGAAATCATTGCTAATGATTATTGCTAACTGACAGAAAACCTTTGCATTACTATTGGATTTCTATAAATTAACTTCTATTTCTTTGGCGTTATAAAATAGCCTAGTGAAAGATAAAGGCTCATACCCCCAAAGGATCAGAAACTTGGGAGGGGTCACCAAACAACAGCAGTCTTGCTATTGAAAAGACACCCAGCAATCCATTGAGATCCTTTCAAAGCCTTTTGCAATTTATCCTGTCTCTACCAATCCCTTATTAGTGAGAATTAATGATGTATTATATGCAGAAGTAATATATTTCTAAACTTCTAACTAGATATAAAATATCACCACCATAATTTTTTCATCTCTGAAAGAAAAGTAATTTACATCAAGTAAATAAATTTTAATTAATTAAAGTTTGAATGTTTATGTGAAAATAATATTAGCAGTAAATCATAACTAGGTATATTTTAGCTGGTAATACACATGCTGCAGACTATATTATTGCACTTCTAGAAAACATGTATCAACATGTGCTGCTATGATAAAAAATGTAAGTGGCCATGGGTTTAAGAATAGAAAATGGTCTAATAAATGAGAAATCATTTTATTTGGCTTTGGATAGAAATGTTTTTGTTTTAAAAGAAATAGTCTGTGTATTAACTTTACTATAGCACTTGCTTTGATTCCTCCTTTTACCATCTTCATGGTGGAGTGGTTTGCAATGTAGATGTGGAAATTTGAGACTATTTTATGAATCCCCAAAAGAGAAATAGTATGTTTGCAAACTAATCCTTTCTTCTGCTTGTGATACCCTTTGATTGCATTAAATTCAGTTGAGGGGCCTTTGATTATATTACCCGTTACATTGCTCTTGGTCTTTTTAATTGGATTGCATTAGGGAGGCATGACTCAGAGAGTCACTGCCCCCTTGCTGGGTCTGATATAAACGAACTCAGCAAAGGATAGAGAGAACCAGCATATTTGATTCTGCAGTGTAAGAGAGAGGACTGCTTAAGCACAAAGCCCCCAAGAGCCTGGACCCATGGAGCCGCTGAGAGACCAGCCCTGCTATATAACTGATAGCTTACAGCTAAACTCGAGAAGAGAGTGAAACAGCCAAAACTGATATGGGAGGCTTAGAAGGAAAAAAGCCTTATGCCGCATTGCATATAGTTGAGCTCCAAAAGATGGTAGATTCTAGAATGGAAGGCAGAGACCTTCGCAGAGATTGGTGCCCATCTTGATTCAACATGGGGCAACAACACCAGGATCAACAGTAGCTGACTTTTTTGAAAAAGCACCGCTTATTGTGCCTCGAGTTGGGACTTTTCACACCTTGGCAACTGTAAGTTTTTACCCCAAATAAATACCTTTTATAAAAGCTAACAAATTCTGGTACTTTGCATTGGCAGCCCTTTGGCAGTCTGAAACAGTAAGTCATGAATTTAGTGAAGTCTTTAGTTTTAGCAAACTGGTGTGGAGGTGCAGATAGTTGAATTCCCAACAATGGCAGATTTCAGATCTGAATTTACGAAAGCATGATCAATAGCTCCGTTAGACCAAGTAGTCACTGGGTTCTCGTGAAATACTATCAGTTCTTTCTGTCTTGCTTTTAGCCATATGCTCATTGACATTTTTTTGTATGCCCTTCTACTTCAATAATTTCACCCCATATATATGAGTGAAACTCAGCAATACTTATGTATATTTTAAAACTGCATGATTTCATATGGCATATATTTTCCCACTGTTGTGGCATCTAAAACATACAGTATCATCTCTTTTTCTTTCATTTTAGCATGCCGGACTGTTAATATTGGCATCTGGTGTTCAGGTGATACTTACGGTACTCATCTTCACAAAGAAAGAAGAGGTATGGAAAGTGCACCCTTATGAATATCTATCCTTTTATTTGAAGTCTAAAGAAAACTGAATATCTTTGACTATTGGAACTTTAATCCCATAATAAAAGGCAAATGTAAATGTCCTTGAGGGAAAAATGGATTAAGTGGAAGCTCTAGACTTCTCTTTTGGCAGGGATGGTAACTGAGAGTTAAGAATTAGCAAATGATTATAATTACGGAATTGTTATAGAGATGCTTTTTCTTACTCTCTCCAGTATATTATAGAATAGCCAAAAGTTAATACCTGAAATTACTAAAACACACTAGACTGATCTCACCCTTGTTTGTGGTTATTCCAAACTGGTCTCACCCTTGTGTATGTTTGTGATTGTGATGGTAACCATTCCACACTCCCCTGTTCATCTATAAAAACCCTAAACTCCTCAAATTCAGGGAAACCAACTTTAGGCTATTAGGTCATCTGATCTCCTTGTTATAATCTGGCAGTAATCTCTTTTTTCTCTGAAACCCCAGTGTCTCAGGAAGTGGTCATTTGAAGTGCATTGGGCAAGAACCTGCTTTTTTGTTCGGTACCAGCATCGGTGTTCAGACT